>NC_139316.1:0-2400000 GCF_051148585.1 Colletotrichum jinshuiense
GAATGGGAATTCGGGACAAAACGAGAGGCAAGGAGCAAGAAAGAGAGACAAGAGAGTCCAGCAGAGAAATGGAGGCAGATAGATAGGAGTGGAGTCCGTTGCAGTCAGCTGGCACGGGGTGACAGGGGATGGAGGGCCAGTTACTTCGAATGACGGTCTCAAAATCGGGGACTTGGTGGTACTTGGTGGAGGGGGATGAGAGGGCCAGAGGGGGGGGGAGGGGGACCAGCAGAACGGCCAGGGGTGACGACGGCCGACGTACAACGGAAGTACGGTAAAGGTATCTGGATCCCGTTCTGGAATTGAACGGGAGACTGACAGGACAAGGCAGTCAAGGCAGGGCGGGACTCTGACTAGACGGTGCTGAACAGACTCAGAACAGAGCAAAGGCGGGAGAGGAGGAAGGCCGTGGGAAGAAGAAGGGATGTGCTACTTTTTGTCTTTTCCTTGTTTCGGCGAAGGCCAGGGCCGGCTTTGGACAGGAAAAGGAGAAAGAAGAGAAGCAATTGTTCGCCTCTCGCCCACCACGGCGCGCCCACACACACACTCTCTCTCTCTCTCCTCTCCCTCTCTCTCTCTCTCTCTCTCGCGCGCTCTGCCACTATCGGTCTGTCTCTCTTTCTCGCTACCTACTCCCCCCCCCCCCCCCCCCGGGAGGAGAGGGGGGTTAACAAGGCCAGGCCGGGCCAGTCAAGCAAAGCAATCAGTGGAGTGACCACAGCTAGCGCAGCAGCAGAATGAATGAAGCAAGCAAACAAGCAACCACGTCGCAATCCACTTCAATTGATCTCTTTTACGCACTGGCTCTGGAAAGGCGTACTGGATAGTAAAGTATCCCATCTTTGCAGCATACACGGTGAAAGGAAAGCCAGACAAATGAAGGTGAGGCAAGACAAGGCAAGGCAAGGCGAAGTACCCTGCTACCTTGGCGTACCCTGAGCAGCTCCAAATGTATCCTGTGTGCCGTGTCAAACGCGATAAGGTCCCCTCCCTGACCCCGTGCTTTTGTCGACATGTGCAGGCGAGACAAGGCTACAATTGTGTGGCTTGTAGACGAAGGCCTAGCGCCGATACTCGACTAATGATACTGGATCTGCTTGGTGTATCTAGCGTCGCCAATGATACATCGGCGTCGGCAGCGGCGAGTCTGTTACTTTTGGCTCTCTCACGATTCCCCCTTTCTCTGTCAATCTCTCTATATCGCAACCTCCTGGTGGATAGTCGGCCGGCGCTGCCATGAAGATTCCACTGCGGCGCCGTAATTGCGCGTTCTTGGGCTACTTCACGACGCCCAGGCGGTGTCGTCGGCTGGCCTCGAGACACCAAAGCCAGGATGGACGCAGGATCGGTCGGTAATGTAGGTCAGGTAAGGTTAGGTCGGGCTAGCGAGTGCTTGCTTTTGTTGCCGTACGCAAGATGCCAAAAGGTCGACCGGGGTGCTCCAAAAGCTAGCTGCGGGCATGGTAAGCAGTGAGGCGCTAATTATCTGGCACATCTCCCACGTTGTCTATCCGTACATTAGCGGTGGGAGGTGGGAGGTGGCACGGATGGGAGAGGGTACGGTAGCTTGCGAGTAATTAGCAGGGGGGGCAACAGCAATGTGAGTGCGAATCGAAGTGAAAATGGGGTGGGAGAAAGAGTGGGAACCGACAGGCCTGTGGACACCCTAACCCTAACCCTAACCCTAACCGAACCCTAACCCTAACCCTAACCCTAACCCTAACCCTAACCCTAACCCTAACCCTAACCCTAACCCTAACCCTAACCCTAACCCTAACCCTAACCCTAACCCTAACCCTAACCCTAACCCTAACCCTAATTAAGTACAACCGAAAGGTCTACTAAAGCTGCAGTTTCTCCTTAAATAAACTTATAGTATAATCACCTCTATAGGTGTCTAATAGCTAATTAATAAATAAATAGTTTACTTATATACCAAGGGCCTAATAGCTATTAAATAGCTAATCTTGGAAAAGATAGCCGACTTATATATATAAAACCTAAAGGTTATTAAATAGTCTAAGCAATAAATATATAGCCTATTTACTAAAGGTATAACAGGTACTTAATAGTACTCTAAGAATTAAATAGATTTACTAGTTAACAGCTATTAAGTAATTTAAGACTTTTACTAACAACCTATTTCTCGCCCCTAAACTTAGACCAACCTAGGCTGTATTTAAGATTTATAAAGCTAATTTCCAAGTTAACTTTTATAAATCTCAATTAGCTGTTATATATAAAAGTAAAACGAGGTTCTCCTAAACTCTTGACTTTAAAAACAAAACCTTAGATTTACCCTAATAAAAGTTAGATAGCATACACTTATAATCACATACAATGTATTTAAAAATTTAGTTAAAGAGCATTAGTACTATATTAGCTAATCTAGCTACCACCTGCCTACCTAACAAAAGATTAATTCCAGTCCAATAATGCTTAATATCGACCGAGCCTATTTCCAAGGCATATCGCCCTACAGGACCATCCACATGCCATAACCAGCCTAGAAGACTAAACTAAAAAAGCACTCTTTACCTTCTTTCGCCTCTTGAAACTCAACTTAGATTATTAAATCCTATCAAGTAGTTAGCATTTATTAATATCGTATATAGTTTTTATATACCTACCTTAAGGCAAGGTCCTAAAACCTCTAAATCCTTAGTGACCTCCTGGCCAAGGCCACATAAAGCACCCTTAGATAGTCCTATATCGGCTATAGCGTCGGCATAAATAAAAACCATAACGTTAATAGAAGGGAACTTATTAGATAGGTACTCTTAATGCTTCAGCAGGTACTTAATGCTTCTAAAAGGGAGCTTAACAATATACGTCTTAGTGATATCCTTAAGTTCCTACAAGATGAAACGGAACACATACTTAAAAAACTTTCTAGAACGGAATTTAGGGGGGAGGTAGTTGAATTCGTCGCCAGCATAAGCGCCATCTACATCCCAAGCAAAGATCGGCATTACGACGTCTTAAAGGCTAAGTATATTAGTAAGGTTGTATAAATCCAAGAGATACCGCATTTAAGATTTATAAAATAAAGCTAACTTACTTAGTACTAGCTTTTATAAAGGCCGTCGTTATAGAAAGGCTAGGTGTAGAGTTTTATAAAGGCTGACTTAACGGCCTTTATAAGGTTAAAGGTAGGCGTAAGGTAGAGGTTTAGTCTAGACCTATTAGGCTAGAGCACATACTTATAGGGACTCTGTTAGGCCGATACTAGGGGTTTAGCCTGTAATGCCTTTTATAAATCTTAACCTAGGGTTGCAGCCATCATCTTAATGTCTTAGATTAGCTATAGCAAGTATTTAGGGTTAAAGGGGTTAGACATCTTAAAGTAAAACTTCTTAAATAGAGAGTTAGTAACACAACCTATAATAGTAAAAGTTGTTACGTTTTAAATAGGAGATAGATACAGGAGATATTATATACCTCTCTAATTTATAGAGCTGTAGTATAGTTTAAAGAGCTATAGAACGTCTTTAAACTATCTAGCTTAGCTCTCCCTAAGCCAACTTAAACCATCCCCCAGCCTTAGTAGCCTAACCTAAATCTACATCTTAGATTAAGAAAAGCCATACTCTCTAGAACTTACTTATTATATAGTTCTCAACCTCAGCCTCTTAAAAGATAATACTATATTAAGTCTTGGGGTTGTTAGCCGGAATCCAAAGGGACTAAAATGTTTTATATATACTTTTATTTGCTATTAACTCCTTTATATACTCAGCTGAGTACTTAGCGTCTATCTTAACCTATAACGTAGTTTCTACAGCAAGAGGAAATCGCCTGGCGTCGTCAGGGAGCGCAATATATACGTCAACATTAAAGAAGCGTCTGCTAAGAGATCTAGAGTACTTAAGCATGTGCTTGATGCTTCCCTTAGGGAGCTCGACAGAAGCCACTACATCTTTATAGTTATTCATCTTAAAGAACTTATTAAAGATAGATTAAAAGAACTCCTTTAGGTGGAAGTCGGGCTCTAGGTAGTTCTATTTATTTAAAAGGTAGAGGCCTTCCTTATCCTATATAAAGACCGGCATAATATACTTATAATCTAATACCTACACTAAGTTAGAGGAGGCTGTATTTAAGATTTATAAAGTAGGGGACTTACCTTAGTAAGCAAGATAGGTGCTGGCTTTTATAAATACTACCGTAATAGAGATATTAGGTAGAGGGCTATATAAAGGCTGGCGCAACTATCTTGTAGAGGTTTAGATTAGGTGCAAGCAGGGGGTTTACTCCAACTCTAGATATCACTATTTATATAATGCCTAGCACTATAAGTCCTTTTATAAAACTTAATTCGTTATTACAGGCCGTTTTACTTGCCTGCTTAGGTTGGATTTAGCCAACTATCTAGTCCTAATAAGGCATCTATTAGCCTCCGTTTCTTATCCTAAGCACTGTAAACAACTCTACTAGGCCCCAACTAACCCAACCTCCTATCGAATTTAACTATAAGGAATAATAAACCATCTATCCATCTCAGCCTTCACTTTAGTTGCCTCCTTTTATTTCTCTAAAGTAGGCAACGCCTCCAACATCTAATCCTAGTAGATAAGGTTTCGTTTGCTAATCCTACTCTCAACCTGGTAATAGACGAAAAAAGGACGTTCCTAAAGGTATAAGTCTACATCGTCCCTTAACGGATTCCTAATATAGTCGTCAAGCGCCTTCTAAGGCTTTAGGTCTAGCTTCTTGGTGACAACAGCCTAGCTGCCGGCATAAGCTTATGCTTTACTATCTATAGGTTCCTCATCCAGTACAACAATATAGGCCGTCTATCTCTATTAGCAACACCTCTTACATACCTAGGGCCAGGTTAGGTAAACCTCTTCTAAGTAGGGATTAAGTGTTATAATAAACTCCTTTATAGTTATATTCTTAATAACTCCGTCACCTAAGTATATAAAATCGCCCTTAAGGATGAAGACGTATATATCCTTACAATCGTCAGGCAGCACCATCCTAATATTCACCATGGCGTTAAGTCGCCAAAATCCATACGACTATTAAATCAGGTGCTTTATAGCACCTTAAGGCAGCACCACATGCTTAGGGGAGCAGGGTGTAGTAGTCCGTCTTAAGGGCTCCAAGGAGTAAGGGCCAAAGTTCCAGGTCTTCTTCTCAACCTTAGCGACCACGTCGTTCTAAACCTTACAAAAGTACTTAGAAGGGCGCTAATCTAATAGTAGATAGTCTTATTCCTTATTACAGTAGACGCCAAGTTCGTCCTATTTATATACTAGCATTTTAAAGCTAAAAAAAAACACTAGTCAGCAAAGCCTATAATTTATACCCTATGCTGGTAGCAATAATAGCCAACTAAGATTTATAAAGGCTTAAGTAAAATACCTTATATATATATATTAGCCTTTATAAAGACGTATATAGTTTGTTAGGGTTGTATAGGCTTTTATAAAACCTAATGCAATAGGACTATAGGTCGAGACAAGGGTATAAAAAATCAAGATCTATAGCACATCTATATATATATATATATATATACTAATAGACTCTACCTTTATAAATCTCTAATAGCTAAGGGTTCCAGCTGGCTATAGAACTATAGGGCCAAGAGGCGTTATATAAGAACATAGGGGGAGAATCAGATAATACGCCTGTTAATAGCCATCTGATAGCTATTAAGTAGACAACTAGATGGCTGTATTAAGGGCTTAGGCTTGGGAACCAGCGTTAGCCTTAACCATAGCTAGGTCGGGTGAATAATTAACTAGAACTATTAAAGTCTACATGCTTAAAACTAGACGGTCTATAATTAAGGCCGACGGGATAGGTGGTTTTATAGCTGCCTAGGTTATACCTTAGCCTCTAGAAGTCGAGCTCTAGGTCGATTATATCTAGAGACTAGAGCATAGGCGTTTTCATAATGCTAGGGAGGGGTACAGCAAAGGCCCTAGTTAAGTCTATAGACTTAATCACCTCGTCTGGTTCAAGCTTGCTACAGGCATCTTTAAGCCTAGCCTCGTCGTTATAGATCGCCGCCTAGTCGGTAATAATGCAACTTAGCCTGGTATAGAACTTATATATAGCGGCCAGCTTATATAAGGCGGCTAGTACTTCTTCAACCTAAAGCAGGTTGTTGTTGTCAAGCCAGACACGCTTGGCTATCGAGGCGACCTTACTGAAGTACAAGTCGTAAAGGGTCGGCTGGTCGCCCTTAGTAATAGTCGTAATAACGGTCTCCTTGCTAATAGCGTCGCGTAGGCCAACTATCCCCATAATTAAGTACAAGCTAACCTTGTTAAGGATTTCCATATAGAAGTAGTACCTAATAAAAGTAGTAAGGGTGTAGGCAAGGGCGCTAGGGAGGACGACCCCACGTTCGCAGTAGGTAATTATAATCCACTCGGTTAAGTCCGCCACTATTTAGACCTCAGATATCTGCTGATTAGATATAGAAACGCAGGAGCCTAGGTTATAAGTAATAGCACGCTAGAAAATCGCCTGGTTGAGGCCTTCCTAACGCATAGTAGCAATCTAGCTGGCGCCCTAGCAGCTAAAGCCCTTTACGCTAAAGAGGAGCTTAGGCCTAAATAGGTGTAGGGTAGCTGTTTCAGATAAGTCCATGTCGTCAGCATAACGCTTAATACCACAGCACACCTTAATACCTAAAGTAACCAGCAGGCCCCATATAGAGGCGGCGGTTACGCTAAACACCGGCCTAGAGGTATCAGTCGCACCCCCACCCTTAGCTGACGCTAGGGTGTAGTACTTATCTAGGTCGGCGTAGTCGGAAAGCGATTTCTTAGTCGCAATGGCAGCCTTCTCGGCGCGCTTAACCCTAGCTACAGCCAAGTTATATAGCTTAGCCCTCTATACCCTAATGGCTTTACGGAAAACGGTCTTATTACACCTATTCGCTAAGACGTCTTCTCCTATATCGATCATAGCGGTAAAGCCTTAAGTAAAGTCGACGCTTAGATTCCTAAGGCCCCTGTTGTAAACCCTAACCTCCTCCTGCATCCCAACATGGTTAATACCCTTAATAGCCCTTCTTTTACCTCTAGCCTGTATATCCTCCTCTTCTTCTTCTTCTTCCTCCTCCTCCTATTCCTCCTCCTATTCCTCCTTAGAGTCACCCTTATAGATACTACCTATAGGGTATAGGTTTTTACAGTTAATCGCCTTCTAGAGGTCTTAGTTAGCCTTGTAATTAGCTGTTATTACGTTAAGCTGCTTCTTAGTGACCTAACTGCCGTCTATAAGAATAGCGCCACCACCTATAAGGAGCTAGTAATTAACTATACAAGAACTTACCATTAAGCCGTTCTATTTACAGTTAGCGTTAGGTGTTACAAGTTGATTTAGGTCCTCCTTTACTAATTCTTAACGCTTGGTAAGGGCCTTCTTTCTATATAAAGTACGTTCCAAAACCATAGTCAACTTAACTAATAGGCAAATAACTCCAAGTAGTATCAGCATAATAGCCTTAATAGCTGGTAAACAAGGAGAAGACTAGATACAACTCTACAAGTAGTCTTTAGATGTATAAGACTACAGCATACGTCAAGCAGCCTTAGTAGGAAAACAAAATAAAAGAAAAGGCTTAGTCTAATAGTGATAGTAAGGGTAATAAGAAGCTGGGATCAAGATTTTAGATATACGTGTGTTGTAGTGTTAATAGCCCCCCTAGCCCCTTCAGCACACAACAGACGCCCGCTTTATACTTAGCCGCCAATACATCTATATTAAACAAATTCGATATTATTTATTAGTCCTTATTTGCTCTTTATCATGGGGCTTCTAGGCGCTCCAGCCATCCATTATCTATCATTAATAGCCCTTAACAATAGTTAAAGCTGGCCCTTAAAGGGTTTCACACAGCAACTTTATTCCGCTACCCTTTCGTCGTCCACTATTATCCACCATTATCCGCCCTTATACACCAACAGCCTATATTAAGTCTCCCAGCCAGCTAGCAACTTAACGTCTATATCGCCTAGGCGCAACCATCTATCTACAGCTATTTCATCCCCAGCCATACAGCAGTCGTTTTATCACCTTTCTCTATTTCAGCCTTACTAGTCTACTTAACCTCTAAACTATAGGCTAATATTTAGTCTTAATAACAACGTAGCGACAGCAGCATCATCTAAGATTTCTAAAGGGTTTCTAGGTTTTATACTTCTTAAATAGGGACATCACTAAGTATTAGGCAAGAATAGATGCAAAATACGTATAATTCCCAAGCTATATAACCCCCTCTAATAGGTTCTAGAAAAAAAGAATACTACATCTCGGCATAAGCAAACCAAGTCCCGTCATCTAAGCCTAAATCCTCACCAAGAATCCATATATCCAGCCCTGCCTTAGCAAAGTTAGGTATAAATCTCTAGAGTTAGCAAGCTATATTACCCTCTATAAGGGTCAAGAAGAAGTATCCTACATCCCAGTAAAGAAAAAAAGAAAAAGCCTAAGTCCTATAAACTAAATTCCAATCTATCTAATAAATCCCCTTATATACTCCTTATTTCAACCCTTCTTAGCTGAGAGTATTACTGTATCAAAGAGATTACGTAACTCGAGATCGTCCTCTAGGCCCTCCACCTTGCTAGCATCCTTCCTAGCCTTCTAAAGCGTAATAGTCTCCTTATAGATCCCCATCAAGGTAAAAAGCTCCTGCCGCTATATAGGGTCGCTTAGGCGGGGGTCGACCGCCATAAAGTAGTTAAATAACGTCTGCTACTTAAGATCTAGCTTAGGCGCATCCCCTATCACTATCTCCCAGGTTATCTCCATCTTAGGATTCCAACGTTTTATAATAGAGCTTATTAGCTAAGCTTCTTCTACATCCTCTAGATAAAGGAGCAGCCACTACGCCACTTTAGAGAATAGCAGGCCCTCCCTATACACTAGGTCCCTAGTAAAGTAGTTTTAGAGGCGCTACGTCTTAAGGTAGTAGTTATACGTTACGCCTACATATACCCTCAGGATCTCAAATACGTAAACTATCTACATAAAGCCCTAGATCCTATCGTCAATTTAGCCTTCAGCCTCAATTATTCCCACATACACCTGCATGTTATAGGTCTCAACCTAGGGATTAAACGTATCCCTAGTCTACAGGATTTTCCAAGACACCTTATGCTTCTAGCCGAGGCGCTAAAGCCGACCTAACGCCTGGTTCTATATAGCGAAGTTAAAGGGGTTCTTTAGGATTACACCGTTCCAATAGGCACTATAGTAGTTAACGCCAAACGCCGTAAGCAGTAAAGACGTCACCATGGCGTTAACAACCTCATCCGGGTCGTTAAAGTCCTTAATAGCCTTATCTCGCTTAATCTAGTTGTAGCTTAAGCAGATGTAATACGTCTTTAGGCCTAAAACCAGAAGGACGCCAGTCAGGATCCTAATTTATCGTTAGTCAGCCTTAAGCGTCTAATAGTAGAAGATAAGCCTAATTAAGATTTATAAAACTAAACTACCGTTATTTTATAAATCTTAATTAAGGGGTTAAGGTAAAACTTACAACGCTGTTAGGGGATTAACAGTATAAAGAAGGCACCGCTCGCCTTTCTACTATAGTTTAAGGACGTACTTTAAGCACCAGGCCAGCTTAGGCGACTTCGAGACGGCGTACCAGACCAAGGTGACGGGGTCTAAAGGGCAGCCTACAGTATTATCTTTTCTTATAGCGTAGTAATAGTACTATAGGCCAAAGGTAATATCCTTAGAGATAACATTATTTACCTCCTTTACGCTACTAGTAGGGGCTAGACCGGCCTTAGCCTTCTCCCTAGACAGGTACGCCTTCTACTTCTTAGTCTTTAAAGCATCTAGAGGCTCCACAAGTAGGTTTTCAGCCGCTTTTTCCTTAACGCAGGCAACCGCGTCAGCCTTCTTCTCCCGTTCGGCCTAACGCTTAGCCTCCTTAGAGAGGCTGGCGCCACCAAGCTCCCAAGTAGCAGAAGCAGCAGCCGCGTTAATAGTAGCCTTAGCCATACGCCTTTTCAGGTCGTAAATCGTAAAGAACCACACGTCGGTACTAATAAGGGACGCGTTTCACATCGCCGCCCTATTAATCTAAGGTCACGTATAGTTATTAATCTAGCCTCTACCGCTAAGAGTCAAGTGGAGACCCTACTCCAGGGGCCGGTAGAGTACGTCGTTATAGCTTAAGATAACGCTATATAAGAACTAGATGTCTTTAGCATTTAAGTACACTAACTCCAACGTCTCAATATTACAAGCAGGTATTCCCTTTCTAGAGCATAAGACCTTACTACTCAACAGCTTTATTAGCGTCAGCATGCCCCAACAGATCTAGCACTAGGTTAGAACGTGCTTAACCGCCGTTAAGGTAAACCCCACCTCCCACCGCTTCAGCCTCCCAAATTCCCAGAAGTTCTCCAGGTTAAGCAGGTAGACTAGGTTACCGCTCTCTATAACGTCGGCATACTCCTGCCAGCACGCCTACTGCTCCATAGTAGGTTTAACAACCAGCTCCTCTTCCTAATACTACTCCTATAAGACCTAGTGCTTAGAGGGGCCGATAAGACTCTCAAACGGCACGCCCATTTAGGCCATTACCTCCTTATCTTAGCACTTAAACGCCTCAACAAAGTCGTTAAAGAAGATCACCTCTAGTAAACCCAGCTTAATAGCCGCTATAGTCTTATAGCTAAATACGCTATCCTATAGCTATAAAAGGTAACCATGTAAATCTATAATACCACTTATAGTAGGTGTTACTATAATAATCAGGCGATTACAAATCACTATTTTCTTAACAACTATAAACGTTAGGGATAGTAGATTCTTAACGGCATAACCCTCATCCAAGATTACTATGTAGAACCGGAGCTTACAGGGCAGGTTGAAGCCCCCCTTATTAACCATCTTAAAGGGGCCGCCATGCGGATTACTATACAGCCCATCCTCAAACAGCTTGACATCATCGCCATCAGCATTATCTTCCTGCCTACAGCGCTTTCCTAAAGGCATAACAAGGCGCCGGTTGTTCGTTAAGTATAACATTAAAATCAAATTGTCAGCCGTCTTTAGGTCTTTTTCTTATTCCTTAAAGCAACCTATAAGTCGGACCAGCACATCCATATCGGCGATTATATCCTTTACTTAATGCTTAGGCGTATTAGACTTATTCTAATAGAACACATACACCTTCTACAGGTGCCTATATATACTAACTAGGGTCTAATATATCTAATTAAGGACGAAGGGCGGCGTTATAATCGCTAATAAAAGGTATACAGCATCCAGGTTGGAAGCATTTTCACGCTTATACTTCTCCTTAATCTCTACTGCCGTAAAGATTAAGGTATAGGTCTTCCTAGTTCCACACTTGTTAGCCAGGATCCCGCTACAGATTAGATGTAGCACGCGCTTAATAGCCTAATTAGCATCTAATTTAATACATTAGCCCTAATTAAGATTTATAAAGCCAACCTAGCGTAACGCTAGCAAGCCCGACAAGGCCCTATTTAAGATTTATAAATCTTAAATAGGGACATCTAGGTAGGGGCTAAAAGGAGAAAAAAAAGGCTTACCTAAGGCCTATTCAGGCTTAAACACCACGCTCCCCTCTATGTCGTTAACAATAAAGTTATCCCAAGTAGCGTTTTTAGAAATAATAAGAAAGTCCTTAACGATTTTAGCTACATCCTTATTAGAGGGGAGGTTGCCCCTAAGGAGGTTACATATCACATAAAGCATCTTGATGTCTACATCGGTTTCTAGGGCACTATCGGCGTTATACTCAGCGGCGCCGCCCTTATAATTCTCCCCATGCTCCTTAGCGGCCTGGTGGCGTACCATCTCTTCACTCTCGCCAGCCGAAATCGCCACAAGGCGGTTCTCATCCTTCACCAACTTGCTAAAGTCATTATCAGCCTTATTAGTCTTTTATACGTTCGTAATAGCAGTAGCGTGTCTCATCAGGTTGCGCCTCTCCACATCAGTTAATTTCGACATCTTAACGCCCTTATACAACTCCTTAGGGCCCTTCTTAGGATCTATTCCATAGAAGAGGCTGAAAATCACATGCTGTTTATCTATAGTGATAGACTTATAAAGCAGCTTCCGTTTCATAAGGTCTATTTCCCTAGCGTAAACTACGTCGTACTAGGCCAGCATGTTAGACTTGCCGATCCACATCAGCTCCTCTCGGAAGACAGCATACGCCTGCTCCTCATCCTCCTCCTCCTCGCCGTCGCCTTCCAGCATCTCTTCTATCTCTACAGACAGCATAGCGACTTAGCGCTTGTTGGAGATCTCAGCCTCAGCAGCCACCTAGGCAGTTAACAGGTCGTAGAATCCCGCCCATTCAGGTGCCATGTTAAAGATTCTTGTATCCTAGGCAGGTCTAGCGCCAGACCTACGCCTATACACCACCAACGAGAATAAAAAGAAGGCCCTAATAAAATCCTTATAGGAGCAGTCCTAAATATAGTGCTTTACATCCTTAGGCAGGTTTAAGGCATGCTTGTTGCCCTTCTACTCCCTAAAGACGGCAGGGAAGTAGAGCATTAGAGACTAAATCGTAATAGCAGTTATAGCTTCCTAATTCACATCCTTACGCAAAATAGTACCAATCTCAAACTCAAGGTAGATCTTTATAAAAGAGGTTTTCACTAATACTAAGGGATAGTTTAAGACGTACTAGGCCTTCAGGCCCTTATACTCCTCTAAATTAAGGCGCCAGATAACGTCTATAACACTCTTAAACAAGCAAGAGTTAGGCAGGTTGATCTTACTGTTATCGCCTATATTATACTTTTATAGGTCCTCCTTAAACGCCAGCTCTACAAACAGCACCATAAAGTACTATATCACTTAGGCACCTATCCTGCATTAGCAACCTAGGTCCTATAGTCTTAAAGGGCAGGTGTAGCCAGCCTAATTAAGATTTATAAAATCAAAATAAGACCAATTTATAAATCTTAATTAGGGCTATAGGCATCAACTTACAGTTAGTATTAAGGAATTCTATAAACTGGTTTACATCGTTAAAACCCAGGTAGCACATAGTAAAGTTGTTGTAGTAGGAATTCTAATCCTTAGAGGTTACCAAGACTCTTACACCAACCAGCATTAAAGTTAAAGGCTGGTTCTTAATATCAAGCTCCAACAACTTAAACTACGCGTTCATCTCGTTACAAGAGGTACAAAGCTTACCGCTTAGTTTCCATTCTATAAACGTATACCAACCTCTAGTTATAAAGTATCTTCAGCAAGCCTTTATAAAGGGAGGCTTACCTATTCTCTAATCCGCTATAGACTAGGTAGTTAATGCCAGCTTAGTAATTAAACCCTTATTCTTAATGCTACTCTTAAGGGCCAGCTTCACAAAAACCTAAGGCTCCAAGATGCAAGCGTCTACCGGAATCTTGCCAGCCAAGACGTTAGGGTGCTTAAGACCCGCCATCTCAGCCCTATCCGTCAGCACATCTACATCTTACTCCTCATCTTACTCTTCATCTATCTCCTTATCGGTAGCCTCCTTTATTAGGGTATCGCCCTTAGCGGTCTCAACAGCCGTATCGTTAGTCTCTTACATCTTAACAGCAGTGTTAATAGTCTCATCCTCAACAGTTTCGCCATCTTACATAGTTTCCGCCTCGTCATCGTCGTTTGCTGTAGCAGCAGCTTTAGCCTTAGCCTGGCGGCGCTGCTTCTTAAGTGGTAAGGTATACTCCCCTTTATCCTCATCCTAAGGTGCAGCACGCTTAGTTCTACCCCTCTTAAAGGGAGTAGTACTCTTAATGCAAGGCATGTTTACAGTTGTAGGAGGAATATAGATTAATCTAGGCGGTTAATTATTAAGATTCTTAAAAGAGGAATAGATACATACGTTTAAGATTTATAAAAGATAGGCAAGAGGGCGCCTATTTAAGATTTATAAAACACCACACTAGGGCCCTTTATAAATCTTAAATAGGCATGCCTATAAAGATATATACAAACAAAGGATATACCTGTAATTCGATTCTTTACATAAGAAGAATTAAATCCTTACAAGAGGCATCAACTATCTACCTATAAGGCTTCTTATTTATACCTATATATAGGTGGCTGGGAGGGGGGATTTAAGATTTATAAATAAGGAATTAACTTACTGTTGGGGTGTAAAAGAGGGATCTAGCGGTGGCTTTTATAAAGGCTGGCGCAACGAGGGTGTAATTACTTACGTAGTTAGGTAAGAGGAAAGGTCGCATAAGCAGAATTAGGCTTTTAAGAGCGCCAAGGTGGCCTAGACGCTTACAACTAGCCGGATTAAGAAGAAGGGGGGGGGTTCCAGCCTAAACGATTTTATAAATCTTAAATAGGGCCTATATAGAAGTAGAAAAAGATATCTATTAAATATTTTAATATATAGAAATAGAAGAAGAGGATGTTAGAACCAGTAATAAGAAGATAAAATTCTTAGTGACCTAACGCTAGGTCTTATAGAAGTAGGCGGTCTTATAGGTATCTTAATAAAGGCCGTAACAAGAATCTTACCTAGTTTAAGGTCGTAGTATAGGCCTAGATTACGGGTTTACTAATACGCCTACCGTTAAAGCTGGCGTAGGGGTTGCTGTTAATAACCTTATCTCGGTTGGGTATAAGGCCGATACGGATGGGGCTTAAGCAGATAGTATTAAAGTTAGTAAGGCTGAAGTAGGGTTGACAGTATTTATAGTTAAAGGTGCTAAAGGAGGTGCCTTAAGTTACTATTAGAGATAGCTTCACTATAAGCCGGTTAAGAGAAGTTAATTTAATGTTAGACTTAGTTACTACTTCTTAGCTTATATATAGTTGTAATTAGCGTGATTTCCGGGACGAGATAACCCTAAATCTCTAGATAGTTGCGTTTTTAGCTTATATTCACAATTAAAATACAACACAAAACTTACAAAGAAATCAACAAAACTACACATATAGTTAGTAGCACCTTCTATTTAACTAATTTTATTACTAGAATACTTATAAAATCATGCCTTACCTTCTTTCTTTTCTATTTCTTACGTTTCGCCTATTATAGGCAGTAATTACCTAGCTGTATATCACTTACACGTTTCAGTACAGTAAAGCTCCACTATAACCTATACCCAACTACTCTATTAGTATATACTACTATATCTATATATTTATAATATATTAGACTAAAACCGCTACTTTCGCTATATCCAGCTCGTTATAGTCTATTTTATTAACTATTATTATAACCTAAAACCGATACCTCAGCTACACCTAATGTTTTCTATATAATGCCGGTATTAAGGCACCATCCTAATTATACACCTATATATAGCCAAAGCCACAACGTTTACCTGCCATCGTTTACTTAGGTATTCACTCTATAATAGTTGTCTGTTACATAATTCGCCATTAAGACGCTTTAGGAAAGGCAAATACCTAATCGGCATACATAAGCCTATCCTGCTTTATACGTTACGCTATAGCATAGTATTATAGTTACTACATTCAGCCTATTATAATTAGAGATAATAGCAAACAGTAATTTATCATCCTTAATTTAACGTCTTAGCTATTCTAATTCCACCTTTAATCTAAATACTTAATAATCTAAAAAGAAGGGCGGTCCTATTTAAGATTTATAAAATCCATCTTATTACCCTCCTAAACACTTTTATAAATCTTAAATAGGCCTTATTACCTAGGCTTAGGTGTAGGCTCTATTAGAGAAGGGTTACAACTTATTTCCTACTAGAGAAAATAAAAACAATAGCAATTGATTTTTTCTTTCTTTATTATTAGATAGCTATTTATTACTACTAGCCTAATAGTGTCTTTAGCAGTTGGTTTTCTTAGCAGTTAGATAGCCATTTATTACCGCTAGCCTAATAGTATCCTTAGGCCACCCCTTACCTCCATTAAACTAGCCTATATAATAGCTTGGTGGCCTTAAGGTATCCACTAGGTGGGTCCCCGGCACCCCCTTACGTAATATATATCCGGCCCTCCCTAGCTAAGGGATGGCTCCAGGTTAGGGCGGGCTCGCTAGGCTGAGTCCACCAGCCTCTAGATCTCAGCGGTTGTCTACACGTTATACTTTTCAGGGATAGGTTTAACGGTGCTTCTTGGCTCCTGCTAGTTTGTTGTCAACTTAACGATAACGTCAAGAACCCTATTACTATCGACAAAGGTATACAGGAGGGCCTACGTGTTAGGCTTATTACCCTACTTTAACAGGCTACCGTTTTCGCCTAGGTATAAAAACGTTATATAGTATATATAGAAGAAAGTCTTGTGTTTCTCTTTAAAGTAGTCAAGCTAGTCCAGACTACTACTATAGGCCCTCTACATCCTAGCTGTAATAGCGGCCCTAGCGCTTATCTAGAACCTTCACCAGTCGTTGTTATAGAAGCTGGACTATAGCGGTTTTCTAGTGCATCCTCTAGTAGGGTCTAGAGGCAGGTCCTCCCATATAAAGTTCTAGAATTACAAGAGGGATATCTATCTACTACCGCAATTAGCCCCAGCCCTATCCCCCTTACGTCCGTATTCAGTAATATAGTAGCAGATGCTAGGGAATATAAATTAGATCTCATCGTTTTTAATTCTATCCTTTTACTCCTTTAGCCTATTTAGGTAGCACATGCTCCTTAATACGGCCTTATAGTACTAGCGTAAAATAAGGTGGGAGATAAAGGTTAGGATAAGCTTGATTTTAGGGGAGTACTTGTTTATATTAAAGAGGTAGATAAGGTAGGCGAAGAGGTCTTCTAGTAAGTCCTTAATTAGCAAGAACTTAGTTTTTCCTACCAACGTCATAAGGCTGGGGATGCTAAACTTTAACTAGAGGCTTTAGTCGATTTAGAGCTGTTCCTAGTCTATTAGGCTTGGTGGGAGGAACCTAAACCTATAGTTCTTAATGCTGTCAAGGAGCCTAAGCCCCTTCTTCTATAGGGGTGTCATACCAGGCGCTAATAGCTCTAATAGGTTAGAGATGCAGTAGGGGTTTATAAGGACGTACTAAAAGCGTAGATTAATAGGGTTAATAAAGAACCTCACCAGCATGATAATAGTAGCGTAGAGGAGGGAGGCTGTTAGAGGCACTATCTCGCCTCTATAGCATACTAAGATAAGGTCTACTATATAGGCGTAGAAGCCGATTATACTAGTAATAAAGTCTTAATATATAGTAGACGCAACATAGAAGAAGCTGGCGTTGCTTAGTATTTTAGCCTTCCTTTAAAGTTGTAACGTTCCTTATAGGTTTCTCCTAGTTGCTTTTATAAAATCAGCGCAGCACAGCCAGGCGGTATCCTTAGTTGTAATTTAGTTTACTAGGCTGGTGGTGTAACGCCATTCTACACGCCATAAGGAGTAGTTAAACCTCACCCTTAAGGCTCCCTACGTTAGGAACTAGTAGGACTTTTAGAGGAGCGCATCAAACTGTTTATAGTTTATAATAACCTTAAAACCCTTAGAAAGCATCCTTATTAGTATGCTGTTAGGGTATCCGCTATATAGAAGGGAGTTAGAGGCGTAAGGCTTATTCCCAGCAGCGTCTAAGACCTCCTTTCTAACGGTATAGCTCTAGAAGTAGTAAAGCCCGTCTTAATAGAGGTTGTTATTTAGTTCCAACGTAAGGCTGGCGGAATCCTAAAGGAGGTTGATGTTATACTAGTGGTGCCGCCTGCTGCTAATTAGGCTATCCTAGGGAGTTAGCTGTTCCGGCTGGAATTCGTTTCTTAATACGCCGTCGACGTTGCCGTATAAGAAACCAAGGGTGTTAGCCTAGCAGCAACTTCAGGTAAGAAGGATAGTAGCCTTTTCGTACTTTCCAGGCGTCTATTCTACTACAAGATTAAGGAGTTATAGGAATTCAGCATCTATAACGTTAGACTTGTTAACAATTAATTCTTGCTTTTACTAAAAGTTTAAGAGACATATTTCTACTTCCTATACCCCCTTATATCTAACTTTAGTGTTCTTAGTATTAAGGAAGAAAAAGAAGTCTTAAAACATTAAGGGATTAGCGTAGGCCTAGCCAGGAGTAGCGTCTTCTAGAACGACGCCTTTAAGGCTTCCTAGCTGGCTTATCCTTTTCTATAATTCAGAATTAAGTTTACTTAAGAGGGTGGAGGGGAGGGAGAATCTATAGGGAGGGAGACTACTCCAGCTGTATGCCTTCTAGGTGAATACAGCCTTCTGTTTTACTTCCGTATAAAAGCCTATAATATAGCCTAGCATACACCTAGAAAAGGTATTAAGTATATTAGGCAGCATGATGTCGTTATAGAACACTTAATGCTTACTGTCAGTAAGTTGAGTTATACCCTATTACATGCTTACCTATTAGAGAGTTAGTTTATAGAGGCTAGGGAAAAACATATATATCGTTTAGCCTTATATTAAACTAAAGAAGGTGTATAGGATCTTCTAAAGTGGAATGTTTTTAGTCTTTCGCCTTATAGGGATATAGACTAAGTAAGTAATATAAACGCTTGCCTTCAGCTTTCATATAGGTTGGCGGAGTAGGGTGTATTCTATTAAGTCTTTAAATAGTACAATTTTAGGTATAACATAAAGGAAGCTGTCTATATCAAATCTAATGCCGTATAGGTGTATATCCTTATTATAGTCTACCTCTAGAGAGATACTCTTAGAACGGTTGGTTTCATAGTCTCTCCTAGTTGCAATAGCCTTTAAGACCTAGGCTTTAGGCAATATAGGGTTTTAGGTATTTACGCTATAAAGCTAGAGGACTAGATCCTCTCGCTCCAACCCAAGCCCCCTAAGCCCCTTCTACCAGCCTATATCTAATGTTATTACAGAAGATGTAACGCCGTCAAGGCCGTATATTTTCTCTTCTACAACTATATAGCCATCTCTTAGCGTTAACTATAGCCTACCTAACGGTTCCCTATAGCCAAGGTATACAATAAGGCCTATACAGGCGACAGTTATAATTCTTCAAGCAAGTCGGATCTTGCTACTTGTTAAGTCGCTAACCTATTACCTAATTAACTCTTAGTTAATATAGAATAAGGAATCCATCAAACTAGAGGTTAAGACTACAGTAGGGGCTAAAGTAGATAGACCACTATTACTCTCACTACTTGAAATATTAGACCCGGCATCCCAGCTGCTAGAGTCTAAGTCTAACTCCAAGTCGGTATAGTAGTCGCTCTCGCTGTTTAATCCGTTATAGCTAGCTATATAATTAGGGTTGTCGTTATCGCTAGGTATAACGGTATAGTCGGCTTCGTCGGGAGTCTCTTCGTCGTTTAGAAGCTTAAAGAGACTCATCCAAGCCTGATATTCGCTAGGGTCAGGGCCCCTATTAGCCTGGCTATCTATAGCACTAGAGATTAGTTTAAACCTTAATCCTATACTAAGAAGGCTAGACTAGGAATCGTTCCTGTTTGGTGTTATAGGTGATACTAAGCTAGACGCTATAATTATTATAGGCTTAGCTTAGCTGTCTAGTAAATCTCTAAGGGTGTATATTAGTAAATAATTTAGTATAGTAACTACTTGCTAAAACAAATACATCTTGACTTCCTGTTAACTACTTTTAAACCTAAAGACTAAGTATTAAATAGTAATCTTCTCCCCCTTTTAATCCTCTTCTAACCCTTAAATACTAAACCTAGTCCTAATATTACACTAGTGTTTATTAAAATTCCTCTTCTTAATATAATTTATCAGCTCTAAGGATATAAAGAATCTAAGGGATGTTTTAGTCGCTATTACCGACTAATAAACTAAGACACTTTAGAGTTTTTAGGTTGGTTGGTTTCAACCATATTACACTAGTGTTTATTAATATTCCTCTTCTTAATATAATTTATCAGCTTTAAGGATATAAAGAATCTAAGGGATGTTTTAGTTGCTATTACCGACTAATAAACTAAGATACTTTAGAGTTTTTAGGTTAGTTGGTTTCAACTACATCCTTTATCTCCTACTATTAACCTTTATCTACAGCTTTTCTAATCCTAACTTTCTTTAAGTAAGGGCTCTACTTAGGCTACGCTATAAGGAGTCGCTATTTAAGATTTATATAATCTAAGTATTACTATATTATAAGCTCCTTTTTATAAATCTTAAATAGCTTATATTTATATATATCTATTAGTTCCTTTTTAGACTAAAACTAGGGATAAGCTTGCTATATAGATGTTTTACTTAAGACAACCCTAAGATTATTTACAGCATTTTTAGTAAGAATAGGGATAATTAGATTTCTTTATAATATTATAGATATTTACACATCTAAATATCTTAATATAAAGGCGGAGTAATAATAAGGCCGATAATTACCTCAGCTCTAGATGTATTTAATCCAGTTTGCATCTAGTAATATAGTTTACTACTTTCTTTACTAGTAGACATCCCTTAGTTTTAACACCCTAAGTTTTTTAAAGATGGTTCCTAAAAGGAAATCTATTTATTTTAATAATATTACATTTAAGAGGGATCCTCCTCCCTCTAGTAGTAGTACCTCTCTCTTATAAGGCCTAGAGCTACAGAAGCATATACCATTAAAAAGGCTACCAGGCCTAGCAACAAAGCAACAGAAACATATAATAAAAGATGCTCCTGTTTAGAGAATCACTTAAGATAGCAAGCGTTTTTATACCTTAGTTGCTGCTTTTAAACGAGACCTAGAACGTCACAACAAGACAAACGAATATATAGTATATATCGCCAAGTTGGTAGTACTATTAGAGGACTTAGAGTGCGATTAAGATGTTATCTATAAGTATTTATATAGATATATATATTACTTTACTAACGAGGCGAAAAAAGGGTTAAGTCTAATAAATTATTTAAAGACACCGTTAAAAGAACCTAAGGGCTTCATTAAGGAGTAGCTCCCAACATCCACACGATGTAGAATCTAGCGGCAGTTCTTATACGAAAATCGTTAAACGGCATTAAGTTAATAATATATATACAAGAGACGACAACTCCTATACCTCTACCGTTAATATAGCTATAAATCCGCTTAATACTAGTCTACCTAAGCAGGATCCCTTAGCTGTAACAACCTTTACAAGACTAATAGCTGCTTATATCCTAAAGACACTTAAAAGCCTCTAAATATAAATTCGAAATAAGAATATAGTAAAAACCACACTATAGTCTTAAGATGTCTTTTAGACGTTACTAAAAAAGCTTAACAGTAGGCATAATATAAACTTACAAGAGGAGGATTACTATTATATAAGAGAGCTTATATTCTATCGTATGTTTAGTAACAGTATAATAAATCAGTTGTATTATATATTAGTTAAGTATACTAATATATTCGCCTTATCCACTTGAGATATATTATAAAAGGTGGATAGTCTTATATAGAAGCTGACTAATTCTAATTTAAGTAACTTAGGCCTAGCTTTATTTATTAAAGCATAAAGAAATATTACAAACAAGTCGTTTAAAGCTAAGACGGCTTATACTTAGATATATATATATATACAGCAGTATAAGCTTTAGAAGAGGTGGAATAAATTAAAGGATTAATATCATTATAGTAGGCTGGAGTCTATATCTTTAAAGCAGTTCCTAAAGACATATAGTTTTACAACAAGCTAGGGAAAAGGTCTAGATAGTTATCTTGCTAGCTACTTTACTAAGAAGCTAGGTTTAAGTAAGAGCCAGCAATTTACAGACATAATCTACCGTTTTACAGCACTTAGCGTTTTAGTTGATACCTTTAGTTTAGGTGTATTAGTGTTTCTACTAAAAAATATTAAGGCGTAGTATAAGCAGTTGAAAGGGGGGAAAAAGAGTACTATATATAGATCTTTAAAGAGAAGGAAGATAGAGGCGGTATATAGTTTACTTATAAAAAGAATACCATACTTACAGGAGGTATATAAAGCAGTAAGGGTAAGTATTATAAAGAGGATACTTATTAGGCAGAATCTTAAACTTACAAGGGCCTTAAAGATAATCCAGCAAGGTAAGATAAAGGAGGATATTATAAGATTACCTTTAATAGACTTTATAGAAAGCCTTAAGGAAGGAGATGTTATAGAAATAGATAGATAGAGTTTAAAGTATTTAGTAGCTATTTTAAGTATATAGCTATTAGGAGCACTTAGCTATTACTAGGCTGCCTGGTTTAAGTCGCTAATAGCAACTAAAAGAATCCAGCCATTAGCTATTAGGAGCACTTAGCCATTACTAGGCTGCCTGGTTTAAGTCGCTGATGGCGACTAAAAGAATTCAACTATTACCTATTAAGCACTTAGCCATTAAGCACTTGGCTATTAAGCACTTGGCCATTAAGCACTTGGCTATAAAGCACTTGGCTATTAAGTAATTAGCTGTTATTAGGCTGTCTGGTGTGTGTTGCTAATAGCGACTTAAGAAATTTAAGAAATCTCTAAGTCCTAACCCTTCCTACCTGTATTGATATAATAGAGGATTTAATAACTAGAAACGCTAGAATAGTATAATAGAAAGAGAGGCTATAAACATGCTGCTACAGCTATATAACCTCTAAGGAAGACTTATAATTAGAGAGTAGGCTTAAGCAGCTAAAGTTAAGTAAGGTGTAGCGTTAGTAGTTAAAGAAGTTAAACGCTAGAGACTTAAAGTACTAGTAACTAACGTTAAACTTTAGGCGGCCTAACCTAACGCCGTACTAGATGTATATAAGATACTTAGTAAAGTTATAAATCTAATTAGATCTATTAATATAGTTATACTACTCTTATTTTATAATAACTACTTTATTAGTATAATTATCAACTAGGTTACTAGATATATCATCTAGGTAGATAGTCTATAGATAGATAAAAAAGTAGAAGAAAGATTTACTATTAATATTAGCAACTTAAAGCTGTAGTATTAAGCTCTTAAAGCTTCTAAACGTCTAATTAGATGTATCTATATAACGGTATCTATTATAAACTTAATTTAATAGAGAGATAGCTAGATATATAGACTACTTATAGTTAAGTAGATCTAATTAATACTTTAAGAAGGTATTACTAATAATATAGACTCTATTACTTAAGCTTAAGATAAAGATAAAAAGAGATATATCTTAAGAAGAGCTATTTAATAAACTTAAATTAATTAGATTACTTAAGAACTTAGTGTAAACACCTAGTGGAATTAGAGACTACAACCGACTTCTAAGTATAATTTTAATAACACCTATAAGGCTAAAGTTGCTAAAGATGCTAAAAGAAAACGCTAAACAACTTTAGGCCTTAAAGGTAATACTCTTAAGCTTAATTAGACCTCTAACAAGCCGTCTAGTAAGAAAGAAACCCCTTAACCTATTAAGAATAAAACTAATAAAGATAAAGAGAGGCAGACTATTAAGGTATATAAGAAGTAGTATCCACCCTCTTCTAATAAGCTATATAAGAAAATATAATCTCTTTTTATAGTAGGATAGTAAGTCTAGATGTAATTAGAGGTAGAGCGTTAAGCCTATTAAGCTAAGTATAAAGTAATACTAAAAAGATAAGTAAATACTAAAATAAAACTAAAGGCTAGGCCTCTTAATTATATATATAAAGAATAGGTAGATAAGCTAGATGATCTTTAGAATATAGTAGCTGTTAGATTAAAGCCTTAGACTCCCTTTCTAGCTTCAACTAGACACCTTATATAGAAAGGATATCTATATATAAAGGCAGGAGAAGAATAATACTAAAAGGCAGTAGATAAAGATAAAGAGGAAGAAGAAGAGAAGAGTTAATTAAAGCATAAAGGATTATATCCTTTTTATATTTATAAGAAGCGTTTTCCTAACGTCTAATCTAATCTTAAAGGGAATACTAGAGGATAAAGCTTATATGTTTCTAGATATAAGAGGAAATTTATAATATAAGGGTGTAGGTTTTAAGAATTAAAGGATAATTAAAATAAGGTTAGAGTAGCTAAGCGTAACACCGTTATAGATATATAAGCCTTAGTATAAGGGGTATATAACTTTAATAACCTTTAGGTAGATATTTTATATTTTCCTTTATAAGTAGTCTTATATATCTAATTAAATATATAAAAGATAGATAAGTATATACAGGAGGTAGTAATTAATTTCTATTTAGGGTACTACCTTATAGTTAGTTAAAAGTAATATTCTTAAATCCCGCTAGATAATAAAGTATCGTAATATACTTCTATTGCTTTCTACTAAAGCAACATTGTAAAACCAGTAAGCCCCTTTAAAGCTAGGGAACAGCTTTCTACCTATCTAATTAGACGTATAAAACAGCTGTAAAGATATATAGAGTAGTATAGACGACCTACAGAAGGGGGTTAGTTACTCTCAGGACCTACAACCTTAAGTATATAAGCATAACGGATGATAGGCGAGGTTAGTGTTTTTATATATTAACTAACTACCCTACCAACCTAGTGTCCCGTTTTAATATTATAAGATTACCTTTAATAGACTTTATAAAAAGCCTTAAGGAAGGAGATGTTATAGAAATAGATAGATAGAGTTTAAAGTATTTAGTAGCTATTTTAAGTATATAGCTGTTAGGAGCACTTAGCTATTACTAGGCTGCCTGGTTTAAGTTGCTGATGGCAACTAAAAGAATCTAGCTATTAGCTATTAGAAGCACTTAGCTATTACTAGGCTGCCTGGTTTAAGTTGCTAATAGCGACTAAAAGAATCTAGCTATTAGCTATTAGGAGCACTTAGCTATTACTAGGCTGCCTGGTTTAAGTCGCTAATAGCGACTAAAAGAATTTAACTATTACCTATTAAGCACTTAGCTATTAAGCACTTAGCTATTAAGCACTTGGCTATAAAGCACTTGGCTATTAAGTAATTAGCTGTTATTAGGCTGTCTGGTGTGTGTTGCTAATAGCGACTTAAGAAATTTAAGAAATCTCTAAGTCCTAACCCTTCCTACCTGTATTAATATCCTGCTTAGCCGCTAGTTCCCTAGTGGGGTGTACTCTAGTCGGTTATATTTGTTTCCAATAGGTTGTAACACTACCACTAGGCTATTAGATCTCTATCTATATATTAAAGCTCTAAGAGGTAAAAACAAAATCATTTAAACAAAGTCTAATGCTATACTATCTCCTGTAATTTCTTTAGCTATTATTTACTACTGCTAGTGTCGTCCTTAGTGTTACGACTCGTTAAACATACCAGGACTAGGGGACGCCCTATAGGGCCAAACCACATTAAACCATGTACTTGTCAGATCCACCATGACAGAGTAAGACGCGAGCAGCATAAGCACAGCAGGCCAAGAGGACTCGCAGACTTGTATTACATCCTTGTTCCAGACTGAAGAGGGTGCCCCCATTCTACAGTTTCCTCTCCAGCTTCTCGAACTTCCTCTTCTTCTGGTGTCTGCGCTGTTCAGACAAAGCCGCGCCGATGCTACCAACCATCCTCCTCGGCAGATTCGTCCCCGTCCTCGGGCAGCCGCAGAGCCGCCTTCAACTCCCTCGTCCACTGCCTCACCGGCTTCTCCCCCAGCCTCAGCTCCGCGTAGGCCGTCCCGAGCGGCTCCGGCAGCCGGTCCGCGTCCAGGAGCCCGTCGTCGTCGACGTACTGCTCCACGTACGCGATCATGGCCATGCCGAAGGCGCCGACGCGCCTCGCCGAGTCGCGCGCGTAGATGCGCAGGAACGCCTCCAGGAGCACGTGCGCCCTGGGGACAACGACCGGCTCGCCGCCTGACGACTTGAAGACACCCGACCCGCGACCGGGCCGCCAGGGCGGGAGGGAGGCCTCGTCGGAGGCGAGGACGAAGTGCGGCGGGAGCGTGGAGGCCTCGGGGGAGCATGAGACAGAGCCGTCGAGGGCCGGCAGGAACCAGAGCGTCTCGGATTGCGGATACAGACCGACCGTGACCTCCGACTCGGCGATGTGCAGGTGGGATGCGGGCGGCGGCGTGTGGCGTTCCGGGGAGCTCGTGAGGCATGTTTCCGGATCGGGGCATGGCCTGAGGCTGGGCACTCCTTGAAGGGCTTTTGCGCCGGCTGTTAATAGGTCGTCCGGGAGAACATAATCAACAGACTTTTGTGATGTCAGTCTTGAGAGTTTGGTGTATTTGTGGTCAGAATGCGCGTACCGCGATAATTGAAGGAATGCCGTGGACGTTGAGCAGACAGTGGCCCCAGAGAATGCAGGGGATTTGGGAAGAGTTGAGTGCGCCTGCAATAGATGCCACGAACTGTTCTGAATGATCTGACATATTTTCGTTTGGTTCCTGTCCTGCTACTTCGTATTCTTGGATTTGGATCCTTTTTGGAGACGTTTTTCTTTGGGGGGCATTTGCTCCCGTTAACAGATGTAAAGGGTGAAAACAAATGTGTTCAGGTGAGGTCAAAGAGATGTAGGGAAATATTGTTAGTGGCCTGGGTAGTAGCTGCCTTGGCAGGCTCTAAATCTAGCCAATCAACTGAGGTTTTGTTACACTGTTGGTGTTCGGCGCTTAGACAGCCTCTCACAACAAACTTGCCATCAACAAACCTCGACCCCGCTGCTGCTGAAGTTGCATTGGGCCTCACCATCACACAACGATGTCAACCCCAGACAGCTTTACCCCCTTTCGCGCTTTGCCCCCAGAACTGCGACTGAAAATATGGAGCGAAGCGCTTTCGGCGCGATCTGTCTGGGCCGCGGTTAGCGGTCCCGCTGCAGGTTGCGATCCTGACGCGAGTCGCTCGCCCCCGGTCATGGCCTATGTTGGTCCGGCGCCGTATCTCCCCGGCCTCGCCTGCAGAGAGTCCCGGCGCTTACTGGAAAAGTCGTACGTCAAACCTCTCCGAGGGCCAGAGTCGGCAACAAGTTCCGGCGTCTACTGGGTCAATCTGGAGAACACAGTCGTCTACCTCGGCAATTCATCCAATGCAATGGACGTCATGGACGCCTTTGGCGCCGACAAGTTATCGAGGTTCAGACATGTTGCTCTGCGGTGGTGTCAGTTTGGAAGGCTTGCGCGAGCATGCCGACGTTTGGCGACAGCATGTCCAGCGCTTCGCACGATCATCATTCAAGGGTACGAGTCCGGCTCTGCTGCCAATTTCTCGGTTTGCGAGACTTTGGACCCAGAGCTGGCCGCTTACTACACGACCATCCCGGACTCCGTTGGTCCCGAGATATCACACGAGACCCTGGACACTCCTCATTTCCGTTCGCTTCTGTTGGAGTACTTTGGCGATTCGCCTCCCAGGTTACATCTGGTCTCCCCCAGCTCTGTAAATTACTCAGGATGACAATGGTTTCCTACACGCGACCGTCACATATTCTGTTGGTATGAAGGTTTCCATGATGTCGGTAACCAATTGACATGCACTCATGCTCTGGGGTCCAGTTATTCTTGTTGGTTCGGTCACTGAACAGTGGACAGACAGCGCTAAAGAAGACGCGTCCACGATGTCAATCTTGGCCTTCTGCTCAGTATATTAGTTCAGGACAACTCTCTGTGTGACAATGGCTTGAACATTCCATCATCGCAACACACATTCATCCATTACTGTATTCATTAACCTGTCTCTTTTGCCCAGCATATCTTATTCATTCTGATCTTTGAGCACCATGCCTTCTCGAACTGAGCTCGAAAGCGCCGCTTCTCAGGTCATCTCTATTCTGAAGGGATTAAGAGAGTTTTCTCATGCGAGGATCGCGGTTATCGGCGGACTAGCTCTATGGAAATACCTTCCCAGTGGCAGGACTACTGAGGTACTCATCAATATCAAGCTCGCTAAAAATATGTTATGATACTTACCCGGCTTCTAGGATGTGGATTTCATTATCAACATTGACAGCGCGCCGCAGGGAGTCAAGCAAAAACTCTTGAGCCTCCCGAACTCGCCCTTCATTCAGCAAGCCCAGTTTTTCTACTACAACCATAGTGGAACTTACATCCAAATCGACATCACTCCCGAGTGGCAGGTCAGTCAACAAACCCCGATCAAAGTTATCGATGTTCCTTCTTCGGGGTCCATCGGAAAGCCGTAATGTGCCCTTCTCCTAACATATCTCTGGCGCGCAGTCTCCGTATATGCCGGCTGGTGCATTGGAACTCAAAAACGTACCGGACGGTGCTATTCCGTACATCTCACCCACCGACCTCATTGTTTTTAAGATCAACTCTTGCGGTTTGCGGGCCCAAGTAGCCAAAAGGCGCACGGATGCTGCGGATGCTCAGGCTCTTCTAGAGAACGAGACGAAATCTTCGGCTCTCAGTCTGACGAGTGCTCAGCGATCTGTGGTGGAGCCTTGTATTGCCGATATCGTTGCTCATGGCAGGAAGAATGAAAAGTGGTGGAAGGAGCGACTGGGCCTTCACTAATCTGTATCTTCGTTACTGTGTCGCTAGTCCGCCAGTAGTTGCTATTTCATCGCTTGCTTGTCGAGTTAGCTTTCTGGAAGTGTTTATGCTGGAGTAAGGGATTGTATGTGTAACAAACAGGTATCTAAGCAAGTTGTTTTCATTTGAGTTTATACCGAAACCATCATATTGAATCATTCATTAGTGAGTTAGGGTCTAGGATGGTATCGGGTATGGACAGTAATAAAAAACCAATGGCGTGGCGAATCCCTATTCATCGGAGTCTACGGTTATCCCTCCAACAGTTTCCCTTCATCAAAACCCATCGACTGAGAAAAGTAATAGCCCCTTTGGTTTGTAAGAAGCCTCAAGGGCTCAGAGCCACCGTCTCGTTCAACGGTAAAATCGCAATTGAAATGCGTGTGGCCAAATGCCCAGACTTTGACTTTTCCGCTCTTGAAGCACGGTTCCCCAGACAAATCTGTTGCAAAGCCTGGTGTGATTGGGCTCGTAGCATGCCTCGGGTCGAGGGCGCGACTGTCTCTGGAGGGGCTCCAATGCGTAAAGATTATGATCCTCGCGTCGGACTGCCCGAGCTCCGCGACCTGCGCGTTGAGCCAGGCGACGTCCCGCTTGTACGCATCGTTGTGCGCGTCAATATCCCAGTCGTTGATTTGAAAAAAGTCGTTCAACCCAAAGGAGACGTCGTCGTGGCTTTCAGGAGGGACGTTAGAGAACAGGCTGCAGCCCAGGACGACGACGTCGCTGTCGGGCACCCGGAAGACCCCGCGGTCCAGCAGGACGAACTGCCCCAGGGACGAGTTGTTGTCAACGTCCTTTTCGAATGCGCGAAGGATCCCGAGGGTCTCGGGCCAGCTCGAATGATAGGCCTCGTGATTCCCGGGGACGAACAGCACGGTGCGGAACTGGCCGAGCTGGTGAGTCAGGAAGGCTAGGCAGTCGTCCTTGTGCGCGGCAATGTTCCCCACGTCGCCCAGCAGGGCCAGGATGGGCGCCTTTGGGGTGATCTCGAAAACATCGTAGGCTTTTGGAGCCTCGAGATGTAAGTCGGAGAGGATCTGGATGGACATGGCGCGAATGGACTGTTGGTGGTGAAGGGAAGTTGGTGGCGTGTTGTGACGATTGTGCCGCTGCCATGAGGCATGCACCTCACGGCGGGCCCTATTGCCAGGCGTCACGTGTGGCTAGGACCCCTGTTCCTAAGGGTGGCCCCTTCTCTTATACGTAGTTGGTGTAACACTATCCTCCTATGGGGCGTCGCGTTTAACTCTCCCAGTGATCCTACGTTGCCGCACCAGTGATCCTCCGGCGGGGCGGCCGCTGGCCGCCGCCACTAAGTCTGTGCCCCACAGCCCCCTGAAGTCCGGACCCTCTCCACGTCCCCGACACTTCCTCCATCTGTATAATTCCATGAGGGCCGGTATTATACCGGACATTTTGGTTTAGGATTTAAAAATTATTGCATTTTGTAGTTAAAAACTAAAAACTTGAACACCAGCTAATTCTTTATGTCTACCGGTAGACGGAAAGATGTATTTTGGTTTATTATATAGTTTAAGTAATATATATAGTTTGTCTATAATACTAGAACCTTAATCTAATAATTACTCTAGATCCTAAAATAATATATTTACTACTACCTTGTTATCCGCCTTAATATATATTAGGGTAAGAGCATACCTGTCTAAGCAAATAGATAAAACAGGAGAATATAGATTACAACTTAAAAACATCTCTATTCACCACTAAGAAGTCTAGTTCCCTCTACTTAACGATAGATAGATAATAGGGTCTTCTACACTCTAAGGAATATTTAGTATCCAGTATTATAAAGACTAACAAGACAGAAGCAAGGCTATATGCTTAGTCAGCCTCAGATCCCTGTGCCCCACACATCTTTTTGCAGTAATAAGCCAGCTAAATTGCTGTAGTCAGCCTACAAGTAGCACATTTTTAGAGCCAATAATTACAAACATACCTCATTACCACCAATGTGTTTGCCAGCAGAGTGGCATTGGAGACCATCCTAAGTTGTAGTTAGTTTCTCATAAGGAAATGGTAAATAGTGAGTTGACCTACAAAGGTGCAGTCAGGGCACTGATCCGACGGTTTGTTGCCGGTGTTGCGGTTCCTGTAGTGGTCACAGGCACACCTGGTCGCAGCAGGAAGTATCTCGTAGTTCGTAGCCCAGTTGTAGCTAACACTCCAGGGAGTGCCACCGACAGGTGATGAAGTTTTTCCAGTCACACAGACACCACGGTGGTGAAGATTGGCGACGGCCCTGGGATTTATCAGTCAGTAGAGTAATGCCAAAATGCGGCTACAGAGACAGACAAGGTGGTCAGGGCCGTGAAAGTGAGAAGTGAGGAGATTTGCATGTTGGCGGGGAATTGATTAGTGCGGTGGAAGTATTTAAACAAACGTTGAGGAAAGTTGCAGGTTTAAAAGATGATTTAGAGAGTCAATAGCTTCGACTTGTTGGGAACAAGGTGGAATATATATGCGATCTATGTCATCAACTGTAGACTGACTATTGTGCATGACGGGTATAATTTTGATTAACCAGAAGAGATAATAATTGTTTTCTCATCAACGGCAAATTTTGTTGATGTCTAAAGTGGGAGAAAACCGGAGGCTTTTGTGGGTCCCTGGTGTTGACGTCCATCTGCAGCCGATGGGATACTGAGTGAAGATGAAGGTACCAACTCGCTAGACCTGGGGTATAGATAACATGCCTAATTATGTTATCATCTTAGATTAAACCCAATTAAAGATTTTTTCTCTGGCTCTAGTTATATGATGTTCACCGCCTCTTGTAGTGTTAGGCTTACTATACTTGGTCACGACCTCGGCTTCTAGATATGGAGCCCAATTTCGAGTTCTCTATAAGCTTGTTCCTGCGTCTACAAGGCACGTGTATGTTATTAACCAACCAGAAGTAGGATCGAAACACATCGCGAGTCCTAAACGGGAAAAGTTGGGTTATGGCGGTTCCGCTGTCAATAAGATAGGAGTTCCGGAATTTTAAAATGTCCGGCAAGCCGTACATTCAGTATGACACTTCGGATGTCTTACGACTCAGGTAATACGAGTTCGACATGCCTTTCGAGACTGGAGGTGGGTCCAAGAAGTTAGACCATGTGGCCTGGACCGTAATGTCTGTATCACGAGGACATGATGATGAAACAAAAAGCCATGACTTCATCTATTGGTGGTCAGCCCATTTGAAGTTCAAGGTTCAGGCCGCGTCTCGTTTTGAGCTAAAAGTCAAAGTGGAGAAAGCAAGACTCGTATGTCAAGGTACAGTACAGGATAGAATCGAATCATATCACATCTAAATGCCTGTTCGAACGCTACTTGTCCAAGTATCAATGTCATGCTTCACAATGATCCATAGCTTCCATTCCGCAAACGGTAAGAAGAGAATGAAATTACGCCAATGGATTTGAGCCATGACCTGCATCTCACGACCTGGGCCAAAGGACAAGCATGTACAGTTGCTGGCTATTTGTCCCACTTTGGACTCCATGTGAAGGTCCGGAAGTAGATGCGCTCAAGCCCAAGGGATACGTAACAGACGACGACTTACGATCAAAATGTCCCGAAGATGGCATATAAAAGACGGCAAAGTAACCCCATTATTTAATCATCGTGGCATTCTCAGCATTCACTTTACACTCATTCCAAGACCAGAATCCAATCTCACCCTTTCATGCACAATGAAGTACTCTCAGCTTCTCGGACTCTTCCTGGCTACCGCTGCCAATGCTGTACCTATCACAGACAACGACTTGATGGCCCGAGGCGGCCCTTCAGGTGTCCTAGCCGAAGGAGAGATGCTTCTTGTCAATGGCGACAAGCGTAAGTTCCCCTCCTTCCCGAGCGATACTCTGGCCAACATTGAAGTCCGAGCGCTTCACTGTCCCACCACCCAGTACCAGCCTGCACACTGCCTTCCTCTCAGACCTGCTTGCAGCAAGAATATGCTGACCCGAAAACTTGAAGTGGAAATCCTTAACGCGACCACCATGCCCGAGTTCCTGATGGCGCAGGGTATTGCTTTGGAGAAGCCTGAGATCGACCATGACTGGCTCAATTTCACCCCCCCCGCCGAAGTTGACAACCAGCTGTTGAGCCGTTCTTGTGCCTTCACCACTTCCGTGGTCGTCGATAAGATACAGAGATTTATGGACTGGGATGTGCAGATGAGCCCAGTTGTTAGAGGTGCTGGACAGGGCGTCACAGTCTCTATTTCTACCGGATGGAGCATTTCCAACAGCGTACAGGTTTCCGCTGGTCTCGACTTGAAGTTTATTAAAGACTACCTCGGAGGCAGCGCCGGTATCAACTACAGCAAGACCTGGACCACAACATTTGCAGATACATACTCGACGTTGATCAAGAATAGACTTGCCGGCACCTGGACCACCCAACCGTGGACAACCCGAAAGTACGGCCGGACCTTCCGCGGCTGCCTGGGCTCGATGACCCAGACAGGGACCTTTATGGCGGACTCCCACGAAGAAGGTAGCTATGGCAACTCTAAGTGGGTTTCAGGATTTATCACCCCTTGCATTAAAGTTGCACCTCCTTACGGAGAGCACATGACCCGCTGCCACGGGTCAGGTAACTTTGTCTAAGGATCTAGGTTCCTATATACAGGGTATATCTACTCTTAAGAATTGTGAAGAGTTTCTGTTAGCTTGGCTAAGAACGAATTCTATCTGTAACATTTAGTTATAAATGGCGCAATTTTTAATGAATAGATTTAAACTTTAAACTTTGTGCTATTTGTAGAAAAACCTTTATTCTAAGATGGTTATATAAACCTCTTTTATACTGAAAGACTATACAAAATTGCAAACTGCATTGTTTTAACAAGTACTTGCTTTTATTAAGCGCATCACGTTAAAGAAAGTAGGCGGTAACAGATAGAGTCTAAGATTCTATATTGGCTAGGCTATAAAGAAAAGACCTTTCTCTTCTAGCTAGCTATTAGGAAGCCGCACGCTATAGCGGCACAACTTATTTAATTAGCTATTTTTCCTTAATATACTATAATTACCTATCAGAGTTTAAGACTAGGTTGGTAAGGTTAAAAATGCATCTAAAGGTTATAGCTATTTAGGCCTTAACAGGACGCTTGCTATTACTAAAGAAATCTAGTTACTGCTTTAGTAAGCGCTAATATATACCAGTTTAAAAGTCTTATAGGAGGGGGGGGGGGGGTGGATTAGTTGTTTAGCTTTAGATAATATCTTTTTGTTTTCCTAATTAGGGTTGTAGTTAAGTCTATTTAAGCTGACTAGAAGAAAAATATAAGGTGATTAGCTTTAGAGATCTTAAAAAACAAAAATAGATAAATAATAATCATTAATTATACTTTTTAGACCTAATTTACTAAATAAGCAAATAGGCTAGATGTTACAGTTAGGTATCTAATAGTGGTTTTTTTCTGCAATAGGGCGTTGCAGTTGATACTCTTATGGTGGGTGTGTATATACTGTAAGTTGTAGTGTTATAACGTGAGCGCCAATAGACCGTGGTCAATTAACAAGGGTAATGCAGATTTCAGGTGTTTCTAGGACTCAGTATATGCTAACAAAGAAATGTGAGTGTCCCACAAGTAAGTGGGCGGTTGCGGGCCGGCAGCGGTGTTCTAGACCATTAAATCTTGTGGTCCTACACTTTCAAGGTTAATCATTGAGCTATGCATGTTGGTTCTCTAGTTCCACGTTGACCTCCTTTAGTTCTCTTAAGACCCAGACTAAGCTGTGCCGCATTGGCACGTGTTTATCGGCGATACATTTCTGTAGCGGTGTGTATTTCCTGCGACCCCCTTCGCCCATTATCATTTGCCAAGAGCTCCCTTTTAAGCTATCGCCGGTTCATTACAGCCACATGACGCGGCATGCAACCAGCTGTCTTGTTGGTTGCGGCACAGAACACCCGACCAGCATCCACAGCATGCCGCGGTTTGGGTTCATTTTTGGCCTGCGACAACTGGCCGGAGATTGGATGGTTGGTTCATGGACCAGTGGTTCGACCTTGTCTAGGTTCGTACAGTGGTACGTAAATAATTCATGGTGGCCGCAAGTGTTGCGCTATATGCACCACGTCTCTGTCCAAAAACGAAAAGTAGCAGCCGGTGTCCCTCATCCAGCTGTATTTCCCTCTCTCGATGATTATATTTTCTTTCACGATGGCACCCTTGATTCTCGGAGGTGTCTTATGTCTCCTGTCATTAGCTTTGGCTTCCCCGTCCGAGGTATGGGCTAGGGCCGTTAGCGGAGGCTGCGAAGCCTACACCGTTCAAGCCGGCGATACTTGTTCGAGTATTAGTCAGACTGCCAATGCCATCTACACCCAGATCATATCCTGGAACTCGGATATCAACCTAGCTTGTTCGTGTGTTCTACCGCTTCTACTTAGACCGTCTAGTTTCACAGTGTGGAAAGATAAGGAGCGCTTTCAGTTTCAAGTAACTTGGCCGAGCTCGAAGGGAGCAACATTTGCGTCGATAATCCTCTCGGAAACTATGCCTTGCCTAGCAACTCGCAAGGACTTACAACTATAGTAACAACGATAACGTAAGTTGGCTACTGATTCGTTTGAAGAGGCCTAAATACTGATAAGAATACTACAAGTCCTGCACCGACGCCCACCCCAGACAATACTAATTCCAATTGCGGAGAGTATCACCTCGTAGAGACAGGAGAGGACTGTTCTGCCTTCGCCACTAAGTTCAGTATCACACTGAAAGACTTGTGAGGGTTTTTTCGCCATCCCATCTCTTTACAACTTCATGGTCGTACATGTCGTTAATGCAACGTCGCCCCACAGCCTGTTTCTCAACCCTCAAGTGTGGGAAAATTGCACGAATGTTTGGGCAGACTACTACTACTACCTCAAGCCCGCCGGATACATTTCCACCCACCCGGGATATCTTCCACCAACGACCACCAAAGAGTTTGTTCAAACACCGATGACTGACTTGCCGTATGTTGAAGACCCTTTTGCCGACTATGTGTAAACTGAGCCAGCGATCGAGATTGCGAACGGCTCACGAGTGGACTGCTACGAGTAAGAGTATGTTCTCGCATACCTCACCATCCAGAGCTAAAGGTTCATTTAGGTATCTATGGCTGGACAATGTCACCGAGAGTAGTCTCGCAGATTGCTGGTCGCTGATCATGACTTCAACGTCCCCGCGGAAGTAGGTGGCTAACATCTTCCAAATGATGACAACGTGTTCCAAGAAAGTCTATACTAACCTCCTCAGGACTTTATTCTCTGGAACCCGTCCCTTCAACAGGATTCTGCCAGTTTAGCTAGCTCGTATGAATATCCATGCACCCTCTCGGCTAGCAGTTCTTACTGCATCGCTTTGGCGTCCCCCTACACCTTGTACGTGACAGAAGCGATTTCCACAAGAATGTCGTGATTTGCTGATCTGTAAAAATACAGAGCCAACCGCAACTTTGGCTCCTCCAAGCCCGCGCGCTGCCGGAGAGGTTCCAAATTGCACCGAATGGTACGCCCCGAGACCGTCGCTCACATGCCCTTCCGTTCTTGGCAGCACACACATGAGCATTGAGCAATTCTACGCTTTCAACCCCTCCGTCAAGAGCGATTGCTCGGGTATGGTTAGTGGCACTTACTAATGCGTCTCAACGCATCCTTATGGATGGCTGCCACTCGAGGATGAAGACATCTCCATCACCGCCACCGGGACCGGTGCGGCACCCACCGGAACCGGAGTCGCAACTCCCATGCCCATCCAGACGGGCATGGTGCCGAACTGCAACACCTTTAAAAAGTGGCGAGCGGCGATGGATACTGGGTAATCGCGGATTCTCATAGCATTGCCTTGGATGACTTTTACTCCTGGAACCCGGCGGTCAAGGCGGACTGCACCGGCCTGCAGGCGGATGTGTACGTGGGCGTGGGCGTCTCCGCCGCCTCCGAGACGACAGCCCAGCCGACTACAACCACAGCCAGCAGCTCCTCACCGAAGACCCCTACACCCACACAGGAGGGCATGTTTGGCGGCTGCGGGAACTTCTAAAGGTAGAGTCCGGCGACGGGTGCTAGGCAATCGCCGACTCGAACGGCATTGCGTTAGATGACTTTTACTCCTGGAACCCAGCCGTCAAGACGGACTGCACCGGCTTGCAAACCGACGTAAACGTCTGTATCAGCTTGGCTACGTCTGCAACGGCGGTTCCTGCTCCTTCCCCAGTCACAACTGCAGTATCGGATGCAACGCCTAATCCGATACAAGATGGTATGACTACAAATTGTTCCAAGTTTTACTTCGTGTAATCGAGAGATGAATGTTAGGCTATTGCAAACGTGAACGGTATTATGTTGGATGACTTCTACAGCTGGAACCCTGCCGTCAAGATTGACTGTACCGGGCTTCAAGCTAACGTCTAAGTTTGCATCAGCGTGGCGTGAGCCCTAAGTATTTAAATTATTTACCTTATGCATAACTATGTATGCGCGATAACTATCCATTTTGTAATTAAGTTCAAGGCCAAGCCCTGGGGCATTACAAACTTTAAGCCTCTTTGCGATGTAGCGCTATTACCATCAAGCGTATTTTATTTATATATTTGGTAGTTACACCTAGATATTGTGAAAGGCAGTTATTTTCCTAGGCTACCGAATGCCTAAACGCATCAACTCGGAAAAGTCAGTAGGTCTCTCGAATCTTGGATCGAACGCGTCTTGCTCTGTCCCTAACCCGCGCTTTACATGTACCCAATTTCCTCCTGGGGAGTGTGTGAACGGGTTCTCGCCGCTACCATAGAGAAACTCCTGTACCTCCTGGTCTATGCAGAGGAAGCGTCCAACCACCTTAGCGCTTGAATAGGTTCGGATAGTAACCTTAGGCCTAATTACCCGTTCGTGCCATCCCAATTTATCGTGGATACTTGTAAGTAAATCCTGATAGTTACCACTGTTATTCATAAACAAGAGGAAGCTAAGATCAATAGAGCGGAGTGTATCTGGTAATACTGTAAGAAAGTCGAGAACGTCCTGTTGTTTTACTAGAAAGCGCGAAAGTCCAAAATGGCTTAGATGCGTCCACGATTCAACTGGAAAAATAGATCGCAAGGGAATAAACCGATCCGGGCGGGGTGTTGGCTGCGCCGGCGATGTATCTTCGTTTATTTCTTCATCGGTCTCTAGTGTAAAGCTCCGAAGATCGGCTACAAGCGCCTGCTTGAGATAGCCGTTACGGAAAGCAGGGTAGCTTTGCCAGTCTTGGCCGTAGATCATGAGGGTGAGTTTAAGAGTAGAGAACCCTGGCTTTTTCACCAAAGCGACCAGATTGTTATACTCTTCAGATGGCTCTTGTGGTGCCTGAAAGACCTCGCAAGTAAGCCCTGACTTGATCTGGCTGCCATCAATGACTAACTCCGAGGCCTTTGTGCGCTGCTGTCGTGCGAGAACGTGAGTGACAATGCGAAAACCACGCCACTGGTTCTTTGTAGCCTCGACCTCCCAGTCCTCGGCTGCTGCCCTACCCTCGTCTACTGGCGTGGGCCAACCGCGAGGAATTGGGTAGTTGAAGCCGTATGGGAATTTCCGAATCATGGGTGTCGGGTACAGAGGGGTAAAGAGGACCCCATGAGCCGCAGGCGTCAATGTCACCCTCTGTAGATTGGGAAACCTGTCGTTGTCTAGAGCCCATTCAAAGGCGGTGTTGTCAGCAGCAGAAGCGATCACATCTTCCTGCTGCTTAAAAAGCTCGTGATAATAGGCGTAAGCGACGTCGAGTGGCAGCTGCGCGGCAAGCTGTTGCGCAGTTTCGACATGTTGCGGCAGAGATTGCCTGTCTCTGCCCCGCCGAGAGCGTAGGTATTCGGTGTTCTCTTGACAAGCGTGAGCGAACCAAGAGGGCACCCCTAAGGAGGCCAGGTGGGCGGATTCGTCTTCAAAGTCTTGGTTGTAATTATAGTCGTTGATTTGTGATTCGCCTAGATAACCAGAGGTCTCCCCTAGTGATTCTACGAGACGGGCATCATCCCACACGATCTCGCGCACGTCCTGGCGGAACGTCTCATGGCCGGCAATCGCCTGGAATACTTCAATGTTGCGAGGGTTGGCCGAGATAAAAACACGCGCAAAGCGGAGGTGGGGACCGGCGACACGGACAAATCGTTTGGAGACCAGACGCAGTTTCTTGATGTCGGAGTTGGGCAGGTGAGAGAAAATTGCACCAGAAAGCTCCGAGGGAAGCTTCGCAATAAGCTCGATGATGGGCGTCGAAGTCGCCGGGGGCGAATGTGGTGGAGAGGACGCCATGGGAGAGAAAGACAGCCCTTAGTTAAGTTGTGCGAAAAAGCGACTGTTGGCGTGGTTGAAACGTCTCTATGTAACCTCAGGGACAATCAATGCCTGCAGCCGTAGCCCCTATTAGCCTGAAGTGGAGAACAGAGCAGCACCCCTCATTGGTTAGTGCTCTTGGCGGCATACATGGTCTTGACTGGCAGTTTTTGCCGAGGCCACAAGTTTCTTCAGCCAAGTGAAGTGACCTTTGCCTTGCAAGTCTCAGTTTGCACTCCAAATCCTCGGGCAAGTCCGAGTGTGGTAATTCTGAGTGTGGCTCTCATAGTGACTATCAACTACACGTTCAATACCAAAAACGAATACTCAAAGTAAAGAAAGAATCAGTGACTGGTCTTTTAAGATTGCTTGTACGGGATTTCCTATTGCAAAATATCCCGTCTCCGCAAGGACCGCGAAGTAGCCAAGGCACATCGCGCTCTTAGCAATTCCCGAACGGTCGCGCTCCACGCCGGCCAAATGTGTACAACAAGATGCACATTTTGAAAGGCTCACCCAGGTGCGGGAGGCCTTCCAGAAGACGAGGGGCATGTATGATATCGCATGAGCTGTCGAGAGTTAACGGTCCTGCTCAATGTAGGTGCAACCCAACCAGCATTGTCCTGGCCGCAGCTTAGACTGTTGGAATAGGGCAAATATGAGGTGATAGGAGATAGTGTCAGGCCAGCGAGGCAATATTGTACATAGACCTAAGGATATAAAACGAATGTAATACTACCAACGTGGCCAGATACTATATCCATCCAGTTTTAGCTTTTTTATGCACTGATACAAGGGTAAATCTTACAGCTTGATACGTGGCACGAGCAGAGGTTCAATGATACGGTAATGATAATGATATTACGCCCCGATTGAGGAAGGCAAATAACCGTCTATATTCATCTACGCCTGTATAATGCTCTATACTAACCTGACTGTCTTCTACTACAACTTTGAACGATTTGAATATTACCCTTCGGCTAACAATGAATGAGCGCAGAAAACCCCGCTTCCTTTAGCCTTGAAGACTTTTCATTTCCCTGGCTTTATCTTCCCTCCTGCTCGTCATAGATGATTCCCTCAAAGTATATGATGGACGGGTCCGACGTATCAAACGAATACTCACATACAGTATCGTCGACGATACCGTATAGATAACCTTTCATCGTTGTTGCGATAGCCGAGAATTTTGCTATCTCCCCCGAGCCTCCCAGTCTGATAGTTTGCACTGAATAGTTACGTTATCCTATTATACGGCCGGTTATCGTTCTATCAGAAAGGTGGGCCAGGTAGATGCTTTCCCTCCAGTTGTTACGCATTGTGACGGCAAATTGCCCCGTTGTTGTGATGGAATTTAAGACTGTGTTTGAGGGATAGTTTTGAGAATCTCGGCGTTCGAGAGTTTTAGTAAAGGTCTTGAGTTCTCTAGTTGGTATATTGGCGACAACAGCGTAGCTTACCTTCATCCCAAATATCATTCATTTCACCATACCTAGCTTCTATCATGGCAGACTCTGATGCATTAGTACCTGCATTGCCTGTTCCATTGACTACTAAGCTGACTTGATCGAGCATATCCCCGCGAAGTTGCGTAATCATGCATAGGTTGGTATTATTTGTTGGGTTCTGGAAGCCGTCTTAGGGTCGTTGCGGATTGAGATGACTCGAACTGTGGTTGGCGACGTAAATAAAACCATCAAACCCCTGGTAAGCCACAAGACGATTGACTGCAAGTTTGTCTGGGCCAGCCTCCTTGTCAAAACTTTTGGTGAATATTGCTGCCAGTTGTGAACTGGGTGAAGGGCGTAGTTTAGCCCTTGTCACCATACCGTTGGAATCCCATTCAGCTCCACCTTTTTCATTGTGGTCTTTGACATCTCGGATACATCCGTCAGTCCCTAGATAGAACAACCTAGTTTCGCCGCAGTCCCAGTCACGGCAGGATACTGCTGCCAATGGAGCGCTGTGGGGGAGTCTTATTCTTTTGTCGCTTCAGGATTCAAATATCTGCGTAAGATTGGTATTCTCCCATTCAAGTGACGGTTTCAGTAAGTGCCGCGACATCAGCGCGCCGGAACCATCTTGAAAGAAGACAGCTCTCTGCTTCAATCCATTAAATGTCCGGTTCGCCGCTGCAAGTTTTGATGTTTTGAGGATGTAATGTATAGTGTCGTTGGTGGTATCCCGACGGCTAAGCAGACCCCCAGCAACACCACCAGCGATGGCGCAAGAAGGACCAGCAGACAGACTACAAGTCCTGCGATGAACACCCGCCGTGAGAAGCCGCAAACTGTATCCTTCCTCTTGGTATCGGTAGTTGAAGCATCCTGTTCAAGTTGCTGGTTGTTGGGTTGCTCGCAGTCACGTCCTTCCGGTTTGTGGTATAGTATGATGCTTGGTTGTAGATACCGGGCCTCGGCATTCCACGCGCCCATTCCATGATCATAGTCCACCTCGAGGCCGGGTGCATCGTCTCGGAGCTGGCGAGGGTCCACCTCGAGCGTACTATATTTTGGCGTGTCTGCTATCACCTTGAAGGTGGTAACAGCTTTGTTTTGTGTGCATGGCGCCAAGGATATGCTTTAAAAAAGATGAAGAGAATTGACACGGATCTCAGTCTTTGCCTGTCAAAGTAATTTGTCTCCCTTTTGACTTTTTCAGGTTGATTAGGATTCCATGAACATAATTGCCCTACAAGACTCTGATGAAGGCGCAGTGCTGGCCGATATTCCCGGCCAAGAACTTGGCATAGGTAACAATCTCTTGATCATTGGATACTTTGTCGGAGGAAATTCCCAAAGCCTTGAGCAGACGTACACTGATCAGCATGGAGAATACCACCAGTCTACTTGAAGGAACCCGTATTCCAAGGCGCTCCATTTTTCTTCTATGCATTTACAAGGATTAGAGGCGGTTGTCTACAGCTACAATCACCAGCGAAAGGAAGGTTGCATAGCTGGGCATTGGGTTCTTTCTCAGGGCTGAACAACAAGGACCTTGTATAGCCTCAACCACTTAGTCTTAAATTTGTAAACTTTGCAGCGGTTGAGTCCCCGAGTGGAAGCTACTAGCATTATTTCTCTATCGCAATGAGCGAGTATAACATCTTATGATTCCGTTCCCAGAGATTACATATGTTTTGCAGGAGCCTGACAACTAAATCTAAAATCGATGCAAAGATTGAACGCATCTATACTGTATAGGACTCCTTTAGTATTGACGATCCCTTACTGGAAGGTGCTCCGTTCTTTTGAACTATTGTCCTCGTTGGGGGTTTCATATATCCCCTAGACTCCGTAATTCGTTGTTTGGTGATTCTCGTTATCATCTCTACCCGAAAGTTATACATACAAAAGACGCCTACTTTATTTAAGTCAGAAATTGCCCTATGTATATTAATCACCCTGTCAGTTGTAACGTTTGAATTTGGTATCTGCTTGTTAAAAGTAGGTCAAATTCATCAATTTGCAGTAGGTGTTGAACTCGACGTGAACGTTGATTGCGTTGTTAATAATCACTAAGTCGTCAACATCAGGCTCGGTCACTGAATCTTAGGTACATACAGCCGAGGACCAAGATGCACACTGCCGGCCTGGTACCATGTGAAAGGAAATAAATGCTCGAAATAGAACATAATGGTGCGTCCAAATTTATCGCCGCTGAGGCTACCGCGAATTTGGGTACTCGTAATCTGAACTAGTGATGCCCGAGAGCAGCCGCGTTCAGCAGGGCAAGGATGGTGGGGTCGATTGCCTGGGAAAGGGGCTGGAATTTCGGCTTATAACGAGAATTGCGCGAGTTACTTCAGACTCTGTTGCAGTCATTACAAAAGGAAAACAGGCCGGTAGCTGCAAGCAGGCTGGCGGCTGTTTACTACCTAGGCGGCAACAGCGCCCCATTAAGTGGCCCGATGACAAGAGCCCAGGCTGCTAAAAGTGGCGAGGACATATACCTATCTTCCCATCATATTACGACCACTCCTCCTAGGCCGCCGCCGAGGTCAGGCTTCTTGACTCCCCACTACTTATGCGAGTTATATACAGATACATACTCGATCTCATAGGTACCTCCTGACACAGTCGCGTTGGTTGGTGTCTTTGATCCGTACACTCCGTCAGGAAACCCTCCGCCTATGGCCATATTAAGGAGGATAAAGTGTGGCTTATGAACCGTCTTCTGCCAGACGTCATTTGGAATAACCGACTGGTTCACGGAGTGGTACTGAACGCCGTCGACGAACCACCGGAGAAACTCTGGCGACTTAGATCTGTCCACCTCGATTGTGTAGGTGTGAAAGCTACCTGGGCAGCGGCCATTGGGACAGGTTGAGCTATTGCCGATTCCATTGGGCTCATTGCAAGCTCCACCAGGGTTAGTGTCGCAGTGGAAAACACCCCAATGACGATCGAGAAGATTGACGTTTTCCATAATGTCCATCTCTCCGATTGAAGGCCAGTTCCTTAAGTTATCATTAGTGCTTTATCCTGAGTAAAACAAGTGAAGGTGCTTTGAAACCGGGGTCAGGAAAACAAACCAATAGTTACCGCGATATTCGGCACCCAGAGTCCAAAATGCTGGCCAGTAACCTAGACCTCTCTCACCGAAGTCGGGAAACTTCAAGCTAGCCTGAATACGCATCCTCTTACCAGGCTGTGCGACAAAATCTGCTCGCTTGGTTTCGATTCGGGAAGAGGTCCAAACCCCGGTCTGGTTCTTCAAGGCAGTAATCTGTAAAGTTCCCTTGCCATCCAGATGAATGTTCGTTAGATCTTTGGTATAGACTTGTGTCTCTCCGGTTCCCCATTGTGGAGGACCACCGGGGTAAGAAGTTCCAAGGTCAAAGATCCAATTACCAGCATCGGGTAGAGTGTTGCGACGCCCATCGAAGTCATCGGCCCAGGTCACTTCGAAGTCCTTTATTTTTGGGACCTTGGCGTGAATACCTGGCATAATGCATAACAAGGAAGTGGAGAGAAATAATAGCTTCATGCTAAGAGAGCCTGACGATTAGTTTGAACTGGCCATAGGCGCTGCCCCCAGAAGTTCTTACATAAATACTGGATACAGCGACGTTCACTGACTCGGCTATATTCAGGATTTGAATGCTGCGAATGAAAATAGGAAATCTTGAAACGAGTGACTTAGATTACCTAAAGGACAAAATACACATAAGAGGTTTGTTAGGCTTGGATCTAAATACACTACGAGCCCGGGAATCGTACTTAGCTTTATATTTCACCAGTGCCGGTAAACTCGGAAATTAAGTAATGTCTTAGAGGAGATATCATTTTATATTCTTGTAAATGTAACCTTAGCTTACAACTCGAAAATAAAATAAAACAGCTGGAGGCTTATTTAATTAAATGGAGATTGGAACGGGATTATCTCCGACGCTCGAGACTTTACCCCACCGGGTGTAAATAGATTGTATCTTTGCCAAGACCGAGCTCAGCTACTTTTACCTCAAAAATGTTAATATGTTTCCTCAGCTCGCCCGCAAGAGTATCGCTTAGGTAGTTACTGACCTGGCAAATATTTTGTTGATGAAGCAGCTTATAGGTACTACCGAAGAGGAGATTGAAAGAACTGGACAAGGGGAACTAGGTAGAGAAGGAAAAGAAAAGAAGGAACTCGGTGAAAAGAGAAGATAACGAATGGCGAAAAAACAGGGTACAGGGCGTGATAGACATGACGAGTAACGAAGAGAAAAGCTGCAACAGGATTATCGTAACGTATTCACTTGCATCTCGCTCAATACCACCACCAGAAAGTGCGAGAGCGATATGTCCCGTTTCATTTCGGCCGTAAGACCCTCTTGATTCATGTGTAGTTACGTATCAATATTTACAGCTCAATTTAAGGGGCCTGCATGGGGTTCCCAGCAAGCTGCAAACAAATAACTGCATTGCCCAGAAGCGGGCGGCATCGTGCATTAAAAAAAACAATCATCCAAGTAGGCGATGCAGCCGGCATGCTGGATGTTGTTGGGGTACAGGTGTGGCCAGTGAAATCCAGTCTTGGGCTCACACACAATTATTCCTCCGAGCTTAACGCGAATTCCAACAGGTGTTGCTTGTCGGGACGGCCCTCCTCCATACAGTGTACAACGTGGTTGATGACCGGTGAACTGGCTTGGCCTCGATCTTGATCGGCGCAGAGACTACCTCGGGTTTCCAATGTGCGTGCTACCTTGTGTTTGATTTGGAGTTGGAGTTGGGGGCTAGCATTGCACAACCGCTAGAAATGCGGCGCAGCAACGTCTCTCTCAACAGGGATACTCTTTGCCATAGGATGATACCAGTGAGTTTAAGAGGGCAACGCTTTGCTTGTAAAGCGGTGAGAAGTGCAGAAAGCAATGATTATAACGAACAGGCATTGCCTGTGCCGTCAAAACAGAACGACCTAGCAGCCATGCAGACGAATACTCTCGCCATACGTGGAAGTCATGTCGGTACCAGGCGGAGAGTGTGACACTGTGTTATATAAGTAGTTGATCTTGAGCATCCCGTTGATATTATCCGCAGAATTCCCTGTTGCTGCCGAGACGCTAAAAGTCGTAGTTGTAGTCGTCAAAGGGATGTCCTGCTTAGCCGCGCCGCCAGTTCCCCAGTGGGGTGTACCCTGGTCGGTTATGTTTCCAACGGGTAGTAACACCACTGCAAAGCGCACGCCGAGGGACGTTCCATATCCTTCCTTTAGATAGGTGGTTGGCCCTTCCGAAACTCCCAAGAAGGAAGTTAGGGGCGCATAGCATGCAATCTTAGACGCAGGCCGTATTGATTAGTGAACAGCCGTCAAGCGTAGGGTGTAGTTCAATAAATATTAAACTCTAAAAAGTGGCCGGCTGCTCCAGAGGTTCAATTCTGACAAATCTATTTGTATCCCACTCTACGCCATCGCCATCTTTCTAGTCCTGCTCCAGCTGATGCAACTACATTTCTGGAGTTAGTCTCCACTTCTGTGGGGAAACCACCGGCGGTGTACTAAGTATTTCTATATTAGGCAAGTCTCAATTAGGCAAGTCTCAATCAGGCAAGTTCCACATCAAGAGAGCCGCGTTTCTGGCCTTATAAACTTTAAACCTTGCATCCATAGTAGGCCTACCAGCAACCTGTTTTTAACCTAGTTATATCGTTACCTAACAGTGACTAACTCTACAAAATTTAGCTATATATGGTTTTACTATCAAAGTTTTATTACTCATGCTTGCCCCCACTTTAATTGAAACTCGGAGACTCGTCGCCCCCTTTAAAAATGGGGGTCATTCCGGTTGTTACAGCACTCATAATCGTCTTTTCAGGTCAAATGGCGTTTATATCTAATAAAGGTTTCAAGCAGCAAAAAAATCGGTTTGTACCTCACGTCGAAGCAGCTCAATGAAGTAGCCGAGGTAGCCTGTTTCAACCAGATGTTGAGTTCCCCAGGTGGAATCCAAAGTCTGGACCCTTCATCTTCCCCCCCCCCCCCCCCCCCCCCCCAAAAATAGCACAAAGCTAAGTGGCACGTTGACCGCCGCATTTTGGCCATGCCGCAGTCCCTCAAACCCTCTTTCAAGATTCTTCTCCATGTATTTGCAATGCTTGTAGAAGCTAGAATCAATTATGATAAAATCCTGGGGTTATGATCAAGACATTACAAGTGTACGGGACAATATGACAAGGTCTCTCATGGAACAACTTTTTTCACGAGAGATATAAGGCGTTAGTTGCGGGCAGCAATTAACGGCGTCATTTTTATGACACTTTAAAAAGATTCGCCACGTAAATTTTATAAACACAAGTATCTACAGTGAGTCTTCGTCAATGCAACAATTACTTGATCCTCTAAAGGTTGCACTACCAAGGCAGATCAGTACCATCGTAGTTCTTGAACGTGCCGCTTGACTCCCTGCTGGCCTTGTCAATGGCAGCCACCATCCCATCCACACTCTGCTTTACAGTGATGGCACCGAAGGTCTTCAGGTCGGCTCCAGTCTTCGCTGCCAACTCCACCGCCATGTCAGTCTCCACCAGACCAGGGTGGAACACAAAAGCCGTCACCCAAGGCTCCTCAAAGTGTAGCCTCCGCACGAACCAGTTCAACGCAGCCTTGCTGGAACCGTAAGGGCTAATGCTTATGGGGACCTGTGCAACAGCCTCTGCTGCGCCGTTGCTTCCCATCAATGACGAGATCCCAACGAAAATAGGGTTCTTGCTTGCGCTGGCCTTGAGCAGCAGTGCTGCAGCGTCGAAGAGGACCAAGGGCGCGATGGAGTTGATAGCAAAGTGTTCCAGGGCGGCCTTACTGTCCACCTTGGAAACTGTGGTGGAGGAGTGGGAGATTCCGGCGTTGGCGATAACGATGTCGAGGGAGTTGATGTTGTGCTCCTTTTGAAGAGTGGCAATAGCGGAGGCAGGATCGGACTCGACACTTAGGTCGATTTTTACAAGGATCAACTTGGAACCCTCGCCCTTGGGAAGGTCGGCGAGGGCCTTGGAAGAAGGATTCACCGGGTCCCGGACGCCGGCAATGACTGTTGTGTCAGGGCGCTGGAGCAGGAGAGACACGAAACCGTGGCCGATTCCGCGGTTTGCTCCGGTTATGAGGTAGATGAGGCCGGAAGACATTTTGTAAATTTTAACGACTCGGAGGACTCTTCAATCGTCAAGAGATATGATAACAAAGGCCGGAGGTGACTAGTTTGTAGGAAATGTTTATGCTGAATAGCGCTTTTCCCTAGAAATAATTGAGTGGATAATCATCTGTTAAATAATAGTTCATGTCCGATTGGATTAGAATTCGATGCGTTTCTGCTTCAATGTGCCGAAGGTAGAGACCCGTTCTTTGATGACAAATGAGCAGTAGTGATGGAAATCCTTTTTGTCCGGCACCGAGAATGACAGCGGACAACCCCGAGTCCGACTGAATCGTTAAACAAATTCCCGTTCTTTCACTATGTATTGGAGGTGGGTCATTGATTGCATGTAGTGTTACCAAGGGAAGCAATAGGCACTAGTCTTTACTGCCACGGGTAGATTATTAATCAGAAAGACCGTATGCTTTCCGTGAGGAAAGGTTAACTTCTCCATCCGCGAAGGCGGAGGGAAGTCCCTCTACCTTGATTCCCCCTTGTTCCCCGTCCTGTAACTGGCTGCTAGCTCCAACGCTCATTGGTTGCTGTTGGCGTAGAGAAAGATGGGTTCTCCTCGCACGATTTCAACGGCAGTACCCACTTCTCCAGATGCGTTAAGTGAGCGGCGTGGTACGTGTGTACTTCGGGGGCAATCAGTGGACCAAAGAGATTAGGTAGTATGATTGAACGTCATGCAGGAGTGAGGACATCAGGGCATGAGCTTCTCTTCCAGAGATCCCATTTCAGAGCGGCAGGCTGTTATGATTAGCATACTAACGGGGCTAAGACAGAAGAAGAGACAAAACATCCAATGGCTACGACATCTCAGAGTTCATGTAAGCGGACCGAAGTACTCTAGGCCGCGCCACGTTCTTGGGGCCTTTGGGGCAGCAGTTGACAAGCTCAAACACGGAGCCTCACTGCAACGACAGGATCTGATTAAATGGACCAGCCTCTGCTGCGGCAGTGAGTCGACCAGCTTGTGTTGGCACTATCGCGTTTGCAGCTGGGTATATTTCTGCACATGCGTTCGTCTTGGGCTCCCCCTTTTGAAACCGTCCGTGTTGACGTAATCTTTCACAAGTAGAAATTGTCGTGATCAGTCTCGTCCGTCCAAACACCAGTGACTCCCTCTCCTGACACCTTGAAGACGCCACAGCACCCCTGAACCACCAAATTGAGCTTTTCACCCTTCTACAACCTTAATTAACTCAAATTTATTTCAGACCCCCTGCCGAACCGCCGCACCCTATATCACCTGTAGCAGATAGTGCGTCAGCGTGACTTCAACTCCTAACTAGCATTTACAAGTCTATATCAAAGCCCCCAAGGACACAGAATATCAAGTTCTTATCTCTGAATCGAATTCAGGAGCTTTGTTAAGTTACAAATAGAGCTAAGAATAACTTCCTCTTTGTAGCAGCTTGTGCGACCTCTATATGTTTGCGCAGCATCCCCTACTATCTAACTAGCTCATTATCTGTTCCCATCTCTTCCAACTGACCTTCAACCCATATGTTATCGTAATTAGCGGGCGACCTGGTCCTCGTTCGAAGTGACCACACGTACTGGCCGGCGTTCAAATCCGATGTGTTGGATTTGTTTGTAATTAGGAGCTGCGATCCTTGCATGCCTCTACGAGCCTTCCACACTCCAATTCACACCATTCCAATCACACAGGAGATATACAGTTCAGAATTTTGCTTAGTCAACTATGGCCTCATCCCAAAGACGGCCCTTTCCTACTGCTTCTTAATAACCTATCTTGAACCTAACACTTATGTCTAGGTTCTGCGATATTTCTATTGCGATAGTATGTGTTCTATGTAAATAACAATGTTGTTTATTACAGTAACTATATATCTTTCTTTATATATAACAAAACTAATTAATAAATATCCTTCCGCTTGTAGCAGTCTGTCTACCTTGGCTGCGTTTTCCTTACTTATAACACAGCAACACACACATACGCATTGGCTCATATGCCAGTGCAGTCCCTCTTCACTGCGGGATTACACTTGAAAACGTCGGCCTGGGTGATGCTGTACCGCGCGATGATGACCTGACAGGTCTGGCCGGAGGTGACAAAGTGGAAAGCATTGCAGGAGGTTTTCATGCCGCTCTGGATAGGCGTAGGCGCCTGGATGCCATTACCTGACGACGTGGGGGTGTGTCCGACGATAGAGGTACAGATGTAGTAATCGAGCCACAGCGCAGTGCAGTTGGACTTGACGGATGGATTCCATGTTGTAATCTGCTGTGTCGTGACGCCGTTTGATGAGGCGATGGACGTGCACGTGTCTTCAGATCTGACCTTATAGAAGAGGTCACAATTGCCCACCATGTTGGGCTGGATCGGCGTCGGGGTGGCGGGGGGAGGGTTGGTCGGGCTGTGGCCGACAATGGAGACGCAGGCGTACGTGTTGGCCCAGAGCTCAGTGCAGGTCGCGCCGATGCTGGGATTCCAGCTTTGGAACTGAGCCACAGTGATACCATGCTTTACTGAAATAGCCTCGCAAGTATCGATAGCGATGACAAAGTAGAAGACGTCGCAGTTGTTCACAATGGTGGCTTGGGTGGGCGCTGGGGTGCTGATGCCGTTTCCAGGGGTCGTCATCGTTGTCATCGTCGACGGCTTAATGGTGGTAGTCGGCGGCTGAGTGGAAGTAGCTAAAGGGGAAATGGAAGTCCTAGTCGAAAAAGTGGTCAATGTTGGAATAGACGTCGTAGAGGGACTCGGCGCAGGCTCGTCATAGGCGTCGACGCAATACAACTTTCCAACTTCCACGGCACAGGTGGCGGCGAGGGAAGGATTCTGTTGAACAGGTCAGCTTATTTTAGATTTTAGGTAGCAAATTCAAGACTCAGTGAGATTCTCAATGCTTCATCATCGTGGCAGACATACCTAACGCCTAAATTACTCTAGGGTGATGAAGTTCTTGCTGGCGATGGCGTCCTAGATGGTCTCTATTGTGACATCCACCCACTAACTGCAGTAATTCGACGTGTTAGGAGTATAGGGCAGAGCCGGCGAGGGCCCATTGCGAGCTTTATGCGTGTAGATAGATGTTCCGACGGCTATAGGTGAGAGGAGGTTGCTGGCTAGAAGTAGAGTAAATGTAAAGAAAAAAAAGGTGAAAGATTGACTGGACTGGACTTGGACTAGAGAGAGGCGGGATTAGACCTAAACGCTGGAGGGTAAATCTACTTGACGTCTAAACCACTAGGGGATTTCATCTCAGTATATAGACATTAATACTTCAATGTCGCTCCTAGATAGAATATCTACTTCCTCCCGCTGCGTCATTCTAATAAGATTAGAGATTGTATATTACAGTATCGCTTCTAGCATTTAGATTCAACTAAACCCAGATTAATAATGTCTACTGCTTGGCTGTAGCCTGACTATTTATTGTGTTAAACAAATGTAAGGCTGTAGTAAAGTGAGTCTATACACAAGAAGCCTTACGAATTGTATAATGCTTTAATAAAGAGGATAGAGTCCTACTTTAATTACAGTCGTAACGATAAGGAAGACTGCAATCTGCAGATGAATAGCAACTATAACCTCTATCACAACTGTAGGGTTGACAGCGAGTGTGACAAATCAATGATGAACGCTGTCGGCGTATGCCGACTTCTCTATAGCAAAGCGATCAATATACTAAAAGAAGATGGAGAGGATAACGTCAGCTACTATCAACAGATAAACAACTTGCACTGGAAGTAGAGGAATTATAGTGGGAGCGGTATTGTGCACCCGATACTGATTTGCATCGGTGAAGGAGAATGTTGGAATACTTAAGATGGCAACGAAAGGGTTAGGTTCATGACCAGCAGAGACACAAAAACAAGGGGTCTATCTCTATTGCCTATTACATAAGTTATTTTAGGTCTACTCGTAAACCGGAAGCTACCTATTGATTCAGGCAAGACTTCCTGTTTCAGCCAACAATAATGGAAATGCTCTCATCAATTTGAATTTTCTAATTCTTGTTAAAACTGCAACGTGTTTTTTTCCAGTGGCTTTTATACAATGGGTCATCCCAAGATCTCGCAACCGCTGATTATACTTCAAGTTGTAGTGAAATCCTTTAAGCAATGAAGCAAAGCATGTTTACTTCTCTCGCATGATATTGTGATAAGGAATCAAACCAAAAAATCGTTTCATTGTATAATGGTGGCTTCAATCTAAATAAATAAATCGAGACTTTGCGAGACCGGAAGAGATACGGAGTTTGCCGCCCAAAAATACTGCCAGAAGAGGTATAGTCTCTGGAAGAATCAACTTCTGGATTATTTTGGGTTACCGTTAACTCAAAAGTTACCGCTGACTCAGTTGCCGATCAGGCCCTAAAGCCTTAACGCAGGGGGCCAATGCCAGCGGCAAGGAGATGTAATGATTTGAACAAATTATTTTCGGAATGAAGTTGGATATAATATTATTTACGATTGACTTGCGAACTTCGAGGCTCAGTACAGTTTGCCTTTCAATGGTAATTAGCTAAGGACGGAAACGTGGTGTGCGCGGCAGCTGCGCGTGTGCGATCTCACTTCGTTCTGCCACAAAATGCAGGTGTTAAACTCTTTTACCATTCCCACCCCGCGAAATCATTTCTTTCCTCACGTTCAAGATTCCCGAATTATATTATGCGTTCCAAATACGCCAACATATGAATTACTCAAGACCTGAGGAAAACTTGGCAAACAGGCTAGATCTTTGCTAATTTTTCTGCCGCGATTTCGAGTCTTTGTTAAATGTCTAGTCCTCGATTTTGGGCGCCTTAACTGGGGCTAAGAAGAAGTTGGGAATAAGGCCGCCATTTCTCAAGCAGATAAGAGACTCGCAGAAAGGAGCCACCGCTTTCCGAGTAGCAGTCCGAGTCGATCGTTCAATCAACCGGAGCTCGGCAGACCCCACCATTGCGGAGTTAGAAGGTTGTGCAACACGATTGGCTGGACACGCTGCAAAAGTTCCGTGTTGTGGAACTGAGGCCTGCCGAGATAGCCGAGATAAGAGCCGGCAAGCCCCCACAACCGGCGCCCTCCGCGCGGCACCTCAAAGATAAACGCATTTCCCTTTCCATCCTCAATGACCTTGCTCAAGGGCTGGAATACCATTGGACTCTCTCCGGTCGTCGGTGGATGAAGTCAGTAATGTCCGGGATTACTCTGTTCTTCCCTGTGATATTGAATGGTAAAATCTCCGATTTGGCTGGCTTGCTATGCATACGACAGCGCATCTGTTATCTGACTGTCCAGGATCTTTTGAGAATCCGCGTTCATCTTGAAAGTTCCTGTTCCACGTTTTTCGGTGTAAATTCGGATATCCCGGGATTGCCAGTTGAGAGTCGTACAACTCTTGTTGTTTCTGATAATATGGCCTACGATCTGGGCCCTGGAAACACACACAGGGTGATTCTCGAGCTTCAGATGAAGTCAGAAAAACCGTAACAGACAAAAAGGAGGTAGAGGAAGAATAACTAGAAAGATCGGCAGCAATCTCCACCGCATAACACCACCTCAAGCGAACGCTGCGCAACACGAAGAATGATGTGGAACGTGCACGCGGTAATATATAAGCCGGCAAATCCGCCTCCGCGTTAGGGCCTCCCCTCCACCCGGGAAGGTGGGTAGTGTTAGAGAAGAGCCCACTGAAATAATGGTGAAAAATAAAAAAGTGTTTCTGCAGGTGCATTTATAGAATAAGATGTCCGTCTTGGCAGCTTTTTTGCGCCAAGCTATCTATATCCTTTTTGACTAGGTATCGTTTACCTTCGTCAACCTCCTCTGCCCCCCGGCAACTTACACCAAGTCAAGACCGCGCCCGATAATTCAGTCACGATGACAGCCGCTGTTATGGATCGTTACGACGAAAAAGACATGGGCGAGAAGACTTCACCCCAGGGGTCCCTTGAGGCGGGCAGAGTCGACCGCCCGAAGGAGACGGGTATCCTGGCTACTATGCGCCGTTTCGAGAGCAGAATGGACAAAGCCCTGGGTGTCGAGTCGCATGCCATCGACCGCAAGACAGACGCCGACAAGAGTCCCGTCAAGTGGCACGAGGAACTGACCATGGCCCTCTTGTGGGCGAGCGGTACCATGGGTATCAGCTGCTTCGCCACAGGATTCCTCGGCTGGGAGTTTGGTCTTGACCTGAAGCGGGCTATTCCCATCTTTATCTTTGGTTCCATCCTTGGCGGTGCTGTGTCTGGGTACTGTGCCACTTTTGGAGCCGCGACCGGTTTGCGACAAATCTCCGTCTCCCGATTCAGCTTTGGCTGGTGGCCCAACAAGCTCATTGCCTTTCTAAATGGTCTGGAACAGCTTGGCTGGGCATCTGTCGGCTCCATCAGCGGCGGATTGGCGCTGACTGCTGTGGCCGATGGTCGCATCTCCCTCGTCGTCGGTGTTATCATCATCGCTGTGGTCTCTCTTCTTATCAGCTTTCTCGGCTTGAACTACATCTTGATCTACGAGCGTTACGCATGGCTCATCTACTTCATCATCTTCATCATCATCTTCGGAATGGTTGGCCCGTATGCCGACGACGTTACTCCGGCCCAGGTCACGGGCGCTAACCTCTCTGCCAGCGCCCTCTCACTTCTTGCGGTCGTTTATGGAAGCTCCGCATCATGGGCCACGATGGTGTCCGACTACTACGTCCATTACCCGACGAATGTTTCCAGGCTCAAAGTTTTCATTCTCACAACTCTTGGTATCGCTATTCCAACGTCCTTTGGCATGACCGCCGGTGCCGTGGTGGCCAGCTCCCTGAACAACCAGACGGCTTGGGCAGACGCCTACGAGAACCAAGGTCTTGGCTTCCTGATCCGAGATATGCTGCACCCCCGCGGCTTCGCCAAGTTTCTACTAGTCATCTTCTCCTTCAGCGGCATCAACACAAACATCATCTCGCTATACTCCGCCGCCATCTCCTTCCAACAAATGGCTCGCCCTTTCTCCAAGGTCCCCCGATTCCTTTGGACCTTGCTCTGCTTTGCTGTTGTCATTGGGCTAGCTCTCGGTGGTCGCAGCCAGCTGAACACCTACCTGCAAAACTTTCTCAGCTTGTTGGGCTATTGGTGCACGAGCTACTTCGTCATCCTGCTGATGGAACACTCCATCTTTCGACGTGGAGACTTTGCTAATTACGATCTCGATGGTTGGAACGACCCGACCCGCTTACCTCATGGCATTGGAGCTAGCGTTGCCTTCCTAGTCGGGGTGGTCGCATGGTGCATGGGTATGGTTGAGACGTGGTTTGTGGGTCCTCTTGGCGGTCTGATTGGAGAATCTGGAGGTGATATTGCTAATGAATTGACGTTTGTGGTCACTGCTGTGGTATACCTGCCTGCTCGCTACGTGGAGCTGAAGTATTTCGGCCGATAGAAGATGGCACATGATGAAGTACAGGAGCAGGCTTTTTATGTTTACAGAATCCCACCTTGGTACCAGATGGGATATCACTAGAAGCGACATTCTTCCATCTCTAATGGAGATTAGAGATTACTACTCAGTCATCTCAATGCCTTGTCATGTAGGAAATACTTGCAATATCCGTGATGGGAGCGGCATGGATGATGCTCGGGGTGCCGCGAATCTTGGTTAAAGAGTGTTTGATATACCCATAGCAAGTCGAGATAATTGTTTGTCATGCGGACCGTATAATCATGTTTCGTCTTGGCCTTGATGGAGCTAATCATCACGCCCAACAGATATGAAACTTTTGCTTAAAGCGTGCGTAGCTGCTATATTTATGAAGCGGAAAATTTCTGCTAATACACAATAAATAACTCGTTCTGGGTGGCCTGTCTTACACTGGAATTATCACCCGCCCATTCTGACACAGTTGTCGTACGTTTCTTTGGGAAGTCGGCAGCTAACCTAGTTTCGTCTCGCTCTCTTAAATGTAATCTCATACAATGAGACCACTAGTGTCGGGATTACAATTTAGGAGGAAAGCGCTTGCGCAGCCAGGCGCCGTTTCGGTAGATGAGGACCGGAGCTGGGATGAAGGCAATGCATAGGAAGCCTAATAGACTGTTTCCCCAGCCCAATCCCAGGTGATCATACAGTGGCGGACCGGCCAAGGTGATAAAGGCGCTACAAAGAACTCGGAGGATTATATTTGCCGCGACTGCCGAAGCAGCAGCACCTGAATCGAATGCGTCCACGAGATATAACTGCGTGGGAAGCATGGTGAAGAGGAAGCCGATGGCGATGAAAGAGGTACCGGTGATGGGAACCATCCAATGTGTACGCTCAGCGCTGCTCCAGCCGTACCAGAAGAACCCGATTGCCGTGAACGGGGAGAAGATGATCATTGGGATCAGGTGCCTCTCTGGAGTCCATCCGCCATTGGCATTCCAGTGTTTCCTTTGCCAGTTGTTGACGGCGGTAAATGCTGCTAAGCCCACCAGGAAACCGACTCCGAGTCCCAGGTAAGCTAGCCCCGAAACGGCGGTGCTGAACCCATACTGTTCCTCAAATACTGAAGGAAACGTAGTGAAGAGGATGAATATCAGGCTAAAGGAATATGCCACGTATAGTGACAGAGATGTAACTATCGGTGTCAGAATGAGGAGTTTCAGCGGCCGAGAGATCGATTTGAACATAATCGTGTACGACGATGAAAGGACGACCTTGGTGTGTAGACGAGCGTTGCCAGTCTCTTTACGAATTCTTGCAGCTTTGCGAATTAGTAGAATCGGTGCATACGTTTCTCGCATGAATGCGAAAGCGAACAACGTAGTCGATCCACCCTAAATCCCTGATTCTTAGTATCGAGCACTAGATTATGCTTTGGACTGGCACGGAGAGCGGGAGCTTACAATGATTAAGATCAACCAGAATGTCCACCTCCATCCTACATTAGCCACCAAGAACCCTCCTGCTACTGGACCTAAGACCTTGACTGAGTGAGCTTAGACGATCTGAGAAGATGCAAGGGAGTCCTTACTGGCCCCAATAACGCTCCCAGCATGAAGAGTCCCATCGCTCCACCTCGTTTCTCCGGCGGCACTAGATCCGCTATAGTGCCGCCTCCAATTGCTATTGGGGCGGAGGACGAACAGCCAGCGATGAATCGAAAGATGTAGAACATGGGTGCGTTCGTACTGAGAGCACACCCGAGGGTGAAGGCGGCGTAGACGACATTACAGACATGATACACGATGAGGCGGCCATGTATCTCGGATAGCGGGGCGGTCACAACAGGGCCAAAGGCAACGCCGACCAAGTATATACTGACGGCAAAAGTGACAATCGTCTTGTCAGCAATCCGGAACTCCGCAGCGAATTGGGCAGCGCCAGGCGCGAACATTGTCGCTGCTAGGTTGCTAGGTACCATTAGCAAATCGGTCTATAGAACATGTAGGCTTGTAAGTACGCTCGGCAGCTTACGCGTTCAAGGTCAATATCCCCAACAGGAAGATATGCAGGGCTTTCTTCCGTCCTGGCCAATTCCGTGGGTTTTCTGGATCGGTTGGTGAGTCCCAGTCTACAATGTTTTCGTCCGAGCTCGATAGACTGTCGACTTTCTCGCCCTGAGAAACATTGCCAGTCTCGATGTCGCCCGGTTTAGAGCTTTCTCTTTGCGAGAGTTTGACGTTCGACATGGTGCAATTATCTTCGATATTTAAGCAGTAGTCGAGTGGAGGAAATAGAACCTTGACTATCTTTCGTCAAGACAAGATTTGACGCAGCACGCAAGAGAGGCTGTCTTTTAAAAAGAACAAACATTGTCTGCAAAGAGTTACCATTAATTAAGTTACCGTCACTACATCCACTTCCTTATGATAACGAAGATGTTAATCGGGTTTAAAGTCGTTAATTCCATCGTCAATCCAACTAAAGTGGATCTCGGCTCTCCTATAACAGTCTAGTGGCGGACTGTCGGAGGATCACTCAATCAGCCATTGGCCGCACGAAGCGGACGTAACCAGTGGGTCCCTTTCTGTCGGACGATTCATCAAATAACAGCACCTGTTTCTCCAACTACACACAAGTTCGGATCCTCAGAGGTAATTATTTCAAGCCCATCGGGCTGTAAGGAGGACGATAACGGCGGAAATTAAATATTTGCTGTTCTCTATGGCGGCTCCTAAGACGGGCTTTCGATTATCTCCGCAGCCGCTGGTACCTCATCCCGGGCGCCGGCGTGACAAGCCGCAGCTCTCATGCCATCTATGTCGCCGCCGAAAGTACGCAGATTTCATTCGATGGCAAGATTCTCCGTGTACGGCAAGGAGGAGACTGACGCTTTCTCAACAGGAAAAAATGCGACCGTCAGCATCCTTGCTCTACTTGCTTTGTGAGCCTTTGATCCGAGGCACAAGACCGCGACTGGCATTCGCTCACAACCTCACAGAAGCTAAGCGTAGGCCATGAATGTAGCTACAGCGATAATCTGGCCGCAATGACGCCGCAAAACCGGCAGGGAGGTTACCCGCCACTCTTGAATCTCCCAGCAGGAGCAGAACCCAAGGACAGGGACAGCGGGAATACTGAGCGGCTGACGGGATCAGACGCTTCCAATCCAAACGACGGGTCTGTTCTTCCCACATCGGTCGACCTGAGAATAAACAAGTTCGGAAACGACTACAAAGACGGATCACACTGGACTTCGGTCTTGAACCGCGCGACGAGTTCTAGCGGTCAGCATGTCGAGCTTGACGATGCACAGATGGGGGACGCCCAGCTGCCCATGTACCAGACAGTCTTGCTCTTCGACTGTGGGAGACAGGCATCCGAGAAGGAGCTGATCGCGGGATTGCCGTCTAGGAAGACTTGTGACGAGCTGGTATCGTCCTATTTCCAATTACTAGATCATTGCTGTAAGACCACCACTCCACGTTCATACAGTTACTAACGGATGGGATGCTGATGGTTTGCGCCCAAGGTTTCATACACGCTAAAGAGTTCCTCAAACACGTACGCGCGTCATCCCACGGATCATGTCATGAGTGCTAACAAAAGAAGTACTACAAGTTTTGGGAAAGCCCCGAGGCCGCCCCGGCTTCCTGGCTGAGCCTGTTGTACAGTACCATGTGCATAGCTGCACTGTTTAAGAGCCCTTGCCCACATGATTGCGTCTGTGGAGACATCTCGCATGCCTGCGGCCAGGAGATGCTCTTGGGATATCGAGAAAAGACCGTCCAGTGTTTGATTCGCGCCCAATACGGCAGAGGCGGACCGTTCATCATGGAAACTCTGCTACATTACTTTACGATTGAGAATTATCTCCGCCGGGACTCAAATACTGGGCTGTGGCTCCTATTGGGAAGTATTGTGCAGATCGGTATGTGCAACTGGTCTCTGCAGATCAGGCTAATGTTTTGACATTCGAAAAGCGATACGGATGGGTTATCATCGAGATCCACGGCACTTTAAGTCACTGTCTCCATACGACGGGGAGATGCGACGGCGGCTATGGACACATATCTACATATTCGACGTCGTGCTAGCAACACAGCTGGGCCTGCCGACGATCATCAAAGAGTCAATATGCGACACCTTACCGCCTCGAAATATCTCGGATGAGGACTACGACTCAACAGCGAGATCACTGCCTCCACCGCGACCGGACGAGGAGATCACGCAGTCGTCGGTCACCATCGCGAAGTTCTGGCTGGCTAAGGCGCTTGCCGAGGTATCAGACGCGCTCTCCAGTCTCCGTCCGTATTCTCTCGTCGATGCCATGAGGATTGACGACGGGCTCAACCATTCATTCAAGAGACTCCCGAATTCCCTGAAGTATCGGCCACTGTCCGAGTCTATCTTGGATTCTAGGATCACCGTCTTTCAGGCAAGTGTGCAAATGGCTCCTATAGATCCGCACTCATAGCGGTAACACGAGAGGATTACCGCTAAGTTGCCAGAAAATTCAACAATCGCTAATTCTCTCTCTCGCAGCGAATCAATGTCAAATTGACATACTTAAGAGGGCGGATCTTGCTGCACTGGAAATTCGTGGCCATGTCGAAGGAGACGGATCAGTATGAAGCCTCACGTAACATCGTGGTGGATTCTGCTGTGGAAAGCCTCGAGTTACAACACCTCACGGTCGAGGAGCTGCGACCTTACTGCCAGCTTGCCCCTATGAACCTCTACGACTCTGCTATCGTTAACCATACGCATCTACTCGCTACTAGCGTCCTCTGCTTCTACATCCGCTATTTTAGGAATACAATTGAATCGGACAGGCTGAAAAAAATAACGACCCTCTTGCGAGGGACTCAAGCTATCTGGCACCGCTCCAGCAACTTTTCCGTGGAAGCTCGAAGGGCAGCAGATGCTTTGAGTGCCCTCTTGGAAAGGCTAGAAGAAACAACGTGTGCCCTGGAACCAGAGCAATTGTCCCAAGTCAACAGAGGTACGACTTTACAGCCAGCCAAAGCTTCGTTACGTGATGATGCTTATCTGTTTTATTTAGGCCCCTTTAACTGGCCCCAACTGCCTTTCACGTATGGCAATGCCAGCTTCGACAATCTTCCACAAATGCCCCTAGGAGACGGCGCCGCATTTTTGTACCCACCATCTATTTCACTCGTGGATTCGTGGTGGACTACATTCACGTAAAGCCTCCGAAGTATTTACCAAAGGGTTGGGGGTCAATCACCCTTCCTTCCAGTCTACTTGCGGGGTGTGTGACTCGACGGCTTTCAACGCTAGGTAGCAATTAAATAGGTCGCAAATCTGCGCATAGCCGGTGAGTTGGCACGCTAGCTGCAAGCCTTGCCATTCGCGTTGAGAATAGGTTTATGATACAACATGCAGGGATATCACGCGGGTCTCTACTGGCTGAGAAGTTGGTTGCTGATGTTAGTGTTAAATAAGTCTCCAACATAACTAGACAAGTTAATTAAATAAGTTGATATGCCGTTAGCTGCTGATGCCTTATAGTTAGCAACTCATCTCGCAATCCTGTAGCTGTTTGCTAACATATATACATTATTACTATGAAAAACGACGCCAGAACTGCGTTACTTTTGTTGAATAGCAAGGGCATGAAGTGCCCATCAGGTGGGCGCGAAGTGCCTGCCAAGTGCCCACGCTACACAGTGAGTGGAGCGCCTACAGGACGCACCCCCGCCTTCCACACTTGCCTGGGCACGTTGTGGTTTACGTGGGGGAGGCAGCCGCCCAGGTTCGCCGAGCAAAGTCTTGGCAGCAAGCTGCATGAGGCTTGGCACGCGGGTGCGGGCGCCGGACTAGCCCATTGGTTGCCTCTCTCCATGAGCCATATTCAGCCTGTTGCAGCAAGAGGAAGCAAACAATACAAGGTGCAAGACATGTGCCTCTATAACAGCCGTTGAACTTGAGCATGGCCTAATTCGTGCCCTGAATGAAGATATAATAGTCAGGAGAGTACACATTGTCTCAGGACACAATCTTGAAGAATATGCACTCGAAATGGAATATGCCATTCTTTTCAATGAGAAAGCAGGGGCGCACACTCCTTCTGTAGCAATCAGTTTGGTCACCTCCGCTCCCCTACGCTCTATCTATTACATATAGTGGCTACTTACCTGTATGATACGTTAGTAGGATTTTACAAGTGGTTTGAAATTAAGCCGCAAGGTAGAATTAGTAGAAGTTAGCTTGCAATTCAATTTCTTCCTCTACGTCTACCTCATTAGAGATTTATGAAGGATTATTTATCCCAAAAATATTCTCAAGATATACGTTCTTATAGATAAGACTTTTTACGACTCTTCTTGATTTAGATTTTTAGAGTACCATATATTCTGCTCGGTCCTGTGTTAGACCAGGAGAAGCAAGGAATCATAGAGCAATCTTGATTGCATAGACCTGCATGTGCCCCGTACCTAGTACGGGATGACTTTAGGCCGGCCCCACAGGCATCGGAGGCACCCTCAGGTTGCAATAATTCACATGCATGATGTAGAAGGACAACCAACAGATGCTTAATAATTCAACTTGAGGTTCTGTTGGTTTGTATTTTCTTGGACTGACAAACCAGAGCTCCAGCTGTCGGTATTTAAAGAGTACGCCCCGGGGATCTCATACGTCTTCCTCTTCTGGGGAGGAACAGATTCACACCACACCACAACATCCCTTGATCTCTTCACCTATCATACGCTCATCATCTATCTTGCAGCAGCCCTCTACAGAGCAAACATGGCCCAAGCTACCGAAACTGTGCTGGTAATCGGCGCAACAGGCAATATTGGTACCGCCGTCATATTGGGTGCCCTGCAGTCCGGCCGCAATGTCCTCGCCGTGGTTCGCAACCAAGACTCGGCCAAGAAGCTATCTGAGAACCTGGGCGAGGGTCAGGACAAAATTACCGTTGTTGAGGCCGATGTAATCTCTGACCAAGGTGTCCAAGGGGTCGTGGACAAGGTGCGCGCAGGAGCTTTACCAGCCTTCCGGCACGTCTTCTCCTCTGGTACGAATATGTACCTTTTTTTACCCGCACTTTGGCCCCCTTGACTGATAAGGAGCAGTGGGAGGCGGCTACACCGAGAAGACCATGCTTGAGACCACGACCGAGGAACTTCGGGAGTTCATGACACACAACTTTGAATCCAACTTTTGTAAGTCCCCTTTAACCCCCCCCCGGCCCCCCTCCTCTTCCTCTCTACCCGCACACACGCCTCCACCAAGCACTGACAGTCTCACGTCCTCCCGTGCCATTAGTTGCCTACCGCGCCACCATACCCTACCTCCTCGAGAAGAAGGACATACCCTGCACCTGGACCATGTGCACCGGCTCCCAGGGCGACAAGGGAGACCGGGCCTTGCCTGCCATTTCCCAAGGCGCCATGTTCTCTATGGCCTTCTCGGCCTGCAAGAGCCTCGCTGACACCAACGTTCGATTCAACGAAATTTACCTCGACCAACGCGTCGAGGTCGACGTCGTCGCCGAGCAGCACGGCACCATGAGGTCTTCCGTCTTTGGGCGCGTCTACGCCAACATTCTAGATAAGACAGACATCAAGGGATGCCGCATCCTCGTCGAAAGCGAGGATGATGTAGACAGCCTCAAGACCGAGCACAAAGCCTGAGATGATGCTGTTGGGCTCGTCTCAGTCGTCTGAACTAGTCTCCACACCTCGACTTGAATACATAGAAATCCATATATGCCAGGAAAAGATAGGCTCTGCTCTCATATCGTGCTTGAATCATGTTTCTGTGTTTGAACTGTGAATATTTTCCTGGCCTTTGCTCCATCTTCCATTAGCTTGATCCTTTTATATCTTAGGCTGACCACTTTGTTGGTCTCTGATGTGGTCTGAATGGCTGCTGTTCCAAATCACTTTTGCAATAGGCCACTCCAGGTAGAGCCCGACCCGATCCCTCGGTAGTATCAGATCTTAGAGACCATTCGGATTGGTCCATTCCAGAAGTTCTAGGTATTGGGCCTTGGATCAAGTTTGTCAGGGAACGACATAGCTGGGGTGACCCGGGTACATTGTCCCAGAGCATATGACATCAGACATACAACTGCCAGCTAAATACCAATGACCTCGGTGACCGAGTTTCGGAGAGCCAATCGACCGTAGATAAATAGGTAGGTATATTGGTTCACACCGGCTTGACGCCGACTCTGCCTAGACAATAACCCTCAACAAAAGTACTTTACGACCCGTACAAGGCCCGGGCATTTGCAGCCCGCCTACCTTACTGTTCGCGCTCGCAATATTGAACAAGTGCATCTCGGGCGACTATTTTGAGGCTCAGCAGGACCAAGTCAACCCCCTCCCGGACATCGCGCATCCCAACCCGCATATTGTTTTCATTATAGATGACGACTACAGTCTGATGCCCCTACAAGACACCAACACATATGATGGCTGGTCATCCAACCTAGTGGAAGTGTTTTGGGGAGATGCAAAGTGACTCTGAAGGAGTCGCGGTGTACAGGTAAACACTAAAACACTCTTCAAAGCAGAACATGAGTTTCTGGTCAGGGGCGCCTACAACTGTGAGCCTTACCCTGATCAGACAGAAAACTCCCTATCTCTCAAGTTCACTTGCTCCAGCAGATGCAGATAGGTCTGATCGGACTCTCTTGGCCTTGATCAGGGTAGCGTTCTCATGATAAGTGTTGGATCTAAGTGTTGGAAGTCGTTCCTGATCAAACTGGGTTGTCAGCAGGCTGATCAGGTGTCCTCACTGAGCGTCTTGACGGTGATATCTTGGGTCTGATTCTTGTTTTGAAAAGTCCATGTTCTATTTTCTCTAATCATAAGCTTCGATCAGGCTTATATCTGCCCTCGCATGGGCTCCAACCTGGATGACATAAGAAAATAAAGAAAATCCATCCCTGATCTGGGTGGGCACCTAGATCCCCACCCCATTCCACTAGCTTGTTGGCGATTCTGGCTAAGCCGGCAGAAGATTATAAGGTTGCGTTTGAGATGCTTCACGGGGAACATGGACGGTTTGTACGCTAGCCAAAGCGGTTGCGGTGCTTGGAAGGGAGGCTATAGCCTGCGCCTGAGCCATGAGCTTCCACGATATCGCGAGGGCCTCAGGAGACCTTTTGAGAGATCCGTCGCTAGACTTCTTACAATTTGATCTCTCGACATTGTCATTTCAAGTTAGTATAGTGAAATCTGATGACTCCTATTCCCCACAGACTCCAGTGGCCTCGTCGTCGTTAGCGCGGCCTGGCCCCCCTTCTTCACAGGCAAGGTTGACACAGCTATGGCAGCCGGGCTAAATTTCATTACAGGCAAGGACAGCTTCTACCAGCTCAGCAAGGGTAATTTATTGCCCCTGGCACTTTCTATCGCCTGATAGGCCATTATAAGGCCTAGGAAGAGGCGGCCGACTTCGTGGGCAGCGTGGTAACCAAGCGGCTGGAGAATGCACTTGCCTACAACGACCGCGGTCGTTGCCACCATTCTGGCCACTAGCAAAAATCACTCTGTCGAGGCCGTCTCCATCACGCCCAGGTAGGCGGATTACTACAAGAAGTTCATAGCCAAGGCTGGAATTTCTCACTGGATGTGAGCTACATTAACCTGCACGGCACAGGTACGCAGGCAGGAGACGACGAAGACGCCCGCTGCGTGTCGGATGTTTTGCACCTGCGGACGGGCAGGGCTCACGGTGGAAAACCACCTTATCTGGCCATCTACAGACGCTGTATCATCATTCCGGCGTGCTGGCTGGTTCAGGTGTCAAATTGACCATGCTCAAGGCCCTGATGGACCCGATAGTGGCCCCTTGTTCGAGTCTGCTGAACACGGTGTGTACAAACCGCCCCGGATTCTGATCATCTTGCCCCTTCTGGCGGATTGCATCTTCGACAGCAAGACGCTCAACCACAAATATCTCGGACTGGAGGGAAGGGAGCCGTTGGACAACTTTCTTGCCCTGGTTGTCGTGCAGGAGCTCGGCCTAGTGAACGCTGACACGGTGCGGATCGACGTTGGGGCCCCCGTGCTCATCGGCGCCTTGGTCCGCATCATTGTCCGCCCGAGTACCGTCGTGGCCTCCCTCCGGCGCGGCAGGGACGACTTAGCTATCATCACGTCCGAGGTATTCAATACGGTCGTTTATTTCTAGTCACGCCAGGCTGACTATGGCGGGCGAAGGGCCCGCTGGCGGTGGCCTGGCTAACTCAACCGTTACTGGTGCCATTGCCCTGGTGTCCAGCGAGACGAGTATCGACACCGCCAAGCTGACTGATAACACGACGTTGACTTCAACTCACTCATGTCACTGGTGCTGGTGGAGAAGTTCAAGGCGCAGCGCAGCTTCAAGATCTAGGTCAAGAGCTCCTTGTTCATCGAGTGCAGGACGCCCAGCCAGTTCAAGGACTGGCTTGAGTAGAACCGATGGGCCAAGACATGTTTCTTTGCTTCTTCCCTGACCTTCTTGCGCCAAAGTTTGTTGAGACTTCGCCAAAAGAAAATCAAACCAGATTTTAGTGGTTATCAACAATTTGAAGGCCCATCCTATCGCCTACGTCGTTGAGAATTCTGGAGACTCAAGTGTATAACCATCGACAATATCCAAATTTGATTCTTTAATATTGTAAAGGTTGTTGTTATGGAAATGTTACTACAACGACCTGCGCTTGCTTGGTGAGGCTATACCTGAAACAATCCTATTTAATCACAGATAATGTATTGTATTCGTTTTTATTTACATTAAATTCTTTAAGGCTTTTAGTCTTTCATCAACATCCGGAACTTCTCCCCTCCAGTACTCCAGAAGGTTAACTACTTCCCTTACTTGTGTTTGCCAATCCTGAGGAAGCTTCTCGTCAAGTCTTGCGCGTCCTGCAGCCACCAGCATGAGGGCACTTCTTGTACATGATTGTAACATAAGCCATGTACCGTGGTGTCGATGGTAGAATCCTGCCTGATTCGTTCTTATTCTGCGTGTGCACATCTCAAGGCCGCGAGCGGCTAACAAATGAGAATCGCGGTCATCTCCAAGGTCACCGTGAATAGCGGCAAACACAAAGGGCCAGTACATTAATTCCAAGCAATCAAGCAAATGACCACAGAGTATAAATCTTAGCCACCCATTTTCCTCGTCGGGGAAGGCTACACTGGCGAAATCTTCAATAACCGGTCGCAGACTTGGAGGAAGAGATTTCGCCCTAATATAAACAATCATGTTGTTAGTTGTACGGGGAAGAGCGCTTGTAGTTACTAAACAGGATCTTACCAGTCATAAGCCTGACTTTCAAACTCTAGTGTAGAAGCGACTTTGTCTGAGATAGAATCGGTACCCTGACGAATCTTGCATGTGGATATTAGAATTCGATTGTTTAGCCGTCTGAGTGCAATCTCAGCAAGATAGAAATACCACGCAGACTCGCCCTGGGACTGGAGGCACTCTGGAGGGTTAGGGAACAAGTCTGGATACCGAAGGTCCCAGGCACTGGTTTTGACGATGCTGAGTTCAAGGCGTACCTCCCTAGGGTTGATCAGTAACAAGAAATCCAGCCTGAACAATATGGAATGAACCCACAGTTCGGACTTGAAGCATGCCCAATGAATAGTCTGATGCAATCTCATCACGCTCGGGGCGCCATCGGAAGATGGCCGGAAAGTCTTGCAGCTAGATAAAGCTCTTGCAAACATTTTCCACCCATCAAGCGGTCTCATTGTGGTCATGAGATACACTCCAGCTAGGAAAAAGGCTTGGGTCTCGGCGACGCCACTGCTGGACAATAACAAGCCCATACGTTTCTGAGCTGCAAGGAAAAATGCGTCGGCGCGGTTGAATTGTGTGGTTTTTCGGCCTGACAGCGATGTCCTGGGCGGCAGAACATCGCTGCCCACTGTTGTTCCCAAAGCAAAAACAAGCAACTGCGATATATTAAATTATGGTTGAGGGCAATAAGAATGGAACGATCGACTTACCACAAGGCAGGATCCAGCATCCCAGCCGAACCCGTTTAAGGATGTGGATTTGATTTGCTCTTCAATTGTCGGAATATCCAATACCGGGTTGTAAACGTGAAAGTTGTCTATATATTTGCTCAACAAATTCGGTGCGTCCTGGACATCCAAATCTGACATGAGAAGGGGGCGCGACATTACATCAGTATCATCTGGCGTAGAATTGGAGGCTAAATGTGGTGATTGATCAATATCAGAGTTCTGAAAGGCCGGCCAGGCTAGAATTGCATCGACGTTGGCGTATTGTATCTTGAAGGCATCAATCCATTCGAAATCAGGTGATGAGACTTCTCCTACAGTCGTTATGGGTGCTGTCGCGAAGTTCAAGGATGGTCGAATCAGCGGCTCTGGTCGGCCGTTCTTCAATAAAGTCTCTAGCTCGTCCAGCCTCTGCAATATGGCCAGGCTGGCGGCATCAAAACTAACGGTATATACATATTAGTGGATCTGAACTTGCAACTGGTTCTATCAAATATGCCATTGCAGACAAAAGAAGGATACGTATCGGAAGGGTATCTCGCCTGGACTTTTCGAACTCGTGATATACACATTCTACCCCCAGTTTGCCGCATGAGGAGCAAGTCGGCTTCCCGTTGTCACACTTCGTTCGCCGATGACGGCAAGCGAGGCACGCTTGGACAGCTCGTTTCCGAGGATACGCAGACCTCCTGTGGGAGCCAGGTCGTGGATTGGCTTGTGCATCAGGCATAATGAGGGCGTACGCGGATTGATGGGATGTGGTGTAAGGAAGCTGAAATGCATATGGGCCTCAATAAGTGCTGGATGATTGTGAAAGAGGGTAAATAGTGGGGTCTGGCGGGTCACACCGCGGAAAGCCGGAACTGCCCCCTCACTCTAACCCCTTTGAGATAGTCAATGTAATCAATCTTTCAGTGAGAGTCTAGTTCGCTGAACAGGATCCCTGCAACTTTAAAGTGGGGGCTTCACTCTGGCAGAAAGTTTGTGTAAGTGATTGCGTTTTTATATACTGTCTTAATTGATGTTTCTTTTGATGTTCTCTTCTTCCATTTTGATTGATGAAATTCACAGCTCACGGTTCGGTAATTTCTGGTTTCAATCTAAACCATGGCGACTTCTTCAGGTTCAGTTACACCGTCATCATTCGACGTTGAGGACATCCTAAGCAAACTCACTGTCCAAGAGAAGATTGACCTGCTCTCTGGTGCGAAAGATCCTCAGTCTAACATGACATTTTCAAGCATATGCTTATGACTATAGGTATCGACTTCTGGCACACCAAAAGCGTACCCCGTTTAGGAGTTCCTGCTATCCGACTCTCGGATGGCCCGAATGGTGTCCGTGGCACTAGGTTCTTCAATGGAGTTCCAGCTGCCTGCTTCCCATGTGGCACTGGTCTTGCAGCAACTTGGGACACTTCACTTCTCCAGCAGGCCGGAAGTTTAATGGGATTGGAAGCCAGGGCAAAGGGCGCCCACATCCTTCTTGGCCCTACCGTTAATATGCAACGCAGTCCCTTGGGTGGCAGAGGCTTTGAGTCCTTTTCCGAAGATCCTGTTCTAGCTGGTCAAAGTGCGGCTGCTGTTGTTCTAGGGGTCCAGAGCACTGGTGTGCAAGCTGCTATCAAACATTTTGTGGCTAACGACCAGGAGCATGAAAGGATGGCAGTTGACTCTCTTGTAACCGACCGAGCACTGCGTGAAATCTATTTGTTACCTTTTCAAATAGCTGTCCGAGATGCGAAGCCTGCGTCTTTCATGACTGCGTACAACAAGGTCAATGGAACACACGTAAGTGAGGATAAAGGAATCCTCCAAAATATTCTGCGTGAAGAATGGGGCTGGAAAGGTCTTATTATGAGCGATTGGTGAGTGGTATTTTCTCTGGAACTGGCGGTAACCTGACATCTTTGTGTCTTACAGGTACGGAACTTATTCCACAGTTGAAGCAGTCAAAGCTGGCCTTGACCTGGAGATGCCAGGTCCGACCCGTTGGCGAGGACAGTTAGTTCATCACGCAATCGCCTCCAAAAAGCTACTACAAGAGACTGTAGATGAGCGTGTTCGTGCAGTTTTGGTTTCCATCCAACGGGCCATTTTGTCTGGCGTTCCGGAGCAAGCCCCCGAAAAAGGTCGGGATATTCCAGAAACTGTCGCCCTTCTCCGCAAGATTGCCGGCGACTCAGTTGTGCTTCTAAAAAATGACAATCACACGTTACCTTTTCAGAAAACTAAGACTGTCAGTACACAACTTCAATAACGGAGGGGCCAAAACTCTAGCATTGCTGATACATGAAGCCAGGTTCTTGTCATTGGACCGAATGCCAAGGTTGCAGCCTACTGCGGAGGAGGCTCTGCAACGTTGCGTCCCTACTATGCAGTTACTCCTTTTGAGGCGATCTCCAAGAAATCTCGGGATTTGCTGTACTCACCGGGATGCCATGCACACAAGATGCTCCCCGTGCTAGGGCCCCGATTGAAGACTTCGGATGGCCGAGTTGGAGTAATCTTCAAAGCATTTAACCTACCAGAGAGGAACACAGAGCGTACACCAGTTGACGTTCTTCACCTAGTCGATACAAACATGTATTTTGCCGACTACTATCATCCGGCCCTGACAGAAGATCTGTGGTGGGGCGAGATAGAAGCCTGGTACACTGCCGATGAGACATGTTCATTTGAATTCGGTCTTTGCGTCCACGGAACTGCCAGACTCTATGTGGACGACAAGCTCCTCGTCGACAATGAGACGACACAGAGAAGTGGCGGAAGCTTTTTCAATGTTGGCACTGTTGAAGAAACTGCAGTGAAGGACGTCGTAGCTGGGCAAACTTACAAAATCAAGGTTGTATTTGCGAGTGGGGCAGCGTCCAAGATCAAGGATGCTGAAGGTGTTGTCTCATTTGGGGGCGGTGGTGTTCGCATTGGTGGTGCTGAGGTCCTAGATGCGGACGAGGAGATCACTCGCGCAGCTAATTTGGCGACAATGGTGGATCAGGTCGTCGTGTGCGCCGGTTTGAACTCAGACTTCGAGCAGGAAGGCCATGACCGCCAGCACATGGACCTACCTGGACGAACAGACGACTTGATCTCCGCAGTTGCAGCCGCGAACCCCAACACCACTGTCATTATCCAGTCAGGCACCCCAGTTACCATGCCGTGGGCTGGATCGGTCTCTGCAATTTTACAAGCTTGGTACGGAGGCAACGAGACGGGTAATGCGATCGCTGATGTCTTGTTCGGAGACAAAAACCCGTCGGGTAAGCTACCTCTTTCATTCCCAGTTGCGGTCCAAGATAACCCTGCGTACCTCAACTACCGGTCGGACCGTGGACGGGTACTGTATGGCGAGGATGTTTTTGTCGGCTATCGTTATTACGAGGCAGTCAAGAAGGAGGTTCTTTACCCGTTCGGCTGGGGAATGTCATACACTAGCTTCTCCCTCAGTGCGCTTGAGGTGTCTCGAGAGATTATTGATGGGGACAACAAATTGTCTGTTCGAGTGATCGTCGAGAACACTGGAAAGGTTGATGGTTCAGAAGTGGTGCAGATCTACGTCTCGCCGCGCTCGCCCTCTGTCAACCGCCCAGTCAAGGAGTTGAAGGCGTTCTCTAAGGTCTGGGTCACGTCTGGACAGTCAGCGGTAGCTCAGATCGTGGTGAGCAGAAAATATGCGCTCAGCTTCTGGGATGAATCTAGGGACCAGTGGGTAGAGGAAGCTGGCGATTACGATATTCTTGTTGGCACGAGCAGCGCTGATACGCCGCTGGTGACAACGCTCAGTATTGGGAAGACAAAGTGGTGGTCAGGCTTGTAATTATTCACAAATATTCCTGGGCAAATTTGCACTAAAGATTGCTTGAAAACTTAGCATTATGTCAAAAACAAATCATTCCACAACTCAATTGTTTTTGCCGGGTAGTCTTTGACCGTGTCCTTTTCTGTTGATCTTCGGGTACTTTCCTCCACTCACAAGAGGAGCAATTGGCTCACATCTTTGGTTTCTGTTCGCTCAAAAGAAGACCGAGCTACAGGACTAAAGTTCGCACTCAGAGGGTGGCGTTAGGGGGGTGGGGGGCACACTAATGCGACCCGCCCATGAACCTTGGACCCAACGTGTGTATAACCTTATAAATCCTGGCGTCCTCGCACTTCCTTCGATACTAGTAGCACAAGCTTGTAAACGTCCATTTTGTTATTCAAATACTCCAAAACTATTTTACCCCAATGGATCCATCTTTTCTTGACACAACGTGGATATGGCATCCAGACTGGCAAGATCATGGCACCAACACTGCTGGCAGATTTGTCCATTTTCGGAAAACTCTTCGCCTTGCCACAGTTCCGCTGGAACCTTTAATGGTCCAAATCACAGCAGACACAAGATATAAACTGTTTGTGAACAGTTGCACTGTAATCACAGGCCCTGTCAAAGGAGACGAGCATCTCTGGTTTTATGACGAAGTCAATATTCAGCCGTATCTTAAACCGGGATTGAATCGCATCGGCGTTCGAGTTCTGCGGTTTTTCCACGCCACAGCCTACGCTACCAGTTTCCCTCGATTGTCCATACCTGGGCTATTTGTCCGCACTCCAGCGGTGCAGGACCAAAATGTCCTGTCATTGCGAAGTGACGATTCATGGGAAAGCGCGATTGATCTCTCCACCTTGCTACGCATTGACCAGAAAGAGGACGAATTTTTGCATACGTACGAAGACGTCGACCAGACCAGAGAGTCCCGGCTCGTTTGGGTCTCAGCAAAACCTCTGAATCTCCCAAAATCGCATGGCATAAGCCCTCCGTGGGTATTGTCGTCTCGAATGATACCGGTGCCCAGACTTGCACCCATTCGTCCCGTGGCCATCCACAACATTCGGAGCATTATTCCTCGATCTGCTTGGGAAGGCCTCATTCTTGGATTTTCCAATACTACCCTCCGGCTGCCTCCTGGAACATCCCACCACGTCGAGATTGAGATTGACCTCCATACAACAGCACTTCTCTCGTTTCGCTTTCAGCGGCCTGGCGTTTCTGGGAGCGTTTTGCGTGTTCGCTACTCAGAAGGCTACGAGGATAAGCCAGAATTTGTCCCTTACATCCGATGCAAAGGCGACAGGACAGACACCACCAAAGCCTTGTATGGTCCTGAGGATGTATACAAGTTTTCTGGTCCCATTGGGATTCAAGCCAGTTCCGAGCTGGCTTACGAGGCAGAAGCGTCCACCGTTGAGAACTTTTCTCCGTTCCATTTCCGCACAATGCGCTACATGTCTCTTGACATTCAGGTTGCAGAGGGAACCGATTTGGAAATGATCGGTATTAGTATCGAGAAAACTCATTATCCTTTGGAAATCAAGAGTGGATTTGACATTCCGCTTTCCATTAACCACCAAGACCGAGAAATATACCAGTCTCTGTGGGAGAACAGTGTCCGTACTTTGACGAACTGCATGCACGACTGCTATGAGGACTGCCCTTTCTATGAACAGCTCCAATATGCTATGGACGTTCGCAGTTCGTGTCTTTTCACATACGCCGTGTCGGCTGATGATACAATGGCACGACAGGCAATCACGCAACTCCACAACTCGTATCGGCCTGGCCTGGGACTCATTGCAAGCCGCAGTCCAGCCCACCAATTCCAAGTCATCCCTCATTTCTCACTATTTTGGATTTGCACCGTTGCAGACCACTTTGAACATTACGACGACGCCCATTTTACCCACAAGTTTCTCTCTACCTGCGACGGCATCCTTAATTCGTTTGCGAGACGGATAGATCCCGACTTTGGTCTCATCGCATCTGGACCAGACAAGATTCTCACACATTGGGATTTTGTCGACTGGACAAACGAATGGAGACCTATGGGAATACCACCAGCTACCAGTCGAACAGGTTTTCAAACCTTCACCAACTTTCTATACGCCTACACACTTCAAAACATTGCCACAGTTGTGAGGCATCTTGGTCGGCCAGCCATCGCCGATGAATACGTATCACGGGCCAATGCCATTGTCCAAGGCACCCAAAAACACTGTCGTTTTGAATTCGGCTTCACTGACGGATTGGCAGTCACAGCAAACCCAGATCAGGATTTCAGCCAACACAACCAAATCTGGGCTGTCCTCTGCGGTGCCGTCAGCGGCGATGAAGCGAGGACCTTGATTGACCATTGCCTCCTTGGTAATGTGGACGATGCCAAGCATCTTGTCAAGTTTACTAAAGTGTCCACCGCGATGTCTCACTATGCTCTCCGAGCCTTGTCCGAGGTTGGTGGGAATCTCTACGATGAAGCTTTCCACTCCTTTTGGGACCCTTGGCGGAGACAACTGGCTCAGAATCTGACCACATGGTGTGAGGATGAGGTGACGCTTAGATCAGATTGCCATGCATGGAGTTCAGTCCCGCTATACGAATTTGTCACCGAAGTCGCTGGCGTTAGACCACTTGGGCGTGGATGGGCGGCAATCGCCTACGCCCCTCGAGTCAAACTATTTCCTTCCTTCGACGCTACAGTAGCGCTTGGCGGTAGGTTAGCACCCGGAGTAGCTCGCGTTAGTTGGTCCCGAGAGGCGAACTCCACGACTGGTCGTATGTCAATGGCTTTGGATGCTGTCCCACTCCAGGACCCGGTTAAGATTCGAATCACATTCCCCGACGGTCATGTCGAGGATTACTACAGCTCGGAAGTATCGGTAGAATTCAACATAGTGTAAAGAGAAGTAGAGTCAATGAAGAAGTTGCCGGGTAATCCTCGTTCGAGATACATGACTCGATACAACTCGGCGCCATGAGGTCCAGACGTGAGGCTGATCCAACTTGAATATTTCGGAGACAAAAAATGGGGGCTAAATTGGGGTTGCAGTCATAATCTGTACTATAATACTAGGTAACCGGCCTTAGATCCCACCCTCTGTCTTGCAGTCATGATTGGGTCATCTGATGGGTCCGCACACACTTGACATTAGCGTCCCACTATGATCCTTGACTGGTACGAATATAGCGCAAAAGCGAATGAATGATCCGGGTTTCCGCGAAACACCGTGCCCAACTTTACGCGTATTTGCCAAAGAGCAGCTCCCGGCTTTCCGCGGCGATTCCCTATGGCTAGTTCAATGTTCCTACATCCGGCTTTCCGCTGGCTTTGTAAAAACTGGAGTTTTCCCCGCAGGTCTCCAGACCCCGGATCTTGGAGTCTCCATGGGGAAGTCTTTCTCCTTTCAGATGACTACTAGTGTTGAACACCTCATTTTTGCAAATAGTCATGCACAAAATTTACATCTGTATTCGTACCCTCAGTTCAAGTTGTAATATAAATTCCGGGTTGTGACTTTCGTCTGGAGTTTACATCTCACCCGCTTGACTACCATCACTATCACCAAACACATCGGTCTCGACAAACCTCTATCAGTAATTCACAGACTCTGCGGCAAATACAAGTCAGCATGGGGTTACTCAATGAACCACAGGCATTTGTTTCAAATATTCCTGAGAGCGTAGTTGATACAAAGCATTGGTGGAGATCCAAGAATCTTCGTGCTCTGAACCTTTCTCTCATTATCCCTATGCTTTCTATCTTCACTCAAGGGTAAGGCAAGCGTTCCTATCCTCCGAAGATTGTGTTGCTGAAACAGAACCTATACAGATTTGACGGATCCATGATGAACGGTCTCCAGTCTGTTGAGAACTGGCGAAACTACTTCGGGGAACCGAAAGGTGCCACTCTTGGGCTCTTCAACGCCGCCTATCCTATCGGGGGCCTCTGCGCTATCCCATTCATATCCTTCGTCAGTGATACCTTCGGTCGCAGAGCTGGTCTGGGGTGTGGTGCCTCCCTATGCTGTCTCGGCGCCGCACTTCAGGCCTCAGCCCAGAGCCTTCCCATGTTCGTCGTGGCACGCGGCATCCTAGGGTGCGGCACTGTGTTTTTGGGTTCTTCTGGTGCTCCTCTGATTACAGAAATCGCGCATCCCGCCCAGAGAGCTACTGCTACAGCTCTTTTTAACACGTCATACCCTCTCGGCGCCATTGTTGCTGCGTGGACCACGTTTGGGACCTTCCGTATCGAATCAACAGCTTCATGGCGCATCCCGTCAGCTCTTCAAGGGCTGCCGTCCGTGATACAGCTTTTGGGCCTGTATTTTGTTCCCGAGAGCCCCCGGTGGCTTGCATCCAAGGATCGAAACGAGGAGGCGTTGGCCTTCTTGGCGAAGTATCACGCGGAGGGAAATGAGGCGGACGCCCTCGTTCAATTTGAGTACAACGAGATCTTGGATGCCTTGGCCCACGAACGTTCGATTGATCGCGGGAGCTGGCTCCAGAATTATCTTGAGTTGGTAAAGACGCCGGGCAACAGAAAGCGCATGTTTATTCTTCTCTGGACCTCCTGCGTTGCCCAAATGTCTGGAAATGCTTTCATCTCATACTACCTCGCCCCAGTACTTTCCTCTGTCGGCTTGAAAACGTCTCTAGAACAAACCTTGATCAACGCCACGCAACAGATCCTTTCTTGGTTTTCGGCAATGTATTTTGCAACTTTGCCCGAACGACTTGGCCGAAAGACCCTATTCCTCAGCTCCCTGGCGGCAATCCTTGTCTGTTTGGTTAGCATTACGGCTGGTAGCGCGACATTTGCCAACAATAGCTCCAACAAGGCTGCTGGAGGGGCTGTTGTAGCGTTTCTTTATTTATTTTCCCCGTCCTACAATCTGGGCCTTAATGGCAACTTGGTTCTTTACATCACTGAAATTCTACCTTACAGCCTTCGAATGCGTGGCCAGGCCTGCTTTCAGCTTTTCTCGACATGCTTCACTCTCATATCGACATACGTTATTCCTATTGGTCTTGAAAACATGGCATGGAAGTTCTACATCATTTTCATTCCTTGGGTCGTCATAGAGTTCATCGTCCTGTACCTCGTCTACCCAGAGACCAAGGGTCCATCTTTGGAGGAAATTGCTTTCATATTTGATGGACCTACTATCGGAGCTGTGGCAAGTGTTGGAAAGGATGAAGTTCGTCATGTGGAGTTGGAGAATTCAGATGCGGCGGATAAGGTTTAATGGGCCCCTGATGCCTCTAAGTAGTTAGCCGAGACTTCATCGTCATGTTATCCTTGTTCTGTATGAACCCAACCTTGACAAGGAGTCACCAACGAACCTTAAGAAGGAATGAGAAAATAAATCTTGTGTATAACCAACCCACTTATGTCTATAAAATGATAAACGCAAGAAACCCTTCAATCTGTATCATTGGTCTCATCATTCGCAACGAACACTCTCTGTAATGATATGATAGTGCCCGTCATAGCTGTGAAAAATTGCAATAATATGGGTACGTTGCAATAATATGGGTACGTTTCATTGCTGCCTTTAGATGTTAGATATTTCGATCTTTCAATCTTTGAGCTTCTCGCTTTGATATTGAAGAGTTTGAATACGCCTAGGCAGTTGTCAAAGACGTCCTAATCTTTACTTAGTATACGAAAGAAAGAGGAGTTGGACATAAAATTCACGATAGTGATTCCGAATTCAACATCAATTAAAGATCAGACATTTATACAGCCAGATCCAAAAGCAAGTAACAAAGAATGCAGAAATTGATACCAAGGGGCGAGGAGCACATTCACGGTGGATAAAGAAGCAATTCCCGGGCATTCGGGTGCTAAAGACCCCAGAAAGGTATTCTGGTAACTATATGAGAACATTTCTTCGTAGGGACATTTTATGGAACCTCAAACATCCATACATCTTTCTACCGTGCGTTCAGTATCTGGAGATTTGGAGACTGATGTCAAGCAGACCCAGCGCATCTCGGAATACGAAAATGAGATACGGAAGAAGACTATGCAGCGTGTTAATGCGGGTAATCTGAATGCGGGTATATTTAACAGCGGTGTACTATTTTTTGGGGTAAATTAGAAGATTGAGAAGCTCCTTGATGTATTCAACGAAACGGCAGTAAGATAACTGCAAGTGGCCGATTTTCACATCTCGTAATGTCCTTGACCTGAATAGAGACCGCAAGAATACTAACCTGGCATCAGTTGGCAGAGGTAAGCAACAGCCATGGCGTAAATCAGGTGTCAGAGACACTGCGTTATTAATTTCTGTTAAATTTAGAAAGCGTGCAAACTTCAATGTACGTGTAACTTCACAGGAAATTTCAAAGTCGAAAATCTAGCGCTTTACAGATATTTGCAGATTTTAACTCTCCTTAGCTCTTGTTGCAAAGAATAGTGAATGCAGTTCAACAGTTTTCCACTAAGCAGAATCATATTCAATTAAAGATCATTAGCAATAAAGGTCAACATGCTTAGGTATATAATGAAAACAATTATAGACTTTTAGGTCAGCTTGATTTTTTATATAGGTAATTAATATAAAAGATAATTCATTTTCTAATTATTATAGTCTAACGAGTAACTTAACGTGTACTTTTAACTAAAAAGAATTTTACAACAAAGATACCAAGAACTAAGATTAAATAGTTCATAGATCTTAGTGCAGTTACTATTTTAGTAGAATAGACACTAGCAATAAACTAACTGAAATGCAATCCATATTGCCCATTTGTATCTACAAGACTCATGAACTCTTTTCCTGCAGCTCTAACAACTCCCTTCCCTTTTTCACTATACGCGCATTTTCAATAAGAGAGTCCTCGCCTTCGCCATCAGTGGCAAGGTACGTCATGAACGCGCCCAACTCTTCAATCCGGATACACCAATTGTCCCCTAATACCGTAGTAAAAACGCCAGGAACTATCCATCTTTTCGTCACAACTCCTCCAGGTTTAACAATAAACGTTTCCCATATAGCAGCATGACTCTCTGCGAATGCGAGAGCTTTTGTCTCAAGCAAGCCCTAATATAGTGTCAGATCGTGCACTGCATATTGAATGATGTTATCATATACCTTGATCTTGCGTGCTTCTTCCAAAAACCACAGCCTTTCTTCCTGGTTCTGACGTACGAACTTTCCGCTTAAATGAACGTATTTGAATCGGGGTCTGCTGGGTTGTGTTTGTAACGCCGTTGCCATGCTCTCTAAAAAGGCGAGGGGATATTCCAAGTCGGCAGCACGGTTCCCGGTATTCGTTCCCATATTCCTTCGACACTTAGTTAGTAAAGTATACCATCTGGCCGAAAGACGTATTTGTAGGTAAAACTTACCAAACCATGGCCACGGCATCTATGTGCGCCTGCAATACATCTTGTGGCCATACTGAAAAATCCTCAACCAAAACACACTCGAGTTTGGGATGATCAGATACGTCAACAGACAGATCCCGACGCACAAAAGCGACGACACGCGAAATTTTTGGATGATCAAGACAATGACGGAGGACTTCACCCCCAATCATTCCGCTTGCACCGACGATAAGGATCTTCATAGTAACAAAAATATCAAAGTTGATAATAGAGAGTAATGTAATTAACCAATATAGTGAACAGCTACAATTTAAGTAACTGTATAAAGTTTAAGGAATTTACTTCGCTAAGATAAGTGTTATATATAATTGCGGAGACGTAAGGTATGGTGTGGTTTCGATGGAAGTGCATTTCCGCTTGCGGAGCGGAGTGGAAAATACCGTCGGCGGAGTTCATTGTCAGCATAGACCTAGAGCTGTTTATCGCTAAGTTCAATCTGGATAGTTTCCACTAAAACCCGCGCACTATTCCATTCTAGGTTGGTAGCCAAACCAGACTGTTAGTGGTAAGATTTTAAACCATAAAGTAGAGACAGGCGTGGCACAGGGTGAGGTGCCTGAGTGCAATACAAGCCCTATACCACAGCAGCTTCTTTTCCAAACGGAAATTGTATTTAACAGGCAGCTTGTTTGTATTCTCAAACAAGAATAATTCGTCCGTGGCAGTTTCTCAGCGAGAAACACGAGGTGATTAAATCTGTACAGCTTGCTAAGAGATGATTGCCTTCGATAACATTTACTGAGCATGTAATCACCTAACTCACGGGTTCACGCCTGGTTCTTCAATTCATAAACTTAACGTGTTTTCTGTAGCTAAATGTTCCTGAATTCAAAGGTTAACTCGCCATAGTAACCATAGGTGCTTGTGTCGTGTTTTATAAGAGGAAAAAAGGTAAGAAGAGATGTATATAAAGCCCTTCTTTTAGACAATACTGTTATTTCGAGTTATCGTCACTGCAGGCCTGCCTCAAACCTTGGCTGAGGCGCTTTCCGTTCCCTCGTGTCCCAAATGTGCCGCGCCGACAACAGTCTCGTCGTCGTCCACGAAAGCCTTGTCGCCAAAGGCTATCGCAATTTCCTCGAGTGTGTGGTTCGCCGTCTCAACGTAGTAGAACTTGGCCAGTGCAACAGAAATTAGGCAAAACCCAGCAATAATGACGTAATAGTAGCCCCCGATGCCCGCGAACGCGTCCGGGGCCGACATGCCGATGGCGAAGTTGAATAGCCAGTTCGAGCACGTGGCAAGTGCCATGCCCTTGCTGCGGGCCCGCAGAGGGAAGATCTCGGCGGGGAGCAGCCAGGGCATCGGTCCCCAGGTGAAGCCGTAGATAGCGTTATAAATGACCACGAAGGCGTAGATGCCGTTCGCACGTACGGTGATATTGGGGATGTGTGCCTCTGTGAAGGCGCATACGATGCTCAAGGCAATGGCCATGAGGATACCTGTGTTCTATGGTTAACTAAGTGGGTACAGTATGGCCAAACGACCCCGAGGATACGGTGTGTCTGTTTTAGGTGTGTACTTACCACCAAGGATCAAAAGCGGGCGCCGTCCCCACTTGTCGGCCAGCCACCAAGATAGAGTCGTAGCAGCTACGTAGGGAATTGAGTTCGCGGCGGTATAAAGGAGCGACTTTGACTGGCTCATGCCAGCTCTGGCCAGGGTTGTAGGTAGGTAGAATGAGATGACGTTGATCCCGTTGAGTTGGGCGAACATTTGCGCAGTAATGCCGACAATGGTGCGTTTGCGGTAGCGCGTGAACATCTCCCGCCACGACGACTGTCCAAGAGTTGCTTCGTAACGCACCGCCTCGTTGATTTCTAGCATGACCTTCTGAACATGCTCGGCTTTTGTATCGCCATTTGGAGTATGCAGGTCGGCGACGGTCTGGAGGCACTCCTGCGTGAAACCATTGCGAGCAAGCCAACGGGGCGTCTCAGGGAGGAAGAAGGACATAGCGAACAAGATAAAGGCAAGACCCATCTGGATGAAATAGGGGCCCTGCCACGACTCACTCTTGGGGACAAGATGGTAAAAGCCGAAATCAACCCATGTCGAGAGCGCGTAACCACCGATGAGGAATGTATACTCGACACCGACCATGAGACCGCGGCGGTGCGGCGCCGCAATCTCGGTCTGGATGACGGGGACGGTCATAGAAAGAAAACCAACGCCGAATCCCTGAATAGTTCGACCAGCGACGAAAGTAGCGAAGTCCGGCGCGAAAGCTTGTATGAAGGCAGAAGCAAAGTAGATGAAGCCGCCGAACCGAACGCATCTCTTTCTACCAATCATGTCACCAACGTTGCCAGCGATCAGAGAGCCAATGGCGGCCGATATTTGCAGACATGCGACGAGGATACCTGTGATGGACGGGTCGACATCGTCGCTCAGCCCTTCAGCTCCTCCATAGTCCACAAAGAATCTCTTGACGAACACCGGGTTGACCAAGAGGCCGGCAACAATGCCTGTTTCCTGCGTTAACAAGATTTGTACATATACAGAGATAGGAGGGTGGGAACTTACCCTGGTCATAACCGAACAAGGCATCGCCCAGACTTCCAAAAGCGCAAGTCATCCATAGAAGAGGTTTCCCCTTGAAAGGATAGCGAGCATGGACGGTCTTGGGCTTGACTTTCGCTTCGAGCCATGAGACTTGTGGTGGCGGTAGCTCAACAACATTGGAAAGAACGGGAGCGGACTCCAAAAGAGTTGGCTCATTTGGCTTCTCCATCGTTTTGATATTGGTAAGAGAGACTACTTTGAGGCACTAGTCGTAAGTCTGTCTGCGCAGGAACACTTACCCCGTGGAGAAAAATCCGGGGATATTTAAAGCACTAATATAAGAAATTACTTTCCAATCTGATCCCCAACTCAGAACCAACGGAACCGACGGAACCGACATGCAAATGTCTGCACGACTCGGCACATGCTGGAACCTGGCTCACGCTATATTGACTCGGCACTTTCTTCATGATTAAGTCAATACAAGAGTTGGCCAACAACAACCAGACCCCTGGCTTGCCCCAGATCTAAGGTCACATTGTGGGGTAAGTCACCGCGCTGTTCCTGTTGGATGAACTGGTTGGCTGCCTGACTGGGGAGAGTGGAGAGATGGAGGTGAAAACCTTCACTAGGGCATCCGCCGGAACCGTACCTGTGTGGGCTCTGATGCCGATGTGGATGCCGGTGATTACACAATAAGCCGTGTTGTGCCAATAGGAGTTATCGCACGGATACCGAATAAAGCCACATGAAAGAAAGCCACTGAGCTGGCGAATCAAACGTGGAACCGAGCTGGTGGGTCGAGCATTGGGGTCTGGAGCACGGGCGTCTTCATTCGAACCGGAACCGAATCAAGAAGTAGTTCGGCTAAAGCAGAGGTCATTATTGGCGAATAAAAGACAAAAGATATTATCGTGGTTGGTTTCGCAACGCCAAGTCACTCCAACTAGAGTCCCAAAGCCAGAAAAGGCCGTTTGCCCCATAGTCTACGGCATTGGCATCATGTCCTAGTGACTCGGTAGGGCCTTGAAAGCTCTCTGCCGCATACCTACTTTGCTGTGGTTGACCTTCCAGTGACGTACTTTCGCTTCTTGACATCAACATGCTACCAGGCTCTAAGGTTTCATCCTGGAAGGGTGGGATAACTGGCACATGTCAGTATCGTCCGAAGAATCCGGGGTGGGGAGGGGGCCGTCTGGGGCGCCGTTCAAACAACGGCCCAACTTACTTTGCTGGACAGAAACTAAGCTTTCATTTAGACGTTGTGCAAAGCTCGGGTTTGCTACCTGTCCTTGTTCTGTTCCGCGAACCAAGATGTTGACTACAGATTCTGGCGGGACATGAAAAGGTCTGTCCTCCAACGTCGCATTTGAGTTGACGTCATCTTGAGGTCGCGGTACAACGGCGCTGTTCACGGCCCCTGATGTCGAGGCCGTTGGCCCGATCATGGTATCCCTCTCACGTCTGAGCAACAAGCAGATGAGGTCCTTCAACACGATGCTGCTCTGGCTAGACAGCGGGGATCTCTGGGCCAGTAGCTCTTGCAACCGGAAAACCCTAGTGATCGGTCGTTTGACTGCTTGGGCTTGGTCGGAAAGAGGATCCGAGAGGGCGACTAGAATTAGCACGATTGCTGCGTTAAATAGGTTCATGGCTACGAATGCTACAAGGTGACTGTCGGTAGCAAGCTGGGTAAGCTGTGGCAGCTCGGTCACGCTGGCAGTCCTGACTGCGGCGTCCCACCAGTGTTCTGAACTCACATTTGCCTGGATCCTGGTACTTTGGTCGCCATAAGGCGACTGAATGCTACCCTGCGAGGCCAGACGCTGCGACCCTAGCTGAGTCGCCGACGGCGATATGCCATCCGTGACGCTGCCACTGGGTCCTGGACTGATGGTTGACAAGTTCTCAATCTGACGAGCTAGGAATGGCCGGTGCAGCACAATCAACAAATTGTCGAACGTCAATTGCAGAGATAAAGACTGCAGGAGACAAGCTCGTAGGCCCCATCCGGTAGTGGCCGGATTGTAGTCTCGTTTCAAGTTTAGAGACAACTCCGGGGGCAGATTCCGGCGCCAGGACGACAGCTTCTGCGTCACTTCGCTCATTAGCGAGCGACGCTCAGAGTCGAAATACTGGGAGGTTGAACGCGCCGTCAAGGAGCCGAATATTTTCCTTAAAGCCGGGGAAGCGATGATGTAGAGTTGAGTCAGCTCCGTCTGATACGGCGAATAGCAGACACCAGGCGTTTCTTTCTGCATGGACTCCGGTGTAAAGAACGGCGACTCAGTAAACTTGGCAGGCATTTCCACGTTGAAATCTTCGTCGTTTATACTCAGAGGACGCCCATATGAAATAGAGGCAAATCTGGATTTGTTAGGAGTTGGAACAGCAGACTGATGGAGTACCACTCATACCTGTCCCATGTGTAGATGGTCCACCATACTCTTTTACGTTCCTCGACGTCATCGACAGACCCATACCTCTGATTCCGATGCAGGCCCAAATCATGAGACATCTTGATGGTTGCTCCCAGGAGGGCAAAGGACAGATTTGGCCGACCGTGGTACACATGATGTGATCCTAAGAGGATGAGAGTCTGAACCGCTGCCATGGAGCGCTGGTCCATGACCTGAACCAACCGCATCTCCACAATCTTCAGCAGATCATCACTCCAGAGCCGCCAGTCCCGATCATCTTCCTGACTACCCTTTTTCGATTGGTACCATGCCGCCATGCCGAGAACCGTCGAGAGCAGTGTCAAGAACGGCGCTTCGGTGTTATACGCGTAGCCATCCTCAATTGACAGAAGCCGCTGGCGGAATTTAGGTTCGTATATTACGAGCGAGAACCAATGGACGGCCTCGAAGTATTCCTCCAACAGTAGATGGATCGTACGGATATCGGGAAAACGGCCCCCTAGAATGGTAGATATCGGCAGACGCTGGCCGCTAGTCCTCGTCGTCAGTGGAGTGCTAGTACCCGGTCCACCGTCCGGGATGGCCGATGTTTGGCTTTCATTAATTGTTTGGCTCCCCAGACGGTAAATCTATCGTTTATATTCAGGTCAGAGAATCGGAGAAACCAGGGGAATCTGGTCGTCCCTCACCTTTCGAGCAATGCCCATAGCTGACTCCGACTCCCCATAGTCTAGCGGCGTCCACGAACTGCTTTGATCCCTCGGATCTGCAACGTAATCACTTTCTACACTTTCTACAGCGCGATCTTCTCGTGGGGACGAGGTCTCCTCCACTGGGAGGGCGGCTACAGAGCGGGCATGATTGGTGCTTGCAGATTGCGGCCGTCTTTTGTGTGTTAGTCCCGGATCAAGTACAGTACAGGAGGCGGCCAGTGACTGTTCACTTACTTCCGAAGCTTGGAGGCACGACGCTCACTATGGTTCTTGGGTCTGCCTTTTGGGGCTTCTTCCAAAGGTGCCGACTCACAATCGACGTTGGCTCGCACGCAAAGGGAGCATGGCCTGAACAAGTCACACTATAATAACAGTACAAACAGGTTAGCAAAGGAAAAGAAAAGTGGAGGCTACGCATAGATGGGGACTACCCTGCTCTTGTTCCGACGGCACCTCTGGCAGGCGTTGGATACCCGCGTGGGCAGCCGGCGGTTGGGATCCGGAACCGAGGGTCCTTCCTGAGGATGATGTCCAGGATCCGACATTGCAAAGGTTGAGTTGCAGCCCAAACAGGACGGAACCGACAAGTTCTGCAGGATGTGCTGAATGTGCTTTGTAGACTCGGATCGGATGGTAGTAGGATTGCAACCGTTAGTGGGGAAGTTGGGTGAGCATTAGCCGAGTACGGATCCGGAACCCCTCACCTCTGCTTGCTCTCACCCCATGTCCACGGATCCGGCTCACTGGTGGGTCCGTGACTGAACGGTTCAACGCGAAGAGTGGAGAATTTCACTGACCAATCGGATTGAAGGTGAGGAAAGACGCTATTCAGAGCACCCAACTTGAAAGAATAAAAGCCCAGCTTCCGTTATTTTGCTTGAGACAATTAGTTTTATTTATAGTACCTAGAAGCACTCAATTCTATCTGGACCAACTCTATTTCGATCTTTTTTACTCTCGTTTCGACATTCATAATTCGGTCTCACCCGACTCACACTCAACGCACGCACGACGATCGGGCAATGCCTGCGGACTATCCACCTCTGGGCCAAGGTCCGCAAAAGTCGAACCTCTCCTTCGTCCTCAAGAAGCCGCATGATGTCGACTTTGCTGAGCGGCCAATGCCTCGGCTTTCATCGCCCAATGATGTCATAGTTGCCGTGAATTACACGGGTATCTGCGGCTCGGACGTGCACTACTGGGACCACGGCAGGATCGGCCACTTTATCGTGGAGGAACCCATGGTCCTGGGCCACGAGTCCTCCGGGACCGTCGTCGAAGTCGGTGACGCAGTCAAAACTCTTCGCACCGGCGACAGGGTCGCCATCGAACCCGGATACCCATGTCGGTGGTGCCCCGAATGTCTGGCAGGTCGGTACAATCTTTGCCCAGACATGGTGTTCGCGGCCACGCCTCCTCATCATGGTACGCTTACCGGTTTCTGGGCGGCACCATTCGACTTTTGCTATAAACTGCCCCAAAATGTTTCTCTTCAGGAGGGGGCCTTGATCGAGCCGCTCGCGGTCGCAGTCCACATTGTTAAGCAAGCCCAAGTAACACCTGGTACAAGTGTGGTGGTCATGGGAGCGGGTCCGGTTGGCATCCTTTGTGGGGCAGTTGCCAGAGCATTCGGCGCGACCAAAGTTGTCAGTGTCGATGTTGTACAATCAAAATTGGACTTTGCGAGAAACTTTGGGTTCACGCATGTGTATCTATCCCAAAGGATACCAGCCGAGGAGAATGCCAAGGCACTTCTTGAACAATGTGGCCTTGGAGGGGGCGCGGACATAGTCATTGACGCAAGCGGGGCGGAACCCTCGATTCAGACAAGCATTCACGTCATAAAAGCCGGAGGTACCTATGTGCAGGGAGGCATGGGTAAGGCGGATATCACATTTCCAATCATGGCCTTGTGCCAAAAGGAGATTACAGCAAAAGGAAGTTTTCGCTATGGACCTGGCGACTATCAGCTCGCAGTCGAGCTCGTGGCCAGCGGCGGAGTCCAGATCAAAAAATTGATCACTAGTGTGGTGGACTTTGAAGATTCCGAGAAGGCTTTTCATACAGTCAAGGGAGGCCATACCGGCAAGGTTCTAATCGCAGGGCCTAATGACTCCTCTCAGGCTACGAAATGAGCGTAACGTTGGAGACTCGGAAATTCACTTCAGGGTCACTACCTGAAGGCAAACGCATTATACACCTCATTCCCCCAAAATGGCTCGCGCATGTATACAAAAGTATACGCCTGATAACTATAAATAAATTATACATGGTATATGTGCCAAATAGATTTAACATACGATCCTGTATGTTTCCATTATCTATATTGATGCGTCTCAACACGTCAAGTAGGAGCTTTAAGATATCAGTTTCAATTTTTGACAACAAATCGTGTTAGGCTCTGCGTCGATTTTGTGGCTGTGTTTTGTGGATTTTAGAGTCTTCTTGACACCAGGCGAGATCCGCAGCGGAATTACGTGCAATCGCGGACGGTTTGGCGGACTTGCGGACAAGTGGAGATGGAAAGTGGATACCATGGCCGGGACGCAGCGGCTGTTTCCCACCCAGGCCCGTCTTATTTCTCTGGAGGATCCAAGTACGCTTATGTATCTTCCGCACTCAAACATGCCTATATTTGCCATTGTTATCTCTCTCTATATTATATTGGCCTGCCACAGACGTGGGCAAGGCAGGCTCACTGCCCTTCTTTCCGGTCTGCATGCGCTAGTGATTTGGCCGTGTGCCCATATTATACCACTGCACTGCTCCGAAACTGACTCCTACCCCCCCTGACTAGCCAACCGCTCTTCGCATACCCTCAGACCAGAGCGCGACGATTTGTTCAAAACAGCGAACGAACCTTTCCTATCGTAGGATATATATCTCTAAATCTTACTGCCTCCACCTCTTATCAACTTCCCTTGCCCTATCCATAATCATATCTATCACGCCCAGTTCTTCCTGAGTGAAGTCGAACTTCTTGTCTTCATCCCCCATCATGCAAAACCTGTTTCCCTTGTACATATTCCAGCTGGCCGGCTTGCGCAGCGACGCGTCACTCGGCTCCATGATGTAGCTCTCGAATTTCGCAAAGCCGCTTTCGGGGCCCTTGAACTTGTTTTTAAGCAACCAGCCGTTAAGCCAGAGGGGCTTCCCTTCGGAATCGAGGTGCAATAGCTGAGAAGAGCAAATTACGACCTGTGTCTTACCGTCGTAGTCGGCCATGTCGCACCTGGCAGCAACTTCGGTGACGTTGCGATCGGTGTCGGGATTTTCACAATCGTCGCTCATCTCGTCGGGGAGTGGCTCGTCACGCCCGTGGGCTATACCCATAATGGCAGCGCTGCCCCGGTGGAAGGCAAAGTCTTCTTCACCTGCCAGCAACCAACTGAGCCAAAAAGTTTCTTTGTCGCCTTGTGATTTTGTCAGAGTAGTAGCTAGAAGCGGGTATAGCTGGGGACCTTACCATATACCAGCTCATACACACCAACCTTGCCTGTACCTTTATTCCCATCTCTGTCTGGGCCGTTGAGCCTCGTTACCAGCAGCATGGGAATGAAATGCCTGCTCTTGTCCACTACAATCACACCACTCTCCTGCTGGTGTCCTGACTCACCCGTCCACATCCTTGATTCGGTCGCCCCTTTGGGGATCGGCTTTTGTAAAATTGCCTGCAAGAAAGGTGCTCTTTTTTCTGGGTAGAACAGCCTGTCGCGGAAAAACAGTGCACCCTTTTCCTTGTAATCCTCGTCCTCAAAGAGAACCGCCGGATCACGAAAGAATAAGGAGTCGGCATCGATGAAGATGGCCTCCCGGAAGCTCGATAGCAGGATTGCAAACGGCTTGGCTGCCCAACCCCTTAGTTTCCAACCACTGTCACGCACCATAGCTGACATGTCCCGTGCCACGACGCGGTCGAGATTCTCTAGTTCGGCAATGTAATCCTGCCCTAGATCTTCGTCACCGAGGTACATGATCTCGATGGGAAGCGTGCAGCCCAGCTTGCGGAAGGTGTGGATAGTCGTCAAAAGAAAAGGTGCCTGGTTGTTACCGGCCGTCAGCACAATGCCTCGCCCACCATTCTTGATGTGTGCATGCAGACTCATGTGGTCCGCGAAATAAGGCATCGTCCAGGGAAACAATAGCTCCGCCATTTCCGTAATGAAGGATCGGAACCCCTCATATGAGCGAATCGTTTGCGCAAGCCCCAAACCGGCGATGCCATCAGGGTGGTGTTGCCACAGGTATTGTGGGATGTCGTCGTGGATGAAGGTTTCTTCTTTAGCATCGAGGTGCAGTGCTTCCCAAGCGGCGAAATATGACTTGTATGCGCGGGTGCGCAAGCCCATTTCACGCATGCGTGGCTTCCCAGTGCTGGTAACCTCGCGAACGAGCTCTAGATGACGAATCTCGTCAGGCAAAAGCTCAAGGATGCGTGTGAAGTGAAGTTTGAAGGACGGTCGAACGGGCAAAATTGGCGAAGCGGGCTTCGAGGCTTTATGGGAGTGTAGATCGAGTTGACTGTGATCGTGTTTATCTCCGTCGTCGGTTAAGGCTATTTGGTGGCTGTCGGATTCAGGGGCCGCAGCTCGCAGTTTAGCATACCTGGACTCGACCACTAATGGAGCCCGATTCCAATTTGCCTGTTGTGCCGGCCCAATAAATGGAGTCCCCGATTGATGTATAAAGAAACCTAGAACGAAGCAGGCACCGATGGTGAGAATCGTGGTAAATACACGTCGTGTCCTTCGCCGGTGGAACACCGGAGAGCCAGGTGGGTGCAAAGAGCCGAGGACCGGGCTGAGAGGCCATCGCCATTCCTTTGGGGCACGCGCTGGTTGGAACATGTCGAAATCAACGCGGCAAGTTCGCAGTGTTTCGACAGTGAGCAAAAGTGGAGGAGGAAAAGACTAGAGGGATTGAATGAACCCTTTAACAGTCTTGGTGCTTCTCCCTGGAGTCCAATTTTTGGAATGTTGGGATAAGACACTAGATGCCGAGCGCTTGTGCCAACTAGTCTTTTGCTACAACCCCATTCTTGAGAGAACAGCGTGCCAGAGAACTCAGAATTCCAAGTTGCCCTTGCTTGAGAAAGGAATGCGCCACAAGAAAGATCATAAAAGATTCGCAAGGAAAAATGTCTCGTATTATCCGGAAGTAAATGAGGACAAAGAGTCCATATAAGTAGGTTTATTGTGAGCTAGTCACGTGCTATTTCATGGCAGGCTTCGTGCCAGAGTTCCAAGCTTAGAGGGAACTCGCCGAATGCAGAATATACCATTCAGCTCATCCGCGTCATTACCCTGTTGGGTTCGCTACGCTGCGAAGCGTGGGACTAAACCAGTAGCTCAATCTACCTTGCCTAAGGGCGCATCCTGATAATTAATCCCGCTATTGTATGACATCGAGAACACTGAGGGTACATGGTTCCTACGAAACGAGTCCTTTGCCCTCCAAGAATAAATAGACTGGCAATTGCTGAAGGAGGCCCCCTACATAGGTTGCAATTTTGTGGCCATGGTCGCCCGGGGGGTTTAAAGGCGTGTTTCTAAACTCTGAAAATAATTAATATGTCGTATTGGAAGTTAAGAATAGCTTTGAATACTAGAAGCACTGAAAGACATGAACCCTCCTACCTCTGATGAAGGTATCTATGTACTCCGTGAGGTACTAATCGACTGAAAACCCGACCTGTCGGTTAAGTAAATATCAGCCATTAGCCACATTTCGAGCAAAGAGTTAGCGTTCTGAGACTTCCTTGTGTATTTTAGTTAAAGTTTCGAATCTTTACCATTTCCCTCCCATTCTGTATGTTGGCTTCTGAGTGCAATAAAGAACCTGACAGATATTTCCACGCTCTTGTCTCTTTTGCTTAATGCCATGAAGTATCGTATCCATCTTGCACTGGTTAATAACATTGCGAGTTTTCTTCATGATAATAAAAAAGCCAGGAAGAGATTTACACAACGGCTAGAAGTTGTTAGAGACGTAAACATACCATAAGAAGAACAAAAGGTGGACAGGTTATAACTCGTAATTGGCACAATCAACTGACTATTCATGTAATAAGTAAATTTCACGAGACATAGCACGCAGCACGCATAAGACATTAAATAGGAATATGCGTCTCGCATTCTCTGGAAATGAATAGGGACAATGTGCCAGTGTAATGAGGAATCAGGTCAGTTGATCGTGTGCAAGTGCACGGCACAGACGGACTACCAAGAGCATCAGGCTTGAATGAGAGAAGGTATCGATCGTGACAGTTTAAACCTTACGATGCAACAAATTACAGCTTTAATTGTATCTACATATCTCAGAACCTTGCAAACCCCTCTTTAGAGTCCAGTGATATTTATCTTCAATGGCTGCATTCGGGCAAGGTAAGTGCGTGATAACCGCAAGCTAATATGCTTTGTGTCTGCAATGCAAGATTGTGCATGAAAACTCCCGCGGCTTATGTTCTAATGGGGAACAGTATTCTGCCTAGGAGCTGAAAATGAATACTTGGTCAGCTGAAATGATAATCCGAATGCCCTCCCTAGATAGGACTTTGCTTATCTCCCTTTGAAAAATCAAAATAGAGAGGTGGATATTTCTGGACTAGCCACGAATAGCTAGTAGGCTCCTGACAAAGTTCACGCCGAGGCATTACGGCTCTCTTCCTATTGGCCTACCATTGTTGCTTGATTTTGTAGTCGTTGAATGATTGAGATTAGCGATTTTCCTCCACTGACGGGCGTAACCTGGCTGATTGTATTGCTGCATGCAGTTTACAGTGGCTTATTATAAAGAGCCAGGAGTTATGTTTACGACTTGGTGCGCTGCAAAGCCCGTGTCTCGCCCTTTTAAAGGAGCTATAGGAACGCGATGCTTGGCCAGAATCTTTTTTTGGCTCGATTGACATGTTTACCCCCACTTTGGCTTTGGTATTTTACTACGTGGAGGCGCGCAAGGGCGAGATCTCTTACCATTCCAGTATGCCTCTCCCTTTTCCCCTTTTCCCCTTTTCTTGACCGATTCTCTCCCCAAGCCAGCCAGAGGATTGACGGTGTGCACTCTGTCGCTTTAATGCTATCTATGTAACTCATTGACAGGTCATTCTATTTAGTTCTACACGGGTGAGGCTGCTTGAATAAGTCTGCTAAATGGTTCTGGATGCTTTAAAATGCACGCTCCGTGCTTTATTTTGTATGACGAGTGCGGCAGAACTATGTGGGGGTTCGCGACATTCCTCATGAGCTTGGACAGTTCCAGTCATTTGTGAAATTGACTCTAATAAATGCATCGAATAGGGACCTCTAGCATAATGCTTCCGGGTGATTGTAGTAGTTAGCACTTATCGCTTCGACAACAAAAATCATTCAAAAAAAGAATTTTGGGTTGAACTTCAATATTTGTTTAAAAAGAAGTAGCTGGGACAGTGAGCGGTCAGGCCTAACAGTGTAATTTCATCCCCTAATATATCTTAAACTGCTCTAGAAGCAAGATGAAAATTAAGACTTAGACGTTTATGGGCGGAAGGACGATAAAAATGTTTAGCCCGTTATGTCTCTTCCTTCCCCTGTTGTATTTATTGTATTTGGCGAGTGCCAAGCTGTTAACTTGGGAAATCGCCAACTTTTGTTACATTATTGTCGATTTCTCGATGAAAACAATCAAAGATGACAACCAGCCGGATGTACAGGTGGGATCTAGAATTTTGGGGTAAAACCTGGGAACCGACAGTATGAGACTCTAGTTGAGGCCCAAATACTTCAAACTATCAAAAAGACTGGCAACGTGAGAGCCAAACCGGGAAGACAACTCATGCCAAGGATATCCACATTCACCTCAATTTAGAGTTATATCCAACACCTGGCTCTTACACATTTCGCAGGATATACTCCTTTCATAAAAGGCTCAGCGTGGCTGCCCGCTTTTACAATTATCCCGGCCTGGAAGATAGAGATGCAGTCCGCGTCCTGATAGTGCTCAGTATATGTGCAACGGCAATGGTGGTTCTCTTCACTCCCTTGGCAGCTTCGCCTAGTGATGCCTGGATGCTCAGCTCGCTTTCTGTGCTCAGCGCCCCACTAGAGGAAGAGTATTTGTGTTTTTGATCAGAGCACGAGCGATGGCGACACGCTGGCGCTGACCGCCAGAGAACTTGCCGTCGCAGGAGCCGACGTCCGTCCCCGGGCCCTAGGGTAGCGATGAGACGAAGTCAAATATATTTACCGCTTTGAAGGCTTCTTCTATCTGTAAATCTGTTGCCTCTTCCAATTCAACTAGACCACCCATCGCGATGTTCTCGCGGATACTGCCTTGGTTACAGTACCGGCTCTTGGTGGACCAGAGCCAAGCGACGACGATGTTTCATCTCCCGCAGCGATACTCATGAAGCAGACACTGCCCTTTGACTACGAGAATGGACCTAGCTTATTTGCAGAGATTTTGAGATGCCCCTGTCCTTTGATTGGGTCGTCCCGGACAAGCTGGCCGCTTATAAGTTCGCCATTGTGACTGGCCGCCACCTCTACGATGTTCAGCGAGTTGTATAACACTCCCCAGGATATATCGAAAGCACCAAAATCTTGGGTATGGCTGTCACTGTGGTGGACGCGCTGGGCCACTGGCTCCAGGGCTAAAAGCACGCCCATATGTCCGACGACTTCGTCGCCGTCAACATCTTTACCCCCTTCCCCCAGGATGGAACAATGCTCGAAAATTTGGTCGAGAGCCCCGAGGTGGACTGCAAAGTCGTCCAACTCGAAGGGGAAATCCGCTGCTTGAGACCACAGATGACCTGCTTCGTACAAGCGACGCCACGCTCTCGCACAACTTCTTCGAGACCGTCATGATCTGAACACTGGGCTCCCTCTTAAGAAGGCCGAGAGACTCCGCGAGACCTTGCAGCGCAGTCTTCTGCGTCTGGGTCTCATGTGGGGCGTGTTCCACATCCAGGCTCGCATCCAGAACTTGTTGATGCGATATTAGGACACTCAAGGCGACGGTGCATCGGACCTTGTCATAACATTAGAGGCAAGTCAAATGTCCCAAGCCGTTAGCCGAGTGCGTTCATAGTCGAGCTTGACGCTCGGCCGCACGTGGTCGACTATATACGCCCACGGTGTAAAGTTTAACGTTCTGCAACTACTACGCGCCGTTGGGGGCCTCGAGCACTTCATTTCTCTATCAAAACCGTTTCTGTTCGTTCGCCAGTGCTGGCGGGAGCGGTTGTGCTGAGCAATAGGCGGCCCAGTGCCATATTCCCGTACACCACAAGAATACACAGGTGCCAGAAAGCTTTCTCCATAAACTTTACAGGATATTACTGGACATAATTCCACACAGGATTGGGGGTGAAGTGAACGCAAAGCCTGGAACCATCGTCTCACAGCGCGGCGACGTCGGACTGCTTGTGTATTGCATACTATATACGAGTACGAGCAGAACACATGTTCTGCAAGTATCTCGTCATGTGATTCTATGCTGCAAACAAGGTACTGCACGTTTAATGAGGGGCGAGCTAGTGATCAATAAATCTAAGGCGGTAGTTGATATCCGCGCATGTGCATTGGGAAAGTGAGATGATTGTCTGTTCTCCAGGAGCTATTGAAAAAGATTCAGGTTGTTATTCGAGCAACCTATGCCTGTGTTTTCTCCTCTCGTTTTGTTTCCCTCTGTTTTCTCACCACTTGGTCCAGGATTACTTGATTCAGGATTACTTAAGCCGGTATATGCAGCAACCCAGATCAAGAATCATAAAACTGATAATAAGTACAGCATGCTCCTATAAATAGTAATATCTACCCCTCCATCTCCTATGCATCCTAGACCGCCGTTGCAACCTACATTGGCTGTCTTTATCCTACTGCTGACTGCGCGATGACTATCAAAATCTCTGTCGTCTTCTACCAAAATCTTCTCGTCACGGTCGCTGTGCTGGGAGCCACTGCATGCGTCTTCCTCGTCCAACGTTTTTTCGCCCGCCGTCGATTCGCACGCGACCACGGCTGCCAACCTGTGGCGAGATGCTCGAGCAAAGATCCCTTCTTGGGCCTCGACACGGTACCCCCGAGCATTCGCGCTCGTAGGCAGCACAAAATTCTTGAACGGGGCTGCATGCTCTACGCCACCTATGGTAACACGTTCACTCTGCAGGAGCTGCACAAAAGCGCAATCTTGACTATTGAGCCGGAGAACATCAAGACGATTCTTTCGCTCAAGTTCGGCGACTACGGCATCGGTCACCGTCTCGAAGCGTTCAAACCACTGTTGGGGGCGGGTATATTTGACACGGATGGCGATCACTGGGCCGCGTCGCGATCGCTCATTCGCCCCAGCTTTACCCGTAACCAGGTGGCTGACTTAACGACGTTTGAGGACCTGATCCAGGACTTGTTCGCATTGCTTCCCCGTGATGGAAAGACAGTCGTGGACCTGCAGGAACTTTTCTTCCGTTACAGCATCGACTCGGCGACCGAGTTCCTCTTCGGACAATCGGTTGGTACCTTGAAGAAAACCCAACGAGAACATAATTTTGCTGAAGCATTTCACTATGCACAAAGGGGAATCATAATACGGGGCATGCTGGGTCCATTCAAAGCACTCTACCGCGATGCAAAGGCTGATGAGTGCAATCACATCTGCCGAGAATTCGCCCAACCCTTCGTCGATCAGGCATTCTGCGCGGTCGAGGCTAAGAAAGAAAACGGAGAAGGAATGCATGTCGAGAATGACCGGGAGAAGCGTATCTTCTCGCATGAGCTAGCATCGCGGACATCCGACAGGCATCGCGTTCTAAATGAGCTAATGAACGTTTTGTTAGCTGGCCGTGATACAACCGCTGGCCTTCTCAGCAACATGTTCTTCATGTTGGCAAAGAACCCCGCAATATGGAAGAAGTTGCGCACAGAGGTAGCTTTCCTACAAGGACGCGCACCAACATACGAAGAGCTTCGCAGCCTCAGATACGTCGAGTACTGCATGAATGAATGTAAGCGAATTACCTTTGCGGCTAACTGGACCCCGCTGACCACCCCAGCGCTACGATTGCATCCGGTTGTACCGCGCAACGAGCGCGAGGCGTTAAGGGATACTGTGTTGCCGGTTGGAGGAGGCAAGGACGGTCTTTCGCCGGTATTCGTGCCTAAAGGCACAGTGGTGTGCTACAACCTTTACGTAATGCATCGACGGACAGACTTTTACGGACCCGACGCGGAGGAATTTCGTCCAGAACGTTGGGAGGACCAGAAGCTGCGGCCACGCTGGGGGTACCTACCCTTCAACGGCGGCCCGCGCATCTGTGTGGGCCAGCGGTATGCTTTAACCGAAGCTGGCTACGTTCTTGTCCGGATGGTTCAGGAGTTTCGCGTCTTGGACAGCCGAGATGCAGGACCATGGGAGGAGTCGTTGACCCTAACCCTATGCTCCCGGAATGGAACAAAGGTGTCTCTCATTCCTGCATGAGAAGTTATGTCGACCGGATAACCTCGAGGGCAAATTATAACCAATGGTATATGACAAGCGCTATCTATTAAGATAACATGTCTCTGGCTTCCATTTCGTCCTTGTCAGGTTGACTAAAACTTGAGGGCCTTGAAGAGGGGCCAAAATATCCACCTGAGTCTCTTGCCTCGACATTAAAACAGCTCTCTTAGCAATGTCAACCAGAGCCGGTATCATCGCATGCAGGTGGACGTCATTCCATGCTGTCTGGAGCAAAGTAGTCCGTAGGACTCAGTTGTGGCAGTCAGGCATGGCAGCAAGGGTTTTCTCCACAAGACCGACATGCTGTGACCCGCCGGTCAAGACCAGTATACATTGGCGGGTGCAATTTCCCGAAGACTTTGAAATTTAAAATAGAAAATGTTCTGATTGGCAAGCAATGTGGAAAAGGGGGCGCGCGGTACTTGCAAGTCAAATTGTTGAATTCAGAGCTATCCAAAGGAAGGACTGGTGTCACTGTTGTCTGGAATGTTGGGCGCATAACTCAGACAAATCTCTGCCAATCAGCAACAATGTAGATATTATGATCTGTTCAATCGATTGTATTAAACTCGTCACCTAATGTAGTGATTCTGGCTTCTGGCATTGTTGTGCCATGAAGGGTCAGATAGACACAACATTTAAGGCAATGCTTGTATATGGCCAGAACCGCCCCAACTATGCGCCTCACATTTTAAGCCACTATACCAACATTAACTGACAGGGGTTCTGTGAATCATGGGGTCAAGGTAGACGGGGATCCGCCACCCATTGTCATTTGTGTGAGTAAACCACAAAGTATATTTTTGAAGAATTGTGACTAGTGTGCAAGAGAACTCCTTCTCAAACTATATACTTACTTGATGTCCTGGCACACATTGATCCACTTCATGCAAATTGACGTGCCTTTTCTCAGCTGATCACCTAGATGCTCAGTTGCTGATCAAATAGGATGCGTTGTGTCATGGTACCCCAACGGGTCGTAACAGTAACGAAGTCCCAATCCAACCCTGACTTTCCAAACGGTTCTGTGTCCTAACAAGTGAGTTTGATATTTTGGAGCTTGGAGGCAAAGTTCATGCCAGGGCACCTTTCGCCAGGTGCTAAGGTGTACGATATCCATACGTTCTGCTCGGCCACGACAATTAGCTACATATGTGTTGAGAATATTTAGCATGCGAACCTTATTCTTCGGTGCATCCCAGCGTTGAACTATGAAGTTCATGTTGTTTATGCCATTGTTGTTCTTAATGTCGTAGCGGTTTTCTGCCACCTTCGTTATGGTAAGCACGCCAAAGTCGGTCACGGTACTTTGACCAATAACGTTGGGAACGTTGTACGACTTGCAACGAAGGGGGTTGTTGCCATCGCCACGACCGACGGGATTGCAACCAGCTGCAGCCATCCCGTGGAAAAGTGGCAATGTAGCCAGCACGCCAAAAAACGACGAAATTTGCATAGCTATACCCTTGATTAGCGCTTGGTAACTTTTCTGACTGTCTCTACAAACCTGCGTTTGGTTGTGGTAAAGGTCTTCCCTATGGATTGTGCTTTGGGTAGCAATAAGTCGATATACTTCTGCTTCGTTTCCAAGATTACTACTCAACCAGATGAAGAATTTAGATCATGTTAAACGTCAAGGACAACTGGCCTTCTTATAAGTTTCTTGTGTTCCGTCAAGAGCAAGTTTTTTAGGCCTCATTCGGCAATATTGAATATCACATGATTGTCTTGGCCTGGTGAGTACTGACTTGGCCTAGTCTTTAAACTTATTTTAAATGAAGACACCTTAGTCTTGATCACCTAGACAAATCAAATACTGCGTTATATTTTGTCTAATTTATTGAGCATTAGGGAAGGTGGAAAGATAGGGGAAAACACAAAGGCCAGCCGCACTAGCATTGCGGTGACAGCGAGATGGCGGAGATGAGACCGCGCTTTCCGTACTAGGCAACATTCGTCGACATTACTCTCCTTTGAGTTTGCGGCGCCGCGTCCTGGCCGAGGTGTCCCATATTTCTGGGGACACTTGTTTAAGAGCTGTTATCCCACCGGGTGTGCCTAGATGTCGAAATTCTCCAACAACATCACTCAGTTCGTGTGAGAGATCAGCAAATCTCGCCAGACAACACTCTCTACTAGATTATTTTATACTAAAATACAGAATGGATTAGATGTAACCCCCATTATATATTTAATACAGCACAATCTGAACATAAAGGCTTCTCATCGTGTATAACCCACTTGGTTAGTACCTCCAGCCTGTAGTTAACTTTAATGTCACAACGTGTACAAAGTGGATCAGCTACTAATTTAGACTTTCTTCGATTCTAGCGTACCCGGCGGGAGCCTTGGCTAAAACTTCAACGGCTTGTAACTGGGTGTCCATTGAGTCAAGCAGCGTTGACTCTATTAAAACTGCATCCAGGTCGTGAAAACGTTGTAGTTGGAGTTTCGCGAAGATTGATTCACCCAAGGTCCTCCAGAACCTCACGGCAAATCTTGAGACGGCTACACATATGTAAAGGTCTGGCTGTGAGGTGGTCGTTTATTTCGACTCTCATCGTATGGTTCATCTGCCAGAGTAGAGGCCTATCCCCTAACACACTCTGAGTCGGCACAGAAGACCCTAAGAATGGTGTGTAGGAGTTGAGCGGGGCTGGTGAAGGTGATGGGGCACGCCAAAGTACTTCGGCTCCCACATGTCTCAAATTGGCCTGGAGGGATCGGGGCCAAAGGACACGCCCAAAACCGTCGTCAAATTGCAGTTTAATAAGTAGGTCCAAGTGGTGGGCTTTGTACACTTGGCACTGCTGGTGCCTGCTCAAGGCATCAGTGCAATCCATCCACATCCTGTTGCGAACTTAGCATACCGGCAGCCACTTCTTCGGCCTCGCCCATATGATTGTCAACACTGACTAACGCAAAGAACTGCGGCCATTCTACGTCTACATAGTTTGCTCTCTGTCTAGCACATAGCGGCTGGTTAGGACTTGGCCCAAAGGCCCTCTGAACATGGAGGCCTTGAAAGGCTCGACACTGCCTACTGGACGCGCCGAACTCTCGGAATTGCGAGGAGAATCAGCTTCGATTTCCCGCCAACGGGCTGGATCACCCCAGAAATCCCAGTTATTCCTATATTTCGCATGCTAAAATACAGGTCATATCTTTCTACGTCGACAAATACTTTGCACTTCCAATTGAGAGCACCCGTGGGATAGTTGTCAAAGAACCTGAAGCAAGCACCAGTGAGAAATGCATCACTTCAAATTCCTTGACTTTGGCGGCCAACTCCAATTCAACGAAGTATCAGACTTCGAGTGGTATATGTGAGTATTTTTTGATTTGTCTCTTGATAAACTTGATTCCACTGTTGAAAATAGAATCTCCCGCCGAAGTAAGAGGTCACTAATCGTGGTTAACAGCAAGTTCGTCGTCCATCGCGAAGCACAAATTGAAATGAATTTAATAAATTGATATATCAAATGCCTGCTATTGTACGGGCGTATCATTCATACAGCCTTCCGTGCAGGTGATCGAGGTCTCCTAATCATTCCGTTCATCGTAAGCCGTAGGATATGTTACGTCGGATTGCGATTAAGACTCCATTAGCCCACTACAACAGAGTTAATATCCCTGCATGACACAATTCCACTACTCTCTGTCCCGTTTCGTCATTTTGGATAAGAAGAGTTCTCTTTCTCAGAGAAATGGCATATCTCAATCCACCGTCCCACCCCCACCTTTGAGGGAATCCCCATTTACGGCCGATAAGCAGCCCCATTTACGATCGATAAACAACAACCCCATCTACGGCCTGCTTGAGGTATAAGTGAGTGAATCTCAACTTTCAACTTATACCATACATTATTGGTGATCTCTCCAGACAATCAGTGTATTATCTAAGGAGTGCCTAAACACTATTGTGCAACTTCTTCCCGCAACCAGTACATTGCCCAGAGAACAATAATCGACAAACAAGTTCCCACTAACATCTCCTAGTGTCCACCGAAATCGAGGCAATAACTAAGGTTCTGCATGCCTACGGCGCAGCTCTCAAAAGTCGCAACGTTGAAGAAGCGGTAGCCCTCTACACCTTGGACGGCGTAATCATGCCGCCGCACTTCACAGCCGCCACAGGCACAAGCGCCCTACGCGAGTCCTATACGCGCATTTTCGATACAATCCAACTCATCATTGAATTTGATATCGCCGAGGTAGTCGTCATGTCTTCGGAGTGGGCTTTTGCAAGGACAACAGCGGAGGGTACCAAAACAATGTTGGCAACTCAGGAGACGGAGCCACACGCGAATCAAGAGCTGTTTATTATGAAGAAGGAGGATGGGAGCTGGAAGATTGCGAGGTATGCTTTTTCAACCATGAAGCCTTTGGTACAGAATGGTGTTCGGAGGAGCTAAGAAATGCCATTAAACAAACCAAATTAATAACCACGGATTTCTGAACCATCAAAAGCAATTAGATGGGGTCAATATCTCCAATTTGGCCTCAGGAACAATATACACGAGTTCAATGTCCAGTCAACCAAGCAAGATTGCATCATTTATTTCGATCTCTATTTCAATTTCGTCCGAAACAACCTTTTTGTCACTTTGAATCGTCTTTCCGCTTCGTCCAGCTCTATTATTTCCTGCATCTCTAACATAAGCTCTCCTGCCTCGAGCAATCGCACAACTGTTGTACCCTCATCGATATCCATTGGCTTTTCTCTCGCTTCTACTACTAGCTTACATGACTTATGTTATATGCTATAACCCTTTTCAGTTAGCATTTAATCAACTTGAACCTACCCAAACAGAAAGCTGATAAAATGGATACAGAGACGACTAACCTTTTCTTCGGCAAACAACCAACCCCGGAATCACACGACCGATTAAGGAGAGTTCATTTTGCCGTTAAAGGATGACAATAGCATCGGGTCCCTATTGGCCAGACGCATGCACTCACTACTTGACTTCCACTATCTATAACACCCTATATCTAATGCCATAATCGTGAGCCTGGTACTTCAATTGAAGATTCTCGAGATTTTTTCCAATAAGTGCTAGAAGATAACCGCTTGTAATCTCGACAAGTTTCATGAATAGACTGGAGCAGGGTTCAATATTAGATCAAGTAAAATGGACCTGTAGCGGGAAGAGAAGGGTTATGATGATGAAGGCAACGGTAATTACGACACAAGGAGCCTTTTCATTCCCTTTGTTATGCACATCGCCCTGTGTCTCTCACACGAAAGGCTGAAGGGCAAGACAGGCGATACAGATACGAAACCCATGTATTTTTGAGTGGTGGCTGAGGTGATTGACGAATGCGGTTTGTGGTGAGGCCTAAACATTGAGTTGTGCCAGACACATGTAATGGAGAGGGTCTTCAAAGACACCAACTAATTACATTTCGACACCCAATAGCGATTACTTCTTCATACGTAACTGAAAGACAATATTAACCATCGAGCACACACAGCCTTTATATCAGTAGAAGTCAGACCCCATGACCATGATTTCTTAATCTGCCCATCAGGCGGGACCTCTCTTCTCAGCGGATTACATCCATCTCATCCCTCGGCCGCCGCCCATGAGAAGATGTCTTTCTTCACCTTACCACTTCGTAAATTTCATTCCTGCGAAAGCCAATGACAATTTCCAATCTATTATCTTCACACATGGTAAGTTATCATTCTAGGTAAGGTCTTAACCTTGTATGTGCTAAGGATGCTTCCGACTCACGCCTTCGACACAGTCGCATACTCGACACTGATTGTTTCCCGCTCTTTTCTCTTCCCAGGTCCGTCCTGAACATTAAACAAATAGTTTACTCTCATCATGGTGTCGAAAGTTGGGACGGAATAGTGCTACACAGCGTATACAGCACCTGCCTCGTCTCTTCTCCATACTGTCGTAGTGTTCTTTGCGCTACCTGCCAGGGGTTCTTTTTTATCCTGTTTTTCTTGAAAGAAGCAGGGATAATATCAGGTCTGATGGCGTTGCAACTGCCGAAAGGGACTAATTGTGCGTTAGGAATGAATTCTTGGACGGCTTTGCCAGCCAACTTCGGCTTGGCTGATTGATTATATGTGCTTGTCCCATGTAGAAATAAATACGTCTGTAAAACTTTGCATGTGACATCTATGTTTGTAAAGCTCTTGGTGTAACAGACTCACCTCTTATAGGCTTTGCTCCAAGTAGGCCACCTGTCCTATCTGCTCCTCCTCTCGATAAGGCTACTGTTGCTGGGTGCCAAGGAACCCCAAGAGCACTTTGGGGCTGACTCTTTTTGCATTTCATTTTTCATTCCAGGATGTTGCCAGCACAGAAACCGAGGTCATGTCGAATCTGAAGGCGAAGGAGTGTAAGAGAGGCCGGCCAAGGTAGTAGGCAATCTTTGTGTCGGCGAAAGGTGATATTGAACACGACACTCGATGCGAAAATTGGATAAGCAAGAACAAACGAAGAGAAGATTAAAATAGCGTATGGTGATTGTGCGGTTCGATAAAGTGCAGTGTTGCTGAGGAGAGCTTTTGACCGAGAGACGGTGCAGAAGCTGGTAGAGGGTGGTGCTTCCGTCTCGAGTACGTACCTGAATGTGGAACAGTCACCTCGAGCCCATCCGCCCGAACTGCCTACTCAGTCTCACCCATTAGGAATGCACTGGTCACAGTTATTACAAAGAGGGGGTTCCTTCCGCTGCGTCTCGTTGTATATCCCGTAAGAGAAGGCGCGCATCAGTGCCCATCACATTTACAAGATATACAAGCCGTGCATGCAGATAGGGCTGCGTAGTTGTCAAGTGGTCTAAATTAGGTTTTACGTGACCTGGTGTTCACCCGAGCCACAAGGGCCGGGACTATCGTTTCGGGCCGCGGGGCACCGCCAGGTGAACTAGCTTGTGGAGATGGCATAATTAGAGTGCTGGAATGACCGCGCGTCTGATTCAGTACATGGACGAAGTCCAGTGCTGGGCCACATCTGGCCTTGCCCAAGCAAACACGGCAGCTCGGAGATAGTCTTGAAATCGTCAGCTTTCGGCCCAAAATAATATGAAGGACACCGAAGCAAGAACTTGGCAACAGCAGTGCGGCTGTACCAAGGCAACACTAATGCACTAAATGGTGATGAACAACCCAAAGCGCTGATTACAAAGGCTCCTTTGGTATTCGGACTTACGCCAAGATTAATGGCCAAAGGGTCGAGATCGGTCATGAGCAGATACTGAGTTGGTGGCATGTTGGGAAGTGCAGGAACTGCCAAAAACATCTCGCGGCGAATGCATATGTGCCCATCACGGAGCCTCTTTAGAAGGTTACTGGGCTGAAAGGTGAGAAGAATCTTGGAAAGTTGCTGGAGCGTGAAATTCAAGGACGGAAGGGAAGCGGGCTAAAGGGTGGTACCCCTCACAAGGCGCGTTGTGTAATTCACGCTCTTCGATTAGGAAGGTTTACTAATTTCAGGACTGCTCTAATGCTGCTTTGGAATAGGGAAAGTTATCTTCGTGAATGGAACTTTTTGCATGCAGCTGTTTCCATTTGAAGCATTGGCTATGCCAACCGTCTTTTTGTATCCCCCCACGACACTCACAAGCCTCTCGACTAGAATTGCGAACTGAAAGTCGAAATTTATATAGAACGACAAAATCAATTGCTTTATCAATAGCAGCTTGCAGACTCATATGCTGCGTTCGTTTGCTTGGGCAACAAGGTCAAAGTTCCCACGGCGTAGTAGCTTGAGATGATCAATTAAGCGTGCGTTTGTGTTGTCGAAAGCCGCGGCGGTGCATTTCTCTGTGGAACTCAGCTACCTCGTACAAGAAACCTCTGGCACATGCTGCGAAACCATTCTCGGCAGTTTACCTCGGGTGCCCACATGCATGTTTGTAGTAAATGTAACACCCTCGCCATTCCCTGTAAGAAGCCATATTCCACGGGAGCCACTACTTTCGCGGAGAATACACCAAAGAAGAAGGCTTTAAGAATTACACCATTTTTGGTGATACGTATGGTATGTGTCAAAGTGTGGGTAGTCGTCATACCAGCCGGGAGCGAGAACACAAGCAGGAGGTGCACAACGGTTAGTTACTTCGGAGTGCTATGGGGAAGGAAGGTGGTATTGTAATCCACACCAGTTACCCGAGCGGGTGACCAAAGCCGCGCTTCTTGAATCATGCGAAAGGCACCCCGGATTACCGAAAAAAACGGGGCTTACTGCCGACAGAGTACTTGAAGGAGTCGGTTGATGGAATATGAACCATAGAAAGTACTTTGCTCTGTGCAGCAGAACAATCTGTACCTCTTTATCCTACTTTGGGAGCGCGGCGTTTTTTGTCACCCGCCTGTCGACCTACCTACCATTATCAGAACTGCACTAGCCTCTTTAGGGCAGGTAGGATGCTAAAGCCCCCACCATGATCAGCGGCTAAATTGCTTGTTAATTGGTGACGATAACAACTAATCTGAACTTGGCAGGAACCTGAGTAGCCAATTGCCGGGACGAGCTCTTGCAACACTATAGTTGTCGAATTACGTGTTAAGCTTAGAGGGGACAATTGCGTGTGTATCCTGCAACTATCCAGGCCTATTCAGGGATCTGTGCCGTGCCCCATGGCCAATCGTGCGCCGGGAAGTGGGCACGGAAAATACCACATTCCATCGGCCACCCCCCTGCATTCACGCAATAACAAGCTTCTGTGGATATTGTAGGAACACTATGAAAGTAGGTCGCGTCCCTTGCATTTTTGCCTTCATGGTGACGGGCTGTTCTCTCTCGAATCTTCGCTGCCGTAATCATTGCCACCATGAAGTACTGCCTCATTGCGTCTCTGATTCTTCAGAGCACGGTCGTGCTCGCAGAGCTCCTGCCTGTGTATCTCAAAGGACCGACGCCTTTGCACTTCAGGAAAGCCCTCATTGGCAGTTTGTTCAAACGTTAACTAACAATATGCAGGGATATTGTTCGCAATGACACTTACGACTTCGGTTGCAGGGCTGTAGCCAAGCCCAGCGAAGATGGCAGCCACTACAAGCTGCACGCGTGGCTCACCGAGGAGCAGATCTCGTACCTCTCCAAGGAGTACGAGCTGGTCCCGGAGGTCTCAATCCACAGGAGGACACTGGACAAGAGGGCCAATGCTCCTATCGGAACCGGCGATCGCTTCAGTGCGGGAACCGTCTCACCTGTCGGTCTCGGAACCCAAGCTTCGGGCACGACCATCGCCAGCATCATGAACGTTGCCGAGATCAAGTCGGCTGCTGACGCCCTCGTCAAAAACTATGGCATTGGCTCGCTCACTTTGCCTTACAAGACTTTCAACGGTGCTACTCAATACGCCTACTTCGCCGGCGCCGGAACCGACAAGTCAAAGTACCATTTGTACTTCAGTGCCGCGGTGCACGCTCGTGAGCGCGGTGGTCCCGACAACATCATCTACTGGGTCTCTGACTTGCTCGCCGCGAACAAGTCCGGAAGTGGCCTCACCTACGGCAAGAAGACCTACACCAATGCCCAAGTAAAGAGCGTCCTTGCTGCCGGTATTGTTTTCTTCCCTCTCGTGAACACTGATGGTGTCACCTATGATCAATCTTCCGGATCTCTCTGGCGCAAGAACCGGAACACCAAGTCTGGCTCCAGCGGAAGCTCAATCGGTGTCGACATCAACCGCAACTTTGACTTCCTCTGGAACTTCAAGAAGTACTTCGATTCCTCCGAGGCGCCTGCTTCCACCTCGCCCAGTTCTGAGGTCTTCTACGGCACTGCTGCTGCCTCAGAGTCAGAGACCAAGAACCTTGTTTCCGTCTACGACTCTTTCCCCAAGATCAGGTGGTTCATGGATATCCACTCTGCCGTGGGCGATCTTCTCTACAGCTGGGGTGACGACGACGACCAAACGACTACGTCCACCATGAACTTCCTCAACTCTGCCTACGACGGCAAGCGTGGTCCTGTCGGCGACTCGGCGTACAAGGAGTACATTCCGGCTACCGACCTCGCCAACATCAGGACCGTCTCTACTGCCACTGTCAACGCTATGAAGGCTGTTGGTGGCCGTTCATACACGTCTATTCAGGCCGTTGGCTTGTACCCTACGTCCGGCGCCAGCGACGACTATGCCTTCTCCCGATTTTGGGCCAACTCTGGTGTTAACAAAGTCTATGGATACACCTTGGAGTTTGGTCCCTCTGGCAACTTCTACCCGACCTCGGCCGAGTTTAACACCAACATCCTGGACACAAACGCGGGATTTATGGACTGGGCGTTGGCGGCGATTCAAGTCGGTCTCGAGTAAATACACGACTTCAATGGCTTGTCTCTAATAAGTATATATCACGACCACACCGAGGTGGTGTGGTGCTTTGTGGCGTGCGATCGCTTGACTGCGGAACGCTTCTAAACATATTCCGCTGCGTGCTGCGCAATCTTCTTACAAAACAACCAACCACTTTTGCATATAACAACCTCGCTCGTACACTCTCAGCTTGTCAATTACTAGGGGGAGAGGTTTTGTATAAAGATGGCACAATTCAGAAGTAAATGTTAGGAAATATACTTTTGTAAATATTACGACTCAGCATAATATACGTTAACATAGCCAACTAAACGCAGCGCCAATAGGCTAACATGGTTGCACGTGTTTCTGTTTCCATGAGCGCAGCCGGCAATTTTTGTAGGCATTTAAACTAACTACCCTTGACTTATTCCACTATTACCTAGTGCAACGGTGGCTGGCAGTGACCAGTCGGGTAAATGGGTCAAGATCCGTCAGTGCAGTGAGGCATGCCTACGCTGCCGCCAAGAGTGCTTATACGGGGCCACAGGGCTGCGGTCTGCGCCCTATGCAAATTGCCCAGCTGTGCTGTAACACTACAAAGACATCAAAATCTATAATTAGGTCTAAGATCTCTAGGTTTTGACTATAGGTTACCACGGCAGCCCAACATCATTCATAGGCAACTTCCAAACCGATTATAGACTTGGTGCGAAGGCTCCTTGTGATCTGTTGCCGGTACTGAAGAGCTCAGTCTTACAGCTACCAGTTTCTGTGTTGTCAATTTGGACACCATTTGTTTGTGCTCGTGAGCAGTCGCGGACGTACTAGTTGTGGAAAGTGAAACTCATCTGAGAAACATAGGACTCATTATTATTAAGAGATATCCCAAAGGGCCGAGTTGCACAACCTGGGGCGGGTTGTTCGTATAGTAGTCATCGGAGTCGGGGCCCAAGTTTGGGCCCTGATGTGTCCAGGCACCGTCATGGTTTCTTTCGAGGTTTTTAAAATCACGGGCTTCCCAAGTTTGATGAAAAGCCTCGGTATACCGGTATGTCACTCCATTTTTTTAAAAAATTATAAAACAACCTTTCAGGCTGCTGGGTTTCTGCCGGTGCTGACTATTTTGAAGTACAAATTCTGGGGTATGATTGTGGAAGCAAGCATTGGAGACGGTATCGAATAGCACCTATCTCATTGTCAGCCCGTTTCCAACGGAGACCTGGTGATGGCCGGTAGCTTTAAAATTGGCCTGTGAGGCACCTTCGAGACACAATGAGTCTTCCCAACAGATCTTGAATACTGTCAGCGAGGTCATTGGCCACTTTATCGATCCATGCAGAGAGGGCAACAGTAATTGCTCCTTGATTAATTATGGTACTTCTCCCACTCTTGTAAACGAACTTGAGAGTCTCCAGCGTGGGTTCCACAGAACCCGAAGGAGGGTCGACAGTATATTTCACATTGCCCGATGTATCGATGGAGTTCTATGTAACGTTGAATCTGCCTGCGCCAATATTGATCTTTTAAACGAATATCCCGGCTTATTCGACGGTGAATACAAATCGTTACCATCTTGTCTCAGGCATACCCATCACCCGGAACAATGTCCATACCAGGAGTGTATCTCAGCTGCTGCCACTTCCCTGAGAGATCCTTCACACTTTTCTCCCGCACCCAGTCCAATATGGCGTCAAAGTCCCTACACTTCTTCACCAAGTCAAAATCAGGCATTGGCCTTGTCTTTGGATCGGAAATGTGCTCGTTATGAACCCAGTTGTGGGAGACTACGCCCACGTCAGCCGCGCACATGATATTTTGCAGCAACATATGTATGCAGTGACTTTTGTGAACCCGATGAAGCTCATCAGGCGGATATTTGTAGTAGTGGTCGTAGTAAACCTCTTTCCGTAATTCATCCAGGCAATGGATCTGGTGGAACACGTCTATCTGAGCAATGTATGCGTCCTGTCCTTCGCCCCACGATGGTGGCGCCTTGATGCATTTCGCTGGGTCTTTGCCCGACTTCTCCAGTGCTGACGAGGAGACAGTGACAACTTCTAGACCTTCTGTTGAAATATAGTCCCAGGCCCTATCGACCTCTTCTGATGGAGGCTGCCGCCATATGGACGAGTTGTCGCGGAGTTTTCCGTTGAAGGTCTTCAAAGTCGGGTTGAAGTCAAGAGCGTCAAGAATGGGTGCTTCCAAGTCAGTTTGAAGCTTGAAAATAGGAGATATGGTAGGTGCCTTACAAAATGCTGAGTTGATCTTCAAATCGGCGTTGAGGTCTGGCCTCCGGTAGTCGCCGCTACTGCCACTCTTCTCACAATGCCAAAGCTTTTGAGCCCGGTACAAACTTACGGCTGAAAACACCGAGAGAAGAATATTGATGCCAATCAGAAGAATCGGAATCAACCTGATTTTCCCAGAGCCATGCCAAGTTATACCACTGTCTGGCACCGTATCCCTCGGTTTCTCCTCACCTTCAGACGCTACATCATCATCGGACAAGTTTGGTATCGAAGTATATCGCAAGATAGGAGGGCGCATGATGATTTCGTAATAGGAGATTTTTCAAGAAGATGAATTAAAAGTATTGGAATGAGGATAGGAAGAAATAGTCACTTGATGTTACCTGGGCGATTTATCTTGGTATCAACGTGATTCACCCGCCCACATGGTCGAATGGTACGTCGTCGGCGTCAGGCCGCAGTCTGCCACTAATATTCGTACAAGTTTGGCCCCCAAAGAGTATTATGATCATTGGTTCGATCTCAAGCATTGACATTGATGGATTTTAACCCCTACCAACGGTAGACGAAACTGGATGCTGCACTTCTGACCCAGAGGCACAACTCGACTGCATGCGGGTATGCATGCAAGTGTATGCCTGTTGATATGCTTAAGACAACCCAACTCTGTCATGGTTGCTGACTGCATCACGTATATACATTCAGCATGCATTCAATATGCATTCCTTCACAAAAAGTCGCAAACATTCGATAGCGTGGTTCGGTTTTATTCCCGGTCTCGTTTCTGGGGGCCAACAGGGAACTTTTGTATTTACTGTGTTGTAAAGAACCACTCAGGTGAACATTCGACAATTTGGTTCGGTATTATTCCCGGTCTTGTTTCTGGGGGGCTGACGCGGAACTTTTGTATCGTATTGCGAAATCATAAAATACTGAGGGGGATGGCAATGCGGGCGTATCAGAGCAATTTCGAACATGGCTTACTTTTTGTGGGGATTAGTTATTCTTAGGAAATCTTGTACGTTGCAATCATGGGCCCAGTAAAGGAATCAGATTGCCCAAAACAAACAATCACCCTCCCAAGCTTACTTACTCCGACCCCGATTATCACTCCCTCCTCAGGCCACCTCACGAATTAATTTCTACTTGCAATTTCTCAACTTCCTTACTCTAGCCCAATAACCAAACCACAACCGACTCACCAAGGAGCAAAATTCCGAAAGCCTACCTTGAACGATGGTCTCCGAAGAATTATCATACCAGACGGATCCTCTCATGTCTGACGACAAGGACTTGGAGAGCATCATTAGCAACAAGATACGGGAATATCATTATCCTTATGGGCGATTTCGTAGGATATTAAGTCTTGTCTCTTGGAAAGTCGTCCTTCCATGGCTGTTATTTTGGTCCCTTGCCCTTTGGGTGCTGCTTCAGTATCAACGGCGTGGACCAGACAACCCCATTTTCCCCCAACTACTTTACAGTGAGTGTTATAAGAATACCTTGAATACATCTTTCATGAGATCACTAACCGTAAATAGGCCCTGCTCAAGATGCTTTGGAGTATGAAGTCCGTAAGTTCCAACTGGGTCTTGATGGAGACATTACCGACTACCAAGGCCCCCCTTCTCCTGAGCTCGACAAGAGGTGGTCAGATCTTTATAACAGTAAGTTCTACAGCCCTGCTTAAAACTCGGGCGCCATATCTCACGTATGTTCGTTCTAGTGGGGATCAGCCGGATCCCTTTGTCTATGGCTGCTAAGCTGCCCAACAAAACTGTACTATTTCCACATGACGATCAAAAGCGGTACTTGATCGAACTCGATGTCTTTCACCAGCTTCACTGTTTGGTATGGACCCATTTGTAACTTTACCCATTCAAAGCTAAAGGTTTTTATCTGCAGAACATGATCAGACAGGCCCTTCATCCTGAGTACTACAAGCCTCACCACCCTGGTCCAAACCCCGGAGATGAGGACGAGATTCTGGGGAACGACCACATTGACCACTGCGTTGATGCTATACGACAATCTCTCACCTGTAATGCTGATATCAGCGTGTTAACATGGGGCTGGAGCAAGGAGAAGAAGAAAAATTTGGAGATGGGCACCATTGTGCATACTTGCAGGAGATTTGACAAGATTCAGGAGTGGGCAAGGGAACATGCTGTTTATCACATCATGGATGCTGGTCATAGAGAAATGAATGATCCTCTTGACCCAGAAACCTGGATTGACGGGTTTACTGGGTGAAACTTTTGATAAAGTAGCTGAAATGAAAGGGGGAGTAAATCTGATAGAATAATTCCGATTTCCTTTTTTTCATCTTTTTTTTTTTTAGCATTGTAAATCATACTGTAATTCAATGACATGGACGAATGTGCATACCCTTCCATTGTTTTCCGAACGTAATGAGATGTAGTTAAAATTTATTGCGAAGCGGTTTCAAAATTAGCAGATTCTTTTCAAGATTGTGGTCGTTGAGCCTTGGAGTTACATGGATGGTTTCAATACCACCGTGAACCAGAAAATAGTCCAGTTGATCATCTTGCGGGTCGTATTTCCCTTCTCCATCAGTTCATCGGCCCAACGCCAGACCGAATTGGGCATCGGTACATAATTCTCACATGGGCTGCTGTCGTCCCAAATGATATTGTGGCACAGGACGCCTTCCCTGTCCGAAACAGAGACATGCATCCATATGTATCCCCCGATAATAGGAACTTTTGTTCTTGGACCGTACATACGCCATGAATCCTACCAGCACGACAAGAGGAATTTGATTGACTCCATCTCAGCTTCCAATTCCATGATCTGTCAGATGATGGCTATGCAGTCATACTGCTACCCACTTTTGCAAGCCTGTGCCGCTGGCAACACGAAAAACACGAAGAACACGAATAGTTCGAGTGCCTCGATTCTGTGGATACGCTGTTTGAATGGTTATTCCTTCCTCGAAACAAATTGACCAATGAACATGAATGGAATCTTTTTGAGCCTAACATCTAGCGGTATCTTCACTTGGATCAAGTAAATAATTTAATTGGCATGAAACTCCAAGGACTACTCCTCGCGGGTATAAAGAGTCTTGTCGGTTCTAGAGTGTTCCGAAAAGCTCATTATCAGCAAACATATCTATCAACAACTTCTTTTTAAGGCTATTGACGTTTCCAAGACACCATATACCTTGACCTTCAAAATCTGTCACAATGCGCTTCCAAATCTATACCATTTTTACGACCCTCCTCGCCGCCGGCGTTTCTGCTGTTCCCGTCGCCTCACAAGACATTACGACCAACAATGCTCGCGACATCGTTGCTCCCGATGCCTACTCCCTCCGCAATGGTTGGGTCGCTCGCGTAGACCAACGTGACACCGAAGATGTCGCTCCCGACGCCTACTCTCTTCGCAATGGTTGGGTCGCTCGCGTGGACCAACGTGACAACGAAGATGTTGCTCCCGACGCCTACTCTCTTCGCAATGGTTGGGTCGCTCGCGTGGACCAACGTGACGCTCCGGCTGGCCTCACCGAACGTGAATAAGGAGGCCAACCCCCAAAGTGTCGTCGACTAGTGCTACTCAGCCATTCCACCTGGAGTGCTGATGTCGGCGGCCAGTAGTACTCAGCCGCATATTTCATTGGTCAGTATTTAATCTGAGAATATAATCATTGCAATGGCCCTCATAGCCCTCGGAAAGTGCTCAACTCTCAAAGCTAATTCAAAGCCGGTCATAGTAGCTCTCAGTATAAATGAATGACTGGAGTCGATAGTAGGATAGGATTGAAGTGGTCAAGTTCAACACTGCCACCAAAGGAGGGGCTGATCTTAGGTTTTCAAGGCAGCCAATTGTGCAAGGCAGAAGACTAAAGGAACATACAAATATGATCACAGAATTGACAGTATAAGCCGCGTCTAACAATTGTTTGAGGTGATAAAGTGACCAGAAAGTTGAGAAAATCTAGGAATGCCTCACCAGACGGACAGGCTTGATCAGGATGCTCCCAACTGGAAGACAACCAATATCAAACATTTGTTCAGCAGCCCTCATGAGGGTTCTCGTATAATTTCCGGCAGAAAATTTTGCTCAGTTTTACCTAAGACCTCACCATTGATGATATCGCTGGGCAACCGAGACATTCATGCAGAGGAACGAAATGAACTGAGAGATTTAAGCTGATTCTCGTATTCCTAACTGTAGCTTTAGGCGACATCTGCGGGTTGCATTCGTTGTGTGCATTGACCCAATCAACTTCAGGGTGGTAAACCAAATTGCTTCTCGTATTGCTGACTTTAGTTGACATCCGTTAGATGCAGTGATTTTTTGCAAAGATGGGATTGACTATAGTATGAACTAATGCAAGGACAAAAAAAAAGGTGCGTATTCAAAGGCGGCATGGCTCCGAAAAGGAGGTTAGGATGAGGCATAGAAACCCAAGTCGTTGTGTTGGCTCAAAAGCTTAGCGTCTGACTCAGACTCTATGCATGCAGTCGGCACTTTTGATGAATTCGCAAGGCACACGGGCAAATTGCACAGAGCCAATTAGAGCCATTCATTCACTTCGTCGATCCAGACGCGTTATGTACAGTGCCCACAAGAAAGTTTGAAAACACCGCTTGGGTGGCGCGGCCATTAAGTGGTACTTTCAGACTTTCTGGTGGTCACTGTAGGCTGCTAGATTCACAGCCTCTAGCTGGCCAGATCAATTGTGCTACATTCGATCGGTCGGCTTACAAGAACTAATTAGTACAGATCAGCTGTTCTTTTCTTGATTATTCCATCAAATCCGTTAGGAGTACCCTGCAAATTCGGTCAATCGTTCCCCGCCTCATGAGTCCTTGTCTCGGCTTGATGCAAAAAGCCGAAAGCCGAATTGCAGCACTTGTTCTGGTATAAATTGACATCTGATGAACTGGCATCACACAAGATGGCAGATGGGTCACTGTGCGTTCACGGCAGGTTTTCATGTGTGATAGCAGAGTTCCCCATGTGCATGAGAGGCGTAGCGTGGGACTTGTCCCTAGACCCCCGCCCCCTCCCCTCCTACTTACGGCGACGCACGCATGTTATGTGCGGCACGTAACGGAGCGCCAGAGATGGAAACAGGATCCGAGGGGGCATTTGATATGTACTTACGGCGGGGGAAAGGATCAGGACTGTGATGAGTCTCATAAGAGGACGCAGGCAGAGGTAAGGATACAGCTCAGGAGTCTAGCTTATTTATGAGATGATATGGGACGCGGCGGGCTCCTTTGTCTCACATGAAGACAAACCGGCGTTAAGCGTTGCTACTAATATGGGAGGCGTATAGCGTTGTGTAATGCGACGTAACTCACTGATCGCGTCTCCGGTCATGGTAATGTTAAGATAATGCCATCAAGAAACTTTCCTGCTGCGTGTCTTAATCGTGTTGCTGACGACATTTAACATGCCGATCACCAATGAGGAAGAAAATATGTTAAAACCGCCACGTGACAACACACGCTCACCTACTAACGTATTCTTTCCACGAATGCAAGCGACAATCCAGAACCATGAACGACGTGCAAAAGCGGTTCGCTCCGGTGAAGCTAGTTTCCCAAATTTCAATTCCAAAGTAGGACTAGCCATCCACAAGGTTGATTGTATGCAGATTAAATGTGCCTCGGTAACTATACACTTCACATCTCTTAGCAACGTAAGAGAAAACAGCAACGGAGGCTATGGACGAGAGGTATCCCGAAGCTTCACACAGTTCCCACCATGTCAGATTTAGTTCATTAAGGTAAATTATCTGACGAAAACATCATATATCAGTCAATTTCTTATGCTATTGGACTTAATCCCGCCAAACGACTGTAGAGCCATTTCCAAACAGGTATTCAAGTGGCTTGTCAGACGCTGGGAGGTTGTTAGTGATTTGATTTGCAAGGCTAGGTGACTCGGAATCTGCCTTTAACTAAGCTAGGAGCTCAACTCCATCAAAAGCATCGTTTTTGAAATTGAGTGCGGTGCCGTGGTACATCTCAACAAGATCTCTGCGGTCATCCATTTCAGTGGTTTTTTCGGTATGACCCTAAAATTTATATCAACCAGGCTTTCAAAGGCCCCGAAACTGAGTCAGGATGACTGGTTTCAAAACCGCCACAGGTATTGCAAGCCGTTTACTTGGGAGCATGAACATCAATGGCTAATATATTCCTTGATCGGCTATTAATAGAGTCTGACAATGTGATTCCTTCTCAACGCCCCATCTCTCAGCCACGGACACCCTTGTCTGTCTTCATGCTACCTACGCATCCTTACGGTAAGCATCAAGCCACTTTCGATAAAATGGCTTCGATTCCTTTTGGGCATTTGCTGGCACGGTCTCGCTCCCAGAACGTTGCGGTACATCAACCATCTCGCCATCGAGGCCCCTGTTCGTAAATGCATTTTGCTGCCTGCCCAGATAGAAGTCGGGCATAAAGAAAGTGGCAATGAGAGGTACAGCAGCAAGAAGAAGGGCAGTAATTGCGATGTGGCCGTTGACATGGGCATACGCACGGATGGCGCCCTGCCTGACGGGGTCATCAAAGGCATAGCTAGTGCGCAGCTTCTTGATGCTTCCGTAGAGTTTCAAGACCGTCTTCTCATCGACGCCAGGCATCTCCATGTACATGCGGTCGAGCATCTCACTTGTCCAGATGGCGGATGAGACGGCACTTCCCACCGAGGAGCCCAAAGTGGACCACAACGTAAGCAGGGCGATGATCGAGGCCATGTCCTCGTGCGGTACCGAAGCCTGACTGCCTACTCGGACGCCAACGACATTGAAGGAGCCCAGGCAGAACAAGAGCTGGGCAATGACCAGACGGGCCGTATCTTGCACCATGGAACCGTTGCTTTGGACCAGCAAGCCGTAAGCGATGAGTCTTGCTACCGCACCAAAGACCATCATGGACTTGTATCGGTGTGTGGACCTCTGAATGAGACCGACGATTGGTCCCATGATGCTGAGACCCATAGTTGTGATTCCCAGGAAAATGGTCCACTGGTAAGTCGACCACTCTTTGATTATGTATATATACGAGGAGAAGTAGGTATTTCGGACTGATGAGGCCATCTGGTTGAAGGTGAAGATAGTGGCTGATGCGAGGAATGTTCGGTTCCTGAGAATACGCTTTGTCATGAGCGGCTTCGGGGCGAGATATATCTCGAAGAGAACAAAGGCAATGAGCAGGAGGAAGCCGATAACGAGCATAGCGATTATGCGTCCGTTTGACCAACCGCCGTCAGCATCTTGTGCAAGGGTGAAGGGCAGCAAGATGAGTGAAAAGGATGTTCCGAGAATGATGAGTCCGGCGATGTCGATGTCGATTAGGCCTTCAAGAAGGAGCTTTATCCAGAAGCCGAAGCCCTTGGACGTAACAGATCCCTCAGAGTCGCCAACGGCCCCGTTCCTCAAGCGCCTCGAAGCAGCCATGGTCACCATGCCCAATTTTTCTCCTCGCCGCTGTATCGAATATAGAGTGAATATGGCCGGGACGAGCAAGACAGGCACGAGAATGGCAAACATGCCCAGGCCCCATCGCCAGTTGTCAACGAAGGCCTCGGCGATAAAACCGTTGACAGGTACGGTTATGACGAAGGGGATCGACAGGGCGGCACCGAAGAAACCTCGCCACTGCAGCGGGGTCAAGTCGCCGACGATGATATCGCTCAACAGATCAAGCCCAGACTTGCCGACCGAGGTGAAACAGATTCCCACAGTGTATGCCGCGAAAGTGCTCGAGCTGGCCGCAACGGCGAAGCCGACTACGTAGAAGACGAGTATGACGACGTAGGTGGTGGGACGTGAGGTGATATCTGCCAGTTTACCGATGAAAGGTTTGCTGATGGCCCGTATGATTTGACTGGCGGTGCTGACGGCAGCGAGTGAGCTGTGCTGTCCAAACGTGGAACTAGCCATGGTGGTAAAGATGGTGGAGGTGATGCCCTGGTCGAGCGCATAGGCGAACATGGTCAGGCCGATGGAGATGCCCAGCAGCCAGAGAATCACCTTACCAGACTTGCCCGATTGGTAAAGCACCTTGTTGAAGGCTTCAACCCGACTGACCCCGATCTCAGCATGGCCTTCATCATTGGCGGCAGAGGGATCCGCCTTCGAGACGTCATGAGCCTCGTGTGATTGCGAGGGGACAACCTTGGAGTGGCCGTCAGCTTCAGCGTTTTTGTTTCCATCAGCATGTTGTTCTCGGCTGATATATACTTCAGACGCGGATGGGCTTGTCGAGTATCTGTCGTTATTGTTGGGTTGGCCCGCGGACGGAGCTCCGGCTGGCGTCGACATGTTTATCTTCGGTTGTGCGACACCAACTTTTCCGAATAAACCGCAGATGCGAGGAAATTTTGGACAGTCAATGGAAGAAAATGTTGACGCGGATTACCTGGCTTTTACACCGTTGACTGCACCCATCCCTGGGCAGAAGGAACCGGAGGAATCCGATAAGTGTGGCACCCGTCACCAATAGTCTGCCCTCCCCTCTTTCCTCTTCCCTCTTGCTTCTCCCGATTCATTTCAGTTTGTCAATTTTTTCCGTCTCTGTTCCTCTGATTTGATCGATTTTGGTCCACAGCTCAACCCCCTGCTGAGCCAAGAGGACCGAAAATTAGAGGGTGCAGGGATGGCTGCATCTGATAAGATCTAAATATCCTATCGCGGGTACGGCAACCCGCAAGAAGGGTATCGGAACGCCATTCTTCAATTGGGAATAAAAACACTGCTTTTACAATATTTCCATTATATTACACACTATATGTGATTGGCGGAATAGCTGCCGCTCACGTGTTCCTGCTCCGGAATCGGTGACCGCCCACACGAGTAAGGCAGGGCTACTTCTCAAGCCGCCTTGGTTCGCGCTTTCCATCCAGAGGCTACAGGTGTGCATTTACCCTTTTAGTTCATAAACCCTGCACTCGGGGACCGAGTTTGGCTCGGGATCTGTCCGCAGCACTGCCATATGATCGCTAGGCCCCCACTTACACGTCCTGCACCGCTCCAATGGTTCGATACACCTGGAGATATGCATATTCAGCTTACTCGAACTTGTTCGAGTATTTGCCAAACCGCCTCGGGTTATGAATAAATCCGTGCCTGGCGTCTGGTGATGGTTTAAGGCAATACAAATGTAAAAGTCCCTACAAGACAGCAGCGGATGACAGATGACTGCGGCATGCGAGGTACCTAACCAGAAAATCCTCGCTCTTGTTCATATTTTTGGGAGGGCATAACAGCAGCTTTATAATAAATGTAGGTAGTCGGTAGTTGTGAGAAGTGGGGACGGTCGGAGAGTAAAATGGTGCAGGCATGCGCCTCCACGGTGCTAAACATGCACCTTGATGGTAGGTTTGTTCCCCGAAGTCGTCTACAGAGGTCAAAGTGCTAGTTGCCCCTTGATTCACGTCCACCAGATGCGCCTTTCCAAGCTGCGATCCATTGGTTCCGCTCTCCAATCCTACACTTACGATGCTATCCTACCGGGATTGAACCTGGATTATCACTCACTCACCCTGGCGGTTGGTCAATTTAGGCTAATCGCTCACTGCCTTTTGGCCCCTGCACTCAACCCCACTAGTGTGGGGTTCTCGGCCAATCCATTCATTCACTCCTCGTCCCAACACCACCATTTTCTTCCCAGGACTTTGATTCAAGGCCGACGTCGCCATTAACATGTGTCGTTGACGGCTTGTGGTGGGAGGACGGAGACGGCAAGTATTTTTCTTCGAGGGTTCTTCAGAGAGAGAAGACACGCAATTGGGAAACAACAACAGAACGAGGCTGGTGATGGATGGGACTTTCTGAATTGGAAGACACTTGAGAAGATACCTTGGTACTTGCTTCATGACGGTCTCAGCTCGTTATTGAGAAAGAAGGGATTCAGTTATGTAAGATGATTGGTTGACTGGACAACGTGATTGCTACGAGAACACCGTCACTGAAGGTCGATTTGGAGAAGAACTGGTGATTATTTTCAGCCTGAAAGACTACTGCGCGCATCTTCACTGGATATTATCTGCACCCTCCTATTCATCATCGCAGTACTCAGTTTTCTATCACCGCCGCTTTATGTCCTTGTCCTTAAGCTCTGAAACTCATTCGACACCCATATCAACAAAGAGCATTAATGTGGGCGATGTTGAAAGCAAGACTTTTTGGAATCGCTCTCAGAAATACAAATATATCATATTAAACCGCGTAGGGCAGTATACTTGATTTAAATCCGGTTGCGGTGATAAAGCAAATGTTACTATAGTGTACTGCAACATTAAGACTACAGCAGGCTCAAGGCGAGGTATATTGAATGACCTCACTCGGCCGTAGTCGCGATGAAAAGATTAAATGGCTGCCTTATTATGATATTTTCATTTATTACTAGAGACTGCTGGTGCTTTTTTGAACCTCTTTGGGCAAGGAGTAAATGTGGGTTTATAGTAGGGATTTGAGCTGTAGAGAAAATTGATGCTGGCATTCCATGGAATAAGGGTGTTCCTAAGGCAACTCCTTTGCCCTTGTGTCTGAGGTAATAAACATGACCTCTTTTAGAGGAAACTCTACACACCAGACCAAAGGAAAGTTTCAGGAAGATTAATCACGCTTCTCCAAATTTCGTCCTTGGGGTCCGCGCTCTTAGCGACAATGATCGCAAAGTCCCCTGCCTCGGCTTTCCATTTGTCGTCGGCCTCCGACCAGAACGAGACAGCATACTTATCCAGGCTTAGGAGATACGATCCAGTTTCCCCTTTTGTTAGTGACACTTTGGTAAAAGCCTTGAGCTCCCGACAAGGCCTCTGTACCTCTGATTCCAGATCAGACACGTAGATTTGAATGACCTCGGACCCATCGCAACCGCCAACGTTCGATATATCAATGTTGATCTTCGCCCGGCAATTGTTCTTGAGTTGGGTAAATGCCCTTGGTGCGATCATATTCGAGTAGGTGAACTTAGTGTAGGATAACCCAAAGCCAAAGTAAAATTGCGGTGTGACATCGACTTTTTCGTAGTATCGGTGTCCCACAAAGACCCCTTCACCGTAAACGATGGTTCGATCCAATTTGCCAAAGTTGAGATAAGCTGGTGTGTCTTGAAGTCGCTTGGGAAATGTCAAAGATAGGCGTCCAGAAGGACTGGTGTCTCCGAAAAGAACATCGGCGATAGCATGACCCATCTCTTGGCCGCCGAGCCAAGCATGGACAAGTGTTGGTGACAAATCTATCCAAGGCATCTGGATCGGCATTCCGGACTGATTGATGAGTACCTTAAACCTCCCTTATTAGCGGACTGGACGACGACTAGAATTGTAAGGAGCCACTACTTACCGTGTTCGAATTGGCTTCCAAAACGCGGGTGATCATCTCATTTATCCGACCTGGCAGAAGAAGATCAGTGCGATCGGAAGCTTCGTACTCATAGTCTGAGCCCAGGCCAACCAGCATGATCGGTATATCTACAGACTTCGCCAACCGAACAGCATCATCGATGGCTTTGTCCTGATCTATGACCTCTTGTCCGCCCAGCCGAACGCCCCCTGGAGACATATTCCCGGGCTGAGATACGAAAGTTTCATTGGTCATAATGATTACCAAATCGTAGCTCTGGCCTTCCTTCACATTGACCTCGGCGAACCTTTCCATTGAAAGCTTGTTGAAGCAAGGCGTATCGTCTGTTTTGTGAGGGTGGCTTGTCCAGAGGTCAATCATCTCTTGCCCATCGATCCAAAGTTTGGCTTTGCCGCAGACACTAAGAGCAAAGCGATACAAGCAAGACTTTTCCGCTTTGAAGCTTGTCCTGACTCTGATGAAGTGATGAGGCGGAACTTTTGGGAAATTCAGCTGGCTGAAATACATAGAGGTGTTTGTCGTGGTCTCAAAATGCAGACGTTCCGTCTCGTTGGATACAGAGGGATCTTGGGCAAACCATTCGAGGAGAAGACCAGGGTCCTGGGACCCTGGAATGGTCAGATGCTTATCGATCAAGGGGACCCATCTATGAACTAAGAAAATGGGAGTAAGCTTCATGAAGAGAGGGATAATTGAGGGCCTCATTGGACGTACCGTTGCATCCCACCTCATAGGGGATATTTTGAGTGCCAAGTGCTTCAAAAATAGCGTTGATGGGTTTGCTCACGTAAAAAGGAACGGTTTCGGAGCTCCCACCTCCACAGGTAGCAGGAAACTCGAAACGCTCTCCGATTAAGCCATACTTTGTATCCCCCGTCTTGGAAAGAGGTAAAATGGACTTTTCATTTTTGAGAAGCACAATGGAATCCGCAGCTATTTGTCGCATGAGTGCTCGACTTTGCTCGGTATTTCCTTGGTTTTCGTGAGTTGACGGAGACTCCACGGAAGTCTTTTTGATCAACTCCAAAAGCCGTCTGACTGAGTCATCTATAACTTTCATTGAAACTTTTCGAGCGTCAACGGCCGTCGCTAGCTGCCTGCCTCTGAATATGGCAGGTCCAGGCATCTCTAGATCGAGACCTGCGTTAATAGCCTCGGACGTGCTGTAGGTGCCCCACCAATCACTCATGACGAGGCCGTCAAAGCCCCATTCCTCACGCAGGACTTGTTGGATCATAAACGGATCTTCACTAACGTGGATACCATTAATCTTTTGGTATGCAGTCATAAAGGCCCAGGGTTTCGATAGTGACATTGCAACTTGAAATGGCAATAAGTGGACTTCTCTCAGAGTCCTTTGGCTCATGTGAACGTCATCTTCAAGAGCTTTGGCCGACTGATCGTGAGCGGCATAGTGCTTGATGCAAGCCCCGACGTGGCGATCCTGAAGACCATTGATCAGCCGGGCGGCAAGAATTCCGGTGAGAATTGGATCTTCGCCAAAGGCCTCGAAACCTCGACCCAGTAATGGCGATCTTTGTATACAGACCGTTGGTGCGAGAGCGACATGAACGCCTTTTCGAAGACCCTCGTCCCCAAGCAGCTTGCCAACACGGCCCATGAGTTCGGCGTCAAACGTCGCTCCCATTCCGGTTGCGCAAGGGAGCTGGTATCCGGGCGGCTGGTCGGGATTTTTTTTTAGCTATTCATACCTTACACGGCGCAACGAAGCTTGGTGGTAGGAAGAAGTTCGCTTACCGGATTGAAAAAGCGTCCGCCGCCGCCTCGTAAGCCATGAGGTCCATCGGAGGTCTAGCTCAGAGAAAATTGGCAAATTAGTGGAAGGTTTCATAACGATATCAAGATCGAAGATGTAAACTTACATGAAGCTTTGGTATGTTCAACCGTGGCACAGGTGCTGTGCTACAAGCACCAGCACCCGAGAGGAGTTCAATCTTCTCTGCCAGCGTAAGCTGAAAGATGATGGTCTCGATGTCGTTGAGGGCCATTTTGACTGATAGTTGAAAGCTACTGTGGCGGTACGGCTAGTTCATCGTCAGGATCAATGGGCTCTTTTCAAGAGGAAGCTTCATGTGAGTTTGATTCAAAGCACATGGGCTAGATCAACACTAGCGCGCGATGGTGTTCATTCGTGTGGATTCGACCATCATCATGGGGTCGACCATAATAGTAAGCTGCATTTTTCCGACCCACAAGACCGCTCTGAGCTCCAATTACCATTTGCTGAGACCGTTCGGATACGCGTTTACAGGCGGCGACTGTGTGGTGGTTGGCTGTCGTATGATTTACAGCAGGGATGGTGTTCTCCCCATGAATATCTCCAAATTCGACATCTGAAGTTTCTCCGTGGCCCACTCTTCGAATCCTTAGACCGCCGCACAGGTCTATTTAATAGTGTGGTGCCCGCATTTACTCCGCGGCGTCGTCCCGAGCACCACATAGCCAACTAACAGTCAATTTGCTACCCCCGGTACCACTTTGTGGTTTACCTTTTCGCACTCGGTGCTATACGAATGCACTACTCTCGAATCCACAACAACCCCGGGCGAAATATCGAGATTCTCCGCCCGCGGCACACTAGTAGTTTGGGTCATCTACGACTGACGAGACCTGAAAATGCCCTCTTACACGTCAATAGCCTCTCGAGCATGCGATAGCTGTCGGAGACGCAAGGTCAAGTGCGACGCCTCACAGCCGTGCTCCAGCTGCCGTCTTTCACAACTGTCCTGCGAATACAACTTTTCGCGGAGAAAGCGGGGACCAAAGGTTCCAAGACATCCCGACTTACCGGCCGCCGCGGAGAATTCCAGTGGCTTCAACTCTGATGGGCAATCACCCCAGTCTCCCCCAGTGGTTGGTAACCTTTTGCAAGAGAACCTTTTGCTCTCACGATTAGCTTGTTCCAGTAATACGCCGACCGAATCAAGTTTATCCCATCAGGCTGAGCTGTGCTGGTTGATCCGGGAGAGTCTTCTTGCGTCCATCGAGTCGGCACTTCCATCCACGAGGGCAGTAGATGTGATCCAACTCTGCATCGATCAATACATGCAGTATACGTTTCCAACAGCCCCAGTCGTCCACGAGCCCACCCTCCGCACCACATGCTTGGACATATTCTCCGAAACTGCGGCCCCTACCGTCTTTGCACAAAATGAGGGGGAGGACGAGCATGAGAATGTGACACGTCGAAGATCTTTCGCTCTCCTGACCGCCCTATGTGCGTCTGTCACATCGGTCATGCCCGATTACCTGGTACCCTCCAGACACTTGCTTACGAAGCCGTTCTTCAACGCTTCCCGAGAAATGCTTTCCACTTTCGAATCATACGACCTCGAGCATCCAAACTCGTCATCGTTGACCATCAGAATGCTCCATTCTACTGCTCTGCAGCAGATGACTGGCAAGTCAGACGCAGCATGGCACGTTCTCGGCCATGCTGGCCTACTCGCCCAGAATCTCCGCTTATTCAGCGAGGAGGCGGTACAGCAACACGAACCACTCGAGTCTCATCTACTGAGACTGAACTTCTGGCAGCTCTACGCCGCAGATCGGACAGCAGAAGTATTACGAGCGCGTCCCATTGTTTTGCACCAGACCTTATTTGACGGGGATTTGACTTTGCAATATTATGGAACGCAACAGATTCCTTTGACCGATTCTAGTCGGACTGGCTATGATCCGTCTTTCGAAGAACAACTCCTACAGGCATTCAACTTTTTTTGCCGGGTAGTGTCCTCCGCCGCTAGCCTTTCTTCAAGCATCAAGAACCATATAATGAGCGGGGCATCTGTGGAGAAGTCGGCATTGTCACAAGAGTATATCGATTTTGGAGGCTTGTTGGACGAGCTACCTCAGTGGCTGCGCATCTCAAGTCTGGTAAACAGCAGTGAAGGCGGTCTTGTTTCCAAACAATCTCAATCATCCTTTTGGGTTCAGAGGTGTACTATCTTGGTGACGTTTCACTGTCTAAGACTCGTTATTCTGCAGCAATGCCTTGACAGCGGGATTAATGAGGGTCTTGGTCTGGGAAACAGGGCATCAGTTTTAGTGAAGAAGATTGAGGTGATACAGCAATTCGTCCAGACGCTGGAAGACACACCTTTTATATACCTTGAAGTCAAAGGGGAGCCTAACGTGAGTTGCATCGGGATGCTTGACTCTTAACTATCAAACCATTCTGACGTTAACAGATAGAGAGAATACGAAGAGTTGGTGCCATTATTCTCGAGTTGGTCCAGACGATCGAAAGTGAAGCTTTGAAAGCTCGTGGGAGGACATATCTAAGGCGCCTTATGGATATACTTGCAAGACTAAACTCAAGAGCATCAGATAGTCTTGACTTCGGTGAGACTTTATAAACAATACATGAGCACAAGAACCTGAGTAGTATTGTTAAACATGAAATACAGCCTCTTCTGACGAGAAACTTTCATGAGCTATCCTTGATAAGATGATGAAAGTAGTCTTTCAAAAAGTATGCAGACCGCTTTGCAAACCTGGTCTTCTCCGGGCTATCATAGTCCACCCATGTTACCCCGAATCGAGAGGTAAAACCGAGAGCCCATTCCCAGTTGTCCAAAAAGCTCCAGGCAAAATATGTTTTGATCACTACACCCTCCTGGATAGCCAAGGCCACCTCTTTGATATAAGATTCAAAAAATTCGATCCTAAAAGGATCTTCCAAGACCCCGTCGATTGCATCAGGACGCATTTTCTCGTGTTCTCCTTTAACGGTGGTCCCGTTCTCAGTGATACAGATGGGGACCCCGTAACGCGCCCACACCCAACGCAAGAGTTTTGCCCAGCCCCAGGGACACATGCGTAGCCAGTGAGTGTCAGTTTCGGGGCCAACGCTCCTGCCGGTCTTGTCCTCCCGCAGAAACTCCACGTTTCCTTGGTAGTCATTTTCATCCGCAGGACTGTTCGAGTGCCTCACAAAAAAGGTCGTGTATGAGTTCATTCCATAGTACTGCGAGCTTCCGTGAACAAGTCGTTTTTCTTCCTCGGTGAATTTTGGAAGGCGGTCTCCCAGTTGAGCTCGCATAGAGGCTGGGTAATCACATTCCCCTTTGCCATATATCGGGTCTGCGAACCAGCCAATCTCGAAGTCCTTTGCACGAGCGGCTGCCTCGATGTCCTTCGGGTCATGTTCGTCCCACGGCTCATACCAGTTGCCGTCCAAGGTGATTATGATAGTTCCTCCCTGCTCTGGTTGAAATTCCCGCTTGTACATAGCACAGACATGACCATGAGACACAAGTTGGGTATGGGCAACAATATAGGGCTCATGGTTGTTGGAGCGCCCTGGTGCGAAGCGTGCCTGCCTGTAGCCTGCTCGAGCGGTTAGACCAGGCTCGTTGTAGGTTATCCAGTTCTTGACTCGGTCGCCAAACCGCTCAAAACAGACCCTCGCGTATCGTATAAAGTCGTCGGTATAGCGTTGCTGATTGACCATCCCACCGTAGCTGTCCAATAAGGCTTGCGGCAAGTCCCAATGGTACAAAGTAACCCATGGCTGAATACCGTTTTGCAACAGCTCGTCTATTAGAACGTTGTAGAACGCTACACCGCTCTCGTTCACAGGATCGTCTTTGCCCCCAAGGGGAATGATCCTGGACCAGGCCAGCGAGAAGCGGTATGCCCGAGCTCCATAGTCCTTCATTCGAGCCACATCTTCTTTCCAGAACTCATATGACTTGCACGCGTCGCTTGGGGTGCTTCCATCTCGAATTTTTCCCGGGACTCTACTGAAAGTATCCCATATGGACATTCCTTTACCATCTGCCTCCCATGCTCCCTCGATCTGAGCAGCAGCGGTAGCATAGCCCCATTGAAAGTCCGGTGGAAGAGTGTCTCGGAGCTGATGGTCTAACTTGAAATTCGACTCCATTGCTCTAGTTTGACACGTTTGTGAAATGTGATTCGATGTGCTGGCAAATGTATGGCTTGGAAAGAAATCATGGGACAGAAGATGCATGCGGGCGATGTGCCGGATGGAAATTAAGTAAAAGAGAATCCAAGACGTAGGGTTATAACACCATCTTTCAATTTCAACTATCTAATAATTCTTCCTCGCCAAGTAACCATCTCCATTACACAAATCATACAAACACTTCATAGGTTGTCAAATCCTCTGCGGAGGCTTCGGTGTAATTGTGGAGACGGCCTAGGATTGAACGTAATTTGGTTGGACATTATGCGTGTATGGATACGCGTATTCGGAGGTTTGTCAGAGTGGTCTTGGGCTGAGAGACTAAACAAAAAGACTAATGCAACCTGGTGGTTTGGGCGGCTGACTACCCCAGATTTCAGATTCCATGCATGTTGGATGGTTGCTACTCCATGGGGAAGCAGCCCACAACCCACAACCACCAGGGGTGAGATGAGGGTGCCGCAACACGATTTATGAGAACTATTTGATCTCCCTCTGCCCGCAGCCGACGATATATATTATAAAATAGTTGCTATGAACGAACACAAATGACTTCGGTCCATTTACTTGCATTCTGCAGTCTTTAACCTGTTCCTCCCGACCAAGACTTGCAATCATGTCTGAACCCACCAATTTAGGCAAGCGTGCCAACTCCCCCGTCCAAGAGCATCTTGATGTTCTTGAAAAAAGTCCCGAAGTGGCTCGAGTGGAAGCAACATCTGCCGCCCTCGCCCTGGCATTGGCAGACAGTGGCAAGTTGTCCACAAGATCATTCATTCGGCTGTATATTGTCATGGCTGTCGGCTATCTCGTCTCGACAATTCAAGGATATGGTTAGTACATGATGTTTCTTACTGTGAGTCTGTTACGAGCTGACTTTCTATGAATACGGTTCGCTTATGGGGGCAATCAATGCTATGAAGACTTATCAAGACACATTTGGGTTGAATGGCGCAGGGTCTTCAACCGGTGTCGTCTTCATTATTTACAATATCGCCCAGATTGCCGCCTTTCCCTTTGTCTCGTATATTGCCGATACTTACGGGCGGCGCCCCTGTATCTTTATCGGCTGTCTGGTCGTATTGATTGGAACTGCAATCCAGACTTCAGCGAACACCCTGGGCCAGTTCCTGGGTGGCAGGTTTGTGCTAGGTTTCGGGGCCATCATTGCCCACGGAGCTGGGCCAGCCTATGTGGTTGAATTGGCTCACCCCGCGTACCGAGGACTCACAGCTGGCATGTAGGTCATATTGCTTTCGTTCCGGAAAGATTGGCCCACTAAACTCAAGTAACCTGCACAGGTACAACAATTTCTGGTGGATCGGGAGCATTCTGTCGGGGTGGGTTTGCTATGGAACAAGTTTGTAAGTGTCCATGACATTGGCGTCTAACTCGTCACACGGTCCAACTAATATGAAAAATTTCCAGGCATATCCAAAGCGGATGGGCTTGGCGAATTCCGACCGTGCTTCAGGCTGCTTTTCCTACGTTCGCCATGGTTCTAGTGCTGTTTCTTCCCGAATCTCCGCGCTGGTTAATTACAAAGGACAGAACGGATGAAGCGCTGCGCATCTTGGCGGACTATCACGGAGAAGGAGACTCCAACTCTCCCATAGTCCAGCTCCAATACCAACAAATCATGGATGAACATCGATCAGAAAAACCTGGTCGATGGTGGGACTATCGGGAGCTTGTTGCAACGCGAGCAGACCGTTACCGACTCATGTTGGTTGTCGCTGTCGCCTTCTTTGGCCAGTGGTCGGGGAATAATGTCATATCATATTTCCTGGTAAGATTTATCGGTTTATGATCACAAAGGTTTCTAACTCGTATTGGCAGCCGGGAATGCTCAAAAATTCGGGCATGACGAACTCAAACACGCAGCTGCTCATCAATGCCATTTACAGTGTCATTTGCTGGATATCCGCCATGTGTGGATCTGCCATCCTCGACAAATTTGGCCGTCGTGCTATGATGATGGGCGGCTTGACTGGATGCCTCATATCTTACATTATGATGACGGCATTTACCGCGAATCCGGCCAACAACAAGGACCTTATCTACGGAGTTATCGTTTCCATCTATCTCTTCGGAATTTGCTTTGCGGCCGGTATGACGCCAAGTGCTACATTATATCCCATGGAAATTCTCACCAACCGGACTCGTGGTAAGGGTTCAGCCGTCAAATTCCTCTTCCTGAACATCGCGACATTGACAAACACATACGGAATCAGTGTGGGAATTAACGTCATTGGATGGAAGCTGTATTTGGTTTACATTGTGTGGATTGCCTTCGAGATTGTCTTCATCTACTTCATGTACGTTGAGACTAGGGGCAAGACGCTTGAGGAACTTGTGGAGATTTTCGAGGCAAAGAACCCACGAAAGGCCAGCACTAAAAAGGTCGTGGCTTTTGATGATGAGAGGCATGTTGTTGGCATAGTTAGCGAGGGAAAGCATGATTGATTCTTCATGTTCTCCTTCCTTGGACTTAGATCTGTTGGTTCTGTCCAACATATTCCTTTTGATAGTCTATCTATCCACCATAAGAATGTCGTATGTTAATTTATTAGCTCACATAATCTACCATTCTAAGGCTTCCTATTCTCTATATATGAGAAGTTACCATATGCCTTGGCTACGATCATTAGAAATGTTTCTTTCACTAACAGGGTAGTGTTGGGGTGATCAGGGGCAGAACAGATCAACTACACTTACCTGACATGAGAATGTAGCCTTGATTAATGCAGCCGATGCAGACATTGAATAACAGCGAGTCATAGCATCCAGCACTGAAGAGAGAGACCTTGAGCAGCATCATCGCCCTGGGGGCCCTAGAAATAATCGATGGTCACTTGGCAATGCCGAAACCTGGCGTATGGTCCTGAACAGCAAGCTTACACTGCCTCGGCCGCAAGACGAGGAATGCCATACCCAGAAACAACACTTCTCTTCGCTTTGATTTAACAAGCACCTAAACACTTCTAGGCCTTTATGATGCCATACCTCGCATTTATGATGCATAGCCTACACTCACTCCGATTAACGCGGAAAACACTGCCAGGTTCCAAAGAGTAGCACATGTCACTTGCAAAAGCGCACTTAAGGATCATACGAAGAAAATCTTACATGAATAATCCCGAAGTTATCAGCTTCACCTATCGCAGAGACAAAACTAGTCGTCCTGCCGCGCCCATTGGCTGGTTGCTTTCCAAAATCATAACACCTTTAGATTTAAAGTATTTCAACGGCTTAGCACAAAAGCGGCCACCGATACGTTTTTCTACAAACTTCTACCCATGTGATGGAGTTTGAGGCGTGGCAAGCGGCATCTCGCTGTCTCCATACGTCATTTAAAACATCTTTAGACACCATGTAACCTTTCCATCCAGACTTGGAGTGTGCATTATCCAGCCATGCACTAAAATTCTGCCTTTGTTCGCTTTCTATAGCTTCTGCTCCTGCAATGAAGGCAGGCCAGGCCGTTCCAGGGCCAAGCAATCCATGCTTCTCCAGTGCGATATCAAAGCAGCGAAGAGATTCCGTTACCTTGTTGACACTTTCTTGCAACAGCATAGGATGAAGGTTTCGAATCCGGCGATAGAAAAATATCATCAAGGCTGGACTTAGTGCTCTAACCATGTGAATGTGCGGCTTCTCATTTGTCAGACCTTGATTCTTCTGTGCCGAATGATATCTTGCATTGAATGCGCAAACGGCGTCCTCTAGGTATGATGCTTTTGGCTGGAGTGCTGCCATTGCGATAGCATCTGATTTGCTAGTCTTCGGTTTGAGACGGTCCATGACATTGGCGAGTCTCGTGATTTGAGATACAAGTCTCAACCAAGTTTCGGGGACCCCGTATATCTGCATATACATATCTTCCTGGTCGTGAACCAAACTGTCCAGGTGAATATCCCGGTCGCTTGACGACGCAATACCGTCGTTCTGGCTGGAGTTGATAGTCTCAGATGGTATTTGAAGCGGCTCCAAGTGGAGAAAGCTATCAAGCGTGATATCGGGGTTGACGTTTTGGAGAGGCTCGGTGCTATCCACTGCTTCCCTCGGCTGGGTTTCCCTAACTTGACTCCCAAACTCGAGTGCGGTCGAGATGGGAAGCATACCCAGAGCCCCCATAGTCCGGCTTTCTTCGTGAAATGTCTTCGTACTTTCAGATACAATTCGCATCCAAGCATATATATTATGTAGCAACCGTGCTCGGCGCGACAATTTTGGTTTTGTCAACCCACGAGAGCGTATTAACCGCTCCATTGTTGCAAGGTACACACTTGCGTCGAACTCATTCCCAGATAAAAGCTGCTTAAACTTTAGCGTATGGTATTGATAAATGGACATTAAACTTACAGCTGTTGCCAGGATTGCAGCGGTAGCCATCAATTGCTCTTTATACTTCGCCTTATGAGGTAGGGCGGTCTCGGTCTCGAGACTGATTTTCAAATGGCGCTTGGCACATTCATACGTTTGGTTGGAAATTGACTGCCAGTGATTGCCAGGTCTGGCTAATTCAGAAAAGTTATTCGAATTGAGAGAGAGATGAAAGGCCGACACAGCTATGATGGCATACAGATTTGCCAGGTTCGCGTGCCGTATACTGTCTGTTTTCAGCCCCAACATGGTCAGCTGGCTTAAAGTGACGATGGCAGACGGGAAGTTCAGAATCCTCCAGGCCGACTTCTCGTTAATTGGCAGTGATCCCATCTGGTTAATGACTTCGTCGTAAAAATGTTTCAGCAGCTGCGGTGCATCTAATACCAAGTCCACCTGCTGCCATGACGTATCGTCAATTTGGTTGCAAAGAGAAATATGTTCGTCAGTTGTTTCCTGCCAAGCTGCTTCTGTGCCTCCAATCGCCCAGTTTGGTGCTGGTTCAGTGACCAACTTATCAGTAGGCAGTGAATTGTCTCCCATGCAAGTTTCAGGGTGGCCTAGGGAGTCCATATCCCATGTGAACAAGTCCCCCCATTGCAAGAAGTCTAGAGAGCTTGAGAAAAGATCTTCAAGAGCGTTGGCCAGATTCATATCGTTTCCAAAGGGTTCAGAAGACCCCTTGGAGACGATTCCATCGTCTTCACTAGGCAGGTCAAACTCTGGCTGATCCAATGATAGCGTTGTCTCAACCGAAACTGGCAGGTCTGTATCGGTTGAGTGGGCCATGTGTTCTTCTGTTGCGTGTTCTTCTGAAGTTGAGGTGATCGGGTCGTTGATGGGAAAGGAGTCCTTGGTAGGAGACAGACAGGCCCCTTTAAACACACTGAACGGCCCAACTGTAAATCCAACGGGATCTTGGATTCCCACCGTCTTTGACTCCTCCTCAACTTTTCCTAGAGCAGCTGGAACAGTTGACGGTATATCGGCAACCAGGGCCGAACTCATTGATTTTCTCATTTTTTCTGTGAATATTATGTCAGCATCATTAGAATATTGTTGAAGTGCGTGGAGGACATTGCACTAGGGCAACCACAAGAAATTACCGCTGTACAGATGTCGTCTAGAATATCGGGTGATATCGCCTTCTGGCGGGACGGCCGTGCTATGGCTCTCCGGTCCGGTTGCAACTAGCCAACGGAGTGCAGGCCTAAAGTCGCATGGCAGACCTGAAGAATGGCATCTCTTACACTTGGGAACCGTCTGATCACATTTGAGGTGGCGCCGTCGACAAGTCCTGCAACCGCCAAAAGAGTGCGACCCAGTGGGTCTCCGATTTGCAAGTCCAATATGAGCCATAGCCGGATTGCGCGAATAGTAGAAAGGTCAAAATGTTAAGTTAATCCTTAGTGCTCGTTGGCATTTGATACAAGAGAGAGTGTGTGGCTGGTGAGCTTTTAAGGCTGTGAGACTCAAATATGGGCCGCTGGCAGTGCACTTGAGTCTAGCAGTTTACTGGGTCCCAGGTCATTATTGAGAGATCTATATATGACACCTCGAACGCAAAAGCATGCACCTCCGCCATTATGCTCTACGGATGGAAAGCGTCCGCGGGGCTGATCTGATGTTAACAGGACCGATAGGGAGGTGCCCGATGGCAACCGAGTTAGTGGTGGAAAGGCCCTGTAATCTCGATGGTAGCATCGGCAAGAACGATTAGAGTGAGCTGAGTTGCTTGTCACAAGATAACGTAGATAGTTTGATAAGATGGCACTACTGGCAGCTAAAAATATGATAGCGAGCAAGCTCAGTCTTGATTTGTCACAACGACAAATAAAAGGATGCCGAAGCCTAAATAATCGGCATCAATACATGGTTCATTCCTTATCGGTTAACGAAAGAGGTAGGCAATGCCGACAGCAATCGAGCTAGTTCAGTGCACAAGAACGACTAAACTCCACAATCAACCCCCGCATGAAACCTGCATACCCCCTACTACGCTATAGCAGGTCAAACAAACCCCACATCTCGATCCTTTACATATCGTTCGTTCGTTGTTGTGCTCTTCATCCAAAAAGCTTTGCGATTCTTCGGTTGTTCCAATCCCATGCAGTAACATCGTCATAACGGCATGGTGTGGCGTCTGTAATGAATTCCTTCATTGGAAGCAAGGAAGCGCTGCGGTTCGGCTTGACGAAATACGCAATGGAGTATCTCGCAGGGATCTCGACATCATCACCGGCCTTGATGGCCGGAGGATAAGTAACGCGGTGGCAGGCAGCGCGGAAAGTATCATTAGTCAGACGCTGGAGCGAGTCGCCGATGTTTACGATGATGTCAGTAGGTGCTGAAGATTCGACGCTTCTGAAAACCCCAGGCTGTGTCTGGTCTTCGACCTGGAGGCCTCCCACCGAGTCTTGGAAGAGCAAAGTTATAGTTCCGAAATCAGTATGCTCGGCAATACGGGTTGCAGTGCCGTCGGCAAGCTCCGCGGCCGGGATAGCAGGATAGTGGAGGATGCGGAACTCATTTTCAGCGCGGTTGTGGAGAGCTTTGAGATGATCTTCCGAGATGCCAAGAGCAATGGCTAGTGCTGAGAGCAGATGGAGCTCCATCTTGAAAGCCTTTTCGTAGAAGGATTCCATGAACTTGCGGAAGCCAGGAACGCTTTCCTCGGGAACCCAAAGATTGTCCACAAGGTCGTCATGGGCACTTCCCATGTCTAGTGTCTCCTACGATATATTAGCTGGTGGTGGACTCCACGTGGATCTTGCAGCACTAACCTTGATGTCTCGACTCTTGGCTGGCCCCTGGCCTTTCTCATAGCCACTGATGTTTGCCACATTTTCTTGGCCAATGAAGCTGTACCCTCTGTTCGGGTTGGCCTGGGGGGGATGCTTCGCCTTCATCTTCTCTTCAAGAGGGAGGGCAAAGAATTTTCGACTCTAGGATTTTGTCAGAGTTTTGTTCGCCCCTCAAGCAACTGCGAGGTCATACCATTTCAAACAACGTATGGATGTCATCGGACGGAATGCTGTGGTTCTGGATCTTAACGCCACCTCGCGATTTCAGCAGGCGAAGCAGTTCATTACAAAACTGTCTCTTTTGCTCCTCTGTTCCGAAGAACAGGGACATGTCAAGAGTAGCGCCCTTGTCTGTCATGGCTGGCAACAATGAAACTAAAGATTTCGAAAGTCTGGTGTGATGATAAGGTGCTTTTTGAGTGTTGGTTGTTGTGCGTTTATTTTACTACTGGGCAATGCGAGGAGTTGAGGACGGGATTGTAAGTATTAAATACTATCTCAAATGACACTTTGCCTGCCCATTCAAGACCAGCGACTAGTTCTCTTGATATGTGGCTGGCAAGCTCCAAAGAGGAAGGAATCTTTTTAGGAATGAAGAAACAGCTATCAATCCTGTCTTCTTGGGAATCATCATGTCTTCTTTGGTCGCACGCAGTGCTGTGTTGACGTCTCCCGTTTCATCCTGCAGGGTCAAGTTAGCGATAGAGAGTCTAAAACACGAAGGAGATCCCGAACAGCATATGGTAGCTGGCTAGCTTGCACATCTAATTGGGAAATTCAACTAAACGTAGACTTTCCTGTTACGGCATGTGGCTCGGCCATGGCCACTTGGGAGGCAGGAGAACCCGAACCCCACACACACCGATCTCCCCGCATTTGAGCTGTTGGGGAGCTGCCGCAGCATGGATGCTGCTGATACCGGTAGCGCCGTGGAATTGGCACTACAGCACCCAAGGTAAGTGAACCCGACGAGGAGCTCGATGTCGTCATCATTGTCAACTGTTTTCGGTTCGCTGGCGCATGAACAGATCTGGTCGGAATTGTGATTAAGTAATTTGTTCGGCACGAATATTGTGTGAACTAAAACCACGGCCATCTACCTGATCTCAAGATGTTTTGTGACTTAGACCCTACTGCCTCCCTCGATTTTGGACTTACGATACTCCTTTTTAAAAATAGTTTGCATGGTTCCTTCAAGTAAACCAAGTTGCATGTCATGTCGTGTCATCGTAAGCGTATCACCGAAAGATAAAAGACACAGGTTAAGTCGTCATTATCTATGCAGAGCACCTTGTAAATTTCACACAGCGGTATACTTTCATGGCTGAAAATTTCACGCGTATTGCAAACCTCCCAAATATTTATTCATACATTAAACGTAGTTAGGTTTGGCTGATGGAGAATCCACCGCGCCTGCAAGTTATCGAGCTGGCACCAAGAGAGTATCTAGGAAAGAAGTGGACCAAGGAGTAACGAAAACACGGGTACTAACTACATGCGTGAAAGCAAAACCACAGCATATCACAAACTTCATAAATCTTAAAATGACCATAATCGTTAATAAACCTGGATATAATGATATCAGGCCATTTTTCAAATTCTAGAAACTGTGGCAGCATAAAGTTTCATAGTAACAGATGATATTTCCAAGGACTTCATATAAGGTACTGTACACCCTGAGTGGTCACAGTCGTTCGATTAAGCTCTGAAATGGCGATATGCCAGAGACTTTATCCAAATGGAAGCTGGCTCTACAAAAAACACATGCAAAGAACGCTAAGATTTGATTGACACTACCCGTTGTGGGACAACTTCGGTCTTATATCCAGGCAATTTTCTAGAAGCGTTACCATTAAAATCACATTAGAGATTGTTCGTCATCCACGAAGATCAACAGAAAGAGTAACCTTGGCTGGCCATACATTCGGAAGATTTGCACGGTCACATAGCCCAGAACCTCTGAAGTCAAGACCATCTCACCGAGCTTTGTGATTGAAGCAATTTCCAACAGCAGCTAAAGTCGCAAAGCTAGACCACGTACCACGTTGCGTGTTGCTTTTTTACGCTGAATTCCTTTGAATATCTCATCATTAAAAAAGAGCCAGCTCATCAATAAATACTTATGAAGCAGAGGTCTTGTCGTGTTGATGCAGCTGACTGAGTCGGCGATGTGCTGGAATGACCTCTGTAGGGCGGGCCTCAAGAGTGGACAGAAATGTGGGCTCGTACGGGCTATTACTCTGCCGACAGCTTTGCAAGGTTAGGAGGATTGAAGGAATATGTGCGCGGAAGTACGAGATCATGCGGTACCCTGTTAAGCATCGAGGGGATGGGCAACTAAGCATTGATAATGGGCCCCGCGGGTGTTTGCGGTAGGTGCTTAGGCACCCAGAATGCAACAGCCGCCTCGAACACCGCCTGATTTTGAGTCAAAATTTTGCCGGCGACGCCGTCGTAGACCACAAATACATCATGAGGATTTGGCGGCGGAACTCCGCGCCGCGCCGGCCCTTGATTCGCGAGCGTGCACGGCCAATCAGCACGAAAACGGCTCTGGGGGTGATTTAAAATCCCCTTCTGAAAAGCGGTCAGCAGGCGGAACGCTGGCATGGTTATGAGTAAGCGACGCAGGAGGCGATTGAGGTTAGAGCGGCTGCCGGGGCCGCCGCTACACGAAGTTGCGTTGCAGTGAATCCGTATTGACAATGTTTTGTCAATGCATTCTCAGCATTTTCATGGCTAAACTCTACGCGGTTGTGATGCATTCAGAACATAGCTACGGCCGTAACCTTTGATTCTGTATCTAAATTTGTCACGCCCGTCGCCACGTTCTTCGTAGATCCAAGTGCCTGTCAACACATGGTACACAATTGCAAAATATCCAACTGCTTCTAATAACAAACTCAGCGTCAAGAGCGCATTATGCTATTATGTTGAACGATATTCTAGATTGCCCAAGATCTAGCATCTGTAGGGACGTTGAAAGCCTCCCTTGTGCCCCAGTTCATCTCGTGATCTAATAACATGCTTCCATTTATAGTGGTCTGCACTAGTTTCTATGGGTCCGGGTCACCTTATAAAGAGTAGAGAGGGATGACGTAAATATTCTTGACATTCATAATTGCTGAGTATTGACCCCAGGTTGAAGGCGGAGACTCTCGTTAACAAGGCACGGTTAAAGTTAGCAGATACACAACGGAAGATCCATAAATTTGGCGCGTGGAGAGGCCGAATCGGGAACAGTTCAACACGAGAATTGATGCGGCACGGAAGTCCGCTTCCTTAGCTCCCGCCTTGGGCCCGACGCACGTCACATTCGATCCTGCGGCTTCTCGTTGCTAAGCCTACCTAGCTGTAACGATACCGGGAATGTTGCATCTCGTAATTCTGGATCTGCTTTGGCATCTTGTGATGCTCAACCTCGTCCAATGGGGCCCGTTGCGTTTGCCACGGCCCTAGATGCTGTAGCAAGGTTGCTTCGCGCGTTCCGGCCGCTGGGCACAAGCTGATCTTGAGGATATAAAAGATCCCCAATCATCCCATCGACTAGAAACAATCCTCTCATCATCCACTTACATCGACATCTACAGAACCAGTACACTCTACAATTAAGAGCATCTTACTCTCGTTACTTTTCCAAACAAACATCAAAATGCGTTTCACTCTCGCTACCGTCATTGCCCTCAGCGCCTCTGTTCTGGCTGCTCCCACGCCCCAGGCCAGCGGTATCGACCCTGAGGAGATCGTAGTCCTCGACTTCTCTGTTCGCCACCAGACCGACGGGTCCGTTGTCAGCGTCGGGCTCCACCTCAACGGCCACGACGAGTCCGACCTGTACTGCGGACAAACTGGAGAGGTCGTCCTCGGCCAAAAGTATGCTTGCGGAGACAGCAAGTACAGCTTTTCTCTCGAGAAGGATAGCATCTACACCTATGGTATCCACGTCTTCCACCAGTGGGGTGTTGCGTGAGTTCTTCCCATCATCCGAGTTCAGAGCGGTCGGGCACATATACTAACATCGAATCAGGAGCGGCGTATCTGGCTACCGTGGCATTGACACCATCTGCCATGCCGGCCCCCTGCAAACCACCATTTGCACTGCTCCGGGCCCTGTCTGGTTCTACATTGGTTCCGTCTAGATTGTCTACACAAAGATCTCGTTATAGGTCTGGCTAAAGGTCCAACACGGCTCATCTCAATTATTGCGCACGAAAAAAGAGTCTAGTACGGGTTCACTTAGCTTTGATGATAGACAAAGAGAGATATCTTTTAATCTCGTTATTAGTTGTATAGTATTAGGACACGAAAACCAACACACTCCTTAGATGCAAATCAAATTAGTTGCTCACTCATGATACTAAATCGCCAATGTGCTATTTGTTATAAAGAAGTACTTGACTCTTCTCCAGGGTAGTTAAAATATGCAGCTTACACGCTCACATAAACATCAGTCCAATAAAATATAATAATTGGTTCAACGATTTGTATGAAGAAAGTGACTTTGTCTGAATTAAACGAAGGCACAGCGGTAAATCTGAGTACATCAGTTTCCGTAATTATAATATATTTTAAGAAATTACACGACTAAGATTTTGCGGAACTATCAACAAGAAACTATGTAAAGTCTTACGTATTTCAGTGTAGACACTTGTTTTTAAACGACAAATTCAAAAATTACAACTATTCGATATCGAACCCACGAGCTCAACCAGGCTTCTGCCCCGGATCCCCCCAACATCATGTTATTCAGTGCTATGAGCAAGCATGAACTACCAAGCCGCCCGTGACATCCATTGAAATTTGCCATGTGCTCATTTTGATACCGAGGTCTCTAAACACTTGGTTTCCATCAACCCCACATGTTGATGACGAGCTCAGACTACACTCTTTTTATTTTTGCACGTTAAACTGGCGCTCAGTCATCCGGAGCCCGATTTGCTTACTGGCAACTGTTGTCCAATTGTTTTGAATGCTGAAGCGCTGGTAGGCCAACTCTTTGACGAATGTGTTGCCGAATCCGAGGACAAACCCGCCGCTTAGCCTCTTGCTGACTTCTATAGACGTTGCCTCTACAGATTCAGGGAGAGCGACGACCCTATTTGAAGCTTCCGTAAGATCAAACGGAGCACCTAGCTTCGAAGTAACGCGGACTTCGAAATACGGGCCGGAACTGCTGACACTGGAATAGCCAACTTCGAATCGAATTGGGTATGTGTTCTTTGGGAGAGGCTGATCCAGCGGTGTTAAACTCATGCTGATGGCATCGTCAGATCCAAAGTAGATGGCCGACTGGTCGAGCTTCATACGCGTTGTGTAAATGGAACGGTCCCTCGCCGTATCGTTGCGTGCGTGGTGTACATAGAAAAGCTCCGTCCCTTCTATGTCTTGACGCGTGACATCTTGTGCACCGGGCCTGAATCCCAAGTTGCTGGGAGGAGACGCAACTATGCTTCCGTGTCCTGTCGAGTAGATGGGGGACTTTCCGTCAGGGGCCTGTGAGAGGACAGGGTTCTTCGACGCCTTCTGAAAGGGGCCGAGTGGCGACTCTGCCGTCGCGAATCCAACACCGTAGTTCGACGCTTCATAGTTGTTGGCGCTGTAGGTAAGCAGGTACACCGGCTTGCCATCCCTGCCGCTGCGCGTGAGTACAGTGCTTCCTTCCGACCAGCGCCTGTCCTTCTTTGTGCCGTTGAACTTTTGATAGTCATCCACGTGGAAATTCTCCCAGTCTTGCGGGTCAGCGCCGTAGGATATGACCGTCTTCCAACCGTCCTTCCTTGGAGGATTTCCGATTTCACCAGTGCCGTTATAGGAGGTTATGTTGCTTGGCAACTTTGCCGCCTTATCGGCAAAAATGTTGATCTGGGAGGACGCGATCTCCGGCATGGTCCTCGCAAAAGGATCATCCCACCACCGTCGGTCCATTTCCACCGCTATAATGTTTGACTCTTCGATGTACTTGCCCAGGCCGTCATCCCAGTTCCAGTTGCGGTAGGCATTGCGAGACGTGTACAGGTAGATGCGGCCATCCTTGTCAAAAAATATGTTCGGATCTATGGTTGGTATGTATGTGCCCTTCGGCGCCGCTCGTCCCGCTTCGAGGCTCTGCGGTGGCAGCATCTGCTGGTCATCCATGATGAGGTTGACATCATGATAGTCCGGGTCGAATGGGTAGTAGCCGATAGGCTCCGACTTGATCTCCTTGAACGGGCCCGTTGGCCTGCGGGATACCGCGATGCCGAGCTTGGACGGCTCCTCGAACTTTGAGTAGCGGAAGTGATCCTTGGCTAGGTCTTCGCGCAGGCGGCCGGCGAAGATGAAAAAGTACCATCCCGTTTTCTCGTTGTAGTACGTCTCCGGGGCCCAATACCAGTCGCGGGCCCAGCACGCCTGGCCGTCTTTTACCGGTTTCATCTGATCATCGTAACACGCCTTCAACACGCCGCCTGGGTGTTTCTGCCACGTGGAAAGGTCCGGGCTAATGTAAATGGCGAAGTGATAGCCCTCGTCGGCGCCTTCGGTGGAATAGGCGTAGTACTGGCGGCTTTCGGAGTCATAGAAGACGTACGGATCCGCGGCCGCGTGACGAGCCGAGTTGTAGAATTGAGGGGTTTGCCCTGCGACCTTGTCTGAATCGGCCAGCACTAATGGAGATAGCAGTGCAACCCCGAAGAGGGCAATGGGGAGCCGCATCTTGGAAGATCGAGGGAAGGGTTGGACAGGTACGGTCGGACGCAGCTGGCCAGATCTTGGGCCGAAGCGACAGCGGGCATCTTATATTAGTTGCGGCGAGTCCTCGGCGGTCTGTTTTCCCGTCAGTCAGATTCAAGAGGCCCAAGCAGTAGCGATCCTTCGTCCTATCGTCCCACTACGACCCTGGGCCGTCGTGTAAACAAGGTCCGGGCCTTTTGCTGGTCCACAATTTCCCCTCACAATCGTACCGGTAGACTTTCCCGAGTTGGTACGTCATTAACGACCTGCTGGTGTTCATCAACCTATACCTCCTCCTTTTTTTTGGCCAGCAGCATGGATGCTACGGGGGTTAAATTATGTACGCTGCTTGGAGGCCCATTGAAAAGAGTTAGGGCTGTACTCGAAGTGGTATGGTTGTTTGAACTAGGTAAATCTCTCAATTAAAAACTTCAGACGTTGAAACCCAAATTTCAGCATTCAGGAACATGCAAACACGTGTCAACAGAGACGGACCTCTTATGTTGGCAGCGTGACACATTTGGAGTTTCACTGTTGCAACCTGAATTGGTATAGAATTTTCATTATGCCAGCTTGTTTTCGTAAATTTTTTTGCCTCTGCAATAGCATCATCCATCACCAAGGTCGCGGGCTGCCTTCGAGAAGGTGGGCTTGCCCATGACCAGGTTCCAATGTACCCCGCATCTGACATCTTGGCAATCCTTTTCGGCATTGCAATAGAGCAGGCGGGATTGCCTCCTGGTGAAGCATATTGGCTGTCAAAAATGAGCAGTCTCTTACACGTCGACTATCGTGCTTCGTTGCCAATCTGAGATCGGGAGTTCTCGCCCTAGGAAACTTTGCTCCATGGCCATTGCCAAAACTTGAACCATTTGCCCGGCAATCTTTAGGCAAACTTATTCCTCTCAAGATGGCGAAGCATCATGTTGGCTGCAGATGTCCATCTTGTTTTCAGAATGCGGCAATCGTTATTGGATGAAACTCTCATTTGCGATCTTTTTTGCCGTCGTGTTCTCACCAAAAGGATTTGCTGTCGGTTCACTTGATCTTGACAGGCTTCAGGGTCCAGGTAAACATGGGTAATGGGCCCAGTTTCAAACGGGATCGATACCGAATGGCCGGATATTTTGTTACCAAGTTACTCTTGGAAGGAAGCTTTTCCCCGGTGTTCTCGGACGAACCATGAGTTGATCCCAACCCATGTAATGGGGCCCTCGCAAGAAGCTGGCTGCGTTTCCACACGATAATCCCGACCAGCTTCCCACGACGGCCGCGGACAAAGATTGCTGTCTTGGTGTAGATTAAGCAACTACCGGCGCACTTGTACCGAGTCACACGCACGACTCGTGTTGTCCACGGGACTGTCCAATTCGGGAGTCAGACTAGCATTGGGAAAGGATGCCATGGAGGCCGACATCGGTTGCCAGCACACTTTCCCCGCGACGGGGACAGTAGTTGGCTGCGGAGTGCTTCGTCCATTATGCGGGGTACTGCCCACCACCTATCAACGATGCGGGGAGAGGCGTCTTGCCTGACCAAACAATGCTCGACGAGAGCTTATCGCCGTGGCTTTCCGTCTACTTTGGGGTCTTTGGCGTGTTCCAGGGCCATTAGTTCTTTACTCCGCGACTATGTAGGGTAAACACACTTCCGGTATGGCTTTCAACTACCGGTAGACGGTTGTTCGACGATACAGGTCTACGGGGGCCATGATGGGAACAAAAGTGGAAACCACAGCTCGAAAACTATATTTTAATCAGTGTTTGCCCACTTTTGCTGTCTGGGCTTGTGATGGTTTGAAGAAAAAGCTTTCTTGCACAGATTGTTGATAGCCGCATCATGTCGAACTCGAACGCTAAGATCTCGTTTGCCGTCATTGGGACCGGTTTGATAGGCCCGCGACATGCCAGAACGATAGTGCAGAACCCCCAAACCGAACTGGTTGCTGTGGTCGACCCTGCGCCTGCTGGAGGCCAGTTGGCCGCCGAGCTGCAGGTTGCACACTACACTTCCGTCGACGACCTCTTGAAATCGCCTCATTCGCCACAGGCCGCAATCGTTTGCACACCGAACCATACGCACGTCGCAGTGTCGAAAGAGCTGGCCTCCGGAGGGGTTCACGTACTCGTTGAGAAGCCAGTGAGTGCCGACATCCCGAGCGGCAACGAGCTCCTGAGCCATTTCGGAACAACAGGAGTCAAGGCGCTCGTAGGACACCACCGGCGGTTCAACCCATACATTATCAGCACCAAGAAAGTCATCGACTCGGGAGCCCTGGGCAAGATCATCGCCATCAATGGACTGTGGACGACGTACAAGCCCGAGGACTATTTCGCAGCGCCCACCGAGTGGAGGCAGGGGAAGAACGGCGGCGTTGTCTTGATCAACGCGATCCACGAGATTGACCTTCTTCACCACCTCTTGGGCCCGATTGTCAGAGTGCACGCGGAAAAGACGGCTTCACAGCGAGGCTACGACGCAGAGGAGGGCGCGGCTCTCACGCTCCGGTTCAAGTCGGGCGTGGTCGGGACCTTCATCATCTCGGACAATGTCCCGTCGCCGTACAACTTTGAAGCGGGGACGGGCGAGAACCCTCTGATTCCCAAGACGGGGCAGACGTTTTACCAAATATTGGGGACCGACGGGACCCTTAGCGTGCCCGACATGTCGGTATGGTCGTACAAAGGCACGAGCAAAACGTGGAATTCCGATTTGGCGCGGGACAAAGTGTCGGTGGAAGACGGCATACCCTTTGAGCTGCAGCTTGCGCATTTCTGCCAGGTCATCCGTGGCGAAGAGGCGCCTAGCTGCTCGCTGCAAGCCGGTCTTGCTGCGCTGGTTGTTTGCCAGGCCATCAAGGAGGCAATAGAGGCAAACAGCACGGTGGATATTCCAGACTACGAGTTGTAGCGCCGCAGAAGATGGAACGTTGCGGATCGGGGGTGGGCATGCAGTAGTACTGTAGACGACATGAAATCGCAGTTGTAGAAAAATCCAATGTTGTCATACAATCAAGTTGGTAGACTAATTACTGGCCAAGTGACTGAGTGCAAGGGCTGAAGTTGCCAATTGACATGCAGCAATATTAGCGGATGTCTGTCCTGGCAAGTAAAAGGATCGCAAATACCGGGCAGCTGAGTGGATAAAAGCAGTGGGTGCGGGGGGCATGTTTGGCCCTGTGGCCGGGGCCGCAAACCGACCCCCCACGGCAGAGCATCGCTGCTGCTTGCTGTTGTTACCGCTGCTGCTACTGCTTGCAGCTCATCTTGGCAGCAGGGGAAGGGGAGGGCATTGGCAAGGCAGAGCAAGCGGTGACATCAAACCGGGATGGCCCCTCCCTCCCGGGGCATTTGGAGGGGGGAAGAGACAAACACACGAGCCAGGCACATTCGCTGCTGCATTTGTTGTCCAGTAGCGGAGGTTTTTCTTCTTCTCCTTCACCTTGGCCCATTGACACGCCTATTCCATTCTCATAGATAATACCCAGTCGGCATCGCTTGTTCATCTCCGACAGACACTCTGTAATTCTTGCTTTTGACCGACCCGATTTCCTTGGCGCCATCAAATCGACCCCTCCGCGACCCGTCCACCGCCAACTTCCCCCCCTCCACTCGGCGCGCCTTGCCCCGCCAGCAACAACTCTGTTTTCCCTTCCGCACAGTCACCTTCCACGGCACGACGCGAGACGAGAAAAGATAGACCTCCAAACCACCGAAGAATTCGTCTCAGAAAGACGACAACATCGAGCCATGTCGCCTGCAAGCAACAACGGCACGGGCGGTGCATCCAGCGCCGACGGCGAGGTGGACATCAAGAGCAAGTCGGCCTGGCTTTCGCCGCCTCACCCAACGGAACCTTACTAACCTCTGGTGTGCAGACCTGGGCCACATCGAAACCCCCAAGGTCGAGGGAACATGGACGGTCGAGAAGGCCCTGAAGGCATCTTCGACGACGGCGACGGCGGCGCCTCAGGACCCCAGCTCACCGATTCCCTACTTTCACATGATTGAGCGCCTCAAGACGACGAAGCGAGAGGGCTGGCGCCGTTTTGGCATTGAGAGGTGCGTATACCTGCATCCCTCCCACCCGCACGTGGTGACCCCTTGCGCTCTGTGCTCACACGTGCTGGTATTTGCAGAGGAGAATCCATCGCCGACCACATGTACCGTATGTCCCTCCTGGCCATGCTCGCCCCGCCGGCTCTTGCGCCCCGCCTCGACCTCGCCCGATGCATGAAGATGTGCCTGATCCACGACATGGCCGAGTCTCTCGTCGGAGACATTACGCCCGTCGACGGCGTCCCCAAGCCCGAGAAGAACCGACGCGAGGCGGAGACGATGGACTACATCACCAAGGGCCTTCTCGGCGGTGTCTACGGCGGGCTGCCGGGTGCCGAGATCCGGGAGATCTGGCAGGAGTACGAGGACTCCAAGACGCTCGACAGCCATTTCGTCCACGACCTGGACAAGATGGAGCTGCTCCTCCAGATGATGGAGTACGAGAAGCGCGGGCAGGGCAAGCTTGACCTCGGGGAGTTCGCCTACGTCGCCACCAAGTTCTCGCTGCCCGAGACAAAGGAGTGGGCGGACGCGCTGCTCAAGGAGCGCGAGCAGTTCTGGGGTGCCAAGGCTCACGTCCACGGCGAGGCCGGTGTCGACGGGGGCGTTGAGGGAGACCACAAGCAGCAGCAGGACGAGTACTACGAGCGCAAGTGAGGGGAGCGGTGGAAGACACAAATGTGGTAATGACGCATGAGCGGGACGGGTACGCGACGCGACGGGACAGAACAGGGTGGGACGGGATGGAATAGAATGGTTTGAGACAGTTTTCACTTTGGCACCGATTCTGAGCTGGGAAAAAGGAACGGATAGACAGACGCACGATCATGGCTTTTTTAGATGGAGGTGGCGACGAGGAGACTGGGGTCGCTGCGTTGGATCATGTCGCCAGCATGGCCTCGTACGGCATCGCGGGGGTTGAGGGACACGAGAAAAGGAAGAGCACAGTAGCAAGAGTATTTATTTGGACCCGACGACGTGCCTGAATACCGGTATCAATCAGCGTGCAGCAGTCAGAGCAGCACCATTCTGGAATTTTGCCCCTCTATTTACGCGCTACTGGATCGTGCGGCTTGGACCCCTGGGTGGACACCCTGGCAACCGAAGCCCGCCTTTCCCGATGCAGGTGTGCTCCTACCAGGCGATGGAGAGGGAGGCTGAGGCCGGGGGGCTGGGAGGCTGGAGACGGGTGGGGTCGTCCTCTTGGGGCGCAGAGACCCATCACCGCAAGACGCCGAGCAGGGTGAAAAGCGAAAGAGAGAAAAAAATAAAAAAATAAAAAATCGGGGTCGACAGGGACGGGACGACTGACGACCAGACGATATGCATCGACGGGTGGTGCGGAAAGGCAAATTAAGTTGACAGAGACGACGCGAAGCGATCGGTGGCCCCCTGGTCCAATATCCTTCCTCACCAACCTCCCAGTCCTCTCGTCTAAGTTTTATGTAAGGTGAAAATCAATCTGTTGAGCCTGGCCAAGCAGTAAGTGGTCCATGAAATTGACATTTTTTTGGTCTTTCCCCGGATACCTGGCTGTGCAGTCCAACGTAGTAGAGAGAGAGAGAGAGAGAGAGAGAGAGAGAGAGAGAGAGAGAGAGAGAGAGAGAGCGAGAGAGAGCAATTAATTAACTACGGCACACACACACACACACCCACAACACCTTGCCTCTCGTCTTCCTTCTTCCATCCTTCTTTTCCTCTTCCCCGACTCTGACTTCATCGCTGGAACGCACCCTCATCACGCGTCGTCATCTTCACAACCCGGTCCCCTTGCGTTCCTGGCGCATAACAAACTCTACGTCACCCTCGAAAGCTACACCCTTTGTTTTTGTCGGCGTTTCTTTTTTTTTCTTTCAGCCTATCCAGCTGTCTGGTCCGTCCCAAAGAGCCTCGACCAAACAAACAAGCGTGGGCCGACATCCAATCAAAGACTCACACCTTCAGCGGCCTTCACCGGCACTTGATCCAAGCTCTTGAGCAGTAACGGCGCCAACGGTCCCCCCCATACTCCCAACCCAGGACGGAGCTTGCTCGTTGCCGACAGCTACTCCTTGCAACCCACCCCCAAGAGAGAGAAAAAAAAACGAAAAAATCCCATCCACCTGCTCTCTTCCCTACCTTGCCTACCCACCCAACTATCTACCTACCTAACCTCGCCGCGCCGCGCCGCACTTCTCCAACCAGCGGCGTCCGGCCACACACAAACATCTCGCCTTGTGATCACGCGCCCTGTCAACACGGAAATCCGCCCGCCGCTTGTCTTCGTCCGCTATCCCCCCATCGTTCTGACAGAACCATAACGCTACCACCCATCGCACGGCCTGTCGCACACGCACTTCGAGCGAAGCCAGCGCATCGCGAAATTCCTGCCATCCGAGACACAAGACGCAAACCCGGGACTAGCTCCCTGATCGACCATGAGCTTCCTCTGAGCCCTGCGACATTGTGATTCACCACCAACGTCCCTCCGTCAGCATCGACCCTCTTGTCGTGGACCCTGCGACTTCTTCACCCCTTCTACCGTCTCTTCTAGGACCCCTTGTTTCGTCGCCCGCCCAACAAACTGCACCCGCAGCGACCTGCAACATGGCCTTCGCCTCCCAGTACCACATCCCCGGCACCTACTTTGACGCACAGCCCGGCGGAGTTCACCCTGGCGTCTTCCGACCACCAACCTCTCCCTCCACCGGCTCTTCCTACTGCTTCGCCAGAGCCAACGGCAACTGCCACTCCGAACCTACAACACCTCTCGGCTTGGCGAAGCGTAAACGCCGGAATAATGCCCCGCGCGAGGCCACGCCGCTGAACGAATGGAGCGATGGGAACATGAACCTGGACGGCTCAAGCGAACTATCGAGACACGCGACCCCGTTACCGAACCGAGAAGCCCGCTACACGCTGGCTGGCCAGCTCGAGACCCCAGGCGCCGGCCAGATCACACCCTTTGAGAACGGCACTCTGGATGAGAGCATGTACTCGGATGCCGACTACAGAAGAGCATTAGGATCGAAACGACCTCACCAGGAGATGGAATCTCCCGTGTCCGGTCAGCCCACGGTGCTGGTCCGCCCCAACCAGCCAGCTGCCGAAGGCTGGAGCCGGTTCGCCTTCAACACCATCGGCGGCGTCGTCGGGAAGGTATGGGAATTCTGCAAGGCCGGAGCCTTCATGGGCTTTTCCGCGGGAGGCGGCAAGGGGTACACCATCGATGGCCAGACCCTTCCCGAGCCCGAGCCCGAACTATCCGAGAAGATGAGCGTGAACATGATGAACGAGAAGACGACCGACTGGGGACAACAGAGCCCCCCCAACTTGGACGCTTCAGCCATCGATAGCACGGTACCGGGCGGCTTCCCCCAACAAGAATACCCCCAACAGCACTACCCCCAGCAAGACTACCCCCAGCCAGACTTCATATCCTACAACCACGAAACACTACACGACATCGCCCCCGAGTCAACACCCTCGCGACCGGCGGTGAAGCGAAGGCAGACCAGTGCTGGGAACCACGACGAACTGCGCAACTGGGTCGTGGTGGACGAGTCGGGAACAAGACCCGTGTCGAGGGCGTCAATGCGGCCGCCATCTCGCAGCATGCGGCAATCCATGGTGACAGGCCGGAGGATCAGTGTCCCGAAGCCCCGTCTCAGCTCGATCCCCATCCACCACCGCAGACAATCTGTCGGCCGTGACAGTTCCATCGGGGGTTCCCCCGCCCCGTTATCGTACCGGGAGCCCGCGAGCTTCGCCAGCGGCAGGTCACTAGAGCCGCCCACGCCCCCGACAGGCCCGTCACCGAGCCGGATCCCGCTGCCCACCCAGTCAGCCGGCTCGAGCCCGAACCCGTTTGCCAGCCCGAACCCGTTCGCGAGATCGGCCAACTCGGCCTTGCGCAAAAGCGCCATCCCCTCGCCGGTACAGCCGACCCTGAGCCCCTCGGTTTCCCTGCATCGGCGGTCAAACAGCAACGCCTCGGCGGCATCGCCCCGCGGCAAGCTCAAGGAATTCGGCGTCGACTCCATCCGTGCCAGCCCTCGGCTGGACGCCGAGGCCAAGAGGCTAGCCGCCCGGAGGGTCAAGGACGAGCACGACACGGATGCCCGGATCAACGACTTCAACCAGAGACTCAAGGAGATGATTCGCCAGGGCAAAGAGGCCCTGGGCACCAAGATTGAGGTTGGCGGCGACGAGACCGGTTGGGAGGATGATTGAAGCCGTGGTTGCCGGTCTTGTTTTTTTTTTCTTTCTTCCAGTCTTTGTTTTCCATGCTTTTTTGAGGCGTTCTTTTGCTACATATATCTGGGGGGTTTCTATTATGGCGGCGGGGAGTTTAGGAATCTGCTTTGCGCGTGATACCATCCACCACATACATACGTACATACACTTCGAGCAGCAGGAGTTCTGCTCCTGCCTTGGCTATGACGCTGCGGAGGCGGCGACCGCCTTGCTCGTCTCGGAGTCTTTATGTAACTGTTGGAGTGCTGTAATACCCAAATTTACGACGATTCAAACTACGTCCGCGGAGAGGTGCGAGGGGAGGATCGTTCGCTGTGACCATTTTCTTGCACGTGGATCCTTGATAACCTTGAATGTTCTCTGAATTGTAAGATGCGTTGATATAACAAGCACCCTCGTCGCCCTTTATTAACTGCATGTCCGATTTATAACCCCTGAGCTGTCACGTCAACCTTCCGTATCCCCTGTCTCGCGGACGTCACCAGCGGCAGCCGAATCCGGACGGCCAGACTCGTCCATCCATCCGACCAAATCGCCAAATATCGCCTTGCCGTGCACGCTATTCCCCCAGGCCATCGACGCGTTGAGATACTCACAGTCGGGCTGGCCCTTTTCGTCGATCCTGGGCTTCCACTCCGGGATAGCGAGCACCTGCCGGGCGCCGCACCGCCCGCACGTCTCGTCCCGCAGCCGCCCCAGCTCGGCCTGGCATGCCTGGCAGTGCTTCGTGCAGAACCACCGCGGGCAGTTGGTGACGGCGCACTGCCGGTCCATGGGCATGTGCTCGAGCGTCAGGTGCTGGCGGCCGCAGCGGCACGCCTTGAGGTGGCAGTCGCGGCCGGCGTGGCCGGGCAGGCCGCACATGCAGCAGCGGGCCCTGCACATCATGGCGGTGACGAGGCCGCCGCGGTGCGGGGCGGGGCACTCGCCGGGGCTGCACGCCCTGGTGCAGCGCTTGACGAGGTGGCCCTGGGGGAACGGCCGGCAGCGGCAGCGGTTGCGCGGGGCGCTGCCGCACTCGTCGGCCATGTGCCAGTTCTGCCCGCAGTGGCCGCAGACCTCGAGGCAGTCGTCGCCCGCGCTGTGCCAGGGGTCGAGGCAGTTGCGGCAGGGGAGGCCCGGGGACGGCTCCGGGACGTAGGGGATGGGGGAGCGGTGAGGCATGGTTTGGTCGTCTGGGTTGTGTTAGCCGTGTGCGCCTATGAGTGATTGGTTGTGATCGACGATGGCTGGAGACAATGTTCACTTACGCAGTGGTGTTTCACCTCGGGAGGGGAGTCGGATGAGAGAGGGGAGGCTGCCAAAGACCGGCGGGTTCAAAATTCAAGATGTTTCTGTTGGGCGGAGTGAAATGGATTTTTGTAAGAGGCGTCGGCGGCACAAATAGGATTTGGTGACTAGCAGCTGAAGCCCGGTGAGGTTGACCGGCGAGGTCGAGGAGGGGCGGTCCCTCGTTGTCGTTCACTGTGTTTTGGAAGCCTGCTGCTGTTCTGCTGCCCTCGGTATGATAAATAACCTCCTGCCATATGTCACTCCGGATCCTTTGCGTGGTTGGTGTCAACGCCAGTCATTTTCAACTTCCTACGTAGTAGTCAAGTAAAGTAAAGATGCAACAGGTGCTATTGCCGTTTGGGCGGGTGGCTCTCACCGAGGCACACCGGCTGCCTGGAAGGCACGTCCCACTCCAGATCGGGGCGGGACACGGTGTGACGCTCAGGTGGCTGTACAGTGTGATACAGTAGTCACTGCACTGAGCTCATGTGACGGCAGGGGCCACCGGTAGGTCTATCATCGTTTTCATTTCCTCAACATCGCGCCTCGAGACTTGGTGTTTCTGTTACGTATTCATTTTAATTCAATGTTTAACTGAGCCAATGCTGTTATGGTCTAATCACGAGTCTGTGTTTATCGCCTTCCCTTTTTTCTTTTTCCTCGCCAATCACGTCAAATTCCAACACTTGACATCATGCATCCAAGCAACTAAAACGAGGGTGCCACGGCTTGCTCTCCCAATTAAACGATAAATGCGTCAGACAACCACACTTTACAACTTGTGCTCCCGGAGAAACACGGCTCCCACGAAGGCCACGGCAGACGAGATGAGCGACACGCCATGGCTGAACCCCAGCCCCTCGACATATGCTTGAACAATGGCTTTCGAGATGGCGCTATCGGCTTGATCGATGAAGTCAACATTCGATGTCGCCTTTTCGATGATCTGCGGCGCTTTGTATCAGTGAATATGTTCCGGAAAGAGGCAGACAGCGCCAACTTACCGTCTTCCTCGCCGCCGCCCCGAGATCCATGCCCTGCAGAAGCGCGTCCAGCCTCCACCTCATGGTTTCCATCATCACTGCGCTCACGCACGACAAGCCGAGGATCATTCCGATTTGGAAAGTCAAGAACATGCCCGACGTCACCGCCGCCTTGTGCTTCGGGTTAACAGCCGCCTGGACGCTGATGAATCCAGCCGACTGCACGAGACCAGCCCCGAAGCCACCCGGCACGATGTACAGCGACTCCCAGACATTGGTGTCTCCATGCCATCGGAGGAGGAGAAGCACGTATGATAACGAAGATGCGAGCGTCGCGATGATGAGCAGCGACTTATAACGCCCGGTTCTGGACAAGTCAGCGACTGGCCCCCGTCAAACTCGCGGCTTAAACCTACCTCCTGATGAGATATCCCGCAAGCACGCCGCCGATCGCATTGCCGGCGACGGCAGGGAACAGGTGTGCGCCGGCCACGGTGTTCGAGACTCTCTGTGTCACTTGGAAATACAGCGGCACCGAGAACATGAGGCCAAGCTGCGCGGCAATTTGGCCGCCGGTAATGATGTAGGTTAGTACAATGTCGCGGTGCTTAAGAAGCTCCAGAGGAAAGATGGGCTCCTTGGCCCACCACTCCTCCGTCGCGGCAAAGAGCCCCCCCAGAACAGCTGCCACGCCGAACAGGATGAAGATGAGAGGGTGCGTCCACGGAATCTTGGTGCCTCCGATCTCGATCGGCAGGAGGAAAGTCAGAATGAAAAGCGCCAACAGAGCAGCGCCCAAGAAGTCTACCCTTGCCAGGGAGCTCTTCTTCGTATCTTCCGCGTTGGTGTCCGGCTTTGCGTCTGCTCCCCCACTTCCAACGACTTTGCCTTTAGGCAAGAAAAGTCGGCACAGAACTACGGCAACCAGGAAGATGGGCGCCTGGCCGAGGAAGGACCACCGCCAGCCGATGGTGTCAGCCAGCCAACCTCCTACGGGGCCACCGAGGCTTCGTCCTAGTGTTGCTGCGAGGTTGATGCCCGCTTGCCAGGCGGCTACTTCGCGGAGCGGAACGAGGTCTTTCAACGTCAGTAATTTCGCCCATCACACGGTTCGGGGTTTCTTTACCAGTGATCAGAAGCAGCCCGAGCACGTTCAATGCCGAGCCGCCGGATCCTGATATCACTCGCCCCACCACAACATGCCACATGGTACGGCCAACTCCAACCAACGCGCTGTGAATGGTGAGCTTGCATCGCATGAGTCTGATCGGGGTCCCACTAACCATCCAATAGCAAACAGTGTGTAGGCCACCATGAGCAGAGCACGGCGGCCATATATATCACTGAGCTTGCCGTACTAGCCATGGTCAGTATTTGGTATGTCCGAGAGTCGCAAAGTTTACTCACCAAGGTCTGGGTCGCCGCTCCGGCAAGCGCAAAGGCTACGAACAGCCAGCTGGAATTCTCGAGGTCGTTGAACTCGGACGCAATAGTCGGGTGCGTAGCCAGAACCAGAGAGCCATCGGCATTGGCCGTAAAAGTCCCAACCAGCAGGATTGCTACGATCTTGATAACAGCCGCCGTCGGTATCCTCTCGTCCCGCGGCTTGGTATCTTCGGCGGCAGCAGGTGCCGTTCGTTCGACGTCGGCGTCTGCATCGCGGACTTCTAACGACGGTGTGAGATGCCAGGGAAGGAATTGGCCGTCCGAGTCTCCGCTCGACGACGACGTCAAGGAGCTCTCACCTGACGAGCTCGACTCTCGTCGAGCATGCGACAGCAGTGGCGACCTCTCGTCGGCCACGCGCACTGCTTCTGCATCACTACGCAACGTCTCCTGGCGAGCCATATTGATGATGCGTTGTGGGTTGTGAATGGAGATACAGAAAGAGCCGCAAGTCGACAGAATTAAAGGAAAAGGGAAGGTGTCATCGGCCTTTTCAGAGTTCGATGCAAGCTAGGATCAACCTTTTCAGATTTCTGGGGGACAAGCGTGCGCCAAGCGTGGCACTACGAGTTTCCCATGCATTGCGGCCGGCATTGGCCAATCAGCCCCGACGCCATCTCCAATCTTTTTCCCAGGCCCCGGCCATTGAATCGACGGCCTTGACGAAGTTATCCTTGACAGGAACGAAAATTGCCGATAAGGGGACCCAGGCTCTGGGGCCCTGCTATTGCGACATATTGCGCCATCGCCGCCATGCAACTTCGGGCCCCTCTCGGGGCCCCACACGGCCGGGAAAACGGCGGGAACCGGCGAATCTCCCGGTAGGCTTTGCGGTCCCGCCCTGTGCAATATGGCATGCCAGGCGCGGTGGAATTCATAGAAAAGTTATCAGGTATGTGGTGTAAATTCTTGAAGATGCAGCCGCATGTGGGTGTAACTTCCAGCAACACCCCCTCTGAGCACGATCAGCAACTCTGTTGTCGGCGGGGTCATCCTCGCAACGTCGGAGCCGGATCTCGGACAACACTGATTGTCCGATTCAGCGGCGCAGCTGACTTGATGGTGAAACTTTGATGATGATTTGGCCGCCGCCGTTGCGGTCCCGAACCTCAAATTCCGTCGGCTTGCTTCGCGTCGCGAAGGGGCGAGTCACGCCGTCTGAAGTGAGGAGATTGGATGACTCTTCCCGATCGCCCGCCTCCGTTTCGTTTCTTCCCCGGCTCCCTTGGCTTGACATGTGCAGTACAAACACAAGTCATCACGGGAACGAACCGGGTGTATGGTTGCCAGCCCAAACATCGGGCTGATTACGGATATGTTTCACTCGTTTCTTCCACATCCCCAACATTCGCCACCACCTGTATACCGTTCATCCTCTACACGCATTCTTCCCAGAGTTTAGGCGAAAGAGGCCGTCTTTCTGTGTTACCCCGGGACTAGTCGTCTCGCTCGAACTCTCTCGTGTCTCTCGCGGCTTTGGCCTATCGCCACCAATTCCCAAGTTCTCCTTCAACGTAGTACATACTAGATCTTGGATACCAATATCTTGCTGTTCCTATTGAAAGATAATCCGCTTTGTCAAATTAAATTTACTTGGTAGTCAAGCTAGTCAAAATGTCACTTAGACTTCCGCAGCGTCAGTCTTGGCCAACATCTCTGTTGATCACTTGCGATAAAGCAGAAGGACATGTGCCGTCTAAGGCTTGAAAGCTTCATCTCAGGGCGGTAACGATGGGAGGAAGCCAAGGTATCTTGGATGAATGAATGTCCTTGTCTATTAAACCTATACAACCGTGATATATAAACTGACACCTCGGCATTACAGCGCCCATCGATCCTTAGTTTGTTATAGACGCCAGACTGAGACGCTTCCACTTTTCATCCGACTCTGCCTGGGCCTTCACAGCTGCCGCCCAGTACTCGACGGCGTCGGGGCCCACTAGCATGCGCAGGGGTGGATCCCCAGCCTTATACAGCTCTTCAATCATGGGCCCGAGACTCGCCGGGTCGGTCGGTTCCTTGCCAGCCGAATCGCGAAGATATTTGCTGAACGTCCCGACGGTCTGCTGGTACGGCTCACTCGAGGGATGGACAATCATGGAAGATCCCGCCCAGTCGGTCCGCATCCCGCCGGGCTCGAGGACGGTGACTCTGATGCCGAGAGGGCCAACCTCGGCCGCCAACCCCGTAGAGAACCCGCCCACTGCCCATTTCGAGCATTGGTACGCAGTCAGACCCGGCGTGGCGACGCGGCCGCCGACGGAGGAAATCTGAAAAATGTGGCCGGACTTTTGCCGACGGAGAACCGGCAGCACCGCCTTGCTAACGTGGACGACACCAAAGAGGTTGGTGTCCACCTGGCGGCGGAAATCCTCGACGTCGACGTCTTCCACCGAGGAAATGTTGGCGTAGCCGGCGTTGTTGACCACAAGGTCGATCCGCCCAAACGCCTCGGCAGCGGCGTTGACGGCGTCCTGAACCGACTCCCAGCTCGTGACGTCGAGGGCTACGGGAAGCAGCTTGTCCGGGCCGTATTTCTCGACGAGGGGTCTCAGGGCGTCGATGTCGCGCGCCGTAGCCGCAACGAAGTCACCGTTTTCGAGGGCGAACTCGGCGAGGGACCGGCCCAGGCCGCGGGAGCTGCCGGTGATGAACCAAACTTTGGGCATGGCGGTGTGTTGAAAGAGCCGGGCTTTGATGGTTGTGTTTTCGCTTTGAGTCGATATGAGCGGTGGGCGGAGAACAGACGTGCTTTTGCGTTCGTCCTGTGATCCTTATTCCCCTCTTGTCTTGGTCGCTGTCGGGTCCATCTTATATAGCCCGGCCCTGACAGCATGCTGTACATGCGGCACTCGCGAACCAGCAATGGCGGGTGTTGACATGGCCAGTTCAGTCATGGAAGAGGTTGGTGCGGGCGGGTTTCCGCGCAAGTCGCTGGATTACTGAGTAGGCGACGGTGGCAGCCGGTGCGGTCGATGCGGCCGCCGCGGTCGGTGTGGGTCGACATTGCCGGCGGCGTTAAACGGCGGAAGGCCGGTGTTAACTCCGGATTCCACACCACTGCAGATGCTCCATAAAAGTTGTCATTGGCCATGTGCATACACCCTGAACGAAAGCAAAAGGAAGTGTTCGGGCGGCATCGTTGGGCCGGAGAGAGCCTGAGCCCCGCAAGAAGACGGCAGTCTGTTTGTGGATGCGGCAGCGGCCTCTCTGCAGGAAAGCACAAACGCATCCAGGACCTAGTTGATGAGAGCGTTTCATAACCGACCATCGAGTGGAACTCCATGGCAGGCGGAACCAACATTGCGTGGCAGTTGCTGGGTGTGTTGTCATGTATTACACCCATCCATGTTTAATGTTCCACTTCAATAATGGGCCTTGGAGGTAGCCAGTTTGAAGATATCATCTTAACCTCAAAAGTTTTAATCAAACAATAGAAGAGTTGACAAGACTTTAGAAAATGTTCCTGTTCATGAGTGGGGCATCTTATTTGAGCGAAAACAATATAAACATATACACTAGAAGGTGCTGGTTCTCATTTAACTATGTCTATCCTACAGTCCCTTTTCAGGCGACTTCAACATGCTTCGCATCTTCCTTGTGAACCACGATGTCCTTAGTGGAGCTGTCGCTAGGGCTCAGCTGAGGTCCGTTCCTAAACTTGAGCCTGTCCCTGAACGAGTCCTTTTCAAATAACTCGTCCATCTTCTCCAGAGCGAGACCTGCGAGGAAATGTCAGTTGCTTCTGCGGTCATCCTCAGGAAAGTTTTAGTCAAATCAACTCACCGGCAGTCTCTGGAACGAAAAACCATGCGAAGACGACCATGGTGAAGCAGAAGCTTCCGTACACAAAGTACGTCCCGAATCCGTTTTGCCCGAGCGTGGCAAACATGCTAGGCGTCGCCTTTGCTACCACGAAGTTGAAGAGCCACTGGCTGGCCGTGGCCATGCCCATCATGAGAGCACGGAGACGCGCGGGAGGGATCTCGGAGCTGTAAGTCCAGACAACAGGCCCCCATCCGAACTGGTATACCGCGGCAAAGATGTATATGGCCACAAGAGCAACGTATCCCGGGGCACTGACAGGTTCGCCCGGGATGGGAGGGTCGAATCGAATGTAGAACCCGACGTAGAAAAGTGCGAGGCCCTATTTTTAGCGCAAATTGTTAGCACAGGGTAGTCGGAGAAAGCAGTAACGGCCATCACTTACTTGAACAATACCCGTCCACAACAAGCTCTTGCGTCGACCAAGAGAGTCTGTGACAAAGACAATGAAGACGGCGCAGGCAACCATCTTCACGATGCCGTACACGCCAGTTGCAAACAAGCCAGTTGAAGAACCCGTCAACCCCAAGCTGGCGAAGATCCTAGGACTATAATATGTCATGGCGTTGGTGCCCGTCAAATTACTCCACATCATAAGGGTGATGCAAAGCATGCTGCGCCTACGATACGACTTGACCGTGAAGGCCTCCCTTAAGAGGGAGAAGTGTGACGCATTGACCGAGAGCGCCCTTTCTTCTTCGAGCTGTCGACAGATGCCGTCCATCTCCTGCTGGACGTAGGGGTGGTGGGCTGGCAGGTTACGAAGCTTTGCCAATACCGCAAGGGCCGTATCAGGTGAGCGCTGGGCAAGGAAACGAGGCGACTCATTGGCCAAGAGCATGCCAACGAAGAGGATTACGGCGGGGAAGGCCTGGAGAGAAAGTGGGATAATGTATTGGCTGTGGCCACGAATGTGAAGAAGAGAGCCATAATTGATCCAGAACGCGAGCTGTTGGTAGTGTCTCTTAGCCGATACTCCCTCCAAGGTTGTAAAACACGTCAATACGTACCGTCAGCCCAGTGACAATGCTCAACTGATAAAGACCGGTCAGAAGACCCCTGATACCCCGTGGCGCGTTCTCTGAGACGTATAGGGGGTTGACTGATGATGCAATGCCGATGGCGATACCCGCGATAAGTCTGTAAATACCTCAGCCCTGTAACGAGAGGTTATTTTGTATAAAGCTATATTTACTAACCTGCCGACATACATGGCTTCTATATGGCCGCTGGCTGCAGCCTGTAGGGCAACACCGATAAAGACCAGAATGGAAGCAATGATGAGAGAGAACCGTCGACCAACTCGGTTGGCGAGCCATGTTGAGAACAAAGCACCCGCAAAGGCACCGGCCTGGATCACCGAAACGATGTTGGATTCGAGGTTGGCAAGGACCGTCTTGGGTTGGTTCTCCAGGCCGTATTGTCTTAGGGAGTCAGCTTTAAGTACGTAGTCAGGTCGGACGGGAAGTAAACAGGGTAGAAGCTAACCTCTTGAAAGTGTCCATGGTCAGGACACCTCCGATGATTCCCATATCCATGCCAAAAAGCAAGGCACCGCCACATGCCTGTACAAGTTCGGGTGAGCGTTAATTCTCCAAGTCCTCCAATGCCAGTTGCGTTACGTACCACGAGACTGATTAGAATAACACGAGCATTGTAAATTTCGGGAGGATCGTTTCTGGTGGCTTCATTGCGGATGATCTTCTGCACTAACCCCATGGTAAAGTGGCTCGTAGGGTATTTCAAAGCTAGACTCGACGAAAAAAGTCTGGGTGATATATTGGTTCGATGAGTTGAGCCGACTGATGCTTCACTGTCTAAACAATTTCATATCGGAGAACCAGATGGACTAAATAGGTGGCTTCGAGAGCAAGATCCTATCCAAACATCTTGGCGTTGTCATCCAGCGCTAACGGCAATAGACGGAAACCCTTTGAAGATACTTGCTCGGGTTGAGATCACAACTGGTGCACCCCTGCCCCCCGTCCCCCGCAGCGTACCCCAACCTGCAGGCCCACAGCGGCAGATCTGGGGTATGGGGAAGTGAGCGCCACATGCTGGCATCGCCGGAGACTGGTCGGCATTGGCGTGGCAGACGAGTCAGAGCCGAGTAGAAACTATGGATAGCTAGCGCCGGCTGTAGATGGAACGCGGCCTGCCGCACGGGGACGCCAAGATGGCACATGGCACATTCGTGGAGTTCGGGCTGTTATTGGCGGCAAATTCAGATTCAAGTCTACACATGGAAACACAGTTCTCCGCACGACGGTATGGTGTTTCCACGGCTATTACAGACACCTGCAGGGGCGGTATTTCCGCAAACGGGGATGGACTAATCCGAGTACCCAGGCACCGTTGTAGTGAGTATCAATGTGTCGAGGATCTTCAGCGTCTCTATAATATCGAGCTCCTCGTTCAACAAAAAAAAAGCGAGACTGCAAGTTAGAACGCAGCCAGCTCTGCTGCCAACTCTGCTTAGGTTTATGATCATATCAGCAACAGTGTAACGGGAATCCAGGCAAAGCAACGAGATACATATTGATGAAAATTATTTTGAATTCCAAAGGATGGAAATATGAACTGTGCAATAGATTGGTGCAACGGGGAAGACTGTGTTTCGAAATGCCAAAAGTAGTCCAGGTTCTGCTAGACTTTTCTATTCGAACCCTTCTCTAGCAGTGAGTTGTTTAAGCAGTCTTACTTTTTAGGTTACTTAAAGTTTTATATGTTATGGGTTTTTATGTTGGCTTCACTTTTTGAACCATGGTACAGAAAGCAACACCATGGTTTGCTTGTGGGTAATGAAAACTTAATATGTTGGACTTCAAAATTTGCCTCACTTGAAAGTACATGTGCCAACGTAGAAATGTTCAAACAAGAGTAATGATTCCAGACCAGTCCGAAATTTACAAGCCATCAAGCGGCTTATAGACTTTCATCCATCGCTGTAAGTCGTTAATTACGGCACAATGGCGCCAAAGAACGAATCGATGACTTACCCTATCATAAGGCTTCTCGGGGTTTACAAATCTCAGATCTGTCGCTAGACGAATTCTGGCGTCGGGATCTTTGTTCTTGCAACTGGCGTGTACCATGTAGGGATTGTGAAAAATGACATCGCCAGACTCGTACTCGGCAATCAGCCATTTCCTCTTGGCTTCCTTTCCGTACGACACGGTATCACGGCTAAGGAAGCCACCGTCGTTCATGTTCTTGTTAAAAGCACTGACCCTCTCCTCGTCAGTTAGATTCTGGGCGTTCTTGGCGAAATCATCCTCAGTCTTCATGCCGATATCGGTTGAGCGCTCAAGGTACATTAAGCCACCACCCTCGAGCGAGACAGGGCCGATTGGAACCCAAGCTGTCAAACTCGTAGGTGGGCCTGCGCGGAGGTACATCTGATCAAAGTGCACAGGGGTAAGCTCGCTGTTGGGGACGAAGGCACGAAGCATGGTTCGCTGCAACATTTGAGGAGAGGACCAGTTTGTGAAGCGGCTAACGAACTCGCGCAGCTCAGGGAATTTGCAAAAGTTGACATAGAAGTCAGCCTCGTGGGCGGAGACCATGAGCTCGGCGTATTTATCGCTCTCGATATCATCTTTGAGACCGAAGAGGCGTCGCAAGTTTCCCGGGGGGAGATATTTACGAGTGTCTTTGCCGGAAAATATTCCTTCGACTGAAGCGCTTCCGGGGTAGAGGAGGCCGCTTGGGCTCATGTGTTCGAAATAGGCTCGGCGGCATTCGAGAATGGGTTCGTGAGGGAGCAAGTCCTTGACCTAGTAGTTTTTAGTAATTGTAAATTGACACAAAACATCTAAATTAACCCACGAAGAGGTACCCATCCTTCTCGAAACGTTGGCGCATGACGTCGATTGGCGTGTCGGCAGATGTAGGCTGAAGATATCCGACAGTCGCGGGGTCCATGGGACCAAAATTAGACTCCAGTCTCAGAGTTGCTGGATCGGCGGGGTGGTAGCTGCCGTAAATATCATTATCTGTGCCGATAGATGCCTCGCCATCTCCAAACTTCAAATTTCGGGAAGTCAATGCTGGAGCCAAAGTTGGCGATCCGGACTGGAGGGCGCTAGGTGCCATGGTAGTTCCGATGTGATCCTCAAAGAACTGCGATGTGATCTTAATATGAAGTTAGCGAAACAAAGATTTCAGCTGATGCTCGGATTTGTTAGGGCTGATTGTATGATCCTATACATAGCGGAGGGGTGTATTCGGGGCCCTACAGCGTACTTATACAACGCCACCAACACTTCCAGCGAATGATTTTAATCCGTATTTTTGTCATTCCATTCTACCGAGTCCTCGGAGAAATTTTGTTCGCCAATAGTGCTTTTTTCGTAGCCCCTAATCAGTTAAAACTGGTAATGCAGGCTTTTGGCCATCTACTGCCGTACCCCGCGTGAAGTGAAGCCCCGCCGTCTAAAGTCGTCTATAGCCGATTCTCGGCCATCTATAACCGCCGCTAGACCCCGCATCCGACGTACGAGGAAACCCGGGATCTTGCATTCGTCACCCTGTATGTTCCGCATACCAGACCTCGACGATGACGAAAGCTACCGGTGTGAGACAATACCGAGCATGTGTCAGGTGTCGCGCCCGAAAGACACGTTGCGATCTGTGGGTCATGTTCCCGGCTCCTTTAGGTGATTCTCGGCTGGCCGCATCACAGCATATCGCTTAGAAGCAACATCACGAGAGAGACTGCCTTTAAACACTTTCACCTCAGACTGACGGTTTCTGTAGGAATAGCATCGGTGAACAGGGCAAGCCCCCATGTGCTAAATGCGTCCGGGAAGGCGTTGAATGCTCCCTGGCCGGTTCCAGGCGTGGTGGCGATTTCTCACGGCATCGGGTTACCAAAAAACATCGGCAAGAGAGCGACGTTCATACACCCGCTTTGATAACAACACCTGGATCTCTTATCTTACCGGAGGCAGTCACTGAACCCCCGGAACTGCGAGAAGAGCCACTGCATCGGTCCCTCCAAAATCCCTCCGATGCGTTGTTGATACTGGCTCGAGCAGCCGAAGACAAAAACGGCCATGGGCCAGCTGAAAGAAGCTTAGCCAAGTCAACACCTGTATATTCATCGTCAGGAATAGGGTCAGTTATTTCGCCCGTGCGGCAAACATATCTAAACCAGCTTTCGCCCTTCGAGTCTTCGGAAACTCTGGGGAATTTGGGCGGGTGCATTGACGAGTACCCGCCAGTCCAGGATGGAGCTATAAATGAAGCTTTGCTTCATGATTTGCTCCAATAGTAAGTCTTTCCTATACCTCTTAAGATCTGAGGACTAATTGGGGATATAAGCTATGCGGAAAACTACCATCCTTTTTTCCCAATAGTTCCTGCAAACGTCCTCATGCCCCAATGCCTCCCCACCACTATTAAATATGAGTCGTTTCTGCTCACAGCCGCACTTGTGGTTGCTTCGAGAGATCGAAAAGGTCTCGCTGCCATTCACCAATCAATCTGGGCACACATGAAGCAGTTGATACTTGACGTTGTTCTAGGTATGCCCACAATCCGGAGCGTGGGTTGTGTCGAAGGCCTCCTCATATTGGGAGAGTGGACCCCGCTCACACTGGGCCATAATGACGATGGCGGCGAAGGTGCAGCTTGGTCAATACTGGGTCTGGCAGTCAGACTTGCGTATCTCCTACGCTTGGAGGACAGCTCTTTCATTGCAGACAAAGAGGCCGATGCAGCGATGCAGCGAAGGCGTCTAGCATGGACGTGTAAGTTGTCTACAATTCTCCGTACTGCATTTGGTCAAAGCTGAGTTGAATTCCAAAGTTACCTATTTGTCTGATCGGCAGATTTCCATCCGCATGGGCCAAGCATTCTGGAGTCGAGGGCCAGCATTATCTGCACGATTTACCGCCGACGACTTCCCGTCTCTCCAGCCTCAGTATACAGCCGGGGAGGACTTCGCATCCTTGCTCCAAGCCCAGGTAGAGTTGACTACCTTGTTTGGTAATGCACACGATATTCTATTCGCATCCAAGCAACGGACAGCTGAGCTTATGGCCCGTGGAGACTATACAAAGTACATCGACGACGCTAGCCGTGCTGTCGTGGCTTGGGAATCAGCCTGGAGCCGACTTACTGCCTCTCCCCATTTAAAATGCTGTTTGAAGATGATGGAGAAGTACCTTTGTTTGTACGTCAATGCCTTTGCGTTCCAGGCGGTTCTCTATAGAGCATCGGTTTCTGGTGTAGATGTTTCGAAGCCCTGTTTTCCACACTCTACTATGGCCAGTCCGGATGCAAGACATATCTACGAAGCGGTGAATGCCGCCGAAGCTCTCCTAAAGATTGTCACTGAGGATGTTGACCCTGAGAAGCACTTACGATATATGCCAGCTCGCTTCTATCTGTGGGTAACCGTAATTTCCTAGTGCGTTAGGTGCAGCGTTTTGCTAATGATTTGACTCAGATATGAAATACACTCAGCAGTTTTCTTATACAAAGCACACGCAGCTGGAGCCGTATCATCCGGCAAACACATTCAGACAGCCAATTTAATGCGGCGCTTTATTATCATCCTCGAAACTGCAGCTACAGATACCAACCACATCGCCTCTAAATATGCCAAACTTCTACATAGCCTATGGATTCAAAGGACAGAATCCTCAGGAGATGGAGCGAAAGCAAGGAACAATGACGGAGGAGCTCACTTCGATGAAGTTGGGAGTACGGATTCACTAGGTGTGAATGCCAGGGAAAGCGATGGTAACCAGATTCACCTACCGTCCTTCGACGACATAGGACTCCAACCTTTGGACTGGATAGAATCTGTTGAGGGGCTATTCTCGATGCCGGCTGTTTTCCCTTGGGATTAACCTATCTATTAATACAGTTGGATGGATTTTGACATATCTACTGATCAAGTGCAGACTGAACAACTTAATGTCTCATTATTGCTTCTTATTACTTGTTGTGGGAGAAATGAAAAAATAGGCGAGTACGGGATGATATCTGTTTATGAATGGGGAAGAGAATGCCTAGCTTGACTTCTCAGAGGCTGCCACCAGGAACTTTGTGCACAGTACGCCAAAGTACGTCTGGAAGGTGCCGCCCCGGACGTAAACGGCCTCAGCTTATCTGGTGAGAAATTACATGCCTTTACACTTGTCAGGACATGGAATTTCTACTGCTTAATGATTATCTATGAGTTTCGCCCTAGCAGACATCATCGAAGTGTAAGACAAAGGACTTTCATTAATTAGAAAGTCTGTGTCTAGTCAAGGTGCCTGAAAGTTGTATTCTGAGGAATAAGAAATTAAGGATAAGCACATACTTCATTTGAGCAAGGCTTCCAAGTTTCGGTCAAATATTGTGTGTGTACATGTGGCCAAGGCTGGGGCGCAAATCTTCCATGGCTTCGTCATATCGCCAAAATTCTAATGTGCGCCCAGGTGGTTGTGCCACCCCAGCCAATCGAAGTAAAAGAAAGGAGACAGCAGTTTTCTTAATTCAAGCAGAGCGAAGCAAGCTTAACAGTTTCATGCGACTACTTCCAAATCCAAAGCAAGCGTCCTGTGCATTTCAATGCAGCATGTATGCTCGACTGAGAATGTTTGACAGCGCAGAGTTGAACCTGTGAAGACTGCCAAAGGGCCAAAAGCAACTTAATGCAACTTTAAGTGTCCTCTCCAAAGACCCTGAGAAGTAAATATTCCATGAGGGTCCACCGACTCTTGAATCTCCCTGAGCCGCTTGAGGTTTTCCTGACCGTAACCCGCGAACACTTCATCAGCTTGGCCTGACCTGGCGTATCCCGCGTATATATAGGGGTGGGCAACCCCAAGATCTACAGCAACGTCTTTAAGGCGGCTGATAACGTTGGTTGTCATGGTTCCGACAGGTCCATCCCCTTCCGCGTTGGCCCACCCAGTGGAGATCATAATTACTATGACGTTGTCAGCGTTTGAATCTAACCATTTGTACTCGAAAGAGAATCTCACTAAAAAGGGATCCATCCTGGTTAATGCCCAAAGCATTACCGCCACGTTCCTTCATCTTTGAAATAGCATTACTATGCAAGGGATAGAGAATGAAGTTCGTAACAAGACCCTGTACGGTCCTGATTGCTCGAACCTCCTCTCTGAATATTTCCAGGGCCCTGGACAAAAACTGTCGTGAGGGTTGTACGGTGATAGATTGGAACAGATTGCTGTCATGATGTCAGCACACACTCGGCAGTCCTGAGATGCGTCACAAATACTTACCGTGTTACTCCCAGAGGTGGGTTTGATACCAGGTTTGCCAACTTGTCAATCCGAACGTTCCTACTCACAGGAACGATGCTGTTGATCTCCCTGAAGACTGGTGGGTCCTGAAGTGGTTGCTCGTAGCGCTGTGTAGTACCAGTACTAAATAGATCGGTTGAGGGATTGTAGGAGTGGAAAAGGTCCAAGCCCAAGTTAAGATCCTTGGTAAGGTCCTCCCTCGTGTAGATATCGTAGACTTTATCAACAACCGTCTCAGTCTGATTCTGACTGTATGCTACCGAGGCGGAGTAAACGGGACCTTGGGAAAACGTGCGGACTGAGAAGGCGGTGACGATGCCAAAGTTATTGCTGCCCCCTCGAAGAGCGAAGTAAAGATCAGGGTTTTCGTGTTCAGAAGCAGTGACAATTGTGCCGTTTGCAAGGACAACCTAACAAAGAGTGGGTGGTCAGCTCACGAAATAAGTGCCACCCGTTGGTGTGGAAAGAACTTTGGGGGAGAAAGTTGGACTGACCTCATGTTCAATGACGTTATCAAGAGACCATCCGTATTTGTTCGAGAACTGTGAAGTTCCTCCGCCCGTAGCAAACCCGCCAACTCCAACTGAGGATACTCTGCCGCCAACAAAGGACAGGTTTCTCGCCGCTAGAGCAGTGTAGACTTGGCCCGTCGTGGCACCGCCCCCAACACGAGCCATCTGGCCATCGGGCGCTGGCTCGATGGAGTTGATCTTGACAAGGTCAATTGTCACGCCACCGACAGAGTTGGAATCGTCCGGGTGTCTCGAATGTCCACCGCCCTTGACCGCAAATCGGCACCAGTTTTTAACCACGATATCTATGATACGGGCGACATCGTTTGCGGTGGACGGCACTACTCGACACGCCGGGCGGACCTCTTGTTGCTTCGCGTCCCATATGGTGAAGTTGTCGTTGTCGGGGTAATGAAAATCGACGCCGAAGATGGAGGAGAGTTGGCTACACTGGGAAATGTCAGTTTGATTGACCACCTCGGGATGTGTTCGTTCCTCACCGATTCCTGACAGCCATTCGAAACTGAGGAATTTGCTGCTTCGCCAGTAGCGAATTGGCTTAATAAAGCAAACGCTCCGTAGAGAGTTGATACTAGTGGAGACATCCTGGCTGGAGAGTAAAGACTGACTGCAATGAATCCCTTCGCAACAGCGTTGATCAGCGTTGATCGATACGTCAGAGAGCTGCGTGTTGTTTCTTAGGAAAGACCTCGGGATTCTAGGTTCGGACAATGGCCTTTTATAGTACTAGGAATTGGCGACTGTGATGTATAATCAACTCCGTTTTCGTGACTTGATTCAACAAATGCCGAAGCTCTTACCAGTCAGTCCCTGGAGTGCCTAGTGCAAACGGGCCGAGGTGGTGTTGCCAAGGGACCAAATTAATCAAGATGACGAACACACAAGTAAACATTGATCCATTGCCCCGTAGTGCGACATCTTGTAGTTAATCGGCGGCCTCCACTCGAACTGAAGACACTAGTTCGAGTTTGTGTAAGTGCGATAGAAGGCTGGCGGACTGTTGTAATTTTTTCCTCTTTTTTTGTCTTCTTTTTCCTTCGCGTTTGCCTCTGTAATTTCTTTACAGCCCAACACAATTCCTTCAAGTAGCACCACTAGGCCCGTAGAATGTGACTGTCTCTGAGCCCGCCAAAAGGATGTCAACTTGTGCCTACAGAGATACGGATGTCACACCAGCTAAGACAACTCCAATGACCCCACTCGGCGCAGATCTCATCTGGGCAGGTAACATTTACTCCAGGCGGGCTCCAAAATTCATCAAAACCCGATTGGCCATCACTGACTTCTCAGCGAGCAGGGGTGTCATCAACGGAGTTAAAGATAACACCCGGTCAACATTAACAAGCTTATAGTATGTTTCCCCAAATCTTGGTTCATGGCAGCTACTTACCATGAATACAAAGCCGTTACCTGTCATGCAGTAAAACATCCGTATCGAGACGAAGGCTTTGTCAAGACGGGGACAAGCCTGGCTTTGGAGCTAACCTGTCTAAAGTCCGGCTGATCAGCAACCATGGCAGCCTGAACCCTGTTTGTTTTTACCCCTTGTAACCACCTCCTCGGCCAAGATTTCCTGAAGGTGAAATTTACTTTCCGGTGATTAGAGAGGAAGAGGTTGCTACGGAAAGCGTTGGAGTGCAATGCTTCTATAAAATGTCTTTCTCGGAACCCGTGTGTCACCTCAGAAGTCAGTGCCGCTACTTGAATTTCCCGGATCAGGGTGTACTTTCTGGGATAGTGACACCAGAAATTTCTGATCATAATAAGCATTCTCAACTATCTATCGAGCTCGACTTTAATCTCGCGTATCGATAGAAAAAGATGTTGAACAACCAAATCAGGAGATGCGGATGTGGTCAGCACACTAGATAATGAAACCAAAGGCTTCAACTGTCTTTCACATGTGATGCCCCTTCTTTCTGATAAGACAGACTGTTCGAGATGCTCAAGATCAACGGATGGTAGTGCATATTTTGAGGGTCCATCCCATAGCTCAGGACAAGTGTCTCTCTCAGAATGTGCAATTTTCTAGGCCCGGTTGATCAGTCTTACCGTCACACATTGTCCGGCAATGCCAGTTGAGGAGAAGACCTAGACAAGCCCATCTGATCCTTCAACACTTTAAACTGCTCCGCATGCGTGTATGAACGTATTCTTAAACCACGCAACAGCAAAGACTCTCTGCTCTAATCCGAATTTTAACCATGGGATCTCGTAGCTTCCGATGATAATAGGTCTGTTTCCCTTCTGCGAGACAAGACAAAGACGGATGCAAAGCCAACAGTTGTCTGCTAAAATGCAGTGGCAGACCCAAAATACGTCTCAATTATTGGCATTGCACTGGGCTTCCCTGAGAAGCATTTGCTATTGCGGCAGTGGCAGTGGATTAGAAAAAGACAGTCGGCGAGGTTTTGCGGCTTGATCAAACCATGAATCTAGAAGAAATAAATGAAAACACTTCAACAACCATCAGCAGTCTCATCTTGCTAAAGTAGTTACACCTTCCACACAGTCCCCTCACTCTCAGCCAAAGCCGGCATGCAAGGAGGCTCCTCGAGAATTCTAAACGCACGTAGCAACAGACGAAAGAAAGCACGAATTAGAGCTCAATCCTACCCCAGTCACGTTATTTAGGCCCATTCCAGAGCTCGACTAGAGAAGAGGGGATATCTCGGAGAGTGTCAACATGGTCTTATGGATGTAGTGCGCGCCCTAGGTGGGCCATAAAGAGAATTAGGATAGGTTTTCATGATGAGAATAGAAGAACCATCACAAGTAGAAACATTGTAGAGATATTCAGCGAGCTTCGAGTAGATAGCTAGAGGTAACGCTACCAACCAATTTGGAAAGTATTTATCTGATCATGGGCTTCCTATACTCCAAGATACGCCCCTGAAAGCAGTCACTTAAAAGACAATGCTTTTTTTACTTCATTCGAATTTCTGTTTGGTTTACTTATAATTTTATCGTTGCATAGTAGCTCTAGAGGCGAACTCAAGCTTCCTGAACTCCCAACAGTAGTCTTTGGTTAATCTTTGCAAAACCTAGACACGTACGGCATGCTCTGCCGCTTGCTTCTATCAACTACCGAACCTTTCAGGTCGATAAGACGCATCTACTCTGGTAAAATCTGCAGAATTGAATTCTCTCACTGACATAGTTTCTGCCAACTTTAGTTTTTGTCGAATCGTTCCCTTCACCTCAGCCATCAGATATTGTTGCCTGCTATGCTTGTACGGAGAAATTCATCCGTTTGCGATGGGTACAGTGGTGAAGTTCAGGTTCGACGAAAGACTAGCGGGGATGTTGCTGGCGGCTGGTCATGGTCGCGAGATTGATAGTTGCCTCCACTATCAAGATTGAGGGTGTTTCACCTCGCCCAAACACCTCAACTCTCTCGGGGCGCTTTGGGTGCCCTGCGTCCGCTGAGTGTTGTCGAGCAAGACCGTCACGAGACTAACTGCCGCAGCCCTCGATGTGATCGTAAGCGGCCTGTATGATTCCTCCCTGCCCATGTGAGCCGCTGGAAACATGTGACGAACGGAGCGTATAATATCTGTTGGCTCCTCTCAGTGGGTTTATCGGAGACGCTGTAATCAATATTCCATTGACGCTGTAACATTCATGGCGTAATTCGTATCGCATCATGCGATCATTTCCGGTCCTGGATCAAAATGGCTTGCAATATTGGTCCTTGTCGTGCTTGTAATCCTCGTAAATAGCCTCCCACATCACCCGATCAGCACATTTTGGTCGGTCGGGTTTTTCTTCCTCGTCCTGGGGACATTCGGGCAAGGCGGCCTCCCATTGATCGTTTGAATGCGGCACCCAAGGCTTCGGCAGTGGCCAGTCGCTAAAGTGAACCAAGTACGCTCTTGAAACCTCGGCCATGGCATTCCACTGCTCATCCTCGTCGGGCGCAAGATAGTTCTGGTGGTCCTTGCTGCGGAACTCGCCCGTTAGCAGGGCCAGCCGTCGGTGAGGTAGGATCATGGCCGAGTTCTTGAACATGTGGTTCAAGACCTCCATATCGAAGTCGCCTGACTTCCGCGCCTCCTTAACAATCTTGTTATAGCGCGCCTTGTTCGGCTCAATAAGCATCACGTGCGAGCTCAGCACCTGTTCGACAACAGGTGTGTCTTTTTCACTCAGCCAGTATGCACGCGGGACCGCAACGGCAGCCATTGGGGCAAGGAAGTAGTGGTCCATGTTGTTGAGAATCTGAGAGTCGGAGTCGAACGCCAGGACGCGTGTGTACTCCGTCAAGTCGAAAGCGTGAAACTTGGTAAGGCTCTTGGACCACGTTGACGAGCCTTTATGTGTAGTAATTAGGTCAAAGGGTCGTAGAACGACGTGGGGGGAGACATCGTGGAGTTTTCGAATGGCCTTTGCCTCTCTCGAATCCCCTGTGGCCCACTTCTTGGGGAAGATCAAGACCTGGTCATGCTTTGCACCGAATCTTTCCAGGCGGTTAAAGTTAATCACCTAATATTGATGTATCAGTTTATTCTGCGTCCTCATAATGCACGGGTCTTGCGCAAAGCTTTCGGCGCTTGGGGAAGACTGACCGCATTACAGAAATAATCAATGTCCGTCGCGTACTGTACGTAAGCAAACCGGGGTTCAAGCTGCTCGGTGGTCCAGAATGGCTTTATATCCAGAATAGACGAGGCGGGCTCGACTGTGGTATTCTTCAGGATATTATTGAGAGGACTAGTAATGTAATTGTGCTTGATTGATTCGTAGCCCGATATAAGCACGAATACGAAAATGGCGCACGCCAGCGCAATCGCACGCTTTGTCGACATAAACATGATTTAAACAGGCGATGGGGTATTAGCATGAGAAAGCTTGAAACTCGAAGCAGCGCTGATGCGCGGTACGACCACCTTGTCAGGTCTTTTTCGCCATGAAATAATCGGATAGAAAATGCCGAAAGAAATCCCAAAAAGAAAAAGAAAGGTTGCAAAGCAATCAAAGAAGGGGGGACGAGGGAGTTTAACACATGCTCGCAAAGTAGCGGTTATGTCGCCAGCAACTTCCCCTTCTGCACCAGCGGCGCAGCAAGGGGCGTTCATAAAGGTGACAAGCCTACCCCAGGTAGTCAGTCAGTCGTATAAGGCTTGGTTTGCTGTTGGCTATCCGTACAGAAATGCCAATTCTGATGCCTGGGCATTACATGGAGCAAGGTTCGCAGGAGCACCAGACCTCGTATTTAGTCACCCTAATCATCGCGGAGGTGGAGACAGATACCTATTTAGGGGTCTGACACCAGCCTTGGGGTTCTTGGGTAGTGACTAGCGCGCGTTATATTTTGATTGAGAGAATCGGGTTCCATCTTGGCTTGTAGTTGATTGGCCCAATGCATAATGACAGAGTCGATCGTTGTTGCTCTTCAGACTGGGGGCTGTCGGTTGTAACAGTGCATAGTGAGATGTTCCAAAGGAACGTTCGGAAGGAAATGGCCCCCCACTGTGTGCTAAAGCATAAGCATATTGCACGGCAATCCCGGCGCGGTGAATGCCGATAAAACAACGTGCTGATCCGCAAAAAGGGAAGAGGCAACCAGGAAACCGCCAAGCAGAAGGGAAAACGAAGAGATTTTCCTTAAATCCAACATGACTTCTCGACTTTTGGAGACAAAGCAAATGACATTGGAAAGCTGCGGTATGCGCGTTTGGCGTGCCTAACAACTGCAATTGTTCTCGTGGCGGTAAGCATGCCTTGACAAAATTTGTGGGCAAGCTGGGCTAGACAGAAAGCTTAAAGTTCTCCTGTTAAAATGCGGACAGCATTTTGGTAGGTTGGAAAATGGCACCATGTCTCATTTGCAGGTTCACCTATTTGGATTCAGAAAACGCTCAGTCATCAGCTGCAGCATAGGCTGCAGACCCGCCGGAGGACAATTCCGTAAGGACACGAGCCTCTGAGTGCCGTCGTCTTGTCCGAAGGCATCAAACCGTTCATTTCCCTGGCCGGCGCCGCGTGGGGTCTCCTTAACAGCATGGGGGAAGGGGGGGGGCTCGGCATTCTCTGCCGACTATCAGGGTTATATCCATACTGGCCACGATGGTTCTGCCATTCCAGCCCTCATACATAGTACACACATCTTAACAATATCCCATACCTGATACTCTCGCAGGTTAAGCTCATCATGACGCCTATTTATTAGCAAGCCCCCTTTTGAGGCAGAATCTCGAGTCATGGCGGTGCTTGGTCGTCATGGTAATAGGCATGGTACCAGCACAGATCGGGTCTGCCTCGCATTTTTTTCAGGAGGCACGTGCCACCGCAGTAGACCTAGATGCGATCTTTGCGGTCGTCACCGTGGCTGTGCCGGGGACGCGCAGTGCCTTTGCGAGCGTATACGTAGAAAGAGTCCTGAATGCCTCACAGAAACAGGTTCATAGTCCATAATGCCCAGCAGGCAGCTTGCAGTTCTTTGTGTGCAGCCGACAGCTACTTGAGGCAATCAGACTTCAGAGCTGAAGGTTCTTCGGCGAATACACGATTCTGGTCAGAAAGTTGATTCTTCGCTGGCCGCTGGAGCCTTCCTCGTGCCTTGGACATTTTGCATAGAAGAATCAGTCGCCGAAATTTATGCCTGGAGCTTGGGTCTTCCAGCAGACTAGACACGTTCCACTGCTCGCATAGCCTCAATCAATGAGCCACCAGGTAAGCCATCAGGTGACTGTAGATCCGGGGCTGAAGATTGTGTACTGACCCGTGGCATTGCATTGGTTCTGGGAGGTGCGTTTGAGTCTTTATGGAGCAACGAAGCACATGGTGATTCCGTTAGAGCAAGAGAATGATAAGAAGCCTAGAAACGAATCAATAGTCTACTAATGAACACCACATACATACATGACCTGCAGTACCCCTTCCTCGGTGGTTTCGGCAGACAATGGTGAGATAATGAGTCAGAGCCCACATCATTTGAAGCACTTCGGATAGTCTAGTTATGCAAAGTGAGTTTCCCTGATCTCCGTGAACTCTGGGGAACAGCCTTGGAGAGACTCGCTCACTTTTCTTCACAGTACGTGATCAGAAGCGATTGTTCGTTGGAATAAACCCTCCGGCCCCCAAAGGAGCAGAGCCCATCCTCTTGCAAGCTGGTGCCGGATCGTCGGTATTGTACAAGAATGGCTGCCTAGACTATGCTGGATATCCTCTCTTCTCACTCTCAGTAAAGAAGATGACCATGCGCCACAACTTCTTGACCATGTCCTCCGCTTCGTCGTCCAAAGCCTGTGGTCATGTTAGCACTGTAAACGGGGAAAGATATGGGTTTCGTTGTACGTACCGCTGCAAGCTCCTCTACCAAATCCGATGGCTTCCCGTGCTTCCGTAGGTGCTCCTCTACCACCTCTACCAACATTTCCTCTTGAACACCGAGATACTCGACAATCTTCTTTTCCACAAAGGGTCGGAGTTTGTCGCGGATGATGGCGTCGTCCAAGTAGTCCCACTGCACACTCCAGTTCCACAATCCCTCTTTCTCTGACGGAATCTCCTGTGCAAGGGCGCGGACGGCTTTGCTGATCTCCTCCTCTGTCATCTTATCCGCAGCAGTCGTAGGCTCGAATTGAATAGGAATAAGTTGTCTCCTCGTGGTGCTGTCCTGCTCCTCATCGTCAAGCAGACCCTCCACCTCAGCAACGGTCCGCCGTTGCGGCGCCACACGTTGGGCCTGAGCACGTTGAGCAGCAGCGCCAAGTGACAATTTGAAAGGCGCGGGCGCAGAGGCTGCCGCTTGCTGCCGTTGCTCCATCTCCTGAGCTTGCTGGTCGAGGAAGGAATCCGCCATGCCGCGCGCCCTCTCCATGTCTGCCGCCTCTCTGCGTCGCTCATCCTCTTCTGCTCTTCGGTCTGCCTCATCCCTGGCCTGTTCGTCGGCCCTCTCGATCTGTCTTTTCTTGACCCAGCCCGCATGATCGCGGTAGTATAGGTGGTTCTTTCTGGATGCTTCTCGCTCGTCATCCCAAGCCTTCTCCCTCTCCAGCTGCTCTTGCACCCGTCTTTCCAGACTTTCCTCTTCTTGCAGCTCGCGCTCCTTCTCTCGTTCCAAAGCTGCTGCCCGGGACCGTTCTCTGTTCACCCACTTTCGCTCTGCCTCAAGATACATCTTGTCATCCTCAGACTTTTGCTTCGAGAGCTCCCGTTGGTGGAGTTCCTCGTCGTCGGCATCGGTGTCTTCGTCCTCGCGGTTGATGGAGAGCTCGGCGTTGGATATTCCTCCATTCACGAAAGACGTTGAACGGGCACCATTCTGTCCCCTAGGACCAGACGGCGCATTGTGCATGCCACGGGGGCCAACAGGGATATTATTGGAGTTGGAAGGCGGCGGCGAATCCAGCCGAGACGGGCGAGAAGGAGCGTTGCGGTTCCGCTCCATCTCCTCCATCTCTTCTTCGCGCTTGAGACGCTCCATGTCTCGCTTGTTGCTGCGTTCTCTGAATGCTGCGATCTCGGCGGCGACGACTTCCCTCATCTCCGCAGGTATATCTGCAAGTTCATCATCCTGAGCCAGAGGGATATTGACAACTTCCACATTCTCCCCGGAGTTGCCCATGGATACGTCACCTTCTCCATCCGTCGTTATCGCGGTCTTGGGATACACAAGATCTCGAACGACCTGCTTCAACGCTTCCTTCGCGGACTGTGTCCTAGATTCGGCAGCGCTATCGTCACCTCTGCTCTCTTTGTAAGATTCGAGGTATTTAAGAGAATTCGGGTCGATCGTAACCTGAAGCTTGACCATTTCAACACCATCAAAGGAGTCTCCCGACGGAGGCGGTGCTTCCGATGGGCTCTGCCGCTTGAGGGGAACCTCGAGGTCTTGGAGTAGGTCCGAAGCAGTCGCAAAAGAGTCGGCATCCTCGTACTGTGCGAAGCCGAACTTGGCTCCCTTGCCATCAGAGAGCACCGAGGCTGCAGCGTCCCATCGTCGGAGTTTGCCTACGGTATTGAGAATCCTCTCAATGCCTTCGTCACCTCCGACACCATCCGGAATCTTGTGCACGAATAATGTCCGTAGCTTCTCCTCGTTGGTTGGGGGTACCAACGACTGCATGTGCTCTCGAGCGGCAGCTCTTGATTGATCGTACCCGCGGTCCATTCCCAATCCTGCCCTTCCGCCCGTCGGGGTGTTGTTGTCCTTCCTTCCCGCATCGGGGCCACCTGGCTTACCGCCTATGGTTCCAAGTCGGATAACGGGTGCACTGAAGTTGATGTTGGGTAGGTTCGCGGGGGCTTGAAAGTTAGGCGGCAGGCCGCTTTGTCGGTTAGCTTGTGCGTTGTTGGACTGCTGGACACCGAGAGGTGGTGCCATTCCTGGAGCGGAAGACATGCCTGGCGGAGGGCCTAAGAATGGTCAGCATTACATCTCGACATCGGTGCGTGGTGTTCCAAACCTAGACCAGGTGGAGGAGCCATGCCGGGCGCGGCGTTCGACCCCGGAAAGCCACCGTAGGTCGGAGGCGGGCCATACGGGTTTCCTGCTGGAGATGTCAGTAAAAGACACCAAAAGTTGAGCAAACAGGCGACGCACCTCCATAAGGGTTGTACGACATGTTGATAGAATCAGGGATGCCGTGGATTCAAAGCCGATCGTCGGGTCGTCGGTCGACACTTTGGAGGAATTCGCGAGCGTGCCTCGACTCGTAGATATAAATCGTGCAGTCGTGCAGAACTGCGTTGTCGTTGGAATTTAAATCTCGCCACCAAACTGTCGAACTAATTGGCACTTATGGAGGGAAGGGGTGAAGGTAGGAGCAGCTGAAGGCGTGACGAAGAGCTCCGAAGCTCTTGCTCAGGGCCTGATCCAGTTCTTCCCAAAATTCGGCGCGAGCAACGCGAACCAGCCTTGCAACGCGACAGCTCACTGATTGGCCCGTGTTGTGGGGTGGTCGGGTTTTCGGTGCCACCCTTATCCGAGAAAGCTCCGATTCGCGACTCGACCTTTGCAGGAAATCTTTCGGAAGCTCGCGCTGTAAGGCCAATTCAAGCGCAATCAAGCAAGCCTATCTCGACCGTTGCGTTCACCCGGCTGCTCCGGTGCTCAATCGCCATGTGAGTAACATTTTATGTAGAATCAAGACCTCAAACCTGACTTTTTCCTTTCTAGGGCGTCCGAAATGGGGTTGCTGAGCAGGAGACTGCTCACCTCCTGTACCATCCACAGTCATTCCATGCGAGCATCGCAAGTCCTTCGACAGCCTCTATGGGCGCAGCCTCGTACCTTTGCAACCTCTGCTTCTCTCTGCGCTCCCCCTCGCTCTGGCGGACGGCCACCCACCAGCGACAAATTTACCAAGCCGACCCCGACCATCCCCACCCAGACACCACCCCCTCCGCCCTCCTCTACAGCAGCAGCTCCTTCTGGGGAGAAGTCCAAGAGCCCATTCGTATACGATGCAACCTCTGACAGCTTCGACATCTCCAAGATCATCGCTATGGAGTCGGATGAGTTCCTCAAGAAACACTACCCGAGCGGCCGACAAGAGCCCGAACTGCGCACGCGACCCGCAACCGGTCGTACCATCCATCTCACCACCAATGTGGACCTGGTCAAGGCGCTGAAGCAACTCGACTTCCAGTGCAGAAAGAACAAGACAAAACGTTTGTTCCAGCTGCAAAGATTCCACGAACGTCCAGGAAAGAAGCGCAAGAGGTTGAACAGTGAGAGATGGAGGGCTCGGTTCAAGGATGGATTTGTCGCTACTGTGCAGCGAGTGCAAGAATTGAAGAACCAAGGCTGGTGAGGAGAGGAAGGGGAAATGCGTGGCCCATTACCATCCAGTGGTGCAGCCTCCCATGCAGTGTACAATATGTAGCAATCACACGCAATCTTCTAATGTTGAGGATCATGTACCTTATTATGGATCGTAAGTATTTTACGCTTCGCTTACGCTACTTAGGGTGGGACAACTTCTTTACAGGGGTTTCTCCTCGAGCGGTCTTCTAAAGGGTGAGGGGGCCGGGCTTGTCTTGATCCTTGGCCGACTTCTAAAGACTGCCTCCATATCTTCAACTGCCATAAGCTCCTCGGCAAGTATGGACGCGTCTGGGTCCAACTCCATTGTTTCTTCCTCAACAACGGGGACCTGGCTCTCTGTCCGTGCTCGAGTCCGAGACTTCTTCAGCGACCTCTGCCTATCCAATTGTGCTCTTTGGCGAGCAGCCTCAAACCCTGCCATGCTCTTCCGTGTACGAGATACCAGGTCGTCTTCGTTCGTGATGCAGATCGTAAGGTCCTCCCCCGGTCTGTTTGCACTGGCGAGAGGTAGTTGAAGATTCATGGTGTCGTCATCTTCCTCGTCATCTTCCTCGTCATCCGGATCGTACCGAACGCTGCGGGAGGTTCTCGCCATGGAGAGTCGCGTCCGCTCGGCGAGGGACAAAGTGTGCCTAGGCTTAGCTCGTTTTACAGGTGAAGGTGATGCGTTGTCGATGGACTCCAAGATTTGGTCTGCCAGCTCCTGCGTGGGAGACTTAGGCGGTTCTGGAGAATCTTCTTCCCTTTCAAGCGCAACAATGGGCTCATTTTCTCTCATTGAAGAAGAGCTGGGAGGTCGACTGGGAATCTTCTCTGTAACTTCGTTTTCCTCCGGCAATGGCGGAGTTGGTGGTGGTATAGATAGTTCGGCGTGGGAATCTGGAGGTAAAAATGGTGGGCTGGGGAGGGGGGGAGGTAAATCGGCCGGGCGCCTTATCTCGTCGGAGAGATGGATTGTTGGTCGCTCCAGTCGTCTGGGATGGAGCATAGCATCCTGGAACGACGGGCGCCGTAATTCATTGTGTGAGCCGTGGATATCGTCTTCTAGCTCACTGAGCTCCGATATAGTCTCCTCTCCCAGGCTTTCTCTTGTCCCCGATGTTACTTCTGGCTTCTCAGGCTGGCGAGTCCGCGGCCCCAACATTTCGGCAAGGTTGATCATAGGAGCGGAACCGACTTGAGCCAACTCTGCCTTGCAGCTATCCAGAAGGTCCACATAGTCCTTCGTTAGAAGAGGACTCTTGGTGGCAAGCTGGTTTTTCGGGCCCGTGCGTCCAAGATGCAGGTTCTCATGCATGTCGAATCCCAGGCCAATGCCGCGTTTTGCCTTTTTTGGTTGCGATGCCGTGCTTGGAGCAGCCTTGCGCCTGTCGCCAAACATCCTCGACTGAAAGTCTTGCCATTTTGCCAGCCTCTCCTTCTGCGTCCTTACTCGGCCGTCCAATTGTTCCAAAAGACCCTTGCCTTCATCTTCTAGTTCGGATAAATGACCAGACTGCAAACGTCTCCAGACTCTGTCGAATGGTGCTGATAAAAGTCCGTCCTTTCGTGCATTTGAGTCGCCATAGAGCAATGTTTCCATCCATTGTTCATTTCCGGCCCAATTGTTCCGCACTGTTCTCCAGGTCTCCAATTTCTGGTCATCCGAGACATACCGATCTTGCGAATGCTCTCTGGCAGCCTTGATCTGTTCCTTTCTTCGAGCGATTCCTTTGTCCTTCAAGTCCAACAACTCGGCAAGGTCTCGGTACTGCTTCCTCGCCTTGTCCTTTCGTCGCATCGCATTGGTGATTGAGACCCTATGAGCAATAGCAAGTGATACCAGCTCCGTTCGCTCGGCGCTGTATCCACGGTTTTCCAAAGCCAGTTGCTGGGCGACGGCAGGGTATTCGCGTTCGGCTTCCGAGACTTCGGCGACGATCTTCTTGAGGACGGCAGAGGAGAAAACGGCGAGTACCTCTTCTAATCGCTCTCCTTTACACTCATCCAACATGGTCTTGCGAACCACGGCATCTCGTCCCAAGACTCCATTTTTCTTGGCCAGTTCGAGGCTTCGTAAAAGAGCGGCTCGTAAATTCAGAGATTGGACATGGTCTCGAGGCGGGAAGAAAGGCTGAAGCTTCTGCGGGTCGGAAAATTAGCAGAAGTCCAATATAGATCATTTCCCACGTACATTCTGCGCTTCCTCTTGGTCCCACAGTACGAAGAGCTGGTAGAGGGTCCATTCAACGCACTGAATGCGCTTCTTCTGCACAGCAAACGTCTGTCCGTCGAATCCTGGCCAGTCCGGATACGACGGAAAGTCAAGCAAGCGAATGTTGGTCAGGAATAGGGCGACATTGGTGGGCGGTACCGGACTCGCGGCTACAGAAGGGATGGGTGCGCCAGACGACTTTGTTGATGTCCCAGGGCGTGGTTGCCGGGCTCGGGCGAGCAAAGAATTGGGCGGCAAAGTAGCCATGACGACATTTTGCTGAAGAAAGATGGTCACGAAGAATTGGTTGAATCTTTTCGCCTTGACTATGCCGTCAAATAGGGGGAAAGGGGGACGTTTGAGCCGGCGCGTGTCGCATTGAATAGACCCCAGATGCAGCAAGCGCAATTGTTGTGTTGACGGTGGGGGAAAACAGCGGTGGAGGGATCAGCCCAGCCCGGCAACGCTAAATTAGTGGCCGGGGGTCCCCAGGTACGTTCCTTGCCTGTCACTTTGCTCACCATGACTCCACCTTGCTTCACCGAGAGCCGCCCGGTGAATCTATTTACCTTCTCGGCATTTTCTTAGGCAGCTCACCCGGTCTTCAGGAGAAAAAAATTCAAGTTCGTTGCTTGTGACACACCGTTTATTTTCCTCCAGGTTGTTTGAAAAATATTCTTTCCGAGTCCCGATTCCCAACTTTTCTCAGTTCCTCGCACTAACTACGATGTAGTGTGCACTCTAGCAAAGCCACCTGTCAACCAAAATAAGTTCCGACGGGTGTCTGTGCCATTACAATAGCGCCGATGTTAACTCTGTGTACCAACGTATATTAGAATACATATGATAGCTACTCGGGCAACAACAGTATGACGTCCTCGCCAGTCTATACTAGACAAGTGTATGTATCCTACAGACACCCCATAGGAGCATACATTCCTGGACATGACAACTATGCCGGCATTCTTCTCAACAATATACAGGCTCAAAAGTCTGTATTTCGTATACTTAACTATAACTGCATCAAAATATTGTAATTCGCAGCGCCCATTCACAGCAAGTGTTTCACTTACTTTGCTAGATTAGGTGCACCGTGTGCAGTTGCTCAAGTTCTCACATAGCTGTCGGCAACAGTTTCAGCCTCCATTAGAAACGATATTTTATTTTTCTGACTGGCATTGGGTTGTCGAATGATAGCTGACGAACGTTGAGGACAAAGCTTACTCAACAGCAGTTTTTTTGTTTTTTTTACGCCAACGTTTGCGGTATTCATTATTACCGTTTGTCGATGTTTCTCAAAATGTACTGTATCCTGACAATACAGAGCAAGTTCTGGAATTGCAGAAATTGTACAAACAGATTTAACCTCCTAATCCGAGTTCGGCAGGGGATGCAGCGAAGAGCTTGTCACACACCCAACATGTTTGGATTTTGTATTTTTGGCTACTTGTTTCATTGGTCGCAAGGGCACTTACGATGCAGCCAGGCACAGGATGCTTCTTCGAAGTCTCAGATTCTGGTTGTGTCAAATTTGGATTTTGCATTACCGACCGGTCCCGCTACATTTCCCTCACGCTGGCTAGTATGTGACATTTTTATGTATATTTACCTAGGTGTGACTAAAACACTCAAACGATTTGTAACTTTGTGCATTAATGGTTGATTCTATTTGTTGAAAGGTATACGTGTACGTGGGATGTAATTCCATTTCAGACACCTGGGCCCGCATGTAACCATAACCCCCGGGGGTATTTCCAAGGACATTGGCAATGAAAACACAAGTCAGCGGCTGGGAACGAGATGCGCTGAGGTTATTCGGGACCGGGTTCGGTATGGATTACGTTTATAAAATGCAATATGTCTAATGGAAATAATGAGAGTAAAGAGTCTGGGTTGGTTAGGTAATGAGTACCCGCGCTCTCTCTTGGCATGCCTCTTGGCCACCCGGCATTCATGGCCATTGTCACTGCCCCCAAGCAGTTTATTTCATGCAGATCAGCGTATAAATTCCCGGTAAATCCATTTGTTCTTAAGTCATCTATATGCAGAGTATCGCATCACGACCCTTGGGTTCCCATCATCGCCGCCACAAGAGTTGTTCCTGTATTTCAGAGGTCGCCAGCCAATCATATGGAAACCAGGTCCGCCCATCCTACGATCTTCCAAAAAGCACCACTCCCTCCCGAGGATGATAGCAGATTCGGCTGAGATATAATTACAAGACGAAGCACACTGTTCCGGAAGATGCATGCATACATTCAACCGGCTTGCCCTTGGTTGGCGGAGCCCATCAAGGCATGCATCCGGAAGCATGTGCCAGAAGCCGAGTTTATCGATGACTTTGACGACTTCCCAACAGACTCAGCAGTCACCTTTCAATTTTGTGATGGCTGGGCCCTGAATAAGAATTTTGCGGTCCTGAACGCCTCAAAATCAGCATTAATCAATGCCTATCCCAACAGCGACGCACTAGCCCGAAAGGATTATCTCGCAAGAGTTGTGGAATTCTGGACTGCAAAGAGGTCAGACAGTATCTTGAGAGGTCATGTACCTCTCACGGTTCGCCTGTCTCTTGACTACGCCGAGTATGTCGATGAAGCCTTGACTGCAGCAGACGACCTTACACTGCTATACTCACTTGAAGAAAACGAGCATAAACCTGCCTCGGAACGTGAGTGGTGGATCATGAAACCCGCGCTGGTTGATTGCGGCGCTGGTATCCGTCTATTCAGCACGGTGGAAGAACTTGCGAGTCATCTTGAGCTTGCCGAGTACGAAACCGACGAGGACGACGAGAGTGAACTGAGCGAACGCAACCTGGGAGCCAGTATTAAACCGGTGTTTGATCCAGAGCATGGAAACCCCGACAGCTTTTCTCCAACTCTGTCAACTCCTGGCCTGGACTCACTTGATGCTTTGATTACGGCAACCGGAGAAATTACTCTAAAGGCAACCCAGCCTGGCGTTCAGAGGATACCAAAGCAGCAGTATGTTTTCATGGAGGGAGGGCGCATCCCCTCGGCTCAGATGCGCGAATTTGTCGCCCAGAGATACATCGTCTCAATTCCACCAATGGAGAACAGAAAATGGCATGCTCGAGCATACGTCCTTTCCATGGGACGACTCAAGGTCTACGTCTTCAAGGAAATGCTTGCTCTGCTCGCTGGGGAGGACTACGAACCACCCTGGATGAACCCCAGTCTAAAGTCGTCTCTGACCAACACGGCGCTTCAAGACGAAGATGTTTTTGTAAACAGAGAGTCAATGAGAGACTTCTGGAAGGCTCCTGACGACTTACTCCCCGGAGACTGGAAGTCTGGGGTCTTCGATCAGATCTGCAACATCACTGCCGAGTTGTTCCGCGCCGCTGCTCACACTATGGCCGACAAGTTCACAACGGTGAATAAATGCTTCGAATTATTCGCTGTGGACTTCCTCATTGATACGAACGGCACTACGTGGCTTCTGGAAGTGAACGAGACACCGGCATTCTACGATGTTGGGATTGCTGGTCCCTTGGCTTTGCGCCTCATGGATTCGGTCATTTGCGTTGCTATGGAGCACATGGGGATGGCTCGGCTTGATGACGAGAAAAATATTGCTGCTAAGAAACGACTTGTGGAAGTGCTGGATGAGACTGAGAAGCTAGCTAAAAGCAATATCACGGAGATCCTGCCGGAGAATTAGGCATTACTAAAGGATGGATCAATCGAAGGGCATACCCTAAGAAGGCGTTTTTTATTTACTTATTCACATCTGATCACAAAAGTGAAAGGTTCTATAGCTTTACCGAGTCTTTCGTATTATTCGTACTGTCGACGATCCGATGACTGTGTGAGACATAATGAGTTGTGAAATGATGGGTGAATTTACTTTCGTGGCGACTTTTCATATGCATGCCCATTTATCGCATTCCCCCTGGAATTTATTTCTATTTTCTCTTCGAAATTCACCAATGACAGACCCCAAACGACAAACAACATGATTTTCGCCCCGTTTTGATGTCGATTCGGTATTCTTAAGACAGCCTAGCTCCATGGCGTGCATGATACTCAAGCGGACAAGTTGTGGAATGTTTGGAGGCCATGTAATTCCAATCGAATTGGGAAAGACTCTAGAATTGTTCTTCGCTTATAGTTTATGTTTTGGTTATGCTTGGCGACTGAAGCCCCTGTCAAATTGCCAGGAGATCGTTTCTTGCGTTTCCACTCTGAAACTGTTATTGACCACACCCAAACACTATAGCTTAGCCGAGCTGTTTGGACAGCAATTTTACCCATAAACTGACTATTCAAACTGTGAAATACGCGCTATAAGCTTCTTCACCAATATTAACTAGTATATAATAATGCGACTAAGTGCTTCGCTGGTGGGGCTGTCTCGGGTGTGTGACAGGTGTCAAGTTCACCCCAAGGGACATGGAGCGCCTGCCTGTCAAGCTCGTGACAACTGCCAAAGTTACTTGCCACCTTAAATTGACACTGGGATGGTATCGGCTGTCAGTATTGTGTAGATAAAAACCCCATCAGTACGCCGCAGTCATTCAACCTCTCGTACCATAAAGCTTCTCAACAGTGCTTTCTCAAATTCATCCTCGGCCGGCCGACTTCACCCCCCAATAATTCATTTCACTTTCATTGTTTTGATCATCTTTTATTCTCCCATATCATATTCAAAATGAGACTATCCTCTACTTTCTTTACCCTTTTCGCTGTTTTCGGCCTTGCTGCTGCTTCGCCTCAGCGTGGGGGAAGTAGACAACAACAAAACGCCGACAAGCAGGCCCTCCGAGACCTTGCGGGAACTGACGTCGATCCCAACCTTGAAAACGGCACTAGGCTTTTATCCAACGGCCAGGGACAATGCGTGGCAGTATCTGGAAAAGCAGTATGCTCTGACTCCTCGGGAGCTACTATGTAGGTTTATCACAGTGATCGTCCAATATTTTGCCTTACATTATGCTGATACTACTTAAAGCAGCGGAAACTAAAGCTTGCGTATTCGAGTTTTCCAAAATCACCATGTTTCGGAGGTTGACTTGAACAACCTTTGGTATTATAAGTGGGTTGGGAAGATGATGTATCTCATTAGGAGAAGTATAGCTATAAAACACTTGAAATTCTTGCTCGTTCAGTGTACCCCTATTCTCGCCATACCTGTTCTCGACAAAAGCAGCCACAGAAAGCTAAACATGCGAATTTCACTTGAAAGGCCTTTCCAATGTCAAAAGTGCTCCTTGACTCTGACCCTGACGCCTTTTGAATCTAGCTTCGGGTACGGGGCCAGCCATGCGTGAGCCATGCGGACATCTGACTCGTCCGTCTCGAAGAGCTCGAAGTCGAAGCGAGTAAATAGAGCAGCGATCGTGCAGTGGAGTTCGGCCAATGCCAGGCTAACACACGTCAGTTTTCTCCTTGATTCCTACAACTAGGGGAATACGCACTTGATGCCCAGGCACTGGCGAGACCCCTTACCAAACGCAACAAAGTAGCGCTGAAGGTCAGGCCTCCCGATCCAACGCTCTGGGGCGAATGAAGTCGGCTCAGGAAACACGTCCTCGTTCATCAAAACGTCAACCGTGGTCATAGAAACCGGAGTGTTTTTCGGGATGGTCCATTCGCCATAAGTCAGCTCCGTGTCTGGCGCAAGGCGCGGGTCACGCGTAACGACGCCATGAGAGAGGCGAACAGCTTCCAGGACACAGCCATTCAGATACGGTAATTTCTCGAGCTGGTGCCACTCCTTCGGCGACCCAGCGTCAGCTATTTCTTTGCGTAGTCGCACTGAGAACGCCGGATCGCTTGCAAATTGGAATGCTGCAACGGCGAGGGCCCACGAAGTGGTGATGAGGCCCGCCGCAACCATAAGTTGGGCCTCGTCACCCAACCGGATGTCAGTCTTCTCAGACGGAGGAATGTCGCTGTTTATGACTTCATAGAAAATGTTTGCATGGTCGGCGTCTTTGTGATCACTGTGGGCCCCATCTCGAATTTCTTTGATTCGATCTCTCATGCTCTGAATCAGCTTGTTAGAATATTGGTTCTCAAACACAAGCGTCTACCAACTCACCTGCCGAAGCGAAACAAGCGGCATGATCTCCGGCTGCGTGGCCTTTACAAACCACACTGGGAGCAGGTTCAGAATCTTGAAGACGACAGGAAAATGTTGACCAAAAGCCCCGGCGCTGTGAATCGTACGAAAGGCTTCATATAGAGTCTCCTCAAAACCGGGCGACTCGAGGTGATCATACGATTTGCCAAAGGCATACTGCGTAATGACGTCTGTTGTTAAAGCAACGAACGCTCGATCGATTTTCACGACCTCCCCATCGGCCGAGGATGCAAGTTTATTGCAGAGGTTATTTACTTTGGCTTCAATTACGGGCTGGAACTCGGCGATCTTTCCTGCCGCAAAGAAGGGGTTTAATGCCTTGCGCCGGACACGGTGAAGCTCATGCGGAGACGTCGAGAAGCTGTCAGTGGAGAACCCGAAGCGGCCGGCCATGTACTCGTACTTGTCGCGCCGGCCGGAACGGATATACAGCGTGTCGAAGTACTCTGGGTCATCAATGTGGATTTCAGTTGGCGTGATACGAATGATAGGGCCTGCGGAAAGTTAGGAGGCACCGGAACAAGATATTTTTACCATGGACGCACCGTATTTCTTGTGGAGAGCCTGCACATGAGAAGTGAACTGCCCTGGGTGGACGACATCGTAGTAGAACTCATACCAGTTGGACAAAGCTGCTAGCTTCGGGCCGGGGAATCTGGCAAGCGGGGACAAGTATAGTCGATAGATAGTAAGACATGTGACGTATGTCAAGAAGAGCAACGCCAGCGCTCCAAGGTATGAGCCCGAGGGGATCGGTAAGGGCGCCATGGCACGTTTGTCGATGGAGCCGGATGATGCGCAGATGATCGTGAGGAGATTGTCTGGAACCGCGACGACATGGACAAAATCTACTGGTGTCGCGACTCCTGACTCCTGATGACGGGTGCTACGCTAAGTGAAGCTAGCTGTAAATGGATGCAACCCCGAGGATACACGGCATCCCGGCCCCCAGCCCGGGTTTATTGAAGATCCCACTTCGCTCGCAAATTGCCATGCCTTCATTGGCCACGAGCCAAGATTTGATGGATCAAATCCCCATGCGGGAGTCGTTCTCGCCGAAGAAAACCCCCGACACCGACGCAATGGTTCATCGGGCATAAGCGAAACGAAGATCGTGGTACGGCAAACACCGCCAACCAACTACCGCGCCAAGAGATCGCAGGCATGTTCAAGACGTGATGCTGCAAACAACCATGCATGGCGAATTTTCTCTTTTTCGAGCTGTCGAAAACAGGTGCATGGTGTTTAACATGATCTTGCGAGTTTCTGACATTTCGCTGCTGACAGAGTAAGCACTCGTCATGACCATGATTGAGTCCATCGGTCAACTAGATGGAAAGCCCCGAATACTAGGAAATGTTCTGTAAATCTTGAAATGAATGGTTGGATTTACGAACCTATGTATTTGATGGATGGCTTCAACCACGTCGAGACTTCAGGTATGCCATAAGTCTCCCTTGAAGTTGGACTGTACACTGAAGCCCAAATCGGATATCTTTATCAATAGTATTCGACATCGCTTTCTCACCTTGTTTTTATACCGAAGACACTTGTCTTGGGTGGGATTTCATAGGCGACGTGTCTCGAGAGCTTTTTTCCAATAATGACATAGAAGTCGAGTGTCGAGGCCATGGTTCCAATGCAAGTTGTCGAAAACACAAGAGGAAGAATACTTTCAGGGAGCAAATCAAGTTCCTAGCTCGTCCCAACACGCGCTAGAGTAGCGATGTTGACCTGAAATCCCGTCGCCAAATTTTGACAGATCGGGGCTGGATATGCTGAATTCTAGTAGCGACCAACTCTCACTACAGAGGAGGAAGACTTGTCGAAAGTAGTTATGCGATGCTGAAATCCCACGAGTTATACCTCAAAGAAGCTGCGTGGAGAAGATGAAATATGCCAAACACATGATAACAGCAAGACAGCCCGCTAGTAGATCAAGGTAGGTCTTTCCGAAAGGAAATGAGATGGCAAACAATGAAAAATGAACAACAAGTTTGCTGAGAAAATTAGAGTTACAATCGGATTTTGGCTTTCATCTTGATCTGGCGTATACCAGAAAGCGTTGGTAGATCAGATATCGTCACAAATCAGATCGGCTTCATGATTTGAATTGCCTTGGGGCCGCTGGGGCCTTGGCAACGGGCGCGCCGCGGCACCGCCTCTCTACCCACCGGTCCGGTTTCGGGCGCCTAGCTCTCCAGACCACCGTCCCGACATACGACAGGATGAAACCGGAGAACCTCCTGGGGATTTGGAGGAGATCCTCCGGGAGTGGGGCAAATGAGAAGGTCACAAAAACAATTAACATAGGGGTTCGTTTCACAGATTTGAACTTTATGGCCGTTCGCCTGAAAGTTACGAGGAAATAAGGGCTTGCAGACTTTACCGAGAAACCCGAATACTGTCATAATGACAAAGTTATGCTGAAGAAGCCGGAGCTGATAATCTTGAATCTGGCCCACGGAGTTGCTGAGCCGCCGAAACGGTGGGGGTTGTCCGTCTCAGCGGCAGCTACCAAGGCGCCCGTCCAGGGGGTTCCCGCGAATTACTCTTAATTGCTTTTCAATAGGGGAATACTGAAAAAAGAAAGAAAGAAAATGACCAGAAACGTTAACGGCTCCATTCGCAAGCCAGGCGCACAAAGGTCAGCACTGCGATTAGATGACAAAACACTGACGTTGGAAACCAAACGGTTCTATCATCGAAAACACAGACAGACAACAAAGCTCAAACCAAAACTTCAGATATGTGTGGCATCAGATCGAGCGACAGTCAAAGAGAGAGAAAAAAAGAAAGAAATTGAGTCCAGACGGAGGGGGTTGGCGGAGTCTGGACGACTGAGCCGGGAGGGTCAACAAGTCAACGAATGCATCCCACCCAGGCCTCGGATCTCAATCAGATAGCGGGTCAGGAATAGAACCGGTATTTGGGTATTTGGGTTGCTGCTACCAGTCACCGTATCATAAGCCCCAAGGAGTTTGTCTGAGAAATAGCCAGTCGACGAACTTTGCACGAGCGCACCATTAACTAGGTCATCTGAACCGCTGCCTGGAGAGTGAAGTTGACAAATGTGTCTAGTCTCGGTAAGTTCCTGAGAGCCTCGTATCCGGGATGTTTAAGCATAATTGAGTTGTGCTAGGCTTGATTAGGCGACGGGTCTAATTATGGCCCAAACCAGCCTGGCTTGAGAGTGACTCAATCTCGGTATCGCTCTCCGGGGGGGCGCAATATCGAATTGGGCGTTGTACGGCCCCAAGGAGAATTTGTGCACAGTTGCCTTCTGTTTGGCCAAGTTTGACGCCTTATGACGGGTGGTGGGATCACAACGGTAATGCATACTAGAACGCGCGTGCGGGAGGTTGAGAGCAAACACCTTGTGGGCAGTTGAATGACTTGCGGGCAGAAGATCAAATCATCAAACGCCGGGTTGCTGGGAGTGGCAGGGTATCGAGATGCCAGCAACGGGACCAGGGACACGGCCATCTCGTCGTCTCGACGCTCGCATTCGTTCACAGATCTCCACAAAAAGGGACCAGTCTCGAGGAACGGGACGAAAGCTCGACATGGGCACGTTTGGGGCGAATAGGGTTGTAGGGAGGGCAAGGGTGCCGACAAGGGGCTTCCGTGTAGGTGATTTGGCAGAACCATAAGAATTGGAATTCCTTGATCAGATTCCTGCACAAGGCTCCCGACCCTCTTGTCAGGTTTGCTTGGAGAACCGGGCCAACCTGGTGACTGTGCCCGGGAGACCGTTGACAGGTGTGGCAGGTGGTAATGTCATGCCACCAGGTCAGAGATGGCTGCTTGCACTCTGGAAGGTTCAGGGAGTGAGGATGAAGTGGTGGCTTACTCGGCAGAAAAGTAGAATCTCAACTACCTGCCGTCAAAAAGGGTGTTCGGAAAACCCCCGAAGAAACGGAAGAGAACGGAGGGCCATGATTCGCTCAGTGACAGGAGAAGACAGACACACTGTAGCGAACGAGACGGGCTGATAATGAGCCGGTCGGGGGAATGCCAACACCGACTCAAACAGATTTCGAAATTGTCTTTGGTACGGCGAGCGCCAGAAGCCGTGGGCGTGTGAGGCTGCGTAGAAGAGGCGTGAAGCGGGCCAGACGTCACAACGAGTGACTGGTCCGGGCGGCTATCCCATATTTGGATTTTCTTTTTTTACCGACAGCGTCTGCCCAGGTGTACCAAGCTTGTCAGAGAAGAGGTCCGAGGGTGTTGCTGCTGCCCAAGGCATGTCAGAGCGAACGGGTGCCACAGGCCGTGCCAGCCACATCTTGCAGGGTGGTGCTTTTTTTTTTTTCGTATGGAGTGGCAGGTTGTTCAGAACATGTAGGGGATTGACATTGTATCCGAAGACGAGTCGGGGGAAACACTAAAGGGCATGATGGGAATGAACCATCTTGAGGGGAACGGGACGAAAGTGAGATACTGCAACGGGCAGGTGTCGCCGCCATCCTGATTTGAGAACCGCCAAGTTCAAGCGTGACTCACTCCATGGGATAACAGCACGGGGCACCAAGATGCTCGTGAAGGTGGATTTGAGAAAATAGAAGGCAAAAGAAACAAGCTGAGGGCGAGGAGCGAGGACAAGCGTGTTAGAGTTACGGGATGACAGAATGGCAGCATTGTGCCTGTGCCTGCATAGATTGCGGGTGAGACGGGCCATTGCAAATAAATGCAAGCAAGATGAAGCACGACGTGAACGAGAAGCAGAAGCCAGCCGTGATCCTCGTTGGATTAGGCATAAGGTCGAAACTAATGCCATGCACGATTAAGCATAGGTGGATGGATGACGCTGGAGACGGGCAAGTGCCAGAAGGTGGAATTTCAGTTGTTGTCTTGGTAGTTAATTATCCACTGCGTCGTTGGGTCGGGCCACCACGACCCCTCTAAATGGCCCCAGCTCTCTGATGCTAGTTTGGTGCCCGTTTCATGCGCCAAGTCAGGGGGTGTCGATACGTACCGTGCTCTCGATTCACCCCTGCCCGTCCCCTATGATCTCTCCTCCCGCCGTAATTCTCCGATCTCCCGCCATTGTCTACATCAGCAATGTACCACTTCACTCCATTTCACTCTACAGTAACCGCTGTACTGCCAGCCGCACAGGCTAAACACCCTGCCTCGGTTCGTTTGTTATGAAGCTCTCCCGCACTCCTCCAGGGCTTTGGGTAGCGGAAAGCACCGACTTGCGCACAGCCTTTCCGTCACACGGCTGGCCGCAGAATGGCGTCGTTCGTCGTTATATCGTCGTCTGGGGGTGACAGCCACCCACTGCGCATCCCTCTTCCACGCCATGCAGCCCTCCAAGTCCACTAGAAGCCTTCCATCACACGTATGCCACGTTCTGTTTCTTGTTCCAGGCATCGAGCTAGACGGCGGCGAGCTGACTCTCTGGGTCAACCATCGCTCATCGCCATGCACGACAGGAAACCATGGCCATAAGGTTACCGAATGCTGCGTCCCTCCCTGCTCTATAGCAGCGAATCATCTTGCCATCTTACCGAAGAGAAATACTATGGTACCCGGCCTCACATCGCGGGCGATCACTCGCAGGGTATGCGGGCCCCGATATGCCCCCGTTAGGCTCAGTCGAGCACACTCGGCTCGCCCGCTCCTCTGAACCCGGTAAGCAAAGGGGAAAACATCGATCCGCCAGCCAGCGTAAAACCACCACCGCCACCAAAGCATTGCGCTTCGCCTCCATTTGCCGGCCGATACGACATGCTCGTAACGGAGGAAGGGGGAGGGGCCCACGGCCGTGGCCACCACCGCGCTTTCTGACTCCCAAACGTGTGCTACCAGCGTTTCCAAGCCCTGGAGGGCCCTAGGCTGAGGCAACGCCAATCCGACTACCAAGACTTTTAGCCAGGGGAAAACAACGGGGGCCAAGAAGGCTTAGCGGACGGAACAAGAACGGTTGCGCAGAGAATGACCCTGCAGACGTTGTTCGTGTGCAGCGTGCAGCGTGCAGCGTACACCAATTCCTCCCCCCTCAGATCTGCCCGAAAATCCTAGTCTGATCGCCGAAACCGTAAACTTCTTGGCTGCCGCAAGAAGCCTGCATCATGTCCCTGGCTCGGATATCCAATCGGAACCCGCCAAAGACTTCTTCTTTACGTCCCCGGCACCTTAAACTGACTTGCTGACTACACCGCCGTCCACGCCGCACCTGAACCGTCGCTCTTCCTGCACGCACCCAGATGGCTCACTCAAATCACCACGCGCAGCACGGTCAGCCATCGCCGAGACCTCCACTGAAACAGATTCGCGAGCAAAGATTCGCCAAGCTTCATGCAGTTGAGAACCTAACCTCACATCATCGTCCTTCTCCTCCCTCGAGCTAGCAACCCGGCAGCACATCCTCGTATCCTCCACGTCGCGACCCCTCCGCGTGTCTCCTCCACACTCACGTCCAGCAGACTTGCATACATCACTCAAATCATGGCCTCCACTTACATAGCACACACGCGTGCGCAAGTGAGGCGCAGCGGCCCGGGTTGTGAAATCGGCCGTGTGGGTTTGCGGGCGGCTCCCACGTCTCCCCTCCTGGGCGGCTACTCCAGCGTCTTAGATGCGATTTGCTGCGAGCCGCATCTTGGCAGCCGTTGGTGACGTTCCAAACTCCATCCGCAACATTCACAGTGCCCCTTCAGTGACCCGCCCTCCTCCTCCTCTGACGACGATGGCGGCGGCATCGTCGCCTCATGCCCTCCTCGCCCGCAAGACGAGAGGAATTACAATTCATCGACGACCGAGCAGACCGAAACCACATGTGCCACCCCCCCCCCCCCCCCCCCCCCCCCCAATTCTCACCCCGGCCTCTCCCCATGCCACTCCAGGTTGAAGCGATACCGAGGTATGCTTGGAATTTGAGTCTGACAGATGGACGCCAAAGGTCCTAGCCACGGGGACACAGAGCTTTGCAGGGTGCAAGGTCTTGCCGGTGACGCAAGGTAGGGTTTTGGTGAGTGTCCACCCGTGTGAGGGAGGAGGCGGTCGAGGGTTCAGCTGAGAACAGACCATGGATCCTCACTACACGCCCACCTGTCTGCTTGCCACGGTCCAACATGGAACGGTCTGATTCCAAACCTGCAATCCGTCCCATCTCGACCTCGAGGAATTTGTCAAAAGATTCGTTCCCCTGGGAAATCAAATGGAAATGCCAAGGACGGGCGGGCTGCATCTTTGTATATAACTCTCTCGTCCACGCCATCAAATCCAATCTCTTTTCCCTTCCCTCATCACGCAGCATCAACAAAGCAAGCCTTTCCCTTTTTCTACTCTCCTTACCTATCTTCTCAGCCCCGGTGGCTTTATACAATAGGATTCTTCTCTTAATCTAAAAAACCCTTCAAACTCCGATTCCCTTCTTTTACACAGTTTCTCCCGAAACTCTTACCCACACCCTCCATTCAAAATGCGCTCCCAATCTTTCCTCGTCGCCGCTCTGGCCGCTACCGTCTCCGCTCACGGCACTCTCCTGTCCGTCGAGGGCGCCAACGGTGTCAGCATGCCCGGTCTTACCAGTAAGTCTTTTCCCACCCACACGGGAAACCCCCGCTACCTGATCAAACCCGGTCGCTAACCCATCCGCCTCCCAGTCGCCGATGGAACTCCCCGTGACTGCAACTCCAACGGCTGCGGCTCCCAGGCCGACACCGCCATCATCCGTGACCGCGAGATCGCCTCCGGCGAGGTCGGCCCTCTCGGCCGCACTCAGGGCAACGGCCCCGTCAGCGCCGAGACCATGATCAACAACTTCATGGGTGGATCCGCCGCCCCCAAGAACAACGGCGCCGCCTCCGCCACCGGCGTCGAGGACAACATCCCCAACATGAAGCGCGTCGAGCTCTACGCCCGCCAGGGCCTCGCCGGCATCTTCGGAGGTGGCAAGAACAAGGGCAAGCAGGGCAACGGCCCCCCCGAGGCCCGCGTCGCCGCCACCGCCGGCATGGGCGCCTCCCAGGGCATGCCCACCTGCGCCGATGACGGCACCATCACCATGACCTTCCGCCAGATCAACCAGGACGGCGCCGGCCCCCTGACCGCCGACGTCGACGGCACCTCCGGCGGCACCAAGGAGGAGGCCATGCAGAGCGCCAAGGTCACCACCGACGTCCCGGGTCTCGGCGTCCAGGGCATCTCCCTCGCCACCAACACCGACTTCCCCGTCAAGGTCCAGATGCCCGCCGGCATGACCTGCGACGCCAAGGTCGGCATGGCCTCCAACGTCTGCGTCGTCCGTGTCCGCAACGGCGCCGGTGCCGGCCCCTTCGGTGGCTCCGCCGCCTTCACCCAGTCCGCCGCCGCCCGCAAGCGCGCCATCGCCTACCGCCTCAAGAAGCGCATGGAGTTCAACAACCGCGCATAAGCGATCTCTCTCTCTCGCTTTCTGCACGGGGGGATATGCCTGATCTGGGGGTCCCCTCGGTTGAAGGGGTGTGTCACAAACAAACCTGGAAGTTTGGGGAAGGAATATCCCATTCGGCGCGCGGTGCGCGACGGATGCCAGACTTGGGTATAGAGCTATTTTGGGGAAACGGCCGTTCATTATTTGCTACATACATTTCTTATTAGGTCGTCTCTTTTTTCCCATAGGCAATTGACGCCCATCGGAGTTTGAAAAAAAAATCTTGGGGAGCAATCCCTCGCTGTCTTACGTGACTCTGTGACTGACTGTTTAGTTTGTCAACTTTGCCTTTCTTTGCTTGATCCGCTGACTCGTAGCTTTTTGCCTCGGATATCTCTGGTTTCGACAGGTTCGTGATGACCGATTCCGTCACGAGGGAGGGACTTCAAAAAAAGGACTCTAGGGTTTGGCCGAAATCTGGGGTGTAACCAAAGAGGCTCCCATCGTCCAATGTCGGCGTGGAGAGGGCGCTCAGGCCATATCCCTGCCAGCTCGGCCACACCACAACTTGACACCAGACTTGTGTCAGGCACGGCGGAAACTAAACAACCCCGGCGAATCAAAGACAAGGAAACATTTCAAATCTTAATTTTAAGGATTTGATTTTCAACTGACCATTCGCATTCCTCCCTCGGGGTATGCAAAGGGTCTAATGCAAAAAATAACCGACTGTCTTCGTCCGACAGCATCATCACCCACACAACGCCGTATACCCTGGCCGAGATAACTTCGGCCACCGGTTGAACCCATCCCAACGCCGGGCTTAATGTAACGCCGTCATATTACCAGATATTAGAGTCGGTATCACCCTGGCTGTAGCCCGAAACAAAATGAGATCAGTGCAGGAACTGTGCCCGCCTGCTTACTTGCTAGGCTATTGCTCTGCATGCTACGGCAACCGTAGACAATGCTGGTATGGAGGTGGGACGGATCTGAAAACAGAATCCCGGCACACGTTACCACCGGCGACTGTGAATGAGGGAGTCAGTTGTGAGAAAGGCGCAAGGGAAGGTGTGCGTATACTAACCTGTACGCCGAGTCGACCTTCGGGGCACGCTTGCGAAACTTCGCAGCATTGGAGGTGCTGCCATCTCCGTGCTTGCCCTCCTTGCCCCCTTTTGATTTGGGAGCAATCCCTAAGAGTTCGGCCTCAAGAGCAGACAACTCTGATCCTTCGGTGCCGTACGACGCGAATGAGGCCACCGATTGCCTAGATGCCGGGCGTGATTCGGCACGGCTGCTCTGTGATCGGCGCCGGGGCGAGTGGCGTGAGCGCGATCGCGAGCGAGAACCATGTCTACTCCCAGGACGACTTCCTGGAGGCGGTGTTTCCGGACGCAGAGGCGGCGGTGTTATCGCCCTCTCCTGCATGCTGCTGGATGAGTCCGGACGTCGTGTGTATCGAGAGCTGTAATGACTGGAATCTTGGCGGGTGGAGGAGACCCTATCTCCATCATCTCGCCCAGAAGGACCAGCGTATTGGGGTTCGTCCAAGGACTTGAGCAGCGCTTCGGTAGGGTCAGACTCGGGACGATCTGGTCTCAGGGTGCGAGACCGGTCGAGCGGCCTGGAATTCTCTCTGGATCTCTGAGTGTGAGGCGACGTTGCGTCATGCCCAGGATGCGAGTCGCCTCTGTGCCTTTTGTGACGGTGGTCTCTCCACTCACTGCCCTCCTGGCTGGCTTTAGTTCGTGGGTTCTTGTGTGGCGAGTCCTCCCATGTACGCTTCCGGCCGTTAACAAGTCGGTAGTCACGGTTCTCCGGAGTTGGGGGCCTCGGCGGGAGGGAAGGAAACCCTGGAAGACGAAGAGACTTGAAAGTGCTAGGTTTCTCCCGTGGCTCGGGCTGCTGCTCGACAGCTTTTGCATCGGCTGGACACTTCCAGAACGCTGGATCTTGTCGCATGGCAGCGAAATATTCGGTTTCTTGGATCGACCGCGAAAACTCTTCGAGGTTATCTTCCGTCACAAACTCGGACAGGATACACGTGGCGTTCCACGAGGGAGGCAACATGATGTTATCATGGTAGTCCTCTGGACCGGGCAGTGGTTTGGCAATAGGGTCTGGCGGGTGCGTCTTCTCCGGTTCCTTGAATATCACCTCTTCTTCCCACTTCCAAATGTCTTCTTCACCAAGCTCCGGTTCCGAAACTGGCTGGGTGTGCGGGCTTTCGGGCGTATCACTCACAAGTGAGGCCACCTCGGCAACCTTTACCTCGGCTTCGACCAGGGCTGCTTTGGAACTGTCCTTGTTGCCAGCAGATTTGGGTCTTGGTTGTGAAACATCCCGCTTGGGTTGGTTGCCGTGCTTGTGCCGGCGATTGCGGTCTTGTCGATTATTGTGACCTTGACGATGTCGTCCGTTGCGGTCTCGTGGCGGGAGGTTTCTGTGAGGAGGGATGGGTGGTAGTCCAGGGGGTGAAGTTCGAGGAGGGGCGGGCAAAGAAGGTGATGGCCCGTACCCTGAAACCGGGGGCGCGTACGGTTGAGCATAAGGAGGGGGTGGCGGAGGAGGTTGAGATCCAAACGGCGGCTGCGCTGCTGGGGGACCGTACGTGGGTTGAGGATAGCCTCCTGGTGGTGTAGGATTGTATGACGGGGGGTACTGGCCGCCAGGAGGAGGCGGCGGAGGGGGCGGGCCCGACTGGTAAACAGAATGAGGGGTATATGAGAGGGGATAAGGGGCACTGGGAGGGTAGTGCGGTGGCTGATAGGTAGGGGGCGGCGGCCCAGGAGGCCCAGGAGGTCGTGGAGGAGGTCCGCCATAAGGGCTAGGGGCTGGGTACTGATACGGAGCAGGGGGGCCGGGAGGGCCGGGAGGGGGTGGATAGGCACCCGACGGGGGAGGTGGCGGTGAATACTGGGGGTAGCTAGGAAAGCTCCCCGGCGGCGGTGGAGGAGCGTACCCATTCGGAGGGGGCGCGTAAGATGGGTATGGCTGCGGGGGGCCGGGATACGGAGAAGCATGGGGCTGGCCGGGCGGCGGGCCGTAGCGAGTGATGATCGGGTTGCTGCTGGGTGGAGCCGGGTACTTGGTCACAACGGGGCCGGATCTGCGTCCGCCGTGTTGACCATCACCGCCTCGACCGTAATCAGGGCCGCTTGAAGTATTTTTCCGGGACAATCCGCTTTCGTTGAGTTAGTGGTGCTCGGGTCAAGAAGTGGCCAGGCCATCAGCCTGGTTGTGGATTCGCGCAACTTACGCCGGTTTCGCTCTCACGGGCTCGGGGCAAGCTACGGCCCAGTGTCCGATGCCGCCACAGTTAATGCAGCTGGGCTCTTTCGTTGAGGGCCCCATGCCTGGCGCGTGGTCTCCCATGATTGTGTCGGGTTTGGCGGCTGCCAAGTGGTCTCAGTTGCAAGGGAGATGCCACAGCTTGAATGGGGATTAGGACGAGAAGTAAAGAAAGAGGTAAGCGTCCCGGGGAGAAATCAGTGCGACAGCAACTGGACAACATCAATGTTACCCAGCGGAGACGAAGATCTCGTTCAAGAAGCCCAACCCGGTAAAGAGGTAAAACCCCGTGGAGTTGGGCGTTTTGGAGAAGCAGAACCTTTTTTTTTTACAACAAGCCCCTGTCTGCGAGCAAGGAAGAACAAGACGCTGGACACATGAAAATCAGTTCGCCAAAGTCCGGGAACAACGGGACAGGGACGCCAACCTTGGTGTTTGCGATGTGCCCGATCACCAAATGAGGGGCTTGGCGGTGGAGAGGACCAAGGCTCAGCGTGGTGTTTTTGGCCGCACTAATACAAACCGTGGCTCATGAGCGTCGTAGTCGGTCGATCAATGGCACGGAAATGAGGCCATTCGGAGATCTCTAGCATGTGCGCTGGCGCGGGCTAAGGTGGCGCATTGCCCGCGGTCGGCCTTGTTCGATGGTGGCTAATGACGAGGCGCTTGGAAGACTGACCTCCAGTCTCTCAGTGCCTCACTCGCAATGGCAGAGTCCTGTGGAAGCGGATGTCATGGATGTGGGCGCATTCCAAGGGGATACCAGGATGAGGGCGTGGGAAAGCGCGACGAAGTTGACCAAAAGTCGAAGGTTGCGCTGCGCGCCCAGGCTCGGGCGGAAAGTGGGGCGGCGTACCAGCCCAGCGAGGCACAGCGCAGCACCGGACGGCAACCCCTTCCGTAAGGGAAGGCTGAAAGGGCCGGAAATACAACGGGCCGGCTATGGTTACTTTTTCCTTTGAAGGCAGGTCCGACCTGATTCAGCAAAGCGGCGGGGAAGAGGCAGCAGCAGTAGCAGCAGCAACAGCGCAGAAGGCAGTAGTAACGACACGAAAGGTGACGAGCCGGGGTGAAATCTGCATGCCTGTTATGCATGCGATGCGGGTTCAACCTGCAGGGCCTAAAGCCACAACTGATTTCAGTTGCATCATGACTGCTGCTGGCATGGTATTTCGGTCGGCGATACCTTTATGACCTGTTGCCAAATGAGAGGTCGCAGCCAGTGCAAGCCAGAGAGAGCAGTGAACTCGGAAACGTCGGGTCATAGGAGAGGTCTAAACAGCCGACATCTGTGTCAGGGCCTAGCAGCCTTGTTTGGGACTCAGAAATGGGAACGCCTTGTGGCCGTTGTCATCAAGTGAGTCTGGCAGGGCATATCGCCATCGGGATGTCCGTCTGAGGCAGGCAGAAATTGTTTTCTTCTCTTTGTTGGTGTTAAATAGGACAAAACTGGGAGCATGTGGATGATCCTCCATTGCGCGGGTACGGAACGTGATGATTTGATTGACGACTAGTACAGCCTAAGTTCAATGAGACGATCATGGGGAACGGAGAATGAAATGAATCTTTTGGATTTTTCTAGTTTGAGACGGATCCTAAGAGAGAGAGAGGCGCGCGCAACGACGCCCGGAAGGAGCTCGCGGCCATGAAAACAAACGCACTGAAACACACTGAGAGGACCAGGAAAGCTTTGAGCCAGCAGAGAGGGGGAAATGTGCAGAATGATCCAGACACCCAGGTGCTGTTTGATTCTCCCGGGGACGGCCAAGATCAGATGGCAGGGTAAGACGCGACGCGGCAGGACGGATACGCTGAGAAAAAGGAAAACCAAGGAAATGAACGTGTCCGCGAATCCACTGCCGCTGCAGATGCAGAACCTCTCAGCATTGCGGAACCAGAAAACCAGCGCTTCCGGCGGGGGGAAAGGGAGGCCCCGAAGCGAGCGAGCTGCTCGCTAGTAACGACGACGGGGGAAATGGCAGGTCTGATGCAGTTTGAGCGGGCGCACAGGTGAGGGAGGCGAGGGAGGTGAGGGAGAAGAAAAAGGGCGCGCCCACCGAGTCGGCATCAAGTGGAGGGGGAGCTGGAGTTTTATATGAGCCCGACGTTCCAGGACTAGGACTGACAGGACCGCTCCCCTGCTGTTGGCTTGGCTTGGACAGTGTCCGGGCTTCCCTGGCCAAGCATGTTCCTCGGCAGAATTCAGCGCTTCTGCCAGGGGCCTGCAGCGGTGCGGTCGCCGTTGGTCCAGAGAGCGTGCCGTGCGTACGTAAGCGAGTCGTTTGGCGGTGTGGTGTTGCGTTGTGTGTGGTTTAGCGGGTGGGGGGTCGTAGTGGGTGGTGTCTCGTCCGTTGTCTGTAAACTGTTAGTGGTGTACGGATACACTAGTGTAGACTGTCGATGGGGATTTCTCAGCCGGGTCCGAGCTCCCAGCTGTGCCAATTTGAGACGGTGGGTTGACTGCTATGCATGCTGTGCTGGCCGTCTTTGCAGCATGACGTCCCTCCTCCCGCTGCCACAGCTGTCATGCTCCAAGTAAAAAGATAAAATCGACAGCACCGCGAAGGCCCCTCTCTCACGAAGGCATTCCCACGGCACGCCCCTCGTTCGTTCTCTCCCCTCGACCCAGTATTGCGCATCCGGGCACCCGGACGACACGCTCTCGACTCAATACCAGAGTGTATCCCCCGCCGCGTCGATACACCCCCCGCCACACCCATTCCCTCTTGCTCTGCCGCCGCGCGCTTCCTGCTCCCATGTAAAGACTCGTCGTTCTCGATCATGTTACTACAACCCCGAGGCACCCCACCACACACCGCCCGCGTCTCGAGTAGAAGTGGTCACCGACGACCTGCTTCGTGAGCGACCAACTCGCGACCAAAAAAAATACACCCTCCCGACCCCCAGTCCTTTCATTTCTTCCCCTTAGACACAGACGTCGGCGGCACAGCGCTTGCTTGTCGCAAACACCCGTCACCATGCCTGGACTTCCGTGTAAGCTTCTGCGGCCCCCCCTCGATCCAACATGCTTGTTACCCCAAGCAAACAGCCATCTGACAAAGGCGTGCCGCAACAGCTTCCGTCGATCTCGACGAGTGCATCTCGCGCCTGTACAAGAGGGAGCTCCTCGCAGAGTCCGTCATCGAAGCCATCTGCGCCAAAACCAAGGAGCTTCTCATGCGCGAGAGCAACGTCGTCCACGTCCGCGCCCCTGTTACTGTTGTCGGCGACATCCATGGCCAGTTCTACGACCTCATCGAGATCTTCAAGATTGGCGGCTGGTGCCCAGATACCAACTACTTGTTCCTGGGTAAGCAAGCAAGCACTGCTCTCTGGCCGTGTTCGCGGCCGACGGCGGGGGGCAGGCCCCCAGACCGATGAAGGATAGCGGGGCTGACAGCTCAACCAACAGGAGACTACGTCGACCGCGGCATGTTCAGCGTCGAAACAATATCTTTGCTTGTGTGCTTGAAACTTCGATACCCTAATCGCGTGCATTTGATTCGAGGCAACCATGAGTCTCGCGGCGTCACCCAGTCGTACGGCTTCTACACCGAATGCTCAAGAAAATACGGAAACGCCAATGTGTGGCACTACTTTACCGACATGTTCGACTTTCTGACACTGAGCGTCGTCATCAACGACAAGATCTTTTGTGTCCACGGTGGTATGTGCCTCCCTTGAATCCGTTTCGTCTCCCCCAAGGCAAGCGCGCCATGCTGACTATTTACTCTGCGCAGGCCTCTCCCCCTCAATCCACTCCATCGACCAGATCGTCATCATCGATCGCTTCCGAGAAATCCCCCATGAGGGCCCCATGGCCGACCTGGTCTGGTCCGACCCGGACCCCGAACGCGACGAGTTCTCCCTGAGTCCCCGCGGGGCGGGCTACACATTTGGCGCCCAGGTGGTCAAGAAGTTCCTCGCCGTGAACAACATGGACCACATCTTGAGGGCGCACCAGCTGTGCCAGGAGGGCTTCCAGGTCCTGTACGACGACCGCCTGAGCACGGTGTGGAGCGCGCCCAACTACTGCTACCGGTGCGGCAACATGGCCAGCGTGCTGGAAGTCAGCGACACCGGCGAGCGCTTCTTCAACGTCTTTGCTGCGGCCCCGGAGAACGATCAGCACAAAGACATGCAGCTGGGTGGCGGTGAGAAGCAGGCAGATGGGAACGGGCTCCCCGACTACTTCCTGTAACGTGGGCTAGGAGGACACCTTTTTTTCCCCTCTCCCTTCCCTTCTTTCTCTCCCACTTTTTGAATCTTACACAGGATTGATCGATCCTGTGGGCTTTGTTGGGAAGTCGAAGGGCCTCAAAAGAATCGCGGTGATGCATAATGGCTTGGTGACAAGGATCACCACTGGACATGTCAACAGACAGTCAACTTGCTAGTAGAGGTAGTAGCTACGTAGGTGGAACAGGCACGGCCACCACTTTCTGTCTCACTCAAAGATACAGAGACAGTAAATAGAAGAATATCGACGACCCAATGGATCTGCATTCAGCCTGGGCACAAAATGACCCAGCGTGAGAAGTATCTGCGATCTACCAACCAATTTTTGTTTCGTGACTTCATGTGTCATTGCCCTCCCCTATACGAGGTTGGAGCAAAGTTTGTGTATAACAAGAAAAGCTTCAGCCGGGGCCACCACCCAGGTTTCCTGTGCGAGGACCTTGACGCAGTAACTTTTGTTTTTCGGTGTGAGAGAATGAGAGGGGTGTCCTGTCCGCCCGCCCCTGGTTCCAAACGTGCCCCAATCCAACGGTGACCAGAGTCTAGCGACCAAACAGCTCATCCATCCACCAGATTTTGGTCGTCTGACAAGACCTGAAGATGGCCCGATGCCGTTGGCGGCTTCCACCAGCCAGACAAGGCAAGGGCGGTACAGGAGATTTTTCGATGTGTTGAAGACGGCAATGGATAGGGATGATTAGGTTGACCAGTGAAGGTCTTCCTTAAATCTACCAGTCCTTGGCAATGTCGAAGGACCACTCGAAGGTCAAGTGAGTCTTCTTGTCGTCGTCAACGAAGCTGGAGATGGCGTTGTAGTGGCCGCGGGCCAACATGCCAGAGGGAGCATCCTCTTCTTGGACTGATAAAGACTGGTCAGCACATGGCAAATGGGACCGCGATGAGCGGGGGGTGACTTACAGCGCTTGAGGTAGGTGGGCTGCTTGTCGGTGTTGGGGGCGTAGCTGCCCTGTAAATCAAAGTCAGTATCAATATCAAGAGCAAAAAAGCGAAATGTGAAGAAGAACAACAGCAAAGAGGCAGGGAATGAAGACTTACCAGCATCTCGGAGTCCTTGCTGACCCTGATACCCTTGCGCTTGACGACCTGGACGTACTGCAGACCGCTGAGAATCTCGTGCTGGACCTTGAACTTGGCAACCATGGTGAACTTGGCGCCCTCCTTGATCTTGAAGGGCTTGTCCTTGAGGCTCGACTCGGAGCCGGCGGCGGAGAGATCGATGGTGACGGGGTCGCGGCCGGGAGACTCCATGGTCAGCGACAGGATGATGCAGACACGGGGATCCGATGCATCAGAGAGGTCCTTGCCGCCGCCGAGGCCGAGGGACTGCTTGTAGCGCTGGAGAGACTCGTCATTCTCGTCTGTGGCGTTGTTAGTCGGCGTTTCCTCTTCCTTTTCCTCTCTGTCTTCCTGGAGCTCATATGTCTCTAGGCCATGGGCGGCTCGGACGACGCTGGGAGAGGTGTAAAAGTCCCGGATGAGGCCTGGGTCTTGCTCGGGTCTGTGGTTTTGGGATCTGGGGGAGTTGGGGGGATTGGGTGGCACAGGGCGCGAGAGGGCGCGGGCTCGGTGAAGATGCCTCTCCTCCATCATCTCGGGCGTTGGCGTCTGAGGGCGTGAGCCCGAGGGGGTGGTAAGGGGTGCCGGGGGCAGCTCAATAGAGTTGCGGTTACGCAAAGCGTTGTCCCGGTTCCGCCTCCACATGACCCGGCGCAGGCCATCATAGAACCTCTCCATGATTTTTATTGTACTTTTTGGACGCGTGGGATATTGTGATATCGTGGTAGGTGGCAGTGACAGGGGTAGCAAGAAAGAGATTGGTGACGATGGAGACAACGATGAACGGGTTAGAGCAGAGGGGTGAGTGAAGGCAGCGATGGAAGGAAGGCACAGCCAGCTGGGTGCTCCTTCCCAGTGTTGTCTTCCCATGCCATGGTGTTGTTTGCCATGCATTCAATGTCGAATCTGCCACTGGCAGTCACCGAGGTGAGTGCAGAGCTATGAAGAGCTCACAGCTCGCACACCGACCCCAAGCCAAGGTGAAGAAGGTGTGAGGGGCATCCAGAGGACCCAGGCCAATCCAGTCCCCCCAGGGCATCGTCCAGAAAGATGGAGAATGGGGATACAGACAGAGACCGGTGGTAGGGAAATTCAAGACTCACCCATCTTCTGGTACTCGGCCAGACTCTGCTTGGGCTGGTTGAGCTTGTAGCCCTGAGTCTCCTCGGGCATGGTGTCCTCTTGCTCGTGGGAAGCCATGGTGGGGTATGGGTGAGCGAGCTCGGGATAGGAGACGATCTAGTGCAGCTGGTGGTGGGCGAGGGGGGAGGCTTTGGCGGCTCCAGACGTGTAAAAGAGCAGGTGAGGCTGTGAGTAAGCAGAGATGAGGTGTGTGACGATGATTACTCTGGAGGAGAAGTTGAGGATTAGGTTCAGATGATGAGTTGCGGTACGGTACGGTCAGGCAGGTACAGCTAGCAAGGCAAGCAAGGCAAGCACCCAAGGTCACCGCTTCCCGTGCCCCTCACTCTGTCCCAGCAGAGGAGAGCGGTGGAGTGGATGCACCGTGTGGGCTTCAAGCTGTGGATTGTGGATCCGGGACCTCACAGCAACAGGCGGCTGATTGGCCCAAGGGCGCTGTGGGGCTCAGCTTGCATTGATTGGCCGGCATCTGGAACAAGATGGAACTTCACACACGAAACCAGGCACAGTCAACAAAGCCCTCGTGCGCATCGGGCTTCCAGAGGCTGCTTGGGGGGAGGTTGGGTTTGCCTGCTGCAGGGCGTCTTGATGCCACGGGATAGGCTTGGGCAGGAGGGGGAGTGAAGAACAGAGTACGTGGGTGCCTTTTTTTTTTGCCTGTTGCCCCTCCTCGGCGACCCTGCAAGCGTCTCTGAGCTAAGGTGCTCGTTGCCCCTCATGGGTGTCATTGCCTGCCAATCTCGACACGGGATGGAGGGGCGAAGAGGGGAGGGCGTGCATCGATATTGGCCACGGTATCAAAGTATTGGCTGGAGGAGCGGTCTGGAATGGCTGTTGCAGGAGGGGCACAATGGACATGCTTGCTGGCACTGCAAGAAGTTCTGCAGTCGAGATGCCGCCGACTCTAATACGGAGTACATGGTAGACTCACTCTGGACTCTTGCGGGTGCTTGCTTACATCATCTCATCCCCGAGCTTTTTCGGTGCTTGGTGCTCCTTGGCTCGAAGAGACGCATGCTGTGGCATACGGAAGTCGGTAGCCAGCTGCCAGTGCTTCATGCGGGGTGGCAGCGTTGTACGAAAAAGGAACCGCGAAGCTCCCTCTACCGTAGATGGGTGGTTCTTCATTGAGCTTGTTTGGCATCGCTAGGTACCTTGAGCAGGGTGGGGGTCTTGATCTTAAGTGCCCGAGCAAACACACCTGCTCGCAGGCTGACTGACAACACTACCGGTATGAGGGCTTTATGCTCGTTTTATGCATCAGTGGATTCACTTGTGCTCCGAGCGCGCTGACCACTGTTCTGGGCCGCCACGCCGCCTCGGGGCAACGTTCGTTTCGTCTCCATCTGGTCAAACTGATGCTCGTAGTGTGCACTAGAAGCAGAACAATCCAGTTCGGCTGGCTAGCAAAATTGATAGAAGCTGATGGGATGACACTTCGTGTGGGTTTCGACCTCTCAAGCCGTTCGTTGCCATGCCAGTGCTGGCCGTCTCCATTTGGTTCCTGGACCGATCCGGCTCTACGGCTCCAGTCTACCTAGGTCAGAAAGGCCCAGCTACACTAATGATTGACTACTGCTCCCTACACTAGGCCAATACTTTGTTCCTGACGAGATGTGGTGTGATGCGGTGGGTTAGGCGGGAGGAGGGCAACATGCATGTTCCTTTTACCGGACCATCGTCTCCCGGCCGTCCTCCCGCCTTATCGATTGTGCTGCAGCTGCACGACAGACGTGGTTGCACCAAGTGGCTAGGAGAGGAGAGGTGGCAATTCGCCCGTTGCTCAGTGCAATCGGCTCCCCCCGCGCTCGGCTCTGCAGACGATTGCCACTTTCCATATGGGTGCACCGAAGAACTGTCGGCAAGGGAACATCCATGCGGGAGAGGGAGACGCTCGAAGAAACCACCGGCGGCCCCCTTGCGCTGTGGCTCTCACTGCCCCCGCTCCGCGCTGCGAACAGCGCCCAGGGTGCTCAGAGCTTTCGCGTTCGCGACGAGAACTGTTGGGGACCGGGGGGGAAGCTCTGATGCCAGACTGAGGAAACGTGTGATGAAGGCCGTCGGTTGCCCAGACAGGAACCGAACGGCACGGAGTCGTGCCCCTACGAACCAGGGTTGCGCAGCGGGAAAAGGGAAAAAAGGGACCGTCGCATCAGATAATATTCCTTCTTAGGGCACTTTTTTCCCCTTTTCCCTATGGCTTTTCCGGGGAAGACGCCGGGGAGGTGGTGGTCACCAGGTGCGGCGGGTGGTAGAAGTGCTAGGCCAGTACCTTGACTCTCTCACAAATATGCAAAGAAATCAAGTAGTCGCCTATTTCGCGTACCAAGCTGTTCCTGATCGGGTCATGCCTCTACCCATCGCTTTCCGAGCCCGCAGCCCCCCCTTCCTCTAATCTAATCCAACGAATCGAGGACTGGAGGACCCTCCTGCTGCCCCAAAGTCTCTGTCAAAGCTCGCTGAGGTCCTGGTGCTGCTACTGCTCCAATTTGCGCGCGCGACGCCCATCTTTGCTTCCGCTCGCCGTCCCTCTCTTCCTCCTCACAGGTCGTCGCTCTCGTCCCGTCTCGTCTCTCCCTTTTCCCTCCATCTTCCATCACCCATCCTTTGAGACATCCGTCGCCCTTTGCGCTTTCCCCCATATTGGGACACCGTTCCCGTTGACCTACAGTCAATTCTAATATTTCCATTGACCTCACCGTCACCCCTGCAACTTTTTTTTTTTTTTTACGCGAGACCGTCACGTCACGTCTGCGCAACTCCAGCTCTACCGAGTCCCAGTAAGCGACACCTCGCCTTTTGCGCGCCCCGATGCGCTCGCACTCGTGCCAAAACTAACGCGACGATTAGTCTTTTCTCTCTCGGCCGAGCCCTTCCATCCGGCGATCGACGCGACCCCGAGAATATCTCTCCCGGTTGCTACAGCACGCGTATCGCGAACGCTTCACGTACCCAATTTTAATCGGCACTCTTGCTCAGTTTATCGCCAAAATGCCTTCCGCGACAGCTACTTCCATCGAGCGGCATTTGCCCACGAAGCACAACCCTCTCATGCTTGAAGATGTGCCGCTCTGTAGGGAGACCCGATTAGTTGCGCTGGGAGTTTTAGCTGACAAAAGACCGCAGACAACGACCTCGTCTCGCGCCGCCGCCTCGGCCAGACACAACTGACGGCCAAGATGGTCAACCTCCCGGATGGCGACGGCGCCGCATTGGGCGTCTTCGACTACGCGCATCTCCGCGCGCCGTTGCCCAAGGGCATCGTCTCGGGCATCTTCAAGTCTAGCCCGAACAGCTACTTTCTGATGCGCCGAAGCCACGATGGCTTTGTATCTGCTACCGGCATGTTCAAGGCCACCTTCCCCTACGCCGAGGCCGCCGAAGAGGAGACGGAACGCAAGTACATCAAGTCCCTTCCCACCACCAGCCCCGAAGAAACGGCTGGCAACGTTTGGATCCCTCCTGATTACGCCCTCACCCTTGCCGAGGAGTACGGCATCGCACCGTGGATCCGCGCCCTGTTGGATCCCGCCAACATTGCTGTTTCCAACACCCCCGACAGCCCCCCCAAGAAGATCACCGCCCCTCCGAAATTCGAACTCTTCAAGGCGCACCCGCAACTTGCGCCTCCCACTCCGACCTCGTTGCCCCGCAGCACCCGATCTCGCCGCTCAGCTAGCCCGTCCAAGAGCACCACCATTCCCAGACCAGTCCGATCCCCCAGAAAGCGCAGAACCAAGGCCGACTCGGTCGAGCCCCGTGAATCCACGCCCACCCTCACCACAGCTACCAAGCTCGAGGTCAACGGTGTAATTACCGAGGACAAGATCGCCGAGGCGGAAGTGGACACCGTTATCAAGACCGTCGAGGCCGAGCCGGTACTTGTGTTTGAGCCCAGAGAAGCGGATCCCAAGGCCAAGGTTGTCGTCGACCAAGACATCAAGACGGACGAGGACGGAAACGAGACCAAACACACTGCCGTGTCACTAGAGCTCCCTCTGCTGAGCTCGGCACCACCAACTGCCGAGGAGACTGCTCGCATGATCGCTGAGGCTAAGCAAATGGTCGAAGCCGCTGCCGTCCAGTCAGAGGAGGCTGCGGACAGCTCCAAAAACAAGAAGGGCAAGCGTGGAGCCGAGGAGATCTCCAAGGGAGATGACGAGGACGAGAAGGCTAACGAGGCGGTTGATGGGGAGGAGCCGAGGTCGAAGAAGGCCAAGACCACCGAGGCTCAGGTCAAGAAGCTGCGCGTACGAAACCGGGCCTTGTTCGGTTTGAGTGCGGTGTCGCTCGCTGTTGGGTATGTTGACATGTTTCTCTCGAAGCGAACCCAAGTAAACTAACTCGTCTTTCGCAGTGCATTCTCTTACTTTGTTGGTTCGCTCTAAGCCGTCGGTCAAGTCGACATGGACGCCTAGGGTCGGCTGGGGGCAGGTTTAAGGCGGTCTGGGCATGGAGCTCGCAACTTTCGATCACTCCGTGTACATTGCGAGGATAGCAGACCCGACAGCACCCTTTCTATATCTTTTTTTGCCTTTCGCTCATACCCAGATAGAGCCCGAGGAGACTCGGGCCGGCTTTCTTTCACTCTTTGTTTGTGGAATCTTTGGGTGGGAACAAACTCAGTGTACATTGGAATCGTCCTATGGCGAAGGGGGGGATGCGGGAGGGTCAAGCCACGGTTCAGGATTGAAGGCATTTGTAATTGATGTATCATTTAGGTGCTTGTCTCTGCTTGCGGGCGTGGAAATGGGATATGGTGACTGCTTTGCAAGTGATGTTGACTCGACTGTCGCAATGCCTTGTATCTCTCCAACTGAGATGAGCAGTAAAGAAACACCGGCTTGCAGGATGCTCCGTTTATACCATCATTCGGGGTGTGTTGTTAGGAGCTGCCCAGGCTCTCACGGAAAGTCCGCATGTAACCGAGGTGCTTCAGTCACCGGGGGGCATCCGTGGTCATAGAAGACAACAACAGATGACATTGACTTGATAAGGTATGGGTCCGCCTACAACGGTCCTTTACAACGGTCCTGGGATAACTCTAGCCGACAAGAAAAAAACGGCCACCCAGCACATAATGTCAGATACCAATCCGCGGCGTGGGCTCTCTCAGTTTGTGAGCTCCTTGCCACCCACCATTCCATTGTCGGGGTGTCACAGCAACCCAACCCACTAACGCCCTAGCGCCCTCCCCTTCAGACCGGCCCTCTTTTCTCCAATCTGGGGGGGCCGCTCCCGCGCGCCACGCATGGGGAAATAGTCTCGGGTCAGGTTCGGGTCAAGGCCGCGCCCGCCTGCATCATCGAGGGAGAGGGGTGGGCACGCGGATGGCTAACACCGGCAATGGCCGGCTCCCCGGATAACTATGACCCTCCCCCGCAGTCTGGGAAGCTGGGGGGGTAGGCTCGGCTGATGCGTGCCTCATCTCCAACAGGGGGAGGGGAGAAAAGGCCCCTTGAAAGGACGGGAGCGCTCCTTTTTAGAATCATTATTCCTTCGGTTTGCCTCTAGCCTGGATCCCTCTTGGTTCTGGGATTGACTTTGGATTGGATTCGCCATTCAAGATGCGGGCACTTTCGACACTACGGACCCTGAGACTCGTCCAACGGCGGGGTTTCGCGACGACGCCGCGGCGGCTGGAGAGCTATGGCTTCATCGGCCTGGGACAAATGGTGCGCCCGCCCATCCCCATGATCTTCCTGGCCTTTGCTGTCACGAAACGGCCTAAGGGCCAGGGGTCACAATGATTGTTCGTCCTGTATACTGATTCCTTCCAGGGCTACCAAATGGCCAAGAACCTCCAGTCGAAGCTGAGTCCCAAGGACGACATCCGCATCTTTGACGTCAACAAGGACGCCGTCTCGAGCTTGGCCAAGGAGATGGAGCAGTCGCAGACGGGCGGCGCAAAGGTCACCGTCGTCGAGAGCGCAGGGGACGCGGCGACGGATGCTGTGAGTTGGTCTCGTTTGCTCCCTTTCGACTCTCTGTTGCTCTTGCAATGTCAATTGTCTCTCCCCAGCCCTACTGGTTTTGACTCCAGCATGCCTACGCCCCCTCAATGCCTATAATTGCACACAAGAGAAAATAACCACCCAAGACACCCGTGCTGACGCCAGCCAGGACACCGTCATCACCGTCCTCCCCGAGCCCTCCCACGTGAAATCGGTCTACGCCTCGATCCTCGCCGGCCTCCCGCCGCGCCAGCGCATCTTCATCGACTGCTCCACAATCGACCCCTCGTCCTCGCGCCAGGTCGCCGCCTCGGTCGCGGCGGCCCAGCCCTCGGGCCAGGGCGTCTTCGTCGACGCGCCCATGTCGGGCGGCGTCGTCGGCGCCACGGCGGGGACCCTGACCTTCATGCTGGGCTGCGACGCCGCCCACCTCGCGCGCATCGAGCCGACGCTCCTCCGCATGGGCCGCCGCGTGCTGCACTGCGGCCCGCAGGGCACCGGCCTCTCGGCCAAGCTGGCCAACAACTACCTGCTGGCCATCAACAACATCGCCACGGCGGAGGCCATGAACCTCGGCATGCGGTGGGGGCTGGACCCCAAGGTCCTCGCCGGCGTCATCAACGTCAGCACCGGCAAGTGCTGGCCCAGCGAGGTGAACAACCCCGTCGGGGGCGTCGTGGACGGCAGCCCCGCGGGGCGGGACTACAAGGGCGGCTTCGGCATCGGGCTCATGCGCAAGGACCTCGGGCTGGCCGTCGTCGCGGCGCAGGAGGCGGGCGCGCGGCTGGAGCTGGCGGGCAAGGCGACCGAGGTGTACGCCGCCGCGGAGGCGGAGGAGGAGTGCAAGGGCCGGGACTTTTCGGTCGTGTATCGATACCTGGGAGGCCGGGAGTGAGCAGGACAGCCTTCCACTTGGAGGGGCCGGGGTGTTTAAAAAAGTTAGAAGGCATTTAAAGAGAAGAAGAAGAAAGATCTAAGCCAAAATTAGACTGTTTACCGAAGGACATCGGACCATCCTGCCGTCGACATCCCGGGCGTGAGCCGCTTGTCCTTGCCCACCAGCGCCCTCGTCTCCTCCCGCCACCACCTGGCCCTGGCTTCCGCCTCGGGCTCGCCGAGGTGGTCCACGCACAACTCGCAGCGAATCATTCTGGGCTTCGGGCGGCGGTGGCGGGGCTCGATGAGGCTGTACGCCGGCGCCGTCTTCAGGACCTCGAATTCGAGGCCGGAGGGGTGGAGGGCCGGGTCGGCGGGGCAGGGGCCGGGGACCGTGTCTCGGAGGACGCCGCAGTGTGGAGACGCCGGGGGCCCGTCGGCGGCGGGGCATCGCTCGATGATGCGCCGCCGGGGCTTGCCGAGCCGCGTGTTGCAGAGGACGCAGATGTGGTGGACTACATCTGTGACGCACATTATTGGAATCGGGGTGCCTAGTATGTATGTGTGGATTTGTATGTTGAAATGGGGCAATCAGGGGAAAATGCAAGCAGTGGACTTTGTATAATCGGAATTTTGGCTCTATTCTTTTCATCTTTTTCTCGCTTTTTGAGTCTGAGAGGACGGGATGAACACGCGCAGATGATATACCATCTCCAAGCCGAACAGCTAGATTTCTTGGTCGAATGTTGTGATGGACAACGGACTCGAACAATGGGTCGTCGAACTTGGGCGGCTGAATAAAGCGACGCGAAAGCGCCTTGACAGGAGAACAGCAGGGGTAGATGTCCACGCACGACGGCAGGTGAGTGGTGAACAGTATCTTTTATTCCGATCCAAGGGCATTGGAGCACAGCCCAGAGTCTCGAATCTTTTCAAGAGAATCTCCGGGCCCCAGCTCCACCAAACTCAAGAGGGACGAGGTCTGTTTGTATTCTAAACGCCAGTGCCCGAGAAACCTCGGAGCATCGCACATGGACGATATGTAACGAGAAAAAAAAAGTAAAAAAACCTTCCCTGTTATCCGTCTAATTTCGATTCTCACCCCTTCATCTAAATACGTTTTCTCGTCTTCTCTCACGCAGACTCGCGGCCCGACTCAATCTTGACATTCTCGGGTGTCGTCGTCGACGTCTCCTCGGACTTCTCGCCAATGTGCGCCGCCGCCTTGCGGGAGTTGGCCATCGGGGGGAAGAAGATGCCCGGGTGGACCGCGGTAAGTAGTGTGACGCAAAGGAGCACGAGGCCGCCGTCGAGGACCATGAACGAGGCCTCGTCCTGCATGATATGGTTGCCCCATCCGCCCGCCATCTCGGCAACACTGTCTCGCGGTCAGCACTCGGAGTGTTTCCCGTTTGTCTAGGAGGGGGGATTCCAACTAACCGGTAGATGCAACGGGTCATGACGCATGCATATGCGAGCGTGACGCCGTAGATGAACAGCCTGAACTTCCTGTCGTGGTACAGCGCGAGGTTCCCGACGCCGGCGTCGGGGCCCTTGGCCCACCGGCGCACCCGGATCAAGTAGTCGGCGCCCGCGACGCCGAAAAGCACCAGCACCACGACCTGCAGCGCAATTCCCGCGATGATGGCCTGGTTGCCGCCGTCGAGGAGCTTCTTGTTCGTCGAACCTGCCGCCGCCGCCAGACCGCCGCCGATGGCCTGGATGATGAGGCAGGTGAGGTCGGCGGGGAGGAAGATAAGGGGGTACAGGCGGGGGCGGATGCGGGAGAGGGCCGGGTTAAGATTCGCCGAGACGTGCTTGAGGGTCAGGTAGATGCCGGCGCAGATGAAGGTCGGGCCGAGGATGATGGTGCAAATTTGCATCTGGAAGGCGTCCTTGCTCCACGGGTTCTGGTGGAGGAGGACTCGGCCAATGTATCCTGGGGGGGAAGCATGTTAGTTCAGTATGTTCCGGTTCGTGATCCAATTCGGGGGGGTGGGCACGGGGCAGGGGTTCATCCAGTGGCGGGTTGGGATGGTTTAGATACTCAGGGTTCAGAGCCGAGCAGGGAGGTCCATACCAACTGTCTCCAAGACGCAGCCGCCTGTTACAAAGGCCATGAAGGTCCAGGTGCGCTTCCACGTCCCGATGCCTGCCGACACGAGAACGACCAGGCCAAAAGCGACGGCAAAAAAAAGGTTTGCGCCGAAGTTGGGGTAGTAAGACAGCACCGTCATCTCGACGGGACAGAGCGCCGAGACTTCGGTGCACTCGCGGAAGGGCCGCCGTATTGTGGTGTCGTTGGCCGACATGTTGACGACTGTTTGTGGTAATCGGAATGGGTGCTTGTTCGGACTGACACGACAGTTGGAGGTTGGGACGCAAATGCGTTCGCGACGTAATGCGGGATGGTCCTGGGCGGTCGCGCGCTTTTATTTAGTCTCAAAAGCCTCCCCGTTAACTCCTTTGTTGTAAGTTGGCCTTGATCGATCGGATGGCGAAACAGCCGGCGTCAAAGAACACTTTTTTAAGTGAAGTGACCAAGAATAGAAAGAAATGAATCAAGCCGAAGACGCAGAGACGGGGCAGAAACGGTACCGGGGGACGCAAACGACGTCCATCGTCTTACATATGTACGCATACACGGGGGCACGGGAGCTATTACATGGCGTTGCCTCCTCCGGCCGGGAGGGGCGCGCGGTGGAGTCTAGACCAGTTGTGACGAGAACCCGAACAGAACCGAACGAAACGAACGGGTCACGGATGGGTGGCATCTCTGCGAGAGAGAAGACGCAGCAAACGGCAGCGCTAAGCCCAGAGCCAAGATCCTCTACCTCTACGCGAGGGCCCGCTAGCTTTCCCGATTTGGAAAGCAGCGCGTCCGTTTCCAGACTTTAGGTATCGATGACCATTGGATGTTGTGTCCGTTCGACGGAATGCCCAATAAGATGAGTCTGTAAGCAATGCCATGCTGTATCTGCGAAATCTGACGCGGCGGAGGTTTCTCCCAGCCGTCCTACCTGGTTGATCAGTGTTCACGTACATTTCCAGAGCAGCTGAGAATTGATCGTCTGCGCTCTGATCTCAGCATGGAAGACCGTGAAAAGAGCCAACAGCACCATGGACTCTAGGCGACATTTCAAGGTTGGTGGGGATTCTCGAAGGCCAACACCCGAATCTTAGCTATCTGCTAGCGCCTTGGCCGGATCCGCAGCAAATCCACTCGACTGGGGGTGATTGAATCCGAATGACACGGGCTAAGCGATGCCTAAAACCACCACCCGAGCTCCTAACCGAGAAGGAACCCTAGCGAATTGGCCCTACTACACCTTGAAGAACCCGAGAACACTGTGGGGGACGTCGGGTTCATCGGTTCGCTCTGACAGTATGCCTGCTATTCGCGTGGCGTCGTTGAGCGGTTGGAGCGTAACTCCGGGGACCGGCAGCATTGAGACTCTGGGCCCAGACAGTCGGAGCAACTAGTCTTGCCGAATCGTCGGAGGTGTTGCGCCGTGTTTACACCACCCGAATGTTCAACCAAAGCTGAGGTGAGATTTCCGAGAATGAAGCGCCCATGGACGTGACGACTGCCTGAACATCTCACTCGACCACTTGTCATGATTTGGATACGCATCTCGTCTGTATTGTATCGGATAACTTTTGGGTGAATTGCATGATTGATTGTTTCTATGGTTTCTTCCGCCGGAGAGCAGTTTTCCAGACATTAGTGGTATCGCATGCTGCTGTATCGTGGGTTTGACTAGTCGCTATCATCGCTGCTGCTCTCTTCCTCTTCCTCGTCGTCGTCGTCTTCCTCTTCTTCATCTTCTTCGTCCTCCTCGTCATCATCGTCCGTCTCGTCGTCATCCTCGTCGTCTTCCTCCTCGGCCTTGAACCTCGAACGCTGTACTTCGTTGTCGCCCTCTGCAAGCCAATCATCGAGCGTCTTGACGCCAACACCGCTAGCGGCACCAACCCCAGCACCAGCGACGAGGCCGTTGGTCTTCGTCGGTGCTGCTCTCACCGCGCTGTCGAGCATCTGGCTCGCCGGCACGCTCTTCTCCTCGCCATAACCTGACGGCATCGTCTCGGTCTCCCGTAATCGCCGGTCCGGTTCCGCTCCGTCCGAGACCCAGTCGGGGAGAGCATCGTAGCCACGCAGACCGTGAATGCCACCCCCGCCCGCCAGAACAAGCGTCGATGAGCCGAGCAGGAAGCCCTTGCGCGTCTCCGATGGGCTGGGAGCTTGCGGCGCCGGTTTCGGTGCCAACAGCATTAACGTGGCCAGCTGGGGCACCGATAGTAGGGCTCGATACATCCGGGCCCGATCGCGAAGATCGTACGACGTATCGTAGCGGACCAGCAGCAGCGCATAGTCCCAGAGCTTGGCAACGGGATGGTCGTCTTGGCTAGGGACGGCTGCTTCATCTTCGCTCTTGTTTTCGCTGAGTCGGTTTACGTGGTGAAGGTACACTTTGGCGGCGAGGAGGAGGATCTGCCCCTTGGCCACCTCTGCTTCGCTCGCAAAGTCCTTGAGGAGGATCCGTAGCACATCTGCCGCGATGTTGTCCTCGCCCTTGAGACCCGAAAACTCGCCCACTAGCCAGATAATCGTTGCCCTCGCCTGAGGGTCTGTCGCCGAGTCCAGGTTCTTCGCCAGCCGCACGACCGTACCAACATGTCCTTGGGGGTCTTGTTGGATCAAGTGGCGAATGACCGTTAGCGACTCCGCTGCCAGCGTCCCGTCCAAACTTGTGATTTGTCCCAGTAATAAACGGAGACACCTCGGCGCCGCTGAGGAATCCGTCTGCGCGCATCGTCCAATGGCACGCACTGCCTCCCGCACCAAAGCCTTGTTTGTTGACCCGGAGAAGTGCTCCAGCTCGTTCAAAATCAGGCTCTTGGTATGAGATGGCGCGTGGGGGAAGATGAGGGTCAGGATCTCCAGCTTCAGCTCCCACACTTGCGCAGGGTCTGTAGCCCTGACAAGGAAATGGCTGGCGTACTTGACGAATTCGGTCGGTCTCGTCAAACAAACCGAGACGATGTTGTAAAGTGCCACTTGCTGAATGTCTTGCGGTCCCCTGAGAAGCGCGACGAGCGGGCCAATGGCGATTTTGACATACTCCGGCGTTCCAATGTCAACGTAACACCTCGTGACCGCAATCACCACTGCCGAGTTGCGGCTTTGCAGCAGGGGCTTGATACCGTTGAGTAACAGGGCCAGGTCCGGGTCTATCACGACAACTTGCTGTTCGTCACCTCCCTCCTCCGTAGCCTCACCATAAAAGTTGCCCAGGTCGGCCGCCTTCTCCTGAACTTTAACACTGCGCGTCCGTCTCGGGAAGCACTTCCTCGCGTAGTATGTCATCATCCTCAGCGTGGCCAGCTGACTCCATTCGTCCATGTCAACAACCTTCCTAACCAGCGCTCGGTAGTGTGGATGAATGAGGTCGATTCGATCGGGACATATTTCGAGAAATGCCGACACGGCCGCACCGGCGACAAAGTACTGCTTGTCGCCAAGCAGAGTGGTCAGGTAATCGAGGAGCTGCGGCAGCTGCGTGGGGTCGAGGCGGTAGCATTTAGGAATAGAGAGGGCAGCAGCTCGGCGGACATAGGGGCTCATGTCCGCCACGCCCTTTTTGATGGCCAGGTTTACGATCTGGCTGATGACCGGGACTCGGATACCAGACATGGTCTTGAGTGCAAGGGCGCGCACTTGGGGGTTCGTATCGGAGAGGGATTTCTGGATCGTGTTGATGGAGAGGAGGGCGAGGTCGGGCTCTTGTTCGGCATGGTGGATGAGGTAGATGTAGACGAGCTTCTTGATTTCGATGTTGGGCGAGGCGACATTCTTGACGACCGACGAGAAGAAGGGCAGCGTCTTTTGGCCGCGGTACATCATCTAGACACCCAGGGGCAATTAGCCTAAGCCAGCAGCGGAAGTGAGTATTCCATACCGAGAGGACGCGGCGTAGGCCGTCCAGAACCTCGCGCTCATTTCGACTGTCCAGCAGCTTCTTGATCTGTGTACGGTCGAGCGGGCGGCCGGTGCTGCGTGAGCTGCGCGTCGCTGAGGCGGCGTCGAGGGTGAGCTCCCGAGCTAGACGAGGAGGCCGTTAGCGAGGGGTACAACGACGCGGTGAGGTGGCAGAAGACGCACCGCTCTCGAGCAGACTGGATATCCGCGCGATGGACTCCATGGCGGGTGGCAGCAAGGTCCGACCGGAATTTGTGCTTGGGGTTGTCGAGCTTCGTGGTCTCCGAGGCGGATGTTGCAGGGAGGGAAATGACGTCTCGTCTCGTGCTTGGAAGGCTGAGCCTGGCCAACGAGGGGCAGAGAGGCTGATGCTGACGTGCTTGCTTAGCTGTTCGCAACGGAGTGGGCTACCGTCGTCCACTACAGACTGTCCGGGCCGTCCAAACCACAACTAACCCTCTCAAATTCAGTGGGCAACAGCGCTGAGTTGGAGAGAGCTGCCCCGCTAAAGCCATGTTGCGCGCACGTCCACTGCCCCACCACGGCGGCATCGGACTTTATTGACGAGCTCCGGATGTACTTTATTACCACCAAGCACCTCTCCTATATATTGATCACACATATAAGTGACTTTTCCTTGCATTTGACTTGGAAAAAAAATTTGCACTTCTGCTTTGCCCGGAATCCATTCGTTCTTCTCATCGCTATGCTTGGTCTGGTATCATTTGTTGTGTGCTTCATTGAGCCCAATATCCATCCCCAACGCTGCAAAAAACAAAACAAAAGTCGCCTTACTTTGACTTAGTCTTCTCCCCAAATCCCATCTTGAACGTTGCAATATTCGACCCAAGCATTCCTTTGCTCAACTTCAACCTCAAACTTCGTGACATTACAATGAGACTATCAAAGGTGAATTGACCTTGGGTTGTAGTGACTTCTTGGTGCAAGTATCCCAGCTTGATGCCAGCTGACCGTCGCAACAATAAGTGGCCGAGCTGAGTTTGATAGTTCGTCACTATGGTTGTGCAACAGCATCCATTACTTGACTGCAAACTTCCCACTGACCAAATGAGATTCGTCAAACGCCTTCCATGATTCAACGCCCACACTTAATTGTTGCCGAATAAGATGTCACGAGACATTATCCTCTTCGAATCTCACAATAAGAATTGGATGGTTGCGGAGACTCAAAGTACACAACCAGCCCAACATGTTCTCAGATTCCTTTCCCTACCAGGGAGTTGAAGCCCCGGCTTTAGCGTTATGGGTGTAGGTTTTTGAAACATTAAATAAAATAAAACAAACCTTCAGAATTGCAAGTTTTGCCATTTAATCCACCAGTATATTCCCAGTTTTGACAAATATATCATGTGCGGAATCCGTTGATGACATTTATAAATGCGCCCAGTCAAAGCTGTCTCTGTTTGAAAACTCTCGTTTGGCTGGAAAGCTTCGCAAATCAAGGATGCGCTCGAGGCGGTGGTCTCATAGCATCAAGGTACAAGAACTTCGACATGAGACCGGGGAAGAAAGGCGGTGTCGGGGGGCGTAGTTCTTCCTTGAGTCCAAGTGGGTAACAGTGCTACACTAGATCGTAGAAACCATTTCACTGGGTTCGACTCACTCTAAGCCCCAATGAATCTACTGTGAGGGGGCTCAGACCGGGGATATTTTTGACTTCCTTGTAAGCCACTGATTTGCGGGAACAATTATCAGCTGAGGCCGGCCCCGAATCCGTATTCTTACAGGACGGCCTCAGTTGACCAGCTGCCCTGTCTTGGCTATAGGGCAAGCTAGTTTCTCCAGGGAAATATCTCCAGCGGGTAATATAGGCTAGACCACATGCGCCCAACGAAGAAATGACTGTGGATCATATAGTTCTCCTACATACTCTGTCGCCTGTCAGTTTCCCTGTTAAACAAACCTTGTTCACCGTATGGAGATCTCAACAGAGGGTCGAAGGAATCTACCCCACAAAATCCTATAGGCATCAACATTTCACCCATGCAACTGATACCAGCAGAAATAACATAAAGCGAATATAAAGAGTATCAAACCCCAACTTTCCAAACCAAGATTGCGTGCTTACTATCGATCCAACTGGACAAAGTCTTTTATCTACCTCTTATCCTACTCAGCACCAAGCAGTCCGTCAACATGCGTTCCCAATACCTTGCCGTTTCCCTCTTCGCTGCGTCAACAGTAACGGCTGCTGTTGTACCTTTGGACACAGCCGCAGCGGTTGAGGAGAGAGAAGTGGCGTGTGGTTGTCTGCCCGACTACATCGGCAACAGCTACGGTTGTGGCAGCTTTTTCCCTGGTCAAAACTACTGTCAGCAAATGGGTGTTGCTGGCGACTACCCGGTATGTTACTTTTTGTCTCACAAAGATCCTTTCATCCGCTTGCGGCCATTGTTCTATTGCTAACCATCTCAAAGAGGTGTCTGCATTTCTACTTGGGAGGCCGTACCTCGGCCAAGTGCTGCACTGCGTGCAGTGCCCGCTGCCCTTGCTAAGCTCTTTCGACAACCAATCTCTGAATCTTTCACATGCTGCCGAAGGTCATTATTTAGCGACAAGTTGGAGTTGGGGCGAGGATTGGATTCGCATCGAAAGGAATGGAACTTGTATGTATTTAAATAAGTCCGGTAATGACAGACTACAAAATATTGATAAAACTGTATACACTGTTGACTCTAAAAAATATCATTGACATCTTCAAAACTTACCGAAATCTGTATTAGAGTGGTATTCTCTGTGAACAAGTCAAAGTCGAACAGTTGACGAGAAAGGATGCATTTGATAGTGTAGTTAGCCAGACCCTGATAGTGATTGACCGAAATAATGTCGTGGGGGTATACCTGCGCGAGTGTCCCATTTCCAACTCCGATAATGCTTTACATATTGATGGAGGATGATATATTGCCCAACTCTTAGCCTGTAGTTGAAACACCGTATGGTCGATGTCTTCGGGAGGTGGGTGAACAGAGGGGCATGGGACAGCAAGCGGTGTGTGGCGTTGGATCTCACAAGGAATTCATTCAGATCAGAAATGGCAAACGGTGCTTCAAATTTTTTAATTTTTTTTCTAGCCCATTGGGATTTTTCTGAAGAAAACAAGTACATAAAGCAGTGGCTTTAGGATACAGTATTTGTTTCAAATGAATGCGGATCAAGCCAATCTCCTCCGGTTTGTTGTTCCATTGTAACTCCTCCAAGACCTGTTGTCTAATCTACACCGAATGGCAATTGGTGCTATTACTAAGTCATATAGACGATGGTTTGTGTTACTTGAATATGCTACAAGTATAGCAAAATTACAACATATGCAAGAGAAGAAGGAGGTAATTAGCAATCGGTATTTTTAGCCAATGCGGCGAGTTCGAAATGGAGGATCGCCGTTGTGGTCAGCGTTTGGCGTTGTTCATACCATGCCGACCCGAAAGTGGGGCCTTCTTGGTGTCATACTTTCACTTCGCTCATCCAGGCTCATCTCAAGCTTCACCAAACCCACCAACGACAACTCAGGACACACACCGCGCTTGTTCATATCGGCCGAACAAGTCGCGGAAGAGGGCCGAGAAGCATGATCGACAAAATTTGAAACCTTCTGGCGATGGCCCCGACCGTTCTGTCACCAGCATCGCCGGCAGAGCTGCTGCATTATATCGTCACCTTTCAAGCCTACCCAACAACGCTCCTCATCTGCTGCTCGCGGGAAGAATTCGTCTTGTCTCTCATATCAAACATCCAGCGGCAGGCACCCGGAGGACATCCCCAGGCCCCCGAGGAACTGCGCTCGCCACCCCTCCTCTCGGCGTCGCTCTACCAGATCGCAGTCGCGCGCCACATCCGCATCCTCTTCATCCCAACCGTGACCCACCTTCGCGCCTACCTCTCCGCCTTCACGCCTTCAGACTCCCTGACGCCGCCTCCCCCGAATCTTCCATCGCCATCCGCAAAGCGCAAGCCGCCTCTGCTCCTCGTGTTCGGATTCCTTGGCCTTCATCGCGACAGCAGCGAGTGGAGTGCGCAGGGCATCAGCAGCTCGGCCGCCGTGCTCGTCGAGGCTGGCCGACGCACCGAGTTCAAGCCCGTCATCGTCGAGCCGAAGGGCGCGAGTGGACATGAGGACTTCAGGGCTGTTCTGCAGGATGACGCGCCAGTCCTGAGCGGGAGCTCGAGAAGGGACGAGGGCGTCTGGATGGGGAGGACGGTTGAGGTGAGACGGGTGCTGGGCCGGTGGTTTCGCTTTCAGACAGGCCAGTGGGACGTTTAGGAGTGCGACAAGGATGCATATTTGAAGAGGAAGAAGCCAAAGCCGTATCGACTTTGGCCTGCTTAATTTAATCAATCATGTTGATACGTGCGCGATGAGTAGTTCCCAGCGACGCCCCCGAAACATTTAAATATTTACTCCATTCCAGCCCCAAACGCCAAGCCCGTGGTATCCTATCAACTCATCTCTTCGTAGCAAACTGAGGTAATCAAATCATGAACAACAAGGAACCCTAATCTCAAAGGGCCTGTTCCATCTCGGTGATGTACAGTTTGATGTGGGATTCCATCTTGAGGAACTCGTCATAGGCGCTGTGGATTTCATTGTCGATGTTCTCCTTGAGATCCAGCATCTGTCGTCTTGTTAGCAACACGCCCCTTTGGGAGATCCGCGGTCATTGACATACCTTCTTCTCAGTCTGCTCAATGCGGACCCGGCGCCTCTCAATGTCCTTGCCCTTGTCCGTCCGCTCCTCCGTCAGCTTGCGATGAACGGCACGCAGCTCCTCCATTCTCTCCTTGGCCTCCTGAGCCTTGGAAGAGCTCTGCTCGCGGAGCTTTTCGGTACGTTCGTTCCACTTGAGCAGTTGTCGCTGCAGCAATGACTCGGTCCGCTCAACCTCTCGCACGTTGTTACCGCGTTCGGACAGAGCGTCGCGCTGCTTGACATTCTTCAGGTTCTCCTCCTCTTCCTTGGCCAGCTCAACACCAATCTCGTCGAGGACCTTGATGCAGGACGCCACGTCAGTGGAGACCACGGTGAATGAGTCGGCCGAGGTCTGCAGGGCACGGGAGCGGCGATCAAGGGCCTCGATGTGCGCCTTTTCGCTGTTGAGGGTGTTGCTCAACTCCGTCAGGGTCGCCTGGAGCGCAGAGGGGCTCTGCATGACGTATGGCCGCAGCTTCGCGCTATCCTGCTTCATTGCCAGCTTCTGCGCCGTTCTCTCTTCCAAGGCTGTCGTGAGGTCTGTCTTCTTGACCTTGGCGTCCTCCAGACGGGCTGCCACGCGCTCTTGGTTCCGCCTCAGCTCCAGCAGCCTCTGCTTGAGCTCCTCGTTGCGCGTCGTCTTCTCGCGCACCTGTGCTTCCATGGCCTTGCGGTTGCGCTTCATATCGACGAGACGCGACTCCATATCCTGGTTCTCCGAGTACAGGCTCTCGATACGCGCCTTGGTGGTCTCCGCCTTGTTGAAGTGCTCGTCGATGACGCTCGTTTGCGACTCGCGGAACCGTACAAAGTTGATGAGGTAGCTGAAGATCTTAACCAGACGGTCATGCGACGGCTTGTACAGGTCGTTGAAGCTAAAGTCTTGAACGCCACACTCTGCGAGAAGACGACGAAGGGAGACGTAGAAGCCCATCAGATTGCGGGTGTCGGGAGGGACGACGTCGGCGTACTCGCCGCAGATGTCCTCGGCGGCGGCACGCATGGCGGGCTCGACGGTATCGCGCGTCGCATTGAGGAGAAGCTCGGCGAACCATTCGAAGATCATCTGGACCTGGAGGGGGTTGGGCTTTTGCAGGTCGGCGACCGTGAAGGGGATGCCGATGTCTGTTATGCAGCCGACAATCTCCTTGTCCGGGAGGCGCATGAACGCGTCGGCTTCATCTTCTTTCTTTCGGGTTCGCGACTGGGTTTGCGTCGGGGGGATAATGCTCATTCGCGGGTTGTACGACATTCTGGCGGTGTTTCGGGCTCCTTGTCAGGGAGCAACGCGCTGCGAGTTGATGTATGCAAATTCGATCAAGTGTAGGGCTGAGGTATCGGCCTGTGTTGTCGCGATTTTGGGCCATCAAAAGATTGCCGTAAACAGTTAATTGGGCTTGTTGCTCTGACAACTGGGGGCCTATCGATAGAGGGGTTGGGTCACGTGACAACACACACGTGCGACCCAGAGTCCGGGTTATTCCCGGTGGCGCCGTTCATCAGAGTCCCTGCCGGCGTCAACCGCCCACGACGACGTCAGACAGTGAGTGAGTAACAACAGACGTCAAAACCCAATACAACGTTCGAGGTGCCGACCAGGTTCAGAGAAAAACCCCCCGATTCCAGCCTTGGTTCGGAACATCGGGAAACCTTGTCACAAAGCATATTGTGCCGCATTGTATTGTGCGGCACTGACACGAAACCGATATGCTAGAACGCGGATGCGACGCTCCTCATCAACTCGGAACCTACCCACAAACCATGCTCTGACCTTCAACCCGATCAAGACTCTGGGCCGAACGAGTGCGCCGTTGATGGTTCAAGTGTTGCTAGAGCCCAGACGCAGGGTAATTGCGTAGCTTTTCTCATCGAAACCAAACAATTTGCCAGAACACGGGCCACGCACCATTTGGCCAAGCAAGGTCTACACTACACTACATTACCTGGAAGCATCCCGTCACCCATGCTCTGAACGGCAGATGACCTTGATCCATCGCCACTGCTTCCATGCCTGGTTCTCTCGAGGCCAATTGCATGCAATTGGACGACGAAAAAAAGTCCCAATTTCGAGCCAAACGGGCCAAAGATGAGCCGATGAACACACCATCGCGCCCGCCGAGATCTGCACTGAACCCCCCAGGCAGCTCCCGTCGTCCGCCCACATGGCATCCAGGCATTTTCTGGGCCTACCCCGACCATTATGTCTCAACTGGATGCAGGCTTTGACCTTCATCTCCGCCTCATCAAATAAATCACCCATCCGGACCATAGGGATCATCTCATGTTGCAATGCACCATCCAGCTGGCTCTCCATGTCCACCACGTCGCACTAAAGGGGCCTACACCAATTGGCCAGAAAGAACAGACGCTCAGTGACAAAGGCTCCGAGAGCGTGAAACATCCGGGAGTTGCTTTTCGGGACGTCCCAGTCCAGCGTGGCCACCAGGGAGGATGCCATCAGATGAAGGGGGGTTTCCCACAGTGGCTATTGGGCATCCAGCCAAAGCCTCACACCCTGTTCCGAGCGTGCTGCATGATCGTCTCCTGCACAACGACCGAACTGCCAAAACCGATGCTGATGGCTCTTGGATTCGAGCACCGTCGAGGGAGGTCTCCCTCTGCATTTATTGACGAACCAATGATTCGTCCGATGGAGGGAAGAGGTGACGTGCATAACTCACAACAAGCAGTCATGGTGGCCTCCAGGGGCACGAAGCATAGGCAATATCTGGTCAATTATGACGATCCATATGTCAGCTTGACGAGGGAGAATTGACTCACCCTCGAATCTCAAGGGCTGGGCGACACCCTCCTCTCAATGGCGACACCTAGGGGCTAAAACGGTCTGGCCCCCTTCTATTCTTTCGATCATCCTCCGGGGGCCAGTTCTTCTTCGATGCCTCCCCTACACATTGGCCGCAACTAGTATGAACAAGTTGGAGAAAACACACGCATATTCAACGCATTGATCCAGTAATAGGAATGCAGAAACTAATGTCGAGCAGCAATGCCCATCCTCTAATGCGATGGGCGAAACAACCCGGATAATCAAAGCAGCAGGCCCGTACAAGATTGCGACCTCCATGCAGCACTATGCACAGTATCCTGGGGGTTTTCACTGCGTGTCGAGTCTGACAGGCGCGAGGGCAAAACGATGCGGCCAGCAGACGCCTGCATCGTGCTTGGTGCTACTCAGGGGAAAGGCGGCTGGAGTACGACGTGTTTGACCATATCTTGCATGCAACCGTTTGAGAGTCACACAATCGTTGCTGGAAAGTATCACTGCATCAAGACACGCACCTAGAAGCTGCGAGGATACTCCGCGCCGGGCTGAGAAGCGAATTGAGCTTGAAGCTGACTGGTGACGGACTCCTCCGAACCCAATTGCAAAATGATTTGGGAGGTCGATAAGAAGAACGGCCCCCCGGCGCGATGACGTTGCGATGGGACGCCAATCTTAAAAGGATCGCCCCCAGGCGGCTAGGAATTGAGCACCCCGGGTTGCCGGTCGGCGGCGGGGGCGGGCGAAGTCAGTGAAGCCACAGTCAGTGATGAAGCTCTTGCGAGCACTTTGCACCCATGCCGCTCGTGCTACAGCCGGTGCGCCATTACGAAGCCCTGATTCCAGACCGGCAGCGTATCCCTGATGAAATGTTGCCTTTGCGGTGCCAGCCACGGCAGCCATGACATAATGGCCGAAACTTTCTGTTGCATCGTCGCAGAGAAGGAGATTACGGATACTGAGTCACTGACAACGTTCTTGAGGGTACGATGCATGGACAACACCAACCCCGGCCACGACACAGCGGGGACGGATACAGCACATCGATCTCATCAAGGGGGGACTTGAGAAATCTTGCTTGATGGAAATGCTGATTCCAGCCCCTTCGCCCTTGTCGTAGGCGGCGAGCGTCGGGCCCCGAGGCAGTGGACAGCGTGCAGCAATACGGGTTGTAGCGTCTTTCGAGCCGCCAGTTCAGGGCAGTTGGGGACGAATACGAGCAAATGTCGAGTGTATTCCGCCAGGGCAACATGCAGGTTCCCACCGAGCCAAGTCCGTCCTTCGTGTGGGCGCAGGTAGTGAGTCGTTGGCTGTTTGGTGCCCGATACGGCCCCCGATGCCTGTGGACACAATGTGCGAGAGGTATTTGTGTCCCGCTTAACAAGTAGCAGTACTTTCGGGAAAGAAAAAAAAGATCCCTGCCTCAACGGCGCATGGCCCCTGTGCTTAGCAAACAGGCACGTTCAAACTTTTTTACAAGTACAATCCCTCCAGGCCACGCACACAAGTCCCTCTTGCAGGGCAGACCGTTACGCATGCGACGGGCAAAAAAAAAAAAAAAGCACTCTTGCCATTTCCCTCCCCTGCTGGGCCGCAGGGCCCGGAATAGAAACCCTCTTGTAGCCGAATAAATCAGGCAGCTGGCTTCTCTGGCAACGCGACGTGTGGAGGTCGCGAAAGGATGCTATTCTAGGAGCTAAAGTGGTCAGATGATGTGCCTCTCCAGCGGTCTAAAGCAGTTGCGGCCGTGGTTCGGTTTCTTAGTCTTGTCCGTTGCCAGCGGCGTAGCTGAGATGGTCCGTGAGGGAATATGCTTGTGAGGAAGACAGTGAACTAGCCTGCCTACTGCTAGCTGAGGAACTATCCCCAGTCGATCCTCCGCCCGCAAATTGACGGCGGGACGGCTGGTAGTCGATGTCACCAAGCAAATGTCTGTGTCACCGACAAATCCGCGTTAGGGGCATCGGGGCAAGAGCCCAGCGCACGCCTCGCCCTGTGCAGCTGTCCGTGAGCAAAACTTAGTGAACAGACGAAGCTGCGATAGGGAGTGTAGGGCAGAATGGTGAATTGGAGGCGGGAACACAAGCCAAAAAAACAACTGTCGACAGACGCGATGGAACAGAGGGAGGGTTGCCTCAACAGATGGACATTATCAGCGCAACCTCGGAGGACGAAGGGCGTCACATCGCAAGGAGCATGTCAACTATGCAATGGGCAAACGGGTAAACATGGCCGTGAGAGGTAGTCGGAGAGTTGCGGGCCTCAGCCGGGCTGAAGGTGGCTGCACTTCTAGCCGTGGCCGATACGGCGAAAGCTGCGGCCGACAAAAGAGGATGAACTCTGTTCCCCCCGCCCCCTTCTGCATTTCGCGCCCAGCGGGATTCGCCAGGGACAAAGGTCACGAAACAAGGGCATATCCAGGATTCTTCCTCTCTTGGTTCACGAGTGGGCCGCTATTGGGTTCGAGCCGGTAGATTTGTATATTCTTGGTTCCTTTCGGGGTCCAATATGTGGCACAGCAAGGAATAACACTATGTATGGGAGTACCGAAAGGGTATGGCCCGTCCACAATGATTCTTGATCTGGGCTGGCAGCCCTTGAATCGGTCTCGATATTTGGATCTAGTGTATCCCTCTCTACGGGATGACTCAGGACCAGGGGAAAACGATTCACATTTCAGCCATCGACTTTTTCTCATGCCTGCAAAAAGCAATCGGTGCAGACGAAACCTAACATTAGTCAAGCATACCTTCCGAGGGCCCTGCAAAATAAACAGGCCGATCAACGACACCGAACCTCGGCATCCGCCCGCAGTTGTCATTCCTGTTCCTGCGGTTTTTCCTGTTCTTGTTTCCTCTGCAATGTAGCCAATAGTGGGGTGAGAGAGAGGTGCAGAACAAGGTGAGCGAAGCACCAAGTCTGGGCTGCCGCAAATCCGGCTTGCATCAGGGACAAGTGTGCAGCGCGGATACGATACGATACGATACCGAAGAGGCAGCCGTACGGGTACCTTGCCTTAATCCCTCCCACATCCCATTCTTGCGTTTTGGCGACTTGCACACACTTTGACACTCTGCCCTGCAGTGTACACAGCATGGCCGGGGTATAGCCCAGTCCCCAGCCGTTGGAGGCGGCATAAGCAGAAACCTTAACAAGCTCCGCCTTGATGGGGTGTACGGATACATTCAGCTACAGGAATGTGCAATTGCTAGACAAAACAGAGCGCGCGAGACAAAGACAAGCGGGAAAAGGCAAGGAGAAAAGGCAAGGAGAGATCAAAAAAGATGGAGACACCAGGGCGATGGGAATGGATGGGAAGTGGCCAAACAGATGAGGAGGGGAGAGACATTCAACAGCCGGCTCCGTGGTTCGCTCGCCGTCAGGCCAGGAACCAGCGCCACGGCAGACACACATTGCACCGCACCGCATCGCATATTCACTGAATCGCTCCTCTCCTGCTTCTCAGACCAGGCCAGGGAAGCAGTGGCAGCGAAAAGCAAGCGTGGTGTGTGTCCTGGGGAGCCCAAAGGTCCCACTCGGTTGATACTGAAGGAGAAAATCCTGCGGCGATCAAGCCCGACCCATGTCCCATCGACGACATTGACATTCCCCCTGCCGGCAGGAAGCTCAACTTTGCTGGCAGACCATCCAGTGCCTCCATCCACACAGGCCCGGCCCCGTCAAGCACCAGTGACCACGCAGGACGCACGGCGGCACCCTCCTCTGCTGCCAGCCTGGCACTCAGTTGCGCTCCTCTCACGTTCAGAACAGACAGCCCTCGACAGCAGATACACAGCACAAGCAGTCACGCACGCCCCAGACAGCGGAGTAGTGTAGTAGCAGGGGAAGCGATGAGAAACACACACACACCCCTAACCCCGGGCACACACCACACTCTATGTCCACACACCCCTGACCCTTGACTTTTCAACCCAAACCAACCAACCCCTGCCGACACTTCTTTTCCTGGTCTGGTCCCAAAAGGTCCCGGCTTCTGCTCCCTTGCCCTGCCACACGTCGGTCTAGTTCGGATAGGTACCGCAAGGTACGGATGGATACCCCCAGCCCAGCATCAGCGCCGGCAAAAACGACCAGCGCCAGCGCCGGCATCAACCAGCCCAGTCGAGCAAGCTCTTCCAGTCCCCAGTCCAGTTTGGTCCAGTCAAGTCAGTCCAAGGAACAGACAGGTCTGCTGCCCTTTCCCGCGCAGTCCAGTACTGTACTCCTGTCCAGTCTCGTGGCTTGTCCCTCGTCAAGCCTGCTTGGAGCTTCCATCCGTCATTCCATCTTGCCCAGCCATTGCCACTTTGCATAGCATATGACTTTTTGTCCCTCTTTTAATCCTCGACTAGAGAGAGGTACCTTGACTTGATTTGCCTTGCCTTTGGACTCTCGTACCCTTCCTCCTCCACTCGCTCGCTTTACATACCGCCAGCACTTCCATGCCCACACCCATATTTGCTGCACAACCCTGCATCCTTCTATAACCAGAAAAGCTTCCGTATTTCCTCTCGCTCGGGACATACATGCCCAGTCTTGCACTCTCGTTTGGCGTGCCCATTGCGAAACTGGTGGCGATTCCAGTCAGCAGCATTGAGATCTAAACGAGGCAACCCATCCGCATATCCACCATCGAACTCGGAACACACAGAACGATCATGCGCCCATATAGAAACCGGTCCTGCGACGAACAACCCAGAATCCCACGTTAATACCCAACTGCCGGCGGGCGCGTTTCACTCGGCTAATGGGAAAATGGCCATTTGGCCCTTCCGCCGGAGAAGCGGTCGCAAACGCTCGCGAAGCGGCGCAAACCTGTCCGATGTTGAGGCACCGCCGCCGCCGCGAGGTCTCACTACCGACGAAGCCACTGCGGCGAGGGCGGTCACGCCGAAGAAGCAGCGACTTGAGCAGCACACCTCCAACAAGCTGCCCCGAAGAGCCCGGACGTACAGCTTCTCCCCTGGTCGCAACGACTCCATCCGCGTCGCGGGGCAAGCAGGCTCGGTTCCACCGGTACATAGCCGGCTAACAGGGCCCTTCCCAGCCGTCCGAAATGACGGAGAAGAAAAAGGGGATCCCGCATGGCAGCGGGCGCCAACCCTACATAATGCACGCCATGGCCAGCCGACGTCCTCTCGTAAGAAGACGAGCAAGAGGAGGAGAGCAGAGACGGATCGCGAGGCAGAAATCAAGGCCATGTCCAACTACGCCCCGGTACGGCCGGCGGCCGACCCTTGGACGTCAGGGCGGCCCATCAGGAAGCAGAGCAAGAGAATCAAGACAGGCCTCGGCTTCCGCAGGAGCTTTGAAAACCCGGCCTCCGACGTATCGCTACCGATGTCGATTCACTCCAGCATGTCATCCGAAACCGAGATGCACTCATTCCGGGTGTCTGCCCTCGAGGCATTGGCGCCCCGGCCGACATTACGATACGCCGTTTATCCCAAATGGGGTCCCGGCAGCGGCTCAGCGCCATTGCGCACACAACAGCAAAAGAGGAAAGTTTCAGAGAGGGTGCCCGAGTCAGTGGTGAGGGCGCATAAGAGGGTCGACAGTTTTGCGGACGATTTGGACGCCGCCGACCTGAGGGAGTTGATGGAGAGGGACAACAGGAGGAGGGATAGGAAACGACAACGAGACCAAGAACGGGTAGAGCGACGATTGGCACGGAGGGCAGAGAAGCAACGCGAGGCCGAGGCAGAAGCCAGGCACAGCGGCTCACCACCGCCAGCCAATCTAGAGCGTGGAGTAATGGGCCGTGAGATGGCGGGATTTGGTATTGAGACAACATCGGCAGTTATGACATCCTCCAGGAGACGGTCCTCGAGCTCGCACCGAAGCGTGAGGCGGGTTTCGGTAACTGACGACGCGGAGAAGCATCCGGAGCCTATGGAAATCGATTCGGAACCTGAAGCAATGCTCGGGTTCCACCGAACGACGAGCATCCAGCCCGAGACACCTCTGTCGATGCCGCCGCCTGCCGAGCCGGTTCCTGAACGCCAGCCCAGCACGAAACTCGCCCCCAAGAGGAGTATGAGACTGAGACGGAGTTTCTTGCGAAGAAAGTCCAGATCAGTGTCTCCCATCGCACCAGAGCATGAGCAAGCTGCAGTTTCACAGTATTCGTCACGACAGGACGACGGCGAGACCGCCCGCAAGACCTCCGAGTCCAGCGGCCGCGCCAGAATCTCATTTTCGGCCATTTTCAGACTCGGCAAGAGGAACAGGAGAAACTCGGGACCGTCGTCCTTTTCCAACACCTCGCGCGAGGAGATGCAAGCCGCGGCAGCACATGCGCAGTCGCAGCTGCAACAGCCACAAGAGGAAGCGCCGGTGCCGGTGCAAACGGTGCCCCCGCCGGCGAACTACATTCCTCGCAAGGTCAGCTCCGGCGTCCCCAAGCGGACCAGGTCGCGCTTCAGGGAGGACCTGCCCGAGCTACCCCTCAGCCCGCCAGACTCGCGTGTGGGGTCTCCAGAAGTAGAAGTGCCTCTGCCGGTTGTCTCGGAGGCGAGGTCAAGAGAAAACACTCTCCAGGACGCGGCCGCCGAGAGGCACGACACGCCCACATCAGAGATCCGACGCGTCGACGAGAAGATGGAGAAGCTGGAGAAGATGAGGCAGACGCCGACGTCGCTGCGACACAGCATCCAGCCCTCGCCCGAGCCGCAGTCCATTTCGATGGCGTCCATCGACTCGGAGGCCTCGTGGCTCTCGGGCCGCATCGGCAACCGCCGTTCCGCGGGCATGCGCGGCAGCATGCAGCGCTTCCAGCCGCAGAACCGCAGCCACTCGCCGTCGGCGAACGACACCGAAGAGGACCTGGCCGACGACGAGTACCTGTCCAACCTCGCCACGCCGTCCCGGGAAATGCTTGCCGACGAGCGCACCCCGCGCAAGTCGACGGGCGACGCATTCCCCAGCAGCGACGAGGACGAGATGATGGACGACGCAGACATGAAGTGGGGTTCGGTCGAGAAGCAGCGCACAACCGTCGTGCAGCACCAGAGAATAAGGAGCCGCCAGGGCATGCTCAATTCCCCCCACGACGAGAGCACGTCGCCCGAGAACTCGGACGACGAGACGCCCCAGCTGCAGCGCGCCACGAGCGTGAGCCTGAGCAGGGGCAATGCCAGGAACGTGAGCTCGGGGAGCACCAAGATGCTCGAGGTTTCGCCCCGCTCGAGCATTGACCGCAAGAGGAGCAGTGATGCCGTGTTTTAATGAGTTTTTGGGGACTACTAAAAGATGACTACACAGGGAAGATGCGCCAGCCAGCAGCCTACGAGAGACACAAGATCGGGAAACAATTTTTTCTATATTTCCTCGTCGACAAAACGACAAACCGACACTCATTTTACCATTTCCTTACATGTCTCTACCGACCACATTCACTCATTTAACCATCTACATTTCCTTGCCACAGACGACAAAAACGACAGCAAAAAAACTTGTAAAAGTTCAAAAAACCACTCTGTGTGAATTCTCATAGCTGGCTGGCTATCATCAACCTCGTTATCTTGGACCCAACTCTCACGAAACTCGACCATTGCGCACGCCACCCCCAAACAAAACGGGCTTACCAAATTGCATCATCAGCTTTCTTTCGATTCATCTGATGTGTAAGATACGACCTTTACGACCCTTCTTTCTACTGCCGCCGGCGCGCGCTGCACGAATCCCAGCTACACGCGGCCTGCGTCCTTCTTCGTTTCATGTCCTTGGAATATACCGTTTGATACCACGTCTCCCCCGTCCCTCCCCCCCCTCTTTGCTCCCTCGTCCACGGACATGTCGGTAGAGACGGAGGGGAGGGGGTGGGGCGAGACAATTTGAGATTATTTTTTTCTTTTTCACCACGACCTTGTGGAGGGGCGAAGACGCCCTTCTAGACGGCAGTACAGCACGCTAGCACTCCTTTGCGGATGCCATTCGACGACTCCCACGTAAGCGTTGTTTTACCCAAGCCACGGGAAATCCGCCATCCGCGGCAGCAACAGCAGCAGCCGCAGACCGGGAGGATGCAGCCTTGTGGCAAGGTGGAAAGTTTGCGAGCACAAATAGAATAGGGGAGGAAAATCACAGGAAAAAGGGGGGTGCGGTGGCGGGGGAGGGAAAAAAGAAAGAACGAGCATTCATGATGATGTGCTGCCATTTTACCAAACGGGGTTATGTATGTAGTACAACAGGAGGGTTTTCCTGGATGAGATACCCGAGTAACTCACCCTGCGAGGGGGGCCTAGTTTCATGTTACGGAGTAGCGAAGCCACACGGAGAGTGTGCTGGCGGAATGAAAAGGATTCCAATGATTACTCGCATCTGCCCGGCCGGGCGGGACGCTGTTCACGTGAAGACCAACTACCTAGAGGGTGTATTCCGAAATATATGACGCACGGCTGTACCTCCATTCCATCTCGGCGAATTGGTTGTCCTCGAGGACGTAGATGGTCTTTGGCTCGAGCTGCGGGATGTCGCCGTCGCGCTCCACTATGAAGCAGAACTGGTCACACTTTACACGACGGTACACCGTCGAAGGTTCGGAGCGTCCAGAATCAACCTCCCTGACTGGCGCGAGATAAATCCCAACGCGGCAGTGCGGGACGTTGGGTTCCGGGACGTCACTGGCGCCGATGGGCATGACGAACAGGGTGTTGCTGATTCGGGGCGGATCATGGCGAAAGCTGTCCCTGTAGGCGGTATCGACGGGAAGCAGGGGCATCAGGTCGGCAGACAAGGACAGGCCGAGATTGGTGATGCCAAAGAGGCGCATGCTGAAGCGGGAGTTCAGGACGATCTGGTGGACGTTGACGGAACGGGCAAAGTCTGCCGGCGACGTGGCGAGGAGGCCCGACGAGCCCTCGGCCCTCCGGCGGGCCTGCAGCGTGTGCGGGTCCACGACCTCCTCGGCCGGGTCGGCGCGCCACGCGAAGATGGTCTCGTCGGGCGAGGTCCGGATGATCTCGTGCTGCAGCCGCCGGAAGGCGTGCAGAAGGCCCTCGCCGTAGAGGACGGGCATGTACACGCCAAAGAGGCCCATGAGACAGTACGCAAGGTCCTCTGGGCGGGTGGCTTGGCGGGCTGCCGCCCAGGTCATGCGCTCGGCGACCGAGTAGTTGCGCGGCTGGCGGGTTTTGTCCAGGATGGACTCGTAGATGCCCGTGATACGGGCGACTGCCGTGAGGAAGGGGCCCTCGTCGCTGCGGATGCCCTTCGTGCCGAGGCGGGACCAGTCCGAGGCATAGAAGACTGCCCGGCGCGGGGCGATGAGTTCCTGGAGGGTCCACCCGCGGGTGAACCAGCGGGAGGCCGCGAGCGAGGGGATGTCACCCCTGTGACGAGGGGACGCCAAAGGGGGCACGTCGGCGAGGTAGATGAGGCAAATTCGGGAGAGGAGGTAGTACGAGTACATGGAGTTGATGGCCTCTGAGAGCTCGGCCGAGGAGGACTTGTCGATGCAGCACGAGTCGATCCAGGCCCACTCGATGCCGTGGCGGAGGGCCTTCTGGCAGCATCCTTGGATCTTGGAGAAACCGGCCTTGGTGCGGGCGTGAGTAAGGTCCCGGATGTCCTGGAACGTCACCTCGTCGGCGCCCCATGTGTGAGAGAGGATGGCGTAGGTCGGCACCTCATTGCCGGTGAACATGCGGAGTTCATGGGTCGTCGTGTTGAGCAGCCACATTCTTGGTGCGCGAAGACGGGCAAGGCCGATGCCGATGGCTCTCGAATTGACTCAAACTCGCTGGAAAAGCAAAATGACAGTCTGGAAGAGGGGTAGGATGTGTCACTGGCGAGAGGTGGGCAAGGCAGCCAGCCTTGCCCATCTTGGGGCGCAGTTGTTCAGCTGGTTTCCATATTGATGATTCCAGCCGCCGCCTTGCGAGTTGATTCACAGGCCAAGGACGTTGACAGGGTCGTCCAAGAGGCAAATATTTTCAAACCGCGCCAAAATACATAAAACTGATGATGGGGGGGCCATGAACATAAAAACATCACGAGATGGAAACACCCGACTTGGTGGCCCAAGGTGTAAGTCAAGTGTCTTGCGCAGGTGGGCAGCTCTCGCCCGGGGAGGGGGGAGGCGGCGGCCAAGTGGGCGGGCAGCTGTCATCACGGCACCAGCAGCCGACGGCAAGTGGCACGTGGCCGCACGGCAAGTCTTTGTCACTGGCGGCGACAAAGCACGCAAGACACAACGGGCCAACAGAAACAGGAACAGAAACAGAAACACCCCCACTTCGCAGGGCCCGGACCCCGGCGGGCATGCCGCCATCGGCGTCGGCAAAGGCCATGCCGCACTTTCCCGTGGTCCAGGGCGTCTGTGTCAGTGTCGACGCCGCCCTACGTGCGCCCTACATCTTGCCGTAGATTAGATGCGCATTCCCTCCCTCGACAACCCGGCCGGAGCAAACGAGAGGCATAGCAGCCCGAGTACGATGCCCCGATAACCCCAGCACACGCGAGCTATGCCGACGCCGACACTGTTTCGCGTCTTCTTGCGGCGCCAGACCCTGGCGCTGCGCAACCGCATCACCCAGCACGAGCAGCGCCGCGCGAACTCCGATGCCCCCAAGCCCAAGCGACAAGAGGACCCTATTCCTGTGGCCAACACAGTCTCGACGATCCCGTTATGGCAGCGCCTCGGGCCCTTGACCCGGGCCGCCGAGGGCTATGCGCGCGCCCAGCGCAATAGGCCCCTTACGACGCAGTTCGTCAGCTCCCTGGTCATCTACTTTTGCGCCGACCTTTCGGCGCAGAACATGAGCGGAAACGACTATAGCCCCGAGCGTACGGTGCGGTCGCTGATCATTGGCGCCGTCTCGTCGATTCCCAGTTACAAATGGTAGGTTCGGTCCTTCTCGCAGGCTTTTCTCGGGCGAGGTTCCAGCGACTGACGACGGGGCGTTGTGCTCGACAGGTTCATCTTCCTCTCGCAAAACTTCAACTACGCCTCGCGCCTCCTCTCGCTCGGCACCAAAGTCGTCGTCAACCAGGTGTGCTTCACGCCCATATTCAACTCGTACTTCTTCGGCATGCAGGCGTTCCTGGCCGGCGACAACTTCGAGCAGATCATCGAGCGTATCCGGCGGACGGTCCCCGTGAGCATCGTCAACTCGTGCAAGCTGTGGCCGGCCGTGACGGCCTTCAGCTTCTCCTTCATTCCCATGGAGTACCGTAGCGTGTTCTCGGGCATCATCGCCGTCGGTTGGCAGACATATCTGAGCTTTCTGAACAGACAAGCCGAAGCCGTCGAAGAGGCGGAGGAAAGCGAAGAGAGATCGCATGCGGTGCAGGCCATCGCTACTCAAAAGGGGTCGGTGAAGATGGAGGCATAAAGAGGAGTTGGGGGGAAAAAGGATACCCTAGACATTATGCGCAGAATATTTTCATTTGTAGTGCATCGGGAACGGCGTTGGGTTAGAAGGGGTTAAAGACATGGAGAACGTCATGATCTGATACAATTTATTCTTAGAAAAATACATTGCCTGTACATTGTACCGTGTCCAGAAATACAAACTTGACACTGTACAGCCGTCCCCAACCGGCGCCAAAAGTTCGAGCGAAGCTTCGCAGCCATTCCGCCTTCGGCACTTGACATCGTCAAGACTTCAACCCTCAAATCCACCCCAACGCCGAGCCATTGAGTGCTGGCCAGGACCAGCAGCTCTTCTCAGCAATGGCCTCCCTCTGCTTGCGTTCCGGCCGCGTGCAAAGCGCCTTCCGCTCGGCCAGAAATCCCACCGCCGCCCTCCGTCCCCGACTCCCTAGCAACCTCCCTCGACGTCATGCCTCGACCGGCGCCGGCCCCTCGACCGAATCCCAGGCCGGCTCGGGCCTGAAGGCCGGCCTCTACGGCGTTGCCCTCGCCGGGTCGCTCTACGTCTCCTACCTCTACGTCACCGACACCAGGGCCTCGATCCACCTCGTGTCGCCCATGATGATGCGGCTGCTCTTCAGCGACGCCGAAGACGCCCACCACTACGGCACGGTCGCGATGAAGACGCTCTACGACCTGGGCCTGCACATCCGCGAGCGCGACAGGAATCTCGCCGAGCACCCCGCCCTCGCGAGCGAGGTCTACGACATGAAGCTCGCCAACCCCATCGGCATCAGCGCCGGCCTCGACAAGCATGCCGACATCCCCGACGCCCTCTTCGCCCTCGGCGCCGGCATCGTCGAGGTCGGCGGCTGTACCCCGCGCCCGCAGGGCGGCAACCCCCGCCCGCGCCTCTTCCGCGTCCCGGGCATCGACGGCATGGTCAACCGCTACGGCCTGAACTCGCGGGGCGCCGACACCATGGCGATCCAGCTGAGGGACCGCGTGCGCAAGTTCGCCCGCAAGGTCGGCGCGACGGAGAAGGAGGTGTTGGAAGGCGAGGCCGGCGTCCCCGCGGGCAGCCTGCTCCCCGGCCGGATGCTGGCTGTGCAGATTGCCAAGAACAAGGAGACGGACCAGACGGACGTCAACGCCGTGGCCAAGGACTACGTCTACTGCGTGCAGGCCCTCGCCAAGTACGCCGACATCCTGGTCGTCAACGTCAGCAGCCCCAACACCCCCGGTCTGCGCGATCTGCAGGCCACCGAGCCCCTGACGAGGCTGCTGAGCGCCGTCGTGGAGGAGGCCGCCAAGGTGGACCGCAAGGTCCGCCCCAGGGTCATGGTCAAGGTCTCCCCCGACGAGGAGGAGGATTCCCAGGTCGAGGGCATCGTCCAGGCCGTCTGCAACAGCGGCGTCGACGGCATCATCGTCGGCAACACCACCAACCGCCGCACGGGCATCGTCCCCCCGGGCGTCCAGCTGACGGCGCAGGAGCAGAAGGCCCTGCAGGAGACGGGCGGGTACTCGGGCCCCGCAATGTACAACAGGACGCTGGAGCTGGTCAAGCGATACCGCAAGAAGCTCGACACCCAGACCCTGCAGTCCGGCTCGGCCGACGAGGCGGCCGCCATCCCCTCCGCCGACGGCACCTTGTCAGGCAAGGTCCACGACCTGGTCGAGGGCAAGGACACCCCCAGGAAGGTCATCTTCGCGACGGGCGGCATCACGAACGGAGAGCAGGCGCTGAAGATTCTGAACGCCGGCGCGAGCGTGGCCATGGTGTACACGGGCTTGACGTACGGCGGACCGGGAACCATCACCAGGATAAAGGGAGAGATTACGGAGCAACTGTAGAATACCAAAAATAGAATCTGACTGCCCAACGCGGACTTTTTTCCTTCCTCCCTGTGTCAAGACTCGTCACTGCAACACGCCGGTGATTTGCTGGGTCTGAAATGCTCAACTCTGCCCACCGGTGCGTGTTGACTCCGCGTCTGAAATGGTGCCTGATTCCATGGCAGAGAAGAAGCTGACCAGAGTCCATGATAAAAGCTGTGGAAGATGAATGGTTTACGAAAGTCGATGATCAATCTTGGGTTGCTCTGACTGGGCCGCTGTTGAGCTCGTCGACATGAAGTTCTCAACGGCGTCTCGTAGGCATTCCTATTGACTAGGAAGCACGACAGCAGCCCGGCTCCAGATTCAAAAGAAAAAGAAACCATCCAAGAAGAAAAGTTCGCAATGAGACTGTCCTTCGTTTTTAACCGTCGCCAAATATCAAGATGGCGATGTGGAGATATCGAGAACTTACAGGAACCCAGTTGCAGTCAGCATATCTGGTAATCGACTGGTAGCAAGCCGAACGGTTCATGAACATATTCCGATGAGGCATGATGCTCAAAGATTCATAGTGGATGTGGCTTAATATTGAATAGTCTGTTATTATTGTGTATGTAGCTTTTGTCCTGTTGAAAGCCAGATGTAGCAAAGCAATATGCCGGGTTACGCAGGTGTCTACCGCTTCTCAAAACCAAACCAGTGACTCCGTGCGATCCGACAGCGAGTGAATCCCGCGTGCCTCACCATCTCTGACGAGAAACAAGTTTGAGATCCCGAATCCTCCCAATGCCGATGACGCCGAAAGTAAACCCCCAAATGCCCGACCAACAAGCATTCTCCGCCTAAATGTTGTAACTCCCAAGACTCCATTTATCTCGTCGACATCGACTTTAAACCTATTCATTCCCCTCAAATACAAACTCCGGTACGTTCTCGAAGCCAATGACTCTGACGGGCTGGAACTGGGCCAGCTTTACCAGCTTCTCCCTCACTTCCTCCGGCAGCTTGACGTCTGTGCCCTGGTCTCCAAGGGGCCGGACCTCGATGCCGGTGGGGTAGAGGTGATCAATCTCGATATCGTCGCCGAGGTTGAAGAGCTCAGACTTCTCGCGGAAGCACCAAGGCCTGCCGTTCTTCATGACCAAGTCGTGCGTGTCCCGAACGTCCTTGGCGTGCAGGGAGCGGTACCCGCCGTCCAACGACACGGCGATGGAGCTGTGCCAGGGGGTGCGAGGGAACCCGTCAGGGTTGTGCTTCTCGACAAGCAGCGGCATGGAAAGCTTGACGGCGCCACTGGAGGGGTGGATGGAAAGTCTGATGTGGTCGGGGCAGGTGGCGAGGATGATCTTGGTGAAGGACTCGGCGCGCATCATCATCTTCATGGCCACCTCCTTGACGATCTTGCGGTACTTGTGTCCGGACTTGGCGTTCGCGGCGACGGGGCTGTTGCGGAGGTCGGTCTCCAGGAAGCGGATGAAGCCGCGGTAGGTCATGAGGGTGTCGTTGTCCGTGTCAATCATGGCGCGCACATCCTTGTCGGGGTCGCCAAACTGGGCCTCGAGGGTCGCCCGACTCTCGTCTACGAGCTCCATGTACTTCTCCTTGGTGAGTGGCTCGTCCTCCTTGGTAAGGCCAAGGAAGTCCATGACGCGCAGCAGCTTGATGCCATCGTAGCCCTTCTGGGCGGCCATGTCCATGAGCGTGGCGCCGTAATCCCAGGTCTCGTCGTCCGAAATACCAACGACGTCTGTTTATCCCGTCAGAAAATGTGTCGCAAATTACCGACGTAGCTGGGAGGGGGAACACATACCGTTGAAAACCAGACCGTCAGTGGCAATGTGGACCTCGGCGCCATGCGCGTACACCTTGCGAATCTCAACGCAGAGGTCGTTCAACCTGCCCAGAGCAAGGTCTTCTCCCAGGTCCGGAAGGACGCCGGTGACCTTATCGGTGCGGTTGATGCTTTTCCAGGGGAATGCCGGGATGATCATCTTGACCGACTCTCCCTTTTTGACATACTCCTCCACGCGGCCGTGGAACATCTTGCGTCCCAGCCATTCGTGGTTCTCCTGACCTTCAGGGATAATGTGTCTTCCAAACGCCTCAAGAACATCCAGGACCTTGTGAGCGACTTGCTCGGTGGGTTGGTCCAGGGGCGGCGTTGGGAGCGTTTGTGTGATAGTAGGCTGGCCTGTGTTCCAGGATCAGCATCTGTTTTGGTCTCAAAGTCTTAAACGACGATGTTGGGGGTTGACTCACCCTGAACGACAATGTCCATCACCCCATCGATACTAGTGTTCCTTAAAGGGCTCTTGAAGGCGCTGAAGGGGCTCTTCGTCGCCGAAGTAGAACTCAGGGGGCTCCTCAGGGTCAGTTCGGCGCTTCCCAGGTCAGACGGGTCGATGGGCGAGCCAATCTCAAGGTCCTCGAAGTCGATGCGCATAGACCTCAAGGGGCTCAGAGGGCTTCTCAAGACCGAGGCATTGAGAGGCGAGATGGCAGTGAGGGGGCTCATCAACTCCTTGTTGATGCTGGGCCGTCTCCAGCTTGGAGCTCGAAGCTGGAGTACTGGCCTTCCAACGGGCTTCTTCTTGGCATCCATGGGAGGCACGGCCCCAGGCGCGGGGGTTGACGCAGCGATGGCCATTGTGCTGGATGTGGAAAAAGGAAAAGGATGTCAGGAGACTTTGACAGTCAAGTCTTGATAAATCCAAGTAGTGGAGGTAGGAAGCTGAGATCTTAATGATTTAGAAAAGATAACAATATGGGTTGTAGTTGTTTATTCCCAAGATTGGACCTGTCGTCTTGGGTATTCTTCTTATACTTGGAAAATAATATGAGAGGAAAAGGGCATCTTGATGGCTTCTACCACGCTGAATGCATTCAGAAAACTACTCGGAAACTTTCCCATCATCGAATTCCAAGTTTGAAATCCGGTGCGAGCGTGTGGCGTTTAGGCTTAGCAAGCCCAAGCCAAGGGCTGAAGTCAGACCATAATATGCCTCGTTACATGATGTGGCCGTGGCTGCATGCACCTGCAATGTATGCGTTGCAACCATGGGCTTTCCCGTTAGAGTTCAGTTTACTAAAAAAAAAAAAAGTAAGCACATGATGGTGCCACGTTCAAGGGCATTGTCTTACCTCGTGTCGGTGAACATCGGGCGTACCGGCATGCTGGTCGCGAAACATAAAGTTTCCGGCTGATCGCATGCGTTCTCCATTGCCAAGCCATCAGAATGTTCGAAGGTACGTGCATTTGCTAGCCAACATTAGCAGGTAACACCTCCTAGCCCTAAACGTGTCTTTGGCGGAAGAGGCTTAACCTCGGTGTCGGCAACTAATACTAGAGCAGTTCAGCCATTCCCAAAACACGACAGTTTTAGCGCTCTTGGTAGGCGAGCTAAGACGGGGCGGTTTTAGTGGGAGAACCAGAAATACTCCATACAGCCATGATGGATTTCCGTCACTTCCCGGGCATCATGTTGTGTGCCATGGACAGACAGGCTGAGCTGGCACCGCCAGGATCGTGAGCGAGGTGCTGGCTGACGAGTTGCCCACCGTATCCGGGGAATCTGAGCAAGTGATACTGGGCGTAAGTGATCCAATCAATAGATATGTCATTTGAACCTTATGAGTTCGACTTTTCCTTTTGTCGACACCATGCCCCAGTGTGTTAACGATGTTGATGGTTCATCAACCCCAACTTTCCGTTTCCAACATCCACCTAGGCTGTACTTGAAGTCTGTCATATTTTTCTGATTCATCTTTGCAAGCAACATGGAGAGAGACGTTGCCACTCCTGCGGCCATACGTAGTGTACAGCATGAAGATAACCAGCAGCCGATGCTGGCCGAGAACCTCGTCGACGATGTCACATGCAACCACAGCCAGGTTCTTGTGTCAGGCAACGAGGACGACCAAACCTACCCCCGAAATCAAAGGCTGTCAGAGGGAGAGCAACCGTCGGTGCGGACTGACTTGGAAAAGGTCGAACTTATCGACCCGGTTTTCGATGCCCCAGATGGAGGATTTCAGGGTTGGGTCCAAGTCTTTGCCGCTTTTCTTCTCGTACTAGATGGCTTCGGCTTCATCACGGCCTTTGGCGTCTTTCAGAAATCCTACTCCGGCCGCTTTCCTGGCAAAAAGGATGCTGATATATCGTGGATTGGGACGATGCAGATCTTCCTCCTCTTCCTCCTTGGAACCGTCAGCGGCAGAGCCATCGACGCTGGCTATTTCAGGGTCACGTTGCTTATCGGATCTGTGTTCCAGATCGGGGGCGTCTTTGGAGCCTCCTTCTCCACCGAATACTGGCAATATCTGCTCTCTCAGGGCATCGCCACCGGGATCGGAAATGGCATGCACTTCACAGCCCTGGTCTGGTTGGTCTCGCAATACTTCACCAAAAGACGCGGGCTAGCGCTCGGCATCAGCTCCTGCGGTGCCCCCATCGGAGCGGTCATCTTCACCATCATTGCCAAGCAAATGATTCCACAAGCGGGAATTGCGTGGACACTTCGCACCATGGGCTTTCTCATGCTCTTCAACAGCATTGTCATTTATCTCATTTCGCGACCCAAGCAGGCGACGCGCACATCGGGACCACTCCTGGAGTTATCAGCATTCAAGGAGCTGCCGTACCTTCTTTTCACCATTGGCATGTTTTTCGCCCTGTTGGGCGTTTATTTCGCTTATTATTACGTACGTTCACCCACCAGCATTCCTTGTTTTCGAGGCCGTTGCTCAAGAGCTGACTCCCTTGTAGGTCCCTAATTTCAGTGCCAGCAAACTCGGCGTCGACGACAGTGGTGCCCTGACAATCCTCATTGTCATGTCAGCCGTGGGCATTACGGGACGCCTGATTCCCCCTTACCTAGCGGACAGAAGCATCAAACCTCTGAGAACACTTGTGATTTCACTGATTCTAAGTAGCGTCAACCTGTACGCCTGGGCTGCGGTAAGCTCAATCTCAGGTCTCTATGTGTGGGTCGTTGCCTATGCCTTTACCGCGAATGCAGTCCAGACTCTATTCACGGCATCCATGGGCGAGGTGACGTCCGACATGTCAAAACTCGGTGTCAGAATCGGAATGGTATTCACCGTTGTCAGCTTTGCCTGTTTGACCGGGCCCCCAATTGGCGGGAATCTAGTCACGCTCAACCACAATGATTTCTTATATGCTCAGATATTCGCGGGAACATCCATGCTCCTAGGCGGCATACTGGTTGCGTTTGCAAAGATAAAACAGGTTGGCAACGGAAATTTCTGGCGGATTTAAAGCCTGACCTTTGTGGGTTGGCCAGTTGCTGTTGGACCACACTTCCACACGGTACCTTCCATGGGGAGGGACCACAAGCACCACGCTGCATACTTTACTTTTGTCTTTCATTTTGGCACATAGCGACTGATTCCGGATCCAATTATTTTAGTAGTTATATGTGAAAGGAGTTCTAGGGACGATCGATACAGAATGAATCCATAGCTATCACTTAATTTTGCACCAAGTCTCGCAGCTCCTGAACGCCTCAAAGCTTAGGCAGTTTAACGGTACCTTGAGACTGCCTCCTTACTCTGTGAAAATTTGCGTCTGGCGCCAAAGCCCTAAGTAGCAGCGTTAAAAACAGTTCACCAGAATGATACTATTGAGCTGAATGCCTACCCCTCCCTCCACGCGCTGAGGGGACCATGGCGCATTCTTTTCCTCGCAGGGAGCTCTGGTAACTAAGCCTTATTAGCCCTTCCGGAAAGATCAAAACCACGCTAGACAACTAGCTTGATTTCCTATGAACATTTACTACCTAGATGGTCTTCAACGCTGCTTCGAGCTTGGCGTGTTTATGGTCAGAATGTTTGGCAGTGTTGAGGCACTAATCCCATTGAGTAATAGTACGAAATGAATAAGAAGACAACAGGCCAATGTGCCTTGCCGGTGGCTCGTTCTTGAGTCTTCATAGGGGATGCAAACATCTCGACCACTAGAGTTTCACTACGGACCACTGGTTAGCTTTTACTTTAATCATCTATCGCAATATCATTCCACTTCGTGGGATTTCCTCCGGGCCAGCGAGTCGTGCCAGTCTGGCCAAACTAGCTCCTTCCACCGCCCTTGATCCGGCCATGCATCGGGGAGTGCCGTATTTGCAAAAGTAATACAACACCCTGGATTTACGAACACCGAAACTCGTCCATCAGAAGATCGAATGTTTGGCGAAGTAGAGTATCGGCAACAGCTGGTATTCTCAACCCCACAGTAAAGCAGGAGCAAGCCAGGAGCAAGTTAGTAGCATAGCAACCACAGATGGCAGGCATTGTGGCGTTGGCTGCGTGCGGCAACGCCTTTAGCGCTGGCACTTCAGCTCCAAGCCACATGTCAGCTCGGGTAGCTCAACGTTCAGCCCAACCTGACGGGACAGCCACGAACGTGTTACGCCGGAAAGGCAGGATGAGCTGAAATTCCGATGGCCTTATTTCTTCCCTTGACATCTCCACACGAACTCTAAACTAGGACACGCTAACCTCATCCGCAGGGATGCTGAATGTCGCCGGCCGGCTTGGCGCTTCTAAAAATTCCGTCGTGATGTTTTGCGATAATTTGCAGGGGTACGATGTTGCTGGGGATGTTGAGCTTATAAGGTAAACACCAACATCAATGACCTCTCTCTCTGACCAGTTGGGTCTCATTTCTCAGAAACTTGGCCTTTTAGTCTCTTCTTCTCATAACTTCATAAAATGAAGCCTTCAGTGACAAAATCGCTCAGGTATATTCTTCGGTCAGATATGATGCATCGCAACACTAACGCAATCCAAGGTTGTGTGCCATTATTTCAGGGCTCTCGCAGCCGGTGTATGCGCTCACTGGAGCTGTGTTTGATACCTTTAAGAGGTCAACGACACCGGATTATCTGCCTTCATATCTTAAGGGTGATTCGAACAGCAAGAAAGACAGCCCTCCGTGGGGTAGTCGGTCATGCTCCACAGACCCAGATGATGTACCTGATACTGGCGTCGTACGGAAGTACGAGTGGACGGTACACAGAACAACTCTAGCACCAGATGGATTCGGTACGTCGTATTTGAAATGTCCTTCCAATTGTCTAACTGCTCCCGATTGGCGGACCAGTTTGCTGATCACTCTCAAATGCGGAGCAGAACAGAGTCTTCTTACCGTCAATGGCCAATTCCCCGGACCACTGGTTGAAGCCAACTGGGGCGACACCGTAGAAGTTACGGTTCACAACAACATCACTGATCCGGAAGAAGGCACGGCAATGCATTGGCATGGGTGAGTCCAGGAGCATAGGCACGACGGCAGACTTCAATTTGCTTCCAAACTAATGTTGAAACTAGGATCCACCAGCAGGGTACCGGATTAATGGACGGTGTCAGCGGCATTACTCAATGTCCTATTGTGCCCGGAGGCAGCTTCACCTATCGCTGGAAGGCCAGCACCTATGGCTCAACGTGGTACCATGGACACCACTCCCTACAGTACGGTGGCGGACTTTGGGGCCCTATGGTCATTTACGGGCCATCTCACGTTAATTATGACCTCGACGTTGGCCCTATCATGCTTTCAGATTATTTCCACTTCCCCTATGAAAAGATGGCCATGGACGCAATTGCAGCTACTCAGGACACCAACATCTATGTTCCGAAATCAAACAACCACCTGATCAACGGGAGAAACACTTTCGACTGCTCCCTGTCTAAGGTGAACAACACTTGCAAGAGCAACGCTCCACTCTCACAGTTCAAGTTCAAGTCTGGCAAGGTCCATAAGCTGCGTTTGATCAACACCAGCGTCGAGGCCATGCAGATCTTCTCCATTGATGGACATAAACTTATTGTTACTACGATGGACTTCGTGCCGGTCGAGCCCTATGAAGCAGACTATGTCATCCTGGGTGTTGGTATGAGAGCAGATGTCCTTGTTAAGGGCACCGGCGACCCCAAACAAGCCTACTACATGCGCACCCGGATTCAGTGCGCAGCCACAGTTGCCTTCCAGGCGCTTGCTATAATTTACTATGATCAGACGCCTACCACTTCAGTCCCGGCATCTACAACTGTCCAACCTCTTCCGGATTTTACCAAAACATGTGGCGACGTAAGTCTTTCCTAGGCTGCGAATTTTGGTGGTAATTTCTCGTTGACTCACTTTTTCTCTTAATAGCCTGATCTTCCCAAGAAGAGGCCAATCTATAGGAAGCGACTTCTCAAGCCAGACATGACTCTCACCTATAACATTAGCTTTGGAACAAACGCCAGCGGTAACCACGAATGGCTAATGAACGGCAAGACATTCTTGTCCGACTGGAGTCGCCCACTGTATCTCGAGGCAGTGGACGGAAATACCGAGTATCTCTCGCAGCCCCAGCACATTCTTACCACGATACCCGACAATGTTCGTCGCGTCCGAGTCGTCCTCAATAACTACTTCTCTGTTCACCCCATGCATATCCATGGAGGCGACTTCCAGATCCTTAGCGAATCAGACGGACCTTGGAACGGCAGCGTTAGATATTGGATAAACCCAGCCCGGGCCGACACGGAGCTCCTCAGACGCAACGGAAATCTCGTTATACAATTTGATGCCAAGAACCCTGGTGTATGGAGCTTTCACTGCCACGCCGCCTGGCACGCGAGCGTTGGTCTTTACATCAACTTTTTGGTCAAGCCCAAAGAGGTTCGAGGAAGCAAGGTTCCTGCGGATGTCCAAAAGACTTGCTCGGATTGGCATGACTACGTGAAGTTGAATGGAGAAAATGCTTTGCCTTTTGACAGTGGTCTTCGAAAACGACGGGTTTAGTAAGCAGATTGAGATGCATTCTTGATTTCATATTTGCTGTATGAATGCGGTATTGGTTACAAGTTTTATGAACAGCGAGGAGTTATTTGGGAGCAGAGATAGCTATGACTTAATATTAATGTACTTTTGTGGCTGAGTCTTCTAATATCTCTCCATGGCGGGTTTCTGAACGGTTGAGGTCTATCCTCGTGAACACCCTGATTCGATGATGTTTACCTTCGACTTACAGCGTGATAGAGGAATATATGTGCTATTTTCCCAGTTAATATAGGCCATTTGAAGGAGACTTAGGTTGCAAATTCAAGCTTTCAACCCGCAAAACCGGCGTCCAGCAATTAGTAAGGTTGGTCAGATGTAGGTTTATCGCAATAGCTCGGATCTTAACTAGAATTGCTCAGAAAGCCAAGCAAACAGCCATTGACGGCCATTTCCATGCCCAAAGACTAAGAATATAAATTTGCACAAATTGCGCTTCTTGGCTCTTGCGTAACAGCGTTGAAGATAGCAGGGTGCTTGTCAATGTGAAATTACGTGGCAATCTCACATCTACAAGACTTTAGTTTTCATCCTCGAAACCACTTATTGGTACCTAAATCTTATCGAACCCGGTCGAGCTCAATTAGAATCCCCAAGAACTATACTCGCGGTCACAAAGGGCATCTCGATTGCGTATACAAGACGATGTCCTTGCTTTTTATAGCCTTCAACGTGTGTCTATGACACCCCCGCCTCTCACAATATTGTCGACAGAGAAGCTAGCGAAATTACCTTCAGGAGGATCGAGTGGGAAGGTCGCTGTTGGGCCGGAATTTCAACCACCAAATGAGATGTATGGATGGCAGAGCAGCGTGTGGTTGGCCCAAACATCCAGGGGACTGGAGTACGGGATTGAAATGCCGGCAAGGCTGAGCCCGCCTAATATCTCTGCAACGCACTGCATTGAACCGCCAAGAGCCTATGTAGCCCCCATCGGCGTGCACAATCTGATATGTGAACATGGCGTAATGCAGAAGCTCACATCCAATATCCATCCTTCCAGAGCTCCTTGCTGTATCCCTCGGTCAACCGCTCGTCCTCGCCGTAGACCTCCTGCCACCCGACAAAGCCGCGATCGAGAACGTAGACGGTCTGTGGTTCGGCAGTGGCCGCCTCTCCGGACGAGTCGGAAGGCTTCTTGGAGGCGAGGATCTGGTCGCGTTCTCGGAGGTAGCGAAGGGCGGCGCTGGGTCCGCGTTGCTGGGAGAGGGCGCAGTGGAAGACGACGGTTTTCTTGCCTTCGAGGCGGCGAATGAGGGTGGGCATCATAACTTCGAGCGTGTGGGCAGGCATGTTGATGCAGCCTTTGATGTGACCGCCAATGTAATCTGCGGAAGCCAAGTCAGCAATGTGCTTCCCTTGAATGTCTGGATGGGGGGATGGGGGGTGCTCACCACTGTCGCGGACGTCGACCACGGCCACGGAGGGGTTGGCCGCAGCCTGCTCTGCCAGAAGAATGGCCGAGAGCTTGTCAGCGGTAATGCGCTGAAGAGATGCGATGCTCGTCATGGTGCGTTTGAGGTGGAGAATTCGTGGTGAAAACACGTTCATTTAGCAACAGAAAAGAAAGGTGACGTTGGAGCTTGGGCCGAAGTTTATCGCGAAAGCAGATAGCTTTGATTTTGGCGGGGAATTTTGATGCGGGGCACTCAATCACACCCCTGCGCCTGCGACACCCGGCGCCGCATGCAGGGGAGGCCCAGTCCGCTAGAAGCCGGATTAGATAATATTTTGATGTCTAGTTTTGGTAATTTCTCCAGATTACTCGCCTCGTTCTTTAACCAACCTCAGATAATCCTTTTAATGCTTCGACCATAAGATTACCTGCCTGGGAATTTGTCATTATCAGACATACCTAGTATTTGTCTCTCAGGTCCAGTTGTAGTTACACCCATCAATCCCAAACAGCCTGTCCACGGTAGGGGAACGGGCGATTTGATATCGGCACGAGAGGAGCATCCAAGTACTAAGGGCTATTTTAAAAATAAAAAAATGAGCCACCGCTAAACCTTGCTCGGGGCTATTCTCTCACTGTGAATTTGGGTCGGTCTGAACTGCCAACTCCAGGAAGAAAGCGACCAACAATCGTCGCACACGCTCACAGATTCGACGCATGTTGCGAACCTGAATATGCTCCTCTGAACGGGTGGATGTTTTGAGCAAGAACGGAACTTTACCTAGCAAACGGTTGGAATTTCTTTTTCGTGGACATTTATCTGGAGACACTTTCGAATGCATCATCTACATATGTTCTGATTACAAGGACGTAACTAACAACATTTAGCTCCCAATAAATACCTGCGTTATTGACCGAGAAATAAGTAAGAAAAAGTTTATAATGTCTGAAGGAAACTATCGCGAAGTATTCCTATGCTATCCAGCTAAACCCTACTTAGGGTGGCTACACAGTGTCTTGATGGTCCCACTCGCTGACTGGGGTCGATCGCATCGTCCTCTAAAACGGGCTCGGCCTCGGCGCTTATCTAGACCGCCGCCTCCGAGCCAAAATCATTATGGACCAAGCGATGCCCCCATGTTTTCATGTCACAGTTTCTCACTGCGACTTCGCTGTTACTAATATGGCCAACTACCCAGAATCGAGGGGCTTATTTGCAACAAAGTTTGCAGTCCAAGATGATGAGCGCTTACAACAAGAATCATTTCCAGCACGATACCCACTCTAGCTCTAACTTTACTTTAATGACTGATTAACCTTCAATGTCGTATACCGCCGGGGAGGGGGGTCAGCTTCGAATACACTTTGGCTTAATGGACCAAGGGAAAATCCTATGCAATTTGCATCTCAACACGGGACTGGGTCTGTTACAATTTCTAGTATGAATGATGTGTTTAGAGTTGCTCAGATGTATCACGACCTAAACCCCTCAGACGGCATCCTTCCAAATAGTCCTTGCCACATCCCTAACAAGAACAAGCTTCTCCCACATCCTCTCCTCTGTAGCGACGCCCTTATTGATACTGTGGCTAGCAAAGCCGCACTGGGGACTAACAGCTAATGAGTCCGCAAGAATGTCCGATACGCTCCTATTCTGCCCCTTCGCCATAATCTCCGCAGCTTCATGTACCCTTGCTACTAAAGCCTCCTTGTTCTCCAGCTCAGCGACCTTCGTCGAAACAAGACCCAGCACCACGCTCTTGCCTTGAGGAACAAAACGCAAGGGCTCAAAGTGGCCAGAAACCCGTGGGTCGTCAAACTCCAAGTAGAACGTGTTGTAATTAAGCCCGGGAAATACCAAACTGGCAATCTTCTCGTACGACCCTTCTGCAAACGATGGTACATTGGGCATGTTGCCACGACAGAGGTGGATGCCCACATGCAGGTCAGCCGGAAGATCCTTGAGGGCTTGGTTGTGCGCCCAGATGTAAAGATCAATCAACGAGTCAGGGTCGATGCCGTCGCTTCTTAACCCATCCCTGAAGTCCTCCATGATGAAGAAGGTTAGGTTAGGATCATCCACTTGAACCGACCGCAGGCCTGCATCATAGAGCGCTTGGAGCTCCGCACGAAAAGCCTCAGCCAGGCCGAGGAAGTAGTCTTGATCAGAGGCGTAAACGCCAGGGGAGAACGCTGTGCCCTTGGCCAAGTACATGTGCTGCCAGGTAATGGACGGGATACACATCTTGCAGTCTTTCCAGTTCTCCTCTGGCACGGCCTTCTTAATCATCTCCCAGGCGGGAAGGTAAGCCGAGGTGACGTGCTTGATCTTGTCCGTGGCGATTACGGCGGCAAAATGGTTCAACCCCATCTTTGCCAGACCGGCGATGTTCGGGAGATTTGGTCGAAAGTCTTGAGGGATCCGGAGATCTAGCCGCACCTCCATGCCCTGGAGATTTTCGAAGAAACCACCAAAGAAGATGGTGCGTTCATACTCGCCAGAGGTAATGGGCCGGATGCCTAGCTCTAATTGCTTATTCGCTGCGTGGGAGATGGCGGCGGATGTTGCCACGGCTTGGCTATCTGATAGCTTGTCGGCGTAGACTCCCAAGGAGGCGCGGTCCTCAAGTAGGAAGGCAGGGCGGATCAAGGAGCCGACTTGGTCGGCACGGAAGAGGGGAGCCATGATGAACGATCCTAGTTAGGTATTTGGGGAGAACGGTCACGTTTAGGACACTACCTCGTGCTTATATACATCCCACCGAAATCCCATATTATACAGTATGTCTAACAAACAGGCACTTTGCTCGTAAATCCACTATGCTTCTAACCCGCTGCACCATGTGCTGGTCCGGAAACTTGAACAAGAATGCACAAGTACGGCCGAGACTCCACTTTCGCTACTGAATAATTGATCCAGGACCCCTCGATTACCAGACTCGCAATAGCCCCAGTCTACGGTACCAATCGTCCTTTGCTGAATACTACCCCTCAAAACTGCAGCATCCCTGTTTCTGCGGGGTTTCGAGCAACCGTATTGCTTTATAAACCAACCATGAGCGGATCACGCAACTACCAACAGTCAACAACTGAGTCTCACAAAACTTGCGCCAATGCCGTCGACGATATAGCAACTGCCATAAACACACAACGAAAACAAGAGTTTGTTGGTGAATTTTAACTATCTAAGAAGGAAAGAATGAATTGTTAGCTTTGGTGTGAACTCCAATCCGACAAGGTGCAGTAGTTACCGAGTTGAATACTGGAGGCAGGACCCTATCACCCCCATGCAAACTGATTTGCAAAATAACTTAATTGTGTTACGGTTAATGTTTTAATCGTTTATGAGCAGATCTGGAGTTTCTGGGCGGATCGTGTAAATGGCACGCAATAGCAGACTTGGCCAAATCTTTCCCCTTTACATCCTCCATTTTCACCTATTCTTGTATCACCTCGTCTAAGCATTTTAGCTGGATTTGTCTGATAGGATTGTTATTATGAATCCTTCGTTAAAGACAGTTTTTTTAGTTAGTACCTTTTATCTTTGTAAGCCGTAGGAACGGCACCAGGTTAGGGATATTCGATGTCTTGGTTCGTATTACCGAGTTCGTGCTCCTCGTGTTCCACTATTTTTCTACGGCCGGTTTCCGGCGGCATGACTCATTCTCACGCTGACCTACGGCTATGCTTCACTCTTGTCATCCTCACTGCCAATCTTTTTTGCATAGAAACTATCCTTCACTTCCAGTCTCACAAGCATTGGTCAGTCGACTTTATGCAATTGATCGTGCAAAGAGCTTATTTTTTTGACACATTGATTAGCCGCAATTAAGCACCAGGAACGGCGCAGTTTCGCAGAGAGACCTGCCAATCATGAGTCACGACCAAGGCGGCATAAGAGAGCGTCTTCGAAGCCTCAAAGTGCTTCAGAATACTTCTGACGGGGCCAATTTCCCTGGATTTCCAAGCAAGCCCCAAGATGCTTTCAAAGTTTGGCTGGACGAAGCAATCGCTGCTGGGGTTCAGGAGCCTCATGCAATGACACTTTCGACAGTCGATGAAAATGGTTATCCCGATGCTCGCGTACTGATTCTCAAGAACGTTGACGAACGTGGATGGCACTTTGCTAGCAAGGCTGGTGGCCCCAAGGGAACCCAACTATCCAACAAGGGGTATGCGGCTTTGACCTTTTACTGGCCAGAACAGGGTCGCCAGATCCGCATTCGGGGAAGGACCGAGCCGCTTTCCGAGGAAGAATGCAGGCAAGACTTCTTCGACCGACCTCCGGGATCACGAGTTAGTGCGTTGGCATCCAAGCAAAGCTCTGTGCTGCAAAGCCGAGACGAGCTCTTGAAAGCTGTGGATGGGGCGCGGGCGTCTTTGGAACAGGCACCGAACCAAGCTTACGACGGATGGAAGGTCTACGCCGTTAAGCCGGATACTGTAGAGTTTTGGCAAGGTACTAAAGATCGCCTTCATGAAAGGCTGCAATATGTGGCACAAAATGACGAAGAATGGGAGAAACATCTCTTGTGGCCTTAATAGATGGCATCCGTGCTCGCCTATCCCAAAGGCCTTTGGCAAGAGTCTGTATCAGGAGCGATCAACCGCCGGTTCAGACGATGTCACTGGAAAAGAGACGGCTGTTAGCGCCTGCTAGCTAGTCATATTTGCCATTGGAATAGCTTCACTATTGACATAAGTCATAGCCTACTAAGCTTCGATTTTAGTCGAACTAAACAATTTGTCTTTGCAAAGAGGTTAAATCAAATGATAGCTCTTTCCAAGACTACTATCAGATTACTGTATGGCTGATGAACTAGGTCTTGACATTCGCATAGGCAATGTATTGTAAATTGGCAGGAGTTATATGCTTATACTAATAAGGATTTCCGTGTCTACTCTATGGCCCATCAGAGGCCATCAGACCTTTATGTGAATTAGGGACAACTACACATTATACACATACAAATGACCGTAAATAGCTAGGCTCTCCCTATATCCAAAGATTGACAGCCTGATGGGTTAGCCTACAGCCAATTATGCCACCCCCTTACGAATTCCATAAAAAGGAAACCATTTCTAACTAAAATACCATTTCCGACATATAATTCAGAACCCGGTACGTTTGCTTTCGACCCAGTTGCACCCTCCAACTCTACTATTCAAACACTACCCTTTACATCCTCCCCGCGCTTAGCCAGTCCAACAACGTCATGCACCCTCTGCCACGTCTCTCTATCTCCATAAACCTCATCCCACTGCGCCTGTAAGTCCGCACGGCCCTCAAGTAAAGCCCGACACTCAGCCCGGACCTCGTCAAAGATATTAGATCTACCCGCTGTGGGAGGCAGCTCACCATGACCTACATATCGGCCCATAGCTGCACTGAAGCGTTCCCAGCCGGCGGCATCGAGCTGCTCCTGGCACGCGGCCACGAAGTCTACGCCCGGGGTGTAGGTAGAGAGAGAAGGCGGGATTTGAGGCGAGTCGAGGTGTTGTACGAGTACTTCGTTCACTGACTGTTGCATCTTGCTCATGTATTCATCTTGAGGTGTGGTTTTGCTAGCTGATGGAGTAACCATGCTGTTGTTTTTGGAACTCGTGACGAGCGAGACATCCGTTCTGGAGGGATCTTGTGGCTCGGTATTGAATGTTTCGGGCTCACGGTGCTCAGACATGCTGGTGCACTTATGCTAGCTGAGGTTTCTTCTGGATCACCGAGGGGACGTCATGTGCGCAAACAAAACGAGAAAAACTAGCTGGCGGCCGGCATTATATAAAGATATTGTAATCAGCCCACATCACTGCACTCATCACGTCGCCAAGAACTTATTGATGCATAGACCCACATCTTGATAGGGTAGATTAGACGCATAGGGCGGGGTCCCCGCGTCCTCCGCGGAGTTAGGCACTCAATATATGGTCCACAGGTACTTAACAGGGGTAAATTACTTTGACCTTAACCAACACACCACACCATGTAACCCATGACGTCCGCATTCTGCTCAGCAGGACTATGCTTCAAGCATCTTAATACTTACACTATTGCCATTCTCATATTGGTTAAATTGAATTCGAGAGTTTCTGGCTATTTATGAAACGAGTTACATAGTAAGGATCACCCCTTGTCTGCAGTAAATACAGTGTTCAATTGGCCGCCTGATACGGGTCTTGATCATATGCCTATGCAATGTACAGTACATCGGCAGGGCTTATCCAAACATGCTGATAAGAGATTTCGGTGAGGGTGTTGGTTTAGGGGTTATGTTCTGTCATTGAAGCTCTCCGAGTTGAATTTATGTGCTGTGAGCGTTCTCTTACAATTCATTCGTGTTAGTTCTAGTATATGGATAGAACCAATTCTTTACAATATTGAATGCAAAATCACACAGGTGTAAATGGACGGATATATCTATACTTGTGATCGTTGACCGTTTTAGTGATATTAATGTAGATGTATCGAGTACTATCGTGGCTATCTCAACCAGGGAGCTTCTCCCATCTCATGCCTACTACTCCGATGATTGAGATAACCGCTACAGCCATTGGCACACTGAAGGTTTCGCGAAGTGCCTTGTTGTATGCCTCGATGACAGCAGGTAGTAGATCAGCGGGGATCATGTCCTTAAGATTGGTTGCTCCCATGTCTGCAACCGTCTGTCCGTCAAGGCCGCCTGTACTTTGCAGATGCTTTGTTAGACCATTTGCAAAGACTGCATTGGCAACGGACATAAGGATAGCCGGACCAAGATTCTGGAACAACGTGACAGCCGCAGTCCCCGCGGGTATATCAGAGAGGACAAGCGTTGACTGAACACCCATCATAGGCTGCTGAGACCCCAACCCAACCCCAATCCCGGCAATGATGGGATAGGTGATCCACTTGCTCGGACCAGTTTCAATCTCAAAGGTCGTCATCAAACCAAGACCAATAGATGCCAGGACGGTAGCGATGAGCATAAAGGGGTTGTACCAGCCAGTAAAGGTGACCAGGTAACCGGCAGTAAGTGCAGCAAGAACTTCGCCGCCGACATAAGGGACAAGCTTGATGCCAGACTCTCTAGCCGACTCACTCTTGACAGCCTGAAACCAGATTGGCAACCAAATATCGGCTGTGTAATAGGCTGCGTCGATACATGCCGCATAGAAACAGGCGAACGCTACATTGCGCATCTTCATTAGGCGAGGAGGCAGTGCAGCTTTGTCTCCTTTCCATATCTGCACACCGATAAAACTGATAAGAAGAACGCCAAATACCACTAGAAGAGCTATCATGGGGCCGCTGTTCCACGCATACTCCGAACCACCCCATTGCAATGCCAAGAGCAGGCATATCATGCAGGCGAAAAAGATGGAGAGTCCAAGAACATCAAACTCCATAAGTTTCTGTTTGAGAGTCTTGTTCTTGTCCTGGTCAGGTTGGTTCGGAGGTCTGAAGCAGAAGAAGATCAAGGCGAGTGTCGCAACTCCTAACGGGATACTGATGTAGAAGGCCCAGCGCCAGGAGAGATGGCTGTCGGTTAAAGCCCCTGAGATGAGAGGCCCAATGATACCACCAACTCCAGAGAATGCGCCCAAAAATCCGGTGTAAGCCGCGCGTTGGCGAATGGGAACGGAATGAGCAAGAACCACCCAGGCACCAATAATGATGCCACTGCAGCCAATGCCGGTGATGGCTCTGCCGACAATGAAAACGATGGAGTTGGGTGCGCTTCCACAAATGACCAGGCCTATTTCTCTAAATGAGATGGCGACCATGAATGTCCACTTCAGTGAGAAGAGCTCGAAGCACTTCCCGTAAACCAGTTGGAATGAGCATAGCTTAGAAAATGTCAGTCAACTCGTAGAGACTTTTGGGAAAATGATTGCTTACGCTTAGCATGTACGCTGAGCCATACCACCCGACATGTTGTAGGGAATTGAACTGGTTCGTAATAGCGGGAATGGCGGTTGCAATGAGACTATTGATTAATGAGTAAGGTTGGCCAAACCGGGTTGGATTCATGGAAACCTACGTCATATCAAGGAACACAAGAAAGACGGCCATAGCGAGCCCAATGATAATCAAAAAAAGCCTGAGGCCTTTCGGATATTCCACATCGGCATCTTCTGCCTCGCCGGCTTCATTGGCTTCATTGGCTTCATTGAGTCCTTGGGCAGTTGCTAGAATACTGTCTTTTTTCTCGTCAACGAAAATTCCTACCCCCTCAGTCGTGGAGCCATTGTATGAGCTGTGGGAAGACGGCGGAAGGGCATCCTTTGAGTCGGAGTCGGCCACTGTCGCCGATACTGGTTTAGTAGACACCATGATGAGATTGATGGGTCAACTCTCGTGCGACAAAGCCCGACAAAAACAGGCTGGAAACTTGCAGTAGAAATATCAGGAAATCACAAACATCACCTAAAAATGTATCCAAAATGTATTTGGAATCGTTTGTCGAGACACTGTCATACGTAAGCCTTGTCAGACTGTTCTCTTGTCAGAAAGTGGACAAGAAAAAGATTTATCACGCTAACATGTGGCAAACATCCATCACGAAGGTCACAGTCACACCCTGGCAAGGTATGGGTTTCGTAGCCCCATCACATTTGGGTGGCACACCCAAGGCCCAGACCCCTGGGACCCCAGCACACGCTGCCTGATGATTGATGCAGGTAGGCTGAACTGGGTTGAAGCTGCCAACGGCATGAACCGGAGGGGCCAAACCTCAGCATTCGGCCTTACATCCTATTTGATGATTGAGGGGCTAATAAGTGACGGGCCATGATAGCCGGGCGTATCAATTGCTGGGATTCCGTTTGACTAGAAGAAGTCTGTGGTCCGAGTATAACGCTCCCCCGAAACGATAATAGCCTTGATGTTGTGTTCTTCGACACTATTGGCCTAGACATGAGATACCAAACTCTTAGCGTCAATCCTTACGACCCAAAGCTTGGTTTAACCCATCAGAGTGCAAAGGCCACTGCGAAAAAGGTATTCAACCTAGGTATTAGACTGCCATAATAGGAAGCTGCTTGTGAAGGGTTTCATCCTTCGACTGAGATTCTCAATAACGAAATCGGCCGAAAGCTGTCAGAATGATGTTGTGGGTCTTCAAGCGTAGGATCGGGATGCTAGGGTCAAAGAATGTGGCGTTCTTGTGACCTGCCAGAGGAGGATAAGAGCACTTCCAGACGATCCGCTTCTTGCTGCTCTCATCTCGGTTGACGAACCAGGGCCGGCTATAGCTCGTGTCCTGGAAATCCAGATACGCGGTCCATAGTAAGCAATTTGCAAAGAGCTACGGATACTCAAGCGCGCCCGCAAAGGAAATCTGACTAAGTGCTCTGTTGAAAAAGTGGGAAAAGCGGACGAAAGCTGACCCAACATGAAGTAATGATCCACTTTGGGGTGCATGCTGCACCTGCAACATACGATTGCCGAGGGATGGTATAAGGCTGCATGACTGTCTATTCGACAATCAGTATTGGGTCATATTTCCAATTGGATCACCACCCACACATAACTGATTGCTAAGAGACATATTTTCATTATTACTCAAAGTTTAATCGATTGTGAACAGAATCCAGAGTATCTGGGTGGATCGTAAAAATGGCACGCAATCGTAGACTAATCCAAGCCTCGCCCCTTTGCACCCTCTATCTTTACCCATTCTCACATCACCTCACCTGAGGATTATGGCCGGATTTGCCTGATGGGATCATCATCCTGACCCTTCCCCTGAAGCACGGCACAGGCTGTACACTTTAGTTGGTACTTGAGGGTGGTGCCCGGAAAGTCTGGATTGGTCTTCGATGCTCCGGATGTCTTCCCCGAATCACATTCCCTCAACCGGGCGTAAATCCATCTGCTAAGGATTGTACCTTTCAATATTATGAGACGCGCGTGAATCACTTTGATCCCAGTTTAATCTTAATACGAAGCTAGTTTTGTGCCCTTAGTGGATTTAGGAGGAGGGTCATCCGGTCATGATGGGTCCCTGGAAGCAGCGGCGAAACCGGCTCGCGATGGACGCGGTTGTGTCCCGACCTTGGATCAAGGCAGCCATTGCTCACCACCTTGAAGACAATGGCGAATTTGCCCCTTGCCGTGGCAAAGACGTATGAGGCTGCATCAGCCCGCCCAGAAAAGTTTTCATTCCCGAGATGCAGGCGGAGCTTGGATGTAGTGTACTTTTTATGTCCCTCAAGTACTACAATTGTACAGATTTCCTGGTTTTGAGGAAGCTATGGAGTAAAAAAAAGCGTTGTTTTAAAATATAAGACGTCGAATCTGTTCCATGATCCAAGACACTATTTTGTGAGCTTGGTGCCTCTTTATGTTTTCCGTTTATCAGAAAGGTCTCTGAGATACCTGCTCTGTTTCTGGCCCAATCTTCTCCATTGCTAGTATATCGCCGAAAACCACAATGGCATCTCCTACCCATTCTATTCTCCACCATCGCACCAAGTCAGCAGAGGTTCTTTTCTTCCATCATCACCAATTTCAAGACCTCAAGAGGCAAGCTCGTTGCTCGGCTTCTTCGATCGTTCGGCTTGCATGCGCAATAGCTCTGAAAATCTATTCTTCCAACGAGTCAGTAAACTTGGTATTCCAAGGGAAAGATAGAACGTGGCAACATTGGAGCAGAGATCTCCCGAGAGGCGACAGACTCTTGTCACTTCTCTCTGAGACCAACTATATCAATGCCGATTCACACAAACCTTCGGAAGAAACCGGATTACGATATGCTTTGTCCGTATCGGCTCTCGAAGATGATCTTCAGAACGAAGAAGACAGTCCCTCGCTACTCAAATTGAAAAACATATTCCCTGAGGTAAATTGTTCTCTATTTCTTTCTCGAACCACTTACTGACTGAGCATACCTAGGTCGAAGCACTCTTCACTGCATGTTGGGATCCCTTCACCAGAGGTATCTTATTGAGATGCGAGTACACGGCACAATTGTATTCAGACTGGCAAGCAAGGTGTATTTTATCCACATTTCGCCAGGTCCTTGAAAGCATCGCCTCGCAGTCACACTCACAGCTGGGAGACATTGAACTCCTAAATGAGCGCGACTATCAGCAATGTCTCGATTGGACCCAATGCATCCCTGAGCATATAGACATCCGTGTGCATGAGATGATTGACAGGCATGTCTCTGCGCTACCCCTGAACCCAGCTGTCGATGCTTGGGATGGACAGCTATCATATGCCGAGCTAGACGAGGCATCTACCAAAGTCGCCTTTCAGCTCTCTCAAGTAGGCGTCGGTCCCGATTCCACCGTTGCTCTTTTTTTCGACAAGAGTGTGTGGAATATTGTCGCTACAGTGGCAGTCCTCAAGGCCGGGGGTGCATTTGTTCCCCTGGATCCTTCTCAGCCTGACAGCCGAATCTCGAACATTCTAGGACAAGTCAAGGCAGTTGCAATCTTGTGTTCCAAGACTCATAGAGAGAGGCTTTTGTGCCTCTCAGATTCATTGATTGTTTTGGACGAGTTATGGGTTCAGTCTGCTCCCATTCCCTTGGTCCAAAGCTTTCCACCCGCGAGGCCTTGGAACTTAGCTTACATTATGTTCACCTCCGGAAGTACAGGAGAGCCAAAAGGGGTGATGATTGAACACTCTGCATTTGCAGCTAGTGTCGTTACTCACGGAAAGGCGACTGGTTTTAGTCGCAAGACCAGAGCTCTTCAGTATGCTCGTCACACCTTCGATGCTTCTGTCGCAGAAATCCTAACTACACTTGCCTTCGGTGGATGCGTGGTTGTCCCATCCGCAGAGGAACGACTCAATAACATCACCGCTGTTATTCAAGAGAAGAAAGTTAACTGGGCATTTTTCACCCCATCGGTTATTCGTTTGCTAGAGCCATTTGAGATGACAGGCTTGAAAACGATTGTTTTCGGTGGAGAAGCCGTTGGCCTAGACAACATTCAGCAATGGGCATCTGAGCGCAACCTTATCCACGCCTATGGCCCCACAGAGAACACCATTTTCTCGACTATGCAGCCAGTGCATCTTTCCTCAAAACCAGGCGCTATTGGACGAGGTGTTGGAACTCTTTGCTGGATCGCCGACCCCGAGGATCCCAATCGACTTTCGCCACTTGGGGCAATCGGCGAGCTTCTTCTCGAAAGCCCTCAGCTTGCGAGGGGGTATTTGAACTACGAGGAGAATGAGGGTCCAAATAAAGCATTTATCCGCGACCCTCCTTGGCTTGCCAAACATGGCCGCCGGGCCAGGTTGTACAAGACAGGAGATTTGTGTCGCTTCGATGAAAATGGTATCATTCACTACGAAGGACGTAAAGACACTCAACTTAAAATCTCTGGCCAACGGCTGGAAGCGTCCGAGGTCGAACATCACTTACGAGCGGCATTTGGCACTACGGACATTGTCGTGGATGTACTCACGCGGCCAACACAAGACCCCAAGCAGCAATCCAAAGTCCTCGTTGCTTTTGTCTGCCTTAAACGGTCCCCCGAAGAGGAAAATGTTAAGGGAAGCTGTGTTATGCCTCACCGGTACTTACCACTACAGGAAATGATTCCCAAGGTTGAAGCCGAAATTTGCAAATCTCTTCCATCGTGGATGCGTCCGTCAATTTACATTCCACTGTCCAACCTACCACTGAGCCCAAATGGCAAAACAGATGTCAAGAGGTTGCGTCGAGAAGCTGCTGCCCTCGCACCAGAACAGTTTTATTCGTTTGCTCAAGCTGAGCCGACAACGCAAGTGGAAGAAACAGAAAGGCTTCGATTGATGCGCGAACTCTGGGCCGGAGTGCTTGGAGTCCATGCCACTGCAATTACGGCTACCAGCAGTTTCTTCCGTCTTGGAGGAGATTCTCTCGCAGCTATTGGCCTGGTTACCGCCGCTCGAAAGGCTGGTTTGCAACTGAGCGTTGCTCAAGTTTTCAAAAGCCCCCTTTTGCGCGACCTCTGCCAGCTTCCAACCGAAACGAAAAGAGCTCCTGTCAACGTGCTCCCACTAGAGCTTCTAGGCGACAATGCAGCCCTTCTCAATGATATTGCAGACGAATGCTCCCTCAATACGGAAGATATTGAGGATGCATTCCCTTGCACTCCGTTGCAAGAAGGCCTTATGGCTTTGTCCGCCTCTACTGATAACTCCTACCTGGTACAATACATCCTGCATCTCCCCGCTGGGATTGATGTTTCAAGACTGAAGACGGCATGGAATACTGTAGCTCAAGCTCATGGAATTTTCCGCACTCGACTGGTTGACACAATTTCCTCTGGCATCCACCAGGTCGTCGTGCGAGAGGACCTGACCTGGAGCGAGAGCTTCAATCTTGAAGAATACCTTGAGATGGATTTGAAAAAACCTTCGAATTTCGGTGCACCATTGAACAGATTCGGCATAATCTATAACCCGAATGGAGATGCTTCTCGAATGGTATGGACGGTGCATCACGCTATTACCGACGGCCATGCGGTTGGCCTCACTTTGAAATCAGTTCACGAGGCCTTTGATGGAGCTTTGAAACCACTGGATGCCTCCTTCTCTTCATTCATCAAATACTTCAAAAACATGCACATGAAGTCTGCGTCGAGGTATTGGAGCTCGGTTTTTGAAGGTGGTGAATTCGAATCATTCCCAAAAAAGTCGTCAGCGGCTGTGTGCAGCGTTGGAAAACATAACTCGGCCTTTGCTCGTCGCAACGTGCCTTTTCCATCATCAAGCACAGGAGCAACGGCCACAACTATGTTGCGCGCCGCCTGGGCGCTGGTAATCAGCCGCTTCAGCAGTTCTGATGACGTTGTTTTTGGCGTTACTTCATCTGGGAGAAATGCCCCGTTCGATAATATCGAGTCTATCATTGGTCCTATCATCTCCACTGTCCCTCTGAGGGTCAAATGCGGTGGTAAGACCGTTCGTGACTTACTGGAAAGCATCCAGATGAGCACAATCAACATGATCCCATTCGAGCAGATGGGGATGCAAAACATTGCTCGTGTTGATGCGACCTGCCGAGCAGCTTGCGACTTTCAGAGCATGATGATCGTGCAGCCAGAGGCCGACATGATCGTAGAAGGTGGCCCGTTCATTGGCTTTGATAGACCTCAGGATCTTGACAAGTTCAGATCCCATGCCATCATGTTTGAGTGCAACCTCAGGCAGCATGATGTTTTTCTCAACGTTAATTACGACACTCAGTATCTTGAACCTTCCCAGATGGAACGTCTCCTGGACTACTTCGAGAGTGCTCTTGATTTTCTGGTTTCAAGCGAAGATCACTGCATTGACACCTTCTCTAGCCAACCGACAGCTGGAGATATTATCCAAATGAAGAAATGGAATCCGTTGACTCCTCAGATAGTTGAGGAATGCGTTCACCGCATCTTCGAAGAGCATTCCCGCACACAACCAAAGGCTCAAGCTGTCTTTGCCTGGGATGGCATTCTCACCTTTTCTGAGTTGGACAAGATGGCTTCTCAGCTAGCTCGAGTACTTTCGGAACATGGTGTGGTACCAGAGACGAAGGTGGCCTATTGCTTCGAAAAGTCTGTGTACACGCCTGTATCAATGCTCGCTATTCTCAAAGCCGGAGGTACGATGGTTCCCCTCGATCCGGCCCACCCACCAGAACGGAAAGAGTTCATCCTGCGGAACATTTCTGCAAATGTCGTTGTGGTATCTGCTGCAAATTCAGACATGTTTTCCGACCTGGGTGTTCACGTCGTCGTCGTCGACCAAAGTTTGTTTGTCAAACTTGCAGAACTTCAGGTTGCCCCCTTTTCCAGCAGAGACGTTCAACCACATAACGCTGCCACGGTTCTATTCACGTCTGGCAGCACAGGAGAGCCGAAGGGAGTTGTTCAGGAGCATTTTACCTTGTGTTCAGCAGCAGTTGCACATTCGGAGGGAATGCAAATGTTCAAGGACTCTCGGATTCTCCAGTTCTCTGCTCATGTTTTTGACGTCAGCATTATTGAGATTGTGAATTCCTTTGTTCTTGGGGCATGTATTTGCATTCCATCTGACGAAGAACGGATGAACGACCTGTCAAGTTTCATCTCAAGATCTCAGGCGGACTGGTCCTTTTTTACCCCTTCCTTCGCAAGAACCCTGGATCCAAGAGACCTGCCCAGTATGAAAACTGTCTGTATGGGTGGCGAGGCCATGACATTGGACAGTATTCAGAACTGGTCGGGGCATGTGCAGCTCATCAATGCTTACGGACCCTGTGAAGGCAGCGTCTGCACAACGGCCGATCTCAGTAACGGCCAATTCAAGTCAGATTCTATTGGTCGCGGAGCCAACTCTCTCATCTGGATCGTCGACCCCGACAATCACGACAGGTTATCACCCATTGGTAGCATCGGCGAAATTTTGATTGAAGGCCCGAGTATAGCCCGTGGATACCTTGGGGACCCAGACAAGACAAGCAAGTCGTTTATTGAAAATCCGGCATGGATCACTCATTTCGAAACAAGTAACACGACGAGGAGAATGTACAAGACGGGTGATCTTGGTATGCTGAACTCGGATGGCTCAATCTCATATCTCGGCCGAAAGGATGCACAAATAAAGCTTCGTGGACAGAGAGTCGAGCCTGGAGAGGTGGAGCATCAACTCATGAAGCTCCTACCAGCAGGCTCCGTCGTTGCAGTTGACGCAGTGTCACTTTCAGGTTCTTCAAATAAGTCGCTGGTTGCATTCATTCAGCTTGGAGGCCAGAAGTACGGCTTCGCAGAGCAGAGAAACATCGTCGAGGGACTTTTTGACAGTCTCAAGTTGCAGCTTGCCTCGATTATTCCTGCATACATGGTCCCGTCACACGTCTTCGCAGTTGAGCTCATTCCATTCACTCCAACCGGAAAGCTTGATCGTCGCGCACTCAAGGAACATGTATCAGCACTGGTTAGCGTTGAGACCCAAGTAGCCGCTGCTACCGAGGAGGAAGCTACCCACGTCGACCTACTTCGAGCTGACGAGCAAGTTGCTTTGAGCATTAGCAAAATGCTTGCCGACCTACTTTCAGGGGGTGACCATCAGCGAGCAAGCTCTTTACGCGAACACAATTTCAACCCATATTACGCTGGCATGGACTCTATTCAAGTCATCTCACTCTCAACATATGTTCGCAAGACTTACAATGTCAGCTTGCCGATCCAGAAGTACATGAATAGCGCAGCGACCATCAGAGACATTGCTCAGTTGATCATGGATGACCAGGAGAAGTCTCATCCAGAAGATGGAATCGATTTGCTTCGTGAGATAGAGTTCTATGACCAGAAACTCGCTACACTTCCACTGCCGAGGGCAGAGGATAGCCGTATAAGTATTCCTGAAATCGTTCTTCTGACGGGAGCAACTGGATTTCTTGGTAACCAACTGCTGGCCCAAATACTTCAACGACCGGAGACTCGTAAGGCGATTGCGCTAGTCAGAGGACAGAACGCTTCTCATGCCACTGAAAGACTTCTGTCTCTTGCCCGTGGTAGCAGTTGGTGGCGGGAAGAGTACGCTGCTCGCATCGAAGTCTGGCACGGCGACCTCTCCCTGCCACACCTTGGTCTTGGAACTGAGGAATGGTCGCGCCTTGACGGCACAAGCACTGGTGCCGACTTGATTGATGCAGTGGTGCACAATGGGGCAGTTGTGAACTGGATGGCAGACTACCAAGCCCTGTTGGCGGCCAACATCCTCTCCACTACTAACCTCCTTACCGCCCTGACACAAGCGACAGTTTCCCGGAGAGTGCGCCTTACGTACGTGTCTGGGGGCCATCTCTCAACTTCCCCAGACAATGTTCGGGATATTGCCCATGAGCTCAAGTCGTATCCTGCCTACAGCCAGACTAAATTTGTCGCCGAAATACTTGTGCTGCGATACGCCGAGAGACTTGCTCGAGAAGGTTATGGGCGTCTGGTCACAGTCGTGAAGCCAGGATTGATTATGGGTAGCTCTTCGGATGGTATCTCCAATACGGATGACTTCCTGTGGCGCGTGACTGCCAGTGCGTTGGAAATTGGTCTGTATGACAACGACGAGCGTGATCTTTGGATCGCCGCCGCAGGGGTAGATCTTGTTGCACGGGTCATTTTGGCGAGCTGCCTTGACCAAGCCGACGATCGAGATCACTGCGTTGTTAAGAAAATACTCAACGGCCTGACTATGGGGGAGTACTGGGACATCGTCATCCAAGAAACAGGGCGTCTGGCAAAGCCGTCCCAAACAGAGGCCTTCCTGCAGGCCCTTCGTGATGAGGTGGAAGCCAAAGGATCCACGCACAGACTGTGGCCTGTGTTGCATTTCCTCGAGGACACCAGAGGCAAACTCGGGCAGCCCCTGGGCGCGATGACAGCGGAAGACCAGCTCGAGGACCAAGAATTGGTGAGGACGGCGCTCAGGAAGAGTCTGCAATATCTTGTGGCAATTGGTTACATGAACTCGAGCAGAACGAGCAGTGTAGACGGCGATAGCTCGAGCGAGCCCACACTTTTGGTTCCTGGCTCGGTGGTATTTTCCAGAACACCGACTACGCCCGTTTGGGACCAAAGAACGGATTCGAAGCATTCGGGGTCCGGACACCACAACGGGGCCGACAAGTCCACAGTGTCAATTACCGTCACACCGCTAAGAATTTCAAGTCCATCGTCCGAGGTTATGGAGGTCAAATGAGGCACCGGAAGAAAATACTGGAAGAGGAATACATGGAAACGTGGGTATTTTTCATAATTCGAAATAGTTTATATTGATAAATTGCTTTTACATGTTAAAAGTCACTGGAACTTAAGCCAGAGGTCTACCAACGTAACAGTGAGAGTGCTTGAGCACGTTCGATAAGGGGGAAGGGAGGAAAATGACGCACGGTAGGAAATTCGAGGAGCCTTGTCTTCCGTGCATAAGACCTACTCTCCACCTGGCCCAGTTGATGCAACTTTGACGAGTGCAAATTTGAAGACGCCCCCACCCCCACATTGAGTGCTTCAAGGGTACAAAAGCCGGCGTTTTTGTGCTTGAAGGAAATATAGGTATATATATATATAACATTTAAGTACTATATAGAAGTTGAAAAATAGCATTGTTGCCCAGCGGACAGCTACAGACATATTAGACACACGCAGTCTTGTCAAAAAAAAAAAGTAATGACGGAGATTTTCTGTGCCTCCGCTGTTTGTTCGCGTGTCTGTCTGTGAGTATGTCTCCATCTAATCAAGATGCGTCAGATCAGGCCTAAAATAAGGTTTGAGAATCAAGGTACCGGAAGGTCATGGTGGACCAAGGGTAAAATGGCCTAGTGCAACCATGCTATCGGGAGAGGGTACCGGTAAATCCTTCCCCTTTCCCGGTAATACAGAAAGAAATAAGCATGCCTATTGTGGTTGTACACTACACGTGCAGTATACACTAGAAAGATCTAGTTCGTAATTTAATAGAGTTTGAGGACTACATGGCTTGTAGTGTGTTTTGTGTGCTGTCTTTAGCAGGGAATACCGTGGTAAATTTCGGTGTCGGTCAACTACAGGGACCCGACTCTGCTCAAATGCACACATTTTGGCCGAACTGAGTGGCTTTAAGGCCATGGGAGCGTGTACCATTCGTACATCACCGTAATTTAAAGCCATGTCTTGCCTATGATATTCGGGGACATAAGTGTGTTGCCGCTGGAGGCTGAGGTATAAGCCTTAGACTTTCTCCAGCTTCCAGTTCAGTTTGGTGGTTGTTCTCTCTTCAATGCCAATGCAGACATCGGAGTAGCTGTCCTAGTCATGTTTAGGTGTTGAATTCCCATCAAGGGGGTATTGAGCCACAGAGACCAAGGTAATGAAAGCTACACGTCAATGCAACGAACTGCTCTACGTCGTCAAGGATTAGATAGATTAGCGTAGTCCCATGCTAACGCAATAGAGCAGGGCATGCACTTCTTACTCCACGCATCTCCATGGGGCCAACATCAGTACGAAAAAATGCCCTGTTGATACCTTCGCCTCATGATTGTCTCAGATATTTCCACACGTTCCACTTAACGCCAATATCTACCTTCCAATCAGTCTCATTCTCCTAATTCAATGTCAAGAGCTTGGCCACCCAACCGTTTTCCTTCTTCGGCGTGGAGAGCAAGTACGTAAAACGCTGACATATCTAATCCCTGAGGATGTATAAATTGGCACGTTCCTTTTACGTGCCAATAGACCATAAAAGGATCCGTAAAGTGGGTGGCCATTTCTGTAGCGTGAGGTTTAGATGAAACCACATTAGAGAAAACGGATGGGGCCTTTACGAAACCGCCCTGTGGCCACAAATCAATTTACATTAAATCATACTTCCGGATACGGACTTGTAGAGTAATCCGTGTGCAGGGCAGATAATGGTCAGTGACCCCATATTAAACTGCCAAGATACTCACCATTTCGCGACAATTTGGTTCCTATTGGGATCTTTCCTCCTTGGCGGCTGGCGGCGAGAGTCATACTACCAATCCGCCAATCACTTACAACCGCCAATCTAACTGCGAACTTTGAAACTTCCCACGGCGATGCCTCAATGACAAGGTGCCTCTGATTTGGCGTGGGGTCGTGAGACAATCGTAGTGGAGATGCAACTGTATGGGGTTCGGCGATGGCTATACCCTGAATTTCCCGGGGAGAGGGAGAGAGCAAGGCCATCAGCTCATAGATAGTTGCTAAACAGTGACTACGGTTTGACTCTAGGTATAAGAAGGAGCTCGACAGCACGCCATATCCATTGGAATCCTCCTCATCTCATCAAGCTAATTCACCCCAAGTCTTCCGCTTTTATCTACAACACCAACTCCAAGCATCCTGAACTCCTTGACTCATCACAATCCGTCACCATGCAGCTTAGCATCATCGCCGTCCTTGCTGCCGTTTCGGCTGCCATCGCCGCCCCCAACCCCGTTCCTCAGGTCCAATGCGGCACTGCCCAGCTTAATGCGTGCATTTCTGCAGTATGTTGTATTTCTTTGCTATAATCCCATGGCCGTATCGGCCCCGTGGACATCTTGGGTATTGATACTGACAACATCGGATAGTGCGCAGCCCAGGGCAAAAACTACGACTGCTTCAACAACACCTGCTACTGCGGTTAAGCAACCTAGCCAGCTGGCATCGGATCGCGTTCACTTCTCTGTAGCATGTATCATTTGTAAAGAAAATACCAGGCGTATTGAAGTAGTCAAGTCGCCACATAAATGTACATACTTGCGTTTCTTACAAAATCAAACTGTCTCGTACCTGGGGAATTCGCCCTCGTTGCGAAAAGATTTCCCTTTAACCTCTGCCCTTTGCCCCCCTGAACCCCGCTACAGCTTGCTCTTTTCGGAAATGAGGGTGTAGGACTTGGGCAAAGACTCCAGCAAGTCCTTGTTGATGTCCCCGACTGTCTGAATCCCTGCCACATTCATCAGTATATCCAAATCCGCCAACAACCCTCTGAGCACATGCCTCACTCCGTGCTCCCCCATAATACTCAGACCCCAGATCCACAGCCTGCCAATAAACACAAACTTGGCCCCCAACGCCAGCGCCTTCACTATATCCGCCGCCCCCCTCACCCCGCTGTCGAAAGTGACCACAATCCTGTCCCCAACCCTCTCTGCAATCTTCTCCAGAGCATCCAAGCTCGCGACCGCCCCGTCAACCTGGCGCCCGGCATGGTTACTCACAACAATGCCCTCGAAGCCCAGGTCCGCCGCCTTCTCCGCGTCGTCGACCCTCTGTATGCCCTTAATCAGGAACGGCTTCCCACCGCTGATCCTCTGCCACTGCTCCCGGGCCCAGACGGCCTTGTCCCAGGACCACGCGCGACCATGCCATATGCCGTCGATCCACATCGCAGCCGCCCTCTCGGGTTCTTTCTGCGGGTCGATGCCCCTTTCGGCGAGGCGTTTCCGAAACACGGGGTCGCTTAAGCCCAGATCGGCACCAATGCCGCGGTAGAATGCATAATTGGACGTCGCGACGTCGTCGTGCCGCCAGCCCAGCTGCCAGGTATCCGTCGTGAGGATGCACGCCGTGAACCCGGACTCGTGGGCCCGCCTCAGGAGCGAGATTGTAAGCTCGTCGTCGTGGGGCATGTAAAGCTGGAAAAACCGCGGGCCCCGCGGGATCTTGGACGTGTCTGCGGATTGGTCCCCAATCGTCGACGCGTGGCCCGCATCGTTGGCTCGGGCTACGTCCTCGATGGGAAATGACCCGGCCGTCGAGAGGCTGTAGGGAATACCGAGCTCTCCGGCAACTTTGGCGACCGGGAGCTCGCCCTGGGGGTGATAGATCTTGTTGATGCCGATCGGAGCGATGCCAAAGGGTGCGGAAACCTCGTGTCCGAAGATCGTGGTCCGGGTTGAGCGCTCGTTGGTGTCGACTAGCTGGCGGGGGACAATCTTGTGCCGGAAAAAGGCCTGGCGGTTCGCGAGGTGGGTATGAGATAGACCCGCGTTCGACGATGCGTAGTACCTAGAATCCTGTCAACCGGTTCCGAATCTCTCAATGAATGCGGAAGGGGCACGATGATACATACCAGCCATTCTGGGTCAACTTCTGTTTGGCAAGCTCCTCAAGCTTGTCGGGGTCTAACATTGCGTCAGAGTCATGAATTACACAAGTGACTCAACTCAGAACTCACGGGTGTTGAATTGAGGGACTTCGCCGTCGTTCAACTTCCAAAAGTTCTCCCGCTGGTAGAGACCCCATGATGGTGTGTCACGCTCCTTGATGTGAGGGGATTCAGGGTCTGACATGATGGTTCGGCGAACGTGGCTATCGCTCTTGTACCGATGTAAGATAGTTATCCCGCAAGTAAACCTTGGCAAACCTCACAAAATTGGGGGCAATTCCTTTTAGAGTACCAAAGACGACATATATGTGCTTATTTGTTTCCCAGAGGATACGGCTGATGCCATCTAAAGTCAATGACCAGCGATCAGCATGGCTGTGACGTAACTAGTGGCTCATTGACCGAACTACGCAATAGTTTCCACTGAACCAGCCGTCTGTGCCGGGCCCGTTTCGATCTCACGTTTCCAGAGCCTCATTCCCACGATATTTCCGTGGTTCTATATTCAACAAGTACTCGATGATAAGGGGCCAACACAGATGGTAGTTTATAACAGAAGGCGAGCTTACTCCATACAAGGTATCTTGAAGCCCACTTCCAACCATCACAAAGGAAACTTTAACATATCGCACAGACATCAATATAGAAAAGGGTTAAAAGTGTAGCTACACAGCGTCTTTAATATGTTGTACAGGTGTGAAAGTTTTTTGTTTTTTTTTCAAATTGGATTGTACATCTCATTGGATAAGCTAGACTAGGGGATAAAGCGGCTATCGACGACAAATTCAAAAACGTCAAAACACTCTCAAGTCCTGAGACATTCTGATTTCGTGCACACATCCAAACGCGGAGGCAGTGACAGGAAATTTCCGAAGCCCAATCCATTAGAGACGAGAGTTGAGAACGAATTCTCCCGGAGCGTGGTAGGTGGGGACCTTCATCTCGAGTGCCTCGCCAGAGTATCCCAAGTCCTCGGCAACGAGCATGGCGGCCTTCTCGCCGATGAGGAGGGCGGTCGAATATCTGATCAGGGTTAGTAAAGTGAAATTTTCTTCTTTTGGTTTACAAGTCGCAACAGTCAGGGGAGTGCACATACGTGTTGCAGCCGACGTTGTCGGGGCAGATGCTGAGATCGGCGACCTTCAGGCCCTTGACGCCGTGGACGTTCAGGCGCTCGTCCAAGACACCGTGCTTGACGATGCTGTTGCCCTCCTTGGGGGCCATGGAGCAGGTCTAAGTAGAACGTCAGCCTTGTGTCCAGATGCACGTTTCGCACTCTTTTGCTTACTCCGAGACTGTGCCAGGTGGTCTCGACATGGCGCTTGACCCATTCCTCGACGGCCTTGATGTCCTCGTCGGAGTACTGGAGTTCCGTGCGGACGTTGGCGCGGTTGCTCGACAAGGTCTTCTTGATGTCGCACTTCTTCTCCGCCTCGTTGAGCGGCTGAGTCCAGCTGCCGTGCTGGATACCCGCAGTGAGGTTGCCGGGCAGAGCGTACTTGTTCGTGTTCTCCAGGTCGAGGTCCCTGGCGCGGGCGCCAGAGTCGTAGCTGAAGTATGGGTGCATGGCGGCGACCTCTCCGGCGTAGGCGTCCATGCGACGGGCCGTCTCGCGGGACTTGATGTAGCCCCAGACCATGGGGACCATGTCTCGCTCGTCGTTCATGAAGCCGGCGTCAAAGTCGGGCGCATCGTAGGGGTCGGCAGAGGTGATGTGGGTAGATCCACGAGAGAAGGGATACTCGAGGAAGTGGAACATGGTGAAGAAGTTGCCGGGGGGCCTGCGAGTCTTGTTAGCCGCGTTCACCGCAGCTTCTTGTGTCGTGGGGGGCACTCACATGACCATGTGGTCGCCGAACCAGCCGGCAATAACAGAGTAGTGCATCACCGGCTTGTCGGGCTTGTTCTCAAAGTACGACTTCCAGCCGTCCTTGAAATGAGGAGTAGGCCACCTCTCGAACTCCTTGAGTTCCTCTGGGGTCGGGCGGATCTTGACACCGGCCTCGATGCCGTTGGTGGCCAGAGGACCGGTGCCCTTGATGTTCCATTCGTCAAAGACGCCTAAAAGGAGTCAGCTAAGCAATTTTCTTTGGCTTATCCACAGCTCCGTCACTTACGCTTTTGGACCTCGGGGTCGCCACGAACAAAGTCGTCAAAGCTCTCGGTACCGGGCTTCGCACGGTAGGTGGAGAAGGTCAGGTAGTGATCTTGGAAGTTGAGACCGACACCGGGGAGGTCGACGATGGGCTCGACGCCAACTTTGCGAAGCTTCTCGGGGTTGCCTGTGCCGCTGTTAGCTAGAGTCATAGTTCACCAGGCCTTGTTGTACTGACCGATTCCAGAGCGCTGGAGGATAAGAGGAGACGAAAGGGTTCCGCCAGACACAACAATCTGCTTGCGGGCTCTGAAGATGCGCCCCTTGAGCTCGTTGGGGTGCAATGGCTTGCTCGGACTGACATCAAAGTTAGGACGAGGGCTTCTGTGGTGTTTATCCGTGTGAGACTCACATCGTGCGCACTCCGACGGCGCGGCCATTCTCAATGATGACTTTGTCCACCTTGGTATTGCAGGCAAGGTAGAGGTTGGAGTGCTTAGCTCGGGTAGAGTGAATGTAAGCGTGCGCACTGTCACTGCGGCGGCCCGTCTGTAACCAAATTTGTTAGTCCCTGGGTTGGGGTATATATGCCCATGATAAGATATCCTCACGTCTCGGTTGATCCACTTGAGCCAATGCTCAGCTCCGTGTCCAGTTGAAAGATCCTGCAAGTCATCCACGACAGGGATGCCCTGGGATTCGGCAGCACGGAGGAAGTCATCCTTGATTGGGTACGTGCTGAGAAACAACGATTAGTTTCAGAAACCTCCACTATAAGTCCCCCTCTGCGTAGCATAGAGCTGTGAACTTACTAGTTTCCAAACGAAACCTTAATAGGGCCTTCGTAGCCGTGGGTGTCCCTGATCACATGGTTAGTCAACGGAGTTTTGGGGTTTGGTGTTTGGTGTTTGGGGGTTTGTTGGGCATTGCTCACCTGTTGTGGGAAGCCCGCTGATATGTCTCATGCTTCTTCATGAGAGGCAGAAGCTCCTTTGTAGACCAGCCCTTGGCCTGGAAGTCATCGTAATCGGAAGCAGAAGCACGAGTGTACATCTGTGTGCTGGATTAGTTCGGTTCCTCTCTCAAGAGTGCCTGAAGGTGACTCACCATGAAGTTGATTGAAGAGCCTCCGCCCAAGATGTTGGCACACGGCACAATGGCCGATCGCCCAGAGAGATGTTTCGACGGCCTGGACTCGTAGAATGTGGCAGTCTTTGAGTCCAGCTTCATGTTGCGGGGGTAAATGCCCGGCCGGAACACCCATGGGTTGTTGAGGTTGCTCTCGCCTCCCTCGATGAGGAGGACCTTGAGGTTGTGGTCCAAGTTGGCAAGTCTGTGAGGCATTAGGGTTTTTCTAGAAGCGCTGATATCTGAACAGATGAGACTAACCGTCCAGCCACAACACATCCGCAACTACCTCCTCCACAGACAATAATGTCAAACTCATCTGGAAGTGCTCCACTCATGGTGACGATGGTTATTGTGAAAGCGAAAACTAAATCTTCAAGTGATCGAGAATAGATAATAGTTGTCAAAGCGGCATGAACACCGTGCCAGGTCAACTGCAACACTACTAATACGCTGGAGAAGATGAGGACATTTATACGAACTCGAACCCGTCGGGACGGTCATTAAATAGACGGGAGAAGCTATGCCCAAGACATCCGTGCTGATACCCCGCCGCTTGGTAGGATTGTTCTCGACCCCGACTTTACTCCAGACCCTCCAGGATCTCAAACCAAGATCCGGCAGGGAGGGAGAGGATGAGGGGGAACCATGGACTATCCTTCCAGGATTTCCGAGTCTCGCGATCTGATTTGGTCCAAAGCATGCAGAGTCCGTGTCATCCGGTGTTGCTGGGTTGCAGCCTATCACCGACGCGCGTCTGTGAAGTGTATCAGCCAAAGCCAATGCATGGCATGGCAGCATGGCTATGCTCCGATCAACATGCCTTCTAGCTTCCCCGCACTCGCAAAGCAGGCAGGAAGAGCAGCTTCATGCGGTCCATTGAGACGCCGCAGCGCATATTGGCCCAGATAATGGACAAAGAATCACTGCCGATGCTCCCCAACTGTGTGCATGCAGACAGACATCCGCCTGCCCGAGAATAGGACGGCTTTGCTCCAACGCGTCCAACGTCAACGCGGGGGCGATCGAGGGAGGATGGCAGAGTAGTCCAGGCCCAACCTGCCAAGAATTCGAGGAGGCCCAATGCGAAGTCCCCTAACAAGTTGAGCCGCACCACAAACCCTGACCCCAACAACGCGGTGTCCATTTTTGGAGCTCCAGCTGTGTCTCATGCTGAGCTCTAAGCATAGCTTGGCCGGAGCTCACTCCTGCCCCCCGCGCAACACGCGCCAGGCATTTGGCTACATCCGACATTCCCGCTTGGACTCGACTGGGCATTATCCGGGGATAGGTTGACTGCCGCACCCCCGCGTTCTGCACCCCGCAATGCAAAGTCCGGGGTAGCACGGGGAGCGTCTAGCCGGTTGGCCGTCCCCTCCAATCTTTCTGCAGGCCAAGTCCCTCCTCAGCTGTGCAGGTGAGGAGAAGGTGGCCTCAAGCAAAGGAAAATCAAGTCAGGAGATCCTGACGTCAAGTCCACTTGCCGAAACATCCCCGAAAGCTCGTCGCAGAGTCGAAGTCTAAGGTTGCTGTGCCAGTTCTTGGCCAAATTGGGGATCATGATTGGAGGGGTTGCGACCTGCCTAGCCGCCCCTCCACCATCTCTCCAAGGTCCCAGGGATATTGTCTTCATGTCAGAGGGTTTGGGGGTATCAAAATAGTTACATGCAACTAGTGTTGCAGGACAGCGAATCACTCTTGCAGCACATCACCATCTTGCCATTATCCAGTGGCGCTGGATGCAGGATGCATGCGAAATGGTGTTTCCCTTTGAGGTTATCCGTTGTGGGGTTCACCATTCGGAGCACGTTCCCGGGAATCCCTGTGGCCGCTGGTCGTTTCGAAAGATCCAGCTGGTGTTGCATCGGTTCCCCGGGCACCATCTCTTGTGTCTCTGCGTGGTTTGTTGCCGCCGATTGTGCCGCTACCAAACGCCAGCTTCCCCGCTCGGCTCCTTCTCCAAATCCTTCTAATCTCATGAGGTGTTCACGGCATCTGAACCTTTACATGGGCTCGTCCGTCCTAAAGCTTAGCTGTCGTTCGTATCGAACCCGCGTACGGAATTGAGGCGTCGGGCCAACTCAATATCCCGTCATGTCACGAGCCCTTTTAAGGTTTCTATCCCACATTAGGGTCATGGAAAATAGCACGACACTGCTGAAGTAAAGCATGGTGCGAAGCTGGCCGTTATAGCCCTCGTTGAGCACGGATCGGACGGCAGTCTGTGTCGCGGGGGGCAGTGTATCGATGAATTGGACCGAGTTCGATAGGGCTTGCATCTCGATGGGGGTGAGATACTTTGGAAGCACGCCCGCAATATGATTGTTGAGCATGGTGGCACTGCAAGCGAATCAGAACCAGCATCAAACGCGAGACGATAGTCTTGACGAGAGAAACAACACTTACCCCACGGCCAAGCCAATGGTGCCCCCCAATGTTCGAACCTGTGTCACAGCCCCCATTGAAACAGCTATGTTTATTCGTCAATGGAATGCATGACAGCTGCAAGGTGACGCTTACCCAGGTCCGCCCGGTCAACAAGGAAAGGGACATAGATGAGGAGTGTCACTAGAGTCATGCCAAAACCGAAGCCCATGATCACCTCAAAACCCAAGAGATGTGGTATTCTATCGGGTGCAACAGAGCTGGCAAGACCGATGCCCAGCATCTGCATTGATGCCCCAAATAGCAACAGATAGAAAGGCGGGACGTCCCACTTGGTGGCTAGATGCCCAGACACCACGGTGGCGAGCGGAGAGCTCAACAGGAGAGGGAGCAGGTGAACACCCGCACTGAAGGGGCTCAGTCCATTGACGGCCTGGAAGCGCTGCGGCAGGTTGATCAAAGCTGTCATAAACGGAGGGCCGGTAAAAAAGGCGATTCTGGCATTGGTGAGCTGGGCCCTTGGGCTGCAGCAAAGTTGGAGAAGACTCACAGCATCAGACCAACAAAATGTCGATCCTTCATCAGTCGCAAGGGAAATACGGGCTCTTGTGGATACTGCGGCTTGCCAACCATGTACTCGCATGCAAAAAAGACCAAAAAGAGACTGCCCCCGACGGCAATGGTAGAAATGACAACAGGGCTAGTCCACGGGTATCTTGAGCCGGCCTCCTCAAAACCAAAGACCAGCAGGATCGAAGAGGAGAGGAGAACAATGGCGCCAATAAAGTCCAACCGGACGACAGCAGCTTTCGTCAGCTTGTCTCGCATGCTTGGCTGACTTACCCCGCGGCCATGGTTCGGAAAACTGCTCGGCAAAAGAAAAGCGAGAATGGTGGTGGCAAAGACGCCCGTCGGTGCACTGGAGCGGCATGATAAGTGCATGTACGGGACTAGGCAGGAGGGCCGACAAACTTGAGTAGGAATACCCATCTCCAGCTTGAATGGTCATTGATGACACCTCCCAGAACCGGACCAAGAACTGAGCTTATAACAATGACCAGAGACGTGACTGCGACAATGTTGCCCCATTTCTCGGAGGGTACCAGCTCGGGGTTGATTACGTTGACCATGGCATATATGCCAGAAGCGCCGACGCCTTGAAGTGCACGGAAGACGATTCTGCCTGCGAGGTTAGCATGGGGCCAGAAGTCGACTTGGACCACCTCACAGCTGGATCATGGACGATGCAACGCCGCACACGATGGAGAAGATGGTGAAGATGGCCAACGCCAGAAGAATCATAAATTTCCGTCCGAGGATATCGCTGAACTTGGCGAATATGACCAGAAACCCTGCGCAGTGTTAGGCATCCTCAACAAGACGAGGCGCGAGAAACATGGGGCGCAAAATAACCTGTGTAGGTGAGTAGGTACGACGTGACGACCCAGTCTCGCTGTTCGAAGCCATGCAACGCGTTGGTGATGGAGATCAAGGAGGTGCTGACGATAGTGGTCTCCAGTGTTGACAGGAAAAGGGACATGCATAAACTGGGTAAGAGAAACATCAGCCCTCTGCGATTTGACAAATTTGATCGAGGCCACGTACCCAAAGATGATGGCGTAGAGTCGCCATCCTGTGATGTAGACAGGCGGGCCTGGCTCTGAGGTGGTCGGCTGAGCTACATCTTCAGGTTCGTCTTGAAATTGAAAAGATTGGGGAATTGGTCGAGGTATATCTGGACCGGGCTTTGCGCCGGCATCTTTATCGGGCTTTGGACTCTCTGGTCGAGGCGAAACGGGCGAAGCCGAGGCTTCATCTGCTGGTGCAACATCAAAGGAGGGGGCAAGCACTTCTTTTGACATGGCCATGGTGGTGAAATGCGTCAAAGTATTATTCGGGGGGAATCGGCAGAGTTTTGCCGTGTAAAATGCGAGCGAAAACTCCACCGTCGTCGCTGGCGATCATTTCAAAGCTGGTGAGGGCAAGAGTATGGACACATGGCATCATGGACTGGAAGAAGCCGAACCAGTCAATTGTTTGCAGAGAGGTCTCGGGAGGCCGGCTGCCTGGCCTGGCCTGGCCTGGCCTGGGGGCCGAATCCTTTCCCCATTGCATGAGCCAGATATTGCAGCGTTATCCAAAACAACAGCCAGCCTCATGATCACGAGATTCCAGACCAAGTAGGTGCATATCCTAGCCAGGCACGTTCGTTTGATCAACTTGCCTTGAGGCTCAAATTAGAGACGCGGGCAGATCATGTCACTAGTTCAAGAGGGAGGCGCGTTCCCCATCTGGAAGGAAACGGTACTCCGTGCAATGGGGGGGGGACCTTTGGTCCAGGCTAGGAGCATCCCCGCCTCCTTGCAAGCATACCCGGTTTGGAGGTTAGGTAAGCAGTGCTCCTCGCACGATGGCATGAGATATGTCACGTGGATCGTCTAATGATTCTACTTCTCGCGGTACCGTACCAGTACTTAGTACGTACATGGTATGTGCCCCCTTAAGTATGGCCGGGCTCGGTGTGGCCTATAAGCCAAGTACCTGCGAGAGACTATTATAAACTGCTACATCTACATATACTACAACCTAACCTCGTTCTACCTGTCGCTGCTAACTGCTGGTTACTTTGAGCAAAGCTATATATAGAGCTGTAGATGGCAGTATCCAAATCCAACGGGGATAGCGGTTGATGTTGTTGAGGTTGTTGGCGTAGTCTTGGAAGAGACGAGCCGGAGAACGTGGTAGAACGCGAAGAAGACGGGCGCAGAACGAGGGAGGAAGCAGGGATGAAATAAATGCCCAATGATGAATTTATTGATAAGCTGCTGTTTAAAAAGCAGGAGGAAGAACTCGGCGATAGAACCACAAGGTTGCTGATGTTGAGGGACGAGACGTGATTCCGGGCTCGGCGGAGGCGGATGTGGTCACGCAGGTATAGTTATTCTGTCGAGGCCTTCCCATACACACTCTCCTCCTCGAATGAAGCATGCTGGGAACTTGTAGTCAACAAAGCCGTTACCAATCATATTACAGGCAGCCGCGTCTATGTTGCTCAGATAGGAAACCAGTGCCTATGATTCATTTGAAACTAACACCAATCCCAGAAGTGGATTTGGTCATTACTCCGTAATCGACTTCCTTCAGCAACTGTAGCAAGTAGTAAGTAAGTAACGCAGCAGCCAAGACAATCAAGGTTTCTCTCAATTATCGGGGAAAGAGTCAGACAAGCTTTGTAGAGGTCTTTTAGAAGTATGACCTTTGATACAATCGTCAACTGGTGATAGAGATGTCTCGATTACCAGCGCAGCATGGGCAACCATGCTTGACCATGTCGGGCTTGTGGTGGCGCGGGCAGAAAATTGATGATGGGGGTGGATGTGTACCCCCTAGGTATAGGTACCTTAGTACAATGACATGTGGAGTACGTGAGGTCCAGTAGTGCTTGATGGGACAGAACGGAGTAGTCCTGGCGCACAGTGGGGTCACGTGATGAGGTCGGGTCTAGCATCTCACCGGCGGATCCTGTCCCCGGGTCCTTCTCAAACGGGACTTGCAATGCACCGGCGTGGAAGGCGCCCAGCTGAAGGCAGGTCCGTCCCAGTCCGCCCTGGTGGGCTGAAGAAACCCAAGCCGGCGCCGGTAAAAGAAATGTTTGACGCTGTGTTATGTACAATGCAAAGGCTGCATCGGCACCTGCATCGCACAATTGGTTGAAGAACCGGGTGTCCCCAAGCAACCACACAGCAACGCTGCGGCAATGACAACAACAATGCAAATGGCCGGCCCTGTTAGGGGGGTTATGCGCGATCAATTGATGCTCCGTGGCCACAGCAGTGCCATCATCCACCCGTCAGGCTCACCACCGCCGCTCGTCGAGTCGCCCAGGGCAGGCCGTCCTTCCCTTTGAGGGAGATCTCCTTTCTTGTTTAATTTGATGTTCCGCAAACACAGTGCAGCTCCGTACAAAAAGTATGGGGGTCCCCGGCTCACGTGCCCACGCTGTAACGGATCGACGCAGGGCTCCCGTCTCTACGGCTGCGGCTTTTGTATAGTCTCCCCAACGCATCCTAGGCACTGCTGGGCTGCGACGGGGGTGCCGAGGGAACTATCGAAGCGCTCAACAGGCCCGACAGTTGTCTGCTGACAGACAAGGACAGTGAGAGAAAGCGAGAGAGAGAAAGGAAGACCTGAAAAGGACTGGGGTCCAATGATTCTGTTTGGTTCTCTTCCCAATGCATGCTTACATGGAACTTGTTGCCGGGACTGTCAGCATTACGAATTGTCCAGACACCCATCGTTGGGGGAGGGGGGGAAGACATATGCCAAGGTGGTTGAGGCATAACAATGAATACGGATAGGGCTTGTGCCATGGTGTATGTGCCATGACTAGGTATAGAGAGACACACAGCAGGAGGGCAGTGGATCGGATCATTCAGACGCTGCTAATATGTAGGTAATCAGCGCCTGGTGTTGACAAAGAACGGCCGAGTGGGTGTTTGGTTGGTTGACGTGGAAATGACCAACAACAGTACGGATACGGTACGATAGCGAACGATGCGATGCGATGCGATGTCGAATCCGGTTTGCAACGCTGAAAGGAACTGAATGCTGGCTCGTTGTATTGCTGCCCAGCACCTGTTGGCCCGGTCTAATTGGCCAAACTCGAGATTAATTGGCCTTGATTTGACTTTCGCTTAGTTGAGAGCTCATTGAACAAGTCCCCCTCATTCAGCTGACGTCTGTCAATCTCTCTCACTCTCTCTCCCTCTCCTTGCCTTGTGCACTACAGCGCTCGTTCCCCCCCAAAAAAGAGGGAGGCAATTTTGTCGTCAAATTGGGGGGTTTGACGGGGTTGCTTTCGTAAGCAGCCGTCGGCTCCCTCCTCGCACTGTCAATGTCTCGTACCTGCGCCAGGTCGTGTCCACCGCCCCTCTCTCCTATTTGCCCCCCCCCTCGACTCTGTGGAACTGCCGTGCCACCCTCACCTCTCCCCCTTTTGGGCGCCTTCTAGGGACGGCATCCGCTGCTGGGAGCTGTCTCGCCCTCGCCGGGTACTTGTGTCGCTCTCCCCGTACCGTGCGAGTGTCAGGACAAGGCGGCCCTGGGTCGGGACTCGACGAGTGATTTCATCATCCATCCCCCTTCCCCCTTCCCCTTCCCCCCTTCCCCGCCCACCTACCAAGCAAGCCATGGATGGTGCCGGACGCCTCCCCTCCCCTCCCCTCGCCCTCGCCCTCGCCCTTTTACTATGGTAACCACCGAAAAAAGGTGCACCGCCTCCCCTCCTGTGCCTCCTGTGCCTCCTGTGCCCGCTGTCCCCTATCCCAAGTTGGCTACTGCTGGTACGCATACACTCACGCTGGGCTTTGTCGCTGCCACATCTCCCGTAACCCGTCTCCTTTAAGGCCGCCCACGGATCAAGTCAAGATCCTCACCCCCTGAATCCCGCCCGCCCACTGAGCCTGTGTCCTGCTCTGCCGACCCAATTCATTCTGAATCCCTTCGCCCTCCCAACCCAACCCAACCTCAACGCCAATCCCCCGTCTCCTCCCATCCTCCTCCTATCCTTAGTCCTTCTTGTTTTCTTCCGTCCGTCTTCCATCCTTTCCCCCTTCCGTCCTCCGCCGCAACAACCCAGCATTTTTTGTGCCCATTGTCAGCCAACCAACCAACCAACCAACCCACCGGTCGGCTCCAGATTGTCTCACCACACACGTCCCGTCCGTCCACCAAGAGAGGGGGGCGTCTTCTGCGGGGTTCCTCCATTGAGCGAGCGAACGAGCGTCTTTGTACGCAACCTCGAACCTCCACCAACAAATCACCACCCTAGAGGCCTTTGCATTATCTACCTCACCTCACCTCGCCTCGCCTCACCTACACCACCACCGGCCGGCTTCTGATATTCCCGACCTCCTCACATCGCCGATCCGCCCGCCGCGCATTCGGCCCAACCCTCCCAAAAAATGTCGTGGAAGCTGACGAAGAAGCTGAAGGAGACCCATCTGGGTCCCTTGGCCAGCACCTTCTCCCGATCGCCATCCACATCTACCATCACCGAAAGCGAAAAGGCACAAGCCAACATCGCAGGCTCGGCCACGCCCACGAACGAGGGAACCATCGGTACGCGAGCCATCCATCCATCATGAACCCCCTTCGGCGTCGAAGAGGCGCCATCCACTCCATACTGACTTGATGCAGCTGCTTCCGAGGCCATGGCGCAAGCACCAGTTGTCAACCCACCGAAGCCCGGCATCCTCGTCGTCACCCTGCACGAGGGCCACGGCTTCTCCCTGCCCGAACAACACAGACAAGCCTTTGCTTCCTCACACCAGGGCTCGCTATCGAGTGGCAGCGCCCTCAGCGTCGCCGGCTCCGTGCGGCCCTCCTCCTCACAACGAGTTGCCGGCTCCTTCATCAACGGATCCGCTCGGCCACAGACATCCGGCGGTGGCTTCACCGGAATCCCCACCAACCATGGCCGGATCTCGGGCAAGTACATGCCCTACGCCCTGCTCGACTTCGACAAGATGCAAGTCTTTGTGAACTCGGTCGAGGGCACGCCCGAGAACCCGCTCTGGGCTGGAGGAAACACCCAATACAAGTTCGATGTGTCCCGCGTGACGGAGCTTGTCATCCACCTCTACATGCGCAACCCCCTGGCCCCTCCCGGCTCCGGCCGCAGCCAGGACATCTTCCTCGGCGTGGCTCGCATCAACCCGCGCTTCGAGGAGAAGCACAGCTTCGTCGAGGACCCCAAGGCCAATAAGAAGGACCGGGAAAAGGCCGCGGCGGACTTCGCCAGCCGAGAGCGTGCCCTCGGCCACAGCGGAGTGGAGTGGGTGGATGTGCAGTACGGAACCGGAAGAGTCAAGATCGGCGTCGAGTACGTCGAGAACCGCGCGGGCAAGCTCAAGATCGAGGACTTTGAGCTGCTCAAGGTGGTCGGCAAGGGCAGCTTCGGCAAGGTCATGCAGGTGCGCAAGAAGGACACGAACCGTATCTACGCGCTGAAGACAATCCGCAAAGCACACATCATCTCCCGGTCGGAAGTCGCTCACACACTCGCCGAGCGTTCAGTACTGGCACAGATCAACAACCCCTTCATCGTTCCCCTCAAATTCACTTTCCAGTCCCCCGAGAAGCTCTACTTCGTGCTTGCGTTCGTCAACGGAGGCGAGTTGTTCCACCACCTGCAAAAGGAGCAAAGATTCGACGTCAACCGCTCGCGGTTCTACACGGCCGAGCTCCTGTGCGCCCTCGAGTGTCTCCATGGCTTCAACGTCATCTACCGAGATCTCAAGCCCGAGAACATTCTTCTCGACTACCAAGGCCACATCGCCCTGTGCGACTTTGGCCTGTGCAAGCTTGACATGAAGGACGAGGACCGGACCAACACCTTCTGCGGCACACCCGAGTACCTGGCACCGGAGCTGCTCATGGGACAGGGATACAACAAGACGGTGGACTGGTGGACGCTGGGTGTCCTCCTGTACGAGATGCTTACGGGTCTGCCTCCTTTCTACGACGAGAACACGAACGAGATGTACCGCAAGATCTTGTCGGAGCCTCTCCACTTCCCCGGCCACGACGTTGTCCCGCCCGCCGCCAAGGATCTCCTGACGAAGTTGCTCAACCGCGACCCCAAGGAGCGTCTTGGAGCCAACGGGTCAGCCGAGATCAAGGCGCACCCCTTCTTCCACGCCATCGACTGGCGCAAGCTCCTGCAGCGCAAGTACGAGCCCGCGTTCAAGCCCAATGTGGTAAGTTACAAGTGCGCAAAGCCCTACCAGCGCGACCAGATTTGCTAATGTTTTTTTTTTTCTCCCTCCAGGTGGACGCTCTCGACACGGCCAACTTCGACCCCGAGTTCACGTCAGAAGCACCCCAGGACTCGTACGTTGAGGGCCCGATGCTCTCGCAGACGATGCAGAACCAGTTCCAGGGCTTCAGCTACAACCGGCCGATTGCAGGACTGGGCGATGCGGGTGGCAGTGTCAAGGACCCTTCCTTTGTGGGCAGCATCCAGGACCGATGAGGGGATCGTGTGTGTCGGCGGCTGGGCTAGAAGCGAAGCATGATTGTGGAGTGGACTTGGTGATTAAAGGGTTACCTCAGCTTATGGCAAAGCGACTCGACATGGATCTTCCGACTCGCGTGTGTGTGTGCGCGCGCGCGCGCAACAGCTTTGCGTCTTCGTCTTTGTACGGCGTTCTGGGACGGGCATGATGACGCCTAGGGGAAAACGGAATGTAGATAGGCACAGACCATTGAGCAGACAGACAGATGAATCAGCTCAGCATCATTCATGGGGCATCTTGGTCGACAACAAACAAAAACAAACAAGCAACCAATCAACCAACCAACCAGTACGGTACGGGGTGACACGTTGATGCATGTCGAGAATGTGCGGTCCCCTCCCGGGATGGATGCTGTGACCATGATTTACCTACCTTTTGGTTACGTCCCGCGCCATGGCTGATATTGGGACGGATTCGGGCCGGGACGTGTCTGACATCGGACATCGGATCTGCCGGGGCGGGTTGAAGCGAGAGTTATTTAGTAAGCGCCGGGTCCACCGCGTCGGACTAACCGGCCCCAACCCTCCCCCCTCCTCCAATGCTCTTTTCCGGTGTCGGATTCCACGATGCTCACTCTTGAGGTAGCGCGGTCTGGTTCGGAGCGCGAGCTGCGACGACGGGGTTTTATGGACGGGCCCAAGTCGCAGGGTCGAAAACGTTGGCCGAACTCGGTTGGGGAAGACCGATGTCATCCGTACCCCCCTTGCCGGCCCGCATCGAATTACCCCGACAAAAAAAGTCACGACGCAGGGCCACGAGAGGGGCGGCCAAAAAAATCGACATGTCCTCGAGGCCCCGGGGTGGGGAAGGGAGAGGCTGGAGCTTGATCAGTCAGGCCGTCGGATATAGCAGATAACAGCAAGGGCAAGTCAATTGGTACGGCTGTGGGCGGTAGATGGCGATAGGTGATAATGAAGAGCGGGCTCTCGCGTCCGTGACAAGCGCATCCATGCGAGAGGGAGGTGGGAGCAGAGTGGCACCTTGCAAGTTACGGCGATTCGGACCAGAGCTGGGGGTCGCATTTTTTGGTTGAGAGGTGGGAAGTGGGAACAGACGGTTAATCAGCCTCCGAATAGCTCACGCTTGACTGGGTGGGCACTTGGGTGAGAGGGACGGAGCGGGGCCGCGGAGGAGAAGGGGAGATGTCATGACCGAGCGAGACTTGACTCTCTCTCTCCTTTTTCCATGGCTACGGATACTTGGAAAAAAAAAAAAAAGAGGTGTGAGACTGTGGAGGTGGGCTGTCGGCAATGCCAACGGGGGCGCCGCCGGGCGTTAGGTAAGCTTTTACTCTCAGGGTGTCCCGGCGGCGTGGGAACGATGACGGAGAAACTTGCTGGATGAGCTCCAGTATGTCGTCGGATATCCAGGCCCAGCACTCAATGGCCGGCGAGAGAGGGAGAGGGAAATAGAGAGAAGGAGAGGGAGAGGACCCAATGCAGCCCACCTTGCACCTCAGCCAAAGGCATCGTCGCTTTTTCCTTCTAAAGCGCCGCCCTCTCCCCTCACCCTCGCCCTCTCTTCCTCTCTTCTTCTCTCTCTTCCGATCTTCCAATTATTCTCCCAATAGACAAACATTGATATCCCCCCCCCCTCCCCCTCTTCGACCTGACACCCACCACACTCAGCACATCTCTCTGCTGCAGCTGCCATTACTGAGCGCCCCTCCAGACTAAGCCAGAGCTTCTCCCGCGCGTCCCCAGGCGTCATTCCATCCCTCCACCACCCCCCGGTTCCAGGTCAGTGCTTCCGCTTCCCGTCACCTCAGCGTGCCGTGCCCCGCGTTCCAGCTGTGTTTTTGGACGCAATTACCCCTCCACGCCAGACATGCCACCCCCAACCGAGCACTCCCATTGGATGCTTCCGAGCTCTGCACGCCGCACCCATCCCACTTGCTCCCACCAGAGCCACCAACACCCCGTCAGCTCCTCTCACCTGGCATAGTCAGTCCACGACAGCACGGCTGCATTTGTTTTTTCTTCCTTTTCCTCATCTCTCTCTCTGCCGTCTCTTGGTTCCTTTGAAAAACCCGAGAGCCCATCATTGTTACCACCTACAACCAACACCGAGACTGAACCAGCTGACCATTGCCTTCTCTCCCAAGACCCCCCCCCCCTCCAAAACCCAACTCTCGTCAAATCACCCATCCCAACCCAAAATGCCTCAAGCTTCCAGCCTCCCCGCGTGGGCCGAGCTCCAGGCCCACCGCGACAACGTCGGTAAGAACTTCGTTCTCAAGGAGGCCTTCGCCTCGGACCCCGACCGCTTCGCCAAGTACAGCCGCACCTTTGCCAACTCGGCCTCGGGCACCGACATCCTCTTCGACTTCTCCAAGAACTTCCTCACCGATGAGACCCTCGACCTCCTCGTCAAGCTGGCCGAGCAGGCCGGCCTCGAGAAGAAGCGCGACGCCATGTTCGCCGGCGAGAAGATCAACTTCACCGAGAAGCGCGCTGTCTACCACGCCGCCCTCCGCAACGTCGGCGACTGGGAGATGAAGGTCGACGGCGTCGACGTCATGGCCAACAAGGGCGGCGTCAAGGACGTCCTCGAGCACATGAAGGAGTTCTCCGAGCAGGTCCGCAGCGGCGAGTGGAAGGGCTTCACCGGCAAGAAGCTCACCACCATCGTCAACGTCGGCATCGGAGGTTCCGATCTGTAAGTCAACGCCGGTCCCCTACACCATCACCACCCCCACCCGACGAAGCAGCGTCGTCGACACCACCCGGATTGCCCGCTGACTACGTACTACCCACAGCGGCCCCGTCATGGTCACCGAGGCCCTCAAGTACTACGGAGCCAAGGACATGACGCTGCACTTCGTCTCCAACATTGACGGCACCCACATGGCCGAGGCCCTCGCCAACTCGGACCCCGAGACCACCCTCTTCCTCATCGCCTCCAAGACCTTCACCACCGCCGAGACCACCACCAACGCCAACACGGCCAAGTCATGGTTCCTCGAGAAGACGGACAACAAGGGCGAGATCGCCAAGCACTTCGTCGCGCTGTCCACCAACGAGGAGGAGGTCACCAAGTTCGGCATCGACGCCAAGAACATGTTCGGCTTCGAGAGCTGGGTCGGCGGCCGCTACTCGGTCTGGAGCGCCATCGGCCTCAGCGTCGCCATCTACGTCGGCTACGAGAACTTCCACAAGTTCCTCGCCGGCGCCCACGAGATGGACAAGCACTTCCGCACCGCCCCGTTGAAGGAGAACATCCCCGTCCTGGGAGGTCTCCTCAGCGTGTGGTACTCCGACTTCTTCCAGGCCCAGACTCACCTGGTTGCCCCGTAAGTGTTGAGCGGCCGACGCCCCCCCTCCGAGGAGTACAAGGTTCTGACGTGAGAAAACAGCTTCGACCAGTACCTGCACCGCTTCCCCGCCTACCTGCAGCAGCTGTCCATGGAGTCCAACGGCAAGACCATCACCTCGGACGGAACCCCCGCAAAGTACACCACCGGTAAGCACGCCCCGTTGAGCCCGTTGCCAACGCAGGGATCGTTGAGAAGCTGACACAACGCCGCGAACAGGCCCCATCCTCTTCGGCGAGCCCTGCACAAACGCCCAGCACTCCTTCTTCCAGCTCGTCCACCAGGGCACCAAGCTCATCCCCGCCGACTTCATCCTGGCCGCCAAGAGCCACAACCCCATTGGCGACAACGTCCACCAGAAGATGCTCGCCTCCAACTACTTTGCGCAGGCTGAGGCTCTGATGGTCGGCAAGACCGCCGACGAGGTCCGCGCCGAGGGCGCCCCCGAGGAGCTTGTCCCCCACAAGATCTTCCTGGGCAACCGCCCGACCACCAGCATCCTGGTCGGTGGCCACATTGGCCCCGCCGAGCTGGGCGCCCTGATCGTCTACTACGAGCACCTCACCTTCACCGAGGCTGCCGTCTGGGACATCAACGCCTTCGACCAGTGGGGTGTCGAGCTTGGCAAGGTGCTTGCCAAGAAGATTCTCAAGTACGTGCCGCCGTCCCTGATCCCCCTCCCCAAAGACACCGCATCGGGTCGTATGCTAACCAGTGATTTCACAACAGGGAGCTCGACGAGGCCGGCAACGGTGAGGGCCACGACGCGTCTACCGGCGGCCTGATCGGCGCCTTCAAGAAGTACTCCAACCTGTAATGAATTAATGTGCGCCGTGTCCGTTGTCCTTTGTAGTTTTCAAACATTGGAAAAAAGTAGAAGCAATGCGTGAAGCCAAATTCGCGTTTCCATGAAGCCAGCAGAGCAGAATAAAAGAATCCTTTGACCAAAACACGTCCCTTGTCAGCATGCCTATGATTAGTATGTCTTGTTGAACCTGGACGGCGTCAGTCTGGGGGCGTCTAACTACCTGCCGCCATCGGACCTGAGCTATCGGTTGTGGAGTACACGCAGAGTTGAGGGTAAAGGTACCGCTAGCTAGTTGATGGAACACAAAGCTCGGTCAACTGCGTGTCTGGCGTGGGGAGTTTGGGAGGAGTGATGATTAGGAAAGATTCGCGTGCGAGTTTGAAACGCACAGAATACATCGTCTTTGATAGCATGTACATATCTACATCGGTTTCGCTCTCGCGTCGTTTCCCTGGTGTCGTATGACCACTTTACGCGCAGGACGACTATGACGAGTGTGGGCGGAATAGACGGCGGCAATGGCCGGGCATGCGCAAAGGAAAAAAGCAATGTTTGCGGGTTTGACTTTGCTGAAGCACGTCTGCGCGTCCCTCGAAACCTAAACTTTGGGTTCCTTTTGCCCCTTTTTCTCAGTCAAGAGCTGTGGAGTCTGTGGCTTGGAACGGTGGGGGGGCGGGTTATACCTTGGATTTCTAGCCACTTGGTGTTATATACATACCCATACGCTTGTACAGCTCCTCTGTATACACCAACGACTGCTGAAAAATAATCGACTTTTTATATACACTGGGTTTTCGGTCATGACGGCTAGGGCTGTAGTTGAAGGCGACGATGATGCAAAACAGGAAAACATGGCAACTCGGGAACAAGCTGATGCTGAACACTTCAAGGCCGAATCTCGGTGTTGGTTAGTAAATTATTGAAAGACGTGCTCTCCTCATGTCTGCCATGAAAACGAAACCGAGGCATCTCTGGCGCCTGTTCTGTAAATATCACAAGGGCGTGTATAAATGCAAACATGCCCCCCCCACCTCCGGCGTCGTTCTTTAAAACAGGAACGTGGAATGTGTGTAATCTCAGGGGAGAAAAGCCAAAACGCCAAACGGTTTGCTACCAAAGACCCCCGAGACGTTTATGGATTCAAACCACGAGGCATTACAACGCAATGAAGTTCTTATCAAAAAAGGCGCGCCTTTTGTTGCGTTCTCTGAGAAGAAAAGAGTTGAAGGCAAACATCAAGGTTTGAGCCTCCTAGACTTGCCTTTTCGGACGAGCGTGCCCACACAAAAGCCGGTACGCGTGCATGTTTTCTATTTTATTTTTCGATCTCTTGTAGAATTAAGTGCGTGGAGGAGCCTGTGGTATGTCACGTTGGCGACAGGGAGAGATGTCAGGAACGAGACCAAGAGGAGCATTTGTGGCACGGGGTCTGATTGTCGTTTGATACACTGTCCAACAAACAATTACCAAACGAGCTCCTCTTGCCCGTGTCCCTTAGATTCCAAGGTGTGTGTTCCTCCTTCTTCACTTTTTACTGAAACGGTGGATTGATAAGAAGCACGGCACTGCATGACGCTGAGAATATGGGTATGCCTCTCTATAGCTGCGTAAGTATCATAGAGCGACAGACACCAGAGCGACACTAGAGACAGGCTCTAGAAAATGCGTGAGCTCTGACATTGGCTTCTCGGTGGATGGCTCCCAGCTCACAAGGTATGTATGCCACGTCGTCCGTCTTATCGGTCTAGTTTGTAAACACCTCATATTTGGAGTCCGATCTCGGTATGTCAGGAACTGTTGAACGAGGGCAGCGAGAGTAGGTAACAAGACGTTCTACAAACTCACGGCAGAGGTCACCGAGCCCCTGCGACTCCAAAGTCTTGACGGTGCAGCGACTTGTCTGTTCGTTGACCTGCCCGCCCTTTTTGTTTGTTGTGACTGGAGTCTGCATTTGGGTGCGTTAAAGTGAGCAAAAGCGCCCCTTTCTCGATTTGCGCACCCCGGTCCCGGACCACCATGGCATCAGACCATGTCAACGATACGGCCCCGAATTTCATATATCGAGGCAGACGTAGGCCTACAACATTTTTACTGCTACATCTCAACTTGGACGTCGTCGCAGTCCCCGCGTGTCGTCTATCAAAGCTTGGGACTGGCCATCCTCTACTTCATCCGAAAAGACAACCATCGTATCCACGGCACGGCCCTCGAGTTCCATCAATGTCTCCGACTACACACCAACCCCCCGAGGAAAACAAGGCATCAGGCAGGATGGGTGGCCTTGTCAAGTGATTGCCCTCGGTCGACATCGAAGAGCGGAGTGATTTTCTCTCCGCGGCGGGCCAGGCATGCTCTGATTGCAAACGAGGACGACAGGAACGGAAGTTAAGGATTGCCTTGAGCAAAGATCCCGGCAAGATGGAAGCGGAGAGGATGCCATGACATCCTCATCGGAAATCAAGACCCAGACTTCGTAAGCATGGTCAAAACCATAACGGCAACGTCTGCAAAGCCAAGCTCTCACAGAGAGCCGGGCAAGTCAGCTGCGACAGGGACCAAAAGAATGCCCCCATCGCGCTCAACCAATGTGTCACGAAAGCAGAAATTTATCAAATCGCCACACCAGAGACAGGATGGGCGTGGGAACCGGACGTAGACAACGACATCCCATTGCAACGGGTGAAGATCCGGGTTCGGACGGCCCCTGGAAATCCGACGAGGATCGTCAGGGAACCACCTCGACAAAGACGCACACGCTCGGAGTCGCGCCGTCGATGAGCAGCGATGGGAAACGACAACAAAGCAGAGGGTTCGACAACCAAAGAGTCTCGAACGCCTTCCCCCCCTCAATGGGTCTTCCATTTACGGCATCGGCCGGTCCCTATTTCAGAGTTGATCGGCGTTTTACGCGGACGGCATGGAGCGCATGAAGTCTCCCCCCTCCCCGAGCTGTTCGGGCACCCGTCCGTGAAAGCGTGACGTGATGCTTGGGCCCTGGGGTTTCTTTAGTTTTCTGCACGAAGCCCTCCCGGTATCCATATTTTACTGCGAAGGCGTGCGGCGCGAGCAAGCATCATGGAGCGACTAGAGCGACTGGCTCCACGTCGGATTCCCCACGAAGGGCGCCCATTCTGCAAAACCCATCACACACGGTTTCGCTCCACGAATGTGTTCGTGTCGTTGCAGATATCTCCAAAGGGTCTCCGCTGGTTGGTCTGGGGAGCACTACCGCCGTTCCCACAGGCGCCGTTGTGGGGGGGATGTGTTTTCACCCGACTTCAGACGTGCTCTCGTATCTGTCCGAAAGAGCGGTGCAAGATGCACTGCTCCGACTAAACTAGCGACTTCGCTCCGTCGGCAGAAAAGGCCGCGTTACCGTTCTCCACCGCAAGTTGAAGGGGGCATGCGCAGGTTTCCTAGGTTGCTTTTTTGGTATTTTACCTGGATTGAATTGATCGGCATGGAATTTACGCCCGCCGATAGACCGCCACCCGACTGGGATAAAAATAAAAAAACGCAAGCGACAATTGGCAAAATAAACAAAGAAACAAAACCGAACGAATTTGGTTTGCGGTCGGTGACTGCACGTGGTTTGCAGTACCAAACCCGGGCTGTTCGTTTTCCGCCTCCTGGCCATCCCGCCGTGAGACCCGCGGATGTCCTCCGTCTACCGCCAAGGTGTTCTTGCTGTGCCGCCTAGCCGACGTCGATGGCCGGCCGTCGCTCCTCCGCCATGCGGGATTACGAAAGCCAAGTTGCTGCCGAGGGGGGCTCGGCTCTGGCTGAGAATAAAGTGCCCTCGTTCTTTCATACCGGGCGGAAAATGCTGCCGCGGCAGAGGCTCAAGAGAATGTTGGTCTCACAAGAAAATTCAAATCGCCGAGCACTCTACGATCATCGATCGACCACAAGCCATTCGGCGCAGATGCTGATCTCTTTCTGACCTCGGAAGAAGAATGTTTCAAACTCGCCATGCCAGCCGAGGGAAATCGCAAACATGTTGATGAGCAGCTGAATCACCCGTTCTGTGTGTGGCAGCTGGAGAGATCAAGTGAGAAGCCGGCCTGGTGTGGGTCGGATAAAGCCGGCCCCACCTGTCGATAGTGACACGGCGTATTCCGGGAGGCTCAGGCTGTCCGTTTTGGTTCTCGTGCATGGCCGACCCGTGGTGAACCAACGTCCCAAGCACTGACTAAGGAGCTGGAGGGAGGCAAGGCACACACACTTCTGGTTGTTTATCCATGTGGTAGGATTGAAGATAGTCATACTGTCAGTTTGTACATTTGTGTGGTAAGCAGTGAGCAGGAAATGGAGAGCATGACCTTCTGTCGGGAGAGGCAACTGGTGTGAGAGGCCGCCGGTAATAGCACTGGAGGGGGGGCTGTGAACGCTTTGCAGATCAGTTTCCCTCAGCCGGGAAACCTCCCGCTGCCCGGAGAAGAGGGATTTTCGACATCGGGCCGTCCTAGCGTGCCATTAACTGGGTGGTTACGTTTGACGCAGAGCCTGGTCTTGAGTGAGATCGCAGAGGAAAAAGCATCGCTGCTCTTGAGCGTCCAGGCTTGAACAGGTTTGCGGTGAAGGAGACAGACTATCGGATACCGGCCCGTGTTCCAGGCTTGACTGTGGCGAGTCTTGGGAAAGGAGGCATGGTGCCGTTAAACCGAAGAGGCAGAATCGCGAATTCCGTGCATCTGGGCAAACCGAACCACCACGAGCGAAAGTCATACTGTCTTGACACCAGGTATCACGGCGACGGCGGTGACATTGGAAAGGGCCGGCAACGAAGAGGAGGCATGTGCCAAACCGCCGGAGCTATTTTGTGACCGCGGCAGGCGCGTAGCCCACACCAGTCCCGACTCGCGGGTCGCTCGACCGGTGACTACTGTCGGACTCTCACGTGAAATACACCACCCACCAGCTTCTGTTGATCTATCACCGACTATAGGATCATCCGGGGTTACCCACTAGGGGGCCATCAGCGATTCAAGCATTGCTATGACCACAGTCTATCTTGCGGGATAGACGCTGTAGCCGAGAAGAGAGCAGATGCAACGAAGGGGAGCTGGGTTCCACAGAGGCAGCTTCTCCTGAACATCTCTCCTTGGGAGCCCGGCGATCGATCTGATATCAAAATGATCGCTCCTAGGTTTTGGCAGCGTTGTTGGAGGGCCAGACGGTAGGTAATGCTTTGAACCTGGCCGCAATCTCGTGAGATGTGTCTGCGAAATGTCGTCAGGTCCCGGTCCGTCCCAATGCCAACGGGTCCGGAATTTCCCTCCGAAAACTTGAGACTCACGATGGCCGAGAGAGCTTTGCTGGGCTGCTAGTGGTAATGACGTGCTGCCCCGGTTGAGGTTGATTTGACTAGATCGTCAGGCCTCATCTGCCGTACCCGAGCAACGTCGAGTAATGACGGGCCCATTGGGTTTCCGACAAACTTCAACTTGGCGGATCGTGAATTTGAAAATGCAGGTTGCAACGGCCGAGCCAGGACCAGGGTCATCGTGCTAAAGACACGCCCCAGAGGGCTGTTGTCGCAAGTACATGCGACTAGCGAGAGGCTAAGGGTGAACCAAGAGGACCCTTGGTGCCTAGGATTTCCTGGTGCAGAATGGCGGGCGACCATGCCAGCCAGTCAGGTTGCACAGCAGCACCTCTGTGGGAAGGGTTCGCGGGGCCTGACAAGGTCCGGAGGGTGTGGATGCATAGTGAAGGGCCCGGCAATGACGCATGCCAAGACATGAGGCAGAAGGGTGGGCGTGGTTGGAAATCCGCGCTGTGCTAAGCCCGCCCGGGTCCTGGTCCTGACTCTGTCTGTCCAGTCAGAGGGGAGAGAGCGTCTGCGAGAGTCGTTTTCTCGTGGAGCCCGTCTTGCGTACACTCCACAGCGGCGGAGACGACAACGGCTGTTCATTGGCCGGGACTTGAAGATGGTTTTGCGTCTGAGATTGTGAGATTGCTGGGATCCCGCCTCTTCGCCGCCCGATGAGCCACTGGTATCTTCTGTTGGTGCCTAGTATGTGTCCGTACTGCATCGTTAATTAATCCAGGATTGAGACGCCCGAAGCGCCCAGTATGGCAACGTTGAACGCCATCAGAGCACGCCAAACTCGTGGCTGGGCGGCGCAGCCATTTGCCGGTGTGTTGGGCGGCTTATCTCATCAAAGGGAAAGCACAAACGCTGGCGGTGGTGCCTCGACGCACAACCGGGGTGGTACACGATGACGGGATCGCGCCTCTTGTGAGCTGTAACGTGAGGGCTTATGGGTGTCATGATTGAACGGGCGGCCGAACGTCCGTTGGTAGCGGTAACGCGAGGGCGTTCCATGTTCTCATGTTGTTGTTAGGTTTGATGCGCGACCTTTCATGGGATATCTCTACGTCATTTCGTCCCTTGGGATACCTGGACGTTTTGCATTTCTGCATTGCCGTCCCTTGCCTCGGCCAGTGACAGAGGTGCCGTGCATTGCAATGCAGAATGCAAGCCCGAATGCAGAGCGAGCGACTGCGTTTTCAGACGGTTGTGCGAGCTGCAGTGCTCAGCGGGCGGGTGAGGCTATTGTGTGTTGAGGCGACAGCCCCCCTAACTCTGATCGGCGCGGGGGATGCCCGTCATGGTCATGACTGTGGCGATCGTCAACCCGATGTCATCACAGGGCAGCGGGCGGGAATAGCCAGGGGCCGGCGCAATGTGTGACAAGAATCCAAACTCTAGCGCAGTGCACAGCGTGGTATGGCCAAACCCCTCGTTACGTCGGTGGTCGGTACTGTGACGACTTGCGGACTGCACAACGATGCATCCTAAAGCGCGCCGGTTGCGATGACGACAATAAGCTCCTGTGCATCGTCCACGTATGCCTCACAGGCTTCCTTTTTCTCATCTAAGCTTTGCTGGGGTTGATGGGAGGACTACCATGGTATAACGGACATGGCAGCGGCAGATTGTGCATCGAAATTGCAGTGGAAATCGCACTACTATGTAAGTAGCCTAAGCCCAGGCCCAAGCGTAACAATGGCCGCTCGGGAAACGAAGCAAGGCAGGTTGTGGCGGGTGCGGTATTGGTACTTCGTCTGAGGAAACCAAGCCAAAGTTCAGGGCCCAAGCTGGAAGGGTTAATAATTTGGACGAGGGTGAGGTTGGTAGCAGATGGTGGCGGTGATGATGGTGATGAAGCAGGATGGTGGGGGGAGGCAACCGTGGCATCTCACCCGCATGGACAAGCTAGAGTCTCTTTGGAAGAGATGAGAGGGCGTCCAGTAGGATGGCAGCCACTGTCAGCCAACGTTGGCCTCGTGTGCCAAGAAGGGGACATGTCGTCGAGCCTCACTGGGTGGGAGGAAGGTGATGAAACTCGTCCAGGCATATCACGGTATCACCACAGGGCCGCTTAAGGTGTGGTGTTCCCCGTGGCTGGTCCCGCCGGGAAGCCAAAGTCTGCAACTATGACAGCCAAGTACGTGCACGGTCGCGAGTACAAGACGGGCGCCTTGGCGAGGTAGCGATTCCATGCGTTGGAGTAATATTGCGAAATTCGACATATCATCAGCAGGGTAGGGTACACGGCTGAGGACATGATGGCTAGCAAGGAGGAAACGTGATGACCCAATGAGATGGTCTCGTCGGCTGCACCAATCCAATAGACCCGGCCAGGACAGTAGCAAATGTATGTCCTGTCTTAGGTAAGTTGCTAATGTGAGGCGAAGCAAAGTGAGGTGAGATGCTGGATGGAGGTGGATGACGGCGGTCCGGATGGATAGGGCGGATGGGGGAGACGGGCGACGCACTCCAGCCCGGTCGTGGACGGAGCAAAGATGGCACGGTGAGCTTGGACGGGCGTAAGCGGGGGAGTTTTCGGACCAGAACTTTGAGGGGCAGCAGCGCCAGACACAGAACCCGCAAACGGAAGCTTCGGGTGTGCCGTGGTTTCTCCAGCTCCTGCGCAGACGGAAAAACGCCCCCATAAAAAAGGCCCCACCATTTAGTGTGCGGACAGTGGACACGCTCTGTGGCAGGTACCTACGATGGCCTGGCATAATTGGAAGGAAGCACTGGAAGGGGTGGCAGGCGAGAGGGGAAGGACCCGGCTGCCAGATGGAAGGCAAAGTATCCGTAAACCACGGTACGTACATTTCATTGCAGTGCAGTGCACGACAGGGAAGGAGCAGGACAGCAGGAATGGCCGAGGGGAGTAGCATGGGAGAGACACTCAGAGAGAGACATGGCAACAAAGTCACGGTTCGATGGTTCGGCGCAAGTTGATTTCCCACCCGTCGATTATTCGCCGATTTGTACCTCCACCCAAGTGGGAAAGTTCTCCATCGGGCCCAGTGTCGTCCGTCTTTTTGCCCCCCTCGCGAACCTCATAGTTGCGCCATGAAAGGAACTGAGGAGAACCGACACTGGAGCCGTTTGTTTGTTTGCCTCTGGGAACCCCCCACCAGAAACACAATGCTGGGTCTGGTGGATGTACTTCCTGCCCTACCGAGCGTGGAGAAGTACACGTTCCGGCATCTTCTAGATGTCTCTCCGGAAAGCCACAGCCGAAAGACACAACCGAAAGACATCATTGTGAAATCTGTCCGTTCCATCCGAGGGCCGCTTATACGCAATCAGCTCCAGTTTGGTGACACAATGGAAGCAACCAAGCACCAAAGGGGCTCAGTCTCGCGCAGCCATTAATCCGTTCGATCTATCGGGTTTGGGTTATTCATCCAACCGCCCCGCGCGGGGCAAATCGCAGGGAGGGAGGAAGCCAAGGTGAGGGGAGGGATGCAATGCACAGGAATAGCGAGCACCAGAGTTCCTCTCCCCCTCCACCAAAGGTAGAGGCATATGCAGCCCAGCTCGTCGTCGGCGAATCAACGTCACCGAATCGATCGAGGGTCGGGTTCGGAACGAGGGCATAATCTCACTTGGCCATGTCTTGTCTTCTCGTCAGGGAGGTGGCATGGCACCCTTCCTGCAGGTGTTCGTCGGCGAACGTGCCCCCTCCAAACAGAAAAGAGAAAAAGGAAAAGAAAAAGAAAAGAAAAGAAAAACAGGAGAGCGCCAACAACGACGTCGTGTCGTACCCCGTCCCGCTTTCTGTCTCTCTTTTCCACCCCGACTCCCCCCCCAACCTGCATCGTCAGTTCTGCAGAAAGTCGACAATGGCTTGACCATTCGACCAATCGACATGGCGGGCGATTCAAGAGGCAGCCCGGCGCGCCAAGTGACCACCAGAAAAGCCCCATATCTTCAGTCCAGCTGCAGTCACTGTGACATTCCACATGCCGTCTTATCACCACCCACACATGCGGTTCGCAATCCCAGTCTCTCCGTCAGACAGTGTATCGCCCAACTCGCCGTCCAGTCAGCATCTCCCCGAATCTCCGCCGCACTTGGCCCTCTTGGTCACCGTCGGCGCCAACAAAGCGAGGAATTGCGGATACTCGTCGTCTGGGCGCTCCGACAACAAGCACCAAAGTGGCGCCACCTCGACAACTCCACGAATCGAAGCCCTGCGTTTGAGGCGTCGAACCCTGGCAAGGGGTCCAGACAAGCGGACAAACCTGGCAAACAGCCGCCGCCGTAAACCACTTCTCTCTCGATAGCCACGGTAGACTGTCCCGTTTCGTGGCCCAATCTGACTTCTTGGGGGACAGGGGAAGGCAGGGCAAGGCCGAGCAGAAGGAGGGGCAACCCGTCAAACCCCTCCTAGAGGGGCCATGGATGCCATCGTTGATTCGACCACTGCTCCTTATCCCGCCGTCTCAGTCAATGGACTAATCGCCTTCATCTAACTCTCTGACCACGTCTGCGGTTGATTGTCGGACGTGGCATCGCAGGGTTTCTGACCAATTTACATGCTCCGAGTTACAGGCCGGCCCCTTCAACCTGTTAATAACTCTGTCGTGTACAGCATCCGGCTGCACTGCAGCGGTTTCCCCAATTACCACGGCCCCTCGGCCCCCCTCGGCGGGCCGCCGACCATTTATCGTGAGGCGGTGCAGCAAGATTCAGGAACAGGCCTCGGAGGCATCAGGCCCTGGCACGTCCATAGTGCGACTTATCGGGAACGAGTTGCTGATCCACGATTGCGATTACGATTCGCGATCGGATGCCACGATAAGCAAGAAATGCCTCTGCCCACCCGCCCAGTCACAGCACAGCAAACCCCATTGGATCCCTTCTGAGCGCTCGTCGAAATTAATTCCATGACACACCAGTCCATCCAGTGCACGCCCGAGGGATTTGATGCTTTGCCCGTATTTTCCACTTTGCACTAGAACATTTGATCGTCGTCGCGGCTAGCCAGCCCAGGCCACCGCATGTTCCGTGTTGTTATTTGCTCAGGGTCTTCGTGGTCCCAGGCCGGACGGAACCGGTATGGCATTCATCCATCCATTCGTTACACTACTCTACTTGCCCAATGGCCCACAGGGAGGGAGGGGTGGCTTGGACTCTGCAAAACGGGCGTACGGTTTTGAATTTGAATGAAGGCGGCGCCATCCCGTGGACAGACCGAATAGTAATTTCAGGCAGCCGACATCAGTGTCTCGGCTGTCTATTTCAATGCGATATCACATATATGCTAAGGCACTGGGCATGGGCACAGGACATAGGACACAACACAGGGGCATTCATTAAAGGGCCTCACTGTATGGGATGCGTGGATGCGTGCACACACCCACACACGTACGGGCACTAGCACACCTGCCCCAAAACCTCTCACCACATGCCATACTCGTGATGGCCCACGGGTGACCGGCCCTTTGGGGCGTGCCTCGCCTCTCCGGGTTGCCATGGGAGTCACTTTCCTCCCTCTGGCCCGGTGGAGTGATTATTCTCTTGTTGGCAGCACAGCCATGGCAAAAACCCCTTGGTCCGAATCGCTAGCAGGAGAGAAGCAAGGCCTGGAGAGAAGATGTAGACGACGTAATGCTGAACCGCTGCATTTCACATGCCATAGACACACGGTCCACTGTATGATGATGGGATGGTGGCTCTGCTGCTGTGGCTGCCCACGACTGCCTCTACCCGCCGTTTGACCGCAGCCAAATGCAAATGTAATTGACGAGCCTTCCAACAAGGGAAGAGAGGACGACGATTAAGGGAGCCGAGAGGTGTGCATGACGATTGGACGTCTTTCATCCCCATCCCCCATTCATCCACAATCCATATCCCAAGCCGACGGAGGAACCACCCCCCCCCCCCCCCCCCCCCCCCCTCTTTTCGTACTCCCAGTTGCATGTTGCGTGTCCATTGTGAGGTTCCAGCTGGCGACACGCCCCTCCCCTCCGGTGGGAGGGGGAAAGAGGTGGGCTGTACGCAGTACCTTTGACGAAATACTGCATGCTCGTTGGTTCAAGGCGCCGCAGTAGAGAGCCTAAGACGGCGCCGCTTTGTTTCAATAAAGCGGAGACTGGTGAACAAGGTGACGGGATGGACACAAAAAAAACGAACCGTCTATTCGCAGCAATGACTGGGCACAATGGGGGATGATGGCATGGCTGGGGAGGGGATGCGGCGTTATGTCATTGCCCTGGGGGGAGGGGAGTCCTTGTGAGCTGCCATGGAGGCTAGGCTAGGTACCAACTACGCAGCGAGTCCAAGGAGGGCAAAAGGTACTTAGTGGATACGTACCTTTACGTCGTCGTGGGGTACGTACCGCCCTAGACGACGTATCGCATCGCATGGGTCCCCCTCCGGGCCTCCACTCCCTCCTGCTTTCCCTTTCGAGCCGGCGCCCCTCCCCACTGTAAATGAGCCTTCCACACGTCAAGGCCATCCCATGGTCGTCTACTGGGAGGCACTCGCACTCTATTACATCGTGGTGACCCTTCTCTGAAGGCGACGCTCTCGGGATATAAAGCAAACCCATTCCCCCCGTCTCCCAATCTGTCCTAATCATCACATCACTCTCAACATTGCTTTTTATTCCATCTGGTCCTGATCGACTCTGATAGACTACTTCTTCACCTTGCATCAAGACTCAACCCCAAATAAACCAAAACCGTCTTATAACTCAATTCAAACCAACACCACACACACACACATACCCTTCCCACTTTTACACACATAACACCCAACATGTCTGCAACACAACAACAAAACAAAAAGGCCGTCCACTTCGGCGCCGGTAACATCGGCCGTGGCTTCGTCGCCTGCTTTCTCCACAACTCCGGTTACGAGGTCGTCTTCGCCGACGTCGCTGATTCTCTCATCAACCAGCTCAACGAGACCCCCTCATACCGTGTGATCGAGGTCGGCGCCGAAGGCACCAACGAGAATGTCATCACAAACTACCGTGCCATCAACTCAAAAACACACGAGGCCGACTTGGTCGACGAGATTGCCACCGCTGACGTTGTCACGTGTTCCGTCGGCCCGAACATCCTGAAGTTTATCGCCCCCGTCATCGCCAAGGGTATTGACAAGCGACCCAGCCATCTGGCACCCGTCTCTGTTATCGCCTGCGAGAACGCTATTGGTGCCACTGACACCCTTGCCGAGCACATCAAGGACCCTCGCAACACTGCTCCCCACCGTCTCGAGGACCACCACGAGCGTGCCCGCTACGCCAACTCTGCCATTGACCGTATCGTCCCTGCCCAGGACCCCAACGCTGGCCTGGATGTTACCCTTGAGAAGTTCTACGAGTGGGTTGTTGAGCGTACTCCCTTCGAAGAGATCCCCTCCATTGAGGGCATCAACTGGGTAGATGAGCTTGCTCCATTCATCGAGCGCAAGCTCTACACCGTCAACACTGGTCACGCCACTGCTGCCTACCACGGATACAACCGCAGCAAGCGCACTGTCTACGATGCCCTGCAGGACAAGGCCATCATGGCCGAGGTCCGCAAGGCTCTCGAGGAGACTAGCAAGCTGATTATCTCCAAGCACGGCATCGACGAGAAGGCTCAGCGTGAATACGCCGCCAAGATTATCCGCCGTATCGGCAACCCCCATTTGGAGGATGCTGTGGAGCGTGTCGGTCGTGCGCCGGTCCGCAAGCTGAGCCGTAAGGAGCGCTTCGTCGGCCCCGCCGCCGAGCTTGCCGAGATGGGTGAGGACTGCTCCGCACTTCTCCGCGCCGCCGAGATGGCATTCCGCTTCCAGGATGTTGAGGGCGACGACGAGAGCAAGGAGCTCTCCAAGCTCATGTCCGAGAACGGCCCCGAGGATGCTGTTACCAAGATCTGCGGTATCCAGCCTTCAGAGAAGATCCACCCCATGCTCGTTGAAGTTGTCCGCAAGGTGCAGGCCGACAGCGAGGAATGACTCGAGGCGAAGCTTTGATGCGTATTACGAATAACGGACTTGGGATGATCTTGGAGTTAAAGCATATATCATGGGATACAGGCATGGCGTTTTAGGAATCATAGGAGCGCATTTTTTGGCGCATGGTACTTCACAAATCCACTCAACCTGATGGTTGGGAACTGGACCGGTCATTAGGAACTTAGCATGCTAAGCAATAACTGAAATGACATCTTTCAAACTTTAAAAAATTTCGTTCTCCAACTTAGTGCATCGTGAACTTTGAACAAATCTTGATAACAAGTTGTTGCCATCACTATTTAACCATCTACAAAGTAAATACCACCATTAAAATTAGTGATCATTTTCACCACCTCTATCGTCTGGTGCAGGCTGAATAGGATCTTTTTGGGGATTGAATTATTGCAGGCTTTCATGTGATAGTTTTATTTATATGCACTGACAACCTCTACTCTATCAGTGGACAGGTTGCGTTGCCCACGCTGTCGCTGGTGATTATTATTTGAGCTTCTCATCATCAGCTGGCAGTGACGGACAGGTGCGACCGTGGCGCGAGAGGACCGGCCGTGAGATGTGGCTGATGGTTCCCACAATCGATGCGTGGCTGAGCTGATAAGATAACGGGGAGGAGCAATTGTCAGTTTACGTGGCTCAAATGTCTGTGCCTTAGGCAAAGGCCACTGCACTCAGGCACCAATCAGCTCCTGAACACGCGGTAGGGACACATCTGTTGAAGCTCGAAATACCGACTTGGCCAAAATTGCGACTGCCATAGCTCTGGAAGCCATCAATTCCCACGACACAAGCTCACGAGGCCCCCCGAATCCCCTCCGCGACCGGCTTCCAGCAGCCTCTCCCAAACTTTCTTCACTTCGAATCAGCTGGACCCGAGACGCATGATTCCCCCCTGAGCGTCGTCACCAGCGCAAGAACACCCACCCCACTTCGCCTCTCGAGGACAGCATCAGCTTTCTTTCACTTCCTCCCTTGCTGGCATACGCATAGGTGGTCACGATGAAGGTCGACGTGAAGGTACGGATTACTTGGATTCCATTTCCTCTACCTCTGGCGCATTGCTTGTGCAAAGGGCTGCTACGAAGGCAGCTCTTGCAGCTGCCAGCTCCACAGCTTCCGCCAGTCTGTCATCTCCTGAATAGCTCCAGCAGCTGACTTGTCCATCCAGCGCCAATTGTTCGCCCGCAGCGAGCGGGTGAAGGGCATCGACTTCCACCCCCAAGAGCCATGGATTCTCACGACATTGTACAGCGGCCACGTCTACATCTGGTCGCACGAGACGCAGCAGATTGTCAAGACGTTCGAGCTCACCGATGTTCCCGTCCGCGCCGGTCGATTCGTCGCAAGAAAGAACTGGATTGTCTGCGGCTCCGATGACTTTCAAATCCGCGTCTACAACTACAACACCTCGGAGAAGATCACCTCGTTTGAGGCCCACCCCGACTACATTCGCGCCATTGCCATCCACCCGACACAACCCTTTGTGCTGACCGCCTCCGATGACATGACGATCAAGCTCTGGGACTGGGAGAAGGGCTGGAAGTGCGTGCAGGTCTTTGAGGGCCATGGACACTATGTTATGGGCCTCGCCATCAACCCCAAGGACACCAACACCTTCGCTTCGGCCTCCTTGGACCGCACCGTCAAGATCTGGAGCCTCGGCTCCGCGACGCCCAATTTCACCCTCGAGGCACATGAGGCCAAGGGCGTCAACCACGTCGACTACTACCCCCACTCCGACAAGCCCTACCTCCTGACGACATCCGACGACCGGACCGTCAAGGTCTGGGACTACACCACCAAGTCTTTGATCGCCACTCTCGAGGGCCACACCAACAACGTCTCGTTCGCGTGCTACCACCCAGAGCTGCCGGTTATCATTTCCGGTTCCGAAGACGGCACCATCAGGATATGGCACGCCAACACCTACCGATTCGAGCAGTCCTTGAACTACGGCCTGGAGCGCGCGTGGTGTGTCTCCTACCAGAAGGGCAAGCAGGGCGTGGCTGTCGGTTTTGACGATGGTGCGGTCGTTGTGAAGCTTGGTCGCGAGGAGCCTGCAGTGTCGATGGACGCTTCAGGAAAGCTCGTCTGGGCCCGCCACAACGAGGTTGTTTCGTCCATTATCAAGGGCGGAGGTAAGTTGCGACCGTTTGGCACCTGCGATCTGACCGCTAACCTCTGTAGATGCCTCTATCAAGGACAACGAGCCCATCCACCTCTCCGTAAAGGAGCTGGGCACTTGCGAAGTGTACCCCTCGACCCTGGTGCACAACCCGAACGGACGATTTGTTGCCGTCTGCGGCGATGGCGAGTACATTATTTACACGGCTCTGGCGTGGCGCAACAAGGCTTTCGGTTCCGCCTTGGACTTCGTATGGGCGTCCAAGGAGAACTCCAACGACTTCGCCATCCGGGAGTCGGCAACCAGTGTCAAGGTCTACAAGAACTTTGTCGAGAAGGCGGGCGGTCTTGACGTCGGTTTCCAGGCCGAGGGCCTGACTGGTGGCGTTCTTCTTGGTGTCAAGGGCCAGGGCGGTATCTCCTTCTTTGACTGGCAAACCGGTAACTTGGTCAGACGGATTGAGGTCGAGCCAAGAGAGGTATGTTGCTCTTTGCATTCACACGAGCTCAATTGCTGACCCAAGGCAGGTGTACTGGTCTGACAGCGGCGAATTGGTTGCTCTCGCTTGCGACGATACCTTTTACGTCCTCCGCTTCTCCCGCGAGGCCTACGTCGAGGCTGTCCAGACCGGCCAGGTCGACGAGGATGGCGCCGAGTCCGCCTTCGAGGTCATCACAGATATCAACGAGAGGTATGTAGTTCACCACTTCGTGAATGGCTCAGCACTAACATCATGACAGTGTCCGAACGGGAGAGTGGGTCGGTGACTGCTTCCTCTACACTAACAGCACGAACCGGTTGAACTACCTTGTTGGCGACCAGACTTACACGGTGTCTCACTTTGACCAGTCCATGTACATCCTGGGCTACATCCAGCGCGACTCAAGGATCTACCTTGCTGACAAGGATGTCTCCGTCACCTCCTTCTCTCTGTCTCTACCCGTACTCGAGTACCAGACTTTGGTCCTCCGTGATGACATGGAAACCGCCCAGGAGCTTCTGCCTACGGTTCCCGCAGACCAGCTGAACAAGATTGCACGCTTCTTGGAGGGCCAGGGCCACAAGGAGCTGGCGCTGGAGGTCGCCACCGACCCCGAACACAAGTTCGACCTGGCCCTCGGCCTGGGTCAGTTGGATACCGCCCTCGAGCTGGCTAGGGAGGCCGACGTTGAGCACAAGTGGAAGACTGTGGGCGATGCAGCCCTTTCCGGATGGCAAGTCGCGGTGGCGCAAGAGTGCTTCACGCACGCGCGGGACCTCGGCTCGTTGCTTCTTCTCTACTCCTCCACGTCTGACCGCAGCGGTCTTTCAAAACTCGCCGAGCAGGCGCAGGAGGCGGGCGCCCACAACGTGGCATTCAGCTGCAAGTGGCTGCTTGGCGACGTCGCAGGCTGTGTCGAGATCCTCACCAAGACTGGCAGGTTAGCCGAGGCCGTCATGTTCTCGCAAACGTACAAGCCCAGTTTGACGGCCGATGTTGTCAAGGACTGGAAGGAAAGCCTAGAGAAGGGCAAGAAGGGCCGCGTCGCCAAGATGGTTGGTGTCCCAGTAGAGGACGAGGAGCTTTTCCCAGAATGGGACGAGTGGCTGCAGCTCGAGAAGCAGGGCGTCGCCGCGCCCGAGGTGGCTGAGGTCAAGGAGATCAACGGAACAGAAGCGACCGAGGAAGCCGAGGCCGAAGAAGAGGTAGAGGAGGCCGAGGAAGAAGCCGAGGAAGATGACGAGGCCGAGGCGGAAGAGGATGAGGAGTAGAGAAAAGGCCCGTGCGCCCAAGGTCTCTCAAAACAAAGTTTGATTATGGATGGAGGGGATCGTAAAAGGCCTAGATGTCGAAGTTTTGGTCCTGCCTCGACGGGCGTTGACGGTAATGATCATGCCTTGCAAATAAATGGAAGCTGTTTTTGTGCGTCAAAAGTACTCGTCACCTGTACCTGCTCCATTGCCCCGACCATGCCCTCACGTTTCCGTCTTGGTGCTGTAAAAGTTCTGTGTACTATATAAGATTACGTTTGCTTTGATATATCAAGACATCTCGACACCGACTCCTCTGATGCTGTTTCTGTCTCCTAGTCGGTTGAGCGAACGAATGCCAAAGGGTGATGCTAAGATAAGAGCTGTGGAAGGGGGCGCGCCTCATCACCACCTCTTGCTTGATTTTGGCCTGGTCTGTCGACTGTTATTCTTTACTGCTCTTACCAGGACCGTTGTCAGACAAGGAACACGTTTTATTTTTGGAAGGGGATGCTGTTACCGTTCACTGTGATCTTATTCATGGGGGGGTTGTCGCTCTGAAGAACGAATTATCTTGGGTACAAGCTCCCAGGAGGGCAGATTCTTTGGTTGCCCTTGGTTGGCTTTGTGCTATTTCACGTTCTTGGCGAGGTAAGGTTATACCTGGCGGAAGCCCTCACTTTCTATCCGGAAAATTCTTTTTTAAAGAAAGGTTCTTGTCAATATTCCTGGTCCATTCAGGTCTATGCCGCAAGGGCTCATCGTGTACGCCCGCCCTACCCGGCAATTCGAAACAGGTCTTCCCAAAGCACCCCAAATATCTAGAACAGTTGATCCACGTCCCACGTCTCTCGTCCCAAACCCACAAACCGGAACGCCGCGCTTCCCTGTTAATAAATCAAGTTGACCTCTCCCTTGGCAGCCGTCCTCAGGGCCCAGTCCTCGACCCGGTCAAGCCCCCAGACGCAGGTGAACAGGTGCCTCGCGAACTCGTCGACCTCGGCGGCGGCGGCGTTGTGGATCAGCCCGCCCCCGTGCACCGAGGGGACGAAGAAGTTGCGGTCGCCGCCGTTGCTGCTGTTCTCGGAGCCCGGGCGCGCGTCGCCGTCCCGCCGGTTCTCGGCCTCCCGGCAGAGCGCGGCCCAGCGCGGCGCCGAGGGCGCGTCCCACAGCCCGGCCCGGGCGGTGAAGAGCGCCCCGCCCGCGCAGACGCCCCAGTTCCCCCTGAGCGCGTTGTAGATGCCGACGGTCCAGGTCACGACGGTCCAGGTGCGGCGGATGGACTCGGAGAGCACCCAGAGGTTCCAGGTCAGGAGGTCCGACTCGTAGGTGTCCGCCGCGCCCTGGTAGCGGGCGGTGCTTCCGTCGCCGCTGCCGCCGCCGCTGTCGCTCACCGTCCCCGTGGTGGCTGCGGCGGCGGCGACCTCTTGACCCGTCGAAGGGGAGGAGCCCTGCGGGCACCATTTCGAGGGAGGGGGCCCCCGGGCTCTGGTCAGGGTTTCGGCGTCCCTCATGGCGGAGTCCCAGAGCTGCCTCTTCCAGAGGTCCAGCGTCGGAAGGTCGGCCTCGGCGGCGGCGCGCTGGCTGATGGAGCCGTCGAACAGGCGGATGATGGTGTAGACGCTCAGCGCGTGGACGCGGGCGAGATGCTCCCTCGTCTCCAGCGGCGGGGCGGCGAGGCGGTCGTTGTCGAGGATGAGGTTCATGGCCATGAGCGCCGCGACGCGCTCGTCAAGGATGTGGTAGACGAGGGCCACGTTCTGCGGCGTCTTGTGGTGGTACAGGGAGGCGGCGGTGAGGGCGTCCTGGACGCACGAGGGGAAGTGGTTGCCCTCGGCGTACAGGCTGCGGTGGATGAAGGGGCTGTGGCCGTCCGTGACCCAGCGCCGGACCCAGGCCTGCAGGCCGCGGGTGAAGTTGTCCAGGACGAAGGTCGGGTATGCGTCGTGGGACGGGGTGGGCCAGTGCTCGATGCGCCAGGTCGCGGGGGCGAGGAACCATTTGCTGCCCGCGAGCGACGTCTCGACCGGGCTGGGGTCGTGCTGCTGCTTCTGCTGTTGCTGCTGCGGGTGGTGGTAGTGGTTGTGGGGTTTGGCCCGAGCCTCCTCGTGCGGGTTTGTTGCGGGCGTTTGCTGTTGCGGAGCGTCGAGGGTTGCCGCCGCCGCCTCAGCGGGGGCCTGGGTGTCCGGGGTGAAGTCCAAGTCACTCCAGGGCATGTTCCAAATGCCCGAAGCAAGGGGCCCCGAGTCAAAGACCAGCATGTCTGCCGTCAGTGTGCCCGGACCGGGAGCCGGCAGGGCTTGATCCGGGAGCGGCTTCTGGAGCTGGTGATGCCGTCGCCTCTTCGAGGGAGGGTACTGGCAGTCCACGTCTCTGTCATCGCAGCGGGTACACCCGGGGAGCCTCTTGTCGCAGCGACGTTTTGACTCGGTGCATGCGATGCAGGCCTTTTGCTTGGAAATCCTAACCATGGCGTAGGATTGCGCCCGACCAAGTCTCGCTACGGAGGAGAGCAGCGGGATTGAGGAGGACCTTGAGTGGTTCCTGGTTTATTTTGCCTCCTTTCAGTTGACTGTTCCCTACGTTTGGCTGTACCGGTATGCTTTTGTCATCAGGATGCGCAGAGTGTTACACACGATGTTTGCAGGTAGAAAGTGATGAGAAAGTGACGTAGGAAGGGTTGAAGGTGGTGACATTTGTCAGCCTTCTGACAAAGGGGATGCGCACCCAAGGGACGCCGTAAGCCGTAGGCAGTAAGGGAAAACCCCACCCCATCCCCCGCAGCGCCGTTGCGGGTTTTGCGGGTTTTGCGGGTTTTGGAGCGGAAGATTTGCGGGAAACTTGCGGGAATTTGGCCGGGCTCCATGCGGGTTGTCTGGGCCGCCCTGACCTGCCACCCGGGAATCGCCCGGGTTTAAACGGCACTTGTGCTGAGGCATTCGCGGAAGATGACAAACATCGCGGCTTCATGTGATTCTCAATGCTGGACCAAGACTTTGGTCCTACAATGATTGCACGTTGCGTTGCACAGGCGTTGGTGATGAATTGGTATAAGTCAACGGGCAATTTGCCAGGTTCTCTTGGAAATTGTATCCAGACAACAACACTCATATCCTCTACTCTCTACAAGACAAGCCATTGGTATCAAACTCAGCATCCTTTGCAAGCTTCACAAATTTGACATCAAATCAATACGAAAGCAATTATCCAAAAATGACGGAAGCGGCATCCTCGTTAACCACACCCATCCAGACCGGGTCTACCTTCACCAAGACGGTTCATAAGAAGGCCTACCCGGCCATCTTTGCCTCTCGCCCAGAGCTATCCCAAACCGGACGCACAGTCCTCATCACCGGGGGCTCGGCGGGTATCGGGTTCGGCATCGCCAGGGGCTTCGCGGAGGCCGGGGCGAAGCGTATCATCGTCCTCGGGCGCCGTCAGAGTCTCGTCGAGCAGGCCGTATCGAAACTCCAGGCGGAGTACCCAGCGGTAGAAATCTTGGGACGCCAGTGCGATGTGGACGACCTTGAATCGACCGAAAAGCTCTGGACGGGCTTCGAGGGCGATGACATCGTCATTGACGTCCTGGTGCTCAACGCCGCCAAGATCTCGACCAACAGCCCCATCCTGACCCTCGGAAGAGATGAAGTGTGGAGCCAGTTTACCATGAATGTTCGCTCGCTTTTGGATTTCACAGAGAGGTTCTACAAGCAGAAGGGAGGCAAAGACCGCGCCAAGGTACGAGTGCAAACAAGATTTTACCACCCCTAACTAGTTGCCGATCATGGCAAGAAGAGTGAGGCTAACAAGGCGGATAACAGTCCCTCGTCAATGTGTCCACAGCGGCCATCCATGACTTCCACATATCAGCCCCTTGGCCTGCCTACGTCGCTACCAAGAACGCGGGGACGCTCCTCACGCAGATGATCGCCAGGGACACGCCCGCTGAGGAGATGCAGATGATCAGTTTCCATCCCGGGGCGGTGTACACCGAAGGGGCCGCGAACGCCGGCGTCGCAGAGGACCAGTGGCCTTATGATGATGGTAAGCTCTCGCAACTGCACCCACTCCCCCCGGAATTAAGCTTAGGTTTGACAAATATCAGTGAACCTAGCGGGCAACTTTGCCATATGGGCGGCGTCTGAAGAGGCGCGCTTCTTGCACGGTCGATTTGTGTGGGCGAGCTGGGACATTGACGAGCTGAGGACGGGCGAGCTGGGAGATAAAATCCAGAAGAATGATCACTACCTCAACGTTGGTATTGTTGGGCTGCAGGAATAATGACTTAATTGCGGTTGTATTTAAACTATGTTTTCCTGCTGAGGAAGTATAACGAGGTTAGGACACATGCGAGTGAGCATATGGAGAGCAGACGCGAGACTGAAAATAGAATGCTGAAAACCATCGCGTTTCCGATTGGCGATACCGTTGACATGATGTGCCTATGAGCCATGAGCAAATCTGTGGTCAGGCCCTAAGCCAATCTCCGCATCATGGTAACCGTGCGGGAGAATGATTGAAGGAGTTGCAGCAGACGCCGCGAAACACTGAGCACTGCCAAGGGGTGAAGGATGCTTAAATTGCCAAGACCTCTGTGGCTTAGGGCTGGAACATTAGTTTGATATGGTGGCTAGTGCAAACATCTCCGCATTTATTCCTCCAGATATCCCCCTTTCCGCATCCTCTCGCCAACCTCGCGCAGTGAAGCCACAGACTTGGAAAATTCTCCGCGGCTTCAGAGATCTGACTCAAGCGTGCACATAGCTGTAACCTGGCTCAATGAACTTTTGGTTCTGTATGCTATTTTCCTTGTTACGTGTTGTTGCCGAAGGTGACTTAGTAGTCCTTAGGGCGAAAAGAGCCTGAGGTAATGGATGGCCTGAACCGACTCGAATTCATGATGCAATCGATACCAACTGCTGATACCAGTTTCAATACTGAAAAGGCCACTTGCTGCAGTTATTTGTCGCTAATTGTCTGGTTGACTTTTTTAGAACCGGTGTGACGATCTGAATCCGTTCTAGACAGAACATTGTCTAGCCGAATGCCTAATGCCTAGTCGCGCCGCTCCCCCTGCAACGGTTCCTTTTATTGAAACGGCTCTAACCTTATTAACATCAAGCCATACTAACTCGAATTTGCTAACCAAGGTGCGGCAAGGCACAACGAAACTGCGAAGAACGAGACCGCTTCACCTTAGCTGAAAACTCCCCACCAAACCCAAATTCTTTGCTAATATTTTCTAGATGTCCGAGCGGACGCCGTCAGGCAGCGGGCGCCGCTCTGACCAAAATCTTCATCAGTCTTGCCAACCTTTCCGTCTCGTGTAATTGAGCCTGTCAGGCTTAACTGAACACTAAGCATGGCACGGTCTGGGTGGCGGCGGCAACTTCGAACCAGACATCCTTATTTTTGTGCTTGAGATTAAACTACTCGATGTCGATTAGGGGAATTCGTTCAACTTTTCGTGTATTTAATGAAGGAAGTGTGCTATCAGTTCGATCAATCCACCACTCTCTCAACAAGACAGTTTACCTCTCAAAGCCCAGTCATTCATTCACAGTCGGCCCCAACACTCATTTTCAAACCACCACATCTCTATTCATTCTTTGCCTATCCAAGATGTATACCAAGACCGCTCTCATCGCCACTCTCGCCGGCTCGGCTGCTGCCATCATTGACGTCAGACCGGATGTCGTTCGCCGCGATGCCATTCCTACCCAGACTGATGTCGCGGCTGACCCATGCCTCAATGCCCTGGCTACAGTCTACGCCAACGCCCCCACTCCTCCTCCCAAGGTTGTCTCTTACGAGATGACCGCGGCTCCCCAGACCAACCCATGCAGCATCGCCCTGCCCTCGGAACTCAGCGCCGACTACGCCAGCTACACCTCGCAGGTTCTCAGCTGGGTCAGCGCCAACTCGGCCTCCATTGCATCTGCCGTATCGGTGTGCTCCACCCTGACTGACCTTACCACCGAACTCGCACTCTGCACGGCTACCGACAGCGCTGATACTACCGAGAGCACCACTGCTGCCTCGGGCTCATCGGCCACCAAGGAGGCTGATGGTGGCGACTCGCCCAGCGCAACTGGCACGGCTCATGGCGCGGGACACACCGGTGCTCCGGCTAGCAACGTGACCGGTACCCGAAACAGCCCTACGCAGGTTGCACCCAACTCTGGTCCTCGTGAGACCGGCATGATGGCTGCCGTGGTTGCTGCCGCCGGCTTCATTGGTGTCTTCACTTTCTTGTAAACACAACGGAGTATGATTGGGCAATGTGTGCGGAATTCGGAGTTCTTTTGCATGACTGGATTTGTACAGTAAATTGTATATATTGGTTAAAACTTTATACACGAAGTTGTGTCGTTAATCAAACAACCCTTAAACCACCCTATTCTTTTCCGCTACAATTCGAATTGAAAGTGATATTCAACCCGTACCCTTTGAATAAATGTCATTGCCTCATGATAAGAAGCCAAGGCCCTTCTTCATCTACGCGTCAAAGGGCCTAACCTGCCACGGCGTCGCCACAGCCAACGGCACCGTGCACTTGGCCGCCAGCGCAGCCTTGGCCTCGGTGCTGTTGGAAGGAATGCAAGGCGACCCGATGTCACCCTTGATACCGTCGCATAGAATGACAGCCTCCCCACCGCAAGGGGTGGTGATGTTGAAGTTCTTGAACTGAATGTTCTCGCAGACGGCGCTGGGGTTGGTAGAGCACGTCAACTTGGCGACGGCGCGACCGTACTTGCCGCTGGTGTACCCGGAGAAGTTCTCAAACAGGATGTTGCTGATGTTCATCTGCGAAGGGTACTGCGCGCAGACGGTCGAGTTGATGTTGAAGTAGCACGAGTCGATAAAGGCCGTGTACTCGTTGTTGGCCTGCCAGAAGTTGCGGAAGGTGACGTTGTCGATGAAGCCGTAGCCGATGTTAGGACCCGCCCAGGTCTTGAGGCGGGCGCCGTGCTGGCCGTTGAGCATCCAGACGTTCTCGATGACGACGTCCTGGACGAAGCTCTTCTCGCCGGCGTACTGGCCCAGGGAGCCAATGGACTGGCCGTGCGTGCCGTTGCAGTACATGGTGTCGACATGAATGTTGGTGGCGTTGGACTTGGGCGAGAAGCAGTCGTCGCCAATGTTGACCCAGGCGCGCTTAACGCGGACATCTTCGACGTTCAAGGAGTCAAAGAAGTCGGTGTTTTTGGGCTCGGCAGTGTGGTTGTTCGTCTCGGCAGTGACGATGACGTCCGTGAAGGAGATATCCTTGGCTGGGTCTCATGTTAGTGGCGGTTTCTTGAATATTCGTGTATAGCGTAGTACTCACAAGTCACGATAAAGGTGGTCCAGCAAGGGGAATCCTTGAAGTGGATGCCCTCAATTGACAGGCCAGTCGCGTTCTCCGCGTAGAACAGAATGGGGCGGAGGTAAGCGTTTGTGGGGTCAAGGATCCTAGGTGCTGTTAGTGAAGCTCAAAGTTTGGAGAAACTACCAATACTCACTCAAGACCGGCGAACTCGTTCCACCACCGCTGTCCGTTGCCGTTGAGGACGCCCTCGCCGTACAGCTTGACATCCTTGCCTCCCCACTTCCAGAACATGAGGGAGTTCTGGAACGGGTGGTGGAATGCATTGGCCTGCCAGTAAGGAGTGTCGTTGGTGAACTTAATCTCACCCTCCCAGCGGACATGCACATCATTGAGCCAAGTCAGGTCAAGCGGCTTGCCAATGATGTAGGTCTGATCGGCGGGAAGGTACAGGGTACCACCGTTATTGGCCTTCTTCAAGCCCTCGAGGAACTCGTCAGAGACGTCGTCGAGGTCATCCTCCGAGCCACGGAGAGTGAAGGTCTTGCGGTGGCAGTCCAAGCTGCGCCTCTCAAACGGGTGCTTCTCGCGAAACTCCTCGACGTTACGCGGGACGCCAGCCGGGAGCTCAACCGAGAAGGCGAGGGCGCTGCTGGCAGTTGCCAAGGCGGCGAGAAGGGACGAGACTCTCATGGCTGCGTGTGGGATTGGGCGCTGAGAAGGAAACACACACGTTTGGTAGGATTGCCAAGTGAGTTGCCAAGGGAAGAGGCTGCTCGTGAGAGGTGATCAGCCATCCATCTCGACTCGCCGAGAGCGAGCGTCTTCATATACTCGCGCAGCTTGGCCACGGACCTGCATCGCCAAGACACATTTGCCTCCAACCTCTTTCAACCGCTGGAGATTATCGCTGCCAACAGCTTTCACCAACAGCTTTTCGGCCCCAGAAAGTGCTCGATATCTCCTAAGGGTCGGGGTAAGATAGCAGGGGAAAAAGCAACTAACTGGGGCGATTCGCAAGCTAGCCTCTCGCTTCGCCCAGCCATCTGGAAATAACCAGGACGCACTGCACGAAGGAGAAACAACGAATTCCTTTCCACCTATCATGCCCTCGTCTCTCCTCTCTACCAGCGTCCGCATCAGTCCATCCACGTAATCAGCAGACCGCCGCACCGGGTCTCTGCCAGGCCTCTCTCTGGGGGGCAAGCCCTTGACCCCATCGCGACGAGGGGAGAAGTTGGGGAAGACGAGGTCGAGAGACGAGAAGCTGAAGTGGATTCGGAGATTGTGCAGGTGGCCTGCATATCGGTTCCCAGGGTCGACTGCGCCGTCCGCTTTACGCGAGGAAATGATTGATGGGATTTCTCGACCGCTGTCACCGGAGAAAACTGGCCAACAATCGGATGGATTCGACTTGCATCGTTAGTCGAGATTCCCCGCACGAGGTCCATTTCCCCCGGGTGATCCATCTCTTTTTCCTTGCCTAGTCGCCCCCGCGTCGTGATGTGGATGGTGGATTGTGGAGGGCTGGCCAAGAAAGCAGATCTCACTGTTTGTGCCGGCGCCGCAAAGCTTCACCGTTCTTGGCTCCTTAATTTCTTGGCGTTTCCTGCCAAGAAATTAACTGTCTGACGCTTCGGAGGTAATTGCCGAACAGCCAGCCGAATCCCTAAAGGTGACCGGATCACATTCGAGCGATGGAACGCTTCCTACACTATCTCAACGACAAATAATCTTGCCGCCTATGTGCGTGAAGAGAAATTTCTGAAAGACTGGCTTAATTTACTAACAAGTGCACAATTCAATTCTTGTTTGAAAACGTCAAAAGAATCTTTTTATACTATTCTACCCGAAAATCATTTCGTGTTTACAATGCCTCGAGCGCCAGATCCTTCGTTCCGGCATCCGAAAGAACCCCGATGAGAGCAGTTATGTCGTCTGCAATTTTCTCTGCCACGGCCAGGTCAAAGATTTTGTCGTCGTACATGACCTTAAGCACATGACGGTCGTCAAGAGACTTGGACACTTCAACGACCAACGCATACGGCTGGTACATGCGTACCTTCGATTTCGCCATGACAAGCCACCGGTATCGGCCATTGGGATCGTCCTTGGCCGCGGGCTCGAACGGCTGAGAAAGGAACAAAATCCGATTGCCGTGGGTATCGCGTGGGTGTCCTGCGGCGCGATAAATGTCATTGAGGCCAACCAGGCCGTTTTCCGTCACCGCCCAGAAGTCGTCTTGCAGGCGAGGAAGAAACTCATGCACCAGATCTTTCAGGCCGATGGATGTTCGGAAAGGCAAGAAATTTGCGAGAGTGCCATTGATGGACTGGGGATCCGCCAGCGCTACGTTACGGCCGCTTAAGAGGTAGTCGAAACGAATATCGGTTGTCCCAGTCGCCGCAGCCAGCCAGAGGGAGAAAGCGCCTTGGAAAATGATGCTTGGCGTCACACCGAGTTGGCTGGCTATTTGATCAATGTTCGTGGTGGCAATCTCTCTGCGCAAACTGGCAGTGATCTTGGGCGCAGACGTTGCAGCGAGGTCTCGGCCATGCAGGCGCTGATCTATCGGTCCCAAACCGGCCATCTTTTCTCTCCAGTAATCGAGGGATGCTGAATTATCCTGCTGGAAGACGTGGTCTGCAAATTCGCGGAACTCGGCGGGCGGTGGCAAAGTTTTGCCTTGAAGAAGGGCGCCGAAATGATCATCGAACACACGCAACAGTGTACCATCATACACGGCGTGGTCCAACTTGATGACAAGGTCCCAAGACAAATCTTCATGAGTGATAATGGCATACTTTATGAATGAGCGGCCAAATTCGAAGCGCTCCTGCCAAAAGTCCTCGATGAAACGCGAGATTTCCTCAGCTGAATCCAGAGCAACCTGCGTGAGGTTTAGCTGCGGGCTGCGGAGAACAACTCCGACCCAATCGTCTGCAGAAGCTTGTATCCAAGTTGTACGCAGAATGTCGTCGACTTGAGTCAGACGGGTAGTTGCCTCAATCCAAGTGGCTGGCTCAATATCCGCCGTCATTCGCCGGACTGTTTGCAGCGCCCACATCTGCGAATCTCGGCTGCCTTGCTGAAGAAATTCCGCTTGACCAGGTGGGCATGGGTACACTGGGGAAACAATGAGTTAGCTGGAACATCTCGATTCTGATGATTCCCAAAGAGGCAAGCATATGTCAGTGCATGTTGTTCTGCCACAGCAACTTACCATATTCAACGTCTTCATCCCACACCAATCCTTTCTTTTGTGCGGCCTCCCTTACTACCTCAGGAACGTCAAAAACACGCTTTGGAGTCGATGCTGTAGTCTCAATCTTTTTCATGGCAGCAGCCATATCCTTCAACTTTGGAGATTTGAGAATATCAAGAACCGTTAGCGAATATCCGATTCGGCGCAGTTGACCAGTGAGGCTGATGGCCGAAATCGAGTCGCCCCCGAGGGCGAAGAAGTTTGCCTCGCGCCCGATTGTCTCCTTTGACACGCCAAAGATATCAGCCCAGATCAGTTCTAGGTTCTCTTCGGCTGGTGTTTCAACGGGAACGACCTCGTGTTCTTCACCAGGGGTCTCGAGCACACACTGCGCCAGGAACTCGCGGGCGAGTTCGTCGACTGTCTTCTTTAGCGTCTTCCGGTCGACCTTTCGCGACGGCAGCTTGGGGAATGTGTTCATAGGGATCACAAATTTCGGGACCATGTACGTGGCCAATGATCCAAGGCCTTCCCGCAGCTCAGCCATTTCGGTTCGGAAAAGTGATGGATCCTGGTTGCCCGCGTTGTTGATGGCGGCAACATCCTCATTGAAGATGCAGAAAGCAACCAGATGGGTCTTGTCGTGAACGTTGGCAACGACAGCCACGGTGTCTTTGACTAAACCAGAGCGGCGGATTGCATTTTCAACTTCTCCAAGTTCGATGCGATGACCGTGAATCTTGACCTGGTTGTCCTTGCGACCTAGACACTCAATCTCGCCTCCCGGTAGCCAACGAGCCAAGTCTCCGGTCCTGTAAATACGCGCACCGAGAACTTGACTATCGACGTAGGTAGCCTCTGTCAAGTCAGGTCGGTTCATGTAGCCTTCGGTGACTTGCGGTCCTGCAATGCAGAGTTCACCAACCGCGCCGTAGGGTTGCAAGACGTCGCCGTCTGGGCTCACAATGAAAGCCATGACGGTGGGAAACGGTGCGCCAATGTTGCCAATACGGCGGCCCTCAACTCCTGGAGATCCTTCGACGTCCTTGGTCGTCACGACCATCGAGGTTTCAGTTGGCCCATAAACATTCAGGATTTTGCAGTGCGGCCCCCATACGTCAACAACGTCTGAAGTTAAGGGTTCACCGCCAACAATCAGAGTCTCGAAGCCCGGGACATCCTCGGGACTAAAGAGTTTGGCGACAGTCGGCGTGATAATGGACTGACGCACGTCCATTCGGTTAATACAACCAACAATGTCGGAAAGTAGGGTCTCTGTAGAAGCCATACAGAGGGTGCCGCCGGTGCTGAGTGTGTTGAAAAAATCCTGGACAGATGCATCGAAGACGTAATTGGCGAATTGCAGTGTTCGCCATGTTCCTTGAAATCGGCCTTCGACTTGTGCCATACTTGTTACAGCCGCCGCGGCCGCTCGGTGAGGAACCTTGACACCCTTTGGCAAGCCAGTGCTTCCGGAAGTATAAATCAGGTAGGCAAGAGCATCTGGCGTAGTGCTAATAATCGGTGCAATATTCGTATCGCGTTCATGCGTCGTATTTGTGTCTAAATCGTCCTGTTTCCTCATGACCAACGTCTCGACGCCGTGGAGTCCTTTGACAAGAGCACCGAAATCCGCATGTTGTGGATGTGCTACTAGAAGCTTTGCCTTGGTGTCTGATACAACAAAGGCGTTCCGCTCACTGGGGTTATCCGGGCTGAGAGGAACATATGCGCCGCCAGCTTTCATGACGCCCAAGATAGCGACCATCATATCTACCGACTTGTCGAGCATGAGGGGCACTAGATCCCCTGGTTGAACGCCGTGATCGATGAGGGTATGCGCAAACCGATTCGCGAGCTTATCCAAAGTCGAGTAAAGGACCTGTTCTTCGCCGTTGAAGTCAATGGCGACTGCTTCCGGTGTGTTCAGGGCAATTCTCTCAAAGGCGTTGTGCAGAAACTCTGTCTCAGGAATGTGCAAGGTCTCCCGATTAGAAACTATGTCGTAGAGGAAATTATGCTCTGCATCGCTTACGATAGCTGTCGAAGCGAGGGTTCTATCAGGTTGTTCCAGGAAAAGATCGACGAGCTTTAGGAATGAACTTTTTATAAAGTCCAGACGCCGAGGTTCCATGGTGCTGACCAAACGAACGGTGGTGGTACTCAATGCTTCCTCGACTTCAAGGACAGTTGTGTCGGAGCCAGAAGCCCATTGAGGACGAAGGCCGTGCATCTGAAAGACCTTTTGGCTATCTCGTGCGGGTTCTTGGTCAGTATCGACATTGCCAATCAGGATGTTGACAAGTGTATCGATCGCCTGCGGAGGATGATTTCCGGGTCGCAAAGCTCCATGCATCCCAACTTGAGAGTGCTTAAGCAGTTGAGTGAAGCCAGAGAGTGTTCCTTTCGCGACTTCTCTGAGTGTAGAACTAGACTCAAGCTTGACACGCTGGGGTACTGTAGTCATGGTCGGTCCATCGACGTCGTGGATGCCAGCTACAGGAACCTCTCTTCCAGAGATGGTGGTACCAAAGGCGACATCGTCGATCCTCAAGTGGCGCGAAAGGATAATCGCCCAGGCGCTGTAAACGATGGCGCCGAGAGTGATACCAACGCTTCCGGCGCGCTTGTCAAGACTGAAGCCTAAGTTGACTTCGACCTTGCTGACCTGAGCGAGCGGACTGTGGTTCAATTTCGCCAGCTCCGCTCCTTCAAGGTAAGTTCCCCAAAAGGCTTCGTCAGAAGAGTTGTCTCTGCTCTTCAAGTAACGAACAAAGTTGCTGAACTTCGGTCTTTGAGATGTGGTTTTTCCCAAATAGACGGCTGCCACATCATCGTACAAGAACCGGTGAGACCAGAAGTCGAAGAGGGAATGTTGCATTGTCACTACCAGGACGCCGCCAGATAGGGCAGTGACCTTCCAAAGAGGACTTTCCGGTTCCCATGGACTGTTCTTCTCCCGTGTCGTGAAGGATTCGAGGGTTTCCGAAGACTCATACCATGGGAGAGCGAGATCTTTGCGAACCACCTGCAGGAAAGACCGCTTGTGCGGAACAAAAACGCTGCGGAGGATTTCGTTGGTTTGAAAAACGTGTTCGAAGCTCTCCCTCAATAATTTAAGGTTGAGACTGGTAGCATCCCACACCCTTGCATAGGTGTACGGATCCGATGGGGTGTTCAACGATGCTAGCATGGTCTCCTGAAACGGAGTGACTGGATAGGCGTCGATGATGTTTCCGTCACGCTGCAGCTCTGAAGCCAAATCGGCATCCAGGAGGAGAGAAAATGGTAGGGGGTCCTGTTGGGCTTCGGTGTCGAAAATCCGGGCCCGAGATGCAACCACTTCAAGCGAATTTTCGCCCAATAGATCACTCAACTCGACGGACAATCCAGCGGTGCGAAGCTCGGAAATAGCCTGGATCGCCTGGATGGAGGTTCCACCAAGATCTGTGAATGAGTGTGATTGGCGGACGACAGACCGATCGATCTTGAGGATATTTGACCAAGCTGTCGCAATTTTGGTTTCCGTCACGTCTTCCACCTCGTTTGCGCCAGGCTCGGTGCTATCTATCACCATGAGCTTGGCAAACCCAACGGCCCCCAGCTCCTTAACCAAGTCGCGTAGTCGGGAATAGTTGATTTTTCCGTTCGAGTTTTTGGGAATGTTCTCAAGGGGAAGCCAGATTCCGGGTATCATGTAAGTGGGCAGATGCTTACGCAGATGCTCTCGAGCGGTGACAACTGTGTCTCTGAAGGAAGTGTCGCTATTAAGCACAATACCCGCAGCCAACACTGTACGATCCTCAAACTTGACAGCCAGAGCAACAGATGCTTCGATGCTCCCGACGTCGCCCAGTAATCGATCGATTTCTGCTGGCTCCAGCTTTTGACCATTGATCTTTACCTGCATGTCCGCACGTCCCTGGATCTCGATCTGCCCATCGGCAAGCCGGCGAGCTCTGTCACCAGTTCTGTATAGCTTGCCAGGACCAAAAGGGTTGTCAATAAAGACACGCGCCGTGAGTTCCGGCTCATTGATGTAGCCTTCAGCGAGCTGCGGCCCGGCGAGGCACAGCTCTCCAGAGACAAGTAGCGGCGATAGCTCCGTCGTTTCGTATTGTAGAACAAAGGCATCCGTAGTGTCCACCGGGGAGCCGACAATTCGAGGGTTAACAACCTCTCCTGATCGTGCGCGGAGCTCGCGTCCGAAGTTGAGCTGAGTGCACTCGCTCAGTCCATATGTATTTCTCAGGCGTAGGCCTTCCCGTACTGACCAAATGTCGACTAGGTCCTGGGGAATCTGCTCGCCCACAAGTGTGATTTGCTTAAGAGCTGGGACATTATCAGGCCTCAAGAGAGACAATGCAGAGGGAGTAATGCCAAGAGCGTCGACCGAGAGCTTGTTGATGACATCAGCAAGGTTACTAGTGAGTGTCTCTTTGCTTGCCAAAACCAGAGTGCCTCCATGGACAAGCGTGCCCAAGATGGTACGTTGGGCAGCGCTGAAGCTGGGGTTGTAGAAAAGAAGCCACCGGTTGAGGCCGTTCAGCGAGTAATGCGCCATTCCACTCGTGGCAGCTCGGTGGGTGAGAACAGCGCCTTTGGGTTTGCCGGTGCTGCCTGAGGTATAAATGATGTAGCAAGCATCTTCGGGGTCAATCTCTACTTCAAGATGACCAGTATCCTTTTGGGACGGTTCCGAAACATCATCTTTTGGGTAAGAAAGTACTTTCTGGATGTCTATGGCATTGGGTAGGACATTGATGTAGCGGTTACTGGCGAGAATGCTAATAGGTTTGCAGTCGTCAACCACCTGCTCCAGGCGGGAGGTGGGGATGTCAGGATCAAGAACCGTGTATACAGCACCTGACTTCAGCACAGCCAGAATAGCCACAACAAGGTCCAAGGAACGTTCGGACAGGATGGGCACCACCGAGCCTTTGGCGATCTTGAGTCTTCTGGCAAGGGTATTGGCTCTGCTGTGAAGCTCCGAATAGGTGAGCGATTCTTTGCCCTCAAACTCGACCGCAACCCTCTCAGGATACGAAGCCGCAGTCTTCTCTAATAGAGCAGGAATTGTTGTGGGCTGCGCTTTGCCGGTTGAAAGAGATTGAGAGATAATGGCGCGCTTCTCATCCTCTGAGACGAGATCAAGGCTTGACAATGCATAATCATTGTCGAGAGTCATCTTGGAGGCGGTACTAAGGATAGCAGAAACATAATGCTTCAGGATGATTTCCACCTCTTCGAGTGGAATGTACGCTTTGCACTTCAGTGTCATCCTCAGCACACCAGAATCGCTGATGCACAGTACAACGGGGAATTGTCTTAGCCCAGGAGCAATGCAGGGCGTGTTTGTCGTTTGGCTGTAGCTGACAGCCGTCTCAATTTCTCTAGTAAATTGAGCCTGACGCTGGATCTCGCTGAGACCTATGAAGGCATGAAGACCGGCTTGTCTGTGATAGGTATCAAGTGCTCTCGCCGCGTCTCGAACAGTAGACGTCTGTTCGCCAGCAACACTGATCCGGACAGGGTAGGTTTGGTCAACACTGCCAACACAGGTGTCCGCGCCGACGAAGCTCTCATCTCGGCGCACAGTACCGAAGACGACCTCTTCAGAGCCAGTGTGTGCACTGAGGACATGTGCCCAGACTATTTCGAAGAATGTTTTGCGCCAGGAGGCCAACCCGTGAGATGTTTCGAGATCATTCAGCTTGGCTAGGTCGTCGCCGTTTATCACAGCGCTTACGCCATGTCTGTCTTGGTTGGTGATTTCAGAGGCGCCAGGTATATCAAGGAAGACAGATTGGGGAGCGGCATCTGCAAGTGTATCGGACCAGAAGGACTTAGACGACTCAACATGTTGCCTTCGTTGGTCGAGGTACCTGATGTATGTGGTAAATCCAGCGCTTTCAATACTTGGAAGACCATGTATCTGAAGAGCGTAGTCGAGTTTTATCATGTGCAATGAAGTTGTGTCGATCAGTGCTCGATGAAAGTGAAGCACCAGGCTTATCTCGTCGAGGCGACGAGTTCCTTCAACGGTGACATACGCCGGGCTCTCGTTTGAGGCCTTAGACTTCTTGTCTGGTCGGCTCCATCTGATGTCCTCAATACGCCGGAGAACCACCACCTGGTGTTGTCCAGACTTGGGATCAACTGTAAGATAAGACCGGAGGCAAATGTCTGATAGAGTAGCATATTAGTAGATGTTTGTACTAGACCATGTAAATGTGTGAGGTACGACTTACGGTGAGAAGCTAAAGAGCTCCAGGCATTGAATATGTTCTCTAGGCCGAACGATGATGGCTTTCCTGAGAAAAGCTCTACTTCTGCCCATTGGACATCCTCGTTGAGGATATCTCTTTGGATCTCAGAAGCGGGGAAAACAGTCTCAATTTCTGAGAAGGGCAACACCCTTTCCTTGTTGGAGAGCTTTCCATAAAGGCTAAAAGATATATCATCAGGGCTGGGGAGGAAGAAGTCCTCATGCTTCTCGACGTGACGAAGAAGCTGCATAATGAAGATGCCGAAGACAAGTATGTCTTTAAAAACAGAGTTAAATGGAGGACAACTTTTTATGCTGCAAAAAGAAAACGATTGGCGAGGCACCTCTGAATGTTATCATCTCGCTTATATGGAACGGCAAGATATAATAACTGGGAGATTGCTCTCTTTTAATATTCTTTGATTTAAACACATACAGCCCCCATCAAGCGCGCTCTCATTCTGAAAAGTCCTACACAAATTTGGGGCCGATTCCTTGACAAGGCTCCTATGGACACACAAGCAAATCAATGTCCGTTTGTACATAGTACACTCATCCTAAAGCCCAATTCGATTAGAAGCAATGTTCTTGTACCATGTCACGATGTACATGATTCTCCCATGTGTCACAACGAGCTTCCAGTCATCAGCTAGTTGCATATTGCAAAGTTAAGCGTATTCCATCATCACCGCGGTGAATGGCGTACAAAGAGAAGGTAAAGCCATCGTAACTCTATCACTAACCCAAAATACCCCTCATCTTACGCGTTCTCTTGAAACGGCATGTTCATGTTTCCCGAATCCTACACTGCCGACTCTTAGTCATTGCTCAGCGTATCGCCGAGCTCGAGGCGCGGTTGCGGGTCAATGTGCTGCCTCGGACATTTGCGAAGAATTTTCAGGGAAGAAGTAAAGTCGTGATCAAACATACGATTCAGTACATCTATGAGATTACTTGCGTCGGCCAGGCGAGAGATCGGCGATTTGGCAAGTGACTGGCTAGGATGGACTCATCTCATGCAGTTCTCGACGTAACTCCCTGCGCCAACTTAGTCAGTCTCTATTAACTTGTGACTTGCCGACATCCAACCACCGGAGAAAATGATTCGCTCACGAATCTGAGTTGAATCCCACGGCTTCGCTGCAAGTGTCGCTCAAAATTGCCATGGCACTTTTGCAGCCTCGCAGAGAGTAACACTCGGCGTGGAGGACCTGAAAATGGCTCATGTTGATGTACCAATGGGACTGCCTGCCTTCGACTTCTTCAAATTCTCAGCCTGGCTCGATTTAGATCAGGTGAACAAGCTGACGAAGATCGAAGGCCATCTCGCCACCCCGCACCTTTTCATGCGGACACAAGCCCGAACCAAGTCATGTTTCACGATTTTGCTAACCTTTCAAACGATGGCGACATATTCACGTAGCCTTCCGGCATTCACGGCTTCTCTCCACGAGTCAGATTAGAGGATCTCAACACATGTTGTTAAGAGATCTCACTGGCTGTAAGTGTCACACGAACGCAGGGGCGGTTAACAGAATGCGGAAACGAAGACAAGTGGGGGGGCACAAAGTAGGATGTCAAAGATCCAAATCAAATGCAGGTTATATGTGATAGAGGTTAAATTTGTAACGATACGTGCAGAAACAGGGTCTTTGGCTTCCCAAATGGCTTCATCAAGCTAAGATCATTGTTCCTGAAATGAGTTGCGTGGATTCTACATGCCATGTAGCATGCAACCCCTGCGCGCACACAGTGTCGGCCTAACTGTGTTCTCGTCGCGAATCGGCATTGCCTTCCCCACATCAGACAACCCGAATGCCCAAGCCGCATGCAGAACAACCATCAGTCACACTCCAAGATGCTACCTTACAAACGTCAAGGATCGTGAAGCGGATCATCATCATTGTAAGATATGGCGCCATTGAGAGAATAATGCAAGTCAAAGATGACGTGCCGTTCCCTTCAATGAGCGGGAGCGGGAGCGGGAGCGGGATTTCAAAGTTGAAGATTAAATTGTATACTTAAGTCTAATCTAGACGTTGTTTTCCATTCCAATAAGTCCGCATCACCTAACTTCAGTAACAACCTAAACCACCTTTTCACAAAACTCTTTCTCATACTGCAACGCCGCAAATATGGCTTCTTGGGATAATCGCACCGTCACAAACGAGCATCTGCTCCCTTACGTCGACTCGAGTACAGCCTCCCCAGACATCAAGGCTGCGCTTCAGACTTTGCCTTTTGAGCGAAACATTTTCAAAGTAAGTTAATCCATTTCTGGATCTGGATCCAATGGTGTCTGTATCTACACTAAAGGCCATTGCGATACTAACTCACGGGCATCATCTAGCTTCTCGCCAATAGCAATGTGTTTTTTAAGCCTTTTATGACTTTGCTATCCTCGGCCTGGAGTGAAGACAGGAAGATTCGCTCGACCGACTGGCAGCTGAGCGTCCTCCGCACGGCTGCTACCCTGAATGCCCCGTACGAGTGGGACGTCAACGAGCCCGTTGCTCGCATTTTCGGGTTCACCGAAGAGCAGTTTGCTGCTCTGCGCAAGGCAGACGAGCCCCTACCCGAGGGGCTTTTCACCCCGCGCCAGCGCCTTCTCAGTCGCATCATCACGACCCTTGGGCGTGAGAACAAGGTCGACAAGGAAACCATTATTGAGGCCAAGGGAACTTTTAGCGATGAGGAGATTGCGGAGATCTTTTTCGTGCAGGGCATCTACAGTTTCTTGGCTAGGTTCATGAACAGCGCCCGCATTGACTTTGACGAGCCGATCCCCGGTTTGGAGGATCAGCTCCGCAAGTACAATGCCAAGACAATTGAGAAGGAGAAGCAATATGTGGACTAGAGCCGTAGTATTTTATTAGCTAGGTTACATCAATCTTCGATCTTACTTATTCGAAAAGTCTTATGAAATCGTATGTCCTAAATCGGATGTGATGTGTCCGTATTAGTGCAGTAAAGGATTGGGTATTTATACATCTAAACTATGCTTCGCAGCCTGGTCCTTGCATCCGAGCTAGGGTGCCTCATCATTCCCCACCAACCACGCACGAGAACATAGACGTTTACTGAAAGGCTGCCAATGGTCCACAATAATAACCCATAAAATCAGGACATTGGCGACGAGGTCTGCATCATAACATTGTATATTCAAGTGGACTACCGGGCTCAAGCAGTAACTAAAGTACGTCCAAACTCCAGGACACTCTTAACATTGCCAACTACTACCTCGCCCGCTGGGAAGATTGCCTTGTTCACTTGCTGCTCAAAGTCTGCTTTGTCTCCTGCCGCAATGGGCACCTGTATTCTCTGCACAGTCGGCGTAATAAGGACGCCCTGGCTCAAAAGTTCTTGGAACCAGAGCAGCAGCGACTCTTGCTGGGCCGGCGTACGCTGGCTTAGCTGCTCCGAGAGACGGAAATTTCGAAATCTGACTTCTGACCAGAACAGAAGCTTTTGCGACAAGCGAATAACGCCATCCGCCCCACCAAGAGACCCATAATTGACATAGGTGCCTCCAGGCGACAGCAGAGAGGCCAGACTCTCGCCAGGGTCTCCAAAGACGCCATCGATGGCTAAAACAATACGCTTTTGGGCGGCTGCGTTGGAAAGTACGGGGTGGGCGTCGACGCCTTTCTCTCCAAGGTCCGACTCGCTGATGACAACACTAGCTCCTTCTTTGAGAAGCGCGGTTTTCAGTGATTCGAAATCTTCACTGCTGCGATCTCGCACAACGCTGGCAGTGTGAACGCCTTTGATGCGGGCAAACTGAGCGACCAGGCGAGCAATGGTGCCGGATCCCACATTCTGAACAATCCAGTCGCCGGGCTTCAGCGCGCGAATGTCTTCGACAAGAAGATAGGCGGGCAGGAATGCCATGCGTAGGAGCGATGCGCCGATCAGGTCGTCCGTAGGCGAGAGACGGATCACATCGGCAGCGTTGAGGACAGCCTGACCCCGCCAGGTCCCCAGACCGTGGCGTCGCGGGACGACAAGATCTCCGGGCCGCAGCGCTGGGGCTAAAGACGATGGCGACAAGGACGAGGCGCCGCCACCCACAGCTTCGACGCGGGCGACGCCGTCATATCCCAATACGGGTTCGCCATTGTGCGTGTAAGATGGCTTGACGGGATATCGACCCGCAATAACCAGCTGGTCCTGTGGGTTGATCGGGGAGAAGAGGAAAGATACAAGGATCTTGTCGGCGCCGACAGCTTGCGTAGCGTCGTCCGCTTTGGAATAATGGAAGAGAACAGGGGCCAGCGAGTCAGTAGACTGCTGTGACTGGGTAATGATCATGATGATTGGCTAAAGACTGGGTTCTTGACAAACAGATTGATGCAAGGTAGTTGGGGGTCTGAATGCAGAGAAAACGTGGGTGAGGCTTGGATCTTGTATTGCAGAACAGCGGAGTTGGCTAGGTAATATGGCCAGAGGAAACGAGTGATTTCTCGGTTACAAATGCGCGTCAGCTGAGGCGTGAGTTCATTACAATTCGTTACAACGTGTCCAGCCTCATGAACGTGGGGGGTTTAGCTGAAGCTCGCGAACGGGTCCAGGGCGCGATGATGCAAACCACCCTTGACTTACACCTCATCGAAGAGCCTTGCTCATATGCCAACAGATACAGATTTTCACACAGTGCAGTCATGCAAGTGTAAAGTTAAACTTGCAGCAACTTCCCAGGGGGGCCCACTGCAACACTGCATCGCGGGTGCTAGAGAGGGCGGCCCGGACCGGGGGCTTGGTCCACAACCCGTTGTAAGAGAGATTTGCGATAGGTTACGTTCCATATTCGCAATAATGGCCCCTACCAGGATGCCACTCTGATTTCTAAGCGCCCTCAGAGTCCAAGTCAGTTGAGAACTTTGCTTCAACAGGTCGGATTGCTCAGACTCGGACTTTCTACTGAATTCATTCTGATACATAAAAGATGCTGCCGTGAAAATAGCCCCTGGTAGGCTGTGAGGAACCGAATCAGGCTGTCTTGAGCAATACTCCCACGGATCACGCCTTTTTGTTCTTCTTCCTCTCTCCCTCTCAGCCCCTGCACTTCAGCCAGAGCAAAATTCTCTTTTCCAAACATTTTTTGGATTTGAACTCATCCCGCCATGGCTCAGTTGGAGAAGAAGGAAGCCACACCTAGCGTTGAAGATGTGTTCACGCCACCATCTCCCTCTTCAGACCCCTCGGGGAAGGAGAGAATTGTCGATTCTCAAGAAACCGACACCTCTGAGGACATCGACCCTCCTCGTGAAATTCACGGAGTCAAGGTAACCACCTTTTGAAAACATCATATGAATCGCGTGCCGTCCTTCGGTCAAGCCACGAGGCTCGTTGAACAAAGCTAATTGGTTTCCCGATACAGTGGTTTCTCGTCATCTGCGCTCTTCTCTCCGCCTTGTTCCTGTATGCCCTAGACAACACCGTCGTCGCCAATGTCCAAGGAAAGGTTGTCCAGACATTCCACCGTGTCGACCTCGTACCATGGCTCGGCGTATCCTTCGCGCTTGCCTCGGCCGCCACAACCCTTCCCTGGTCCAAGGCATATGGCACATTCTCCGCGAAGAAGCTCTACCTCGGCTCCACTACCGTCTTCATGGGTGCTTCGGCCCTGTGCGGCGCCGCGCCCAACATCAACGCCTTCATCATCGGCCGCGCCATCGCGGGTGCGGGTGGTTGTGGAATGTACATGGGCCTACTGACGCTCTTGTCTGTGACCACCACCAACGCAGAGCGTCCCAAGTATCTCAGTCTGACGGGTTTCATTTGGGGCATTGGCACTGTTCTGGGCCCTGTCGTGGGAGGTTCCCTCAGTGAGAGCAAGGCCACTTGGCGATGGGCTTTCTACCTGAATCTGCTTGTCGGCGCCGTCGTTGGCCCCATCTACATCATCTTGCTGCCCGATTTCAAGCCGCAAGCCGGAACTCCCCTGCTCAAGCGTTTGGCACAAATCGATTACATAGGCACGGTGCTGTCGATTGGCTCCATGCTCTGCTTGATTATGGCCATGAACTTTGGCGGTGTCCTCTGGGGCTGGAATGAAGGCGAGAGCATCGGCTTGCTTGTGGCAGCTGGCGCCCTGGCTGTCCTGTTTGTCTTGCAGCAAGTCTTCTACTTTGGCACGTCGAGGACAAACCGCCTGTTCCCCATGCATTTCTGGAAAAGCCGCACTATGATCTGTCTTTTCTTCACCATGAGTAAGTTGTGGTTTTGGGGGTTGTCGACGTTGACTGCATGCTGACTAACTGCTTGCAGTGCTCGCAACATTCGGTAGCTTCATTGGTATCTTCTACCTGCCACTGTACTACCAGTTCACCCGCGGTACCTCGGCTGTGGAGACCTCGGTGCATCTGCTGCCCTTCATCCTTTTCCTTGTTGCCTTTAACCTGCTGAACGGCCAGTTCATGGGACGCACCGGATACTACTACCCCTGGTATATCGCCGGTTCGGCACTCGAACTAATTGGCGGTGTTCTTATCTGTAAGTCATAGCGTCTGCGCTACTGAATTACTTGCCAATACTAACTCGAATGCTAGACACCGTTGACGAGCATACCTCGAACGCCAAGATCTATGGATACACGATCATCCTGGGCACAGGCGTTGGTTGCTTCTGCCAAGCCGGATTCGCGATCGCCCAGATGAAGGTCCAACCCAGTGAAATCCCTTACAGTGTTGGCTTCATGACCGTTGGCCAGATGATGGGAATCGTGTTGGGTACCGGCATGTCTGGAGCACTCTTCGTGAACTACGGTCAGCGTGCGCTGGCGGCTGTGTTCCCACACGTCCCAGCCAGCGAGATTTCCGATGCCCTTGCAGGAGTGGGCAGCGGGCTGATCGATTCGGCGACGGCGGAGGTTAGGGCCGAGGCCATCCACGGCATTACCCACGCGATCCAGCTGGCTTACGTGCCGATCATTGCTGCCGGTGCTATCTGCCTCGTTTGCAGTCTTCTCATGCGGAGGGAGAAGGTCTTTGGTTAAGGCTTGCCAGGGATATTTCTGTCCCCTTGTCTGGGCAGGAGATGATTAGGTCCCAACGCCGAGACCTACATCACCGGATTAGACTCATTAGCTGCCTCGGGCCAATTTTCACCAGAGCGTGAACGCATCCCTTCAAATTCCGGCGCATCTTTTGAGAAGCATGAGAAAAACATATTCAGCCATGAGAGAATATGGTCGTGATGAAAGTTGAAAAATAAAATAGACTAGAGTCACTTGGGGAAGACTTGTGCCATCCAAATAATACGGAAATCCTCCAAAGTTGCGATTTCTGAAATCTCGTGTGTTTTGCGGCAAGCGTGGAGGACCATGATTATCCACTAGCCGGAAAATGGGATCAAGAGAAAGTGTCTTCGCGCAGCCTACTCTAGCTCTAGCTAGGCTCTTAATCCCTTTCTAACCAGAGCAAATTTAGTGTCCTTCGCTAAGGAAGGGCATACCATGGTTGGAGCATAAAGATGCACTTCGACCATACCTTGTGGTTTAGGTTCCTTTCAACCAGACGTTGGTATGGCACGGTGAACCGCAAACACGACAGAGTTAGATGCGAAGCCTACTCTTGGACAGAAACCATAATCCATCTCGAGGACAAACCCTTTCTAAATATAAGAATGGATCCTCAATGGTCTTATTGCTCACCTTGACCTCTGCCTACATTTCGTGCTTTATTCTATCTCTGATTACGCTTAGAATAATTCTCCTTCAAAGCTATTTGCACTGAACATCTCAAATTTCAACATGAGACTGGGCGCACTCGCAGCCATATTTGCCTTCTATGGCATCTCCCTTGCTCAGCAGGGACATGACCACAAAGACAAATACACCCATCTGAAGAATCAACCGAGGCTTGAGCGGTCCAAAGACCCCCGGCACTGCATCGAGCTCGCTTACCAGAGGCAAGGCGCCCCCGAGGCCGTCTCCTCCTACCGCGAAATCCTGGGCGGGCGGTGCATCGGCAGTTACATCCACCACCCGGCCCTGACCAACAAGTTCAGAGTCGTCTCCTGCTGCGCCGACGACGAGGGCCTCTTCTGGTACCCGTCCGAGGCGCCCTTGGAGGAATGCGTCACCTACGACAGCGACCGCAAATCCCAGTCGTTGCTGTGGGAGAAGCCGTGAGTTTTCCCGAACCCCTTCATAGACAACCCGACCGAATCATCTATCGAATGCAGTTCTAACTCTTCTTTACAGCAACGAGTGGCAGAGTCTCAACGCGACCTGCAGCCACTGCCACTTCACGGTCGAGACCGGCATGGACAAGCCAGGTCGCAAGGACACGTCGCCCCTGGGCCCCTTCCTGACCTGCCAGTGCGAGAGGGACGACGGATCTGGCGAGCAGACCTCGCTCTGGGTCGGCGCGAACTCCATGCGCGACGCTGGAACTCGGAAGCCGTCCCTCTGGGTGACGAACCACGGAGAGCTGACCTGCGGCGCAGTCAAGGATATCGATTGAGCAACTTCCGCGGCTTCACTAGAATTTTCATCGTGACTTTGAAAAAACGACGCCGAAACTGGTGGAGATTTTGGGTTTTGTAGTGTAGCATTTCACAGGATAGATCTCGTCTGAGGATGGCTAGGTGTGGTTTTGCAGTGCTAATTTAAATTTGATACTTATCTCTGCTGTAGTAATCATCAACACCAAGTGGTCTCTTTTCCTAGCCGTATCTATCATTTGCCAATATCCTTGCGACCTCCAATCGACGAATTCAGAATGACTGCTCAGTTAGACCACGTAGACTTGGGCAAAGAAGTCGGTTCCATGTGTTGCAAATAGTGATCAAGGTTCTTGAGTGGTAATTGAGTGACATGGATGGTCTCATGGATTCAAAATGAACCTTGGAAAAAGTCAACCCAAATGATCAGGCGCGGCAGATAAAATTACTTGGTTGAGGGTTTTCTAACAAATCCCACCTAGCTGAGAAAAAGGAAAAAAGGATAGAAAAAAGACACTCGCCTTCAAACATCGTCGCCAGATGCAAAAGACAATGATCAGTGGGAGGCTTGAACTCCCGGCCTTGGCATTACACAACATATCTGATGATATATTAGTACCACGCTCTAACCAACTGAGCTAACCGACCAGTTGCTTGTACGTATGAGTGAGGCTGGAGCCCTAAGGCCCACGACGGGGAAAACATCGCGAGGCTCCACCCCAGATGGGGACGGGCTATTGGCAGCAGGGATTCGTAGTTGAACCCACCATTTCCAGCAGTAACAAGGGTATGCCGTTCTGGGTCCCTACAGTACGGCATCCGGAGGTCAAGATGAAAGAGACACATGAACAAGCCATGCAAACAACATGGTAACCCAGTCGGTTGGCTTACGCCTAATCCGCATGAACTGGCAGCATTGCAACGTACCACCAGCAGCAGTAACAACTAAGTGAACATGAAGACTGCGAAAAAGTCAATCTAGAAAGAGACCTCAAGGTTATGGTACTAAAGAAAGCCGCTCCATGGTTGAAGATGGAAAGGGTGAACCCAAACTTTCTCCGGAAATGAGACTTGTTGCCAGCAGTCCCTTTCTCCGATGGCATGGTAAATCCTTAGATATTCGCAGCGACCGTCTCCCTCAGACTTGTTTTTTGCGTTGCACTTCATCGGTCTCTTGTTGCTTAAGCCTTCCCAAGCACCCAAAACCAAGCCGAACCCAACAGAAACAACAATTCCACCATGCATACCACGTCTCTCATCACCCTTGCCCTCGCAGGCCTGGCCCTAGCCAAGCCCGGCGCACCCCCTGCCGTCCCCATCCCCCTCTCCGACGACCCGGCGCTGTGCCTCAAGAGGCTTGAAACGTTCCCCAACCGCTCCCCCAACCGCTTCGACGTCCTCGGCGGCCGCTGCCTCCAGGCGCGCACCTACAAGGGCAAGTTCGGGCCCTACAACGGCGACTTCTTCTTCGAGACCTGCTGCACGGACTCGAGCAATCAGTTCGGCGAGCCGACGTACGTCAACATCGACGAGTGCGTCGTGTTTGAGCCCCAGAACGGCACTTTGATCTGGAACAGCCAGAATTCGTAAGTCCCCTCCTTTCTTTCTCGTCCTTCATACTCCACTCCCTCGTGGATTTAGTGTTGTTGGAAAAAGGAACAAAGTACATGAGACACCGTGATGCTAACTCGTGGTTCTGCAGACACAAGATCCGGGATCACTGCAAGCAGTGCGAGGTCGTGATGCAGGGCGCCGGCAAGAACCCCGGGCCGTATCTGAGCTGCTCGTGCGAGAAGAGCGACAAGAAGCCCGTCCGGGCGACCATCTTCTTGGGCGGAGACGCCGACGACGCCAAGAACCCCAAGGACTCGTTCTGGGTCACCGACGAGGGCCGGATTGTCTGCAAGAAGTAGAGCGGGGGACTCTGTTGCTGGGCAATGGAACGGTTGCAGGGCTTGAATGCCACCCAGGGGCTGGATATTGGAGTATGTCAGAGACATCGGACTGGAAGCATGAGCAAATGTTAGACCTGAGAGTGGGGCTTGAGGTTCGAACTCATGGTTCGAGAGAGGAGCTTCGGTTGTCTGGGTGAATTGTTCTCGAAAGATACAACAAAGGTGTCGGATCTTGTGAAAACTTACACAATGGAATGCTGCGCTTCATCAGAGCAAGCCTTCGGGGATTAAATTTCAAGAACTTTCAACAAAAATGAAATACAACGATCTGGCGGATCAATTCTTCGATGCTTGACAGTCATTGGTCCACAGTGACCTACCCAGCATAAATGCCGATGGCCGTGTGAGTGTGTTATCCACCGCTTTCACGCCAGATTCGGGATGGAACTCTGCAATCTCATCTAGCGATTAGAAAAAAAAAACAATTTCGCTATTATGCTCGCTCTAGTCATACTGATTCTACACGTCTACTAATCCTATGTTGCCACGCGGCTCGGATATATGCCACTCCCACTGCCGACGGCATTAGTGCGGTGGCCTTGCCGCCTTGGCAACTCTATTGAACCCCGGCTCATGCTATGCTGCGAGGCTGCAAGCCCCATTCGTTGCATTTCCCCTCCCCGACTCTCGACCTACGCGGTACGAGGTGAGGGCTCAAGCGGAAGCGCAGTGCCCGCCGTCGACACGGAGGTCGGCGCCGGTCATGAAGGAGCTGCCCTCGGACAGGAGGAAGACGGCCGGGGCCTTGAAGTCCTCGGGCTTGCCCAGGCGCTGGAGCAGGGCGCCCCTCATCCAGGTCTGCTCGACCTCGGGCTCGGCCTGCAGGAGCTGGTCGGTCATGGCCGTCCGGATGTACTAGAAAGACGCGGGTCAGCGGGGGCGAGGGACGACGGTGCCCGGGGAGTGGAGTAGGTGATGCTTACGCCGGGGGACAGGGTGTTGACGCGGATGCCGTACTGGCCCCATTCCTGGGCCACGGACCGGCACATCTGCTGGACGGCGGCCTTGCTGGTGTTGTAGGCGCTGCACGTCAATCCCTGCGCGTTCGTGTCAGCAAAAGAAGTACATTTGTTGTTGGCTCTCCACGGGCAATCCCATCACCACGACAAAAAGCCCCAAAAGACCAAAAGGGGAAAAAAGACGTCAAAACTCACGCGGTTGGCGATCTCGCCAGACATGCTCGAGATGAGCAGGATGCTGCCCCTGGACTTGCGGTCGACCAGGACGCGGGCGGCGTGCTTGGCGGTGACGAAGACGCCGACGACGTTGACCTTTTGTATGCGCTCAAAGTCGGCGACGGGGTACTCGAGGGCGGGGATCTTCTGCTGGATGCCGGCGCAGGCGATGGCGCCCCAGAAGGGGGCGCCGCGGGCGTCGGCGGCGTCGGCGACGGCCTCGAAGACGGCCTGGGCGGCGGCCTCGTCGGTGATGTCGCACCTGTGGTAGGTGACGGACAGGCCCGAGGCCTTTGCGAGCCTGGCGAGGTGGGCCCACTCGACGGGCGAGGGCTCCGGGAGGATGTCGAGGCAGGCGGCGTGGCCGCCGGCCTCGAGGATGGCGAGGGCGAAGGTGATGCCGAGGCCGCGGCCGCCGCCGGTGACGACGACGGTCTTGTTGGCGAGGGAGAAGAGCTGGGGGGTCGCGACGGAGGAGGCCAGAGGGTCCTTGGCCTCGGGGAGGGGCTGGACGGGCTCGGCGGGGAGGTCGATGTCGCTTACAGCTACGGGAGTCATTGTGATAGAGGTGGACGGGGAGGAAGAGGGGGTATCGCTGGGAGGGAAAGAAGGGCAAAATAGGGGAAGTATTACAAAACGACGGTTACGAAGGACTACGGCTCACGCGCGGGTGAGGTGTATGGGCGAAGCGAGAAAGCTGCAGAAAGAGAACGGGCGATGGGAGACTCGAAACATGGGAAACATTGCGGCGGTCACGGGTCGGTTATATGAGTGATACACGAGAGCCGGGGTGGTGTGTGGCAGACGGGCAGGACGCGGCGAGCGTCGCTTGGAGTTGTGTGAGGCGTGCGAAGCTGGAGATGGCGGTCGAGTCTCGGCGGCACAGGAACCCGAGGCGCCGGGATCCCAAGAGGTGCTGCGACGGCGTCGGGCATCGAGTCGTCGGCGGCAGCAGAGGAGCGTTGGATGCGGCGGGGAGATGGGCCAGGGCAGGTGCAAGCGCACTTGGCAGGACCCGGCCGCAGGTGGCGCCGGGGGAAAGGGTCCGCGGCAGATAGCCGGAGAGGGGCGGGAAGGGAAGGGAAGATGGGAAACGAAGGGTCTCGACCAGATTCTGTGGACAAGTCCGAGAGGAGGAGGGGACGAACCCATGCTTAAAGTTCCAGTGGCAATGGACATACGGATACTATATATACAATCCTCGGGAGAATGGCTCCAATGAGGATCTGCAACGTTTACGGCCACTGGGTCGCGGATTGTTTCGAACAGGATCCTTGGGCCCGCCAGATGTAGTATAGTAGTATAGCAGCATCGCAGTGTAGTAATATAGCAGTGTAGTAGAGGCAACGGGGAGTGCGGGAGCGACAGAGGAGGGAAGGGGGGAAGAAACAAACCCGGTAGGATGGAAGATGGGGAATGTTAGTGTCCGATGTTGTTTCGATGTGTGTGGTGTGGTGGGGGAGGATGGGGGATGGAGGATGGGTGTTTCCAACGCCAGACTGAGACTCGTCCAAACTAGGTATCCGTACCACCAGAGAGAGAAAAAAAAAAAATGCACCGGTGCACGCGGACACAGGTTTGGCGGGGAACAAGATTGGGACGGTGAGTGGACAGAGAGAGACCCGGCCCAAAACAAAAGCGCTTCCAATATCCTCGAATGCCGCCCCCGGAGCAGAATGGCTTAGTCATGGAACCCCGCACCGCCAATCATCGTCGGCAATGGCCACCGCTACGGCAATGCCCACAGCTAATACGGAGTACTGTCCGCCCATAGCACCGACACCAACACCAACACGCACATTAAGCTCCATACATCCACATGCACTACAGAGTGTCAATGTTTAACGAGTGCATTGGGACAGGCTAGCCGACGGGATGCTTCTGTTCCTCTTTTCTTTTCTCTTCTTTTCTTTCGAGGCTGCACCTGCCAGTAATAAGTTAATCATCATGATCCAATCCCCCCCATATTATCACAAAAATATCAACTTGCATTTGCGCCTCCTGTTTCCTTGAATTCAGTCTCGCGGCAATCAGTGGAATGCACACGTCGACCAGCCGCACTTTTGCCGGCCAAATTTCCTTCCCGTCAAATGACACCGCCCGTCTCGGCACCGGCTACCCCAATGCGGTAACACTAAGCGCTACTGCCAGATTCCGCATTGCTTGCCATCCCCCCTCCAGCCCAATACGGCCATCTCAACCACCCAGAGGGGCACCCCCAAGCCGCCAGCATGGAACCGAATATATCTAACGAAACCGCCGCAATGGCTGCCCTCGCCCGTCGCGCTGTTTCTCCTCCCTATTCTCGCTTCTTCGCAAGAGACACCAGTGATACCATTTGCTTCTGACGGCTGCTTTTATTTTATTTCATTTGCCCCCTTTCGTTCAACGTCGCCGACATAGAAGAACGAACCGACTCTTGAGTTTCCCCACACCTCTGCACACCGAGACCGAGATACCCTCACCTAATACCCCGCCGGCAACCCCACGCGCTCACCGAACCCTCGTCGCAATGGCACCCAGTGCAGTCTCTGCCCAGCCCGTCTCTCAGGAGGTCGTGGTGCCCAAGTCCCTCAATGGCTCCGCCAATGCCAGCCAGTTCCAGCTCACAGACGCCGACAAGAAGGAGGTCGACTACGTCCTCCGCACATTCCGCTGCCTCATTGCCGACTTGTGCGAGCAATACAAGGGCGGCCACCCGGGCGGCGCCATGGGCATGGCCGCCATCGGCACATCCCTCTGGAAGTACGCCATGAAGTACTCCCCCAGGAACCCCGCCTACTTCAACAGAGACCGCTTCGTCCTGTCCAACGGCCACACGTGCCTGTTCCAGTACAGCTTCCTGCACCTGACGGGCTACAAGAACATGACGCTCGACCAGCTCAAGTCCTACCACTCCAACCGCACCGACTCCATCTGCCCCGGCCACCCCGAGATCGAGCACGAGGGCATCGAGGTCACCACCGGCCCCCTGGGCCAGGGCATCGCCAACGCCGTCGGCCTCGCCGTGGCCACCAAGCACCTGGCCGCCACCTACAACCGCCCCGGCTTCCCCGTCGTCAGCAACATGACCTGGTGCATGATCGGCGACGCCTGCCTGCAGGAGGGCGTGGCCATGGAGGCCATCCAGCTCGCCGGCCACTGGAAGCTGAACAACCTGGTCGTCATGTACGACAACAACCAGATCACCTGCGACGGCAGCGTCGACCTCTGCAACACCGAGGACGTCAACGCAAAGATGCGCGCCTGCGGCTGGGACGTCATCGAGATCGACGACGGCAACTGGGACGTCGAGGCCATCGTCCGCGCCATGGACCGCGCCCGCGCCAGCACCGACAAGCCCACCTTTATCAACATCCACACCGTCATCGGCATCGGCAGCGCCGTCGCCGGCGACGCAAAGGCCCACGGCGCCGCCTACGGTGCCGCCGACGTCGCCAACATCAAGAGGAACTTTGGCATGGACCCCGAGCAACACTTCGTCGTGTCCGATCAGGTCTACGACTACTTCCGCGCCGCCGGCCCCCGCGGCGAGGAGATCGAGGCCGAGTGGAACCGGCTGGTCGACGCCTACTCGCGCGAGCACCCGGAGCTCGCCGCCGAGTTCAAGAAGCGCGCCTCGGGCGAGTGGACCGAGGACTGGCGCAAGTTCATCCCCGCCAAGGAGGACTTCCCCACGACGCCCACCCCGTCCCGCAAGTCGGCCGGCCTCGTCTGCAACCCCATCGCCGCCGGCGTCAACAACCTGATGGTCGGCACCGCCGACCTGTCGCCCTCGGTCAACATGATCTGGAAGGGCAAGGTCGACTTCCAGAACGTAAGTTGGCGGATGCCGTCGTCCGGAAAGTAATAATAAGAAAACCCCCGTGCTAACAGCCTCCCTCCCTCCAGCCCGACCTGCGAACCACGTGCGGCATCAACGGCGACTACAGCGGCCGCTACATCCACTACGGCATCCGCGAGCACGCCATGGCGTCCATCTCCAACGGCCTGGCCGCCTTCAACAAGGGCACCATCCTGCCCGTGACGTCCAGCTTCTTCATGTTCTACATTGTGAGTGTTACAACCACCGTCCACACCCTCCCCATGGGTCGGTCTACGGGATCACCTATTTATATCAATCATTTTGGGAACCGCACTGACACACGGGACAGTACGCCGCCCCCGGTGTGCGTATGGGCGCCCTCCAGCGCCTCCAGCAGATCCACATCGCGACGCACGACTCGATCGGCACGGGCGAGGACGGCCCCACGCACCAGCCCATCGCGCTCCCCGCGCTCTACCGGGCGATGCCGAACCTGCTGTACATCCGGCCCTGCGACAGCGAGGAGACGGCGGGCGCCTTCATCCTGGCCATGGAGGCCAAGGACGCGCCGTCCATCATCTCGCTCTCGCGGCAGAACCTCGAGCAGTACCCGCAGAACACGTCGCGCGACGGCGTGCAGAGGGGCGCGTACGTGTTCCAGGAGGACGAGGAGGCGGACGTGACGCTCATCGGCGTGGGCGCCGAGATGGTCTTCGCCGTCAGGACGGCGCGGCTGCTCGCCGAGAAGCACGGCATCCGGGCGCGCATCGTCAGCTTCCCGTGCCAGCGCGTCTTCGACCAGCAGCCGGTCGAGTACAAGCGCGAGGTGCTCCGGTACCGGTCCGCGGCGCCGCGCGTCGTCATCGAGGCCTACGCCGTCAACGGGTGGGAGCGGTACGCCGACGCCGGCTTCTCCATGAGCACGTTCGGCCACTCGCTGCCGGGGCCCGACGCCTACAAGTACTTTGGCTTCGACGAGGCCGTCATCGCGCCCGAGGTCGCCCGGCTCGTCGAGGACGTCCGCGCCAACGGCGTCGACAGCCTGAGGGGCGAGTTCCGCGACCTCAACCCTGTCCGCCACCACTGAGAAACTCAGAAGAGGGGGGGGTTTACCCCTCCTGACTACCGTTTTTTTTTTGCAGTCTGTATTTATCCAAGCAAATTTCTTTTTCTTCCTCACGAGGGGTGAAAGGGGGTGGGGGGGAGGGGGATCACCGGGTGCGCGAGGCGTTTAGGACTCTTTTCGGCTGGCAATGGATTGATTGTATAGACACGGGATCACCCTTGATAGTAATTGCAGCCCCCCGCCTGAAAAGTTTAAAAATTTGTCCTCTTTTGGTATTCGTTCGTTGGACTGACGCGTCGTCAGCAAAAGCTGGGCACCCCGCGTCCCGCCCCGAGTCAGTGGGCGAACAGAGCAGAGCAACCATGTCTCTCTGCAGTGGTGCTGTGCAATGTATGTAGCCTTTCGCTTTTCGTGCGGACACGGCTTTGATTGGCTTCGTTTTCCCTCCTCGTAGCCCCTCCCGGAACTGACGGGTCATCGCGACGTCGAATTGCGTGTTCGTTCAGTCGAGCAGCACACAAGAATGGTTGGGGTTAGGGGGGCGAGGTAGAGTATAAATCCACTCCTACTGCCATTCTCCCATAGGAAGGAGGCCAATTAACACACCACCCCCGAAGAGGATCTGAACGGCCTTGAAAGAAAAAATCAGAAAAAAAAATCAGAAAAAAATAGAAAAGAAATCCGGCGAGAGGGGGCCCAGCCGGAGTGGGTTGCGCTCCGGTGTCCCCTGCGCGTGTGGGGGCGGATGCTGTGGATGCCGCTCGCCCCAGCATGGCGGGGTTCACAGGGTCCTCCCAGGCAAAAGGCGTCCCCCCGTGACGAGGGGTTCAGGCTAAGCAACCCCAAACCTCGCCGTGCTGTGTGGTGTGGTGTACACTAGAGTTTGCCCTAGCCGGCCCCGTCTCAGGGCTCTCCCCTGCCGGCCCCGGGTCAGTCTCTTAGCGCCCCCGCAGGCAGACAGAGGTGCCAGTTTGCTATTAGCAGCCTGTCCGACTACCGACCGGTACCGCACCGCACCGCACCGCTTGCAACTTCCCCCAGCATCTCCCCGCAAAGCTCATCTGCGTCTCTTCACTCCCCCACGTCGACAAACGTACCACGCCATCCCATACCACGCCTTGCCGTATCATACCGTGCCATTGACGGATGTACAGGCGCGGAAGCCATCAATAGCAGTGTGTCGGTTGTTGACTCGCCATCATGTGCTACGAAGCCGCCGTCATTGGATATCAAGAGTCGATTTGAACAAGCCCAGGTTGGGACACGGCCAGCCAAGGCCCATCGAATCATCACCCGTGTCAAGCTCGGCAGACATCTACACTACCCTACGCTACTTTTGCACAATGAACTCTGTTTGATATCCCGTCTTGGCCTCGTGCATGGGGTTGGTTTGCGAAACCGCGAGCTAATCATCTTATACCTTGCCTTACCTTACCTTACCTTGCTTGCCTCGACCCGAGCGTTGAGCTACCCCGTTTTCTTGCCTTTTACTGCCTTACACACCTCGTCCCGTCTTTACCGCCGCCGCCGTGCCCTCCTCCGCGGAAACGCATGTCGAAGCGCCTTTGCTCCACGAACAAACCTCTCACAACCTTTCGTCCATCGCGGGACCTACCCTGGCAGTAATCGCCCGTCGCAGCAGCATCAGCAGGATCAACACCAGCGCCGTCCCACCGCCGTCCCACCGCCGACCTGCGCTTGCGCATGCGCCTGCGCATTCGGATGCCGAGTCCGGACGGTCTGGACCGCGCCCACAGTCGTACCATACCCATGGGATTGACTCCGTCATGGCCGACAAGGAGCAACCTCAGCCGCCGCTCGCCGACGCCGCTCGTCCGTCGCCCGACCCGGAGCAACCTCCACCCGCCAAGAAGAAGAGGACCCGGACCCGGACGGGATGCCTCAACTGCCGCCGCAAGAAGCGCAAGTGCGACGAGGGCCGCCCGGCCTGCGGTGGCTGCTCCAAGCGCAAGGAGCGGTGCGAATGGGGCATCAAGGTGACCTTCCGCGCCGAGAACGCCCAGACGATCCTGCAAGACCACCCCTCGATGAAGAGAGCCCGGAGGACCATTTCGCGTCGCCACTTTGAGATCCTCGACATCACCGACGAGGTCATCCGCGACTACCACCTGCCGCCCGGCTTCCACGACTGCGATTCCGACCCTGAGCCGGAACCCGACCTGCTGTCGCCGTCAACCGGGGCCGACGGCTCGGGCGAGCAGTGCGAAGACGACGAGCCCAAGAACTTTGACAGCCCGCTGTCGTACTCGACGTCGACGGCGGGCGGGAACACGGCTTCCGTTACAGGCTCGAGTACTGCGAGGCGGACGCTGTCATCGTCGGGGCCGAGCTCCGCGCCGACGGACCAGCTGCATGTCACGGGCTTTGGCTCCCTGTTGACCCCGTCGACGCGTCGGGAGGACGACGCCAGCGACAAGGGCCAGGCGCAAACAACAGACCGGGTGAACTTCCACGCCTCGCCTTCTTCGGTATCACAGATGGTCACCGACAACGCCGTCGCGAACCTCATCTACCTGAGCCAGGGCGGCGCGTCACAAGGGCCCCACGACCACCACCACCCCGCGACCTCTGTCGCGGGCATCCCCGTCACCGCTCTGCCTATTGACTCCCTGATGGACGCGCCCTTCGACTTCATGGAACAGATTTTCACGCCCGAGGGCTCATACGAGGACGGCATCTTCCTGCCTGGCTCGGCGTACCACGAGCTGCATTCCACACTCCGGAACCACCTCATCCAGGAGGTCCGGTCAAACGGGCCGACGAGACCAGCCTCGCCCGCCTCTGCCCAGAACTCCAGACGAAGATCCATCGACGTCAGCTCAGGGCCGTCGTCATCGGGCGAGGCGGCCGAGGCGGTTGGCGAGTTATCCTCGGACCACGAGCCCCCTAGCCTGCCGCTGGAGGAGGAGTGCGCCCTGTGGAAGAACTGGGTGGACGAGATCTCGCCTTGGCTGGACAAGTTCGACAACCAGCGACACTTCCAGCACTCGCTCCCGACAATGGCCCGGTCGCACGACCACCTGCGCTACTCCATGCTGGCCCTCTCGGCGCGCCAGCTCGAGCTGAAGGACACAAGCCGCCCCACGGACCAGAGCCTGGCGCTCTACCAGGAAGCAATACACCTGCTGCTGCCGCAGCTCCCGACCAGGACGACGGCGGTGATAGCGTCGTGCGTGGTGCTCTGCGTCCTGGAGATGGCCAGCTGCTCGCCAAAAGCGTGGCGGAGGCATCTGGACGGCTGCGCCAGCCTCATGGAGGCCGTCGAGATGAACGGCTTCGTCGGCGGCGTCGAGCAGGCGCTCTTTTGGTGCTTTGTCCGGATGGACGTGTGCGGCGGCCTCATATCATCGGTGAAGACGCTGATCCCCGTCAGCCACTGGGCGTCGCAGATCGACCTGGACACGGACATTGGCCTGTTCCTCACAAACCCCGGCCACGACATGTGGGCGAACTACGCGGTCTACCTCTGCGCGCAGGTTCTCGACCTCCTGGCGCCACTGGCCAAGGCGAACCCGGGAGGGCTGTTCTTCGACGGCCCGAGGAACGACATGGGGTACCGAGTGCGGTGGATGAAGCTATGGAGATTCGTTGAAGACTGGCATAGCCGTCGGCCGCCCGAGATGCAGCACATCATGTCCATCCCCTCGTCCGACGCGGAGCCTTTCCCCAGGATCCTGTACAGCAACCCCGCCGCGATATCGGGGAACCAACTATACCACACGGCATCGCTATTGATGTTACAGAACAGGCCTGCCTCGCTAAGGCTATCGCCGAGGCCTCGGTCGGCACTCTGGCATGCCAGGCAGATATGCGGGATATCCATGACTAACCACCATCACGGGGCCTGGACAAACAGCGTCCAGCCCCTCTGGATTGCGGGACGCTGCATGAGCCACCCGGCAGAGCACCGGGCAATACTACAATTACTAGAAAAGATCGAGAGGGAGAGCGGGTGGGGGACCAAATGGAGGGCGGATGACCTGAAGGAGTTTTGGGGCGACTTGGGAGACGGTTAGTATCCCGGTGACATGATTTAAAATTTTATCCGGGGGGGCTGTTTAAATTTTTTCCTTTTCTCTTTCCGGCCTCTCTTTTTTTCTCTTCGAATTGCAGATTTTGGTTATGAGTGTGCTCTGACACTGAGAGTGTGAGCAGCAGCTGCAGCCGCTCAGGAAGGCGTTGGCGCAACGCGACCTCGGCGCAACGCGTCCATCTTCAGTATCGGGTCTATTATCGAAAGGACAACAGGTCTATGAACAAGCCGCATGGCACTACCACAAGCGCGACTCAAGCAAGAAAACCTACCCCATCCTGTCATAATTGTCCGGCGCGTCGTCTGCCCAATTCCTGGGATCCCCGAAGACTAAAGCATCGAAAACACGGCTCCGCAGTCGACGTCTTGAACGCCCCGCGATCCAATCCGGTGAGGGAGGCGGATGCGGGCCCCATGAGACGAGATTGGCGGCCCCAGGTGTCGGGCCATGATCGTCCATGGGCGTGGGTCGCCATCCCCACACTCTTCTCCCTCCCCCCCAAGGACTAACCCCGTGAGTACACCATATAGGATTAGCGGTTTTGCTGATGGTAGGCAGAAGCCCAGTGAGCGGTGTTCCATGCGGGACTGCGGAGGGACGGACAAGGGGCCGGCCGGGGGGGTTAGTGTACAGGCGAACATGACCTCATTTGGCATTTCCCCCTCCAGGGTTGTTGGGCAGGAATCAGTGCGGTTTAGGACGGATTCGGGCCTTGCTGCGCGACAGAGATTTGTATACCATGTAGGATGAAGTAGGGCGCGGTCGGAGGGCAACCCGAGGCGCATTCACGATGAAAATTTCCGGCGGGCTGACGGGAAAGACGTGCACCTCACGCGGGCCGGTATTTGGGACTGCGTCGCTCGCTTGAAGAGCCGTTGGCCCGAGACCGTTCTGGTCCATCGGGTCAGCTCATCCGGCACTGGACGACGTGTATAAGCTGAAGCCTGCGGGGATTGCGTTCCCGCGGGGGGACAGACTCGCGTCTCCTTGGTCAGATGTGCATATCCGAGAAGATGGGAGCAAAGGGGGCGTCGGGGGTTGATGGGCGAGGTCGGGTTGCAGTTGCAGAGCGCATGGGGTTTTCGGATGCGGCATGTTGAGCCGCAAGTCTGGTTCGCGCGGTTGAAAGGCGGCCAGACGTATAATTGCTTTTTTATTTTAAAAAAGAAGCGCTTGGGGTAGCCCTCCCGCATGGGAGCAATCAGAGGTCGCCAATGACGGTTCAAACACGCGATGCTGATCAGTCGTTCGGCAGTCGCTCAACGCCTTTCGGAGGGTGCCGGAGCGCCGAAGGGCAGGTCGAAGCAGAGCATCCCGCCGGCTGAGGGAGGCGCTTTCAACTTCCCTGTTTTCCACCCAGAGGGCAGCTCCACGCCGTTTTACGCAATGGCCGTTACTCGGCGATTTTTAGCCCTGGTCCCTGTCGTTCGCCCCGCGGCACTGGCCCCCCCCGGATTCGCAGCCGGGCCTTGGCCACCCCCTGGAGCAATGCACAAAGCTTGCTTGCTTGCGCTGGGCGAGAGGCGGCCCCCGTCTGCTATCTGGTTTGCGCCGAAACGCACGGCGTAGAAAAACGTTGAGAGAAGAGGAGACAGAGAGAGAGACAGAGACAGAGAGACAGAGCCTGGGAAAAGTTTTCCCACCCGCCATCCCGGACTCTCGCGACACCCCCGCCACGAGTCAGTCAGTAACATTCGCCTGCTGTGCGCGTCCAACTGCCCACGGCGACCGGGTATGCGCACCCGCTTTGCATGTTATTCTCGGTTTGGCTTAATTACCTCCGCGCTGGGGTCCCCGCACTCCTCCTGTGGGGACTCCCAAGGCGAGAGATGCAGCATTTTGACACGCTCCTCCAAGGTTCTGCGGCAACGAAATGACGTTGTTTCGAACTGGCCCGTGATGGGACGAGGCGGGAGAGGAAAGGACGCTGCTAGCGGCTGCTTGTTCTCGTCAACACCATCTGTTGCATGGCATGCCCGAAACTGTACATATAGAACCGCATCCCCGTCCCATCGCGAAAGGCGTCTGTTCTCTCTCCCCAGACCCAGTTAGTCACCTCCATCCCTTGGACCCCAGTCGTTCGCGATAAGCCGCCGCTCGAGAGAGAGTGTGAGAGAGAGAAACACCCCCCCCCCCCTCCATCTGAGCGACAAGGCAAACGCACTCCTTTAGCACCATCACCATGACCATCCTCGTTGGGCGACCGCTCAACTGGGCCATCACGGCCACGGCCGGCTCCGGCTTCCTCCTCTTCGGATATGACCAGGGTGTCATGTCCGGCCTGCTGACCGGTTACGCCTTCACGCGGACGTTCCCCGAGATCGACACCAGCAACGGCGGCGGCGGCAGCTCCTCGCTGCAGGGCACGGTCGTGGCCATCTACGAGATCGGGTGCTTCTTCGGCGCCATCTTCTGCCTCCTTGTCGGTGAAAGGCTCGGCAGGCGGAAGTGCATCATGCTCGGCTGCATCGTGCTCAGCATCGGCGCCGCGCTGCAGGCCTCGTCCTTCGGGATCCCCCAGATGATAGTCGGGCGCATCGTCGCCGGCCTCGGCAACGGCATGAACACCAGCACCATTCGTGAGTCATGACCCGTTGCACCCGTGTGCATGTGCGCGCGCTGTGCTGTGAGACGCAAAACGCTGACCCCCCGCAACAGCCGTGTGGCACTCGGAGCTGATGAAGGCCGACAACCGCGGGCGCGGCCTCGCCATCGAGCTCGCCATCAACATCTTCGGCGTCGCGCTGTCGTACTGGGTGGACTACGGCATGAGCTACGTCGCCAACGACTCGCAGTTCCGCTTCCCGCTGGCCCTGCAGATCCTCTTCGCCGTCGTCACCTTCCTGGGCGTGCTGGTCCTGCCCGAGTCGCCCCGCTGGCTCATCGCCCACGACCGCCACGACGAGGCCCGCCACATCCTCTGGGCCGTCGAGAAGGACGCGCGGTCCATCGCCGAGACGGAGCCCAGGCTGGAGCGCAACATGGCCGAGATCCAGGCCGCCATCCGCGAGGAGCGCGAGGCCGCCAACGCCGGCAGCTTCCGCATGATGTTCAAGAACGGCGAGCAAAAGTTCTTTTACCGCACCATGCTCGGAATCGGCGGCCAGTTCATGCAGCAGCTGTCGGGCATCAACCTCATCACATATGTACGTATAGACGACCCGCCCAGCAGCGTGATAACCCCGGGCATCGAAAAAAAACAAAAGTGACTAACAAAAAGGACAGTACGCCCCCGTCATCTTCCAGGAGTCGGTCGGCATCTCCCACAACCTGTCGCTGCTGCTCGCGGGCTTCAACGGCATCGCCTACTTCTTCTCGTCGCTCATCCCCATCTGGGTCATCGACCGGCTCGGCCGCAGGAAGCTCATGCTCTTCGCGGCGGCGGGCCAGTGCGCCTGCATGGCGGTGCTCGCGGGCACCGTGTCCAACGGCAGCGTGCCGGCGGGCATCGTGGCCATCGTCATGCTCTTCCTCTTCAACTTCTTCTTCGCCGTGGGTCTGCTCGCCATCCCCTGGCTGCTGCCGGCCGAGTACGCGCCGCTGGCGATCCGCACGCGCGCCGCGGCGCTCGCCACGGCGTCCAACTGGATCTTCACCTTCCTCGTCGTCGAGATCACGCCCGTCAGCATCAAGAGCATCGGCTGGCGGACCTACGTCTACTTTTGCGTCTTCAACGCCTGCTTCGTCCCGCTCATCTGGTTCTTCTACCCCGAGACGCAGAACCTCAGCCTCGAGCAGATCGACCGGCTGTTCACGGGCGGGAAGGTCCAGCTGCACTGGAAGGCGAGCATGGGCACGCCCGGCGAGGCGGGGAGCGCGGCCGCCGCCGCGACCGAGAAGGACTCCGAGTCGGGCTCGGGGGAGGTCCTCCGCGTGGAGAACAAGGACTACGCTTCTTGAGGAAAGCGATTCGGGGGGTGAAAGTGATGGGTGTGTAATTAGTGGTGGACCTTTTTATGACGCGGGTTCTGGGGATTAGGGGTTGGGAAGGGTGGATGGATGGGTGTAAAGTTTCGTTTCACACCATGCGAGATGGTTTATGATATCCAACGGCTCCTGCGTGCCGTTAAAAAAGGTGGTTTAAAGAATGAAAGAGGGGACCGTAGTGCGGCAACATTTCATTGCGTCGAAAACGCGGACCGGAAACACAAAAGAATAATTATACATTTTCTGCCTTTTGTTTCTATCTTCAAGCAAATAAAATCCCCCCCGCCCCCTTTTCAACGTCAAGACGCTCCCCAACACGGCTCACAGCTTGCTGTCCTTCCAGACGGGCTTCCTCCTCTCGACGAAGCTGCGCACGCCCTCGGTCATGTTCTCGCCGGCCTCCATGCGGCGGTAGATGCCGCGGTCGACGCGGGCGGTGGCGTCCTCGGGCCCGAGGGCCTCCCAGCCGCTCTTGAGCCCCTCGCGCGAGACGATGACGGCGTCGGGCGAGTTGCGCGCGACGGCCTCGGCGGCGCCCAGCGCGGCGTCCATCAGGCCCTCGGGCTCGACGACGGCGTTGACGAGGCCCCAGGCGAGCATCTGGGCCGGGGTGTAGTCAGCGCGGCCGAGCAGGGCCATCTCGGCGGCGCGCTGGCGGCCGACGGCGCGGACGAGGCGCGGCAGGGCGCCGGCGATGGCGACGACGCCGATGGTGACCTCGGGCAGGCCGAAGCGCGCCGCCGTCGAGGCGTAGACGAGGTCGGCGTTGATGGCCATCTCCATGCCGCCGCCCAGGCAGAGGCCGTTGACGGCGGCGACGACGGGCTTCTTGCCGCCGCGGTTCGAGAGGCCGCCGAAGCCGGCGGACGAGGGCCACTTCTCGCCGGGCTTGGCCGCGGGGTGGGACGACGTGACGACGGGCGCTGCGGCGGGCGGGGTGGGATCCGCGGAGACGGAGGACGGGGTGGTCGGGCCGCCGTTGGAGTTGGCGTTGGCGGCGGCGTTGCGCACGTCCCACTCCTTGAGGTCGGCGCCGGCGCAGAAGGCGCGGCCGGTGCCGGTGAGCACGGCGCAGCGGAGCGAGGGCTCGGCGTCGTACCACTCGTACAGGGCGGCGAGGGCGTAGTGCAGCTCCGAGGGGATCGAGTTGAGGTGGCGCGGCCGGTTGAGGGTGACGAGGAGGACGTGCGGGCGGGGGAAGGTGATGTCGACGGAGGGGACGGGGGGGGGAGGGGTCTTGAAGCCGGACATTTTGTGCTCGTTTGTGTGTGTGTGTGTGTGTGTGTTTGATGTTGTGAGTTTTGGGGATACGGTGTGTGGTTGAGGCGGAGGAAGAGGTTGAGGCCGAGTCGTAATATATCCAGGGGGAACCGGCAGTGAGAGAGGAGTTTCAACGGAAGAGCTCCAAGTTGGTTGTGGTGTTGAAGCGTGTCTTGAGGCGGTTCCGACTCGGCAAGGGCGCGTCACGCGGTGTGAGTGTAGCTGAGTGCCAATTGCTTCAATTGAGATTTCCCCTTACAAGTTTATACTGAGTGGTGATATCTGATAAGGACTGGACCAAGTAGGATGAGAAGAATGAGGTTGGGGACATCCGGGGGGGCCGTGGTGCCTGGGATGATGTCGTGTTACAGGGGGCGCTTTGGCGATTTGCCTCGGCTTGTTGGTGTAATCGGGGGTGCGTTGCCGTGCGGGGTACACCGAGCTCGGTGTGGGGCGGCGAGGCGCGGCGCGGGAAGCCCAGTGATGGAGGTGTGCAAAAAAAAAGCCGGGGCATTGATTCACTGGAGACATGCTCCCGTCGCTGGGGTAATTAGCTCCCGGACCCGCAATGTTGGCGGGTACACAGCGTCGGTTGGCGGCTGGCGGCTGGCGGACTTGGCTTCGAGCGCAGAGCCTGTGTTTATGAACCAGGGAACGTCGGGTCGATTGAGGCTCTCCATGTCTAATGTAGATGTCCTCTAGTTGTGTCATCAGTTGGGAGCACATCCGGTCTCGCGGCGCATGGGTATTTCTCGCCCTAGTGCGTTCTGTCTGAGGGGGAGCGCGTACTACAGACGGTTCATACATACCCATTAGAGGGGTCCTCTTCGTCATGCATATGGCGCAACAGGAACATACAACCCCTATTTACCGATATGCCGCTTTGCGCTCTGGAGCTTTCGGCGAGCAGGAAGAACACGCAGTCCTCGAGAGCACCTCGGCATGACTTACTAGTAGCAGCTTTCACGCGCAGCCATCGTTTTGAATGAACGGCTGCTCCCTCCTTGGTTGCCTTCTTTTCATGTTTCAAGCGACGAGTTCAGGTTACGTGTAGGCTGCAAAATATCCAGCTGATCTTCATGCTCTCAATCCACAACGGCACCCGTGGGTTGTGATTGACAGGTTTGTGGACAAATCATTTTTGCAAATCTCGTGTCCGTGTCCCCAGCCTGGGCACCCTTCTGCTTGGGGAAGGCCAACCCTTTGTTGGCTGGGCTCAGTTTAAGCTCTTTTCAGATTCGGCCCCGTTTATCTCACCTTGGCGCGCATGCATACCCACTCGCAACATGTGTTGTCCCAAAAATAGGACTTGGGCTGTTCTAGTTTATTCTCCTAGCCAGTATATAGCATCTACCACGTCCCTTGGCTAGGAGGACGCATGGTATCCCAACCAACCACACATCTCAGGATTCAACATGTGGTTTCCCCCGCGGAACCAGTACAATACGATGTATCTGAAGCCATACGGCAGCATTCTTGGAGATAATGGTTGCGTGATATCCCGTCACTGTGTAGATAGGGGAGAAACCCGAGCCTGGGCCTATTAATAACTACTCCGAGGTCGTGGGGGTCTACCAGTGCCGATTGCTCCACTTCCACGGTCTCTTCGCCAAGTTGGCTGACAAACTCCATCAATACCATCATCATGTCGGACATCATGTGTTCGACGGTCGTCGACAACGCACGGCGTTCCATGTTGCTTTAGACGCTTGGGAAAATCCATGTTGTTACAAAGGATGTTTGTCGAAGTGAATGACAGCGAAATACCACGAACCTATGTACATGTCCCCATCAACTCTTATCCCCGCCTGAGTGACACAAGATCGCTAGAAACACGGAAAGATGCGCATTGTTCAGCCCCCTATACCAAAACCCCCGTCGCACCACATGGCCTGGCCCACTCACAGCCCTCTAGGTTGACGGCTCGCCTTCCCGCCGCTTGTGCTCCGCTGCGGGGCTCAGAGACCGAGGGCTTGGCTGTTGATCGTGGCGCACATGCTTTCGTGGTACGCGGGCGTTACGTTGACATGCTCGATGCAGGCCGAGCCGCAAGGGACAGGTGTAACGACGCCATTGTCGCCAACGCCTCCCACGCCATCGGCCATTTTCACACAAGCGGGTGGCGGCTCGTCAACCCGAATGTGGCCGTCGCCGAGAATCCGGAAAAGGTCATTGCTTCGCAATGGCCGTCCCTGCCAAACTTTGCCACAATTCGAGCTATAATCACAAGTTTTATGTGACGATGATACGTACCAGATTGTGGTGAGGTCGAAGAGTCATCAAAGAGTTCGGAGATGCCGAGGGTGGCATGGTTTACTTGGTGCGTAGTTGGAGAATATTCATAGTCCCGAGGTGCTGGCGCGTATGCCCACCGCGATATTAGAGGCCGTTCCTATGATTTGGAGGCACCGGTATTGTAGCGTAGGTAGCAGCTTTTCCAAAGGGTTACCACCGATGACTTTTCCAATCGAAGTTCGCCTTTTGAGGGCCAGTGAACGCGACGCTGCGTGTACTTCCAACGATGTATACACTTCCATGGCTTACGTAGAACCCCTCAACAGATTCATCGTTTCGTCCCATTGGAGTCTAGACGTCAGATAACGGGCAATGAGACCAATCTTTGAGGTACTGGATTAGGTCGGAAACTAATTTTATACGATGAAGCAACACCATTCAGATTGAAATTCAGGAGTGTCTACTCATAGATACACTAGAGTGAATTGGGTAAAAACGATGCATTATCTTGTATTTTCTTTCCCTTGTAAAAGCCCGTTTCAAACCGAGAACCTAGACCTAATATTCACCCCATTACAATCTGCTTCCTCTTTTCCCTTACTAATTTAGCTGCGCTCCCTTGAATCGAGGCGCAGCAAAAACGATGTGGGTTGCTGGAGGCTGATATTTGGTTCCTACACCCACCCCACTGTGGAGACAGCAGAATGCGAAATGCGAAATGCGAGCATGATGCGGGTCGCGAGTTGCGAGTTGCGAAGTACGACAGATCGCGCAAAAAACAAATTTGACAGAGAGAAAAAAGAAAAAAAAAAGGGAAAAGACAACCTACCTGTCCAATAATCCTGACGGTTCTTGAAGATGGTATATAATCTCACATTTACTCTATGGAACTCGTTCTTTCGCTCTCCAGGCATTCGATAACTACCCCCCTTTCCTCCTTTTGCAGTTCCATTTTCTCGACTCGTAAACTTATCGCCGGATCGTCAACCACGGTGCTGGAAAATAAAGCTCCCGTCTAACACCAAAATGGCGTATACGTTCTACGAGTACTCCCCGTCCGGGGCGGCTGCCATGATCTTTTTAGTCGGCTTCATCATCTGCACCGGGTGGCACGCCTACATCGTCTTCACCCGGCGAGCGTGGTACTTTACACCCTTGGTCCTAGGCTGTATATGTGAGTTGGTCCCACGGTTTCACTGTCAAAGAAAAGAAAAGAACAGAAAACCCCCCGTTGGACCGAGAACCGACATGGACCCCCGACATGACAAGCCAGCTAATTTTCCTTTCCGCTCCTCTTAGTGGAACTAGTCGGCTACCTAGGCCGCTTCCTCAGCTCCTCGTCCCCGTCGAACCTGGCCTTCTTCATGATGCAGACCCTCTGCCTCCTCGTCGCACCCGCCCTTTTTGCCGCCTCCATTTACATGGTCCTCGGCCGCCTGATACTCTTCCTCCGCAGCGAGCACATCTCCCCGATCAAGCCTTCGCGGCTCACAAAGATCTTCGTCGTCGGCGATGTCTGCAGCTTCCTCGTCCAGATCATGGGCGCCGGCATGCTGGCGGGGGCCAGCTCGATGAACACGGGCAAGACCATCATCCTGCTGGGCCTGGCGGTCCAGATCATCTTCTTCGGCCTCTTCATCACCGCCTCGGCCGTGTTCCACACGAGGCTGGTGCGGCGCGTGCCGCACCCTGTCATCGGCGAGGAGGCGCACACGGGCTGGAAGCGGTTCTTCAGCGGTTGGAGGGGCGTCATGACCGTGCTCTACATCGCCAGCGGTCTCATATTTGTGCGCTCAATCTTCAGGCTGGCCGAGTACGTGGAGGGAAAAGACGGGGTGCTGCTCAACACCGAGGTCTACCTCTACATCTTCGATGCTCTGCTCATGCTTGGCGTCGTGGCTATCACGGCCGTTTTCCACCCCGCCAAGTACGTTCCCGGCAAAAAGGACATCATGGCCTTGCAGGACATGGAGAATAACTGAATCATTAACCCGTGTGGGTGTGTGCGGCTTTCATTTATAGCAGTGCGGGTATTGGCGAGGTAATAAGTAGCGGTTCTGGCCGGGGGCGGGGGGAGGTGGGGGGTTAGAGGAGATGTATAATTAGTTCCCCCTATTCTTCTAGACTTAAAAATCTTTGATGCGAGTCTTTGTCATTTATGTGACCAACCGGTACAAGCCCGATGAGGAATCTCGTCAGCAGGTTCGTATCCTTGACCAGGACCGCCACTCTGGGCGCAGACAAGTACCCGACCCACTCGGGTCCGACGACGGAAGCAATCTTCTCCATGTCCCTCGAGGCGACGCCCTCGTACACCCAGATCCGCGGGAACCAGTGGAAAAAGGCGAGGTAGTAGCTCATGATGACCAGGGCCCTCGGCCGTTCCTGGCGGGCCAGGTTGACGAACCCGGACGTGACGAACACGAACGGCCACGCCCTGACCTTGAACTCGACGCACGAGGGGGACGAGAGCCCGCAGGACGGACACGCCAGGGCGCCGAACAGCCTGCCGATTCCCTGGACCGCGAGGCGGATGTCGTCGCGGTGGTCCCAGTCCTCGTCGTCCTCGCCCGTAAACCGGACGGCCTCCTCTAGCTCCGGCGGGACCGCCACCGGGGACCAGTGGCCGAATGCCGCGTCCCAGCCGCCCATGTCCCGCTCCCCGCCGCGGCTGGGGTTCATGGCCCCCCTCGCCGGCAGGATCACCCGCGGCCCGATGGTCAGGGCCAGCCAGTTCGTCAGCCAGATTCCCTCGTACCCGGACAGCCGGTCGGCGGCCAGGGCGGCGATGGCCAGCAGGACGGACGTGGTGACGACGGCGCGGGCGTTGCCCTGTGAGAAGCACGCCACCTGCTCGCGCAGCCCACTCAGGGCCTGGTTCCAGTACTGCGCCACGGGCAGGTCGGCAGCCAACGCCGGCTCGGTGCTGGCCATGTGGAGCAGGGCGACTGAGAGGATCGCGTCCATGAGGAAGTGGTGGTGGAAGGCGAGCTTGGGGACGTCTACCTGCAGGGTCGTGGACGTGACACCCCCGAGTTGGAAGGCCTTGGTGAATGACGTGACGGTGGAGCTGGTGAAGTGGTGCAGCAGGCGGAGCCGGAGCATTTCTTGGCGGGTGTAGTTGCAGAGGAGACTTGGCGACGCCACCTCCCGGTCCGTCCCGGGCGAGGCGAGCAGGCGGCTGTCGTCGGCCCCCCGAGGACTTCCCGCGGCGACGGGGTGAGTGTCGGGCTGCGCGCCGTTCTGACGGGCCTTTCTGACTAGGTCATCGCCAGGCCGTGAACGTTTGTCCGGCGCAACGTACCGGCACGGAGTCTGACGTCTCTCACAAGCCGAACATGCGGGTTTCCGTTCGTCGCACTGCAATTTGATTCGCGGGTTTAGCTAGAGCTTGGCAGCGTCGTTGCCGCAAGACCTGCCGACAGACAAAACAAGTGTTGGGGGATGGGTATAGTGGAGGGGGGTGACTATACGTACCTTTACGCGTCTTGTCTTGCAGTCAATGCAGCCGCTTCTCGACTTGGTGTGATGCCGCATACCGCGCGGCTTCGCAAGTGAGGGCGAGGGCGAGGACGACTCCATGGCGGACAGAACTTGAAAACCCTCAACCCAGTGACTCTAGAGGGAAAACTCACAACAAAAGTGGCCCTGTGGTTAACGGAGGGTGTGGTGTAAACTTCACGAACAAGAACCTCAAAGTCGTCAGTGACAAGCAGCAACAAGGCTGTGCTAGGGAGGCGTGCCGTATCTCTGGAATAAATTTAGATAGAACAAAACCGCGGTGGGGACGGTCAGGGGAGTTTGTGGATACGACTCTTTGGGTGGCTGTGTTGCTTGCGTGTTTTGCGGGAGGGCATCATCCCTGTTTGAGGGCGCACTACACGAGACCTGCAGCCACAATGCATCGAGGGACTGGATCTGAGCAAGATCTGACTAGGGACCTGTTCGAAAACGTTTCTGAAGGAAGCATGCTCCCGCGCGCCCAACGATCAAAACAGGAGTTCTTGAACATGTCATATATTTCGTTGCCTGCAACAGCATAGCTGTCGCCCGCCGTGTTAAAGGAACGATGATGATGTTGCTCCGTTGCTACTGCGGGTAAAACTAACTAGCGGCGGCGCCTGAGTCAGCTCTGTAACTAGCGAGATTGCTGTTTCTAACAGCGTATGTCCTTGAAGTGTTAGCCATCGAAAAGAAGTTCCTAGAAGCTAAACCAAAACCATCCCAACAGTGTGATCGATGCGGTTGTGTCTTAGCTCCCAACATTAAAGGCCGAATTCTGCGTGTCGGCTTTGGGTTCCTGTTCTGCGTCCTGGACTGCTCTGAATCTACATACTAGCCGTCCATCAACGAAGCAATGGAGAAAGCTGCTGTGAAGTTCGGTACCCGGATGATGAACAGCGGTAGTCAAGAGAGAGGATAAAAATAACAAAACTAACAGGCTTAAACTTGGAATTTGCTTTGCTTGTTCATGAGAAGTTTGAAGTGAGTTTGCTTCAAGACGTCCACAGCATCGACCTTTACGTTCCAAACCATGCATGTCGTGTATTCCAATGCTAATAGGACTCAACATATACAAATCGTGTCGTGCTCTCATCAGGAAGAATTTTAATTGTGTTAACCAAACTCCTCTGCACACCATTTCACTGGTTCACAGGGACCATTTCACTGGTTCACAGGGATTACCTTAACAATCAGAATTCAATTAAATTGGAACATTGAAGCATCCACTGAAAATATCTCTTCGAAATTCAACAGTCCAACCATAATAATCTAATTATATATACGTATACATCATAATCGTGAAGGTGGCAACAGTTGTCCTGGAAGTTAGACGGTAAGTGTCGCTACATAGAGAGAGGTTCTATACCACTGGTACCCCTCCACCGGTGAGGCTTCATACTGCCGTCAAAGCTTGGCTATCACGTCGGTGCAGTCAGACATGCTGCCCTTATCGTTGCCAAAAAGTGACATCCTATCCATTCTGTCTTATATTAATACCGGAAATGCAATGCAGACGGACAACTACTTACGATTTCTTGAAGCTCTTGCTCCACTTGTCTTGATCGCCGATAAAGCCCTGAAACCATCTGCCAACGCTGTTCGCTTCCGAGGTTGAGATGCTGGAGTCCGAAGGGAACACAAAGACTCCAGGAGGGGCGGTGCCTGTTGTGGCGAAATCGTGCGTCTGCTTGTAGTAGCTGACGTCCAACTCTCCAGGTCTGTACCAAGGACCAACGTTAGCAACTCTTGAGCTTTCTTTTTCTTTTTTTCTGCAATAGTACGGCTATTGATTACTCACGTTGAGTCCTGCGAAGCTCCTGCCTGTGATGCGTTTACAAAGTTCTGCGTGGAGGTGCTGTGGGCGCCGAGAAGGGCGGCGAGAGCCTCCGGATCAAAACCCTTGGCCTTAAACAGAGCCAGGAGATTCTCGGGCGTATCGAAAGGACTAGGCAGTCCACCCGCTTTGGCTGAGTTGGTGTTATCCGCTCGGCCAATATAGGTCCTGACTTTAGGTCCACCGGGGCACAAGAAGATTGCAGCGTCTGGAACAGTATGTCAGCTACCGTAAAGCGATAGTCTAAACAGAGGCAAAATGATGTGATACTCACTTCCAGCAAAGACAATCATATCCGCCGCGGTCACGTTATACCTCCCAGCAAGATCCTTCAACGCCCCCGCAATGTTTTGCAAACCCCTGTTCTCGATCCTATCGAGCTCGACATCCGGGCTGACGCCGACAATTAACGACCCGTCACACCCGCCGCTCTGCCCCTGGGACTCGTCCCACGAGCCGCAGTCGTGGAAAATGGCGCGAATGGCACCTCTCGCGAGAGCATTGCACTTGGCGCCATCGAGGAAGAGCGAGTTGAGCTCCGCATTAACCTGTGTCCAGACGTCTGGACACTTGGGGGCGCGAGCCTCCAGTCCTCGAGCTAGAGCAGCGAGAGAAGAAGGGGTATCTCCAGACTCGGGTAGGGCAAACGCGTTGGTAAACGCCAAGAGGCCAGTGAGAAGGAGAACGTTTGCGCGCATCTTGAAACGATTGTGTGATAGTGCGGCAGGTGAGAGAAGTAAGTGATGATCGTTGGCTGGCAGCTGATGATGTCCGGGCACGGAATACCACAATTTCATCGTCGGCATACCATATTTATAGAATCCAAATGTGCTGTTTACTTTTAGTATCATTCTTCCCATCCCCAAGTGAACACAGCACCCTAGAATATGCAGGTCCGGTGGCCAAGTTCAATAGCCTCATGCCGGCGCCGGTAATTGTCTTTCTATCTTGCTTCCCTCAGGGGCCGCATCGCTGGCCGATGGCCTGGTTGCCTGATCTGTACATCGGAAACTCGCGAATCGGATCTCATGAGTACAGCTTAGAAGGCCTGTAGGGGTGTTTGGATGATATCCCGATACTGTATGTTGGATGCTTCTTGGCGTCACCAACGGAGGCGAGATAAACGGACATTGACGCATTGCAGACGGACGGACACTCCAGCTGCTGGCTCCGTTGGAGCTAGCCAGCAACGTTCTTAGTGTGCTTACATTCGGACGCACTAACGGTGTTGTCAACCAATTAGAAGGGGAAAGCCATTTCCACAACTGATGCGAGCATGAGAGCCGCAGCAGCCCAGCGATCTTGGCCGCGGAAACTGGACAGAAACCGGACGGCATGAGGGCGACTTGCAGATTTGGACTTTTGTTGCTGCAAGGAAAGATATCGGTCGCCTAAGAGGCTGGTGCAAATATGCAAGAAAATCACTCCACAGAGAATTTGAGCGACCGAGGCTCACCGCCTGCGAGAGACTGAATTCACAGCGTATTGCCTACAACTCGTAGCATGCGTCTACCTGACTGCCAAATGAATAATACCAGCGACATTCCCATCAGAGTCTATTTGGGGTTCAAGGCAAATCCTACGCCATTGGTAATTGTCTACAAGTTTGGACATTTAATTCGGATGCCTCGCACGGAGAAAGTCTCTGAGTCCGAACCCGCCAACCTCGGCATCCCAAATAAGCTGACATCCCAACACACTGAGACATTCCACGGCCCAGACGGAGCTGGACGCCGTCAGCGCATTCCTGCCGGGTGTAACACAACATCAACAAAAACCCACCCGCTGACATACACGCTCACCGACATTGGGTCCCGGACATCTGGGCCGGAGATCTCCAGCCTCCGCGGTGCGCGACCCCAATCCACCCCTGGCCTTTTGCGCAACGACGCCACAAAGGAACGCCGAAGCTTCGCTCCCTCCCGCAGACTTGCGCCCAGACTAAGGCCCGGACCAGCCTCCGTTGCTACCCAAGCAGCCATGCTGCGCGCGTGTTGTGCAGGAGGAGGGATTTGCTTGGCCGATGTCTGCAGGTTGCTAAAGGTCGGACGACCGTGGTTGGCCAGCTTTTTCTGAAGCAACACGCCACAACAGACCACCGAAATTAGAACGTGGGAGAGGCATCGGATTTCAAGCCTCTTTTGGTGGACTTCGTACCTTACATCGTACGGGAAAGAGCTTCATGAAAAACACCACTGCACCAGATGCAGCTTTACGATCGATGTCCCCGGTGATTGAACTTTCCACCAGTCCCGAATAAGGGCCTAGTTGGTTAATGACCGTAACCTCGCAGAACAATACGAGTCGGTATCGTCTAGCAGCAGACAATCAATGCCTGGCGTCGTAAGGCATATGTTCGTTTTATTTCTCGCTGTTTTTAGACGAATGGTGCGTAGCAGCGCAAACACCATCATCGTAACATAGAAATTGGCTCTTTCCACAAGCAATCTACAACATATTCTTGATCTTTACCATAATAACCCGATTAGAAGAGCTCTCCTCTGAATGATCCAGGTTTCAATGACTATGGCTTGCTCAATTTCTTGCCATGAGAAAATCCATGGGGGATTTGGGGACTACAGCCGATATGAGGCCAGGTGCGATGGCACCTCCCATATGTTAGAAGCCCGAAGCTGCTCGACGGAGTCATAGAACTTTCAACCTACTGTGTTGTGATAATTCCAATAACAAAAGCTATGAGAAATTGGCAGACACCTCTAACGTCTCCTACCGGCGTTTAAACAAAACTATTCCACCAACGTCCCTTTCAACCCCAATTTGGACATCGTATTATTGCCCTCCTGCTTACACAACACAATGTCGTTCATTCCTAGAACGAAGATTTTCGCCCTTGCGACGCTGTCTCAACATTTTTCGTCATTTAATGTTCCTCGTGTTACAGGAGAGAAATCCAAGGGATTTTAAATGGCGGTAATACATGCCCAAATACTGAGATATAACTGGAGGACGGTGTCATCCGAAGCAGCTACCGGTAAGGCAGGCCTCGGTTACTAATAGGCAAACACTGTATTATTATGTTCGTCTCAGAAATTACATCTCATACCACTACAAATAATATCCCTTCTGGCATGATGTCGTAGCAACCTAACGGTAATAAGATCGGCCCGTACATACATCCCCGATGGACCTGTATGTCTATCAACATATTGATGGAACTGAATGAGATCAGATGGATGTTTATGGAACAAAGGTCATCCACAGGAGAATACCTTCTCTCTCGTTGTTAGCCACAAGAGTTTGTATTGGTCACATATTACATCACGTAACTTCCTGGATCTTCACTGGCGAGCATTTTGAGACGAATCGTGGTATTCGTTCCCGGAATAGCCAGCCATTGGTTGCGCTGGCTCCGACAAATATGCATAAAGCGAAACTGTAGCAAGCACAGCATATCTGCGCGCCATTCCCTGGTCATCACTGCGGCATGCTCGGAATGCCCGGCGGTCCGGGTGTGAGGCAATGTGTAGCGGCATACCAAGTGTGTGGTGCGGGCAATATGCGTAGGGCGGATGAAAAAAAGGACGCCAATCGTCCGAAGGTCCCGAATCCGAACCCATGGGACCATGTCTCCATACGTTTTTAAGACGGAAGCCACCATCTAACGAAACCCCAAATTCTTGGCCAAAACTCCCTTGGTTGACTCGAGCATGTTGTCTCCTTGACCCCTGACAAGCTATGCCCCTGCTTAGTACCCGTCCATTTGGCTACCCGACTGGTTGAGCCCGAACTCGTGCGACTTGCAAGGCGCAACAAGGTGATTTTTAAACTTTCTTTATTTGTCTCTGTCCGAACACTCTTCACTCACCACACCATCTCACTACTCCTAGGCAGGTGTCAGAATTGTCGCAATGCGGCTCTCGATTTTGACTTTTGCACCTAAAACAGCAGACTGCCGGTGGCTCATGCCGCAACCTCACGAGTCAAGAACGGGCGAGTCCTCATCGCATCGTACGGGCAGATGCAGTCTGAAGTCTTGAACTCTATCTTCGGATGGCATTGGCCGTGCTAGAAACTCAGCGACACATACCTGCACCGGATCGTATATATCATCGGCGACCCAGTCCGGAACGGATAGAAGAAATCATTCATCACTTTCATTCTGAAATTCCGGGCTCAACTCTCTTTCTTTTTTTGCCTCTTCTTTGCACGTTCCTTTCCATCTGCGCAGTGCCGGCCATTGCTCTTTTCTGCATCCATTCGTTTGTAAATATCGAGAAAATTATAATCTTTACATTCTCTCAAGTGTCTCGACACCTAACCATAGACCATCATGAAGCCCACCTTCTTTACTCTCGTTGGTCTACTGGCCGCCTCTGTTGCTGCCAACCCAGTACCTTCTAGTGGCGGCGCTGCTCTTGCGATTCGGGGTAACGGCAACAATGGAGCCAATGCCGATGCCGGGAAGCAGGCCGGTCAGAATTCTGCTACAGGAAAGGGGAAGCAGAACGGGAAAAAAGGCGGCAACCAGGGAGGCGGCGCAACTAACGGCACCGCTAACGCCGGCAACTCTGCCGCCGGTGGTGCCGGTGCCGGTGCTGGAGGTGCTGGCGCCGGTGCTAAGGCTGGCAATGCCTCAGCTCTTGTTCTGCCCGACGGTCGTATCAAACAGGACGCTACTCCTGAGAGCTTTAATGTTCTCGAGAGCGTGTTCAAGAGCGCTGTTGTCAAGGGAGATGGTAAAAGCACCAACTTCCATAAATTAAGGTACATGACTGACAGTGTAACTAGGTCTCAAATTCAGTGATATTATCACCTTCCCGGAAGGAGAGGCATCACTCGTAAGTCTACATATCTCCCAGTAACCGACCATATTTATCCGATACTAAACTCTCATCCAGTTCGACAAAGCCACCAACACCAAGGCCTTCGCCATCAACATCGACGACAAGTCCGTCTTCGTGCCCAAGGGCGGGGAGGCGCAGTCCAATATTCGCCGCGCTGATCTGCTTCCTAGCATTCGCTCTCAGCTCAACGATGTGGCCGTGACCGGCGTGCGCACCATGCACTTCTCTGTCAAGCGTGACGCCGCCAAGCCCCTCAACGCGACCCACGACTACCAAGTCATGAACCTCGAATCCAAGGACTTCAGCTTCCACCAGATCGATGTCCGCACCGGTGCCGATAATGGTAACGAGATTGCTGTTTTTGGCAATTCAAAGACCACTCCAGCCCCTGCCAAGCTGTTCTCCGCTCCTTTCGGTGAGGGTCAGTTTGAAAACTTTGCGCTCAAGATGGATTTCAATGCCAAGTATGTTTCCATTGCTCTGCATTTTTAGGAATACACGTTAACGTCCTATCTTTGACAGCACCGTCCAAGTATTCCACAGCACCGGTAACGAACCGCTCAAGCAGGTCACCGAGCCTCTTGCTAATGGTGAGTATTCCGCCAAACTCGGCCCAGAGCAAATGCTAATTAGTTACAGACCTCGCTGGTCTTGGTGAATACCACTTCTCCCTGCAGAAGAACGCTGTTGGGCAGGAGCCTCAGCCCACTGGTATCCAAGAGGCGATTATCTTGGGCGGAATCTTTATGGAGGACTCCACTGACGGAACAGTGACCCTTCAGTAGGCAGTAGAGTCGTGACCCTACAAAGCCATTCGGCTAAGTCTTATCGAGTGTCACAATGAGTTGGGGTCGAGGGTCCGTCTCTGATGGACCATATTTCGGATGACCTGGTGGACTCCAGCGCTAACCTCAAGTCTTCAAGACTCAAACCCTTTGAGTTTGCTGTCTGAACCTCGCAGGTACATTCAATCTGTGAAATTAGTTGGCAGCCGAAATAAAATGAATTAGTAACCCCCTGCTTGTATCGGTGATTCCTTGTGTCTTTTTCGCGGAGCCGGCCACGCCTCTTCATAAGAGTCAGGGAATTATATGCTCGCAATTCAATACGTCTCCCTTGGGGATAAACTCGCGATAACAATAAGTAGAAAGCCAAGAAGAAGCATGAGCGTTTGGCTAATTTGTTTCTGAAGGCTTTTCGGAGGTTTATAGTGAAACAAATTCCTTTTGGTGCTGCTTGACATCAACCTCTATTTAAGGCTAGCCACGAAAATCTCCTTTTGCTCTTATATAGATGAAATCATTCCTGGTGGTTTGAATGTCAATTACTCCTTTTCTTGCCTGGCCCAATGAATCCCCTCCACATGTTGTCTCGACGAATTGAAACGAGATATACAATTCAGGATCGACTTCAAACCCGCTTCTTTAAGGATGCTTCTTTTTACACTCGGCTAATCGTTGTGAAGGCTGACTTCAACAGCTTCAGCGTGAGGCTGATGCTTGGCACACCGAGTAGAAGACTGAGTTTATCCTGAAACCAGTTGGGGTGCCGAAAAGGTTTACACACCTACGTATTTTGAATCCCAGTCTTTTTTCCATTCGCACTCGAATTTGAACCTAAGATGCCTTCCGTTTAGAGAAAGCCAGAATGAAGTGAGGTGGCAAATCGATATATTTATATTTCGTGGATGGTACCCACGCTTTTAATCATTGTACAGTAGGCAGGCACTGATTGTCTCGTACATCAAAACAACGCTGAAGTTGGGCGAGGATGCCTTAAAACGGGTCACCGTGTGGTCAAGACTTTGGCCCACGGGAATAAACACGAGGATTTGGCTGAGTCATTGGTTTCCCCAGGTTCATTTGCTGTATCATATTTGTTATGTCGGTTGCGCTCGTACAATTCGGCATAGGAACAGCTAATCCTGGTAGTGTCAGAATGGCTGTTACCAGCCACAATATAGATAGTGGCGTAGATTGACCAGGCCATTTTCGACTAGAAGCTTTCCTGGAGCTAGGGCGTGCGGCCGACGGCGCATTCGTGTCGTCTGAGCTTATCGGAATTAACAATGCCTTCCTTCAAGTCCACGGATGTTTTCGCGCCTGGATATGGACATCTTCGAGGTCGAGTAGTTGAACTTCGCGACGTCTTGACGTCTTGATCCAATTTCGTGATGTTAAAAATGATGAAAATATGCGGAACTCCCAAAATAACTGATCCAGAGCATTCGGATTAATGTTCTGCAACATCGTTACCACTGGACAGGCTAAGGCTGCGCCGGCGGCCATGCCTTATCTAGCTTCAAGGGCCAAGACGGAAAATACCACCCAGACCACTGGGTTTAGCAACCAAGTCCGACACCCTCGCGAAGACTAGGGGGCTTGTCTTGGTATCGCGTCTGGCTGAACTTGAAGGATGTCTGAAAGATAAGTGGAACGACGTATTGGTGTCGATCGAACGAGGGGGGGGGGAGATCCCCCAGCCACGCGAAATGGAGTGGGGCCAAGGGTTCTTCTTCTGGATCCTTATCTTGGTGTCACATTCCAATCATCATCTTATCTACAGCGAAAAAGTACCGGTGGCTGCAGAGCCAAAGTTTGGGCGGTAGAGGGTTCCGAGGGACCGATTACCGAAGATGCAATAGCGGCCTGTCAAGGACACATCAGGTGCATTGCGGCTGTTTGATGCGATGTGTTGCGCTGGTTTGTTAGACGGCATTTGGGATTCTAGATTTCAAGCACGCAATTGCCTTGACGTCAAGTTCAAGCTCCATAACTAGAGGGTCTTTTCTCCAGACTGACGCCATGCTGACTACGGTTCAAATTCCTGTGCCAGGTGTGAAGCACGAGGGCGTATACTAGAAAGAGACCAAGAAGTATACTAAACGAAGAATCGCTAGCCAAGGCCAAGACTACTATCCATTCCTCATATTATTATCTGTTCTGTTCCAGACTGCGTGAGGCGGTCCAAATCGTGCCGCGAGTCAACCCATTTTTGGTGGTTGACTCGATGAGATCGAGTAATGATTTTTCCCAGCATGCGGGGTTTTGGGGCCAACGATAAGCTACCCCTGCCAGACGTGGGCTAAGTTATCAAATCCAGCCGCACCGTCCCTTGCCGGACAGGCATCATGGTGCATCTCCTAGTGAGCGGGAGCTGTTTGCTCGCACGGGGTGCCACCTCCAACGCCCCTGATAAGACATTTCCTCGGACAAGCCAATGATAACCGCAGTATCTGTCCAAAGATCCAAAATTTTACGGCTTCGGTACCAGAACTCGTTCTCTTACTCGATCAGATTTGACGTCGTTGTCGCTCTCGAGGCTTTTCCATTTGCTGCAATCACGGCGAGACCGGCAGCACCCTTGTCCGAAAGCGGTTCGTAGCCTGTCTTGCCCGCATCTCATGTTGCTCCCATGGCATGCCATTTCCCCAATCATCCCCTTTTGCCAGCGGGTAAGGGAATGCAGACGAGGTCGAAGAGTTTGTGGGTGTGGGGGGCGCCGCTGCGATTACCGGGTCCATCAGGCAATGCCGCTGACATGGAGGTATGAAAGACTAGTCTTCTTTGACTGACGACGGCCTTTATCAGCCTCTCCATATCAGAAGCAACAACAGCCCAACACATGAATAAATATCGAACGATGCCCTCCGTTATTTCGGCTTCATCTCCATGTTGAAAGACCAGCTGGAGTTTCCCCTTCGACCGACTGCCTTGGAATCGCCACTATTTGAGGTGCAACCTGTGCAGATCATAACCCACGGCACCCTGCAGCCCAATTTTTTTCGGTTACCGGTCCTCTTCACGTGCATAGCGTCATCGCAACGTGAGCCCGTTTTCATCCTAGTCTTTAAACGGTTGCGATTCGTTATCCCGCGCATCGGACGGATTCTTGTTCCTCGAAATAAATACAAGCAAATCCCCCCTCGCAGTGTCTCGCCAAAGCGTATCTCCGCCTGAGACGATCGTCAAGATGGAGATGGACACTGCAACCACGACCGCTCGGCCGGCAAAGGCCTCAAGCTCGAAATGGAGGTATTGGGCCGACAGGCTCGCCGTTGAGTCGGAGCCTGGTTTGACTAGCGCGCAACTGATGGTATGACCCGCTGGCATTCGACAATGTTTGGACAAAAGAATTGAGACTAACCATCACGGTTTACAGCTGACGAATTATGACCTGAAACCGTAAGTATTCTGGCATGGAATAGTGCACACATGACCCTTGCAGCAACGTCGCTAATATAGCTTAATAGTGTTGAGCCTGAGCGGCGACAGTGGGGTCCTTGGAACTTCGTGGCCTTCTGGGTAGCTGACTCCTTCAACGTCAACACATGGATGATTTCGTCGTCCATGATCGTGAATGGTCTCTCATGGTGGCAGTCATGGCTTTGCGTCTGGATTGGCTACGCCATTGCCGGTTGCTTTATCTGCATGACTGGTCGTATTGGCGCCCAGTACCATATTGGTTTCCCCGTCGTAAACAGATCATCCTTCGGTATCTGGGGCAGTTTGTGGCCTGTCTTCAACCGTGCCGCTATGGGTAAGTTCGCAACTGCCTCCGGGACGGTGGACTTTACTGACACAATACAGCCTGCGTTTGGTACGGAGTTCAGTCTTATATCGGAGGTCACTGCGTTTATCTCATGATCCGCTCGATATGGAAGGCTTGGGTAAGTGGCAACTCATTTCCCGCCAACAGTCGCAAACCTCGTACTGACAGTTTGACAGGACCGGAATACGATTCCCAACTCATTTAGTGAAGATTCCGGCACGTCGACTGCTGACTGGGTTTCCTTCTTTATTTTCTGGTTTTGCTCTCTGCCTGCAATTTGGTTCCCAGTCCACAAGATCCGACACCTGTTCACGGTCAAGTCGTATGTTGTTCCCTGCGCCGGTATTGCCTTCTTGATTTGGGCCGTCGTCCGCGCGGGCGGTGTTGGTCCCATCGTCCGTCAACCGGCGAAAGCGCAAGGCAGTGAATTGGCTTGGGAGTTTGTCAAGGGCGTCATGTCGTCGATTGCCAACTTCGCCACGCTCATCGTTAACGATCCCGACTTTTCCCGCTTTGCCAAGAAGCCTCGAGATGCTCTGTGGTCTCAACTTTTCACGATTCCCATCGGCTTCGCCTTCACCTCTTTCATCGGCATCATCGTCTCGTCTTCCTCGACTGTTATTTACGGCGAAGAGATTTGGGATCCGCTCGACCTTCTCGAGAAGTTCATCGACGATGGCGGATCTGCCCAAAGATTCGGAGTCTTCGTCATTGCAGCCTCATTCGCTTTGGCGCAACTCGGTACCAATATTGCAGCTAACTCGGTGTCCGCCGGTACCGACATGACGGCTCTGTTGCCTCGGTGGCTGAGCATTCGCCGTGGTGGATACATCTGCGCCGCCGTTGGTCTGGCCATGTGCCCGTACACGCTGCTCACGTCCTCCAACCAGTTCACCACGTACTTGTCAGCGTACAGTGTCTTCCTCAGCTCCATTGCTGGTGTCATGTGCTCCGACTACTATCTCGTCCGAAGGGGATATCTCGACATCAAGGAGCTGTACGATGCGCGCAAGACCGGACCGTACTACTTCACTTACGGATTCCACTGGCGCGGATATGTAGCATACGTTTCTGGAATCCTTATCAACGTGGTGGGATTTGCTGGTGCGATCGGCCGCGAGGTGCCTGTAGCCGCCACATATATCTACAACCTCAACTTTTTCGGCGGCTTCATCGTCTCGGGCGGCATGTACTGGGCGCTGTGCAAAGTGTCCCCAATTCCTGCCACTAGCGACAAGTGGATGGAGGTTGGAGATGAGATCGACGACGTTCATGTCGCGTACGATGCCGGCAGTCAAGATTTTGACGAGGAAGCTGTGACTGGCTCTTCAAAGGGCATTGATGATGGGTCGAAGCGCCTTTAGAAAAGGAGTTGAGGGGGTTGGGGAAGCTTATCGAATTTCTTTTTGGATTTAGAAGATACCATTGCTGTTTTAAACGTTTGATGTTGCGTCGGAGCAAAATAACATTCCACTTTGCAAGAGAAACAGAAAGACGCCCTTGCCATATAGAAACCTTTGGTGAAATGTCCAGTATGCCGGGGGGTGAGACATTCCTCGCTTCACCGAACTCGGCTAAATTGTTCACCGAGACAATCTCCACACTCCGCACAGTACGTCTGGATATGGGCTGTAGATGTTCCGGGATTCCACTGGGCATTCACGGGACACAGAAAAGGCAACTAAACGGACCAGCCAGAGGGGACGAATTTTTTTTTTTTTTTTTTTTTTTTTTTTTTGCCTCATTGGGGACTCTTACTGCTAATCTTGTGGGATTTGCCTCATGGAAGGGTCTATTGTTCCCACTACGTTGTACATCCTGTCCTGAAGCGGGGTCACTCAGCCTTTGGCAACAACTTCGTCTCATCAACCCGCGTGCGGCGTTGAGATGAGGCTCATCAATACTCGCACTCTCTCCGTCGAGAGTTTTAACGCCGAGCAAGCACCGGATTATGCCATTCTTTCTCACACGTGGGATGATGACAATGAAGTCAGCTTTCAGGAGTGGGCCTCTGGCGAATCCTCCCCGGAGTTGCGCAAGAAATCCGGCTACCTAAAGATTATCAACGCGTGTGCCAAGGCACGAGATGATGGCTTAGAATACCTCTGGGTCGACACCAACTGCATAGATAAGACTAGCAGTGCGGAGCTATCGGAAGCCATCAACTCCATGTTCGCATGGTACGAGCGCGCCGCCGTATGCATCATCTACCTCGCCGATGTCGAATGGGAGGAAGAATTGACTGAGAAGATTCACGCACACAAGCACCAACAGTTTCGCTCCAGTCGCTGGTTTTCTAGAGGATGGACCTTGCAGGAGCTCCTGGCGCCAAAGAAAGCCTTTTTCTTCACAAAGGAGTGGATGGAGATCGGAACAAAGTCCGAGTTGATGTTCCCAATAACAAGAATTACTGGCATCGATGTAACATACTTGGCCGAAAATCGGAAAATATGGTCGGCTAGCACCGCTGCCCGGATGAGCTGGGCCTCGAGCCGCCAGACGACGCGACCAGAGGATATGGCCTACTGTCTGCTGGGAATTTTTGATATCAACATGCCATTGATATACGGCGAGGGCTCCAAAGCCTTCCTTCGACTTCAAGAAGAAATTATCAAGTCGATTGATGACCAGACCATATTCTGCTGGACATGGGACTCTGACAAGATCCCTGACCAATGGCAGAGTGTCCTGGCGCCATCACCATCAGTCTTCTCACACTCGAGTACATTTGTGGCCACATACAGAAACTCCGGGATCACTCCATACGAAGTTACAAACGTTGGTCTTCGTATCAAGCTTCCAGTAATTGCCGCCGTCAACTGTCTCTGTGCAATGCTCTCGGTAATAAGCACCGAGGACGCGGACCCTGAGCAAAAGCGGATGATGTGCCTTCCACTCATGGAAGAAGACCACATTCACCGGCGCTGTCCTTTTCCCGGCCGTCCATTTCCAATCCATCGGCTGATGATTTGCGGAGTTAGGGAGATTTATCTCTTGAGTAAAGTGCCGCGGAATGCGAACGGTTATATGCCGTTGCCATATCGTCACCGCTTCGAGTATGCCTTTTACATAACCATGATCGACGACTCTTTTTCAACAAATAGTGATTATCAAATGGCGACGTCTATCGACTGTCTTGTACCCCAATACATGCAGACACCATCGTCACATACCTCGCGGCCTGTATACAGTGCTGTCGGCTTTCGATCCGCTTTGGACCACACCTTCGGAGGGCTGATACTACGAGTAAATCATCAAGGAGAGAAATTTCACATTTTGCTCTCGGTCAGTACAGGTGGCAGCAGAGTTAAATGGGGCTGCGAGGTTCTAGACGAAAAGTATGCAAATTATGACGTCCAAGCGTGGCTTCAGGAATTCAAAGGTCTGATAGATAGTAACGGAGTTAAGCCCGGCAGTGGCTTCCACACCGCGGTGGGGAGAAAGGGCAACTCAAAGATTCTTGTCGCCTTAGATAGAGAACTTTGGGATGAAGCAGGACGGGCTCTCCAAGTCGTATATCTTGTGCTCGGGAAGCTTGACGATGGCAAACGCATGCAAGAGGTGTGGGAAAACATTCAGGGTAGCTTCGGCAATCAGATTGGCCAGCGGCTGTTTTCATGATAATAGGCAATGCCAACGATTTGGTGAAATTTGAAGCTGAATTTTGATCACAATGGTACCAAAAAGTTATGTCCATAGGAAGTGAACACTCTAATCTGGGAGGGGGCCGGTATAAGGAGAATAAAAATAATACAGTTTTGCGATCCAGCGGAAATCCTCAAAACTTAAAATTGACAGAACTACATCTTGTTCCCCTGCCTTGATTCTACAAATACTTATCCTCACCATCCATCATCGTTCTTCTGCTGGCCTTCATTCTCCCCAACAATTCTAATAACTTTCCAACAACTGTTTCCTTCCAACTATGCATATAAAAAATCTTCTCTTACTTGCACTCGCCGGCCTGGTGCTTGGAGGGAGAAAGAGACACAAAGGGCCCAAGAACCCGCTACTCAAAAACGACCCCTACACTACCGATCCTACCCACTGCCTTAAGACTCTACAGACCGAATTCAAAAATAAAGGTCTCTCTAGCTTGGAATCATTTCCAATTCTTGGTGGTAATTGTGTCGGCGCCCGAGTCGCCAATGAAAAGTTGTCGAAGCAACCTCAGTCGGCCCGCACCGAATGGCTATTGTATGCATGCTGTAAGGACAAAAACGGCAAGTTTGAGTTCTTGAGAAAGCTTCCATTGCAAAACTGTCTCGCTTTCAACGATGTGGATGGTGGCCACCTGACGTGGGAGAGGGCATGGAGGTAAGTTGCCCATCACACTCATCAATGTGTCCGCGCATATCGCTAGGCAATGTATGCTAACATGTCCCGAACAACAGTTACAGACTTTCGCCGACTTGCAAAGACTGTAAGGTGGTAGGTCAAGCGCTCAATGGTACTTCAGGCGTCCATCTGCGTTGCAGTTGCAATGCGCCAAATGCTCCACTTCGGTCTCATGAGGTTCCCTTGCACGCGGACATTTGGGCAGATGGCAACGTCGAGGATAACAAGATGAGCAGGTATCCCTGTGCTATGGGATCAGGAATGCTGGATTGTGGCTGGGCGAGATGTGTTCGCAAATATTGGGAGCCACTTTCCCCTATGGGCCATGTACTCGGTCCAATGTCCCCAGAGGCACAAGACCTGAAGTTCTACAAGCCCAAGGGCGGCAGGAAGTTCAAATGAGAATTCTGTTCTGGGCTCCTAACGGTTAAAGATGTTAGTCATGGATATTAAATGGAACCATCGAAATCATACAGTTATATAATAATGTAGTCCAGTAGAATCGCCACCTTCATCGCACGAACACACACAGTTATCTTGAACAGACGAAGATTGCATCGTACCGGAGTCAAACAAATCATAACATTATGGATGATACCAGGCTGTTAATGTCGATAAAGACAAAAAAGGAGATATCTGACCAAATCCTCTGCTGCTTATAGGTAAGTTCAATAAATAATTACTATTAGTTTCAACTAAACCTGATAACGAAAACAGCTCAATTAAATGATATACCATAGCATCTGCCCAAGTATCAAGTCCACTGCCACCACCTTGCTCCCGGGCCAAGATACCTCAGTAGTTTCGAGGCTCTGAAAAACAAACTAACATTATACCCATCCCTATCAGTCGATTTCTTGTCTCAATGCAACTAATAAACTGCCTCGAAGCCTGGCTGCCGAACACCCAATCGGCCCCATCTCTCCTTGGCGGGGGAAACCAAGTCCCTATTCTTCTTCTTCGCGGCCGTCACCTCCGTCTCTGACTTCGTAAGCTCCCACTTGATTGTCTCGTTCCACGTAACATTTGCCTCCTTCTTTTCATCCGCCGCGGTAACAGGAGTCCATTGCTCAACAGGTGGGATGTTGAGCTTTCCATAGCCCCTGAGCCTGTCTAGGGTCTCCATTGCGGTCTTCACGCCATCGCCACGAGTGGCCCAACCACACCGCCGCATGCCATCAAGGTTTGTCTCAGCTGCCTGACGGAGACGTTCATCCTTTTCTACGCCGCGGGTGGCGGTGATATGCTCGTCGAGGTCGCACACAACATCCAGATGTACGCGTGCTGCATCGCGGAGGCGCGAGGCGCGGCGGAGCAGGTACGACAGACGTTTAGCGAAGTAGAGAGCTGACTGATCCAGGCCACCACGGGATTGACGGACGTTGTAGTAAATTGTTTCGCATAGAGAAACAGCTTGGTCCAGGTGAGAAGCGAACTCGTGAGCACTGACCAGAAGGTCGCCAATGTTGAGGACAATGTCCGGTGTCCACACGCCGCAGTTGCGCTGGACCTCCCTGGACTGCCAGAGTGATGTGAGAAGTTTCTATTATGGCCAGAGTCAGTATGGATTTATCATTAAAACCTATTTGTGCCCTGAAACTTACCTCGAGCTCCAAGTAATTCTTTTGCTCGCCTAGAAGATAAACCAGGCTCGAAATGTCCTCCAAACGAAGGCCGGTGAAATCAATCTTATCCTCCCTCATAGAAGCCAACACGTGCTGCAGAACGTTCCGGCTGGTAGTAATCAAACGATCCTTGAGGTTTGCATCGGCAGACTTCCAATTAGCCACACCGATGCCAGCCAGAAGTTCGGCCAGGCGGAAGCCCCACGCATGGCATCGGCGATTGTGATAGAACCGTTGAGAGTTTGCAAATTCAAATGCACACCTCGCCACGCTGTCGGCCTTGCCCAGGTCCTTATTTTCGACCATAAGCTTCCTGACAACCCCGTATGCGGCCTTGCATGACACGAGGCCAAAGTCAATGGCCCCCCTGTCGGCAGCCATACCGCCGCCGATTTCGTTCAGGAGGGCGGCGTAAAACTCAAAGGTAACGTTGGCGTCTGCAGCGTAGGGGCCAAGGAACTTGGCATATCGAGTCGTAAATAGGGAAAAGAGCTTCATGTCTAGCACAGACACGAAACCTGTGCGGCCACGAGACTCCCAAACGAACCGGAGGCGAGCGGCGTGCTCGATAACGACTTCGATGCTCTTTGCATCTTTGGCTGTGGGCATAACAGCTATGTACTGCTCGTACAGGATTGTCTCGAGGAGAACGTCTGCCATAATTTCAGAGAAGGTGTACGCCACCTTCGCATCGGCATTCAATCCTTGCTCGAAGGCAATAAGGAAAACCAGGCTGACCTTTCTTTTCTTGCCAGGAAGGGCTATAGTGATGTTCTTCTCGCCACCATCGAAACCAGGGAAGAGGAGAAGGTACCGTAGCTGCCGGAGAAGGTCCTGGCCATGCTGCACCATTCCAGAGGCAGTGTAAATAGATGCCAATTTCTGCGCGGAAGTGTGCAGATTCATAGAGTCCTTGACGTTCATGACGATGTGGATGGCAGAAACCTGCAACAGTTGGATGATGCGAGAATGAGCCTCCTTACTGCCGGACTTCTTGTAGAGCAGGACGACCTCCTTGAGCTTGACTAGAGTCTTCTCGTGCCACCAGCCAAACTCGAGCTTGAGCTGCTCGTAAATCTCAAGATTCACTGCAATTGCACGCTCAATGGTAGTGGTAGTTGTCGCCTTGCCAGAGGTGACGAAAGTCACATAGAGCTTAGACAAGCGCTTCCTGATTGTCTTGACTGTTGTATCCGTGACGATAGTGGTGGTCGTATTCTTCCTGATGATTTCCTCGTATATCGTGACAGACTCGTGGTAGTGTTCCTCATTGCTTTCGCACAATTCCGCGAGAGAAATCAATGATTTTATGACGATGTCAGAAGAAGCTCTGAAAATCTTTATCGCGGTATCGCGGTACTCAGTTGTTATCTTGTAGCGGACCGAGAACTCGACCTTGGAATGGAACTCCAAGACATAGTTATAGCGCTGGTAGATGAGCTCTACCATCGCCTCCGTGAACTTGGTCTCGTGGTTATGGTGCACGAAGGTCGTCCACAAGGTAGCGCAAATCTTCTGAAGCTCAGCCCATCTTTGCTCAGCGTAATAATGGTTGAGGACAATGATGGCAGCGTCGAGGGCGCTGCCATGACAGCAACCGCCTTTGGTTGAGACGGTTACTATCTCCGAGTAGCAGTCGTAAGCCTCCTTACGACCAAGCTTCTGGTAAACAGCGGCCAGCTTGTAGATAACCTTGACCGTTAAACTGTGGCCGGCGGCCAGACTCTTGCGGCAGTGCTGTAGTAGTTCGACGTAAACGTCAATGACCTTCTCGTGACGGTGATACTCTTCGTAAAACTCGACAAGGGCGCTAGCAGTTTCTATTACCAACACATTCTCGACGTGGAGGCTGGATAAACATGCGCGATACATGCGGCGGTAGATCTCCTCTGCCCTGTCGAATTTCCTCTGGCGGTGGTAGCAGAGAGCAAGTCTCTTTGCGACCATGATTCTCTCCGAAACAAACACGCCTTCGAGAGTCAACTTGGTCTCAACTGACAAGACGCTCTTCCAAGTGACCTCTAAGGTCTTTCGAAGGACAACCTCGGCTTCGGACCAGTTCTCAAGCTTCAGGTAGAGATTCACCAGGGCTATGGAAGCTTTGAAGAAATTCTTATCAGCTTTACCACCCTTGCAGCGGCTGTAGTTGGTTTCCCAAATTTCCTTGGTGACTGTCTCCACAACAGTGGTGGTCGTATGGGTCTCGACTACCCTCTCAGTTATCTCCTCAACAACCTCGGTGAGATAGACGGCTGTGGATGTGGCTTCTTCACTTTCGATGGTCTTCTTCTCCTTGAACCAGCACCAGACCTTCTTGAAGATAGACATCGACACACTGAGAATTCCAAAGGACTTGGCGATAATACCAAGCTCCCTGAGGCGAATCATGATTTTCTCGGACTCGAAGGTATGATTCTCATACTCTGCCCACACACAGATCATAATGTTGCAAGCCTCTTCATTTCGTTTGATGCGCTGGAGGAACTGGATGTACTCAATAGAGATGTTTATCTTCTGGAGATGCAGCTCGGTGGTCGATTTAAGACGGCATGCCTCGAGAATCGAACGCCAAAGGGTGACGTATAACTTCTCCGCTTCCATGAACATCCTCTGGTTCTCGTATTCGCTAGCAAGACTGAAGAGGATTTTGATGCGGCGCACGTCGGTGAAGGACATCTCCTCAGTTGTTTCAAAGAGCAGGTGGCGCCAGTAATCAATGTCGTGGCTCTTCTTGTCGTCCGCGTTCAAGACAATTTCCATGCCCGAAAGCTTCTCGGCGATCGCACCTTCTCTCTTGGACCCCTTACCAAAGCGGAAAGTAAGTATTTCGTCAAGTTCCTTGTAGATGATCATTGCAGACTCCTCTTCCTTGACATCGACGTAAAGCTTTGCGAGCACTTCGTACCACTTGATGACAGCGTCACTGTTGCCCCCCTGTTTGCCCTTACACACCTCGATCATGAATTTAATCATCTCTTCTCGATGCGTGACTAAGACTGTCCGCTTAGTGGAAGTGATTGTCTCGGTGCATGTGAGAAACAGGTTCGTGCAGGAGACCACAAGTGGACTGAATTTGTAAAGAACAACTTGGCCGACGTATGAAGCCTTGTAGAAGAATTCGGATGCGATTGTGAGATCGGAGCATCTTCGGTGGAGACTGCCCAAGATGATGAGGTTCTGGAGATACGACCGATGCTTCTCGCCAAAACAAGCAGACCGAATGCGGAGACTTAGGTCATGCATTTCGATAGTCTCCTTGATCTCGTGCTCGCTCTGCCAGTTGTACCACTCCAGCATGGCAAAGAAGGTCGATTCTGGAAAAACTTCCTTGAACTCGGAGGTCAGGTTGATGGTGCTGTTCTGGCCATAGAGCGAAGACGAGCGGAAGTGGGAGATCCAGTGGCGCATCATGTAGCCGACGATTTGGTGGGCGTGGAAGCAGTCCTGGAAAATCTCTTCAGCAATCAACTCCATCGATGGCTCGCAGCTGTAGGTAATTCTGCTTTTGGCAAAGAGAAGAAGAGCCATGGTAATATGGCGATGAGCATCTTTGATGGCCATAAGGGTCGAGCCACAAAGATCCATAATGTGTTTCCGAATTGTGGAGTGCTTGAATCGCAAGGTGCCCCGATGAACGATAACAAGGCCCTTGGTGTTGCTGACGGGTCCCAGAACATCGGCACCGGAAGCAACTGTGCGTGTCGACAAGTTGACACCGAGCAGATCAGACATCTCTCCGACTGTGAGTGTACGTTGAGCGGCAGTCATGAAGGTGAACAAGTTGTACGTCTTGCTCTCGCCAAACTCCTCATTGAGGCTGATCTTTTTCATCAACTCCCCTGTGATAACCTTCACGTCGGACTTGCAATTGGCGATAGTTTTTTTAAAGGCACTAAAATCCGATGTTGCCGTGAAAAGCTTATCGGCAAGGTAGGCGAACAGGAACGAACCCTTGGCTTGGTCCGCGAGCTGTTTCACAAGGTTCCTCTTTGCCTCGTCGTTCTGGGATTTGAAGCAGCAGTTCTGCTGGAGTCTGTTGTCGAGGAATAGTTCAATGTCATTTCGGACGTGTTCGGGTGTGATGACCATATGCTTGCAACCATTGCCGCCAAGGTGGGAGACAGGCCGGGAAAAGGTAATGGCCTGGATGCTCGAGAGTTTGCTGATAGCGGTATGAAGTTTCTTATGGAGCTCCTCTGCTTTGGACGCCCCGCCTGACACTTCGTCCATGCCATCAATGATAATGGCGAGGCTGGTCTTCTTGTTTTTGTCGATGGAGGCAAGGTTTGAGCCAAGAACCTCCCAGAGATCGGCCTCCAGCCTCGCGCTGTTTTGGTAAGGAGATACGTTTCCAAAAATAGTCGCAAGCCTCTCAAAAAGAACGATATCGCCGACATTTGTTTCAAGAAGCTGGGACAGGAGGCTCTTGAGGAAGGCGATCGGTGTTGTTTCCGAAGGAACGTCACCCGCTGAGACGTCAATGTTAGTGTTTTCGGTTATTATTACAACGGAAGGTTCTATACTCACAAAAGGTATACGAGATGGTCTCAAATTGAGTGCGGTTTACGGGCCGTTCCAATCTCTCCCTCATCCACGCGGCAAGCATACTCTTGCCACAACCCTCACCACCCGTAATGGTGAAGATGTCATCTCCACTACCAAGAAAGTCGTGGAGATCATGCTTAATCCACTCGCAAGTCCCGTCAACACGTAATTTGCGGTTCGCGACTCGTCCGTAAACGATGGAGTTGACGGACTCCCTTGTGGGGAGAAGGTGCCGCCGGAGAGTGGTTATGTCGATTCGACGGTGCTTGTTGCCAAGCTTGTGCGCCCACATGTGGTTGTGAAGATGCTCCCTCTGAGACCAAATATCAGAAATCTGGGAGCCAAACTCGGCATCGAAATCAATCGTCACCGATCCGGTATAAATGCTGTTGATCCTGGTTCTGTAATGAACGGTAATATCCGCGACTAGTTGGACTAAACTGTTTAAAATGTGACTGAGCTCGTATCGGATAGCGTCACTTGCGCTAAAGAGGTCACTGAGTCTGATAGTGTGGTCGAGCAACAGGCCAAGCTCGTACAATGCATTGAAGGTTGGTTCCAATGCTTCAGCTTGATCACGACCCAGCTGCGCAAGAAGATTTAGCACTCAACCCAACAACGGAGTGTCATAGATAACACACCTCCAGCAATAAATAGCAAGTTGCCAAGGCGGTGTCGCGGATATCAGTGCAGCCTTGGACAAAAGATCCTACATGAACGGCAAATTCATCTAACTGGAGACCGAAGAATTCGGCCGCCATTAGTACACGATCCCATTGGCTGCCCTTGGTGGGCATATCGACTAGCCGTTCATCTGCAATATAGGCAAGATACGCCTCGAGGTCGATTGTATGGAAGTGCCGTTCGGTAACTTCGTCAACTTCACGGATAAGCTTCTTCTGGACCAATCTGGCCGTCTCCATGACGCGCATAACTTCATAAGAGGTGTGTGGTTCATCGGCGTTCACCATCGTCAATGCCTCCGTGCTGGTGACGGAGAAGGAATCACTGCCGGCATTCTCAGCGGCGGCAAACTTGGTGCTCTCTTCGATGGAGTTCTTGGCCAAAGAGGCCTGGCTGGAGGTCGTAGGGGCCGACATCCTGGTATTTGAGGAGGTTTCTTCTTCGATGGATCCGGTTTCTGTGTTGGAGGACTTAAGCGACGAAGTCGAATCACGATTTCGTCGGCCTATTTCTAAAAAAATGGGTATTTCAGTTACGAGTTCAGTAGAGAGGGAGGGTGAAGTGAAAAATAGTTGGGAACGCACTCAGAGGGTTTTTGCGAAGTCCAAGCATTGTTGATAGGTTTATGCTGGCCTATCTTCAAATTCCTGAGAGGTCAATGCCATCTTTTAAAGCCAGGCCGACAGCGCGAAGCCTTTAAGATCTTCATACTGTTCTGTCCCATTTCCGGAGCTCAATGAAAAGCCCTGAGTCTCACGCAAGGGCGATTTGGTTGCTCGTTTGAGAAGTAGGCGTCATTGAATCGCCTCTAAGACGATAGTTAGCTTAATGACAGTGTAAAAAGGTTTGATAGTATCCTTCCCATGATGCTCGCGTCAAGTAATGGCATAGCATTTACGAGGAAGCTCGGCTTAGTCTACCCGATCATCGTCGATCGAGCCAATACAAACGTGTTCCAAACACCAGCGAGGTGAATAGCTCCATAACCACCGAGGCGTTAAGCCAGATAAATAAAGTTTGATAATCTAAGTCATGTCTCGCTGTGTAACCAATCCAGTAGTCCGGAATAGACGACGAAACCTACAAGTCCACGAAACTCTAAATGCCGGTGACCACACAGCGTCTTAGGGGTATCCTACGTCTGTGGCTAGCAGACGTATTCTACAACCGCTCCCCGCATACAGAAGTGAATGGCAAACGTTGGCAAGGCTGTTCGTGCCGTTCCCGCCGGCAGTTGGCTCGTTCGACAAGCGGCTCAGGCCGGTAGTCGGCATGGGCCCGGTCCGGTCCGCGAACAGCGGGAACGCAAGTGCGGCTCCACACCCTCTCAAAAAGTTGCCCACTTGGTAGGCTGTTGTAGCGTGTGGCTAGTTCTTGGGTTCCAGTCAGCGAGGGACAAAAATGTCCGCACCAGTAGGTGAGTAGTGTGGTTAAATCCATTTCCCGAGGTTGATAATGTGGCGCTCCAAAAAACGACTGGACTGGGTCGGCGTTGCCGGGTGTAACGCATATCCAACACGAAAATCCGGGGTGTCTCTACGGTTGACTCAAACACAAAGTCGCAGTTAGCTGTAACAGGCAATTCATCTTTGAGAAGGGAGCCCATTGGTCTCTCTTGCCATTGCGCAGTCTCATCGTTCAGGTGGGGGCAACGAAAACAACGACGGGCAAGACAGGATGTGCAGACGGCCCCATGGCACCGGTAAGAATAAAACATCCTATCCATTGGGATTACAAAGTAGGCGTTCCAGCGAATGTATCGACGAAACGCCCAGTTTACTCCTCATGGCCTGGTGTTTGGCGGCGTTCTTTGATTGGAAAGAGTCGGTACTTGATATCCTATTCGCCGAACCCCGCTCTTTTGTGTCAATGTCCGTTAACAGTCAACAATATGGTATTGACGATCATGACGCAACGCCAGACTTGGTTCCACACTAAAGTAAGACAGGCATGCTTCGAATTCAGACAAATACCGGTGAGGGGTTTCAAATGATCGTCACTTGTCTCATTTTCTTAGATCTAGACAAGTCATTACTGTTATAGTACATTATACTACACGATTCAAAACTTTTGGCTGATACCAAGTGTCATGTGCAAACCAAGATCAAATAGCTTTCCGCTTCAGGTGATAACTTTCACGCTGATTGTTACAGTCTCGGTTATAATACCATGCACACTTCTGTATCCTTAGATGCTGTGTCCCACGTCACGTCCAACCTCATCGTGGAAACCCAATCCGTTGCGAATGCGGCTCTCAACTTCTACAACTTTCTTGGGTAGCATGAAGCCCAGGCCGAAGAATACGAAGAAGGCCCACTTCCATCGGAACGGGTTGAAAGTGATGCTGAAAGCAAACCACCATAGAAGCTCGAGGTAAGTGAAGAAGTCAAAGGCACCAGTGGGCGAGGCGGACTTGAGCAGCTTGGTCATCTCAATCCAAGACTTCATCCAGAAAGGATGGGGTCTCGTCATGGGGTCGATGAGGAACATGAGAAGAATCCTTGTGTAGATGCCAATGTGCCAGTTGCCAACAGTACCGATAGCAGCGACGTAGGTGCTGTGACAAGTTAGTGACAAATACCACTTGTGAGAGATAGAGACGGGCTTACCAGTTGATAGCAGAGATGGAGGGATGGTGCGGGGGGAACGTCTGGATATACCAATCGGGAGGGCTGTACGGCTCTTTGAAGCAGTCATCAGGCAGGAAGTCCAAAGACGGGCGCTTGAATCCAGTTGCCATGACGATAATATCGGCGGGGATGACCTGTCTCCTGCCTGGGCCTCCCTTCGGAACACCTTGGGATCTTCTGTTGACAATGACACCGTCGGCAGTGAATCCCTCGATATCACCACGAACCCACTCAGCTTTTCCAGATCGAATGGAGTCCATGACGTGGCTATTGACCATGGGCGTGTCCATGTAGATGCCCTTGCTGCGAGGCGCGATGTCTTGCAGGTCTCGGTAAAAGAATTTCCGGAGCAAGGTCTCAGGAATCCACGACAAACGCGTCTCTTGGCCAAGAATATTCATGGCGAGCAGCATGTTTATGATGGGATTGCGAGGAATGATCCACTTGTCGCTGCGGGACAGGATTGATGTCTTCTCGGCTTCCTCATCCACGGCGAACTCCAAGGCCTCGACGGCACTGGCGCCGCCGCCAATGACCACCATTTTCTTTCCCTTTGCGTTCTTTCTGTCTCGTTATTAGCCTTGTTTTTTTCGACCCGTAAAGTTAAAAGACTTCCATACCCGGTAAGCTGGCTGGAATGATACACATTGCCCTTAAAGGTGTCCAGACCGGGAAGTTGAGGCATCTTGGGCTCCCCGCAGGTTCCGACGGCAGCGATAACGCCCTCAAAGTGGCCATTGGCAGTGTTGTTGACGACCCATCGGCCTTTCTCATCCTGGTACACCTTCTCAACAGGGGTGTCGAATTTGGTTCGAGTTTCCAGTCCATATTTCTTCCAAAGCTGCTTGACCTGGCTAAGAATCTGTTGCCTATCAGGGTATCCACGCTCCCATTTGACAGAAGGATGGAAGCGAAACATCATCGAGTGAATCTGGAGACTCGACGAATTATTCACTTTCTGTTTGCTGGGTGTTAGCGAGACATTCCTCTCAAAGGCATTGGGGGCGGCCGTACGCTCCAGATTCCGCCCAAGTTCTCGCGCCCGCCAGCCTCAAAGATGACAACGTCAAAGCCATGGCCGATGCAGTGGGCAGCAGAGGTCACACCAGTGATACCAGCTCCAATGACAGCAATCTTGGGTCGGCTCAGATGGGTGCTTGGCTCGGGAGGAGTGGGAGAGAAGATTTTATCCGCAAGCCATTGAAAGAGCTGAAAGAGGAAGAGGAAAGGGTGGAAGATGGGGTTCTCGATGCGAGATTCGGATGGCATCGTGGCGTCCGGGTCTCAAGTCTAGGGTTTATATGCTGAATGGTAGACAGAGTGCAATTGAGCAATGGAATTGCCCTATTCTTGATGTTGGAAGAAGAAAGAAGGAAAGCAAGTGAAGGAGAGGGAGGGGGGAGACCAAGTGTATAAACCCTACGAACTTTGAATGGGAATGGCCGATTGGGGGAATGGTAAAGCTGGTCTAGAGAGCTCTGGGAGCTCTGGTCACCTTACTGGCATGTGAGCTTGATTGCCCTGGAGCTGGCAGAGGGGGAGTGTAGTGAGGTGAGAGTGAGACGGTTGACGAGCGGCCCACCAATTATGGCCGATTGACGTCACCAGGAACGCTAGGGGAACCGATTGAAACACCAAGTTTGAAGCATGTGAAGACGGGGTGAGCCAATTCAGTCCGCCATTGACATGCATGACTTGGGCCGTCGTTTGATCAAGCCCTCCAACGACCACTCAGAATCCTTTGGTTTTTTCTTGTGCCTTCGTCAGAAAAGCTCCCTAATTTCATCCCAACCAGGGAGGGGCATGGGGAAACCAAGGCCGAACCGCTACTCGCTGCAGGGCATTGATGCAGACACTACGGAATACATCGCCCGAGAACCATGACCCGCCTATTGAGTTGGTTGGGTGGCCTAGACCAAATAGGTAGTCCATCGGGAATTTAGGGCGTCACTGGCCGATCGGATTTGACTCCGCGCCCCTGCCGCCTCCCGGTTGACCCTTTGCCAAACGCTGCGAATCCAGGCACAACATCGCGCAAAACACACGATGGCGGCAGCATGATAATGTAAAATCGAGTTAAATTGACATGGGTTCCTAGGAGCTCGGCAGATTTTTCTCCGACCGCTGCTCGATGACTTGGGTGGGTATCTTTTTGTCTATCGCTTGCCTCTGTCCCGTCGGCCCGCCTCCAACACCTTGGCCCTCTTCTGGAATCTCTCGCCAATCTCGGGTCCGTGACCACTGCTCTTGGGCCCATCAGTCGTCTCCCTACCGCGCTTCCGGCTCTTATCGAGCAGATCGCGGGTGCCACCGCCGCTCTTGCGCGCCGTGAGTCTGTTGATGCGGTCAACGCCTTCGCTCAACTCCCTCCATTCCTCGCCACCGAATTGCATGCGACCACTGCGGCCCGTCTTTGCAGCCTCTTGTGCCTTGGCCTTTTTGCTCTGCGTCGGCAAACGGACGAAGTTGGTTTCTTCGTAGTTGCGGCGCTCGTCTTCAGTCTTGCGGTCTGCCGCCGTCTTCATCCTGCGGCCGCCAGAGACAATGGTCGTACCAATGCTGGGTTCCGCCATAGGTGCAGTCGACATCTCGGATTCGATGAACTCGTCCATGGTAGCAGACTTGAGCGGCCGACGGTCAGTCTTCTCTCGGCGTTCGGACGGCATGACTGTGGGTGCGATTTTCGGTGGCCGGTAGACTCCGTCCTTCTTAGCAGTAGCAACGGCAGCAGAGGCGGCGGCGGGTCGCACAAAGGCATCTGGTCGAGCTTGCAGGTTGGATGCCTTCACGTCTCCCTCTGCGCCCAGCCCGTCGTCGCTACCCGATTCATCGTCGGATGCCGAATCGTCTGAGTCGTCGGAATTTGCGCCCTTCGAAGCATTGACTGCCTGAGCGTTCCGTTCAGCGTCATCTGCGGCGCGAAGAATCTTCTCGATCTGGTACCGCAGCTTGTCCTCAAGCGGTCGCACGCCCTTCTCGAGATACAGTCTGAGCTCTACGAGCTTCTTCACGACTGCATCCGTAGTGTCGGTTGTGGTGTCTTTGTCGCTTGATTGCTTCTTGGCATTGCGCAATTTCAGCAGAATCAAGAAGACGAGGTTCTGCAAGTAAGAGAGAAGCAACTCGTTCTTGACGTCAAGGAGCGAGATTCCGTTCTGAGGAGGCTCGATCGAGGATTTGGGGGTTGCGTCGAGCGAAGTGGACAGCGACTGCGTCAATGAATCCAGCAGCGCTGGCAGAGTGCTTGGTGCGGCCATGTTTGACCTCTTGATAGTAGTTCAAGAAGCGTAGGGGGAGGGAAAGAGGAAAAAAAGTCGAGATCCACGGAGCAAAAACGCGACCAGAAATTTTTCTTTGCAACCACCACAAAACCGATCTGCAAGTGCGGGACCCGGTGCTGCGGGTTTAGTGGGCCCCGACTGACGGACCCCCACTTCCAGTGCTTCCGCGACATGCCCCTGGGCAGGGTGCAAGAGCCCCGGCCAGACAATGTTCCGGGGTGAAGCTCGGACCGCCGTGGCTGGGTGACTAAGCTCCTTTCGGGACAGATGTTCGAGGCAACCAGGAGCTCCTGTGGATGAGAGGTGATACGAAGCTCACGGCCCTGACAAAACACCGGCAATTGGCCATCTGTCCAAATAGAAGCACTCTGCTTACAACAAGCACAATAGCGAGCTCCACGTATTCCACCCTGAGCAATACTCAACACAAGTTGCCAGGTGCAGAAGGAATCCGCATGATCCACCGGCTATAGGCCGTTTCGCGATACAGATCCAGGGTACGTAATCGCGATCCATGGAGCTATTCCCATCAGTTTCATGTTTCACGCTACTTTCCTGCCGGTCAACAACACTCTTTCGCAATCGACCGAAGCTGACCGTGGACACTTAACAGAGCTATAGTATCTCGGTCACAATGTATTTACGGGATATGGCACCTTCGTCGGCGCTCGCAGTCTCGCTGCTGGCCATTCCGCAGCTTGCCTCCGCCTTCTACCTGCCCGGTGTTGCGCCGACATCTTACAAGAAGGGCGACATTGTTCCTCTCTATGTCAACAGCATTAAACCAGTGGCCGCTCCCTCCGACTCGCGACTCCACTCGATTGTGTCTTACGACTACTATCATCCTGGCTTCAAGTTCTGCGAACCCGAAAATGGCCCGCAGCCTGTGACGGAGAGCTTGGGTAGCATTCTCTTCGGAGACCGCATCATGACTTCCCCCTTCGAGATCCTCATGAAGAACGACGAGAAGTGCAAGCCGCTTTGCATCCAGAAGTACGCTCCGGCTGCCGTTGGATTTGTGAAGCGCCGCATCGAGCAGGGCTACAGCTTGAACTGGCTCGTGGACGGCCTGCCGGCTGGACAGCAGATATACGATGACTTCACGAACACGACCTTCTACAACCCCGGATTTCTGATGGGAGGATCCGACGAGAACGGCAACATCATCTTCAACAACCACTACGATATCAACATTGAGTACCACCCCGTCAACGGTGACGCCACGCAGTTTCGCGTGGTTGGTGTCGTGGTCGAGCCGAGCTCGCGAGCCTACCCGGACCGTATTGACTGCAACAAACCGATGGAGCCCATCATCTTTGAAGAGGATGGCACTGAGAAGGTGGTCAAGTTCTCGTACTCTGTGTACTGGATCGAGTCTAAGACGGCTTGGGCGACCCGTTGGGACAAGTACTTGCACGTCTTTGACCCCAAGATCCACTGGTTCTGGCTTATTGACACTGCCATCATTGTCGTCATCTTGATTCTCACCGTCATGTCCATTCTTGTCAGAGCATTGAAGAAGGACATTGCCCGATACAACCGCCTGGATCAGATCAACTTGGATGATCTGTCTGGTACGTCAGCACTGGAAGATGGAGTACAGGAGGATTCCGGTTGGAAGCTCGTTCACGGCGACGTATTCCGAAACCCATCGCACCCCCTTCTCCTGTCGGTACTTCTCGGCAACGGTGTCCAGCTGTTCGTCATGACCGGCTTCACCATCTGCTTCGCTTTTCTCGGCTTCTTATCGCCCTCCAACCGTGGGTCGCTTGGGACCATCATCCTTCTTCTCTATACCCTTCTGGGCTTTGTAGGCGGCTATGTCTCTGCCAGAACTTACAAGTCCCTGCAGGGTGAGAAGTGGAAGATGAACATCGCGCTGACTCCGATCTTGGTGCCGGGCATTGTCTTTGGGGCATTCTTCTTCCTTGACCTGTTCCTCTGGGCGAAGGAGTCTTCCGGTGCCGTACCGTTTACAACCATGCTGGTCATCATCCTCATCTGGTTTCTCCTCTCGGTCCCCCTTTCGTTCGCTGGATCATGGATGGGATTCCGCGCGTCCCCTGTTGAGGCGCCTGTTAGGACCAATCAGATCCCCCGCCAGATCCCCCCTACTACGACCTACCTCAGACCGATCCCAAGCATGCTTATCGTTGGTCTCCTGCCCTTCGGTGCCATCTTTGTTGAGCTGTACTTCATCATGAGCTCCGTCTGGTTTAGTCGCATTTACTACATGTTCGGCTTCCTGTTCCTCTCATACGGCCTCATGATTGTCACAACTGCCGCAGTCACTATTCTTCTGGTGTACTTCCTCTTGTGCTCCGAGAACTACAACTGGCAATGGCGCTCGTTCCTTGCCGCAGGCATGAGCGGTGGTTACATCTTCCTCAACTGCCTCACGTACCTCTTCACCAAGTTGAACCTAAGCAACCTGGCTGGCACCGTGCTCTACATTGGGTACAGCGCCCTGATTTCGTTCCTGTTCTTCATTCTCACAGGTAAGTTCTCGTGTGTTCAGCCGTGTTCGGATCGCGCTAACGGAGGCTTGCAGGATCCATTGGCTACTTTGCCAGTTGGTGGTTTGTCAGGAAGATCTACGCCTCCATTAAGATCGATTAAAAGGCATTGTATTGGGGCGTTGGCATGTGGCAGCTGGATGCCCTTGTATGAACATTGTTGTACGAATACTCATCATCAGCCCTTGAGCGTTACATTGTAGTATTGACGAGACGTTCGTGGCACAGCGCACAGCGTGGTTGATTATGATATTCAAAAATGATTCCTGTTAGATGGTAGACGGTATGGTTGGTAGATGAAAAGGGCTGCCTTCAGCTTCCCACGAATAACAGCGCATGTTTAACTTGCTCCTTTAATGTCCCGAATGATTCGTATTGTACATTGCCCCCTGGCTACACTACTCACCAACTATTCGTCGTCGTCGTCATCATCCATAAGACTGGTGAACTGGAACTGCTTGCTCTTCCCGGCCGACGAAGCGCCGGCGCCGACTGCCATACTGTCGCGCCGGTACGCCTCCTGCTGCTCGCGGCGGATCTTCTCCATTTTCTCCTGGTATTCCTTGTTCTTCCTCTCGATCTCGAGTCGCTCCTGCTCCTCGCGGGCCTTGCGCTCTTCCTCCTCCTTCCGCTTCGCCTCGGCGATCTGCTGGGGATCGTAGCCGCGTGGGTCGATGCCCTTGTCCTGCAGGTCCTGGTAGATGGCCATTGCGCCGCTGCGGATCTGGAATTCGTTGGGCCAGGGTATGAAGCTTGCGTTGAAGTGAGGGTCGAGGTGGTTGCGGAGGCCGTCGGGAAGGGACGTCGCGCCACTTGTCGTTGTGGTCTGTTGTGTCCCCTGGAGATCCTGCGAGAAGCTGGCACCGCCGTTTGCTGCGCCCGAGGGGTCTGGGGTCTGGGCTTGACTGGGTGTCGGGGCGGCGCTGACGGGCTGGCTTTGGATGCCGTTTGCCCCGCCTGGGGTGTTGGGGTTGGTGGTGATGCCCGCGTTCGTGTCAGGCGCAGGGGTACCGCCACCGGTCGCAATGCCGCCGTTTGTGAGGGCCGCGGGCGGGAGGGTGGTCTTGCTAATACGGCGAGCGTAGTTCAAGAGCTCGTCGTATTTGACCGAGTAGTGGGGCCCGTCTTCGTAGATTGTGATTTGAGTCGTCGTGATATCCTTACGGGTTGTCGCGAGACTGGAGAGAGTCTCCCGGATTTGGGCATCGAGGGACGCGGTAGTCGCACGGAGCTCCTGTAGGCGCAGATTGTTGTTCTGGTGGATCTGAACTGCGGGCGAGACGTCAGCTGGGTGCTGGCACAGCTTCGCGACAATCACACTTACCATCGTCGAGGCCTTTGGCTAGGTCGTTGTCGGCTTCATGAAGGTCCAATGCCTGCTTCGCGTGGGGGTGGTACTTGGCAACCGACTCGATGAGACCGATGAGAGCCTTTTCGACACGCTCGAAGCGTGCATCGATAATTTTGTCCATGGTGATGTCCAAACCCTTCTTGCCCGCCAATGTCGTTGGCTGAGCTACAGGTGTGATGAGAGGAATTGCGTGCAAGGCTGAGCTGGTTCCGCTAAACCGAATTGCGGGTCGGCCGAAAGCGGACGGCGATTGGCTGGAGCTTTCGATGTTCGCTCCTGGCCTGTAGCCTGAGGCGCATTGGAAATCCGGCCGGCTTTTCCCGCTAAGAAACTCGCTCAACATCATCATCCTTTCGCGATCTCCCTCTTGCACTTGCAATTGAACCCGCCAGTTCGTCTGCACGACCACCAGATCCAAGATGTCTTCTCCCGTAAGTCACTGCCAATATCCGACGGCTCCATACACATTCCGGACCTCTAGAGCTTCCTGTGAGCGACCAAGCACTGACAAAATTCCTCGAACAGGCCCGTGTCGCTGTCTTCCGCAGCAAGTTCGGCCCCAGGTACGCTCTCTCGATACTCCCGGCGATTCGCACCGCTGGCATCCGACCTGTCTACGAGCCATTCGAAGCGGGAAATTTTGGGGGCCGCGCCCTGCAATGGGATCGCACGCATCGGGATAGTGGGCTGACCAAATGACCATAGATACAACACCATTCCCAACGTTGGCGGCTGGACCATCTCCCACGCTGTCAAGTTGTAAGTCTGCCTCTGGTTATAATGAATAACGCGTGGAACCCAAGTTTCTGGTCTCGGAGGACGTGACACGATGAACCCGTCCATATGTCGACTTGCCGTCCCACTCCGGGGCTAGAAAGGAGGGACGTCCGAATGCCGAGCGATCGGGAAATATGGACAATTGCAACGATTGGAACAGTCTGCTGACAAGTGAATGCAGCGGAACCCGTGCTGCTGGTTTCGGCGCCGCTGCTGGCGTTGGTGCCCTCTTCTACACTTCTGGCATTCCCAGAATCCAGAGGGACATCCTCCAGGTTCGATACACAACCCCGCAAAGACTTCATGGCACCAATGCTGACCCCTATACAGAAGGTCCCTGTCATCGGCCAGACCTGGATCAAGGAGATCCCCGCCTCTGACAACGTAAGTCCCCTTGGAGATGGTCCATATAGGCAATATGCTAACCCTCCCCTGTAGCCCTTCTAAATGCACTTTGACCGACGCGTGCTTTGTTACCGTAGACAATGGGAAAGCATTGCAAGGTGGAGATGTGAGATTGGGGAGTGTTCTCCCTTCGGGGCTTGTATAAAAGATACAATAGACTCTTGAACTTCAATTTGGTGTGATGCCTTGAAACGGTGATAGTAATGCCGTCCGCCACCTCTGCTACCTTTCTCAGAGGGGATTTGTAGATTTTGGTGGCGTTACATGAGCGAAAACTGCTGAAAAACAGCTTCTATTGCCATACAAGTCAAATTTCGTTCGTGATATAGCAACTGCACTGTGTCAATACAGTGCGAATACGCGTAATCGCCCCCGTTTGGACACCTGGTGAACTGTTCACTTTATTTCAACTCACTCTCAAGTGTAAGAGCCTTTGCTGCAGGAGCCAGCTCGGATCCTCTGCAAGGCAACTCGCACATCAATCATCTTCTTTTTCTTCCACTCTTTTTATCTGTTTTCTTCTAAACTCTCCTTCGGACATTTAGGCCAACACATCTCCGTGGCAATTGAACAGTCTTGTCTTCATACCTCGGTCCTCCGGGGCGTCTTACAGCCACGATGAAGGCCATTGAAGCTTTTGTCGACGGACTCAACATCCTGTCTGTCATTACTCTTTACTCACTGCTATGGCTCATCACTCCGAGGCTCCCGAACCCGAGCCCATCGGGCCCAAAGACAAACAAGCTCTATGATGTGCTCATGCGCACCTCGTACATCATCATCTTTCTCCTTGGATGGATCTGGTGCAGCAACGTCATGGCGCACGTGGACAGGCCATACCTGGTCAGCTTGATATCCATTACCTCGAGATCGTTGTAGCAGAATACTGACGTCTTCTAGGATGAAGTCTTTCACATTCCTCAAGCGCAGAAGTTTTGCCAGGGCAGATGGACTGAGTGGGACGACAAGATCACCACTCCGCCAGGGATGTAAGTCCTGTTTTTCAGGCCTCTACGCTTCTCCCTGCTCACTGCTGATGTGCCCAGCTACATTTTTTCAAAGTATTACCTCCAGGTCATGATGCGACCAGAGTGCTCCGTACTCGACCTGCGAGGAGTCAACATCATCGCCATCATCGGCGTCGGCATCCTCGCAACCCACTGCCGCCACTTGATTGAAACCCGACGCAGCGATGCCAAGTCTCCAGCACCCCCCGTCGTGCTGTCCTTCTACTCCATCCACTTGGGCTGGAACATCGCCCTCTTCCCGGTCCTCTTCTTCTTTTCCGGCCTCTACTACACAGACGTGGTCTCGACTTTGTCTGTCCTGGTGGCTTACTACCACCACCTCCGCCGAGTTCGCGAGGAACGAAGCTCTTTTCTGAGTGATTTGACAGCCATTCTCCTTGGTGTCGTGGCTCTTTTCATGAGGCAGACGAACGTCTTCTGGGTCGTCGTCTACATGGGTGGCTTGGAGGCCGTCTCGGCCATCAAGACCCTACGCCCCAAACCCGTGGTCAGGCCCACCATGACGACCCTGAACGATTACGTCAAGTTCTTCGCCTGGAGATACTCCGTTGGCGATGTTCACGACCCGCCTCTTAATACTGCCTGGCCAGATGGTATTTCCCCGTGGCACCCTTCTCCCAAAAGCCTTCCGCTAACGTTTGTCAGACTTGGTTTTCAGCGCACTGAGCATCGGCATCGCCGCCTTGTCAAACCCTTTCCGAGTTTTGAAGAAGGTCTGGCCGCACATCACCACCATGGGCCTCTTCGCTGGCTTCGTGGCCTGGAACGGCGGCGTCGTACTAGGTGGGTTTCGCCGGGCTGCCCTCACGAGGTTTTCATCTAACGCGCAACAGGTGACAAATCCAACCACGTCGCGACAATTCACCTCGCCCAGATGCTCTACATCTGGCCGCTCTTTGCCTTCTTTTCATTCCCACTCTTCCTCCCTTCCGTCGTTGGTCTCCTCCGGTTCGTTCGAGGTGTCTTCAATGCCATCTTCAAGAGTAACACGCCCAAGCCCGCAGTGTCTAGCGATGCCACCCCCGCCCGCAAGCATGCGCTGGAGGCATCCACTTCGTCTGGTTCGTCCAAGAAGCCAAAGCTCAAGAGCCAGGAGTCCACAGAGCTGCATAACTCCGCAGCGAAGCCCTCTGATACCTCCTTCGCGCTGAACACCCTCCAAGCACTCATCCAACAGAAGCTCTACCACCTCTTGCTCACCCCTTTCCTCATTTTCCTGACCCTCCTCGTCGTCAAGTTCAACACAATCATCCACCCCTTCACCCTCGCAGACAACAGACACTACATGTTCTACGTCTTCCGTTACACGATCCGCCGACCGGGCCTCTTCCGGTACTACCTCATCATCCCATACACCGTCGCCCGCTGGCTGTGCTGGGATGCGCTCGGCGGCTGTGGCCAGGGTGGTGTCCTTTCGGACCACACGGACGAATGCTCGGGACAGTACAGCCAGCATCACCCCAGTCCCTTCGACAACAAACCGTTCGGCGCCTCGGGCCTGTTGAAGCGCGTGGAAACCCCGCCGGCGACCGAGCCGCTGGAAGGACCAGACGTGCACTCAGTCGCCGACGAGAAGCGCGGGGACTCGGCTGACCCACTGTACCACCCCTACGCCCTCATCAAGCTCGACGAGCCGACGTCGAACAGCACGGAGCCCACCTCGTCGTCCACCGCGATCCTCCTCGTCGTCGCCACCACGCTCTCGCTCATGACGGCGCCTCTCGTCGAGCCGCGCTACTTCATCCTCCCCTGGGTCTTCTGGCGCATCCTCGTCCCGGCGTGGAGGCTCCACGAGCACGCCGCCACGCACCCGGCCCTCGCCAAACTCGAGCGGCTCCCGGGGCTGGGCTCCATCGCGAGGTTCGGCAAGCAGTTTGACGTTCGCCTCGTCCTCGAGACGCTGTGGTTCGTGCTCGTCAACCTGGTCACCATGTACATCTTCATCGCCAAGCCGTACAAGTGGGTTACCGAGGATGGCTGGACCCTCGACGGCGGCCGGATGCAGCGATTCATGTGGTAGGACAGCCACCATTAATCTTTCACGGCTGCTTAGTTTGCACGTCTCAACAATGAATAATAAAAAATTGTTGCGGTAGAACACTGTATAGCCATTCTACTCCCGGCTTATTTTGCTAGGCTTTTTATACTTCTTTTCTTTTTACGCCTTCACATGTGCATCTAACCCATGCCGGGCTCATAAGAGTCGTTCTGATGAGAGATAAATCATAAATCCGTCCAAACGCCTGTGAACCCCCCGAACAACCGTGGGTTCGGATGTGTCTCCGTTGCAGAGATCGTTGATTTGTTGATAATGCCGTTTGCCCCGTGCCGCCTATGTACCCGAGTCATATCCCGATGTCCTTCGTCATGTTCATCATCCTTTCAATACGCTCCGCCGCGGTCACCCGCGGCCGTTCTTCATTCTATAAGCTCAGTCTGTCCAAACTGAGGCCGTCGTTACTCCGCACCCTACGGACGACGCCCAGCTTGAAGAACTTCTCGTCGCCGCCGGCCGTCCGGCCGCCGATGTACCACTTGTCGGCACCAAGAACATCGCGGAACCCTTCGCTGCTGCTGTCGCTTCCACGCCGTCTGTTCGGGCTGCCGGGTATGGGGACGCCGCCGCGCGGGGAGTGTAGGGGATACTGGTTCACGACGCCCGATGACGAGCGTGCCGCCGTGTTGGCGGCGCCGCTGTTGCCTCCGCTACTTGAAGATACATTCGACGATATGGCCCGCGGCGCCGAGGCGGGGGACTGTGTGGCGTACGATGCCGACGATGACGTCTGGGTCGAGTGCTTATTTGGTTGTTGCGACGAAAGCGTCGCCGCTGAGGGGGACTGTTGTCGGAAGGAGGCGAAGAAGGTGGAGAGGAAGAAGGGTCGTTGGGAGGGCATCGTGTTTATATCTGACCGTGGTGTAGCCGGTCTCCTTCGCCGTTTGGGGGATGATGAGATGCGGTTCGATATCACGACCACCGTGGATGGGCGGTGGGGGTTTGCGTTTTTCCTCGGGAGAGAGGGGAAGGAGGGTGTTATATTTCGAGGCGAGGCCCAACAGGGAGGAGGTTCCCGCTTTGTGGAAAGGATAAATTTGAATCCTCGGTCGGGGACCCCTATTGCCCTTGGTGTGAGACTTCCCAGGTTGCTGGGGATTATGCTGTCATCCGTGCCCGAGCCGGGTCGATGCTGGGACAGGGCGTCCAAGCTTGCACTACAAAACAGTTTCGCACGGGGAAGGGAAACGAGGAGCCGCTACAAGGGCTAAACGGACATGGACAGCCTCGTGGTTTCCGGCGTTTGTCTAGAAGGTATTCCGACGGTCGGTGAAGAAGCGCTGCCCGGAGAGGGGAAACGTCTCGGTCCCGTTGGTGATATATAACGGGAAAGGAAAGGTTGAGTCAGTCTCGATCGTGCGCGCGGTATTTCGATCGCGGAGAAGCCCGGGGGGAGGTGATCGGCGTGTAGGGGTGCAGCAGCGTAGGCGCAAGCGCAGGCAAAGACAGGCAAACAGACAGGTGCTGGCGTGGGAGTGCGGGATGCCGGCGGGACGGAATGGGATGGTGGTTGTGTATGTATGTGTATGCACTGTTGTATGTATGTCGGGTAGAAGGCGGCGTGTGTCGGAGCTGGCTGTTCGTGTGCCTTGTCGAACCCTGGTCCAACGTTGAGCGAAGGACGGCCAAGTACGGAGTATCGGAAGCAGGTTTGTGTGAATGAATCCTGACGTCGACTCACTTGTGGCCCGCCAAACTGGATGAGGGAGGGGGGCAAGGGGAGATACGGCTGGAAAGGGAATGGTGATGGAAGGGGGGCACGGGGTTGTTGCTTGGGGCGAGATGCCGCAACGCTCTACTTCCCCCCCCCATTCGGCCAATACCGGAAACGGGACACTGGGCCTGGCGAGGGCCTGGCGTGCACGGGGGGCTCCACAGTGAGTAATGACGGGGTCACGATAGGTCGAGCGAGCCCCCATTGACAGCCCCGAAGGGGGGAATGCAAAGATACGTACCAGCTGACCTCGATTGTGGGGGGCTTCGGCTTCTTGGGAGAGTGTGGGGCAAACCCCGGTGTTTCCTTGTCCCGTCCATTCAGAAGCCGCTTATCTTATCCGAGGTCGAGTCTCTGGGGCCAGAACTATGACCCGATAACATTGCGCCTACGCATTCATTCCCTCTCTCCGTGACACCTGAACCATGAAGTGAAGTATGACAGTCGACTCCTCAGTGGCTTGCTCCCCAATTCTTGCCGTTTGCCTTTTTGAGCCTCGCGTCAGGGACAGTCGGTCAGAACTCTGACGCCTTTTTTTTAGGTTCTTGTTCCAAACCCATCCATACGTATTCTGTACACCATCCTCCATGAAAGAAGCATGCTCCCTGCTCTTGAGCATGATCTGATAATCCCTTCCGAGTAATTACACAGTAGTCCCTTTGATTCCGCTCCCACCCCATTGGTTGGGCCTGGGCAAGGCTTGCCAGCACTGCGCAGATCTGGAACCGAAACGCCAGGAGACGCAGCTCACCACCTTGCAGGATTGCAGGATTGCACGTCTTCTATGCAGCACAGCTAGGGGCGTGCAGCAACGCTCCCGCAACTCGCCAATGGGGTTTCTGGCTGCGACTTGTCGTTCGGGTGCCTTTTATGTCCCGTCAGTTGTGCTTATCAACTCTGATGACGAGTTGCTCGCTCGCTCGCTGTGTTTGCTCCGAAAGGAACATCGACCTAGCGCCATTTACGCTACCGGTACCTCCTCCCGTCCGTCATGCAAGGTGATCACGGCTAGGTTTACAGGCAACCTGATCCTTTAACCGCTGCATTCACGGGCACTGTGTCGCAGCTCTGGGGTCGACGAGTGTCGCAACACTGGCGGCAACTGTTCTACCAAAAGATGAACCCTGCGTGGTTTTTGGCGACGTCGAGGGGTTCGACGCAACGTCGGAACGGGATCGGTCTTCCTGTCCCCCTGCCCTTGAAATAGGTCTCTTGTTGTGGAGAGAGTGCCTTCGTTGGTTTATTCGTCTGAAGTAATCGGTAACTGACGCTGTTACAAACACCACAACCCCGCAAAGCGCCTAACATCCCACAGATTCGTCCCTCGTTTTCTAGCAAACATGTGCCTGTTCTTTCCCCACACCCAAGACCTAGACACCCTCGATCCGAAATCGCGGTTTGTCCCGATGTCAGTCAAGAGTCATCCCTCGAGGGCCATCGTATGACGGTCTTCCAAACAAGGCTGTATGTGCCCTCCTTTCCAAAAATCCCGAGCCCGAAGTTTCCCATTCCACCACTCTTACCGAGTCAGTCCCGGCCTGTCGGTCCCCCCCCTCTCACAAGTGTCTCGTCTGGTACCTCGATCCCGTTTGACTCTCGTTCGGCGGCAGACCTGCGGGGTTTTGCGGGGTTGCTTGGTCTGGAGTAAGCCACCGCCGGCCTGCAACATTGCGCCAAAGACCAACTTTCCGCTCATCCATTTCTTGGCGTTTCGCTTTGCCGTCTGAGGATGTTGTTTGCCCGTCTCAAGTGACCAAGTGAGGGCTCACGGCGAGTCTGTTGGACTAGATTTACCTTTGGCAGATATAAATAATTTTTCCCCAGTGAACGGAGAAAATAGTGTCCAACAATACCCACGGTTGAGTGATTGAGGTCCGTCTCGGCGCTTGACAAGTATCAAACGCCAGCAGCTCCTTAGCAAGACCTACCGGTACCAAGTTTTGCTCAGACAAAGCGGGGTCCTATCTTGGGGCTCAACGAAATGGATCGCCTTCTTCCCCTGGGTAATGTGGTACCTTTCTTCTTTCAACCACGTGCGGTTATGTTGCCTAATCGAATCCACTGGAGTGCTACAGATGTCGGAAGTTGCCACTTTTGCTCCAAGTCGTACAGTTGTCAGCAAGCCCCTCCCAGATGATTTTGCGTTCCCAGCCTGCGACTCAAACTCAACCCCGCCACCCGCTAACCCCATGATGGATGGCTACACAGCTAGATTGAGTCCGACACTCGAATATGCTAAAACTTGCCGAGCGACTAAGAAGGCACACAACGAATCCAAACCATCAGCTTCAGCCAAGTGGCTGCCATGTTTGTGATGCTAAAAAGGCTGTGATTTACAACTGCCCATCCACACAAAAGTATTACTTATCAAGTCCGCATCCTCACCTAGTGAACGACACTGTCAGCATGTTGTCGTCTCTATACACGTCTCCCATCTTCAGAGTGGACTTGGGGGCAATTCTGAATAGGTTTTTACTGTGACGGTCGAACTGGTCTTGTGCAGCCCCCTTTCGTCGCATTTGCTCCTGTTATTTACCCCCCTACACTCCACTCGCTAAGACTATGATCCTCTGAGACAATGTTTGCCTAGTGGCCTTGGGAGGCGTGCAAATCCCCTCAAGGCTGGCCAAAATAAGCTGCAATTCTATGCCAGCTGACACCGAGGGATCGCTTGTTGTGGCTGTCAAAAATACCATGAAGCCTCATTCGCTGGCCTCGTCAACTGAAGCAGCAGCCATGCGGCTCTTCTGGCAATAGGATGCAGTACTCAGCCCCTCGTGGCTGATCTATAGAAAGCGCCAATAGAGAATTTGTGCCAAGGGAGAAATAATTACTGAGGAATAATTTGTTTAAATCTATCCTTTTATTCTCACCTTCTGAACAACCCGTTTCCAGAATCATGATACCATCAACGTTTTCGCAAGTTAGCAATTGCAGAGCACCGTAGACATAATGAGCGTCCAAGCCGGTGGACGACTAGCCGTTCTGGCCGTCTTTCTCGCTTACCAAAGCCTTTATTTTGCCCTCGAGTTTTCTCTCTTCGTACCGAAGGCTCTGTCCTCCAAACCCGCCGATCCACGCAGAGTTCTGTTCCAATACCTACAGCCGGTGTTGCTCGGCTTCCTCGGGGCCATCATCGTACCCATCATCTTCCAGTTCGATCAGAACGACATAATCGCCCAGAACAGCCAAAATTCCAGCTGCAGAGCCTTCCTCGACCCCGACATAGGTGGCGATGGCATGCGGGTCGCGATCTGGGTCCAAGGCTTCGTCCTCCTCCTGATTGCCTTTATTGGAACATTTCACGACGCCATGACGGGGGCAAAGGAGGTCGGCGCAGGTCTGGCAATAACGCATTTTTCTTTTGCCCTCGCGCTCCTTGCCCAGCTATTGCAGGCGGACCCGGAACGAAGACCGCGCAGGAGGCTCACCCCGGCCAGCGCAATTATAGGGGCCATGGTGCTCGATTCTCAGAACAGCGCGCTGTCTATACAGCTCATCACCAAGGAGACGCTAGCCTCCAGATGGCAGGTCGGGGTTATCGTCGTCTGCCAGACCCTGGGTATCGTCATTGAGCCGATTCTTGTGCAAAGCTTCCGCTCCGGCAGTGGCCCAAACGGATTGCTGGCGCCTGACAAGAAGGATTGCAACTGCCTCTCGGTCTTTTGGTGGGGGTGGATCACGAACTGCCCAAATAGGCCGTCGTATGTCCCCCACAGCGAGATGCACATCTTTTGGGCTTACTATGCCCTGCGGTGCGTATTTTTTGTTCACAGCAGCCTCCACGCGCTGCTCAGCACCCAGCGGTTTCACCGAGCGGAGAAGCATGGGACAAGACTTAAAAAGATCACGTACCCCCAGTTTCGTCAAGATAACCCCAATAGCTACTCTCCATGGGGAGAGAAACTCCGCTTGTGGCTGACAGGGCGATCATACAGGACGTACGTAGCCCAGCCAACGACCGTCTCGCTCATGTATATTGTGTACGGTATGTTCATGATAACGTCCATGGCCGCGGTTGAAATTACCATGGAGAAGGGCAAAGCCATCTTTCAGCTCGAGGAAAATCACGCCTTTACCTTTGGCCAGCTTGTCGCCGTCATCGTTGCTCTTCTCACCGTTGGGAGGGCGCTGTGGCTGTTTCTTATAATGTTTCTCAAAGATGGAACGCTCAAAAATCTACGAAAGAGTAGCTTTAAATGGCCCCTCCAGAACTTCTTCCCAGAGAAGTGAAGTGGTTGACGTGAGGACTGGTAGCCGCTACGAACGGCGAGGCGCAACTAAGATTTACAGAAGGGTGTATGGGTCGTGTTTTGGTAAAGGATTACAGGTACTTATCTGGAATCGGCAGTGATGTTTCGAGCATTAAACAAAAGGAGGCGGCTACTTTGGTTCACCACAGCACTTTTGTTTCGGAAGGGTATTGGATAGATTTGGCAAGTCCAATATTTCATTTGAATATAGATCTATAGACGTATTAGAGCAATTGCATATCGGCACCCGCAGGATATCAACTCTCAAAGATGTCACGTTTAACAAGTTACCCATGATTAGTCACGATCTATATACCGGTAGAGATAGATTGTCTTGGGGGCCTGACATATGTATTACTCGAGTCGTATTTATCCCGTCTTCACTTGGGCCAGACCTGTCGAGTTGTTCGGCCAGATATGCTTCACCCGTTCTTCTTGACTATGTAACTATGATTCAAGAGACTTGACCTGTATACGTAAATGCCATTGCCCCCTTGAAGCCCGGAGTAGCCCCCGGTCGATACCCACTTTCGGCCGTTGAGTCTCGGCCGACGTCTGCGGAGTGGTGAGCCACAGCACGTGATCGGACGAAGATCGGCCGAGGCGCAAGCCACCCATTTCTAAGCGGAAGATTCCAGAACGCAACGACACCCGCACGTCCCGGGCGAAAGTGGGGTCGGGAACGAGAGAAGACCCCTAGAAATCCAATCTCACACCGGGCGCGGGCTGGCGGGGCCCCCGCCTTAACGTGGTCTGGCGAACAGCAGCGACCACACGCAGCAAGCAACAGAGGTACACCGACGGCAGCGGGCAGCGAGTCTACTTACAATCTGCACATCTACGAGGCTGAGACGACAGCGGTCGGTATGTCCAACGGCCCCCTTCACCTGGAGTAATGTTACCGTAATCATCGACGTCGATTCCGACCCCCCGACCGATCCCTACCCTCCTGCACAAGTGGAACAACTTCCCGGCTTCCGCGGTGCCTCTGTCCTGCGTTCTCTGCTGCACAATTCCTTGGACTGGCTCTCTCGTCACCGACGACGATCGCCAAGCTTGCACCATTGCATCGGCACGTTGCCTGCTTCTTTTACCTTCCAGCCTGCTGCCGAACCTCCTGTATACCTGTATTTCTTCGACATATATACTTATCGATCGACTATTTGCACCCCTAGCTCTGGAATAGCGAGCAAGAAATCACGAAACAATGTCGAGAGCAATTCAACTCAAGGAGGAGGGCAACCGCCACTTCCTGCAGGGCGACTATGCCGGTGCCGAGGGCTTGTACTCCAAAGCGTAAGTGCACTCTATATACTGCTGGCCTGTTGCATAGGTCGCCAACCCCGGGCAGGCGACTAGATGAAGAGACAACCAAATCGTCCCAAATACTAATGCGTGTCATTTACCAGCATCATCTCCGACCCTAAGAACCCGGCCCTGTACACGAACCGCGCAATGGCACGTCTCAAGCTTGAGATATGGGACTCGGTTGTCTCCGACTGCGAATCATGTCTCGGCCTCACCCCCGACAACCTCAAGGCGCACTACTACCTCTCCCAGGCCCAACTCGCCCTAAAAGATTTCGACTCGGCCCTCACGAACGCCTACAAGGCCCACCATCTGTGCGTGCAGGCAGGAGACAAGTCACTCGCGGCCATTACTGCGCAGGTCTTGCGCGCAAAGAAAGAGCGATGGGATTGGATGGAGAAAAGACGCACAAGGGAGGCGCACCATTTGGAGATCGAGGTTGTCGAGTTGATGGAGAAGGAGCGCGAGCAAGCTGTTGCCGACGCCATGGACGATGGCGAGAAGAGGGAGATCCAAGCCGAGTGGGAGCAGAAGATTGAGTTGCTGAAGAAGACGTTCGAGAAGAGCAGGGCAGCGGATGAGAAGAGGCGCGAAGTTCCAGACTGGGCTATCGACGACATCAGCTTTGGCATCATGGTTGATCCCGTCCTTGTGAGTTGCGCCCCTGCCCCTGCCCCTTCATTCAAGCTTGCAGCATTGACTAACACGCTTGCAGACCAAAACCGGAAAGTCCTACGAAAGGGCTTCAATCATGGAGCATCTCCGTCGCCACCCCAGCGACCCCCTCACTCGCGAGCCCCTCTTGCCGTCGGAACTTAGGCCCAACCTAGGGCTCAAGCAGGCCTGTGAAGAGTTTCTCGAGGAGAATGGTTGGGCAGTGGATTGGTAAGGTGGCCAGAAGCTTTTGGCATTCGTCCTCTTTCAGGTTGGCGGCGAATCGTGGTTTCAAAAGTTGCATAGCACGGCGTTTAGGTGTTCGTAGGGAAAGGGTATTGAAATGGAGATATGTTTGTGGCGATTGGCTTGCCTATGATAGAGTTACGAGCCGCGCCCAGCATACATAGCATTCGCAGTTAGCAACCAACGGCGAACTCAGCGAGCCTGCCACGCACCAGTGAGTGTCTTGGCTATGTAACATTCTCGGAAAATGTTTGCGCAGTTGTATTTGGGCACTCTTGCTTCTGAACAGGCTTTAGTCTGGGTTGGCAGGCCTGAGCCCATATGCCAACTCGGCCGATACTGCTAATTGGACTGGTGGTAGCGGTTGATAGGGCCAAAAAAGATGTAACAAACCTCCAGAAGCAATGAATCTATCGAGGCTTGCACCCGGAAGCTCTCTACTGCCGTCTTAAATCGCATGGATTGTTTTCGGCCTTGAATACTGTCTTTGTATGACGTCTCTGATTTAAGCCATAAATCATACGTCAATGTACACCTACGCACATAACTTACACGATTTTGCACTTCAGCTGCTCACATAGATCCCTTGGCCTATATGGAAACTCGGGTATGAAGAGTAATTATACAATGTTTACGAACATGCCCTGAAACATGGCATCGTGTCATTTGATGCAAAGGACGATATTGCCACATTATCAGATATTTACGAGCGCCCTGCTGTGGATGCAAAGAATCTACGTCTTTATTTATAATTCACAGTACTCAACTAACGACTTACTCCTGGCATTTGTGTCCAAATCAACGAGCAATATCCTTGTCTAGCAGGTATTCATTGAATCCACTCTCGTGGCATTTATTCTGTTGACTGTCTCGATTCAAAAGTAATCAATCAACTGTTTTAGTTAGCTGGAGTTTCAAAATAGTTATGAGATACAGCTTCTGGCACCTGGTGAACACCCACCCGAAAGAGCTGAAAGGCAGAAAAGATATAAAATTCAATGATTTGCTATTTCCATAGCTTTGCCTGATGTAAAGATATGATGCCAGGGTTGAAATAAAGACTTTGTGTAGGTCTGTTTTAAGAAGATGACACAAGGTGGTACGCTCTCGCTTGCTACTGGAGGTTTCTGGTATAGGAGGTATTGAGGAAGTGCAGTCATAACGGGGGGCTAGAAGTGGCAGAGAGCACTAGGTACAGCGAGTTCAAAGTTTACTGCCCAAGAAGCTTTTCACGATTATCCCAAGAGAAATCCAATTTAGAAGAGCCTATTCTAGAACACCGACAACCCCCCCTAACCAAAACCACAAGCAAGCCAACAAAAGAGTTTGAAGTTTCAATAGCTATCCGCTGTTACCGAACATATTTATTTGCCAGGGCAGCCACGGCCCCATCCGGTAGAGATAGCGCAGCAGTCAGCGTTCTAAGTCAGAAGTTAGCAAATTGAGGTGTCCTAAGATGTGACTCTTCATGTCAGTATTCATTAACTTACGCAAGAAGACCAAGGGACGCCGACATCAGGGCAGAGCTTGATGAACGGGCAAGTGAGGTAGTTCTCGGCCCAGTTGAAAGCTTGGCGAGTGCAGGCACCACGAGTGGAAATGCAGCAGTCGTTTGCTTCAGTGCACTGTGAAACTGTTAGTATCTTTTGACAAAGGGCCACTCGTCTGAAGGACTCACCTCGTCAATGACAGTGCGCGCAGCCAGAGCCTTGGGAGCATCGCGCCTGAGGTCCAGAGTAGCAGCGGCGGAAGTGCCGACAAGGGCAGAGACGAGGCCGGTGATGATGATGGAGAACTGCATCTTGAAAGAGAGAGAATGATTCAGTTGGATGAATGTGTGAAGTTGGAAAGAGAGAATGTCGAAGTAATGAAGACTGATGGTGAGTGAGTGTGATGAGGATGGAGAAGAAGAATGAAATCAACAAGAGGATCAGAGGCCTATTTATCCATTTCTCGGCACGAAAGAAGTTACAATCTTGATCAATGATATGCCACAATAAGGGGATGACGAGGCTTAGCAGTTTCCTCAACAATGCCCTCTCCACCTCGCTTTCGCTCGGCGTGTTCACAAAATCGCACCTAACTCGTACGGCCTGTTGTAAAATCCGGAACCGACATTTAGATTGAATGTCTAGTTTACTTCAAGCCAAGTCTTTACAATGCGAGTCAGCATTTCTCGGCACCCCGATTGTACCCTTACGCGCATGTGTAGTTTGTTCTGTTGCATTTTGGCTTTCCTATAGCCCACGGACATCTCTGCAATGGCAAAGTACCGCCGCGCTTTAGCCCCAGTGTTAATATACTATGGGATACTCGGATCTTAGAACTATAATTATTCGAAGCATAAATCGAGCTCGGGCCAAAATGTGGGTCGTGTGATGTTAGAAAACCGACAATTCAGATGAATAAAACTGGGATATGGCCGCGATGTACGGCACCTCCGGACTTTAAAATCGGCAGTAATGCATTTTCTGCCCGAGTCAATACAGAATTCATGTCAGAAATTCAGCCCTACCCCCTGGAAATGGGTAAGGAGTGGGCCACAGGGCTGGGCGCAGCAACTCAATCTCTTACAATCTGCCTGCCAGATCTTAGTACTTTGCTCGACTTGGCACGAACAGCTGATGGAAATTGACCGAACTTTATCTTACAAGCCTCTGAGGCCTATATGCTGTAGGGGCTGTTCATCCGACGCTGAGGAGAGATCTGGAAACGAGGGCGCTTGGGCTGCTTCCCGCGGTTAGTATTTTTCGCCCCCACAATGTCGTCTCAACTTGACGAAAATCGGCACTCTAGCCCGTTACATAAGGATCCAGTCAAATTAATACGCGGTTGCAAATGACTCTGACGCCCGCTGGAAAGACTGTGCTCGCATCTTCAACTGCGCCCTTGGCGCTTTGTAGCGCAAATTTGATGGCAAAATAACGAAACCGACTTGCCCCATTGAACGGAAAAGAGTAATTCTTGATGCCTAATGTCACAGCCACCTAGGATACAAGTCGCCAAGGGCTTGTTGTACACACATGTTAGTCACTACTGACATCGAGTGTCAAGGAAGTAAGGTAAAGTTAGTGAACTTCAAAGAATCACTCGAAATATAAATACTAGCCCTTCAACCATCCAAATATCTCATTCCTTCATCAGTCTCACATCAACTTCCACAACAACCATCACATTCACCACATTCACTTCTTCACATTCACTTACTTACTCTCACGAGCTTAACAAATTCATTCATTCAAAATGAAGTTCTTCCAGTCCATCGCTATTCTTGCCCTTTCCGTCACTGCGTACGCCGCTGTGAGTTACATTCCTTCCGTTTGAATACGATTATAGATTACCCTTACTAACACAACGAACAGTGCACCATCGACGGCACCGACCCCAACTGCTGCTGGGGAGGTGATCAGGGCTCTGATGCCTGCTCTCGTCAGAACGGTGGCATGGGCTGCATCCTGGGAAGCGAATCGGGCAACTTCTGCATCAACATGGGAATTCCCAACTCCCAATGCGTGAGTTCACCTTCGAATCTGACCAGAGTGGAAAGAGTCTATTTACTAAACCTTGGAATGAATCAGGATGCCGACTGCTGCGATACTAGAACTGGTTGGGGAAAGCCTTGCCCTAAGGGCAAGAATCGTTGCGACCCGGACTCTGGCTGCCGTTACTAGATCTATGGCTAGCTAGTTCAGTTTCATGTTACCATAGGTTTGGATGGGATTTGTTAGCGTGCCGAGATTCAAAGGAGTTTCTTTTGATTGTTCAAACTGTACTACTAGAGAATGTCACACGTATTGGCTTAAATTGAGTTTTGTACTTTGAAATCCTGCAGCAAAACAAATACTTTCGTCAATTTTGCTCCCACACTAAAATCCAGAGCAAGAAAAACCATCCTCAACTATACGATGGCATATAATGATATTCAATGACGAGCGATCGCTCGGGGCATTTCTAAGATGTTTCTGTTGTACAAGTATAGTGTTTTGACATTGTTGTGCAACTGTGTGAGAAGTGTAAGATCTTGCAGCTTGCGACTCTTTACATTTAAAGTATACGCTTATAACGCAGAGTATTGGCGCCAACTGGAGACAGAATAGTTCAGTCTTTAAAAAAGTGCCTAACAGACAGTTAATTTCGTTGAGGAGAAAGCCGCATACAAACGCTCACAGACATCAACTTGAAGCAACAACGCTAGGAATATGGGTAACTTTGAACTAGTTGAATTAAGATGCACGGTTGTCTTATGGGATTCAAAGTGCTGTTTTTGTTTTATTTTTCTATTTATTTATCAAGAATTGGTACCGCTGCTTGTAAAACGCCTCTTTTCTGACAGATTCTACTGTTGTTTGCGTGATCTTTTCAGAGTGCATCAGGGACAGACTAGCCACGTGCCAGGACAAGTCTAAAGGACGATTGTTTACATAAGAAGAAATCCACTCTGTAGCATATCTAGGTATTCTTCGAAGCAAAGTAGCCAGAAGTTTAACCCTAATCAAAGGGCCTTCGATTGACTTGTGCTACGATTCTAGCGTTCCGATTGACTGAGCCCTTTTACTCCCTGGTGCTCAAGATTCAGTATTTGATATATTTTCTCACGATGGTACAAAATAAGCCACGAATCAATTCTCCCAGCCGGAATAAGGCTGCTGAATTAAACCATATGCAGGAGAACGGGAGGAGGCAGTCTGAAGACAAGGTATGTTGTGGCTGCCTTGAAATGGAGATCGAATACACCCAAAGGACACCAACTTCCGGAGTCTCCAGTGCAACAGAATATATTCGAGGCCGAGAGAGTATGTACTTGGAAACAAACTGGTTCCAATGAAAAAGGAACTGACTGAAGCGAGACTGTACGTGGCGAACGCTTAAAGCTACCCACATTCCTTATGCCCCACTCTACACCGTCTTCCCACGGATGATATCGGCAGCCTATATGATGACCAATATTAGCATATTATTCTAGCACGAAAGACTGGAGATTAATATTGGCTGTAGCTTCTTACCCTTTCAGCAACGGCATATACTGTCGTCATAGTGTGAGCTGCGGGAGCCAAAGGCATGATACTTGCGTCCACGATACGTAGGCCGCTAATACCGTAGACCTTTAGGCTACTGTCAACAACACCACCATCTTCCTTGGCACCCATCTTGCAGCTGCCAACCGGATGGAAAAGGGTAGAGCTCTGCTGGCGGACAAAATCGGTAATGGCTTCGTCGGTAGTGACATTCGCACCGGGAACAACCTCGAATGGCGACAATTCCTTGATTGCGTTGGTGGCAGAGAGAGTACGAGTGAACTTAACGCCTTCCACCAAAAGTGAAATGTCGAGAGGGTTCTTGAGGAAGCCTGAATCCGCGATAGGGGCATCAAAAGTACTGGAAGACGCAGCTTTGAGACTACCCCGAGAGTAGGGATGCTGAAGACCGAGAACAAATACACCATCGGACCAGATAACCTCGAGAAGACCAGAATCGGTGGCGAGAAGACGTTCATTGAGGACCTTTTGCTGTGCCTGGTACCCCTTCAAAACTTCAGCTGGAGTGCCGGAGGGAAGAAACGTTGTGCCGTCTTGTGAAGTAGCCTGAGAGCTGAGAGTTTCGCCGGCCTTGGAGTATGTCGAAAGAGGGAGGAAAGCGAGAAAATCGCCGGTCGGGGAGCTAAACGGACCGTCCCTCTGGCTATCGTACTGGGTGCGGGCTTCGGCGGCGAACGTTGCATTGTTCTGCAAGATACTGCTCTGAAGCAACGTTGTGTTGACTACACCATTTTATTAGTTTTTGAGGCACGACACGGAATCATTTTGGTATAGCCATACTGGTGTTGACAACTGTCAGAAGAACGTGGTCTTGAAGGTTCTGACCAACAGCAGGGAGATCGACAACGGTTGGCACATTGATGCTAGTGTGAAGGGCAGGGTCTCCAATGCCAGAAACCTGGAGGATCTGGGGAGTGTGGAGGGATCCAGCAGCAAGGATCACTTCCTTCTTCACAGTGGCAGTTTGAGACTGCTCATCCTTGCTGGCAGCAAACTAATTGAAATATGCGTTAGTTTGGCACTTTGCCCTCTATATGATGACTTCATACCTCAACACCAGTCGCCTTTACTGAATCTCCTGAGCCAGCGGTTATAATCTTTGTGACCTGGCGTCCTGTAAGGAGATGAAGGTTTTCGCGGCCGATAAAGTTATCGTAGTAAGCCTCCCTGGCAGACGAACGAGTCGCATCAGAGTCCTGGTTGTGAGGGCAGAAGTAACCGCCGATTGGGCTACCATTAGCCTGGTCCTTTGCAACGGGGATACCGAGTTCCTTAATGCCATCAATCATAAATTCTGCCAATTTTAGTCAGCATATGAATACATCATAAAACAGAGGCTTATTGGCGCAAGAACTCAACTGGTAGTGGGCCAGATGAAAGGCGAGTACGTGACATGCATCAATCCATCTTTTCCGTGGGCAGAGTCGTCAACCTCGATACCCCATTCGGCCGCAATATCTGGCGTGGGAGGGGCGAATTTTTCGTTCTGAGACTGTTAGTGTGCTGCAATTAGCCTAGTACAGGAGTGTTACGCTCTTACCTTCTTGAAGTAGGGAAGCAAAGAATCCCAATTCCATCCTTGATTTCCAAGGCTCTCCCAGCGATCGTAGTCAGACTTTGAACCTCTGTCGAATACCATTCGGTTAAGCTTGGTTGAGCCGCCTACAATCTTGCCCTGGGGAATGGAAACAACCCGGCCACCAAGAGCGTCATTGGCGACGTATGTTGTATTCCAATCGTATTTTGTTCCGACCGCCCCACCAGCCAAACCGGGAATCTTGACAAAATCCTCACCCGCATCACTAAAAACCCCAAATTAGATTCTCGATTATAATTGAGATACAGGTAGAGAAGTCTTACAGATCACCAGCCTCGATAACTAAAACAGTCACATCTGCCTTGAATTAGCCCAGGGTGCCTCTTACAACCCAACAAGTTGAGCCTGGCCACGTCACTTCACATACTGGGGTCTTCGGAGAGCCGGTTAGCGACAGTAAGTCCGCTGGCACCGGCACCGACAACAATATAATCGTAGCTTGGCAGCAGTTGGGTATCGTTTTTCCGCGTTATACAAAATGAAGGAGAGGATGGACGAGCAAATACTCCGAGGAGCGGCATAGCTGCCATAGCAACGGCAATCCTCACGGCGTGGGGCATCGTGACTAGCACCTCGGCAGGATTTTAACGAACAAAAGAATGAATATTGGTGCGTATGTACAGGGCGTGAAACAATAAGTGAGTTGAGACGGGAAGAGTTGCAGGATTGGATCGACTCGGTACGACCCGATATAAGATTTTGCCCGCAGCGAAAACGGGACTGCGTCATCTGATAAATAAGCCGATCTTCTCTATCATTATTATGTTGTAAGTCTCCTTGCCGACTATGAACTTTCTTCTCCACCAGAGTCAGGGGTAAACAGAGCAAGCGAGAGACAAGCGCCGCTGGCGTCAAACAACGACATATTGGTGTAGCCCGGATCACGCCTGCGTCAGCAGAACTGTCAAGCGCAAAACAAGGGGCCACAAGCGGACCCATGGCAACTAGATGGAATAATCGGACGACCAAGACCAAAAGTCGCTTGGCTATTTCGGCAGAGGGGCTTGGGGTGGCGTAATTGTGTGTTACCGATTGCTCGGTCAGCAACGTCAACTGTAACTGTCACACGTGCTTGACAGGCGTAGTGAACCTAAGCCGGTTTCTGGGACAGGTAAACCGGAAATTGCGGCTGGAAGGCAGTTGCGAACGATGTGCCGAAGCATGGATATTGATTCTTTTTAAAGTTCGTGCTGGTTGAAACGGCGAGGAGCAAGTTGCGAATTTCGCCCCGCGACCCCCCAGGTGATTCCCCTGAACACTGGCAAATGGCTCAGCTGAGCCCATGTTGATGATAAATAGTCTTTTAAGGTTGATGTGTCCAGGATCTGCACAGTGATCCTCACTTGTTGCACAGCTTGTCTATGATGTACGCTGCAGTTATTAGCACATGGAGATCGGGGATGATCGTCGACAGCCAATTTGTCCCATACGCCGAAAAGATTCCCAATTAGGATGTGCGGCACCCCAAATTACCCCGACCCCGCGGTTCAGAGACAAGGAACCCCAGACTAGATCCCGGCCACCTCTTGCATCCCGTCCGTCACACCTAGTCTTAAAAGTCGGCACACTGCCGATGTAGCTGTGGAGTCGCTATCCCTCTAACCTGCCTATTTGGTACTGCCTTGCGGTCCCTGGAAGTATTCAAATTCCGGGTGCTGCAACAGTATGAGATGTAAGACAGCCCATAGGATTGAGCATGTTATTTGAAATGAATTAAAGAAGCAATTGAGAGTCGACAAGAAAAATTGCATTCCTACGTCGTGGCCGCATTTGCATGATGCGGCGAGTGTTTCCATAGTGGCCGATGCCGGTGATGGAAACAGTTTTGCGCCACATCGTAGGGGGCCCCCCTCCAATGTTTCCAGCAAGAGTTCATCTGAAATGAGTGCCATGTGCTATCCACACCAGACAAATCGAAAATTTTGAGCAATCGAGAAGCAAACAAAGTTCAGTTTCTGAACTGACCACATCGGATTATGGGACGGGCATATGCAATTAGCATTTTATTTTTTCCCATTCAGTGTCTCTAGAGGCGTCATATTAGGAAAGCCAAAACAAATCGACGAATGGGGAGGACACAGGGGACATCAGGTGCCATGGAATAGAGCTGCCGTTGCAGGAAAAAAATCCTTTATCAAGACTTGATGTTTCTCCTGGCGTCGTTGAGACCTCAAAATAACGATGGGAAACGGAACCCGTATTGCTTAAGAACGACGTATAGGTTAGTAAAATCGAAAGAAGGGCATATGAAGGGGTATTGACCATCACTGTGAGCATAAGATGAACCATTTCAAGTCTCAGGGTGAATCACTTTAATATATTATAGTTTTACACTATCATGGACGATACAGGCGAAATGGCTGTTCCAATCATGCAGTAAGGGGCCATACTGCCATCAAAAGGTTGTCCTGCTACATAAAATATTTATCTCTCTCGACTTCCAGAGGCTCCTATTCTAGATTTCTGTTACATAGAATTATATTGAATCTTTCTTTGTTACAGCAATTAAACACTTACCCCAGCTATAAGGCTTCAAAACCAGAGGTGAAAGCTTTGATTTGCCCACCATACTCTTCTTCAAAAAGAAACATACAAGATACCAGAGGTCTAAAAAAAGAATTATTTAGTCGACTTGATGGGTGCTAAGCTGAAGATTCAGGCCACTTGTTAGCTACCACGAGAAAGCCAGAAAATTATGCTGTTACCAACTCTTCCCTAGCTATCAATAAGTGCCCCAGAGACATCGAATTCATTACTTGCAGCGTAAGCCACCGGAATACAGGATGCCTTGTAGCAATCATTATTTGACCTCAACATATTGAAAAAAAGTTCTCCATCGGGCCAGATCTCAACTTGATCATATACGTAGTTAGTTAATCATTGTAATCAAATGCGATTATACGGGCATGACGGCGTCATATTACAATCTATCATCTTTTCTAAATATTTCAGACGTGATCGCTTCTATAAATGAATACGTTCAATTGAAGTCAAATCTTTGTTGGAATCAGGTGCGGCAGATCAGCCGAGAGAGTTCATGCGACACCCAAATATGGCCGAAATATAGATCCCCGGATGGCGCAAAGACCTGAAAGTAATGTGGTACGTTGGGACAGACAACCCATGAATGAAGCCTAGACTCAACGCAGCAACAATACTCTGCGCAGCAACTTAGTCAGTATTAGTAAGAGTTTCACCAGTGCCCTGAGTCAGCATACCATTCGGCAGCCTGCCGACTTGAAGAAGGCAGAGAGATGGTCAAAGCTGCTTAGCATCGAAGTAAGGTTATATCGGCATCTTGAAAACTGTCATGCATCGAACAAACTAGTCGGCATCGTTCATCTCAAGCCTCCAAACTCTAGACTAGGCGGCCAAAATGCTCGATGACTGGGGCGATATGCATACAGATAATGCTGTAATAATTTGTGGGGAGGCCAGCCAGAAAGTATCGTTGGAAATTCATCCGCGTATCCGGCTCATAAACGCTGGCAGCTTGCTTCTACCCATCTGGAAACTAGAAATCTTGAACACGAAGCTTCATCACGGCCTCGCTACAACGTAGAACATGAGTTAAAACTGCCAATAACCGATACCTGGCTGGATGATATGTGCGAGCACGGCATAGCGGCCGACAATGGTGTTTCGCCAATACAGGTCAGAATATAAGTTCCCTTTCGGGGCGATTGAGAAGACGCATCGAGGAAAATCCAGTGTAAAAAAAAAAATTCCATTCAATTTCTTCCTGGGTTTGCAATTCCCACACATTCACGACTAGATCCCAGCTATCTTGATGTGGATGTGGCGGCTCAGTGGATTACTGCGCTGATCATCTATCAATTATGAGAACCACGATCAGCTTTGTATGGCCGATCTACAGGCAATAAAGTATTTTTGTATCTTGAAGTAAATATTTCATATTTTCTATTTGCTTTCCACACTTCCGGGCAACACTTACAGAGCAGACTGCGTTGGCCATGGTCAGAAGCCTTAGAAACATATACTCCCAAGCCAGTAGAGACAAGATGTTTCTGAGCATAGTTATTCGGTGTTATTTTGAACACCTGCGCGCCTAATTATCTTGTTCATCGTCCAAGTCAGGCGATGTATGGCGCCACATAAGACGCCAGAACAGTGGTATGTAGACGTGGAATGTGACGGGCTGTGTTATCGAGTTCGGTTAGTGTGACGATCCATAAAAGTCAAGGGAGGAAACGGGCATAGTTTGAGGGTAGTTTGTAAACATTTTTATGACAGGTTGTCCAGAATACCGAACCAGAACGAAGGTTAGATGGGGGAAAGTCGGGATTTGGGCAAAACGATCCCTACCATGTCATAGTTTATGTCTATGTTTGACAACTAGGATTTACAGAATTAGAGCTTTTCTCAACAAGCCTCATGCCAGCTTATTTACACAAGCCATGTTTCAATGGCAGGGAAAGTTCGGTCTATATAGTCCCGGGGATATGACTCATCGACCTACTTCCAAACCATTCTGAAAGCAGAATAATCAAACATTGTAGTAGATGGACACCAAACTTCTTGTAGGAGCTCGTTGTCTGAACGTCAATTTTAGTCGTAGTAGTCGGTGTCGCCGATGTCATCGGCTCTTCGAGAGGAGTTCCTCAGTTCTGCTTAACGTGATAGGAGTTTCTAATTGCCAAACTGCAGCCATTTTCAAGGGTTGGGCTCTAAGAAAAGGAGTGAAAACACTGGAGTGTCTATTTTGTTGCTTCTTACTCTAGTGGATGCGTCTATTTCCTACCAAGGCCGACGCCACCAAGAATCCGGCCATAACATACACCAGTGGCAGGCATTGGTTACTTCAACGATAGGGAGATTGGCAGACAAGAACGTGGTCTAGAACTACATAGTCTCTCAATCAAAGTAGCCGAAATCGTCGCGTCATGTGCTAAGTTGGGAGTCACTTGCATCTCCTAGGCCATGTATTGGCGTATGATCAAGGCCCCTCCAAGTCTTCATTCGACTGGTTCGGAGCGACTGTCATTGAATCCCGCGTGGACTAAGACTTTCTACACAACCAATTCCCCCCAAGTCCCTGCCAACCTAAAGCTGTACCTTCGTCTTGGAAAAATCTCCTAAAGGAAGTCTGAATTCACCAGATAATAGCTAGTGCTGCAGCTCGGAGTTGATCCCATAGACCTCCCGCATCTAGTAACCGGCACTGGCCGAAGTACTACTCATCTCACGCTGGAATCCTCTTGGTGCCGATCGATGAGTCTGTCAATCTCAACAATAGAAAAGGGGTAATCTTCTGGATTATTTGCTAGAGACCCCGGATATTGACCTTCAGGCCATCTGCAAACGACCTTGAGAACAAGATGTCGAATGGCGTAGGTCAAGGACGGAGGTTGGCCACTTTAACGTATTGCACGCACCTTAGGTAATAACCACGAGAAGTATCTGTTGGATTACTCAGCCAGAATACAGGGAGCTGGCCAGCAGCAGCAGCCGGCCGTGGCAGCGGAACCCGGAGATCCAACCTCCGGGCTGCCAACAACGACATCTTCACTACTGCTACTGCTGCAAACCTACCTACTTTCTTCTTCTACACACAGATATACAACCACCAGAATACAGTACCAGTTTTGACCTTTCGTTACCGATCGTTGCTTACGCACGATTACCTCCCGTACGGGTAACCTTTGATTCCAACAGTATCTATAGCCTGTGTGCGTCACAATGATGATTTCAATAGGCAACGTTTCGTCTTGGTATCAAATTCTCTTAATTGCCCGAGGTTCGATTTAAGGCCTTCAGAGACAGTATCTGTGCGAATATGCGCATTAATCAAGTACTGGAAGCAAGCTTACCATGAATCAGATCTTATCTCGACTACAGCAGCTGTGATAAACGGAAGAACTCTACAAATGAAGGCGCCCAGACGACCGACTACATCGAGATCAAGTGAGAATATGGCAAGGAGGATGGGGAGGGATGAGGGAAAGAAACAAGTCAGAATAGAGCTGTCTATCAGTGTTGCTCACTCTAGTTACTTTGGGGTATTGTTTGGTGTTATTATCAACAGGGTATGGGAACTGGTATGGAGACATAGTGATTCCCACGCCTAAGGGGCCTGTTTTAGTAGGTAATGTGACATATTTTTCTTCTAGATTGAAATCATTCCCAAGCGATGCAAAAGTTCGGAGACTTCGAGCAACTGAAACGAAATGTCAGATCATTGTAGCAATCTGGCAAGTCCTGGCATATATATTCTCAACACTACATTCTTATTATTTTGCCATTGCTGCTTATCAGCTTCAGCGAGCCAGAACTACACAACAGGTTTCAGGATCACGGCGGGAGCAGAGCCATGGCTATCGATGCACCTACATCTTGTAATTGCTGCGGAGACAGTCCAAAGTGGGCTAGAAGCAAGCCGGCATGTTCAGAAGTAGTCGCCGTCGCTATACGAAAAAAGTACTTGTTAGCTCCACCGCAACTTAGTTTCCTGCTGCGATGTCATCTTGCATTCAACATTGTTGCTTTTCATATCAAGGAGAGCATATAATAGACGATTTGGTTGGCATCAAGAATGCTGCATGCATTTCTGATACAAATATCCGTCTCATGCAGAAATGCCTTCTAGAAAACAAACATCATACTTATAGTAACATCGAAGGATTCATTTACCTACTTACCCCTACCCACTTCCTAACGTAGGTCGCGAAACCGTCATCAGAAAAGGAATAGGTATCCATGTGTGCTGAATATACGCAACGACTTACCATTGCCCCCAAACATCGAGCTAAAGATGGTCAGAAGAGGCTGCAGCTGCACCAAACAACTATTTAAAATGAAACCCAACCTTCTCAAAGACAGTCTTGTCAACTTTGGCAAATGTACAAAAACTTCCAAACGATTGCAGGATTCAAATAACTGGCTTTTCTAGGCGCTGGTTACCTTATTATTAAGATTAATTGAACCAATATGATGAGACTTTTACTGGTCTACTGCCAGTTGCAAGTAAAACATTGACTTTACTTTCCCCCTCCCTTAGATCTTGCTGCTTTCTCAATATCCTAGGCCCACAAGCATCATTTCCCCTTTAGTGCAGGCCTCGCTTCCCACTTGACCCAAGTCCTGTTTGATCAATCTTGCCTGAAATATTTTGAAACTCCATAGAGTCCTGCGCGTAGAGTTTGGATATCGAAAACACTGAGTCTCTGGCTTTCGACGTTTGCAAAGGGGGCATCTGGCGTTTTCTAGCCACAAAGACTTTTCGGCTTTTATTGCCGCTTTGTGATGTGCGTTGGAGCTAAGCACTATAGTCACGAGGCGTCCATGCACAGAGCGGCGGTAGAGCCCCAACCAACATGGCATAACCCGTCTCCACGATATTCTGTGCTCAGAGGTCAGCAGAGCGGAGGTTCGGAGTCCTAGCCGCGGCGGTGAGTGCAGGCAGATCTGACGTCGCGGCGGGCCCTCGGACTTGGCGACGTTCGGAACTGTTGGCCGCCCTTGGAAAGCCGGTAGATGGGCGTTAGAGGTTGAATCTCCCCGCGGGTTACTATGGAGCTGTTGCGGGTTATTGCGGGGGGCGGGGGGTGCGTTAGCGCCAGTAGGCTGCTGTAGCTCAACGCAGGCCGTTCCACCCCTGCCAGGGTGCTGCCGGGATAGCTCCCCAAAGCTACCCGAATGGGGTAAATATCGCCGGCTTGCGCCCAACAAATCCAATCGGGTACCTCTGATATGATGTAAAGCAAGACACCCCGAATGCACCCTATCGTCTGATATAAATATCACAGCGGGAAGCTCACCGAGCTCCTTGGCTGGCCCGAATCCCGATTTTTTTCTTTAATCATTGCCCCGGCTCCCCTCTCTCTGTGTTTCTTTCTATCTCTCTCTCATTCTCTCTGCCTCTCCTCCCGAAATCATCCACCCCCGACTCATCTTTACCAAGTTCCAGTGCCGTACGACGGAAGCGCAGCCAAAATGGGCAAGCCAATTGTTCTCCAGCTCGGCGACGACATCAAGTGGAACCATGACCTTTACAAGGACTTCACCTCCAAGTTCGAGATCCGCCGCTCCTACAGCATGCCGCGCGCCGAGTTCATCCAGGCGCTGAAGGACAAGAAGTTTGGCGACTTCTTCGCCATCTACCGCCCGTTCTGGAACACGGGAGGCGAGATGGGCAACTGGGACAAGGAGCTGATCTCGCTGCTCCCCGCGTCGTGCAAGGTCTACGCCAGCGCCGGAGCCGGTTTCGACTGGGTTGACACGGAGACTCTCGCAAGCCGAGGTACGTTTTTGTCTTTTACATTGTGCGCCAGGAGCCAGAAGAGGGGTGCCGAGGAAGCTGGCGAAGAATACGAATTGAATTATCTCTGAGACTGAACAAACATTGATTGAACACGCGCGCTGACTTGTTCGTCTAGGCATCGTCTACTGCAACGCTGCCGCAGCATGCACGGAATCCGTCGCCGACGGCGCGATTTGGCTTATCCTCTCCACCTTCCGCCTCTTCTCGTGGTCCGCCTCCGCCGCCCGCTCGGGCGACCCCGACCAGTTCGTCGACGCCAACAAGAACCTCGGCGCCGTCTCGCGGAACCCCAACGGCTTCAGCCTGGGCATCATCGGCTTCGGCAAGATCGGCCGCCGCATCGCCGAGAAGGCGCACAAGTCCTTCGACATGAAGGTCCTCTACAACGACGTCGTCCGCATGCCCGCCGAGCTCGAGAAGCCCTCCGCCGCGACCTTCTACAAGGACCTCGACGCCCTCCTGGCCACGGCCGACTGCGTGCTGGTGGCCACGCCGTTCGCCGGCAAGACGCTGCTGGGCGCCACGGGCATCGCCAAGATGAAGAGGGGCGCCAAGCTCATCAACATTGCGCGCGGGAAGCTGATCGAGGAGGCCCCGCTCGTCGAGGCGCTGAAGAGCGGCCATCTCTCGGCCGTCGGCCTCGACGTCCACTACAACGAGCCCCACGTGAACAAGGAGCTCATCAAGATGAAGAACGTCGAGGTTCTGTCGCACAACGCAGGTGCCTCGCTGGATGCGCACATGGGCTTCGAGAGGCTGGGGATGGAGAACATCGTCTCGTTCGCCAGCACCGGCAAGGCCGTCACCCCCGTCAACGCGCACCTGATCAAGCAGAGCCGCCTGTAATGAGCACCGGAAACCGGCCCACGAGTTATGTGTGTATTTATAGCGAAGGAAAATCACGGAGTTTAGTGTTTTATAATCTTGGACAAATGCATGTCTTATTTAAAGACACTTTTATGCTTAAAAACATGTCTCTGGCCACAGCTGAATTAAGTTCACAGCTAACGCACTCAAAGTCAAAGGGCTAGATGCGAATTATGATGCCAAGTAAACAAGGTCGCAATGTCCTATAGGCCCACCTTAAAACACTTTTCAAAGCCCTTCCTTCCAACGCCCGGTGCGTTGGAAAGCTAGTTCGGCCTCCCTGGCCAATAATCCTTGAAGCAAAGGTCCTCGCACCTCGTCCCGTCCTCCGAAACGATACAGTCCCAGAGCGTGTACTTGCACCTCCCGTTGTCCGCGCAGGCCACGCCGCCGCCGCACCGAGGCGCATCGCGGCCGACGCACACGCCGTAGTCGTCGCAGCTCTGCCCGCAGGACCAAGGGTCGGGGTTATCGATGCAGACGTCGCCGGCGGGGCAAAGCATCCTGCCCGCGCGGGTGATGCCGCACAGCTGGTAAACGTCGCCGTCGCCCAGCGTGATGTAATGGGGCTCCACGGTTGGGGACGGGGGGTCGTTTTCGGCTTGGCGGATGTAGACCCCCGAGGGCGGCTGCGACGTTGCCGTGGGGCCTGCAAGGGCCAGGTTGGCGATGCCCGCGAGAAGCAAAGGGTTTCTCATACTTGTTGAACTATCATGGATACAAAAGAGAGTCAAGGGTGGTTTGTCTCACGATAAAGAAGAGCCATTGGTGCCGTGTGATCCGTAGCTGTGTGTGGATTGGGATTGCTGCATTTTATAGCCATGTTGCTTATGATGCCGACCGAGAGATTTAAATCATTAAACTAAGTTATCCCATCGACTTGATGACACTCAAGACGTATGGCCATCTGTTCTTTTAATTTGCTTCATCTTTGGGTGGCCAATCTGCGATGATCAGCATGTTGCGAAGCGTGCGAGCATAGTACATGTGTCTTGGCTGGCAAGACAAAAGACCCGTTTCGCTGCCCTCGCACACTTTTCGTGTGCGTCCCATGGCGTGAGAAAGTACACATACTGGGAATCCTACCAGCATAGCCCCCGCGATTGGCTTAAAGTGGCCTCGGAGCAAGGCTCCGCAGCCACAAATAGCGACCAAGCAATTCGGCGTCACATTCACCCATGGCTCAAAGGGGGTAGGTTAGATGGTGCATAATATTCGCGACTAGGTCGTGCCAGAATGGCACCCTTAAGTCGCACATTCTTTCATCCACCAGGAGTAATTCCGTAGTCAGAAGCCATAAAGAGATGGTTTGATCACTACTTTTCTTTGTATACAGGATCTCAACTGTAACAATAGGATGGATGAGACGGGATTGGCATTGCCAACCAAGGGCCCAAGATCGGTGCATATGTAGCACAAAGTAGGTGCCCCTGAGTTCACCGGGGCAGGATAGACATTAAAAAGACAGAGGGACATTTTCACAAGCTTGCAGCGCAAGCGTTGCCAAAGAGCAAAAGCCGACCAATGTTGAGAACTGCATCAATTGTGTTCTGTGTGTGTGATCCGAATCTGTCTAGCTAGCTACCATGTTGCCAGAGCCATCGGAAAAGCAAAAGTATCATCATCCCTCCATCTTCACCAAATACCAAGACCATGTCAGGGGTTTATTTTTCGAACTTGTCTCCGAAGCACTGGTCCTGTGTGACACCACCGACTTCCATGACAGCCTCGCCGACGCAGCCAGGTCTGATGGTATCGGGGACATCACCCTCGAACAGCCACGTAGCACCCCGCACCTTGGCTGAGTCCTCAGGCTTTCCGTTGTCGTACCAGGTGAACTTATGGTTCTTGAGGTTGCCACCGGCGCAGGCCTTGACCTTCTCCAGAAGCAGCTCTCCGTTAGAGCCAATCTTGTCGTCTCGGAAGCCCGAGCCGCGAATGTAGAGGGCTCGCTCGCCTGCCACATTCATGTCCCAGAAATAGCAGGTGTCCCAGACCCAACTCTCCTGCATGGCCGAGATGGTATCGTGGTCGAGGGCGACACCGGGAGAGCGGTATACGGGGTCTTGAAGTTCCATGGGCAGGGGCCTACGTGTGGCGCAATCGGTGTAGACAAAGAGGAGTGTGCCGTCGGGGATCATTTCGTCAGGGTTTCTGGCATTGCCAGTGTTCTTGATCAGCCAAAGCTGGGACGAACAATGGTTTCCAAAGTTCCTGGGACCCTTCTTCCTGTTGCAGGTGTAGGTCACCACGACGCGCTCCGCATCGCTCTCAGACCAGGTACCGCTGTGATAGAGACATGTCAGTCACGTTCATTCCCATTACCATGGGGTACGACGGATCACTTACCAGACCACCTTTTTGACTGGAACAAAGGTGAAGTAGCCGCACTGGCCCTTCTCCAAGGTGACACTCCAAGTGCGGCCAGTCGATGTACCCCAGGTCGAGCTCCAACCTCCAGAAATGCCCATCTTCATCATCTTGCCATACTTGGCAGTGCCACCAATGGACCAACCGCATGAACTCGAGTCAGTCTCGGAAAGGGTGCACTTGATGGGATGGTGACACTCGGAATGAGGGTAGGGTCTCTCCTGGGCCCATTCAAAGTAGGTTCCTGTGGTGCAAGTCGTTTGTTAGTTGTGGTGTTTGCCATGATGAAATTCGAAGCATCAAATGCTGGCATGAAGTCAAACTTACGAACTTGACAGAAAGAGTTGCAAGCGTCCTCCCAATTGCCGCCTCTGCTCCAACCCTGGCAGGTTCCATCAATGCCGAAGCCATCGGGGACGAACTTGTTGGGGGCCGGGCAGTCCTTCTCCCAGTACTGAGTGTACAGGGCAGCGGGATCGTCATGGTTCTCGCATTTATTGAGGTCGGAGTTGCGGTTCTTGATTCTGGTGACATTACCGGTGGCGAGGAACTCTTCACGATCCTCGGGACGAATGGTCCAGAGGGGAGGGTTGTTAGGGTCCCAGTCAAAGTCGACCGAGGTGGCCGGCTCAGTGAAGTTCACCTCGGCGCCAATAACACCAAGGACAAAGCCAGTGATAAGCAAGAAGATGCTCATCATGGCTCCCTTTCCCTTGGACGAGGCGGTGGTGAGACCGACAGCAACCATGTTTGCCAATAGACAAGGATGGAAGAGTGGGTGAAAGCGGCTGCGAGACGCACAGTGGTGGGGTATTTGTGAGAAGAGATAGATGTGCGAGGCAAGGGGTTTGAATTTGTTGTTGATTGAAGGGATTCCTGAATGGAAAAGTGAGAAGAGTTCAGGTTGAAGAGCCTGAAGGTGGAAAGTGACGGTGAAGAGGATGAAGAGGTTTGTGTTCAAAGAGAAGGGTTTGTGGGAGGGAGCAAAAATAATAAAGGAAGCGAGGCGGTCAGTAGAATTCAGACAAGAGTTAAAGGGGAAGGAACGACGGCGAGGAAGGAGCAATATCACAATACACAGCCGCTCCTTCCTCAGAAGTTGATGAAGAGTCTGTTTCCTCTGGTGAATGTGAGGTGGGCGGTGTAAGCTGAAGATTAGCGAGAGCTTGTTGGCTCGCAACTCCCAGATGACCTAGTTCACTTGGATTAATAGAACTTCAAGGAGAGTGACGATTATTATCTCGAATGAAGATGGCAGTATTCCGTCTAGCCTTTATCTGCAATTCACCCCAACACCAAGTTGACGGAAAGACACGGAGGTGGGAACAAGCTTGTGTTTCCATCAACTACCAAAAGAATCGAAAGACCGTCACCATTAGTTTGACATCAAAGAGACGCGCGACTTCCTCGCCGTTTGTTTCATCTTGTTATCACAAGATTTGGGGCTGGCGTCAAGTGATCATTAATCGTGCAACAAACTTCTGTCATAAGCGCTTCTACTCTTCTAAGCCGACTGTCATGTCCTCTATCTTTGCTTGTGGATTTCAGGAGCAACTCCCTGGATGACCATCTTCAGACCTTGATACCAAACCGTTTAGGTTTGTCCTACCCCAGATTCTAAAGTCCCAAATGCATGGGGCCTGGCTTATGAGTGGCACCCCTATTCATGCAGAGATTGCTACACAAAGCATATATCAACAGCAGGCCAGACTGGTGCAGCTGGCCCCGGCCCCGTCAGTTAAACTTCCCTCTTTCCTTCTTATCTGGCTCCAGAGCTGGCAGGTAAATTTCTTCATCAGGGCGCTTCTGGCAAATAAAAGTCGAGTTACATATTGGCAACCCCTTCTTACTAGCACTCTACTCGCCATCCTGTGCGTTGTTTGAAGACATGATTGTTTGACCCCATCCGCACACCTGACACAGCTGGGCGTGACTCTTCATGACCTTGGCTTTCATAATAGCACCGAGCGGTTGTGGATGGACTGCCACACAAAATCAGATATCAAAGAGGTTAGGGTAGTTTGCTAAACAAAAAAAAACAAAAAATTCAAATTCGGTGTTGCTCTATGTTTCACCAAGCACATAGTGGGTGGGTGCACTGGGCCCTCATGCATGAGTCTAGGCCCTGGTAAGAGGCTGCTGCCACTTGGATTTTCCTGCCTCGTTCTCACGGTATGCTTCATCTCCTGGCCAAAATAATAGCTCCAGCTTGGCTGCCATCACCAGGGACCGGGTTTTAAGATATTGATACCGAGACCATTGCGACTCTGTTATTTATCTCGGCTTTCGAGGTTGCACAAGTGATTGAATACCAGCGCATGTGCTTTTTTCTCTCACTCGGGGGTATGCAAGGCATGATCTTACATCAGAGCAAAGAACAGCAGCTTCCCCGCAAATGTATTTGAAAAGTTTCAGGAAAACCCGCTCACATCAATCAAAAGCGAATCTACATCATGGATACTTGTGTGACACGTACTTGTATTCGTATTGTATATAAGTGTAGGTACCCAACAAAGGCCCCAATGTCGCAGGCGTATGTATGGCATGTCCTCCGCTCCATCTAATATACACCTGCAACGCTCCATCCAGTTGATGAGGCCATAGCCCCTCATGATACTGCTATGTACCTGCTCGTCCATTATTTTTTACAGTCGTGAAGAACACCAGAGCAAGCACCTAAAAGCCTGCTCCGCCGTGTCGTAATCGGCGTCGAATCGATCCAAAATCATGCTCATCATATGTTTATAGGAATGCTCCCGGGCGACCACCGCCAGGCTGCGGCCTTCCGTGTGGAGGTGGCGTGGGTGCCTCAGACTCGAAGTCCGTATCACGGCCACCACTTCCTCTTCTGGGTGGAGTTGTGATGCCTCGCCCATATCTCGAAGCTGGTGGCGGGCTCGGGCTCGAGCTCGAATCCACCGGCACCATTTTATCGTCAATGTATGAGTCCTCATCCTCGTCGTCATATCGCTGCAAAGCAGGCATCGAGTGAGAATCTCCTTTCACTAGGCCAAGCCGCTCCTCTTCGGTAGCGTTCTTAACCTGTGGGCTGGAGTAACCTCGTGACCCAAGACCATACCGGCTGGTCGGTCTGAGGTTGTGATGATGGTCTTCCTCCTGTGGTACAGCATCGGCTTGGTGCCTCTTGAACATGTTCGAGAAGGAAAATTGTCTCTTTGCCGAGTGTGGCGGCGGAGTAGGTCCCAGGTGCGAGCTGGTGCCGCTGAAGCCGCTGCCCTGCGACACCGCTCGTTGATCGTAGATACCGGCGGCGCCGGCGTATTCCATGTTGCCATCGTGCGCGCCAACAGGGAGGCCATACACGTGTTCCCTGCTCTTTCCATAGTACGGGGATTGGTCATCGTCCGGCTTGAGCGTAGGCACGGCGATCTCTGTCAAAGGAACCGGATGCATGGGGCTTTGCACCTTGGGATCCTGGAACTGAGGATGGTTTGGTGACAATACGCTCCTTGCTCGCTCCCGAATTGTGCCAGCAATGCTCGAGAGCATGCCTGGGGACGTAGGGCGGTCATGTTCCGCCATCTCTTCCTCGGTCGGGAAATGAGACATACCCAGGGGTGGGTGAGCCTGGGGAGTACTCGGGGGGACAACTGTGGGTGTGCGAGGAACACCGGATTGAGATGCAGGGTAAGGTGAGATGATCGTTCCTCGGGTGCTTCGGCTGCCCACAGTCATGGTCCTTCGCCTCCTCAATCCGTCCCATTCGTACACCGGCTGGCCATCCTCACTGACAGGCTCCAAAGACTCTCGCAACTTCTCCTCGTGCAGCCGCCTGAATTCTTCCTCTTCCATCTTCTGTCTGGCCGAGGACAAGCGGCGCACGATTGCGGCGGCTCCGCGGATGGCGTCAGCTTTGGGCTCGGTTTCGGGCTGCTCTTGTTCTGCAATTGTTTGGATCTGGTTAAGATCGCCAGCGAACACGGCCGTGTCTGGCACATCCTTGGCGGATTTGGAAAGCTGAAGGAGTACGACGCCGGAGCAAATGGTCAAGAAGCCATTGACCACGGTGACGATAGCAGTGGGTGTACCCTTGAAACCTCTAAAGAGGACAGCCGAGGTAAGGATGGTGGTACTGGTGAAGTAAACGTAGTATGTGGGCGTGACCAGGGCGGCATTGAAAAGATTAAGCGCTTTCTGTGTCCACTGTCAGTATTACGAGTCCACGGGAAAACCGGAGTTGGTGTCCTCACATTCAGGAAGATGATCTCCGTGAGCAGAGTCGCAATGACGAAAACGAGCAGGACGTAGAGGAACCACTGGTTGAACTGAGGGGTTCCTCCAGCCTGGGCCACGATGGCAGCTCCAAGACCCTGGGTCGCCACTACGCTCAAGCCTCCGACCCAACTGCAGATGGAGATGTAGACCAACATGTTCTTCTTACCCCACCTCGGGCCAGCATACCAAGCAGTGATGGCGGAGCCAATGATGATGACACCGGCGTAAGAAAGGAAAGCTGGGTGGATGACATAGCTCTGCATTTGTTGAATATTGGCGACGGCCGAGTTTTCGGGCGCATTCATGACAATGACAATAGATCCGACAATACAGAGGAAGCAAGCCACTTTTCCAACCATGCTTAAGCGTTCCTTGAGGAAGATGGCGGAGAGGATAGCAGTCAGGACAACGGACAGAGCACCCAATGGAGTGACGAGGATGGCATCGGTGAAGGCGTAGGCGACGAAGTTGCAGATTTCTCCCACAATCATCAGGATCATGCCGGTCCACCACCAGGCGTTCTTGAGGTAGCCATAGCCCTCGCCAGGAGCTTCGTTGTATTTTTCATTGGCTTTTAACAGGCCGACCTTCTTGATGACGAAGGAACATCCGATGAATGCGCCAGAGGCGACAGCTAGAGAAATACCAATAGCCTTGTATGCGGGAGGTCGCGTGGCCGTACTGTCGCTAGAGCCTCCCATTCGTGCGTATATTTCGTGGGCTGCCATGAGCAGCTCTGCGGACTCGTCCATTGCGGCGGCGGTGGGAGCGCCGGCGACTCGGTCGCCGGGGTGATGTATTGCGAGGGGTTGTCGTTAGTTGAAACTCGAAATCATTCGCTTAATCCGATTGCGACGGGCGAAATTCGGGACGGATTCCTTGGTAAGAATTGCAAGGTCGTTCGGCATAGAAATTTGCAGTCGGGAGAGAGAAATTGAGCTTGTGTGGATTGGTGATGTTGCGGGCAGTTGTCGGTAGAATGCAAATGTCAACAATCTTGGCAAAGCTTGGGCTGGACAGGTCGGGCGGCGGTCGCGGGGAAGATTGGGGCAGACGACGCAGGCGAGAAGACCAAAATGCGCAGGGGGGTGGGGGTTCGAATAAGAGCCGAAATGTCCCAGGCTGTGTGACCGGAGAGTAGGGGATTGAAGGCGATGCCGACGGCGGCGTTGGGACGGGATTTCTGAGCGCTTTGCGCCAACAGGTGCTTGGGAGGAGGAGAAGGAGGCTGTGTCGGTATCGGTCAAAGTAGGTATCCCGTATGGTCGGCCGTGGTTGCTGCGGGAGCTCGTCTTCGCCACAATAGCGTGCGTCAGCGCACTTGCATGGAGAGCTGAAAGTATAGACAAAAACTGGATGGCGGGCTCGTAAAGGTCGTGAGGTCGTCAACGGTAGGTAAGAAACAGGACGTTGTAGGACATGCGCAGGAAAGGAACGCTATGTGCGGTACGCGGACGGAGAGTTGGACGGTCCCGTCAGTCGTCGTTCATGTATGGAAGCAAAAAAAGGGGACCAGAAGCTCGTGTTCGCAGCTGGCGGATGGCGGGAGCTGGACTGATAAGAGAGAAAAAGGTGACTGAGCTGACCTGGCCAAGACGAGACACGAAATGATCCGCAGCAGCAGCGGCAACAGCCATCTATCTAGTATATGGGAGAAACAGAACCGAAAACAGGCCGCAGGCTGGGGAGTGGGATCGGGGGAGGCTACTTTCGAATGGGAAAGCGCAGAACGAGTCGCCAGGCTGTGCGGACTGACTGGCACTGGATGGATGGTGTACGGAGGATGGGCTGGGATTTGGTGGGAAGGAACACGACGGACCAGGAGCTGTAGGTCTAGAATCCCGGGGTTTTAGGGCGTACGATTGGACGAAGACGCTCGTGTGGGTGGGGTATAGTGGGGGCGGGTGTGCTTAGCGCCTTCCCGCTACGCGGGACGCACCCTGTTCTTGGAAAGAGATGCAGTGGGGCCCAGGGGCTTTGCCTGCCTTCACCTTTTTTATTTTTTTATTTTTTTAGTGAGAGTGTGAGAGTAGCAGTGGTGTAGAGTCGAAGCGAATGAATGAGTGAGTGAGTGTCCACCACTGTCTCGTCCCTTCACCTCGCCAGTTCCAATCAATGTTTGAAGGGCCACTTTAATTTTTCTCATGTTTCGCCTGGTTATTTTGCATCTGTGAGGGTAATGTTGCAGAGACGGAGAAAGGCGAAAAGAAAGGGGCGTAAAAACGAAGACAGGAGCAAATGTGCTCTGCAGGCTGAGGGGGCGACGAGGCGAGGTTGTATTCGCAAATAGCCTCCACCGTCAGCAGGACCCTTGGAGGTCGGATTCGGGCTTCGCCCGTTGGCCGGTTATCTTCATCTCATATTCATATTCATATTCATCACGCTCCCCAGAGCAGTGCAAGCAATGCCCCGTCCTGCAGCTCCTTGATTGAGTGGCATAATACCTAATTACCATGTACGGATAGGGCCCATCGTATATCTGTGCATCCTGTTGCAGATTGTGGCATGCTACATCCTCAAGTCAGTGAGTGCATAGACGTAATGGGCGCACGTTGACGACACCCACCACGCGCATGAGGGAACGACATGCACACCATCCATCCACCCATCTTCGGGCCATCCCACCAGTTTCGCTTCACTCCACGCTATGCGAACACGCACGCCGCGCCGCACCAAGCACCAAGCTTCATCCTGGCTGCACCCGAACATTTGAAGCTGGGAAAGAAATGGAGAATGCTGCCGGGGGTGAGCGAGCGGGAAGACCCAACAGACCCAACCAAAGGTGCGCAGTGCTGGAATTACCTTCGGTCTGCCCTTCTTGTCTGGAGGGTGCTTGCTTGCTTGCTTGCGGAACTGCACCGCTACAAGCTTTTCCGGCAATCGTACTCGTGCTCGAATTGAACGTGTTCGCAGTCCATCACGTCTTATTGTTTTTTTAATTAAATGTTTCGCAATTTTCTCGAAAACCATCGGACGAGAGCACCAACAGAAATCCCTCGACCAACTTACCCCGTCTCTCCTTGCGACACATGTTTTGCGGAAGCCACGCTGACCTGCCATCTCTTTGGCTCCGTCTGGGCCAACGTCTGACATGATGCGACACATGTCAATCAACAGCCATCGTCCGCACCCGCGCTTCTGAGCTCCTTGCCTCAACGTCTGTGTGCTGCTAGATGCTGCACATGCCCTTGCTGCTGCGAATGCTGTTGTACGTTCGCTGTTGGCCGGATTGCCCCCATGAAATTCTAAACCATGACCGCCTGTGATCGTCGACGACAAGCAACAGCCAAGGTTGCATCAAGCATCCCGGCCGGTGATGTCAAGACCAGGAATGTGGCTCTCTGCAGCGGCCTGATAGGTCCGTGTCATTCCAACGTGCGACAACCACCGCCAATTTAGATCCTTGTTCTGCCTCTCACTCTCCGTGGCAACGCAATCAAGGTCTGGGTCAGTCAACAATTCCAGCAACACGCGACTCGACAGGGCCATGCCACCAGACGTCACCTGCTCTGTTGCTGTCCCCGGCGGTGATGAGGGCACATCGCAACGGGGTTGGCGATACTCTTCGGGGTAGTCGACCGGCTGTCTAGACTAGCAGAGGGAATGGAGCACATCGTGTACACAAGCTGAGCTGGTCCTGGAGAGCAGCCCACTCGCGCCTGTTGAACTATTGCGGCGTCGCTGGGATGATGCACCTTCTGGCTGAATTCCTTCAGCTGCCCAATCGACCCCACCGACGAGCCCGGCCGCATTCAAATCTATAGTGCACATAGTATTATAGTACGGATGAGGTACGTACCTGACTCGCTCAACGCCTCTTCCACCTGGCGATGCAAGCTGACATCCCATGCCAGCTGCCGGTTGATTGGCCAGTGATTGAGCCCCTCCTTCCATCTGGGTAAAGTGCGGGACTTGTCTTTTCTCGACTTGGGAATTCGTACCGCGAGTCACCTCTCCAGCCGCACGCGCCATACGTTGGCCACGGCCGGCTCAAGGGACCCTTTCACCTGCGCTCAATGTATCACAATTCCGCGACCTGCATCTGCCAACCATGCCTGCCAGACGGATCTGTTACCGGCCTGTCTCCATTCTTTCCGATCGCCAGGATCCGATGACAAACAACTAATAGAGCGCATTCACCTGCCGCCATTGTCCTTGGCCAGAGCTGTTTCATTCAGCGCCTGCGACCATCTGCCGGTTGCCAAGAAGCACCGCGATGAGGACACCGGATACCGCCAGCCATCTTTGGTTTGTAGGGGTTAGTCTGCTCCGGTTAGACTGAAATAGCAGCCAGACGGGCTCTCGCGCGGCAGCGTCATTATAGCGCTGGCTCAAACGTCCACTTTGTGAAGCTTATTTTGGTGCAACCACCGTCCCCAGCCCCGCGATGCTGCAGACGCCTATCCATACATAGTTAAACCTACCAGCGCATGGCTCAGGGCCGAGGTCAGCATTGAGGTGGGGTTGCATCCCATCCCAACCTGAAAGGAATGCGGGTTCGTTGCATTCCTCCCCGCGCCCCTAGGCGCACACACACACATGCTTGGCTTCTTGTCAATGGTACCCTTGTTGAGCCGCATCAGCGTGCTCGGCCAAGACACTCAGTATGCTTTACGCAGAGGAAGGAGCATCAAATCGGTGCGCACCATGCCGGAAAATCTCAGCCATGCAGCATGCATGCTATTGTGGCAGTTGAGACTCGACGGCTTAGGTCTCGTCAGTAACCCGGGCCCGGTTGTGAACTTCTTCCGTCCGGACGCCTTCAGTCTGGAATGGTTTGATGATCAACCGATCTCGTTTCGCGCACGGGACTGGATCTGCGGGAAACGACGCAACGTCCCCGATGAAGGCTCGTGCAGGGCCGGCGATCGGCTCCATGGGCTTTTTGCCCGCCCCGGGGGCGTTGTCCTCCGCCTCCGGTTTTTCACTCGGCGTTTCGCCCGACCTCAGCAGTTGCTAGGGACTTTCGTCGCTTAACACCAGTGTATGCGTTTCAAACATGCAAAGTAATTTCCTCGGTTATCGTTAAACGGGTATGGCAATGTAGTTATATTTCTATCCAACAAGTGGACGTCTGTGCATCTATACAGCCGAACATCATGCACCTACCTGTATGCTTCTCTCGAGGTTAGCTGGCCTTTTGAGAGGCGGTCAAGCCACGACTGACTTCAAAGGATTTGATTACACTGAAAATACCGGACTCGTTGATAGCAAACAATGTTCGGTAGCCGGCTATCGCAAGACCAGTGTTACTTGCACGTTGCCACTGACCTGGGTCTCAAGTGAGCACCGTCTCTGGTCGGTGCTGACAGCGTGGGCCAAGGTGCATATTCAAATCACGGCAAAAGCTTCGATGTCCTTCAATGGCAATTGTGAAGCTGCCACTAGGTTTGCAGCTTGAGACCGAGAATTGGGGATGGAGAGGTGTTTGACAAATGTTCGTCCATTCAAGGAAGACACACTCCATTAAGCAGGCTTTGCAAACTTTGGCCCGGGGTTTCAATCTGGCAATGAATCTCTCAAGCTTTCGAAGAGGCAAGGATGCGAGGAAAACTGACCGTCAAAGTGGTTGGTGATTCATCCGTTGCAAGGACCGCTGGCGTCGGGGAAAGGAACTATACGACGGCTCTGGCCGCCAGTGATGCAGGTTCCGTCATCGGGGTGAATAACTCTGTTGGTGAAGCCAAGGTTGCATCCTTCCTTGCCAAGCTTCTCAACTCTGACGGCAGTGCCAGACTCACCAAAGGGAGAGGTTGTTGATGTCTGTTAAAGTGACGCCGCTCAGGGCAAGAATCTCCCGGACAACATCTTTGCGACATGCAACGGCGGTAGCAACACCCGGCCCTTCCGCATAAATGATACCGACACCACCTTCTCCTACATGACGTTGATGTCGCTCATGCAGTTGTTATGATTTCCACGCTTGCTGACGTCCTTGATGCCACCAGAGTCCCTCGGCAGCGTACTAGTTCATCGCTGTTGCTAGGCGCGGCCTTGAACACCTCCCCGTCTTTCCACGCCTATAGACAAGCGTGGCTGTGGATGCGAAACGGATGCTTGTTTTCCTGCGTCAGCATCGGCGTCCATGGAGTTTCCCGGGCCGAAGGTGTCGCCCTGGGTCCGATGCACCAACGCCTCGCAGGCTTCCTTGTTAGACGGGTCGTATACTGACGTGTACGCCTTACCGTTGCTGGGGAAGGTCCAGAGGTTCTTGTGTTTTCCCGCCGAGTGTCGATCCATGTTGATCGACAAAACAAAACGAAAAAGTAAACTTTCGGGAAGCTCGGGAAAGGCGGGGAGAGAGGGATGTTGATTTGCATCCAGCCGGATGACCACGGAAGCGGATCCCCAGTCTTGGGGAGCGGTGGCACGGCGACCGGGACGACCGGGAACTCAACAAGTGCGGTGCGCTCTAAACCACAATGTTCTTGGCCTGAGGAAAGTCGAGCTGGTATATGTCTTGATACCCGACGGCACCCGTGCCGCCCCGCTCCCGGCGTCATGGTAGAATCTTCCGCCGCTATTGCCCCGGTTGCTTGGTGCGTCGCCGCAGAAGCGGTCCCGCCCTCCGTGGCCAACGATAGAGCTTACTTTAGGACAATTCACAGTGGTCCTGGCATGCCTGTACCGTCATCATTGCTCCCGGGCCGTAGATACTGACCGATCTGTGCCGCCGCGTCAGGGGTAATACACTGGCTCCGCTGCGCGATGTGGGCATTTGAGCAGAGAGAGTTGCCGTTGGCATGGGCGATCTCGCATCTCAGGCCGTACAGGGCGTACATTTTGGACTTAAACCGCGATCAGTAGGTTCCGCATACCTGTGCGTGGAGGCTCATCTGATCGGAACGGGCTCCATGAGACGTGGGTGCGTCCTCATGGTCTAGCAATGAGAATGTCGTCGTGGTTGCGTTCCTGGTACCAGCTAATGTAGACCTCGACCGAAGAGACAGACTATTGAAAGCGCGTTTGCTAGACGTCGAGCGCATTGTCCGAGTCCTGGCCAGTTACCAGGGTGTCCAAGAGGCTTACCGCGAAGAGCATGGGTCTTGTGAAGAGCAACTAAGAAGAAGCCTGGCAAAGATCCGTGTCAGAGATGTATGGATTCATATAGTTCAAAGGTGGGATATTCTTCTCTTCATATATCCAAATATCTGACGCTGAGTAGCCTGGGTATTGAAATAGACACAATGTCATCGTGTCAATCAAAGTGAACAAGCATGGGTCAATCCAATTAGCATCCATCCTTTCCACCTGTGGATAGACAAATGAGTTACCGCCAACGATCTCATGGGTCTGAAAGCTAAAAGACAGTAATATGCGACATCTGAACTAGTCAAGAGTTCGGGCACATCGCTATGGATTCGAGCCTTGCCTGAAAAGTTGCTGAAATGGTAAGTTTTTAAAGAACAAGCTAAGAAGAAAGCAATGTTCTTCCTGGGGCATGACGATGCTCCTTGGCTTTCTCAGGATGGGTTCTTCTGGAGCCGTCGAAGATGAGCGCGGCCTTGCAAGAACTAAGAACGGCAAGTGCCATAGCGCCGTGATGAAGCCCGCCAAAGAGAAGGCCGTTGGGGCTGTACCGGGTTTGTTTTTGGAGAAGGTCTGCGCCCCCACGGGGGAAACGTGCGCTTGTGGCTTAGGAATCCTGGACGCGGCGAGACTAGTCAGTCAACTTTGATGGCAAGCCTCAGCAGAAGACGATGCGGTGTATAAGGGCGCTATATGCGTCTCCACTTCTATGAGAGTAACAAGTTTGTTTCCTCCATCTAAACGACGACAGGAACAAAAGCAGATAGCATCTAAAGTTTAGCATATCTAGCCCGCAATAAGGCTGGAAATAAAGTTGAACGGCTAGTGGTACTATGTCTCGGGGCAATATTTTAGCCTTTTATATCATACACGGTCTCTCATTCCTAATACGATCGTCATGGCTAAATTGCGTTAGTGTTAATTTATTATGGGGCATGGGACAAGATGTCTTATACAGGAATGATTTTCCGCAGCACGGACAACGTCCGTATTTCAGAATCATGCCGCCATTGTTGCATTGATCGCTGTAACTGCTGTCTAGTACCATGGATTGAGTCAGTCCCTTTACGGGCGTCCCGACATTACCCCAACGGCTCGGTGATGGCTCTTTGGCTAGTCCATCGCAGTCGGTTAACTGCTGCAATGGCCAAATGATGCTTAAATAATGAAAGTCTCAGTATACAAAAACAATATGTACTAAGCTTCTCTCAGACCTCTACGGATGATGAAGATTCTATCTAGAATACTTATGCAATAATTGAGTCGAGAACCGCGTCGTATTGATTGGCTGGGACATCAAAACTATAGATTCTAGGTCAGCGTTAACACCTTCATTCATACTTCACTACGTATAAGAATGCGTATGGGACGGCAATGCTGGGGATGGTGATGATTTTCACCTCGGACTTTACATTATGCTGCTACCCAGAAAAGACCAACCGTTGTGTCCCTGTCAATGTGATAAGTACCGGTGATGAAGGCCTGACGGCACCCTTCCAACAGTACCTATGTCGTTAAATTGTGCCTTAAGAATGATCGAAAAAGAGTCTCAAAAAATATATTCTTTTTAATTTTTGAGAAGCCATGATTTTTCTTAACAGCATACGCAACTTGTTTCGTCATGATTGCGGCCAAAAATATTTTGGCTAAAAATACCTACACAAAAATGTTTCTCCCTTCAACCTCTCGTGGGAATGCCATGGGGCTGTCATGAAGAGTCCGAATGGGGAAGTTTTTTGACGAAGTTCCAAGAGGGGCAATTTTCCGCAGAGCAGTACGTGTCTTCGCACACTGCCTTGATGAAAGGGGCGAGGGCCACTCTACTAGGGTAAGCCACATGCCGGAAGTGCCAGACCCAAAACAAATCCCTTATTTTATGGATTTACAGCAGACAGAACATGCTACCGTCTTTTATGTTGCGTTCTGATTGGAGTTTGACGGGATGGCACATCGCCAAGACCGCTGCCCGCGGTCGCCGAACTCCTTACCATGAGCCTCAACTCCACAAACCGCCCACATCCCGAACAACAACGTGGAAGCAAACGTCAGCCACCCAAGGGGTCACTCCAATCATATCCATCGCAACGTAAGCCTTTAAGGAGATCCCGATTAGTGGAGGACCTTAACCATCAAGGATGTTATATACGATAGGAGGGCTAATGGCAGGAGCATCACAATATAAGACAAGATGTGTTGCCAGAAAAGATTGGTCCAGACAGCTATTTCTACCACCCTCACAGCAAACATCTCACCACTCTTTAAAGTATCTTTTTAGTTCCGAAATTCAGCATGTTGTTCAACGACGTTTTTCTTCTCGCCCTGGCTGTGGGCACCTCTCTCGCTCATCCGGAAAAACTCACTGCAGAACAGGCAAAGCACGAGGCTCAATTTGTCGGCCGAAGCACCAACAAGTGCGCGGATGCTATTGAGAAGCGCAAGGCAGAAATGCATGCGAAGCGAGCCAGCCGACTGCAAGAACGTCGCATTCAGAATGGGCAGGTCGATGCCCGGGACCTGATGTCTCGCGACTCGTTGCATTACACCACCATCCAGAACGACACATGCGTTTTGGCCCCTGACACTGTTTGGGGTCCGTACGGGTAAGTCTTCTCTTGCTCGAGATGTGGTATTTACGGATTCTGACGGCGTTTAGTGTCGATGGAGAAATTATGCGCCACGACCTGCGCGAGGATCAAGGAGGCCTCGATTTCTACCTCGATATGGGCGTCATCGACATCGAAACCTGCGAGCCGCTAGTGGGAACGGCTCTTACGATTTGGAACTGCAACGCAACTGGCTCTTATTCGTCATTCACTGGAATCGATCCCGATACTGCGGAGCTCCTGGACGGATGGACGAAGAGAACCGACGGCACCACTGACGACGAGACTTTCTTGCGAGGAATCCAAGTCACCGACGACAACGGCGTGGTTGAGTTTTTTACCAAGTTTCCCGGCTACTACATCACCCGAACCACCCATATCCACGTCACGGCGCAGACGAACATCGCCAACGGCACATCCTATTCCGCCAGCAAGATCCAGCATATTGGCCAACTGTTCTTTGAGGAGGACCTGCTTAACAAGGTTTACGCTCTTAGCCCGTACAGCGAACACTTGGCCACTTTGAACCGCACGACCAACAGTGAAGATTCGCTTTTCTCGGATGCCAGCTCCGATGGGTACAGTGCTATCATCAGCATCAGCCAATTGACCGATAACATTGAGGACGGTCTGGTCGGATATGTGAGCAAAATCCAGAATCACTACTTATCACAGCGCAAAGAAACTAACAAGGATTAAAGATCACAATTGGTGTCAACTCAACTGCCGATGGACTTGCTATCACTGGAGGAGGCGTCAATCCCCAAGGCTACCTCCCTACCGTGAGCGTCGATGCTACAAAGCTTGCCCAAGCCACTCAGATTGATAGAGCTGATGGATACACTTCATGAACTACAACTACACTCAGATAAAAGTAAACCTCCTGACGAATAAATATACAATTTGAAATTTCAAAAATAAAATAAAAAATAAAACCCCCCATCTTCCGTCTTTGAGTACATTTCGCAAGATCTGCCAGAAGTGGCTAGTTCCGGTTCCGCGCAACTTTGTCATGTCGACGGAATGCAAAAGTGACTTCTCAGAGATATCCAAAAGTAATTACATGAGGTAGCCATATAGGGCGAGTGGGAAATCACAACTCAGCCGTTTTCCGATATGGGACCTAGCTAGGGTGATTACTGTCGTAAGAATTTTAGCCTTCCTTGAAGACTAGTGACCTTAAGGTGGACTCTAAAGCTGCAGCAGAACTATGACATGCCAGACGTTGCGGAAGTCCGCAGACCTGAGAGGCTTCCACAGTATTCTACTGTTAATGAAGTTCGACTTTGCTCAGTAGGACACATTGAAAAGCCTGAAAGGTGGAATTATTTATAAATTCAAAGGCCATCTGTGTTTATAGATCAAACTGAGATTCTTTTATCTTTACGTGGTTCCCCTTTGACCACTCCTGTGAACATACACATTTAATGGACTTAGCAAGCACTGATACTAAAGAATGTCTGTATAGATTGGTATGCTGACATCAGCCTCACCAGCAGCGAGTAATAATATGTCATGTCTGTGACTGGTGATGTTGGCTCTTGCCCAACCAGTCTACCAATAATATAGTGATGTATTTGATCAATAGACGACTTCTTGTAGAGTTGGATACTTGGAAGGAGAAATGCACTGAAGAGCCTTGAGAGAGTCTAGCTGTTCATCGCGTTAACAATCCTAACCTGTTTTCAAGCTAGGTCAAGTGCGAATTCAGCGTCGTTCAGCCACTTTGTCGTTCCGGTGTGGCAGGATCACGCCTAGCCCTAAAAGCACGCGATCAAGGTGAGCGAGGTGAAATAGGCATAGTGTTTACGGCAGGCTAATCAAGCATCCATATGTTCACTTGGAACTATTTTAATAATGTATTGTTTGCAACTCCGAATTCACTCCAGATTTCACTACATATCTTGTGGACATGTAGACCCATAGACCGACCCTCTTTCTCTAAAAGACCAAAGTCGGCTTCTAGCTATACTTGGCAAACCCTGTGTCAAGTCCAGAAATACACCAGTATACATAATCGCACCCATCCAACTCCATAACGATATCTCACATATAAACAATGTCTTTTCATATACATCCTTAGCATCAACTAATTTTAAAATATTTCCACGAGCCGAATAGTTTTCAAAATAAGTGTAATACTATAAGTGAACTCAGAGTTTAGTCATACTAGTATCATACTGTATGTAGATTTACTTACGTTAAACGGCTTCGTCCAATCCGAAAAATAAAATATCTGATCCCAGCCTCCGGTGATTATCGATACTTGAGTTATCTTTGGTGCAATTTGTATGATTGCAGGATGTGCTGAAAGTCTGTTGTTCTTCAGCCATGGCTGGTAGAGCTTCGGGAGATATGTGCGGTTCAAGTAAACCGGATCGATATGATCGGAACCTATGGGTTCGAAATGACACGAAGAGGAGGAACTAACGGTGAACCATCTTGCGGATGAGGGGTAGCGGAACGGGCAGTTTTGTGCACAAAGTTACCCGGCTGGTACTTATGTTGGGAGATCAAGGTGGATCAAATTGAACCGCAAATTTGTTGGAGTTTATCAAAGCCTGAACCAACCCTTTTGTCTTTGTGACTATGTTGCGGATTGGGTTTGCGCTACTGTAGCCACGATGTTGGGTCATTGTCTGTACGACCTGCATAGCTACCAAATTAAACATGTTAAATCTGAACCTAAATTATTAAGTTCAATGACACTGGTCATCTGATTTACAAATACACTTGGGATATTGAAGAATTTAAAAGCGAGAAAGCCGTCAGCGACGTGGCCGGAGCGAAGCGACTCTAGGCCCAACCTGAAGATGACCTGACTTGAAAGGCCCCTGAAGACTCCCCCGGAGCTGTCGGATTGAAGACTCTACTCTGGCGAGGCGAGATTACTTAATTAAAGAAGAGTCTACTTCGACGCAATTGATGTCCTACTGTTGGATTATCCAGCTAGAATACGGGCAGGCGGTCAGGCCGCGGGAAGCGGCAGCAGTCGGACCCGGAGATTCTACTTCCGGGCTGCCAACGGCGATATCTTCACAACTGCTGCTTCCGCTGCCTACCTCTACTTTATTCCTTCTACACATCTACAACCAACAGAATACAGCACCAGTTTTGCTCCTCGATCTTTGCTCTACCACTATACGGGTATCCTGTGATACCAACACCTACCGTTCGACTCCGCAACCGCGGCCCTCAAGCGTCGAGACAAAGACGCTGAACTTCTAACAGGCCTACATACTTCAGTTCCTGAGGGCGACCTGCCCAGAGGTTATGATTTAAACTCTTCAGATTGTAGAGCAATCCGATGCTCTAGGCTTAGTTTTCAGAGAAAGATTGTTCTGATACAGAAAAACGAAAGATGCAAAACTTCCTGGTAATCAACATAACCGCAACCAGGGCAAGCGGTTCGTGATTGATCTGGCCCAGTTCCACCAAAATATCGGGCTTTACATTAACCATGCAGTTGCAGAACTTCGGCCCCGCATTCATCTCGAGCAGCAAGCGAGCGCATCGGTCAATCAACCCACCCCCTCCTTTTAGCTCCACTAAAGATTTCAAAGATACGCAGTGCTCAGTATAGAGATAATAACATTAAAAAGCATGCTATCTGCTGCAGCTTTTTACCCGAGACTCAACGACCAGTGATATCAGCTCCTGAGATTACACTGCCAATAGAGTGCACCAGAACCAACAGCGTAACATATCCGGCGGCATAAGATAGCTTATGTATGTCCTCTGGCCAAGTCCCAAGCCGGGAGTTGTGCTTGCCGAGGTCGGTAAAATGGATGAGCGGAGAAGCGCCGACGAAGAAGCTACACCTGCCACATAGTAGTGTTCATTATGCGCCAAGGCGGTGAATTTTCTACAACGGTCTCATACTTCCGATAAAACCACCATCAAAGAGGCGTTCTCAAGCATCTCCGATGCCTCTAGCCATGGTTGGAACAAGCATCGTCGGGGATCGCCCGCCTCCCCGTGTCCGACCTTGCGACATACCCCACCGACATTGCGTCTTGATAACGCCATGTCCCCCATCAGATAATGCAGGGTTCGCACGCAGCAATAAGATCCTTCATTCGCCCACCTTGTTTCCGATGCCGCTTGCTAGACATGCTAGGACAGGATAGCCGACACTAGAGAAGCTGCCTCGGAATTGCCCAATGTTTGCTAGGATCCAAGTTGGACGGGCCAGAACAAGCAACATCTCCATCTACACCATTGGTCGAACAACAAGCACCTCCTTTGTGTCTAACCAGTACAGCTGTCACAAAAGTCATCGGCTGGTTTTCGACCAATAGGCGTTTTGTTGCTTCCCCTGCAAGACGATGATAAGCTATCCCCAACTTGAGGGGAGTCTGCATTATCGGGGTGGCAACGCAGCACCCTTTAATAGCACATCACGACGATCCACAATGGCATGCTGCTTCTAACGTTGGAGATTTCCCGCAGGAGGACGCCGATGAGGTGAGGGGAATAGCATACGATAGCTTTACTTATATTCGCTGTGAGCGTTGTAGTGAGAAACATGTTTTCTCCGTGAGTTGCTTGTCTTTGCGTCTTTAACAATGTCTCATTTAGTCGACGAAAAGAATACGCCAAGAGACTTGAAAGAGTCGGCAGCTCCCAATGTAGTAGTCGACCCTCTTTTTGAGACTTCAGAGAAGCTCTTTCTAGGCGGCTTTGACTCTGATGCTCCAGACGGGACAAAAAGAGTTCCCGGTGAAGACTCGGAGCCAGAGTATGATTTCAAATCAAAAGAGTTCGCCAATATACCTGAACTGGTCCGGACTGTGGTTGGATTTGAGGATGACCCTTCATTGCCCGTCATAACCTTTCGTTCGCTGTTTCTGTCGGCTATTTTCTGTATTCTCGGCAGTATTGTATCGCAACTCTCATAGTAAGACCACACCTTCTTCTCATTGCAATGCTGCATGTACTGACCATGGGATAGCTTTCGAACTACTACAGCCCCATTCCCTGTATTCTTTGTGATTTTGGCTTCAGCCCCTCTTGGACGACTACTTGCGCGGGTTCTGCCTGATTACAAAGTGCCGCTGGGACGCTTCTCTTTTTCATTAAATCCCGGGCCGTTTTCAATCAAAGAACATGCTATTATTGGAATTGCCGCCAATGCTGGTAGTCAAGGCCAATGGGCGAGTGAGTTTGCTTCTATCAAGTCTCAATCCGGTACTAACCCTTGCCAGCTTACCTGCCAACCAATGCGGCGTTGTATTATGGTATTACCATGAATCCTGCTGTCGCACTTTTCTTTGGTTGGGTAAGTTCAAAAAATTCGTGAATCTGGTGTAGTGTTAATTGAAAATTTAGGGCGCCTCCCTATTGGGATTCTCATTCGCCGCGATGGGTAACTCTTCCAGTCCTTCGTTCCTAGCATGCACATCTAACAACCTTAAGTTCGCAAAATCTTGATTGACGATCCTGAATTCATCTTCCCGCTGTCTTTGCAGCAAGTGACTCTGTACAGGAGCATGCAAGGCAATACCGAGCTCCATAAAAGCGTCTCGCAAAAGCAGATGAAGGTATGGAATATTCGCTGATACAGTTGAGCTAACAAGCTAATGATGCGTTTTAAGGTTTTCTGGTGGGTTTTGCTTGGTACATTCATTTGGCAGTTCCTACCAGAGTTTCTCTTTCCTTTCGTAGCCGCCCTTGCACCTCTTTGTTGGTTTGCAAGCCGAAACCATACCGTCAATTTCCTGGGTGCTGGACGTGGCGGCATCGGGCTCCTCAACATCACGCTCAACTGGTCAAACATTACCTCCAACGTCATCACCTTTCCTTACAGTGTTCAAGTCACCATCTTTGTGGGATTCGTTATCACAGTAGGTTTATTTGGTCTATCTCTAGAGTGTTGCGCTAATCATTCAAAGACGTGGATTCTAATCCCAATAGCGTATTTTGGAAATTTGTGGGGATCTCCGACATTTAACATCATGTCGAATGGTGTATTCCAGAAGAATGGATCATCCTACCCATTTGAATCTTTGAGTGAGTTCCTCGCGCCATATTGACACACCTTGCCTGATGCCAATACCCGAGCAACGCTAATAATGCCCAAGTTTACACTGACGAAAGCGGCGTACAACATGTCAACGAGACTAGATACGAAGAGGTCGGTCTCGCTTACTCGGGTGCCCAGTACACATGGGAGATTTTCATGGTAGGTTTTCCTTCGACAATATTTACTGGGTTATTGATCTCAACTTGCTTAGTGGTACGCATCATACATCTCCTCGTTCGTTTGGTGCGGATTGTTCTTGGGTCCAAAGATTGTACAGATCTGGAAGGCAAGAAAGGCAGAGGAAGAGTATCACCAGGACCGCTTGAGGTAAACTGAAGTAAACACCAAACTGATGAACTATGATCTAACTCAAACAGTCGCATTATTCAACAATATCCGGGCCTTACTATGTGGTCAGTTCTCCCTGGTATAATATGCAAGTGATTCAGCTGACACATGCACAGGGAGTGGGGCCTTTTGACTGCTATACCGATCGGGATCCTTCTCATTATTGTTGCAACGAAATCTGTGTGGATGCCAACTTGGACATATTTTGTCGCCCTTGGGTTTGGCGCTGCAGCCATGTTGCCCATGAGTTTGGTAAGTATCTAAATTGTGTACTTAGTATGTATGACTTTGACTAACGCTCGATTTCCCTTTCATGAAGGTCTACGCCATGTCCGGCTATTCAATCAAAGTTGGCTTCTTCAACGAGCTCATTTATGGCTGTTAGTATATATACGAACTCCAAAACAATAAACACGAAAGCTTACACATGCTCAGATATGATTGATGTTAAAGGATCGTCTCGGCACCCTCTCGGCCAGCTTGCCTACCGCATCATTTCTGGCAATGTTTGGTATGATGCTCGCACGGTACTTGAAGACCAGAAAGTGAGTTTACACTCTTAAAATTTCGGTTTGTATACTAATAGACTTTGAAGATTGGACACTACCTACATCTTCCGCCGCGAGATGTAATTGGCATCCAGATTATCGCGAATATGCTCGCCCTTCCTATCAACTATGGCGTCATGCGCTGGGTAATTGCTTCCAAATTCGACTACGTCAGTGGCCGAATCCCAGATCCTCAAGGACAATGGACCGGCCAAGAGTTCAAAAGTTACAACACCGCCGGAGTGCAGTATGCACTAGTTGGACCGAAGAAACTTTTTGCATCATCATTCTTTAAGCCTGTACTCTACGGCTTCCCTGCCGGCGCGATAGTGCCAATAATCATCTGGTTATTGCACAAGAAGTTTCCCAAGGCCCGCTTCGACCTGTGGAACTCGACCATCTTCTTTGCCAGTGCCGCTACCTTCCACGGAAATCTCAGCACTGGTCCTTTCACCACTTTCCTCGTAGGAACATTCTTCAACTTTTATCTGTACCGATACAAGCGCGCATTTTGGAACAAGTGGGCATACATTAGCGGTGCGGCCTTGGACACTGGGTTCAACGCCAATTTGTTGTTCATCTTCATCTTCTTGGGCACCACGGGCGCTGTCATGGTGAACTGGTGGGGAAACAACGCAGACAACATCGAGCGCTGTTTTGCTCTGAAGCAGTAGATCGATTTGTCAAGCACACAACTGATTCCAAATGGATTATGAACACAAGCTCTCTTGTCCTCGTCTTGTTAACAGTTCCCACTTTGTTTTCGTCTCTCAAGTTGTCGTGGTGTACAGAGGTTCAATATTAAGACTCAACAAAGATGAATAAATCTGAATGAGAGTATGTGAAATAGAAGATAGAATTGTATTTGTGAGTTTATTAGCGAAGCAGAGATCCAAGTAGAGCGATATTCGTTTACTTGGGCTGCACTTTTTAGATCACCCTTAAGCCACGTTATTGGAGGCGTCGAAATATATAAGCATTTTCTTTTTCATAATCTTGTTGGTTATAACTTTATTTGATGCGGCATATCAAACAGGAATCTCTTCAGTATTTAGTTAAGGCAATAATCAAGTGAGACAGAAATTGTCGCAATGAACTTCAAACGTTGTAAGTGTAATTTCTTCAACAGACGGTTGCCCCCCACTAAAGCCAAATTTGTTCAGTAAACAACTTTCAAATAAACAGCTCACTAAACAATGGCGATTTCTTCAAGTAGACAAGAACCATCTTCGATCCAATCCTGTGCTTCTCCACGCATGAGACCATCCACAAAGCATTGTGTGATGACTTGCCACTTGTTCTCCTTTTGCCGCATGATGATGGGTGCAGAACAGCCGGGGACAATAAAAATAGAGTCGCCTTTTTGTAATGTACGAAGGATTGCGGTCCCAAACAGGCCCCGCTGGGTAGTGAAAACCGGATAAATGATGCCAACATGCTTGTCGAGAGATTTCAAGAACGGTTTTGGGTTTTCGCATTTACCGACATCTTCAACACGGGGAAAGAATGATTTAAACTCTAAACCCCAAGGTTTGAAGTGTGCGTCAACCTGCTTGCGGAACTTGGTCAGGTCGTTAATTTCGGCATGTTCAAGCACTCTCCCCCAGCCGCGCTTTTCCAAAGCCATGATGTCCGGAGCGTCGGGTTTGAGGCTTTCAAGCCAAGGAATGTCTAGAATGGTGGTTCCTGTTCCACAATCATAGATGGCCGCTCGATGCAAAGTTCTCACAATTGCTGCTCTGGGATCGTCAGGCACTCGCCTACTAGTTGGCTGGACGGCGTCTTGCCACACGCTCAGTTCTCCACGCTCCCAGCCCAGACAAGGTGCTAGTCCATCCACCACGTCGACAAGAACTGCATCAGTGATCAAGACCTTCCCTTTTTGCTCTAGCCTGAAGTGGGCATTCTGTCCCCAACTAGCATTACAATCGGAACCCCAGAGATAGGGATCCCACTGCGTAGTCAAATCTGGCACCCAAGACGGAAGTTTGAGCGTGGACTCCGTATTTCCCGTGAGGACAATATCGAAAGACTGAAAGCCAGTTATAAGAGCTCTGGAGAAGTCGCAAAACACATCTTCAACCTCTTTCGTGTAGTCGGGCTCGATATGCCTTGTTACGTACTCGGGAATCATGCCCATCAAACCATATAGGCGGTCTCGCAAGTCGAGAGATCCTGCCATTCTCCCAATCATCAAAAGTAATGCAAGGTCATCTTGATCTTGTTTGCGCTCCTCCTCCGTCTGGGCGCGCCCGCGACGAACTCTGGTTTGGTTTGCGACCACCAGCTCGACCAGTTTTAGCACACGCCATACTTTCTCACGGGCCCGCACGGCACCTCGTATGTTCGTGGCGCACTGCAAAAAGTTTTGTAGGGGAATCAATCCCATACGAAACGTTCCGAACAGTATTGAAGGATTGAAGGGGCCCAGGCACTTTTCCTGTATCACCCACACCCGTGTCCAGTATGTTTTCTCGACCACCACGTCAATGGTCTTTCGTATGGTCTCTTTCCTCTCTGGGTCGGAAAATGCCGCCTCCAATACTTCAGATGCTGCTTCTTTATCTTTACACTTGACGATCAAGTCATGGAGTTGTGCCATGTGGGGTATAGCGGCACTTGGAACCTCGCCAAGCCAGATGGAGACAACAAGTGCCTTGCTGTAGATCATACGCATGCGCGTGACCTGACGGTTTCGCTCAGCGATATCATTTTGGTTTATGCAAATAGCATCAGCCCAAATCTTGAGACCCTCGATGTAGTCAGGGTCTGAAGACAAAGCCCGAAGAGCCGCTTCTAGGTTCTGGCCAACAAGCATGACTTGATCATTCATAATGATCGGTACCTTGACAGACTGATCACCCCAGGTGTAACTAAGAGCCCCATAGTCACCCCACACAAATCGATGGTATCGAGGGTGTGCACGCGGGCGCTCAAAAGGCGAGCTCATTCTTGTCGGACTCAGGGAGCGGTACTTCTCGTTAGAGAACAGGCGCCAACGCTCATCGCTGTTGCGGCGGGACAGCTGTTTTACTTGTGACTCCCAGATGCGGTAGTCTGAGAGATGTGCATCTAGTGACACATGTTCTATCGTACAATGAACGAGACCGTGCCATTCTGGTGGCTCATCGCGGAGTTTAGCGAGTGGTGGTCGTTCGAGAGTCTGCAAATTGAGAACGCGAATCTCATTACGGTTCTCGTTCAGTGGAGAGTAAATGAAGCCGGCGACCTCGGTAATTTGTTGAGAATTCATCCTGATTATAAGATGCTCTCGAAAGGAGATGTGGTATTATTGGGCTGAGAGTAAAATGATGCAAAGTTGATCACCCCACCTGATGTGCGTCGTCTGCGGTATTTAATCTTGGCGTCAGGTGCCGGCAACTAATGGTGATTCGCTTCTTGGATGAAGTACCCTTGCTGACACTGACGGGGGTTTGACATAGCCACGATATCAAAAAACGAGGGGTATCTCTCGCGGCACTATTGGTTGGATACCGAAATCAACATGCACGTCTACGGATACTAGGGTTGACTTTTTACACTTTCAAGGGGTTCTCCGTTGGTAGTAGAAACAGCACTCATCTCCACCTTTTGTTCGAAAGCCTCCCGCAACTCGTGGTCAAACCCTACGCGGCATTTCCGTGTTAGTTACGGCAATCTTCCGACTGTATTATTTATTAACAGAAGCTGAGCTATAAAACTGCAGAAAAACGAGTTTCTACGATTATGTTGTCTTGGATCAAAGGGAAAAAATAATTAGTCCTATAATAGTTCAAGAATATAGGTGGTTGTAGGACTAAAGAGACGGCAACATGCAGATGCGGTAGTCTTTTGGGGACCAAGATGTCCGGCCAGCCTTACAACCTTTTTTGGCGGATGAGTGCTTTCTCATGCACATGTCTTTTTTAGTCTTTGTGCTCAAAAAGACGTTTATCAATATAGTATTTCAATTTTATTTGCGAAATTCAAAATTCAAACATTCATGAATGAGCTTTCCTTTCCTGTGAGTAGGGCAGAATCCAGATGTATGTAAACAAAGTGAGTAGAGGATGGGTGACAAGGGACCAGGATATTGGCACTGGTTCTTACATATGTCCCTTATGTAGGTATAGAAGTATATATCGAGATTGACAGATACGAGGAAGCATAAGGATAAACGCAAGCCCATGAACTCTTCCATTGACTATCATCATATCTTGCGCATCTTTCCTCCCACCCCTCCACCCTTCAGCCGGCGCCAACATGTAGTCATGACCGGAGGATATTAAGACCGCTATCAATGCGTATCGCTCACATATAGCGAGGCACAACCACCACATCTTCTAAGTATACGGTAAGTCGATATCCTCCATTGGCTGAGGCACCCGTACCTGCTGTGAGCTCTTTTAACCGTCGAATCGTTCACAGAGCCATTTGTTGTCAAGATGGAACTTGAACCAGAAGAAATGAACGGCGAAAAGGAGTACATAAAATTCAATTGCTTTGAAACTTTTCTCGGCACACCTTCTTAATGATTCATCTCGAAGCCTGAAGACGTGCTCACGCACTACGACGAGTTCGCGCCTCCAGGTGCGGTGGGCCTCCTCCAACGAGCAATAAAGACATATAAATGCAGATAATTAGTAATTCTTCTTGCATATATACAATGTTTCAATTTACACTTCAATTCGCTTTTCTTTCGTAAATATAGTTTATATTCTATTCTTCATGCGTGCGTAAGCGTTGCTCTCCTTTGAATGAACAGTTAAAATCAAACGTTTCACAACTCAATACAGTGCACAATAAAAGGCAACACTGTATTGGCAGATGGATGTAAGGGTAAGGTTCCTTACTCGAACTCGAAATGCCAGAAAATAGCGATGGATTACTAATCTTGGTCTTGACAAAGGAGAGTCCCGCCCAGAAACTACCATGCGACTCTCTTTGGCTGATTGTCAACAAGCCAGCACGACATCAAGAGCAGTCGAATTCAGTAGTCACAATCATTACATTCCCTCATCCATACCACAGACCAGCGGACATCAATCTTGGGCTTGGACAGGAACAGATTACCAGACGTTTTTACCAAGTCTGGTAATGGCATCGCGAGAGCGAGAAAGCAGACGTTCGAATGTTCGGAGAACGAATGTCACCGCTTGCACCCGATGCCGATCTCGAAAACAACGATGCGATCAACGCATCCCTGCTTGCTCAAATTGTGAACGAGCCGGTGTTCCCTGTGTAAGCACTGATATCGATGGTCAAGTTGCCCCGCGAAGGTTTATTTTCATTGCCCAAAAATACAAAATATGTCGGGTTGCTGACAGCTTGCACCAGCTACATCAAAAGCCTAGAAGATCAGGTAGCCTACCTCGAATCTCAGCTTGCTCACCGGGAAGTGCTAGGCTTCCAGTCATCTCCAACCAACTTCGCCGCCTCCCAGCTCAGTGGTGTTTCTCTATCTAGGGACCCAGTTGAGCAGGTTGCACTTCAATGTTTGGAGACAACCGACTTCTCGAACAGCATTATCTCTTCCAATGGCCAGTCACTTCTTCGTACCTTGCTAGCTGGGCCTATTAGGAGTGTTTCTCAGGCAGCCAAACACAACGATCATCGCTCGCTGCTCGATGAATTACCCTACGAGACACGAGCCGTCTTTCCCAAGCAGGACGCCGCTAGTAGGCTAATTGACGCATATTTTGAACATTGCGAGTTCTTTTCCCCCATCATACCATCAAAGGAGCAATTTCTCACTACAATCGCCCCTCTTTATAACGATAGCCGGTGTGCCCAAAGCTCTGCGGAACCAGCTGTAACTCTGGCCAAGTTTCGTGCATACACGGTCTTTGCTACTGCTGTTTTACTGCTTAATCGGACTGATTCATCATTCCCCATGTCCAGAGCAGACAACTATTTCGCCACAGCAATCCAACTCATCGCTCAGAACCCGGCCGTTATATGCACCGGCGATCTCGAACAACTCTGCAATTTTCTCCTTATAGCACAGCACAGCTGCTTCGCCTCAAATTTAACAGCAGCGTGGCACTTTCTAGGTCTGGCCTCGAGGTTGGCTATCGAGCTGAATCTTCATGACGAACGTGCTGTGGCTGCAAGACTTGAACCTGCCCAGCTTAACCAGCGCCGATGGTTCTTCTGGGCACTCTACACGATCGAACGGAACTTATGTGTCATCGTTGGTCGACCATTTTCCATTCCTGACGAAGCCATCTGGACGCCACTGCCAGATCTCGCGGAAGGTGACCGCAGCCGCGCCTTAGCCCTCCACTTAGTCAAGTACCGAAGGTTCGAATCCGAGATCTACACCACCCTTAACCAAAAGCCACCTCAAAATGGTGCAGTCGTGGACTTATTCGCTTGGAGAGACAATATACGACAGAGACTGATAGAGTGGCTGGATTCTGTACCAACCTCGACCGCCCCTTCGACACAATTAGCACCCTTGGATGTTTTCGAGGCCATTCTACACAACTCATTTGTTCTCCTTTACTACCCTTCGCCGTCTTTCCCAAACCCATCTGAGACCGACATCCTAATTCTGGCGCAAAGCGCTACCAAGTGCATCAGTAATTACCGACTTACCTTCCGAGATGGATGTCTGCGCTTTTTCTGGCGCACAACTCACAATCTCTTCAGAAGTGGTGTGGCCATGGCTTACTGCGTTCACCTCCAAGCTACAGACCGCTACCCTGGTCTCAACCAGGCAGAAATGGTCACCTCTGTCAACACTTGCATGTCTATACTCTGGGCTATGGTGGAGAGATACCCACCTGGCAGGGTATATCGTGATGCTTTCGAGATTCTGGCCAATTCCGTTCTCAAATCTACAGAGAGCACAGCTAGCGTGGGCCATATGCAGCCTCGAAGCCCATCTCAGTTCGTATATGATCCCTCTGTAATGGCGGATATTGCACTGCCGCAGACAGCAATGGACACTTTGTACTGGGGGTTTGGAGACCTCGCGTAGTTCCGATAAAGAGTCATTTTATTCAAATATGGGTTAACGCGGAAGGAGCAACATAAAATCGATGATCAATTTATTCCAATCCCAAACGTCCGCTTCGGCTGATATACCGCGTCACACTGTTCCCTTCCACGAGCAAGGTTTGAGAAGAAGCTTCCAGAACAAGTACACAATCGAATCCATCTACTTGTTGTAGCCTACTCAACCCCTGCCCGACCGGAGCTGGTAGAAATCAGAAGTTACAACTCTTTGAGTGGGTCGGGCGGCGCAGGATCCCCTTTAAGGCTCTTTTCAAATTCTGCCCTCAGCTTAAACATTGGCTGCAGGACCCAAGTGTTGTACGCCAGTATGTCGCTCTCTTCCTTTGGATCTCTGACAACATTGAACAAGTACGGCGACTCCAGCTTCCCGCTCGACTGGTTTACTTTTGGCTCCCATACAAGATGCAACTTCCAGTCTTTCCACTTCAGAGCTCGCAGTTCGTCTTTGATATAGAACAAAAATCCGTGTCGAGGTGAGGGTACTTCCAAAGGATTCTGGAAGAAGGCTGTCTGGTCGATGCCGTCGATTGGTCTGTCAGATGGCAACATGGTGCCAGTCATGGACAGAATGCTGGTGAACAGATCTGTTACATGGACGATAGCATTGGAAGTAACGCCCCGAGGAACATGGCCAGGCCACCGTATGATGAATGGGACCCTGAGACTGCCCTCCATAGCCGTGTGGTACGTCCCTGACCACGGACCAGCCGTTCCCTTATATGGATCTCTGAACTCAGGACCATTATCTGAAGCAAAAATGAAGACTGTGTTCTCCCTAATACCCAAATCATCGACGTGGTCAATGATCTCACCCACGCGGTAATCCATTTCGGACATTGAGTCGGCAAAGTCGCCATGTCCCGTCTTTCCGGCAAAATCCTTGTGGGGAAGTGTCGGAAAATGGAGATGGACGAGCGGATGATACAAAAAGAATGCTTTCTCATCTTTGACCTGCCGGGATAACCATTGCTTGGTCTTGGCTACAAGCATCTCATCGATGAGCCTGCGATTTTCCAGGTCGTAAATACAGACGTTTGTTGAGGGTTCTCCTGTCTTGCCCTCCATGATGTATGGAAGCTCGGCTACTTCTGGGGTATACCCAAGCGCGCTTGTAAATTGCGTCTCGTCTGTGGTTCTGGGGATTCCAAACCACTCGTCAAAGCCTCTATCGGAGGGATATCGTCCAGGTATGTCACCCAGATGCCATTTCCCATGGTGAGCCGTTGCATAATCGTTGTCTTTGAGGCATTCGGCGAGGGTCTTCTCCCAGGGCGTGAGACCTTGTGGGAATCCGGCAGGGACTGACTGCCGGCAACCCGTACGTATGGGATGCCTGCCGGTCATGAGTGCGGACCGAGTTGGAACACAGTCGCTCTCGACGTTGAAGTTGTGCAGCAGGAGGCCTTCGGTGGCCAGCTTATCAATTCGAGGCGTTGCTGCGCCGCGAAGCTCGCCACCGCCATAACAACCTAGCTCGCCCCATCCGAGATTATCGGCCAAGATGAGCACGACATTCGGTCTTGTAGGATCTCTGGACATGTCGATTGTGATTTATTGATGTGATTTGTCGTATACAAAGAGGACAGGAGTCACATAGCGCACCGCTTCAGAAGGCAGACCTGCCCTTTTAAACACTAGAAAGAATAACAGAAACACAGAAAAACGAAAAAAAAGCCGAGCAGGGTCTAAGCAGCGGAAATCGCGAGGACGTGGGTCCTCTACCGGCTCCATGCCGACCCCGGTGCCGCTAACGCTCACCTCCGACGGCCACCACCGAAGGCTCTTCCGGCGCCATAAGAATCGATTTCTCCTTATTAACCTCCGTCGCTCACCGCCGCCGATATCATTATCATTAGCTTCTATTCTAGATTGCGTGCTTCATATCAGGAATTACGACTGCTCTTCCTAGCTAGTTTGGCCGTTGATCTGAAAGATTGTCGCGAACAGGTAATAGGAGCGATGTTTAGTATACGGGCGACTGTAAGTATATCTAGCCCAGGTGCGGCCAACAAAATCCGGGTTTTTTTCGATCAAGTTATTTCCAAAACTTTTTATCAATAGAATACCTAGGCGACTTGTGTTCAGAATGCCTCAAGAACCGCTCCAACCAGCCGAGCGCCTCGAGGCAGTTGTCGATGGCACCAAGGAAACGTCGTCAATGGCCCTTAAGCATACAGAACCTGGGCCTTCATGGTCACCGCAAGAAGAGAAATCGGCATTGCGGAAGTATGTGGTTCACTTAAACCTAATGTACCTTGATTGGTTATGGACTGACAAGCTAGGCTCGATCTCTACCTCATGCCTCTGCTAGTGGCCGGCTTCTTCGTCCTCCAGCTCGACCGCAGCAATATAAGCAACGCCATGACAGATACCATTACCGAGGATCTAGGAATAACTCAAAACGATATCAATCTCGGGTCTCAGCTCATGTCCGCCGGCATTGTCATCGCTGAGATTCCCTCCAACCTCGTTCTGCAGCGTATCGGTGCTCCTGTCTGGTTGACCTTGCAGATGTGCATCTGGGGTACCATCGCCCTAACCCAGACCTGGTGCACAAATATACATTCTTTTCTTGCTACAAGGTTTCTGTTAGGCGTTTTTGAGGGCGGGTATATTCCCGGCGGACAGTATATATTGGCTCTCTTCTATACCCGCGAGGAGCTTGCGCTGAGGACAGCTATTTTCTACTTTGGAAACTACTCTGCTACGGCTACGGGATCCCTGATTGCAGCTGGTATTCTTAACATGGGTGGTATGATGGGAATGGCTGGTTGGCAATGGTTGTTTATCAGTAAGCAATTCCAATTTCTTTGTGCTGTCTGTTCCGTTACAGAACAACCGCTGACCTATCCCAGTTGAGGGAGCCATCACCTTGATCGTATTCGTCGCTTTCGTCGCCTTCCTCCCTCGAAGTCCCGCTCACACATCCCCCATACATGGCCGCTTTGACTTCTTCACCGCTCGCGAGCGTCAAATCCTCCGCTCCCGCATCATAGCCGATGATGAGACCAAGGGCGCTGATAAGGCTGAGATCACACTCAAGGCATTTGCCAAAGCTATGACCGACTACCGCCTATGGCTTCATATGATGCTCAACATCATATCTCTTGCGCCTAAGGGTGGCTTGCAGCTCTATGGGCCAAGTATCATCAAGAGCCTCGGGTTTTCCCGCACGAATGCCAATCTTCTCAATGCCGTTAGCAGCGTCCTTGTCATTATTCTATCGTGGATCATCTCTTCCGCCTCGGACTTCACACGCTGGCGCGGACCATGGTGCATCGTCGCCTTTTCCTGGTCCATCATATTTGCGGGGGCGTTGTACGGTCTCCCTATTGGTACAGACAAATGGGCACGTTATGCGATCTTTACCCTTCTCAGCGGCGGGAATGCACTAGCCCAGGGTCTAAACGATGCTTGGGTAAGTATCAACTCTGTCAAGCCCGCAAACAGGAGCATCGGTCTCGCAATGGCCGTAATGGGTAGTAACCTGGGCGCTATTGCTGGCGGCCAGTTGTTCCGAGATGATGATGCGCCGAAGTATACGAGGGCGTTTCTGGCGATTTTGTTATTATATGTGGCGGCGATACCGTTTACTATGGTTATCATGTGGTTCTACTGGCAGGCAAACAGGAAGTTGGCACAGGGAGAGGTGTTGCAGATTAATGGACAGGTAGTTGAAGCGCCTGGGAACGGAGAGAAGAGGTTTGATCTCTGACGTAGATAGCCTTTCTAGCTAAAGTAGGGAGAAGGGGGAAGTTGCAAAGAGGCACATCATGGGCTAGAGTGGGATATGGTTGTATTCCTGGAGGAGTATATGTCGCCAGTTCTAACGGCATAATGCCTCGTTTTGACTTTTTGGTCGACTCACTAGTGTTTCTTCAGTTCCCTGTCTTCCACTCCTGACGAATAATCGTTTTACATACTGTCAATGAGGATGTTGTAATACGTCCATAGCTAGAACCTAACCTCAAACCCGCCCACCAATTATCAGTATCAGGCCTTTAAATATTTAAATAAGCTATCAAAGTGTTGATAGGCCGAGGTACTAGCTCTGGTAGATCAGCTACGCTTTCTTTAATCCTTTGGTGCGGGCGCAGCCTCCGGGTCGTTAGCCAAGAGAGCCTCCACCTCTGCACCCCTCCTGAGCCGCTCTTCCAGGGAGATCTCCTTTTCCGGCGATGTGGACCAACCCAGTCCCAATTCTGGGTATTGAAGCGGAATGCCGCCATCGGCCGGCAATGCATCTAGGTAGATTGGCCAGGGCGTGCCCATCCAAGCGTTCCGAGACTCGTGATCACGGCGTTGACTTGAAGTCAAGGGGTGGACAAGAACGCTGAGCGTGATGTTAGTCTTGGATACAGAAGAATACGAAATGCATCAATCTCCCTTCGTATTAGATAGCGGAGGGCAATGGATTCTAGAGCTGAGTAGGTAGAAACCTTGGCTGCTGAAAAGGTTGAGAACTCACCTCAGGTTGCCTCGGTTTGATGCCAAGTAGAAAAAGACATCAGAGAATGAGGAATCGGGGACCCAAACTAAATTAAACCCCCTTTTCAGCCAAGTCCCTCGTAAAAGCAAACAGTTCGTTGAAGTGTCATGTGGAAAACCGAAGGCTTCTTTATGGGCTAACCCCACTTACTCTCGTATGATCCTGCTGGATGCGGTCCCATGGGATATTCGTTAACCCTGAACAACGGGACAGCGACGAATGCGCCTGCGAGTAAAGGTCAGCAAACGAGGCCTGTCTGCATTATAGCCACGGCCAAGCTCTCTGATCCTACCATCTCGGCGTAGTCTTAAGACGGCATCACGGAGAGCGAGCGCTGCCGCGGTTTCGGTTGGTGACTGTAGCAGGAAATAGATGTGGAAATGCCACTCCCGAGTCCGAGCTTCAACGACTGTTTCCAGGTCTTTTTGCGGGGTCGGCGGCGTAGATTGGGTGACCATGGTCATTGTGAGGGAATGCTAGATGTCTCAGGGCAAGCAACTGATTTAGTTCCTGTTCATTCCTAAAGTACGGTGCGGTTCTGGTGAAATCAAGGTGTGGCCGACGGGATGTTAGGAAGTTATCAGTGCGGAGCAGAAAGCGCTTAATCACGCAATCAGAATGATTCTCACGTGCGCAGACATAAGGCGAAACGATTTTCGGCTAGGAACGGTTAAAAGCTGACATCCCAATTGAGTCTGGCAACTTGTTGCAGTAACTTATAATGGCATTACACAACCTGATAGTGTTCATTATTTGCATTTTAACTGACAATGAGCATGCATTCCAAAAGCTTGGCTAGGATTCGGTGTTTGAATGCTGGGAGGAGGATGGGTTATAGGTGGTTAGTTAGATAAATAAAAACGGCTAAAACTATTTAGCTCATCAGCTTATCAGCGCGATTTCTTTATTCGCTAAAAGTAAACATGTTCGCTGTAACACATAAGTTGCCTTTGATTTTCTATCCAAGTTTTTTGAACATTGTGATATTTTTTCTTGGCTCTCATTGGTACTGTTCATCACACTATAATTACATTGGAAGTGCAGCTATACTGTTGAGGTGCGCCTGATCATCCGCCGCCTCATGGAATCTTTGATGATCTGTGCAAGTAACCTAAGTATTGTATACCGAAAGACAGTGCCGTACTATCGTTGGGTCACTAGAATACATAGGAACAATTCAGACAGAAGGGTTTATGTCATCAAATACAGGCCTTCCGTAGTCTGCTCTGTATGATCGACCGCCATATCTCAGTAAAGATTCGGGAAACGGCCAGACTATTTTTCACTGAAGGTTTCTGGTATTGTCACCGTCTTAGGTCTTTTGGGCTCGTATTTCCATTCCGACTTTTCCAAACACAATGTCATAGTAACAGCCTTATGGTATGCATCGGAAGGGCAACCCAGCCCATATAATTTTTCAGCCCGCCAGGTGCTAACAACGTGCCATTGTTGAAGAAGGCAACACGATATTAGCTGGGAATTTTGGCGCACTATATACACTTAACATGATCATTCAAGTTACATGAGACCGAATTGGCGAGCACTGTGGTAATCTCGAGAAGGTAGCAGCCGGTCATCAATGATCCTAGTTCCTGAGACATGTCCAAACTTGCCCAATAAGACTCTAGTAGTCTTCGAATGCAGCGTTAAGCTAACTCTTGTAAACGTTATCAATAACGAGTGCGGATTCTCCATAATATGTACAGGATAACTTCGGAATCATGTGTCGTAGTTTGAGATGAATGAATTGGAATTTAGACAAACAATAATGAAGGCGCTGACAACCCCTGCAATAGCTTGAAATTTGTGACGAGAGAGCTTACAGCGGGCATAAGAGATTTGTAGGGAAAAGTGTCTTGTATTCTCTGTAAGTGAAAGGACGACAAAGAGCTCGTATAAGTAGAGATCCTGTGAGCTAGTCACGTGCAGACGCACGGGACATGTGCGCTGCCAAGTGCTGCAGCCAAAGAAAAGGCTTGGCAGAATGAGGCTATCGTGACAAAATTGAAATTAGATAATATACCGTCTGTTCACTTCGTTCCATCCCCATGCCATGGTCGCGACTTGTAATGGTCGATCTCACTTCCAGGAATCACCTCAACAATTCTCGAATGACCTCGACCCCGCTGCCTCTCAAAATACTCCCTGATGTCATAGTGCCTATCCGGCTGGGCACGGAAATGCTCCCATCTGTTCCTACTGTGGTGGCGGTGATGCTGATAATGATGCCGGTGTCTACCTATTGTAGCAGCGTCGCTCTTCGGATAACTGTTATTGTGCTCGCTCAACACCGGGCTGCTGTCTCTTTGAATCGTGGTGCTGGCGCCACGTCTCGTTGTCATGCTATTTTCGCCACTGCTTTCGGCAGAAAATGAGCTCTCCTCTTTAGGTTTCTTGTGAGGTTCTGTTATCCTCCTTGTAGAAGCCGGGCTATTTCTGTGAGGAACAGGGCTCCTCACAGGACGCGAGCCCCAACTCATGCGTCGCCTGGCCCCCCCACCCCCTCCGCCTGGAGAACGTCGCGGGCGTACATCAACCACATGAGGCGGCCCGTCGCCCTGGAATATCTGCTTGACCATCATGCGGATGTACGTAACCTCCCTCTCTGTCCGTCGCGCCATGATCCTCATAACCTCATTCGACAACTTGATCACATCTTCCTTGACCTGCCACCAAATAAATCGGTGAGCAAAATCACACTTGTACAGCGCACTCCAATCTGCAAAACTCCCTGACTCCCCATGCCTTTCAAAGTCGGCGCGGACCTTCTCATCTAGATCTGTCTCACCCCATGCCGCTCCGTTGTGAATGGCCTCGGCGCGGTGCCCGCTGGCCACGAGAAACGGCCTTTCAAGCTCCTTGAAATTCCGCCAAAGGTCGCGCAGCGTCAAGTAATGCAGAGGTAAAGTCTGCTCGGCATAGGCTAATGCTTTGCGGGCTTCATCGCCCGCCACTTTGTCGCTCATGTGGATGATATGTTGGCGGAGTTTACTCTTGGTACGGATCTCGCGTGTCTGGTGGCGCAGGGCCTCGCGTTCTTCACATAGCTGCTGTCGGAGGTTTCCCAATGTGTCTCGGATCTCACTCGGAGCGGAGCGGATGGTTGCTACGAAATTGGCGTAGAGGGCGATCAGGTTGAGAATGGTCAGGCCAAAGGATAGGATTCCTGTGATGAAGGAGAGCCAGTTCAGCGAATTCGGAACTTCGACCGCCATCGGGGGCTATTGTTCATCTTTGCAACATCGGACTCGAATATCTCGCGTTCTGCCAAAGTTTGAAGGGCCATACTGTGGTCTTAATGGAAATCAAACCTCCCGGAGGTCTGTTTTGTGTAAGTTATCACATGAATGCTAGTGCTCCATCAGCGCTATACTCATGTTAGCCCGAACGAGCTTAGACGGTTGTGTAGCGCTGCCAGTTGTCAAGGTTCGCACAAGTTCCGGTATCCAGCACCCAGTGGCTAACATCCCCATCTTCGGAGTAGGCTTTATTTGTTTTAAGCTCTATCTCTGAGCTCTAGTCCTGGAAGGATTGTAGGACTACCGTCTGGTGAGCAAGCTAAGACAGACTCGCCTCGACACCATCAGCTCGCAACGATGGCTCAGTAAGACAGGCAAGTCGGCATTGCAAGGATATGCTTGTAAGTGAAATCTCAACCATATCATCAGCTGATGTTGCTGTGACTTCAGCTAACGTGCCCGAAGCAGGATGTTGCACTGCGCCAGCGATCGGCGCGGAGGGAGACCTCGTAAGTTGCCTCATGAGCCCAACGTATGCGATCCTTCAAGCTTCTCATAAGATTTTAGAGATTTAGACCTCTATAGCTGAACTACTAAGGCATCCACCGAATTATCGTCATTTTCGAGAGCGCCTTGCGTAATATCGCGCTCCGACGAGAGCAGTGCAATAGTTTGCATGGGTGACAAACAAAACGTCTATCGACACAGCCGGGGTATCATTATGTTCATTCAATTAACTAACTTGAACCCTTAAATTACCTATAAGAAAAAAATCATATTATGTGCGATGTTGGTTCCCCAGGATAGTGAGTGAGGATTAAAGAAGGGTAACAGTAGTGATACAGCAACGCGCCATGCCCTGTGTAGCAGAGGCTGGAAAGGATGGGGAACGAGAAATGGAGCTCGTCCCCCACCATCCCGGTCCGGATTAGCTCCATTGTCCTTATCGATAAGCCCTGACGTCTCTTTCCCGCCGTGGGGTAGACTCAACCAGCGATCCAAAAATTTCCCGTACGTTCAGTCACCTCAATCCGCCAACCTCCAGCCCCCCTCGCAAACGAGTCACAAGCTCGCAATCCCGTCGCAATGCCCGCCCCTACAGCCACAATGGAGCCCCCCGAGCCCTACGACCCGGACCCCGTAATCGCCTCCTACGACGTCTTCTTCAACCCTTCCCTCCCGCAGGGTCGCAAGCTCTGGGTTCTCCAGCAACCCAACCGCACCGACCCGCGCCAGGCCGTTCCCACCGAGATGCGCCTCAAGGCGCGCTCGGGAATGGTTGAGGTCGACGTGCCCCTCGACTACACCCAGTCCTACGACAAGGAGAAGGGAATGAAGTGGGGCCGCCAGCTCAAGGCTAGTCTCGAGTCCAAGAACGGCGGCACCCACGGCCTCTCCGGCGGCTTCGGTGTCGGTGCCCCGCCTCCGAGGCCCAAGAAGCGCGGCGAGGTCGACCTTGAGGATGAGATGTATCTCGAGTGGCCCGAAGCTGTGCGCCAGGACAAGGTTCTCCGAACACAGACCCTCGGCGGGCAGTGTCCTGACCACAAGGAGGTGCAGTACATGATCGGTGTCTTCCAAGGCAGTGAGTTCCAATGGCTTTCATCTTCTCTCCTACACCCTACTAACCCAAGTTGCCAGAGGACCTTCACCTTACACCTGTAACAAACCTCGTCCATCTCCGACCCCAACTCCACCACGTCGACGCAGTGGCTCAGCAAGAGCGCAACGCCTCCGCAGCAGCCGCAAAGGAAACAGCTGCTGCGGCAGCCGCACCCGGCGCAGGCGGCGCAGCAGGTCAAGGGTCTGCTGCCGCCCGCGCGATCCACATGACTATCAAGACGACACCCGACGGTGCCAACGCAAAGAGCGAAACAATGGCGGACCGCCTGCGCTCAGTCCAGATCGAGCCCTGGCGCAAGCTCAAGTACACAGACGAAAACGACGAGGCCGCCTGGGAGATTTACCAGGAGAGTCTCATCATGCGCGCGCCTGGAGAGAGCAGCAAGCCGCCACCGGCTGATGAGGACGACGAAGAGAAGAAGAAGGCGGCCTTAGTCGAGGGGGCTGAGGCTGACACGAAACCTGTGATTGACTTGGCCGATCAGGTCGCCAGGTTGGAGACGAAATGGGGCGACGATGAGCTGCTGGAGGCTGTCAGTGGCATCAAGAAGCCGAAGCCGCTGTCAAAGGCAGAGCAGGAAGCTCTGGCGGCGGCCGCGGCCCTTGCTGAAGAGGAGGCTCGGAAAAGCAAGCCAAAGGCTCGAGGTGCACTGGCGGCACGACGTGGTGGCAAGGCAAGAGCAGCGCCAGCCCAAGCTTCTTCCAGCATGGACCTGACATGATGAGTGGCCCCGAATGGCGTTTGATTTGCATAGCTCGGGCGTTGCGGCATTACATAGACAAAACGGATATATTCAGGGACGAATGATTTTACTTCAAATGCAAATATTTTGGCTCTAACTAGCAAGACTGATCGCAACGAACCGCTGAAACTACTATGGCGGCGCGCCCTCATAAGAGTCGTGTGAATAATGTACACGAGATATGTTTGTGCATATTGTCATGGGACAAGCCACCTTCCGCAAGTTGAAGTCTTCATACAAGCTGCAGCCCCAGTACTACAGCTTAGCAGCGACTCCGAATCCCTTTTAAAAACGCGGGCCATGCGTGATGATAAAGCTCGTTGCATCCCAGGCATATAACGCAGACAATCGATCAATTCTTGTGCGTGCCAAACTTTAATCGGCGCAATGAACGCCGGGACCGCACGTTCCTGTCATTCCAGTCTCGTCTTACTGGAGCAATTCGACATCCAAACCAATGGAGTGCATGAAGAGGTTGACAGTGGCCAACCGGGTGGTAGCCATGGCGCCAGGGAGCGTCTTTGCGTGCGCAACAGTGTCGAGGACGCGATCCTTGACAGCAAGAACCAGGCGTTGCTGCTGTTCGGGGTTGGCACTGACACCAACAGCTGCCAGAAGCTGCCAGACGACAACATCTTCTCCCGTGTTTACGCTGCCGGGGAAGATATGATGAAGGGTAGGCTCAAGCTTGTTGAAGAACATGTTGAAAGTTTGCTCCCTAGAAATTTGTTAGTATATGTCACGCCATTAAGAATCTTGGTTGCTTACCATTCAGCCCACAGCTGAGGGGTACCTCCACCACCTTGCTTCAACAGCTCGGCTCGGCTCAGAATAAGAGTCAACATTGAGCAACCCACGCGAGTCTGGGCAATGAGGTCGATGTTCAACTTGGTAGTAATAAGACCAAGTACACCAGTCACGATATCGAGCTCAGTCTCGTTGAAATAGGCAAACAAGCTCGGCATCACGGCGGCCGAGAAAAGCTCGATGCTCTCACGCATGGCAGCGTTGAGGCTAACCTCGCCATCCGTGGTTTGAGCCCCATAGACAACATCAAGCTGATCAAGGTGCAAGATAATCATAGTCAAAATCGTGGTGCGCTGCTCGAAGCTGATATGTCTGAAAACACGAGGGACAGCCTTCTTTCCCTTGGGGAACGAAAGGAACGCAATGAAGGGGTGGATGGTGGTAGCACCAATGGGCTCGTGGACCTTCAACTCATTCCAGAGTTGGGCATTCAGAGCCTGAGCTACCTCCAACCACTCCTGGTGCTTCACGTGGAACTCTTCGTCGTTGCCGTTGGCAGGTGGGGGCGGAATAAAGCGAGCATGGTCCTCCATCTTCATGATGGTGTTGTAGACCTTCTCGATGTTTCGCAGGATAGCCTTGCGATCCAAGGTGTTCGATTCGCCATGGCGCTTGCCGTTTCCAGGACGGTGAGCATCTCCACTGCTATCAGTTCGCTTGATGTTGAGGAGAGGCTTCGGCGTCTTGGCGTTGCTGAAGGAAATCTTGCCCAAGCTGCCGGCGATGACCAATTGTGGGTTCTTGGGCTTATTCTTGGCAGCCTCGACGGCGCGTTGAACTTGCTGCTCCATTCGCTGCACATGGTTCTCGGCCGCCCGTCCTTGTCTTCTCATATTGCCTTGTCGACTTCCGGTCTGGAACAAGTAGGTCTGTGCAAAGTTGTTAAGCGGCTGGTTGGGGTTTTGGCGTTGACCACCGCGAATCTGGCTGAGGACTTGGTAGTAGAAATCCTCCGTCAGCGAGTCGTCATTAGTCTGGTCGATCGGGTTCCCGGTGGCCGAAACCAGCTGCTGCAGCTGGATTCGAGTCACAAAGTTCTTGTCCTGAGGTGTCATAAGACCATTATCTTTCGACAAAAGCCATATCTTGTGGTTGCGCTTGGCGCGCTTGGTCTCCTGGTCAAGGTATGCAGCCTTCTCGTCTTCGGATAGGTGAGCGAGGTGCTGTTGTTGAGAACCTTGGGGCACACGGCCCATGGATCCTTGTGATCGATGAGCTTGGTGGCCATGGGCCTGGTGATGCCCGTGAGGCTGAGCACCATGCGCACCAATCCGCGCAGCGTCGCCTGACAGTCGGTTGGGGTTTTGCAAGATCTGGGTAGGCTGAGCATGCGGCCCCTGAGAGTGCGGGGGCTGGGCTACCGGGCTAGGTGTGTTCTGAACAGGTGGGGTTGGCTTAGAGGTGACAGACTGGGGTCGCTGGAGGATCGTGACGGGATGGCCATGGCCGGGATGCTGGGGAACCGGGCCACCGCGCTGTTGATGATGCTCAACGCCCTGGAAAGACTGCTGTTGAACAGGGTCCGGGCGCCCATAACCATAGTCGGCCCGCGCGGTTGGAAAGCCATGTCCACTCGGCGCAGATTCGGAAAGGGCAGATGGCTTAGTAGCCTGCTCTCGCATTGCCTTTTCGACCTCCTCCAGACTCATTACTTTTCGGCCAGCGGAGGGGACACCCTGCGGCTTCGGGGAGGGCTCCGGAACGATGGGTTTCTTGGAAGGCATGCCCCAGAGCGAAGCATCGACGTGTAGGTCGGGGATGGGTTCCGCATCTTGGTACTTCTCGTAGCCAGTGCGAACAGGCCTAGGAGCCGGCTGGCTAGGGTAGTAGTAATTCGGCGGGGGTTGGGCGTGCGGGACATGCTGATGAGCGGGAGCGTGAGCGGGAGCGGGCTTCGCCGCCGGGACCTGGCGACTGTAGCGAACCTGCTCCTCCTCGATGGCATCTGATACCTTTGCTGTCTGGCCGAAGAAGTCGAAGTCCTTGCCGACAGGGGCAGATGAAATGTTGTCGTCGCGGCCACCACCACCACCACCGAACGTATCATCGTTGAAAGCGTCGCCGCTTTCCTCGAGCTGGTCTCCTAGACCGTCGTACGTGTCATCAAACTCGACGGCATCGTCATCATCGGCATTGCCACGAGCGAGGCCTGCGAAAGGGTCGTGAGCCTGGGAGAAGCCGGGTGCCGCCGTGTTGTGGTTGGGGCGTGTCGGGTCGAAACCGAAGAAAGACATGATGGTTGACTATTCCGTCTTCGAGTCTGAGCAGAGGAAAGATAGCTGTATACTAGGTATTGTCAGCATTGGAAATGGACACATTGATGTAGAATAATGAGGTAAATAGATGCTGTGTGAAATGCTCCAAGAAGGTAGGACTGCTGGGTCGGGGCAACCTGAGGCAGGGTCAAGGATCAAGCGGGTGCGCTATTGACCAAGAAAGGGTATTGGGTTCCGCCTGCCTCTTGAAGCTAAATGGATGTGCCCGTGGCAAGGAGACTGACTACCCACTTGCTCTCGCCTTCGCTTCGCATTTGGCCACGCAGATGTGAGGCAATGGAGATAAGATATGACAGCTGGCCGCCAAGAGACTTGTCGAGAACCAGGGAATTTCAGAAAGAAGTTGCGACTTACCACTAAAAGAATGAGAGATTTGTGGCTTTCAGTAGAGCGGCTCCCAAAACTATCATGATGTCGTCGAAGCCAGATTCCAAAACTCGGAGCGAAGCCAAAGGATTATAGCCGGGGTGCTGAGCAAATCAACATCCAGAGACAGCAGGTCCACCAAAGCACAGCGTCGAACACAATGCGCCAGGTGTGGTGCGGTGCGTGGAAGGAAACAACAGAGCCGCGTCGCTGGGGTTGGGATGCGATGTCCGACGTGGTGATGCACCATTCGCATTCGTGGGGAGGAATTGCGGCTCGAGAGCCTTGCGACCCCACTATCTGGGTTACCTGGAGCCAATGGGGCAGCTCTCTAGGCAAAGCTGCAAGGAATTGTATCACGTGATGTATTAGTCATAGACCTTATGGATGTGGCCCCTCGCGTCATATGTTCGCAACACCGAATGCGGATAGAGGGGCCTATGAGGGGCACCTGTTTGTCGACATCCTCACCAGCTTTCTTGGTGGTGTAGTTAAATTTCGTGAAGCATTTCCCTTCATCTTTTAACCTCTTTTCTATTCCTATCCAGCTGTATTTCACATGTTTATTTCTTGTAGCACGCGTCAACCTGGTGCTTTTAAAAAGCCAACCCACAAGAGTTGCACTGTGAAGCATCGACGCCCGATGTGGATTTGGAAGAGGTTACGGCTCCCAGTTACCTCATGGTACAGCGATATCGTGATCAGTATCCGTATGGAGAACGACATCTCAACATCGGTTGTTGGGGTTATTCTCAGCACACCCACTTCTTCGCTAAACGTTTTGCCGTACCGTTGCTATCGGCAGTTCGTGTCTTTGCTGCAAGCAACATCCAGATTCAAACGCAACTTGGATCGTACCCCCTCCAATTTCGACCGTGTCTGTTTCCATTTACGGACGAGACTCAGGATGAAGCTCAAAACGATTATTCCAACAGTTCTTGCTGTTTAGGCATCGCCAACCAGGCCAAGTTGTAAGCCATATCAATGCAACCGTTGAGCGACAGCAAGGTGGATATCCACCACCACGTTAGAGCACAAGTAAACGGCGTTTCTGGTCAACATCTTGAAAACAACGTATGGCCACCTGTTGCTGATATATCAAGCGACCCCAGAACGCGCAGCCTCTCCGTCAAAGAACCATCCCGCTTCGTCTTACCTCGAACACTACACTGTTGGCTTGACTCAACGGCTAGCAAGATGGCCCCCGGCAGTCATTTTCGGTGTAAGGCAATACCGTTACAAGATGTTTATCGCAACGTGAGCTCGCCTCAATTTTAGCAGTGCAATAATTCTGTCGACATGACAAACACATACCCGAGTGAGCAACGCTAAATGCTAGGTGGAATGCTTGTATTCAGTCCACCGGCCAACCGATCATCTAGCCAGCTCTGTCAGGACCTCCGTTGGCAGGTCATTATTAACATTGCAAGCTAGACGGTGTCAACCCGTTTGGTAACATGGAAGCACAAGAATGAATGGTTGGTAGATGGTTGTGACTGGCTGTGGTTCGGAAAGCTCCACATACCAGACAAGGCACCTTGTTACAGATCTGATGCCGTGGGCATTAAAGCATCATCACTCCAGCGGTCAGTGCCCTGCAAGAGGGTGTTCTGATCTTTCGGGCAGTCCGCTGTCAACAGTGCATTGCTTACTTGACGGGACGACGGAATGATGACTGTGTCGAGAATAGATCAGCAATCGCGGTTGCGCGGGTGCTGCCCGAGAATTAGCGCGAGTCGCGCATGTCGCTATCGTTTGCAGCAAAGAGTTGGTTTCAGCCGCTTAGTTTACTCTCGGGAAGAAGCCACGACGATCATGGGCTTGACCACAGGCAGGATACGAGTGGTAAGTGGAAGACACGGAAGCCACACGACCTTGGGCAAGCCAATTTGACGTTATCGAAATGTGTCCCGTTCGTTCGATGCGCCAAGAGACAAATAAGAGACTATTGGGGCTAATTTTCGGCTGGCGAACCAAAAGCGCTGCAGTTTGGGCGGACGGCGATTATGTACTATGTAGACATCGCAGACCATCAAAATAAAATAAAATAAAAATTGCTGAAATAAAAAATTACAGAGTACGGAGTGTCTGGCACTTAATACGAGGCCGCTAGATCTAACAGGGGCACCGGATATGTGGGCATGTACATCTCAGAAGAAAGCCCAGGGGGCCCGGAGTGTTGGATCCAAGGGGCAGAAGACGGTATCCAGACAAGGCAGCTGGCTATTCTCGGCCGAAGCCCATGTGTGAAACCTTTCCATTTCCATGCTCTCGCTGGCAGGGAGACGTTGGACGGCACGAAGCAACCCATCCACTGGCTGTAGCTTTTCAAGGGAAGCGCACTGGAGGGTCGGTCCCTGACTTGTGTGGGCTCAGGGCTGAGGCAGTTGCAGCAGATTTACACAGTGGCCGCGTTCCCTGTCCCCGATCATGGAAAGCTATGTACCCGTATGTCAAGGCCCAAGAACTGGGACGGGTACGCGGCAGGTAGCTGCGGCGAAGTGAAGGTACATGGCAGATACTTGATTGTCATAACAATGCAATACCCCAAACTGATGTATCTTATGGTATTCCACTCCTCCTGTCAAATGGGCAGTCAACTAACCAACCCGCATCAAGAAGCGCTCCCTGCCGTCCCGTCAGCAAGGCCAAATGTACGTGAAATGGTGCAGGGTGTACATGTTCTTCATGAGATTATGATAGCCCTAACCGAGGGGACCTTTGAAGGAGTAACAGAGCAGGTGCGGATATCCAAACAGACTTGGGCTCTGATTATCCGTATCAAAATGCCAGACGGTGACTTATCTGAAGTATTTTCCAAGTGTAAACTGCCCGGCAAAGGTACCTGCTTTTCTAACAACTGACACCATTTTGAGTTGCAAAGCTCCCAGGTTCAGGCCAGCTGTCGCCCCACCCCCTTTATTCGACCGGCGCGGTACTTTCTGCTAGCGCTCCCTTTTTTCGGGGGTGGGCGCACCGCGTATGCTGCATTCGTACCTCCCAGACCCTGTGAAAGTCCACCTGGCCCCTGGGGTAGAGTGAATGCTAGTGCCACTCCAGCTACTCTGGGCGTGCATTTTCCTGATGCCATCTCTGTAGGAATTCATTCCTACATCTGTCTTTTTTTCACTTCTACCTGACCTCGTTCACCTCGGGGGAAGAATCGAGTTCTTTCACTGTTCTTCACCCATTTCAACCCGATCCAGGCTTTCATCGTCAGCCTTGTTGCATCGGTCAAGATGGCGACAAGCTCTGCACGATATGTGCGATACATTCTTTTCGCCTTCTTCGTAAGTTGAATCCTCGCCTGCCCGTCTGTGCAACTTGCAGCTCGCTCCCCTCCCTGGACCATGCAGCTTTGCTGCCATTTCCACGACATCGACTTGTTGTATCGCTCAATCGTCTTCTTTTGATCATGCGCTTACGTTCCACTTTTTGCGCAGGGCCTTGCTGTTTTCTACTTCATCTCCCACTCCAGCTACGACGGCGTCAGGATTCAGAATGGCGGTTTAACTAAGCCAGGAGGCCAGCCGGACGAGAAGGCTCCTACCAAACAGGCGGCTCAATCCGACGCGAATCGCCCCAAGGTCGGCGAACCTTACGACCCCAAGGACTGGCCTATGCCGGTGACCCCGAACGAACCCGGCTGGGAAGACCTGTCAGGCATCGCACCTGGTCCACGAATGAATGCCACCTTCGTTACACTTGCCCGTAACTCTGATATCTGGGACATTGCCCGCTCGATTCGTCAGGTTGAGGACAGATTCAACCGCCGCTACAACTACGACTGGGTCTTCCTGAATGACAAGCCCTTCGATGCCACTTTCAAGAAGGTCACCACCTCCCTCGTGTCTGGCAAGACTCACTATGGCGAAATCCCCCACGAGCACTGGTCATTCCCCGAGCACATCGATCAGGAGAAGGCCCGCAAGGTCCGCGAGGATATGGCTCAGCGCAAGATCATCTACGGCGACTCTGTGAGCTACCGCCACATGTGTCGCTTCGAGTCTGGCTTCTTTTTCCGCCAGCCCGCCATGTTGAACTACGACTACTACTGGCGTGTTGAGCCCTCCATTGAGCTCTTCTGCGACATCCACTACGACCCCTTCCGCTTCATGAAGGAGAACAACAAGAAGTACAGCTTCGTCCTTAGCTTGTACGAGTACGTCGAAACCATCCCTACCCTGTGGGATAGCACCAAGAAGTTCATCAAGAACCACCCCGAGCATATCGCGGAGGGCAACTCCATGGGTTTCCTGAGTGACGATGGTGGTGACACTTACAACCACTGCCATTTCGTAAGTTGACATTTTTTTTTAAAAAAAAATTGAGTTGAGGGCTGTATGCTAACATACCCTTAGTGGTCTAACTTCGAGGTTGGTGACCTTAACTGGCTCCGATCCCAGCAGTACATCGACTACTTCGAGTCGCTTGACCAGGATGGTGGTTTCTTCTACGAGCGATGGGGTGATGCACCTGTTCACTCGATCGCCGCCAGTCTTATGCTGCCCAAGGATCAAATTCACTTCTTTAACGACATTGCCTACTACCACGTTCCTTTCACTCACTGCCCCACCGGCGAAAAGGTCCGCCTGGAAAGGCGTTGCCATTGCAACCCCAAGGACAACTTTGACTGGAAGGGATACTCCTGTGAGTTGACTAGCCCTTTCTCTCGTTTAAAGGCCGTCACTAACAAACATTAGGCACAAGTCGGTTCTTCGAGATCAACGGCATGGAAAAGCCCGAGGGCTATGAGAACCAGCAAGATTAAAGTTGCTTGGGAGGTACGGTAAAAAGGATAGCGTGTATCAACAATTTCACAGTCAGCTTTTGGGTTAGCCACCAAATGGGTTCACCTGCTTCAATAAGAGGCAACAGGCAGGCATCGGGGCATTGAATGTGGTGTGGAGTGGCGTATATGGTTATGTAAGACTTGGAGACTCTTTTTTTGCTCTGTAGATATCGGGGAATAAAAACGCCGTCCGGAGTTAATCCAGCTACGTTTCTTGATCATTGTGATATTTGTACATCATAGTAGTACATGTCTTGGTATGCTGTAAAGGCTCTGGGAATATTCGTACACCTGCGAGCAGGCAGTATTTGCCACACGCCTTCTTTCCTCCCCCTTTTGGTCCTTGATCCACCTCGCCCATCCATCCTCACCCAGCTAACACCGACCAATTCTCTAACCAACCGTGGCCTTCTTGGGCTTCATGGTGCCGTACTTGGAACGAGATGTAGCACGGTTCGCAACACCGCCGAGATCGAGAGCCCCACGGACGAGGTGGTATCGCACACCGGGACAATCCTGACTGCGGCCGCCGCGAACGAGAACGACACTGTGCTGCTGGATGTTGTGACCCTCACCGGGGACATAGGCGGTAACGTGGCGACCGTTGGAGAGGCGCACACGGGCCGTCTTTCGCTGGCCAGAGTTGGGCTTCTTGGGGCGTGTGATGCCGACCTTGAGGCAGACGCCCTTGAGGGCGGGAGCATTGATCTCGGACAGGGCGGGGGAGACGGCGTGACGGGCGCGCTTGCCCTTCTTGTGGCAGCCCTAAATAACAATCAGTTAGCAAGCAGTAATTGATTTCGAGGGCCATGGAGAGGATAGACGGACTCTCAAGACCTGCATGATGGTGGCATTCTGAACTGGGGTAGACGAGAAGAAGCGGATTAAGGGGGTGGCAGTTGGCGTCAGGAGAGAAGCGGCGCGCGGGAAGGTCGCTGGCCTCAACGCCGGAGCGAAGAGGGATCTGAGAAGTGTGCTGGCCATGGCGGGCAACGGGGTGTCGGAGGGGCGGCGTCCAATTGCTGTCTTCAAGGCCGAAGCTCTCGTCGCGATGCGCCAACGTCGCCCCGGAGCTGGAATATTTTTGGGCTGAATTGCTTAGCTAATTTCACGTGATGCTACTTGAACCACCGAACTTCCGTCCCCGGACCCACTCACTCGGGCCCTCTTGGCACCGCCCCTTGCACCGGGGCCCGGACAGCTTGCTTGATCACATGCGCTGTTTCCCATCACATTCTTGAGGATCCTGACGTAAGCGATCTCAAAAAGTGGGTGAGACCCCGGCTTTTTCTGGCCTGCGCCGTCGGCTTTCCCCCAGACCTGGGCAAGCTGGGGAGAGGTACCCCCCGCTGCGGGATGGATATCCTCGGCTGAAGCTGGCGCTGTGTCTCTTCCCCAGCTGCCGCCAGGTACCGTGGCTTCGAATGGCTTTGAGGTTCACGGCCTAGGGCGCACGCATCTTTGACTATCTTCTCTTTTCCTCCTATTTCACCCTCGAAATCTCACCTATCATCTTACCCCTTATTTCGGGAAACCACCCAACGCCAATTGATCAATTCCGTCCGGGCGTGACCTCTTTATCAGCACCGCACGGCCGAGAGACAGACGAACCCATAAGTACCAAGACACCTCCGACGATCTGGGCTCACCCACACACTTTGAGTCTTTTGCTTCATTTCTCTTGCTTTTTCCGAATAGTTCAAACTATCGCGAGGTCATATCATTCTGCGTGTTGCACCATGTCTTCAATCACGAGGGCCATTCGCCCTGCTTTGAGGGGGAGCCGTGGTATTGCTGCTCTTGCGAGAGCAAGGACTTGTACTCCGGCTAGAGGGCTGTCGCCACTCATGCAGTAAGTCGCCAAACCCGTCCACAACCCCCCCTTCAAGACCATCATGTTGCTCTTCTTTTCCATACTCACCCACGCTCTGCAGGACTGCGAGACCGCTCTCGACTACCCAGCGCCGCCGCAATGCAGACCTCCTCGACATCACCGATATCCCTCCCACACCCATCACCCACCTCTCCGAGGTTGAGGCTGCCATGGCCGAGACGGTGAACAAGTTCGCCAACGATGTGATCGCGCCCAAGGTCCGCGACATGGATGAGGCAGAGAACATGGACCCGGCCATCGTGGAGCAGCTCTTCGAGCAGGGCCTCATGGGCGTCGAGATCCCCGAGGAGTATGGCGGCGCCGGCATGAACTTCACGAGCGCCATCATCGGCATCGAGGAGCTCGCGCGCGTCGACCCCAGTGTCAGTGTCCTGGTCGATGTGCACAACACCCTCGTCAACACGGCCATCCTGAACTGGGGAAGCAGCGATCTCAAGAAGCGCTTCCTGCCCAAGCTTGCGACCAATACCGTCGGCAGCTTCTGTCTGAGTGAGCCCGTCAGCGGTTCCGACGCCTTTGCGTTGGCGACCAAGGCGACGAAGACGGAGAGCGGATACAAGATCAACGGCTCCAAGATGTGGATCACCAATGCCAAGGAGGCCGGCTTCTTCATCGTGTTCGCAAACCTGGACCACTCCAAGGGGTACAAGGGCATTACGGCGTTCATTGTCGAGAGCGACGCCAAGGGTTTTTCCATCGCCAAGAAGGAGAAGAAGCTAGGCATCAGGGCCAGCAGCACGTGTGTCCTCAATTTTGACGACGTCGAGATCCCCAAGAACAACCTCCTCGGCGAGGAGGGCCACGGCTACAAGTACGCCATTGGCCTCCTGAACGAGGGCCGCATCGGCATCGCTGCCCAGATGACCGGTCTTGCCCTCGGTTCGTGGGAGAATGCCGTAAGGTTAGTCGCCCCTTTTTTGACACCCCCTATTTATGTTATTTAGTGAAAACTTGTAGCTAACATAATCCTCAAGATACGTCTGGAACGACCGCAAGCAGTTTGGTAAGCTCGTCGGCGAGTTCCAGGGCATGCAGCACCAGATTGCGCAGTCGTACACCGAGATCGCGGCGGCGCGCGCGCTGGTCTACAACGCGGCCCGCAAGAAGGAGGCCGGCGAGGACTTCGTCATGGACGCCGCCATGGCCAAGCTGTACGCCAGCCAGGTCGCCGGCCGAGTGAGCGGTCTTGCGATCGAGTGGATGGGAGGTATGGGTTTCGTCCGCGACGGCCCCGCCGAGAAGTTCTGGCGTGACAGCAAGATTGGTGCCATCTACGAGGGCACCAGCAACATCCAGCTCAACACTATTGCCAAGCTGTTGCAGAAGGAGTACACCGCATAAGCACGGTCTCTCGGGTGATGGTGTTACGGTGCATGTAGTTAATCTAGACGGGGGCTTACCAAAAACGGCACGATTCGGTGTTGGCACCTACCATTTTCCAATTCTCTCCGGTTCCTCTTGTGGGACGCCATGCACTTTTCTAGCGTCAAATGAGTTTTTGTCTTTTCCGTCAAGCAGGGTTGACGCCGAAGACCACCGTTTCGTGCAATCCTGTTCAGCGACCTGACGGGTGCGTATGTGATGTTCAACCAAATCGGCTTCTTACATTTGACTTGTTGCCAATCACATGTGGATGTTTCCGTGCTGAACCACGGAAGATTCTTCTTGCTACTGCTACCTTCGTTGACGCCTTCCTTTCTCAATATCGTCACCTATTTGAACTTGATATCAAACGGCGGCCTACATATGCTTGACAACTTACGTTGGAACCTCGGATGGCAGAAGTCGAGTCAAGGTATCTGTTCAATACCAGTAAAACGCTGCAGCTTGGAGAAAGCACTGTTGAACCGCGGTGCGCTATTTGGAACATCAAGCGTATATACATCTAATTGGGGGTCCGCCTTGGGAATCCGCCCAAGTACCTCGGGTTATTCATGTTGGAGCCAGAGGCGGAAATCGCTATTGGAGACAGGATGGCAGCCGAAGTTTATGATACTTGCCTCTTGATCAACCCGGGACGTCCGAGGTCAGATACCATCCCACATCAACTCTGTACAAGGCTTTCAGAGTCGTTCCTAGCGAAACCGCTTGCGACAATTGACACCACCGCCCATCACGATGGTCTTCTCGGTCTCGGCACACCTCAAAAGCCGACGATGGCCAGCCTACCACCCAGTGACCTCGCAGACCCTGACAGCTGGCTGTCATGGCGTGCTCTTCTATGACTATGCTCGGTTTTATCCCGTCCTGGCGTCCGTCGACGGAGATTCGTTTGCGGATATTGCCTTTCCTGGATTGGCTACAGAGCGGGATCAACTGCGGACGGCCAGATTCCTCATCACAGTCCAATTCTACAATAAGGTAACACTACGGCGGTCGATTAAGCAATCGGATTCGAGGCCTTTGAACCGATTACCCTGCAGATTATTCCGTGACCACGTGATAAATGCGAACGCTAACGAGAAAACAGACAGGCAGCCCCTCAATCAGCTCTATATGCGCTTGATGTCCCATGCGAACCCGGCTGCTTCGCAAATTGAAGGCCACTTATACCAGGGCCCATGTCGAAGACCAGGGACCCATACCGCCAACTGTATTTTGACTTAAGCCTCATTCTGGTGTTGCTATGTTTCATGATGTGTAGAAGCCAGAAATAGCTAGGGATCGGACGCTCCTGCAAGAACCAACGCGTGAGGAGGAACAGACGGACGGGATAGTCAAGATGTCAGGTACCCATGTTTTCTATATATATTCGGTGTTTCTGTTGACGTTGCAAACACTGGCATAAGCTTAAAAAGGGCTGCAGATGGGTGGCCTGGGAGATCCATAAGCTTCTTTACGGTTGGTATACGTCTCAATGCGGACCGGCACGAGCATGAAGCTGAAGCTGTCATTCGGGGCCTTATTGATAGACGATTTAATACTGCCAGGGCAAAATGGAAGCCCGATCACCTACCTACGCCAGGGTAGAACAGCATCGGGCGAAGGCACGTCTCATCAACCGTGCCCACATATACATTCCACCACCTTGATCCTTATTCAACACGTATATACTATACTATGAATATCAGCCGAGCAGTTTCTGAGGGAGGTATTTTATTTTATTTAATTTTTTTACCTTTCGTTTCTCCAGCCACCGGTGGCGCCTGAACAAACAAGTTTCTAGTGAAACGGTCTTTCAACCGATCGAGTTGCCAAGCGCAGAAAAATGGACGACGCCCAGGACTACATATGCAGGGTGTGTGTACAGTCCTGTCGGCGACAAATACATTGAGACATGGCCATTCAAATTCCCGATCAAGCAATTTAACCAAGCCTCTGTGAAATAGGGACGTTTGCCTACCAGGTGGCGTATCGTGAATGTGACTGCATTAGGTAGAGTGAGTGGAAAGGTGGCTGAGGCCGCTAGCCTCCCAGAAAGCTTGCACCTACCGCAGGTCGGCCCTTCCGTCCGAAAAGCGGCATCCCATGTGCGGTTGCCGCATTGCCGGCATAAGCTTGACTGCATAATATATTCCACCCCTTGCGGTAAGGTCCTTGCTCACTTACATTAACTAGATCGGACACAGATAGATCTATTCGGGTACACAGACCATCGCCCTGTCATGGGGAACGCGTTGCAAATACTATGTATGTAAAAACTCATTCGACAGTAGACAAAGCAATGTGTGGTCGGCTGCATTGCGTCTCAACTGTAAAAAGGACGAAGTATGCCTATGCTTGACGACAGTCTCGGACGACTAGTCTGAATTTCAAAGGCATCAGCTTAAGCCGCAATTCCTTCGGCAATTACGGAAGGCAAACTGCTGGAAAGGGTCTTGCTACGTCGAATTTTTTAAGTTGGGATAAAAAAGGCGCCCGCTCCCCCCCGGGAGGGGGAATTTGGCGCGGGCCGGGAGTGTGGAGGGAACCACCATGGGGGAGAACCGCGGGGTGACGGTGGGTCGAAACGGTTCCGCGACACATATGCTGATGGGAATTGCGCGGCTTCTTGGACGAGCTGAGCTCTGGTGGCATAAATCAAGTATTTGGGAGCCATCACATCATTTAGCCTTGTCATATTTGGCTGGCTGGGCGATATTTTGGCGGTGGAGGGCTAGGGTCGTTTCAAGTAAACGTTACAGCTGGCATGAGAGGCCGGCTTGTTGGTCAGCTCGTGTTGGGACGTGACTGTCGAGTTGGGCAACGTGGCGATGGGGATGTAGCGAGGGCATCTTCCTGTTCTGAAGAGGCAGAGGCGCACTCGTACTCAGTCATCATGCTGACGGTTGGAAGGAGACAGATGCCGATTCAATGTGTGCGGGCTTTGGGGCTCTGGGGCTCTGGGGCCGCGGTGTTAGTGCCATGGGCGTGGCGCGGTGTAGCGGAAAGGCCGGCCGGCAGCTTGTGGCGGGGCTTGGTAAGACCCATCGGCAGAGATGTCAGCCCGGGGGAGTCTAGTCGAACGGCGAACTCCAATCACGAGATACAAGGTGGCTCGGAGCCGTGGCGCTGGGTGGCAGCCTCCAGGATGGCAGTGTCAGAAGTGCCCGAGGAGATGCGGTGGTGCAGTTGAAATGTTGTTGGGAATCCGACGTTGACATGTGCCAGCCTCGCTTCGAGGGAACCGGCGCTGGAATGTAGCCGGCGAACGGCCGCCGTTGGGAGTCATTATGATGGGTGTATTGCGATTGGAAAGGCGCCAAAGCAGCGCTAGGCGGGAGGCGGGAAACCTAGGGCTGCATCATCAGATCATGGAGAGTTGAGAGTGTGGGTGTTGTATCGTGTTGGAGGATCGGGCCATGATGCAGCAGTTGTCAGTGACAGCGAGGATTGCCCGTGTTGAAAAAACTGGGTCGACCAACCGCTGGTGGGGGACATTGTCGGCTGGACTGGGCTGGGCTGGGCTGCATCTGATGCCGCCTGGGATGGGAGGTGTTATGTGTGTGTGCGTGTGCGTGTGTGTGAGTGTGCGTGTGTGTGTGTGTGTGTGTGAATATGGCGCTGCGTTTTGTGTGGGCGAGGATAGTCGGGGTGAGGTGTGATGAGAGTGGTGGCCACACTGAGTGGGTGGAATGGGTGGAATGTGTGGAATTTACTCGGGAAAGAGGATACTCAAGGTAGGGATGGAATGGATGCATGGCAGGTATCACCAGCCTGGGCGGAGAGGAACAGCCAGTGGCAGCCTATGGGAAGTGCTGAGTGATTGGCGCAGAGCAGAGATGAATCTTCACGCGTGGTGAAACACAAAAGTCCTAGAAGCCCCACGTCCGGTCCAGGACTTTTCTCGCTTCTTCCGCATCTGCAGGATGCCGGCACAATTGATTGATTTGATTGATTTATCTGCCAACGACTGGCCTGGAGCCGCCGAGCGAATCTCTGAATCCAGCTCAATTTGCGAGAAAACGGGGGATTCCAGCTGAGCTTGGTGCCCTATCTCCCTTGCCAATGCGGTCTTTATCCGCCTGGGGTGCGACATCAGCCATCCTCAACCAGCTGGTGGGTGCGCCGTGTGCCATACGAAGGGAAGAGACGAGAGCTTCTTCCCGGCCTTACCATGTCAAGTCATGTACTGTACTGTATTACTAGGTAGGGTAGGCATGGATAGCCGCTGAGGGGAGGTACAGTACCTAGTAGTGTACAAGCCCGGCAAGCGTATCCATACCGACACGACTTACCTAGTGTTGGGCATCAGAGGAAACGGGGATGGGGGTTGACGAGAAGCGAATGGAGCCCCCAGGAGACAGACGGAAGTTTGAGGAAATGATAGTTGCCAGGCCGGTGGCTCTGGGCGCTCGCTCTTGCGGCAAACGTCGAGTGAAGAGCATGAACACGAAAGAGACAGATGACAAAAAACAACAACAGAGTTAATTGGAATAATAATTCGTCTGAATAGGTAGTCCTAGAATTTAGCTCGCCTGCCATCCATCTTTCACATCGGCTTTACAGAGCGTTGCCTCGCCTGCCCGGGCGTTTTGCTTTCGTAACACCCCTCCATCTCATTCTTTGGTCGTCCCCCTCCAAAACATGTACGTACCCAGATCCATGCAGAGGACTCGAGGTGAAAGCAAGAGACGAGGTGTGCGTAAAGGTACTTTTACCCCAGGTATCTTCGCCACCATTCCCCAGCCAAAAGATACATATACCAAGTACCGGTTCTCCTCCCTCCCACCCTTCAGTGTCTTCTCGTCCTCTCACCTCCACTCCACGCACCGCGAGCGACCCCTCCCGAACCCCCCCCCGTCTTGTGTCCTGCTCCAAAACCCACTGACGACATCTTTTACCACTCTTCCCAATCCGCGAAAAAACAACACCACTCCTCGAGGGCTGGCCGCACCCACCGATCTCTGTCGTGACAGTCCCCCGACAGACCGATCCTCCCGTTGTGCCATCCTGCCCCGAGGTCCCTCCGACGCCGATCCTCCGGTATCCATCCATAGTCATCTCCATATCCTTTGCTCGCGTTGTATCGTATCCATACCTCGCTCTCGCACTTGGGCACCTGCGCAACCTGAGGTGACCACAACATAGCAGCCATCACGCACACACTCACATCACCCTCCAGAGCTGCAGGGTGCATCTTCCTCCCACAAACCCTCGCAGCAGACATATCACTACCGCACGTCTCCCCCGCGCGTGGAGTCGCGCAACCCCACTGCCCAACATGAACGACGAAGATGCCATCCAAAACATCCTCAAGAAAATTGAGCGCGAAAAGGCCCTCCTCAATGCTGCCAATGCTATGCGGGCGCAGACCAACAATGAGGCCGTCCGATCACGACTAGACTCACAGATGCGCGATGGTCGCCGCAACCTGCAGTTCTTCGAGGAGAAGCTTCGCGAGGCACAGATGCGTCGTGGCATGGATAACATGTCCATCGGCTCCCCCTCCGGCGACGGCAGGCCCCTCAGCGGCGACATGATGGACGACCCTTCCGGTCCGCCCGCACCCCCGCCCAAAGATGCCAACGCTTGGGCTGAGCGCGGCGGGTACGGTGCCGGGAGCGCAACCTCGGGCGGCAACGTCCAGTACAGCCAGATTGGCGGCCATGCCGACCTGATGCCTCCCCGCCATCCTTTTGCCAACCCCGGCCCGTCGTCGTCCATCCCGAAGCCGCGTCCCAACTTCACCAAGCTTGGTACGCATTGCTCCCGAGCCACTACCTGCCGTCATAGACTGCTGACCTTTTGGATTAGACTTGATTAAATATGATACCCCCTACCTCGGCCCCCGTATCCAGCTCATGCTGTCGCAGATCCAGTTCAAGCTTAACGTGGAAGAACAGTATCTCAAGGGAATTGAGAAGATGGTTCAGTTATACGGTATGGAGGGAGATCGCAAGAGCAGAGCCGATGCTGCGGCTCGTAGGGTTGAGAGCAAGCAAAAGATCCTGCTATTGAAACAGGCCATGAAGCGCTACGAGGAGTTGCACATCGACATGGACACCTCCGATGGCCAGGACGGTAAGTTCGAGCTGATGACCAGTGCGCCTCGCCTCGTCGTACCGGGCACTAACCCAACTTTATAGATGATTCGATCAACATGCCCAATCTTCGCAAACCTCTTACTGGAGAGCTCTCTATTCGCGTCGGGCAGATCAAGGATGTCGACCACGCCTCCATGAGTCGGTTCAGCAGAGGCCCCGAGACTTTCATCGCCGTCAAGGTTGAAGACAATGTCGTCGCCCGTACGAGAGTCACCAGAACCGATAAGTGGGAAGCCGAGTACCACACAATTGATGTCGACAAGGCCAACGAAATCGAGCTTACCGTTTACGACAAGCCTGGAGAGCATGCTATTCCCATCGCCATGCTGTGGGTACGGATTTCCGATATCGCTGAGGAGATGAGAAGAAAGAGGATCGAAGCGGAGATCAACAACTCTGGATGGGTCTCGGCCGATAGGATGGGCGCCCCGCCGCCGCAGTTCCCCATGAACCCTCAACAGCAACAGCAGCAGCAACAGCCCTTCGGCGCCACTCCAGCCTCTCCCGGCGCGCCTCAGCAGGGCCAGCAGGCGGCTGGTCCTATGCAAAACCCGCCCATCGCCCAGCAGCCAATTGACGGCTGGTTCAACCTCGAGCCCGCCGGCCAGATTCAGCTTTCCCTGGGCTTCCTAAAGCAGAACAACGCCCGACGCCCCGTCAATTTGCAAGGTCTTGGTCGTGTGGGTGCCGTTCGTCAGCGCAAGGAGGAGGTGCACGAGATGTATGGCCACAAGTTTGTCCAGCATCAGTTCTACAACATCATGCGCTGCGCCCTTTGCGGAGATTTCCTCAAGTATTCGACCGGCATGCAGTGCGAGGACTGCAAGTACACTTGCCATACAAAGTGTTACTCAAGCGTTGTCACCAAGTGCATTAGTAAGAGCAATGCCGAGACGGATCCGGACGAGGAGAAGATCAACCACCGCATCCCGCACAGGTTCCAGGCCTTCTCCAACATGACAGCCAACTGGTGCTGCCACTGTGGTTACATTCTGCCTTTTGGCAAGAAGAATTGCAGAAAATGCGCGGGTAAGTATCCCACCCAGGCCTTTGGAAACTTGGTCAACATGACAAGACTAACTCTTGAATAGAATGTGGTCTCACAGCGCACGCGGCCTGTGTGCATCTCGTCCCCGACTTCTGCGGCATGTCCATGGCGGTGGCGAATCAAATCTTGGAGGGAATTAAGACCACTAGGATGATCACCAAGAACAAGACTTCGTCGTCCCTGAGTGACCGCACGTTTAGGCCAAAGCCGACGAGCCCGACTAGCCCTATGAGCTCTTCCCCTCACAGTGGCGGCCAGGCACCATATGCCGGTGGCTCACCTGAAGCAACCGAGGCTGCCAAGCTCATGTACCAGCAACAGCAGTCTCCACCTGGCCAGCGGCCCTCACATCCGGATCGCACATCCTCTAGCACAGCGGCTGCAGCAGCCGCGACGGCCGCCATGAGCGGATCGATGGCCTCGCAACCGAAGCCCCAGTCACAGGACTACGGACAGTACGGCGGACGTCCTGGTTACCCCCCACAGGCTGAGCCTCAGGAAGATCCCTACAACGGGCGCAAATACAACCCGGCAGACTACGCTGCAGTCAACCAGCAAGCACAGTATGCTCAGCAGTCTCCCGTGCAACAGCAACGGCCCGTGCAGCAACAGCCTCCGCCTCAACAGTACCAGCAGCAGCCGACACCTCAGCAGCAAATGTACCAGCAGCCACCTGTTTCTTCGCCGAAGCTGCAAGAGCCTCCTCAAATCTCGCCCATTGCGTCGTCTGGTGGTGTACCTAGTGCTGGGCGTAAGCCGTTGCCCTCTGCCACCGACCCCGGCACCGGCCAACGTATCGGCCTGGACCACTTCAACTTCCTGGCTGTGCTGGGCAAGGGTAACTTCGGAAAGGTCATGCTCGCGGAGACGAAGCGATCTAAGAGACTTTACGCCATCAAGGTACTGAAGAAGGAGTTCATCATTGAGAATGATGAAGTGGAGAGCATTCGGTCCGAGAAGAGAGTGTTCCTCATTGCCAACCGTGAGAGACACCCGTTCTTGACCAACCTCCACGCCTGTTTCCAGACCGAGACCCGCGTCTACTTTGTCATGGAATACATCAGCGGTGGTGATCTCATGCTTCACATTCAGCGAGGCCAATTTGGCACCAAGCGAGCTCAGTATGTGCACCTTTCACATTCCCAAGAGGTTAGATGCTAACGTATCCTAGATTCTACGCCGCCGAAGTCTGCTTGGCACTTAAGTACTTCCACGAGAACGGCGTCATCTACCGTGATCTGAAGCTCGATAACATTCTATTGACCTTGGATGGTCACATCAAGATTGCCGATTACGGTCTTTGCAAGGAGGACATGTGGTTCGGCTCGAATACCAGCACCTTCTGCGGTACCCCTGAATTCATGGCGCCCGAGGTACGTAAACCGTGCATGCTGTATGAACTAGGCTAACCTGAGTGAAGATTCTTCTTGACAAGAAGTATGGTCGCGCTGTCGATTGGTGGGCGTTTGGCGTCTTGATTTATCAGATGCTGCTCCAGCAGTCTCCGTTCCGCGGTGAAGACGAGGACGAAATCTACGACGCCATTCTGGCCGATGAGCCTCTGTACCCCATCCACATGCCCAGGGACTCAGTGTCAATCCTGCAGAAGCTCCTGACGAGAGAGCCCGATCAGCGACTGGGAAGCGGCCCTACGGATGCGCAGGAAATCATGAACCAGCCGTTCTTCAGAAACATCAACTGGGACGACATCTACCACAAGCGTGTCGCACCTCCCTTCATGCCGCAGATTAAGAGCGCCACCGATACGAGCAACTTCGACTCCGAGTTCACGAGCGTGACCCCCGTCTTGACCCCTGTCCAATCAGGTATGTGGATACTCGTGATGATAAAGAATACTTTTACTGACCTAGTGCAGTTCTCTCGCAAGCTATGCAGGAAGAGTTCCGTGGCTTCTCCTACACGTCCGACTTTGATTGAGAGCAGAAGAATGGCGAACATAGTTTTAGGAGTAGTAGGTAGTTGACGCAGGTAGTTGACCAGAATGATGCCGCCGACGTGGAGAGATCGGGAGTACTTGAGAAGTTGGGAAGGGAGACGTGCTGAGATGCCAAGCGCCTCATGCGCGCGCCAGGCCCCAGCTATGTCAGTCTCTGTTGCATGGAGACGCTGCGCGTCGTCAAGCTGTGACGATGAACCGCAGGCGGGGAAACGAAGTGATGGGCGGCCACGATATACGAAGCAAAAGTAGTGTGGCCCCGGCCGTTCGCTAGTGAACATTGGAAAGGGGGCCAAGTCAGCTGATAACGGCTAGAGTTATGTCAGCGAGGTCTTGCAAGACCTCGCCGCCGCCTCTTTAATAGACGCAACCTTTGGTGGTTTACCTCTGTACGACACGTATGCTTTGATGAGCCACCAGTGATTTATCTTTGTGAGGTTGGCCTCGTGCTCTATATGGTATCATGTTATACAGATTTTATATACAATCCTAACGGAGTGGGACAACTATGTTCTTCGCAAGAGCAGGAGCGCCAGAGCTCCGGCCAACGTAGCTCCAGCCGCAGCGCCCTCGAGAGCGATGATCGATGCATCCCGCATGCGCAGGTCAATACGGCGCTCACTATAGAGATCAATCAACCTCGCCTTCAGCACCGTCGGGTCGGCGAGCAACTCGCGCCACGACTTGGCCTCGGGAACCTCCTGCTCCAGCGCCTCGAGGGCGCTGGCGACCTCCCGGTCCACGGCGTGCTGCACAGCCGGCTCCTCGAGCTTGGCACTGAGGGCTTCCTCCTCCTCCACCACGGGCTCAGCGGCCAACGTCTCCACAGCCGTCGGTGCCGCAGCAGCAGCAGCAGCAGCCGTGGCAGTGGCAGCTGCCGCCGCCGCCGCCGACTCTTCACTCCGCAGCAAGGCCGCCTTCAAGCCGGCCAGCTCGGCCTGGACGCCCTCGAGGACCGCCTTCTCCTCCTCAACCACGCCGCGCACAAGCCTCCTCCGCTTCCACGGCTCCGCCACGAACTGCAGCACGATGAAGAGCAGGACGTTGACGCCCATCAGGCCCCACGTCCCCCACGTCGACGCGCGCCGGATGCGGTCCGACCAGATCTGCTCCTCGTGGTACCGCTTCAGTATCCCCGCGTTGAGCTGCTGGCCTAGCGCCTGCTCCGCGTGCTCGGCGTCCGTCAGCGTCTCGGCCGCCGCCACGACCTCCTGCTCGAGGGAGTGGTCCTGCCGGTACAGCTGCGTGAAGCGCTCGAGGTCGGTGGGCGACCACATCTCCTTGCGGGCGAGCAGGGTCGTCACCTCGCGCTGGGTGGTGGCGCGCTTGGCGTTTGTGGTCTTGTAGGTCTGGCGGGCGGTGCGGACGAGGTCCTGGGCCTCGGCGAGGCGGGTCTCGAGGAGGGTGTTGTGCTCCTTGATGGTCTCGATGGGGGCGTAGCCCGTCAGGGTGTTTAGGGTCGTCGATGCGGTGAGGATGCGCGTTTGGAGTGTGTCCATTAGGTGGGAGAGTTTTTCGGAGAGGGCGGGGGTTAGGGAGGTGTAGATTTTCGTCGCGACGTCGGGGAGGGGGTCGTAAGCTTTAGGTTTGGGGGAGGAGGAGGATGATGAGGAGGAGGAGCCGGTGGCATTGTTCGCGCTCGAAGAGGAGGTCGAGCTGGACGAGTCGGAAGCTGTGGCGGAGCTTGGGCCGGTGGCATCAGAGCTCGGGCTTGAGCTCGGAGAGAATGAGTCGCTCGTCGGGGAAGCTTGCTTGATTTGCTCCTTTGAGGCGGAGGAGCTCGGCAGCGGAGGGAAGGGCGGGAGAGAGGAGTAGAGCCGTCGAGGGGTCGGCGTCGGCAGGTTATGGCGCAGTGCAAGAGCTGCAGCTGCGAGGGGCCATCTTCCTAGGCTTGCGGTGGTGTGCAGGCCGATGCGGGCGTGGGCTAACCGCGACGCCGGCCTGGCGATGGGGTGCATCTTTGCCTGCCTGGTGTCGGAAACCGACAATTGAGAACGACGAGGAAGTCCTTCTCCAGTCGATTCGACCAATTGGTGGTGGTCCGGGGAAGAGGGTTGTCTGGTTTTGGGGGGGCCGAGGTGGTCAACGCACGGGAAGCCGGGTCGGCGGACAGGCTTGCGGGACAAAAGTTTGGATGAGACCAGCTGGATCGGTCCAGGTTCGGACGTGTTGAGCACGGGGCGGGTGCGGGTTTCTGCCAGGTCGCCAGTTGGGGATGGTGTTTCACCGCCTGCTAGTTACGGAAGTGAGCGGGCCGGTGCCGGGGTGTAAGCTGGCTATAGTCGGTCGACCGGGGCCGAGACCGATGTTAACTGAATTCCCTTTTTAGCCATTGCAGGCCCGCGCCTTATACAGAAGCTGCAGGGGGCTGTTTCCCATCTTCCCATACCATCATGTGAACATTGGGTTCAACCGAATTGGACGAGTTTCATGGCCCGAGACGCGCTGAGACGGCGCTGTCAACAAAAATGATACGGCGTGCGTGAACTCACGGATAACACCAGATGCAAGGAAAGGGGCGCTGCTTAACCAGCTCAGGTACATAGTAAACAATTTGATGAACATCTAGTCTAAGGTCTACTTGGAGCACAATCTTTAAATGCAACATAACTTAAACCGGGGACCTGATCTCAGGGCACACGGGTGTCAAGTCTATATATTTTCCACCCTTCCCTTCCCCAGAGCACTGCGTGCTTTTATCCAGATCCACCTTTGAACTTCTTTCCGAAGACGAGCAGCTGAACTTGATCATATATGGACAGAACGCCCGCTCCGGCGATACCACGGAGGATGTTGGCGCCGGCCCCCTTGAAGAAAGAACGGTAGCCTTCTGCTGCAGCAATTTGACGGGCAGCGTCGAACGAAGAGCTGTATTTAACGGCCTTGATAGAAGAAACAAGCAATTAGAAAATGGAACCGCTGGCATGGTTCTGTAGGAATATTTGGCTCACCTCTCCCGACGTCATCATCATTCGGCGACGGACGGTATCGATAGGGTACGACGCAATGCCGGCACCAACAGTAACACCCCAGCCGAGCAGGAAAGACGCCACGAAACTGTTGTCAAGAGCACCCACGAGCAATACCGGCTTGAGGGAGTCATACATGCCGAAGTATAGGCCACGATAAGCCACGATGCCGAGCACCGACGGGCCGAAGCCGCGATAGAGGCCGGCGACGCCGTCCGTGGCAAGAGTCTTCTTGTAGACATCGACGAGGCCGGTGAATTGGCGCTCCCCGACTCCTGTGGCAGCCTTTGCGTCGTTGGCTAAGCGTGTTCGGGCGTAGTCGAGGGAGTAGACGAAAAGCAGCGAGGTTGCACCGGCGAGCTGTAGCGCGCAGCTGTCAGCGATTGATCGAGCACAGTGTAGCATAGTCATTCACGGGGTAGTGCACTCACTCCGCCTGACGCCAGGTTTCCGGCCATCCACTTCAGATACCCGTCACGATCTTTGTTGAAGGCGAAGAGGCTCTTGTAAGTGTCGCGGAAAGCAAAATTCAGAGCCTGAGTGGGGAAGTAGCGGACGACGTTGACGCCATTGCTCCTCCAGAGAGCCGCGACACCCTCGGCCTTGATGGTGCGGCTGAAGCAGTCGACAATGCCATCATACTTGCGGCCGAGGCGGCCGGCTTTGATCATTTCATCCTAGATGTTCGCGAGAGGTAAGCCTTGTAGTCATGGTATGGGACTGGCTTTGCTCGGGCTCTTTCTACCTGGTTTTGCAGAAGAAGTTTGATCCGTTCAATTGGCGCGGCGGCTGTTTTGGAGACGGCAGCAGATACACCACCCACTGCAACAAAAAATGGTCAGCTTATTAGTGCTTCAATGAGTTTGGTCGTAGTCTTAATGTTTGGCGGTTATTCTTAATTCGGGCTGCGTGAGGGGAGATGGAGCACAGGCGAACAAACTTAAGAAGTCAACTAAGAAGTTCTATAGAAGTTAGCAACTGCATCACAAATAAGAAAACGTTGCATTGAATTCCATTAGGATTCCAAATAATCAAAGCAGGGGGGGTTGTGTAAGAGTAGGCAATGGCTTATGCTTACTGGTAAACCCATGACAGGCTGGACTGCGCCATCGTTGCCCATTTTTAGTTTCGGTGTCGGTCTTTTGATTCTGTTGCTTGTTTTAGGTTGAAAGCAGATTTATTGTTTCCAAAATTCAATGACAAAGGAGAGGAGATAATAAAAAAAGCCGAATAATGGTAACAATGAGATGGTCTGATAGAACGGTATAAGAAGTATGAGCTTAGCTTAGCTTTCCATGGTTTGCTTGGGCCTCCCCTTTGTCGGAGGCCTCGGCCTCCGACCCATTGAAATCGCGACTTGCTCCGTGAGACGGTGGCTGCTCTCTTTCCCGAAACAACACACTAGGTCTCGCCCCAATAGTCATCACCCGTCATTCCCCTCGCATGCCCCAAGAAATGGACCCAGAGTCGGGCACTGAGCCCCGTGGGCGCGGTATTTCGGCAAGTTTGGTGCTGTGCTCTCCGGTTCGAGCCTGGCTAACCATCACTTACAGTGCGACACTTGCCGAGCAAGAAAGGTGCGGGTTCCTGACCGATTTTCCTTCTTTCATTCGCCCCTCGGCTTCGGCTCATATTACTGCTAGATCAAATGTGACCGAGGCTCGCCCTGCTCGAGCTGCAAGGCAGCTAACATCATTTGCCGAACCACAAGAGGCCCCCTGGAGAAACGACAGCGCGTTCTCATCTCTCCCCGTTAGTAAGTAAAAGTCCAAGGTCCCAACTAGCATGTGTCTTGGCTGGTCAGCCAATGCTGAAATGAAAAAAGCGAGGAGGAGATTGCCATTTTCAATGGTCGGCTCGCGCGGCTTGAGAAGCTGCTGCAGGATGTCCTTGCCAACACGCACTCGACACCAGATACGGACAACACCCTAGTTGGACCTAGTAACACTAGTCGAGTCCAAGTCCGTCCTTCTTTCGAGGGTGAATCGTCGTTTGCCGCACATTCGAGGCATACAGCATTGGAGGTCGAGAGGCTTGCGAGCAAATTGCCATATTCAAAAGATGGCCAGGACGCAGTGGCTTCTCTTCAAGCGATCGCGTACCCTGGCTTGACAGTTGCACAAGGCTCGGAACCTACAATTCTCAAACATGACTTTACTAGTCTGGCTCTTCCTACACGCCAACTAGTCATCAAGGTCCTAAATTATTGCAAGAGTATGACTGTAACCCTTGCTCACAACCGATATGTTCTGATTAGCTCATGAACCTGGCCAGACCGAACGACGCGATTCTTTAGGGATTATCCTTTTGTACGTATTAACTCTTTTACAGAAATGTGCCAACAGGTATACTTCCCGACGGAGGAGTGTTCCATGAGCGACTTCATCATCGTAAACGCGGGCCTCTGCAATATCTTCCGTGACCTCAGCAATGATATGATAACCGAGTTGGGCTTGAATATCATGGCAGTTGCCGAAAGTATATCGATCTGTGCAACCAACGTCCAAAGGGTCGTCGTAGATTTGAGTCTAGCTCTTGAGCCAACCTTCGAAAATATACTCGCCCTCCTGCTTTCGGTTCGTTCTGCCATACCTCTAATGATGAGCACAAGCTGATAGAACATAGGCGTCAACACGAATGGATTGGTCGAATCCCACTTTTGACTGGAGGCTAATTTCCCAGGCCGCCATTCTGTGTCAGGAAGCAGGCTACCACCGGCTACCTGACCCTTCAACAAGCGACGAAGCCGTGCAAAAGTCCTTAGTCTTCTGGTATATTTGGGGTTTTGATGTCATGTTCTCATTCAGTCTCGGCCGCAGTCCCACCTTACCGGACCATGATATTACAACATCTCGGCCTCGCTGCCCAGAAGATATTCCAGACCCGTGGGGTCACGGTTTTCTCTCGTGGCTGGACTCTGTCAGCCTGCAGCACGAAATATATCAGCAACTTTATTGCGGACGATCTCATACTCAACCCCCAGAAGTCAAGGCTCAGCGGGTGAAAGAACTGACTGACAAGCTGGTAGCCATGCGGCAAGCGTTTCTAGTTGTGAGACTATTGTACCTAATACTTGATGAGCCAAAGCTGGGCTAACAAGAAGAAGGGAAAGGACGGAAACACACCAGGATCTGCTGGCGCTGATGCCGCCTCCGGAGAATCCTTTGAACTCATGTTCTACTCCTTATTAACAATAGTATACCGCATGATGCCTCTGGCAGAGCAAGTCCACCCTCTCCAGGTCAATGATGAATGCACGTCAGCGGCGAGAGCTGCTCTCAACATTCAATATAGGGCGTGGGAAAGGATTGGCAGTTCAGATGATGAAACCTGGAAGTTATTCATCCACTGGTGAGCAATCTTCAATGGCGTTCCTTTCGCAATCAGCTAAAACAGCTAGGACTCTTATTTGCTGCCCCTTTGTGCCATTCATCGTTGTTTTCAGCAATGTCATCGTAACTGGAGACGAGGCGGATTTGCAACTCTTGGATCGCATAATTTCTTCCCTCCAATCTGCCGCTCAACAGTCTCCTAGCATCGCCAAACTACACCACTTATGCAGCACATATCACCGAGTTGGCAGGGCTTATTTTAATAGTACTTACCAAGCAAGTAAAAGAGCACTTGGGGAAGGTCACAGCGGGATACAAAACAGTGTCGAGGTAAATCAAACAGACACGCCATTCAACTCAATGGGTGACGTCTTTCTCCCGGGAGGAACTTGGGATGGGCTCTTTGACCAATGGAATCCCGGGTTAGGAGAGGAGAATGCCTTGGAAGTATCGTCTTTTCTGGGTAATTATTTCACAGGTAGTCATGAATTTTGAGACGCAGATTTGAATTATCGGGTGTGAATGCTAGACCAAGTTGGAACATTCTCATTTTGCCAGTCACTCTTCGCACTAGACTCAAGATTGGATGCTGCTCCCTCTACGTAGCAAACTTCTCGATACCACCCCGGAATTTTCCCGCCCTTCAACATTACGTTCCATCCTGACTTACTAACAAACAGAACTAAGTGAACGATAATTCACTTGACAATACTGATCCCACCTAGCTTCGATGCAAGTCAGAGAGGATTGCCGAGGGAGGGTTTATCTTCTTAGCCAGACGCGCAAACACCCCCTTACGAATCCTCCAAAGGAACTTCACGATGAAATGACGAGTTGGCATGAAGCATCTATTTAATCAATAGACAGTTATGTATATGTATAAAAAGGAAGGAAGCTTTAATAGCTACACCCAAACCCCAACAAATATCACCCCAGCACGACTGGATTCATGATTGGTTTATTATACTTGATCTACTCTGGATTTGATGAAAGCAAATAGACTTTCCATTCCTGACTTCGCACTCGGGACTTGTTCAGGAGGGAATGCAATGAACCCATGCGTTGCTCCGGGGAAGATTTTGACCACTGCCTGCGCGCCCGCCATCTGCCACTTCGCAGACATGAAGATGGTATCATCGAGCAAAAAGTCCTTCGTGCCCACAATGAACAGTGCTGGTGGCAAGCGGCTGCTTACCCCGTCCGCGTTTCTATACTCCTCCAGATCTGCATATAGTGGCGATATTTTCGGGTCCTTCCAGCCGTCGCCGGTCACGTCGGGTCGATAGAGGCTGACGAGCTCGAGCTCCTTCCCGGTGTCACCTCCATTCTTTAACGCCACGCGATGGTGCATCTGCGAAGGTGTAGAGCCAAGATCGTAACACCCAAATAGCAGAAGGAGGCCCCCGGACAAGTTGAAATTTCGTATCTCTTCTCTCTCGTGCGAGAGAAGATGAAGAGCAGTCACCACGCTGAGGTGGCCCCCGGCGCTCTCGCCCCCAATAAAGGCGAGGTCGGTGCCGAATTCATTTCCGGCGTTGAGAATGAGCCACTCCGCCGCGTCAAAGCAATCCTCGTCCGCTGCGGGGCCTGGGTGTTCAGGGGCGAGCCGGTAGCCAACGCTGACTATAACCAGTCCAGTCGTGTCGGCGATGCTCTGCAGCCACATGTCCTGGTCACCCGCATTTCCCATCGACCAGCCTCCACCATGGATATGCATAAAAACGCCTTTCGGTGGGGTTTCTGTTTGCGGCCTCAGTAGCCGGCAAATGATGTCTCGCCCCGGCTGACGGGAAGGGATGGAAATGTTGGCAGCGCAGTCAAGATGAACCGGCTTGACAGGGAATTCGCCATTCTCCCACATTTCCCTGTACTTGCTCACGCCAACCTCGTGCCACTTGGGAATATCAGCCATAGCGGCTTTAATGATATCATCAAAAGAGGAACTGGAGGGGGGAATGGCAGCTGGAGCAAAGAGACTGGCCGGGACAATAAAGTCCGATTGGATAGAAGGGAGAGGCATGGCGATAAGAGTTGATGTGTACTGTGTCCGAACTATGAAGTCCTAAAGACAGATGATAGAAACTTTGCGTAAAAAACGGAATGGATGATTAACTGTATGATGTTGAACCGAGTTTGTTTGATTTTATTTGAGTTATGTTTCTTGATTTCTGCACCCGGGCTATCATTATGTTACGCTCCAATACCAGTCCACTAATCTGGAGGCCTCGGCCTCCGATCGTTTTTGTATCAACGATGCGCTGTATGTGAGTTAAGTTTTAGCGCATTGCCTGGGCTGAGAGATGGATGAATGGCTTGGACCACTCTAGTCCTAGGGTAAAATCTGTGCTTGCCGTGAAAGACTTGCGACGTTTCGTTCGGAGGCCTCGGCCCCGACTACATAGCACAAGACGGCCTGTTCATTCAAGCTGTCCACTCAACGTGACTCCAACCTTTGAATATTTCTTTAAGTTATACCAGACCCCGATTGAAGACCTGGGTGATTTCACCATCTTCACTCTCTGACATGGCTCGATTTTCTAAATGCACATAAGCACGTAGCCTTCCAGGTAGGATGTCTGTTGCCCCGTAAGATCTTGTTGGAGTCCATTGAACTATCGTGGACTCCACAGCTGAGGGACAGGCTAGACGACAACAAAACGGCAGCATGGAGATGCACACAAGCCTACGGTCTATACGGCCATTGCTGACAGGGGAATAATAGCAATGTAGCGGTAGGTAACAGTAATCTCTTTAGATTAACCTTCTGCGATAGGAAAGTGCACAGAGGTGACAAAGTTCCGGTCTGAGAACCTCCCTGACAGACCCTAAATTTCGGCATCAAGTTAGGTCAATCGGAGGTTGAGTGGGACAACCCGTCATTCTTAGTCAATCCTCATGAGTTGAGCTAACATGGAAAGATCGGACGCAGGAAAGCCTCCCGACTTGAAAGATGACGGTCTTGGATTTCTTGGGCCGTGTTATTCGCAGCCCTGGTCATCAGCGTGCCTTGTTGTAGTGGAGGCACCTTGAATCATACTTTCCCACCATTGGGCAGGTTAGAAGGATGGGTGCCCGTACGCCTTATGTAATGGAGCAAGGGTCGGCCAAGGAACGCTAAAACGACGGTCGGGCCGGAGGGGCTGATGTCGTCACTGGGGTGGGCTAGTTGCTCAAGCGCATTGAAAGTCGAGACGGAAAAGCGCCGTCTCTGAGTCTTTTTTTTTTTGTGCCTGTTGCGCAGCCTCTCCTTGACTCGAGGATGTACTCAACCAATTACCAATTGATGGGCGGTAGGGGCGGAGTGTCTTGATTTGACGATTCCGTCCACTTGCCCGATCAAGCAGAAGACTGCTGGTTTCCTCCAAGTTGCATGTAGCCGTGTCTCTAACCAAGGATCTATATTTAAAGAATTGTTGATCATCTTCCGCTCCTAGTCAGAAACAGGGTCCCCCTCAAGGTCCCCACTTCCTCTCACTTTGTTGACCTCGCATCGAGAACCTTTTGATTTTACCCCTCCCCCACCTTCATCCTCCGACGTACAAAAAAAAAGACAGGACGATAGATCGATCTTTTTCGAACCTCGTTGATACCCGGAACCAACCTCCCAGCCTTTGCTCTCTTCCCGTCGTTTCTCATTCTCTTCCCACCCAATCCTACCGAATAATCCTCAACACCGCCAAAATGGGATCCCAAGCCACCGAGACCCCGGCGCTCGCCACGAACCCCAAGTTCATCTTCTTCACCGACTTCGACGGCACGATCACTCTTGAGGACTCCAACGACCTGATGACGGACAATGTCGGATACGGCTACGAGAACCGCCGCGCCGGCAACGTCCTCGTGCTCGAGGGCAAGAAGCACTTCCGCGACAGCTTCCAGGAGATGATGGACTCGGTCAAGATGCCCTTCGACCAGTGCATCGAGTACCTCAAGGCGAACGTCAAGCTCGACCCGGTCTTCAAGGAGTTCTACCACTGGTGCAAGGCGAACAACGTGCCCGTCGTCATCATCAGCGGCGGCATGCTCCCCATCATCCGCGCCCTGCTCGTGCAGTGGCTCGGCGAGGACGAGGCCAACAGCATCCAGATCGTCAGCAACCAGGTGGCCGCGCGCGAGGGCAAGAGCATCAATGACGAGGGCGGCTGGAAGATCGTCTACCACGACGACAGCATCCACGGCCACGACAAGTCCATCGAGCTGCGCAAGTACTCGTCGCTGCCCGAGCGCCCCGTCATGTTCTACGCCGGCGACGGCGTCTCCGACCTGTCGGCCGCCCGCGAGACGGACCTGCTCTTCGCCAAGCGCGACAAAGGTGAGACCTTTATTTTTTGCCCTCCTTATTTTACCCCGCCCCCGCCCCCACCATCCACGCATCCGCCGTGTTCCCTCCCCCCGGCTGAATTGGCCACTGAAATGCCGGAAATACTGACGAATTGGCAGATCTCGTCGCGTACTGCGAAAAGGAGAACATCTCCTTCGTCACCTTCAACGACTTCTCAGACATCCTGAACACGGTCAAGCAGATTGTCGAGGGCAAGATCAGCGTCAAGGACGCCGCGCGGGGACGCATTCACTAGGCAGTGCGCGAAAACGGGGAAGGGGGGTCGAGATAAGAGAAAGTGGCGGGGGATTGATTGATACCTATATAGCGGGGAATGAGGTTCGGCATTTCGTTTTTGGAATAGACATAGATATAGACTGGGTCTACGGAGATATATTATATAAAGGACCCGTGTATGGGCGTTCAAGGTGGCCGGTCTAAGGTGTGGCCTTGGTGACATGTAAATGGACCATCTCCAACACCCGGGCATTGGCAAGCCGTTTCCTCTACACGACACGCCGGCTTAGTCTCGTGTCGTGTTCCGGTCAGGCGCAAGGCGCAATCCCTTGGCCGTTCCCTCACTTGCTTCCTCCACCCTGCTTCAAAATCAAATTTCCTAATCGCTGCGTTGTCATTTTCCTCCCAAACCAAAGTCACTCACTCGCCTTACTCGGTCCTCTTCCTGCCGTGGGGCACGCCGTACCACGACGCCATCATCAGGGCGAACAGCCCGATGGCGATGGGGTGCAGCACCCACGTGCCGGCGGCCTGGGCGAGGATGCCCGTCGCGAACGGGGCGACGGCGCCGCCGGAGCTGCCGAAGGCGCTGATGACGCCCATGCCGTTGACGCGCTCCTGCCTCGTCATGCCGCGCATGAAGACGGCGGCGGCGCACGGGTAGATGGGGCCCAGCAGCAGGCCGACGATGGCGACGGAGACGGCGGGGCCGACGACGTTGGGCACCCACCACACGAGCAGCTGGAAGACGGCGGCGCCGACGGTGGCGCAGAAGACGAAGAGCTTCTCGCCGACGCGGTGCGCCGGGTGCGAGAGGCAGAGGCGGCCGATGGTGATGCCCGCCCAGAAGCCCGCCGTGACGTAGCCCACGGCGTCCGGGTCGCCGTTGCGCGCCACGATGAGGAAGGAGATGACCCAGCCCGAGATGGACACCTCGGCGCCCTGGTAGGCGAAGATGAAGAGCGCGCCCAGCAGCACGACGCGGATCTTGAGGGCGGAGAACATGCTGAGGAGCTGCGAGCCCGAGTCGGCCGCGCCCGGGGCCGGCGTCGGCTGCGAGCCGGCGGGGAGGTCGCGCTCGTAGTGCCAGAAGGCCCAGGTCGAGAAGACGCCGTTGAAGACGGCCAGCCCCAGGGGGATGAGGTAATAGGTGCTCCAGCGCGCGCGGGCGGCCGTCACCAGGGCCGTGGCGATCAGGGGGCCGACGGTGCCGCCCAGGCCGTAGGCGCCGTGCATGTAGCCGAGGGCGGTGGTGGCCTGGCGGAGGGAGCCGCAGAAGACGTTGTTCACGGCGAGGGTGATGGACATGCCGAAGCCGATCAGGAAGAAGGAGACGACGATCAGCGGGAACGGGGCCTGGGCGAGGATGGGCGCGTAAGAGATGGTGATCATGGTCTGGGCCAGGGCGAGGAGGCGGGCGCGGCCGAGTTTGATGCGGAGGGACTCGAGGAAGACGGCGCCGAAGATGAAGCCGAAGGCGTTGCCTATGAAGATGAGGGATACGATTGCGTAGCCAATGTCGTAGTGTCTTTTCTGCCATGTCAGTGTCTTTCTTGGGAACGACTCCTGACCCGAAGAGGAGACGAGGGCCTTACTTTTCCATGTAAGGGATCAGCGCACCGGGGGCGCTGTCGTTGAGACCGTTGCCAAAGTTCATGAGGCACGAGGCCGCCATGCGGTAGCGGTTCATGTGAGGGTCCGAGATGCTCTGCAGGACCTCGAACGGCGTGGGGCTCGACGGGCGGCTCATCTCAACGTCGGAGCCGGCATTCGGCGTGCGGACGGGCGACTGGCCCCGCGAGGGGGCGGCGCTGCCCCGCGGCGTGCTGGTGGTGGTATCGCCGGCATTGGCGGCGGTGTTGATGCGCGAGAGCTCGATGGAGAACTCGTCGCGGTGAGGAGCGCCCGGGTACGTTCGCGGGACGGCCTTGGCGGGCGCGGCGGGAAGAAGGGGTGGGTGGTTGTCAAGGTCGCGGGACTCGACCTCGACAAGGGTCTTGAACATTGTGGCGTCCATCGTGAACTATACGAGTGAATCGGACTACCGATTCTGGGACGGACGCATGCGTGTGAAGGTAGGTTGAGGAGAGAAGGGGGTTTACAGGATTGCAATCGGAGGGGTATGAGAGGCTCGGCAGGGGATGTCAATTTTTTATAAGAGGCTACCATGCAGACAAGGTGTGCGGTGCTCGACAAACAGGCAGTCCGACAAGGCACATAGCACTAGGACCAACCAGGGAGGACCCAAAGACATGGTCGCAGATATCTCACGATAGTCACGGCCGCCGTGGACCCTTGACTGTTCTGGCTCTGGCCCCGAAGGCTTGTGAGCACCGTGGATGGTTGGGGGCACCTGGGAGGGGGAACATGTGGGAGCTCCGTGACTCCCACCCGCGGGCACTACTATCTCGGGCCTATGAACGGACGGCGGGAGCAGGGTCCAATGTGTGTGCATATGGAGACTGCATTTCTCCACCCGCTAAAACTCTGGGACAGAAATTTTAAAACAAACATGTGGTTTGTCGGGATTCTAGTCTTGGCCTAGCCTCTCGGAAAGAGGCGAGTGGGAGAACAATCGCGGCTTCTTGCACAGTACGTGGGGGCTTCGCTTCGCCTATGCCGTGACCAGACTGAATTGGAGTTGTTCGAGACGGTGTGGACGCAGAATGACTGCTGACAGCATATGCGGATTACTGGCCAGTTGCTGGGGGGCTTTTTTTCCCTGTCTGGGCAGTGAAATTGATGAGCCAAGAGCATCATACCAAGGGCCGCTGCTTGTCATCGTTTTGTTACGAGTGACGACTGGCGAGTGAACGATACGTATTAATCGACAAAGGATGCGCACTGTTTGAAGATGGAGGGGGCGGAGAAACGGGCGGAGAAACGGGATATAATTTCCTCCCACAATCGGCGCAGAGGCTCCGAGTTGCTGAAAAATAAAAGCGGTCAGCGGTCAGTGGTCCTGCATGGCCAGCTCCGGGGGCGTGGAGGAGCTCCGCCGGCAAAAGCTCGGGACATGTACCGTGGCCCGGGTCGGCTCCAACAACTTGAGATGGTCGACATCCATCTTTGTTTGTTTGGGACAGGCGACTAATTATACTGTGTGCCACAAGTAGAAGTTGGGGCTAGTGCCGAGAAGAGTAATTGTCTCAATTGCCATAGTTGTGAACTCTGGCCGTAGAGGTACCAGGGTATCAAGACGGGACGGAGTACGTACCACGCGTGCTAGGCGGAAATCGGCGGCCACGCTCTGCCCCGCGTCTATCCCCCCAAAAAATCCATTGACAAAAATATTACCCCACCATCGTAGCTCACCACCAAAAAAGTTCCCAGAGTCGCTCCCGAGTGAACGCATATTCACATTTTTGCCTCGGCACCCCTCGCTCGGTTCATATCTCGCCAAACATGGGACGACCAAAACGCACCGCCCTCGCGGCAGCCGAAGAAGCGCTGAGCCCCCCAGACACCCTCGAAAAGAACCAGGCCATCGTGCGCGTCGTCAGGGCCGAGGGCAACAACCTGTACACCTGCGAGCTGCCTAACAAGAAAGACCTCGTTCTCGAGCTGGCGCAGCGCTTCCGTAACACAATCTGGATCAAGCGTGGCGGATACGTCTTGGGCGAGAGATATGACGAAGCCGACGGCCGCGTCATGGGCGAGATCATCAACGTTGTCCGTGACGAGAAGGCATGGCGCAAGCAGCCTTACTGGTGCGTTGCCCAAGTGGCCATACCACTTCTCCCGAGCTGACAAGACCCTGCAGGCCCAAGGAGTTTGCGAAAGCTAGCGCATATGAAGAAGACTCCGAGGACGATTCCAACGTTGGCAAGATGCCGCCATCCGATTCCGAGGATGATTACTGATGCGAAAGCGACTTAATGACTTATGATTCCTCCACATCATCGCTTCTTCGACTCTGGCTTCTCGGCCGGTGCTCCCTCATCCGCCGTCCCGAACCATGTTGCCGCGACCGTGACCACCATCACACCGACAACAAACTCCGAGCTCATGTTCGTGCTGGGATACACGTTCCAGGCCCACTCCTGCACCGCCCAGAGTAGATAGACCACGTACACGGGGAGGCCGCTGCGCCAGAGGAGATACGGCGTCGACCAGGCTAGATAGGCGTAAAACTGGTAATGCAGAGACCTGGCGAAGAGAAGTCCCATGACGTTGGCTGAGAGGATCGTCGTGAGAACGTAGCGGGGCGTCACCCGGCTGGCCACTTGGGCTTCTTCGTGATTTGCGAACGGCGACTTGCCCTGGAGCAAAGCCGGGACCAAGGATGACAGCGAGCGCTGCGCGGGGTTGAGCCAGCGCGTGCAGATGAAGATGACCAGAGTGGCTGCATGTAACCCTAGCAACGCAATGGAGAATGGTTTGCTGAGGAACGTCTCCTCGCCCACGAACCGCCAATTGACCGTCCACTTGAAGAAGAACTGCCGCGACAGCTCGAACGCGCGACCGAGGTATCCCTTAGCGTTGTGCGAGAAGAACGGCACGCCAATCAGGATCTGCACTTGCGCCATGAGCCATGCCGCACGCAGGCTGCCCCCAAAGCCCCGGCCGAGGAAGAGTATAACGCCCACGGCAGGCAGGACCAGCAGCAGTGACATTTTGATTCCCAAACCCCAACTGTACAGCACAGCGCCCGGTGTCCACAGTCGTTTCTGGAAGAAGAAGATGGCGAGCCAGAGGAAGAGGGTGGCGAAGCAGTCGTTGAAGCAGCGCAGGACGAAGACGCTATGCAGGCGCTTGGAGAGGATCAGGAGCGGGAAGATGTAGGGTGGCACCTGGGGTGAGCGACACGGTTAGCTTCGTTGGTCCTTGAGCAGGAGCAGAGTTTGTACCTTTGCCTGCCAGTAGCACGCCATAACAACTGCCAGAGTCGCCAGGTATAGGATCGCAAAGAGCTGCTGCGCCAAGAAAATGTTCTTTCCCTCGTCGGTAAGGTAGTACAGGCCCGAATAGGTGTAGACATGGGCGGCAGGGTAGACGAGGGGCCCGGTGCCGCCCTTGATCTTGGTATAGTCGCGCTCGCCCGAAACGAATTGAGAAACTTGCTCCATGTAGGCCACCCAATCAATCTCTGTGTCTGGATAGGTATGTCAGCGCCGGAGAGCTTTGCGAGTGTGGGAAAGGCTTCTCACAGGGGACCTTCCAAATGATCAGTCCGCAAAGGACCGCGTCCAGGGCAAGGAGGAGGGGCGGAATGGCCTTTGAGAGCACATGCCGTCCATTGGCAATATCCAGCACCAAACGAGTCGCTTTCACGTGGATTGGGGGCGTTGGGTCGGCCATGGTGCAGCTTTGGCGCGCTGTGTTGTGCGAGTGGTGAAGCTCGGTGATGATGGACAGGGGAGCTTCTGAAAGCTGGTCTCAGGATACACCGTGCAATTCCCCAACATTGGGTCATCTTTCGTACTGTGGTGTCAAGGACAACTCGGGGACGTTATTAACCCCCAAACCTCATTTAAATCACCCTTGTTGTAAGCCACTTTTCTTTTCCTTTTGCTTTTATTTCATTATTGATTCTTCATTTAATGCTACTGGTATCCAATATGGAACAAAAAAGATCATCTGAAATGCAAAAGTCTACAACTTGCTCGGCCGATCCCAAGAGAATAGCTTCGGCTCATTCTCCAAGTTCTCTCCCTTTTCCAACCGGATCTGGTTGACCAACTCAACCACACCCTCCGCGCAGCCGTATGAGCCCTGGTATCCCCATCCTGCGTGGCCATAGTTGTGTACGATAGGTGTACCATCCTCAAAGGTCGTCTTATCTGTCTCGAGCCTCACGCCTCCCTCGCGGTAGGGCCGCAGCCCCACACCGTGGCGGATGATGCTTAGCGCCTCGATGCCCTTGCCGCCCGTCAAGCTCGGGCTCAGCTCAACGCACCGCTTCATGATGCGCAACGCAATGTTGGGATCCGGGTTCGGGTCCCAGTTTCCCTTGTCGTACGTTCCGCCCAGGATCGTCCCGCCGCCGGCTGCCCGCGTCATCATGTAGCACACCTCGGTCGGCCCGTCGTCGGTGCCGGAGATGGTAGCCATGGGCTCAACCTCGTTGCGCACCACGACGACTTGCCCTCTCGCAGGAACTACGGCCTTGTCATCCACGCCGCCCAACTTGCAGGCTAGCAGGCCCGAGCTGTTGATGATGATGTCGGCGGGCTTGCCCGAGTGGTGCAGGTCTTTGAGCTCGTGGATGTGCGAGATGACGCCGCGCTTGAAAACGGCGCCGTTCTTACGACACTGGCCGACGAGCCAGGGGAGGTAGAGCGCCGTGTTCATGCAGACCGAGGTAAATTCGCTGCCGGAGTATGCGTTTGCGGGAAGCTCATCCTCGCGCAGGTCGCGGAAGTCCGGGATGAAGTCGCGGTACCAAGGATCCACGGCATAGAGGGCGTCGTAAGGGTTCCCGCCGGCCTCAATGTCCTTCTTGCGCCTGAAGACTTGGCTCTCTGATGATGGGTTAGTTTCACAGTTGCCGAGTGATGATTCGCCCCATGATGGATTGACGCACTTTGAAAGTGAATGCCAGCCTCCGGCACTTCGGCAGCCAGGCGTTTCAACTCGGGCCATGTCCTTCTCTCCCATCTGCTGTCGGATTCCGGTGCCATGCTAGGAGGAGATCATGGTCAGACATGTGGATCTCAGAAGGTGAAGACGTACATACGGCAAAACGTTGGCGCCAGCCCAGGGCGACGTGTACTCGATGTCGTAGTCGCCGGGCATGTGCTTCGCGATGACGGTCACGGAGTTGGCCTTGCTCTTGGACAGGAGCAGGGCCGTGGTTAGGCCAGACACGCCGGCGCTGGATACGGTGAGTAAGTGAGCACATGAGAGGTTGCAGGCCACTTACCCGAGCACAACAATGTTGTTTGTCATGTTTGCAATGGTTCGAGTTCCTCTTAGTTTACTGAAGTCGACAATTTGTCGAGGCCGGCAACCGGGAACCTTTATATGTTGAGACGACTAACCGGACCTTATCAGGACGGCTGATCTTCAAGGAGCAGCTGGGTAGGCTGGAACTCTAATCACCCAAGGATTTCAGACGAGCCAGTTTGGACTTGGCAACCTTGTCTACACCGACAGATATGGACAGACGCCTTTTCGTGATTTGTTGCTCATGCGTGCAGGATCGAACCATCTCTATCGTTTCAATTGGCGGACAATCGATTAAGGGCGTTCCCTTTCCGCGGGCAACCAGTCCCCGCTACGCCGAGCCGAAAACCGGCGCGGGGTCCAACAGCTCTAAAGTCTTCTTGGGATCTCAGTGCACAACCCCGGTCATAGAGCGGAAATCAGCCGCTGGTCTGTTTTGACGACCGATGTTTGGCCTCGCCGTACTTTTGCCGGAATATGTCACTTTGGGGCATGGCTGGGATGGACATTGGCAAATGAGATCAACAGGGTAAGGTGAGACGCGACACGTGGTAATACTTCCGGTTTCAATCCTGCAAGACGATTTAGCAGTCTTACCTCATGGCACCCTGTACCTGCGTCCGGCTGCTATCCGTGGCCTATGTATATAACTGGCACGTCACATAGCTAATGTCTTCATGGGGAATAAAATTCAAGAAACGAGAACGCCCAGAACATCGGGTATCATCATCAACAAACAAAGCGCGATTCACAGTCTTCATCCGCGGGTTGGGTTCGGATTTGTACTAATACCTCGTCTCATGCTCCCATAAGGGCTGTTCGTGCATCCCTTAGTTCAGTACGAGGACAACTCATTCAAGAGTAGCTGGTCCTCAGTGCATTTGACAGCATATCACGGCAGAGTTGGAATGTCACCATCGACACAGCATTTGCAAGCAAGACCGCCTGCAAGTTGGCATGCTGATGGTTCTCTCGCCACAAATCGACACCCGAGGATGCAAAAGTTGGCACGATTCCCTGCAACATCATTCCTACACGCAGTACACGGCCTTGGACACACGTCGGGCTATCTCCAAGCCCCGAACTGTGGTATGTGAAAAGGTTTGGTATTTGGTTGTGGTATCTTATGTAGGAACGCGCTTAGAGGAGAGTCGTCGTCCTTATGCTATATTCTTTCCATCAATGCTGGTCGGGCTTGCTCTACTGCTTTCCGAACTCGGCAGCGAACTTCTCAATGGCCTGCTTAAGGGCAGCGGGGTTGGCGCCAACGATCTCCTGGGCCTTCTCGCCGTCCTTGAAGAGCAAGAAGGTGGGCATGGCACGGATGCCAAGCTCTTGGCTCAGGTCGGGAACCTCGTCGACGTCGATCTTGACAAAGTGGATGACCTTGTTGGCCTCGACCTCGGAGAGCCTGTGAACAGATTGTTAGCTGGTGACTCTCTCGGCAGATCGGAGTGCTTGGGTGAACTTACTGAGACAGAATGGGGGCAATGGCCTTGCAGGGACCGCACCAGGTGGCGAAAGCGTCAACAAGAACGAGGGGCTTGCTGGCAAGAGTCTCCTTGAACTCCTCAGTGCTGCGCAGAGAACAGAGTCAGCATTGTGCGCAAAAAAAGCAGTGGCCCCGCGCGTGTCCTCGATGCGGGGCAGCGTTGAGGTTGGTAGGGCGGGACAAGGAGAGGGGAAACTGACCTCTTAACGTTGTGGATAGTCATGTTGGCGGTAGAAGCGTGGAAGTTTCTGTATGTAGAAGGAAGTGAGGTTCTCGCGATGCGTTGGACAGGACGGAAGAGTCTGAGAGACATGTGGGATGGAAGGAGGGGCACTTGGGCGGTGACGCGGGAGGAAATCAGACTAAATACTTTGGGGAGGAGGCTGAGGTGTGGTTGGGCAGGCAATGGGCGTCTGAAAATGCAAGATTCGCACGGGAAGTGACGGGGACAACAGGTACGGGACGGCTTTGGTGTGGACGTCGTAGCTGCCCGCAAAATGCGTGCCCTGCACGGCTTGGGAGTGACATGGGCCGGCTAGTAATTTCCTTCATTGATTTGTCAGGAGCTCGGGCAGGGTAGCGATGACGCGAGCTGCACGCCATGGAGGGGGACGTGCCGCCGGACGCGGTACTTGGATCTAGGGCGCACTCGCACCCAAATCCCAAGTACCGCCATGTGGATGTCACTTTACCCCTCCGGGTAGTTGGCCCTCCCCTTCTTCAACGGCTCGGCCGCCGCCCAGGCTCGGCTCTCGCTGATCCAACCTCAAACACCGATTGACGGACGCTCCGGTACTAGTCATATACGCCTTTTGCTGATTCAGCCCATCTCGGACTTTCGACTGCATGACGGCCTTTGCTCGGCGACCTGTCTAAGGGCTTCTGGTCATTTTCGGTTGCATCTATCAGCAATATTTCTAATCTGTGACTCTGCCTTGGCCTGATATGGTCTCGTAAGGCTGAACAACGCATGTCGTCACCGATTACCGGTGCAGATCCTAACCGTGCAACGTCGGGCTCCTGCATGACATGGCGCATAATGTACATCGAAAACAAACATCAAATAAATTCCAACGCCACCGACCGCCTCATTCGCATCAAGTTTTACGACAAATCCAGCATCAGGACCCGGTTGCCTCTTCTATCGCTGACAATTGGACCATCATGTCCCGATATCCGAGTCTCGCTGCCAAATCCAACAAAGGTGTCGTTGTACAGTCCAAACCTAGCACCATTTCTATGGCGTTCCATTGATATGCAAACTCATCACCCACATGATTAGACTTGATACTACTGGGTTCCAAATTACCCCCCCTTTTGATAACGAGACTGAGCGCATCAACGTTTCCCGACAACGCGGCAGCACGGGTGAACACACCGTCCAGGCGCTCCTTTCGCTTCAAGCCAGCTGTGGCCCCCAAAATATGTTCTATAATTGCCACACGGCCCCAAAGACAAGCCAGAGCAAGAAACTCGTCGTTCCCATGCGCTTCGGGCTCTTCTTGCAATATGTCGCGATTTCTTATCAGAAACACAGCAAGGTTCTCATCCAAGGCAATCGAGTAGCACACCGCTTGCCGGTACCTTGTAGCCGGGAGACGCGCGTTCTTGGCCGATAAAAGCGTCAAGAATTCCTCGTTAGTCGACTGACCCTGGCCCATGAGCGGCTTGATAGCGAATGCTGTCGATATCCTTCGGTTGCCGGATGATAAAACTCGCTCGATGGTTTTCTGTAAATACTCTCGCATCTCCACGCCCATGTAGGTGTCAAAAAAACTGAGCAAACACCTCCTTACGATATCCGGCGAGTACTCCAGTACTTCAAGCAACGTCTTAACGCCATCCACCTCGCCAAACATTGCTCGGGCAAGCAAGGCTTCGCCGTCGTTATCACGGGCACCAGCGTCAACTAATGCTCGGATATCTTCTGTGCTGCAACCTCGCGTGACTCCTTGGTTCAATCCCTCCGACAGACTGTTGCCCTCTGGCTCTGGCGTACCGGCGTCCAAGAGTATCTTTCTAGTCGAGACTCGGCCATGTTCATTGGCTGCTTTCAGTGCCGCTTGGCAAGTCCGCTGTCGTCTGTCGTCTATTCCGTAGCCTTGAGCACCCAACAAAATTTTCAACGACGCGGCCACACCGTCCTGGGCCGCTTCGATGATGGCCAGGTCAATATCCCCAGCGTCCCGGCCCAACAGAAACTCTAGAGCTCTGGGCCTGCCAACCGCCTGCTCGAGAACGGTCTTTACGGTCCCCATAGTCGTGTGGGGAACCGGATATATTTGGTTCAAGTCAACTCCTGTGTCGACCAGTATGCTGACCATTCTTGTTGTTGCATACGCGATGGCACCCTGTAAAGCTGTTCCCAACTGAAAAGAAGAATCTTCGAAGTTGGCCAACAACCAGCGGACAACCCCAAGCTGATTTTCCAGTGAGGCTACCACAAGACAGTCCAGATCTTTGTGATTACGTGACGTGATTGAGCAGGATTGCGATGCTATCAAGCCCATAACCACGGCGTAAAACCCTTGTCCTGCTGCATAATGTAGCGGGTATCGACCTAGAGTAGATCTTGGCGACAGCTGCTCATGGGGTGTGTCTATTCCTGAGAAGTAGTCTTCGCCGCCAAACAAATACCACCATGTGCGCCATGAGGGGCCCTCCAAGTTGCAAAGACTCGCTATCTGTTTACCCAAAACACTATTGGCCGCGATTTCCTCCTCTTGCTTCTGGGTGTGTGTGGGCCAATTTTGTGCTGCGTACTCATAGAAACCTGCAGCTGCTGGGGGCAAGGTCTTTAACAGCTTCCTGTTGGACACCTGCACATCACACTCTCGGGATGGGGTCATGTCTCTTGAAGGCCATCCGTCCAGCAGCAGAAACCTGATGGCAGATTGTGCCAACACCGAGTGGCCCTCTGAGATGTTGATGCAGTGCCTCCAGGCCGTCGATTTGGTGTTTACATTTTCCAGCAGAAAGTCTCGCGCCGTCTGGTGTACCAGATACACGGTCGAATTCATAATTCTCAAGAAGAATCCTCCGAGCCGTTTAACAGTGTACTCCATGTCGGGTTCTATGTCGCTTAAAAGGTCTTTGACGGTGTCATGTTCGGGCCCGATGTTCAAGGCCATATTGATTTCCTCAAGTGTGAGCGGTCTTGTCGCGGCGAGAACTATCTGCAGCAGCTTGATTGAAGCGCCTCGATCCTCGACATCCGACAGAGCTGTCTCGTAAAGCTGGTCCAAGTCTGCGGGGAGGACCTTGAGCGTGTCCTTGACGGCGCTAAGTTTCCGGGACGGGAGGCGGGAGACAGTCTCGAGCACGAGCGATGCCCACAGAAACGTGCGGTCCGCTCCCTGGGCAAGTGTTGTTTCCAGAATGGAACAGGCTTCTGGCGATAGTACGGTGTCTGCCTTTAACCTGTCGACTTTTGCTTTGACCATGGTTTCAATGTCTTGCGAGAGCAACGCCGCCTCATTCTCGCCCCTGAGGCGCACGCAGCTGAGATACCGGAACCGGCTCTCGATATCTGGCCACGGGCGGCTCGTAACGAAAATCTTTAGCTTCCCGAGAAGTTTGCGACTGCCAACCATTTGGGGGAACGTCTTGACGAGGAGGTCAATGAAGCGGTTCCTTGAGTTCTTGCTGCACTCGTCCAAGGCGTCGATGACGCAGACAATCTGCTTTGACGGCATGGAATCCGACGCCTGGCATAGCATTTCCCACAGGGCCTCGACGTTTTCTGTCAGGTTGGCGTCATCCTTCGACGCGTATTCTTTCGTTGCAATTTGTATTGCTTTTGCGTTGGATCTGAACATTTGATGCAGGATGGCGCATAGGGCCTGGTGGGAATCTTGCCGGCTCTCTTCGCCCGCCTTGAAAAAGAAATGACATATGGTCGCGTCTGGAGAGTGCTTGGAAATAATGTCGACAAGAAAGCTCGACAAAACCGTCTTGCCACAGCCTGGATTCGCCGTCACCCATAGCAGGGCTGAAGACGTATCTTTCAGCCAGTTTGTGAAAGCTGCATGTCGGAGAAACCACTGACATGTTCCTTGTACCGGGGTCTCAATGCTAATTCTATGACTTTCATAGGCGCCTCCGGCACGAGAGAAAAGTTTGAGGCAGTCTGTAGGTCAGACTAAGATACGTGTTCTCTTGATTATAGCAAGTAAGGGCAAGCTCACCTCTTTCGTTCCCTGAGAGCCTATCAACAGTAGTGTACTCTTTGGTTTGAACTCGCAACATTTCATTGGAGCATGCCGTAATATTCCGAAGTACATCTGTCTCGCGGAGATATGTCTCCGTCCTCATTGACACATTGGCAATCATCTTGTAATTGCCCAGATCAACCTCGCCGATCCCTGGCGCGCTGAAACGAAAGAGCCGGTTATCCTCTGCAAGCTGTTTATGCGTGCGGTGGAACCGAAGCCAAGACCCTTCCGTCGCGGTCACGAGCTTCGTCATGGACCGGGCGAGCTTGAGAACGTGCCCTCCCAGCGGCGCACTTGGTTTTGTCCCTGTGCCGATGCTGACGAGGAAGATGTCACGTTCCGGCCAGAGGTCTGACGCTTCGTGATGGACTTCGAAGATGGGATTGTTGCTTTTGAAGGCGCCATCGACGTAGCCCACGTTTTGGTGGCGATATGCTTTGAAATACGTGCTCGCGGCAGATGTGGCGCGCAAGGCCTCCCACATCTCGAACGAGCTTGAGTGCAGATCCGGCTGTTGCTTGTTCTCGTACGACCGTAAGAGGAGAAGTTCCTCGTCATCTGCGCGGACTGTCGTTACAAAGCTGCCACGGTGTCAGCAAACCTTTACAGTACAATCATAACCATCAACGGGATGAGCGTAACTGCCTACACTTTGCAAGGCGAAGCGCGGTGTGGGTCTTTGAGCATCGCATGTTTGGAACCTGTTCGCTGTTGGATGATCTGCTGAACCATCTCCTCCAGCTTCGACGAGTCGTAGCGCTCGTTGGCAGAAATTAGATCGAGACCACGGTTCAAGACGTCGTATTTCCATCTCTTGGGCTTGAAGATTGTCTTTGCGAGCTTTGTGTAAACGTCGTAACACTCATCTACAGACATTTGGAGGCAGCCCAGCATGAGAGCAATGATGCTAGGTCAGACGTCAGGAATTATGAAAAGGAAATGTATTGCAGATGGCTTGGGGTTGGTCTTACCCGCCTGTGCTGGTACCTCCGATCAGATCGAACACTTGCCATGGATGAAGATGATCGTGTTGTTTACGGTCAACGTTGACCTGGCGCATCACCTCCTTGAGGATGAGGATAGAAGATATTCCTCGGATGCCGCCCCCATCTACCCAGTCACATCGTTAGTTCTACCATTCACACGAACACTGGCAGAGGACTTGCCTAGAGACAGGAGGCGGACAGGACGGTGCTCGTCCATTCTATCTCTTTGATCCGTCAGAGATTGAGACACATTTGATTCCTGAGCCTTCTCAGCAAGACTACAGGATTTTCAAGACGAAAGTAGACGGAAAGTTGGAGCTTGTCAAGTCTTGGGGAATGCGCCATTCATCTTCAGGGCAAGTATTGACCGCATCGACAATACCCGCCTCCTAAGAAGCCAATCAGTCGCGAAGGCATGTCCAATCAAGAGTAAACGCTGCAACAAAGCCATGCAAAATTGATCATCACAGGGATACGCAGCATGCCACCCCAGAAAAAGCGGCCTGGTAGGCTAATTGAGAGGCAGACAGCGGAATTGGATGGCTTGTTGCTCCGGCCGTTGATGTGGGGCAGAAGGTTAGTTTTATCAACTCTCGAAACGCCCTGTTGGTTTGCAGGGGTGGCCGGCATGCAGAGGCGAGGATTGCGTTGGTGGCTAAGCGCTGAGATAGCCACGGGCGCGTAATTCTGGCGTCGAATCTGCTATCTGGAAAAGGATGGAAGTTGCTAAAAATAGTTATGATACTTAATGACTGATGAGAAGGACCAGGAAAGCGTTCGTAAATTGAATGCCGTTCTAGCCGGTCTCACAGGAACTCAAGGTGGGAAGGGCTGGAAGCTCAGTTGTGGGCTGAGATCTGAAGGAGGTTTGGTTTTCTACAGCCCCGCCTCCCGAATTCCTCGGCCGGTGTTGCACGGAATGCGCCGGTTCATCCCTATCTTCCACCACATATAGTTCAGACCCAAAAACAAAAATGAAGTCACTTTAAGTCCAAGAGCAGAGGATATTATGTGCATTCTCGATTTGTCTCTATGTAACCTTCTAGAATCAAAATCTCCTGCAGCCCGATATTCTCTCATGTCTACAACAGTTCTCGATTGTTTTAATGCCCACATCGCCGCTGCTGTGATAATATTTAAAATTTAGGACTACTCATAGCTTTATTACAGAAACCCACGTACTTATAGTCTGGTTGTGCGCTCGCGGCTCTAGTACACAAGCCTATTATACATGTAAGTTACTACAGGATGCCTGCTAGATATATATGGCCTTGAAGTAAAGACATAAAGATCAAAGTTAAAAGTAAATGATGTGGAGTATCGTCGGTATAATTAGTAACATTCTTCGGAATACTAATACGGAGCCACTAACTTAAGCCCTTCCTCGACTACATATATTAACTAAAGGCTAAGCCACGATGGTATATGCAATCGCGTCTGTTACTCCGTCAGACTCCTCCTCATCGCGCTCATAGTTGGCCACCGTCGTAGCGCCGCCTCTGAAAACGTGACCGAACCAGTAACGCCCGCCTGTGCTCCCGCTGTTGATGGCTAAAAGTTTGCAGTTAAACATGTCAGCAAGAAAATTTCCATCCATGGACATCGAACTTGATGCCAGTCCCTCAAAGTTCAAAACACAAGAAAGAATCAGAGCGGAGGACGCGTACCCGAGTAGGTTATGCTGGAGGTACAGGCGGCATAGCCCTGGCATTTTGCCAAGATGTACGCCGACCAGGTCTCGGCCGTGTACTCTCCCTCCCCTGCACTATAACCAGCAATGATGTTGCCCGGGAACAGTGACCGTCCGGCTACCCAGTTCAGCGGCTCTGGTAGTGGGACTTTGACGAAGGAGGCGCGAGGCTCAAGTGGAGCGGCAGAAACACCCGCTGAAGCGCCAATAGCCACAGCAAAAATGCTTGCTAGCTTCATAATTGCTTCAGGTGTATAAAAAGGCTTTGGTATAGTGTTAGGTGATGTTTTGGCAGGCGGTAGAATGAAGATGTAATAAACGGCTGTTACTGAGGTTAAAGAGTATTAATGTGCTGTGTTGCGCAGTGCAGTGGTTCGGCCCATTCTAGGTATATATACTAACTGCCTCATGGCGGGCTGAGGTTTCATTGCCATTGCCGGCAACGGCTGCTATCCGGCAACTCGCGTTCTGTAATGCTGTCGTGATTGTAGGCCTCCACAAAGGGATGCACCTTGCTAAACCACCTACTATATTGAGAAGCGACTAGTGGAGAAACCAATTTTAGACCTGTCAATGCATGGGGAAATGAGGGAATGACACAAGAGACCACATGGGAGGAACATGGGGCCTTGCCCAAACGAAGAAGGTCGATTGATACCTGACTCCTCATTCGCTTCTTTGACTCAAATGGATTTCGTTGCAATCGATCAAATCGCGCTATCAGGACCGCAACAACTTTCCGCCCTTCAATATTAGTCCAGCCTTATCTTTAAACATGCTTTTTAACCAGGTGGGAGACAATTCATTGAACGTTATAATTCATTATTCATACATTCTTTTGCTCTCGTGTTGTCTGCGCAGTGTTTTTCGGAAACAACCTAGGGTCCAGCTGGTTTTTACCATTACATAGAAGGGAAAAGATGACCTGAGATTAGAACGAAGCTTTTCGGCAATTGTGCCGATTCTAGATATTCGCGAGTCAGTGGGCGCCTTTCTGTCGTACTCACTGAATATTGTCCCAATGCCCAAAATTATTGCATAGTATAATCCTGAAGCGGCGGTGACCTTGGTTTGTTACAGGACTAACTTTATGCCCTTGGAGGCTTATTTGCGGCATTTTACTGTGTGCCTTAAGCAAGAACGTCAGATAGTTTCTAGATTAATGCCCTACTATAAATGCAGCAAAAATCAACGCTTCTACTCAAAGGCTCAGATTGAAATAAAATGCCCTGGGCGAATAGACTGCGAAAGATAAGGCGCTGTGACTTTCAAGAGTCTGGGGCCTGCCGCGGACGACGGAGTGTATTTGACAGTGATTACAGCACGTCCAAGAGGCCATCGATGGTTACTATACCAAGATAGATGTGGAGAACTGCGGGACTTTCAGTATCAGCATAAACTTAACCAAGTGCCGTAGACCCGGATATGATTGTGACGAGCGAAAGTAACGGCCGCCGAAGGGAACGGAGACACGATTAGCATAACGCGTTAACTCACCTAGGGCAACGACATCAACCAGAAATGCCGTCAAGCATCAATGAAAAAGTCACTGGCGTTAAAGACTCGGCTGATGGTGCCAACGACATTGAACCTGGCGAAAGTGCTTGGTCTATCAAAGAGGATGAGTTAGCCATGCAGGAGCAGCCAACAGAATAAGAACCAGAGGAATAAAAAAAATAGTTCGGAGTTACTGAAGTCCCCACGTTGGTATTACCCAGCTAACTTGATTTGTGTCATCTAGTTCAGGAAGCTCTAGCAGTCTTTTGAGGCATTGATTGTAGGTTTAAAGGTGTTATTGAAAGTAAAAACAAAAGCGCCTACAAGATGCAGATCTTCTTATATAGCATAAATATAATGGTGAATGACATTCCGAGGGCTGGTGTTTAGCAAGTGCCCCATTGGTTAAGATTGAGAACTTATATATCACCTTAAGAAGTCCGTGTCTTGTTAGACTACCGCTTATTCTACTGCAGCGGAACAAACGGCAAAGCCTGGGAGTAGTCTCTCATTATTTGAGGAACCTAGGCAAACCTAGCCCGGATATTAATGCAAAGGAGGAAACAACGTTGATATATTTGTGTAAAGTGATGCTGAAGACAGTATCTGTTGGAATCACAGGTTACCCGTACGGGAGGTAATCGTGCGTAAGCAACGATAGTAACGAAGGGTCAAACTGGTACTGTATTCTGGTGGTTGTATCTTGTGTGTAGAAGAGTAAGTAGGTTGGCAGTAGCAGCAGTAGTGAAGATATCACTGTTGGCAGCCCGGAGGTTGGATCTCCGGGTTCCGCTGCCGCGGCCGTTGCCGCGGCCGGCTGCTGCTGCTGGCCAGCTCCCTGTATTCTGACTGAGTAATCCAACAGTTACATAGAGACGAAATCGAGAATGCACATAATATCCTCTGCTCTTGGACTTAAATCTCGCGCCTGCTCAATAAGAACGTGCGCTGCGTCACGGCTTGCTTGACTAACATCTCGCGATAGGAGTACGGTATTCGCAAGTCTGCGTGCCGCCTCGAAAAGGTCCAAGTCATCCGTCGGTGCAATAGTACTCTGCAGAAGTGCATCTAGAGCCGGGTTCGTCTGAATTAAAGGGGCGCGAACTGAACATGGGAGACGAGGAAAAACGATTCGGTCCATTACTACTACGTTTGATTTATGTATAGAGAATAATGGGATGGGTCTATAGAGTATCTGATGGTGGATGATAATGTGGCGATGATGTGGGATGATTGGCGAAGTAAACAAACAATGGACCATTTCCGTGTCGTAGGAGACATAATGCTAGGGCTGTCGGGGCCGCCCCACCACTAGGCTGTGTGTGGCTCATACCACCCTATGCTTGGCAGTGGACAGATCTAGGTAGTCGCACCTGCTGGGCTCACAGTCAGTTGTGCTCGATGTTGTAGTCGGCAATCCTAATTAGGACTAGCACAGCGTATGGTGTCCCCCTCCTATCTTCACGGAACTAAGCAGCATAGAGACACAATAATAACTCCCACTTGGAACTCATCGAGATATCGACTTTGGTGCATTACAAATACCAGTTCACTGAAAGTACAAATTCTCGATACCAATGCTGACGGCGTCAATGCAAGCCAATATGGGTTTCAAGCCCAACCAGTCGCTCCCCGAGCTCCCTGACGTCCCAGATACCGTACCCATCTGCGACTTCATGTTTGATGAGCGCTATGGACGACATCCTATTGCAGGTTCTCTAGACACGTACACTTGCGGGCTAGGTGGCGCAAGCATATCGGCTCAAGGGCAGAAATCCCGCGTTGAGTTGCTCGCAAGATCATTGGCGCAGGAATTAGGATGGCGCGTAAACCAGGGCAGCGAGTTTGACAAGGTCGTTGGAATTTTTGCCCTAAACACTGTAAGTCCTATGAATTAAACATGCAAGTAAATCGCCCTATATGACTTTTGGTTCTCACACTCACCAGGTGGATATCATGGGTCTGTCTTGGGCCATACATCGCCTGAACGGCATTTCTTCTCCAGCGAACGCCATGTACAGTGTCGATGAGTTGACACATCAGCTCCTAAGTTCCAAGTGCAAGGCGCTTTTTACGGTACAAACCCTTCTTCCAATTGCTTTGGAAGCTGCAAAAGCTGCAAAGATACCAAAAAATCGGGTTTACCTCTGCGATATGCTTGGCCAGTCCAACACAAAGGTTGAACAGGATTTCAAAACACTCGCAGATCTAATCAACGAAGGGGAAAGATTACCAGAGCTAGACCCGATCCAATGGAAGAAGGGTCAAGGCCAAAGGCAGACCGCATTCCTTTGCTACTCTAGTGGCACCTCTGGCCTTCCGGTAAGAGCCCTTTGGCGCCTTTAATGGAATCCCGTGCTAATGTAAACCAGAAAGCTGTCATGATATCACACCAGAATGTCATTGCCAATATCTTACAGCTTTCTCTCTTTGATCAAGAAGATCGCAACGCTTTATCCCTCGGGCATCGTGATGTCGGGCTTGGTATTCTACCTCAATCTCACATCTACAGCCTGATCATCATATGTCATGCGTCTACTTACCGCGGCGACTCAGTAATAGTACTTCCGAAATTCGATCTGGAAACATACTTGCGTGCAATCGAAAAATACAAGATCAACACTCTGTATCTGGTCCCCCCTATCGTTATTTCCATGATCAATAATCTCGAAATAATGCGCCGGTACAATCTAACATCTGTCAAGCGCGTGTGGGTTGGTGCAGCACCCTTGGGTCCAGAAGCGACGAACGCTCTTCTTTTAGAGTACCCTTCATGGAATATTACTCTTGGGTACGGCATGACCGAAACCTGCGTAGTGGTAACTTCGGGCACGCCAAGAGAAATTGTCGTGGGAAGCTCCGGTTGGTTATTGCCTGGGTTTGAGATTATGCTAGTCGGAGCCGACGGGGGGGAAATCACGACCTACGACAAGCCGGGCGAGGTTTGGGTGAAATCGCCAAGTGTTGTATTGGGGTATTTGAACAACGATGATGCCAACCGCGAAACATTTGTCGATCTGCCCAGAGGTCGATTCATCAAGACAGGCGATGTTGGAGAGATGCGCAAAGCACCCAGCGGAAATGAGCATCTTTGGATTGTCGATCGCATCAAAGAACTGATCAAAGTCAAGGTACGAAGGCCACCCAAATTCCCCAGTCGGTTACTTAATCTCGTTTTTAGGGACATCAAGTTGCTCCAGCAGAGTTGGAGGCATGTCTACTGGGTCATCCAAATGTGGTAGACTGTGCTGTCATTCCCGTCCCAGACGAGCGTGCTGGTGAGGTTCCCAAGGCCTACGTCGTGAAAGATGGGTACTGCACAGCGCAAGACATCCAGGAGTATGTGAAAACCAAAAAGGCACCCCACAAGTGGATCAAGGGAGGTATCGAATTTGTTGATACAATTCCAAAGTCGCCATCAGGAAAAATTCTTAGGCGTCTGCTGCGCGATCGTGAGAAACAACGCCGCGCTGCAAAGTTGTAATACAGGATGTTTCTGAGGTTTTAAGAAGAGGACAATAGTTATGGCCTCAAGAAGCCACTATGATACACTATTTTAGATCAATAAAGCAAGCACTGAGAAATTAAGAATGACAGGTACGAACTCGTACCTTTGATTCAGATGTCAATTTACGTTCGTTGTCACTTTGTTGGCTGGCTTACCGGTAAACCTCGGCTATGCCCATAAGGGTATACCGGAATTGCCTAAAACTACAGGAATGAACCTAACTAATAAACTTCGTTGGAGGAAGCCCTTGCTGAAGATTCAAATTGCGAGAAACACAAGAGTCAAGAAACATATTCCAACAGACTCACCATGACTACGAGCATCCCTAAAACCATGTTTGCCTGGAGGAAGCATAGGGGGAGCACAAATGCGGTATACACCCACCCGGGAGTTGCTCGAGCTACGGAAAGTTGACAAATGAATAGGTGTGGGAGGAGGTAGCAGTTCCTGAGCCGTCTGCTAATGGTGTCTTGTGCAAGATGCTTGCATCAGGTGGTGAGGACCCCGAATATGGGATTAAGTAACCTCTGGGATGATGTAAATCCTTACAATACTATACAGTCTGTCGCAGCGATCACTCTCTTCTCACGATCGAGAAGCAGCCCCATTGGTTTCAAGAGAAGTTTATTCTTGTATGTATTACTTGGTTTGCCAGTCTTTCTGCTCTTGTTGCAAGCTAAGAATATGCCAGGGTCATGAAGGGTGTGGACAAATTGTAAAACTCGGCGACCAAGTTACGGATACAAGGTTTCAAGTGGTTCGTCTCACTATTCCTTTAACAGTCAATAAATTCATCGACTATGGTTGACTCAGGAGACAGGGCGACATTGTTGCACTCAACGCTGTTCCGGGTTGTGGATCGTCCAAATGCGCTGAGTGCTCTCGAGACCTAGCCCAGCTCTGTGAAGTTGGCCATCACTCTGGTATTGGACAGGACGGGTTTTATGCCCCTTATGCCGCCATCGATGTCCGCGGCCTTGCTATTGTTCCCCAAGGGGTGACACCTTCTGAAGCCGCAGTTGCTACTGACGCCGTGACCACAGCCTATCATGCCGTCCACAGACGGGGTGAAGTTAAGCCAACGGAAACGGTCTTTTTATTCGGCCTTGGTGGACTTGGCTTCAATGCTCTGCAGATTGTGCTAAATATTGGGGCACGGGTAATTGTATCCGATGTCAGGGAGCATCTTCTCGAAGAGGCGGCTGCCATCGGAGTACCCATTCAAGATTTAGTGCCAGTTGGGAAGCATGTTCAAGACTTTGTCATTGAACAAGACTTAACGGGAAAGATTGATACGGTGTTGGACTTTGTTGGCACTCATCAAACATTCGAAGACGCACAACATATAGGTGAGAGAAAACTCCAACCTCGTATGGTTTTTGTATTTGAAGAGATCACCTAACACAAGGTCAAAGTACGCCGCGGAGGCAAACTGCTATGCGTAGGCAGTCTTGATTCTGAGAACACTATCCATATGAAGATAGGAACAAGGAAACGGCTGAGTTATATCTTTTCATACGGGGGGCAGGTCAAAGATTTGGAAGAAGTACTACAGCTCATTGCCGAAGGCAAAATTAAGCCCCGGGTCGAGACGGCGAAACTCGCAGACTTCCCGGATGTTTTGGGACGCCTGGAAAAGGGGGAGATTAAGGCTCGCGTTGCCCTCCTGCATCTGTGATCAACACATGTCGTCTCTATTTTGAAACACATCACTGGGTCATTTAGATTTCAATAGAGGAAAGGTGATGGCTGAGTGATCACACAAGCTAATTATGTTACGATGGCCTATTTGGTCAAATCTCGACCATCTAACCATTTACACTCGCACTCTTGGTCATACCTATACCCACCGCTGCAGTAGTGCCAGCATCAACCGGCATAATCACGCCAGTGATCCATCGCGCGTGATTGCTGGCGAGAAACACAACCGCACAGGCGGCATCCCAACCATTCCCTTCAGTTCCCAAGAGACTTCTTCCCTTCCTTGCCGCCCTTGCTTCTTCGCTCATCCCACCAGCATACATCATAGGTGTATACAACATCTATACGTGTTAGCGTAATAATTGTAGGATGTAGGCAATAAAACATACTCCTGGGCAAACACAGTTTACCCGAATGCCATCCTTAGCATGATGTGCTGCCATTGCTCGAGTCATGTTGACTATTGCACCCTTACTCGTTGGGTATAGGAGGTGCGGCGTGCCTCCCTTCAGCCCAGCAACGCTACCCATATTGACGATAGCGCCCTTCAATTCTCCCTCATTCTTAATCATCGCAGGGATGGCATGCTTTGACATGATAACCATACTGGAAACATTGATCTCAAGGCTCTTAGCCCACTGCTCCATATCCACTTCAATTGCAGTACCTGAAGCCCCTGCAACTCCAACATTGTTGACAAGAACGTCAAGCCGGCCAAATGTTGATAATGTCTCTTGAACGATATTTCTGCAATCTTCAGAAGAAGTTACGTCCCCTTGCATGGCAATTGCTCTACCTCGACCAGGCTTTGCATTTATCATATCGCAGGTTTTTGTCGCCCAAGACATGTTTCTGTCGACGCACACTACCTCACACCCATCATCAGCCAATAGGATAGAGATTGCACGGCCATTCCCAATACCCTCTCCTACGCAGCCAGCACCAGTGACGATGGCTACTTTGCCTCTGAAAGACCGCGAAGGAGGCTCAGTAGGTATGTCCGAGTTGATCGTTTCGGTGGGGACGTCGGACATATCTGATGTTGATTTTAATCGTGCCGCTTAGGTATTCGACCGAGTTTTCGTGTAATGAGGACTCAAGTATGACTGAATAAAAACTACTGCAAACTTTCTGCTTAGATCATATAGATCTCTAAATAAATACCCAGCTGCTTATTTCTATGTGCAAAGGAACTTTGGAGCCTCACCTTGCAACTTTGCATTTGATCGGCATTACGGGTAACCCATTTGGGGAATCCCGTGTGGTCCCCCGGATATCGCAGCACAGAGCCGAGGCCCTGTAAGTCACATTAGCCAGTGCTTCTAGCGGGTATACCAGCCATTAGAGAAATATAAGATGTTATGTAAGCCGGTTTAATCGACGCCGTCGCTTGTCGAACAATTGACTAAGACAGTAAATGAACTCACTGTTCACAACAGTAAAGCGAAATTTTGCCCTCGGGGAGTGGTGTGCTTGAATCCGGAGGCAAAAACAGAAATCCTCCTGTCTCATTAAATCTTACGGTTACTAACTGCAAAGCGACACTATCACCCTTTGAAAATATGTCTGTCAAAAATGTAGTGATACTTAGATTAAAAGAACCGTAAATCGCTGATAAGAATTGCTTGACGTATAGAAGACTCCAACCACGCAAGCCAAGGTAGCATACGTACTCTCAACTTCGGTCAAGTTACCCTTCCCGCTATATTAATAATATATTATGAATGAGGCCATTTTATATTTAGCCGTCAACCAACATCCAAAAGAGTCTCATTTTCACCTACACATGCAATACCTTAGACCGTTGAACTGTTGATTACTTTCGAACACAGCAGGATTAACAACGAGACGAGGCCAGATGACGCCCTTGCCTTATATTCCTTGGACTTCCTATTTTAATTATCCTAACACGAAATCAGAGTATTGCCTAGCTTTCACCTCGTCACACCTCCTTCTGTACCCGGGCGCAGGCCCATTGTATCTTGCCATAGACCTTTTTTGTTTGTGGGCCAGATTCTTGTTCACGCCAGTCATCCAAGAATCCACCTCGTTTGCCAGTAGACCTTCTCCACATTTCCAGACGTGCTCCGTCCACATGCGCATGCCTTCGTCTTTAGCCTCGACAGAGGTAATGTTGTGGTCGCGGGCATACCGAATGAAGTCCGCTACCCACTCTACAGCGTATTCAATACTTCGAGGGATATTTCCAAACATCTGGTGTGGTCCCATGATCATGAACATGTTGGGGAAGCCCTTCACGGTTAGACCAAGGAAAGTTTGGATGCCCTCGCTCCAGACGTCTGAGAGCTGAGTGCCCCCGATGCCCTGGAAATCCACTGCCCGGAAGGAGCCGGTGATAGCATCGAAACCAGTTGCGTAGATGATGACATCAAATTCAAATTCCTCTTCCTTTGTCTTGATGCCCTTTTCGGTTATTGTCTCGATGGGGTTCTCGGTCAGATCAACTAGGCTGACATTTGACTGGTTGAAAGCCTCGTAGTAACCATTTTCCAAGGGAACCCGGCGAGTGCCGAAACCGTGGCTCTTCGGAATCAGCTTCTCGGCGATCTTCGGATCGTTGACGCGCTGCCGTATTTTGCTGGCGTGAAATTCACTGTAAAGTCTGTTTGCTTCCCGATCGGTGTAGATATCACCTGAGACTCCCAGAACTTTGGCAAAGCCGGGAAGCGCGTAGAGTGCCTCCCAGTGCTTAAGTCGTTCGTCCTCGTCCATGTCGAATATACTCCTATTATCGCCAACGTGAATAAAACATGAGTAAGAGTCGAGGCATTGCCGGAAAATCTCAGGGTACCGTCGTCGGATATCTTTCATTTCTTCGGGACTGATCTTTGAGTTTCGCAGCGGGGCTGTCCAATTCGGGGTTCGTTGGAAGACAGTTAGAGAACCAACGGTCTTCACAATCTCCTGGATGGTCTGTATAGCAGTTGCACCAGTGCCAACGATGGCCACACGCTTGCCCTCCAGGCTGGCATCTCCATCTGGCCACCGTGCTGTGTGCCATGCCTCTCCCTTATAGGAATGGACCCCAGGGATGTTCGGCAAAGTGGGTTCATTGAGGATGCCCATCGCCGTGATCAAATATCGGCAAGTGTAAGTCTTGCCATTTCCATCCGTCAACAGCCACGACCTGGAATTTTCCTGAAAGCATGCTGATTGAATACGGGTGTTAAATTGCATGTCCTTTTTCAGGTCAAACTTATTGGTGAGATATTGGATGTATTTCAGTGTTTCCGTCTGTGGCGAGAAATGCTCGGTCCAGTTCCACTCGTCAAGTACCTCTTGGGAGAAAGAAAATATGTACGAGTAGCTCTCGGAGTCGAACCGAGCTCCAGGATAACGGTTCCTTGAGAGAAATTAGTTTGTTGACCAAGAATGTTTTGCGAGATTTGCGACTTACCAAAACCAAGTGCCACCTTCTGCCGAACCTGCTTCGAGTACTCTCACTCGTAGACCGAGTTCCCGGACACGGTATAGGGAAAAGATGCCGCTGAGCCCGCCGCCGACAATCAAAACATCGTAGTCAAGATCTTGATTAGATTTCTGGAAGCTTGTCGGCCCGGAACCGTTGATATTTGCCTCATTTATTTCTGTCATTGTAACAAGGTTCGTAAAACTGAGTAGCTGACGTTGGTGAGCTTGGACAATGCAGGATCCCACAAGTTTATCTTCCTAGATGAAGTAGAACCAGAGAATATAGCCACGGTGATCTACCAGATATGATGACTCTGTGGATCAGGACGTTTGTACAATTAATGGACGTATGCACCGTTTTCGAATGGCCCAGAATCCGAGCAATAGGAACTGTCGGGGAAGGCGAGGGGATTCGCGGGGCACGGACTGTCCATTATTGCCGGAGGCAAAAAACCTCGGCTCAACGGCAAGGACAAGTTCGGTTACCCCAAGTAGACGAGTGCCGAAATATCCCAGCCTCCCATAGATACGCGTCTCAGGTGCGACTGAAAGCCGCAGTCTCGGCACTTTTATCGCTCCTTGGCGTGCTATTGGCGTGCCACTGGCAACTAGGAAATTTCTTTATTTGCCGAACCCAAAGACCTGGGGTGTGATGGAATGCATCGTCGGAGAGCTTGTGGTTCGTAATCTACGCATTAACTAGCAGGATAAAATTGTCACGAGCAATGGCAATGAAACAATAAACAATCAATTGGAGGACTCTTCACTGATATTCTGTCCACCCGACTTTTAAGGTTCGTATGGGTAAACGATGGCGGTTTTTACGCCTATCTTCTATAGCGAGATACTAAATGCTCACAGCAACCCACTTGATCCCCAGTATGACTCAAGATCCCTAAAAAATAGCCATTTAACTTTCTCTCCCCAGCCTTGAAATTTCCACGCATTCAGGCTGTCTGGAAAGTGTGGTACGCCATCTCTAACCGTTGAGTCGTGTGCAATAATAACAAACACGTTGCTATCACAGTCGAGCTCCTGGAGAGAACCTACAGTCTTGGCTACCAATGGCAGATCCAAGCCGAATGTGGCATCAAAGAGAGTGTCTGTGGGAAGCCTTCCTCTTGACGCCTGAAGTTCATCCCACGCACTGCCAGGGCAAAGCTCAGTGCCCTCAAGTGGTCTGCAAGGATGCGGCGAAATTGACTTGGGGACCGGCAAGTGTTTTGACGGCCTGAATACTCCTGCGTAATGACACACGTCACCTCCGAGAAGAATAAAGGTATCTGGACCCTTGGTCGTACGGGCTAACCCGCAAAGATGACCCACTGCATGGCCGGGGCTGTCCAGCAAGTAAAATGAGCCGTCGCCAAAGTAATCAAATGCCGGAAACCGCCCAATCCGAAGGGCTTGGGGTCCTTCAAAGGATATTTCTCTCAATTCCCGGCCACTTGGTATGGTAAGCTAAATTCCGGCAAAAACTGAAGTTGCCAAGTTAAAGGGAAGTGGAAGCATAGTAACTCACGCGTAGTCTTTTTCGAGGATTGGAGAATCTGGGTTTGCGGGTGCCCCAGGAAGCATTGCACTTTTGAAGCCACGACCAACAACAAGATTGGTGGTAGAGGGAAATGTGGACGGATCACCTATATGATCCCAATGCCAGTGACTGTATATAATATTAGCTGGCAATTGGATTCTGGGAAAGAAACAAGGGACAGTGTAAGTAGATACGTTAATACATACCTCCAGATAACTGCCTCAACATCGCTCGCGGCTACTCCATTTTCTTCCAAGATGTCCACAACATTTTTCGTCACCTGGATGTCGTACTTTGTCGTTGGCAAGTAATTCGTGATAGAAGGGGCATAATTGTTATAATCCTTCCTGATTCCCAGATCCCACACCAGCTTTCGGCCTGAAGGGTGCTCCAGGAGAAAGCATAGCGACGGAGATGTCTTGAAAGTTTCCAGACCCGGGACATCAGGAGCCATGAAACGCTTGAGGATCGCAGGCCCAAAGTTGACAGGGTTGATCATCTTTACCGCTACCGTCTCCTGCCCGTCAGGTAGCGGAACCAGGGGAGTGTGGGACAACATTGTAGGTAGCTCTCTCTTCCGTGCGCTGGCGAAAGAGGATATCAGGAGACTGGAAGTAAGGACGGTGTGTGATATCAGAAGTCACTTTCAACTTGAACTGACTCATATCCCAACTTGATTTTACCACGAATTTGAACCCCCTTGGTTGAGTGGCATGGTTGTTAATTGAGGTGTCGAAGGAAAGGAAGCTCATTGATCTAGCGAACATTCAGTAAATTGGCGCTAAAATCATATTGGACCAGCTTCAGCCATGGTTACCCCGAAACGGCATGGATCGCTATCTCAGCTGGGGTCTTCCCCTCACGGGTAAGCCACTTGGGGTTTGCCGGGTTCCTATGCCACGGGCAAAAACATGGGGTTCGGTAGATGCAACTTCAACTAGTAACACTAGTTCTGGGGAAATGTCCTCGTGCATGCAGTTGGCCAGACACACGCTAACTGCCCACTTTATCGTTCCGGTGCATCCTGCCTGCCCATCTGGACATAGTATTGGCTAATTGGTTTATTGGTTTCCTAGAATCGAAGTCACCAAGAGGACTCAGCTCCTTTTATAACTCCAACATTTCTCTCGTACGATGTTATTGTCTCCTCGGGATCCTTGAAGCCGATTTCCGAGTTGCATCGATCATGTCCGACACCGCCAAGTCTGCAGACAGTGTTCAAGAAGTGGAGCGGTCGGGCAGCGTTGTCGAGACGAAGCACACCGGCACTGTCGACACCGTCCATAACGATGAAGCTCTTAAAGTGCTTGAAGGATACACCGGGGATGTCGAATGGACAGACCAAGAAGAAAAGAAGCTGAGACGAAAGATAGACTGGAGATTGATGCCAGTACTATGTATGACTTATGGACTCCAATATTACGATAAGGCCATGCTCTCGCAGGCTGTAAGTTCATCCTTACCCCCTTATTCCTACCCATAATCCCAAGAAACTCACACATGGGTCTAGGCTCTCTTCGGCTTGCGAACCGATTTGGCTCTGACCGTCGGCAACCGATATTCAATGTCTGCTTCCATTTTTTACCTTGGGTTCATTGTAGGCGCCTATCCAACCATGATCCTGGCCCAGAGATTCCCCATCGAGAGGGTTGCTTCGGTTATCGTCACCCTTTGGGGTCTCTGCCTTATTCTCACAACTGTCTGCAAAGACTACCGTGGCCTGTACGCTCAACGCTTTTGTCTTGGGCTTCTCGAGAGCGGTATCAGCCCAATGTTCATGCTCATTGTTGGAAGTTGGTACAAGAAGAACGAGCAGGCCATGCGTATGGGGTAAGTTGTTTAATTAACGTCAGTACTTGTTGAACTTGATTGCTAACACTGATTGCAGTATCTGGTACAGTTGTACTGGCTATGTCTCCATCTTCTCTCCGCTCATTAACTACGGCTTCGGCAAGCTCAATGGCGGTGTGTCTTCATGGCGCTACATGTTCTATTTTGCCGGATCCTTGACTATTTCTTGGGGACTTCTACTGTACTTCATCCTCCCACCGGACCCTATCAGAGCAAAGGGCTTTGACGAAAGGGAACGTTACATCTTGGTTGCTCGCCTCAGAAGTAACAATTCTGGAGTCCGCAACACCCACTACAAGATGGAACAAGTCGGCGAGCTCGCCATGGACATTAAGTTCTGGCTGGTATTTGCTATTGCGTTCTTGTGCATGATTGCTAACGGACCAATCTCGACATACGTTCCAATCATTATCAACGGTTTCGGATTCAGCACTCTCAACTCTCTTCTGCTCACCATGCCTGCTGGTGCCTATGGCGGTACTATTCAGTTGGTCATGCCATATTTGGCATACAAATTTAAGAACTGTCGTACATGGCTAGTATTCGTTGCGCAGTTGGGAACCACCGTAGCTGCCCTCCTTTTGTGGCTCCTACCCCGATCTGCTCAAGGGGGACTCCTATTCGCAGCCTACATTTTGCCCTCGGTGGGGGGTGGTTATGCAGTGCTTATGGGCCTACAGATTGCCAATACTGCAGGCTACACCAAGCGTTCTATCGCCTCATCTGGCCTTTATATTGGTTATTGTCTCGGTACGCAATCTCCCGCGTTTACACCACACCCAGCACTGTTACAATTACTGATCATGGATATAGGCAACTTTGTTGGACCCTTGGTATTCCGGAAGGAAGATGCACCTGACTACGCTCCTGGCTTCATCGTGGTTGTTGTTACATCCCTGGTTGCGGGCATTCTCGGCCTCGTCTACCGCTTTGTATGCATGTGGGAAAACAACAAGCGGGACAAGTCTGGCATCATGGAAGGTTACGACCATGCCTATGAAGATGACCTTACAGACAAGAAGGTAAAATACCAAATGATCTTTGCGACGTAAGAAATAATGCTAATACATTCGCAGAACTTACAATTCCGGTATACTATCTGATTTTGGATGGTCGCCTCTGCAAGACGAGTAATTTGACTTTCACTGTCTGTGTCTGCCTGTGACACGTTGCAATTAGTGTAGCATTCTTTAACCTACGTCAAACCAATGCTGTTTATAAATTATTCGCCAGAATTATTTTTGTCTAAGAAATTTTGCCATGAGGATGCAAGCAGACTGTCACTTTTTTATGTCCAAAGCTGTAGGACATATCATCTGCAGCTCTACGTTACCCTGGTCGATCGTATCTTGCGTGCGTCCGTGTGTGTGTGCAGCGTTTGTGGGGAACCCCTGGACGCCCCGAGCCATTCAACTTCAAGAGCAAAGGTCAAGTTCACATGCTAGAAACAACATATTTGAACAATTGTCTACTGATTGCTGTGTCGGACGAACCCACATGGCGACATCCTGAATTTATGCACCGTGCTTGTAAACATCCTCGACTGGGCATCTTTGCACTACTTAACAATAGTGCCCCTTCTTAGCCGGGCGGCCCCATAACCCCTGTAATATACCCCGCAGTTTTCCCCGCCCCCATTCTCTCTGTGGCTCGGACCCTTTCCCCAGCCCCCAATCCAGCTGTACACTCCTACATTGCACTCAACCTCACCTCTTCCGCTCCTTGACCCTTGGATTACTTTCTGCCAACACAGGTGGGCCGTCATAAGTACGAACCGCTCTGATTTGCGCCCCTCTCATGAGATCTTAACCTACTCCCTATCATGCCAGACACGATCTGTGAATGGCTCCCTTTTGATGCTACGCAGCCAAAGCGGCGGCGCGCTGAGCTTGTTTGCGTGACCTGCCACACCAAAAAGGTGAAATGCGATCTCCAGGTAAGGGTTTCGGTCCCGGTATTTGATACGAATGGATCAGCTCTGATTGTACTTTAGGCCAGAACGCTGGAAGGGCGTCAAAGCTGCACAAACTGTGATGCCTGGGCAAAGGAATGCCGCCTGCGGCCCTCAAAGCGCACCAAACGTCGACATTTTTCTATAACAGAGCATGCGAACCGCGTTGCGACACCTCCGGCTGAAGATGTTACCGGAAACGAGGATTCACTTTCTCAGGGAGATGAAGTGGTCGATACCATTCAGGCTCTATCACCAGATTTCAACGACTTCGTTCCGCCGCCTCCACCGCTGCAGCCCCGTCTCCTGACTTCAGAGCATCACCGGCCTGTGCAATCTCCGCAGGCGCCTGCGGCTGCTCTCCGGTCTATCGAGGCTCACCCTGCGCCTTCGCCGTCTCAAAGGTCGCAAAGCAGCGATGCTCGCACCGAAGGAGTGGCAGAGAGTCACACGGGCGACATTGACACTGGCTTTCTTCAGGTATATGCTCCGGAGAATCAATCCAATGCGGAAAAACAAGCATTAGAGGCCTGTTTGGACCATAAGTACACCCTTTCCGAACCCCATGAGCAAGACCTCCAGGAAAGCTTTGCCGAGACCTATTGGGACTACTGCTACACTTGGTGTCCTGTCCTAGATGCGGACACTCTTGCAAGTGATATTGCTCGGTCTCCACTCCTGGCAAATGCGTTAGCCACTGCTGCAAGCAATATTCAACCCCCCCTTGTGCCTCATCAAGGGCCGGCCGAGTATTATAAGAAAGCTCGGACTATTTTCTATGAGGATGAAGAGTCAGATGGGCTGACAACACTGATGGCCATATCACTCTTTTACTGGTGGGCACCGAGGCCCCCAAGCACAGTCCATCGGCACTCATCATGGTGGTGGACGTCAGTGATTATTCGCCATGCACAACAAATGAACTTTCATCGTGAACCAACTGCGAGCCACTCAATCGCTGGCAACTTGAATTTGAGCTTACGGCGGAGGATTTGGTGGACAGCATTCGTAAGTGGCCAGTGACAATTCCGACGGTATTTCATTGCCTAGCTGACAATAATGACGATAGGCACGAGAACGCTTGACTGCTTTATGCCAGAGCAAACCAGCAATCATAGATCTTGATGACTGTAACATCCAGGAGCCGTCATTATCCGACTTTCCGAGTGATCCCAAATCTCAAAGAAAGGGGGAAATATTCTTATACTGGGTCCGACTATGTGTCATTATTGGGAAAATCGCAAAGACATTGTCCTGCTCAACCCTTTCGACGGCCATCACACCACCAGATCAGCACAGACAGGAACTGGTCGACTGGGTCAAATCCTTGCCTCCCCATCTCCAATTACCGATAGGAACAGCTCGCACCAAAACCTTTGACAGAGACGTCCACCAGCTACACCTTCCTTATCTCACTACAATCATCGTCCTTCATCTCAAACGCTCAGCCAACACCTTGCCAGAGGCACTTCCTCCCGCTATTTTGGCAGCATCTTGCATTGCAAGAATATTGCGCGACATTTTATCCCGCGGTAACACGCGTTTTCTGATGGCAATCACATGCTGGTACTGCGGCACGGCATTTATACCCCTGCTCCAGGCTTCTCGAATTCCTCATTTAGCGAAAGATGCAAACGACTGTCTTGATGTTCTTGAGCGTGCGGCAGACCAGCTCCAAATCATGTGGGGATCGGCAAACGTTATTAGACAAGGATTTGAGCGATTGAGAAGTACGACAAGCGAGAAAACACAGGCTACTAGGTCGGAGGCATTGGACGATCCAATCATTCATGACTCCATTGTTCCGGCTGTGGCAGGCCCAACGACTGAATCAGAACCTTTGGTACCAGATAGCACAGATCACTTTGACTGGCCAGCATTGTTCCCCTTTGCTACACGACACACGGGAGGGATAGCTGACAATTTGCTTACGGACCGGGAAAATGGCACTAGAACCAGGGGATTTCCTTCGCCTGACAACGCTCTTTTTCACGAGGTACTTGTGAATCAGTTTGAGGACCTGTTCGAGCCCTTTGAGGACTATCGTTTAGACTTTATGGTTCCTGGGTGAGCTGTAGTCATCTTGGCAGGTCCATCGAGACAAGTTTCATAGGCTGCCAATTAAGAAATATGACATGTTTAAAGCCAAATCGACATTTGCGCTATCTCTACCATATGTATTTAATTGTATATAATCATTCATCTCGCCTCAGTCCATGTTCTTTAAACCTTTAATTATTCAGATCCTCCGCCTTCTCCACGTACCACGATAGATCACTCTTAGGATTCATTTCCCACTCCGTGAAACCATTGCCCATAAACCTAAAAGGGTTCGACGTACGGTAGCAAATGTTGAAATCTTCACCGCGGATGTTACTCAACATCCTGTTGAAAAGGTGAGCGCTGCCACCAAACAAAGCCGTAACTCTTCCATCAACGCGGTTTCTCTTGTACCAACTCTTGCAACCGCCGCTCCAAACAAGTGTCTTGTGAACTTGGTCGCTGTACTTGATGAATGCATCAACAACACTTTGCTTCGGTTCAACATACTTGATGTCCTCGGTGGCTATTTTTTGGATCCATTTAACGAAGTAGTCGCCCGTCCAGTTCAGCGACTCAACCAAAGAACCGTGACCACCAAGGCAGTTGGGGCCCATCATCATGAAATAGTTAGGGTAGTCTGGGACAGCCACAGATACGTATGAATCGGGATCTTCTGCCCATCTTGTGGCGAGGTCTATCTTTTCCTTTCCGACAATTGGGTATTTAGGACGATGGGAAACGTCAAAACCTGTAGCACATACGACTTTATCTTCGTTAGCAACTGGAATCTTAATGCTTACAAACGGTTACACTCACTGACGTCACACTCATAAAACTTGCCATCAGCAGTGTGGACACCCTTTTTCGAGATGCTGGTGGTGGCGCTGTTGGTGATGTTGCAATTTGGCTGCAAGAAGGACTCCAAATATCCGGGTCCCGGAGTGATTCGGCGGCAACCCAACTCCCACTTTGGGATGAGCTTCTCACACAAGTCTGGGTCATGGTTCAGCTTCTCTGCCATCTGAGCGGCCGCCAACCTCATGCCCTCCTTGTTGTTCTCGCCCTTCATAAATATGTAGAAGGACTTGTTGGTGCGCGAAATGATCCCTTTCCTATGTTGAAGGTGGAAGTCTGGATCATGGAATTTCCGCCGCTCCTCGTCGGTATACCTCGGGTTGGGATCTGGGTCGTCCCGCCCGAGGTGCTTGGATGGAGGTGCCCGATAGTAGACCCAGGCAGGGCCGCGAATGAAGTTCATTACGTCCGTGCCAGGTAGCTTCGCCATTTGCGGAACGATCTGGATACCCGATGAGCCGTTGCCGATGACAGCAATTCGCTTGTTGGAGTAGTCATAGGTGTGATCCCAGCGCGCCGAATGAGTGATATGCCCTTCAAAATCTTTTAGGCCAGGAATTTCCGGCCAAGATTCATGAACTAAGACGCCTTGAGCCGAAATCAAAACGTGGCAATATTCATCACGCTTCTTTCCTTGATGCTCGACCGTGACCTTCCACTGGCCCAATTCCTCTTGCCAATGGGCGCCAACAACCTTCGTGTTCAGCTGTAGGTCACGGTCAAGATTCCATTTCTTGACGGTGCGCTTGATGTAATCAAGGATATCAGCACCGCTAGCATAAAAGCGGCTCCAGTCTGGATTGGGGTCGAACGGAAACGCCTGCAGTGTGTCAGCACATCCCCATTACCATTCCGACAGGAATACCCACGTAAATGTGTGCCGGAACATCGCATTGGACGCCGGGATAGTTGTTGACAAACCACGTGCCACCGACCTCTGAGTGTGCCTCAAAGATGGTATGCTCAACGATGTCTCTCATCTCGGGAAACCTGTGCTGAAACTTGTGGGCCATGAGCAGTCCAGAGAAGCCAGCGCCAATGGTGAAGACTTTGATTTTTCGTGGGGTGTAGGCGAACTTGGAGTCAAGCTTGAATGGATCTTCGCAAATGCCATCTTGTTTACTGGTCGCAGCGCTTGAAAAGATTGTGCCACCTCGTACGACTTCTGGCAACTCTGTTGCTGGCATGCGTAGAGTGTCGTTGTCCATGCGGGAAGCTGCAACTAGCCCTGGATTGACCGGGACAGTGGCCGTTGGTTCTATAGAGAGAGTCATGCCGAGTATCGTATAATTCAATTAACCTCAAAGGAACAGGGTAAATCTTTGAGACTTTAACCCCAAAAGCCGCTGGACAGGATACTGACAAAAGAGCAGGCTTTACAATGTTGGTCATGACAGGGTTACAAGTTATTAACCAACAACTTTGTTCGCCGTCTTTATGTCAACAAGAAAATGACGAAGCACAACCTTTACGTCCGGAGGATGTATATCAAAACACAAAGATAATCTTTATTGGAATCGGCATATGATAAGGCGACTCAATTGGAGAATACCTTTATCGGACAGCTTCTGGACCAGGTGGTCTGTTTCAACAAGGAATCCGTCGGCGTTACTGCAAACATTTTGGGATTACCGCTAAGTCAACCCACCACATACCCGCGCACCCCACATACCCGCGCAGAAATTTTCCCCTCAACACCACTGCTGCCAATACTTTCCACATCACTTATCCCAACCACAACATCAAAAATTAATTCTTTCAAAATTACCAGTGTATTTCTTATGGCAAAATATACGGAAGACGACATTCAGAAAGCACTGCACGATGTTGACAGCGGAAGCAGCGTTCGCAAGGCTGCTCGGGCATGGTGTATACCAGAGACGACACTCCGAGGCCGAGTGAACGGTGTGGCCACAAGAAAGGAAGGCCGTTCAAGTCTGCAGAGACTCACTATTGACCAAGAAACTCACTTGGTTAATTGGGCGCTGGCACAAGGTGCCCTTGGCCTTGCCCCAACTCATCGACAACTAAAGGAACTTGCCCAAAGAGTCTTGGCAGCTGCTGGAGACTCTCGACCATTAGGGAAGAACTGGATCGACCATTTCTTGAAGAGGAATCCTTCTATTAAGACTCTGAGAGGCAAGGCTATTGAGAATCTCCGTGTAAAGGCTGTGACAACTAAGGTTCTCCAGCAGTACTTCGACCTATACAATCTCCCCGAAGTCATCCATATACCACCCAAGTTCCGGTACAACATGGACGAAACCGGCCTTATGGAAGGCAAGGGAATCAATGGGCTGGTATTGGGTTCTTCTCGTATGAAGAAGATATACACGAAGACGCCAGATGCCCGTACTTGGATTACAATAGTTGAGTGTATCTCAGCTCTTGGCAAAAGTCTCAAGCCACTGGTGATCTTCAACGGAAAGTCAGTACAGAGACAGTGGTTCCCACAGGAATTGGAAGACTACAACGGCTGGAAGTTTACCGCATCAGAGAATGGGTGGACTTCTTATTCAATTGCAGTCAATTGGTTGAAGGAGGTCTTTGATCCTCAAACTAAACCTCAAGGCAAAGATGAAGGAACTTGGAGACTTTTGGTCTTAGATGGCCATGGTAGCCATACCACAGTTGACTTTATGTGGGAATGCTTCAGCAAGAAGATCTGGCTTGTATTTCTACCTGCCCATTCCAGCCACATCACCCAACCTCTAGACCTCTCTGTGTTTGGTCCACTCAAAGCAGCCTACCGGCGAAGAGTCAACGATTTCAACACTCTCACTGATTCTCTTCCACTTGGAAAGAAGAACTTCCTTCTCTGTTACTCTCAGGCACGAAAAGAAGGTCTCTCAGTACATAATATCAACGCAGCGTGGCGTGCTGCAGGACTCTATCCATTGAATAGAGCTAAAGTGCTGCTTAGTCGTCAACTACTGCTCAATAATATAGATGAGGCTATTCAGAAGGATCAAGAAGAACCAACAGAAGGTCCACAAGAGATACAAACACCAAAGAGGTCAAAGGATGTCAGCCATATTGATATATCTGACAGTATACCAAGGACAACTCCTCGTTCTCTAAGACGGTATGGTAGGGCATTGTTCAGAAAGGTGGGAAAGAGCCTGGATTCAAAAAATACTGTCATAGCACATCAGCAAAGGGAAATAGAGCAACTTCAAGCTCGAGTAGAGGTTCTCACACCACTTGGAAGAAGCAGAGTGGTTGCTGATCCGAATAAGGTATTCCATGATATTGAGACTATTCACATGTCCAAGGAAGCAGCTGCAGCCATTACTTTTGAGGCAGCTCAAGGAATTCGGGCTCAGGAGGTCGAATTCAATTCGTTGCAGCATACTTTTTGGCTGGCAGGGCCATAGTAATTGAATGTTGTGGCGAAATCCCGTTTTCATGGCATCTAAGTGATTCTGCGCGGGTATGTGGGGTGCGCGGGTATGTGGTGGGTTGACTTATGAACAAAGACTGCCAAGGTGTCTTTGCCGAACCTGGCCGGCAATTGGGAATGGTGCTAACGGTTATCCCAAAACGGTATACCAGCGGAGGATGATCCTGGGGTGCGGCACCTGGGGAAGTGCCTAGGTCGACCCCACGTTTCCCCTCATTGCTTGTCTGTTCCCCGCTCGGTAAAGCCGAAAGTCTTCACAACCAGAAACCACAATGAATGTGTTGAATGTGTCATGAAGAAATTAGAGGGTAAAGTAGAAGCTGCTTCCCATGGAAATTCAGATCTCTCAGCACAAAAACACAGTGAAGCATTGAGCCTGATTGAGCCAACCCTTAGAGCAACCGTCTCTCTGATAGATACTCGACTACGCACCCAAACACAACCATGCCTTTGCCACGATATACCTACACCGGTCCCATTGACCATACCATTGTGCCTGACATTGGTGTGATCAAGGGAAAATCGGTCATCATCACTGGTGGCGCTAACGGCATAGGCGAAACATGTGTCCGCGCGTTTGTTGCCGCTGGTGCTTTTGTCACATTCGGCGATGCCAACGCGAGGGGCAGGGACATTGAGAAGGAATTGAACGCGGCTGGCGAATGCTGCACCTTTGTAGAGTGTGATATCAGAGATTGGGATCAGCAAAGAGCAATGTTCGAAACCGCAAAAAGCCGAAGTCCTGCAAAGAGTGTAGACATCGTCATTGCGAATGCGGGCATCAGCCGAAGCTCAGGAGACAGCCTCTGGAATTTGGATAATCCCGACGGAGAGCCAACCAAGCCCGACCTCAACATCATCGACGTCAACCTCAGGGGTTCTTTCTACACATGGAAGCTTGCGGTTCACTACTTTCGACAGCAGCCAGATGTCGACGATCGCGATAGATGTTTCATTATCACAGGAAGCATGGTGGGCTGGATCGATTCACCAGGTAACTGGGAATATACGGCTACCAAGTACGGCCTCCATGGCTTTATGAGAACTGCAAGACGTTCAAGCTGGGAGCAGGGTATCCGTATCAATTACGTCGCCCCTTGCTGGATCAAAAGTGCGATCCGAACAGCCGAGTATGAGAAATCGTTGGTCGACCGTGGCGTTGAGTTTGGAGAGCAAGAAGACGTCGCAAACTGCATGATGCGAGTGGCCGCTGACAAATCTATTAATGGTAAGTTGGCACTTTCCCAAGTCCTACGATCTCTCCTTTGCTAATGATTATCAGGGCGATCTTTGATGATCACACCTCGCACAGTTGCTAAAGAAGGTTTTATGGACATTGACCGTGATGACTATAAAAACGTCCCTGAAGACAAATACTTTGACAAGTTGCAACAGGCGCAACTTGTAATTATTGAAGATAAATGGAGAGACGACTACAAGGTACGGGTTTATAAGGACTAGAAGTTATGAAGGTTGGAGTTGTATGTCTATCGAAAAATTGCATCACTCCTAGATTCCACTCCATTTGTAATTTGTAATGGAGTTCTTTCCAATAAAGCATTGTGATGAGCTAGAGTGTGGGAATGAGCCTGATACCGGCATCCATTATTGAAGTTTTGAAGCCGGAGACAAGCGAGATACGTAGTTGAAATACATGTCGCTTCTCGTGATGTATATTTACATCATTCTTGAGGTCTATAGAGCTTGAAACATTCTTAAATATGTCCCAGTTTCTTTAGACTTGCATCTAACTATCTACATGCAATGCAATCAATCAGAGAGAGGGCCAGATAGGCGAGTGGGTCATAAAATTGTAACTACCTACCTTCAAATCTAAGTATATGTTAGCGTTGACAACAATGAGGATTAAGACTATTTACAGTTCTCTTCTGCGGACATCTCTTTCCTAAACTGACACATTTGGGAATTGCAACCGACCTTTGTGGGCCCTACAGTTGTTAACTGCTAACACGTGAGACTTGAGACGAAATAAGGAATCTCATGCATGATAATGCCCCTGCTCACCCGTCTGCTAAAACGACAGAGTGACTGAGGGACCAAGGAATCTCCCGCCTTGGGTTTTACAATTTCCAGTTCGGCCTTGTTTTGATTGAAAAGCCGGACCAGGGGCCTAGATGAAGGCAGAGTCGGCTTTGATATATCGCGCATTAGCATATACTTCCCAGACACTACGGATAAAATGCAGGGGAAGGTCGAAAAAATGGGCAATGCCTTGACTCGCTCATGTTACCCCATTCTAAACTTTATCCCATAAGCTGCGAATCATTTTATGAGACTAAAGCTTAGTTCATCTAATACAAACCTATCCGGAATTATCGGCCGGGCATATACAAGGAACAGGAGTTGCCGGGGCAGAGCCCAAATAGAACAGACTGGAGAGGTGTGCGAAATGCGTACATCCAAAACTCCAAGGTCGGTTTGTTGCCCACTCCATGGTTTGTTGCAGCAGTTCAGTAATAGTGGAGTCTGTCGGCCTACTGATGTCGCTTGCACTGTGTATGTGGCGATCACGGCTGCAGCGGAGCAGATGGAATGTGTGGTTGACTATAGAAAGTCTAGATACCATAGATCGGTGGATATATACCCCTGGCAGGTGGATACAACGCGAAGCCGGCCGGGGCGCAGTCGGCCCGCATGAATTCGTCCCGTACGAAGCCGGCCCCGGCGACGTCGGCTCGCGACAGTGTATCATGTAGATTATCTCACTACTGCGTCTCGATACAACGGCATTTACCAGTGACTCAAGAACACGGAAGCAACGACCCTGGACTTCTTCGTTGTCGTCTCTACTTGTAGCAAGAATGTTTTTGGGCCTGCGGATCAGCCATAATGACAGCATTTTTTACTGTTTGGTCGACAACTATGGGTCCAACCGACAGGGCCAGTAGAATAGACATGAGATATAAAGGCTAGTTCTCTCCTCGTGAACGAATATACTTGTTTTATTGTTCCACCTGCGTACCAACCCATCAGCCAAGGCTTCGATATTTCCCACTTTAAAACAACTTCAAAATGTATCTCCAAACCACAGCCCTGTTTCTTAGCGCTGCTATGCTCTTTCAGAGTGTCTCGGCCCAGTTCTGCACGGGGCCTCCTTCAGATTGCAACTTTGAAGACGTAAGATGGCAACATACGTACCTACTACGCAAAAACTATTAACATACTAACCCGTAACTCCTTCTAGTGTCGAATCAACTACGCTGATCCTTGGGCAAACTGCAAAACTAAGGTTGGTTCCCTTCGTTGATCATCATCGTATTGCAAAACCGAGGTGTCGGTGCACTGACTTGACTTGCGTTTCTAGTGCACTCCCAATACTCCGGGAGATGCTGCTGTTGCTTGCTGCTCTGGGAGACTGTACTGCCCGGCTTAGTTAATTAAAAGAACCTACTCCGTGCGTGATGGAGGACCTGGTGACGCTGGGATATTCCAAAATTTCATAAGAGCGCAGAAACCTTGAGTCTCGCGACTCTTGACTTGGTTCACGACGTCTCAAGCTTTTGGGTAAATATAAGCAATTTAACAACGTCGTCAACAGAGCAGTGGTGGATTTAAATATCTGAACGTGCATAAAGCTATGTGAACGAACCAACCAATTAAAAATGTCCATCATTTAAGGTGTCTATAGTCGTCAATAGCATCAATCACCTGTGCTATATATAGAACCCAGAAACCTCCCTCAGCCATTTGTTGATCTGTCTTCCCTTCAACTGTGTAATAGATAATTTTAAGCATCTCTGACACGTTTACTTCCTTCTCTCCAGATTTCAGATTCTTCAGTAAACTCCTTTCTCTTCCTTGACTTATCACATTCGCCCGTCACACTATCTGGGCTCTTGGAATTTGTCCTCATATCACCCATTACTTCGTTGTGCCCAGTCATTTGCACCACGAGTGACTCCGGCTCCATTGGCCACGATGTATACGTTTCAGTGACACGCCGAAGGAGGGTGTTCCCTCTCTCACGAACTTCTGGGGAGCGCTGATGCAAAAATTCCGCGCGTGCCCATTCCCGCAAATCGAAGAAGCGAGGGTGGTGACTTGCGCCGGCAGCAAGGAACATATCGGCAATATCCGCGATTTCCGATATACTTCTGTCATCGGATAGTGTCCTCTCCGTAGCCTTCAACCAAGCCTCCCACGGCGTCAGCGTCGAAACGCTACCTCCAAACTCGGCGTTGGGATCGCCGCCGCAATTTTTCAGTAATAGTGACGCCATCTCCTTGGTGACAAATCCGAGACGATCACTACTGCCGGACCTCCCCACCTGGCCGTTTAGAAAGGGAATGGCCGTCGCATGGTATAAGGCTGAGAAGCACCCGCAGGTAGGCGGGCTAGCACCGCTGAGATCAGATAGCTCTGCAAAATGAGACTTGACGAAGTTGATGGCACCTGCTTCGAGCGCAAGTGAGAGTGTCGCATGGGACAACGCAGATTCCGCGGACTTGTGTTTATGTGTCGCGACGAGTTGACGGAAAAGAGGCAGTCTGGGCTCTCGTATGTTACAAAGTTGGTCCAGGAAAGACTGCAGCCGCCAGAAAATGTTGCGTCTCTCTGCCGGGTTAAAGTCATCTGACCTTGCGCCCCAGTGAATACCGTCGCGGAAAAATTTGCTCGCTTGTTCCTCCATCAAATCATCATTCTCATATCCCGTTGCAATAGTCAACCTGGCCAACGCCAGATTCAACAGAGACAGGCTCGTGTTGCAATCTGGCCCCTTCGAGTGTGTTTGCAGGCAAGGTAAATCCCAGGTATCCTCTTGGCTCAAAAACTCGTATACTGTTCTGTGCATAAAGTCTACTCTGCCATCAACGCGGAGGTCGTGTGGGTGTCCGGGTAGAGGCCTGCAGAAACACTTGCTGTCAACGGCGCTTCGTGGCGTCACTTCCAATAGTCCGCCACATCGACTCCGTAGCCGTCCAGCAAGGTTATCGCAGAGCTGGCGCATGTTATTCCTATCTAATGACTCAACATTCAACCCGTCTTCTTCTTCGTCAAGCAAGGCGAGGCCGAGTGAGCTCATCTCGCTCATATCATGGGTATCTTGTGACTGTCTCTTCGTATAGCAAAGACGCAGCAGCTCTGCGCCTGACTTCCTGTATCTCTGGTCAACTTTGTATAGCATATGCTGAAACATCTGCTCCAATTCTGGCGGTAGCTCATCAACCCGACGCCGGAGCTCTGCAATACGATCATAGGCCGCGAAACCCATGAGGAGAGACCGGCACGCGAGAATAACCCAAAGGAAGACCCCTGACGATTTGTTCACCACATCATTGAGAATCTCCAACGCCTCTTCTGGGAATCTTTTGATCAGGCTTTTCATATATCCATGGCCCCCGACTGTCTCGTACACATATGCCTCAATGTCACTTCTCGTCAACTGGTGCAGCTTCAGCTTAGGGGAATCTTGAAAAGCGGCGACGCAGTCCGGAATCGGTCGGCTGGAAACGACGATCTTAACGTTTTGGTTGTTAACCAACTCTTTGAGAAAATTGATACCGACGATATAACTTCCGGTAAACTCGTCCAGCCCATCGATGAAGAGGCATATCTTGCCCAATTGCGGAGTATGGTGTGCTAATTTTTGAAAGGCGTATCTCGTCTCAGATATGGACGGCAAAGCGATATCACTCTCGGTGCTGAGAGCTTCCTGCCACATGTGAGGAAGAACACTCGCAATAAGAGACCGGTGGCAAGAAAGAATCTGGTGAAGCAAAGTCCTCGACAAGCCTTCTTGGGTTTTTTGCTCTGTTGTTCCAAGATTCCAGAAGTAGTAGTTGCCCAATATATACGGCCCGGAGGCCCATTGTTGTAGTAGGCTGCGAGTGTGCAAACTGTGATAAAGGTATTTCATCAGAGTTGACTTGCCGCTGCCTGCTTTTCCAGAGACCCAGTAGATACCCGATTCGAAGCGAAGCCAGTGGGAAAGATCATCCCACGGAAAGTCGATCCCGGGAGGCTCAAGCGCCCACTTCAGGGTCGTCCCATGAGCTGAGGCAACGGCCCGCTCTCTATCATCTATGGTTCGGAACCAAAGCCTGCGGAGGATCCGATCCTGGGAAGCAAAGATAATGGCTTTTTGCGCCGACTGGGCTATGGTGCTGTGATCGGCGGATGCCTCCAAGATGATCTTGAGATCAGAGATCTCCATGCCTCTTAGATCATTCTCCGTCATGGCTCCCTGAAAAACGACACCGTTCACCGGGGGCAGAAGTTCGTTGAGCTTTGTGGTGAAGTGTGCCATCTCCGTGACCAAACTTCCGAATCGCTGTTTGTCGCGTATGACCCATCGAGTCTTAGCAGACCAGTTGGTTTTTTCGTTTTTTTGACTGATTTTCAGATTGAACGCTTCAAACTCCTCGAAAAACCTGTCCATGAGTGGACCGCTGATGCTCAGAACAGATTGGTCTGCATGCACAGCGCTTGACTTCCCAAGCCCGTAGCGTTGCTTGAGTGAGGATTCGTCGTCGAGAATCAGCCGTATACAAGATAAGATTCTCAAACAAGAGGATCGCGTAGTAGGTTCGTCCAGTCGGCGATCGTAAGAGGGATGAAACAGGCGGGATCTTTGGGCCCATTGAAGTAGAAGAGTCCTTTCGATGTCAAACTTTGTGGTTAAGACCTCATAGTCTCTTCCCAGCCCGCGTGTATCTATGACCATAGCACATAGATCAATAGCGTCCTTGAAAGCGCCAATAACACCTGCAAGTCCCACAACACCTAGGACAAGCCCAGCCACCTCCGCCATCGTGATTTCAGAGGACTGGTCTTGCGGAGCAATCAGGTTGAAGGAATATCGGTCAAATCAGTGGTAAACAAGGACGAGAACGATGTTGGAGTCAAATATCTTTAACATACCATAATATTGTACGAGTGAAAGCAGTACTTAGGTCACTGTACCATGGGGAAATAATTTGAAATGATGGGCTGCCTCCCAGCTGAGCACAAAATTCATTGGGTCACGTGGTTTTGTTTGCGCAACACAGCCTCATGGTCAGCCATCGTTGTCATCGTGCATGAGGCCGCTAAGCCAATAAGGTAACGTGTACAAGACAGCTAGATTTTCCATCGTAACTGAAATGACCTTCAGCAGCACAAGAGTCGAGATCATATCTAATTGTATAATATAGTAAATCGGTGAGTGGGTCACAAAACTTTAACTATGCTACAAATCTAGGTGTATAACAACGTTAACAACGATAAACAATTAAATATATTTATAGTCCTCGTCTTTAGACATCTCTTTATTAAACTGATATATTTGGGTATTATGTTCTATGTTCACATGGACGCTGTATTGCTGTTAACCTATTTTGGTCTTCAACTTGCGACAAATAACTACTCCGCTGTGCTTCTATATAAACCTGTACTTCTGCCTCTTTACAACTTAATATCGAATCACCAAGAACTTGTCTGAAGCTCTGAAGGGACAACTTTGCGCCGATGAAGCAATAGTACTTGGGCAGATTCCTTTTGCATTAATCAGAATGATATTGACTTTAACAGGGACTAAATCTATCTATATAGGCGAATAAGGCATGGGCCTCCTGCTAGCGGTTATACCTACTTTTTTACAGCCGCAAACTGCGTATGTCTCATATGTACTCCTGTGGCTATGAGGGTATTAGTTATATATGGATTATGGCCTGATGCACCCCCCTAAGTTGAGGACTACGAATATTGAAGCGTGTCCGTATCGCAGAATACCAAAGTGACTTCAAGACCACCCCTCCTCCCAAACTACATCTTGATTCACTTCCAGTGTGGAGATACCAGACCAGACTGGTCGAGAATGCCACAGATTTGTTAATATTCCAACCAAATTAAAGAGACAGGGACACGCAGCCGTCAGCACTGTCTTCTTCAAAAATTCCACCAAAGATGATACCCTCATTGATGCCGGACTCGTGGAAGCCAGTCTTGGTGAGGTCCCCAGTACCGTTGATGGCCTTCTTCAACACGCCGAAATGGAATTGTCCTTGCCCCTGAATATCATTCTCGATTGGTTTGCCTTGGGCAACAAGAGGCATGGATCCTTGGGAGTAGTACACTTGGGTAAGGCTGAAGCAACGTTAGTAGCGACCTTACATAAGCATATAATGTCTTACTTTTAGTGAAGTCTAACGTCAGTGCAAAGTTATGGAAGACGCCCTCTGTAAATTTGGTTGTGAATAGCTCTGGGGATGGATTTGTGTTGGAGTTGCCGAACAGATGGAGCACATCTGGATCCTCAGGGTGGATGCCGATGAGGTCCCCATATTTCAAGGCAAATTGGTTCGAGCTAAAGATAGAGCTCTCCAGGAATACCATCTGATATTCATGGGTCAAGTTGAGCGGGCGCTTAGAGTCCTTCTTCATGCTCCAGTGAACTGTTTTGATACCGGACGTGGATGGATCGGTGCCATTATTGCTCATAGGCAACATCTCTGCCCGACGGAAACCTGTCTGAACATTTGTTTCAGTTGGAGCAAAGATAGACTTATCATCGATGTTGACTTGGAAGGGTTTACTCGAGTTCCCGTCGAACTAAGGCTGTTAGAAATACTCCGTTGAGGCTTTTGCTAGAGCAGAAAATACCAGAGATGGCGAGCCCGTCGGAATAGTGACAACGTCGCTAGCCTTGAGACCCTTTCCAAAAACGAAATCGTTGTTGAAAGGACTAGCAGCAGTGTCAAAGTCGGCAGGAGTGAAGCTAGTAGGAATTCTGCCATCGAATTGGATGGCGCATTGCTTCGCAGCGCTGGCGGCACCGACCACTGTAAGAAGGAGTGAAACGGTAGAAGTAAAAGAGTGAGGCATTGTTAACGAATGTAGATAGTTTTCAGTTAAAAGAGTGCGTCAATCAGCCGGAACAAACGACTTGTGAAGGGAAAGGTTGCAGGGAGCAGTGCGAAGGCCTGGTAAATTCGTTTGAACATCCTTTTTATCAATGCTCAACGGTGGTCACTATTTGAATTCGATTCCCAACATTCCGTCGGTCCCGAAAGATGGCATGAGAAACATTCGCGACCGCTCACCCGCTGCTACAATTTACCAGGGTTGCACTACGTCTGGATTATACGGACGAACGGCCCACCTGACTGGGGATAATAGGGGCTCAAACTTGGCATTGTATTGGACTGCCCGGTCTCACAGATTTGAAGACCACCTAATCAAGATCATAGTTAGCGATTGTATTTCTCAAGGCTGCGCCGTGGGATGCGGTAGGTGCCGGTGGGATTGGTTTCCAATTTGTCTGAGACTGGAATAGAGTTTACTTATTAATTCCAGGTCATTTAGAGAACCCACTGATCTTGAATCGTGTAAGGCTTTTGTGGGTACACACCTCGCTGGTTTTTCGTCAGGCCATTCCTGTAACAATGCCAGCTTATCACGCCCTAATGCTTCATACATGACCAAAGGTGGAACACAACAATCCCAGAAAACAAAGCGTCGTTTTTAGCGCTGATCTATCAGTTGGCAAGAGAATATGCCTTAGCCTAGTGACAGATTTCCCTTTAACTATTGTTGCTGTCACTGTTGCAGCTATTTTGTGACTAATAAACGTAGTATTGCAAGTATCTACCTACTATGGAAAGGACGGCGACTGTATTGTTATAAGGGAAATGAAGAGAGATTGATAAAATATAGTATTGAATTCGCCACTATTGCTTAATACGTTTTTTAAGTAGTCGTTTTAAAATTTACTATCTGCATGTATAGCTAGAACGTTGTGTCCTAGTAGCAGCACAGAAGTTGATGATCTGGAACCTGTGATAATTCGCAGCGACTTGCCGATGGTCTGCAACCTGTTGACGGCCTGTGATCTGCAAGCCGCTAATTTTCCCCAGCCTATTGAGGATCTATAGCGACCCGATATCTGCAACCTGCCGATAGTGATTTATAGTGACTATACTATCGTAGCGTTATGCTGTATGAATCTGCTGCCTTTATGATGGTCCCGGTTTCATTAATTAGCGGTAATGGACAATGATAGGTGATAGTGCACTTTGGTTCTCTTTAAGATATATTTCAAAGCCTCAGTCAATTGATAAGTGACGTTATGGGTTAGAGGCACTTAAAATTTTACTATTTTCCTCTTTTTCTTTTCGAGAATATCTTAAACCGTAAATTGCGTTTGTGTTATAAGTAGAAGAGATGAGGCAAGATCTTCATCGGGCTATGTATTTGAAGCATTTTTCTTTTGATAAAAATTTGGTAACTTTACATCAGCTAAATAATGTGGCTATCGGATTACCTAGCCAGAATACGGGCAAGGGGCTAGCAGCAGCCAGCAGCAGCGGAGACCGGAGATTCCACCTCCAGGCTGCTAGCAGCAAATATCTTCACAACTGCTGCTGCTTCCACCAACCCTCCTATTTCTTTTCTACATGAACATACGAATACAGAACCAGTTTGCCGCATTTATTTGTCACTTTGATTCACTACCTGTACAGGTATCTGTGATGCCAACAGTGACAGCAGACTCAAGTGGATAGTGGCAGAGAACCGCATCTCCAAAAGTCTGTTGTATCTTTAATGAATTCGTTTTGTCTGATCTAACCAACGGTATGTAACCGCTCGGTAGATAACGAAGACCCATTCTTAGATGCCAGTGCTAATTATATTGAGGCAGCTACACTGGTAGGCGTCTCAACGGTTGGTACTAGGGTGGGAAGGGAGCTGTGCGAGCGTGCGGGCGCTATACTGATTAAGTGTAGGTATATATCTAGGGGATAGAGTTGTTAGAAGAAAGTATCATGTGTGTGAGAGAATGAAGTTGGAAAATGGTTGCGTGCTTTATACTGAGAGCATAACATTGAGGAGGCTAACGTATGCAAGACATCAACAGGCGCCAGTACCTACGATAGGTCCTGGGACAGGGCCGTGAGAGGTATAACTTGGTTGCTAGTGGCATTAGTTAGAAAGTGCCTGAGTTTCTATGGGCTACAGAAGTTTGCCTCAGACTTGAGCAGTTGCTCGGAAAGCTGACCTTGTGGCCATTACCTTGATCGTCAACACTTTAATTGTCGTTTGCGTAGTCGTGCGCATTGGCGGATTCATCAGAAGGACTTAAGAGAGCAGTTGGGAATAAGATTGCCTAACTACATAACAAAACATGATCGATGACTTATTTAAAATAGAATGCCTCAACAATCTGATGGCCCATCCGACGCCAGCTATGTGCCTTGAACCCATTACTCTATATCGAGAACCTTTAGCTGCTCCTCGGTCCAGTCCCACAGTCTCTTGGACAAGTTCGTGTCTCTGGCGGTAGAACCAAGCTTGGCTTCCTTGCCAACTGGCTCGTAATAAGCCCCGGACCTGAGATCTTTCAGTGCTGTCGTGGCTGCCCACAGTTGATTCCTGGCTCCCTCCTCTGGACTCTTTGGTCTGAATCCAGCGCCTGCATATACAATAGCCCTCGAAAATAAACCAAGGCCATCAACCAAGCCTGTTCCCACAATCCCAGGGTGGAGTGACACAACTGTAAGTTTAGGGTACCGCCTCGCCATCTCGGCCGCGTACAACACATTCGCCAGCTTGCTCTGTCCGTAGCGTGTCCAAGTGTTCAAATTTTCTTGTGTCGTGTGTAAGTTTTCGAACAATATTCCCTTGTTGGGCGCCTGAGAATAAAGGGAGCTGGAGATGATGACGACCCGAACATCGCCATTCGGAAGTGCTGCGGTCCTCAACAGTGTGGGTAGAAGAAGTTTAAAGAGAACCGAGTGTCCAAAATGGTTTGTTCCGAACTGCACCTCGTGTCCGTCCTTGGTCCTACTTGGAGGAACAGCACACACTCCTGCGTTGGCGATGAGGATGTCGAGACGGTCGGACGTAAAGTTCGACCTGACGGCATTCACCACGGTTTTGTGATCACCAAGGTCGCATTCAAGAAACTCGACCTTGACCATTGGTGATATCTGTTTGATTTCCGTGACAAGGCTTGCAGCTGCCTGAGCGTTACGGCCGGTGAAGTATAGCTGAGCTGGGTTGTGTCTCGCGAGTGCGAGCAGTGTTTCTTTTCCAATACCCGCCGTTCCTGTATACACAGATGTTAGTTTTGTACAATGAGGCAAAAATGCTCCTGTCTTTCAACAAATCTTATGCCTTCGGTTGTTGTTAATATGTGAATTATTCATGGTGACGACAGACCTCCGGTGACCATGATGACCTTTCCGGTCAGATCTGGGATAGTGAACTTCATGGTGATCAACAGTACTAAGTCAATTAAAAAGATTTTCAGGTGTAGATATCTTGTGTAGAAAGTACTGAGACAGCAGTTTTGAATCTGATGGTGACCTTGTGATCTTATATGTTTTGAACGAAGCGTGGCCTGCGCAACAGTGGACAGGTGCCACGGGATGAAACTTCCACAATCAGAACGGACCCTAATTCATCCGTCGGCCTAAGTCCCGTCCGTAGTTCGGTTGATTAAAACGACTCCGGGGGAACAGTCATGGTGGGTAGCACACTGCGGTGATGTTAGAAAACTTCATAGCCTGGGGCGGCACCGGCCCTTGAATGTGGTGAACAGACCAACAAGTAAGATTAATAAGTGACGTTTCACTTTCATATTTTGGAATAACTCATAGACCGCCCTCGGAGACAATCAAGTTCATTGCCCCGCATTACCATCTCATTGCAATGCTTATTAAAAGCTTATTTCGAACCATCTCTGGGTGGTTCAAGAACTACAGTCTATCGGGCTCAGGTTCCACCGGGCACGGTACCCCGGGACATCCGGGTAATTGGGTCTTTTTGACGTTCGGGCATGATTACTATCCATCCCACCGGCAACACAACACCCGGAACGACCAAAGACCGACGAACTTGTTGTACCACAGGCAACTTCGCATCAAATGAGGCCTCGTGTTGCGGATTGGAAAATGAACTTTGATATCAGGCCACATGACGTATCACTATTTTCCCAGCTTATGTATCATATTATTACGATTGCAAACAATAAAGGGTGTACGCCAATGCATACGACATCAATAAACAGTCGTCGCGAGGCGGTACAGTTACTCCTAGGCGTTACCGCGATCATGAAGGTAAGGACACCACTGTACCTTCTTTTCTTTATAATCTCTTCAAGTAACATTAATGCAATCAAAATCAAATCAAAGCCAGGAAAGAAAATTAAAAGAAACGAAAAACCTATGAGGGAAACCCGAAGTGAAAAAATAACTATATAATATTTCTTCACAGAAGGTTGCCAGTTTTTCATTATCAAGGTCTTTGTTGGTATCACAATATACCCATACGGGTGGAAGATCAATCGAAGAGCAAAACTGGTACTGTATTCTGTTGGTTGTAGATGTAGAAGTAAGAAAAGAGAGGCAGCCAGCGGAAGCAGCAGTTGTGAAGATATCACCGTTGGCGGCCCGGAGGTAAAATCTCCGGGCCCAACTGCTGCCGCTTCCCGCGGTCTGACCGCCTGCCCTTATTCTGACTATATAATTCAACAGAAAGAAACAAAACTGAGAGGAGGGTAAGACCTCGATAATGAAAAATTGCCAACACCCATCCTTCTACCGCCTTCTCTTAGATGTCAGCGCATAGGTGGATGAAATGAGTTTGCTGAGATCAGCAGCTTGATGATCGGCATGGTTGGTTGGCTAGCGACTGCGGCCGGGTTGACTTGACTAGGGATACCGCGTGGGTCTGCGCTCTCTCTTCCTCTGTTGTTGTGCTTTATCGAAAACTTAAGGGCGTTGCGTATCCAGTACACAACGAGTTCTGTATTTTGGCCTCTAATTCTTTATAGCTGAGTGTCAGGCATCTAAGACGACACCAAGGGTCTGTAGGGGAACAAGCAGCGAGGGCGCAAGGGTCTAGGCTGGAGATATCTAGGAGGAAGTATGGCGGCGGGTATAAGAAGCTTGGATTGCCCCGAGGCAATCCAAGGGGGCAGCTTTCAGCAATAGTCTCCTCTACAACCTACCCTGTGAATGCGAAGATACTGAGCCCTCCACTCTGCTTTTCAACAACTCTGACACTGAGAGCGGTCCCATTTGGCGGTACAATATCCCTTTGCCTGCTAATAGTTCAAGCCTTCAAGTCGGCTATAGTTAACATCCGTGGAGAAGTTGCTGCCCTTGGCGTCACATAGCAGAAAGTTCATGTCCTCTTGGACCCAATGAATATTGACCTTAATGAAGACAGCCGCGCCTCGCGATCTTTGCACGGGTATCGGAGCCAGTGAGTCGTCCCTCTTCTTCTTCCTTCCGGCTTGCTCGGCGTCTTGGTTCAGTGTGCCAACCTGTTGCAATCACAAGATACCTGTTGGGTCTAAAGACTACCCGTACGGATTGAAGTTCGTTAAATATCAATATAGTGTATTCGGAAGCTGGTAATTGATATGTAGAAGAGAAAGTAGGAAAGTTGGCAGCAGCGGCTGCAGTGAAGATGTTGCTGTTAGCAGAGGTGGGATCTCCAGGTTCCGCTGTCGTGGCTGCCACTCACCGCCTTCCCGTATTCTGGCTGTGCAATTCAACACAAAGAAACAAAAGCCAAGAGGAAAGTAAGACTGTTGGATTACCCAGTCAGAATACGGGCAGGTGGTCAGCGGAACCTGGAGATCCTACCTCCGGGGTGCTAACAGCGATGTCTTCACTACTGCTGCTGCTACCAACCTACCTACTCTTCTACAACAACACACAAGACACACAGAAGAATACAGTACCAGTTTGATCCATTGATTACGTTCTATTACCACCCATACGGGTAACCTGTGATCCCAACAGCTTCACTATGGCGGCTTGGTCGACTATGCCATCTTCAAAGTCAAAAATATGAGGTCTTCTTGGTAGTGGTGTAACTAGCGTAAAACGTTTGTTGGCCTGGTAATTGACAGTTAGTAGAAGCGAGACACAACGACTGATAAACAAGGTCTTTTATATGATATTTTTGTCACTTAAAAAAAAATTCGTTGGTTAGGGAGTGCTAAGGAACCATTGTCTGTCTCTTATCCAGATAATTGACGTTGTACGGAGAGTGGGAGATATTCTGAGTACGGTAAGGGCTCATTGAGACCTAATGAATAGTAACATATTTCCTCTGCGGCTAGTACAAGCAAAGTCACATCACGCCGTCATTAAAAGGAACAGTGTGATGTATGTAAATTATAGTGTGCATTCTTTAAAAGAAGTCCTAATAATCCCTGTTCACAGTCTAAGTTCATGTGCTATTAATCTCGGTTACAGTGCACCCACACCTAACCATTCACATAGCACTCTCTGATCACGTTAGGTGATTACTCTACTCCTAATCACTTCCGGTCCGCGCTGCAAAGATTCTCCATATGGGCATCAGGAATCGCCCCCATCACTAGTCCCTACTACAGTTGGCCAGACGAGGACTTTCCCACGCAGTTTGCGTACAGTCGCGATCCGTTCCTCTTCTATTTACTAGGACTTCTACTCCAGAGTGACTGCAACTACTAGTTGTAGGTTATGCTGGAGAAGTTTTCAACACTTTTCATACCGAGTCAGTTCAAGCATAGCAAAGATATTGCATGCACTTACACAGGCAGCGAACTAGGCAAAACAGTTAGCGTGGGTTTGGGAAATGGAGCATTCAACGAGAATGTTGAGGATACTTACGCCGAACAAGCCAGTACCAGCGTTGTTCCTCGTGGTGCAGCGTAGGCCGGTCTTTCCGCATGAGCGCCATGTAGGGAATCCTTGCTTACGCGTTGGATCTCTTTCAGTGTTGAGAATTCCATCGCACTATGAAGAAATAAGCGATTCCACAAACTACACCATTAGTGGGTATGTGCTCAAGAGTAAACTCACACAGTACACATATTGTCCCTATTATTATGGTGAGAAATCTGCATCGTCTGAATCATTTACCGGACGACATACCGAAGCACATTGGATTCCCGGGTCCGCAGTTGTACCACCGTTACAGAAATACTGCCCGTTAACAGCAGTAAACGCTGTAAGCAGCGTCAAAGAAGCAGAAATAAGTCTCATGGTTACAATATAGTGAGTTGATAGGGTCTGGTAGAATTAGAGACATCGAAATCAGGCGGCGGAACCAGCGTTTATATAACTGTTGCCTTCTACTAGGCCAGAGAACCAAGCAGCACAAATTATTCGACGCACGCTCAGAATATCGACAATTCCCCTTGTCTCGGGCGCATTTTTCGGAGGTAGCGGTGGTAAAACTAACGAGCTGCGCATTGGCAGAGGTTCGCGCAGTAACAGCAATTTATCAAACTTTACCGGTTTCCACAATACCGCCCAAATGTTCCGTTTTCGGAACTAACGGCTATATTGTACGCTTTCTTTCTACAAAGCCATTCAACTAGTAACATTAGGTTTTATTATAGTCCTGCGGCCACTTTCAACATTATAGTGTCGAGTAGACCACTAGACAGCGGGACGTGTCACTCGTAACTTGCCCCCTTTCTCTAGGTGTCTAGTCTGACCGCGCTGGCTGGGTCGAGTGAATTGGTTTGCAGGCAGAAGAATGAAGCCGAACAAAAGTATACAATTGAGTCAAGCCATGGCACAGAGAATGAGAGAGACTAGCTAATTAAATCAAGAGCTCACCCCGTCAGCACAAATCGAAGCTCGTGTGAATTGAGTATTGCCCAACTTACAAGTGGACAGCACGTGTTTCGCTCTTACCAGGCTCTTGCCAATGGTGACATTTGGGTTGAAAATATAGGTCTCCACTTGCCTCCGTTTGATTACATAAGCTGAGCATAATTGGCTGCCCAAGGAAGGCTCTCGTATTGCCGCTGGACATCAGGCAGAACTTTGCCGTCTTTCTTTTGGCTTCATTGGTAACAATGGTGACCAAACTCGCCTGACAGTCAACCTTTCAACTAGTCAAATACATTGTTACTAGATAATATAGTAGTTCGCATGGCAGAAGACGTTGATGAAATGCATTACGAGAGGAACCTCTCTTCTAGAAATGTTCCAGATCTTCCGGGGAACGAAGCTGTCGAAACTCGAAGCAGGGTAGCCATCCAATCTTCTCAGCCGACATCGCTTGTGAGGTCAAGAAGTGAACTTGGAAAGACTTGGGAGGCGAGACGTCACAACGAAAGGAATGGTGCAGACGCTTATGTGAGTACATTGCTTACTTCGCATAACTCCTAGGATGAAGAATGAGTTGACATTCAGCTGGCAGCCATGGCACCACTTTTGGCTGCCATCAATCAAGCCACGCAATAGAACATCCCGCACAACCCAGGGACAATCACAATCAGAGGACGAGACTCCCAACAAACAACGCATACTAGGCAAAGATTACCGACTTCCGGCATACGACCAAGAGGTATATCGAAATTCGGCCGGTTCCTCAGCGCTAGATGCGAGACAGCATGAGTTAGAAGCCACAAACCCCGAGGTCGCACCTCACTCTTGCAATTACTGTGGACAGATCCAGTTGGATTTTCGACGCAATATTGCGGAAGCAAATTTCAACTTGGGGCCGGAACCTGACGACGGAGTTGGTTGGTCAATCAAGAAAATAAAAACCGGCGTCACCTTAGCGGATGCCCAGGAAGCAGCCGCATTTGGCTGTTACTTCTTCAGGCGACTTCTTTCAGATACAACGGATAGCTCGGCATATTTCTTACCTCATTATGAAGAACAGGACAAAGACATATCGAGATGGCACAGTTCAATGGCAAAAACGAGAAACGGCGAAACGCATCCTATACTTGTGTCTGTTACCATGGCGCAAACTCCACAACTCGAGTTTATGTTCGATGACGTATACGGCATTTGTGACTACGAGATATACCCGTCTGCAGGTAAAATTTCCATAACCCCTTTAGGCTACGTCAATCAATACGATGCTGAGGAAACTATACACAGGGCTGCCTCCTCCACATAGCTCTTGCTTAGAACGACCAGCGCCTAATTTATTACCAAACTCTGAGCTTAGTTACGGTCGAATTCGAGGTTGGATGAGGGGTTGCGAAGAAAACCACGCTATGTGTACATCTTTTACCGCAAGCTTCGCCCCAAAAAGACTACTCGAAATATCAGGAACTGGCAGCGTACCTCGGATTCGATTGTCGAAACCGACAGGTTCAGTACGCTATGCCACCCTGTCCTACTGTTGGGGTGGGGATCAGCCTGGAAAGACGTTGGTGGAAAACGTCCGATCGTATGAGGTGGATATACCCTACAATACAATGCCGAGGACGATCCAGGATGCTATTACTGTCACCAGAGGAATCGGCATGTCATATTTGTGGGTTGACGCCATTTGCATCATCCAAGATGATGACAGCGACAAGTTTGACCAGATTGGGCAAATGCATAGTATTTACAGAAGCGCTTGGGTGACGATTGCCGCGGCAGTCACATTGAAGAGCACTGATGGCTTCCTCCAGCCACGGAGTCAATGGCGCCCAACGAAACTCAAGGCTAGATTTGACGACAATGTTTTCTCGGAAGTTTTGATATCTCCAATGATCGACTCACTCAGAGATGGCACCCTGTTTAGTCGAGGATGGACCTTTCAGGAGACCCAGCTCTCGACTAGAATCCTGTTATATGGCCACCGCGAAATGATCTACGTCTGTATGGAGGGCGCACACTCTGATGGCGGAAACGTCCCAGATTTGCGATCTGCCACCGTCAACGTCGACCCAGGGAACCAAATCCACGGAGCACTACAGCATCCCAACAGCTGGGGGGCTATTGCTACCCGTTATTCATACCGCAAACTGAGTTTCCAGGCCGATAAGCTACCTGGGATTTCTGCCTTGGCCCAAGAGTATTCTCGGACAAAACTTGCTGGCAGGTACTTTGCCGGTCTGTGGGAAAAAGACTTTCTGAGACAATGCCTGTGGCGACCAAATAGCCACCCCGGTATTACGAGCCCAGATGAGTATCGAGCCCCGTCGTGGTCTTGGGCTTCTATCGATGGCCGCATCATTGATTTCGATTCATCCATCAGGATGACAATGGGAGACCTTCATATTCTTTCAAAGGCCAATACGAAGGCTCTAAAGGCAACCTGTAATCTTGTCTCTGTGAGCACTACATTGGTTATACCGAATAATCCCTTCGGTATGGTGAGTGGTGGAAGCATGGTGGTCTCGGGGAAATTAAGACGACTGATATGGTGCCACAACACCTCGTACATGGCATCATGGGGACGCATGTCTGGGGATACGGGGGAAAACTGGGTGATAAAATACAGTCGGCAGCCTCAAGGGGCCGATCCACGTCTAAAACTCTTTGTTGATTCTCCAGATGCATGGCCCAAAGGCGAGGACGTGCCCTTCTGGGGTCTCGAGATGTTCCATGGCAACGAACGGGAGGGCTTTGGACTGCTATTGAGGAACTTTGGTGATGAAAACAAAACATTCCAAAGAGCTGGTATGTGGACGGTGTTTTCCTTGGGCAATGAGGAGAACTGGCTGGATAAAGAATATGAATTCCGCGAAATCACTATCCTTTAGACTTAGTATGAGAGGTTAGAAGTCATGGTAGGGATATGTAGTCGCCGTAGTGTTGATCAAATTGCAAGTTTTTTATCAATTTTCTATTTTCGTGATGCTGCATCCTATCTGGACAGCTTTGCTCACAGCCTGAAGTTAGGCAACCAACCCGACGAGAGCCCAGCGATAGGTCGTCCCAGCCCAGACGGCTCGCGTAGTCAAGAGGCCTAGACAATCGCAAGGCTACAACCAAGGCCAAGAATCTACATACTAATCGTCCACTATTGTCACCCCGTTGCCTTTCCCAGTTAAGGCCCTTAGCCAATACTCTTGAAACCCGACTCACCCGGCTCACCCGGCCTTAATGCGGCGGGTGGTCCGACCGCACCTGAGTGACATGATGGCACTTGCCAGCTGAGTTAGTCCTCTTAAAGGCTCAAAGATGGTTAGAAATAACAGGGACAAGGCTTGGATATTTTTTTCGAGTGACTTGGCATGCCATGAGTATCTCAAGCTAACATAATGATCCAAACGGGCTTGTTTAATGGATCAGCTCGCACAACAATATTTGTGCTAGAGCAAATTCTCCCTGCTCAGTAACAGCTACTGAGGTCTATCTTGAAAGTTCCCCAGTGCCTTGTTGGCGGAATCTTTGCTATCTTCCTCATCAGTCGTTCCAGACTTGACGCCAGAGTTCGCGTTGTCTGGCTCGCCTGTTGTCTCTTCCTTGATGGCTTCCTTCGCCTTCTTCTTTTCCTCCCACTTGAAGACGAAATGAATTCCAATAAACACCACGGTAGAAACAAGAGCAAAGCCGAGGTATAGCTTGGAACCGATGCGCCAGTTGGGTGCCTCAGATGCAGGAAATGCTGCAATGGGGATGAATGCGGACATCAGGTAGGCCAATATGGTACCGCTTGCGAACAGAACGGTGCGCACCTCGGGCTCTCCTTGCAGATGTGCGGATGCCCAGGAACAGAGAAGCATCGTAGAAACACTAATAACAGTTAGTCAGGAAACCAGAAACCTTTAGCCGGCCGCTACTTACGCTCCCATATAGTTCATATACCAGCCAGCCATGTAAGCTTGCTGGTTGCTCGGACGCACAATGAGAATGATTTGAGATGTGATGTTGATGACCTAAACAACGTCAGACAACTGGCTTAGTTTGGGGTTTGTCCGTGACTTACCGAATGAAGCAGCAAGAAAGGCAGCCGAACGCCAAAGTAGTCACTGAAGCCGCTGAACAGCAGCTCTGCTACAAGCTGAACGGCTTGCCCGACAATTGGCAAGTAGTTCAGCATAGCGACGGAGCTGGTTAAATGTGTCAACCATGTGGTCATCGAAGGATTATGTTGTTTCTCTGAACTTACTATTTCACAGTTCCATCGGCATTTTTCAATGACTTGAGCCACAGGTTGAAATAACTGGCAGGGGTAAAGTTGCCGCCAATGGGCCACGCAACTACAAACATTGGTCAGATTGATTTTTTTCACACGAAACACTGAACAAGGAGTGAATCCAGATGTTACTTTCAGGTCTTGGTTACTTACTGGCAAATGCCCACAACTGCCAAAACGAGAAGCATCGCACGAACGATTTGGGCGTAATGCCGATCTGCGGCTTGCGGCCGACGCGTCGGGCACGTGCCAATGCGATTTCAATGTGTCTAGGCTTCAAGTAGAACTTGGCGAGAGGGTTTGGGCGCTCGGGCTGTTCAAAAAGTCAGCTTCGGTTTCGATTGCACCTATTGGTGTAAGTAAGGAATAGAAAGAACATACGTAGCCGGGAAGAATGAAGAAGGCGGCAAGAGCAACAGCAATGGTGCAGACACCCTGTAAGGAAAATGGTTAGTTGGTTGAAATTGACGCCACGTAAGATTCCGGAATGCGCCTCACATTGATGATGAATGCCCATCGCCAGCCTGACCGCCCATGCAGGCCCTCAAAGTTGGTAGAAAGAGCGCCTTGCATCGCGCCGGATAACATGGCGCCTGCAGGCTGCGCAATGTTGTAGAGACTCATACGCAGGGCTACTTCGTGAGGCATATACCACTGGCTGATGAGAGTGAAGTATCCTGGCCATGCGGTACCTTCAAAGAAACCGATGAGAAAGCGGAGACCATAAACCTAGTAAATGTCAATATACTGATTAATTTGAGAAGAAGATTGCATGGGGTTGACATACCTGCTTGGAACTGCTGACAACCGATAAGCAGCATGTGAGGATACCCCAAATGAGCTGTGAGGGCTGTTGGTAAAAATTTCAACGGTGACGGTATGTGTTCCATTTACCTCGCAGGCTGGCAACCATTTTGACGGGCCGAAGTGAGAGATGATGATGCACGAAGGATACAACATGACCATGTATCCAATGCTGTGCGGCAGGAACCACTATTAGAGTTTTATGCAAGTCCTCATTGGGTACTGTGAAACTCACTTGAAGAAAGTCGTGAAGTAATTGAGCTCGTTTCCGACTAAATTGAGGTCTTCTTTCATTCCAGAAACGTACGCATTGCTCTAGTGTATAAAATAAGCTTTTTTGATCGACTACCGCCAAGAAAAACAGGGTCCTCACGATATTTGTCTGATCAATGTACCTAGGAACGCTGTTAGTTTTCCGAGAGTAAGACACCAATTGGCCGGCAGCATTTTACATACTTGAACATATATCCCAAGAACCCGATGGTCAAGAAAAACAAGTCAAGGCGCCAGACCTGTCCAACGAATTAGAGATGCGCCCATCACTGCGAGGACTTGTTGTGCACGTACAAATGCTCTCTCTTCCTTAGGGTCAATATCGTCTTTCGGGTGACTGGTTACAGGGCTAATGTCGCCATCGGACCCCGATAACTTATCATCAGAGCCGACAGCCCGAGTCTTCGAGGCATCTGCTGCCACCTGTATGGGATTCGTCTCTGGAACGCCCATCTTGATTCGATGACTGAAAAAGCTTCGGTGTAGCAAGAAATCGGTTCGAAGGGCTGCTCAGCCGGCGGTTTCCACTTTGGCATTGGGAGCAGACCGAGGGAGATTATCGGCACGGTGCTTTATATGGCACCCAATTATCCGTGCCAGTGGAGTGCAGCGACAATGATCGAAGAATCCTGCATAATGGTATCAACGCGGGAGACGAAGACGTGCTTTGCGTGCTTTGCATGGTGGCGGGAAAAGGTGGAGTATGTCGACAGTCCGGGACTGAGGGGTTGCGATGAACTATCCCGTCGGTATTCCCATGCCGGTTTTCGTCTCGCACAGGGTCTACCAATTCTCGAGTCGGATTTCTTATCAATCTTGTCGGATCATGGCCGCAGGTGTAGCTTAAGACGGGCTGCAGTTGCCGGACCCGAAGCGTCGCTTCTGGCCAAATTTGCGACATCGACTAGGTAGAAGACGTGATGAACCCCCCAACATGAACCAGAGCCATACAAAATAGCGGCAATTCCCCACACCCTTCCAACGTCGCGTTGCCTCCGCGGCAAATTGCCGTTGCGAATTACCTTGAGTCGGTAAAAGCCCGACGGGGTGACGCCGCTGAGACTAAAAATTATAGGCTAATGAATATTGAAAGCATTATAATTTAAGTGATGCCATTGGGTTTTAAACGAGCCCATGCCTTACTCGTACGTTGTTCAGGCGTAAAGATACAACGGGCTCCTCACCATTCCTCATGAAGATGGAAAATGGCGCCTAGCGCCTTAATGAGGACCATGGCTCATGGATGAATATTCAATGAGCAGTAGGAGTAGCAAATGAGCCCTCGATCGAGAAAATACAGTCCCAGAAGCAGAAATGCATCAGTTCTGTTGATAACAACTGATATTCGCCAGTTTTAAGACTAAAATCGCAATGGCTCACAGTTGCATAACATCATCCCTCCCTTACTATCCGCCCATTTCACAACCACTACCTAGGTATGTATAAAGTCTCCTTCTAGGGCTTTCAACACACCCCTTCGGAAGAAAAGTTGGGGCATTAGTATAAGATAAGTACGCCTTTCGCCCCGCTAGTCTTTGTTGAAAGTTTCCATCGCTGCACATTCTTCGCTACTGCCATCAAGCGCCGATGGTAAGACTTATTCATGTGCAAGGACCAAAATTTCATAGGGCCCTGGTATTTTCCAGGCAGCAGTTAACTGCTGCAATGTTTTCCTTCAGTGGTCGGCATGACTCGAGAAATGGGCATCATGAGTTCGATGGGGCAGGGCCAAGGGCTCAAATATGGCTCGCTTACAAGGACTTTTACCATTCCGGCCAAAATGTCCTTAGCTTAATTGTAGTACATGGAGGAATGTGCACCACAGTGGAGGCCCCTTCACTGTTAGCGGTCCTGGGCTGTACTTTTCCAGTGGATGGCTATTGTTCGATGTTTGGGGGCCAGTCTCACAGCATTAGCGCCATGCGGGGATCATACAGCAGTGGCTCGGAGACAAAGAAATTTGTGCAAGAAAAGTTGCCTTCATGAAAAGTAGGAATCTTGAGTTGAGGGGGGCGGGGATTCGGATGTGCCCTCCTCAACCCAGCATTCGAAGAAAAGAGGACCAGCTTCGACGGAGCGGAGTGGTGTCGTGGAGGCGCCGCCAATGTTTGCGCCTGGCACTGGTTTCGTCTTTGACGCAGGTTGAAGGGAGGGTTCAGAAGGAATCCACGGTTGGGGATGCTACATTGAGGGTCAGCATACGGTTAAATCGGATGACAGGAAAGAGCCCAATGCCTACCCCTATTGGCGCTGGCGCCTCATCCCGTAGTTCAACGGCCAGTGTGAAGGTGCAGCCCTCGGGTAAAGGACCCTTCATCTCTCCAGCGTAAGCGATGCGTCTTAGAGCACCTCGATACGCCTCATTCACATCGACCCAATTGACAGACCCATCGTCGTCATCTTCCTCTCGTCGTTGGAACCTCTGCGCGGCACCCAGCCTTTCCTTGCCCTTGCCAGTAGCCCAGGTGGGGAAGCTGGCAACATCAAAGACCCATCTCTCAATCACAGCCATTGTCTCTGGAGAATGTGTGACGATGCAGACTTTTGAGACGGTTCCAAGCGCAAGCTGGTCCTGAATCGCGGCCAGGGCTGAGTTGATCCACTCGCACAGACCTGGGTGACGGGATTGCGGGACGGGAAGGTTGTAGGCTTTGGTCATGAGAAATGTTTGCTGTGGATATAGGCGTCTGTGATATAATATCGTGTGAATTGTGAGGGTGAGAAAGGACGTGAAAGATGTAAGGAGGGTGCTGGCCTGCGGACGTGGGACGGACACTGGAGGGGCTGTGACCGAGTCTGGCGGCTTAGAGCTGGAGGCCATGGTTCGAATATGTCAACCCACCCAGGCCTAACAAGATCCTGGAGACTAGAGTTGCTGAACTGCGACAGCGAAAACGGTGTTGCAGGATATGATGACGGGGCCCATGAGCCTAGATGTGTGCAGGGGGGGTAGGATGAAGATGGAGGCGAGACGAGCGCGACAAGACGTGATGGGATAAATCCTTATCGACGCCAAATCAGGTGACTGGGCGCAATGAGGGGTCGGTTACCCCACCCGTAGGGCTGAAGGCAACCGTCTGTGACGCCACTCTGCACCGCCCACGCTGCAAACCAGAGCTTAGCTGCCCCCTCCCCCAGCACTTGTTCATCCACTTCCATTTTCGAGCCCAAAGGTAGGCGACCTTCAAGGCCCGAAACCTCCTAAGCCTCAATCGCCGCCTATTTAATCGTCAACGTTCTCCTCCGAGTTCTTTGCAAAATCTTCACCTCAGCAACCACTCATCCACAAGCCTACATCTCTGTCCCACATCAGTACAAGCATACGATGGCGAATCCACTTACCTCGCAGTCGATACTGCAGCTGATGGCAGACGCACTGCCAACGCACCCCCAAGGGGACACCACTTCTGACATCAGCAGCGGCTACGAGCTGCCAGCCCTTCTCGCCCATGCCTCCATGACTGCCCTCAAGTTTCGCCTCCTCGGCTTCGACGAGGAGAAGAAGATAGGTACGCCTCTCCCCTGCCCGCGCCCTGTCCAAGTGCCCCTGGAGCTAACACCCGGCGCAGAGGAAGAAATCCAGAGCCTCACCCCGCGACTACCTTCGACATGGAACGCCGGCTATGGCTCCCTCCGCTTTGTCTACGCCCACAAGCAATCCTCCATGACCTCCATCGTCCGAATCAGCAAGGTCGGCGGCAAGATTGAGATCAGCGGGCTCGCCGTAGGCCACGACGTCATCCACAGATTCGAGATCACGACGAAGGATTTCGTCAATAACGCCAAGCTGCCCCTGCGCATCACCCTCACCGAGGACGGTACCGAAGACAGGAGCGACCTCGTCGAGAAGCTCAAAGAGGCCTTTGTGTCCGAGTCTGCCATCAACAACCTCTTGGAGCAGTTCAAGACCAACATCATCCAGAAGCTTATCCCAAAGCTGCAAATGGAAGGATACGAGGAGTCGCCCGACGACCGCGACGCGGCGGAGAATGCACAGAGGGAAGGCCGCGCCCAGGCCGGCCGTCCCGGACGGCCATCCCCGGGCGATTTGCCCGACCCAGCTCGCCCATACCCAATCAACGACCCTCTTGCCCAGCCTCCCAGACGTCCTTTCCCCGCCGGAGACTTTCCTCCTCCTGGTTTCGAGGACGAGTATGAGGTCAACAGACCACCCCGGCCCCTGGGCGTTCCGGGTCGGTCACCTTACAACATTGGCCACGACGACTTGAACCCGCCGGGTCTTGGACCGCATGATCCCCTGAGGCCCTCATTCATCGGTGGTGGTGGTCTTCCTCGTCCTGGAGGCGGCGGCGGAATGCACCCGACGTTTGATGATCCCCTATTCGGTGGTGCAGGTGGCCCAGGTGGCCAAGGTGGCGGCTTCGACCCCCAAGCGCCGCCGGGAGCTCGATGGGACCCGATCGGTCCGGGCGGTCTCCCCAGACACGGTGGTGGACGAGGAAACCCGTTTGGAGGGCCAGGAGGTTTTGGCGGAGGGTTTGGCGGCGACATTATTTAGTCTCCGAGGTTGCCGAGAGCACGAAAGATTGACAGACGAAGCAAAACCTGTCTATATAGTTTTAATGTTACGCCGTAATGAGAAATGACAAAAAAATAAAGTCCAGTATGGATCTCAATCCCCCTCTAACTAAGAAGCATGCCTGCCTCGTTTCTGGTGACCTTCTCTGTGTATTCGCGATCGCTTCGCCAAGACTTGTCTAACAAGGCGGCCCCAATGACGCCTCGGTCGCCCCCAGATACGTCCACCGCAGCTTCTCGAAGTCTATGCCCTCTACATGAACCACCTTCTCCTCCCCGGGCACCAGATCGAAGCCGTTGTCACTCAGCTTCATCCCCCGCTCCTCCTCGATGATGAACCCCTTCACCGGCCGCTCCGCAGACACAACCAGCTTGCCCCCCCTGGCCACCACACGCACCTTGCGGTCTGAGAACTCGAGGTACTTCAGCGGCTGCGGCCACGCCGTGTCCTCGGCCACGACCTCGCCGTCCACGGAGAGCGCCGCGTGGATCACGTACGGGTCGTCCCGCTCGGGGTGGAACGGCACCGTCGCATCCCCGAACCCGGCGTTCGGCACCCCGACTGCCTGCTTCTCGACAACCTCCGTCGTCGCGTTCGCTGCCGCGACGACCTTCTTCTCGATCCTGCCCCTCACCTCCCTCCCGGTCTCGATGGAGATGAACCTCACCACGAGGTCGCCCGCGACGGCGTCGACCCTGGCGCTCGCGACCCACACCTCAAAGTCCGTCCCCCGGGCCCCGAGCGTCGGGTCGGCGTGGCACTTAGTCCACTCGTCGACCCGCCTCCGCACGCCGACGTCCAGGGGCCGCATCGCGCGCCCGATGGCGTAGAAGGCCGGCTTGGGCACCAGCCAGTAGTCCACCACGGCCCAGCTCACCGTAGGCCAGCAGTCGTTGAGCTGCCACACCAGCGCGCCGCCGCAGCCCCGGCGGCCCGGCGCGCCCCAGTCGCGCCGCCACGCCTTGTACGCGAACGCCATAGTCTCGGCCTGCATCAGCTGCGTGAGGTGCGTGAACCGCGGGAGGTCGTAGCGGACCGAGAAATTCTCGGCGATGTACGTCATCATGCGGCGCTCGTGGTCGTACGCCTTGTTGCGGAAGTCGAGCGCCATCGAGCCCGGCCGGCGCTGGGCCGGGGACGTCAGCATCGCGGCCGTGGTGGAGAGGTGCGGGTAGCCCTCCATGCCGAACTCGCTGACGAAGCGACCGGTCAGGAGGTGGGCGTCCTGGTATTTGTTCATGGCGCCGTGCCAGACTGCATATCTGTTAGTTTTGTATGCGGGGGAAGAGGCTATGGTGCGGTTGTGTCAGGGGGTCGGACTCACTGTTCCACTGATGGATGTCTCCGACTGTCGGGTCGGCCGTGGGCTTGCCGTCGCCCCAGGGACTGCTCGGGTGGTAGACCGTGTGGGGGCTCTCCTCCTCGACGATTTTGGGCAAGAGGTGCTCATACAGATACCGGGCCGGGAAGCTCGACTTGAGCCACGACGCCGGGTCCTTGTCCTCGTCGAAGCGGTACTCGAGCTTGTACCTCTCCTGGACCTGGTAGTCCTCGTTGTTGCCCGCCCAGATGACGATGGACGGGTGCGCCCTCAGCCGCCGCAGGTTCTGCCTGGCCTCGGCCTCGACGCTCGCCAGGAACGAGGGGTACGCCGGGTAGCTGGCGCACGCGAAGCAGAAGTCGTGCCACACCAGCACGCCCAGCTCGTCGCACGCCTCGAGCAGCGCGCCGGCCTCGTACACGCCGCCGCCCCAGATGCGCAGCATGTTCTGGTTCGAGGCGACGAGGAGCGCGGCCCAGTCGCGGTAGCGCTGCGCGGAGATGGTGGAGTGGAAGCTGTCGGCGGGGATCCAGCAGGAGCCGCCGGCGAAGACGTCGATGTTGTTGATGCGGAAGTAGAAGGACTTGCCGAGGTCGTCGGGCTCCTGGATGAGCTCGGCGCGGCGGAAGCCCGTTCTCTTGGAGACGGCGTCGACGACGGTGCCGTCGCTGTGGAGGAGGGTCGTCTTGACGGTGTAGAGAGTCTGCGGACCGTAGTTAAAGGGATACCAGAGTCGAGGGTCGTCCAGCCGGAAGTCTGTCCGCGCCGTGCCGTCTTCCGCGACGACGAGGTTCATCTCCAGCACGACCTCGTCGTCAAGGCTGACAGCCACGGCTACCTTTTCCGCGCCAGAGCCGTCGGTTTTGACGATGATCTGTCCGGAGCAGGTCTTCAGGTCCGGGCTGAGCTCGCTCTTAACCCAGACGTCGTCGACGCGCGCGACATACTGCTCCAGGAAGACCGGCTTCCACACTCCCGCTGTTACGAGTATGGGACCCCAGTCCCACCCCCAGTGGTACTGCGCTTTCCTCACGGGAATGCGGCCCTGCTCCGTCTGACGCGCGATGAACCTGTGCTCGTGGGTGTGCTCCTCGACGAGCTGCCGCCCGCGGAGGAGGGCCGAGTCGAAGACGATTTCCAGGACGTTGCTGGCGCTGTCCCTCCTCAGGCGCCGCGAGACATTGACGCGGTGCTCGAGGAACATGTTGTCCGACTCGAGGATGCGGTCGCTGTTGAGCGTGACCGTGGCGAAGGTGTCTAGCCCCTCAAAGACGAGGTCCGTGACGGCGGCACCGTCGTCGGCGCCCGCGAAGTCAGCCGGCGTCGGGAACTCGGCGCGGTAGACCCAGTCCTTCTCCGCGACCCATTGCACCGCAAGCTCGTTCATGTCCAGGAACGGGTCGGGGATCCTGGGTGCGTCTGTGTTAGTCAACTTATTCTTTTCTGCTCGGGAGGGCTAGCTCACTTGTTGTTCGCCAGCAGGTCGACGTGGACCTGGCTTGGTATCTTTGGGACGGGAAGCCACGGGTTTTCTGAATCGTCGTCCTTCTGCTTGAAAGTCCAGCCGCTGCTGATCTCATGCCGGAGGATGGCCATCTTGGCTGGAGGACTGGTTGGAGGTGTATGACCTTTTTTTGCTCTTTTCCTTTGGAATCAAGCGAGCCAAATCTCACATTCATATGAGCTCCCTGAAACTTATATACGCACATACACCAAACCCCAAGGAAATCACGATGTCCATCTTCTTTCACCGGGGGCCAGTGCCGGGGTCGGGTGGTGAACTGCACCCCGCATTTTGAGGAGCTTCGCGGCGTCCCAAGTAGCCCGATTGGCACGGAGTCGTGCGGCTCGGGCTAGCACCGCCCGCATCGTCTTGGAGTCGTCGAATCAATAGTGCGCGGGTCCCAAGGTTGGCCAAGTAAGGCAATGGGGGTAGGCGGAGGTATGAAGATCCATTGATCGGAGGGGGCATCCACTTCTGGCGTTCAACACGGTGCTTTAAAATCCCGGTTCACCACCTCTATAGTTTGGCCGGATTCATATGGGTCCGAATTACACGGCTAAGCACACGCAACAGGCCAAAGCGAGAACAACAAACAGCTTTATGATCATGTTCATCGCAAGTAATTGAACAATATTGCTATATTTCTAATCAATATTTAGTGGTAAACATTCGTTGCAGGTTGAGCCTCGGCCCGAAGTTAATCTAAATGCATGCTGAAATTTGGAGGCAATATCAGGGTCGCTCAGTATATGTCATTATATGTATCATTTAATCTCCCCTTTCAAGTGCGCCTCTTCCTTCCTCCCCTGTGAACCTCTCCATCCAATCGAAAACTGTCTCGTGCCACACCTTCGAGTTCTCCGGGTTCAACACCCAGTGACACTCGTCGCTGAAGGTCAGGAATCGGCTCTTTACCCCGAGGGCCTGCAGCGTGTTGAACGCGGCTATCCCCTCAGTGATGGGACACCTGTAGTCCTTCTCGCTGTGAATCACCAGCGTCGGCGGCGCATGCTTCCAGTTGCGGAGCAGGTCCGGCCGCGCCGGGTTCCACTTCTCGAGCTCTTCGGGGTTGTCCCACAGGTACGGCGAGCGGCCGAAGTCCGGCCCACCATCGACAACGTCGCACTGTATCATGAATACCGGAAGGTTAAAGATGCCGTCATGCCAGATGGCGCACGCGAAGCGGCGGATCAGGTCCTGCCCCATCATCCACGAGATCATGTAGCCGCCGTACGAGGCGCCGGCCACGGTTGCGCGGTCGTGGTCGAGATAGGGAAGCGGCTTGAGGTAGTCCATCAGGTTGACGAGGTCCTGGTAGGGAGCACCGCCCCAGGAGCGGTAGATGCGGGCTGTGAAGTCGACGCCGAAGCCCGTGCTACCCGCGATGTTGGGCGCGACAAGGATGTAGCCTTTTTGAGCCCATAGAGCGAAGTTCCACTGTGGTTGTCATACGTTAGTCATTGAAATCACGAGAGGACCATGGCCTGGCATACCCTAGTCGACCACGAATCGAGCCAAGACGATTCAGGCCCGCCGTGGGGCAACAAAATCCAAGGGTACTTCTTGTTCTCGTCAAAGTCGGCTGGCTTGATGATGAAAGAGTGCACGACGGCCTCGTCCGCGCCCTCGTACCAGAACTCGGAAACCATGCGATGAGACAGGCCATACTTGGCGCCGTGCTTGGTGGCTGACGACACCACCGTCGGCTCCGTATCCAACGAGACGTCGACAATCTGCCACAGGCTGCTGTCGACAATGCTGTTACTCGTCACAAGAATCTTATCATAGTTGCCTTCTTTCAGGGGGTAAAAGGCGGTCACTACGCCATGCTGTACCAGCGTTGTCGGCTCTGCGTTGTGACGGAGCTCAATATGCGACAGCTTCACTCGTCCGCAATCCTCTGTTGCCAGGAGAATGGCATCGGAATTGCCCGCGAACTCGAAGCTCCGAGGAGGCAGACTGGGCCCCTTGCCGAAGACCATTTTGTACACGTCGTATGCACCAAAAGAGCTCGTGTGCCCAATATACAGCCTAATGTCGATCGGATTGCTGTAGGGGGAGTAGAGAAAGGCAATCTTGGAGCCGTCGGGGGAGAACCTGACGTTGTCATAGTAGGCCTTGGCCTCGGAGATGCCCATGACGATAGGTCTCGGCTTGACAGCGGCAGCGGCCGTGAAGGATCTGAGGGGAACGTAGTAGACGTGCGAGACACGCGCAAGGTCGGGCGTCAGGCCGGGGTCCTCGGCTATGAAGGTAATGCCCTTTTCGGTGACATCGAAGCCGCCCCCCGGGTCAGACACATCGTACATGCCCGCCGGAGCCTCGAGTTGGGTGCCCTTGATGGCATTGTGCAGTTCTCCTGCAACCCCCCACTTTCCATGCGCATTGATAAGCGTCGAGTACCAGAGAGCGTATTTGTGTGACTTGTACAGTTCGTTCCACTGACGCAATAGTTAGTCACAATGCATTCTTGTTGTTGTTGTTGCGTGGTGGCCGCGGCGACTTACAACTCTCACACGGTAGTCATCAAATATGCGGGCAGTGGATCTCTTCTCCTCGATTTTGTCATTGAAAAGGGAACCATCGGGTCCGACCAACCCGACAACGACAAAAGCAACGCTGCCGTCCTCGAGGGCCTTAACCTTGAGGGTGTTGATAGGGGCATCATACTCGGCAGCGACGTAATGCTCCTTGGCAGGGTCGGCGCCATTAGCAATCCATATCTGGGTGGTACCCTTGTCTCCCGACTTTAGGTAAATGATATCGCTGGCTGTCCCCGGCACCCATAGGGCATCGTGCACTTTGTCATCGTCGGTGAGCTGCTCAGACGCCCCACTCTTGATGTTCATTATCCGAACTTCCTGGAGCGTCTTCTTGGCCTCGAAGCTGTGGGCGGACTGGGTGTAGAGGATGAGCGTGCCGTCGGGACTTGGCACGGCAGGGCCGCGGCGAGGGGCGCTCAGCAGCACCTCGGCGGTGAATTCTTTGGCCACGCGCATTTTGGCCGACGACGATGATGGCGAGATGCGAATGAAGGTGGCGGGCGAGTTGAGCACAATAGCACCGGGCGAAGAAACAACGACAGAATAAGCCCGACTAAAATACGTATGTCGACGGAATGGGATCAGAGAAATAGTCCAGGTTTTGGAAAGCAAAAGACGAAATAAAACCAAAGCACAATGTTCTGTCCGACAGCCTAGACGTATACGAATGATGCTGACGCACACTGGCTTTGGGGACGCGACAGCGCTCCAGGGACTCGGTGGCTTTGGGTTGGCTAACTACCTTCCCCCTTGGGAGAAGAGGCAACAACCCAGCCGAATCTGCGCCACAGCTCTGCGCTCGTCCAGGGATAGGCAGGCAGGCACAGTGCCATCGAGACCTGCCCATATTGATGTTCGTGTAAGCAGAGCAGAGCAGCCCCCAAAAAAGGATTGGCATCAAACCCATCCCATACATACATAACCGCACATCATCTTTCTTTCCGGCTCCCGCCTCAACCCCCGCAGCAATGCTGCCGACTTGCCAAGAATGGCCGTCCAGCCTAGCCCGCCTACACAGCGGTATGGCCTAGTCTACATATGTAGGAGCGTTCTGGTGCATCTGCCAAGGGGGTGCCTCAAGCGACGAGAACACGCGGCCCCCCGGTTATTTCTGAACCAAAGGCTTGTTCAGCCAAGACACGTTCCCGGAAGCAAACCGGACGGGGAACTGCACTGGTGGCCGACGAGGGACCCATCCTCGGTAAGGTGCACTAGGTACATTGCATTCCCATTACATAGTACCTGACACACTGCATCGCGGTACATGATAATTACACTAGCATTCGTGTTCCCCCTACTAGGTAATTACTGTACGTGCGTGGGAGCGGATGCTTGCCCGTTTGGTCCCTTTAGGTGCATGTCCGAAGGGCAAAGGGAAAAACCCGCTTTGCAATCATGCGATTCTTGTGCCCCCGGCCCCTTCCTCTCCCCAAATCTGACCCCCACATTCACTAAAACGAGGATTCCTCGCCCAAGCTCGCGTCCCCCAATCCCAATCCCCCCAGTCCGGCGGCTCCAAACATCCCTCTCCCCCCAACTCACCCATTTTTAAACTGTGGTGCAGGCTCCTCCAAAAGAGGCTCCAGCAGCCTACTGGAACTCTCCCGGACACTCGGGCCAAGATAACACGCCACCGCCAGCTGCCCCCCCGCCTGCGATCCCACGCTATACAGTATCCCCCATCAGCCATGCCCATTCCTTCGGGGCCCGTCGTACCGACTATCTCCGACTTCGGTCCCAGTAAGCTGAAATTTTCGACCGACGATTCGTCCAAACATGCCGTAAAAGTCCACTTTATTTCACCAGACGCTCCCACCGTTTGTCCCAGGGTCTCCTCGAGAGACACAATAATTGGGCGCGTCCTTCCCAGCACCAGCACCGAAGCTCTGCTCTGCTCCGGTCTGCTTCTTTCACTATGGATTCATAGCTCCCCCCGTAGCTACCCGTCCAGTCTGGTTTAGTTTTTTTTTGCTACTCCTCACACCCTTCCGCCCCCTCTCCTACCCCAAGACCGGCATCCCGTCGTCTGGTTTCTTCCCGTTCGTTTCGTGCCGTATTGTTTAGCTCCCGGCCGGCCTCAACGACGTCACACACACAGCCCATATACGTCACCTTCCGTTCGGCCGTGTTTATATACCCGTCGCAAACCGACATTGGGAGAGTAGGAAGTGAAACAGGGGGGAAAAGAGGAACGGAGGGGAAGAAAAAAACACCCCGACTAGAAGGTCTCGAGTCACAGCCCGCGAAGCTGGAGACCCCGACTTCGTGAGAGCCTTCGTTCCGAGGCTCGACATAACCCAGCCCACCCGCCATATGGCTGAGAGGGATACAAGACCAGAGGGGCTCGCTCCCATACCGGTCGCGCCAGACCTGAAAATCAACCCCCCGAGTCCGCTGGCCCTGGCAACTAGCCAAAAGGTCGAGATGGAGGCCAAGATGCGCGAGAGCAAGGCCAAATGGAACTCAAAAAACCTGGGCCTTCGCCTCGGCGCCGACCTGTTCAGCGCAGCCTGCGCCGGCGCCTTGGTCGCTCCTCTGGTATCAATCATTGATCGGTAAGTTGAAAATACAAACGAAGAAAAGAAAAAAATGCCCCCTAATAAACACCGGGAAAAAAACCGAACTCGACTGACCCTTCACCAACAGCTCCATCATGGAAAACGCGTCCGGCCGCCGCGGCCTCGGCGAGTCCATCCGATCCTGCCTCAAAGAGCTCCTCCTCCGCCCCCACCACGTCGTCCTCAGCAAGCCCTTCGCCCTCATCTTCGCCCTCTACGGCGGCACCTACCTGACGGCCAACACCCTCGACACGGCCTCCTCGACCGTCCACGACCGCCCCGCGAATCACGTCACGGCCGGCACCGCAAAGTTCGCCGCCTCGAGCGCCGCCAACATCGGCATCTGCATGTACAAGGACCAGGTCTTCGCGCGCATGTTCGGCCCCCCCGGCGCCACCCCGCGCCCCGTGACCATGCTCTCCTACGCCCTCTTCGGCCTGCGCGACTGCATGACCATCTTCGCGAGCTTCAACGTCCCGCCCCGGCTGGGCCCCTGGCTCAACGACCGCATGAGCGACGAGTTCCGGCGCAAGGTCAGCGGCCTGACGGTCGTGCAGTTCGCCGCCCCCGCCATGGTGCAGTTCGTGAGCACCCCGCTGCACCTGCTGGGCCTGGACGTCTACAACCGCCCCAACGCCGCCGCCACGCCCGTCGCGTGGAGGGACAGGTGGAACGCCGTCGCCAAGAACTGGGGCATCAGCACCATGGCGAGAATCTGCCGCATCATCCCGGCCTACGGCGTCGGCGGCGTCGTCAACCGCAAATTGAGGCTGAGCCTCATGGACAAGGTGGAGAAGACGCCATGAGTAAGTTTACTTTCTTGTTGGACGTCTTGACCTGAACTGAGATGAGGGGCAACGAACTGTGTTTTGTGTTTATTTTCCCTGTTTGTTAGTACCCTTTGTTTTTTGGGGGGCAATCGGTTCATATGGGGTCGGCGTTTTTGGGTTTTTTTCGGTAGAGGGTTGACCGGGAGGCGGTAAACCTAGCATGGCAGCCGCCGGGTCATTACTGGGGGCATCTAGACGACAGACCGGGGAACCCGGGACACTTGTAGAATAGTAATGTGCTTAATGTGTCTGCAATTGCGCCTGCGTGGCACAACATAGATATCCAAAGTCCAGTGTTCGCTTCACATCAACCCGCTCTCCCGCAACGCCCTGACCACCTCGTCCTCTTCCGAGCGATGCTTCCTGCGTCTATGGTGCTTCACATCGCCCACGTCAATGTAGTTTTTCCAGAATTTGAGGCCCTCTATGCCGTCTTCGCGACAGACCACCCCCCGCTCCTCGGCCATCTCCAGCTCCTCCTCCGCCACACCGATGCTCCAGCCGAACCGCTCGGCAGCATCCCGAGCAGTGACACCGAGGCCGAACTGTTGCCAGTCCCAAGCCGGCTCCTTCTCGGGCGGGAACACGTGTAAGTCATCTAGCCAGGATACCAACGCCTTGATGGTGGTCTCGTCCGTGCGATCGCTGCTCTGCACAACCAGGACGCCGCTCTTGAATTTGCGGAGTCGAACAGGCAGCTTTAGTGATTCCCACATCTGCGCAGCCTTCTCAAAGTCCATGGGGCTCACAAGCTCGACACCGCCCCGAGCACGGTTGAACATAGCCCATAGGTCGACCAAGTTGATGATCCCGCCGGCCTTCTTTAGAACGCCTCGAGCATCATCGGTGAGGAATTCTGCCAGGTTTCGCGACAACTCAGACAGATACAATGTCTCGGAGCTGCTCCCGCCCACAATGTCTTTCGTAGTTACTAGGCCGAGCTGGCTCGCCGACTCGGCCAGGAGAGCGTTGGCCTCGGCACCGCTCCCGCCGTTTTGCCGCGCGAATCTTTCGGCGAGAGCCACAATCTCCTTGGCAGATGCCATGAGGGCGTCCAAGTCCTCAAACGCACTCCCAATCATCACCTCGTTGTTTTTTCGCATGTCGAGCCCGCGCTGTTCTAGCCCAGCAATACCAACGCCCTTGGGGCGCTCGGGGGCAGCGGAAGGTGTCCGTACTATAGCTCCATTATCGTCTATCGTCCGGTTGCTCTTTGGGATGGGTGGTGCGCCTTGCAATAGCCATTTCCGCTGCGTCATCGACCCTTTTAGCCGCTCATAGAATATCTTCTCCCCCCCTCCACGGAAAGAGATCTTGACGTTTTCGGCGGTATCGCGGCCGGGCGTGGGCGAGCTCAGGACTGGCCCTGGAGATTCTGTCCTCTGCGTTTGTTCTTGCGCAACTGCAGGGGGCACATCTTGTGATATTAAGGGTGCCCCGCACATCTCACACGCCAACAAGGACGGGTGGTTTGAGAAGGTACATCGAGGGCATTGAAAGGTCGCGCTCGAGTCTGAGGGTTTCTTCGGGGTGCCCGTGATGTTCGAGGCGGCGGGCCACGGAGGCAAGTGCCCGTTGTCCACTGGCCTGGTGGAGGTGGGGTGAGGGCGCGCCGCCAGTGGCGAGCTGACTGGAGGGCTCGAAGGTGTTTGATTGCGGCTAGTTGCATTGGATATTGAGGCCTTCAACACATGCGCCAAGGTTGGCTTGATGCCGCAGGCAAGACATGGTGGCAATGGTGTATGGATGTTTGCTGTTGTCGGATCAAAGTTCGACGGGACTGGATTGGAGAAGCTGCAAATGGTGCATACCCAGGTCGCTGAGGTGGCAGGTTCGGGCGGCGGCCGGTAGGGACTGTCTGCCCGGGCTGGAGACGCAGTGCCTGGTCTTCCAGGAGAAGATATCGCGGAGGCTCTTGTCTGGAGTGATGATCGTTTCAGTGGCTTGGGGATCAAGGTGACCTTTGCAGATGACTTCAAGAAACCCGCGTAGAACTCGTATCGGTCGACGTCTTTCAGGTCCAATGCAACGGAATGCTTGCGCGGCTCGTCCTTGTCTACGTAGCAGACTCGGTGGGATGTCAGGTAGACCTGTCCATTTTGCTGTTGGGGAAGCTTGAACTTTCTGCAGAGCAATAATTCTCGTTAGCCGCTTGAAGAAGACCCGAGGCTGGTCGAGGGCTGTTGTCCTTACCCCTCATAAAGCCCAACATTGTCTTGGACGAACAACAAGACTTCATCCGGTAGATAAGCGGGCCGGAGAGCGGTCGTGAGGTCGATGTGTTTTAGAAACATCCGTCATATCTGTTCAACAGCGTATATAGGGTATGGAAATACGCGCAAAAGGTGCGTTGTCCGTTTTATAAAGTGTCGTAGGGCCGCGGGGCCGCGAGTCGTCGCATACGTCAGGGACGGTCTCGGGCTGAATCGAGGTTCGGGGGCCGGGGTCGCAGCTTATTAAGGATCGTACATGTTTCGGGGCCAGAGACGATCGCTGCAAAGAGTCAAGGACCACAGAAACAACCTCGAGATGAAGTTCTATGGATTACACGCACCCAGCAGATGGAGTAACTGCGAGGCGTTAGGTTTATCTCGCAACCAAGGGTGCCCCACGGTCCTGTTGCGACTGACGCCGAAGTGGGATGTCGAGCGACCCATTACAACGATAGTCTCGATTTGCCCCGCTTCCCGCAACTATTATCACTTATCGCGGATAAGAAGGTTTATGTGAGCCGTGGTTTTGCCGGTGACAGATCACAGGCCAAGGGCGCCTAATCCGGGCGTGTCCAACCCACTCCCCACTATTTGCCCGAAATCCATCGCCCACAGGCCACCGTCATTTCCACCGCCTTTAACGGATTCTCCCCAACCTCACTTCATCAATCTTTTTTCCATCCTCCATCCACAAGACCGAAATCGTCCGCCGCCTAACGCCCGACGATCAGTTAAAAAATATATTCTCTCGATTCCCGTCAACTAATCTCCGATTCAGAACTTTACGTGTCCTTGACCGCCACCATGATGCCTACCAGTTGGCCTCCGGCGCCGCCTCCAGGCATCTCCTACGGGGCACCTGCTGCCACGTACGCTTACCCTCCCAGTAAGTCTATACTCAGAAAGCTCCCTGACGTATATTATGGAGTTTCTAACCCTTCGTTTCTAGACCCAGCATATACCGCAGTCCAGGCTCGTCAGAGCTTCGGCCAGTATCCTCCCCCACCCGCTGCAACTACCTACAGTCCAACGCCGCCGTCCATCGTAGCCTTCGACCAGAACGTGCGGGCACCTCCTGCCCCGTCCCCGCGCAAGGTTGAGTGGCCAGCCTCCGTCCGCGAATATGTTCAAAAATCTTTCCTGCCTGCCAATATGGATTCCTCTGTATCCCGCCCGGACATTGAAGCGAAATTGAAGGAGACCATTTCTCAACACATGGAACACGGCACTCTCGAGTCCATCGATTGGGAGAAAATGCCATTCCCTGCCGCCTTGATCAAGAACGAACGCCAACTCCAGCTGAACTCCAGCATGAACGTTTCGTCTCCATTTGAATCGCGATATGACAATTCGATGTCGGCCAACCCGAAGAAGCGGAAGTCCACTGATTTTACCCCGGATGAGAAGTCTTCTCCTGTGCCTTGGCGTTCTACTAACAGCAACCGTTCCAACGCCCTGGAAGACCGGATTACCTTCGCCTCCCCGGACAAGCGCGCCAACCTCGACGAACCTCTACCCAAGTCAAGTAAGTTCCAGAAACAGTTGGAGAAGCGACAACGCCGTTTCGACGGCGGTTACAAATCCTCGTACCGATCGCCCAGCCCTCCGCCTTCTGATGGTCCCGTGGTCGGCACCAGCGAGACTTTGGAGAAGCGGTACTTGCGTTTGACGGCTCCTCCCGTTCCTTCCCAGGTCCGCCCCGAGCGCGTTCTCCATAAGACCATGGATCTCCTGAAGAAGAAGTGGAAGAAGGAGGGCAACTATTCTTACATCTGCGATCAGCTGAAGTCCATGCGTCAAGACCTGACAGTGCAACGGATCAAGAACGACTTCACAGTTTCCGTATACGAACTCCATGCCCGGATTGCCTTGGAGAAGGGGGACCTTGGTGAGTATAATCAGTGCCAAACCCAGTTGCGTACCCTGTACGCAAAGGGACTGAAAGGAAACCCCATCGAATTCAAGGCCTATCGCATTCTGTATTTCATTCACACGGCCAATCGTACCGGCTTAAATGATACATTGGCAGATCTAACCACAGCAGAGAAGGAGGAGCGGCCCATCAAGCATGCGCTTCAGGTGCGGTCCGCTCTTGCCTTGGGAAACTACCACAAATTCTTCCAGCTTTACCTGGATACCCCCAACATGGGAGCATACCTCATGGACATGTTTGTTGTTCGTGAGCGTCTCGCTGCATTGTGCAACATCTGCAAAGCGTACGTTCTACCTCTATTTGCCCCTCCAGGACGAGACAGCATGACTGACATGATTACAGATACAAGCCAGACGTAAAGTTACGGTTCATCACGGAGGAACTCGGCTTCGAGTCCGACGTAGATGCGGCTCAGTTTATTGTCGACTACAACGGTCAGCACCTGCTCGAGGAACGACAAGAGTACATTGCACTCTTGACCGGCAAAGCCGGACAGCTGTTCGATTCTGCGAGAGCTGATGCTTTCCGCAAGGTTGACATCAAAGGCCAGATATGAGCTGCTCACCATCTTTCTTCTTTCATCGCAACATGCTCTACACATCCCAACCATCTCCCACCGCCGACCGCAGGCCTCGCGCGTGGCCTCCTTTCCCAAAGAAAAGCCCCTCCACGTCTCCTCGCAATGCCGCGGGCTTTGGCCGAAATTTTCCTCGTAGACCTCGCTTCTTTCTTGTTTCCCCCCCTCCCTCTCGCCGTTGTCACAGCACTAGCGCTAGTTCACCATGCATTTCCTGCGCATTCTCGAAGATCCCCATTACCTTTATTGGTTCCAAACTTACGATTTATCGGTTTTCATCTCTGCCTCTTATGAGAGCATTGACGCTTACGCACAGCTTCAAGCAGCGGGATATTTCTCGGGGGCTCGTGGGAGGTGGTCTTTTAACGTATTATACCGGAGATCGGCAGCGATGCTGCTGATGATGACCGATATCGCCGGTATATACCGGCATTTGGCTCTGGGGGCTTTCATCTTGATACCCGTTCGTCCTGTTAATACACAGGCAACAGGATGGCGTTGGAATGGAAAACGCATGGGTTTACCTGTTTGGGGATAGATGGCGACTGGAGTTTAACATCGGGTCTGTTATGGACGTTTGTATATGCGCCGGCATCTTAAAATGGATCTGCTGAGGTCTGTCTACCTCGAGCATCAAAGCGGTCTTTGGTCTTCAATGGCCCCAATGGAATAATATACGTTTGCTATATCCTTTGAGAAACCCCTTTTTGAGTCCCGCCGGTGTACATCCCGCGATCCAGGTGGCCGTAATATGTGCCGTCCATACTAGCCTTCCCACATTTTATGCCGTGGGTACTCATAATTCGTGGTTGGATGACGAACGCGCCAGTCTGCTCGAGGTTACGAAGCCTCCGTGGTTCGTGGAGTGCCATTCGGTTTCCATTATGACCATCTGGCGGTGCTGCGTAAGCTCATAATAACGATGCACCTCGGGTCTGGCGGATGATGGTTCGGGAGCACACTCCGTCCGCCGACCACGGCAACCCGAGGCCGGGTAGCCCAAGGCTCTGATATTGGCGGGACCGAAAAATGGACCCGCCTTCAAGCCTATCTTTCATTTATTTATTTACTTATTTACTACAGCAACGGTAGGAGAAAGGATTCTTTCCTAGCTTCCTCCCGCGATCAGGAACATCGACGAGCACAACCCTGGGTGGGCGGACAGGGCACTGCCCCCATTAAAGGCCCGAAGAGTGTGGTCCACGGAGGCCTTGGGCTGGCCTCTCGCAAGGCGACCTGCTGATTCTCATGGCTGCAGACAGATGGGCAGGCGGGCCTGGTTTGCCCCGGGGGAGGGGCTGGGTTATAGGGCCGTAGAATGGTAGATGGATGTGCTCGGTCGTGGCTCGCCCCCGTGGTCCAGAGCGGTCCCTATTGTTTGTCTGTGTAAACATGAGCCGAACCTTCCCCCTGTCCCCTCCTCTTCCTCGCGGCCTCAACCCGGAGGGGGCCGTGAGGATCTGCCGTGCGCCAGAGCGCGCACGGTGCTCCGTGACCCGTGGCCCGTTACCCATGCCATTGCGCTGTGACTGCCGAAGTGAGAAGGAGGGGAAGGGGATATGTGGTAATACCATCATCCTGCCTGCTTCTAGTTGAGAGCTCAGCTAGGTTTGAAGAGGGCGTAAAGTTTTTTCTCCGGGTCTTGGTGGAGGCTCGGGGAAACGAGATCGTGGTACCTACTACCGAGGAGGAGAAACCATGATCGCCAGGTGATTGATGTAAGGGAGCGTGGGCACCGAGCAGAGTTGCGCAGCACCTGGAAGCTATAGCCTCCCCCGTCTCGCGAACCTGTTACCGGTGAAATGGTATCGTCCGTCACAAATGTCGATATTGGTCAAAGCTAAGTCTGCCGAAAGGCGGGACTTCGCTTCCGGGCTCTTCATAGCTTTTCTGGCAGCAGTCAGTGTGATGGCTGCTGTACTACTCATGGTCAGCTCCACTACCGACCGTAGCTCTCGATATGGCCAAACGGTTGTCACATCCCAGGACCTTGATCGAATTCATGTCTTTTTTATTCCTGTCTTGCCGCGACAACCAACTTTGACAACGGCGAGGCGTTATCCGTACCCCACGCATCGGTGACAACAAGGGCCAAACGTGTGTTATGTCTGGACGATGACTACCCACAAGGGCAAGCCACGAGCCGCCGGCCGCCAAATCCGAGTTAAGCGTGCCTATTCGACCGGGGGGATGGAAATGCACAACGGGAGGGGCTGCCGCAGTACACCACTCTTAAAAATGGTCGGACAGGGACTAAATACGGCAACCCTCCGCGAGGAGTCGTAGTATGGCGCGGTACTCTTGATGAAGGGATGGTGCGGAGTGGTCTCCGTCACTTGGTGCCAAGACTGCTGTTCTCTGCGAGGTTGGCCACACCCTTGGTAATGTTGCGGCTCGGTGTCTTTGCTAGGCCGCGTATTGGCAACCACAAGTCGGCGCTGCAGAGTGGTGTGAACGGGACCATGCATGCCGGCTCCTCTCTGTGGTTGTTTCGGCCTGATGTCCGGATGCTTAACCATGGCTGGTATATTCTTACGGAGAATGCTCACATGCAGCTCTGTTAAGCATATACATTCGGATGCTGACTCGAGAAAACGCCATTCGTGAGAACCAACACAGCTTAATGACATCATATGCTCTACCAGCGTATATATGAGAAAAAGGAAGCACAGAACATGCCATGTGTACAGATTGACTGTGGCCTGGGCAAGGTCGCAAACGCTTGAGGCATCATGCTGCTGAAGTTGGTCCCCGAAAACAGTGCCACAGGTCTGATGCCCAGGCTGATAACAGACAGACACCATGCCCCCAGTCAATCCACGAGTCTCCATCCGGGATTGGGGATGACGGGTCTTGCATCATGGCCAAAGCATCCCGATTCAAGCTGGCCCTGACCTGAAGATCAGCAATGTCGGACTCAGGGGTCCTCGTCATTGTATGTATGTACGTATTCGGGACTTGATGGGTGGACAATCGACAACGTTAAGAATGAGTGTCCATTGTCGCTATACTATTGGTGATGGGCATGGCTTTTGCCCCGTTTCAGGCGGTTAGGGTCGTCGAGTTTCAAGTTACGTCGTGCTTGCGAACGGGACGGGCTGGATCCGAACGCAACCGCAGTAAGTGGTTAAAGCTTGACCATGCCCTGCACACTCGGAGACAAAAAAAAAAAAAAACCCCTCCTCCAAGAGGTAGGTGGATGGGTTGGCCTGACTCCGGGTATTTGGAATCGCAGTATCGCTCGCTATCGGGATTGGAGTCCCTTGCGCATTGTCTTCCTTGAACATCGTGGGTTTCGCATGCCATGGTCGGCACTGGGCATACGACGTGTTGTTGCACCATAACTCCGGGGCAGTCTGAACTTAAGAAGCTTCTGGAAGTGCGGACAACGTCTTCATGAGACGCTCAAGAGAGGATGCTGAATTGAGTACAGGTACGGAACAAGACACGGGATGGCACAGTAGGTGCCACGAGGGGTTCGGCAGACGGCGAGGCCCTGATGCCGATGTTCCAGCGTACGTCATCCTCATTAAGTGTTTCCGATGTGCCTTATTGGGGATTGAACAGTCAAAGGTAGCAGCTACGTAGGCTTTACATAGTTGGGGATGGCCTTAGTAGAGACAAGGACCTTTAGCTTGACCTTGATGGTTTAGACTTCCCGCTGCTATCTCAGATTCTCACTGCACGTCTACCGCGAATGAAAGATGAGCTGCGGGTGATCAGCAGGAACAACCGAACGACCCAAAGGCAGCCAGGTCATTTTCCAACCCTGCCACCTCCGTCACGGGGGGTGGATGGCCAAGCAGGGGCAGGGACGTGGTTCCTGAACCGTCCCGCTGAAACGGGGACGTTGACAGGGTTCTTGCACCAACTCTAGCGCCATTCAGGGCTGGCCGGAGCTAGGGCGCCATCATGAGGAGAGGGTGGGGGAATGGAGAAGGTCGCAATTTATTCGAAGCGTTGAAAAGTTGGGACGGATTGGAGAGTGCAGCGGCGGCAGGGCAGCCCGTGGATGAGGTCATTCTGATGAGGTGTGCATGGTTTCCTCCATGCAAGGTACGACGCAGTTGGCCCTGATTACCTAGTGACGGGTGGTACGCAGAAGGACCCCGCGATGAATCAACAATAAGCCCGACTTTTTCGCAGTCGTCGATTGCGATTCGATTCCGTCGAGCAAGTGGATGTCCGTTGTTGTGGATGCGCGCGCCAAGTTGTTGGACCGACGCGTTGGCGCGTAAGCTGATCCGCCAATGTCCGGCGATCAATTGGCTATGACGGATTCTAGCCCGGTCTAGGCTGTATAATCCTCGCAAGTTGCTGTTGCTAGTGTGAATACAAAGCTCTCGCAAAGCTCAAAGGCCAACGGTAGGGCGAGATCGCCATGTCATCCAAACGGAGAACCCGATTAAGTTTCGAACCGTCTATTTGGTGGATGCTGATGCATGGCCGAGGCAGAGGAGAACGCGAATGGAGAAGCTGCCGTAGAATGGGCGACATCGTGACCTAGCGATGTTGGCATAACCAGTTAGAGACATCAGGAAGACTTCGTAATTTTAGCTTGGCGTGGATCCGCAAGACCCTTGCAGGATGCCTCGGGATATTTGCCATGTCATCGCCCGCTTGAACCAGTCTCGGTGGGAGGTCAATCCCGGCGTTCCAGCCCGCCAGCATGCCTTGTCGCAACCGACGCAGCCTGCAATAACATGATCTGCGGTAAAAAGGCATTCTGTGCTAGGCCACGAGTGACGGCCTCCCGATCGAATGGCAGCCAAAAGACGCAATATGTCTTGATACTGGAGCTTTCACTTGGCGCAAAAGGGATGCGCGCACCCAATATTTGCCATATTTGGAGACCTCAGTCTTGACCAGCCGGCCGGGGAAGGATTCCGTGTGGCAAGGTTCAACCGTCGTTGGGTTGATGCCGGAGTGGCACCTGGACCGTTGTACTCATTAGGCTGGAACTCAATGGATCCAAAGAAAAAATTACCGTCCGGGTCCGCCGCGTGCAGGGGTCGCGGAGGAGAGGCATTTCTCGGGAGGCTGCTGGGGCCTGTCTGCTGAGCTGTCCCTGATTGCGAAGAAGGAAGAACTCTGCTAGGCTGTGGCCGATAGATGGGGGAGCACAGGATACCCCGTCCTCCTGCATTGCTCGGAATCACAAGGGAGCGAGCGAGTCTTTGCGTCAATCGATAAGATGCCGCCCTGAGTCTGGTCTCTTGTACCTACTGTCCCCTGCGTCGCACTGCCATCCGGGCAAGCTTGACAATTCGCCAGAGAAGGGATAACATGATGAAAAGAGAGGGTGGTTCATGCAAAAGCAAGTGTCAAAAGTGAGAGGCTACTGTTATTGGTTGCATACCGTTGTTTCGCATGGGTGTGTGCAAAGTGAATGTCAAGGGGAGGGGTTGGTGGATAGAAGAAGGTCTGTGTTTTAGCGGAGGCGATGCCATGTGCGTGCCCAGGAAGACAGTGGCAAAGGCTGTGCAACCGCGGGGGAGGAGCGCCCCGGGGGGGGGAGGACTTGAGGGACCGGGTAGCTCATATACCCAGCGAATCGATGCAGCCTGTCGCTGATGATGTTAACGTTGGAAACGACTTGTCTTGACAGCTTCAGCCAACGCTTGCAAGGGACGCTGGATAGAGTGCCACAACTAACAAGAAACCAGTCATCGGTGTGCGCTAAGGGGTAGTATAGAAAGGGTTAGGCGAAGAGTCAATTGCGCCGGCGTCGTTGTCGTCAAAGAGCAACCTCGTGCGCTCACTGGTGGGCCGACCTGACCTCGTGCCACTTGTGCTAGTCGTTGTATGTACCGGTATGTGTGTGCGTCTCTCTCTTTCTGTCCGCTCCTCTGGTGCCCTGTGAGCAATGCAAACGAAACTGTGCCGTCATGAGCACTGAATGGGTTTCTCTGGAGCTCCTGTCTCGATTCTGAGCCGCTGTCGTTCATAGCCTCTTTCTAGCTACCTCCCCCCCCCTTAAGAGGTGCTTCGGCTCAGAGCCGGTGCAGCCACCGGCATGAGGCTGGGGGGGGGCACGAGGGCGAGACATGCAGCTGCAAAACATGACTGGCAGACGAACAGGCGTCCCTGAAGTCTAGAGTGACCACGCTGCAAGAGATATGCAACCAGAGCTGTCCGTTGGACGCGGATGAGCGAGGGGGTCATGTAAACCTGGCCGGACTAGCCACTGAGAATGGACAGTTGGAAGGCTGTGTGGGCAGGACCGTGGGTGCACGCGTACAGTAGTAGATGGAGCCCTTTCGGCGGTTCCTGCCTCACTCCTCCACTGCGTTCCAGGGGCGCATTTCAATAATTAAGCTTTCGCACGCTGCTGGTCGGCACGCCCGCTGTGGTTTCGCGCAATGCCCGGCCCGTACGCAAGGTGGTTTAGTCTCCGTGCCTGTGGGCCGCCTGTCTGTCGGCTGGCTTGTCCAGCGACGGGTGCTTCCCGTACGTCAGTTGTTCTATTTACCGGATGGAGCAATGGCTGCTAAGCTGAGCAGATGCGATCCAATCATGCGGATTTCGAGAGACGGCGATGGTGAGAGAGAGTAAGAGGCGTAGACGCGGATCGATGTCCTGCCGGAATAAGAATCTGAAAGAGACGTTGAGGGTTTAAAAAGGAAACGATCCCTGGCTCCAGAACGGGCTGTAGCACTGAGTCTCAGCAAGCACACAAGCGCTCGCCCACACACACGCTCTCTTCCACTCGTAAGACGCACACCACCATCCACAATCTGCAAGTCGACACCCTCGTTGGAGGGCAGGACACCCACCCGTAACCCTAGCGCAAATTACCCACTCACGCCCAGTGGGCAGGCAGACGGGTACCAGACCGGGGTGTCGATGACCCTCGTCGGCCAGTCCCACCAGTCAAGCCCCCTCCCTTCGTCTGGTCTGGTGGGATTTGGGCCTGCATCCCGGGCGTTGGAGCGTGTGTGTGTCTTCCGCAGGCAAGTAGTAGCGTGTATGGGGGGTACCCAGGTACTTTGGGCAGATGCTTGGTTGGGCAAACGAGCCTTTTCTACCCTCGCCCGTCCGCGCCGTGCTCGCGAGTCGTTTCCCTTACCTCCCCTCACCCCTCCAGGTCGCTCACTGCCCGCCCGCCGCATTCCAGCGCACTCATTGCACTTCGCCGAGTAGTCGAAATCACCCTTTGGACCTTGGACGACAGTCATTGACTGAGGAGCGACGCAAAGGTGTGCATTGCCAGTCAACCTCACTTTACATTCGATCCCTGCGACTCCGTGGAGTACTGTGTAGCCTCGGGTTGATTCGCGGGCATCTAGTTTCGGAGGCCGAGAGCGAGCGAGAGAGAGAGAGAGAGAGACACCCATTTTCCGATCGGAATAAGAAAGCCAGGGAGAGACAGGCCCATCAACCCACCAGCCCCAGCCAACCCGCCCGCACTCACTCGGTGGACGACTTTTTTTGTTTTGCCCTGAAGCGGGACATCCGGGAACGAAACGACGACAGGAAAAAGAGAGCGTGTTCGCGTGGGAAAAGAGAGTTGGAGAAAGGCCAAGACTACGGGAAAGGATCTGTAGAGAAAAAAGAACAAGGGAAACAGCATCGAGTCCCACAAGGTCTTTGGCCGCACAAGAGAAGGAAGGACCGATCTGGCCACCCGACCACTTTAAGCCGTTGCTTCCTTTTGAGAAGACCCAACGGCTGCGACCACTCGGCGAGGAACGCAAGCAGAGGGAAAGCCCGGCCCAGTCACCATCGCCCCTCTCCTGCCCATCCGCACTGGCATCAGCCTGGTCCCTCCCCCCCCCCCCCCCCTCCAGCCTAAGTGGAAGAAAAAAAACAAGCAACAACACCACCACCAACGCCTTCCGCTCCGATCTACGCATCTCCCGCCATCCTTCATTTTGCAGTCGGCAACAATTGCGACAGCAGCAGCGACACAGACGAGACACGCATCTCCCGCCTGCTGTAATCGTACCGATATCCACTTGCCCCCCCCTGTTCTGCGCCCAATCACGCCTTGCCAAAGGAGCATTTCCCTCCCTATCTTCCTATCGACTCTCGCCGTGGTACCACAGCATCCTCCCATCCCCCCGTCACCACTGCCATTTCCAGAGCATCGCATTCTACCTTGCTCTTGCCAGAGTTAGAGAGAGGGAGCGTCACACAAAATGAAGGTTCGTGAATCACCCCTCCGGTACCTGTTGCCATGTTCCTCTCTGCCTGTGCATCATGTTTCCCCCTCCCCCCCTTCAACCCTCTCCCCTCTCCTTCTCATGCAGAACAAGCTGCGCGCATATCATCATCACCGCCGCGTGCGCCTGTGATTCCCTTTACCTCACATCACATCCTGCCTCAAAACTCTCCAGCACCATTTTGTGCTTTGTGCTCTGCCTCAGCTATTGTCTCCCCTGCCTTCTCCTGCGTCCCGCACCCACCCTCAACCCCGCATGCGCCCACAATGCGTCGAGAATCAACCGCCAGAAATCGGATTTCCGATCACCTGCTAACCATGCCTCACCTTCTACAGGCCCTCCGCAGGTCCATCAAGGGCGAAAAGGACAACGCCAAAGTCAATATTGCCCCCAAGTCCGCCGTCGCAATCGTCCCTCCCAAAAAGGTGTGTGGAATCCTCAATCTCTTAGACCTTGCGCCAACTTGGCGCGCATGGCGGGGAGGAAGCCCAATGACACAATCGCATCCTGCTAACCACTGGCTTCCGCCATCCAGGTTATTAGAGCCCTCTACGATTATGAAGCGCAGTCAACCCAAGAACTGAGCTTTTCCCGCGGCGATTTCTTCCACGTCATCGGCCGAGAGAACGACCCCGATTGGTACGAAGCGTGCAACCCTGCATTGCCCGACGCGCGCGGCCTCGTCCCCGTCGCCTTCTTCCAAGCATTAGGCCGAACCGAGAGAGATAGCGGCCAATCCGATGGTGGCGCCGTACCCCGGCCGCCCACCATGTCTCCTACCATTTCCAAAAACCCCGATCACGACTCCGGCTACGCTGAAGCTGCTCCACCCCCCGGTGCCATGCAGTCGCCGCCCATGCAGCGCATGTCCAGGTCCGGCAGCAGGTCTGGCGCTATGGTCTATGGTATTGTCATGTACGATTTTGTAGCAGAACGCGCCGACGAGCTGGAGGCCAAAGCTGGCGAGGCCATCATCGTCATTGCGCAATCCAACCCCGAATGGTTTGTTGCCAAGCCCATCGGCAGACTCGGCGGACCCGGCTTGATTCCTGTGTCCTTCATCGAGATACGCGACATGGCGACAGACTCCGCTGTCGGAAACGCCTCTGATGCCGTCAAGAAGGCCGGCATCCCAAAGGTCGAGGAGTGGAAGAAGATGGCTGCCGACTATAAGAACAGTAGCATCACGCTGGGCAAGTTCGACAACGGCAGTGCGCCGCAACAAGGTTCTATCGAACAAGGCATGGAACGCATGAGCATCCAACAAGGCGGGCGCTTGAGCACACAGAACGGCAGCAACTACGTAAGTCAAAGCTGGATGTTACTGCAGCACCACCAAGCTAACGATTGCCCCATAGCAGCAGCAGCAGCAGCAGCAGCAGCAGCAACAAGCCAGCTACCAAGCATCCCGTACCTCTCAGCAGGCCGCCCAGCCGAGTTCCTACGCCAAATCAGCGTCGCAGCTTCATGCCCCTATCTCGGCACGCATTCCGAGATATTGTTTTGCTGAAGACAAGTACTGGTTCGTCATCGAGGCCGTGCTGGAGGATGGCCGCCACTGGGAATTATCCAGATACTACGAGGATTTCTACGACTTCCAAATCGCTCTGCTTACCGAGTTCCCAGCCGAGGCAGGAAACACTGGCACACAAAAACGCACCCTTCCATACATGCCTGGCCCTGTGAACTACGTCACAGATGCCATCACCGAGGGCCGCCTGCACAACCTGGACGCCTACGTCAAGAACCTTCTAGCGCAACCGGCCTACATTGCAAGGTGTACTCTTGTGAAGCAGTTCTTCGCACCTAGGGAAGGCGACTACGAAATCGACCCTAATGCGCCGACTGATGAATACAGATTGTCGGGTGGCTCACAGCCGTCATCAATCGAGTCGCCAGCAGATGCGGCGTCGCGCCAGTCATCGAAGAATAACTTGAATGGCAACTCGTACGGTGGCCTCTCTGCCGCACCTCAGCAACGTTCAACCGGCCAGTCAGGCATGAATCGACAGCCGTCGTCATTGTCCCAGTCTCAGCCATCCGTCTCCCCTGGTATCAGTCAAATGCAAGCCATGAAGATCAAGCTCTACTTCAACGGCGACCTCATCGCTATCCGAGTCCCGACAGACATTCAGTTCCAGCAACTGTACGACAAGATCAGAGACAGGCTCAAGATCCCAGTGGGTGAAGAGATTCAACTCTTCTACAAGGATGAGCCAACTGGCGACAAGCCCAACCTGATGAGCGACAACGACCTTGACTACGCCTTGCAAAGAAACGAAAAGCTACTACTGTATGTGGAGCAAGTCTAAGTTGCGGTGCGCCGTGACGCTTGACTTCGACTGGACCTGGATGGTTGCTGCGACTTGTTCGAGAGATAAAAGCATACCCGAACCGCCATTGCATTCTTACTTCATGATTCCCAGCGCTTGCGACGCATTGCCACCGCTTGTCTTGTTACACAGGCGATGGCTGATTTTCACTTCTATATTATTCTCTCTTAGTAGCTGGACTCGATATACGACCATGATGATGCCAGTGGATCGACTCTCCTTCGCACCAGCGGCTACGCTCCCTTTTTTACTCTTCTTTGGCCCTCGGGCCCCCACTTACGATTTCCCTTGATGGTTTTTGACATTGATGATGGGAAAAGAACTATTGATACGGCCCTCGGGGGTTTCCATCTGTCGCAAGAGTTCTCAAAAGACGAAAGACGGATTTGTTCCCACCATGATAACTCGGGAGGGGACATTGGCGGGCGTTTTTTGGTCAGACGGCAAACTTGATTTGTCTTTTTCTTTATTTTGGCATGGGACTTTTTTCCCGACGCGGCTCTCAACTCTGATCTCGTCGGCCGTGCGGCATGCACTGGAAGAAGAAAGGAGGATTCTTTGATGATGAGTTGAATGAAACGTGGATGATGTGGATGAAGGCAGACAGATGGGCGAGGAATGGGCCAATACCAGTACTTAAGCGGGAGATGAATCAAGATAAGCCCTTTTAGCATGTTTGGTCTCCCTGGCGTATACGCATAAACCCCATTGTTGATGCTCATGATGAAATGCTCAAAGCCGACGCGAAGATGCGTTTCGCTCTGCCCTCAATTGCAGGCATTCTTGAAAACGCTCGGAGAACGAACAAGCAGCAAGGCATTTTATTTCTTGGGCGGTGCGATTATTACAAGCTACCAAGCAGTAACTCCTCTCACTCATACATATATACATGTGCCTAGGCAACACTTTTCCCCAGTCCGTTTCTCATGATTTTCCCGCGCTCCACCTGGTATGACAGTAATGCTTTGTTTTAAAGAGGAGAGCGCGCCGCTGTCCCATGAGTCTCCGCATATAGCCCCGGCTCAACCGCCGAGATTGACTCCTTCTGCAATAGTGTATGGGTATTGATTTTTTATGTTTCGTCCTTTCCGCTCGCCGCCATTCAACTCCTAAACGTGATGTAGCCATTCACACAACGACGTGCGTAGACATGTGCTCGACGGCCTCCTTAATGGTGCGCAGCATTCTCTGGTTCACGCAGAAGGGACAGCGCAGCGGCCGCTCGTTGGCGGAGACGGGGTCATCATTCTTGATGGGCGTGAGATTGAGCTCGGGCGTTGTCGGGACGAACCTCGAGGCCGTCGACGTGGCCCTCTGGATGGCGGGCGTCGCGAGCGCCGCGGCCGCGGTGCCCTGCGCGCGTTCGCGCTGCTCGCGCTCCTCCCTCGCGACAGCCGCCGTTGCCTCGGCCTCGGCCTCCTCCTGCTGCAGCTGGCGCAGCGCGTTTTGCAGGACGATATCCGGGTCCTCGTCGCCGTACATGGGCGTGTCGCTGCCCGGTGGCGCGACCATGCTCGTGTCGGCGCTGTGCGGATCGGGTGGCGGCATGGATGATGGCGACATGGCGTTCGCAGAGCCCGGGCCGGCGCTCAGGCGGCGCAGGACCTCGTCTCGTACGAGGGCGCAGACTTGCAGGCTCGTCTCGACGCCGACGGAGCGGAGGACGGCTTCACGGATCGCGGCGGGACTGGTTTCGGCGGACAGGGCCATGAGGCGCGGGACACAGTCGGCGAGGTAGCCAATGTCTTCGGCCGGGTTGATGCCGCCGTCTCCGTGACGGCGTTGACGCCTGATAAGCAGGCCGTAGCGCTTCTTGAAGCGGTGGATCCAGCCAGGCGAGAACTCGGGCGGCGTCTCCTCCTTGTAGCGGGGCAGCGCGGTGAAGATGGCCTTGGCCTTCTCGCCGAGCTCCTCGTTGGTGGGGTGTCGACCGGTGGCCTGGACCTGCTGGTACCAGCGCAGGACGAGCTTCTCGACATCGGGCCAGTTGCCGAAGCGCAGGCGCGAGCCGCTCAGCTGGGGGTTGTCGCCATCGAGGCGCGAGTACTTGGGGCTCAGGGAGTGGGAGACGGTGGACTGGGAGATGTGCTGGCCATACTGGCTGTAGAACCAGTCTATGCAGGCCTTGTGGCTTGGGCGGATGGTCTGAGCATTAGCCCAACGGCGGAGTGCGCGACGCTGGTCGAGGGTGAGGGAGTGACGCTCCTTGGGGGTAGATACGGGGCTTTCGGTGCCGTCGGGGCCGGGGCCGCCGGGCAGGACGTCCTGGTGGGATTGGTGATGAAGGTCGTGGGCGGCGTCGTGTTGCGCGTCGGTAGTGTCGTGAGGGTCAATGTCGGTCATGGCGGCAGACAGATGGTCGGCGACGGGGTGATGAACGCCGTGTACTGTAATATGAATACGTGCAAGGCGCGGCGCGGGGCTATAGGGGTATGGAGGGTGGGCTTATTCGTGGTGATTCGATTGAGGAAGGAATCGTTGTAACCGTACCGCAGTAGTGAAGGTTTTGGATGGAGGGATGCGAGGCGATGCGTTAAGGACGAGTGAGCGCGGGTTTGAATGAGTAAAACCTGGGGGGCGGGGGTGTTTAGCTCTTCGCAGAAGCGAGGACGGTGAGAATATGGTAATAGCACGGTACCGGGCACGGTAGCCCTGAGGCATGTATCCGTGGGGCTTTCGCCCAAGGTTGCATGCCGTCTTCCATGTTATGCATCCAATGGAGAGTAGCGGAGCGCTTCAGGCGCCTTTCTGGGCATGGCCCAAGCTCCAATAGGGCCCAAACATGGTGCATCTGCAAGTACGGAAAAGTTTCATACTGGTTTGATCAATGCCCTAATTATGTACACTTGCAGCAAACGAAGACGAGACCCAATCCACGGTAAAGAAAGAAAAAAAGAGACAAATGCCAAACCACTCGGGCAGAAACTCATCAGAGGATAATTGGTGAGCATGATTAGGAAAAAGCAAGATTGAATAAAAAAGAGTTCTAGAAGTATATTGCTGACATTTCTCACTCCTCTATCCAAGGAAGCCCACCCCCGCCCGGGTTGTCGTAGTCCAATGCTCTCTCTTTCTTGCTGCTTATATTCATGCCGTCACGGCTTGATGTGCCGCACCCATTAATGCAAATCCCGATCCCAACTCCCAATGCCGAGTAAGAAACAATCAGACCAAACCGCCCCATGCGCATAGACATACTATTTTTTCCCCTATTTCACACAGACATCTTCATGGCGATGGTCTTATGCGGGTCGTAACCCTTGACCACAAAGTCCTCCACCTTCCACCCGTCAATGCTGCACCCTGCTTCCCTGTTGACCTCCAGCATCGGGAAGTCCCTCGGCTCACGCTCCAGCTGCACCTTGAGCGCGTCCACGTGGTCGGCGTAAACGTGCGCATCGCCCATGACATGTGTCAAGCTGCCAGGGACCAGGTCGCAGGCGCGCGCGATCATGTGCGTCAGCAGCGCGTAGCTTGCAATGTTGAAAGGCACACCGAGCCCCATGTCGCAAGAGCGCTGGTACAGCTGGCAGTGCAGGTGGCCCTTGGGCTTCTCTTCCGCGGGTGCGCCGCGAGGTCGAGGGTACGAAACGTAAAATTGCGCAAACATGTGGCAGGGCGGGAGGGCCATCTTTTTGAGATCCGCGGGGTTCCACGCGCTGAGGAGGATGCGGCGGTCGTACGGGTTTGTCTTCAGCTTGTGTATAACCTCGGCCAGTTGATCAACTCCCTGGCCTGTGTAGTCCGTCTTTGAATCGACGTACTCGGCACCAAAGTGACGCCATTGGAAGCCGTACACGGGGCCGAGGTCGCCGACTTCGCGGTGTGAGAGGCCGACGCTGTCGAGGAACTCACGAGAGCCATTACCGTCCCAGATCTTGACGCCGGCTTCGCTCAACGCGAGCGAGGATGTGTTGCCCTCGACGAACCAGAGGAGCTCGGCAATGACGGCGCGGAGGAAGACGCGTTTGGTTGTGAGGAGGGGTAAGAGGGGCTCGCCGTCTTTGTTCAGGGAGAACTTGAGGGGGATCGGGGCGAAGAGGGAGTAGGTGCCGGTGCCGGTTCTGGTAGGATTGTCAGTTCAATGGCTCGGTCGGGACAATGTATCTTCGTCTGCTTACCTGTCTGGCCGGTGCTCGCCCGTCTCCAGGATCTCGCGAACGAGATCCAGGTACTGGTACTCCTCATGACGCTTGGCTGGAGCGCCGCCGTTCTGTTTTGATGGATTCTCGGGGGCGGACATTTCGGCCGTGGTTTCGACTGCTGCAGGTGTCACTGGTGTGCGTGTGTTGCGCTTTGGATACGGCTTGGGATTGTTCTGCTGCAAGTATGGTTGCTCTGTGAAAGACGCGTCTCGACGCGAATTACTTTAAGTGGTGGGTTGGTGGGGCACTGACGAAGGCAGGACAGCGCGCCCACCCCACGCAGCTTCAGGGGACTTGCCAGCAGCCGAGGCCAAGCGAGACGAGCTAGCGTCTCTCATGCATAGGAGCTTATTCCATCTCTGCTGAACATCCAACGAATAGAATGTCGCTGTGCTTCCGGCCAGAGCTGAGCTTCGTTTCAACATATCTCTTGAAAGACTCAGCTCATCGGATCTTTCTATTTTTCGCCCCTGTGTCTCATGTGCTCAAACCAGTGGTATTTCGATAGATATTGATGAATTACTTAGTGACCATGCATGTTCAACATCTACTACCATTAAAGACTGCAACCCAGCGTGCTGGTGCAGGCGAACCATTTCTACGGCCGAGTCCCACGGAGTCCGCAAGTATCAAGCCGTTCGATGGCTTTAGAGATCATCAAGGCATTCTACATAGACGATACAGCCAAGGACGGGGGCTATATCCTCCACAAGAGCTGAACAGCCCTGTGCGTCGCCAACTGTCATCACTGCTTCTCCAGCTTTAGTCTTCTTATTGTCTTGGCTTTTTCCAGGTTTGAGGGAAACGGTATCGGAAGAGACCGTCTTGGTCCACGATGAACGTCACCATCACCGTCCCAGCCGGAACAGTCAACCACGGTGACCCAAGGCTCATCTGCACGCCTCCAACATGGGCCGACTTTGTTATTTTCTACGCCACGAACTACTTCGTCCACGCTCTCACCCTCCCCAGCCGGCCCGGCGAATCGATCCTCGAGACCTGCTTCACTGTCATCACGGCTCTCTTCCTGCCGAGCACCGGCTCTCTGCGCGCAGCTCGTTGGCTGTTATCCCACGCCGGGACAGTTAGACGCAATGAACTCGACCGGGCCATCAGGGCCGGTGCGCTATGTATGGTCGTTGACGAAACTGAAAGATCCAAAGTTTCCTGGATGGAAAGGTCGTTGAGGAGGATGAACTTTCGAAGGGCGCATAGCTGGTCGGTGCTGAATCCAAAAAGCATGAAATCCTACATCTTGCCTAACTTTGCCATGCCAGGTACGATACTCCCACGCCCTCTTGGTATCGGTCTCGCTTTCGCGGCGCCGGTAGATGGGTCCACTCCTCCAGAACCATTCATGGGGTTTGTGTCCTGCCCGAGGGGTTTCTCTTAGTCGAGGTGCCTGTCGGCACACCGTTGAAGCCGCCGCCTGGCTCAGCGGCGAACCATCTCGACCGCTCAAACATCCAACTCGGCAGCACTTATAACATACCAAAGGCACTGTTTGCACTGGGCCAGGCTGTGTGGGGTGTTACGACTGTCTATAGAACCCAAGGTGACCAGCTGGAGAGGTACGGCTATGCCGCCTTTGGAGTGACTGTGGCACCTTACGCCTTCATGTCTTTGGTCAATCTGATAGCCCTCCTCGTTACTCCTGAGTATAACTGCATCTATTTGGTACACACACCAGACCTAGACAAAGCGAAAAGGCAAGGCGGCCGGTTCTCTGGTATGGTTGCTAGCGTCGACCTTGATAGTATCAAGGACCCTATACGAACGTTTTGGCCCTCTCAGGCAGTCCACACTTCGTACTTTGCTGTCACGACAGTTCTCCTGTTGTTTCCGGCTATACTAGTCGCTGGTGTGACTGGATTCAACCCAGCGCACAGCACCATCTACCAACAAGTATGGGTGCTATGCTGGCTGGGGTTTGGGATCATCATGGGGCCCGTCGTCAGGCTGCTTACGGTGTTCCCCTCCGAGATTCACGGCGTCTACAAGATCCGCGCAAACGACGCGATAGCGTACGCCCTCGAGAATGCGAGCTTCATGCAGCGGGCGATAGATTGGCTGGTTGCGAAGTACTTTCGCATCATCGAGACCTCGTTCTATTTGTACGTGGTCCTTGGTGCCGCAATATTCTTCACGCCAGCTATTGGGGGCATGGTTGTCGTTGGGGAGATGCTGCAGGAGTTCGGTGTCTGCAGGCGTCTTGATAGATGAATAGAATGGGCATGGTTCTTCGCTTTCTTCTTCTTCATTCTGTCTCCAAAGCCCCTAGCACGTGCTTCCTTTTTAAACTGTCTTCTGCATCCACAACCTCCAAATCTGGCTGGCTGCTAAACTTCGCGGTATAAAACCCGCGTCCTCAACTTGAACGTCCCAATTCTTTTCCCGTCGATATGACATCCAATCTACAAGTATAAATAGATATACTACCCAAGCACCTGGTTAGAGGCTCTCTGGAAAAGGAACGCTAATATTGGCTTACGATGCATCCTTTTCTCATTTGATCCTCAACATATTTGGATGCATTTGCTATGACTCCTGCTGCCCCCTCCCACCGCCGAAATAAAAATTGATGCTTGCAGATGCAGGGTCTGTATCGGCAAGTTTCGAGCTGAGATCGGTTGTGGTCGTTGGCGAATCATCATAAGCTCCAGTCGCACTGGCCATATATCGAACATTCTCTACGACGACCATCTAGTGCAGTCGGCTGTTTCAAATAATGCAGTGATATTAAATCTAATATGGGGTTTGCAGACCATAAATCAGAAATAGCGCAGTTCGAGGGCTGTTGGGGGGTTGGGTGGAACTGGCACACACGGGGAGGTTTGCGATTATGTGCTGTAGCGTTTGCTACGAAATTCCCCGGTCTCATAAATCATAACCACCCATCTGATTCTTCAAGCGCATGCCTCTCATTCTATACGTCACGTTCAAGTAGCTTGAAAAGAGTTTAGTCCAATAAAGCTGAGCTGAGCTGAGCTGCCTCATTGTGGAGGCACAGAGCCGAGAAGTACTTCGGGAACCGCCATAGCTTTCGAAGGTCAAGAAAACAATAGGTGCAGACATTAGCCATGCCTAGATTAGCCAACTGGCTTAGGCAAAGCCATATGGCGAACAAGTTCTCAAGCAGCCCGACCCAGCATATTAGAAATTACCGGCATGGGCTGTTATCTGAAGTTTCACTTAATATCCCCCACTTAAGCCACTGGAATACCTTTTCTCGTTCTTCGGTCAGCTTTGCAATGTGTCAGCCTCAAGCCACAGTATGCGCCGTCGTTCGCCGGTCCAAACCCAAATAGCATGCTAGCAAACACACTAGCAAAAGCCGATGAGGGCTGAACTCGTAGTGTTTTCACTTAGCTTTGGTAAGCAAAGCTTAAACGTATGCCTGGAACATCTTTAACAGCGCTCAAAATAAGTTCAAAATCCATTTCTGCCTTTTGGAATCTTCACTGTTTCAATATTCGAACAGAAGAGCTGATCTCTCATGCTAAACAACAAGGGGAATGCTCGTAACTCGGTGAATCAACCGAAGACTTCAGAGTCGAGACTGATGCAATGACCGTTTAAAGCACTCAAAGGTGGGTCTTCTAGGCCATTTGAAATACTTCAAACCGTTTTCTCTTTCCTTGTGGCCATATTTCTTGCCGTTTATGTTATTTGTTTATTAATCCATAAGGGCCGAAACATTGAAGACCTATTAGGCACCTGGCGGTTTGTCCAAGAGTTCTCGCGGCTCGTAAGTATTGCACCCAATGTTTACAAAACTGAGAACCACTATTTGATAACTTAAAAAGAGTTCTGCAATCATGCCGTTGGTTTTCCTGCTCATTGTGGGCAGAGCCGTTAGAAGCTACGCGCGTTAGGGGGGTAGGCAACGCTCCAAGTTTTACTGAAGCAACTGATGTGACTGTCTCAGTTACAAGCCTATCATTTCTGACACCAAATCTCCGTTCCGTTCCAAATTCATCTCAAATGTATATGCAGGAGAAGAGACACAAGCCAACAACTTATTTCTCGGGGTTTTTGGAGCCTCAAAGAGTACCCAAGCCTCGATTCCTGGGGCAACATCGAAATTCCTATGATCGAAGCACTCCCGCAATATTCCAACACAGACAGCGAAGGGTGAACAAAGCTAAACCAATCTGGAGACGCCTTTCAATACTCGGCTCTGCTGGAACTGCCTATTGGAAACATGCCACAAACAAAAGATATATCTTTCACGTTAAAAATCTCCTACTTGAGAACGGACTGCGACTTTGTTCCATGCTTCGATGGCGATGGTGCCAAAGTCGTGAAGGAAATGGTAGGCATCTCAGATAAATGCATGATATCCGGGCCGCCAAATATGTGCAACAAGTCATTCTCCCGGGGTTAGATTGGTTCCATTCCTTACCCCTGAAAGAATAACCAATTCGTTGAGACCACGGTGTGGCGATCCCCAAGTGCCTTCCAAGAGGCCTCTACGTTACAGCTGTGACAGAAAATACTTTAAGCTAACATTTGCCAATTTATCGACAACCGATTCGTACGTTGAGGTACGCGTGGCTTGCTCGGGCTGGGACTGTGTTTCAATAGCCATCCGCCAATCTACTCTGAAAAAGAATCCAACTCCTAACTTGACCTTCTTTGACGCCTGTCCTGACTGGTCAGAGTATACTTTGACGTATTTCTTCCAAGTGATCAAGTTCTCACCGACCCTCGTGAAAGAAATGGCAACCCTTCCGCTCTTCAAGTTTACCTTGCAGATCCGAAGCGGAGACTCAATGCAACAGCTGCTTACGACATCCCACCGCTCTTGACCATAGACAAATATCTTTTCTCGGATCGTTCGTCCCAATTAATCAACACCTATTGGTTGACCATGACAGCTTCTGAACCACTTATGATGGGACACCTGCAGAACTTCAGCAACTCGGACAGCTTCAGCTTGAATTCTTATAAGCTATCGGAAGCAAACGCCACTGTATACACCCCGGTCAGTATACTTTGACACGGCACAGTCTGGATGGCTGTGCTCATTCTCAGTCATTGTGCTACTGGTCGCAGTAGTCGTAGGTCTCTTGCTGGACTTGAAGATCTGGGTGCCTAGGCTACTCATGATCATCTCAAGTATTGCGGGAGGGAACCCAAATTTCGGTGTGCCAGTCGGTGGTGGGGTATTCGCGGATGAGATGAGAGCTAAGCTTTTAGCAGACGTGAAGGTCAGGTTTGGAGACGTGAAAACATATGACGCTACTCATCACCTGATTATCGGTGACTGTCTAGGATAAGGGGAACGCGTCTCAAGACTGATGAAAGGGAAGTTGTATTGCTAAGTACTGAAGATCTAAGGCTATAGGGGGCCCTATTAAACACAGAGAGACTTCGCTCATGTGAACGGCGCAAACTACTTTATAGTAGTTCCGGGCTTGGAGCTGTGCGACGCCCTGGACTTGCTGGAAGTTGGAGCCTCCATAAGCGTTGCGCGGCCCCAAGAAAAAGAGCACCATCTGGGCCACGGCAGAAGCTCAAAACACCACCTATCGATGATCCAGATTAGCTGACTGCCAGATGTGCTTTCGGGAAACCTTAGGGATGGGGGACTCGAAACTAACCTGGGACCTGGATTAAACCAAGTAGCGAACCGCCGGCGCTCCAAATTTCAACGCCGTCGCCGCAAGCAGCCCACAAGTTTCCGTCCTCGCACATAAGATGCATGGGTGCACCTCTCCTGGCGAGGGCGAAAAGGCGCTTGTTTGCCAAGAAGACGGCGTCGCCTCGCTTCACAATGTCAAAAGCGTAGATACTCCGAGATCTTGACCCATTAGCCAACTGAACGAGCTCAAGCTTCCTTCGTCCAAACTCACTGGATCAAATCAAGACTCCCATCAACCCTCACGCCGCCGGAATCTGCAACATAAAGTGTAGATAAGGCTTCATCAATCGCAATTCCCGTGGGACGGACAAACCCGTCTGCCATGGCCCTCACCTCCCCTGTCTTCGTATCGCAGCGGTACACCTGCGGCGGAAGCTGCGGCTCGCTGCGAAAGTCCTGCTCGTGCCCACAACATGGATCCGTGAACCAGATCGCGCCGTCATGAGGCGATACCGCAGCGCTGTGGGGCGAGTTGAAGTCGCGGCCGTAGTAAGTCGAAGCCACGACCTGCGGCGGCCTGCCGACAGGCATGAAGAACACGCCTCCCGTGCCGGACGTCATGTTTCCCTGCGAGCACCAGACAATACCATCTTTGCCTACGGCGTAACCGCTCGCGGGCATGGCCATCGCAGGGGGTGGGCGCAATTTGGCCCATTCGGCGGTCATGGTGTCAGTGCTCGGGTCCCGAGTGACGATTACCTTCGACATGAGGATGGTTGGCGGGCGTGATGGGTCGGTTGCTGCTAGGGGTGCAGAGGTGGCCCAAAGCTCATTGCGTGAGGATAGATAAATGCAACCGCGGTGGAACAGAGCATTGCCGGTTCCCTCAGAGGATGAAAGGATGAGAGCATGGGTTGGGCTGGGGCCGATGATGGATTCGAGGGCGGGGTCGTATTGGATGATTGAGATGCCGAACTGTACAAAAGTCATTCACCAGTCCGGTCTTGCGAGAATATTGTAAGGGCAGTTTCACCTTATTGGGGTTAGGCTGAGTTGGTGGTGTTTGGCCGCGGCGGTCCCTTATCTGTGTTGACTGGTAAGTAAATGCATGCATAAGCTGAGTCGGATCAAGTATTGGTGAAAGCTTGTCATCAATGGCTGGTGGTTAGCTTACTTGTACTGGCGTCGTCACGGCCTTAATACCGGTCTCTTTGAGGGTGGCCATCACATCATCTAGCTCTGCACATGTTTGTTTTGCGTTGTTGGTGGGAGCACCTGGCTTGTGTGGGAGAGGTTGGTTAAATGCCGGGCGACTGGGGCCGATGCGGCACGGGCTGGATCGAGTTACGTCGCACCGTGGCGGGCTTGGAGACCCCAGCTCCGCTCCGGTGCAAACATTAGTTTTATAGGCTGTGGGTTTGCTCAAGTCCGGTCAAGTCATTTAATGCGTGATCTTTGATGATACGTATTGGTATCAATATGCCAAGATCTTGATCGGGTGGATCCTACAGAGTATCAAGTCGTCGCATTGCTCTCAGATATGGGAATAATTCTTGTCAGCGGAAGGCACAGTGGAACCGGGTTCGGCACCGCATAAGCCACCGGCGGCTATTATCGTCGGCTGCTATGCACGTATAGCAAGGGACGAGGCAGTTTTCCAATTGGGGAGGTTTCTATGTCAAAAGGAGCTCTTAGTCTGCTTCCTTTGACATCGAAGCTGAAGCCAGCATCGTTGCCGTTGCCATACCCAAGAACCGGCTCGCGTTCAATTTGGTGCTGGGCAACTGTATCACATCAAATACGATTGTCACACAATGTTTCTTTCGACACCTTCTGAAATCCGAATGCTCTCTAGTTATACTCAACTCACAAGGTAGGGGTAACATGACAAGGATGGAATCTGCAGAGGCGAGTGCTTTGGTCGTCGGAGTTGACGGAACAAACTGTCAACATCTCACACCACGCATAGTCCCCGTCCACATCCTCTGTCAACTGCTGCGTAACCAAGACTACGTCGAAATTGTCACCCCTACAGTTTAACTTGGCCGAGAAGCAGAGGGTCGTTGCTATCTTCTGGGCCACTAACCCACATCGCTGCAAGATGGCCTTCACTAGGTTTCGTTGCTCAGATTATCTCAGCTGATGGAGCGGCCGATTGTATGAAAGAGAGACAGTTGCCGTTGAACCTGATTCGATTTGGGAGTTTGAATAGGGCGAATTCAGATCATTCCTCGGTGATGTCTCAGTCGCTCACCCTGCCCGCACCGCACTTGCTATCGCAAAGACACGCTCGAGAAATTGCGGTTTGATTCGACTTCGATTCACCATTGCGGTATGTTTCGGTGTCGTGTTCGCTGGTCAGAAAATGTCTTCATTCCCATCAACCAAGCCCTCTATGAATACACTAGGTCGCAATTGACCAATGACTCGCCCGATATCGCCCGTCTAGTGTTTCGCCTTCTCGTCCTTGTCCGCGCTGTCCAAAAACTTCCTGTATTTCAACGTCAGCAAATGGGTGACAAGGTCTCCTTTTGTCCGGGCAAAATGACGCACTTGATGAAATCGGCCTCGTCGGAGCTGGAAGCGTTGATGGGGGGAGCGGCAGTAGCCTTGGGCTTGCCTCCGCTGACACCGTAGAAGGCGCCGCCGAAGAGAGTCGCGAGGACACCCATGGCCAGCTACGCGGTATAGGTTAGCAATGTGAGCCTCGGGTGCCGGTCGGGGATTGTAGGAAGCGCAGGCCGGCTCGGAGGAGGACATACGTAGTGGGAGCCGATCTGGCGGCCGGCGACAGTGTACATCTGAACCATTTTGGCGGTATTAGGGGTTTTGCGAGCCTTCGGAGGGGAATTGGTTCGATGGGGTGGAGGCAATTGGTGTTGGATAAGATTCGTCGAGGGTGTCGATACTCGGAGCTCGAAATTCGTTCGGAAGCTGGAGAATACAATGCCTGGATTATCAGGCCAAGACGGATGGGCCTGCCACCTGATGTCGGAGAGCGGGGAATCGAAGCCACCGAGCACTTCCCGCTGCGCCACAGTCGGAAACTCGGGTGTGGCTCAAGCTCCCGCTGCGCCAATCTCAGGAGAGCAAAGCCGACGTCACAACCAACCGATATGAGAAGATTCATGCTGCGGGCGTTTCCGGCGCGCCAGGGCGCCTCCCCCAGGCTCCCCTCCCCCGGCACTGCCGCTGTGCATGCATACATAAAACTGTCAACAACCCCCTCCTAAACAGCTCGGATTCAGACGAAGTATATCGTAAATCACAACCATCCAACATGTGGGGACGAAGTCAAGACAAAACACCTGAACAGCCGAAGGAGTCGCCAAAGGAGGATGGCGCCAAGACGTTCGATCCCGAGAAGCTCCCGGCACGTGAGAAGTTGCCTGCAGCACTGCAGAAGCTGGTCGACAAGCAGGACAGAGAAGACAACTTCTTCGACGAGCTGGTTGACGGCTAGTGAGTGCTAACCACGCGGATTATACTGGATTGTCGTGCTGACTTATACAGCGCGCCCGAATCAACCGAGTCGAACCTTCGTTATGCTGCCTACGCCACGCGCATACGCACGATTTTGATGTCTGCTCACCGATATGTTGCCTACACCTCTGATATTGGCGAATCCTTCCGACCGGTTGCGCATCCTGCTCTTGTCCGTTCTGCCTACGGTATCTCCTGGCTGTATATCCTCGGCGATGTCAGTTACGAGGGCTACAAATCATACTGGGCCAACCAGCGCATTCTCAACCCACACTTGCAGCTCACAGAGCGGCAAGCGAAGATCACTGGGTTGCCGGATGCTGTGACGGACGCAACCCATCCCAGCGAAGTAGTTCCCGGCGGCAAGGTCGCGCCATTGGATGACTATAGGACGGTCATGATTCAGCGAGGCATCTTCCAGAGCATTGCCAGTATGGGTCTTCCGGCCTTTACAATCCACAGCGTAGTGAGGTACTCCGGCAGAGCGCTGAAGAACGTCAAGAATGCAAAAATCCGGACCTGGGGCCCGATTGGTCTCGGTCTAGCGGTGGTGCCCTTCTTGCCGACGCTCTTTGATGAGCCGGTCGAGAATGCCGTGGAATGGGTCTTCCACAAGGGCTTCGAGTCGTATGGAGGTAAGGAGTTTGTAGGTGATGCTCCCGCCACAGGCCGTGAAGACCTATTGGCGAAAAGGCCCAAGGAAAAGGAACTGTAGGTTTGGCGCAAAGATGGTTTGGATCGCAACTCATTCGGACATGGCACGGCGTATTGTGAAATCTCCAACAAATGGAATAGGGTAACAAGGGATGCGGGCGAACCAGCCTAATCTGGCGTGCGGTGTGTAATTGAGGGTATATACGGAAATCCTACTATGGACATACTTCATCAAGTCGTCATCATCGTCATTAAACCTCCATCAGGTTGGGGGGTGGTCCAACGCCGCGAAGCAAGACGACGGTGTTGCCACTAACTAACGAAGCCCCAACCTTTTCATTGAACTCCAGTAATCTTCCTCCCTCCACATGGAATACCCGCAGTTTGTCCCGTTCGTCTGACGATCGGTTGTTGAGGTTCTCCACCTGTAACCGTCTTGCTGCCTCGTCCAACACCCTTCCGACAACCCAATCCTTGGAGAAAAAGAACTCTCCCTTGGGGAACTTGGCCTTCGCTGTCTCTGCCTCGGCCTCAACATATAAATAGACTCTTTTTTCCTGGGGCAGTTTGTCGTCGCCCTTGGCGGTCTTCTTAAGGTTGTTCACCGCTATTAAACGCGCAGACGCGGACGTAGGTTTCGGTTTCGGTAGTGCCCTTCCGGCCTGTTCCTTCTTCGCGGCCCCCCAAGCTTTGAACTTATCGAATGCACTCTTAGTCCGCGCAGCGACATCGATCTGTATCCCGGGGCGGGCTCCGAGTGGAACGAGGTTCTTGCAGTCGTGGTCTTCTTTCAGCCGGTGCTTGAGGCAGTAGTCGCGATTGCAGCCTGGGCAGTGCACGCCGGGCACAAGCGATGTACCAATGGTAGTCTTGCAGGGCGGCGAGGCGCATGGTTTCTGAGAGACTTGGTCGCGCAGTTGGCGGCCCTGTCCGTAGGCGGGTTTCGCAAGCTCTGCTTGCCGGCGCCGCTCGGCCCAGGCACCGGCATTGGTACACTTGTGGGAGGTCTCGGATCGGTGGTCGAGGCAGAAGGTCTTTTTGCAGCTCTGGCAGAAGAAGGGGAGGAAGTCGAGTTGGTTGCAATAGTCGTATTCGCAGTGCTTCCCGATGAGGGTCTCATCGAAGCCGTCCTTGGACTCGTCCATTTTGACGTAGCTCGTCTCGTCGGAATTAGATGAGGACGCCATTTTGATGACGTGTTTGTCCTGGTTATTTATTGACTGTCAGAATCGGCTTGCGAAGAGAGTGTGCGTAGACCTCGGCCGGGGCGCAGAGGGTGGCACAAGGCTGAGAGGGGCGACGATGGCGATGGCAAGGTTGCTGAGAAATGGCGGCGGAAAGGTCTGGAAGAAACCAACCAGTTGGCAGGTTTCGATGAGTTGGTCAGTTGCTTCCAGCGGGGCAGCCAATGAGGCGGATAAACTCAGGCGCCAAATACAGCGCGTGCGCAGCTGCTGGCAGCCTAGAAACAGGTAGATCCATAACGGCTGCCAAGGCCTAGGGCCCGAGGGCGAGGGTTCCGACTCTGGCTTGACTCTCAAAATAGTTTGGTCTGCAAGCGGCAGCGAAGTGTTTGATGTCTCGTCTTTTTTTAAACCACTCCAACTCTCCTCCGACCATTGGTAATCCAGGCCGCCTCTGAAAGACACATGCAAGCATCAGCGACGAGTCGAACTACACTAGAGGAGGGGCGAGCCTCCCCAGACGGGACCCACAATTCGATCGGACCCGATCCGGCGGGTCCCAGACCCCTAAAGTTCGTCACGTGGTTTCGCGTTTCTATGACGCAGTTTGACAACGGTCTGGTCGCATCTACCCTGCAAAGCTTCTCAGGCTCCCATCGTTGGAAGATGGGCAGCTTTCTCCCCCAACACTGACCAACGAAATGCCTCCCCACGTGCCGCGCAAGCGGTTACGCGAGGATTCGCCGGCCAAGGCTAGTCCAAAACGCCAACAGCTAGCGAAAGGGAAGGGGAAGCCTGCAGCGACTTCCTCTCGGAGAAAGCCGACCTTGTATGATGACCTGGATGCTACTACCACGCCCGAGTCATCCAAGGTTGGCCGTTCTGCTCTTGATGTCTTGGGAGACAGTGATGAGTCCAGCTCGTTGAGCGACTTATCCGACGTTGATTTTGAGGATGTCCCTGTCGCAAACGGTCAGAAAACCGAGGAGCCATCCGACGATGACGATAACGACGACATCGAGTTTGAAGATGTTCCCGCCCCGAGGACCACCCTCGCAAAAGCCTCAACCACTTCAGGAGACTTGCAACTCACTTTGGACGCCGGACTTGGAACCACCATGACCGACCCCTATGGCGACAAAAAGGGGCCCACGAAGCGCGAAAAGAAGATTCGGAACGCAACGCATTGTATCCACGTTCAGTATCTTCTCTGGCACAATGCAATTCGGAACTCTTGGATTTGCGATCCTGAAGTCCAGGCTATCATGATGTCTCACGTCCCACCCCGCCTTTGGGATGAAGTGGAGAGGTGGAGGAGAATCAGTGGCTTAGATGCAAAGTCCGAAGAAGCTCAACCAATACCGCCCAAAAGCGTGAAGCGGACTAGAGGGAAGGGCAAAGGAAAGAAGTCCGAAGAAGACGATTCGAGAGACTGGAGTTCCGCAGCCGAGAGACTAGAGGAAGGGGTTGTCGACATGAGCCACGGCGATCCGCTATTCAGACTTATGAAGTCTTTAGTGGCCTGGTGGAGGCAGCGTTTTTGTGTCACAGCTCCAGGTATCCGGAAATGGGGCTACATGCTGCCGGAACGGTTGGGCAGGCTCCGCAAGGCCTGGGAAGCGGATGGCCATGACCCGGATCGCTTCGGAGAACGGATCCACGGGCTTGAAGACTTCCGGAAGTGCGCTCAAGACTGTACAGGAAGCCGAGACGTGGGCTCGCAACTTTTCACAGCTCTTACGAGGGCTTTGGGACTAGAGTCTCGGATGGTCGCAAACCTGCAGCCCTTAGGGTTTGGATGGACTAAGCTGGAGGAGGCAGATCCTGAAAAGGAGGAGAAGAGTGTTCATTCCTCTATGAAGAGCAGTGTCGAGAGGGGCGGGGAGGCCGACAGCTCAAAAGTCGACAAACCGAAGAAAGGGGCAAAAAGGACCACCAAGAACACAAACACTGCAACTCCATCGCGGAATTCCGGATCAAGACGCGCAAACAAAAAGAAAGTTGTCATTGAAATAGGTGATACGGACGATGAACTTGGTTTGGAGCACCCCGATAGCGACGAAGACTCGATCGTCGAACTGGAGGTGACACCGCGTAGATCGACGGCTGCATCCAAAAAATTCGACAAGGACCTGGAGTTCCCACATTATTGGACGGAGGTCTTGTCGCCAGTGACAAAGAAGTACCTGCCAGTCGATCCGATCGTCAAGAATATTATTGGCACCAACCGAGATTTGATCGAGTCTCTGGAACCACGTGGAGGCAAGGCGGATAAGGCAAAGCAAGTCGTGGCGTATATTATCGGCTTCTCTTCAGATGGAACGGCCAAGGACGTTACAGTACGATATCTCAGAAAGCAGCTATGGCCGGGCCGAACGAAAGGCACCAGGAAACCGCCTGATAAGGTTCCAATTTACAATCGACACGGCAAGGTGAAGCGATATGATCAATTCGACTGGTTCAAATCAGCCATGCATGGCTTTGTCAGGGGTGGTCGAAAATATCCGCTCACAGAAGACGACGAAGCAGAGGATTCGACAGAGCTGAAACCGGCTCAACCAGAGAAAAAGGAGATAAAGGAAGGTAGCGAAACTTTGGCTTATTACAAACAGTCGAAAGAGTTTTGTCTTGAACGCCAACTCAAACGGGAAGAAGTCATCCTGCCCACCGCCGTTCCTGTCAAAACATTCAAGAACAAAGGCAAAGGCGGGGATGTTTCTGAGGAACCGGTATACTCGAGGAAAGATGTTGTCAATGTCAAGAGTGCCGAGACATGGCACAAGCAAGGCAGAGCGCCAAAGCCTGGCGAGCAGCCGCTCAAGAGGGTGCCATACCGCGCAGCAACAACCAACAGACGGCGAGAAATTGCCGAAGCTGAGGCCATTAGCGGCGAGAAGGTTCTTCAGGGGTTGTATAGCTTTGACCAGACGGAGTGGATCATTCCACCGCCTATCAAAGATGGCATCATTCCGAAGAACAACTATGGGTAAGTTTCCCTGCGTGTCACTTGGACGAACCCATATTAACGAGAACTAGCAATATCGATCTCTTCGCGGAACACATGTGTCCAGAAGGTAAATGCTTCCGCGGCCTCTTGGCCAAACAAGTCATCATGCTAATATGTTTATAGGTGCCGCTCATGTTCCTTTCCGAGGGGCTGTCAAGGTCTGTAAGAGACTCAAGATCGACTACGCCGAGGCCGTTGTGGATTTCGAGTTTGGAAACCGAATGGCGGTGCCGGTAATTCAGGGGGTCGTCATCGCAGAGGAATACCATGACCAGGTCATGGAGGAAATTCGCAAGGACGAAGCTGAACGAATACGTAAGGAGGACGAGAAAAGACGCAAAGAAGCATTGAGACTATGGAGCAAGTTCTTGAAGGGACTGAGAATCGTTGAGCGCATTCGCCAAGACTACGGGCACGTCGACGACAGTGTTCCGGTCTTCCAGAAGCACACAGCTCTTAAGGGCAAGAATAATACTTACGACGAGGACGAAACAAAGGAGCTGGATGCGGATGCGATGCGGATGCGGGACGAGGAAATGGCAGGGGGCTTCTTCCCCGACGGACATGACGAAGAAGAGGTCGAACCGAAAAGGTTCACGTCGGGCTTCTTCCCGGTAGTGGACGAAGGCGACGAAGATGAAAACATGGACGACGCTCTACTTGTTGACCACGGCGTTGATGAGCAAGCGAACAAGACGGAAGGGCCGGAAGACATGGAAGAGTGTGTCGAAGAATTTTCCCAAGAGCCGCAACCTCTTCCCGCGCCGGTCAAAGCCAAGCCAAAGCCGAAGAAAAAGGCGGCAAAGGCTGCAACGAGACAGTCGACAAGACGCAGGCGTAAACCTATATCGGAGAGCGAGGATGAGGATGAGGATGAGGAGAATAACTCCGTGGGTTCAGATGACGATTACGAGTAATGCACACCCGGCTGGAACATGTTTGAGTAAGGCCGGGCAGTTGGCAGTTGGAGTGCAGCGAATTGGCAGCAGTTTGTGCCGCCTCTAGCGTGCTACCATCCTCATTTGTCGGGCGGTGCATATATCAAGACATTATCAACCCTCACCACCAATAGAGGCTGTGCCTCCTGCGGCTGCTATGCCATGATGCGTTGGCTCGAGGGGGAGGAGGGTCGGATTGGTGACCATTAGTGTACAAATTAAGAACACCTGATCACATGCAGAAGTGGGCATGGCATTCGATGGCGGAGCTTTGCATTCGATGGCGGTGCGACTTTCCCATATACTTGATTCGCCATAAACCGAGCGCCGGCTGCAACCCAGAGCTTCCGAGATAACCACGCCGGACTGCATGGACATGATAGATGCACGGGGCCATGGTGCTGACGGAAAACGAAAATCAAGTATATTTCCCACTCCCTGCTGTAACCGTGCCAGTATCTTCATGATCAAATCATGATGCCAGAGTCGTACGGGGAGCAGTGCCCGTAGCACCAAGTAGTCGAGGTGCGTTCCAGTTCTGAACCCCGCGGTGTACGTACCGAGCTAAGGCGAGCGCTGCATTCGAGCTTCCCAGGGCTTCCCTGCATGGAATTTGCGCCAAGAGGCCTACTGATATGTAGGGTATGTCCAGGTTTCTGGGCTGGCGCGATCCACCGATCCCTTCAACCGCCGCGCTGAGACGACCCGTGTAGATTCTCCAACGTCACCTCATGCTCGCCTCTCACGCGGAGTGCAAACTCAGGTCGCTGCGCTGCTGCGATATTACGCTACCGAGTGTGGTGTACGTGTCGTTCGACCATCACTCCTTTTAAAATAGGCACAGGCACGGAAGGCACTTGAGACCAGTCGGCACAGGCGGGCGAGGGGGCAATCGACAAGGCAGGGAGTGAGGCGACTCCCAGGTCGACAAGAGGCGGCAGCGGAGGGCCGTTGGGAGCCGCGAGTATTCCATATCCATGCAAAATACCCGGACGATATTCCGTTTGCTACCTTAAACGGACGACCAAAGTGCCTTGTCATCCGCAAGGAGAGGCGAAAGTAAGAAAAGAAAAACAATATCCGATAAGAGAAGGGGAGGAAAGTCGCTTCCATCTCGCAAGGTTCCGCGGAAATCATCTTCTCGTCTCTTGCCCTACCTGTCTGACTGCCTGCCTTACTTTTGGTGTCCACCTCTTTCTTGGGAGCACGCCCTCCACCGCCTGCCTGAGCACTCTCGTTGTTTGGCTCTATCCTTCACGGGTAAAAAATTCCCCAACCTCGCTCGTTCTGGGTTTTTGGAAGAAAAAAGGATTATATTTTCTTTACAATCTCGACTCAATCCGGAAACATCACCATGGCGCTTTCCCTCTTCGACCCCGCCCCGCCAGCTTCATGATCTCATCGATACCATCCGAACCTCCCCTTCGATCCCATCGCTACGAACCAAGATTCAGCCTCGATCTCAGCCTCAGCCCGGGATTTGACGCCCCAAGAAAACTACATACGACGGATTACTCACAGCTTCCCGATCAGAAACAGGTATGTTATACAATCTTATTAGCATTACGCCTTTCTCGTATCATCACCCCTCGGAGACGCACTCGACTACTCCACTATTTCGAAAATAACCTCACCTTTGTTTCTGGTTCACCTCAAACTTTACTCTCCTGCTATAGTCCCGTCGCCACTCTCGGCGCCGGCGGTGCTTGACTTGCTTCACACGCAAATGTGCATACAGGAGGTTGGCTACCGGCTGTAGTCTAGGTTGATATGGCTCTTCCCTCTTCCCAGCAGAAGCCTGCTACAACCAGCTCATCTCTGCCCTTTTTTTCCTCCCATCTTCATTACCGGTGCCATCCAATATGATTTTCACTGCTACTACCTATTTGTATTTCGTTGGTACGAGCTTTCTCCGTTTCTTCATCTCATTTCATGGCACCCTGGTTCCTCATCTATCGGGCCATGGCAATTCATCTGATTATCTCCATCATGGCAGACTTCTGGAGCAGATTCATAATCAAGGTCAAAAGCAAACTAACAAGAGAAAAGCGCGGCATATATTCTCAGCCGCCTGCTAATCAGCAGCCGCCGTCACCACCACCTCTTCCTCTCTCTGGGCAAGGGACGTCTGTGGTCACAGCAGGTACTGGAAATCCATCAAGATCTAGAAAGCACACACCGACAATCCCAACCAATGGCAGCGTAGAAAACGGTTGTGCACGAACGACATTTGCCCAAACCATGGCCGATATTGCCGATGAGACAAAGAATGCCTGTACGGCTGCTATTCTCAGCGTCTTTCCCGAAATCTGCCCCGAGTACCTCGAGAAGACGGCTGCCAAATTTCGATTCGATCCAAATCAGGCCATTGACGACATTTTGAGCTACAATGATGACGGCAAATCATATCCAAAGATACCTCGCATCAAAACATTGAAGCGGAAGCGAGGGGGGTCTGAGGATACAGATGAAGTGGCTACTCTCCGTCGTACCTACGACTTCCCCAATCGTGAGAGGGAGATCAGTCCCGCCTATACCAACCTGGCGTAAGTTCACTTGTCAAGACCCTGGGCCGTTTAGATAGCTCTATGGAGAGTTGTGATCATGATAGACTTTGCTTCCATGCTGGCGAATCACCGGTGAACTATAGAATGGATACTAACACCAGACACAGAAAGAAGTTGCTGAAACAAGAATTCCCGCGTGCTACTATTAAGAGCATTCTAAGAATCTTTGCCGACAAGAACCATCATCTGCTGCCCGCACACCTTGCCATAGACAAGGTCGTTTCGGACTGGACTTGGGGGTTGCGAGACGATATCCCGGCTGGATTTATCAAAAAGACGCTGACTCCATCAGAACGTCAGTACATGCATGACCAGTTAGATGTCACTATTCAGAATACCACCAACCCCGATGAAAAGAGAGCTCTGGAGGAACTTCGAGCTGCACGTAAGTTGCAGCTGGTGTCTGCCCATAGACGGACAGCCCAGCATACCCAGAAGCAGGAGGAACAAGCGAACCTGGAAAAGGCTAGAGCAGAGGGCTCTGTTATGGACTGTGGTTGTTGCTTCGGAGAATTTGCCAATAACCGCATGGTCTGTTGCTCCGATGAGCACATGAGTCACGTAAGTCCTGTCACTATAACTATTTTGCCCCCTTGCCTTTATGAACATGGCTGATGTCTCTAGTGGTTCTGTATCGAGTGTGCACGCCGTAATGCCGAGACAGCCGTCGGCCTCTCCAAGTATGAACTCACTTGCATGTCAATGGATGGATGCAGTGCCGGGTTTTCTCATGCTGAACGCCTGAAATTCCTCGACGACCGACTCACGGCGGCCCTGGATCGAATTGAATACGAAGCTATCCTCCGACTGTCAGGGATCGAAAACCTGGAGACATGCCCCTTCTGTCCCTATGCTGCTGAATACCCATCAGCCGACGTCAACAAAGAGTTCAAGTGCGACAACCCAGAATGCCAGATGGTCAGCTGCCGACTCTGCAGAGAGGAGACACACGTTCCCAAAACTTGCGAGGAGGCTGCGCGTGAGAACGGCATAGGAGCTCGGCGCGAGATTGAAGAAGCCATGTCAGCAGCCTTGATCCGGAAATGCAACAAATGTAAACCTCCACCCACGGTCACTTTGTCCTTGTTGCTGTATTAGATATACTAATAAATGACTAGGTGGCACCCCTTTCATCAAAGAATTAGGATGCAACAAGATGACTTGTACTAGAGCTGGCTGCAAGAACATACAATGCTATGTATGCTCCAAATCTTGCGACTACTCCCACTTCAACGACCTCGCAAGGGGCGGCAAGGAGGGAAACTGCCCACTCTTTGACAAGGATGGTGTTGAAGCGCGCCATGATAACGAAGTTCAAGCAGCGGAAGTCAAAGCACGACTGAAAGTCATGGGAGACAACCCTCGGATCAGCGAAGAACTTCTCAAGTTTGACACACCCAAGAGCACTAAAAACAAGCACCCTGCTCAAACCGAGCCACTTCGGAACGATGCTCACCCAAACGGGGATGGTATTTGGAGGCCAGGAGTATACAGAGCTGGCGGGCCTGCCGATCATGGGCTCGACCTACCTCATCAGAATGCGCAACGTGCTGCCGCCCCTCTAGCCGCCGCCGTTATTGCCCAACCAGCGAACCCGAATGTTCTGCGTGTCGTTGCGCCTCAAAAGTTTCGGCAGGGAGGACTCGAAAGTCGAGCCGCAGATCAGAACTTTGTACCTCCTGAACGGCCATTTCCCGTCCAGCTACCAATCCCCAAGCCCGTCAAAGACCGGAGCGGACCCCAGGTACAGCCACATATGCCCATTCCGCAACCATACAACAAACCTAGGGATCAAAATGGACTCCAGGCATACCCACCTGTACCTATGGTTGCAAAATCACCGAGGCCTAGACATTCAAACCAGCCAAACGTCTTGAATTATATTCAGCCCGGCTTGGATTGGCAAAGGAATCTTGCCCCCGAGGAAAAGGCGTTGTTGAATCAGCCCCGGTTATTCAACGCAGCATTCGACTTCTATGCACACGCGACGAATCGTGTTGGTGCGCTGTATGTTGAGGATACCCAAGCCAAGTTGGCTAAATTGGCGGGAGAAAAGGAGTTGCCAATGTCACAGGGGGGGCTACTTTCATTGGGAGAGGGCGTTCCGCACACATTGGCGCAGCTGGACGCACGGCAGCAGGCTCGACAACACCCGCAGCGTCAGCCTGCAAACGCCGGAGACCAAGAAGTTCGCAACCAGCACTGGAGGTTGGCTCAAACCGTCCCAAAACTAGGCAACGGGGGCGGCCCCGCCCAATGGTGCAATAAAGTCGAGGCCATGGCTAAGGCGGCCAACGCCATGGATTTTCAGCAGGAAGCCCAGCAGGCAATACAGCACGAAGCGGCTTTGGCTGGCCCCTCCAGGCAGCACAATGGCTTTTACAGAAACCCGATTGCAACACCCAACTGGCCGTACCCGCCGTCGCCCGCAGAGGCCGGCAGCATGTCTCAGCACACCGCCTATGTTGGCTTTCTTGCCGGGCAAGGCGGGGAGGAAGCCAGATCCGGAAGAACTCGCGATGACCCTCTGGAGCTGGAGTGATTTATTTTCATTTGTCCTTCCTTTTCTTCCTTTTCCTTCTCTTTTTCCGCATCCCTCAACATGATACCCAGAACGCCCAATGGTGCGTTGCTACACACACGAACGTCGATAAACACTATTCAGACGGCCCGCCATCCGGTGGAAGATTTTCAGTTCATTCAAGGGTGGGATTAAGTCTTCTGGAGAGATGACAAGCGGCAGCCACGGGCTGCTTTTCCTTGAGATATCGTTTCTGGGTTCCGAGGTTGTTTTATTACAGAAGGGAGACTCGCAGCATGGCATTTGGTCAGTGGCGTTAGAGGGGGTTCTCTATTGCTGTGTCACAGATGCGCACGCGAGATAGCGAGATTCAACTTCGGGGAGGCAGGGTATCTTGATTTGGGTTCTCATAAGTAACGGTTCTTGCAGGTAATGTGATACTGTAGGGTAGCGCAGGGGATAGCGCAAAAGCAGGGTCATTAAGCATCCATTGACGACGGGGGGTGCCACACTAGCGTCCCCGGCCAAACTTCTCGTGCCATTTGCCTTTGCTGCCCGTGTTCTTAAGATTAGATATCGTCTGCGGCTCTGTCTGGGGGACGAGCTCGATGGTCTCGTGAATGGTGGCGATGGCGCCGAGACCGCTGGCTGGCCCGTCGGGGCTTGACGCTGCTGTAGTGTGAGGAGCGAGAAGGATGAGTGAGTTGGACGTGTTCTTCTGCAGCAGCTTGTAGGTCTTGTCTGGCGTCTTGAGAAGGGCTGTTGCGGGGGTGGAGGTGAGTGTTATTCTGCGAAGCGGGTGAGCATTCAAGTCGGGTACATGAACAGGCTACGGATGGCGATGATATGACGTGAAGGTCAGACGCAGATGGGGGAGGGAGGTGAGGTTGGACCATGAGGAAGGCGTCGCAAACTGAGGCTGAGGTTGGACCGAGAACTGGGGAAGCGACTTACACCGGAGCATCTTCGGCAGTGAGCAGGGCCTCCAGCTCGGGGGGCAGCTCCATGAGCTTGTACCCTCGGGCGTCCGGGGCATGGGTCAAGGGGATGCCGGCGTCGTCTGGGCCAGACATGGCTGGACTGACGACTATGGGGGAGGCTATTGGATGTCGTGGCTTGGGGCTTGCTCGACTCTGGGCTTGGCCGCTGATCCGAGAGTCTAATTTTTTTCTTTCTCTCGTCTCTTTCTTTGGGGTTGGGCGAGACTTTCGCGGTGAGGGACGGGTATACACGTGTACGAGTGGTCCGGTGCAAACGAGATGCGCGGACGGATGAAGTCGAATCAGGTGTTGTCTAATTGGGTACGTGCGGGGAAAACATCATGGTAAAAAAAAAAAAAAGTTGGATGGATGGGATGGGCCTGAAAGATTGGAGAGCGAGGAGGGGACGGGAGACGGGGACGACGAGATTGGACCAGATTGGATGCAGCGGGAAGGAGGGGGAGGGTTCTGGGTAGGCCTGTTCAGCTTCAGCTCCTGCTGTTCCCAGATTGGCCCAGGCGAGCATCTTCATCCTCTTTTTTCCCTCTTTGCCAGGGGACCTGGTGGGGCAGTTGGGCCATGATTGGGCAGTGGTGATGCTAGCTTTATTTTTTTCTCCCATGTACGTACCGTGTCGGGGGCCCGGGTGCCTTGTTTTAGTGTGTTTACTTGCGGTGGGGGTTTCACAAGGCTGCGGCTGTTGCTGTTGGGGATGGGAAAGGAAGGGGATGGGGAGGGTTTGTCAGGGTGGACGCGTCGCGGGAACGACGAGTTCGTCTGTTTACCTACCGCATCTACACCACACTGCACTACCTACCTATAATACCTAAGGTAGGTAGGTACGGACGCCATGCTGTATGTACGGAGTGCCGTACGTAGTACACACACACACTAGGTACCCTACGCATGTAGTGTACCATACCGGTAGTACACCATGTCGCGGGTGGGTATCGGCGAGTGGACACTAGCGACAGAGGTGAGGTGAGCGACAGGTGAGGGAGAGGTGAATTAAAGGTGGGAATTGGCCAGAGCCGTGGTCTGGATTGGCAGCGATGGGCGATGAGATGCTGCAAGTCGGCCAACCTGCGTCGCGTCGGCTGCAGCTGCACCACGACCTGCATCTGCACCACGTCCTCGCCAGCACCACTCACAGCAGCATCTGGTGAAAATTCTCTTTCCGGAGGCTGGGAGTCAGATAAAGAAAGAGGGAGAGAGAGAGGCCGGAGACCGTCAATACAGTAGCCCAAAGGTGGCATAGCACATCATCCCCGGTCAATGGTTTGTTTGGTTTTAGTGATGTATTGATTTATTGATTATTGGCTTAATCCTCCATCGCTCCGGAGGGGGTTTTTATTGCCAGGTTTTTTTTTGGTTTTGATTTGTTTTACCCCCCCTTCCCTCCTCTTCCCCTCCACCTTCTTCTACTCATGTGCGTGTGTTGCCTCATTCGGGGAGACAAAAAGGCCTAGCCCAAGTCAAGGTCTGAGGCGTTCGTCGCTTAATTTTCCCCCCTTGTCTGGGACTTGTCGTCATTCTTCTCCCGCTTCTCCATCGCTCTCGCTGGCATCCTCGCCCTCTTTGTTCTTGATCTCGGCGTGGATTGTCGGTGAAGAGGGCAAAGGCAAGTTTCTTGTTGCATTGCATGTCGGTCACATCGGATCATTAAGGTGCTGGACAACAAAGGTAAATTAAACCAGGGTCTCTGCGCTACCTTATCCTTACCTTGCCAGGACCCTTTGCCTTACAACCGTAGATTGGGCTTCACCTCAATAAACAACAAACAACAACACACACACGCCCCACGGGCCACAGACCGCCCACCTACCATAGTACACCACCTACCAGGTACAGCCCACACTTGACAGTCACTGCCCACCCGCCCGCCCGTCTGCCCGCCGCCGCAGTCGCAGTCGCAGTACCTGGTTGCTTTACGCCTCACCTCTGCCGCCTTTGTACCTACGGACTCGACTCGACTCGACTCGACCCTGGCCGAGCTCAACGCCAGCCAACTCACACACCGACACGGCACGATAGTTGCTTGCTTGCAGTCTTCACCTGTCGTCGACCGTCTGGACGCGCTAGCCATACTGGCAATTTGCCATTTTTCCTCACGCTCTTTTCCCCCTTAATTTTTTTCCTTCTTCACTGCCCTTGCACCTCGTTCCGTCGCATCGCGATCGTCGCTTGGAGCTTATCCCGGCACCACCAACTCTACTGGACGGACTTGCGCCCGACGCGATCGACAAACATACACACCCGGACAGCGCACTCGTTTACCGTTCTCGCCTGCCTTACCTTCCCCTTGTGTGATTTGTACGGCAGCCAGTCAGCAATGACCCCGGCCCATTAGCGAGACCACGCGACCGAACGACCGACCGACCGAACAACGGCATCGCCCAACCCCCGACAATGGTTCGTGTCACGGAAGAGTTGGCTCTGCCCGCCGAGCAACTCACCCTCTACCACGCCTCCGATCCCCTCCTCGGCCACCTGCCCGTCCTCATCTTCCATGGGCCCTCCACCACCGCCAACTACACCCTGAACAGCTCCCGCGTCCAGATCCACGTCTACAGCCCCGCCGGCTTCCAGTCCTTCCCCCGCCTGACTATCCAGCCCAACTCGCCCTTCTACGCCGTTGTCAACCACCTGCCGCGCGAATGGCAGGGCGACGAGATCTACCGCGGCCTCGCCTTCGGCCTGTACAAGTACTTCCAGGAGCTGCCCGAGGTCGTCAAAAACCACCTCAAGAACACATACCCGACCACGAGGGGGCGCCGCCCGGGAAGTGGGCCGGCGCTGTTTGGCGAGCAGCATGCCGCCGACCTCGCCAAGAACATGACCAAGAGCGAGAACACCGCCGAAGTCCTCGAGACCTTGCAGACAGCTCTTCAGACGCAGCACCTAAGCAATGTCGACCTCGACTTTGTCCTCCCCCCCGGCTCCATTGTGCCGCTCCAACCTGAGGATTTGGAGGATGCGCTGGAGGACGCGCTGGAGGATGAAGAGGATTTTTTGGACCCGACATTGCGCCAATATGGAGGATACATGTCGCTGGTGAAGCTGCTAGGAGAGCCAGTCTTTCTGCCCACGTCGAGACTACGGAGAGCGCCATCGAAGCCGACCTCGTTGAACCGCAGCAAGTCCTTTTCCAAGGACCAAAAGGTGGATCTGAGAATGAAGCTGGGAGAGCTGTTCGATACCGAGGAGAGATATGTGATGAAGCTGAACGAGCTGGTGAAACACATCGCCGACGACTTTAGACAATCTGCGAGACGGCGCGACCCGAGCAGCCGGAGCCCTTCCGAGGAAGAGCTCGAGAAGCTCTTCCCCAAGTCGGCGGACAGGATATTGCAAGTCAACTCTGCATTCATGCAAGAGCTGCGCGAGGTCATGGATGATACCGAGGAGGACGCAGTGAAGGACATGGAAACGACGACGATCGCGCTCATGGGGTCGAGAATGGGATCGCCGTCCAAGATGAAGGACCCCAGCGGCGCACTGGCAATCGCGAAGCTATTTCTCGAATGGTTCCCTAGGTTTACGGATTGCTACCAGGATTATATCCGCGCAAGCCAACACTTCCCCACGCTTCTCAACTCGTTCCTCGACGAGCAATCGAGCTTCCGACAGCGGGTCATCCAGACGGGCGAGCAGACTGTCCGCTCCATCCTCATTGAGCCCGTGCAGCGTCTTCCGAGGTACAGTCTGTTCATCGATCAGATCGTCACCTGCCTTCCCATGACACACCCTGCGCTGCAGCCGATGCTCAAGGCGCGCGACATCATCACGAACATCTGCTCGATGGACGACCCCCTCCCCGACAAACCGCAAGTGACGAATCGTCTGCGCAACATGGTCGAGAGTTGGCCTCTCGATCTTGAACCGCAGGGAAGATTGATTCTCGCCGCCGACTTCGTCGAGCTTCCTGCCCCCTACCGCTTGCTCGACCCGCCGCAAATGGCGGAGCGCTCGGGTATCTTTCTGCTATTCTCAGATTGTCTAGTCATCCTGAAGAAGTTAGGACCGAAGCCGATGACCGGAAAAGATCTCTTGCGGGAAATCGATAAGCCCTCGGCGGCCGGCCTCCTCATGTCAATGACCAATGCTGCGGGCGGTCAACCATCCTATGAGCTCGCATTCACTGGCTGGCATGTCCTTGCCGATGTCCGCTTCACCGAGTCGGCGGACGGCAAGCTCGTTTGGATGACTTCAACCCAGGAGATGAAGGGGGCACATGCGGGAGAGTGGGTGACAGGCACTGCTGTCACATCGCGATGCTTTTTCCTTGAGGAGACGTTCACCAGAGCATCGAAATGGACAGAAGACATTGTGAAGGCCCGCGTCGAGGGCAGGTTTTCGGAGAGGGAGCGCGAGGACCCGTCCTGGACTCTCCGTTCCATCAAGATGCCGGACACCAACCTCGGGTTCTTCGCCGCTGTCTTCCAAGAGGGCGCGGACCAATTGATCGAAGGTCGGAGGGAGCCGGCGCCGATCCGTATCGTTATTGACCACGAAAAGGGCACCAAGGGGGCGCCGATTGGCCATTACGGTGTTGAGATTACGGTCAACGTCAAGTGCGGTGGTGATTTGAAGAAGGTCAATATGCAAACCGCCGGCTTAAATGGGAGACTTTTCTCAGACGACGTGGCGTTGGATGATTTTCTGCCCACGCTTACACGGCGAAGTAAGACATCATGCCTGTCATATGAAAACGAAGCTAACCGTGACCGCAGTTATTCAACTCCTCGCCATGCAGTTCAACGTGTCCAATATGCGACTGGCACCCGCTCTCGTTTCATACTACACCAAGATCCTGAAGGGTCTGCCTCTAATGACGAGGGCAGAGAAGACGAGATCGTTCCTTGCTTCATCGCCTGTCAAGGGTCTCTTCTCGAGCATCTGGGGCGGCTCCACCAACACCGAAGCACACAGCCCGCCCAAACACAGCCGAACCCCGGTGACCAATGTGTTCCCGCCGCCGGTCTCACGAGCAAACAGCGAGACGGGCTCCCTCTATGGCTCGGCCAGAGGCAAAGACGCCATCAAGATGGGCGGCGATGACCGCCCTGAAAACCCGCTCGTGCGGTTGGAGCAGACATTCACGGGATACGTTGCCAGCATGCAGGCCCGCAAGGGTAGCATTATCGGAAGAATGCTCCTGAACCGATCAGCGGCCGACGAGCTGATGGTCAACGATCTCTACAACCGTCTGATCGAGAGTCCCTTCGACCTCGATGCGTCTTCCGAGCTGGGTGCGGATGTGATATTCGTCGCGTTTGAGAAGTTCATCCGCATCGCATGGTGCGAGCAAATGGGCCCGATCATGACGAAACAAGCCCTGGACACGCTGCTGGAACGGATGAACCGACAAGTCCCGGGCAACTTTGCCGACTTTGTCAACTTCATGTTCAAGGACATGGCGCCGCAGAATCAGAGGGCGTTTACGGCTCTTATCAAGCTGCTCGCCGATCTGCTCGACGGCTGCGGCAATGACGGCGACAGAGGCATCTTGACAGTGTCCTTCGCAGAGCTCTTGGTCTCGGACGGCACGGCGCAAAACTACATCAACCTCCTGGATCGCCTGGTGGAGGACTGCGACAGGATCTTTGATGACGCTGGTTTCGGCATAAATCTCACCGTCCAACAAGCCTTTGAATCGATGAACTCTCGTAGCGGCAAGTCCCATTCGGGCTCGCTGACGTCAAACACGTCCTCGATCCGGCGGAAGTTTGGCTTCGAATCTCTGCTGCGACAAAACAGCAAGAACGACTCGGAGCGGCCGTCCGTCTGGCGCACGCTCAGCAAACACGGCAGACACCCGGCTTCTGCGGATGCCGCCTCGAGTTCTAGTTTATCAAAGATGACATCATCACGCGCGAGATCTATCGACTCGGGTTCGCAAGCCGGGCCCAACAAGCTCCGGAGACCTGGTTCCCGGGACAGACCACCCATTGCCGGTGCTTTCGACGAGGTCCCGAGGCCTACCAGCTCGCAGCGACTCGACATGCGCTTGGAGACCATCGGCGAGCCTGACGTTGAAGCAGCGCCTGTCAAGTCATCGAAGAAGAAGCGCCGTAGCTCGCTCTCTGATCTAAGAGGCCTGATGGAGGCAGCAGTTATCGACGACCCCCGGGAGAAGATCGAGGAGGCATTGATGCCGTTGCGCATCAACAAGCAGACATCCGAGAAGTTCAACTCGTCTCCAAGGGTACCGTCACCCTCTAGGATACCGATAAGTCCGACATCCCATAGCATGCGGTCCCCTCGCTTAATATCCCCTCGCCAAAAGGAGAACCCGTCCTTGGCAGATCTATTCTCGACTCCTGTACCTCCCGATCGCGAGAACACGCCCAGGAGCACGCCCAAGGGCCATGGCAGAGGCCTCTCCACGTCGAACATCCCAACGCTGAGGCCTTCACGTCCAACCGGCTCACAGTCAAGCGATTCAATCCCACGGCCGTCCACCAGCCCCGGCAAGCCCCCAGGCAGCGGTAAGCTTCGCCTGCAGTCACCTCAAAAGCTGCGGGAGCGGCTGCAGACAGAAAAGAAGGCCGTCGAGGATGTGGATGCATCGCTGAAGTCGGAGCTGTCAAAGATTGCCGAAGAGATGTCGCGTGTCAACTCGGGCCTTGGCACACGCACCAATACGCTGGACCTGCGCAAACTCACATCGTCGGTCAAGACGCTAGAGGAGCGGATCCCGAACATGATGGCGGAGCTCACGGAGCGACAGACGGCGATCCAGCGCGACATGGAAAGCACGCTCAAGGCGTCGGAGACGAAGGTCAAGAGCATAGACCAGCTCTACAGGGAGTCGACGGCGGAGAACGAGCTCATGTACGAAAAGTTCAACAGCGAGCTTGGCAAGATTGTCAAGGCCCTCAAGGGCAGGGGCAGAGAAGACAAGGAGGAGCTCATCAGGAGCCTGCGGGAGCACAGCGAGGAGACGGCGCGAGTCAAGAAGGAGAATGCGCGGCTGAAGAGGGAGATTATCAGCCTTCGGACGGTAATGAAGGGTGCCGACACGTGAACGTGACCGGAACAAAACTGGCGTGGAAAGCGGAGCGGGACGGCACGGAATGCGTGTAGGATTCGGTCTTGTGGCGTTTTGTTTTTTCCCCCCCAATCTCTCTTACTTCCGGGAGGCTTTTTCTGTCTTTGTTTTGGTTTGGGATTATGCGATGCGAGCGAGTCCATGGTTAGGGTGTACTACTATTGCTACCGGTCTGATTTGTTGGCTTCTTGCACGAACCCGGCTCGAGATGGGCCGGGTAAGAAAAGGGAATTGGTCCCCTTCAGTTGGGCCTGAGCAAGGCAGGTAGGCAGCAGGCAGATATAGACGGGGGGGGATAAGGTTTGGACTTTTGGGGGGGGGCTTGGATGGATGAACGGGATGTGGGATGCGGTATACCGGCGTGGGGAGGGAGAGAGAGATACAGGCAGGAACGGGTCTGGACTGCATGGCGAATGTGTGTATATCCCGTACGGACCAGATGAATTGAAGCATAATGACTGAGTTCTCGAGATGAAGTGTGCTTGCATATGTTATCACCCTCCGCCCAGAGGGGATGAGATGGGATGGGATGGGATATGGGATGGTTAGGCGCTTTTTCGCCGTCCTAGGGTTTCATTAATTACGGCGCTGAAGAAGGCTCAGAAGACGGCAAGGGACGGACCACGAGCAAGTGCTTGTTATCCGTCGGGGCCCGTCTTCTTATTCTCAGACGGCGTCGATCCTCTACGCCGTCCACGGAGCGGCTCCATTGTTCAAGACGTTAGGTAGGTACACACACCGCCCGAACGCGACGGACGACCCCGCGCTACCTTTATGAAGAATTAGGTAATTGCCCAAGATGCTTTATTGGCATAGATTGGCCTGTGGGAAGGGTTTGCTTAAACCGCCGAACGGCCCGTGCTCGCCATCGCCCGGTGCCTGGCCCTGCCACCTGAAAATTGCCGGGCGACCCCTCCTGCCCCCCTCCTCCCCCCCTCCTCCCTCGGTGGTGCGTCCGCCGTTGTGCGCTGGTGTGGTGCGCTGGTGCGCTGGCCCGGCCTGTTTCGTTTCAATGGTGGGCAGCGCCTGTAAACAAGTGGAAAATTCCTTGGCATTTGTGAGCCCAAGAGTGGGCGGTGGCCCCTCGAGGCCCCACTCGCGCGTCTAAACGGTAAACCACCCCGCCAAAAAGAAAGTGAGAAACATCACCATAGACACCACCCGCACACCACACGCACAACCCACGAAAGCCCACACCACACCACACCACACCCACCCACCGCCTCTTCCTACGCCTGGGTTGAGTCAGTTACGGGCTTTTCTTTCCTTCCCGGCCAGCATCCTCACCCCCCGTGGAACCATTCCACTATTCCATCCGCCATTCTCATCCCCTCGACACGACGACCGACACACACCATCGTTGGGCGCATTCGCTTCTGAGAGACGCCGCCGGATTCCCCAACGACACGCAAAAGAAACAAGACGACGGCCCAGCAAGACTGCGTGTGGATCTCGGAACACCACGCACCGCTGAACCCGCCCCAACATGGAGGACCAGCTGGTTTCGCTGTTGGCGAACACCCAGAGCTCCGAGCAGGGCCCCCGCCAGCAGGCCGAGATCGAGCTCAAGCACGCGCGCACGAATCCCGCCTTCCCGACCTCGCTGGCTAACATCGCCAACCACAACTCCATCGACACGGGCATCCGCCAGGCCGCCTTGAGCACCCTGCGCCTCTTCATCGAGAAGAACTGGAGCCCCGAGGATAGGGACGTCTCCGAGGCCCCTGTGGAAATTTCCGATGCCGCGCGGGAGCAGCTGCGGAACACTCTGCTCGAGATCGCCCTCAGCAACGAGGACAAGAGGCTTGTGAAGATTGCGGCAAGGTATGGTGGTGCCCTGTCTACCCAGCATCCTCAATTCGACCTCAAGGAACCCTCCCCGCGACCACGGGACCGAGAACGAGAACCGTCCTGCTGACTGACCCTTTTCCCCCGCCTTTAGCTATGTCATCGGCAAGATTGCGTCGGCCGACTTCCCCGAGCGGTGGCCTACCCTCCTGCCCACCGTCCTGGGCGTCATCCCCACGAGCACCGACAAGCAGCTCCACGGCGCCCTCCGCGTTCTGGGCGACATTATCGATGAGAGCCTGAGCGAGGACCAATTCTTCACCATGGCTCGGGACATTGTCAAGGCAGTCACCGAGGTCGCCCTGAACGAGGGCCGGAAGCCCAACCTGCGCGCCCTCGCCATCTCCGTCTTCCGATCGTGCTTCGACCTCATGGATATCGTCAAGGAGGACCACATGAAGGAGGTCAAGGGCTTCGCCGAGGAGGCCCTCAAGGACTGGTACCCCTTCTTCGCCCAGGTCCTCAAGTCCCGCCTGCCCGACGCCGCCGACCTCACAAGCGGCCAGCCCGAGAGCTGGAACCATATTATTGCCCTCAAGCTGCAGGTCGTCAAGACCCTCCTCAAGGTCAAGTCCGTCTTCCCTCACCTTCTTCTGCCGCACAGCACCAGCCTCTTCACCGCCGTCTGGGAGGAGCTTTCGCTGCTGCAGAAGCCGCATGAGGACCTCTACATTGGCCACGAGGCCCAGGGTCGGCTCGAGGACTCGGACAGCCTGCCCTACACTCTCGACTTCCTGATCCTGGAGGAGCTTGACTTCCTGAACCAGTGCTTCCGCGCCCCACCCGTCCAGGCCGAGCTCGAGGCGCAGTTGTCTGCCCACGCCTCGGCTCAGGAGACCCCCTGGATGGTTGACGTCATGAAGATGGTCGTCGGCTACTCCCGCATCAGCCGCGAGGAGGAGGAGCTGTGGGACATCGATTGCTCCTTGTACCTCGCCGAGGAGACATCTGTCACGGCAAACTACACTGCCCGCACGGCATCCGGCGACCTGTTGATCAAGCTCGGCGAGTGGTACAGCGAAAAGGCCGTAGAGGGCCTCTTTGGCTACACCAAGACACTCTTCCCCGGCGACGGTTCTTCATGGAGAAGCCAAGAGGCGTCCCTCTACCTGTTCAACATGCTCCTCAGCGACTTCCAGGATATGGAGAAGCCCATTCCTGAAGCCGTCTCCGAGGCCTACCTCGGCCTCGTCGACTATGCCGTCAACCAGCCCGAGCAGCCTCTGCTGAGAGCGCGCGGCTACCTCGTCGGAGGCACCCTGGCCCGAGGCTTCCAGACCCCGCCCGCCCTTCTCGACCGTATCATCCAATGCATCACCTCCGAGGAGTCCGAAGTCGTCCAGGTTGCCTGCATCAAGGCCGTTGAGGGTTTTATTCGCTCCGGCAGTGTGACTGCTGACCGCCAGGTTCCCATGATCAACGCCATCGCCCAGTACATGCAGAACAAGGACCCCGAGGAAATGGAGGATGCCGACGAGCTTCTCGTCACCCTTGCCGAGTCCCTGCGTGCTGCCATCAACATGGACACCAGAATCGTCCTTTCTCCAGATGTCCCGTCTGTCGACCTTCTCTTCATGGTTGCCAAGCTTGGCGCGTCCAACTTCCAGGCCACCATGCTCATCTGCGAGGCCTTTGAGGAGATTGTGCGCACTCTTTCCGACACCGCTTCTTACACGGCGCTCTGTGCCAAGATCCTACCTACGCTGACTGCGGCCTTCAACACCGCGAACGTGACCCAGGACGACCCCCTCGTTACCGTTGCCACCGAACTGCTCACCGCTCTTGTCGAACACGGCTCCGAGCCGCTGCCCGCCGGATTCGTCGCCGCCACGCTCCCCAAACTCAACCGTCTCCTCATGGAGTCAAACGAGGGCGAGGTTTTGCGCCCTGGTGCCGAGTCTGTCAAGTATCTCCTGATGCACGACCACCACCAGGTTTTCGGCTGGCACGACGAGAACGGTCGATCGGGTCTCGAGGTCTGCCTCCACATCATCGATCGTCTCCTGGGACCCTCCGTCGAGGACAACTCCGCTTCCGAGGTCGGTGGCCTCGCGGCCGAGCTCGTCGAGAAGGCCGGCCAAGAGCGTCTCGGTCCCTTCTTGCCCCAGTTGCTGCAAGCCGTTGCTACTAGACTGGCGTCTGCCGAGGCCGCTCCTTTTATCCAGTCGTTGATTCTTGTCTTTGCTCGCCTGTCCCTGGTGGGTGCTCAGGACGTTGTCGAGTTCCTCAGCCAGATCCAGATCAACGGCAACACGGGTTTGCAGGTTGTCTTGAGCAAATGGCTCGAGAACTCTGTCAGCTTTGCCGGATACGACGAGATTCGTCAAAAGTGAGTTGGATTGTTTGCCAGTTGCAACGTGAACGTAACTAACCCCAGTAGCGTCATTGCTTTGTCCAAGCTCTACTCTCTCAACGATGCCCGTCTTGCTCAGACCATGGTCAAGGGCGACCTTGTCGTGAACAGCAACAACGATGGCAGAATTATGACGCGCTCGCGTGCCAAAGCCAGTAAGTACAACGCCGAATTTTTCCATTGCCTAGATTGCTAATTCAATTACAGACCCCGACCAATACACCGTTATCCCCGCATCTCTCAAGATCCTCAAGGTCCTCATCGAGGAGCTCTTGTCCGCTTCCGGAGCAAACGCTGCCGCCAACGCCGCGGCGGTGGCGGCCGCAGCCGAGTACGCCGACGAGGAGAACGACGACGGCTGGGAAGACGACCCGGACACGCTTGACCTCAGCCTCGGCGGCACCAAGTCGGACCTGATGTCCTTCATCGAAGGCTCGGGCGCCCGCCAGCGTGACGACGAGACGCAAGCGTACCTGACCGAGTTCTTCCTGCGTGCGGCGCGCGAGAACGTGGCCAACTTCCAGGAGTGGTACGGCATGCTCACCGAGGAGGAGCGAGGGAAGCTCAACGAGCTGGCCAGCGCTGCGGGCCAGTAGGAAGGCGCTGCGGCGGAGCCGAGCGGTGAGGGTTCTTCGACGTCGACGGTGGATGCGGCGGCGTCAATGAGCATGGTTCAGCCGCAGTTACCGGTGAATTCTGCGAGGATGCGGAATTTGAGGAAACATTTTTACTTTTAACGCACGCATGGGTGTGGTGAGCACGCGCTCCCCGCCTCTTGTCGACCTGTCTCGTCCGCTACCAATGGGGTTGGAGGGGTAATTGGGAAGCAAACTTAGCAATCCTATTATGGCAGCAGTAGGGGGTATATATAGAGCGTCCCCGAGGCTCCGAGGGTTGGCAAGGGGGGAGGACTGACGACGAACAAAATAAGAAGAAGAGAAAAAAAGTAACCCAACCGAAAAAAGGTGAAAGGTCTTTGGAATGGACAAATGAAGGAATGAAACTTGTAGATAGAAACCACCTTTTTAGAAGACGAGACAAGAAGAACAAATGGGCGATAGCTTTGGCTATACCGGCCGGGCTGCGGCTACGGCAATGACGATGCGGTTGTGCGGGAACGATGTTTTATTTTTTTTTCGAAAGTTCTAAATTTTCTTTATTGGTGGGGCATCGTCGTGTCCTATAATTCTAGATAAACTCAGGTCGTGAATTGAGACGAAGCTCGGGTTTGAATATCTGTGCGCTGGAGTGGTCGAGGATAAGCGTCTTCTGTGATGTGTCGGCGCGGTCGTGGTGGTTGTGAGGTGGCCATGAATCTGAATATACGGAAACGAAAGTCTCCTCCATCCTCCCTTTGTATTTAAAAAAACGTAGTAGTGATGGCAGATGCTTGCTTGCCGTGTCTGGGGTAAAATGCAAATCTAGAACCGTAAACAACCCCTAAACGGGATTCTCTTGACGGAAAATGAGGAAAATACGATGATTGATGGTATGTTCCGTCGGCAGAAGATATTCCCCCACGTGCCTACCGGGCAGCGAGGACCCGCGCGCGCTTGGTTCTTTCGTCTCTTTTCATCTTTCACTATTTCTATCACATACCTACTCCCATGCATAGTGAATGGGGCAAATGCTGATGCGCCGCCGCGGAGGACGACGGGACGTGTTGGAGCCGCACCCCCGGTCCGGAAGCGGTGGTGGGTCAGTGGTCGGCACCGGTCGGCGGGGGGAGGTGCCCCCGGCACACGCTTTCCACGCCCCTTTCTTCCTTTGTTTCTAGGGGGTTTTGTCGACTCGCGCATGGAAATTGAAGGAGAAGGTTCCGGGTCGAACCCCTTCACAATGGCACAGTAGTGAGCGATGAACAGAGAGCGTCTCTGAGATACCCCCCGGCCCGCATCAGTCCAGTTTTTGCATATCGGCCACAGGTCCCATTGAAAACTGAAAACCCCCCGGGCGATGACTCCGTAACCTGCATGGATTATTGCCCACCCGAAGACTCCCCCCCATCCCACCCACCCGACCCAGAACCCCCACTCACATTTTCCCCTCTTGCATCATAATGCCTCAACTGGGTGTGGTTCTTCAACAACAAACAAGGCAAGATGGCCGAGCGGTCTAAGGCGCTAGCTTCAGGTGCTAGTCTAGTAATAGGCGTGGGTTCGAATCCCACTCTTGTCACAATAGTGCGAGCGCAAGCTCGCAATTACGTTTTCACATTTTTGCCATATGGTCTGTATTGGCGATGAATTGCTGTGATGAAGGAAGACTGCAGGCACGGAGTAGAGATGGATGGGGTTTTGATGTGGGTGTTCCGCGGGGGGTTACAGGTGTGGCGGTGGCCGATGCTCCTCATCTTTCCGCCGCCGTGCACCACGATAAACGCAGAAAAACTGCCTTGGACGGGTGAGGATGCCAGACAAAACGAGCTGTTTATTGGTGTTTGCATAATGTATCGTTAATAAGGAGGCAAGAGGCTCGAGTACGGGAAAAGGCAGATTGCGAGAGTCAAATTTGATTCGCTAAATACGAGGTGAAAGAACCTGTTCTTCTACAGGACCAGAAAAAACAAGGCTCATTATCTACAGTAAACAAGTTGCTTCGCTCAGATTTAACAATAAACAACTCTCACACAGCCCCCCCATCTAATAATTTAGGCAAGCACACACGGAAGACACCCCGTCAGTTTTTACGCTTCTTCTTCAATCTCATCCAAAATGACTGTGCCGCACACTCCCAAGACGGAAAGAAAAACAATCCCAGAATAACGTAATGTAACTGAAGAACGCTCCTGGCAATGCAAACCGACACACCAATCAACGTTTTTTTCAGTGTCGAGAGAGACACGGACACGCACTCACTCACAAAACGCGGAGACACAACTCACACTCACACACATATATACGCACACATATACGCACACACACGCGCAAAATAAACACGCACACACACGCACATACATACACACACATACACACGGTATCCTGGCGTCGAGCCGCAGATTGAGCCACATGCAGGCTTAGCTACATGCCGAGACTGACACGAACGTCAGTCTCAGGGGGAGGGGGAGGAGGAGGACGCCGGCTGCTTCTGCAGCGCCTCGACGAGCGAGGTGAGCTTGTCGATCTTGTCGTTGAGCTCCGAGATGCGCACCTCGACGGCGGACGGCGCGTCCATGTCGTCGACCTCGGAGGCGCGGACCTGGAGGCGCGACTGGTGCTCCTCGGGGCGGGGCGACCGGCCGTGGCGGTAGCCGGAGGACGGGCGGTTGGCGTGCAGGGCGCCCCTGGAGCGCTGCCTGGTGACGCCGGTGGTGCCGCGCGGGCCCTTGAAGCCGGCGAACTCGTCGGGCAGCACGCGGCGGCGGATGTTCTCGTACAGCTGGATGATGCCGACGATGGGGAGGTGGGTGGCCTTGAGCAGCATGATGCGGCCGTGGCGGAACTTGTCGTTGGACGGGAGGAAGAGGCGCAGCGGGCGGAAGATGACGAGGGCGATGAGGTTGAAGGGCGGGTAGAAGTGCGTGAGCCGGTTGCTAGTCGAGGCCTCGAGCACGTAGACGCTGTAGACGTACAGGTACTCCTCGCGCGCGTGGGTGATGACGCGCGAGAAGCTGTTGGACAGCATACCCGTCAGGGAGCCCATCAGGAGGAAGGACGACAGGATGATGAAGATGACCATGAGCGGGGGGCCGAAGAACTGGTCAATGTCGTACATGATCTCGATGCCGACGTAGGTGGAGCCGAAGAAGATCTTTGTCAGGATCATGGTCATGTGGGAGAAGTTGTAGGCGTCCTGGCCGATGAGGGAGAAGGTCGTGAGGAAGCCGAGGTAGACGATGACGACGAGCACCATGAACTTGACGAAGTCCTTGCCCATCTCCTTGAGACACGGGATCAGCGTGCCCCAGTAGGGCGACAGGCTGAGCAGGGAGAAGACTCGCGGCACCATGAAGAGGGCCTCGAGCGCGAAGACGTTGAACGCGGTGTCGGTGATCTTGCGGTCGTCGTTGACCATGCCGATGACCCCTGTGAGACATGTCAGCCGTTGCGTTTTTCTTTTCTTACTTCTTCTCCTTTTTCTTCTTGGGGAGAGCCGGTTTCAACTTACTCAGAACCGCAAAGGTGATGCCGATGCCTATCATGACCATGTCGAAGAGGTTCCATACATCCGTCGCGTAGAAGATCGTGCCGGCATCAGCCCACTCGCTCAGCTCATCGTACAGGAAAGCCGCCAGCCAGATGTACAGGACGACCTCGTTGTGGGTGATGCGCTCGGTGTTCTGCTCGACGAGAACGGAGTAGTACAGGCAGAGGAAGACGAAGAAGAAGAAGGCCTCCCAGGCCTTGAGGTACTTGGGGACCCGCAGGCGGGAGAAGATGTCGGCCGTGTGGGCGTTGTAGAAGCGGGGCTTCTTCTCGGCGTGGACCGAGAGGCTGTCCCAGAAGATGATGTCGCCGTTCCAGATGCCGGTGACGATCTTCTGCACGACGTGCTGGCTGAGGAAGCGCTTGGCGTCGGCGACGGCCGCGATCTCAAGCGCGTTCAGGTTGGTGAAGGGCGAGGTCGGGTCGTCCTCCTCCTCGTCCGTGTCGGCGTGCATGCTCATGGTGAGCCTGGAGAGGGACGACAAGAGCTGGTAGCGCTTGGCGCTGCTCCCAGGGCGGACCGAGGCGCGTCTGCTGCCGCCGCGGTTGGCCCAGCTGCCGCCGGCCAACAGAGGCGAGTGCTCATTGCTCTCGACGTCAGCGTCGGGCGGCGGAGTCTCGGATCCCTTGGGGTCGGGGATCTCATAGAGACAGAAGTCGACGGCCTCCCGCTCCGACAGGCGGGTGAGGAATCGCCATGCAACAATCTCGCAGGCGTTGGCGCGTGCTTCGCAGAGCCCCTTGTTGGACTCGGCCTCGTCAACGGCGTAGTGCCACTTGAGGGCGCTAGAAAACTCGTCAGAAAATTTTCATCGGCGCCATGGTCGCTCGGACTGAGATGGCAAAGTGGACTGAGAGACTCAAGAGAGACGAGAAGAATGATTCCCGCAGAACAGGGAATTTCAGTAAACAAACTTACAGCAGCGCGTTGACAATGGCGGGATTGCTGCAGGTGTCGGTCAGATGCTCGACCAGGACCCTCAAGGGCTCGCCGGCGGCCGTCGTCCTGAGCTGCTCAAAGGTGCTCGGCAAGACCACGACATCGGTGAAGTAGCTAAGGTCGCGGATCCGTCAGTACTCGGTCGCGACGAGGCGGCTGCAGACGGCGGAAACTTACACGGAGAGCTTCTTCACAACCTCCCGGAAGGTGTCGGCGGTTTCAATGTCGGGCAGCTCAAACGTGTCGAAGTGCATGGACACGGGGCTCAGGTCCCGGGACTTGGGCAGTTTCTTGGACTTGACGCGGATCGGCATCTTGGACAGAGACGGGGATTGGCCAATGGTCAAGAGCGGCTTGTGAAAAGAGACGTAATGGCAGGCTGCGGTGGTCAGCAAACGCAACGGGTGGTCAGCAATTGACAGCGCCGCGTTCTTGCACCCGGATGCAACAACACAACAGCTACGGGAGCGGAGGCGGTAAAGCAGAAAGGTGGTGAAGGATGCCGAGCCAGAGGACCCCGAGGACGAGATGGCTGCTGCTGCTTGCTGGTGGCTGCACGCGCCGAACAGGGGTAAAGTGGACCCCCGCTCAACTGGAAACGAAGAATTGAGCGGGGCCGCCGCGGGGTCGGAACAACTGTCTGCAGCCGGCCCGTGCGTCTGCTCTGATCTGCTTGCGGCTTAGCGCAGCGCGGTGGGTTTCCGATGCTAAGAATAAGACAATCCCGAAAAGCTTCGCGCATCCTTCGACAGAGAGCCGGTTCATCGCTCCTCTCTGTCAATGGGGTCAAAGTGACGCAATCACAGCATCTGTTCGTATAGTTTTCTCGTGTTCTGTGATGAGCCTGCGGTCTTACTGTATCACGATACAACATATGCATCTTGGGTACTTCTCTCAGAGCTCATTACCCACTAGCGAAGGCAGGTTGATTACGGCATCCATTCGTCGGTTTTCGTTACGTTTTTGTGGCATTCGCCATGGAGTCTCTTCTCTCCAGGCCAAACCCGGTTTCCCAACCGTCCACTCGCAGGTCGCACGCACTTCGAAATAGGCAAGTGAGCTAGATCCATGGTCGTATCCACTGGAGGTAGGGAGAGCACAATTGAGAGAAAGCCAGTCAGTTGCCTTTGTTTTCGTCCATCGCTCGTGGTCCAGGGTTCTGCCACTCAGCCACGTGTTGATGTCAACCACCGTGAAGCCACTTCAACGCTAGAACTGCAGCATCCAAGACCGGAAGAACGCGTAACAGGGCAGTAACAAGCCGCACGCTTGCGGAACATTTCCCGCGGTAGGGCTGGTTTAGAATTCACCAAGGCAATCTGTAATTCGCCTGTTCAAAAGGACTTTGGTGTATTGGGTCCTGTTGCCTGGTTTCTCGAAGGATTCGGGCGGAGGGGCTTCGCTTATGACGCGGCGCTGTCTAGTAGACCAGACGACGACAGCAGATCAATGAGTCTGCCACAGCTGAGCCTCACTTCATACTCACGAAGTCGAACACGAACACCAAAAAAAAGGACCTTTTGCGTTCAGGGGTGGGCGTCTCCCGGGAACGCAGAAATGGATATAACATCTACAACTTCAGACGTGAGTTCGGACGAAATGGGACAGACACGCTCAATAAATCATCCCAAACCACAACAACCATGACCACTCTCTCTTCGACACCGACTCCTACCACAGGCTCGACTGCCAGCCCAACTTCGTCCCAATCGCTCGCGTCATGCACGACGGCCGTTCCGGGCAAGTATGGACACGTCCCGATCGACGCGTGCAACTCCTACTATGCCTTTGATCCCAGCTTTGAAGGCAACACGGCTTTTGCAGTCATCTTCGGGCTGTCACTTGTTGCACACATCACCCAAGCAATCGCCTACAGAAAGGTACGCGTGGTCGTCCGGCCGTCTTGCTTTTCCGAATTGATCTGACACCCGCCTAGAGATTTTGCTGGGTGGTATGCGTTGGCGCGTCGTGGGAATTGACGGCCTTCATTCTCCGGGCTATCGGCTCGCGGGACCAGCAGCAGATGGGATACCAGATTGGCGGGCAGCTCCTCTTCCTGCTCGCGCCGCTATGTTGGTTTCACTGTATCCAATGGTTCCAAGCTACAGCCAAGCTGACACCTGCCAGGGATCAACGCCTTTGCGTACATGCTGTCGGCCAGGCTCGTGTACTATGTCCTGCCTGACCAGCGCGTCTTCCGCACCAAGGCGACCTCGCTCACAAAGATCTTTGTCACTGTGGATGTCCTCTGCTTCCTGGTCCAGGCCGTCGGCGGCGCAATGATGTCCAATACGGAGGCCGCACCGGGCGACACCATCTTGCGGACGGGCCAGCAGGTGTATATGAGCGGCTGCGGTCTGCAGCTCGGCTTCATCGTCGTCTTCTGCGGGCTGATGGGCCGATTCTACGTAAAGATGAAGCGGGCGCAGAGACTGGACCTCAACTTGAAACGGGTACTGGCAATTGTGTGGGTGATGTACGCGGTTTTGCTTCTCATCATTGTAAGTGTAAACTTTTTGGCGCCCTCTTTGCGGGGCTTGATGTTTGACAAGTCGGGACGAATGAGCCGAGCTGACATTCGCGGAGATCCGAATCATCTTTCGGTTGGTCGAGTTCGGGCCCGGGGCCAACATGAACAATCCCATCCTGACCCACGAGGGCTATGCGTTTGGGCTCGACGCACTGCCCATGGCCCTCGCGCTAGTGCTGCTCAACGCCGTGCACCCGGGCATCGTGCTCAGGGGAGAGAACAGCGAGTTCCCCCGGCTGTCGAGGAAGGAGAAAAAACAGCTTAAGCTTGAGAGGAAGGCGGCGGCGCTGGAATCGAAGCATGCCAAGAAGGCGGCCAAGGCGGAGAAGAAGCAAATGAGAAGCGGCACAGGGCTGGAGGACGGTGCAGAGGTCGCCATGGAGGAGCGACCGCTAAGGACGGATGGGTATGACAGCGCTGACAGCACCGACGCTAGGAGAGGGTATGCCGTTTAGAGGGGGGGCCACACTCGGTCGGTGGTGGCCATCACGGCGTGTGTAACGATGATGCGCGATGTCTCAATAGTTTAGTGCGTAGCTCAGGCGTTTTTGGCAGTTGAAAGGATGCATTTTGTGATACGTCCGAGGGCGCCATCCCTGCATTAGACAGCGGTGACTGGTCGACCTGCCGTCATGAAACAAGCGCTGCCGTCGAAGAAGCACGCATGCAATGGATGATCTCTAGATTCGGACTCCCGGCAGCGTGGCTGCAGGATTACGGTGTACAAACGAATGGGAGAATTGGGCATGTCCATCATAGCAGGTTGGGATGACGATCCTGCACTTTCGTTGCTCTTGCTATGTATGCCCTGGTGCTGTTTACTGTACCATAGTAGTGCTGGCAAACCAGACCCTGCCCTGATTGCCCGATATGACAAGCACCGCCACGGGGATCCACCCGGACCGGGAGTTAGCGCGGGTTAAAAAAAGCACCCGGGCTCCTGCTAGCGCCCCACCAACCCGCACTGTCCCACTGTGTTTCCACCAGTGACCGTGTACTGGAATACAGTGTCAATTGGAAATCCAATGTCCGAAGGATGCATTGGAGTCAGGTCGAGTGGAGGCGGCGCACACAAGCGTGGACGACGCGCCTCGACTGCCCCCTGCCGCTGGCGCAAATTCACCTCCTTGGGAGCTCCATCCCTAGCTGGGTCCCAGCTCCTCCAATATCCCATCGAACGAGTTCCAGCATTCTTCTCCCACCCTTGCGGGTTTGGGGCCCAAACCAACAGTTCAGACCGGCATGTATGGAATATAATGATGGGCCCCCAAAGAGACCAGAAACCAAGGCGGCCCCCTTCGCCCCTCCCCCAAAGGCTTGAGACCAATGGCGAAAGGGGCGGCAGCTTCTAACAGAGGCGGTGCGCCGGTGCCAGGTTGGGACAAACCGCTGCCGTGTGCCTGTATCAGCTCATGCAAAAGCAAAAAGCAACGGGAGCCATGCGCCGAGAGTTTACTTCCAGCGAGCCAACGAGGGTCGATCACCCGTCCGCAAACCAAACCCTCCCGCTCTCCTCACCTGTTCCATGGGGTGGTCAGTGTCAGGTCAGCCGAGGCGTGAGCTCGGCCGGACGGTGGGCACAGGAGTTGGAGGGAAGAGTTCTTGGTGCTTGTGTTGTGTCTGCCTCTGCTCCCGTAACGTTTCGTTTGTAGCCCACACTAGCTTCGCACTCACCGGCACCAAGCCTTCTTTTCTTGTCTTGTGCTGCCTAAACAGAGTATTTCTGGGTTCTCAGATCCGCACGGACTGATCCCGGGCGGCGCTTTCTCTCCTCGCCACGGCAGAGCGCCTCCATCGACCCAAGAGATCGTCCAACCCCGGCAGCGCCCCAGCGGTGCAAGCCTGCAGCCGTGATACGCCCACCAGTAAGGCGTTGGTTTCTCCTGCATCCCGGGGCTCTCGCGAGTCTAGCAAAGGCGCATGCTTATGACGGAAGGATCTCTAAACCGCAGCTCCCCAACCAGCATCGGCCTCGTTAGTCTCGCCCCGAACCATCCCCCCCCTTCTCGTCCATAGGTCCCTGTTCCGATCTAAATTACACCTCGTCTCCCAATCCCTCGACAGCACGAGCTTTCTCTCCCTCATTCTTTTCCTCCCGTCTATCCTGGTCTATCGCCCTATATTTCCTTTATCTTTCACCGTCTCATTTGTTCCTTGTACGTTTCTTAATTACATGGATGCTACCGAGCAACCAGTCTCATCTTAGCCCGTCATAGTAACAGAAGTCGGCCAACATCACCAATCGAACACGAACAGGAAACTCAACAACAAGGGAATTGGGAAACTTTGAGGGCGAGCGAAGGAAATACCCCCCCGCGCCACCACGATGCAGTTCTACGACTGCCTTTCGCGGCTGTCGCCCACAGCAGCGGTGCTGCTTCTCTCCCAGATCTTCGCCCTCGCCAATGCCGGCGCTCTTCCCAGCAAAACACAGCAACTTGGCCTCCGTACATTAGACGTCGTCAACTGGCCACTGGCCACACCGGCGCCATGGCTGGGCATGGTAAGGAGACAGGATGACAGCACCAACACCGTCTGCGGTTACATTGGCGGTGACCCGAACCTACCGGCAACTTGCTCTGCCGGATCCCATTGCGCCATGGATGCCTCGGTCTCGGCCATCGGCTGCTGCGCGAACGGCGTCGCCTGCACAACTGGTGTGTACACCAGCTGCGTTGACCAGAGTAGCTCCACCCAAAGTGTGGTGGATCCGTACGTCTACACCTGCGGAGGCTCTAATGTGTGCTATCGCAACACCTACGATGGAGGCGCCTATCAATATGGATGCGGTTCGTCTAGCCAGGGTACCAACGTCGCCGCTACCGCTTCTGGACTCAGCACGACGGTGCAAATTACACGCGTTACGGGCCTCGTCACGGCTCAGGCGAGTTCTTCATCATCCAGCACCAGCACCAATTCCAGCTCATCTACTTCAACAAGCTCTACTACTAGCTCCGCGTCAAGATCCACTTCATCAACGACCTCTACTACATCAACCACGATATCTTCCACTGAGTCGCCGACGCCTACCGAGTCCCAACAGCCCCCGGCTTCCAGCGCCCCGCCGGCCGGCGCGGCTGCAGAGGGATTGAGACGCCATGGCGCCACCATTGGTGGAATCATTGCTGGTTGCGCAGTCTTTGTCGCCATCGTCTCGGTGGCTATCTGGATGTGCAAGCGCAAGCGCGGAAACCAGCGTCTCGGCCCCGGTCTTGGCAAAGGCCCTTCGTACATTAGGTAACACCTTGATCTATTCTGCATACGTGCCTTTTTTTCTTGTCAAATGCTAACACCCTCCACAGCCCGGTTGCCAACAAGAATGACTTTGCCCCCGTGCCCGGCAGAGAAATGTTCGACCAGGCGGGGTACGGCCACCCGGCCATGATGCCCGGCGCCCACGGCACGACCACCTCTATCTCGGCAGGCAGATCCGCCACCACGCTCCCAGCGTCCACCCCCGGGGGCTACAACCTCCCAAGCGGCGCTTCCGCGTCGGGGGCATCTCGCTTTACCGAGGACCAAGAACTGCTCTCGCAACCCAACGAGATGGAAGAGTTCCAGCGTGGCTTCAACGATGCCATCACTCGCGGAAGCGATAACGGCCCTTCTAACGGCCCTTCTACTACTACGAAGACGGGGCCCAGCGTTGGCGGGGAAGGCAATGGCGCCGGCGCCGGGTCCAAGCAGACTGTGGGATCAGATGAGAGGCCGTTGTGGCAGCAGAACAGAAGGCAGAGCCGGAATCTGATGTGGATGTGAGGTGGGACAAGGGGTATGGGCAGCGATTCTAGATGAAAGCTGATCAGGCACGGTGTTTGGCGTTGGTGGATTTCTGCCATATGAGAATGAGTTATTGGTGGCCTTGCGCCTACCGAATATAATCTTTTTTTTTTGTTCGGAAACACCCCATCGAATTTCCAAGCGCTATAATATGCATGGGTGTACTGGGTCCAAAAAAAAAAAAAAAGGGTCTTCTTGGCCGTCTAAGACCAGCTTGGCACGTATTGTGCCAATGTCTCATTCTAGCCAAGCTTTGGACATTGCAACCCCCTTGCGTTTCTGGCTAAAACACAATAGCCATCACAGCCCGTAGATGACATTTTTCACGACGCCTTGGTCAACGTTGGCGCCGCACAGGAGAATGACGCTCGTCTGGCCACCTAGGCCCTCGGCAACCTTGTTAAAGCCCGCAAGAGCGAGGGCAGCGGAGCCCTCGACAATCATGTTCTCCTCAAACGCGAGGGCTCTCATGGCCGCCGCGATCTCGGCCTCGTCGCACTCGACAACGTGATCCACCACCGCCGTGGCCAGCGGGAGCGTGATCGAGTCCTCGTCCATGCCGCCGGCCACGGCCTCGGCCAGGGTGGGCAGGTGCTCCGTCTCGACGACGCGGCCGGCGGCCATGGACTCGGCCAGGGCCTTGGAGTTCTTGGCGGACACGCCGTACACCCGGGTCCGCGGGCTGAAGGCCTTGACGACGGAGCCGATGCCGCTGATGAGGCCGCCGCCGCCCATGGAGACGAAGACGTTGTCGACGCGCCCGCACTGCTCGAGGATCTCGAGCCCGATGGTGCCCTGGCCGGCGACGACGTCCGGGTCGTTGTAGGGCGAGATGTAGGCGTAGGCGCCGGACGCGGCGAGCTCCTGGGCGTGGCGCTCCGCCAGCCCCGTCTCGGCGCCGTGCAGGACGACGGCGGCGCCGTAGGCCCTGATCTTCTCCAGCTTGGCGGGGAACACGGTCTCGGGGAGCACGACGGTCAGGTCGCGGGCGAGCGAGTGCGCGGCGCACGCGGCGCCGATGCCGTGGTTGCCGGACGACGCCGTGACCAGCCTCCGCCGGTCGTCCGGGGCCTGGGCCGAGATCTTGGACGTGGCGCCCCGGAGCTTGAAGGACCCCGTCAGCTGGAAGTTCTCGGCCTTGAACAGCACCTTGGCGTCGTGGCGGCGGCCGGCGGCGCGGGCCGGGATGAGGGGCGTCTGGTAGACGTGGTCGCGGATGCGGGTTCTGGCCCGGACGGCGCTGGCGGCCACTTCGTGCAGGGAAAGCGACATGTCTTGGAGGTCCTTGCTCAATAATCGATCTATGGCGTTCTAAAAAAAAGAAAATATCACGGTACCAAAGAATAACTAGTTGAACGTATTTATGATCTATGCGTTTCTGCCCTTTTTATTTAACTATTTAGATGGTTGTCAAGATATAGCTTGTAAGTTGAGGGTGTCATACAGAGCCAGCGCCCTGCCAATGACTTTGTTCACCGACCCACCCAAAGGGCTTCAACTCTGATTGGCCCGAGCAACCTGCCCACCTTGAGCCCATGCCTGCTGGGGCATACAATACTACAGTACATGTGTCTACGTACGTACACGTCCAATGTCACAATGTCGTCCAACAACCGAGGCTCCGTAAAACGAACGGGGGTTGATGTGGCCTGGACCAGCGAGCTGGGATCCATACGGCCGATTTCACGGGCCCACCAGCGGCGTCCGGGGGGCTCACCCCCCGCACCGGTAATTGGAAACCTGGTACGAATACATCCATAGTAGTGTATAGTAATATAGTAGTCTGTGACAGCGTGCTGGCGCCAACTGGCATCCTGAGCGAGGGCCTCGAAAAAGGCTTAGCTCTGCGGACGACATGTGCCAAGTCCTCGAATGCGATAAGAAAGTAATTTATCATCCGGTCCGTCCAGTCTCAGATCTGAGGGCCTATGCCGTTTTGCAACTTTGTTCCCGGGCGGGGAAGTAGGCTTCTCCAGCCGGGTCCAACAGCGCTAGACACACCCGGCTGACTCGCTGTCGAGGGCCGTTGGCAGGGGAAAAGGGCTTTAATCAGGCGTACCGAAATAAGGATATCTTCTTTGCAACCCGCATACAGAGATTGGTGCAGATTGCGCATCCGTCCGTCAACCATGATCTGGGGAACGTAGAGCCCCCTTGGACCGCTGGACCCCTTTTACTCGGCCGGGCGGTGAAGACTTTTTCTACACACTGCGTGGCCTCAACTGACTTGGCGGTATGGTTTCGCAGGGGTGTCTGTGTTGTCCAGGTGTCGGCCAGCCACTCGTGTGCTCTCTTGTGGGCGCCCCTGCATAATATTGCCCACATTAGCGGGGTCCGCTGGCGTCCGAGAAACGCACAATCCGGTTAGGTCAATGTTGACCCATCGCGACCCCGTCTCGGGTGGCAGTTGCAGCTCCCAGCATAAATCTGTCCACACTGCCAGAGCTCGACCGAAACCCAAAACCCTTCAACTCGCACCTCTGAACGAGTCCATCGTGGTTTTGAAAGCTGCGCGCAACCCATCCGCAGCCTCCATCAACGCACGCTACCGTCCATCATGGCCTCAACAAAGGCACAGGGCGCGGAGCTCGAGGGTGACATTACCTTCATCGCAACCCCCGCCGCCCAACCCTCCAAGTTCGCGACCGGCGAGGACTGCGGTGTCAAGATCACCAACGTGAGTATCCATCCTTCCGCCCGCCCTCCCAACGTCGCCGCCCGAGGCCAGTCGATGCTCTTGCCATCAATTGGCCTCGACCGCCGCTCCGCGATCCGTCAACCCCAGAGCTAACATCCTCCGCCCAGTTCCCCACCATCAACAATGCGCCCCTCCCCGCCGAAGGTCCTGGCGGTGAGTCCTTCTCCAACTACGTCCTCGGAGCCATCCTCCTCGGCGTGCCCTTCTGGATCACCCGCATCTTTGGCGGTGGCCTCAAGACCTTCATCTTCTTCTTCATCCTCCTCGTCGTCCCTCTCCTGATCGCCTTCTGGACCGTCTCCTCGCGCTTCTCCCCGCGCATCAACGACAAGGTCAAGCTCCCCGGCCGCCCCGTCGAGCACTACATCACCTTCAAGAACGACGCCGACCGCGTGAGATGGAGCGGCCGCAACAAGATCCCCATCCAGACCTTTGGCGAGCTGTACCTTGACGGCCTCGTCGACTTCAACGGCGACTGCCTCGACGCCTTGGAGTACCGCCACGACTGGTCCACCTTCGCCTTCACCTGGTCCCTGTTCCACTTCATCTTCTTCGAGTTCGCCCCCGACGTGCTCTTCCACTCGCGCCAGCAGGATGAGGACCAGATCCGCCCCACCTACGACAAGGGCAACGACCACTACTCGTACTTCCTCGGCCCCCGCATGGTCTACACCAGCGGTCTCTTCTCCGACCTCACCCGCGAGGAGACGCTCGAGGAGATGCAGGACAACAAGCTGGCCGTCGTTTGCGAGAAGCTCGCCCTGAAGGAGGGCGAGTCCCTCCTGGATATCGGCTGCGGATGGGGCACCCTCGCCAAGTTCGCCAGTGTCAACTACGGCGCCCACGTCACCGGAGCCACCCTCGCCCGCAACCAGGCCGCCTGGGGCAACGACGGCCTCCGCCGCGCCGGCATCCCTGAGGAGCAGAGCAAGATCCTGTGCATGGACTACCGTGACATCCCCGCCAGAAAGTTCAACAAGATTTCCCAGATCGAGATGGGCGAGCACGTCGGCATCCGCAGGCTCACCACCTTCTTCCGCCAGTGCTACGACATGCTCGAGGACGACGGTGCCATGTACGTCCAGCTCTCTGGTCTGCGCAAGGCCTGGCAGTACGAGGACTTCATCTGGGGTCTTTTCCTGAACAAGTACATCTTCCCCGGCGCCGACGCTTCCACCCCGCTTGCCAACTACGTCGGCTGCCTTGAGAGCGCCGGATGGGAAATTAAGAGGTAAGTCTAGCATCACAGCCTGGGGGTTTCCCCCTCCCCGTTTGGCCCCGGGCATCATATACTGACATTCGAATAGCGTTGACACCATCGGCGTCCACTACTCCGGCACCCTCTGGCGCTGGTACCGTAACTGGCTCGGCAACGCCGAGACCGTCAACGCCAAGTACGGACAGCGCTGGTACCGCATCTGGGAGCTCTTCCTGGCGTGGTCCACCATCGCCTCCCGCCAGGGCAGCGCCACCTGCTTCCAGATCGTCGTCGTCAAGAACCTCAACGCCAACCACCGCATCGACGGTGTCGCGTCCCAGTTCGGTCTTTCCGGCGCTCTCGCTGCCGCCAAGGCTGCCGGCAAGGCTATCCTCAACAAATAAAGCATATAGGTTATTATGCTTCAGGATGGCCTGTGTATCGTGGTGGTCCGCGGACCAAGGGTACTCTCACCCCCGCCGTCCTAGGGACTTTTCCGACGCGCAGGCCAAAGGGCAGGCTTTCCGCATACTGCCATGTGTCATGTAATGAGATCGGACTTTAGAAGTTTGGGCTTGAATGAGATACGGGCATAAATGATGATTGCTACATGAGCTAGAATAGAGCTGGGCGCGAGTCCTCCGTCCTGCATCGATGAATACAACACCACTGGTTTCAGTGATAATACAAGCATGAAGACCGTCCGCGCCCGGCGTGGCCAGTGACCAACGTGATGACCGGCACCTGAACCCCGACGGCTTTGGGCTAGATGCAGCAATCTACACGCCAGGATCCATGGCATGCATCTTCGGTTGTCGGATCCGAAGATAATCACGCCGTTGGTTCTCCGTACTTGGCTAGAGCGAATGGAGGTATAGATATTCCCATGCCAAGAGTTGCTGTATGGAATAACACGCCCGCCCCCTGATACCTAGGCATCAGTCTAGCTACCTCTGTCAACCAATTGTTGCACAAACAATTAGCCCCAGCTATTTTTCTTCCTTCTCTTCCTTCTCCACGTCAACTTCCTCCTTTTCATCACTTGAACGTTTTCTCACTCACATTATCAACAAATCTTAGTCGACCCTTCCATACATAGTCTCAGACGCGTATACGACTCCAAGTCATGTTTCGTCGCAAGAAAAAGGCTGCAAGGGAGATACCCGAGGAATTCAGCTACGACCGCAGCGTGCTCGTCTCGCGCGTGAAGCGACATTACGAGCTACTCGTGAACATGGGCCATCTGCACCCAGCTGCGGTTCAGAGCCCGCCGGAGCCAGCAGGGTGGTCGGACTCGGAGCTAAATGTGGATGCACTGCGGCAGCTGGGGCGGAACGAGACCGTGATAGACCTCCTGCGGCATATCCCGTATCCGCGGGCGGGCCCTCCCAGGAGTGGCGGCGACCGCGACGACGCCACCGTGTACTATGAAACGATGGCCCTGACCTACCTGCGCGACAGGTGGCGGCCGGAGAAAGCCGACGATGAGGATTGGCACCAGAAGCCGTTTTGTTTCCTTGGCCTGGCGCCGTTTGACGGGCCCATGCCGGCGCACCTCATCTCCTTGACGCACGACGAGGCGCAAGTAGGGACGATTTGGGTGGTTGATACGGAGCGAGGTTAGTCTGATATGCGACGAGGGCAGAGGAATGTTGATATGTCTCTGCTTTCGAAAGTATTGGCGTGTTGCTTACCTCCCTCCCCCCCCAGGATGCATCTACCCGCACGGCGATGACTATTACCTGTACGACGATGCGCCCCGGGATGCAGAGCAGAAGCCGTGGCTCGTCGCAAAGGCTGTCTCGTTCCAGACCTACTTTGACAAGATCTACAAAGAGATATCATCCCTGAAGCTTGTCCCGGCACCCGCAGCTGGGAATTTCGGACACGCTATATGTGCGCCGAAGGACCTGGGGGTCAAGGTAAGACTGTGGAGACGCCTGTTCCTGGCAGGCCCCTGTTTATGAAGTTCCGTATGACGGTGTTTATCTGACATGCTGCAGGCTATAAAAGGCCTGTATCACGAGTACGGCTGGCCGGACGCTTTCCGGAAGGAAGAGTTCCTCCGGGCTGCCGCAGCAGCTCGCAAGAGCTTCCTAGATGACAGGTATGACTGGTCAGATGTGGAGTAAACCTGGCTAAGCACGCAACATCTTGGGCTGACTACATTGGCTGGTTTGCACATTATTCCGCCCGTATTGACAGGCCCGCTCCGTATTCAAGAGCACTCGTGTATTAGTCGACGGCTTGTACGGCCCGGAAACTCAAGTTTGATCCCAACGACAAACAAGACGTCGACGTCGGATGCTTTTGTGGTAATTGGGTTGACTCAATACTCAATCACACCCGCAGATGGTCGCAGTCCGCACTGCAATTCCAATTCATAGCGTCTGGGAGATTATGCGGTAAGAGTCGATGGGGCAGGAAGAGTACTGTGCATGAATAAAATGCTTCTAAAACCGAACCAAGTGGCCATTTCGAGCTATCAACATGTCAAAAACTTCTTCTCCGCCGGAATGGAATGCTCTCTGGAACCGTTTCGCTCAAACTAGGGACCATTATATGTGGGAACACATTGCTGCCGGACGCCGCAGGTGGCGGGCTTAACAGATGCTTTGAAGCCTTGACCCGTGGCTCTTCGACCTCAGGATCCCAGCTCCGGTGACTGGAAGAGCTCTCTTCGTGAGCGTTCGGTTTCCCCTTTTCATTCACTGAAAGTGGCATGGTTACCAGTTGCAGATGCTGACCCGAACCTACGAGTTTCAACATTACCAAGAGCCACTGGAAAAGGGCCAGTGCCACAACGTTGGACACTTTCCAGACATTCTGAGCAGTACTTGAGCCGACAGACCCAAGGGATTTAATGGAAACGCTTTCATCGCTGCTGTCGTTTACGAGCGTCTCGTCGCCCGTGGAGATTTCGCTTTCAGTCGCTTTTGGCGACGTCAGGCAGTTGGCGGTTGCCGGCTGGTCGAGGTATTGCAGCAAATCTTCCAATCCCGAATCTCGCACCTCCTCCACTTCAATGGAATGCTGTTCTGTTGGTGGAGATACCTGCTCGAACGTTGCTGGTGTGGGCGGTGGCATCTCCACCGGGGTGAGCTCCAAGTTCTCCTTCTGCATGGCCATGTTCAGACCATGGGCGATGCCGTCAAGCTGTCTCTGGAAGGCAGTCGTCGACGAAGACAAGTCGATCTGGGTCAGCATCGAGTTGTCGGTGTCGCCAGACTTGGAGCAAAATCTTAGAAGTCTATGTTTGCTCTGCCGCATCTTGTTCTTGAGACGACCCTCGACTTCCACGCACATGGTCACCGGTCGTCCGCTGTGCTCAAATGCGAAGCCTGTATGGAAAATGTGGTGACGGAAAGGATTAATTTCCGTCTTACTTTCTTTGAGCTCCCATTCCAGAGACCTGAAGCCCTCTCCATCTTTGGCCCTCTTCACAGTCCCCTTGAATGTCCAGCTGTCGACGAGCTCTCTGGAAACATTGCGACGACTCCCCATACCCCCCAGCTCGAAGAAGCCCCCAGCCCCCAGCGTGGGCTCGAAAGCCTTCTCCTTCACTTCAGAAGCGACAATTTTCGGGCCCGTGAGAGACTGAGGCCCGAAGAACTCGGTCACCTGGACCGCATGTTCCGAGTTTAGCGACGTTCGTTGAATGTGTTTTCGGTCTCGTCTGCCGTTGTCGCCGACGTGATCTTGCTCGGTCAACGTGATCAGAACGCTGGCGTTACTAAGGGAGTGTCCCGGGGGCTGCTTAATGGTCATGTCGATGTAGACAATGCCGGCGGGGTGCCGATACGGTCCAAGGACACCCCATTGCGCCTTTCTCCAGTGGTATTTGCACTCAATCTCGACCTTGCCGATGGCGCCGGAACCCACGCAGAGATGGGATCCGCGAGCCGCCTCCTGGTTGAACCGCTCGAAATCCTGTCGGCCGAATCGGCGAACTCGAAGCTCGGGGCGAAATGACTGCTGCCTCGCAACTGGCTGTTGCGGAAGTATAACATCGGCCATGGCGGAGGAGCTCTGCGCAATTGAGGAGAGAGGTTGATGTTGTCGGGAAGTCAAATCAGGCTCTGGAGGCACGGCGAGAACAGGCTGAACACCCCCCCCGCACATCGTCAGGTGGCTGGCGGCCAGCTTTGGAGGCCTTCAATGTCGTGCATGCATGAAGGCGGTGCCTGGAATTGACGTGCATACAGGGGCGCCTATTGGCTTCCTCGCCTTGGTGTGGTCCTTCGGTGTGGCCAGGTTGTCAGCTGTAGGAGTAGTCATGCAAGCTGCTGTGCGGCGCAGTTGGCCCACACCCTCTCGTTCTCTTCTTTCTTATTTTCTCCCCAATTCTGTCACGGATCTCAATATTTTCTATGCCTGTATGTGACACCGTCTTCACAAGAGTCTATTCTATTATAGTTGTTGGGAAACAGCTCCACAAGACTCTCCTTCATCATGGATGCCTCATCTCCCACAAAGCAAGACCTGGCCGCACAAGGGGGCCCAACAACACATGAGCAGCCCAAGGAGAGTCAGAGAAATCGCCAACAAACTGGCGCCCGTCAAACCGCACTTCACAACCGGAGAGAGGAGGAAAAAAGTCGGCCGCGGGGGAATTTGTCATTTCTTGAACAGGGCAAAGAACGCGACCGAGACATCGTCGTTGCACCAAAATCCGAGCGAGATTTGAAGGAACCATCTTTGCCAGAACCGGCAAGACCAGCAAGAGTCCACCGACTTCCCTCACAGGAACGGACGATGCCTCCTCTTGGAGGAAATAGCAGATCAACAAGGTACGACGGAGGTTATGCAAGCAATAGCAGCTCTGCGAGTCATTTTCCTGGCAACTATGAGAGCGACTGGGATGAGTTGAGCGACTATGCTTCTCGCACCCCACCTAGAAAGACAACGCCGCTACACCAGCAGCCTTATATCCCATCTGCGAAGACAACGCAGCAGTACCAGCAGTATTACGTCCCACCTACAAACACAGCGCAGCAGTCCCGGCAGGCTCTTATTCCATCTACAAACACAACGCAGAGGTACCAGCAGGATTTGGAACCTGACCAATCCCCTCGACAGACACAGCCAATTACCGCAATCAGTGTTCAGGTCAATCCTCAGAATCCTCAGGATATCACAATTCAATCGGAGCTCGATGCGACTGATGACCTGGAAGAAGAGTTGGAAGAGTACTCAAGACTTGTGAGACTAGGTCGTTTCCAAGCTGCTCAGAGACAATTCAACAACCACCTAATGCATTTCGTTGACAACCCATACGTATTGGACCAGTATTGCTCGGGTATTTTGGCAATGTCGGACTTTCACAATCTTTCCCAAATTGGAGAAAAGTACGCACTGGGACCTCGTCCAGGAATCGTCCAAATTAATACATACATGCTTTTGTCCCGAGCCGGAAAACTCGGCGGAGTGAGTATTCTATCTGAGAAGGCAACACAAGAGCCACCAGACTGGCTGGGCTGTATCAAGAAGATACGAGAACGCTGGCCTAAGCTGGACGCCACGGAAGTAAGTGACTACAAACGGACACCGGGAAGAACCTGTCGGCTGACTTCAACAAGCTCAAAGTGATACTTGCAGGATTGTGCACCAAGGACGGCGTCGAAAATTTTAGGACCAAGGAAATTGCTGAAGTCTACCTACATCTGCGGGCTGGAGGCAGAATTTGGGACTTCAAAGATTTGCTTGAGCAATTCCTAGAGAGAACGAAGCGTTCCGTTGGCGAGACATTGGAACTCCTGCTTCAGTACCATGATGTTGACACCGAAAGGAACCTCGTCAAAATGATTGAGATGATCGAAGAGGACTGGGGTACATGTGAGGCAGACGATGTATCCTCGTTTGCTCTACTAGAAATATTCACGACACTAGCTCTGGCATCAATGAGCCAGTCTATGGACATCACTCTGGTCAAGGCAATATTCCAAATTGCCAAAAACCATGCCCAGGACATTCTTGAACTGAAGCCCTCCAACTCAAAATCTCGACCATATCTTCGATGGATTGTATCGAAAGTCTTGCTGGAGCAATACGGCGACCCGAATATCACCGGGTTCTTCGCGCTTGCACGACATCTCAAAAACTTTCCCGGAAGCCATTTCAGTCCAAACGTTACCCTGCCCCTACAAGGCATGATTATGTACGCACCGAAAGAGAACGAAGCCCCTGAGTGGCAGCCTGACCCGTCTACTACGGCCGGGCACGACGGGGCTCTTTGGACAGTCCTAGGGGCCGCAAGAGAGCTAGGAGACATAGAATTGCAAGCAACATGTCTGCAACTACTAATTTACCATCATCCAGAACCCCAGAGCCTGCTGGACTTGCTTTGCGATCTATGGCATTCAGTTGGAAAGCAGATGGGGTACCTGGAAACCCATCTGTACCGTTACATACCGAAAGGTTCGAAGACACCCGAAAAGCGCGACAGCATTCGCCGGCAAATTCTTCTCTCTGGTGAACTTTCCTCTGGGGGAACAGTGTCGCACACGCAATACATGGTCCTCAGAGCTTTGACACCAAGGCATCACGAGAAGGCTTTATACCTAGAAAGAGCACGAGAAGCCCTTCCTTTGACGGATCATGCACCTATATTGCAACAGGATACGGAAATGCCTGACGTGAAGACGGCGGGACGACCCCCGCCAACTAGGAGATTCCCTATGATACCCAGTTATAGGAGGTCAATAACACCCACCGTTTCCAACGAAAAGAGTAAAAAGCTATTAGAGCCGAATGCAGGAATGAAAAGGGGCAGTAGGGAATCCAAAGAAGCTCATCTACAGACAGGCCCTAGCAATGAAGGCAAAGAGACAACGCCCCCCAAATCCAGGCCATCAAATGTAGCACTCGGCAAACCAGATCAAGAGCAAGAAGGAAGGTTGAGAGACCGTTTCATATTATGGGACGTCAAACATAAAGCCCGACAAGAGAAGCGTGATGATGCGGATGTTACTGAGAAGAAGCCTCATGATCGCTCAAAGGGGAAGGATGATAAAAGCCAGGAACGTTCGCAGGTCAACGAACGATCAATATGAGTATATGACTAAATCCGCTTTTGTGGGCGAAGTGTCTAAAATTTGTATCACTTGATCCGTTGTCAGCGCTTATTAATTATTCGGTCCCAAAAAGGGGTTTATCTGGTCGGTCGGGAAGATGAAGGATCTGTGATCACAGGCGGGTTATTGGCTTAGAAACCGTGCGTTGTGAACGTATATACTTCTTTTACTGAGCAGAACTAGATGTCGCAATAGGGTTGAACTCGAAGACCTAACACTACCTAGTTGATCTTATCTAACTCCGACCTAGATATCTTCTTAAGTCGTTTGGTCTGGCTTAATTATTTGGTTAATGGGCTTAGAAGGCGAAGTGGCATAGTTCTCTTGGTAGCCGTTCCGGCTCCGGAAGGGGAAAGAAAATACAGCAGGGAGCCGAGCGAATAGCACAGTGGCATCGTGAGACCACGCGAACGAGTAACAAAGCAGCGCAAACGAACGCATGTAAATCAAGTGACTTGGGAATTTTTTGAAAAGTCCGGGCGGGTACGACGATGTTATTGCACTGGTATGTCCGGTTTCCGATCTATGGGTGCCCATTAATGTCGGGTTACCATTTCATTGTTGTTTGTTGTTGGAGGAGAAATAGAGACTAGTTCCATTGAGCATTATCCAAGTCATCAACATGTGACCAGCTCTTGTTCTTAAACATAGTCACGGACTCTATCCTCAGTCCATTCCCAGAACAAAGCTCCCAGGCCGGTTCCGCTTTGGCTTGGGGACTTCATCGACGCTGCGATATCTTTCCTTGGCTCCCCCATCTTCCCCCAAGGTATGACTTGATTATGTCAGCTTCAGTGCGATTTTGAGTAAAATACTCAGAATGCCGCATCACTTACTAAATCCTCCATTGTCTTTCTCTGAAACATCTTTCGAAAGCCCCGCAAAAAGCTCTGTGTAAGCACCATAGATAGGCTCCTGCAGAACCAGGTTCGCAAAAAACATCTGATATCGCGGCATGTCCTTGCAGAGATCGGTTTTGAGGTTCCCCGGGTCCAAGGACTGTGTTGTTTCACCATTAGCTGGTGGGCCTCATTGGTCAAATGAGTGTTGCGTGAGGAAGACTCACCAGACTCAGAACTCCGTCCGCCTTGTGTCGGTTGGCGTACTCGGCTGCATACAGGATGTTCCCAGCTTTACTGACACCGTATCGATGCCAACGGCCTTTGCTGACGTGATAATCGAGGTTGTCGAGTTCAACGCCACCGGGTGGTGAGAAACGCTCCGCCGCCGACGATGACACCCATATGACTCTGACGCTCCATGGGTCGCTGGATTCTGCCGTCCGAACTAATAGGGGATTCAGTAGTTTTGTAAAGAGAAATGGGCCTATACAGTTGACTCCAAGCTGCAGATCGTGATTTTGCGCCGTCGTCAAGGTCTCGGGAGGAATCATGACACCGGCATTGTTCCACAGAATGTCGAGCCTCGATTCTATGCTCAAGAAATGCTGGGCCGCGGCTTTAACTTTGTTGAGGTCGGTGAGGTCTAGCTCAAGGAAGCAAAGTTCGCCCGACGAGCTGGGATGTCGTTGGGTGATCGCGTCGATACACTGCTGAGCCTTGGCCGCAGATCGTGCAGCTACGTAGACCTTGGCATTGTGAGAGTACAAGATTTCAACCAGCTCAAGTCCAACTCCAGAAGAAGATCCCGTTACTAGGAACACCTATTTGATGCTCAAGCATTAACTCTTGCTTATGATGCAGGATCCTGCCAGAACGTGCAATTACCTTGCCAGATTGGTCGGGAAGGTTCTTCTCTGTCAAAGTCGGCCCATTATTACCGCCGAGAAATGAGAAGGGCATGGTGTCGTTTCTGAGATTAATATCTCTGTGAGTTGACGAAAGTTGTGATTGTGGTCAATGGAAAGATGATAAAGGGTTAATGATGAGAGGATATTCGGATCCTTTATGAACCAATTATTTGTTCGACTATGTCCGTAAGCCTAGGTGCCGCTTTCGGTTATTGCCTAGCACTAAAAGTAAAGCAAGGTATTCTGGCATGGGCAGTCTTGGAATCACTGCAATACGCATCGCGAATACGAACCCAAATGGGGCGCTAGGCATCTCGGTAAGTACCCAGGTTGCCGAAGCTAACGAATCCTAAGTGCATAGCTAGCTTAGCATGAGCGCTTGACTCACTTTAGTTGGCTTGTGTACCGAATCCACGAGGTTCGCCACATTAAAGTAGAAATGAACTTTCAGACGTAGACATTGAACAAGGTAAGCTAAGACTGGAGTGCCCAAAGTCAGATTGGCCTAGCAAATATAGCAAGCCACACCAGTAACGCGGCCTTTTCAATGCAGCTTACTAAGATGTGCACCTGTTTAAGATAAATAAAGCAGAACGCAAGATTGGTTTCATAATTCTTAGACAGGCGTAACACTAAAGAAAATATGCTTCCTTTTGGGCTAGTTTCTGCCTTCAGTTTTACTCCACCTGATCCTTGAAGAACACCATAACAACCCCCTGGTGGACCCCTTTTGCAATTCCTTTCAGTTCTGCATGTGCCGCACACCCATTGTCGTAATAGTCCATGTCCTCCCTGGACGCAAATGTAGACACAGCTGCTATTGTAAAGCCTTGGGCTCTCTGATCTGCAACTGCTGGACCAGCCTTAACGGAAATGATATACGATTTCCCATCCTGCAGATGGTCAAATCTGGTCTATTGCAATCCAGCAAGCGACTTATTGCGGCAGTCGTGATTCTCATGCATTGGGCAGGGTTGTAAAGTGAACTCACTTTTAGAGCCTTTCGAGGCATTTGACGGTATAGTGCTAGCACTTTGTTCTGGTCTTGTTCGTCGGGGATCTTGAAAAGAGTGACTCTAGTGATTCTTTCAGTCATTTTAAACGATTTGCTGTTTGGGGCTCAACAGAATGTCCGATTCAGAGGGGCGTCAGAATTTAGCTGTTTTAGCGAAGAACGAAACGCTACCAACTTTCACAGGGGCGCAACGGTTTCGACCTCGTGAGATTTATAAATAAATCATTGTTGTGAAAAGTCAGCATGGGGTTATTTCGTCCACCCAGGCATTGGTATGGCATGCTTGAGCTCCGCCTTGCGTAAGAGAGGGGTTGCTTGAGTTCCGATGTCTCGGAACCAAACCTCGGATTCTCGGAACCAATTGACTCTATCGCCTGTCTCATATCAGATTGTATGAACTGGAAATGAGGCTCTTTAATACCAGGAAGCGAGCTGCAAACATGAAGGACCTTGGATGAACGCCAATTTTTTTGCATCTTACATTTTGCCCAGCATGAAATCCTGGCTCCCCATCCCACCTCGGTCACACTTCTCCCTGTTGAATATCCCCTTTGGAGTAATATCCAGCAAAGAAAAACAAGCACACCGGCCTGCCATTGCCATTGGAAGTCATGTTCTCGACCTCGACGCTTTCGCTGCAGGAGGTGGCTTCGAAAAAGCTACGAATGTGTCATCTGAGCAGTTAAGGGCGTTTTCGCAGCCTACCTTGAATGCCTTCGCCGAGCTTGGACGGCCACTTCATCGCGCAGTCCGCTTATACTTGCAAGAGGTGTTTCTCGACAACACGCCCCATCCCGAAGTTCTCAAGAAGAATGAAGCCCTAAAGGAGGCTTCCCTCAAGCCTATTTCTGAGGTCTTTTTGCATCTCCCATTTGCCATTGGGGATTACACCGATTTCTTTGCTGGGCGAAACCACGCGCACAACGTTGGTGTTCTCTTTCGCGGACCAGCCAATGCTCTCCAGCCAAACTACAGTCATCTGCCGGTCGCATACCATGGCCGTGCTAGCTCCGTTGTTGTCTCAGGAACACCGCTTCGGAGACCTTGGGGACAGGCGCTACCAGTGCCTGGTGCGACGGAGCCTGTTTTCCGACCATGTGCACGCCTTGACATTGAGCTTGAAATGGGCATGTTCATAAGCCTACCTAACAGTCTCGGCCGTCCGGTATCTGTGAACGACGCTGACGAGCATATCTTTGGCTATGTATTGATGAATGACTGGAGCGCGAGAGACATCCAGCAGTGGGAATACGTGCCACTTGGACCGTTCAACGCGAAGAACTTTGGAACAACCATCAGTCCCTGGGTCGTCCTTGCGGACGCACTGGAGCCTTTCCGAACCAAGGGGCTTGAAAATGACGTCAAGTTGCAGCAATACTTGCGAGAAGATCGATATGATAATGTGTTAGACATTAAACTACAGGTTTCACTGTCTCGTAAGTTGGCTCCCAATAAGTTTATAGTAACAGAGTATAAAATACGTGAAGGAAAAACAAAGAACTGACATCATAACCGCTTCGCTACAAATATAGCTTCAGGAGGCGAAGAAACAATTATCACTCAAACCTCCGCCAAAAACCTCCTCTGGTCATGGCCGCAAATGGTAGCTCACCATTCAATCTCTGGCTGCAACCTTCGACCCGGAGACCTATTTGGATCGGGCACTATTTCGGGTATCGAGCCAGGCACACAGGGTAGCTTGCTGGAACAATCGCAAGGCGGAAAGACTACAATCAAACTGAGTGGTGGCCAAGAACGTAAATTCATTGAAGATGGTGACACAGTTGTTATTCGTGGTTGGGCAGGAGAGCTAGATGGCGATCTTGTAGGCTTTGGAGAATGTGTTGGCCAAATCCTGCCCCCTTTGTCGTGGTAAAGACGGACTAGCAAGTTAATTCGAAGAAATTTGAGGGTTTGTCCCTTGGGAGCCTGAATGATGGCTAGAGCTCATATCATTTGATTTCTCAGTTGTTCAATGGACGGTTTGAAGCAACAAATGTCTCAAAAAGGCATGAGAAAAGTGATGCCCTTACGTCGCATCACAGAAGAGCCAGTACTGCCAGAATGGAGTAGAATCACTGAAAATAGACATGGCCATACCCGAATAAAAAGAATGCTGCATCTGAGTAAAAATTCTGCCTCCACAATGTTCAAGTCATACTCTAGCGGTCTTAGTCCATTGAGCCTCACCTCCATGGTCCCATACTGAGCAGCATGTAACTATGGCCGGACTGTATGGCGCATGCCCAAAACCAGAAACGATTCTAAAGGATGACTTTACAAAAGGCGATGACTTTGGAAAACGCATCACACAATGATAATATCAAAAGGACATGGCTATTTTCATCCACCAAAGCCCGGGTTCTTTGTTCTGGGTACGCTGGCCTGCCCCTTTTCACATCTCGCTTGGAGGTTCGGATTCTCGGAGGTATCAAGTTCAGTGATGCTTCAACTGTCAAGATTGAAGCCCCTTAATCCTTGGTGGCGGTTTGCCGAACCTCGGAAATATTTGTGTTCCGCAGTTCCGAAGCGCCGCAACTCTCTATTTCCGTCCTTTGCACCGGAGCTCCGAAGAAACGAAAGAGCACTGCCGTGGCTTTATTCCGCGGCTAATGATTCCATTAGACTTTGCCAAACCCAAAAATTGGGCTCAGTTAGCATGGAGTTTGCCACTGCGCACATGAGTTCTATGGCCTAGCCAGGGATAGCCCACGTGGCACGCCAATCGTACCATGTTCATGTAAAGGAGCGGTTATTCGTGAACCGAGAGCTGGTATGATTTATATCCATCGAATTGGTATGTCTGATTGAGTTCCAACTGTAAAATATTCGTCTACAATCGACATTTGCAGAGCCTCGCCTCGAACGAACACAACCGACAGTAATAATATCAAGCTACTCATCTCACGCTCAATAATTCCTCTATAAGCGACCATGCCTGTGACAAAATTCTCAACCGAAGAGAAATACCAGTACCTGAATGGGTTTGGATCTTTCCATGAGTATGTTTCCAAGCCCATGGTCTCATCACCGGTATACTGACCATGAGATCCCTAGATCAGAGGCCTTAAAGGGTGCTTTACCAGTTGGTTCCAACTCTCCGCAGAAGGCACCATTTGGCTTGTATGCGGAGAAATTATCGGGCACGGCGTTTACGGCACCCCGGCATGAGAATCTCCAGACGTGGCTCTACCGCATCATTCCTTCAGCAGCTCATTCTTCCTTTGAGCCACTGATGCAGAATAAACCAGAGCCTGAAGGAAAGTTGCACCAGATCCCAAACCAGCTGCGGTGGGACCCATTCGACATCGATAATCAAACAGACTGGATCAACGGCCTAAGACTGATCGGTGGCGCCGGTGACCCCGCCATGAAAACGGGGCTCGGCATCTTTATCTTTGCTGCTGGACGGAGTATGGACTCCCATGTTGCCATGTACTCCTCAGACGGCGACATGTTGATCGTTCTTCAGCATGGTGTTCTTGATATCAAGACAGAATTGGGAAACATACTCGTCCGTCCCAATGAGATTGCGGTTATTCCACGAGGGATAAAATACCAGGTTCGTCTTCCGGAGGGTCCTGTTCGAGGATACATTCTCGAGCTGTACCAGGGCCATTTCATCCTGCCAGAACTGGGCCCAATAGGATCAAACTGCCTGGCAAATCCACGAGACTTTCAAGTTCCAATTGCTGCATTTGATGAGGATGCGACTCAATGGTCGATTGTCAACAAATTCAACGGAAATTTCTTCATTGCAACACAGAACCACACCCCATTTGACGTCGTGGCCTGGCACGGGCGATACTACCCATACAAGTACGATTTAGGCCGCTTCTCCGTCATTGGTAGTATCTCTTTCGATCATCCAGACCCATCAATCTACACAGTCCTCACGGGTCCTTCGGATCACCCAGGAACAGCCGTTGCCGACTTTGTTATCTTTCCACCTCGATGGCTTGTACAAGAAGATACTTTTAGGCCTCCCTGGTATCACCGCAATACCATGTCTGAGTTCATGGGCCTCATTTGCGGCGACTACGATGCGAAGACGGGAGGCGGCTTTCGACCCGCTGGGGCAAGCTTGCACAATGTCATGTCAGCTCATGGGCCTGATGCCAACACATTCGAGCGTGCCTCCAACGCTGACCTGAAGCCACAAAAGATTGGCGAGGGAAGCATGGCTTTTATGTTCGAGAGTGCTTTGATGATTGGGGTAACAGACTGGGGCCTCGAGACGTGTCAAAAGGTTCAAAAGGGTTACAGCGAAGAGAGTTGGACCGGTTTGGTATCGCATTTTAAGAGGCCAGAATGAAATTTCAAACATGGAATGCATAAGGTGTACAATGATTTGCCAAAAACATTTCAGCATTTGGACAAAGCATAACGTTTGCTTTTTATACCGATAAGAAATTGTAAGATTGTCCATCCTATTATTATTGCTCCAAATAGAATACGACAAATTTGCCATCCATCAGTTACATTGTGGCATCGAGTGACAGACGTGTGGCGCAGCGGTCCCTCGCGACAATCTGTCAACCCTAGCATCCCAAACCACAAGCCGAGACCAATGCCTTGTAGAGACAAGAGTTCCACCGGAGAATAAGGTTGTGTCGCCTAAAGAGAGCAACTGACGGAATACACCCAGCCGATCGGGCTGTTTCGGCATCCAGACGAGCCGTTACCGGCCCCAACCTGGTATTGTGCCGCGCTTCCTTGGCAGTTCGATTGTGTGTAGACTTCGCATTGAAAATAGCTGTTGCTCACGTCGACGAAGTTGTAGGACGCATAGCCCGTGGGGAGGTTGACGCACACGTTGAGGCCCAAGTTGTAGTGGATTAGCTCCGTGCGGGCCTCCTCGCAATAGTTCGTGCTGCCCCTGAGCGTGTACGCCGAGGCGATACTGACAGGTGCCAAGAGGGCGAGGAAGGTTGTGAGCTGCATTTTTGCTGAGTGATGAATGCGTCAAGCGGTTATGACTGATTCGCTGATGAGGTTTGAGGTTGGGGTTATTGATGATTGAGTAGAGCTTTCAATGAGGTGATGAGTACAGTTGGGCTTCAAAGGGAGACGAAGACAGTTTTTATATGTTTATTCAGTCATCAAACTCCTTGATCTCATCATACTTGCGACCTTGACGGAACAAGCCGGCAAGCCAAGAGACGGCTGCCGGCCTCTTGCATCGTGAGCGGTGAATCCCGCCCAACAATCTTCAATGAGAGCTGCAAACTATTGGACTGGATGCAGGTGATTGAATAAGCAGATATTAATGTCATATGACAAATAGGTATAAAACATGGGTCTCTAAATAAGCACAAGACGGAGTTGCGGTTTTCCCTCATATTCTGGTTGCCAAGTCGGTCTCGGGCCCATATCTTGTGGACCTTGCCAAGTATGTCGCTGAGTGAGCATACTCGACAAGGCTTCTCAAGCCCGGTGTTACTTGCTATGTATAGCGCACCACTCGAGTGTTGTAGATAGGGAGCCTGTGGGTCAGAAACGCAAGGATCTCTTGAGCGGAATATAGCGGCTTCTTCGCAGACGAAGCAGCCTTCCGTTGCTTGCATAAAAGCCCCAAAGATTCGCCCAAGGCGATCATGATAGTTACTCTCCCTCCACTACTTTCTTACGCAGCATATCCTCTCTTACTCTTCACAATCAAGCAATAACACTGCAAAAATGGCATCATTCACCCGTTTAATCCTTCTCGCAACGACGCTTGTCGGTCTTGCACTTGCTGCTCCCGTCGAATCTTCCCCGTCGGTCTCTGTTAAACTCATCAGCGCGGATGAGGTCGGTCCTTTCACGGAAATTATAACCGCGGTGGTTGAAGAGATTGCCGTTTAAAGATATTGGCGGCTTTAATTTTTCTCTAGTATGTCTTTGCAGGTTCTGAACTGTCGGGGGCTTGAACAAAAGGCTAATTCGATCCTTTTCCCTTTGTTAGCTGGTTATGCGGTATTATTAGGTCGCGTGGTGGCTAGGGGCGTGAGTGATGGCTTTACACAGAGAAAATTAGCCATGCGATAACCATATCTGGGAAGAATGATCTAAATAAAAAGGCTCATCTTCTCTACATATCAAATTCAGCTAGCTCTGCCCTATAGCCAAAACCCTTGCGATATGACAAACTCACGCCGAATTCCTGTGACACTAAAGTGGGGGCACCGAGTCGTGATTAATTTGCTCTCGAGAGTGACCGGCCTTTTTGCCTATTCAATCAAGTCTCTTGTTACTGATTTCTTAAAGTCCAAGCTTGTTTCCAGGCCCTTTTGTGGTATTCTCTCCTTAGCCACGTATCCAACACGATGCCATGCCAGCAGCTGATGTCCTGTCAGGATGATGGACGCTAGGGCGTAATTGATATGCACGTTGCCCCCGGGCCGTCCCGTGGCGCTACCAGGCTAATAGTCGGCAGTCGCCTCGTATCCGGCAGATATCGCCCAAAAAGAGACTCTGACCCAGATGCACAGGAAGGAAATTGATGGCGACTCTGAAGGGCCTCACACGTCAATATCACATTGTGTGTGTTCCTTTCGATAAAGTATGGTATGAAAACCATTTGCGGCTAGCCCAACTTCTGTTGCCGATGGCAAATTCCTCGCTGGTTCTCATTTTACGAATTTTTCGAAGACTACAATGTCCCTTGGCTCCGACTTGCCGACAACTATCAATTATACTGATGTTGATGAAACCAGATCCAACCGGGATAGATCGGCATCTGTAAACCCCGAGATCTGTGATGATCCGGCAGAGGCAAATCGTGACCTGGCAGCTTTCAATGGACCGAAGAATTAGGATGACCAACACTGGATGCGCAAGAAGAAATCCCGGGCAACAGCAACTTAAAGCTTCCGAATAGTGTGAAGTACAAGAAACAAGTGGACAGAAGCGACGATTAGTTGTACTCGATGGAGAAGCTCTCAGTGAAAAAGATGACGGAGAGCACCACAGCATACCAGCTGCGAGGTAAACTCAATGAACTATCTGCTTCAAAGATTCATGGAATATTTGCTCAAAATATCAGCGGAGGATTAGTGGCACTGCCTGTGTCTTGCCTAGGCAAGGACTTGCTGTGAACATAAGTACGGAATGTGGAACATGTAGTTTGAAGCTTCTATTGTCACTAGTTAAAAATAATATTTCCTAACGGAAGGCGTGTACAAACCATCCCCAGCAACTGGATTTCCCGACCTGTTAGATCTTTCCATCAGCTCCAGACCCTGTCGCCCAAAAATGGCATTATCCTCATCATAACTGTTAAAGTCCGTTGTCAATATCTTGAATAGCATTGGCACGAGCCACAATTGAAACACCTGTCTCTCTTCAAGTAAAGTCTGTTTTCCTCACATGGGAAGAGGCGATTCTACTTGTCTCTTGCAGGCGCGAAGGTCGCCGTGGTTTGGCCCTTAGATTCCACTCCGAGTTCGGTATCGGTGTACAGTTTCATAGGTGGCTTATATAATGCATCCCCTGATTCATGCCTGGCACATTCATCGAAGGGGATTCAGGCCAGCATACAAACTCGAAATAGGCAACTCGGTGATGAGAGGGGATTGAACCATTCGTGCCACTCGGAATAGAAGCAATTCCGCTCGGAATGCACCCCGCATTCTTGGAAGCTATCCTGGTATCCCATGCGGGGTCATACACCTCACTTGCAGCGGCAAATTTGGGGAACGCGGGGAATTAGCGTTTCTGATAGTTAATGGATCTGTTCCGAGAGGTACGCATCGGAGTGGAATGCCGAGTAAGGATAGTACCGATGAGACCCGATCGCATTACATCTGATGCTCAGGCAGACTGCCTTGAGGCCGGATAAGCACGGCAGAGTGTGCCGCTTCGTATATCATGGCCTCGGTGCTAGTACCTGGCAAAATTGAGTACAGAGCAAAGGGAACCCATCTACTATTTTCGTTCCGTGAACCAAGAGACAACACTACAGCACCATGGCCATCACAACTACCATCTTTTCCTTCAAAAATATGATTTTAAATCATGTTATGCAGTCCAATGCTATAGCCATTTTTCTCATACCCCTCATATACGTCATCATCAACGAGATCATCCGTACGAAAGCTCGGATAGCGAAGCTAGATGGCCCTCGAGGCCTGCCATTAATCGGTAATCTGTGGGACATTCGGGTCAACGCGGCAGAGCAGTATCGTAACTGGGCCAAAAGATTTGGATCTGTCTATCAAATTCAATTAGGGAATGTCCCCGTCGTGGTTGTGAACTCTGCCGCCGCAGCCAAGGCCCTATTTGGGCAGAATGCCCAGGCTCTGAGTTCGCGTCCGGAGTTCTATACTTTCCACAAGGTGAGCGAATACCAAACTTTCCGGCTTGTCCGTTTGAAATTCAAGGAATGTCACTGACAGGAATGGACTAGGTCCTCTCAGATACATCGGGCACAACTATCGGCACATCCCCCTATAGTGATTCTCTAAAGCGTCGCCGCAAGGGCGCTGCTTCGGCCCTGAATCGACCCTCTGTAGCGACCTATGTGCCGCATCTCGATGTAGAATCGCGAGACTTTATCAAGGAGTTGTATGAGTACGGAAAAGCCGGCCAGACTCCTGTCGATCCTATGCCTATGATCCAGCGCTTATCTCTGTCTCTTGCCCTGACTTTAAACTGGGGGATTCGCATGAGCAGCCAAAAAGACGGTCTCTTCAAGGAGATTACTCACGTCGAGGAGGAAATTAGCCGCTTCCGATCAACCACTGGAAATCTTCAGGATTACATTCCTTTGCTCCGCCTGAACCCAATCAACACACACTCAACAAAGGCACGGGATATGCGGAACCGACGCGACGTCTACTTGACTGCTTTAAACAAAGGCCTGGACGATCGTATGGCCAACGGCACGCACAAACCCTGTATTCAGGCCAACGTGATTTTGGACAAGGATGCAAAGCTCAATCAGGCAGAGCTGACCTCTATCAGTCTGACGATGCTGTCGGGAGGACTCGACACCATAACGACCCAGGTAGCTTGGACAATCGCCATGCTGGCCCAGCGACCAGATATTCAAGACAAGGCTGTTGCAGCTATCCGGGAATTCTACAACGAGAAGCAGCCTATGTGCGATGCTGAGGATGACCAACAATGTCGATACATTGTCGCACTTGTGCGTGAGTCGCTGAGGTACTACACTGTCCTTAGACTCGCTCTTCCTCGAGCTTCTGTTCGTGATGTTCCTTACGGACAGACGGTGATTCCTAAGGGATCTGTAATCTTCCTCAACGCATGGGCGTGCAACATGGGTATGTAATCCAATCATCTAACGCTGTTGGTAGTATTCTTCTCGCGAAAAGAGGAAATGGCTAATTCATGATAGATTCCGACGTTTGGACCGATCCCGAAGCTTTTCGTCCCGAGAGATGGATGGAACAGCCGGACGCGCCTCTATTCACGTACGGCGTTGGATACCGCATGTGTGCTGGCTCTCTGCTGGCCAATCGTGAATTGTACCTAGTGTACATGAGGCTCCTCAACAGCTTTGTAATTGAGAAACACGACGACGTGGATCATCATCCGATTTCAGGGAATGCTGATCCCACCTCCCTCGTTGCGATGCCTAGGCCTTACAAAGCGAGGTTTGTGCCACGGGATATTGACACATTGGGCGTTGCTATCAAGACAACAGAATGATGATTGAGTAGCTTCGTCAGAATATCAACGCATGGCTTTAAACTGAGATGATCACAAGAGTGTATGAAGTGGGTAGCTGAATCAAGTTAACGGAAACACAAAGAGGGAGCAAATAACCAGTATATTATTCAGACATCTCCATATTCAAAGTATGTTGACCAACATATTTTACTTTCAACAAATACTGAATCTATTGCAATGCATTTCTGTCTTTCTAAAACTATGTCTAGTTCAAAATTTCAAGTATATAAAACATCCTTCCCAGAGGACTTCTTAAGATACTAAAGCCAAGCAAATCCAATGCATTACTAGCTGGGTAGTTGAATTTAACTAGATATACTTTTCAAACTGCTATGTAGATGATTGATCATCATGTTTACTTTAAAAATTCACTTAAATAAGACCCCAGAAGTGCCGCGAAATTTCTTCCTCTCCCGAAAAGAGAGGTTCATGCTCATTCCCCTCTAGGCATTCCTCCATTCCGTTGGCCCATGCCTCATCGTTCTGGCCAAAAGCATCGAACAAGAACATCAATTCATTGCTGAGCGCGAAGGCGTCTGGAGCAGCCGCGCCAAAATTCGTATTCTGTCTCATTGGTAAGGCTGGAGGCAGGCTGCTAAACCCCGATGCCGTTGCGGCCGGCGGCCCGGACTCTGGCTCTTGGACCACCGCTTCCACGGCGCAAGAAGCTTCAGATGGGTTGTTTTCCACCTGTTTTGTATTGAGGACGCCTCTTCGAATCGCGACATCATCGCTGCGGAGACCCATCCGATGGGCTAGAGGCAGCAGTCCACGTATGCTCTTCCAAAGCCTGCGGCTGGCTGTACCATGCCGGGAGAAGCCCTTGACAAGTCCCACGGTAGCAAGAAAGCTATCTCTGCATGGTTCAGCGAACATTCGGGAACCATGGCATACTGCGAGAAAGATGACGGCCAGGGCGCTAAGAAGAAAATAATTGAAAGCGCTCTGCTGTCGCTCATATATGTCGCTAGTTTCGCTCAGATGAACCAAGACAGATATGCTATCAATAGCTATATCCACGACTAGTCGGGCCTTTTCTATATCAGCATCAATACTAGCGGGGCTAATGACGTGATGCCGGTGTATCAAGGTACGGATATGATTGCCCCGTAGATAAAGCAGGGCACGTAGTCGTTGGATCGCTCGCGGTTGAATTGTTGAGACATTTTCGAGTCGCGGGCGACGTAGTTGTAGATTTGGGGGTATCGAGCTAAGCCAGCTTTGTGCCGTAAAATCAAGGAATGCGACTGTGTCCTTAGGTATAGACTGTGATGGCGCACTGAAAGGAGGTAACGCGTCCCACGCTTTAGAGCACAGTCGGCCGTAACCGATCAAGCAACGGAGGTATTGAAAGTCTTCGGGCTAATAATCGAGTCAGCGGCATGAACTCAGTAATGGAATAATAAGCTGGATGGAATTCGGAAACAAAACATGAGAAAATGGTTTCCTTTTCCAGGGAATTCAATGAGTGGACGGCCAAATAACATACCGGTTCAGGTAAGTTTGGATCAATATCACGGTCGAAAAGGGCGAATGACAGACTCGTCCCAAAACTCCAACGCCGGTCCAGTACGTATACACACCAGAACACACGAACCGCCAAACCGCGGACATTTGGGTCGGGGAAGTTGTCGACGAGACTCAGATTCTGATGCAGACCCATCTCCAAGGCCGCTCGTGCAGCAATTCCAATATTCCTCCAAGCAAGGAGCTCTTCATCCGAGAAGAAGTAGTATATACTCTGCTTTTATGTCAACCTTTTTGAGCCTTAAAAACTGCAGAAGCGGCAAAACCTACGATCATGGCCATAATCTGAATGACTTGAAGATCGGCCTCTGCATCAATAGATAACTGGTAGATGATATGCTTGATAGGCTCGACGAGTTTGTTACTTGCGTGGTTCTTACCATGTGCCTCAACGACCATGCTGATCGCTATGGCAATCTTTGCTAGGATGACGTCCTTGATTCCCACGATACCAGATGAAACAGATGATATAGTATCTCCTGCCGTGACGTACGTACGTATGTCAGATGCTTTCGAGATCAGCTCTCCCGTATCAATAAAAGGATAAACGACTTCGACTTCCTCCTGAAAGACTTCGAGAAGACGCACGAATTCCTCCAAAGGCATAGTGAGGAGTACATCTGTTCCGGGCGCCCACTGAGATGGCTCGGACCGTTCAGGAGTTGGATATCGAGTTGGTGCAAGGTACTCGCTAACCCCAATTGTGACTGGGTCTTGAGCCGAGATTCCCATCCTTGTTAACGATGTCTCGGCAACTTTTAAAGTAAAGGCAGACCTAGTTGGCCCGACAAATTGGGGCTGTTTTGGTTCTTGCTCTCCATGGACAGATGGGTTCTCATGGAGGGATACGAGTTCATGGGAACATGGAGAAGTTGACGCCGCTGGACGAGATTTGTCCGCAGCTAACTTTTCGACAGTGTTTGCTAGAGAAGCCACTTGTCCTCTGAGCATAGAGAGCTCGCTTCTGATATCACTGCTTGATTGACTGAGAAAGAACATTAGTGTCTAGTTCCATTGGACTGGAGATAGCCCTTCACCTGTTTTGCCTTGGTTTTCTCCGTTTTCTGACCCTTTGCGTTGTAACAGCATTGCCCTCCTGTGGAGGCACTGGGCCGAAGAAGCATCGAACGCCACCGGAGGCGCATCGTTGGCATTGATCCTCATCGTTTGATCTGACGCATTTGAGCTTCCTCTTCTTGCATTCAGAGCTGTACCATGTCAGGGCTTGGCGAAACATAGATCGATAAATAATTTGCTCTTACCACGCAGCTGCCGCATATTTCGCACGCTTTGAACGTGCAGGATAACTTGATTCGGCCAGCGATCTCTTGCGTGTTGATGATGCTGCAGCGGGTGATTGTGCCTCGTCGTTGTCGCTTAGGCTATACTCGTCGTCGTCTTTGTCCATTGCTTGGAACGAATGAGATGATGGGGCAGCAGAATACAGCGGTTTGCTCGGCGGGAGGTTGAGCAACGTTAGAGTTCACAAGAAGTATGCTACTAAACATGAGAGGTCAAGAGTCTGGGGAACTGTGGGGGTTTTGTAGGTGCTTCGGCATCCGGCCCCTTGCCCATCTGCTCTCCCCGCACGCCATCCCCGCACGTCCATTACCGCACGGGACACCCACCTAGTTGGTGTTGATTGTCCTTCGACAGTATAATTGCCATCTTGCAACATATTTGACAGGACTACCATGTCCTGCCGAGAAACCGGTTGCAAAATCACTAAACAAACCTACTAAAATGTTACAGTCCTGCCTGGCTTGGTAAACAACCATGCTAAACGGTACGCCAATCTCGTAAAGTATTGCCTGTTGCTCACTAAGTTTAGTTAAACAAAGCTCCTGATATTGCTTTTTGCACGCGCAAACTGCAGCTTCTAACTTGACAGCGCGCACACCCCAGGAGACAACAACAGCAAGCTCTGACCTCGTTCTGTCCAGCCAGTGAAGCTATCCAAAATTTACATTCAATGTATTCATATCATTCAGGTCGGATACGTAAAAAGGGGGGGGGGGGGGCTGCTCATTGTACCGACTGTACCAGACTAGCAACTCGGTGATGGTGTCGAAAATGTGCCCATCCACAGGGTTCCCGGAAACGTACCTCCACGGTCAGTGTTCGGGGTCACGGCCATCTGCGGTCGCCCTGCGATAGTAAACGATGTATACATAAATCTTGTGTATGTCAATTGACACAACGAGTTAGCGATATCATTGCGCACGAGTTAGATACATGTCTACCACGGATACGCTCGTTGAATGACCAGCCATCGCATCGGGCAGGCGTCGCAATACCTGTAGTGTAGAATATATTCCTCATCCGCCTACGCAGCTGCTCTCCCCCTCGTCTCGTAGGGCAGAATCAAAAACACAAAGCCAGCAACTATGAACAGCCCGGCGGATATCCAGATGGGCAAGTCGGTGTCGATCCCAATGTACACGGCGATGATGGGCGCCATCAGCCCGCTCAGGCGGTTGAACAGGGCCACCAGGCCGTTCCCCGAGCCGCGAACCGGCGCGGGGAAGAGCTCGGGCGTGTACGAGTACAGCAGCCCGTAGACCAGGTTCTGGAAGAAGGCGATGGCGCACGTGAAGCCCGTGACGGCGGCGCTCGTCGTGGCGCGCGTGAAGAGGAAGAGGAAGATGCCGGTGCCCAGGCAGGCGAACGTCCCCGTGCCCTTGCGGCCGATGCGCTTCATGTCGACGGTGAAGCCGCCGAGGATCGAGGCCGGGATGCCGCACACGGCCTGGATGGCGTAGTTCCGGTACGTCGTGGACAGGGACGAGTCGCCCTGGCTGGCGCCCTTGCGCTCGAGGTAGATCGGGATGAAGGAGTTGTACAGCGGGAAGGCCATGCCGATGGCGCACCAGAGAAACAACAGGAGCGTCGTGGAAAGTGCGAGACGCCTTGAGGAAAATAGGGTGAGGAGCTTTTCGGGCTTGAAGGTCTCGAGGTTTCTCCGCAAGACGTTGCGGTGGTCCCTGTTGGGCGCGTGAATCGTTGAGTCTGCGGCATCGATACCGAGTTCGGCGTCGATGGCTTCAAAGTGCTCGAGGGTGAGCCAAGTCCTGTCTCCGTTCCTGGCGGCAATCTTTTGGATAACGATGACCGCCTCTCGATCCAAGCCTTTTCCGAGCAGGTATTTGGGCGTTTCATAAACCTGGAAGAGGAGGCGCAAGAGGAACATTACGAGCGTCAAGCCGCCGAACGCCCAGTAAGTGTACCGCCACCCAAAGTTGTCCTCGTACCTACACTGCCCAACTGGCAGGCTAGAAGGGCAGGAGAAGTTGGCGATAAGGGGCCAGGCAATAAGAGCCGCGACCGCCTGGCCAAGCGACCAGAAAGCGGATTGCATGGTTAGCAGGTACTGGTGGGTGGCGGGGATGAACTCGAGGAAGATGGCGCTGTCGACGGGCTGGTTGCCGCCAGTCCCGAGGCCGATCAGCGCGCAGAATGTCGCGATGGCGACGAAGTTTGGGCTGCCTGCGCCCACCAGGCCCGAGACCGCGGCAATTAGAAGCGTGACGTTGAACGCGAGGCGTCGGCCGATGAAGTCGGCAGTCATGGGCCAGACCGAGGAGCCGATGACAAGCCCGACGTACTTGGCGACCGTCAGGAACGCGATCTTCTTCACGGCGAACTCGTTTCTGACCGGGGCGCTGATGATGGTGATGGCCTGCATCCAGAACTGCGTCGCGAAACATGATGAGTGGGCCAAACTACCGAGACACAAACCCCCCTACATCGATGGGAGGGGACATACGTTATCGACAAACCAGCCGAACCCCGTCATGGCAAAAATCTTCCATTGGAAGGAGCCCATCCCTATGTCGATCAGGGCTTGATTCATGATGGCGACCTTCCTCTCATAGACCTCTCCCGTGCCGGTGGGGATAGCTCGGGTGTCGATGCCATGGTAGTCGCGGGCAAAGCTGTCCTCGACATCTCCAACCTTGGTCTGGGTCCTCAGATCATGGGCTGAGGACGAGGCTGTCTGATGTTGGCCTGAAATGGCAGCATCCAAGTCTTTCGGATTAGCGCCCGAAGGTTCCATTCTCGTGGCTAAAATATCAACCCAATCGAGAAAGAGGAGAAGTGGGCGACGAGAAAAGTCACGTTGCTGATTTCTTATGAAGGAGACAACTGCGAGACTGGCAATACGAGACGGCTTTGTTTCGGTCAAAGCTAGAAACGAAAGTTGAATACTAAGCCCAAATCACCGACAAAACTCATTAGATGACCTTGGTTTCTCAGCATAAAATATTCGTTCCATGATGATAAGACCATAGCTGTCGTTGCGATAAACCTAACAAAGGAGGCCCGATTCGGTTGGGGATCAGCACCTGCGACACTTCCCCGCTCTCATATCTGTGTTATCTCGGCCGTTGCCCACGTGAACAGATTACCTCCAACCTTGGCTGCATGCAGTGTTCATGGACCCATGACAACCGATTGGACGGCTAAGAATGTTTCCATTCACTGATGCACGGGAGCAATTATGTTGCTCTTGCGCTGACCTCTTCAATATCTGTACCGGAGTACTTCGGGTGTATCACGAGTCCATTACAAATAAATCGAAGGGCAAAAACATGTTCAAAACTATACCTAGCTGTAGGGTCATAGGTAGGTTGAGCTGGTAATCCCTTTTTCGCTTCAAAACTTGTGCGTTTGGAGAGCTTTAGAACACGTAGTACCACCTTGTGTCAATGTATATTTCACCTAAGATTACTGAGGTATTGTTATCTCTATGACCGAGACTACATGGGAGATTTGAATAAATGCGGCAATCGATAATAAAGATTGGCATTGTAGATGTCTGCTTTAATACGCAGCGTAAGGCTCTGGAATATCATCTTCCTTCGTTGTAACCATGGAGAAGCCCGTTGACAATAACTTGCCCACAGATGTGAGGCGAATAAGAACATCAAGTTCATACACCTGATTGATCAAAACAGCCGTTCGATTCTCTACCCCGACGTTCCCAAAGGCATTTTGGCATTCTTTTCTTCGTCCTTGAGATTCTTGTAGGCAAGCTCGGCGTCCGTAAGTAGGTTGCCCCCCTTTCCGCCGTTGAAGGTGTAGAGGAGGCATCCCACCTGCGTGGTCCCGCCGACCCCGCCGTTGTTGCCTGCAGATATGTTTAGTTGGCCAAGCACAGCAAGCAACGGAAGACGGCAGAAAACCACCCAACTGCCAAGAAAACGAACGAAAGGGCCAAAAGAGACGAGGGGAGGGTTTGTACTCGAAAAAGAGAGTCTCATACAGTTTAGGAAGTTCCCTCTCATTATATTGTAGCAGGTCACTTTGTCCTCGCCCACGGCATTGCCCCTGCCCAGGGGGTGCGCGATGCTCTGCACGTTGGACAGCGTCCTGCAGTCCTCGGCCCACTGGACGAAGAAGTCGTAATTGACCTTGTACAAGTCCTTCCACCGGAAGCGCGACTTGAAGACGACGGGGTAGTTGCCGGCGGCCGGGTCGTGGTGGGTGGTCAGGCTCCGCGTCCCCTGGAACGACTTGCAGAAGCTCTCGACGGCCTCGTGCTGGTCGTGCGGGCTGATGTCGGCGTGGCCCTTGAAGTCCCCTTCGTCGTGGCACTTGACGGGGTGTACAGTCCAGGGCTGCGCCGGCTGGAAGAACTCCGACCGGGGCCCGAGGGCCTGCGCGGCGGGGCTGGCGAGGACCCGGCCGGCGGCGTGGCTTGTTAAGAGGCCGACGACGGCCAGACGGGCGAGCATGTTGCAGAGCATCGATGCCATACTCGATGGGGAGGGCTTGAAACGCTGCGCAATTTAGAAACGAAAAGGTTGGCATGGACGTTTTGTAGGTTTCATTCATCTTAATCTTGTTATATAAACGGCTATTTCTTTCATTGCAGCGCGAATACACGGAAGTTTTGACTCCCGGCCTCGTATAGCAGCTTTGCCTTTGAGCAGTACGTCGACGCAGGCAAGTAAGTGACACTCATTCTTTCAAAAAGGAATCCGTTTCCGGCTGTGTAAGTGGATGGCGAGATAAAGATGTCGGGTGGTGCAGCCTTCTCTCGTCACACCAAACGTTGAAGTTATTCTCTTTGGCTCCCTTGATTGCTTTTTGGAGGCGTTGCATATCGCACGACACCAGCCTAGACATGAATACATTTGCTTCGTCTCGAAGTATGTGATGAAAAGCAGATGTAAGCATTCTGAGTCAGTAAAGCAAGGGGCGCCTCGTGTTGCTGTTCAGGCTCGTTACGAGAGACGGCCAAAGTGAGAGAATGGGATGGGTAGGACGATGAACATTGACAAGTAATGTTCACGATATTGATGCGCACTCTAATGCGCAACCGTCAGCATCATAAGTCACTGCATGGGGAATTGGAACAGGAAAACAGCACAGCTGAGGCCTCCGCATTAAACCTGTCGTTTTTGGTTCAATTCTCATAGAACGCTCCGGATCCCCGCAATCTCGGGGCTCAGGGGGCATGTGTCCCGGGTATGGCTGGCGGAGAGGAGCTGAGTGGCTTCGTGGCCAGCTTCCACATGGTAACTACAAACATTAGGCCCAATCCCCCATCTGGAAACAGGAATGATGCGATTCGGGGGTTCTCCATATTTAGGAGCCCCGACTTTTGAGCCAGACCCGAGGGCACGAACAGCGGAAGCTGCAAGACATCGGCCCGCTCTATGGCGGCTAGGAGGGGCGAGGGCTCCCTCCCCCCGTCCGGGCCTTTTGTTGGGAACTTTCGGTACACCCAGGATGCTAGCAAAACGATGCTGCGGTTACATCAGCCTGGGAAAAGGCACTTCGGATGAAGCGAAGCAAGCCGTGCGGAACGAGGCGGCGCATTTGTTTCCGCCCCCGCGTGTCTCTATGCACCACAGGGTGATCGGATGCGGCGAAACGAGATGCAGAGGCGCATGAGTGCTACTGAAGCAGCAGGCGAACATTGGTCATGCATGGCGCCGTCGATCAAAAGGGGAAGCTGGGTTGTGGTTCGTTGACGTCGCGTATTGGCAGCAATGCATCAATACCTGTTGGCCTTGGCCAAGCAGTCCAAGAGCTTGAAGGCGCAAAAGAAGACAGCCGTATTCCGCGCCCCTGGAATACCGGTATCATCTATCAGACTAAGTCAGGGCAGACGGACTGAAGAAGACGAATTTTTAAAAAATAATAATAATCGGTGATTACGACTTGACTTCCCCGTCTGGCGTCATCGCCCAGAGCTTCGCGTCGGGCTGGCCAAGGCGCGGACGGGATTCTTGCGGGTGAATTGCTGTTTCGGTTGCTTACGGGTTCTTGGCTTCCAATATTTCCAGGAACTTTTTTTTTTTGGGCCTTCTCGGTTGTCTGTCCGTGGGATTCAGATGTCAGATCCGACAGAGATAGAAACCCGGATGGGGCCCCGTAGTGACTGGCAGTGCGGCTGTGCAAGGATCTTGGCTGGCAGGGGAGGAATGATTGTCGATACGGAAGCCAGTGGTCTTCTGGGGACCGATGCCAATTGCCAATGACTGGAACGAGGGAAGATTGGGCAGAGTCGGCTGGATGTTGTGGAGGCGGAGAGGTAGGTCGAGTCGGCTGGTGGGAGGCCGATGATGTTGGCCCGAAGTAGTGGTTCTAGTCTCCTTCCGAGTTGAGGTTAGCAGGTCTTGGGCGGACAAGCGGGGCAGATAGGCAGTGGGATGAACTCATTACGAATAAAGTGTGAAGATGCGGGCTTTTTGTTCGCTGGTGGCGAGTAAGCGGGCGAATGTTGTTGCGTTGGGGGGGGGAAATAGGAAAGTGACTGCTGTAGCGGGACAAGCCGAGCTTATTTCAGTGGGCACCACCCACTGTGCACTGCACCAAGGTCAATACGAGCCCCTGTCGAATGGCGTGTCTTGCGCTGCTCAGTGGCCCAGTGCACTAGCAGTGGCCACCGACAGAGGCGGAAATAAACTCTTTTAACTTTTCGATAGAGTTCGGTCGACGTCGCTTATTTCGACCCGACGTGCCAGCCGCTCGTTGGCCGCCGGGACTTGTCGCAAACAACTGCCGTTTACTGGTGCAATCCTTCGCAAACTGCCCGACATGGACTGCGTTGGACTGGACTGGATGGATGGGCTCAGCGCCACAGTTTCATCGTTCTGGTGGGCTGGTTCCTGTGCAAATACGTTGTCTCAAAAACATTTCAGATGAGGAAAAGGGATGCCTGTTAAGTCGAATCTCGAGATAACCATCTTGTGCGTGCCTGGGGCTGGAAAAGCGAGGCCATGGTTAGTGTGCAGTTGTTTGTATTCGCGTTGGCTGGGGGGCCCCGGGGTCCGGAGCACTTCATCCCAGCTTCAGTCAAGACGGTCCGGCCGACTGTTTGCTTGGCAGGTGTCCATCAAATATCCCATCTCCCCTATCCGACCAATCGTTGCCAATCTGTATCCCTCTTGATTCAGGCACAGCTCCCACCAGGGTCAGCCTTGGCGCCAGTACATCGCATACCAAAGTACCTCCTTTTGGGCGAGCCTCATTGCTCTGCCTCGCCTCTAATCCTGTCTCGAGAGGGGGGAACACCATCACACGCACCGGTTGGCCCGGGGCGCCACGCGGCAACCGTCGTCATTGGGCCTGGAGACGTCGTATTCGAGAAGAGCGGGCTTCGAGAAGGGCCTCCAGGTTCGCCGTAGATCCGGAGAGGAAGCTCGACACTGGACGCCGAGGAGCCAGCAAAAGGAACCATCCCCGCCACACGTAGCACAGGCAGCACTGGACCTGCAGGCCTAGCTTGCGCCCATTCATCCAGCATGTCTTGTCTTGTTGGCTACGGCTGCCTGCGTGGCTAATGCGCGTCGAACGCGTCGATCTGCGCACCGCAAGTGTCACAACACCTGGAGAGACCAAGCAAGTAACCACTCCTCCCACTGGCGACGGCGGGGATGACGACGGCGACGAATATGACGACGACGACAAAAAATACGAATAACAAAGAAGATTTCGTCTGCACGACAAAGCCAAGCGTGTTGAGCACCTCGTGTACATACTTGGTACATCGCCGCCACGAAAAGGCACGGCCCCATGGGAAAAAATAGGAGAGCTCCCGGGTCCCGCTTTCCATGCGCCGTGGCTGAGAAGCTTCCCCGGACCGTTGTCTGCCAAGAGCCTCCTAATCCCGGGACCTTCCCGTTCAGGCCTCTCGCCAAGAGCCTCCAAGACATCTCGAGAGTGCGGTCACCCGTTCAGAATTGCTGTCTAATTATCGCTCAAAGCGTTCGCAGTGGGATGCGACTCTGTCGCCGCCTCTGACTGGTTGGCCCGCCGATATTGTTGAACCGGTCGCCCACTCGCATACGGCAACATGGTCGCCCATGTTCGCTACGCTGCGCTGCTGCCATGATTTGGTCGCATCCGAGCTTCCCTCCGTTGCAACCCACGACGACCTTTGCTCCCCTGCACCCCCAGTGACGCCTCGATCGACGGGATTGAGGTACGAGCAGGCATCCCGACATGTCCACTGCATGCCAATGTTCCTCGATAGCAAGCAATGACTAGCATGCACGGAGTAGGCGGTGCAGCCATTGGGACTTTAGTTGCTCTGGCAGTGTCGACCCGCGCTCTCTGTGCGAGGATATAAACCCAGAGGCACGCCCTCCCTCGACGAGAGATTTCCTTTTGGAGCTCAAGGGACCTCGAACTTCAACTCGACTCCTTCGTTAATCTCTGACCAATCCTCTCCCCACCGGCATCATGGTTCGCGCTTCTTCCTACATCGGCTCCCTTGCCATGCTCGCCGCCTCGGCGGTGGCCAAGGAGATCCAGCCCAACGACGCTATTGCCGCTGAGTTCTACGACTCCGGAAAGGTCCACGAGCAGGTCATCGCCAGCAAGAAGGTAAGGGCGGACCCCATTGATGTATAATATCCCGCGTTTGTACTAACACATCCACCAGGCTGAGTTCGCTCGCCAGAGAGCCGCTGGTGCCTACGAGAGTGAGCAGTGGCCCGAGCTGGGTTACACTCCCTGTGTCAACGGATGGGCCGAGGCCGTCGTTGGCGACCGGAACAACACCTTCAGGTGCCACAACGTAAGTCGCCTAGTCAAATTTTCTCCCCCCCCCCCCCCCCCCCCAAAAAAAAACACGGCTAACACCGCCCTCAGGCCGACCTGTACTCCTTCCTCAGCCACGCTGCTCTTGGCGGCCCCCTTGCTGAGGGTTCTTCCTCTTGGGGTTGGACTTCTGACGATGGTCGCGAATTCGTCGCCATCGGCCAGTACGAGGGCACTGCTTTCGCCGAGATTCTCTCGGACGGTAAGCTCGTCTACCTCGGCCGCCTGCCCCAGTACTCGGCGCCCTCCGAGTGGCGCGAGATCCGCTCCTACAAGCACTACATGGTCATCGGCTCCGAGGCCGTCGGCCACGGCATCCAGATCTTCGACCTGAAGAAGCTGCTGGACATTGACCCGGCCAACCCCGTCGTCTTTGACGCCAAGCTTGACCTGACCAGTCACTTCAACGCCCTCCTGCCCCTGGGCCGTGCTCACAACGTTGTCATCAACGAGGAGCTCAACTACGGTGTCGCCGTCGGTGCCGCCCCCCGCACCGACCCCATCTGCGGTGCCGGTCTCAACTTCTTCGACCTGACGGACCCCGCCAACCCCGTCTCTCTGGGTTGCGCCAAGGACGACGGCTACGTCCACGACGCCCAGTGCCTCGTCTACCGCGGCCCCGACACCCGCTACCAGGGCCGTGACATCTGCTACGGCTACAACGAGGACACCCTCACCATCTACGACGTCACCGACAAGGCCAACGTCACCAACATCATCTCCCGCATCTCGTACGAGGGTGCCTCTTACACCCACCAGGGCTGGGTCCTCGATGTGAACAACCAGGAGTTCCTCGTCCTCGACGACGAGCTCGACGAGGTCCGTGGCAACGGCCCCGGCGGCGACGGCTACCCCGTCACCTTCATCTGGGACATCCGCGACCTTGAGAACCCCAAGCAGACCGGCGAGTTCAAGCACCCCACCAAGGCCATCGACCACAACCAGTACGTCATCGACAACTACATCTACCAGTCCCACTACGGCGCCGGTCTCCGCGTCCTCGACGGCCGCTCCATCCCCACCGACCCCACTGGTGCCGGAGTCTGCGAGGCTGCCTGGTTCGACATCTACCCCGAGGACGACGACTTTGAGGGCGGCGGCTACGTCGGCTTCGTCGGCACCTGGTCCTCGTACGCCTACTTCCCCTCCGGCTATATCTTCATCAACACCATCGAGCGCGGTGCCTTCGTCGTCAAGCTGACCGGCAAGGACTGCCCCAAGGCCCCCGTCTGCAACGCCGACAACTGCCTGCGCTCCTTCCGCGCCACCTCTGTCCCCGGCCGCCTCGAGGAGTCGCAGGCCTTCTGCAAGTCCTTCCTCAGCTCTCCCGTCAAGGACGCCAGCGTCCTCCCCGAGCACGCCGTCAAGAACTGCGCCAAGGAGGACAAGGTCGCCCAGGCTAGCAGCGCCTGTGCCTGCTTGCCCACCGCCACCCCCGCCCCCTAAATGACGGGAAAGGGAATCGACATGATGAAATTTTGGGTAGACGAGAATTCTACACAAAAAGAGAAAAGAAGGAAATGATTAATGCATAAAGCAAACTTTAAAGAATAATTCATAGTACATAGTCAAAATCTCTCGGTTGGGTTGCCCACGATAAATCGTGGCTTCTGAGAGAAAATGCAAGCAACGTTTTTTACGAAGGTTTTGAGAATGGCGGCATTTGATGTCTTAGCCCCTGACGTGACCACCTTTAGCATGAGTGAACTATCCAACCTCAAATGATCAAGAACAGCCGAAAGCGAAATGAGGATGTGGAATCAGAACTACTTGGCGGTTGCAACATTCAAGCTTTGACGTTCGTTTGGGGGCGTCCTGTGAGGAGGGTCAGGGCATATCACATTACTCCCCAAGCACCAACGTTGAAACCTTTACATCCTGTAAATCTTTTACGATATTTAATGGCTACCATAGATTTAAAGCAGTCTTGCCAATTCCCCCAAGGATAGTAGCTGCGTCCTCGTCTTTGCCTACTCCTTTGTAATCATTTAGATCCACTGGTTCGATATCGTACCGACCACCTGAATCCGCATAGGTCATTTCAGCCTCCCGTTGGCTTGTCCCATTCACAAAGCCTACCCTTTCAAAATCAGGAAGATCACCCCCGTTGTCCGGTCGCCCAGTGAGCAGTATGCCAAAGACTTCCCCCCAAGAGAGATCTGCCAACAAAACGCTTAGGTCCGTGTTTTCTGTCAGGGCCTTGTCCAGCTTGTGAGCAGAGCCTAGTGATTCGTCGCTCTCGTCGATACCGCCCTCGTGGACATCGGCGAAAGCAACTGTTTTTGGATGCAACTTCACACCAGGAGGCCACTGGAGCTCATATTTATTCCCGTCCAGCTTCCGCAAGCCGTTCACCTTGATAAGATGACCCAAGATTGAAATAGAAGCGGGGTTTGTCGGTCCAGAAGCAAAAAGTGAGGTTGCCTGGAGGACTGTCATCAAGGGAGCGGTGCTGGACTCAGGGCTCTTCCTCTTCCAGTAATACTGACGTCCGTATTTCTTCCAGGTATAACGGATATCCCCCAGTCACCGATGCCCAAGACCAAGTCGGCAAATGCTTATCTGATTGCCGGTAGCTGGGCCGCCTACCGCTCGCGTACCACAGAAGGTCGGTAGCGAGTGTGTTCCGCCACAATCCAGCCATATACTGATCCCCCGGTCTAAGACTCGCTGATCGGCGGGCCAGGCCGGCAACGGCAGGCAGACGGTCCGTCCTCTTAGTCATATCTAACTTTGAATACTCTTGCACGATATCCCTGCGCCATGCGGCCTCGACACTGTAGAATGACTGGATTGAGCCTTGGTATGCGGCCGTCATGCCAATGGCCGGGGACCCTTTCAAGAGACTGCTTGCGCGGCTCGTCCTGGGCTCGTTGGTGGCGGAGCACTCGCTTGTGCAGGTCGAGCGGCATTCCCACGCCATCTCAGAGGAAGAAAAGTGGAGGGCGCGTGGTGACAGGAGCCTCACTTGGAATGCCCAAGCTCTTGTTGACAGCTTGCTTTGCACCAGAGGAAGGCTATCCCAGCTGTCCGATCCGATTGGCCCATGGATATTTGGGAGGAAAGTCGTGGTAGGAAAGCTGGACGGCCGGGTTGCCCCTTTCGCGCACGTGGATGACGTGGCGGGAACCTTGGGCCGCTTCTCCCGAGGCATGGGCTTCGCACCTGACGGTCACAGTCTTGCGGACTTTCCTCGCTGGCGCACCAAGAAAGCTAGAGAGGCTATTCTCGGCAACGTCAGCGCTGATGGTGAACAACGCTTGCAAATATATCTTATGCATGTGGCCAGCTTGGACCGTCCAATCGTCATTTGAGTCTTGAATGATGCAAACCGAATCGATCCAGAGATACCTATAGCCCATTCTGCGCGTGACTTCCATAGCATCGGCGAAGGTCTGCGGGATCGGCAGCGGTAGCGCCCTGGTGAACTCGTCCAAACGGGAGGTGGTCGTCACTAGTGGCATTCAATCGTTGTAGGCAGAAACAAGACAGCAACACTAGCAGCCAGCTAACCACGTTATCAGTCATGACAGAGAAACTTCACATGCATATATACAAGTACCAATACACTAAGGGATGGGGGCAGCAAGGTTCCGGTACGGTGGATCACAGCAGTAACGGACTTGGTCATTGGCTTCGCTAAGACCTCCACGCAGATAACTCCCTACTCTCTACGGTTATTTGCTTTAATTACACGATGTAGATTTGGTGTATCATAGCATCTTCAGGCCAGTCTCCTCTTAGGTTGTCAATGCAACAATAACCAACGCGACAGTACTCCCCAGTCCTCCCGGTTGGCCGTAACATAAGGCCTTGCCACAGATACGGGTTATTGCGGGTAGTAGCTACCTGCAGACACAATACTGGCATACCCATGCTCTCATCCTCATTGTCAAAAATACCCCGCCCAACCGCCACTCCATTGACATCAAGCCTCTCATACTTCATGTCTGCAAGCTCGGGACCTGAGTATCTGCTATGATTAGCACTCATGGTACGCCCGGAAAGTAAGATAACTCCACGATCTATAGGTCCTGTGAGGTCAAAACCGGCTGGCGTTATGTTAACCTCGGCGATGGTTACTGCCAGTTCCAATTCGGTGAATGCAGGGAAATCGACCCCGCCCCCCAAGGATGCCCAGCTCCAACTGGGAGGAGGCGGATGACGGGAAGCAGGGCGACTCCTAATAGACACCCCAGGCCATTCATGACTACGGTGCCACAGCAGACCAAAACCCAAGTGACTTTTCCACAAACCTGCCACATATTCTTCCCCCGTATGTTCTTCCATAGCCCTCGCAATGTTAGAAAGAGCAGGAAGCCTGTTGTCTTCGACAGTGAAGTTTGTCCGACTGAATGTAGCGACCATTTCGTACCAGTCCTTCATAAAGTCAGAGTACTCTTCATATGATAAACGGAGACGCTTGCCAATGTGCTGGGAATCAAGCGCCTCCACTGGTATTGAATCTTCAGTTAGCTGGGTTTCTCTGCATTCCCATAGAAGCTGGTCGACATCAAAATGAACCACTCTCGGCGAGAGCAACCGCTCTTGCGTGATCCAACCTCGTGTGTGGAGAGGGCTCCCGTGTATATTGGCGAACCCTCTTGGTTGTGGTCGAATAAAAACCGGCAATGCCTTTGAGTTGCTAGAAGTCTGCACCGTACAACGGACTTGGGCATGGCTGGAAGTATCGCGTGCTACAAAACATCCATCTTCAGCGGCCTTGGATGCTGATGCTGCAATATTTAGGTACGCTGAAGCAAAAGTGGTACCCATTATACGGCTCTCGGCCTCCCAGTCTTCCCTAGAGTCTTGGATGATGCAAAGTGCGTCAACCCAGATGTATCGGATTCCTAGTGCCTTCGTGATGAGGACAGCGTCTCGAATTGTTTTAGGCAAATCATTGAGAGAAAATCCGACAGTACAGAAATCGGTTAAATTTTCTGTTGTTGTCTTTAAAAACGGGTGCCTTCCCCAGCAATAACTCAATGTTGTGTATGGTGCTGATTCTCCTCTTGGCATAGCTAGTCTCAGCCGATCCTGACCATCATTGATGATTTCAATCACCCTAGTCGGCAGAGTGCTAGGTCCGGGATAGCATTCCGGGTGATTCTTATTGCAATGCTCAACCCAGTTTCTGAGGAGTCCGAGCTGCTGTTCTGGCTGCTTGATGGCTCTGCCTATGGCAAACTTGTTCAAGTGGGTAATTTCCACGTCATCATCCGCGGTATATAAGCTGAAGTAGCAGTCTCCTTTTGGACTGAAGCGGCCAAATTGAACTTTGACTAAAACCAACCGGCGAAACTGGTAGTCGTCGTCTTGGTGTTGCAGGCCCCGCAGAACTACAGGGGGATCATTCCAATGCAACTCGTCAAATTTTTCCTCGCCGTGAACAAACTTGCTCTTTATCGAATCGTAAAAGAGTTGGCAGAGTTTGCAGAAAGATGCATTGCTTATCAACGAGCCCATAGACTCATGTAAAATGTAATCCACCGCTTCACCATCCTTGTCAATTAGATAACGAAGGTCGAGGCGCCTACACGCACTGCACAAAAGGTGAATGCCAGGAACATCGAGGCTTGCTGGATACGATCGTCCGTGTTTGCTGCTTGGAGTGGAAGAAGATTGTGACATGTTCTCGGAAGCAGTTTCGACGATTGGGCCCAACTCCTTATTGGTCTGTTGCACAGCTGCAAATTTTTCCAAGACAGGATCGGTTCCGGAATAGGATCTCCTTAGTCGAGAAGGCCAGATTAATGGGTAATCTAACTCTTCTGGCTCACTGAACGCCTGCTCATCAACCCATTTTTCATTCCCCACGACTTTTGTCAGAGGAATGTCGTCAAATGAATCTACAGAAGCAGCCCCCGAGCCGGTATCGACCTGGCTACTTTGCTCGGGCGATCCAGTTGAATGCGAGAGCTCTTCCAAAGTATCAAGGTATGATAGAGAGATGAAGGCGAGTGCTTTCAGATGTCCCCCGATGTGTTGGGAAAGCAACTCGTATGGCCTTTCCAAAATGTTGGAGACGATCTCGTCTGGCCGACAATCGCAGAAAGGACAGGTGAAGGATTCCCGAATGCGGAAAGTTCTTCCCCGTCTTGCGCGAGCCAGAAGCTGGGATCTGGTCAGTTCCCCGGAATGTGCCTGGAACAGATGTTGTAGGAAGCTGTCCTTGTCGTCGAAGTCTTGTTGGATATGATCTTGAGCGATTGAAGGGTTTCTTATACACATATCACAATGCCACAGCGTTGTATGCACATTCCAGGCCCATTCCAAAGTGTGTTCTCTCTGCATGTGGTCTTTCCACTCCCTTGAGCTGGCAAAGAACTGGAGTGAAACTTTGCAAGCTTCGGAGATGCACACATATGGCTCGATATCCCGGTCAACGTGAGTTCTGTGGGCACGGTATGTCAGTTCATCTGTTTTCAATGTTGGCGCACCGGGTAATACTTACTTCCACTTCTTTTCTGTTAAACCCTGTATATCCAAGGGCTGGGAACAAAGAGGACACGTTCCAGTGAGTGTTTTATCGGTTGTATGAGGCTTTCGCGGATAATTAAATCCCTCATTCTCACTTGCCCGAACTGAAGAGCCTGAGCTGATATGTGAGCGAGATGACTTGGGTCTTCTCACGATCCGGTCAAAGTCCTCCCTATCCATCCGGGATATATTTGTCTCGGACATTGGTACAGGTTTTCGGTCCGTTGGATAATTTAATCCGGTATTTTGACTGGCTATCACCACTTGAGGTACTTGACTGTTTGCCTCTGCTGTTGGTAGAGGAATTTCAATATCTGCTCGATTTTGCGCTATCTTCATGTTGTGACGCTGTTGATAATAGAGGGATCTTCCTCGAATATGAATTGATCTTCCAACTTGTCTCACAAGACTATCGGCAGCATGTGGGAAACGTCTCTTGACAAAGTGGATATAGCAAAGCCCTTCGATATGGGCGTCCGGATCATTAATCATGACTCGGTTTTGATGACTTCTGGTTGCGGATCGGCGTAATGCAACAGCGAGTGAATGAAGTCGTCCTAGTGCTGCTTTTACAGCATCTAGTCCCAGCAACAGGGGCTGGTCATCACAGAAAAGTTCCGCGCATACAGGTCGGGCCGCAAGTGGCTCAGACTCAATCTGGCTCAACTGGGCTGCATAGAGGTCTGAGGGACGGTCAGCCAGAGTTGGTACCAACCACGAATGATTTTCTTTTTGAGCCTACCATATTTTATGTTCCTCTCAATCATTGCAAGTAACTCAATGATCATAGTCGCGATGTCGCCATGATCAGTTAGGCGTGCATCAAGTGACGCTTTTGGGGAGGCAAACGCCCCAACGTAGGTGGCCCAGAGGTTAAATTGTCCATAGAGTTCCTCTACAGTTCTTCTGCCCTCCTCGGCTAGTTCTGTAGAGCCCATATATTGTTTGAAGAGTCCAGAACAGTTTAGAGCCGCTCTGTAGATTGACTCTGAGTCAACTTGGTTCGAATCATGATTTGCCATGCTTCTTGACATTCAACGTATTTCGCCACCACCCTCGACGGTTTCGTAGATGCTTAGAAAGTTTGGCTGATGGCTTTAGTATCTCTGCATATCTCTGCAATGTTGCGGAGTCACATCTGACAATGAGCCCTTTTTGGAGTAATTTTTGACTAGCTCAGAGGCCATGATGCCAGATTGTCAGCAGGATAGATGCGGGAGCTGTGGACCGTATCTAATAGCCTTCATTGAGGCTTGGCTGCAACTTAACCCCTCTTTTCGGATGCAGGCGATAGTCAGCTTCCGGAACTTGATTCCTTCGTACCCCTGCCCTCTCTCTCTCTCTCTCTCTCTCTCGGGGCGTTTTGACAATCGTCCGCGAATCAGCGAGCGCTCTCCAGGCCATCTGGCTACCCCACCAGGCAGCAACAAGATTCCATCAAAATGGTAAGGCTTGAGCGTTTTGCGCTCCAAAAACCTTGCCCCTGTCAACGTCCGAAAGCCATCCCCCCTTTTTTGAAGTATCTGGGTTGCTTGCTAACCTCGATGTGTCCAGCAAGACGTACGACACCTTCCTTCAGATAGCCATCATCCATCAAACTGAGCCCACACAGGTCCCAACCTGATTGGGGCTGATCGGGGCTAAATTTTGGACTAGTCTTCAGTCTTGCACCAAACGCACTATCAAGATGGTTTCTAGCGGATATGAACGCTGTCAACTGCTTCTCGCGGTATATCCTGCCTTTGTCGACGCCTTGCCTCCAATTTCAGCGTTCTCTGGCTCCTCACCAGGGAATAAAGAATTAACCATGAACACGTTATCACTAGACAATTTGAAGACCGAACTTAGAGATGAAATCAAGAAGATAGGGATCAACTTCCGACGCGAAGATGCCCAACGGTACTTCGATATTCAAAATGCCGAGCGTGAGCGTCGGGACGATTCGATAGGAGAGATGCGCAACGCGATGGACCTCGTTCTGTATCTCTTCGAGGATTTAGTGGATAAGACCATTCTGATTCAGAATGACGATGTGGTGGCCGAGGTATGATCTAACGCTTTAGCAAAGGCGATTCCAGCTAATGTAGCATGGTAACAGCAGACTTTGGCTGAAGAGTTCCCCAAGCTAGCTAGGCTACAGCACCTCATGCTAACAACGTCTTCTCCATCGTTGTCTGGAATGATCTCATTTGGGACAGAATCAAGGCAATATCGTCAAGCAATCTCTACAGCCCAGTTCTTTAACCGCAGTATAAGGAAGCTGCATACAAGCACTGGCGGCGCAGAAGCAAACCAATTCTTTTGGACTCATCAGCCCAACACTCAGAAAGCTTCGGCGTCTTTCAGCCAAGCCATGCGTTTATCAGAAGCATCAAGACGACTTTTCGATTTTCTAGAAAGATCAGTCTGCGAGGGGATCCAGGCGACACACAAGGGTCATTTGCGTCTTTCCGAGCTAGACCAAATTGAACTTAACATGCTTCTGTCAATTTGTGGGCTTGCAGACAAATGGCAGCAAGCCTACTTTCTTCTAGACGACAAGGACGGGCAGGGAAACCTTATTCAAGCTCTATGCCCTGAGTTGAAACGATCATTCGGACGAAGGAAGCCCAGTCGGCTATCAGTGCACGAGAAGGGCTTTCATCATATTGTAGCTACCAACACGAAAGATCGTCTTAAAATTCTTCCACGACCCTTTCAGAAATCTTTATCAGATATTATAAAAGCCGAGGAGGAAGCAAGGCAGGTCCGCCCGAGCTATAGGGCCCTCAAACTCAACAGGAAAAGAGGCCTTGGGGTCAATATAGCCATGGCCTTGATGCGCCTCTTCGACACGCCGCTTCTACGAGCAAAAGGCTTAAACTCTGATTCTATATACGTGTTGGGAGAGGATTCATCAGATAAGGAGGCCATCCCAGAAGCATACTTATCCTTCTGTCTCGGCTGTAGTCACGACGAAAGCTCGGAAATTGATACGGAAGCGAACGAAGAAGGTGACCCGTCTATTCTTGCCTTCGCAGCGCTTTTGTTGGAACTTGAACTTGAGAGAAAGATACAGCCTTCCGATGAGGACATCGACGAGATCTCAGGAGAGCCATCGCTGTATATGGCGGTCACTCGCCACCACGACGACCTGGAGGATAACGTTGACGCTCAGTTCTACGACATTATCGAAGACTGTCTTCAACTTTACGCAGACTCTGCAGACATGATAGGGGTCGACTACAGAGCCAAAGTTCAAACTGAGCTGTTCAGCAAAGTTGTCATCCCATTGAAAGAGAGATACGACAGGCTTTGCAGTGTGAAGCAAGCTAATTCAAACTTGCCTATAGATGGTAAAGTTTCTCGTAGCGCTGATCTTACGGCTTACGAACATAAAAGTGCTTTTCTAAAAGATTCATATGCACGAATAGAATTGATTGCGGAAGTGGCAGAAGAACAAGAAAATGGTGAAGAAACCCCTTTCAGCCGTTCAGAGACGGCTTTACAATACACGGAGTCTCGGTTTCTGGCAGGAACAGTCAGTAAGACTTCAAACCAACTTGAAGATTGTAAAAGCTGATGTAAAGACAGATATCAAGCAGCCGCGGATGGCTGCAAAAGGTTGACCGAACCAATTCGTTAATGGATAAAATCCGCCAAGCTCGGCCTGTGTTGGAAAGAACGGTCAGAATAGCAATCCTTGATACAGGTTGTGACGTAACTTCGGACTGCATTATCAATCTAGGAGATGGAGAGGCACGGCTAGAGGGGCATTGGCATGATTGGGCAGGTGATTCGGCATGTCCTGTCGATGAAGATGCTCACCAACACGGAACCTCAGTTGCCGCCCTTCTTCTCAGAGTTGCACGCCATGCAGAAATCTTCGTGTCACGTATCGCTAAGAATAAAAGTCACTTGGGTCAATCCACAGACAACATAGTGAAGGTAGGATACTCCAACATACCCAACTGACAAGACTCGATTCAAAGACTGACATTGCTTGTACGTCGAAGGCCATCTTACACGCAACGACGGCATGGGATGCCGATATTATATCAATGTCTTTCGGGTTCGAGAGACGTATTGATACGATTGCTAATGTTATACATAAAGTTGTTGGCGACCGAAGAAGTAGCGGAAGGGACATTCTGTTCTTCGCCGCCGCACATAATGACGGCTTGAACTCCAACGAAATGTTTCCCGCAAGTGACCCAAACGTTATTTCAGTACGCGGGACAGATCATGCAGGATCATTTGTTCAGGAATTCAGCCCAAATCCTTGGTCCCAAAAGGAAGGCCTGTCGCTCTTTGGGACGCTTGCAAAGAATGTGCCGTACGATTGCGCGGATAACGAGTCCGTGAAATCCGGTTGTTCCATTGCTACCCCGATTCTGGCGGGAATTGCAGCGACAGTCATCCAACATGCTGCCTACATGAGGGCTGACGACTCACATACGCATAGACTACTCAGGACGAAAGACGGTATTCAAGCAGTCATGCGTGGAATGGGCGACTTGGCGAATGGGGAACAGCGCCGCATCTATGTTGCGCCGTGGAAGTTTTTCTTAAGGAACGAGACTCAGAGGGTTGCGCTGGTAACGAATGCGCTGGCAGAATTGCAGCCCAGCCGCTGAAATAAGCACTAGTTTCGTAGGTACAAAATATTGATACGACTCGACAATGATGGCCCATGAATCATTCGCTGGGGAAGAGCCAATCGTACTGCTCATGATCAGGGTTGATGCTGAGTCCCTTTTGAGTCTCAGATAGCTCGGTCAAAGACGCTACGTCAGCCTCCAAGTTGGTGTGATCGGCGTTATTTTCCTTACTGTCATCCTCCTCTTCGTCGTCGAGAAAAGCTGCATCGTCTTGAAATTCCTCCACCTCGAACGATGTTTTCTCTCCTTTACCCTTTGGTTTGATTCTTAAGAGCTGATACGCAAAAATAATGTCGTCCTGAGCTTCGAATCCATCGGCTCTGCGTGTTTGCGTGCTCGTGTCCACCTCACCCCCGAGGCTTACTTCTGGCGTCATCTGAGCCCCCACCCCTAAACGGCCTCCTCTTTCCGTCGAGGCCGACTGCGTCAATTTGAAGCCTCGGGCGATCTTCAGCCCCGTAACCATGTATACGGGCCTGCGACGAAATCGGCTGTCGGTCCTCAAGATCGCACGGACACGGGGATCTCTAGCTCGGTTCGCGATGTCGTCAATCGACGGCTCTTCGGAAAGGTAGATGGTATCAAGTTGCGACATTTCGAAAGCGATGTTGGTTGCTCTGCTTTTCCGAGCGCCAATGTCGAAATGAGCTAGTTCAAATACCTGCGTCCAGAGATTGACATTGACGCTGCGGATTCTTTCTGTCTCTATGTGCCAGTTTTTCTGCGTAGAGACTTGTGTGTCTAGAGGCGGGGTATTTGCGGCGAGCTTGCTGAGCCAGCGGTGTGGTCGGAAGGGGTCTCCGATGATGTTACCAATGGCGATGGGCCCGCCTGGGCGAAAGTCCCAGTTGGGAGCGAGGATGTAAGTCGGGCTCCTCACTGAAGCCATCTGTGATGCGCGAAGCTCGAGCTGCTGTGATCGTGCAAACAAAAGGCTAACTAGGCGGCTTGCGACTGTGATGGGTTGTAACCAGAAATATATGTGCCAGGCAGCAGCCTAGATTCATTTTTCATCCACAGTGACACTTTAAAGCCAAGGCTTCCACTTGTACTTCTCGGCATGGCAGGGATTCCAGGGGTGGCGCCTATTCGCTGGAAGGATACAGGCGGGGTTAAAGGTGCCTGTTTATAATGCAGCTTCCAGTTGACGGTTCACCCTTCCTAAAGCCTCAACGGTTAAGTGTGTGTGGTTAAGTCGCGGCTGATTGATTTATCTAGAGTCACCTACTTTCCTAAGCTGAACCAAGAGGTAGAATTCTGTGGATTTCATCTACACGTCAGGCGTAATATCGCCTCGGTCATCCACTCGTTTGAGGGATGGTATGGGGTCGAAGGACACCATCGTATGCCCCTTGATTCTCAATGGGCCTTATACCCCAGCCTAATGCTCTTCGCTATTTTTTCTAGATCAGGGGCACATGAAGCAGTGGTATCCGTTCTCAAATCTGCCTGTTCAGTCCTGTTGACAGGCACATTCTCTTCATAGGGCTCAAAGATTCAGGCAGGCTCTGTCACCACTACAAACTGGAGGTCAGGCAATGTCCCAGCCAAAGAAAACTCGTAAGGTTCAAAATTTTGCTTTGCTATTTTATTGAACAGCCGGATCGCGGAATAGGGTTGGGGTAGTAGGTCAACACTGGAGAAGCAGGGTTGACTCCAACGCTGGTTGTTTAATCACGCCTATCAGCCACATGACGATGTTCTATGTTTAAGAAAGAGATCATAAACGAGCTTATGTTTCAATAAACTGAGATATCCAGAAAACATTTCTTACTTCACTAATCCTGTATTGTGCAAAGGTGCCTGGCTCACCCTTCTTATCTCACTCACGCAGGCGAATCTCGCCATATTGGTCATGTACGGGAGAAGTCCCTCTAGGTCTTTACTATCAGCAAGGTCCCCTTCAACTTCATTCTCCCACACGGCGGCTAGCGCTATATTCCGCCATGGTCCCCAGCGTTGCAGTTCTCATTGGCGAGGTCGGCAATACTGCCCTCACTACCGAGAGTACCATCAGTGACCCCATCTCGACACCTTTCGAGGTCCTGGCACCGCTCGTCGGATCCCACGGCGGTTGCTTAAAGCGGACAACGTCGCAGACCATCTCGGAAGTAGAGGCGGCGAAAATAGCTCTATCAGTCGAATAGATTGCTCTATTCAGCAAGGATTTATAGATGTAAATATAAAGATACAGAAGATTGTTAACGGAGATTTTGACTGAATCACGCGTGTAAATTAGTAGGTCATTTGTGTGTGCCACCGTCACTGTAGGCCCTAAGGCGGGCACGGAGAGAACCTTATCATGCGGCCTGATAAGGCTTTCCAATGCAGTGTACATTGCCTCAGTGTGGCACAAGACTCCATTTTGCACACTTCTCCTGCTATCTGACAGTACATGCTGGCCATGCTGAGTGGACGTTAGAGGGACGTCCTGGGGCACCTAAACCGGGTTGCTAAACCATCTGAAAGGGTATCTTGACCACAACACATGGAAAATTTTGTGGCAATATCGTGGTAGTCTTATATCGGATAAAATGACTTGTTGTGAAGATAACGCTCCCATACTCATATGTTTGACGTCAAACATAACAAAGAAATTTCATAGACGATGTTGCAAAATGGACACAACCCGCAAAGTAACCTATGATTCGTCTTCTTCTTTTTTTGGGTTTTTACCCTGCTTCACCTTCTTTCTTACAATTGTCCCTAGTATACTTCTGTGCCACAATGCTAAACGTGACTACGTGACTACGTGACCACCCAGGACCGGAGAATAAAGTGCTTCATGAACCTCAACCAAGCTTCGGTCAAGGTACTCAATCAGCAGTCGGCCTTGACGGGCGAGGGCCTTTAATGAACGGCTTTATGACGGAGAATTTGTTTCCGACGTCGGGGCCTGAATAACAAGCTAACGACAGCATCATTGAATGACGAGGTTTCCAGAAAAGCCAGTCCGCCGCCGTCAAAATAAACTATAAATGCGATCGGATGAAAGACCGGGTCCGGTCTCCATTTGACGTAGTGTAGAATAGTGCACTTTATGGTATTGGGCTACCATTGCCACTCAAAGGATGACAATACGCGCCTCAGAAGCTTGACAAAAGAGAATTGGACCAAAGCGACGTGCAGTGACGTCGAGCCCGAAAGGGAATTCGACACAGTTGAAGAACGACTTTTTGGAGACATATAAAGCAACTGTAAAATATATCGAACCGCCAGGCTCAGTCTGACTGATAATAGTGATAATAGGTAGGAAACAGGACCCACCAAGCCGATCGGCGCGCCAAGTCTCACACCCCCGTCCGCTTACAGTGTTTGCTTCAACAGGGCCGAATGTGGCTAAGCCCGATCGGGGTTAGGTCTACTGGAACAGGCCCAAAGGTTCTTGTTCGACATGCCAAGGCTCGTCGAGCTACAGCCTAGACTATACGTCGGCAGACAGCTATAATGGTCTAGTAGCACCGCGAACCCCGGTTAGGGAAGTGAGCTCCAACCCCGCGAAGATTTGTAGGAACATTGCCGTCGTGCTGCCCGACCGCGCCGTGGCCGAGTCCGAGCTGGTTGACGTTCCCAATGGCGACATACACTTCGTGGGACGGGCCTGGCCGTGCCGTGCCGGTCGTGTCTCGGTGACCAAGGCTTTGGTCGGCAAGGAATTTCTGAAGCCGCGCGATTTCCTGAGCCTGAGCATCTTGCTGGTCGACAATCCTTACGGTCTCATCATGGCTGCGGACACAAACGTCAGTCAGTACTATACGACTCGGCCCGCTCGGCACTATAAAATGAAGAACGGAGAAGGAGTGTATTGTATGAGAAAGAGAGAGAGAGTGAGAGAGAAAGGCGGCGACTGCAACTGGCAGGCTGTCCCAGGAACTTACGTATCGGCCGAGCCATGTGCAGGAGCTGTAGAAGACATGCCCGACAAGTGTTGGGAAGGGAGTTCCGACAGGATAAAGTAGAAGAATGTAGGTTCAGGTATGGGATGAGCTGTATAAAGACTGAAGGTGGTCGTTGAGAGGCAGTGAGTTGCTGGAGCTGGGAGTTTGGCGAGTGACAGAGAGGGGGAATGGGGGAATGGGGTCAATGGAGGATGGGCAACGTGCTTAGAGGATTTCGATGTGTACGGGAGGTAGACGTCTATTAGCAGAAGTCAGGAGCAGTGGATGCTTGTATATGCTAGAAGTTCTCGTCTGCAGTGAAGAAGAAGAGCCATGTTTTGCGAGGATCATGGTGCTTTTAAGTATTTTGAGAGGACACCCCAAGATCCGTCCCTGCGAGAGAGACCGCGGGAAGAATAAGTGAAATGGACCGACAGTCTATAAAAAATATAAAATATACAACATTGACGACCCCACCACACCCCCTAAACCAGGCGCGACGAGATACATACATAATAGATGGGTTACTGGGGGGGGGACAACAGGGTCTGATTTGGCCGGTGCTAGCAGGGGCACGCCTTGTGATGGAGGGCAGCTTTAAGGCGGAATGGGGAGGACAAGCGGGACGAGAAGAATCAGGCAGGGCCACGACGATGTGAGACAGCAAGGTCTGCCAAAGTCTTCCCAGAACTTAAGGACGAGAAAATCTATCCGTCTAGGCAAGGGCCTGGAGGATCACTAGCATAACTTGCAGGTCGGAATGGAGATGAAGGGCAGTGAGACATGCCTAGTATGACTTGCAGGTCGGAATGGAGATGAAGGGCAGTGAGTGAGACATGTCTAGTATAACTTGCAGGTCGGAATGGAGATGAAGGGCAGTGAGACATGCCCCACCTAAAATGGAACCCCCCACCCCGGTCGTCTTGACCGTTTATACTACGAATATGCCAAGCAAACCATTGCCCGAGCTGTGAGGCCTAGTAGTAAGTATGAAAGCCATGTGCAAGACCAGGAAAGAAAAGAATCCTCAGAGTGCTTCCCGGCGCGGATCCGCCGCCCCTCCTGCCAGCCGTTTTTTCTTTCTGTCGCCCGCTTCACCCAGGCAACCCCGCGGTCGGCAAGTTGGCCGCTCATCTCTGGGATTCTGGGGCCCCTCCAGAGCTGAAGAGGCGAGACGTGCCGGCAGTGGTTGACCCTGTCGCGGAAACTGATATTCGTCACGGAATGCACGCACCGCTCACAATGTTTCGCTCGTCTGTCTTGTTGTTCATTTCAAAGCCCTATGCGCCGTTGATTGACCACCTCAACCCGCATCCCGACCAACCCTTACACAAACCGTGCCAACTACAGGTGGGGTGTATCGTTGTCTAGTTCACACCTCTTCTAGAATCTCCTGACTGATTGATGTCATTCTCCCTAACCTCTGGGCACTTGATGCTATGAATGTGTGGAAGACGGTGTATTGTGAGGGTGAGGCTGCCCAGATGAACGTTGTTGCTGTGTGGTTTACCGGGGGGCTCAGACGCTGCCCCATCCAGAAAGGGAAGAGGCACAGAGTGATGGATGCAACCAGGAGTTAAAAGTTAGGTGAGCTCCCCTGTGATTTTGGCATCCCGATGTTAATCTGCCCGAGCTTTAACCCAGCGGTGGGGACCAAACAACAAGCCCAAGTCCCGGTTCCTTCTACGTACGGTACGTCTCTTCCAGAGGCTGAAAACGTTGCATGGGAGGCCCGGACGACTTTGGGAGGGGGTTGCGGTAGAGACATGATATGAGCATAGCATGGCACGGGAGGCCCTACGGTTTCTGGAATGAATGAGCTTCTCAAATCAAGGAGCATCAGGCCAAGGAAACTTATACCGGGTCTCCGTATTTTCGCATTTTATCCCCATGTTGCGTCCGCGCGTGCGTCCTGATGTCCGTCCTGGCGGCGCAGAGAGGTCGAGATCGATTATTACCATCGCCTAAGCATTAGAGTACTCCATTCCCGTTCCATCCCAATCTATCGGGGGTCGTGCTGGCCTCAGGTGTTCTTTGTGGCACACATTCATCAGCCACATCGACCTGCGCAATTACTTCTGTCGAGCCAGGCAGCATCGGGGAAAAAGAAGGCAAACCCCTTGTTGGAAAAAGAAAAAAATTATTGTCAAGACAGATGGAATTTTGGAGGCGTGCAGTGGCAACTGCACCTGCACGGGGCACTACCACCGCTCAGTAGCCTGAACATTCCAGCAATCTTATTCGTCATCCGAGATCACGGCGAATGATGCAATGCGGATACGTGGTAGTCAAGTCCCGCGTCGTTCGCTTTCAGACAGCTCAAATCCCCTGCATGTACCGGCATAGTGCAGCTCCCAACTGCAGCCTCCATCATATCCTGCCTCTGCAATATCCTGCCTCTGCAATACCCTGCCTCTGCAATTCTCTGCCTCTGCAATACTCTGCCCTCCATATTCTGCAGCCCCTGCAGTTTGGGTGTGACGCAGCAAAAGCAAGGAAGCTGGCAACCGGGCTCCCCCGGCACCACGTCACCCAAACCACAAAAGTAGCTGTGGGGCCAAAAACATACAACACCAGGTATTCGCTGGTCGTCACCGACCCAACTACTAATCCGGCCCTCACTGGCTTATCTATGGGAGAGCGGACGGGATCCCGAGTTCTCCAGTGGGTATGGTCGTATGTGCTAGACCTCTCGTTTAAAGCATAGAAGTAGGCACATTTTGAGCCGCCCTGGGTTGAGACGAGGCCATCGCGAACCATAGCGTACACTCTCGCAATACCGAGACTGGGAGACGTGGCGCAGTCTCGCTGTTAGTAGGAGCTTTGCCATCTTACACCACCGGAGCCCCCGCCGCGCTCCCTAGAAAGGCTGTTGGCATCTTGCGAGTTGAGAGCTCGAGTTGGGAAACTCGCGTTTGTGAGTCCTCCCACGTATTTTCTAATGGCAGCTCCCCGGGGTTTGTTCTGAAAAGAAGGGGGACTAGGGGGCCTATTCTGTTACATACCTACATATGTCCTCTTGCGGATGCATTCCATATGCATCATACCACTTTGAAAAGAGCCCGCAAAGCTAAGTGTATAGTCACTTGAAGAAGCTTTAGGTTCCATCTGAACCCCGTGCTTAACGCATCACACATTGTACTACAAGCTGGGTTCCTTTAAACAGGACAGAGCCTCATATTTTATTATTGTTAGCATGCGTAAGCATGTACATAGCTATCTGGGGAATACGATGATAGAATAACATATAAAAGAGTAAGCGTGAGAGCAAATCATATGTCAAACTATGCATTCCTTGCAGCAGCAGCTGGGTACTAGAACACAAGGCAAATTTTTAATTTGACAAGAAAGGTGTCAAAATTACATATGGACTAGAAGATGGAGTTAAAGGGTTACCGAAATCTCTAAACACACCCCCTCCCCCTAGAAACGCTGTGCTAACCAGGACTTGTTGCCATTTTTCATGCAAGAACTCGGGGAGAAGATGATGCAAGATGGAGGTGAGGGCCCATTAAGGTGAGAACTTTAACAGTCGATACCTGAACCGTTCGTCTTGTCTCTTTGCGTCTACTACTAAGGGAAAAGTTGAGGTTGTCTAGATGTAATTCCAGTCGCACGCGTGTGATGCAGATTGGGTATAGGTAGGCGGCGCGGGACTTGCGCAGTCTATACTTTTCTTTGCGGCCGTCTGTTTACCAGGCTATAACCAGTTATTGGCTAGACCCGGCTAGTTCAGATTGGGACGGCACACCGCACGCCTGGTACAGTCACTCTTGCCGTTGAGTTACGTGGCAGAGGCACAATGTTGACCGTACGGGCGTGATAATTCACGGAGTCCTTGCAGACCTACAATAGGCGATTGATAGCTACAGGAATGATGGCTGTGCTATTGATAAAGAGGCAACGTGAAGCTATCGTGGATGACCGTCTGATATTGCGGTCATCACATCGCACAGGGACCTTGCCAAACGTGAATGTGGCAACGCTACAACTAGGGAGATGTAGGATCTCCCCCGTCTCTAGGGGGTGCTAGAGTATGCAGTGGTTGATCAAGAAGCTAGGTTTCCTTGTACTATAGTCGGTATAGGTATAGGAACAACAGGAAGCTTGTCGCTCGTCGAAGTCGGGAAGATGTGTGTGGTTAGTAGGCAAGTCATAATTATAGGCTGAGGAGACCCTAGTGGACGAAAGGGTGGAGGGAACAGGTATAAGCATGCATTAGATACATTGGATACATTGGATACACTATCTTCTTTATTGTAGGTATTCTTAGATCCTTCTGTGTCATAATACTAGACGTGGCTATACAGGACTGGAGGATAGTATAGAGTGTTTTATACGCCTCAACCAAGCTTCGGCCCAGGTACATCACTAACGAAATGCGTCATCTTTGTCTGGTTCGACTTCATCTCCAGCCTCATCTGAAGCCTCCTGGCCGCCTTCTCCTGCCTGTCCAACTGCTTCTTCTGCTTCAAAAGAACGCCCCGCTGCTCCGCGGGCGGAAGGTGGGCGAGGGCGTTGCGGTCGTTGAGGCTCAGTCGAGAGAGCTGCGTCTCGAAGTTGAAGTCCCGCTTGTCCGCGCGGGTCAGGGCCTTGGTGTTGGCTGACGGCGCGGTGAGCTGGAAGCTGGCCTGGGCTTCGTCGACGGCTGATCCGTCGGCGAGGAGGTTGTCGGGTGAGGCAGCCGAGTCGTCGGCGGCGGCGCCGATCTTGGCCCGGTGTCTAGGCGGCGCCGGGGACGAGCGGTGGGAGAGCGTCTTCCCGGAAGGGAGGCGGATCGAGCCGCCCTCTTCCACGGCGTCGCCGAGCGCCTTCTTCGTCTGCCGCTCCTGCGCCGCGTCGTCCGCGTCTTCCGGCTCCTGCTCGTAAAAGTCTCGGAACTCGGAGCCCTCGGCGGTGATGTCGAACCGGCAGTGCCCCTTGCCCAGCATGTGCTGCTGCACGGCGGCGTGTGTCCGTCGCTGCGTGCCGCACTGGAGGCACTCGCGGTATCCGAACACGACGAGATGCAGGTACCGCACCAGCGTCTCGGCGTCGACGATCAGCCTCTCCCTGTCGGGGATGAACATGCCGTGCGCCTTGTGCATGTGCGCGACGTTGTCGTCGAACGAGGCTGCTGCGGTGTTACAGAAGAGGCAGTTCTCTGGGGTGAAGTCGTCATCGGGCTCGGCGTCGCTGAGCTCGGCATCTGAGGCGGCGGACGAGGATTCTTCCGTCTCGGACTCGGCGGTGGGTCCGTCGAACGGAGCGGCGGCTTTTTCGGGGGCTGCGGCGGCGTGTTGCTCAGCGGTCAAAGGCCCCAGGTCGGCGATGCGGCGTTTGAGGTTTGTGACGTGCCATTGGCTTTTCGAGTGGGCGCGGCGTGTCTCGGGGCTGTCGAAGTGAACGGCGCAGGTGCCGCAGGAGGTCGCGGAGAGCTTGAAGTGAGATGCGTTTGATTGCTCCATGATTGTGGTTGCGGCAGTGTTGGTGCTAGAGTTTGCAGCAGCGCCTAGCATAACAAGGCTGTGAGATAGTAAAAGGGGTGTGTGGAGTGGAAACGGTTCTCTTGCGATGACCTCTGATTGATTTGGTTTATTTGGGGGGAATGGCTATCACTGCAGCAGAGTCGTAAACTATATACTCCATCACTCGATGAAAGAGGTTATCAAAGACGTGCGAAGCAACGTGCCAGGAAAGCCGAAACTTGTTGTGGCAATGACCGAGACTTCTCGATCCACTGCAACATCTCGCTCCCAATTGGCGAATCAGGGACAAATTAGCAAAGCACAGCCGAAAGAACGTGGTTTCGACATCATCCATTAGTCGGCGACTTGCAGGACGGCAAATCCTGTGAGTCAGACTGCGGGGGCTGGTGGACAAGCAGTCCTGGCTCCAGCGCCGATGTGCTGCATAATCGCTGGACGCAGGATTTTGGGCCTGTAAAATTCGAACGATTTTTTGAGAAGCTTGGAGGCGGCATGGCACTCGGGGTGGAGGGAAGGGTGAAGGACGTAACGTGTGAGTCACCCTGTCTTGTTTCGGGGCCGAGACCTTCCCCTTCGGGATGCGTGGGCGTTGGCAATTGAATGAGCCATCACGAGCCGTCTCCACACGGGTCCGACTGACAGGGGGTGCCGTTGCCGGTGCCGAATTCGATTGAGCACATCACCTCTAGCGATTGTTTGGCCTACAGCTGTGCCCTTACACATCGTAGTGGTCGCGTTCAAATTCCGTAAGTGATTAGACAAAGCCAAGACGTGTATGTCAAGTCTTGGGGTTCTCTTCTAAACACAAACAGACCCCTCGGCACGATCGGCGTAGATTGTTCTAGCGAAGACGGAGTTGGGCGAAGGCGTGCTACATCCTCAAACAGCAGGTACACTGACGCAAACATTCTCTCAAACCGTTTCCTCCCTATGCGGACTCATTATTTCTTGCATATCTATCGTTGATTCAACGTTGAAAGCCACATCAAGTAGTTGATAATCGCGCTAGAGGGAGGGCGAGTCTGCTTCTCTGGCTTCTTGATAGTCAATCTGGAACGGCAAGCGACCGAGATTCATGTCTACTCGCGAGACTTCAACAACGCATTGTTGTAATCTGATGCAGAAGCTAGTGTGATGATACTGACAACCATGACCAGACAGAAGCCCTTCCAGCAACCCGTCAGGTAATGTTTGATGCAGAGATGGTATCACACACGGCAAGAATTGGGTACGTGGGTTTGTCTCAAAAAGTTGGTATCGAATCACTTTTCTCCGTGGCTTTCTACCTCCTCCCGCCCTCAGCTAAGAGAATCTACCTTTCTCTAACAACACATGACATGAATCAAACTCGCCGTGGGTCTCATTATCCGACCATGTCCCAAAATGCTTAGCCCTCAACTCCTCTCAATATCACCGCCCTTCTCTAGTAGCTGCGTCCGAACATGACCCATTTCTGAGCCTTAGCCTCGCACTCGGGGTTGAGGCACTTGGTCTCGCCAGCGACGATGCCCTCGGGCTGCTCGAAGGGGATGCACAGAGACTTCATGCCCATGCTGGGCTGCTTCTTGCCATCAGGGAGGATGGCGTTCTCAGGGGGCTCGCTGGTGGTCAGCTCCTTGATGCGGTCCTCGCACTTGCCACCCAGGCAGTGGGGAATGAGAACAACGTTCTTGGTGTCGAGCGAGGGGATGACCTTCTCCCACTCCTTAAGAACAAGGCGGTGCTCGCGGAACGACTTCTCGGCCTTGGTGTACATGTCGGACTGGATAGTCTCGAGCAGCTCGGGAACCTTGGTGGTGAGCTCGGCCAGGGCGATGGAACCCTTCTCGGCGGTGTCACGGCGAGCGTAGGCAACGACCTCCTTGGCGGCGTCCTTGGGACCGAACTCGAGTCTCAGGGGCACACCACGCAGCTCCCACTCGTTGAACTTCCAGGCGGGAGTGTAGCCATCCCTCAAGTCGGACTCGGCACGGATACCGGCCTTGCGGAGCTCGTTGCGGAGGTCGTCGACCTTGCCCTCGAGGTTCTTCCTCTCCTCGGGGGTGGTCTTGGCGGTGATGCCGACGGCAATGAGAACAACCTGGGTCTTGGCGATGCGAGGGGGGAGGACCAGACCCTTGTCGTCACCGTGGATCATGACCATGACACCAATGACACGGGTGGACAGACCCCAAGAGTTTTGCCAGACGTGAATCTTCTCGCCCTTCTTATCGGGGTCCTCGACCGTGATGTCGAACATCTTGGAGAAGTTCTGACCGAGGCAGTGGGAAGTGGCACCCTGGATACCACGACCGTTGGAAGGGATGTAACCCTCGACAGTGGTCGTGTAGTAACCACCGGCGAACTTCTCGTTCTCGGTCTTGGTACCACGGACGACGGGAACAGCGAGCAGCTGCTCGTAGACACCGGCGTAGAGCTCGAGGATCTCGAGAACCTCCTTGCCAGCCAGCTCCTCAGTGAGGTGAGCGGTGTGGCCCTCCTGCCACAGGAACTCTCTTGTACGGAGGAAAGGGGTGGTCTGCTTGGCCTCCCAACGGACAACGGAGTTCCACTGGTTCAGGCGGAAGGGGAGGTCGCGATGGCTGCGAATCCACTTGGAGTAGTAGGGGTACATGACGGCCTCGGAGGTGGGACGGACCGCAACGGGGACCTCGAGGTCCTTGTCACCACTGGAAGAATTATCAGTATGGGTTCAGCGCGTCTGTCGTCAGGGGAGGCCGAAACTTACGCCTTGGTGACCCAGGCCAATTCAGGAGCAAAACCTTCAACGTGGTCCTTCTCCTTCTCGAGAGACTTGGAGGACAGGAACATGGGGAAGCTGGTCTCGTCGACACCCATGGTCTCAATTCTCTCGGAGAACCACTTGCGGATAACGCCCCAGATGTACATGGAGGCGGGGCGCAGGATGAAGAAGCCGGAAATCTCGTTGTAGTACTCGACCATCTCGGCCTTGAGGACAACCTCCTGGTACCAGGCGGAGAAGTCCTCGCCCTTCTTGACGGTCATTCCCATGATGTCTTCGCTCTTCTTGCCGCCGACAACGGGGAGGGAAGCTTGCTTGGCAGCCTTCGCAGCCTTTTCGGCGGCCATCCTGGCCTGCTTCTCGGCCTTCTTCAAGGCGCTCTTGGATTGTTCGGGGGCAGCAGCGTCGGCCATGTTTGCGGTATTGACTGCGAGTCGCAGGATCGTCTCGGGAAGGGTCTCGACTTATAGAATTGGCGGCGTGGTGACCAGATCGGCCTGAGTCACTTGGGATTTTGGGCTGAGAAGGCGGTGCGATACAACGGAAAATCTGCCCCGCACTAAAATGTGAGTCGTGTGTCGAGCTGTTGGGTGGGAGCGAGTGAGGGGTCAATTGGGCTCCAGCCACAGGGGACAGAGGTCCAGGCCGTTTATCAAAGGTGGGTCAGCTGGGCTGCTTATCTGCGTCACCAGACGCACTGTGGTCGAATGGTAGAGAACTTGCCGGATGACTGCAAAGGTCGTGTGAAATTCGGTCCTGGATGAACATGAAAAAATTGGAAAAAATTGTACGATGGCTAATTATAGTTATATCTCCTCCTATGCCAGGCTTTAATGTTATGTGCAGTTCATATGTAGCTGCTGGGGCTGAGCCTATCTCGAGCCGGTGTCGTGGCCGTCACAGTAGGAATCCCATCTTCCACACAGCCCATATCAGATTAACGGCGGCATCAGCCACATCCCGGTTCGTGGAACAACCCCGGCTCCGATAAAAAAGTTGTGTCGAGGAGACAAGGCAGGCACAGTACAGAAGAAGCTTCTATTGCTGTCCAGGCACACACCGACGAGCTCCTAAACCACCCCCATCCACCACCTCCATCCCGCGATTATTTTCAACCCGCTGGCAGTGAGGCGCAAAAATGGCTTCCATGTTCGAGCAGTCAGGGAGCGGCACCCTTTTCCTCGGCGGCCAGAAGATTTCGGGCGCCGACATTAGAGACCAGAACGGTATGCTGCCACGAGCGAATCGCAGCTTCAGCTTGCTGACAAACATGCAGTTCTCGCGACCCAAGCTATCGCAAATGTTGTCAAGAGCTCTTTCGGCCCCAGTGGCCTTGACAAGATGATGGTGGACGACATCGGTGTAGGTTCGGTGACCCCCTCCCCCCTGGACCCCGCTTACCCCAGGTACAGGACGTCACGGTCACGAACGACGGCGCTACCATCCTCAGCTTGTTGGACGTCGAGCACCCGGCAGGCAAGATCTTGGTCGACCTGGCACAACAACAAGACAAGGAGGTTGGCGACGGTACTACATCCGTTGTCCTGATCGCCGCCGAGCTGCTGCGCAGAGGAAACGAGCTCATGAAGAACCGCATACATCCCACTACCATCATCACGGGTTACCGACTTGCCCTTCGTGAGGCCGTCAAGTACATGAACGAGAACATCAGTGTCAAGGTCGAGAACCTGGGACGCGACTCCCTCATCAACATTGCCAAGACGTCCATGTCTAGCAAGATTATTGGCGGCGACTCCGACTTCTTTGCCAACATGGTGGTTGACGCCATGCTGGCCGTTAAGTCGACAAACGGACGCAACGAGACGAAATACCCTGTCAAGGCTGTGAACATTCTCAAGGCGCACGGAAAGGGCTCCTTGGAGTCCCTGCTGATCAAGGGTTACGCTCTCAACTGCACAGTCGCCTCGCAGGCCATGCCGACGAGAATACAAGACGCCAAGATTGCAGTGTTGGACATGAACCTGCAAAAGGAGCGCATGAAGCTGGGTGTGCAGATTACGGTGGATGACCCCCAACAGTTGGAGCAGATCCGCCAGAGAGAGTCGGGCATGATTCTGGAGAGGGTAGAGATGATCCTTAAGGCTGGCGCCAACGTCATCCTTACCACCAAGGGTATCGACGACATGGTTTTGAAGACATTTGTTGAGCGAGGTGCCATGGGTGTGCGCAGATGCAAGAAGGAGGATCTGCGAAGAATCGCAAAGGCGACCGGTGCCACTCTGCTTAGCACATTGTCCGATCTCAACGGCGACGAGAAGTTCGACCCGGCATACCTCGGACACGCCGAGGAGGTTGTGCAGGAGCGTATTTCCGACGACGAGTGCATTCTCGTCAAGGGAACCAAGTCTCACTCCTCTGCATCCATCATCCTCCGTGGACCCAACGACTTCACCCTCGACGAGATGGAGCGATCGATCCACGACTCTCTCAACGCTGTCAAGAGAACCCTCGAGAGCGGTAGCATCGTCCCTGGTGGCGGTTCCGTCGAGACGGCCCTGCACATCTACCTTGAGGAGTTTGCCGGTACCGTCGGCTCCCGCGAGCAGCTGGCTATCGGCGAGTTCGCCCAGTCCCTGCTCGTCATTCCCAAGACCCTGGCCGTCAACGCTGCCAAGGACGCATCAGAGCTCGTTGCCCAGCTCCGTTCCCGGCACGCGTTGTCGCAACGCATCCAGGAGGGCGAGGCTAACGAGGACGAGAAGACGATCGCGCGCAAGAAGGCCTACAAGAACTACGGCCTGGACCTGACGCGCGGCAAGGTGATTGACGAGATCAAGGCCGGTGTTTTGGAGCCCACCATCAGCAAGATCCGGCAGCTGAAGAGTGCCGTGGAGGCCTGCATCAGCATCATGCGTATCGACACCCTGATTACGCTGGATCCCGAGCAGAGAGGCGATGACGACGGACACGGTCACTGAGAGAGGCGTTTGTGAAAATAAAACAAAATGGGCCACGGTGGGAGTGTTCAAGGTTAGACGGTTCATAGATCACTTGCTAATGATACCTCGTCATGCCGACTTGGACTACATTCTGATGATTTACCAAGAGGGGCCCCTCAACCCAGATGTGAACATGCTAAAATGCAATTCTCTGAGCCGGATGCTCAGCACCACCCAAACTTCTCATTGAGCACCCATTCAATCTCCCCTTCGCCATACCACATTAAGCTCGCGATGCTGTCCGTCTCCCGTTCCACAAACTCGTGCGGGATGCCCGCCTTCTCGATCAGGCCCCTGATCCGGGGCTCGGGATTCCACAACTCAACGTTGTTCACTTTCCACTCTGCCGCCTCTGCCCTGGCCAGTCTCAACAGCGCCTCGATGGCTTCTTGCACATACTCGTCGCTGCTCGTCTCATCCTCGACCACCAGTCTCAAAATATGCATCGTGTTTCCCTCGGGTTTCTTCAGCCCGCCGTAGTAGCCCCTCGTCCAAACGGCCCAGACCCGTGACCCGAGCTTCCCAATTACACCGCCCCGCACCGTCGGTGTCTTGCCAAAGATGTGCTTTGTCATGTAGTCCTCGCGCATGAGGTGCCATAGCATGGCGTCGAGGTCCGGCAGCAGCGCCACGCGCGTCTTGTTTCCCTTTTTGGCCAGCCGCGAGCGGAGGAGCCGCTCGTCGACGGCGCACAGCTCCGCCAGCTCGTGGTATCCCAGCGGCACCGCCTTGAGTGACTCCTCCTCCCCAGATGCCGCCTGCGGCGGGAACGAGAGGTGTGTGCTCTCGTACGGATGCCATCCATGCTTCGCGTAAAACTTCTTGCCAATGTCTGAGAAGAGCATCGAGCAGGCGACCTCCCCGTCCTTGATGTCTCCCCACGTCTCGCCCTTGGCCATCTCCTTGCCCTGCCACCTCGCCAGCCGGGGGCCCATCATATTCATCATGATGGAGGCGTACCCGTTGCCCCGGTGCGCCGGCACGGTGAAAACGGAGCCGATGGCGTGCGTGATAGCGTCAACAACGGTGCCGTCGGGCTTCGCCACCAACAAGTTCTTGCGGATGCTTTCGCACGAAGACAGTATGGGGCGATTGTCGGGCGGCTGCGACGGGTCCGTGAGGATCCACTGGGTGATGCCGCCATTGCGGCTCACGGGGACGGTGGTCATGTACTCCTCGCGGCGGAGGTACTCTTCCAGCTCGAGGGCGGTGCCCCAGCTGTCGTACGTCGAGGTGTATGTACCGACCCGCTCGGTCGGGGTGGGCTGGGTGAGGACAAGCTCCGTTTCGTGAGTCGAGCCCATGATGGAAGACCTGCTTTGCTTTGTTCTAAGCTGTTTGATTTCGGTGGGGTTCTTTTTGTCTTGTTCTTCGTCTTCTCCTTTTATCAATTACATCACACCAAGCTCGGAGAATAAGGGGAAGGGTGTTGGAAGGAAGGAAAGTAAGAAACAAGGCCAGCAGCTCCCCGAAGCTGGGGCTGGGTAGGACAAAGCGCGGCCCTTATCAATTGTTCCAGACGACCTCAGCAGGTGTTAACGGGCGCCCCACCAGACGATCACAGCATTGGCGGGGAAGACCCAGTCAACCCCAGGAATTCCCAGGATCGAGCGCCCTGGAGGGGCCCGCCGGCGGTACGAACGGCGTACGAATACACGAACGGTTAGGAACAAGCTGCGAGGCACAAACACAAAAGAACCCCCCCCCCCTCGACCCCCCTTCCATCGCACCAAAAATGCAGAGGTCAGCAGGCCCACAAGCGGGCATCGTGAGCAAGCCAAGCGGATGCTTGTCTTACGTCACGGGGATGAGGGTTAGTGCGATGAGAGGAAACGGACGAAAGCTTGCAGAGCAGCCTCGAGAGCGTTGGACCGGGGCCCTGGGACTCTTGGGTCTTTTTTTAGGTAATTGTTTGCTCTTGAGACTCCCGCCTGCCGGTGCGGCATCAGCGGAGGAGGGATGGAGGGGGGAGAGGAGGGGCAATGGGCAAGTCTCGCCGGCGGGGCGGAGCCGGTGTAAGCCGATGATAGGCGGGGCCGGAATTGCGAGGCCCCCGGTTGGACGCGGTCGTGGGAAGGAGCGCCCGCCGCCACCGCCCATGGATAACCTTAGATACCGCTAACGTCGCGAGCGGGCGGGACGAGGGGCTCCCTTGTTCCATGCTGGTCGGCTGACTCTGCCGATGTTCTGGTAGATGTTGTAGTCTGTGTCATCTAATGGAGTGTCTTAGCCGTGTTTGGTATTGGCTGCGTGGTGGTTATGCGCCGCCCGCCGTCTTGGCATCAGATATACATCTGCCTCGCCGACCAGCAAACTCATTTTTGAGTCTGTTCCAATTGTTGCGTGCGCCATTGCATTGCTCAAAGCTCCTTACTCGCGGCCGGACCATTTACAATTTTTAGTAGTCATATCAAACACGCTTACGCCTTCTGGCCACATTTCTTCTTATCTCCAATATGCACAACGAGTCGCTCGCAAAACTAATTAAACAAAAATACCCCTCCACCTTCCGTTCCCGTCGCACCCCTCTCCCGCAGCAACCGAACGACATCGTAATGCCCCCTTGCAGCCGCAGACTGCAACGCAGTCTGCCCACCCCATCCAGCTCCAGCCTCGATCTCCGCCCCAACATCCAACAAGATCTCGCACACCCGCAGGTGGCCCCCCTCCGCGGCAGCATGTAGCGCCCTGCCGCCCTTGAACCGGCTGCCCTCTGCGTCCACATCCGCACCGGCCTCCACCAGCATCCTCACCAGCCCCTCGTGGCCGTGGTAGCTCGCCGCTTGGAGCGCCGTGAAGCCCTTGTGGCGGCAGGCCGGCGCGTTGACGTCCGCCCCGCGCTCAACCAGCAGCTTCGCGATACTGCTGAACCCGCCCCGGGCTGCAGCCTGCAGCGCCGTCCTCCCGGCCGTCGTCGCCGGCATCGCATTCACGTCAGCCCCCTTCTCCAGCAGGAGCCCGACGATGTCCGCCAGCCCCGCGTCACACGCGGACTGCAGCGCCGTGAGCCCGCAGTACCTCGTCGCCGGCGCGTTCACGTCCGCGCCTTTGTCCAGCAGCATCGTCACGATGCCCCGGTCGGCCTGCCCGGACGCGATCTGCAGCGCATTCCGCGCGTCATTGTTCCCCGGGGCAGCGTCGACGTCCGCCCCGGCCGCCAGGAGCGCCGACACGACCCCGGCGTGGCGCGCCAAGCAGGCGGCCTGGAGTGCAGTGCGGCCGTAGTACCCTTGCGGCGGGGCATTGACGTCCGCCCCGGAGGCGATGGCGGCCTGCACCGCGGGTAGGTCGCCGTCGCGGGAGGCGCGCTGGAGCGGCGTCCAGCAGTCGTCTTCGTCGAAAGACTCGTGCCCGGAGCCGTCTTCCTCGACAAAATCCTGCATGGTTCACGCGTTGGGCTCTCGACTCGGATGGCCAAATTTGTGAGATGTAGCGGAGCAGATACGACTTGAAACGACCGAATCCTGCGCTTTTACATGGGGGGAGGTGACGGAAAAGCGGCACAGGGGCGGTCATTCGCAGGCTCCCTTTGCCATCGCCCGCGTTATCGCATGCGCGAGCCGAGGTGGCGCCCTCTTCTCGTCCTTCCCAATCGAGCCGTCACTGAATCATCAGCAATCGACCGTAGTAACTTTGGGGGGGAAACATCAACGGCTAGTCTTGTGGTTTGCATCGCATTATTGACTAACTATTCGCCAGTCTCGGCCTTTCTCTTGTCCGCGCTCTTCTTCTCGGGTTCGCCCTTCTTTGGCTCATTCTTTGACCCTGCCTCGTTCTCGTAATCGCCGCCCTGCTTCTCGTATTCCTTCGCCAGCTTGGTTGCCTGTAGGATCCGTCAATAATTGTCATCGGCGTAGGCGTGTGCGATGCGGTTCTGATTGCATAACGGAACTGCTGAATCGACATACCTTCCATGCCGACCACTGTCCCTCTCCGCCGCCAGACTTATTGGGTTCTTGTTTGATTTCTGCACAGCCATCATCAGTGTCCGCAACGCGACCCGCGGGAGCTGGGGGAGCCCTACCCTCTTTGAGTTCCTCCCTCAGCTCAGGGTCGGTAGGCTTTCCCTTGGAAGAAGGCATTCTGTACCGGAATTGTGTCACAAAGGTTTGCGCGAGGCCCGTGATTTAATAGTGGCAATGGCAAATGCAACGGTAGAGATTTGAACACGGTTATGGTGAAGCTCGGGAAGATACTCTGAAGCAATGCGACCTACTCCTTGTCAAAATACCAAGGGCCCTTATAGCGATATTCTTATTTTCATAAAACAAGCTGAATTCAGATGATGATATTGATGGCCATCTATGACGCCTACAACATCAGCCACAGGCCTGTTCGGCTGGGACCGCTAGTGGGCCGGTTGGCCCACAGCCAAGCCCGTCCCCGTCCCGGCCGTTGACTGTCCACGTTCCCGGGTTCGTGGTCCCTTGCTCGCGCCATCAAGGTCTGATTAAAGCACGGCGCTGTGTTCATTGAAATGATTTTTGCTTTTACCCATCTTTCCTACTGAGACTAATTGAGTACGGAAGCAAAGTTCCTTTGGCATCCAACCCCTTTTATTTTTTACTTTTCTGCGTTGGGGTCATCAATCGACCACCACCGACCAACGTGTGGCCGCATCAGTGAATAGACACCGGCTCAAAATCGGCATCATCCTCAACGGCCTCGCCGTCCATGACGCCGTGGACGTACGCAGCGCCCACGATCCGCCTCAGCCCGTCCCTCTCGGCGCTCTTGCGGAGCACGAACGGCGCGTTGCACCCCTTGACGACCCAGATCTCGTCGCCGGCCTCGGCGCCGTCGGGCACCATGGCGACGTACTTTTCGCCCTTGGCCAGCACCAGGTCCAGCGCCGCGCGCATGGGGAAGACGCGGTTCACGAGGACCTGGGCGGCCGCCTCGAGCGCCTCGTTGGCCTCCTCGGCCGACCGGCCCGACAGCATGATCTCCTTGCGCAGGAGGTCCCTCTCGGGCCGCGTGGCGTCGAGGTCGTCCTCCTCGACGGCCGTGCAGAAGCGGTAGGCCAGCTTCAGGGTCGAGATGGGCACCTCCTCCTCGTCGGCCTCGGTGCGGAAGAAGGTCATGGCCCTCAGGATCGCCTCGAGCGTGGACTCGCCCGTCGGGTAGGTGGTCTTGTCGAGGTTCGGGATGCTGGCGATGAGCTGCGAGAGCGTGACCATGTCCCGCTTGATCCAGAGCGACGGGTGGTCGGCGTGCAGGTGCGCCGCGCGGGGCACCGCCGTCATCTGGGAGACGGTGTCGACCTTGACGCCCTTCAGGAGCAGGACGTCGTCCGCGGCGTCCGGGTCGAAGCCAAAGTCGAAGTCGGTCTCGCCCGCGGCCGCCGACTCGGCGGCGTCGGCGACCGTCATGCGGCGCCACGGCCGGCGGAAGTCGGGGAGCCACGAGGGGAAGTCCTTGCCGTTGAGGTTCTCGGCGATGCCCGCGTGGTCGAGCAGCTCCTCGCTGAAGGGCTCGTGGAGGAGGGTGCGGCCGAAGCGGAGCGCCGTCTGCTCGAAAGTCTCCGAGTAGTCGGGGCGGAATTCCTCCCTGTCGCCGTCGAGGGCGAGACCGAGGAGGGCGAAGTAGAGGTCTCGCGGGTCGGTGGCCTCGACTTCGCGGAAGGACATGAGCAGGTTGAGGAGATCCGTCGAACGCTTTGATTCGTCATCGTCTTCGTCTTCGTCGTCTTCGTCGTCTTCGCCGTCTTCTGACTCCCACTCACCCTCATCATCTTCGGCCCCTCCGCAGCATCCACCTCCGTGCGCGTGCCCGTGCTCATGATCATGCTCGCCCTCGTCCTCGGCCTCCTCATGATCGTGGTCGCCGCAGCATCCATCTCCATGCTCGTGGTCGTCATCACCATGTCCGTGCTCTCTCGTGTTGCCTCTCATAGCGCCAAGCTGGTAGAACCGCAACCGCTGGGCCACGTTCGCCATCAAATCGGCCGCGCTCACAATCTCCTCGCCGCTCGCATCGGTCAGCGGCCAGGGGGGGCTCTCGGGCTCCTCCAGCGCAACCGAGGCCGGCCACAGCTGCGACCAGTTGACCGTCGTCTCGCCGCAAATCATCATGACGTCCCGCGCCAGGATGAACTCCTGCACGATCCAGACCCTCCGAAACCACGGCCGGTTCCAGAACCGCGACACGGCGAGCCACTTGGCATCCCCCTGCGGCGGCAGCTCCGCCTCGGCACCCGCCGGCGCATCGGGCACCGGCGCATCGAGCAAGTCCTCCACAAAGGCGCGCGCGCCCGCGTTCAGGGGCTTCGGGATGTTGACGCGCCAGTACTTCTCGATGAGCTCTAGCGCCTCCCTGCTGCCGTCGGCCTCTTCGCCCAGGTACGCCAGCACCCGGCGCGAGCTGAGGTAGATGTCGTGCATGAGCATGATCTGCGTCTCCTTCTCCTTGTTGTCGGCCTGGTTAATGCACAGAGCGTCAGCCCAGACGAGCCGCGGGCGGTCCTCGAGGCGCACGCGCTTGAGGCAGAGGAACAGGCTCTCGGTGATTGAGATCTCCGCGCCGGTGGACGGCGAGGTGATGCGATGGGGCTTGTCGTTGGAGCCCCAGACGTACGAGATGGCCTCGTACGAGTCGGCCGACTCGGGGAGGTCTTCCGCATGCTTGCCCGCCTCTTCAACGTAGGGGTCGATGGGGCAGACGACGAGCTCGCCCTGGACAGGGTCGTCGAATTTTCCCGGCAAGAGGGAGAGCAGTCTGAAGTCCCGCTCGCCAATGGCGGAATAAGTGTATCCGGCCATGGTGAAAAGAAAAACCTCCGGGGCTGATTTTCGGTAAAGTTTCTCTTTGGGTACGGTGAGTGTGAGCGAGAGGTTTGCTGGGCTTGAGGTTGCGCCAGTGAGTGATTGGTGAGAAAAATTCAGACGTCGGCGGTGTTTTGGAGGTGTGGAGTGAGATAGATTGGAGCTGTGATCCAGGAAAACGCCTGCATGAAGATTTCCACAAATGAGTGAATGAATTTTTTCATTGGCAGCACCCACTAGTCAAGCAAGCCACGACCGAGGATTGAAAGCTTCATCTGCGCAGCCGTGTAATAAAATTCCCTTCCCATCTCCAATTGCAGTAACGGCAAATTTCAGGACACTGTTTGGAGTCAGCACCAAACCGCTCTTTGAAATCTGAAGGAAAGGGCTCATGAAAAGTCATATTTTAGATGCTAAAAATCATGAAAAGACAGAAGACACGGAGGCATTTCATCATTCAAGTTGTAATCTAGACATTGCTCAATCGCGGTCGAGCATTTTCGTCCAATCCTTCCTGGTCTCGGTGCGTCACTCATGGAACTCAACCCAACTCCTAACAAAGCAAAAAAAGTCGTCATCCGATGACCACTTTCAGAGGCCCAGAGCCGCATTGAAGGCGTCGGCAGCCGCCTGGCCCTCCAAACCCTGCGCATCCGCCTGTCCCTGCTCACAAGCCGCGACCGTGGCCTCGTCGGACTGGCACCTCGACTCTAGCTGCCCGCAGATGAAGCTGCTAATGATGTTGATGTTGAGCGCCGAGCCATGCTCGAAGTCGCCCGCCGGCCCAAACGACGCCTCCTTGCGCCCATCCAGGCCCTCGGCAAACTGGATGCTGGGGTCCTGGCACGCTCCAAAGTCAAGCGCGCCGGCCTGACGCCCCCTGAGGAGCTTAGTGGCGATCCGCATACGCCGTCCGCCGGCATTCAGGCCAGACGCCCTCCTGAGCTTCTTCAGCGACGCCGCCGCGAGGCATTCGTCCTCCTGCGTGCCGCAGTCGGCGACGCTGATGTCCTCGGCGCCCGAGTTCGCGGCGTCGGCGCACGCGTTGTGCTGCACCGCGCATGAGCGCTGGAGAGCTGCTCCCGCGTTCAGGAAGGTTGCGCCGTTGACCTCGAAGGGCTTGTCTGAGGATGCGGAGGAGGTGACGGGCGGGGCGGGACCGCCGAGGTCGCCGGCGAAAGTCTGAATGTCGGTGGTCCCCGTGGCGGCGTCGTTTGCCGTGTCGTCATTGGTGGCATCCTCAGCATCAGCATTGTCATCTTCGTCGACAGCGTTTCCGTTGTCGTTGGCATTTCCAGAGTTATCAGTAGCATCGGCAGTGCTGTTTGCAGCGTTCCCACTGGCATTGCCGGAGCCTCGTCGCAGTTTGTCTGCAGTCATGAGGTTGGCAGACCTGCCAGCGCCATTTCGGGTCTTGAGTCTGAATCTGCTAGCGATCGCTGTGGAGTTGATTGCGGTGCTATTGCCAGCAGGGCATGCTAGAAGGTCGTCAACACTAATCACTCTCTCACGAGGTTCATGAAGAAATATGAAGGAGCTTACCTTCGGCGTTTTCGTCAGCACCAGCATTGCCAGCACCACCCGCGATGTCGGCTACAGCAGCTTCAATCTCCTCGGGAGTGGCGTCCTCAACGAGCAGGCCTTGGGAGAAGATGCACCCCTCGGCATCCTCCTGAACGTTGCAGGAGTTACCGGCTCCAGTGGCATCATTGGGCTGTGATAGTTAGCTACCCAACCCCAGTAAGCATGCATATAGTATGAACAACTCACATCTCCAGGGGCAAAAGTGCCCGACTCAAGCGCAAGCAGGGGGTCGGCCCCGATCGACGCAAGCTGCTGTGCCAAGGCAAGCGTAATGGCCTTGTTCTCTTCGGCCGCGTTCTCCGAAGCCGGGTCCTGGTGCTGGCTGATGGCCGCAATCTCGGGGTTCTCCGCCTCCTCGTCGCACAATACGCTCTTCAACCCCACAGAACCCGTGTTACGCTCGATGGCCCGGAAGATGAGGGCGTTGGCTTGGCCCTCGATGTCGCCGGCGGCCTTGGCCGCGCTAAATGCCGAGTCGGCCGTGGCCTGGTGCAGGCAATCGAGGTTGGTGACGTCGCCCGCGCCCTCGGCGGCAGCTGCATTGCCGAGGAGTCCGAAGACGGCGTCGACAATGTTCAACGGATTGTCCTGCTGCAGCAGCTTGTTGACGGCCACAAGATACTTTTCGTGCGAGTGTTCCTGGGGAACCTCGGCGGCAGCTAGGCTGATAAGAGCCACAAGAGCGGTGGTGGTTTGGTACTTCATTATGAAAGTTCGTTGTAAACCGCCGTGGAGAAAGAATAAACTTGTCAGGAGGCGATGAAAACACGCCCAAGAAAAATGATGTCTCAAAAGAAGGGCCGGCCCAAAGGATTCTGTGAAAGAGACAAGTCCCAGTAAAGAATGAAAAGGTAGAAATACAAAAAGTTCACGGAACTGAACGAAAGAGAAAATGTGTGAATCGGATTCTGAATGGAAAGCAACTCTTCCTACCGGTTGGCAAAAGCATCCAGCAACTTATATACGGCATGATGAGCCAAGACATTGGAACAAGACCTATTCTCGGAATCGCCCATATCTTGGGTTCGTCTCATACTCGCGACGTCCACCGTGCCCCTGAACAGCTCGCTTGGGAAAGCCAACCCGCAGATCAACGGCACGCTGGTGTTGGCTCCACGTGATGATATGACTTGGCGGGTTGGGAACGGACTCCTGAGTGGGTATGGACTGTCGGTTAGGAGGCTCTCCGATGCGGTCGCCACATATATGGGAGCATGGGATATTCCACGTGTGTGAGCCAAGGATTCTTCGCACTCTAGTTACTGGAGCTGCGGCTCCCGTCCGATGGTTAAGGCGCCTGCTAGCTACCACTTTCGGGAGTTGGTCCGGTCAGAGTGATAACGGGAGACCGTACACACTGGCCGCTGAGAATAGCCCAAAAGAAGGTCGCTGGGCCAGGTTGAAAACAGAAGCCATGGGACCCGTGCCAAATCGTCTCGATGAAAGCGCTGCAAGCCGGTATGTAGTTCGGCTTCCTTCCTGTCAAATCGCATACATGCCACCCATTACTTGATGGGATGAACGGTGTTTCTCAGTGGATGTCTCTCGGTAATTGCAGCCGACATGGCTGATATCAAACTCAAAAGCAGCCTCATCGATGGATCGTCAATCAAGATGTGGTCTCTTCGACCCCTGTCCTTGGCGGGGATGAGCTGAAGTTGAGCAGAGTTTGAGGAGAGCGCAAATCAGACGGCACCTGTCGCGGGACCGCGTCTCAGGCAGCTCCGAACCGGCTTTTACAGCAACTCTATTGGTGTGCATGCTTGCGTTTGGACATGTGGAGTTGCAGGGGTCCTGCGGGTAGCAGACCCCAGTCAACGGCTCGACGTCTTTTATTCGCCGTCTCACCTTGCCTGTCGCCGTCACTAAGGAGCATCCAGAACTTTTCATGGTTGATTATATCTAGTGACCGTGTGATGGATGATAGAATACGTAGTATTGTATGCCCAGAGCGTTTCATGACACCAATTCGCCAAGACGTGCCGATGCCTGATGCAGGAACACTCCCAAACCGACCGCTTAGGTTGACGTGTGATTAGAAACAACTAGTGGTACCAGAATTGCCATCCCAAAAGTTGGCAATTACGGATACTTGGTCCAGTTTGGCATATGTGTTGACGTTGAACAGCTTCCGCTCACTACCATGCCCCGGCGGCTAGATAAGACCCACGCATCTACTCTATTTTCACCGTCGTGCTTCCAAGCAAGTGACCCTCTTTATCACCCGGGATCCGACAACTCCTGCGACGCCCGGACCTGCTCTAAATGCCCCCTTCTCCCTCCGCCTCCTGTCCGTCTTGCTAGCAATGATCCGACCTGGGAGAGGTAATCCAGACAACGGGCCAACGGACCGTGTATCCAGAAACGGGGCACCTCTCAGTCATGGTTCCAACACCCGGGTTCCGTCGTCCCACTCACAATGCATACAGGGCGGGAGATCCTAAACCCCTGCCTCCTATATCTGCTGTGCAAAAATCACCGCGTCATCTGCCGGACAATGCGGCGACGATCTCATGGACAGTAAACAGCTCTTCCGCTCATGCGTTACCGTTGTTCTTTCAGTCAGCCGGGCCGGATCAGTTGTTCCGTGCAGGCATCGTTATCACGTAAACACGGCGCAGTCTGATCGACCTTATCACATCTGCCGCTACCATATTACCACAAGGCTTCGAGCTTTAAAACCAGGCCGTGGCCCCAGAGATGGGGGAGGGTCACAGCGTCATTCGGTAGGTGCTATCCATCAAAGTTTGGAACCGAGGCCGGCAACTCGGTTTGAGATCCGTCATCCGTTTGATGCCGCTCTTGCAGAAATCCAGTACTGAGCCAGTGGCAAACGCTTCGATGTCTCCGTTTCATCAGCCAATCACTTGCAACACGAATCACAAACCTGGCCAAGGGGTGGCTATTATGAAGTTGCGAGGCTACTCATTGTTCCTGGACGCTCTGTGACTTTTTGTACAATGGCATCATTGCCCGGGACACGTCTAAGAAGAAAGAAAAAGAACCTCTCTCTTTGGACCCAAACCCGCACCATCTCATCTCCAATGCAAGTAAAAAATTGTTCTAGTTTGTTGTTGCCATCAAACGCCACGCCCCGCGGATGGGGCCTGGCCTCCTCTCGTTCCGTCCTCTACTCTTACAGTGGTGCCGTTTAACCAATGATCAGCTTGCCATCCTCGGGGAATTCGTACTCGGGGATCTCGAGGTTGAGAGGGGCAGGTCCTTTCCTGATGCGGCCGGAAATATCGTAGTGGGATCCGTGGCAAGGGCAGAACCATCCGCCGAAGTCGCCGGCCTCGCCGATAGGGACACAACCCAAGTGCGTGCAGACACCTGGGGAAACATAAACGTTAGCTAATGTGGTCCGGAGCATGAATTCGGAGGTAGAGAGCCAAGAAGCACTGGCCACTCGTTCCTTGTGCCATTGCTCCGGGCGGCCGGAGCAAACACTAGAGAGCATTGCAGGTTATTGATTCTAGATAGAAAACTTACCCAACATGATAAGCCACTCGGGAGTCTTGACACGCTCCTCGTCGGCCTGGGGGTCACGGAGGGAGGAAACGGTGACCTTGTTGGCCTCGTCGATCTCGGCCTGGGTGCGGTGGCGAATGAAGACGGGCTTGCCTCTCCACTTGATGATAACCTGTGATTCTCAAAATTCAGTATGCTCGTTGCTTGATCCTTTTGCACGAGTCCGTATCAGGCCACTTACGTTCTTGCCCTCGGGGATGGTTGTGAGGTCGACCTCAACCTTGGCCATGGCCAAAACGTCGGCGGAGGCGGACATGTTGACGAGGAACTCTGCAATTGACACCATCCGTCAGCCACGATCACATTGTTCATCCTCCAAATGCCCTTATGTCGCATCTCCGTTCGGTTCCCGGGGTTACGGAATGCTCCCTACCCTGGACAGTAGACTTCGCGCCGGCGGCGGTGATGGCGCCCATCGTGCCAACCATGAAGTATCCGAAAAGCTGGTTGGTGCCGGCGGAGCCCTTGCTCATGTACTTGCTGAAGTCGGGGATGTTGTTGCCCTTCTGCGCGCCCTTGAAGGGGCTCGAGTAGCTCGAGGCCGTGGAGTCGTTCCGGGCGGCCGAGGTGCTGAGGGCGCGCGCAGCCGTCGCGGACGGGCTGCTTCGTGCCAGTTGCCGCAGGCAGGTGCGGGATGCGTGTGCGAGGGGCGCCATCTCGTAGGTTTCGCAGGGAGGGGAGAGGGTTGCGGCAAGGGTGGTTGCGAGATGCAATTGGGGAACGGATGACGTTTGGTCAAAAGAGCGTCTTTTTTCGTGATGCTGTGGTTTGAGGATTGCCGAAAGCTTTCTGGCTCTTGGCCTGAGGCAGAAGGTTCTGAAATTGGTGCCTGTTGATTGGCTGGTGGGGGCAGCCATTACCCGGCCCTTTCCGGAGTGGCGCGAGTGATGGCTTGGATGATGTGGATAACTGCAATCCTCCCATTAGAGGAATGCAATTAAGAGGTGCAACCTGTTTTTTTTGTTTTTCATCATTCACTTCAAGTTTGCTTGTGATACCACGCTCACTTGGCATACCTAGCCACTTGTGGCTCCAAAGCCTTGCTTACTACCGGGCTCTTGCAATGCATACAGTATTATTCATTCAAAAGCCGTCCATGGGCGTAATTCGTCATCCGCTCGGGTCTCCACTATCGACTATCCAACATCTCCTTATAATGTTTTAGTGCATGCGCTTTAACTCCTCTACCAGGTTCCGCATGCTTTCAACCGTCGGACCCAGACCTTGAACAACAGCCTCCTGCTTCGACTCCTCCAAGTCCAGGAATCTCTCAATTAGCTCGCCGTCGACAAAACGGAATGGCGCCTCTGCAGAGCGTTTGGCATTTCTAAAGCCTCGCCATGTCATGAAAGACAAGCCGGCGCCGGGTTCACTTTCTGCTTGTCCCAGAGTCTTGACTACCTCTGCCAACCTTTCCTGGAATTGCAATAAAAGGCTTTGGTATTCCGGTTTGATATCAGCAAAGACGTACAGCGACCCCTCAACCTAGAAGTGTGTCAGTATTTGAATTCTCCACGAACGAATGACTGATTTTAGCTTGTCTTACTGTCGCGAGGAACGCCTTGGGTATGATGGGGTCGTTCTCGTTCGGAGAAATATCCAGTGCCCGGATCTTGTTGACCTGTTCTCCAAGATGGAATTCACTAGTAACCTCCATTTGTTTTTGATCATGCTCTGTCGGTGCATCCGGATTTCTTCTCAGCACCATGAGATTTCCCTGCGCATCTGCCTCCAACCATGAATGCCCCTCTAGATGACAAATCGAGGTGGCCCAGATGTACTGGAAGTGGCGTGCTCGCTCTACAATCTTTGCCTTGTTGCCATCCTGCGCCGGAATGAATTCGACCAGGGTCATCGACTGCATTAGATCAGCGATACCAATCATGTTCCCATTGATGTCGAGGTCGACAGGGAATGTTGAGGGCCGGAAAGTAGCCAGTTTGCGGAGTGCACCCGAGGTCGTCGATTCCTCAGCATAATCGTAGACCACCACCGTCTTGCTCAAGCCGGCAACGATCTTATCTCCCATCACGCCAAGGCTTCGGCAAGCGCCTTTCAGCTCATGGCTAACAATTAGGTATGGGTTCTTGTCAGAATCGACGCCAAGGACCAAGATTCGACCCTTGACGTCGCTGTTCTCGTCGATTTCTGGATCGGCCAGGTAACTCGTACCGATGACGAACCGCTCGGAAAGCTGACCCGTACTATCGGGCAGCTCCGCTCTGATGACGCTCTCGACCATCTCTGTTGATGTGGAGCCATCGAGATGGAATGGCTTGCCCACAACGCCGAGAACAATCTCATCGACTAGCTGGAACGAGCTGGTGACCGTTTCTTCATTGTTGATGAGCTCTCTGCGAATGGTACCGAGGCCGAAAGCCCGCAGTGCTGGCGAGTAAGCAACCCTACGCACTGTCTCACGCAGGGGCAGTGGGTTGACATGTGTTCTCCTTTCGGCATCAATGTGCGCAATGCGGACATTCCGATCGGTGGCCAGGAAGATGGCGTCTGGGAAAGCTTCCGAGTCGAAGGAAGCAATGTAGGTGACATCCTCCGCGGTGGCCGCGGAATAGATAATTCGTCCCTCCGAGCTGTAAATGAGACTCGAATGCTCGGTAGTAGCAAAAACGTTGCTAATACCCTCGTTGTCGGGTCGGGGCAGAACATGAAGCCCAGCTTGCTTGCTGCCGAGGGTGACACTTTTTCGACTGGACAGCGAAAAGTCCTCCTTGGAGACGTTAAATGATACGACCTGCCCATCCTCCATTGCAACGAAAAGGGTAGGACCTAATAGATGCGGCGGGTGAAGTTGCACCAAGGCCATGTCTCTCGGCACAGACACGCTATCATCCGTTTGCTTGATGGTTTCTCCCTGAAGAGCGTTGAGAGTCCGCAGGTCAATGATGGATACTGAGCCAGTCGCCCAGAAACCCACCACGCCAACGTCATCAAGGTCACTGGCGGCGTGAATACAAGATATCTGATCCCCTTCGCCTCCGACGCCGCTACCAACGATTTGTTCCCGGGCTGACAGACTATCAGACAAATCCAAGGATGTAAGAGCGGTACCATTTATAGAGAGCAGCACCCATTTACGGTTTGCTGATGCATTGACGATAGCCTTACCGTCAGGTACCGACCAAGTGCTGAGTGTGACGCCGCTCTCAGAGTCGAAAAGAGCTACGGTAGAAGCTGTGACTTGTAGCAATTGACCGTTGGGCAAGTTCGACACGACCAGCGTCGGCCTATCCAGAGTGAGTCCTTGAAATTCGAACACTTCCTCGATGCCGCCTTCAGCATCGAATCTGAAGACCCTTGTTTCCGTTATGAAGGAGACGACCAAGGTATCAACCTTGTCCGATCCATGTGACCGAAGAGTAAATAGGCCACGGACATCTTGTAAATCTTCTAGAACCCCGATATCTTCTAAGCCGACGCTGCTGCGAATGCTTCTCAGACTGCCATTTTGGTGGACTCCGCAACCCGCAACAATGCGGGCTTGGCCCGAAGAGAAGGCGTTGCCCACTTGGCTGTCTCCAGCATTTCCCAAGTCCATGATGGAAAAGTCGAGAATGGGCGCGATGTTTGGGATAGTCTGAATAAGCTTTGTCGTCATCTCCCCAACGTCGATTTTCAGCAGTTGTGAGTCGCCGTAATGAGAGCCCAGGAAAAGCATGCCATCTCCCATGTAGACCAAACAAGACGCGCGAGAAGTCACGCCCAGGGTTCTGACGGTCATGCCTATAACCACGACACCCTCAGTTTCGATTGTCAAAAGGTGAAGATTGCCGTAGTCATCGGAAAGGAAGTAATTTGTGTCGTCGTATTCGGCCCACGCGACGAAGATGGCTGGATTGACGAGTCCACTCTCAACTTTCGTTTTGGTCAGAGTGTCGACATAGACCAGCAAGGTCTCTCCAACAACAATCAGGCCACCCAGCTGGGCTTTGGCAGTCGAGGTATCTCTTTTGTGGTATCTTTTAACTTCATCTTCCACAATGTTCACGGGTATGATGATTCGCGCGTAAGGATCCTTGATCTCGAGGTCGAGCTCCCTGTTCCTGTCCGGGTCGAATCTGGAAACATTTGTGTTCTTATCATCGGTCATGAGTCTGTAGACGGCGAGTCTTGCATCTTCTTTGTCGATCTTGGACTGATAGAGAAAGGCAACGGTTGGGTGGCCAGTCTCGGTAGGCACAAAGGTGCTTGCCTTGATAAACAGTTCGGATAGGCGGACCTGTTCCCATGCATCGTCAAGACGGCCGAGACTTCCCTTTCGGGTTCCCAGGCGCATGACATTCATGACACCTTCCCACAAGTGCATAGCCATGAACCTGCCGGACGGATCTACCAAGCACTTGTCCTGGCTCTGAGCTTCGCGCATGTGAGGTTCCGCATTGTCCGCAATGACCTGCTCCGTATGAAGCCTCTGTGTCCCAGAGTCCCATTGTGCCGTGAAGTATTGGAATCGATCGGTGCCGACGAACAAAAGGTCGGATTTGCTGTCCTTGGGTCGTAGGCGTTGCAGGAGGAGGATTGTGCCGTATACGGCGGCAGAGCCGAGCATGTACATGTCGGTTGGCGTGACACGCCATACCTCGAGCCTATTCGATCTCCTCGAAGGGTGTCAGCAAACGCAAGAAAGGCGCCAGGGCCCTGCCCCCCATCATGGGGCGGCTCGCGCATGGAGGGGCAGAGAGGGCGGCCAACTTACGCTACCACCAAGCTCTCATTTTCGTCGTGCTCCGACAGGCGTATTCTCAAGGCCTGTCGTATGCTGCTTGGTCTGTGTATGGGCGCGACGTACGACATGGTGCCGGTCTGTGAGCTTGGTGAGGGAGGAGCTCCGTTCCCGAGATGGCAGCCATCGATAATGGGCGAGGGCGGTTCGGTCGGTGCTTTGCGTCGGAGTTTAGCTTGGAAGGTCCGGGCCCCTCTACCACAGCGAGGTGAGGCACGATTTCATCATCAATTCAGTACAGACAGTGGGGCTGCAAGCTGCCGCCGTCAAGCAGCGCGCCCGGCAAGTGCCACAGCCGCCTGCCACTGCATGTATCCAGCGCAGGGGCCACACCAAACTCGCGCAGGCATTCCGCAGCGAGTTAATCTGTAATTTGCCCGTTTCGTTCCGGAGGCAAAGCTCACACTGTTCAACATGGACCAATTTCCGTGTAAGAAAGTGGCCTTGGTAACTTAGTGGGGCACTGTACGATGGTCCTGGCACAACGGAAAGGCGCCGCTAGGCTGACAGCTACAACTGTTTCTCTTCATCAACTACGAATACGATTGTGTCTTGTTTCCGTCGGTTTCACCTGTCGACCGGGCCACCTCCGGGCCTCGATTTTATCCCACGAGTTATTCTTCGAGAATATTTTTCTTGAGCCAACTGTTCACCGCGCCAGCCAGGGTGACAGGCGTCAGATAGCAGACTCTCAACATAGGACCATTCATGGGCACCGCTGGCTGGGGAGCTCCCAGATCATCGCCCAAGTCAGGTGAGGCTGCGACTCGCCGAACTTGCTAAAGTCCACCCGACGCTCTTCAATATCTTTGAACCCAGCCTTTTTGTAGAGAGGGTGGCCTGGTTCGGACGACTCCAAATAAACCGGGACGCCCAGCCGAACGGCTTCTTGCATGCCTGGGGTCATCAGCTGCAAACCCGCCCCGCGCCTCTGATGCTTTGGATCTGTCACCAAGATATGCAGGTCTACATCCCGCGTTAGTTGCAAGTGGCATCTCAGCCAGCCATAAACTAGTGATGACGCCGGTATATCGAGCACTTACAAACACATGGCTTGTCTTTCATCAGACGCTCGCGCATCTGGTCCATGCCGACAAAAAGAAGATTGCACGCTTCCTGGTTGCAGCCTGAACCCCACGCGCGTGGGTTTGGCGTCGGCATGCCCTCCGGGTGTAGGTTGATTTTGCACCAAGCCACAATCGCCTCGCTGCCCGAGAGCTCCGTGTCGACTGCCTTGAACATGCGCACAGTTGGGTCCTCTCGAATCAGTCTGGCCAGGTCGTTGGCACGTAACCCTAGAAAATCCTCGGGCAACGGGCCGGGAAACATGACCTGGTTGAAGACACTCTCTGCAAATGCCAGGTGCTCAATCTCGGCGCAACGCCGCAGATCGGCCTCGACGACGGGCTGGATTTCGATTGGCATGGTATTCAGGTAATTGGTCACTGGTTACCTCACTACACTTTGAGCAGGTTGGGGAACGTATCTCTCGTGGGCGGAGAGTGCTTAAGCATACTTGTAGCACGCCACCTTGTGATGTTGGGGGACTTTGGCGCGGGGATTATTCGTTGTGGAGACCGGTCCGGAAGGCTTTCGGTCTGACTCATCGCCGACTGCTGTTCTTGGCTACCAGCCGTCCATTGGCGGGGTTGTCGGTGTCCCGTATAGGAAGTCTATTGAAGGTAGGATTGCTTCCTAAATCCTTTTGTGGGAAAACATTGTATCAAAAGTTCTTTTATCTATCATACCTAATTTATAACTCATACAGCCGGTGGGTGGGACACGCCAGGCTTTTAATTAATCACAATCAACCTGATCCTCGAATGTTTATCCGTATTGAACCAGCAGAAAAATGGAGGGTACAGCCCACCGCCAAAAAAGCCAGTTGAGCAAGGACCAGGTCAGCGGTATCTATATTGTTTTTAAACAGTTTTGATGATTCGAATACTGTTTGAGGGCCATGACCATTCCAGGCACCACCAATTAAGCTATGAAGCCATGGGACTAGGGGGCTACGTGCCCGGCAACCGAGCTGCGCTACAAACCCGAGTACGTCGGCCAATTACCTTGTACAGTGGATCTTTACAAGGATTTGCCTTCCCAGTGAAGCCTCCCAAGGGTGGTTTGCGGGGACGTCTTGCAAACGTCAAAAGCTTGGATGCCACCCGGTGGACAAAAAAAAGCGCACACTATAGACCGCCACCCCCTCATTCTCCCTCATCCACCACCCACCACCTACCACCCACACCCTACTATTACTTCCAGCTGTTGCAACCCACGAATTATTTACTATACGAAAATGGGCCGCCAGCATTTTGATACGCCAACTAAGGCCAAGGTCCAAGGGGCTGTTGAGTTCCTCCAGAAGGTTGATGCGAGCTACCCTAAGCAACGTGTGTTTGACCACTTTGGGGTTAGCCGCCGCCGTGGGTACGAGATGCTACGAGACGACCCTCGCCGCTTCCATAATAATCCCTTCGCCGACGAGACTAGAGGCCGGAAGCGCCTCCTATCTGACGACTATATACGTAGACTTGATGAGTTTATATGGAAAGAAGGCTGGGACGCCCGTACTCTATCGTGGGAGAGTCTTCCTCAAGAGGCTGGAATTAAAGTTGACTGTCACCTACAGACTGTTCGTAAAGCAGTAGGCACTCTTAGGTATCGCAAGTGTATTACCTGCCGTAAAGGCTGGGTTAGCCTAACTACAGCTGAAGACCGCGTCTCTTTTGCCCAAACAATGCTTGAGCGGTATCCTACCTCTCGGGACTGGCACCAGGTTCGATTTTCTGACGAATGCCACTTTAGCTTGGGACTAAAAGGAAGAATACATGTAATCCGAAAACCTGGCGAGAGATACTGCTTAGATTATACCCAAGAAGTTAACGCACCTCAAGATAAACATAGGAAGCGTATACACATATAGGCTGCAGTTAGGTATAAGTTTAAGAGCCTACTGATTTTCTACAACGTAGGGAATAGGAATAGAAAGATGTCGTATAAGTGCTATATTAACCAGGTGCTTAAGCCGCACGTTAAAGAGTGGCTCAAACGCGGTGATGACTTTGCTCTTAAAGAGGATGGAGATTCCGGCCACAGGCCTTCCAAGAGAAATATCGTTCGGGATTAGAAGACTAAACATAAGCTGGAATACTACTTTAACTGTCACGATTCACTAGATCTCTCGCCTATAGAGAATTACTGGCTTATACCAAAAGAGCACGTACGCCACTATTCACATTAGGTAGAAGGCGAAGTTAAAGAGCTAGCTAAGGAGGCGTAGGACGACCTACTACACCAAGAGACTATTAATAAGTGGGTGGATTCAATGCCTGACAGGCTGGCAGAAGTAATTAAACGCGAGGGTAAATTAACCTGCTGGTAATTCTATCAACCTTGCATTTAGAAAGGATTTAATTGTATGGTAAAGTTGATTTATTTAATGCAGCCTTGATTGCTGGATTGCGGACTGTTTTGTGGTGGCGGTCTATAGTGTGCGCTTTTTTTTGTCCACCGGGTGGATGCCAACGATGCACAGCACAGGCTCGCGTAATGGGGCCGAAGACTCTAAATTCCATAAAGAGACTGCAGTAGTGCGCAGCCCGGACTCACCATCGGCACCGACCGCGGGGACCACCGGACCTGCCTCGCCAAAGATTGTACGTCGTCGAAACGGGTTTGGGGATCCATCTTGCGTCCCCGGTCACCTAGGCTAGTCTACATTTGGATCACAACTCGTCGCTCATCTCATCTTCTGGCATATGGCATATGACGGCTGCGTCCGAGAGCGCCGTCTAGGGGTTCTCCCCGAGCTTTGGCTGCGGGTTTGAAGTTAGTGCTACAGCTATCAAGAGGGGCGATCTGTTTCATGTTTCTGACAACCCATACTATGTATGTCATCATGTAGCCGGGGCACCATCCCTGCTGCATCGGCGTTGCAGAGTTTCCTGCACAGATCAGAGGCCGACCGAGTCTGGAAGTTTGTTCCCTTTCTAGTCACCAATTCAAAGCCGTCAAGCTGTTGACTTCTGTCAAGTCTGTCAAAAGCGGATTGAACCTGCATATCAGCACCTACCGACCGGGAACCACGGGCAAACACACAGACCTTGCTGCACTAGTTGCGGAAGATCCTTGCGTCGGGGACGCCGGTCTAGGAAATTCGCGAGCCCCCTCACTATTCGAATACGGTCTCAGCTTGTGTGTCACTGCAGGTTGACCGTCTTTCATGATGCCTCTAGTTTGGAAGTTAGTCTCACGGCGTCATGCTACTGACAGCACCACACGTACTCAACCTTGGTTCTGGTTGTGATCCAAGCTTCCATTCATCACGGACAGCCGAACAATAGTTTATAAACCCAATCGGTCTCCCTCCGATGGGGAAATGAATTTTCTGCATCAGACAAGGAACTCAAGGACATAAGATTGGTTTATACCCACACCTACAAATTCTCTCAACCATCTTTCAGACCTTTGCGTCCAACAACCCATATCAAAATGCACACAATACAGTTCACTCTTGCCCTCTTCAGCCAGGCGCTGATCACCGCCGCTGTGCCCATCAACCCCACCAGGGCCGTTCCTATCGAGACCCGCCTCATAAGCGACCTCAACACCATCCTGGATGCCCTCGCTCCTGTGTCCGACTCGCTCACAGCCCTTGATGTGGCAATACGTTCCCTGGACGGCGGTGCCGGCGCGGCAAACAACCTTCTCACCGTCGTCCAACAGGCTCAAGGTGCTGCCGACCAGGCAACAGTGACCGTTCAGTCTGCAAGACAGCTTACCGGCGTGGAGGCAAATAAGCTCCGCCGGACCACAGACGATATCATTGATCAGACGGGAGCAACCTTCGGGGACTTGGCCTCCAGGAAGTCCACTCTCGACGGCCTCGGCTTCAGCGGAATCACTTTGCAGGCCCTCCAGAGGTCGAAATCCTCCAGCCTGTCACTGACTTCGGCGCTGGAAAACAAGGTCCCCAAGACCAAACTGAGGACGGCAGAAGAGAGCAGATTGAGGGTCGAGTCGATCTTTGACCAGACCATCTCCGTTTATTCTGCCCCACCTGCCGTGCCTGCCGCCGCGATTCCCGCCGCTCCTCCCGCAGCTGCAATTCCTGTAGCCGCTCCTCCCGCGGCAGCACCTCCCGCGGCAGCCCCCACTGGATTTGTACCCATGCCCGGTACCGCGCCCCCGCCTCAGGTTGCTGCTCCTCCTGCTGGCCGCAAGGACAGGAAGAAGAAGAAGTCAAAGGGCAGGATCCACGATGTTGAGGTTGAGGGCGCAGATGACCAGGAGGAGAACGCAGATGACCAAGAGGAGAACGCAGATGATCAGGAAGAGGAAGCAGATACCCAGGCCGATGAGCAGTAAGCGATTATTTTGCTGGTTATTGGGAGTTGGCGTTTCAAGCGTAAACAGGTTCGGGAACCTATGATATCATTTTATGACCTTCTTATACCATATAGACTGAACTGGATTCAGCTCAATGTATCTAAAAGTATTTATTGGCGAATTATCTTACCTTTGACTTAATTGTGCTTTGGATTGAAATATTTTGTTTACCCGTTGCTGAGCGTGCATATAACATGAATCAAAGTGTTATTGCTATGCATGAATCAACCACCGTAGGCACATGACCCTCGCGACAAGGCAGCAGGATAGGTTATAATAAGAATACTACTTGGAGGCCTAATTAATCTTTCAGTATGAGAAAGATAATTAGTTCCAAGTCATCTTGGTGGAAGATTTACATGTAAATCTAAAGGTTTTAACACCTTTTGCCTTCCAGTTTCATCCGAGTTCAAAGATTGATGAAAACGACCTAGCCAGCAAAAAGAAAGAAAGAAATTAACCTGTGATATAGTTCCTCGTATGTTCAATATACGATAACCAAAGTCGTATCTTTTACAATCCTTTTGATGGTCCCAATATTTGTGGTGAGCTTTTTCGGCACATGCAAGGAATACCGCCACGTCCTAATCACCCATCTGTCATTGGACCGTTAAGGTAGCCGATGGGTAACGACCCAATCATCTAGAGAAGACAACACAGTATTGACTGGTTCTCTCTACCTTTGGCTGCATCCAAGCCTTGTCCACCGTCGCATTACTGTAGCCGAGAATTTTAGCGAGCAAGATAAGAGGAGATCAGCAGGCATGTGTTCGTGGGACCTCATCGCTCATGGTGAGCGCCACTCTTTGACCCCTCATTTACAACCATGAACAAAACAACAACACTAGCAAGTGAAACCATTCAACTTATTCCGGTTGAAAACCGTGGCAACCGAGAAGCTGGTAGGATCAGGACTTCGGGACCTTATTATATGCAGTCATGGGGATTCTTTCCCAGTTTTACAGCCTGTCATGGGCCCTCGCTTCAGTCTTGATGGCTGTGTACGTATGTCAAAAGCTCCGAACGTACAACCGCCTCAAGGCTTTCAAAGGCCCGTTCAGTTCTGGTTGGTCTGAAGCCTGGCATATTTTTGCTATCCTAAGCTTCAAGTCTCATCTGAAATACGATGAAGTATGCAAGAAATACGGTACGTCACATTGCGGCCATAATAGACACAAACCTCCAAGCTGGAGTGAGGCCTCAGCTACTGATGCGAAGACTTCCCCAGGCCCGATTGCTCGCGTTGGGCCAAACGACTTGGTCACTTCGTCGCCGGATCTCCTCGCACACATGAGCGCCGTCCGCTCGCCATACACGAGGAGTGAGTGGTTCTACCGCGCCACCCGGTCACGACCGGACAAGGACCACGTCTTCAGCGAGTTGGACGAAAAAAGACACGCGAAACTGAGGCAAATGATGGGGGCTGGTGTAGGTCAAGCGTGAACCTTCTGTCTCATGTAACAAGAAGCTGAAAATCTTGCTAGTATTCGGGCAAAGAGAATCTCGCCTTGGAAGATTCAGTCGACACGCACGTCTCAGAACTGCTTCATCTCATCCGTTCAAAATACCTTTCGACAGAAGCGTCGGCGAAACCAATGGACTTCGCACAAAAGATCCAATACTTGACCTTGGACGTCATCAGCGATATCAGCTTTGGGAAACCCTTTGGCGATCTAAAGGCAGACAAGGACGTATACGGAGTCGTCGAGGCTGCCGAAACTGGTCTGAAGGCGGCCACATTCATCCTTGCTCTGGGCCTCTACAAGATCATACAAAGACCACCCTTTGCTGGACGGATCGGACCCAAAGAAACGGATCCCAATGGCTTCGGCAAAATGGTCGCCCAGGGTCGCGCTATCGTCAAGGAACGGCTAGCACGTGACATTGACAAGGAGAAGCGCTCTGATATGATTGCCTCATTTATTCGACACGGTCTCACCGAGGACGAACTCGTATCGGAGACGACATTGCAGATGATTGCAGGTTCGGATACGACTGCCGCGTCGCTGCGTGTGGTCATGCTATATCTTCTTACTCACCCACGCGTGTATTCCAAACTTCAAGCAGAGGTCGACGTATTTGCCAGGGACGATCAGACGGATCAACCTTCGGGGATCGTCTCGGATACTGATATTCGAAAGCTAGAGTACTTGCATGCTGTCATCAAGGAGGGAATGCGCGTCCATCCGCCGGTGACGGACTCGGTCCCCAAGCGCGTTCCTGATGGGGGCGACACAGTCGTTATAGGTGGCAAACTTGTCTTCCTTCCCGGTGGCACAAACGTCAATTACGCGGTGTGGCCGCTGCATCTGAGCAAGGAAGTATTTGGAGAGGATGCGGACGAGTTCCGTCCGGAGCGGTGGCTGCTTGAGAAAGACGAGAAGAAGCTGGCTAACATGCATCGGGTACATGAGCTCTTATTTGGGTATGGTAAATATCAGTGTCTGGGCCGGCCTATTGCCATGATGGAAATTGGGAAGACTGTCTTCGAGGTAAGTACGAACGCCCCATAATCCTTTTGATATATATGGCAGGCAACTCAAGGATACAAAATCCATCAACCAACACGAGCCATTGATCGGACTGATTAGTTATTTCATGGCTAATGTGTTTTTAAAGCTAATGCACAACTTCGATTGGTGCCTCGCCAAGCCCGACACGCCATGGAAAGAATCAAACTTTGCAGGGATCTTCTGTCAAAAAGACATGTGGGTTCTGGCTTCTGAGCGATAGAAGGCGCATTGAACACGTTCAATACAGGTGTGCACTTTTGATCAACTTGTTGCAGAACAATTAATGGTGGATCATATCTTCACGATGCACAGCCCGCCCCGCCTGTTTTGGGACCCCGGTTCGGCCAAATACCACCGGATTTGGACCAAAAGCCGGTGTGGCTTGCAGACAGCCCGGGGTTCGACTGCTGCCCGAGCCAATCCCGCCAAGAAACGGCGTCTACGGCGCAAATGTTACACCTGTCGCCGATTCTGTGGCTTCACCGAAGACGACGCTTATGCAGTCATCAAATTTCCTCGAAGGAATGCACCAATGACTGTGTTATCTCAAAAATCTATATATACCAAGATGTGCCCTCTTGCCGATTCCCGAGTTGATTCATTAAGTCTGTCGCAATTTCAACTCTAGCCTTCCCGTCTTGGTAGTGCACGTGTTTCGCCAACCCCCCAAAAAGACGCTGACGGCAATCCGTCAGAGCAACGCACCTCCACTTTCCCGCCCGCAAATCCTCCGTCGGAACCATGGGACAGACTCAGAGCGTATCGGCAGAGATCGAGATTCAAGCATCACCGGCCACGGTGAGATCGGTGGTACGTGCGATCCGTCCGGCAGTGCGATTAAACATAAAAAAAGACCCAGTAACTAATTGATAACAGTTCCTGGACTTTCAACGATATAAACAGTGGAGCCAGGGATGGGTAATTGAACCGGTAGAACCGACTAAAAGTCCTTTGGAATTGAAGGCAGACGACCAAGTCAAGGTCAACATGAGAGGAACAGCATTCCAGCCAGTCATTCAGGTAGGGTTGCCCTTGAATTGCATGGTCGTACCTTGTTGTCTCACTGACCTGGCTAGGAAAATACAAGTGAGGTTTTCACTTGGGAGGGGTCAATACCTGTACTCTTCACCGGGGCGCACCAGTTTTACTTCAAACCGAGCGAGCAGAACCCTGGTGGAACCAAGTTCATCCAGATTGAGGTTTTTCGAGGACTGCTATCATTCCTCATGGCCCCAATGTGGGGTTTGAGGCAAAAGACTCTTGTTGGGTGGAATGAATTCAACGCAGACCTCAAGAAGGAGGTCGAAAGTCATGCAGCCTAGACTTGAAGCCTCACCTCTCATTTTGTTGTATATAGCGGCACAATTACACGCAAAATTCGCGCAGCCTTCCACTACTATCCAGTGGGAACTGGGTTTTCGGAGCTCGGCGTGAATGATGTACGAAAGCACAACGATTGACGCGCTTACTTTTCCACTATTTGGAAGTCCAAGTTGATTCAACGCAACGTTTACAGCCTTCGGCCCCAACTCCAATGAGCCTTGGGCTCTCGCAGCAGCTCCCTCATCACTGCCAAATTCTTCGACAAGGGGCCCTTCTCCAGCAGCAACTGCGCCTCGGCAAGTTTGGCATATTTGACCGCTTCTTCCTCCATCCCTAAAGAATTGTAGTTCAAGGCCGCAAGTCTGTAAGCATTTGATCCGTGAGAGTGGTCCAGCTGTTCCTGTCTGTACAGCGTAATCAATAGCTCAATCATGTCCTCATCGATTTTCGCCCCGTTCCAGTGGCTCATTTGCTGCTCGATTTCCCATATCTTTCCCAACCGGTTGTCTGAAGAGCGAACCAAGTGAGCCGGGAGACTGCAGTGTGTGCATGTACAGCCGAAGCCCCAGTTGCGATGCGCGCGGTCTTGGCGAACCTGGCGGGAGCTGAGTGAGTTAACATAGGAGATTGTGAGCTCCTCTCCGGGCTGGATGTCTCTGACGGCGTGAGTGTAATGTCTCATATCCGAGTCATTGATGTAGAAGGCCACGCTATGCTCTGTTAGATACGAATATATTCAAAAAATGTTTTGTTCAAGGAACATACTTGGGTCGACAGTCATGGTTATATCGCGAGACTTCGGGGTAATTGCCAAAGTGATGACCGTCTTTAATCCCGAGGCCCAACTCGAATGAGTTGGTGTGCATGATGTCGTGTACCTTATGCCCTGTAGACTCGTGATTGCCACTCTGTCCCATCTGTTCCATGAATGTCTTCTTTGTCGCCTCAGGGAGTTGTGCGGCTGCGTCAGCGAAGAGTCGATATTGACCCTTTAGGTCAATGTCATCGATAAACCTCCGGTGGACAACTATCGCCGGAGGATGAGCCATGATGCGTTGACCGCGTCGAATTAGCTGCTTAGCGACCAGTCCCAGGCCCTTTCCGGGCATCTCAACAACGCGGAACAGTTCGCTGTCTCCTTCTCCATCAATTGAAGGGTTGGCGAACGCCGGGAGGTGAGAGGCTTCCTCGGCGTTGTAAGCGGTGCTCACAAGAACAATCCCGCGGCCGTTGGCAAACGACGGGCGTGAATAGGCACAATAAGCCCCGGCGCAGGAGTGAGGGCCATGCCAGCCTTCGTCCGAACGCCAGATGTCCTTCTTTGGCTGCTGCTTGGTGGTCCCATTTGCAGCGACTTTGCCCAGAACAGGTGCTCCCGAGGTCAAAATCGAGTTTCTGCTACAGGACAGCTGGTAGTCCGGGAGGAGCGGGCTGGCCGCGCATGATCCGAAGATGGGGAGTTGCGTTTTCTGGCCCTGGGTCTGCGAGAAGGCGAAAGCCACCCACGACGCGACGAACAAATGCATTCTCATCTTGATGGCTGATGAATGTTTCCTCGATGGAGAGTGTCCGAATAAGAGAATCAATCTGATTTCTTTCGGGGGTCGGAGGGGAAAACAATTCTCGGGTAGGTCCTAGCGAGGGCTTTCTCGATGTTTCAAGCGCGCGTTTCAAGGCCGCCGCACCAAGGTCCGTGGGCAGCACGCACGTCCTGAGCTCGTGACAAAACTTAAAAAGACCTATGATCCCTGGAGACCCTGGTGCTTCTGTTATTGGTCTATTAACAGTGGTCATGTACTTGACTGATTGTAAGATACAGCTTTCTCGGTGCCCAACACAACAACGCCCTTGTAGTTGCATCACGTCACCCAGGCTGCGGATATGGACGCATCGTTTGAACCGGGAATTACCAGCATTAATACGAACTCTAGATCACTGAAATATTTTATAATAAGATATCGTTCCAAGGGATCACTGGTCTCAGCCTATCCATGTCAACAGCTGATGTCTGATCTGTAGCAACTAAGTGATATATATAACCTGGGCCAACCTTTTAGGCTTAGCGTCGGCCAATCTTACTTAGAATTTAATTTTGACTTATCTCTAGTATTAGTTCTGCCACAATGATACCGCCTTAAATGCTTGCAACTGCCAGCGCCAGTTATTGGCCTACACACGCTTACACTCGTAGTCTAAGCACGGGGTTAACAATATCTCATCCTTGCGATATAGGCTAGTTGGAGTGAGTGATGTTGATTGTCCCCAGTATTCGACTATTGTCCAAGTCGTTTTCTTAAAGGGTTAGTTAATTCTTAATCCACCTGAGCCACATGATACGACTGAGCTACAGTTGAATTGACTCTAGACAAAGAAATATCGAAATGCCATCATTTTCTCGTCGCCACCCCTACCTAATCTTTAACTTTTCCAAACCAAAAACACACACATTCTCTTTTGTTTTCCTTGGCAGTAACTGGGCGCTTCGAAAATTACGTTAAGGTGCCTTGGACACCGGTCCCATCCACATCCTGACTTAGACCCAACCCCCCTAGACGGCGATTTATTTCCGTGCTTCACCTCACTGCCAATATTGCTTAGTGTTGCCTTGCTAAATACCACTAGTTTGACGGGTTATTTTATCGTCTACAGAGGAAGCGGCTGCAGAAATTTTAGGCGTACATAAAACTAGTAAGGAGCATCTCGGATGCAAAGGATGAATGACTTGGAAAAAAATATCATAACAGCAGTGCTTCAGTGCTTTGACTCAATTTTGTTTAATATGAGCCTATTTGTATCACATGATTGAGTACGGTTATATAAAACAGAGTGTTGTGGGACAGGTTTCGCTATCAGATCCGAATAAATAGTACTTTATAGTTCGAGTATCAGCATTTCCAATTTGAGACCGAATAATGGCGTTCTAGTACGCCCGTCTACTTGACACTCATTCTATCGTATTATGATCCCAGCTTCGTCTCCATCACTCGCCCCGCAAATAGGCCTTATAGTCCCGATCTCTCCTTCACTTCAGACATTCCTCCGGGTCCTATGCTTCTCATGTTGATCTGAACCATCAACTAAGGGCAGTCGATGCTGCCAAAGTTGTTGCGAGTGGCCTCCCACCAGGTAGATTCGACCATGCCACCGTTGCAGCCAACAGTGGCGGTGAAAGACCAGCTGAGGCGGCCACCGGAGCCGCTGCAGTTGGTCCTCGAAGCGACACAGACGCCAAAGCGCTTCAAGTTGTCCCAGAGGCCACCGCACCTTCCAGGGATGTCGTCGACGCCAGTGGCGGTGACAGTGTAGTGATAAGTCTGAGCACCGCTGCCAGTGCTGGGGTCGGGGTCCTGCGTTCTGCTGCACTGGGCAGCAGAGGCAAGAGGGGAGAAGGCGGCCAAGGCGAGGAGGACGGTTGAGGCGGTGAACTTCATTGTGTTTGATTGTGGAGGTTTAAAGACCAATTGGAGAGGTGAAGAGTGTTTTGGGTGATTAAGGTGTAAAGTTGCTTTGAAGTAGGCTTATCGGATGAAGCTGATTGTTGGATGCTGGCGATGAGAAGAATTTCTGCTTGATGAACTTGAAGGTTCTTATATATGTTGATTCACCTGCCCGTAGGATTTCATCCCCTGCGTCGTGGTGAGCTTCAAAACTGATCATTGTACGACCTTTTTCGAGGATGCCTAAGATGGAGCCCTGAGCAACCTTGTCACGAAGGATGAAGTCGAGAAGAGGTAAGTGGACTCATCATGAGATCTCTGTTAGGCCACAGAACTGATGTTGAACTGCGGGGTCGGACCTTGTCCACTGAGACGAGGGTGATATTGTGGCTGGAGTAGTCTAATGACGGTTCAACTCCTTGGCTCCTGGAGCAGGGCCAGGATACCAAAGTCCACACAAGTATCCGTGGTTCAATTAGTTGGTCAGAATTAAGCGGTGACAGCTATCCAGGGCGGTATGCTACGGATATCTCCGTTTTAGGAAAATGCCCCCTTGAAAGGGGTCGTGGGCCCCCTCAATCATCCCAGCCCTGCTGCGGTTTTCTTCACATCACAGGAGGCAGGAGGTACTTATTGTTGAGTCTAGACTTTGAACAGGGTTACACACAATTATATTGCAGAAGGGCCAAAACGTAAACCGTGCTTCTTTTTTCAAAGATCTGATTGGAGGGCATGGTCAACTCGTATACAGCAACGTTGCCACACAGATGGAGTCAGCGGAGACAAGCATTGGCTTACTATGGGCCTACGTTAGTTTTGCTCGGAGCCTAATGTGACAGGTGCATACATTCAATGAGGTTAATGAAGACCCCTTACCTGACATTATTCTATAGTTCAAGTGACTCTGAGAAAATTCTTCAAGAGAGTTCTGGCTATTTCGTATGCTATATTGTAGGCCGAAAGGCCGTGAAAACCGTGGAATTGTACAATTTCCAAGGGACATGATATAGCACCTGATGCCTTTGCTAACGGGGTTCAACGGCTTCCGGAGTGCTCCTTCCCTGCATGTCTCTGTTCAACCGAAAGAAGTGCGGGAAGTGCATTTAGTCCTTGGACCCTGGCATCCTAAAAGGTGATCAACCCAAGTCAAGGAACATTCTGTCTGCCGAAGTGTCGGAGATACGCGATATACTTTGCCAAAGGGGGAAATGACATCCGGTGACAAGCAAGAAGGGCCTCTGTGCGAAGCCTCTGACCCATGTAGCTAGTGGGGGCGAGGGCCAGCAGCGATCCATCAAATCCTCTTCAGCGGAGCCTTCAAGGGACTTACAAGGGTGAAACTCACGTAAGCACGTAGCGAGACAACAAAACTCGCAAAAGCCCCAACTTGAGCTCTGAATATGGCAATGATGCAGCGGAGGCGATTGGGACTCGGGCAGAATAAGCTTCATTGCCAATGTACCACTGTACCTACAGCCGAAACGCCCCACCATTCTGGCGCTTAGATCCGCACGAACTCGAAAGAAGGACGGCCTACGAAGTAGAGACCCTCTTTTAACCCCTTATCACGTTTAAGGTGAACACTACGTATTTTAGTGTGCAGGGGCCTTGACGAATCGGCAGCATTGCACTTCGTTTGGCGAGTTACTGGTTAGGGAAGGCGGCCGAGAGACAACGCTAGAAAATGGCCTGGCACTTTTAAAAAGAGCAGAAGGCAGGTCTACACAATGTACGAATACGGATAAGGTATTTCATCCAGGACTCAGGTACCGTGACAGGAGCCGGGGGCCGAGTACTTGCGGCAACAGCTACACATGGAGCATGGCTCAATAGACTGACTGGCTTTTAACTACTGAGCTTCCGCCAGCCTGTCTACATTTGTGCATCACTGACTGTCTTTTCTTAGACGCCTGTCGTCGAGCATTGAAATTGGTCTCTGCTTTTTCCAGGCACACCGCTCAACCACAATCCTGAAAAACAGAGCGCTATCCAGTGGTCGGGGGTACTTTTAAGTCCTCGACAAGTGTTTGACACTCTTCATGAAAGAAATTGACATAAAATTGAATTACCTTCGCACTTTCAATATATTTTTGTCAGGTCATCTTCATCAGGCAAGTTGGCACAAACCAGCATTTCCTATGATGTCTCTTGAACAATTACCTTGCCTGCGCCGCATTCATGGTGGTTGTGTATTTGTAAAGCGCTCATGTACCGCTAATACACTTGACAATCCTTCATGAGTCTTGGGCGCTTTCAGGCCATAAGGCCACTATGCGCAGGTTAAGTCATACGAGCCCCGCTTCCACACTTCCACGGCTTTCAACCCCCCTCCCTGCCTGTGACATCTTTATTTTGACGGTCTCCGCCTTGGGTTAATTGCGACTCCGAGAATCCAGTGCTTTGCTCGCACGTCCCAGCAAAGCCAACCCCTATTCACCGCTGATATCTGCTGCCACCTTACTTCACTCACCCTTGTAACATCCTCATCATGGCATCCACTCACAGTGCATCCCGCGTCGACGATGTCCACTGTGTGGAGTTGCTACGCATGCCGCACGAAGTCAACATGCGGCACCGCGGAGAAGACTGGGCAGGCATAACGAATCAGAAGGAGCGGAAGAAACTACAAAACAGGCTGAATAAACGAGTCTGTGAGTTAACCTTGCGCAGTTTTCCCGAATCAGTTGGAACAAGCCAATGCTGAACAGAAATCAGCAAGGCAGAGGAAAAGAAATGCCAAGGATCGTGCCTCCTCCGGTACCGTCTCCCCTGATACTGCTTCCCCTCTAGCATCTCCCCCATACGCTGCGACAACCCCTTCTCCAGACAGCCTCATTACGACATTTAGCCATTGCTCAAGAGAGGACATTGCGCAGAAGCGAACTCTTCTCAAACAATTTGCCGAGCAAGCTCTAACGAGTTATATAACGGCTGATCCATGTGCCGACCACCACTTAAAACTTCTACAACTCAATACTATCAATGGCTTCACAAGAAACGCTACCGTGCTAGGTTTCAACTTTGATTGGCTCATTTGTGAGTCGATCTCTCCATTTGGCCACGACGGGCAAGGTCCAAAGCCGGGTACAGCACCTGCAGCCTACTTGCCAAATAGCCTTATGCCTACGAGCATGCAGTTAGAAATGAGACACCACCCGTGGCTTGATCTGTTTCCATTACCCCGGATGCGAGACAACCTATTGATAGCCATAAGTGCCATGGATGCCGAAGACGAACAAAGACTATTTGACGATGTCATGGAATCGGGCGGAGGGAGGAACGAATGGGCTGGGCTCGTGGTTTGGGGAGAGCCATGGGATCCTCAAAGTTGGGAACTTAGCATTCCTTTCCTACAAAGATGGGGATGGTTGGTGAGAGGCTGCCCAGAGATTATAGTGTCTACCAATCACTGGCGGAGTCAGAGAGGTGAAAAGCCGATTGCGAGCCCGAGTTGTGTCCAAGAGTTGTAAGGAACACCAGGACAATCAATTGTTAGTACATAGTAAGAGGGAATGATTACCGCCTCAGGTCCCATAGAACGAAATACGTTGTACTTTATTTATTTTTTATTCTCGGGAAAATTCATTGGCCTTAGTTGCTTACTTGGCTTGGAAAGAGTAGAGTCTCTGTCATGAATTAAGTCAATCCTAACTGCCGCGATGTTTATTTCTTCTCGGTGCTATGTAGGATTGCTCAAAATTTCAAAAAGTCCAAGCCTCTGATAAAACGAACAACGTCATCAAATGCGATCCAGCCGCTTCTTTTGGTTAGGTGCGTTTACGGCACAATGTCTACAGCTGCCTTGATTTCGTGGTGACGCTGATGCACTTGGCTGACACAGTAAGCAATTTGATTTGCAGACACAGTACTGGCATGCACGTGGATGACATTGTTTTGAAATGCCTGATGGCCCGCCAAGGATGCATATGACTGACACCGTAACAAGTGCAAAGACAGTGCACTGTGTCTTGGCCAAAAACAGTGTACCTCTTGGCAGTACGGTGCCTACAAACCGGATTGTTGATCCAGCCGCTGATCATTTGCTTCATGTTACAGTTTATGCGTGTGATTTAGGCGGTCCGCTCCGAAGGCCGGGGGGTCATTGTTGCAAACTTTCTGTACCGATTTCGTGAGGTTTATTACAGGACAGAGACCAAGAGCTTGCCATTTTCCTTATCAATCGTATGACGTTTCCTTCTTAGTACTAGCAGATGGCAGGCATGCCACTTGTTGCTTACGATTCTGAAGGAAAGCAGCGCAGCAATGTTAACTCGTTCCTGAAGCTGGATGGAAATTTTGATACGTGGCAAATCATAAGTTTCTGGAAACACATATTTCATTTCAGATATCATAATGATAAACAAATCCAAGTTCGTAATCGTGTAAAAATCTAGCTGTTTATATTTGGTGTAAACAGTACACGCTTCTTTCCGTGCATAGTCCAGTTTGCCGTGTTCCAATTCCTATAGACTGTCTCCGATATAACCATTTCATTTTCACATCAATCTAAGCGCACACTTTACGGAACTGCATTTTGATTAGTACAATATGATCCAATTGATAGATGAGAGCGCACATACCCCAAGAAACGGCGAGAGAAGAACCGTGATACCACTAGCGACAACGACCATGATGTAAATGTTGCTCATGGCGTCGACAATAGCACCAGCAAGCCGGGCCTGAACGTCTTCGGAGAAGCTCTGCCACTCGGGACTACTCGCGCCGGCGAGGATCACTCGTGGGTCGCCAGCAAAGTCTGATGGCAGGATGGAGGAGATGTACTTGGCACCCAGATTCTGGAAGATGCCACCGCTGAGAGAAGGGAAGAACGTGATACCAATGCACTGGACAAGGCTGATGACACCAATAGCGTTGAAAATGTCATCGGGGTCGACAATGTCCGAGACACATCCAAAGGCAGTGATCATGAAGCAACCGCCACCAATGCCAAGTAACACGCTGTATCCGTAGATTGCCGAGATGCTTGTATCGACCGAGACCGTGTACATGAGGGCACCTCCAACGACGGCAAGAAGTGAACCAACAAGGAACCACGGCATATAGTAGCCCCACTTTGACATGAACATGCCGTTGAGAATGGCAACGGCGGAAATCATGACGACGAAGGGCAGAAGTTTGATGGCGGCCTCCACGGGGGACTCGCCCCTCGCAAACTGGAAGTAAAGCGGGATGTAGTAGATGGGGATGTATACGGCCGAGGCGGCGGAAAAAGTGGCGAACTGCAAAATACCCAGCTTGAAGTTTCTGAGCATGTGGCTGGGGTAAAGTCGATTCTCTTCGTCGACAAAGGGGTGGAATTTGTGCGTCAGGATGAAGCCGATTCCGAGAACGCCCACGAAAACCCAAAGAATGATCATGCTGTACGATTTCCATTCGAAGAGGGTCCCGCCATAAGTGATGGCCATGAAGAATGCCACGCACCAGCCAGTCCAGACGGTCAGTCCGAGCAAGTCGATCTTGCTGATTCTCTCCTTAGTGGATTGACCCTTGGCGAAATCTATCGAAGGCAGGATGAAGATCAGGATTGGTGCGGCGACGGCAAAGATCAAAAGGTTGATGTAAAAGCCCCATCGCCAACCGAGGCTACTCTCTGCGAATCCTCCACCGATCTACACATACAAAGTCAGCCCTGCTAGTGTGATACAACCAACCATATGAATAAAACTTACAATTGGGCCCATAACGGTGCCAATTCCCCATGTAGGAGAGATCAGAGCAATGTAGAGAGGGCGCTCCTTGGGAGTAGTGACAACGCTGAAAAACGTCAAGGAGCCGACATAGATACCGCAACCACCAATGCCAGCAATCGCGCGCCCGATGATAAGAGAGTCCATTGTGGGAGCAGCACCAGTAATGGCACTGCCGATCTCGAAGCAAACAACGTAGCCGAAGTAGAGCCATTTGATGTCGAACAGGCCGTACATCTTAGATTGAATGAGCACCAGCGCAGTGGAGGGCAGGGCGTATGCGGTAGCGAGCCATGGGAACTTTTGAAAGTCCCCCAGGGATGCTATGATGTTTGGCTGTATGTCTGCCACCACTGTAGTGTCGAGGGCGTATAGGAAGACGCAGGAAAGAATGGCGCCAACGGTCAAAGCCCACTTGACGCCATGAATCTCGCGCTGGAATTCAGGTTCCGCATCTTTTGGTGCTTCTGTTGAGCTTTTACCGTTAGTGGTTGGACTCTCGGAGCGCATTGGGGTCTCGGCCTTGCTCGCAGGGAGACTGTCGGTAAGGCCAGTCGTCTTTTCTTCGTCGCTCATTTTGACGACTGGTGGCTGATGGAGTCCGGTGAGGATGGAGGGCTGAGGTAGCAGTTTATCAAGAGGCAAGGTAGAGAAAAAGGAGTTGTAGTAGGAAGCTTGAATGCTCAAGTTGACCTTTGATGATAGAACTCAAGGCAGGCAATCCACTACCTTTATATACTGTTTGACACTGCGAATATGATGGTATGGGTGCTTACGAATAGTAAATGAATTAGTATACCGTGAGCCAAGCCATGCAAATGGATGACCCTGAATAAGCTTGGAGTGTCACTGATAGGCAAGCATGCTTGGATTTAGACTCCTGTCTCATATATGGGTGGGCATGTCAATTCCCATATACAGAAAAACACTGAAACGAGAGCAGCCAAGGGGACTTCTGTCGATGACGAATCAAGGATCTTTGGGTTGTTTGCAAGCTTGAACTGATGGGCTTGGTCAGCATGAACATGGGTCATGGACATCGGGCAATTACCAAAATCTGGTTGCGAGGAAACCTGGACAGCTGATTGACATTCTTCAAACTCCATCCTCAAATCATGTCCCCCTTCTTGTTGCATTTCATTGAGCAAATGCTGTGGTGGCAGAATCCCAGCGTGTATGGCATGGGCGCTAACACCTCCAGCTTGGCACGCTAATGCAATCGACTGACCATCCCTGTCCATACTGTGGGGGCCTGTTTAGCGTACGCCCTTGAAGCCAGGGTCTTGGCGTTTTTGTTAAGACCCCTGAAGCCCAAAGAACGCTACGTAATCGGTGTGGGAAAGATTTCCCTTCAACTATTTTCATGTCTGTCTCCAGTAAGACGTCTCCCAAATGGTCAGAAATCTAATTCACCGAATATATGTCGCAGTTTTGATATTGAGGACTGCTGCAAAGCAAGTAATACTAAGATTGCGTGATCCTGATGCGCTGTACGCTAGCATAAGCCAGTATACACTACATCAAGTGGATTGTTATAACTAGAATAATGAGCTCGTCAAAACCTGCCTCGTCATATCCACAAGAAGAAGCCGTAATAGTTGCCATGCTGAATACCAATGTAGCCTCTGGAAAATCCGCAGTCCTGAAGGTATAATGCAGTACAAAGCTGCGTCGGGATGAGGGCGTTATAATAGAGGTAATAGCCTATGTAACACCCAGACCGCCTGATATATCGTAACGTCATCAATAAACATTGTCCTAGCAAAAACACAAAAAGAATGCCCAATTTACACTTACTTAGAACCACTCATTTCTATACTAGATCTCAATACGGAGTCAGTTGTCAAAGTGGCTGATTCACTTTAGGTAACTGCACCAGACCAAAGGAGGGATTAATATGGAAAGCTTTGGAATGGTTGATTTGGCTATACAACAGTAAATACTTTGAATGACAGGGATCATCTAGAAGAAAAGGTAAATGCATGCAGGCAGGCATATTGTTACATGTTATTCCAATCCGCAATTCAACAACAGGAGTTTTCAACCCGGATTACCATCTAATGGTAGATGGGTAGTGTTGGAATCTCAAGTTACCCGTACGGAAAGTAATTGTGCGTAAGCAACGAAGGTAACGAAAGGTCAAAATGGTACTGTATTCTGGTGTTTGTATATCTGCGTAGAAGAAGAAAGTAGGTAGGTTGGCAGCAGCAGCAGTGGTGAATATATCGCTGTTAGCAGCCCGGAGGTGGGATCTCCGGGTTCCGCTGCCGCGGCCGTTGCCGCAGCCGGCTGCTGCTGCTGGCCAGCTCCCTGTATTCTGGCTGAGTAATCCAACACGTAGAGAAATAAACATCATCTCCAAGCTTAAGATGTAAGTTTCCCAGCAGTTAGTTCCAAATAAATGAGGAGACAATGACAATGTCAAGGTTCTAGGCTCGCAGCTAGCCTATGATGTAAATAGCACAGTTGAACACTGCCTAGTCTCCTTCAAAGTCGACACGACAACTAGGTTAGAAGGTTAGAAGGGCCACCTTGGTGCAGGTTACCCATCTACTTGCTTTCAATTTCAGCTACCAGAATATCAAAGTTTGCGTCAACACCAATTTACCAGATATGTAGAGATTTCTCACGCTCCGTATGATCTTCATTGCTGTTAACTCAAATAAATTCAAAAAAAAAAAAAAAAGAGAAAGAAAGTTAAGTTTTGCAATAATGAAGGTTCAAGGGCTATCCCTCCATGATCGTTACAGATGGCTCAAATGACAAGAAATCATAATGGAAAGAGGCGAATTGTGTATATTGTTGATGTGTGTGTTTTTAATATGCTCCATGTGTCTCCATGGGCTTAAAGCGCTTGATAATCCCTTTGAGAGCTGCGGGTGCTTTCTGGCTGTGAAGCGACAATGCTCGAGATATTCGAAAACCTAATTCCACAATACCGAATGGCTTTATTTTGACATAGTACCACACTTCTGGCAAACCTTGTTCTATGACATCCCAAAACCCGAGGAATACGAGGAACCCGAGATTAGCGACTCTGTCGTGAACTCGGAAATCCACACTGACTCCACACGCTACAGCCGGTCTTTGTTCCAGAAACGGGCCGTTCACGTCGAGTTTACTTCTTCTATTGTTTACTGTCGTAAAAAAGAGCGAACACGCGTACAATACAAGCCACTAAAATGCTGCGGATCAGCGTCATCCTTACGCGGCTTTCCGGCGACTTCGTAAATCTCCGCTTTAGTGCTGCTTACGCGACAATCAATACGCCAAGATGGCTCGATACGCCAGGCATCCCCGACGGGGATTTCTGTATATAAATACCTATAAAACACAGAAATCGCCATTTTAAAATTTGAATCGGCATTCGCCATTACTACACGCACCACGCTCTGTTCAAGATGTCCTTTAAAGACTCCAAAAGGAGCCTACACGCCGAGGTAGACGAGTCAGAGTCCCTCTCCGACATTCCTCCTCCTTATGAGTTGCGCTCCTCGGGCGCGCTCTTGTCTAGCGAAGCTGCAATATCAAGTTCGATTATGAGTTCACTATTAGAACTCGAGTAGCTTGGACTGACTTTTGATTAGCCGATGGTCACGTCAACATCAACTTCCAGTCGGAGCACCCTGAGCAGCTCGCGGAACAGCTCCCCCCTTTCCCAACCACTGAGGACGCCACGTTTCCAAGCATCAGTACCAAGATAGTTCCTCCTCTAAATGTCGTCATACAAGTAGTAGGCAGTCGTGGTAAGTGTACAGCAACCTGTTACTAGTACTCGGCGATCTCGCTGGGCTTTTTTGTACTTACTAGTCTGCTTTCAGGAGACGTCCAACCCTTCATTGCATTAGGAGTAGCTCTAAGTCGCTACGGCCACCGGGTCCGATTGGCAACACATGACAACTTTGCCAAGTTTGTGAGGGATTCCGGCTTGGAGTTCTTTCCAATCGGCGGCGACCCTGCAGACCTGATGTCGGTACGTCTTGCACCATGCTCTCCCCGAGGTGCTGTGCCATCCACTGACTGTTTTAAGTACATGGTTCGTAATCCTGGTTTGATTCCTTCAATGGAGTCTCTGAAAGGAGGTGATGTGGGGAGGAAGCGCCGCATGATACGCGAAATGCTGCACGGATGTTGGCGCTCCTGCATCGACCCTGACCCGATCAGCAACCGGCCGTTCGTAGCAGACGCAATCATCGCCAACCCCCCAAGTTTCGCCCATGTCCACTGCGCACAAGCGCTAGGCATTCCTGCGCACATTATGTTCACAATGCCGTGGACCGCAACACGTGCCTTCCCGCATCCGCTGGCCAACATTCAACGAGGCAACAACTTGGAACCGCAGGTGACGAACTGGCTGTCGTACGGCGTGGTTGAGTTGATGACATGGCAGGGCCTAGGCGATGTCATCAACAGTTGGCGACGGAGAAACCTTGAGCTCGCACCGATCCCGGCCAGCATGGGCCCCGGAATCGCAACCTTTCTCAAGGTCCCGCACACCTATTGCTGGTCGCCGGCAATAGTCCCTAAACCTGCTGATTGGGGCACGGAGATTGATGTGTGCGGCTTTTTCATGCGAGATGAACCATCTTACAACCCACCCGCTGACCTCGAAACATTTCTCTCTGCTGGCCCACCGCCATTGTATGTAGGATTCGGCAGTATCGTGCTTGATGATCCGGCGCGTCTGACTGAGATCATTCTCGAAGCCGCCAGCATTTGTGGCATCCGTGTTATCATCTCGCGTGGGTGGAGCAAGCTTGGTGAAGGGAGGCCAAATACACATGGCGTGTTCTACCTGGGTGACTGTCCCCACGAGTGGCTGTTCAAACGAGTGTCAGCGGTGGTTCACCATGGAGGGGCCGGAACGACAGCTTGCGGTCTCATCAACGCAAAACCAACCATAATTGTGCCGTTCTTTGGCGACCAACCATTCTGGGGCCGGGTTGTATCAAAAGCAGGCGCAGGCCCTGCGCCCATTCCTCAAAAGGAGCTCGACGTAAAGAGACTGGTGGAGGCCATACAGTTTTGCCTGTCGCCCGCAGCAAACCAAGCTGTGCAAGCAGTGGCTGCTATCATGCGGGAGGAACGAGGCGTTCACGCGGCAGTCGAGTCGTTCCATCGGAACATCCCAGCCAACAACATACTCTGCGACCTTTTGCCCAATCAGCACGCAGTATGGACCTACGAAAAAGACTCCAAGAGCGGGCGCAAATGGCTTAGGCTATCGAACCAAGCAGCCTTGTGCCTCATCGAGGCGAAGAAACTGAAGCTTGCAGACTTGAAACCCCTTCGAGCGAGAGAATATGACACTGACGTCAAGCGATGGGATCCAATCACCGGCGGCGCCTCTTCTTTGCTTGGTACAGTGACCGACTTCACAGCTGCCCTGGGCGGAACGTTCATCGATCCTTGGAAAGAGTATAAACTCGCCAGGGCTTCTGGCCACGAAACCGGGCGAGCAAGCGGCGCAGCCGCCATAGCCGCTGGCAAGGGCCTCGCCTCTATGGCAGGAACAGTCACAAAGGGAGGCCTCGTAAACCTGCCGCTGGCTGTCGCAGAAGGGATGCACAATGTTCCTCGATTATACGGCGACAAGGTCCGAGATAATGGCAAGGTGGAAGACTGGAAGAGCGGCGGGGTCGTGGCAGCCAAGGTAAGTTTGGCCATCCAGTGAAGTTGTCCAAGAACAACTCTGACCAAAAATCAGACCTTTGGGACTGGCTTCTATGATGGGTTGACGGGCATATTCACCGACCCCTACAAAGGTGCGAAAGAAGGAGGAGCTCTTGGTTTGATGAAGGGTATTGGCACGGGATCCGTTGGTCTTGTTCTCAAGCCGGGAGAAGGTAAGCAAACAAATCCGACTCGGTTGCTCAAGCAGCGAGGTCTCTTCGGTGAAAATGTCGGGGAAAGCTAACCCGTTGACGTGACCAGCGCTCTTTGGGCTTGTGGCATACCCTGCACAGGGAATACATAAATCCCTCAAGGCAAGGACCGGCCGCAGCCATGCAGTCTGGATGGCAAAATCTGCGCTTCTGGACCATGACCGACAGCAGCCGCATAACGGGACCCCCCGCGGCGGAAGCAAGGTCCTGCAGGTGTTCGACGCTTACTTTACGCAATAGAGTCGCACCCGACGAAGTGCCCATTCTCGCATGGCGGAGAGCAGCCACTTGGGCACTAGTATTACCAAGCGGTTGGAAGCTTTAATGGGCCCGTGTCGGGGTCTCCGCGGTGTACGCGGTATCTCAGTGGTGGCAACCCATGCTTTTTTTCGTATGCATGTGAGAAACAAACATCAAGTGGAAGACGAGGAGGAGGCGGGGGGAGGGTTGCATCTGTCACTTCGTTGCCCAGGGTCTGAGCTGTCGGGCAGCCACTCCGCAATCTGAAAAGCGCAAGTCGACGGGTGAAGACGGTGAAAGGCCCGAGGTGTGGAGGAAACGAGAGAGCGAAAACAAAACAAAAAGCGGGACACTGCCGGACCCCGGTCCGAGGACCTTGATGGACCGAGCGGGGCCGAGTACCTGGATGGCCCGGCCGACTCAGCCTTCAGCTTGTAAAAGCACTCCAACGTCACCGGATTCTCGAGCCAACAAAACTTAGCACCTCTTGGCCGTGGGGTTGGGTCTTTGCCTCCATGCCTCGCCATTCGCCAGCCGATCGGCTGGCCAATCGACTCGGCGAGCATCAAGGTGATCGTGAGCTTGGCATATAGCTGCCCGCGCCTTGGCATCACCCGACTGATATATTTCGCAGGGCTAAGAGTGTTCTAGGAAGGCAATCGTGACCGACATGAGGGACCCCACTGGATGAATTATTGGACTTTTTCATCAAAAAAGCTTGGTTTTGGGCACAGAGGAGAGGGGACATGGAGGGATGTTGGACTGCGAAAGGCGGCAAAGATGGCTGGTGGTGACCGCAGACCGCGGCGACGCAGGATGGACAGTGCCCGATCAACACACACGAGCAGGCTGGGAGGGAAGGATTTGTCTGCCTGGGAACACGACAAGCGAGAAAACAAACGAGCCCACGCGGGCAGAACATGGCTAGCCCCGGCTTGGCTCGTCAGCTCGATGAGGCTTTCATTGGAGACCCGAGGAGACGGGACCGAGAAGAAAACTTCACCTGCATGGCATCTCGCAGCTATAAAGACCATTGCAAACCTCGCATCAATTATCTTCAAGCTTCAAGCTCCAGCCCAAGCTCACACCTGACAAGCCTACTCTCGTCCGCGAAAAGCAGCTCCAGCCAGCCAGCCCGTTCATCACGTCAAGCTTCACTTGAAATATCAAACTCCCCCTTTAAACCTCAGTCAAGATGATGTTCAGCCTCGCCACCGCAGCTCTACTGCTCTCCGCCCTCACGGACGCGACCCCTCTCGCCCGCCGCCAGGCCACCGAGACCGTCACCGTCGCCGCGGCCTCCGCCACGCCCGAGGCCCCCTACGACTGGTCCAAGGGCTGGCAAAAGACCTTCCCCATCCACCAGTCGTGCAACTCGACCCTCCGCGCCCAGCTCGAGGTCGGCCTCGCCGAGGCCCAGCAGCTCGCCGCCCACGCCCGTGACCACATCCTCCGCTTCGGAAACTCCTCCGAGCACGTCCGCAAGTACTTCGGCAACGCCTCCACCTCGACCCCCGTGGGCTGGTATGACCGCGTCGTCAACGCCGACAAGACCGGCATGACCTTCCGCTGCGACGACCCGGACAAGAACTGCGCCACCCAGGAGGGCTGGGCCGGCCACTGGCGCGGCTCCAACGCCACCCAGGAGACCGTCATCTGCCCCCTGTCGTTCGAGATCCGCCGCCCCCTGAGCTCCGTCTGCGGCCTCGGCTACAACGTTGCCAACTCCAAGCTCAACACCTTCTGGGCCACTGACCTCCTCCACCGCGCCTTCCACGTCCCCGCCGTCTCTGAGGGCGCCGTCGAGCACTACGCCGAGGACTTGGCTGAGGTTTTCGTCCTCGCCAAGGAGAACGCCACCTACTCCGTCCTCGACAGCGACGCCCTGCAGTACTTCGCCATCGACGTCTGGGCCTACGACATTGCCGCCCCCGGCGTTGGATGCTTCGGCGAGCTTGAGGAGACGGAGGAGGAGCCCACTGCCACCACCACCGCCGCCGGTGCCGCCACCGCTACCCCCTCCGCGACCTCGAGCGCGCCCCAAGAGTGCCACACCCACGGCGACGGCACTCTCCACTGCGTCTAAGTCCTCGGTTCTTTCACCCCGACAATGACAGCATGAGATAGCATGAAACAGATTAAAAGAAGTGATGGAGAGTGGAAGAAGTGAGGAAGGGATGAAAACATTTTGCATGCCGGAACGATACCACCTGGATTCATGAATTAGACGAATGAGGAAACATTCCATTTTTTCGAGGGGATTTCTTTAATGACCATAGATTAGAACACACACCCTCATTATTCAAGCAATAATAATAATGACAATTCCTGTCAGATAATGACGCCCGTTCTCCGTTCTCCCTTTTGTGAATGCTTCTGGATCCTTGGTGGTCCTTGATCCGCTCCTGATGCACCTGATGCAGTTGACTTTTGTCGTTATTCAGCCATTGTAGGACGAACCTCTCGCGCCCGAGTCCGAGGGAAACGTGTACACCGACTGTCTGCTGTTGTATCATGATCATAACCCAGTCATTAAACCTTGAAGCAAGCTCCCCAACGGCAATACGCTATGCAAATATTTATTCTACAACCAACCCTTCCAAAACGTTCATAGCCTTGGTGCCCTCGCTCTCGAATTTGCTCACCATGGCCTCGCACTCCTGTCGCAACTTCGCCTCAGCCTGGTTCGCATTGTGTTGGATCCACTCCTCGACCGTCATCCTCATCTCGGGACTTGTCAGCTCGGAACCTTTGTGCAATAACCGATCGACCGGGTTCCTCTTGTCGGTCTTTTCAGGCGACCCAAAAATGAGGTCAATGTCGACTGGGTTCCAGGGAGTCGTGCTTTGGAGACTAGCCAGAGCCTTCCGCTTAGATGGCGAGTTTGGTCGCGCCGGTGTGGATGAGATGGGTGCATGTGTGACCCGCTTCTGTGTTGTGGCAGGTCTTGCCGAGGGAGGTTGGTTTTCAGCATCCGAAGATTGAGGAGACGGCGAAGGAGAGACGGCCGCTTGACGAGCGGACTGTGCCGGAGAGATACGAGGAGTTCCAGATTGACGTCGGAGGCTGTGGCGGACAGAGGAAGTGATTACCGGGGACGAGGAGGGCGGCGGAGAGCTCTGCCTCGGGGCTGATCTTGGTGTGGGCTCCGGCGCTTCAGACTCTGCCTCAGGCTCGGTATCGTCTTCTTCTAGCTCCGCCTCTTGCTCTACTTCGGGCTCCTCCTCGTGCTCTTCTTCAGACTCCCGTTCTTGTTCTTTTTCTGGCTCATCTTGCACTTCGGCGGGTACTGGGGTTTGCCGTGCCGAGGCAAACGACTGGCGAGCCGAGGCCTCCTCCGCCTCAGTCTCGTTTTCGGCCTGGAACTCTTGCTTGGGCTCAGTCTCAACAAAATCTACGTCGTCGACGTTGCTGGTGTCTCCCATCGAAGCACGCGAGGCCAAAGAAGCCTTGGAGGGGCGGCCGCGCTTTCTGCCAGTACTTGCGCGTGCGGATTTGGTTGTGATGACGGTAGCAGTGCTAATTTCATCCTCTTCCATGGCGGCAGGCTCCTCCGGTTGAGTTGACTGGACAGGCATGGCGAGTTCATCCTCCTCGACCACAGACTTCGTAGCCTTGACTTTCTGGACTTTGGCCTGTTTGGATACCTTGCGGGGGCCGGCGGCCTTGCGTCCCTTCTTTGGCACTTCCAACACTTCCGGCTCGTCAATGGTCATTTCGGCCTCCAGTTGTTTGAGTTCCTCATCGAGAGCCTCCTCGTCCGCTACGTAAGGCTCGGCGTCAAACATTTCGTGGTTCTCTGCTGACTCGGAGCTGGCAGTGGAATCCTTATGAGCGCGGCTCTTGTTGGTCTGAGCCCTGGATGCAGGCGCCTTCTTCCGCTCTGAATCGGAATCTTGCATGATGTCCTCGTCGTCTGTCAATGGACGTTCAAGGTCAACCTCCAGCTGACGGGCAATTTCATCCTCCTCTTCAGGGAAAGCCCCAGGTGCAGCGCGCATAGACGCGGTCGAGGCTGTTGACCTCTGCGACGTCCCAGAAGCCTTGCGTGATCCCTTGGTCCCGGAAGCTTGTGCTGTCTTACGACCTTTGGGTGCCTTGGCCTGCGGCTGTGCATCCGCGATGGTGATGTCTTGCTGTGATTGCTCTATGGCCGAGCTGTCTGCGGTCGCTTTGGGGCGACCTCGGTTCGTACGCTTCTTCGAGGCGGGTGCCTCAGAGACCGTAAGAGCGGAATCATCCACTTCGTCGCTCGTCCGCTTGCGCCCCCGCGTGGGCTTTGGTGGGGCTGGAAGCGGCATCTCTTCTTCCGCTACCCGTTCATCCTCGATCACTTCGACAGGCTCGTCCTTCTTGGCCTTGGTCTTTCTGCCTTTTGTTGTCGTCGTGGCCTTCTTGGCGCGAGCTCCCTTCTTGCCGGCCATTGTCGAGGCTGTAGTCATAACGCTGTCGTCGAATTCAGCAGCTACATCTGTGATTGATGTGATATCCGAAGCCGCTGTTGCCACGGACTGGACCGAGAGTCTCGCCGTTGTCTTGGAACCTCTGGCTGTCTTGCCCTTGGTCTTCTTGGTGGAGCTGTATTGGTTTACCAGGGCAAAGTACGGGCATTCGGGTGATCGGTTGAAATGTTCGTCCCTGTCGCGGGTCAGTGGATGTTTACAGACAAGAGCAGGAATACTAACATGGGCTTGTCGCCTTGTTCCCAACCGTCCAAGGCAAGCTCGCAGTAAGTGCAGGTCGCCATGTCGTTGTATTCAAGGGAAGGCGTGTACTTCCACCCTGCCTCGGCAAGCTAGACACAGGTCAGCAGAGGAAAACGAGGTAGCTACGACGCGACTGACCTGCTTGATCTTGCATTTCCAGCCCCTCTTTCCCTCGTGGGGCCACCGTCCATCAAAGGTTGCCTTCCTGGCTGCCACCATACGGGCGCTGGCCGGGTCCTCGGACGCCAAATCGTGCAAGTTGGCCTCAATACCCGCGACAACGGCCCACCCGCAGTCAGGAGAGTGCTTGAGGTGCTCCTCAAGTGGCTTGTCGCCCTCTTCCCAACCGTCGAGGGACTTGTTGCACAGGAAGCATGCCACGTTATCGGGGTTATCGGGAAATGGACGCCAAACGAAGCCTGCTTTCGCCAGCTGCAGCAAGTTAGTACACGCTCTATTCGCATCGGGTGCATTTCGGCTGCGCAACGTACGTCCTCGGGCAGCAGGTATTTCTCGTGCGGCCATGTCAGAACTTTTGAACCCCCCTTGGTTGCGCCCGACATGCGTCGCTTCGGTGCGGGATAGACCTGAAGAAAGGAGCCCAGGCGGCCCTCGTGCGTGAAGAATTCGTTGGGGACCAAGCCCTCAAAGGCCAGGTTGTCGGTCATTGTGGGCGATGTCTAGCGTCAAAATGGTGGGGAAGCTCGGGTGTTGGATGGAAGGGAGTTGTCGCGATCCGTGGCGCGGAGCGGTTGCGCAAAGCGGTGCACAGGATGAACGCGTCGATCGCAGGAAGCAAATATTAGTCGCAGCTAAAATGCATTGGGTCGCAGAAAATCGAAGGACGGTCGCGTCGGCTCGGCGAAGAGTAGCAATGGTTGGCAGGGTAGGTCGGGCGGGAGGTGTGGTATTTAATCGTCGAACGCGGGAGCGTAGCACCAGAGTCGGTTTCGTCGAAAGCGAGGATGGAAGTTGTGGTGCGCAGAGCCCCAATCGTATTGGCCATCCAGATCGCGTTTGTTTACATTCAGCTTCTGTTCCCGTTGCTAGCTGGTGGGTCAGCCAGGGTGGGTGTGGCTTGTAGCCTCCCACTTTCGCCATGTGGCTGAGCTTGTGGCTGAGACCTAGCAACCAACTAATACCACCCGTTACCCCAACAGGGGCATGACTATTTCTCTGGGTTCTTATAAACTCTGAAGTCTCATGCTTTTTACTGTCGATAAGTGTATTCTTTGATAACGGTACTCATGTCTCTCGTTCACTCATTTATCCTACTGGAATAGCTAAAAGGTGGGGAGATAAAAGACGGTTGGGGGTCATGAGATCGTCGTGATTGGAAACCATTTGAGACTAGTCGACACACCCATCAGGGATTGCAAACTTTGAATCACGAGAGTCACAAGAATTAACGCGTCTGTAAAACATTAGAATTTTTCCCCTTTCTCTCTAATCTCTGGTTAATGCATTGCATGAAGAACCACAGCCACCTGACGGTTCTGTCTCCATTTTCCCATTGTCCCCTCCGACATCTGATTATCGTGTCTAGCCATTTTCGGATGCCATCTTGGCTAGAGAGGATAAGTGTTTCTCTGGGGTCAAAAGCAAGGCGCAGGCCAATTAAGTTCCTTTGTATTTTAGCATAGTGATGTGTGATGTGTAGGTATACTCTGTATCAACCACTCACCTTTATTTGCCCCCCCCCCCCCCCCCCCCCCCTCCAGTCCTGTGCCTCGTCGAAATTGGACTCAAAGACGATATTTCGAAGCAATTGCAAACCTTTTGTTGAAGCTGAGTCGGGTTATTACGCTCAACTTCCCAGCTCCACCCAGTATGACCTGGGAATACTGAGGAGCAGATCAGCGGAAAAATCCGGAACCTCTGAGATGAGGTCTTTGGCATCGATGTTTGACGTAAACCATTCCATGTCTGCAATGCAATATTCAACAAGAAGAGTTCGGAGGGGATCTTTGAGTCCAGTGTTTGAATAGGCGGCACGTATAGCGACGAGGAGAGCACCTTGCATTTCGGAGTCTCCAACGCAGTAGAGCAGTGTTAGTCGAAACCTGTTAAGACATAAATCTTTGAGATTGGTGATTCCGTACTTGTCACCCAAGATATACAGGTTGATGTGTGTCATGAAGACGGCGGTGTAGCCAGTGCGAGGGTACTGCTTGATGTCCACAAGCCAGTCGTTTGTGTCCTTGAAGTAGCTAGTCGCGTATTGGGCTTGGTGTTTTTTGCTTTTCAGAAATCGATTCTTGACGAAACGGTACTGGGCGCCTTTATTGACAGTATACTCCAAATATTCAAATAAGGAATCGGGCTTATCATCATCGTCCTGGCTCCCGTTTTCGCTGTATCTGTCTCCGTTTTCGCTGTCTCTGTCCTGGTTCTCAACGTCAGATATAGCGTTTTTGTGTTGGTAAGTCTCGTTGTTGTCGGGAATCATGGCCAACTTTGGGACGGAGTAATCTCGTGTGTAAACGTATTCCATCAAGTGGACAAACGTAGCGGGCTCGATGTCGTCCCAAATAACAGTGGCCTCGGCCGATTTCTTCATGCCACCGGTTAGGAGTGCACGAATGGCTGGACCCAGAGTAGTGAGAGAGGACTCGTTGACGTTGTACTCGATCTTCTCGGGGCCAATGATGAACTTGATCTGTCTCGATCGAAGGATTCTTCACAGGGGAGCGTCAGTAAAGATGACTCCAGTCCACTTCGGATAAGAGGGGGAGGCATACTCGTCCATGTCTCTCCTACGTTTCAGAGACATGATTATTGTCGGTGATGAGGATCATGAGATCTAGGCGCAGATGTAGAGTGTTTCAGGTCGGGACTGAAGTTTGCTTGGCAAAAGCTCTCTGAACAGCTGATGATCGGAAATGAATTGGTGATTGAAATGAAAAGGAACGCGGGCAAACAAATGATTTTCGATGCTGCCTTTCTAGTTTGGCTCCAGTTTAGGAAGGCAAGAGAAATATCGGCAACGTGAAGTGTGCGTTGGGCAGTTGAAGCAGGCAAGTCTGACGGGTGGACCACACTTTGCCAGAATATGCTAAGGACCAAGAATTTTTATTTCAGGTGTTTTTGTTTTTGCAGATGCACTCTCAGATAATTTGTTCGTTTTTAACATCCTTTCCTCTTTCTGGGCTCTTTCTGTTTCGTGGTAAGGTGGTGAGAGTATAAGGAGCGCACGTCAGGCAGGAATCCTGTCAAGAAAGCGTGTCTTGAGTTTGCATATTGAGCTTTGAACACTGATCAATGAAGCTACATGCGTCTGCTGCATTATTTGTTACACGATTTGTTCACATCCTTGGATTTGTCCTTGACCTGTCGAATACTCAACATCCATCCAGACGTATGTTTGCATTCTTTGCATAGCAACCAAGACAAGACTTCCAATCTCCCCGTCCCTGGACGACCGCAATTATTTTTTTACACATGACTCTTTTCGCTCTTTCCCCGAATGACTCTGCTCAAGTCTCCCACTGGGAGCTCGAGCGGGAAGTCCAACGACGCCAGTAAGATGGCGAAGATGAGCCACCAGCCGGCCATACACGTCACAAATGCACATGCACCGGCGCCCTACGAACGTGGAAACATATTGTCAGCCTCGCGATCTACAGTATCATCATGTACATGGGGACCTAGTCTCACCTCAAGAAGTTTCGCAGCGAAAGCTGCGTTCCCGGTGTAATCCATGGCGAGGAACCAATACGCGGCCGTGATGAGGCAGAAGGCGGCGACGAGCGTCAAGAAGATGATGAAGAAGACGATGTTGGTCCGCAGCGAGCAGACCAGGAAGACGACGCAGATCATGGCCATGGCGAGGGTGATGAAGCCTACCATGCGCGCCCGGGTCAGCTCGAGTTCAGCGGCGGTGCGATAGAGACGGGCGACTTACCGAAGCTGGCGTTGAACCCCTTCGTGGTCAACCCTGCAGCCCCAGACGTCGCCCCCGGGGGGGCGTACGACGAGAAGGCGGCAAACGAGGGGTTGAGCGTCGCGCCAAAGGTGAACCAGAACGCGGAGAAGGTGAGGAAGACGACCGAGGGGAACGTGTTGCCGAGAACCCATTCGAGGAGCCCCCCGACAAACATGAGAAGGCCACCGAAGAAGAAATATGAACCGCTGGAGGGGCAAACACCGTTAGTAAAAAAGGGGGAGGGGACCTCATTGAAGATGTGACTTACATGCCGGCAGCACCACTGCCACCTGCCCCACGCCATCCCATCAAGTCACAGCTGAGGGGAGTCAGGGAGATGAGGAAACCAACAATGGCACTGCCTTGATGTTAGTCCACTGTGTCGAATTCGCGGCGAGTTCAAGCCCCGTGAAACACTCACATTGGGGTCGGGTTGCCAAAGGTCTTGCGCAGGTCTCCTTTGACATTGTTCTGCGGCGAGAGGTACAGCTTCTCGAAGAGCTCGGGCGACATGGAGATGGACCCGGCCGTCTTCATTCTCTTGAGGGCATCATCGCGGCTCACCTGCGGGGCGAGGTATTCCTCGTAGTCATCGTAGCCGTTGGGGACTGGGTGGCGGCGGTCGGGGTGGTACTGGGGGCGGATGTGCTCTCTGTGATGCGAGTGCGAGCGTATCTCGTGGATTTCTTCTTTGCGGTCCATTGTCAATGCCGTTTGATTGTCTTATTCAACCTTACGTGCAGTTGCTGGTAGGTGGTGATAAGGATGATGATGATAAGATGCTTTGGATGAACAAGGACAAGAGATGGCAGGAACGGTTTAATAAGACGAGGCGGGTTCGTCGCCAATGCCTGCCATTATGAACGCCCAGGTTGGCTACAACGGGCCTAGCCCTCAACCCCCATATACGATACCGGTACGTCCATCACTCTACACCCCCCTAACGGGCTCCGAGGCGTAAGAGAGCAGACCGGGGTAGACGGCCGCGCCATCTTGGCATGGCCCTGCTGGCAGGCCGCTTGAATCGGATAGCTCCCAGGCGGATGCCGGGTGGGCCTGGCACGATTCTAGAGGTCAATGGCCAGCGGAAACAAAGCCCGCCAGGAAGCATATCTTTTAACTAGGTCAGCCGGCACACGGCGTCCACGGCTCGGTACAAGGGATGCTTTTCCCGGTGTCATGATGCAGGATCTGCGCGGATGATTCGCCAACTAAGAACTCTCTCTGGGGGGGAGCACGTTTGGGGTTCGAGGAAGCCTTTTGGAGATGGGGGTGTGGAGGTGGGAGGAGGCGGAGGCAGAGGGTTGCCAAGGGGTGTACGCATGTGTGAGGGTGTGAAGGATGCGTCTGGGGAAGTTTCCCGTCAATGTCTCAGTGCCTTGCCGGGAACCTGTCATCCATTGTACGGGTTTGCGAGGGCTTTGGCGAGTCAATAAGGCCGTCCACCTCAGTTGAGGCTTACTCGACAATCTCGCATGGAGGCAAGGGAGACGGGGGCCCGCGGCGTGGACCACCGGAGCTTTTTTTGACAGAGAAGCCACCCCCCCTATTGGAGAAAGAAACGCCGGCATTTGGCGCAGCATGGGGGTAGCAAGGGAATAAAACAAAACGAAGTGTTGGCTTGCGCCCCCCGGGGCGAACAGCAACCATTGGCCTTGCAGTAGTGCATGCGGCCATCTTTCCACCACGTATCGTGTGTCGTTCTTGTTGTCTAGTTGGAGCAAGGGAGAGGGCATGGTTGGTTGGTTGGAGTCCGGGGACGAAGCTTCAACCTTGTGTGGAGGAGCGATGCGGGGAAAGCTCGGACGGGACGGGTCAAGGGGAGCAGAGATCGGGGTAGCGGATGAGGCGTGTGCGTCCTGGCCTTGCTCGCACGACAGGACAATGGACAGGAACAAGGGCTTGGGATTGAAGATGAGACGCAGCCGGATGGGGTGAGCTGGTCTCAGAAGGTTATGACCGGTGGGAGAGGGCAATTGGGTTGTGAGGAAACCACCTACTTCCTGAACGAACTGGCCGCGATACGATGCATCGCTTGAGGCTCAGTTATGATCCGCTGGCGGATGACGGCAATTGTACGCTAGCTAATTACCCCAGACTTGGCGGCCTTGACTCGATCAATTGGGGCGAATAATGGCCAAAGATCCCAAGACTGATCAACATCTCAACGCATCACCTCTGGAGGGGGTTTGGGGGGTGGTGTGACCTGATATGCCGGTGCAAACGACGAGCGCCCGTCGCAACCTTAAAGTCATATCGCAACGGAGCTATTTCGGTATGGGGTCGCTGACACGGCATTTCTCACGATGGACAACCCATGGAGACGAAGTGGTCTCATCAGGGGAGGGCCTAGAACCTGCATGCATTGGCACTGGTGACCCGTGTAAGAAAACTAGTAGTCATTCATTTCGTAACAACATCTCGAACTGTCACTCTTTACTTCGTAGCTTCATCGCATCGCGGCGGCTATCACAGCTTGCCAGCGGCCTTGAGGGCCCTCTCGCCGTCAACCAGGACGCACCACCCCTCGCCGCCGCGGGTGCCGCCCCCGAACCCAGCAACGACGGCCTCGAAGCCGCCCTCGCCACGCGCGAACTCGAGGACAGCGTCGTCGAAAGTGCCGGGCTGCAGCCAGACGGCGGGGATGCCCAGCTCCTTGGCTTCCTGCAGGACCTTGAGGGTGGCGGCGGGCGGGGTGATGATGGAGACGGAGGTCTCCTTGGGGTTGGGCAGGGCCGAGAGGTTGGGGATGGCCGGGTGGTCCTTGCCGACGGCGTTGACGGTGCTGGCGGTCGGGTTGATGGGGATTGCGGGGATGTTGTGGTTGAGGTACCAGGCGAAGACTGCGGTTCTCGTGTTAGTCGGGGGGCCTGTTTGGATGGGTGGCTGCCACGGATTGGGCAGCGAGGGGTTGATGAGTGGGCTGAGCAGGAAGTGAGTGAGGTGAATGGGTAAGGGGAGGCTCCAAGCTCCTCCAAGCTCCTCCAATACCAAAGGCGAACTAGCAGGCGTGATGGGTAGAGGACGGAACGTTCACGGGAATGAGCAGGGGACGCACTCTTATGGCCGAACTTTGCCGTGTTGGAGCTCGCGCCCACCACGGCAATGAACTTTGAAGAGAAGAAGACGCGGGCTGTGGCTTCGGTCGACATGTCGGGCACTAGTTTCGGGACGGGTCGAGGCTTTAGAATGAGGTTGGAGATGCGGATACGGAAGATGAGGAAGAGCGAGGAAGACGGAGATGAGGGGGGGCGGGCTCGGGGGGGCTTAATCTGTCATCAGGAGCTCCGAGCACGTCAAGGTGGATACGTGGCCGAGTTCGCCGAGGCCTTCGGTGGGGTTACGGTGCAGTGAACGGAAAAGGCGTCGGTCGCCGATGACGCGACACCACACGGCCGCGGTTACTCTGCGCCTTAGTCAGGATGGAACCTCGGCGAGGCTTCGTCTGCCAACTTTGGCCCAGCGCCGGTTGCCGTGGTCCGTGGATATGCATCGGAACGATCCGAAATAGGAAGATAAATTGGCGTCTATCGCCTACTTGTGAGAAGAATACGGCGGTCCACGGCCACGCATTGCACATCACTGAAACGTCATTGGACAACGACAACCCTCCTCTGATAACAGCAAGCCAGCAACTGCAACTCTACAACAACTCTGCAGCTTACAGACGGCCAGCCACACTTGTACGGCTACAATGTCCGTGTTTGCGTACGGTGACGATCTCAATCTCCCTTTTATGCTGTCACACGCAGACCCAAAAGCTGATATGCGCACCATAGACGCTCTACGTTTTCGGCCGCCGGGTACGCGGCCTTCCGCCCGTCGTACCCAGCATCGCTGTTCAAGACGGTCCTGGCATACCACAACCCGGCATCCTCCAGCGGCACGGCTCTGGACCTGGGATGCGGCCACGGGCTTATCTCGCGGGAACTTAGCCCCCATTTCGGGAAGGTGCTCGCCATAGATCCCAGCGCAGGCATGGTCAAGCAGGCGACCGAATCAACGCAGGACCAGAAAATCACGTTCCGGCAGGCCAGCTCCGAGGATCTCTCCTTCATCGCGGACAAGTCCGTCGACCTCGTTGTCGCGGGCCAGGCGGCGCACTGGTTCAACTATGCCAAAGTCTGGCCGGAGCTAGCGCGCGTCGTCAAGAGCGGCGGCACGTTGGCGTTCTGGGGGTACAAGGACAACATCATCGTCGGGTACCCGGAGGCCAACGTCGTCTTTGACCACTTTTGCTACGGCGAGGGCGAGGCGGCGCCCGGGACGGGGGTGGAGACGATGGAGCAGTACTGGGAGAATCCTGGGCGGCAGATCCTGCGGGACAACCTGGAGGCGGTGGTGCCGCCCGCGTCCGAGTGGGAGAAGGTGAAGCGCATCGTGTACGACCCGGACCGGAAGACGTCACAGGTCGGGGCGGACGTGGCCCCGGAGGCGGCGTGGCAGCGCAAGAAGCTCAAGCTGGGCGAGTTTGAGGGCTACGTGCACACGTTTAGCGCGTACCGGGGGTGGAGGGACGCGCACCCGGAAGTCAAGAGCCGGGCCGAGGGCGGGTCGGGTGACATTGCGGATCTGCTGTTTGACAGGCTGCTGGAGACGGTGCCGGAGTGGAAAGCCAAGGGCGACAAGTGGCGCGATGTCGAGGTCGAGGCGATCTGGGGCACGACGATTATCCTAGCCAAGAGGAAGTGAAGTTGTGGATGCAGCAAAGACGCCTCCGACGGGAATGACTCGCTGGCGAGACCCCGTGATAGAGATGGTCATGACAAACGGGACAAACTGGCGTAATTTCGAGAGAAAGGATAGCAAAGTGGAAATTAGTGGCAAGCCAGTTTACATGCAAGCACTATATCAAGAAGTGACAGTCGTTGCATGCACACGGCATAGTCGAATTGAGGCAAATGGCTGCTCGGTGCCGGTACGAGGGCACTGCGTAGTATTTACCTAATACATATAAACGATTCATAACACATTCATAACACATTCATAACACATTCATAACACATTCATACACACGCATACATACACATATCTACGCACATACGCACACATACATACACATACATACACATCCACACATCAATACATAGACACTTACATACATGGCACTCTGAATGGTGTGCAAAATGACAGAATAATTGACTGTGGCCCCCCTCGGTGGACATTGCAGAGGCAGCCATGGGTTGGGGGGTTAGCAACTCATTCGAGAGGCATGATTGGCCAGACGGCGTCCCGGCCCAGAGATTGGGAGCACAAAAGCCGCTCGGCTTCTTCCCTGGACCACTGCGACGACCCCACCTGCCCTCGTTGCCCCGTCAGGTTTCAGGAGTTTTGCGTGCACGGCACCGCACACGACGGTTTGCAGGCCGCCAGACCGCCTCCCTCCAGTCCCGGGGCCAGGCAGGGCCAGTCCAGGGGTTCTCAATAGCGTGTGCGCACACCGCCCGCCGCCAAAACGCATGAACCACGGGTGACTGGGAATGCCCATGGCATGGCCCATGACTTGAATAAGTGCGTTCATGTGCATTGGATAAAAAGTGCATGCGTAAGGCAGGGCGGATAGGGGAGGGAGGCCGGCGAGCATAAAGTGTTTCGACCGTCAAACTGCAACCTCCAAGAAACAACATCACGAACTTCGCTCTGCCGTCCGTCTGTCGCTGTCCATCCATCGCCGAGAGAAACACGCCCTCGATCTGCTTGTTCCCGTACCACATTACACAGACCAAAATGGTGAGTTTGGAGCCTCCTCCCCCCTTTCCGCCTTGCTTTTTGTTTTGTTTCCCCGCCCTCCCCCCCTCGGAATGTAAACAAAGAACCATTCCAGCCATTCAGCGCCGACCCTCCCCCCCTATGACGGCCACCAAAGGCGAGAGAAACCTGCCTTAGCGCCCACCTGCTTCAGCGACGAACCTTGTAGAAGCAGCCGGCTGCGGACACTTTGGATAGCACCCAACCGGCAGCGGCGACCATTCACCAGCCAACAGGAGCAATCCAAACAACTGCAAGCCAAGGAGGGGACTTTGCCATTAGCACCAGCCGTCAATCAAATTACCTGCGCTGCCTCACTTTCCGCACCACCCTTTGTACCCGGCCTGCATCACGACATTCCTGACCTTGCATCTTCTCCCCAAATTTTCCACTGAACACAAATCGCATCCAATTTTACCCCCCAATACCCCCCCGCGAAGCCTCCATCGCACCCGAGAAAAGAGATCGCGAACCATTTGCGCAAATCAACAAACAAGCACACAATTCACAATGTCTTCTAACACGTACGACGCTCAGGCTTCCACCAACTACAAGGAGGCTTTCTCCCTGTTCGACAAGCGCGGCAACGGCCGTGTCGCCCTCGACAGCTTGGGCGACCTGCTCCGCGCCTGCGGCCAGAACCCTACCCTCAACGAGATCCGCGACCTCGAGAAGAACATCGGAGGCGACTGTGAGTGCCCTTCCCCTCTTTCATCCACAGCGACCATCGCCATCCACAGCGAACGATATTTTGAGAGGAGAAGGAGAAGACGGCTGACCAGATGAGATGCAGTCGACTTCGAGACGTTCCAGCGCATCCTCAACCGCCCCGGCGGCTTCCGCGACCCGGGCGAGCCCGATGAGTACTGCCGCGGATTCCAGGTCTTCGACAAAGACATGACGGGCTTTATCGGCGTCGGCCAGCTCAAGTACATCCTGACCAACCTCGGCGAGAAGATGACGGACGACGAGGTCGACGAGCTGCTCAAGGCTGTCGACACCAGCTCTGGCCAGGTCAACTACACCGGTAAGCCACCATCACTCCGGCCCTTGGTGATCAACCGTGGACGGGGAACATTTTGCTGACGTGCTGCGATGGCAGACCTTGTCCGGACCATCCTTGCCAACTAAATCACCCTCCTCTTTTTCCGAGATGGGCGGTTTGATTTAGGGGTCGAGCGAGGGCTGTACGACATACGAGTAGAGAGTGCACTGGGTTAAAACAGCTTACGAAAGATATTTGCATGGCTGGCACGATGGGATGGCGTTTGCTTTGCGTTGCGTTGCGTTGTTCGCGATTGTAGGGAATTTGGGTATGCTGGAGTCGAGCTACACAGAGGCTTCACTCTGGGCCGTACATTTACGGATCTGACTAGAACCGATACCAAAAAAAACAATAAATACCATGATACCAAAATGACGTCTCCTACAATGTCATACATAGTATGCGTGCCAGCAATGAGGGGGTAGGCGGTATTGCCAGCTTGCCTGCACTCCTGACACTATTTGAGGTCTTCACAGGCATCGGCTTCTACGAAAACATGGACAGAGTCAGATGCAATCACTGCAATCCATTAGCTGTGTCAACATTGCGCAGTGTGTTACGAAGCCGTCACGGCCAGCTGATGTTTGCTGATGCCGCGGTTTGTCCCTGCCGACCGGCCTGCCCAGCAACAGCAACAAAGGACCCCGCACACTTTTGGGGGGTGCACATGTATTATGTAAGCTCGCTTCAGTCAGGCGATCTGGCCTGCATCTGCACTTGCAGGTCGCCAAGGGTCGTCTCACTGTACCTATCAGTGTAACTAGTGTGCCCTGTACAGTACCATCCGTTGGGTTTAAGCAAACGTCAAAATCAGTCAACCAGACATGCAGTCCACCTGCAAACACTCGTTTACTGAAATAGCAAAGAAGGCTACATTTTCAATCATGTCCATTGCTGCGAGAGGCAAGATTAAGCGCAGTCGGCAAAGGATACAGGCAGTGTACAGCCCGACAATGTGCTTGCAAGTACCACCTCCTCAGCATTGTCCACTGAGTACGCTACACGGCCACACTACGTACTGACACCCCGCTTGCCTCAGCGTGGGGCGTCGCAACCCGGGACGCGTAGCGCCGGGAGCTTGAGCTCGGCCAAGGGTCAGCCTCCAACTGGAAAGCCAGAGGAGGGGACCACGTCAGGATAACGTGAACCTTCATCCACTTACACACGTCTCCCCCGCCCTGAGCTCCTGCAAGTCACCGCCATCAGTCCACTGCTTGCCTAACCACCTTCCTGTCTTCATTATACTTTACCTCACTACCGCATCTAACCTCCACTTGCATCCATCCGCATCTGCCCCGTGTGCTGCCTGGCCCTGCACCTCCCCCCGCCCCGGCACCAAACTGACCGACTCCCTCCCGAATTGTGTTTCGTCCCGTCGCCGTGGCGTCGATCGCATTCCCCAGGCGTCTGTCCCTCCCCTCCCTCATCTTCCTCGTCTTCCTCGTTACATCTCTCATCCTGGCGTCCCCCCGAGTAGTCCCGAGAATTACTTCTCTCTTCACCCAATTGCGATTCTCACCGATCCAAGCTCCCCTCACTGCCACACCAGCTGCCTCGACGTACCGACCCCTGATGACCGGCGCCATGATCCCCGACAAGTACAAGTCACCGCCACAGGCGCCGCCCGTCTTCACGGGCACCAAAGAGTCCATCGTCGGCGACTCGAAGAAGATCTGCGACCAGACCCGCGCCCTGCTCGACAAGCTCGTCGCTGAGATCCCCGCCGACAAGGCCACCTTCGAAAATGTCATGCGACCCATGGCCAAGGACGAGAACGAGAGCGGACTTTCGACTCGCATCCTGGGCTTCTACCAATACGTCTCCAGCGATGCCACGCTGCGCGAGGCCTCCACCGAGGCCGACAAGATCATGGATGACTTCTCCATCGAGGTGAACATGAGGGAGGACGTCTTCAAGCTGGTCGATGCCGTCCACAAGCGAAAGGACACCGAGGGTCTGGACTCCGAGAGCTTGCGCTTGCTGGAGAAGGACTACAAGAACTACATCAAGATGGGTCTGGGCCTGCCCGCTGGTCCCCAGCGAGACCGCTTCAAGGAGATCAAGAAGCGCCTCAGTCAGATCCAGATTGGCTTCCAGAAGAACCTCAACGAGGAGAACGGCGGCATCTGGTTCACGCCGGAGGAGCTTGACGGTGTGTCTGAAGACGTCATTGAGGGTTTGGAGAAGGGCACCGGCGAGAACGAGGGCAAGCTTAAGCTGTCCTTCAAGTACCCCGACCTGTTCCCCACCCTCAAGTTCGCCAAGAACCCCGAGACGAGACGCAAGGTCTTCATCCAGAACGAGAACAAGTGCAACCAGAACGTTCCTCTATTCAAGGAGGCCATTCTTCTCCGCGATGAGGCTGCTCGCATGCTCGGATACCCCGACCACGCGTCTCTCCGAATCGAGGACAAGATGGCCAAGACCACCAAGACTGTCACGGACTTCTTGGGAGATCTCCGATCCCGCTTGACCGCTGGTGGTGCCAAGGAGGTTGAGCACCTGCTGGAGCTCAAGAAGGCCGACACCGACGCCCGCGGCGTTGCCAACGACGGCAACTACTACCTCTGGGACCACAAGTTCTACGACCGCTTGATGATTGAGCAGGAGTACAGCATCGACGAGAACAAGATTGCCGAGTACTTCCCCATCACCTCGACCATTGCCGGCATGCTCAAGATCTTTGAGGAGCTGCTTGGCTTCGTCTTTGTCGAGCTGAAGCCCGAGGACCGCAAGGCCCTGAGCCCCACAGGCAAGGGTGAGGATATTGCTTGGCACGAGGATGTCATCATCTTCAGTGTCTGGGACGACGCCTCTGAGGGAGATGGATTCGTCGGGTACCTCTACCTTGACCTCCACCCCCGTCAGGGCAAGTACGGTCACGCCGCCAACTTCAACCTGCAGCCTGGTTACCTGCAAGCCAACGGCTCGCGGAGATACCCCGCCACGGCTCTGGTTTGCAACTTCAGCAAGCCTACGCCCAAGAAGCCCTCGCTTCTCAAGCACGACGAGGTTGTCACTCTCTTCCACGAGCTGGGCCACGGAATCCACGATCTTGCTGGCCGTTGCACCTACAGCCGTTTCCACGGCACCAGCACTGTCAGGGACTTCGTCGAGGCGCCCTCGCAGATGTTGGAGAACTGGTGCTGGACACCTAGTGTGATCAAGTCCCTTTCCAAACACTACCAGACTGGTGAGAAGATTCCCGACGATCTGATCGAGAAGCAAATCTCCACCAAGCACGTCAACGCTGCTCTCTTCAACCTGCGCCAACTCCACTTCGGTACCTTTGACATGACGGTCCACACTCCCAAGAGCCACGAGGAGCTTGAGAAGATGGATATGTCGCAGATCTACAACCAGCTTCGTGGCGATATTGCCGGTATCAAGGGCCCCGAAGCTCAGGGCGAGAAGAGGTGTGTCATGATGGTCCCCAACTCACCAAGTAAACAGACTGCTAACTGCCACAGCGATTGGGGTAACGGACAAGCCTGCTTCGGTCACTTGATTGGTGGCTACGATGCCGGTTACTACGGCTACCTCTCGTCCGAGGTCTACTCGACCGACATGTTCTACTCGGTGTTCAAGGCCGACCCCATGAACGGCAAGGAGGGCCGTCGCTACAGACACACCGTTCTGGAGAAGGGCGGTAGCCAGGAGGAGATGTTGACCCTGGAGCAGTTCCTGGGCCGTAAGCCTAGCACTGAAGCCTTCTACAAGGAGTTGGGCATCCCTCAGTAAGGGCCCCGAACGGTCAAAAGAATGGAAGGCGGTGTCATAACTGTATCTAATAGCACCAGGTCACGATTGTGATCTACCCAGAAGGGACACCCCATCCAAAAGCACTGTTAAAGTTACGTCTGATAGACCCGAGTGAGCCTGCAGTAGAGATCGGAGTGAAGGTTGAGAGTCAGATGTCGGTGTATGAAGCAATGTCTTTTCTGATACTGTAAGGTAAGTAGAGATACGAGGACCCTTGTGGGTTTGCAGTCAACAGTTAGGCCCAAGCTTACCTCAACCACGGTTATGATATCGATGGCCTCGGCTTCGACGGTGTTTTGGCCTGGCGCCAAAAATTCACAGCAGCTGCAAGGCCGCGACACGCTAGTTCCTATGCGCGCCCACAAGACTAGCATCCCGATATTCACGTCTTGCTCCCCCAAGTTCAACTACGCGCGCGAAAACCTGTGCCATCTGTTTGTGGGGCATTTCCCAACTAAAACCCCAAGTATATTTGATGCCGGAGGCCCATATATCTCTTGAAACGGATTAGACTCCGTCGATGGCGAGCATGTTTGCCGTTGACAAGACAGGGTTTTCCTGTGTATGCCTTTTTGGAGAAGGACTGGATCTTAGAGCGCCGCTATGTCTATCCTTTCTCCGTTCTATTCGAAGTGAGATTCTGTAGATTGTGCCCAGGTGAGAGGAGCGTGCGTGGGGGGTTGGTATCATCCAGCAGGTATGGTGAGGTGAGAAGGGTACTTCTCCTAGGAGAGAAGAAAGACATCGTAAGGGCTGGGTGTAGCTGCCTTTGGCGGATGGTTGTTTGCCAGATTTCCAGCAAGCTGGCCAGGAAGCGAGAATGAAGTAAGCTGGAGCTCTGCCAAGGTGCAACGAAACGTAAAAACCTTGAACGAGCTCGCCCACTTCCCAGGCCATGGTTTTGCAGATTTGGGCCTCTATAAATCAGTGGCTGAGCGCCAACTTGCCTTCTTTGCACACGGCTTGTTCAAAAACGCTTTCCTCCCAAAGCCAAGCTCAATCCGGCCTAGCCAAGTGCTCTGCACACCCCAAGACAAGCTTATTCGCTTGCACGTAACAACAAAGATGTCATTTGAAAAGCGAAAATTCGTCAGCGAGTGAGATTCACTCGACATGCGACGACTTGAACCCCCCAAAGCTGACCCTCAAGCAGGATTTTCAACTCGAGACAAGTCAAGTTCCTCGTTGGCCCGGAAGCGGTCGAGTACAACGTTCATGAATATTCCATGACTCGTTTATCCGGACCTCTCCGAGCGATGCTTACAAGTGGGATGCGAGAGTCGCTTGAAGCGAAAGTGATCTGGGATGATGTTGAGCCTTGCACTTTTACTGGCCTTATCCAATATGTCTATAACGGCACCTACTCGGCGCCTCCGCTGTATGGGGGCACATCGAACACTACACTCACTGAGAAGAGTTCTAAAGTATTATACGCCGATGATGGCGAAGAATCTCCAGAACCATCTATCATATCATGGATGGAGACAATTGACAGGTCAACTAGTGCAAAGTATTGCTTTTGTAGGCAACACTTCAACGATAACAAGTCGGCGCCGAAGCCAGGGAGCAAGCGTGCAAAACCGGCGGGCTGGCTCGCCAAAATGAAGGATCCCTCTCGCAGCGGACACTCCGCGGTGTTCATGCTGCACGCGAAGCTGTACACCCTAGCCGACCGATACATGTTCGAGGACCTCAAAAGCCTGTGCCTGGACAAGGTCCGTCTGAGCCTGCTGCACGTTCCAGTCAAGATGGAGGTCATTGAAGCCGTCTTCGAGATGCTGCAGTTCTGCGACAAGAACGACCTGCCCAGGGAAGGGCTTTGGAGACTGCTCGTGCGTTTCTGCGTCGTCCACGTGGGCTGGATGAAACGCGAAGGTTACCTTGGTCGATTTGCGACAGAAATCCGTGGCTTTGCGGCTAGCTTGCTGGAAGAAATCCCTCAGGAATTCTTCGACAGTCTTATTTAAATCCGCTTCAGAAAAAGTCCCAAAATAAGTCACCATCGAGGATCTAATGGGGAGGAAAGGGGTGGTTTCCAAGAGGGCCCGGGCAACGATTTAGGAGAAGAGCATGAGCAGCATGGATACAAAGCCTAGGCGAAGGCCGAATAGGTATTGACGTTCATAGGTTGCCATACCAGGCATGGACGAAGCCATAGTGCATATGGCAAACAGGTAAACATTTGTGGTAATTTGCAGTTTGCGAAGGTGGAAAAACATTCTATAGGTATCAGAACAAGGCAACTAAATTTTGGTCAAATCTTGGACATTTCTCGCTGTTGAAGTGAAACAGTAGGGGTGGGTGGATGCAAAACACCACAACACACCCAGCGACTGCCAAACACCCTAGGTTCCGCCTGCCATAGAGTGACTTCCCGTTTTCAGAGCAACAGAAGCATCCATATTTGTTAGAGATAGGTCTGATCAGGTCTATTTAAAGCAGATAATTATACTTTCTATCCTGTACGGGGACGGTCGAGTGTTTGCCTTGTTGACCAGTAGTCACCTCCGCTGCAGACGTACGTACGAACAAGTGGATTGGTAGAAGATCTCCGCATTGCGCAAATAAAGGAGTATTAGTGGTGATGATGTCGGTCGCTGTCTGATCAGGCTCAATTCGCCCTGATCATGCTGGTTGCTAAGAAAATAGCAGGATGGGCAATGCAGTCAAGACAACGGCCGTCCCTTCCAATGGCATAACTGATGGATCAAAGTACTTGGTTTTCTTTACTATTAGCGGCCTAACGGTGTTGATATATGGATATCAAATTGTGGATGAAGAATCTTACACCGATGGCAAAATTACTGCCACTGTCTACTGGTCGTACGGACTCTCAGGCGAGCCTGCAAATCCGTACATTGTTTGCTCCGTACTGTGTTTGCTCTGAAGGAACTGTCGTCATCTTCTTCTATACTCTCTGCTCCTCCCTAGTGAGTTAGTGACAACTGCTGCTCTGCGGCGTTCAGCCGGGTTGAACCGTGTATGCGCGAAGACCTGAAGGTGGATTGACCCGAGGTCCGAGGCTGATACATGGACAACAGTGAATACTTGATAGAAGGTAAATGCGCAAAAGAGGATTCCCTTGGGTTCTTGGCGCGTCTGAGAGAACCCAATCATAGCTCGCGTGAAGTCGTTGAGACCTGGCTCGCTGCTAGAATGACGTGATATGTCCGCTGCTGGGCTTCTAACTTACTATCACAGACGTTCAAGCAATAATAATCAAGTTCAAGGGCCCCGGCTACTGGCTCAAGATTCACTGGCACATGAGTGTTGGCAATTGATACACACGCTGGAGGTGTTTTGGGCAGTGACAACGAACGTCAGCCTTCGCACACAGCCCTCGGTGCAAATACTTTATGTTACTAGCTCAACACGTATGTTTATCGAAAAGATGCTCCAGACTCTCTCTCATTGTGATTTTCTTTTGGAATATACAAATCAGGCAAGTCTCACCAGTGAGTAGGTGCAGCCTCTGGCTCTTCCAAGGTACATACAGAAAAGAACCACCCCGAGACCTGTCCATCGCCGCTCCTTCCCTGGTACGAGGAAACCTTGTCAAAAACGAGCGCAGCTACTTCCAGAACACTTACAACTTTCTTCCTTATTTAAACCAGCCGCTCGCTTCAATCTTTTCTCTTCTGCACATAGCCACGTCTGACACATCTGTTCTTTTCTTCCGCCACCCACCACCACATACAACCTGACCGAGCCAAATACATCACATCCTAAGACCAGCCGGATCACATTTATCAAACAGCGAAGATGTCTCTCCAACGCAAAAGAGAAGTTGAAGAGTGAGATGCTGTCAGGGGCGCGGGCCGGGAGAGGGGTGCCGGGGAGGCACCGGGGACCCACCGGGGTCCGGTACGGGGAATAGTTGATCCGGAGCGGGGATAAAGGCGCCGTACGGGCGCCACAGCTGTAGAGAAGGCAGATTCGAATGACAGTCACACCCAATACCTACGTGCTAGTCGCTAACCTCTTCACTCGGTACTAAGACACCTGACACGTTCGAATCTCCACCTACCTGTAGGAGTACCGACCGTCGAGGCGGCGATGATCACCAGGAGACAATCCGCTACCCAGCGATCCGGCTCGAACGCGCAGATGCCCCGCCCAACCCACGAACCTACGCCGGACGAGTCGCAGACCCCTAGCGGACCACCAGGGGCGCCGCAGGGAGAAATCGATTATGAAGACCTCTCAGAAAGCGAGCTAGACCGGCTGATTGCGGAAGAATCAGCCCGGGTTAGAAAGAGGAAGAAAATCGAACAGCTGGAGGCCCTTAGGAGGGGAGAGACTTGGGAGGAGCCGACGGGTAGCCGGGTGGAACCCACCACCCCCCCACGCGAGCATAAACGCAGCCGAGGGGACGCATGGATGAAGCAGCTGGCCCCAATCCGGTATAAGGGAGGCACCTGGACGGACCTCAGCGACTTCCTATTCAAACTCAACGGCCGGTTCAATATTGCAGAGGACCAATTTGATACAGACAAGACGAAGGTGTGGTACGCCGGGGCCTGCCTGGAGGGTAACGCGTCCCGCAAATGGATGAACCACATCGCCCTTACCTACAACAACGACGTCTCAAGGGTCACCTGGGCGGCGATGGAGGAGTGGCTACGCGACAGCGTTGCTGACGATGATACTCGGGCATTCAGCGCAGCAGTAGAATTAGACGAGATGAGGCAGAAGCCGGGGCAGACCTACCAGCGGTTTATCGACCAGTATGAAGCTGTTGAGGCTGAGTGCCCCGATCCGCAGCCGGAGAGGACCCGGGTGATTCACGTCCTAAACCGACTACTGCCGGGCTTAAAGAAGCAGATCCTAGCCAGGGGCCTACCGCCCACCCGGCAGAAGCTGGATAGCGCGGCTAAGAGAGCCGAGACGATGGGGAAGGCGGACGCAAGGGAGACTACAGACGACCACCCTCGACGGCAGGGGGAACGGCGCAGCCGCTGGGTGCCCAGCCAGCCGACGGCGAGCGAAGAGAGGCAGGCCACCACGGAGACCGAGAGCTCCCGCTCCGCGGCCGCGACTCCTAGCGACAACGAGGTCAAGCGGGAGGGGAGTACCCCCAGCCGACCGGCCGCTCCACCCCCATCGGGACAGTGGCGAACGGGCCTCACTTGCTTCAACTGCGGGAAGGCAGGCCACTACTCGTCGGAATGCACTGAAGAGAAATGCTACCGATGTAAGGAGCCAAGACACTCGGGGAGGAGGTGCGTAGGTGCCCCGTCGGGGGTCAACAGCATCCAACTACCCTAGGATAAGGCGCCGCGCCGCCGATTCGAGGCGGAAATACGCGTGAGAACGGCGCGCGGCTGGCGGAGGGGCAAGGCACTGATCGACCCGGGGGCCGACGAGAATGTCTTGGATTGGAGAATGTTGTATGAGGCGAAGCCGCCGGTGGTCAGCCGAGGGGGACCACCACTAAGAGGGATGTGGGGGTCACAGGCCCCAGACTACGGGTTGGCGACGGTGGTGACGAAGGTGGCAGACGACTTAGGTATCACCAAGATGAAGTCGTACCCTTTCCAAATCAGCGACGGCGATGGGTACGACGCCATCCTGGGGATCCCCTGGGGACAAGCGGCTAGGCCGAACTTAGGGTGGGAGACGCTAGGTTGGACGTACCCGTTGGGGGAAGAAACGGTCCAAATTGTACAGAGTACGAAGGAGATTCGCCGTGCGCGTCGAGAAGCAAGGGCGGTGTTGGTGGCCTCCCCCATGATAAGGAGACTACACCGACAGGGAGGGGACCTACCGGCTCCTGGGCTACCAACAACGGCCGCAGTACCAAGCAAGCCGTTCGTCCTACCGGAGGAATATCGAGAGTGGAGCCATGTGTTCAACGTAGACCTAGCGGGACGGCCTGCAGAGGAAGGGGCTCGCACGCACGCTATCGAACTTGAGCCAGGGACGGAGCCGCCGTTCGGCCCCATCTACCCACTGGCGGAAAAGGAGCTGGAAGAGCTACGGGAGTATATCGCCACTGCGTTAGCTAAGGGTTGGATCCGACAATCGAAGAGCCCGGCGGGAGCCCCAATACTATTCGTACCGAAGAAGGGAGGAAAGCTACGCCTCTGCGTTGACTACCGGGGGCTCAACAAGGTCACCATCAAGAATCGTACACCCCTGCCTCTAATTGGGGAAATCCTCGATAGGCTGGGCAAGGCCGGTTGGTTTACCAAGCTAGATCTAAAAGACGCATACCACCGGGTGCGTATCCGCCCAGGAGACGAGTGGAAGACGGCGTTCCGGACGCGGTACGGCCACTTTGAGTACCGGGTTATGCCGTTCGGCCTAGTAAACGCGCCGGCTACCTTCCAGGCGTACGTCAACAACGCGCTGGCAGGGTTGGTAGACATCACTTGTATTGTTTACTTGGACGATATCTTGATCTTCACGAGGGACCGGGAAGATCATGCGGCAGCCGTCCAGACGGTACTCAGCCGGCTAGACGCCGCTGGCCTATACGCCAACCCGGAGAAGTGTGTGTTCCACACACAAACCATCGATTTCCTGGGGTTCGTGGTATCGCCAGAGGGAGTAGCGATGGAACCAGACCGTGTGGACGCCATCGCGAAGTGGCCGGTGCCCAGCAGCGTTAAAGACATCCAAGTCTTCCTGGGTTTCACGGGGTTCTACAGGAGATTTATCAGGAATTACTCTAAGGTATGTGCCCCTCTAACTGACAGGCTTGCAGACAAGGCAAAGGGGGAGCCGGTGATGACCGCCACCGCGACGGAGGCCTTCTATAAGCTGCGAATCCTGTTCACAAAGGCCCCGGTGCTACGCCACTTCGACCCACGGCTCCCCACCCGCGTGGAAACGGACGCATCGAACTTTGCCATCGGCGGTGTCCTTTCTCAGCTCCAAGACGGGGCATGGGGGCCTGTTGCGTTTCTATCCCGCAAACTACGAGGGGCGGAGCTCAGATACGGGGCCCCGGAAGCCGAGCTACTGGCCATCCGAGAGGCGGCCCTACACTGGAGGCAGTACTTGCTGTATACACAGCATAAGGTCACGTTCCTCACCGATCACTTAGGGCACCGGTACCTTGCTGCCAAGCCCCAACTCAACAGCAGGCAGGCGAGACTGCTGCAGGACCTATCCCTATTCGACTTCGAAATCGACTATCGGCCAGGCAAGGATAACGCGGCGGACGGACTGTCCCGCCGGCCGGATCATCGCCCTACGCAGGGGGAGGAGCAGGAGGCCAACAACGCATTCCTAGACGACTTCCTCGGACGATTCAGGGGTACAACGATCCACGCGGTCCGCTGCAATACCACTGAAGAAGGGGAGGGCCCGCTAGCAATGCCTGAGCAACTCGAACAGAGCCTTGAGGAGGGGATCAAAAGGGCGCAAGGCGATGAGGGGGCCTCCCTGCCGACGGCCGGGAACCTGGGACCCAACTGGTCGCGCGACAGCGAGGGTTATCAACGATATAAAGGGAAGCTGGTTGTGCCAGACGGCCACGCAATACGACTCCAGATACTGAAAGCATTCCACGACGAGCCAACAAGTGGCCACCTGGGAGTAACTCGCACCCTTAAACGTATGGGCCGAACCTTCTTCTGGAAATCGATGAGGAAGGATACGAAGGAATATGTGTCTACATGCGCCGTCTGCCAGCGGATTAAGCCACGGCACCACTTGCCATATGGGAAACTGGCACCACTACCGGTACCCAGCCGCCCATGGGAGCACATAACCCTAGACTTTATCACCAAGCTACCAACGTCGAGGGGGTTCACTGGCAAAACGTACAACAGCATACTGGTGGTAGTTGACAGGCTTACGAAATACGCCCTCTACCTCCCGACGAGGGACACACTCACGGCTGATGAGCTGGCGACTCTCCTAGTTAACAACGTATGCCTACGATACGGGATACCGGAGGCGATGATCTCGGACCGCGGATCCCTATTTACGAGCCGATTCTGGGCGGTGGTGTGCCACCTGCTGGCTGTCAAGAGGAAACTGAGCACAGCATACCACCCGCAGACAGATGGGCAGACGGAACGGCAAAACCAGAACGTTGAACACTTCCTGCGGGCGTTCTGCAACCTCGACCAAGACGACTGGGCGCAATGGCTGCCTATGGCCGAATTCGTGTACAACACGTCCTGGCATAGCGCCACCCGGGTACCACCGGCGGAGGCCCTGATGGGCTATACGCCGAAGGGGCCGAACGACGCAGTGGTAGTCGGGCCACAACCGCACGAAGTTCCATCCGCGCGGGCGCGGGTACAGCAACTGCAGAGCCGGCGGGAGGCCATACAGGCCTTGCTGAAAGTAACAGGCGAATCGTACGCCAAGTGGTATAATAAACGGAGGAAGGATATCGAGTTTGCTGTCGGCGAGAAAGTACTACTGTCAACTCGGCACATTAAGCAGAGGCGACCCTCAAAGAAGCTGTCAGACAAGTTCCTAGGGCCATTCGCGGTGACCCGGGTAGTCAACGGGGGCCGGGCGTACGAACTAGACGTAGGGACGAGGTATAGAATTCACAACGTCTTCTCACCCTCCCAACTCGAGAAATTCCACGGCATAGAGGAATCGCCGCGGGACGTTCCAATTGACGATACCGAAGAGGATATCTACGAGGTGGAAAGGGTGGTTGGTCATAGGGGGCCGCCACGCAACCGATGGTACCTTATTAAATGGAAGGGTTATAAGGACGAGGAAAACTCTTGGGAACCTCAAAGGAACGTCGCCGTGGAACTTAGGACGGAATATGAGGCTCGAGTAACTGGGGAGCCAGCGGGGAGCCACCGGGGGTAAGGGGAGGGACCTCACATGCAGGCGGAGCCAAAAAGCCGATTCCCAGACCTCTCAGCCGGGGCACCTAACGGCTACAGATGGAGAAAGACCAAAATAAAGGGTCCCGTTGGTAGAGAGGCAGCAGGGAGGCACCAGGTGTAAGAAGGGGGCCCCCTAAGCAGGACGAGGAAAAAATGCAATTCAGGGCCCTAGGAGGCATACCTTATAGGTATAATCACATTTAGGGGAGAAAAAGGAGGTAAAGTCACTAGAGAGGCACCGGGGAGGCACTGGAGGTCAGGAGGAGACTCGGCACGCCGGCCGGTTAAAAATCATCATTCAGGCCCTTTGGCCAGGGAGCATAATGGCCGTAAGGCCGGAGCAAGCTCGGAAAAAGAAAATCTAGAAACAACAGACGGGAACCACCGGGGAGGCACCGGGGGTAGCGAAGGGGAGCACCCAGGCGTCCCCACCCCTAGGCATCGAAAAATTCGGACTCAAGCTGGTTCTCGATCTCCTCGTCGTCGTCGAGGGCCTGGCCATGCTCGGAGTCGAGATCGGAGGCATGCTGAAACGAAAATTAGAGACATACGGCATAGGATTAGGGGGGAGGCACCGGGGAGGCACCAGGGGACCATCACTTACCACACGGGAATAGGTAACACCCCACTCTCCGAAGAGAGTTCGAAGAGAACGAATCTCCTCCGTCTGGGCCTTGACGGCCTCGGTGTGGGCCAGCTGGGCATCCACTAACTCTCTGGTGGCGCGGACCTGCTTCCTTGCGGCGGAGGCGGTCTCCTTCATGGCCTCGACCTTCTCCCGGCGGAGCAGCCACTCCTCCTCGGCCTCCTCGGCCTTGCGCTTGTGGTCGGGCTTCTTGACGTTCTCGGCCTTGCGCTGAAGGGCTTTTTTGCCAGCAAGCTGGGCTTTCTTATTGGAGTCCTACCGGGGGGTCAGCGGGGAGGCACCGGGGACCTGCTGGATGGGACTTACGAGTTCAAGGCGCCAGGCGGCGCGGGGATCGGACTCAGTACGTAGCTCCTCAAAAATATTCTTGAGGGCGATGGCGGCGGAGGCGGTGGTACGGTTACCCTACGGAGAGTCAGCGGGGACCCAACCACAGGGGTGGTTGCCCCAGGGGAGGGAGATGACTTACCTGGACGCATTCCTTGCTGCGCATACCGTAGCAGCGGGCGCATTTGTTGCTGGCAGCTAAAAACGGATTAGCAACAACAGGAGACCACTGGGGAGGCACCGGGGACCTACAGGTGGACTCCGTGCAGCGGGGGAGGGGATCGACGCCTGCGTTGGGCGCGTCAGGGTTCCAAGTCACCATCTGCCGGAGGCAGCGGCAGCAGGGCACGGTGCGAACCACGGCATCGAAGCCCTCGATGTCGTCCTCGTCGTCGGACAACTGGAGAGGCACCAGGGGGGCGTCGGCGGCCGGACCGCCAGGGGGGGCAGGGCCCGAGGTATTTTTGCCCTTCGAGGTGGGCTTGGCGACGACGGCGGGCTTGGCGGCCACGACTTTGGGAGCGGGGGCCTGGGAATTGTCGACCGGGGGGGCGACCACCGGGGAGTCGTCGGCGGGGGGATCGGCGGGAGCAGCGGCTGCGGCGGCGGCTTTGGCCTTGGCGGCGGCAATGACGGCGGCGGTCTCGGCGGCGCCAGGAGTAAGGAGGGGGGGGAGGGGGAGTTGAGCCGGGGGGTCGCCGGGGGTGGCCTTCTTCCTGCCTCCCCGACCCTTGCGAGTCTGGGGTTGGAAGGTGGCCGCGGCAGGGCCCGCAGGCGGGGCAGGGACGTCGGGGGTCTGCTTGGGGGGCATGGCGGCGGGGAGGGAGCTGGTGCTGCTGCTGTTGTTGCTACTGCTGCTGCTGTTGTTGGTGGTGGTGGCGGCGCAGCGAAAAAACGGCGCAGAAAAACGAATTAATAGAGGTTGTAGAAAAGAAGAAAAAGAAGAAGCGGAAGAGGTGGAAGAAGTAGAGGAATCCCCACTTAGCAGGCGCAACAGAAAAGGAAGGAGCCTGCTGCCGCCAGGAAAAGGGGTATACTGGCTATACAGGGGAGGGGAGCACCAGGGAGGCACCGCAGCCCTCCCCCTCGATTCACAGCCCTGACAATCGGATCGCCTCCGCCAGGCGGAGTTGGGGTTAACAGCCCAACCAACACGCGTAAAAATAGGGCGGTTAGTCCAAAGAGACCCTGGAACAAAGGACTACCACTACAAGGAGGACCAACCCCTACAGGAAGGATAAAGGAGGGCCAACAACCGGGAAGGTGCTCGACTTTACTCGAGGATGAGGGGATGGCGCAGGGGGAATCACCCGGGAGGCACCGGTGGGGGAGGGCCCACCACCGGAGCCGGACGGCATCGCCAGGCGGACAGGAGTCCCTACCAGCGGGAACAGTGGTCCCCGCTAGAGGAGCGGGGGCCAGGGAGACTGTACCTAGCCGGAGGATGGGCGGGGGTCCGCCAGGGGCGGACCAGCCTATCTGGCCGAGCAGGCGCTGGTAGAACGAGTGTAGAATGCGGATTAACGGACGGCTGGGGAGACGACCGTTGATCCCGCACCTACAAAGCCCGGGGGAGGTTCCCAGACCTCCCTCGAGATGCAGACGGGAGGCAGGGTCACCGGGGGCCACCAACCGGTCAGGGACCGATGGCGGTACCCGGCCCTGAGGGCAGGGCCTACGGGGAGGGGGGATCGTGTCAGGGGCGCGGGCCGGGAGAGGGGTGCCGGGGAGGCACCGGGGACCCACCGGGGTCCGGTACGGGGAATAGTTGATCCGGAGCGGGGATAAAGGCGCCGTACGGGCGCCACAGCTGTAGAGAAGGCAGATTCGAATGACAGTCACACCCAATACCTACGTGCTAGTCGCTAACCTCTTCACTCGGTACTAAGACACCTGACAGATGCCCCCAGTTTCCCCCGCGAGTCTCCCAAGCTAACCACAAAGCAGAATCTTCAGGCCGAGGCAAATCAAATTCTTGATCGGCTTAGACGCAGTCGAATTCAACGTAGACGGAGGTTTTTGGAGGCGTTTACCCAAATGTCTCCGAGACAAGCTCACAGGCGAAATGCGAGGTTCACTTGATGGAACCGTGATCTGGGACCATGTTAAGATGTCTACTTTCCTTCACCTCTTCGAGTACGTTCACTACAACACTTACTGGGTGCTCCCACTTTCTAAGAACATACCGAACGCTGAATTGGCCAAGAGCGACTCCATCTTGCTTGAAACCAAGGTTGATGAAGATTGGAAGGCACCGTCCATTATATCTTGGATGGAGACGACGGATAAAACTGCCAGCGCTAGATTCCGATTTTGTCAAAAATACTTCAACAACAATCAGGCGATGCCAAAAGCAGACGCCAAGAATTCGTCATTTCTGCCGACTTGGCTCGATGAAATGAAAGACGTTGATCGCGTTGGACACTCTAAAGTGTTCCTGTCGCATGCAGAACTGTATGTCCTCGCTAAACGATACGACTTTGAACTTCTTAAAGAGTTTTGCCTCAAAAGGCTTCATCAGAGTCTGCTGCATGTCCCGATCCAGGCAGGTGTCTTTGACGCTGTCCTCGATCTGCTGCATCTCTGCGATAGAAGTCCGGGATGCAACACCAAAGACCTAGAGGAACTACTTGCGCGTTTTTGCGTTGCCCATATGGACTGGATGAAACGCTCAGGTTACCTTAATCGATTTGAGGTAGAGATCCCAGGATTTAATTCTATCCTACTTGAAGAGATCCCTCAATACTTCTTCGAGGAGCTACTTGGATAAGCTGCAGGAGAAGGCCAAAATCAAGTCACTATCAAAGGTCCAACGGGGGGACAGGGGTAGCTTCGAAGAATGCTTGGCAAAGATTTCAAAAAATTTGAGTGGCCATGGAGATATTTGGTCTTCAAGTACTAAAGAAACGGAATTTGGATTGTAATTCTCAGGGATGAATGAGCATAAGTGGCCAAGATGCCAAGCCTGGGTGAAGGCAAAGTATTGGCATTTAAAGGCGGCCAAAACAGGCATGGAAAGACAGTTTATATGTTTAACAGGTTGCCTGTAATTTGCGAGGGTGGAAAGCATTCCCTAGGTAGCAGTATAATGCAACGGATTTCTGGTTAAATCTTGTGTGGATTGTCGGCAGCGATATGGGCACGTAAACAGAGTCATGAGCGACGCGGATGACTTAGACCTAGTAACACGAACTAAATATTTTTTCTGTGGCATCGGAAGGAATGTAGAGCAGAGAAAGACGATTTCGGGTAGCTGGTCACTGACAATCAATATCCACAAGGCACCAGTATTTTTGATGGACGAAAAAGAATAAGCGAGAACTCCATCTAATGCCTTTTCTCGCCACAGACGAATCCAAAGCCCAATGTTTATGCGTAAAATTCTTTGATCTTTCCAAATTCAATCAAAATTTCTTTATCTCCAAACTACTCGAATAATACAAAGCCCTCGTCCATCAAACTCATAGCTTCCCAACCCCATCCGGCCAAAGACCGAGTGCCTACAAGCGATATCTACATTCGCCATTAACAAAAATGGACAACTATCAAGTAGAAAAGAATACGAACGAGTAGTTTAGATCTCCTGGGGAAACGTTTCAGTACTGAGCCTGCGTAGGATCGCCAAGTCCCGGGCTACCAAGTTTTTCGTTGGCCCCGGAAAAAGTGCAAAACACTATCAACAAAACATTCCTCGCCAACCTTTCTCGAAGACTCCAAACACTCCTTACAAAAAGCATGCAGGAGTCCGTCGAGGTAAGAGCGGTGTGATGTAACGTTAAGCCAGACACTTTTGCCAAGCTGATGGAGTCTTCCTACCGCGGCGACTTCACGATTGCTACACGAGGAGCTCGAAAGTCGGATGGCTAACCTTCAAACTCTTTGCTAAAACATGTGAAGACGAGCCAGCTTTCGAGGTGCCCGGAATGGCGCTTTTAGCTGGCCCAATATGGACAGAGACGGCGAGCCCATATTCACGGCTGGCAGGAAACGAGGCGCTGAGAGACAGCAGGAAAGTCGTTCCAAAATAGATCTGTCTATTCCCAGCATTTTAAAACCTACTAAGTCAGCTTTACGTCCTGGTTAAAAAAAATTAAGACGTTGGAAATTTCGAGGGCCTACGTGTTAGCAAAGTTCGTCGGAATCTGGCTGACGAGGTTGGTGAAGAGACAGAGGTAACGCATACAGAATCTGACATGCTACAACTCCTCTTTGACTACAGTTATCTTCGCAATACAAGCTCCAGGTTACAAATTTGGAAGAAAGTCACTGAATGTTTCATTGAGGGGCAGGTCAAGGAAGTTCAAGAGTTCCGCTGCGTCGTGTGTAAGTAAGTTCCCACAGCCCCCCTTCCTCGTCCCCCAGGATAGATACACTGAAACTATGTTACTACTATGTGCAACGAGAAACACGAAGATGATGTGTAACTAATTATAGTAGAGAGTAAATGAACAAAATGCAAGGCTCCGGTGCAGGCAGTGCAGTTGAACCGATTACTTGGACCGAAAACCGACACCCATAAAGCCAGCTTACTACAAATCCTTGAATTCAATTAGCAGAAGAAACGTATGTTTTAAGGAGTATCTTGTCATTCGAAGCTCAAAATCGGGCTTTTGGAAGAATTACATTATCACTTTCGAAGTTTTACAGCGGTATGAAGTATACACGCAATGCTTTGGCACCCATTGAATGAATACCAGTTGTTTCGGCACCGAGAGAGATGCCAATGAGTAAACAGGATGTGGGCCTTCAAGTGCGTACATTAGAACCAAAAAAACAGACGGTTTCTCTCACATGCATGTTTACGTCATTGCTGAATCTATCGGGAACTGTAGCACACACTCTGTTGCCCTCTTTTGGACATCTAGCCTTTAGCACGCCAAAGCTCTGCCACAAGCAAAGCAAGATACCTGGCATCGAAACTCTGCTAATTTCTCTTCCTTCCTTACAAAACCCGGCTTCAATTTTCTTGAACCAAATGGAAAGGGAAAACGCCTCTTGGGCTCGCTAGTTAGAGATAAAAACGTTCTTTCTTCATTTGCGCAGTTCTTCGCTCCTGCATTCAACCTTCTTAAGCCCACAGTCCGAACTTGAACTCACCAACAACTTAAGCACCTACACCTCCACTCTTAATCACAATTCTTCGACCAAATATCCCTTGAATGGGCTTTCTTCCGCAGTAACTCAGAAACTTTGCGTCACAGTTCGGGGCATTTTACATTGCGGACATCTCTCGACGAACATGGCAGGGAGCAGCATTGGCGACCTTGAGAGGCAAGTCGGCATCAAGTTTTGCCTCCATCTCCTTCTGGTTTCTAGCTGACTTTGATTGCAGCGTCTTGACCTCTCGGGTCATCACTGTGCTGGTTGGACCCAACAGAAAAGCTTTCCAAATCCACGAAAAGGCAGTTGCACCCCACTCCGATGTCTTCAGGTGCATGTTTAAGAACGGCATGCGAGAGTCGAAAGAGGGAGTTGTGGAGCTAGACGACATTGAACCGCAGATTTTCACCAGTTTCATCGAGTACGCCCTATATGGTAATTACGAGATGCCCAATCCGCAGAGCTCCAAGAAGGAGACCACAACTCAGGACAGACCGATGCTGATTCCCATCGTTGAGCTATCCGAAGAAGACTACGCTTCTCTCTCCGAACATCTATTCAGTCAAGACTCGTTACTCCGCAGAAGACAGCCGTATCTCAAATACATGGACCTGTTTGTTGGTCAAGGAGCTGACGGGATGTTGTACGGTTTACCCAAGCGACTCCCCGGAACCGAAAAGGAGGACTTGGAGAAGGACTCCGACCTTTTGATGGAGAATCGCCAGTTTGGGGAAATATGCATGCACCACGTCAAGGTATATATGTTTGCGGACAGGTACAACATCAGTAAGCTACGGCAGCTATGTCTGAACAGGCTACACGGCTGCCTGGTACGTGCCAAGTTGAGCGACAGCGGATACCATCTACTCTTCAACGTCATCGAATTTGCGTTTGCTAACACGATCCCTGGCGACAAGCTCAGGAAGTTGCTCGTACAGAACTGCGTCGCAGACCTGAGCCTAATCCGCAACATGCCTGGCTTCCGTCGCCTGCTCATCCAAGTTCCCGAAATAGGATTTGAGATCATCAGTGAGCTTCCGAAGTACTGGGAGTCTAGGGATAAGGCCCTCATCGACATCGATGCCAAGTTCAAGGAGAATGAGCTTACCAACATCGTCACGAAGCGAAGGCACCCCACAGATTCTGCAGGGCTTCTTTTCGACAGAGAGGTCTGTGACCTGACGCATGAATCTGGAATCAATAGTTGGAAACCACTATAAATTGAACATGCAATTAGACAAGTGGCGCATGGTTGGGATTTTGCGTCCAAAAACGTCCTTTAATGGCATTGGCTATAACTTAGGGCAATGCATCTGGGAGAGGTTGCCCTCACTTCTTAGACCAAAGTAGACAAATAATTCCTTCGCACGCACAGTGCTGATTACTGGTGGACCTAGATTTATGAATGCTTCACTTGTTGCCAGTATGATGGGAGAACACTGTAATCTCTGCTCCGATTCTATTCACGGACTGCCAATGACTGAGTTCTATACGAATTATCTTCGTGATACCGTCAGCGCCGAGGCTGCTCACAAGGCATCATAGTCCCTTCGGGAAACAGTGACGTTCGAGCAAGTCGTTCCACCTCTAGCCACGCTGGGAACTCGGAAACATTCGTTGGGACAAGGTGCACTTGCATTGTACTGCCACGAAAATAACGGGTCCGTCTCGTTAGTCAAGATCTGGCCAATCATCGAAGTCTGATAGCCAGGAAGCTGGCGGGATTGTTGGAAGACGTCGTACTTAAAGATCGAGGTCAGCAACTCTTTGTGGGTTTCAATTGAGGTTAGGAGTCCTTACGCTGCTAAGAGTCATAACACCCCAGCCCACGTTATAGTTGTGCTGGATGGTCGTGCCGTAGATATATTCTGAAATCAAAGAAACACACGTCAGTTTTCAGTTTCCTCAATGTGTTGTATGTGCCTTGTGTAACCCACCTTTGAAGCCAGCCCATCGAATGGCGCTTGCGCACTGCAACCCGTTAGTTATGAACACTTTCTTCGTGTCTCCTGACACATACCATAGGGCACGACTCAGCGTTCGTGTAGATAGACAGCTCTCCCCATGCTGCGTAGATCTCGCTACAAGGAAGTTAAACCAGGCCGAATACTAGAATTCCCTAACGTTGACTTACGAAGGGGTCATTCCCTGTGCCGCAAACTTGGCCGTGCATGCGTTGATGGCCGAAATCTCTCCGTGAACTACAACCTCGTCAGACTGAGAACACTCTCTCTCATGTGCCACATACTAGTAGGGTCCCCGGTTCTGAAGTTTGCACCCTCGCAGACAATCTCGTCGCTAGTGTGGTTGACTATGATTGTGCCATATGCAGCAAAAGGACAACTGCAGGCTCCCATATCAGTTCCCCTTGTTCGTGGTGTAAGTCAGACGGCAGAGACATACGGGCCGCTTTGTCGGAACAGCGCTTCATTTGCCTGAGAAGCCGTTAGTGAAAAGAAGAGCGAGTATTGTAGACTTGATTGTTATTGATTTACCTTCCTCATATACTCTACACGTTTTGCGGCAGGGATTGAATTGACCGTAAGGCCAGACATATCCTGGTCGTCATTGGGGACTACGAAGTGTGCCGAGCAGGCGCTCAGGGCACCCAGGGCCAACAAAACAACAGAGCAAAACATGTTAAGCTGTGTTCAAGTTTTACAAGACGTTCAAGTTCGAATATGCGATGAAGAAGAAAGGCTGCTCAGGATACCAGTAGGACATCCTGTGTTGCTCTCAATTTATACTTATCGTACAGAAGCGATCGATAACATAAACTACGAAGTTTCCCGAGAGATAAGGGTAACTGGGGCAAAAGCGGGGAGCCACGAGTTCTGATCCCGACATTTCGGGACTCTAGATTACTTTGAGGATAAGGATCCGCGTGTTGGGGTCTAGGGTGTTATTCTCGAGTGCTCCTTGGGTATTCCAGACCCCGCGCAGCTTAGATAAGCCCTCTCGGCAAGTTCGGCGGCGTGGGATTTCCTGATTCGTTCTCAATTGATCTAGTCTAGTCACGCGAAAGGCGCAAGATTCACTCGAATTGATGCCAAATCATAAATATTTATCGTCTTGTTCGTCAAAAAAAGTGTTGCGGGCAAATACAACTCTGCGTCAACATCATGAGAGCGCTATTACTGAATGCAGAAGACAAAACCGCCACTGTGCAGACAATCCCCCGCCCTGTTCCCAACGATGGGGAAGTGCTCATCCGCGTGGAAGCCGTCGCATTGAACCCGGTGGACTCACTCTACGTCTTAAATCCCCTCGGCAAGACGGGGCGAACCGTAGGCAGTGACTTCGCAGGTACGGTTGTCGAGTCCAATGCGACCACGCATCAATCCGGGCAACGCGTTGCTGGCTTCCTCCAAGGCGCTTGCAGTGTTAACAATCGCCCCGGCGCGTTCGCCGAGTACCTCGTATGCCCCGCGGACCTGATATGGCGGATTCCCGATTCCATGACGCTTGAGGAAGCCGCAACCGTGAGCCTTTGCGCTTTGACGGCCGCTCAGGGCATCTTCTACCGGCTCGGCTTGAGGCCGCCGTTCAACTGGAGAAGCACAAAGAGCGAAAAGCCGAGCACCGAACCCCACAGAGACGAAGCTGTTGCGCCATATTCTTTCCTAGTTTATGGTGCGTCAACATCTGTCGGAATGTACGTGGCGCAACTCGTGCGTCGGAGCGCGGAAGCTTGTGGAGCGGTGGTCAAGCTCATCGGGGTCGCGAGCAAGGCCAGGTTTCCATTTCTCCAAGCTGATCCCTACGCGTACGACGCCCTTGTCGACTACCGGGATTCGGACTGGCCGGACCAAGTGCGAGCATTGACTGGGGCGGCAACTGGTGTTGATTTCGTCTATGACTGTATATCGGAGGGATCAACTGTCAAGCTGGCAAGCAGCACACTCCGCAAGGATGGAAAGATGGCAATCGTCCGTTCGAAAGAGGGTGGTGCTTTCGATTCTGAAGGCCTAAAGATCGAGCCCATATACGGAGCGGTATGGGAAGCATTTGGAGTCGAGATACATTATCAGAACTTGATTGTGCCGGCGTCTCCCCAGGCGCGGGAATTTGCAAGCGCCTTTAACACGTGGTTATCAGGCAGTCCTAAGCTTACCCCTAACCCTGTTCGTCTCATGCCGGGGGGGATGGAACGAATTGTACCTGACGGATTCGCGCTGCTTGGTTCGGGTTCCATGCAGGATCGCGCGCAGCACAGGGAAGAGCCATGGATGAAACCAGTCAGTGCAGAGAAGTTGGTTTACAACATTGCATTATAAATAAGGCAAATGCCAAATGTATTCCCAATTGCAAGAAGCCGCAGAGCTTTCAGCACGCGAATAGACAGAATGTAAAAATCCTTTCAACCTTTCGTCGTTCATAGACTCATGGAGATTGATGTAGCTGCTTCTTTAGAATGAGCTTGTGTCATATATGCGCCAAACTAGACTTTACTTCTGGATGTTCTAGGAGATAATTCCGGGACTGAAAACTGCACATCGACTAACATGCCCATTACGAAATTGAAGCTATCATCATGCGCAACCCCGCAAATGGCCCACAATCACCAAGGCAGACTAAGTTAGCGCCCTTTCTTATCATTTAAAATGTGCGGTGACGGCTTGGCATGTATTTGGAGCGCGCGTGGGATGTGTGGCCCTGGGCGGGAAAGGAAAGAGGAGACGATGAAGATAAGATACCGGCCCAAGCAGCCGGTGTCGGCAGAGATTGGCCGGGAATAATACGTGCAGTGCCGACAACTGGGCCTGCCTGCAGATGGTCGAGACATTTGTTTGCCAACTCTCATTTCTCTATTCCTCTTTCTGATTTTAAAGGACTTCTAACAATATGTGAAAATGAAACACAGAGAGAGACTCAAAGAGTAGAAAAGAATACGGAGGGTAATGGAAATAGGAAAGAGAATAAGAGTACGTTAATATCGCGCTGCTTGTTTTTATATAACTTTGAATAGGCCGGCGTTTCAGCATTACAACTAGCAGCCGTAACAATAGTATACTTGGGTTTTTAGCCCCCATCTTATGATATGTCTCGTTAAAGGCTACTATGTTCTCCATGCCTGACGTGCCATAGTGCGAAAGGCATACCTGCAGCCGTCTGTAAGGTATTTATCATCTCCACAACATGAACAGGTGTCATCCCTGCTTCATCTGCCAGCTTTGTCAACGTGCCGTGCTACAACAAAGCCAAGAACATAGTGGTTGAATGCAAATTTTCTTTTTTTCCCCCTTTTTTATAGAACAGACTGAACAGTCAGTGAGGCGCTGTCCTCTCGTGAGAGTGTTCAAGATTAGAAAATCAAGCCCTCTCTAGGAGCCTTGTTAAAGCACTGATGCTTTGCTTTGATGGCGAGGCGGCTTGGATTAAGGAATAAGACTCATAATCCTCTCCATCTGGGCAGGGGCTTGCCTTGACAAGACTATGAGATCTGTTTGCATAATCGTTTGAGCAAGCAAGTACTTAGTGACTGAAGATATCCGATCTATGCCTTTTGATTCGCAAGACTTGCTGCCAAGACAGCCACATAGCACTCTTTAGTTTAAATAAATACATCGGACAATATCATAACATTGATTGAATATACCAAGCTTTCTCTTAGGTCACACTTCAGACAATTCATACACATACACATCTTTACCTGACTTTACTTTCGGCGCCAACCTTTGCAGCTGCAGCACTTCCAGCTCCGTTTCAAAGCCTTATTCTAGCTTATAAAGGAAGAAAAAAAATGAAATTAGGTGTATCTATCTTCTTCCCTTTGTTTCCTATAAATTTAACTTAACTCGTGGGACTTTGTGTACGTGAATCTGTCTGCTTTAAGATTAAAGAAAACTAAAACCTGGTATCTTTTTCTTCTGTTACCAGGCCTTTCATGTTCTTTAAAACGGTTGATTTCTGGGGGACTTCCTAAATCAGGTACATGGTCGAGCGTTGTTGCCATGTAACTGTAAGATTCAATTAAAAAAAACAGGCTGGCCCGCGCATACCGCTTGGTATGCAGTAACCGACATCGACGTGGTCTCCGTGTTGGTTTGTCTACATTAAGCACATTTAATCGTACAATTTACAGGCATTGATAGGAAGTCTCCACACAGTACGTCGATCTACACACTCGAATTTCTGTCTGTCAAGTTTTTCAAGAGAGACCAAGCCCCTCTGCTCTAAACTCCGGTCAATGCCCCAAATCTTTGGCCAACTCCATCGCACTGACGGTAAGAAATTTTCACCCGTTCGGCAGTGAGTCATGAATCAAGACTAGCATGTGCGCTAAAGTATTGCTTGGGCTGTGCTATTACGTCTCTCAAGATCTTGTCTGATCTGAGATTGGGTGGGGAGCAGAACTGACGCTGGTGTACTGCCGACTCGATAGCAGAAAACAGGCCTCCAAGAGATGTCGCCTGTCAACTACCAGCTTAATCGGGTTCGAGATGGTATTTGTGCCTTTTCTAGGTTCCGGAATTAATACGCTTCCAACCCTTTGTCGGTTCGGAGCTCCAATTACGGCGTTGTCAATCATGGTCGCCGCGTGGCTCATGTAGTCCGTTTCGTATATGTCTCGTACTCGGCTTAATGCTAGCCACGGTCCTCCGGATGCGAAACCGAGGTGCATATGAGTACAACTACCGAGTCCATTCCCGCCCAGTCAATCTCGCACCAACCCCGCCCGCTCCTCTGTGCAACACCTGTAACTCCTGCAACTGCAACGCAAAAGCATCCCAACAACTCAACCCAACATTGCTTCAACCATGGCCGAAGATCAGAACAACAGCGACGACTCACATCGCGTCCCAGAATTGCCATTCCTGTCAAAGTTAGGATATGGCACAACGGCTTTCGTGATCCAAAATCTCTTGGTCAAGCCTGCGCTGTTCGCATTTGATGTCAAAGCGCGCATCATCCCGCCCAAGAACGCGCCAGAAATCGTGAAGACTTACGAGTGCAGACCGTCCCTTCCAGTCAGGTAAGTTTGACCAAGTCCTTCGCGCGCTTGGCGCAGATTCTGACATATTCTAGAATTTTCTTCCCGAAATGTTTTGACAAGACATCAGAAGTCAAGCTGCCTGTGCTTTTCACCATCCATGGAGGTGGTTTTGTGGTTGGCACTCCCAATGACAATGACGATTGGAACCAGACGTACGCTTCGCAGCACCATTCCGTCGTCATTGGACTCAACTATGGCAAAGCTCCCGCCAATCATTTCCCTAAGCCAATCTATGATTGTGAAGAGCTCTTTCTCGCCGCATTAAACGACGACTCTCTTCCCTTGGACCGTACCAGAGTAGCTTTGGCCGGCTGGTCTGCAGGCGGGAATCTTACTCTCGCAGTCTCACAGTTGGAGAGAGTCAAGAAGCACTTGACAGCCATTGTCCCCTTGTATCCGGTGACTGACCTCTCAATTGCAGCAGAGGAAAAGGCCAAATCACGGCGCTATAAACCTGATTTGGGCGGTTTCCGTGCAAAGGAGAAGGATTTCCTTCTTGGAATGGCGCCAGTGTTTGACTGGGCTTACAAAGTCCCTGGAGACAGCACTCACAATCCTCTTTTGAGTCCGTTTTACGCCCCGAAAGAGGCATTTCCTAAGCACATCTTCATGATCGGTTGCGAGCTCGACATGCTGTGCCACGAGGGCCAGAGACTTATTCACAAAGTTGCGGGCCGCCAACCGCCTCCTGCTGTTGTCGGAAAGGAAGAGACCGTTGGCAAAGGCGAGCTTATTCTTGATGATGAGAGATTCCACTTTGAAGATTCGAGCTCCGACGGAAGCCGTTACAGGTGGCTTTTGGTCCCTGATACCGTCCACGGATTCGACCAACACCTCGATGGACTCGTTCGCGACCCGGTGCTAATTGAGGACGCTCAAATCAAGACGCAGAAGACTATCAAGATGATTGGAGAGTGGATCCTCCAAGCCCCTCCCATTACTGCAGCCTGAGTTTGCGTAGGGCTTAGCTTTGGTAAGACTCACGCGGGCGGCATTGCGATCTCTATGATGAAGAACGCCATGCCAAACTAGTAAATATTGGCTAAGAGATGGATATTCAGGCCACGATTTTATACCAGTCATTTTGTACTTGTTATTTTGTTTTTATCATATCTCCCAAATTTTGCTTGCATGCTCTGTCCATACCGCAGTTACTTAGTTTGTAGAAACAACCATCTTGTCCATACCAACATCCTCAGTTCTAGGCATTGAATATGCTTTGCAAAGTCTCGAAACTTTTCCTCGTGACTTGTTCTATTCTTCCCCTTGAAGCCCGACCAGCGAACGTTTTATGGATATCAGCTAAGTCGCACATTGTATTTATGGCGAGGGTAGTTTTTATCCAACATTTGTGATTGCTCAAACACTTTGGAGGCTCACTACGTCACAATCAAAATCCAAGTTAGCACAAAGAATGACTTGAATTCTTGATTATGCTGCATATCTGGCCTTGATACATACAACTTTCTGATTCTCTTCTTGAACAAAGAATCTAACTTTGTAATATTGTTCCCGGTGGCGGGATTTTCAAGCTAACCAGATAGTCATCTACTGCCCGTGACGCATCGCCCTTTCCAAGATAACTGGTATGACCAGATCCTTCCCGAAGCACCAAGGTAGCGTTTTGGAATTCCTCAGCCATACCAGCGGCATAAACAAAGCTCGTTGCAGGATCAAATCTCGAATGGACAAGCAGTACTGGGTTTTGTGTCCCCTTGATATTCAACGCCGTCCGCGGATTCGTGATCTTGACAGGATAGCCAGTACAGTCGATAACTCTCTTCCAGAAGTCTCCCATCCCGGGCGTCACAGTGAACGTTCGAGTCATTTCCGCCATTCGCAGTACTTCGATGTGATCTTTCGCTGCAAAGAAGTGGCCGTCCTGACACTGCACATTCGTAATGGCTAGCGATCTAGAGTCAATGAAGACATCTCCGGACAGAAGACCAGGAGAAAAAAAGGAACCATTGCCAGCGGCTCCAAGCTTGAGAGCCTCCGCAAAGCTTTTTCGGTCTTGTGGAAACTCTAGTGTAGACCGAGCGGCACCGATCACGTTGTTCGGGGTGGCTAATTGCAGGCACCGAGTTTTAATTGTCCCGTCGCACTCGGCAGCTTTCAGATTTCCTGCGGCGGCGACCTCCAGGACCTTGTTCCATGTTTGACGAATCTCCTGGCCACCTTCGCCGCAGTTCATTGCGTCGGCTTCGCAAAACCTAAAGAATGCCTGGATGGTAGTGTCCAAAGACGTTGCCTGGGTCATGATATTCGATGCGAATGAGCCGGTGTGTTGCAGCACTCCATCAAGGGCCATGGCGCGGATTGTACTTGGGAACAGGGCGGCGTACTGAGCCCCTAGTTGTGTGCCGTATGATACCCCAAAGTAATTCATTGGCTCATTTCCAGCAGCTATAAGTCTGTCAGAATATCTCGATGACCACAAAACAGACGATGACGATCCTAAGACCACATACCCACACGCACTGCTTCCATGTCCTTAGCCACTAAGATCGTGTCCATGTGATCGAAGATAGGTCCAGTCATGGATCGGCAAGATTCGCCGACGGCTTTGTTGTAGTCAAAAAGCTTCTGGAACCCTTCTGGCGTGGTGGCATCAAATTCGCTAGGCTGGTTGGCCAAATTCGTGTCGCATCTTTGTGGCGTGCTCAATCCAACTCCGCGGGGATCCATTCCAATTATATCAAATGATTGTCGCACGGCGTCGCTGATGTAAAGCCGCTTAGAGACCATTCCCAAAACCATGCTTGATGCCGCACCTCCCGGTCCACCAGGGTTTACGAAGAGGTTACCGATGCGCTGGCCTTGCGCGGGCAGCTTTACAATCCCTAGTTGAACCTGAGGTCCTCTAGCATCGTCGTAATTAATAGGAACCGAGAAGTTGGTACATTGAAGGGCTTGTGAGTTGTTGTTTCCTCTGAAGGGTCTGATATCCGTGGGACAAGATGTCCACACTATGGATCCCGGGATTTCTTGGTGAGCTGGTCCGACGGGTTTAGGAATTTTCGCTGCCACCGCGGTGGCGATAAGTGCGGCGACGCCCAAGAATAAGCGAATAGCCATGGTGAACGGGTTACCCGACTAACGACAACATGTGAGATATGCGGGCTGTCGTCGTGAAGAATCATTAGAAACCCCAACAAGAACAAAAGGGCGGCAGGGGCCGGCATCCTTTATGAGTTAAGCTCAACTGGCGTGGTTCATCCTGCAGGTTACTTTCCATCTTCCCCTGGCTAACAACCTCGAATCAACACAGCCTTAGGCAGCAGCTCTGTAGAGGCGTGTCAGCTAACATTTTCGCTTTTGCTTCTGGTGCAGGAGTGTCTCGCGCTTGTATCACTTCCCGCTAGCGACCAGGGCTAGCTTTAGCAAATGGGATGAAACGACACGGATTGGGGGGCGAATAGAGTTTATAAACTTTTTGCTGGCCAATCATCCCACCGGTTGTGTAAGGAAATGTGAGACGTTAGGAGCCAAGTTAGAAACGACAAACCTTAACCAATCCGGCGCCGTGCCTTCCCACGGAAGTAACCATGAATCAGTTAAAGAATCGTTCAACGGCAAGGAATTGTCGTATGAGTGCTTTAAATACGATTATTACAGGTCCGCATTACAACAGTTTCCTGCATGGCCGCTTGTGAAGAAAACAACATCTGCTGTCTTTTGTGCGTTTTTAAAGGTACGTCGCGGATGCTTAAATTCGACTTATATTTCGCTCTGATCAACCGTTCACCCGTCGGGCCACTTCAACTTGAACCTTGAATCCGCATACATTTGAAATGTTTCCATTCTCTGTAGTTTCTGGTCATTCGGCTAATATCAATTTATGTTCTGTGGCCAGAAGTAGACCACCCATCAGGTCGATGGTATTTGACGCGTTTTACGAGTCCCTGGATTGTTGTCGTTGTATTCTTGCATGAATTTAAAAGCACTGTTGGCTCTTACCATAATTGAGATCTCCTAAGTCACGGTTCTGAGGTGAGACCAAAATTTTGTGTCGCAACTACAATCTCTGGCTTCTCGTCAAACCGAGCATGCCACCTTACAAATGTCGATACTTGAATGGTCCCAGTCGTATTGGCTTGAACTGAAGTACCAAAAAGTAGGGATATATTCGTTCTGGAGAAGGAACATATGAAAGATCTGGCTATTCTACTTTTTATGGAAGAAAGACGTATCAAAGACGAGAGCTACGCGGCCATCAATAAAGATGTCCATTAGTTGCATCAAACAGTCGTTTTTTCCCCCGATGCTTCTATTAGGGTACCCATTTTGTCGAGTACGCGTAAGGTTCAACTGTGAGTCTACCCGATGCAACGATAGTCGAAGTTGCTTCGGGAAACGTCGTTATCTAGAGGCACCCAGATGCTTCCTGCGTCGCCGCTCGGCTGGAAAGTTCCCTCGTAGTAGTCAAAGAGAGGGCGCCAGGCAACAACACCCTCCTGCTCACCCTCGCACTCGATGTCAAATGAGACCGTTGTGGAGCTCGAGATTGATAATTCTGCCGACACCGAGATTCCAATCTCAGCAGTCATGGCCTCGAATAATGTCCCGCCCAGGGTGACCGAGGCAGTGATACCGATGGACTGGGTCTCGGTCTTGCCAGACTCGAAGGTCGCGCCATTCCTCAACGGGCCCGTGACCTCATAAGCAGCGCCGGGTTTCTCGACATTGAGACGGCGGTTACCGATCTGAAAAGTCTCGCTTTGCTATCGTTTCGTTCAGGTCAGCGCCAACATAACTAAGACTATAGATAGAAAGGAGTGATCACTCACACGCGCGCTCATTTGTCGAGCTTCGAACTTGGCAGCCTCGAGAAGCTTGACCTCGGCGGCGTTCTCCTCGACGGACATCTCCTGGTACGCTTCGGTTTTGAGGGTGGTACCGCTGAGGGCCATGCGCCACTCCTGATTAGATCTCACAGCAACCTCGGTCCAGGGCGCCGGCTCGGCGGGCGTCTCGTAACCACCCTGCTCAGTAACGCTACAGAAGCCGATAATCTCGTTGGTTCTGCGGCCCCATTCCTTGTTCAAGTTACAGGTCTCTGAGCCCTCGTTGTTGCAGAATGAGATGCGGCAATTGCCTTCACGCCAAACACGGCACGCGTTCGCGTTAACACAGACCTCGATCTCGTTGCCACTGCCGAAGTATGAATTTCCGCTGATGATGGAAGAGCCTTTTCAGATTCATGTGTTAGATCTTGACTAGTATAGTGTATGAATATTTTTCGCAAGCTGTGAATGACTTACAATCATCGAAGTTGGGTCTGATGAGGGTTTCGCAGACGATGCCTGGCGCAGGTCGTGTACCGTCGAACTGGCGGATGCTCAGAGAGGAAGGGGCACCTAAAGCAATACTGGCTCTAAGAGCAACTAGTGCTGTTTTCCATGAAGATACAAAAGGCATCTTTGCGGCGGTAGGTAAAATGGACTCAGACGGAGGGGCTGGAACAAAATGTGCGTGGTGCAGGCGGTTGCAAGTGATCTCAAAGAATGATGCTGCTTTGGGGCTTAAGAGATATCAAAGTGAGAGTCATTCGAGTCTTATTTATAATCCTTTCCGCTCATGCCAATACTCATCTGAGGGTCTGTAGACCTCCGCCAAGCGATGAGAACTCCGCCTTTATGTAGCAAGGATTTACCATCACAATCATCGCCGATGTTTAGCTTGAGGCCTCTTTCTCATGATTCTACCCTTCAATCTACATGCATTTAGGTTCAGGCAAATTAATTGGAGCTTGGTGAATCTTAAGGGTTGGCATACGTAGCTCTCCACTCCATCTTACAAGTCGATGCAGTAAAGAGCTAAAGGCCGAAAGAGGCCTTGAGTGGTGTAAAACTTGATTGGGAGAACTGTGCCGCAATCACTTCGTATTTCAAGATACATCCTTTCTCTCATATGGTGTCTTCAGCTGCCAAGTTTGTATAAGTAACCAACCCCCTTGCTGTAGGCTCTGCTGTGGGGTCGTTGCGGCCAAAGAGGGCGACTCGCAGGCTCCATCGTCGGTGAGTGAGGAAAGCCGGTCGTCTATGACCGGAATTGACATAAGTCCTTTTTCGAAAATTGTGGTTCTCAAAGTGTCTGGGCGAGCCTTTCGGGTCTCTTTCGCATAGCTGGTCTCAATCAATTGAGTACGGACCGTACAAATCGTCTGACTGTGTTGCGCGAAGAGCTGGGAAAGATTGACATGTAAAGCTCGAGGACCCTGCTCTTCGTGCTCTTTTTAATCTGATTCTACATCTCGAAATGCTGAACTTAATAACTGAGAAGCTGAAACAGTACAACGGACTATGTTGAATTGCCTATCCTACAGTCTTGCCAATTGGGCTGCGGGAGATTTTTCTTCTTGAAGACTTTTTGACTAACCAAACAGCCTAATCATCAGTACTTCTTTTTTCGATATATTTTGGCCATAATAGAAGTACTAGTGACTATCTTATCAAAATACCGTACCGTACAAGCCAAGAAGAAACAGGAATTGATTGACATACTGCCATGCACTTTGGTTGTGAGCGGAAAGGTAAGTATAGTAAGAGGGGCATATGGGTTTTAGCCATGCCACACTCGATGGGGATAACGGCAAGGTAGTGACGTCACGCCTCACTACTAGAACCATTGAGTAATTTCTTCGGATCCTGCCAGCCTGCAGTTCCGACCGACGCATCACCCGTTTTATATGTCTCGGCTATAATTTGATTATTAGCGAGGCCTGATTATCCTCCCTGTTGGATTACTCAGCCAGAATACAGGGAGTTAGCCAGCAGCAGCAGCTGGCCGCGGCAACGGCCGCGGCAGCGGAACCCGGAGATCCAACCTCCGGGCTGGCAATAGTGATATCTTCACTACTGCTGCTGCTGCCAACCTACCTACTCTTCTAGAACACACAAGCCAACAGAAGAATACAGTACCAGTTTTGATCCTTTGATTATGTTCGATTACCACCCGTACGGGTAACCTGTGATCCCAACACTCGCAAAACCATTCTCCCACTGAAATGTGGTGGGGCCCCGCCCAATCGTTTGCCTTGCCAGCAAAGACAACCTCCAATGCGAATAGTCTACCGCTATGGATCATGAGAACCAAAAACAAATGATAGTTAGGTCGCGGAAGTGTGTGGTGGATTTAAGTACCTTGATGGATATCTCCACTGCGGCAACGTAGTCAGTCTTGGCCACTTGTCTTGTATAAGCACGTCGAGCTGTATCGGGCGTTGCCAAGAAGGAGACAGTTGTTGGATCTCCCGATGCGGGCGAATGGTCTAGGAATATTTGGTTAGCCGACAAGAAGCGGATCTAGTGTGAGCAACTAAAGTGTAGCCAAGGCTGGGAAAAGTTCCAACAACATTTATCAACCCACATTTCGACCGAAAGAAGTGGTGAAACGTCATTTGAGCCCCTTTCCTTAAGTTCCTTCGGTCTATAGGATCTTGGCCTGTATTCGAATTCCCTCAGACCTGTCCAGCTGCATTACTGGCCACTTCAGTTACCTTTCACTCATCATGCCAAGCCCTAGCCACTTCCGTGCTTGGCAAAGCTCACATCTTCCATAATGCCAAGTACTCTTCCGCTCTTGGCGCATACAAAAAGCGTTTGTCGGGCGTAACACAGTAGAAACAGTCTCACTATTTTGAACTATCTTGATGACGGCATTCAACACCTTAACAAACTACTTAATGCTTTTTCTTCTTACGGCCCCCTCAATCACCCGGAAATCCTGCATATAACATACACGAACAGAAGGAAGCCTGGGGCAATCCTTCAAAGAACAATGACTTTGATCATCAGAACGCTTTTAACCCTCTCGTACGTTCGCTCGCTAGCCCTAGCGCAGACGTCAAACAGCTCCTCCCTCGAAAACTGTCCTCGGCCAATTCAAAATATTGGCAACGGCCGCACGAACTTCAACTCAACCGGCAGTAGGCCGTTCAGATTAACCCCAGACCAAGAAAATGACTGGTATCTATCATACGCCTTGACCGATGTACGCGGAGAAACCATCAACATCGGTTCATGGGTCACCATGCAAGACCTAAGCGTCTACATCAGCGTCCCCCAATCCCTCATCGGCACCCGGCAGGGCAATAACACCATGTTTTGCATGTACATGATGCCGGGGCAGAACGATACAGTAACGTACTCGGGAGACGACGCTTCGAGGTCCTGCACAGGAGTTTTAAGCGACAATTGCCTTAGGGCCCTGCGAAGTACACCGCCGCCGGCCGAAGACGACTGTCCTAAAGTAGACATCAGCGCGGCGTGCGGTTTCAACACTGTCGTTGGTCGTGGTCTGTAACACTTTATTCCAATTATGTTTCGTATTTAGCCTCTAATCAGCTAATTGTAGCGGCGCCGTCAAACTTTTCGGATCCTACGTGCACCGTCGACGGCATCCCGCACGTCAACCTTCCAGATGGCTACCGCACGTACGGTGGCTTTGTCGGCACCGGGATTCTCCCGCCCGATCCCGAGAGAGATTCATTCGAGGTCTATGGTCTGCGCGTCCGCCAGCCGATACCAATGCTCATCACTTCGCGGGTGGGGGGTTCGGATGACGGGCAAGCGGAGGTTATTTGCTTGGCTCCTGAAAACGTTACCGAGGGCAGTCGGCATCCCGAAGGCGATTTCCCGTCAGCTGCCGTGGGGGCTTTTTCATCAGGGAAATATGTCTTAGGGACCTTCATCGTGGCGTGTGTCACGGCGTTGTTGCTCGCTTAGGCTATGTCCCCGTAGGTTATGGAGGTACCAGTAGAGAATCTGTCATCAACAAAGAGCTGAAGATTGCACACACTCGCCAAGCTGAATACTTGACGTGACCCCTTACAGCGCAACGATGCTACAAGTCAAGATGCCAACCGGAAGACAGCAGCAATGATAGCCCCATCAACAATTTATCAAGACATGAGTGCTTTGACAAGGCCGACCGGAACATGATTCTAAAATAAGGTTTCTACCAACACTGTTCCTGCCTTGGAGCTGCAACCATTTAGAATATTTTGATTCTTTATCTAATGTGAAAGACTAGGTCTCTGACAGATTGTAACCATCAATCAGTCTCTAGAATAATATACTTTATCTGCTCAAATCTGAAATCAGGCCTTGGTGTCTAACTCCACGGTGCTCTCACACTCTGTAGCGTCCCATCCTAGGGAACTCCCCAGGCACCGCGCCAAAAGCATTCTCTATAAATTACTACTTAGGCCTGGTACTTTACGAAGTACACAAATAGGAGGTAGGCTAAATACCTATGACGCATAGTAGATTGATCGAAAGATGAAGCGTACTTTGACAACAGGCTTAACGAAGAGCCCCTTGTTGGCCGACCTGAAGTCGCCTATCTATCTTGTCCTCAAGCATTGTTCTCTGCCCCCTTCTTACGCTCTGACTCGGCACCCTATCTGGCATGCGTTTCCACCATCATCGTCGTCTCTGTCGGCCCTATGGCCTTTCGCTTGGGGGCTGGCGTGACCGGGGCGGTTACTGGGGTCGACTGTGGTGGCGGCTGTGATCCCCCCTCCTCCTGATAGTGCTGACCCAACTCGCCCGCCCCGTCGTCCTCCTTCCGTCACCTCTATCTTGACCTGCCGCGGCACCAGCCTGCAGATCCTTCTGCCGATCACGCGCCGGTAGCTTGAAGCCATCATCACGAACCCTATCATCTCCCTCGTGGCGGCTTCAGCTCCTTGCTCAGCTCCGCTGTATCCCGGACGCCTCGCCGCATGAACCTTCAGCAGCTCGCGCGCCTCCACCCAGCCGCTGCGCATGAGACCGTCCAACGCTGCTTCTGCCGCGACCCTACAGCCGCCCGCCAGAAATTGTCGGCTACCTTCTGCCACTTTCCTCCCACGTCGCCCGCGGCGTGGTGCCCTCGCTGCGCTGTTAACCTTTCCTATACGCCATTATGTGGATGGCCGAGCTGAAGGGCGAGTAAGACCTGCTTGCAAGCTAATGCCTGCACTGCTTGGCGAATCCCTCTACCCCGATCGGCTCTCCTCAAGGTGTTCAAGCATCAGGCTGCACACACTGCACTAGAACATCTATCTGTAAGGATCGTATAGCATTCGTCCATAAAGATGCGCCTGCCTGCGCGCTTAGAGGCGCTGACGCCTAATTTTTCTAAGTTGTCGTTACTAAAAGTATGGTGACAGACACAGAGTGAAAAGATTTAGTCGCCTTTCCGTGAACTCAGAGACGACTGTTTTATTTTATTTTTATAGCATCATTCTGTGACCTCAGAGATTCTCTAAATAGCCACAACAGATGCAGATTTCTTGACCAGATATCATTAGGGTTTGGGCCCAATTCGGTTGTGAAGATCACTAGTTCGGTTTTGATGGGAAGTCTCAGTGGATTTATGTCACGATAGTTCAGCTGTGTGAGGCATGAGTTACCTTCAACCCAGCTGAATGCAAGTTCGAGATTTGTTAGATAACTAGTTTCCAGGGCGTCTGGTAGACGGTTGTTTTTCACAAAAGAGGATACTTGGCTTTTGGGTCGCTTGGTTATCGCCAGCGACAAGTCATCGTAACCAAAATGCTATACTTATATTAGAAAGCACCAGCAATATCTTAGACGAGGAGAAGACACCTCATTTTCTGACGTGGCATTCGTCAATCTGCCTTGGTGGCACAAAAGTCTTGAGAGTATGTTGAAGGCAGCTCATCGGATGCATAGGGTTGTCAGACAAAAGATAGTGTATGAGATTGAAATAACAAAGATGTAAAACCAACGTCTATCCCACCCGCCGCCCATGCCCCATCCTGGTATCAACAACATTCAAAATTTGTATGCGTGGAAAACATAATGGCTACAACTGCGCAGTGATATACCCTTACTTCTTCACTTCCGTGCTTCCCAGGACTGTCGTGCTGCTCGCCGTATCAGGGGAATCCAACAACTCTGGCCCAGGGTCCTTTTTGTTCAGACTGCCTTGGCCCACTTCTTTCTCAATCTTCTTCACCTCAATATCGTCAGCATCCAGCTGCTCCTCGCCAAATGGCCCGCTTGTCTTGACTCCTTCCAACGAATCTGTGTCGTTGCCGTCTTTAATGTCTGTCTCTTTAACGCTACTCGCCCGGCTGACATCCGCACTCTCGGGACTTTCGGTTCTCAAACCTAAGCGCTTCTCGGCTAGAGGATCTTCTTTGTTGTCGCCTTTCCAATCGGCTGGTTTCATCTGCGGCACAGGCGAACCGGTAGAGGGTTGCTTAACGACATCACCGTCCGTCGGTGCAATCTCGTCACCACCGTCCTCGGCTCGTTGTGAGTCCGCCACCCGCCAAACCACGGCAATCTTGTCAAATGCACGAGACCCCTTTCTACTCGATCCCTTGATGCCGTCCATGGCTTCCCAATCAATCTCGAATACACCGCTAGCGTCGGCCTTGCCGTCTTGCTCCGGGCCGTTGCCCTCGAAAAAGACATTGAACCAGACGTGAGCGACGGCGGTCACCATAGTGAGACCCATAGATGAGGAAGTACGGTTACGACGCTCGACGGAAATGTTGACGTCACTGTTGGGGATTTTGATCGACTCCTTGGGCTTGAAAATCACGGCCATGCCACCAGGCTCGCTGTCTTCGCCTTCGTTGGAATTTCCCGATGTTTGAACACCTGAGGTCGCCGCTGACTGAGCTTCAGTCTCGCTTCTTTTCTGACTTGGGTTGGGCGTTGACTCAGGTTCCTGAATAAGAGGGGTCGTCTGTGCGTTACGCAGCTTGTTTGGCTCGCTTTGTGGTATCGGGGTTTCCTTAGTATCCTTCGTGTCCTCGTTACCCTTTTTATCGGGGTTGCTGTTCTTGCGGGCGTTGTTCGTATTAGTGTGCTCTGCCAGCGGCGCCTCCTTGGGGGCCTTCTCCGTAGGCTTGACCCCGACGCTCGCAAGATCTGTCATCATGCGGACAACGCCGCCACCACTCGGGGTATCGCCCTGTACCACAATTCTCTCGCTCTTCTTGAACGTGTGGAATACCTTGATCTTCTTCCCTTCTTCGACGAAACCCTCAACGTCGACTTTGACACCGCTCCGGAGACCCCACACGTGTATCTCAACGATTTCGATGGCGCGGTCGACGTACTTCTTTCCACCCTTCGTCCACCTGTCGACGTATGTAACGGTGCGGAGCTGGCTGGGAATCGAGACACCAGCACCAAACTTGGGGCGCATCCTTCTTTCCGTGAACCTCATCAAAGCCTCTTCTGGTTTCCACCCGCACTCAGAAATGAGATAACTGCATGAGACGGTTCCGCTTCTGCCTTTGCCAGCCTTGCAGTGGACGACAACGACCCTTTGGTTATCGGAATCGGCCTTCTTGCCATCCGTTGCGTCTGCGGGACCAACGGCGACATCGCCCCTTTCCAGATCGCCTCCATTCAGCCAGTTCCGCATGCTGGCCATAATCATGGGTATCAGACGAAACGGTGGTGGGTGGTGATCAGGCCATGGGTAATGTCGCACGCGGCCATACACCTCCTCATCGGGGTAACCCGTGCCCTCTGCGCGGAATTCCCATATCGCCCAGTTGTCCTGGTGCTTCGAGTCGAGGAAGGTGACTAGGCGGTCGAGCGGGTTTCGATAGGCTCTTTGGGGATATGTTCCAGATGGACCGGAGCTGAGTTAAAGTCTGATTAGACGCGAACTACTAAAAGTCATCGGAATGTGACTTACGTCGCAATGATGTTGGAAGTCACGTAGCAGAGGTCTAAATCTGACTCGGCGTGCCGCGCTCTTGGTCCTGCGACGATTTGTCGCAGCAAAGAAGCCATGCTAGGTAATCTGAAAATGAAAGCGGAGCAAGGTTCAGAACGGGGATGCGCGCCAAGAAAAGATGAATCGTTGCAGTGCGTCCGTATATATGAGTGTTAAGGAAGTCTAGTTGAGGGTTCCCTCATGACGGTCCATAATGTCGTAGCTGCGCCTTGGTCGCGTGCAGCAGCGAGCCTTGACGTCGTCCAATATACAGGGAGGGCGACGTCATTCATAGTGGGGTGGGCCAGGGGGGAGAAGACCGTGCTACGCCACTTCGGGTGTGGCTAGTGCGGCCTCCCGCCGGTTGCTTGGCAGCATGTGCTTTGCGCAGCAACCCTTTGCATTATCACCACGAATGGCGCCGTCACGAATTGGAAGGAAGAGATTCTCATGTAGCAAAGCGAATTTGAAATTATTGCTCAAACAAACTAACAGACAGAGGCCGAAGCCTGGGAGCAAAACCGGGAAACCTGAAATCATTGTGTAATGCAGAGAGCAACCTGGCATGTCCAGGTCCCCAACTCGCCAACACTCCAATAACCTGAATGGATTGCGAAAAGCCGTGTGGAACTTGGCCGGCCGTGAATCTCTCCTCTCGTATCCTTTCCTGTGACCGTGTAACCTCGTTATGATTCGTTCCTTATAACCGTCCACTTCCAAAATCACTCTTATCGTGGCTGGGATTACAGCCTGACCCGTCGCAACGGCCGAGCCAATTTGAATGCGCCATGACCTAATTTTGACATTGTCATAGCGCAGTTAGATTATCCGAACGACTTGGAGAGACGTCGGACAACTTGTCGGATCCTTACGAGGTCTTCTTGGGAACAGAAGCGCCGTTGATGTAGCGGTTGACGTCGGTATAGGCGTAGAACTGGCGCGCGCCTCCCTTAATAGTCTCCCAGGCTTGGCGAGCGGCAGGGGGGGTTCCCTGGTTGCCGACAGCCGAGTCAACGCGGGACTCGAGCAGGGCAAGCGAGTTTTGGACGTGAGTGCTCTGGGAGAGACGCGCACGAATGAAGGCAGTGTAGATGGCAATCAAAATCCAGGAGCGGCGCTGGAAGGTGATGGCGGAGAGGAAGAGGCGGCCCCAGAGGAGAATCTCGAGCGAGGAAACCACGGCCATGGAGGCATCGTAGTACTCCTTGACAAAGGCGCCAATCTTATCCGCGATCGGGTTGTGGGCAAACTGGGGCTTGGCGCTGGGAGAAGCGCCAGCGGCAGGCGTGATGGGCTTGGGAGGAGTAACGGTAGGAATCACGTTGGCACGCGTGTAGGTAGCGACGTGGAAGACCGAGTAGATGGCATAGGGGAGCATAGCCAGCGGGTATTGGGGAGACAAAAGCCAGACCAGGGACATGCCTGCAGTATCCTGGTTAGATGCGGCTCGGAAAAAGAGGGGGAAGGGACTCTGCTCACCGAGATATTGAACATTCTCGTCGGCAAGGAGGGCGAGGCCGCCAGGGGGTGCCTTCGCTCCGGCCTTGCTGCGGGCTCTAAGTGTCTTGTAAACGACGATGCCGTAGGTCAGGGCAGCGGAAAGGAAGGTGAGTCGGTAGCTGAAGCGGGCGATCCGGCTGTAGTAGTTGAAGGTGACGTAGGAAAAGCCATATCGAATGACGGCAAAGATCAGAGTCAAGTGTCTAGAAGAGAGAGTATTAGCTGATGTCCTGCCAAAAAGAGATGGTTGTCGCCAAAATTTGGACCGTCGGGCTTCTCCACTCGTGCGGCTGGCCTCGTCGGGTTGCAGGGAGACGACAGGGCGATCGACGGATCAAAGGAACTCGTGTCTACATACCCGGCAAACCAAGCAACTATTGAAAGAAGAAGCAGTTAGCAAACGTCGCATGCAACAAAAGTATGCAGGCAGAAGTAATGATCCGACATACATTGCAAGGTCTGGGCGAGCAGTATGAGCCTCTGGGTCAGAGGGACATTGGCGGGCGGAGGGGGGGCCATTGTGTATGGTGGGAGGTTCAAGGGCGCGCGACAGATGTCGAATGTTTGATGCAGCAGTTGGCGTTTGGTGATAAGAAGGTGTGCGGCGACGCAAAACCAAACTTTTTTTTTTGTGTGTGTCGTGAGGATTTCCTGGTGATGCTGGGTTGACTTTGGGGAAAGCTGGCCAGAATGCGCAAGAAGTTGAGGTGATGTGGTGGAGTGGCTGGTCCAGAGGCGGAGGGGGTGGAGGGAAAATGGAGCCTGGCCCAGGCAAGCGGTGGTCGGTGCGTCAGTGCGTCACTGCTTCCTTCTGCTTGCTTCCCTTTGGCCAGTCCCTGCTCCCTATTGTCCTTTTCTGCACGCTTCTTGCAGTGCTACGGATAATTACACTCACTAACTAGAGAGGGAGGCCCAGTCCAGGGTCCTGGGCAGACAGCGGCAGATCTGCGCTCTGCCACGGGTGAGGGAGTGGGATCGCTCCAGGTAATTTTTTTTTACGGAGGACAGAGACAGGGCTCTTCCATATTACCTTTTGTCACGTCACGTTGATGATCAGTGCGGCTCACATGCAATTCTTAGCTCCCATGTTTCTCTATTTTGTTTTGATGTTTCTGCCCCTCTCTCACGAGCATCGTCCAGTGACAAAGATCTGAGCCACCCCGACACGCTCAACCCTCGGGCAATTATAGAGATGAGACGACGGGACCAAATCCGTGCCCATGCACAAACATCAGCAAACACTGGCCAGTAGCCGCCTGAAAAAGCATGTGGATGGAGTGAGAGGATGAGGCGATGGCGTGTGTCTTGGTGGCACGGTATCGGGGGGCGCACTGGTCCGTTGGACCAAGGCAATGCTGGATAATTTGTGGATAAGGGGGTGTAATGCCAGCGTAGTGTTGTGTAATTATACTGTCTCCCTCGGGCGACCGACGCAGCTCTGCCTTGGACTGGCGAACACCTCAGAGACTCTTTCATCACCACCTGGCGCTAACCCGGCCTTCCCTGCTGGTGTCAAAGCCACAATCTTCGGCATGTTTCTTTTCGTCATCATCGCGCCTGGTCTGTGCGCCAGCTCAGCTACAGATCATATAGCTCCGGTTCTCCACCAAGCTTCAGCCAATGGAAACTCTCCGCTGCTAGGGAATTTGCCACACTGTGTCTCCCGCCCTGTCATGCCCTGCCGTAACAGTGTCAAGAGACTGGCGCCAACCGTGCTCCCACACCCCACCCCCAGTACTCAATCCGGGATGCTGTGGCGTCACAAGCTCCCGAGCTTTTGAATTGTTGAGAACTGGAGCTCCGTGGCTTCACCACAACCCATTGTCTTGCCGGCCAGTGTCGTTTTTGCGCACCACCGACCACGACAACCCGCCACGATGCCACCAAAAGCTGCCCCTCCTCCAAGGGAGTTTGTTCATCCCGAAGCTGGCCATGCGAAGAAGAAGTACGTTGTCCAATCCCTCTGCCTGACGGCCTCGTGCTTGGAGCCTCTTCACTAACAGCAAGACCCAACAGGCCCCCCAGTGCGTTCGCTATCGAGCCCATCACGGCATTCTATTGCTTTTTGGTTGCCAACATGATCTCCGCCCTCTTCGCTCCGATCCAAGACTGCGATGAAACATTCAACTACTATGAGCCGACACACTACCTCTCCCATGGCTACGGCCTGCAGACCTGGGAGTACTCCCCCACCTATGCCATCCGCAGCTGGCTGTACGTTGGGCTCCATGCTGTTATCGGCAATATCCGTCGCTTGATGCCACAGTCCACCAAGGCAGGTTCTCCATGCCGTCCATCGAATCACCATTCCACAAAAGACTAACCATGACCAGGTTGGCGAGTTCTACTTCATTCGATATGCTCTTGCCTTTGGCTGCGCGCTGTGCCAGACCCTGCTCTTCCGTGTCATCAGCCTCACTCTCAATGCACGCATCGGCCTCTTTTTCATTCTGGCTACTGTCTCTAGCCCCGGAAACTTCCATGCCAGCACCGCCTACCTCCCCTCTAGCTTCGCCATGTATATGGCCATGCTGGGCGCCGCATCCTTCATGAACTGGCGTGGCGGGCTCAAGACCGCCCAAGGCATCTTCTGGTTCGCTTTGGGTGGCGTCGTTGGATGGCCTTTTGCTGCTGCCCTATCCGCGCCTTTCCTCGTTGAAGAGGCCCTCTTTGCTGTGCTGAGTGACAAGGATCGCTTCATTGAGGCCATCCTTCGTGTAGCCAGGGGCATTACTGCTGGTCTGATTGTTATTGTAAGTGCTCATGCAGACAGGTCCCTTCCAGAATTACCCCGCCTGACTTTTCTGCCAGTTCGTTGATGGTTGCATCAACACATTCTTCTACAAAAAGATCGAAGTTGCGGCTTGGAACATTGTCAAGTACAATATCTTTTCTGAAACTGGTGGCCCCGAACTCTACGGCACGGAGCCTTGGACCTTTTACTTCCGCAACTTGACCTTGAACTTCAACCTCTGGTTCGTTCTGGCTCTCGTTTGCCTCCCCCTGTTTCTGCTACAAAAGATCGTCTCTCCTTCCGGCAACGGCGTCCAAACTGGCCTCCGCGCCCTTGTCTTCATTTCGCCCTTCTATCTCTGGCTCGGAATCTTTACTCTCCAGCCTCACAAGGAAGAGCGCTTCATGTACCCTGCATACCCCTTCCTTGCATTGAACGCCTCCATGTCGCTTCATATCATCCTTACCGCATTCGGAAACTCTGACCCCAAAACTCTTGTCGGCAAGATTCCCGCTAAGCTCAAGCTGTCCCTGGTTACTGTTGTCTTGCTTCTATCCTTCGACATTGGCCTCTCTCGAGTCTATGGCATTTGGTCGGCGTATTCCGCCCCATTGAAACTTTACTCGCCTTTAGGCGCTGGTGTCAGTGGTCAACAGGGTCTTGGTGTACGCGGCGACAACGTGTGTTTTGGCAAGGATTGGTATCGTTTCCCGTCGTCATACTTCTTGCCTCGGGATATGCACGCCAAGTTCGTCCGCTCGGAGTTCCGAGGGCTGCTTCCAGGGGAGTTCTCCGAAGCTCGGGTCGGCTTCGGTTTCTGGAGTGGTACATGGTTGCCTACCAGCGGCTTGAACGACAGAAATGAGGAGGACATGGGCAAATACGTGGACCCCCAGGTTTGCGGGTTCCTGGTCGACACACAGTACCCGGAGCGGACTGATCCTCTGCCCCCCAATGAGCCCGACTATATCGCAGATGAGGAACATTGGAAAGTTGTGAAGTGTGTTCCGTTCTTGGATGCGGAAAACACTCACTTTTTGGCTAGGGCTCTCTATGTGCCAAATCTGCCCTTTATTCCTGAGAAATTCCAAAGAAGATGGGGGCAACACTGTCTACTACAGCGCAAGAAGTAAGATGGACACAACCACCGAATTGGTGAGGTTTTGCGTCTCTACGACACGCATTTCTTCACGTGGCCCCGAAAGCACCGGATATGCCAATGCCGATCCGGCGATAACTCGCCACCTGGTTACCAGATCCCCGATGAGTTGTATCGCAAGGGCCCAGAACAGTTATAACCCGACAGTTCTTTCCGAGTCAACATTTATTGGCCCAACTTAATCATAACCGAAGCTTTGGCTGGACAGACATGTGGATTGAGGGGACTGGAACTCGGCTGAGGACAGCATATATGGGGAGCCGTATCAGATAACCACTTTATCGAGTGGACCACTTCGTCTGCATTTTCTAAAGTACCGTCTTATGGCACTTGTATACCATACCACTTATGGCACGCTGTTTGCAGAGTAATATGTCCAAGTGAAGCCGCCGTCTGGAAATGGCTCACGCACACATCTGAACGATGATGGCAGATGAATTTGGCAAAGCGGCATGACCATATGTAATACTGCATGCCGATGAGTTTAAATAGAAACCAGGCAAGATTTTAATCATTCCGCAAACCAATAATGTCCCGGGTTGGATTATAAACGATGCAATGTTGTCCATAGGACTGTCTGCCTTTCGAAGATGCTTTCACAAAACAAGAGATCTTGCTAAACTGGAAATCTAAATCAACCCCGTTCTGAGTTGTCCCGAGACCGAGGGGGGTTTCAGTCCCGGGGTTTTAAAGCTACGGGTTCGTGGAGCATACAAGGAAACGGCGGTATCTGATGAGGACCTTGGACCGATGTTGGGCAATGGTGGGGTCGCGTCGGAGGGGTGCCCGGTAAGTGGGTCAGATACGGAGTCTTGTCCGGTCCTCTCGTTGAACACTTCCCAAAAAGGGAAACGGCTTCATGGTCCACGTGTGTTCCCCTCACGGACGGCCCGGGTATCTTATCTGCGCCTGCTTGATAGGCTTTCCATCGGCCTAGAGAGGCCAGTTGGCTGTGTTTCCGCAGAGCCGTTCGATGACCCAGAGACCAACCAAGTGCGGTGCATGTGGATTGCACCCCCTCCCACGAATCATCGACGTTCACATAGGTATCTCCAAGACTGAACAGTGACCTGTTTTACACTAGGATGACCATGCATCCGCGTCCGTTCATCGGACGGTTACAGACTAAGCAGTCGATCGCGGAGGACGATACGACTCCGAAGCGGCAAGGTCCAGTGCGGGGGCCGCTGGGCATTTAGAGCAGCCGCTCGCTGCGTTCTCTAGTTGTCAATGTGCCTAAGCAAACCTCAAATAATAATTCAACAGTTACCTGGCGAGCACTTGTTCCCTTGGCCAAATCCAGACATTTGCGAACGATGAAGTCCCCCTTGGGGCTTTTTGCGACCAAACGTCCGTGGGGCACCGCGACGTTTGTCAGATCGGATAAGCGAAACTACGGGAAACCTACACAGTCGAGGCTAGGCCTCGGGGCCAACTCACCACAAGCTGCGATCTCAGGGGCAAACGACTCCAGTGCATTGACACTCGAGCCGACTTCGACACGGAAGCCCGTCGCTGGATTCCCTTTGTCCGGGTTGCCAACCGGTACCCTCCTCCGGTCGCTACTCGTCACCACCATCTCATCGCACCGGTTCCTACTCATCCCGGCACTCTACTCCTTATCGTTTCTCGCCAAGCCGGGCCGGACCTTCTTGTTCGACGTCGACCGCAACCCTGTGCTGCACAAGATCCTGAGAAAGACTTTTTATGACCAGTTCTGCGCCGGGGAGACCAGCGAGGAGACCAAGGCGTGTGTACAAAGGCTCAAGGGCCTGGGGTTCAGAGGAGTGATCCTCACGTACGCCAAGGAGACCGTGTTCGACCATTTGACGCAATCCTCGATTGAGCATGGCAAGGCCTCCGGTGCTACGGCGAGTGAGGCGGGGTTTGACGCCGACATTGATTCCTGGAAACGGGGCACTCTGGAAACCGCCGAGCAGATTGGGGAGGGAGACTATCTCGCCATCAAGTGAGCCCCATTTTCCCACCACCAACTCATGACAGGAGAACTAACAGCTATCGAGGTTGACCGGAGCCGGCCGCACAGTGACCTCAGCGTTCGCAGCCAACGAGCTGCCGCCGCGGCAGATGCAGGACGCTTTGGACGAAATTTCTACGATTTGCAAGCAGCGCGGCATCAAGATCATTGTTGATGCCGAGTCGACGCACTTCCAGAAGACGATTGACCGCGTTACTCTCGAGCTCATGCGCAAGTACAACAAGGACGGCTCCGCCGTCATTTACAACACCTACCAGGCCTACCTCAAGCACACCCGCAGCAACGTCATCAGCCACCTCTCCGAGGCCGGCAAGGACGGCTTCACTCTCGGGCTCAAGGTCGTGAGAGGCGCATACATCCTGTCGGACAACCGGGCTTTGATTCACGATACGAAACAGAACACGGATGATGCGTATAACTACATCTCGCAGGGCGCCATTAAACGGCAGATCGGGGAGTTCGGCAGCGAGGAGCCCGGCTCCGTACCGTTTCCCTCGGTAGACTTGCTCCTCGCCAGCCACAACAAGGAGAGCCTCTTCGCCGCCTTGAAGCTCCATCAGGATCGCGTCAAGAAGGGCCTGCCGACTGTGCCGATCTCATTTGGCCAGCTCCACGGCATGTCGGACCAGGTCAGCTTCTCCCTGCTGCAGGAACAGGGCGAGGGGCTACAGAGGCCGGACGTTTTCAAGTGCTCTACCTGGGGCACGATGAGCGAGTGTTTGGCGTATCTGCTTCGCAGGGCAGTGGAGAACCGGGATGCCGTGCTGAGGACCACCGACGAGCACGTGGCTGTGAAGAGCGAGTGTTGGAGACGGCTCAGGTCAACATTCTCGGGTTCTAGTTGAAGGCGTTCTTGATACAACGGGCTTGATTGTGGGTGCTTCGAGAGGATTGAGCTAGAACTTGGCATTAGCGTCTGATATCATTATCGTGTCATTTCATGTTATCTTTCCCTGCCTTACCTTGTTTGGTGTTGTGTTGAACATTTATCATTACAAAATCCCACCATATATGTTCCCAGTCGCATCTCTCAGCCGTGTCAGGTACCTGCAGAATGGAGCCACAGTGGTACGGTAATAGAGCACCTTACCGGGGGACTAGTATCATGACAGAAGAGCACCAGCCCTGTTATGGAATAACAGGTTCACCTTGATGCAACAGGGTCTGAAAAGGCAGGTTCAATCAATAGTTGCCATTAGCCCCTACGGTAATCACAGACCTCTTTACTCTGTACCACAAAGCCCAAATAACCATCTTAACACCGCGTACAGAGTAAGACTGTTGGTGACAAAACAGAGCGTTATACGTTGTAATGCCATTGCACGAAGTCGTTTCTTATTTCATGGAACCTCTAAAGATACAGGTCCTGCGTTGAAACGAGCTTCTTCTGATCGTGTTGATGTCTCTGACTCTTACGTAACTTCTGAAGTGTCTAGAATCGGGCTGGAAGACGTTACATATCAGCCCAAACGTGGGCCCAGCTACCGCCAGCGGTCCGGTCCGACCAAGTCCATTTTAAGACTGGTTCCAGTTGAGATTTTGGATCTTTTGTCAAGCCAAATTTTAAGAATTGATCTTTTGTTCAGCTTAACCGGTGGAGCGGCAGGGGGTCGACAGCGGCCGACCGCCAAGACATCGTCACCTCTGCCCACTTTCCCGTGAAAAGGCTCCAGGATTTTACAACCTAGTAAGATGGGGATTCCGGGCTGGGACTTGATTGGCCGTATGTCAGACGTCTGTGGCTGACTCGAACCCTAATAATCTTATCTCGATGATCAGTTGCCCCATCGTGAGACTGGCTCGGTGGGCCGGTCGAGTGAGGCAGTAGAGGCGCAACGACGGATTGGGAGTATGTCGAGGTGGCTTATCTTGTTTCGTATTCAGAAGCATCCACAACTGTGAGAATTATTGTGATGCCAAGAAACCTTTGAAATCCTTCCGTTGAAGCTGAGCGGCATTTTCGCGATAGCTTCGGCTCAAAGGTCGGACTTGACATGACTAGGGACGGAGGTTGAGACCAAGGAGGTTCAAATGTTCTAGTATAAATACCGTCTCATCGTCCAGGAAGAAGTAGATTCTTGTTCTCAGCAGCAGCAACAAAAAGCCAATTCACCAATCACCTCCCTTAATAAACTTACTTCTGTCTCCGTTCTGCTCCACGAACACTCAACAACAAACCTCTCGTCAAAATGCTTTTCACCAAGTCTATCCTCTTCGTCGCGGCCATGATCGCCTCCTCGGCTCTGGCTGCTTGCAGCGGAGCTCCCTTCCAGGGCACCTGCGGCAACTGCGTCGTCGAGTGCCACGATGGTGAGTAGTCCACCAAGTTATAGCTGTTTTGCAGCCAAGCAGCACAGTATTGACTTGGGTAAAATCATAGCCTACAACGGTCCTGGTCGTCAGGAGTCGATTCAGCGTGCTGCCTGCCAGTTCGCTTGCCTCGCCTTTTGCGACGACTGCAACTAAGCTCGCCGGGTTTCGCCGGAAGTGGGAAAGCAGGAGATTTTGCTGGAAGCTGGCGAAAAGGGGGTTTACCAGATTCCGAACTCGGAGCTTGAGTAATTAATTTCAAAAACATATGGTGTCAGGTGCTTGGTTTTGTTCATATGTTGATGGCACGGTACAGTAGCTAGATATGTATGCAATTGTAGCGTTGTCCTGCCGGTAACACGCACATCTCACAACTTGACATACCCCTCAATCTCAATGGCGATGTCGTGCGTCGTGGGATAATATCTGAGGGAGTGAACTTTGTAATCATCTTCTGTGTATCATTCAAAATTGCTCTTGGCCATCCCCGGAATTGAGCTGTGTCGGTATCCTTGCCTTCTTCGTCCAAAACCCCACTCTCGAGCAATATCGCCCGATTCGGTGCGGCGTCTGCCCAAACATGTTTTAAGCGCCGTCTCCCTGAAGTCGATTTGAAAGCTAGCCTCCGTGTTGTTCCTGACCTGCGGGCGTAGAATTCCCCTGGGGACTGGGTTCAGAAGGTTTAGTTTATGGCGTGGTTAGCCCTCGGTGGGGGTTTGTTGGTGTTCTATAGCACAATGACCAATGTAGCTTGTTGCCAACTTTGAGGGCATAGCTAAAGCTTGATAGATCTTCCCATATTAAAGCAATGTTTTGTGATCTGATTTTGGCCCTACTACTTTGGGTGCTACCTCCTTGGAACTTTCAAACTACTACCTGTCCACGATCGATACCTGAGTTGTATGAGACACAGCATAAAGAAGTCGATGTTGTTGCCATTCATGAACAACCCGGGTAGGATATCCGGAACTTGATACGCCGAATACCCAGATGTACTAGCCTATAAAGGGGGGGCAAATGCCGTGAAAAGTCTTGCCTCCGAAACCTTCGTACGATTGGAATAAATGTTGTGAATTGCTAAGGGTTCGTGAGCTCCCCGAACATTTCTGAGACTACAGAAAGGAAATAATCCCAATCGCGGGGCAAATTTCATAGCAACGGCTCTGAAAAACAAATACATCATTGAAATCCTGGCTAACTGCAATGTCTACATAGGTTTTCCTTGACAATGAAAACAGTGGATAATATTTCACAGGCTTGGCCAGATGTTGCAGAAAGAAGTTTATCAGATTGCTGTTCTCGAGTGAATATCAAAGAGCGTAAGTGTATTTGGTTGTTAGATAGATGAGGGTATGAAGTTCGGATCATCGATGCCCCTCTTGCTTGGCCCAGGCACGCCAGCAGCGCGGGCCATAAGCGAGGCAAAGGCAATGCATGCAAAGATACATCAGCAAGGCCTATTGGCGGGGACCAGTCTGGGAATTGTCGCATTGGTTTGAAGAATAGAATTATGGAAATTTAAGTTAAGTATGATGGAGGGTGGCTATGTATCACCTTCCCATCTATAGGGACATGGGCATGTTTGTTGCCACAACCCCTGGATTACCAATGATGGCCCGTTGGAGAAGGACGTTTCTGGGAACTCTATAACTATGGTTAAACTGCGGTATCTTTAAGAATCTGTGACCGGGAAGAAAGTTAAAGGTATTCTGATCATACGGCAGGATCTCCGGGATAGGCTGGCAAATACTAGCTAAGATGACTCTGGCATGTCTGTGAATCGACTTCAACCCAAAAGCCAACAATCGATCGTCTTCATTTAGCGCCTTGTACATTTCACCCCATTCAAAAAGGTCACTGTTGGTTTTGCAACCATCTATTGCCCCCCTTTACCCCTCTCTATTACCCCTCATCATAAACAGCACCGGGTTTCTTCGTATTCTGCATGTTTGGAGAAAGTTTACGAAAAAAGTAGCATCTTTCGGGACTAATAAAGCCCAGTCTCTCGAAGTAGCAATACTGCAAAGCCTCTCTCATGTTACGCATGACATGGGGGACCCTGCTCCGGCTTCCAAAGAAGTGCGGGGTATCGGTGTGTTTGCCTGGCTTGGCTCCCCGTAGCGCCCGGAGGCCATCCCGATCTTGCGTCCAGCTTATCGGTACCAGATAAACCAATTAAACACTTTGAAGCCCATTGGTTTTCACGAATCAAGCTAAACTAGATTCTGCAGGTCCATAGGATTGGTAGCGATCCCTCGCCTTCGTGATGTTCTCTGCTGGGGGAATGGCTGCTACGTGCAGCCATGTCTGAGCATCTTCTCCTACTGATACTACTCGTTGAAGTTCACTTCCATCCCAGGGATCATTATGGAAGTACCAATTTTCTCAATTACGGCTGTGCCGTTCACAAAGCAAAGGTTCTCTTGGTATTGTACATGCTGCGTCTGGTCCCTCTCTCCGAACCATTTCTCCCAGTGGCCTCAGCACACGGCATTCTAGCCGTATAAGCAAAGTGAAACCCAATCCAGGACGTATTATGCCCAATTCCCACCGTCGTAATCCAGTAACATTCATTCTTTTGCCCTTTCAGGGGCCTGTGTGCGCGTTGAAAATCGTATTTGTAGGCGTGAACCCAACAGTCGGAGATAAATCAGTACCCAAGCTTCACAGCCTCGTACTGTGCCTTCTGGTGGTTGTTTGGGATCGCAGTGAGGTCGAGAAAGTCACCCTGGTCCTCTAATCGCCATAGCACAAACTGGAAGTACCGGCCGCCCTTCTTGTTGGTGGGGGTCAGGACCTCATGAACACGGTACAGGCCATCATAGCGAATCCCAACTGAAGGGCGCCATTTACCCTTGCCACCAGAGGCTGAGCGCAAGACTCGAACCGGCTTCTGAGTCCGTAGAGACGTGTGGAGAAGCTTCGTGGCATTGGTGACCTTGGGTTCATTGTCGGTGTGCTCGTGAGAGCCAGAGCCCGAGTAATACAAGATGGTTCCGTCGTCCTTGTCGCACTCTTCATAGGTGCCGGAGGTGACAATTGAGTGAGCACCTTGAGCCGCATGGCCAGAGATTCCACCTTGCCAGGAGCCATGGGCTCCCTTGAAGAACGCTGCAACCTGCATGGGCCACCAGTCTCCAACCGTGAGGCCGTTGTGTCCAAATACACCGGCAAACTTCTTCAGGTGGCTGAAGTCAGGATTCTGCTCATACGTCTTTGTCTTCCCCTGCTTGTAGGCAATGCCACACATGGGGCCGTCAATGCCAAAGATAGGGTCGTTCAGAGCGGGAAGTCGATAGGTGACGGTCTTGACCTTCGTAGCCGTGGGAACCTTTGGCAAGAAAGAGGTCTTATTCTTCACAGACTCGTCTTCAAGAGCGTTTACGGCTCCCTCATTGTCGTCGACATCGTCGACAAACAGCGCCGCATCCTGATCAGTCCACTTGAAGGCTAGAGCCTTAGCACGAGTCTGGGTGTCCTCAGTGAAGAAGCGCTGCTGATCCTCTCGGCCATTGGGATCCGTGAGAAGCTTGAAAGTTCCCGCGAGTCTGTCTCTGGACTTTTTGCACAAGTGGGAAGGGCCCCACGATCTGGTTTCAAGCCAGAGAAAAAATAGCTCCAGGCGCTCGTACAGTTCTTTGGGGGGAACTCCTTTGGTTTGGTAGTGTTTGGAGTAGACCGCCATCTTGGCTACCACATGATGAGTCTCCCGCTGGATGTAGGAGTAAGCGTCTGAAACCACCGGAATTTCAATGGTTTTGGCGGCCTGGGAACTAGAACTGTCTTTGGACTGGTCCGCCAGCTGGGTGTTGACCTGGTTGACCTGGTTGACAGACTGGCCGATGGACAGCTTCATGAGCCGTTTAGCCGGGGGGTTGATCGACTCATCAGCATTGCGCTTGGAAGAATTCTCCATGGTGGGATTGGTATTCTCAGACATCTTGAAAGCTGATAATCGGCTGTTTCTTGCGTCACGGTCTGGGCGTATCAAGCCTCCACTTCCGTTTGCCTGGCTGGTACAGTGTCAGCAATTGGAGGGTTCTTTTTTTTTTTTTCAATGAGAGAAAGATATTTTGAGGTTTAGTCAAGAATGATGAATTACCTTGAGATTTTTTCCTTGCGTTCCCGGAAGAGTATTTTAGGTGGTGACAGGGGCTAAGACAAGGTTGTTCACTGTGGTGTCCGATGAGGCTGATAGTAGTCAGTCAGCATTGCTTTTGTTTTTGCAAGAACGACGGGTGCCATCTTAAGTGAAGACATGATATTTACCTGGTCTGGCTTGATGCCGGATGGATGTCCTTGGTGGGTTGGAATTGGCAAAGATGTTGTGTGGGATCTCACATGAGTTGATGTGGTCGTGAGGTGGATGGTAGTAGTTGACAAGAGGAAATTAGAAATTTCGTGGAAGAAGACCCTGTACCTGACTTCAGCTTGATTTGAAATGGAAGGCACTTGGAGTGATTTTCCAACGAAGAAGGCTTACGTCGGCAACATTGAGTTTCATGAGGGCTGCAAGCAAAGCGGCTGCACTCGCCTTGTGAGCGTACAATACATGAGGTGGAGGCGGGTCTATCAAAAACATTTCCAGCAATGATTGGTCCATTAATTCAAGTCAGGTGCTCATGAGTAGTTCTCGCCGTGTCTAAATACCAAACTAACACCAGTACGGCGGGTGTTGGTATGATTTGAGTGCAACCGCCTTATTAATGTGGTTAGTGTTGATGGTGTGATAGTTGCGGACAAGGCGGGTGCACCCTGTGCCGAAAAGAATGATGACACTGATGGAAATGGATGCTCAGCGGTGATTGGTTAATCAAGTCAGCCAGCCAATCTTGGTGTCTGGTTGCTCTCGCTCTTTTAGGTACATGAAACTCTTAGATAGTTGTTACAATGTGATTAAGTTGTACCCGCCTTGTTGTCAACCGCCTGTTAATCGGAGAGTGTGAGCCCCTTTCGTGTAGTAGTAGGGGTAATGCACCCAATCAAGAGACAGCATGGTGAAATGAGCTAGACCTCAGAGTATCAAAGACTTCCTTGTGCCTGACAAGAATCTGATGGAAACAGTCTTTGATGCCGGAAATTCTGTTGCCTCTGAGGCAAAACTCTTTTTACAACACCTCATTGCTGTGGAGCTGGATGGGGTCTTCTGCGAGTGGAGATGTGAGCTACTAGCAACATGTGTGCCGAATGACCGGCCATCAGCGGCCTATCTGTGATATGGACCGTTTGATATGCACCCCGCATAGAATAGGTGCTGCAATGAACTGACAAAATGCCGAAATAGGAATTTGGAGATACCTGTTTCTGGGATTCCCCTGCTAAGCGGTCCTATCATGACTTATCTCTTATCTGCAGCTGGCCAGAACTCTGTGCAGGAATGCCGAATGGGAGAGGAGACCAACCCCGCACTGCTGGCAGACCTCCGATACCTTCAGAAGCCAGGCGGTCTCTTCTCGGATGCCTCATCCATCTACATCACATGTCTCAAAGGTCAGCTTTGGTCGCAAAGCAAAAAGAAATGGAGTCCTCAAATACACAACGGCGTATCACCAAGCGATCATCTTATGCGTACGCTATGGCAACTGCACCCTCCCCCTCGTAACGTGAACTGACGTACATAAACAGATGCTCGCGATGTCGGAGGCAGAAGATCAAGTGCTCAGGGCTTCACCCGTGCAACAACTGCACTCAACGTCGGCTAACATGCATATTCGACGAACGGGATAACAAGGTCATGGTGACACAAGGGTGCGAGCTCCTGTACAGTGATAAGCTCTCGCTGATAACAACACTGACCTCATCTGTTGGTTTAGGTACTTATCTGAGTTGCAGCAGAAGATTGCGCGATTGGAACGCGCTCAAGCAAGGGTCTTTGCTGAGCAGAACCTGAGGCAGGCCGAAGGCAGTGCTGATGTTTCTGCTCATCTTCGAGAAGGTAACATGCCCTGCATCAAATTCCGGTTGGTCAAGAACTAATTTTAACCCAGAAGATGGCGAAGATATGTCACGCTATGATGGGCGCCGAAGGATGAGTTACCACACTCCAGAAGGAGTGTCAAGGGAATCGCCACTCAGGGATGTAGAAGGGCCAGATTTGACGAATCCTCTCACAACAACACCATCTCGATTTTGCATGTCCGCATCAAATGGACAACCTTGTGAGTACTCATATTTAGATTGAGCAAGTCACACTACGCGGCAGTACTAACACTCGAACCAGACTTTCTAGGCTCTTCGTCGAATTGGTCGTTTTCCCGTCAAGTACTCAGTGTCACTCACGAGCATGTCTGCCAGGCTCCTCTCCCCACGAATAGTCTCTTATTTGACGGTTGTGCCTATGATCTTGGATGGGATGGCTCCCGCACGACACAAATCCTGGACAACCGACTTTTGCCCAGCTTCGACTACGCCATCTTCCTCATCAACGCGGTCAAGTTTCACTGCGGTCAGATGTTCCATCTCTTCGAAGAGGAAGACTTCATGGTCAACATGCAGAGCTTCTACTCGAAGTCTTCTGCCGACAGGGCAGAAGAGAACAGTCTGTGGTACATTCACTTCCTTGTGATTCTTGCATTTGGAAAGAGTCTCATTCAGCGCAAAACCCAAGGGAAAAAGCCGTCTGGTGCCGAATTTTTTGTCAAAGCTCTCCAACTTCTTCCTGATGTTACTGCGCTTTGCAAGGAACCTATTTTATCAACAGAAATCCTGTGCTCCATGGCTTGGTATTACCAGGCTTTGGATTTCCGACACGCGGCTCACAACTTTGTAAGTAATTCTGGGCAAATTTGCCAAGAATTCTGCTGACATCCTGAATCAGATAGGCCAGGCAAAAAGCGTGGCAATGAACTACGGTATGCATACGGATATGCCGATAATGGAGCTGGGGCCAGGCCTCGTCCAAAGATGCCGCAAGATATGGTGGACTGTGTATGTCCTGGACCGACAAATGACTTCGTTGATGGGGCTTCCTCAGTCAACTCTGGATGAGGGTGTCTATTGTCAGTTGCCATCATATCCGGGCTCGGTCCATCGCACGACTGCACTCAGTATGCAAATCAAATTCGCTCGCATCATTGCCGAAATCAGCAGCAGTAGGTTCTAGGACACTCAACGGACATTCCTATTACTTGCACTACTAATGAAACCTTTCTTCTATATAGCCGTGTATGGCGCAAATGGTCGGCTCAACAAGAAATTTGTGCTCAGCACAAAAGTAGTGCTGCAGAGCATCGTTTCAGTAGCCGATGAGCTCCGGACGTCGTTTCCGCTGCATGCGGATGAGCGTTTTGACGGCATCTCGAGGCTTTCTGCCCACTTACACCTCTTGTACTACCAGGTCAGTCCAGCTCTAGTATACCCATGTTGGGTTGACGTCCTGCTTACTCATGACACAAGTGTATCATCCTCGCGACAAGGCCATTGCTACTTTGTTGTTTGATTAAAAGATTCAATTCACCACTAGAGGCAGACTCATTAATTGCATCGCCAAAAGTCCGAAATCCGCTGCAAATGTGTGCGGAATCCTCTATCCAAATTCTCAATATTCTCGACAGATTGAGAGCACAAGGCTTGCTAGGTAAGTTATCAGGAGCGAATAAGTCTAAAGGACAGCGGTCTGACTTCCATTCAAAGAAACCTTCCTTCCCTTGGATCTCGACTCTCTCTTTGTGTCGACGGTCGCTCTCCTCGTCGCGCGGGGTGTCGATTCACGCCTAATAGAAAGCCAGCCGCCTTGGTTCGAAAAATCAAACGATATTATCGATGAGATGGTTGCCAGCGGAAACCTTATTGCCGAATTCCGTAAAAGCGAGATGCAGAAGTTGGAAGAAATGCTAAGCGGATTTGAAGCCACTCAAACCCGCGCAGCGAGCGAGCCGCCCGATGCTCGTCGGGACGCGGGCTGGCAGCAAACAGATCCAATGGCTCTCCAAACTTTGGTTCAAGTAGAAGCGCGGGTTCCTGAAGTCGAAGATGCCTCGCCAGCCTATAAGGAATTTACCAAAGACAGCAGCAGTCAGGCGGAGGACTTGACTGCCCAGCAAATCATCGACGTTGTCAACTCCATGGAGTGGGAGGACACCGAGTGGATGTCATTCACAATAATTCCAGACGAATCCTAGATTTAAGCTTTACAGAAATTAACTAATTACGAAATCGCATTAAACTCTCTGAGTGGGCTGTTCGGAACGATCTTTTTTCGGGAACGGCGGCCCCTTGGTTTTCCCGGACAACTGGAAATCCCGGGGAAGCTAAAAGCCCGAAGAAGCGATGGCTACTACTTAGATACAAGCTTTTAATTGAGATGAACTTGTTCGTCTGCAAAACTATGCAATATAGCCCGCAAGATAAATATACATCACCGATGGCAGGCAGTGGGGTTACGTTACAAGCATGCCAGAGTTTCCAAAACAAGGGTACGGCCGGTCATGGTTCCGATCTCACCTCGCTACCCCAGCAATAATAACTGATTGCGATTGAGGGGATAAACCGTACCCTAGATATGATGTGCCTGCAGGGAAATAACCCCGCTCGCGTACACGGACATTTCCATCCAGCACAACCCCTCCCCGTCGGAGGAGGCAAACCGGCCTGTCGATCATTTGGTAATAACTGGCATGTTGGACGATTCTAAAGCTCTGGTCTCGTATTAATGGCCGCCGAGCTTCTAGAATGGGTGATGGCTCCAGAACACATGCAACGATGGGAGATTAGCGGTCGACGACGCATATCAAGGCAACATGCCACTTAAATGGCGCTACAAGTCTTCATAAAGGACGGGCTCTCAGCAGGAGTTGCAATGCACGAAGAAGCGCTTCCACCGTGTGCCTCAAGCAAAGGCCCTTCAAAGTGATCCGCACAGTATTCATGATGTTCCGGGCGCTGCTCAGTGTGCCTGCGCTCACGCTCGCTTTGAGCTCGCTTGCCAGTGGCCAGTCCACCGCCGATGCTCTCGGCTTGGGCAATGGCGTTGTTGATTTCAAAGCCGGCCAGGTCAGCGGCCAGATCGTTCGCGACTCTCAGACGCTGGCTTCCCTCAAAGTCGGCTCAGGTTTCGATTTCCTTCCCTCCGACTTCCTTTCAAACCTGACTTACAATGGCGCCCACCACATTGGAGATGTTACATTCCGCTTCAAAATCGCCGGCGCAAGCACCTGGACCAACGCCGACTCTGCCAGCAACAGAAGCCCCGTCAAGGCTTTGGACGATCTCGCCCCCGGCGTCATTGCTGGCGCAGACCTGGCTGCGACGCTACCCAGCGGCGTGCCCTTGACAGTGACCCGCGAATGGCTGGCCGAGGGCGACGGCCTTGCCCTGCGTTTGAACCTGTCAAATACCGCCAACGCTACCGTCCAGCTCGGGTCGCTGGGTCTTCCGGTCGCTATAAACAACATTTTCACCATGCGGGAGGCCGAGGATACCCAGGCAAAGTGCTCCCTCGCAGACCCCTACATTGGACTGGATGCTGGGTACATCCGCGTGTCCCCCGTCCGCGGCCTTGGAAACGCGCTCGTTATCGCACCACTCGGCTCGACCCCCCTCGAAGCATGGAGACTTCTCGAGGAGCCGCAGGGAGACTTTTGGTATCAGTCGCAAACATACGAAGGAACATACGAGTGGACGATTCACTCACAAGCTTGGGCTGAGAATGAGTGGAAAAACGCCAAGCCCTGGAACCCTCCCACGTCAAAGACCCTGGAGCCGGGGGAGACATACTCTGTCGGGCTCAAGTTTGTGATTTCAGAGAGCATTCAAACCATCGAGGACGCCGTCGTCAAAGCGGACATTCCTCTGGCCGTGGGGATCCCCGGATATGTGGTCCCCGCTGATCTCACCGCGCGCCTGTACCTCACGCACTCTTCTGCGGTGAAGTCCATCGACGGCGACGGCGCCTTCACCATTGATCAAGACTCTACCGCAAAGGGCAGTCCATACATTCTCACGCCAACGGAGGGCACATGGGGCAGAGCCAAGACTACCGTCACGTACGAAGACGGCAAGACGCAGGTTGTCCATTACTTCATAACGAAGCCGGCGCCAGAAACGGTCTCTGACCTGGGTCACTTCCTCACGACTGCCGCCCACTATACCGACGAGACCGACCCCTTCGGAAGGGCGCCCTCTATCATGACTTATGACAGGGAAGTGAATGCGATTCTTACGCAAGACTCACGTGTCTGGATTGCAGGCCTCAGTGATGAGGGAGGAACCGGAGCCTACGTCGCCGCGGCCACGAAACTATTTCTCCAGCCCGTGGAAAGAGAGGTCGCTGTCCTGGATGACTTCATCCATGAAACCGTGGTTGGAACGATCCAGCCGCCCGATTCCTTCGCTGTGAGAGCAAGCACATTCTTCTATGAGCCTGCTGCTGTCAACTTCTCCTACAACGCCGACTTCGACTGGACAAGCTGGACCTCGTGGACCAAGGAGAGGGCTTACACCACCAGCCGCGCATACAACTATGTCCATCCCGTGGTAGCCTATTGGACCATGTACCGTGTGGCAAGAGACTATCCCCAGGTCAAGACTCGGGCCGAGTGGAGTTGGTATCTTAACCAGGCATACAGCACCGTCCAGCACTGCCTCGCCAATGGTGCCCCCGAGTGCGACTATGGTTTGGTCGGACTGATGGGAGAGACCGTTTTTGCCGAACTGCTTGAGGACCTGAAAAGAGAGAACATGACGCAGGAAGCGGTTGCGTTGGAGGATTCCATGCGCATCCGCGCCGAGTTCTGGGAGACGCTTGCCGTGCCGTTTGGTAGTGAAATGGCCTGGGACAGCACAGGGCAGGAGGGCGTCTACTACTGGACAAAGTAAGTCTCGCCGTCTCTGATCATCGGGCTTGAGAGGACCATTTGGGCTAACTTTGACGCGCAGCTACTTTGGGCTGAACAACACGGCAACCAAGGCCATCAACAGCATCGCGGCCTACATGCCCACTGTGGCGCATTGGGGCTGGAACGGCAACGCCCGGCGTTACTGGGACTTCAACTACGGTGCCAAGCACCCCGGAATGGAACGCCAGATCCATCACTACGGCTCCGGCCTCAACTCGCTTCCCTTGCTGCACTACTTTGAGCGGAACCCGACCGACTTCAACGCCATCCGCGTCGCGTTCGCCGGCAACACGGCCCCGTTGACCAACATTGACAGCGAAGGTTGCCCGTCGGCGGCATTCCACTCCTTCCCCGAGCACCTCGAATGGGACCCGTACACCGGCGACTACGGCCTCGGTTTCCTCGGGCTTGGCCTCGGCCAGACCTTGTACATTGTTAACCACGAAAGTTACGGCGAGGTCGTCTTCGGCGGGAACGTCGTGGCGTCGAACGAGACCGCGGTTGTGGCCCAGCCGCGCGATGCTGTTCGACGCCGTGTATTCGTCGCAGACCTGGGTCTCAAAGTCTCGCTAAGCGCCGGAGCCATCCAGACTGTCACCTACGACCGAGAAGGACAGTCGATCAGACTCAGCGTCGGATCTGCCGCTACCCAGACGGCCCTCCAAGCCAACTCCACGGTCGTCTGGCTTACCAAGACGCTTTCAGGAGGGGCGAAGTTTGCGGTCACGGGGGCTTCGGAGTCTAGGGGTGGATATCTGGTCGACCTGTCGAGCGGACAGGCAGAAATCCTTATTTCAAAAGCGTAGCGGCATCAGGCCTTGAGAGTGGCAAAGAATCCCTTCATAGTGCTTCGTACGCGGCCCACGCATAACTAATCAAACATACTTATACGATGTAACTGCAGAACAGATGATGAAGAGTTGAGACGAACACGCGCAGGGGTCGAAAATCAAGTGTTTCTCCAGGTTAATTACCCCACACCCCATCCCCCAGCTCATCCTCTACCCCGCACTCTTTGCCTTTCCTTCCCTGCTTCTCCTCATCTCCCCCATCTTTGCCGACATCCCCGACATGACGACGTGCCTCCTCGACCCAGGGCTTGCCAGGGCTTTCCCTTGCAACTACCTTCCTTAGCGGCTTTCTCGTCCTGGAGAGAACGGGGTCTGTCTGATCCCTCGTCCAGTCCCAGAGCCCAGGCAAGCCCGACTCATGGCAGGATTGCCTTGGTTGATCCGTTTAAAAAGCCCCCGGCCACAAGAGAAACGGGCTGGAAAACTGCAGAAGTAGCACAAAACTCACCACGCAACTTTGACCCGAATTGACCGAGTGGATGGCCCCATCTGCCGGGAGATGCCACAGCTTCTCGCGCCTTTTCTTCCGCCCGCGACCCCCGGGCGGCCGAAATGACAACGACTAAAGGTCGAGGAGGGGGCTTTGCGGGGATATGCTCTTAGGCTAATCCGCCGGGGCTCCATCCATTGAATCTCGACGTCCTGGTTAAGCGGACGGGGCGCCCTTCGGCATAGCAATGTGGCGATGCATCTCTCCTTAAAGTTGGCCATGCGTCGCCTCGACCCGCGAGAGCGATGACCTCCTCCACCACGCAGGCTTCGCTTCCGGACCAGACCTTACGCCCGCCATGGTCTCTCCCAAGCTTCTGCTGCCGGGTCTCGGCCTCGTCGCCGGCGCCCTAGCATCATCGTCATCGTCGTCCTGCTGGCGCAACGCAACCTGCACGCACCCGACGGAAGCCTCCTTCCCCGGGCCCTGGGACGAAAACATCTACGCCCCGGACTCCCGCACGGCGCGCCCGAAATCCGTCCTCTCCCTCGCGACCGCCGAGACGCTCGCCGCTTTCCCCGACCCGTCGGCCCAGGTCCTCAGCGGCAACGGCTCGGCGCTCGTCTTCGACTTCGGCATCCTCGTCGGCGGCCTCACGACGGTGAACTACACCCTCTCCGGCGGCGGCGGCCCCGCGGTCCTCGGCTTCGCGTGGACGGAGGCCAAGAACTGGATCGGCGAGTACTCGGACAACTCCAACGGCAACTACCGCGGGCCGGGCCAGGCCCTCATCTCGGTCGACGGCGCCCTCTTCCACGACGTCGCGTCGCCGGGCGAGGGGTCCTACACCGTCCCCTTCCCGCAGCTCCGCGGCGGCTTCAGGTACCTCACCGTCTACCTCATGACGAACGCCACGGCGGCGGCGTCGAACGCGACGACGACGCTCTCCGTCAACGACGTCTCGGTCGAGATCGTCTTCCAGCCGACGTGGTCCAACCTCCGCGCCTACCAGGGCTACTTCCACTCGTCCGACGAGCTCCTCAACCGGATCTGGTACAGCGGCGCCTACACGCTGCAGACCAACGCGGCGCCGCCCGAGACGGGCCGCGTGCTCACCGAGGACGTCTGGGACGGCGGCTGGTTCAACGACGCCTGGCTCGGCGTCGGCGCCTCGCTGCTCCTCGACGGCGCCAAGCGCGACCGCTGGATCTGGCCCGGCGACATGGGCGTCGCCGTGCCCTCGGCCTTCGTCAGCACGGGCGACCTCGAGAGCGCCCGCAACGCCATCCAGACCATGTTCAACTTCCAGCGGCCCTCGGGCATCTTCCCCCGCGCCGGCCCGCCGTACCTCGACGCCACGAGCGACACCTACCACATGTGGACCATGATCGGCGCCTACAACTACGTCCTCTTCTCCGGCGACCTGCCGTGGCTCGCCGACAACTGGGCCACCTACCTCCGCGCCATGGACTACATCTCGGCAAAGGTCCTCCCGGAGACGGGCATCCTCAACGCCACGGCCACGGGCGACTGGGCGCGCTACATCAACTCAATGAACGGCAGCGCCCCCAACATGCTCCTCTACCGCACCCTCACCACCGGCGCCTTCCTCGCCGACCTCGCCCCGGCCGCGTCCTCTGACGCCGCCGCCGCCGCCGCCGGCACCAACCTCACCGAGACCTGGCTCGCCCGCGCGGAGGCCCTCAAGGCGGCCATCATGACCCACCTCTGGGACGCCGACAAGGGCGCCTTCATCGACGGCTACCGGAACCGCACGCTCTACCCGCAGGACGCCAACAGCTACGCCATCGCCTTCGGCGTGGTCGACCCGGCGGGGCCGGAGGCGGCGTCCATCTCGGCGGCGCTGACGGAGAACTGGACGCCCATCGGGCCCGCGTCGCCGGAGCTGCCGGGCAACGTGTCGCCCTTCATCTCGAGCATCGAGCTCGAGGCGCACTTCGTCGCGGGGCGGGCGGACCGGGCGCTGCGGCTCGTGCGCGACAGCTGGGGGTGGTACCTGAACCACCCCAACGGCACGGGGTCGACCGTCATCGAGGGCTACCTCGTCGACGGCAGCTTCGGGTACCGCAGCGGGCGCGGGTACACGGACGACCCGAGCTACGTCAGCCACGCGCACGGCTGGAGCAGCGGGCCCACGAGCACGCTGACCGAGTACCTCGTCGGGCTGCGCGTGACGCGGCCCGCCGGGGCCGAGTGGAGCCTGAAGCCCGTGTTCGGGGAGGTGCCGGCGGCGCAGGCCGGGTTCACGACGGCGCTGGGCAGGTTCAGCGCCAAGTGGGCGGTCGAGGGCGGCGTCGCGACGGTCGAGTGGGACGCGCCCGAGGGCACGAGGGGGTGGCTGGAGCTCGGGGGCTGCGAGAGGCGGTGGGTTGACGGCGGGAAGGGGACGGCGACCGTCAAGGTGGCCAAGGGCTCGAGTGTTTCCGGGCCTGCGAAGCGGTAGCGGGCCTCGGTGAGAGGTTGGTAAGTAGGTGGGCGGTGATGGGGAGGTGGTTAGAAGAAATTAATAACAAGAAAGAAAAAAGTATAATACTTCTCCATTGATATGTTCGGCGCAGCCCCATTCGCGGAGGTTGAATACGAGTTCGCAATGCATGAAGTTCGGACCCGATATCTTCACCGTCAAAAGGCAGCCGAGGACCGACGTCCGCTCTGCGCCTGCTGGATGTCGAGAGTACAAGTGTCTCTCTCTCGCCTTGGTCCGCGGACCCCCGATGCGCGCGCGCCTCGGAGTTCGCCGTCCGTCTGGCTCCCGACACTTGCGTGACTAGTCTGCAGACACCTCCATCACAAGCTCTTTGGCTGCGCCCGCATCCGCGTGTACACCCCCCACAGGTCAGTCCTGTCAAACCCGACATCCCGACAAGTCGAGCAGTCAAGGCCGACTGGGCCAATCCCCCGAACCTCCTGCGCAGAGTTAGAATCCAAGCCTAGCTGCCCTTTGAGATCGCACATTTTTCGAGATGTCGCTACTGCCGCTCGCGAATGCGGCGACGTTGCTCCCGCCCCTGAAGATCCCCGGTAGGAGAGGGATGGGCGCAAACGGGCCGTCCTCCGGGCCAGAAATGTGATTGGGCGTCGTTGGACGGGCCGATTCGACGCTACACGCAAAAGACTGGACGAAGGAAGTCCGTTTCGGTTGAACTCTAACACGCGTTGAAGACGAACAATGAACCATGAGAACGTGGCCCAACGTTTCCAAGCCCCCCCGTTCGAGACTGCAGCCGCACTGGCATTGGCTGTCAGAATGTGGCCGCGGGAGCCGTTCCCGGCACTTACACGGGCCCGATTGCGGGTCAAGGTTTTCCTTTTTGGGGGTTTCTTGTCCCTTGCTGTCCTCTCAGGAATGTGGTCCGGCCGAGGGCAGAAAGTCGAATTAACAGGAAGAAGAGTAAAGGCGGGTACTCAAAAGGGGAAAACTGTGGCTCTTGAATTATCTGGGTATCCTACCCGGTGTGGTAAATGCCATATAGATAATAGATATGTGCCCATAAGTGACTAGGTGCCATATGTAACGCTTTCCATGCAGCGGTTATGATCATTGTCTAGAAATACGTTGCGGCCACATGAAGCAAGATGCATGCCTCTATGCTCCCATCCCCCATCCCCCCATGACCCCAACGCTTCATGCTCTTTTCTCAAAGTGAAGGGTAAGTGCCACTTCGTCCGCCGACAATCGCAGCCGTGGGCGCGATGATTCTCCCAGCCAAGACCAGCACTTGCTCAAGGCCGTAACCATCTGCGCGCCCAATGCAAGCCGGAAAGCACAAAACAATCCCCCCTCCCCTCCGTCTCCAAACGCCAGGAACACCAAGCCCGAAACAATTACCAACAAAAACAAGTTCGCCCGGTAAACCAATAAAAGGGCTTTTTCGTCGCCCCCCGTCGCTAGCTCGTCGCCGTCGGCGCTGTCGTCGGCGCCGCCTGCGCCATCTCGGGATCCATACCATCTCGCCGCGCCGCATCCCGCTCAGCCGCCACCCGCTCGGCCGCCACCTGCCTCTCGACCTCCCGCTGCAGCCTCCGGCGTCGCCGCCTCCGCTGCTGGTCGGGCCGGCCCTCCCTGCACGCGTCGACGCAGTGCATGAGCATGTACAGGAAGTGCAGCACGGCGGCGATGAGCTGGAGCCACATGTACCAGGGGGCCCAGGTGGCCTTCTCGTCGCCGAGGGGGTCGTCGCGCCAGGCGCGGTACTCGCGCTGGGGGCTGCCGGTGCGCCAGCCGTTGATGATGATGAAGTAGAAGAAGGCAACGAGGCCGAGGACGAAGAGGGTGAAGTCGCCGACGACGAGGGCGCCGGTGCGCATGCGGGGGATCTGGCCGGTCGAGTTGGCCAGCGTGACCATCTCCGCCATAGTGAAGACGATGCCCGTAGCAGACTGGACGAGTTCAGTTAACAATTGCAATTTTGGAGGGTGATTAAAAAATAATTCTGGACAGGACAAAGACGTAGAGGCCGGGGAATAAAGAGCAGGAAAAAAAAAAGGCTGGCAGTCTCACCGTCACATATCCGAGGGGGAAGTGGAAGCCGTATCTCGAGAGGGTGATGAGGGCGGCGAGGGCGCACACCTCGAAGACCAGGAGGGTCAGGCGGAGGCAGAACTGGAGGATGCCATAGAGGGCGGGAATGCGCGGGCGCGCCATGCTGGCACGGCGAGAATCGCCTCGGTCGCTCGGTGAAGTTCGGTCGCTATCGTGAAATCATCCGCCGGCGGAGAGTTGGGAGAGAGAGAGAAAGAGAGAGGGTTTGGTGTTTGGGCGATCGGCGGTACCGGACGTGTGGTGGGTGGGAAACGAGTGCCAACGCTTGGGGTTTACTCGGCCGTTGGCTGTCGGTTCTTCTCTACAGCGTTGTAGCTTTTCTTTTTTCTTTTCTTTCTGTTCTGTTTCCCTGCCTTCTGGAGCGTGTTACGTTCGGTAGAAGGGCACCCGAGACGGCCTGTTCGACGCGGGAGAGACAGAGAGGGTGAGGGCGAAGGTGAGAGCGAGGGTGAGGGTGAGGGTGAGGTTGAGAGTTGGCGGTATGCAGAGAGAGGCTGGGAAAGGTGGAAAGTCGTCGTCGTTAGAATGCCGCTCTCCTTCGCTGACAACCAACCACTGTACCTAGGCAGCGGAGGGGGGGAGGCAGGGTGCAGCAAGACGAACAGGGTGCTGGACTGGCCGGCAGGAGAAAAGAAAGCGGGCAGCGAGGATGTAGGAGTGGGTGGTGGGTGGTGGTTGGATGTCATATGCCGCACACTGAAGAACAATGGAGTGTTGGTGGCACCGGGAATGTGCCCAATCGGTGTGGTTGCATGCACACGGAAAGCCCACGCGCTTCCTGGTCTTTTGCGGGGAGAAACAGTGAGAGAAAAAAAGAGGGCAAACGGCCAGTCTTGATTAGTCTAACCAGCCAAGCCAAGCAAGCCGTGGCCTCGCGAAGCATCGCCGGGGGGGGCTGCCAAGCATGTCTAGGTCAGGGTGGGTGGGGGAGGGAGTAGTCCGGACCACTACTCCGTGTCGCCCGAGGAATTGATTCACAGAAAGCAAAAAAGGGTCTCAATGGAGGGGCATGGAGATGCTCTGGTAGAAGGGCACGCGCACGGGAAGGGAGAAGCATCCGGGGGGTTTCTAGGGCAGCTTGGCGGGAGCAGCGTTTGACGGTGTTGGTCGTCGTCTAGGCGCCCAGTGTTTCTCCCTCTCAGGCTACGGATGCGCAGCACTCGTACCAAGAATGTATGCGCATATATGCTGAGAGAGCAGAGCGCCGGGTGCGCTGCGCTGCGCTGTTGAGTCCGGAGCTGCTGTTTGCTGCGCCAGCCCAACGAACCGACCGAACGACTGCTTGCATCTCGGGTGTGTTCGGGCGCCCTGCCAAAGAATGGGACGTTTGCCTCGCCGTGTCCCATGCTCTGCGCCCAGTTCACCCAGCGACAGTGCGCCGCGGCGATGCATGAGGCGACGAAAGTGTTTGCGCAAGGCAATAATTGCTTTGCTTTGCATGCAGACCGGCGAATTGGGGCAATATGCATGCGACGGCGCCGTCGGGGCAGGACCTTGGAGAGAAGAGCCCCGGAGCCGTCGGCCAAGAGCCGGAGAGGGGCTCGATCAGATACCTCAATCAACTGGTGGACCTTTCCATGTGCCCAGCCGCGCCGGTCTGTTTGGTGAACTCGTCAGTTCCATGTCGCAAAGTTGGGTGCAATACGAATCTACTACACTACACCATTCCCAATGCTCTCTCTATCTCCACTGCCCGAAGGAGACCAGCCCCCTCGGCGGTGAAGTCGCGGGGAGATCCCTGTCACGTTACAAAAATTCCGCTTACATTGTAGTTAGCCTTGAATTGTTCGAGCGTTGGTTAGATTATCGCTGTCGACACTTTCTTTAAAAAATAAAAAAAAAGAAGTTCATGTCCGAGGCATTGCCAAGTTGGAAATGAATGAATGAACAAAGCAGCAGCAGCAGCTAGGAAGCATGCGGGAAGGCGCCGAATAGCTTCCTTTCAGCGAGCAGTTGGACTTGGCAACGGTGCCCGGCGACCGATCTCCGCGCCTCGTCAGAAGCCCATTCATTCATTGCGTCATACTTCCTCCCAGTGTGCGTTGCCAACGGTGCACTTCCAAAAAAGAATTTCCCGAAGAAAAGAAAAAAAGGGATCCCCATTTCCGTGCCAAAATAGTAATTTGTCTCCGGTCCCCTTTACCTTGAATCGACGACATCTCTTATTGCCTTCGATTAAGGGGGCACGTCAAGAAACATCAAAAGATACGGCTTTCTAGTCCTTTTACGACATGATTGACGGGCCGATCAGGGTCCCTCCCATCAATGAACCAGAATAGAAAGCCAGCCCAGTCCAAGTTTCCTCCCCCCTCCCGTCCCATTCATTCCAACATTCCCCACATCGCCACACGCTTACTGACCAAGAATTGCGCCCTCAGCGCCTCTCCCGGGGCCTGGGAGCGGGCCCGCAAGCCGTGACGCCTCCTGCCCGCTCGGGAAATGATGGTCGCCGTATGAGATCAGATGGGGTGAGCCTTCGATGCGGCTCTCGCCAAACGGCCCCCCCTCCCCCCTCCTCCCCCAACTGTGAAGCTTGGAAGGGGCCACAGAAGTCTGTTGGGAAAGCTGGGTACTGGACGGCAAATAACGACACCCAAGGCGGTAGAGACGGCACCTTACGCGGCACCTTGGCCGGCACCGCTGGTGATCCCCGCGATCTGAGTGCCCTGATGCTTGAATCCCATTACAGGACCCCTTGACGTGCTGACGTCGACTTCCCCGGTGTGGTGGCCGCTGGTGATGTTTTTTGATGGGGAACGGCGGGTAGGATTTGACGTTGAGGATGGAACTGGCAAACAGGCCGATGACGAGGGCGAGAGCAGGTGTGTTCTTGGTCACGATGACGGGCTTTGAGAGGTGGTCGTTCTTAGTATAAAGAGGTCGATGCTAAGGCTCTTCAAACGCTTGATATTCCTCTCATCATCATCATAAATAACAACAAGAGTGTCATTTACAACCCACTCATACAACGCAACACATTCATACACGCAAAAACACAACCCACAAAGTCTCCAGCCCACACATAAATCAGTCACCATGCAAGGCGGAAGACAAGAGAACTACGGCTCCGGCGGCGGCTACTCCTCGGGAGGCTACGGAGGCGGTGCTCCCAGCGGCGGCTACGGCAACGGCGGCCGCGAGAACTACGGGGGCGCACCTAGCGGCGGCTTCGGCGGCGGTCGTGACAACTACGGAGGCGGCGCCCCCAGCGGCGGCTTCGGTGGCGGTGGAGGCCGCGAAAACTACAGCAGTGGCGGCAGCGGCGGCGGCGGTGGTGGCTACGGTGGTGGCCGCGACAGCTACGGCAGCGGTGGAAACGGCGGCGGCTACGGCGGTGGCGGCGGCGGCCGTGACAACTACGGATCCTCCGGCGGCAACTCATCCCACGGACGTAAGTTTCGACAACCCTCACTCCCCCGCTTAAGCACTCGTCACTAACTGTACTTGTTCCCCAGGCCGCGACAGCTACGATCGCAACGACAACCACGGCAGCAGCGGCGGCAGCGGCGGCAGCGGCGGCGGCCTCCTCGGCGGCCTCATGGGCGGCGGCAAGGACAAGAAGGAGGACAAGAAGAACGAGGACTTCACCGACAAGGTCATTGACGGCGTCGCCTCGTACGCCAAGAAGAAGTGGTAAAGCAAACGCCCGCTTCCCTTCTCGCCGAGTGGGAATAAAAAGTTGAACGATGTAATGAAACAACACCCTGTACTATTAGCTGGGCCGCGGCCCATAGCAATAATATCATGACTTCAAAACACTACGCTGCATTCTCGACCGTGTATTTGCCATCGTGTTCTACTATTCTACTGAACTATCAGACCGGCGCGACCCGTGTGCCCACAAAACAACATGGCCGTTCGTTCACATTCACTCAATAATAATCCACGGATGCCATGTGAAATTTGGCGATCTCGTCGCTTCATTCAAATCTGCCGGAATGGGCCTTCAGGATACTCTTCTCCTGGCAATAATACTCTTGTTACAAGTCTCCCAACGCCTGCCATATTCGCTCGACTCTCACGACTTCCCAGAGCGTCCTTTGTAGAAAGCGAAACCCATCAGTCACCGCAGTATCTCCAAAGATGCCGCTGAAGTCCTCACAGTTCCAGTAAAGATTGATTCCCAGGCTTTGCTATCCAGAGATGCCGTAGAGCAAGATGTGGCCAAAAAGGTGTAAACCACCAAACCCCCAGGCCCCCCTTTTTTTCTTCCAGTTCAACTCGGGACCGCCTGCCAATGCTGATGCAAAATTCCCCATAGCGCAGTGTACAAAAGAAAGGTATAAAACCCCCCGCGTCGGTCAAAGCCTTGGTAGGGTGGGAGTTATTGTAAACAGTCATGCAGAGTTCACATTCGAGGGGGCACTGAGATATCCTTTCCTGGAAAGTAGTCTCGAGATGACGACTCCTCTACTGATGCAACTGCTGAACTCGACCGGCTGGAAAGAGGGGAAAGAAAGCGCATAAACCGCTATGATGCGTCCTTGGCGAAAATGTACAGGCCGATGCTGGAAAGCGTCGAGCGTAGAAAAATGCGTATTTACCAGGCGTCGAAACGTCAAAGTTTTGTAGAAGTCGTGCGCTGCGTTAGGCAATGGGCTCGGAGTCGTCACATATGCATGCCGAATTCAAAAGATTGAACATGCTGCCGACTATCCGCAACAACTGTTCGCCCGCAAATTGGAAGCAGTTTACTCCGTCTTCTTCTGTTGCTCCTCGGTCGTGGTCTTGGCCTTGGCCTTGTCCTTGGCCTTGCCTTCATTGTACTTGTTCCACTTCTCGGACATGTAGCGAATGGAGCGGCCGACACCGGCAGTGAAGAAGCCCTTGATGGACTGTGCAGTAGCAGGCCAGTTGACCGTCTGTTTGATGACCTTACGAATGAAAACGTGCAGATCCTCAGGGTTATCCTGCACGATGCGCTGCTCAAAGCCGCCACCTTCGCGGCGCTTGAAGCTGACGTCGTCCTCGGCCTTGGAAGCCTCCATCATGGCCTTGAAGTCGGACGCCGGGACCCCGAACTTCTTTTGGTACTGGAAGTAGAGACGCGAGCGGAAGGCCTTGGGCAAACGGCGAACCATGTTGCCGCGCTTGACAGGGTCCATATCCTGGTACATGGCGCCGTCGTACTCGGCGTCGGAGCTGTGCTTGCTCTGTTGATCGGCTCCTTCGGCGAAGTCGACGTTGGGCATGGTGTTCAGCAAGGGGCCGTATAGCTTGCGGAAGGAGACCATGTTGTTGTCCACAATGTTGGAGATCTTGCTCTTGTTCTCGGTAGGAAGCGACATGCGCGGGTCGCCAAGGTACGAGATGCCGGCAATCGTCGAAAAGAGCTCCTTCTCAGTGAACTTGGGTGGCAGCAGGAGAAGAGCGGCGCGGACTGCGGAGATGAGGTTGACCTGGTTTGAAAGGCGGACTCGAGGATGATCACGCAGGATCTTAACCGGCTTGTGAAGTCTTCCAGCAAGATACAGGTTGTTCCAGGTGGAGAGATCAGTGCACAGGTTGTCGATTGACGTAACACCGTACTTGATGAGCATGCCCTTCTTGGTGACGTAGGGGTTGAAGTAGACACCGGCGCCCCATCGATCCTGGAAGGTCGAGACGAGACCCGAGCCGAAGCTCGCCAGGCCGGAGTAATGATCGCGGTGCTGGCGCATGTTGAGCGAGTGCCAGTGCTGCGTATGCGTGACGCCGAAGATGAAGTCGATCATCTTGGGACCGCCCTTCTGGACCTCCATCAGGGAGGGTGAGGGCTTGGGGTGTACGGCGCGGAACTCCTCGTCCGAAACGGACCTGCTAGCCGAGGACTGGGGGAAGACGCCGGAGCCGTAGGCCATGGCGTACATAATGGGGGCGCGGAACTCTCGGACAACCTCGGTCAGCACCTTCTTGAACTCGGCATTGACCTCCATGTGCTGGTTGATGCCGAACTCCTTGTATGGGAGCTCCTCGAAATCCTCGATCTTGGCGTCCGGGTGCTCCTCCCAGTTGTCGGCCGACAAGGTCGGGCCGTCCCTCTGCTTCTTCTCGGCCTCGCGGGCCCAGTTGAAATTGATGGCCGAGCCTCGATGGGTATAAGGGGGAGGGCGGTCCTCTTGAACGCCCTCCTTCCCCTTCTCATCACCCTTGCTGACGCCCTCGGTTGAATAGCAGCGGGAAGCACGGGAGAGGCCCAGAGGAGCAAGGGCAGGGAAAGCAGCAGGGCGAAGGGTGTGGCTGGGGGTGCCTCGAAGCTATTCTTAGAATTAGCACAGGCATCCCCAGTATATTCACAATGAGCCAGATGACTAGCTGATAGATGGCTTACCAAGAGGCGTGACAGTGCCATTGTGGCAGGATGCTGATGGCGATGGATGGCGACGAAAGCGGTGTTGGTAGTGAGTTGAAGGAAGAAAGAACTCAGAAAAGATAGATGGAAGAAGTGCTTAGATAGGTGTTTATTGAGCTAGTACATTCAGACGTGGGCAGATGGGTCACGACGAGAGAGAAGAGCAAGGTGCTGTCCTTGAGGCGGGAGCTGCTGGTCCGGATGCAGGTCAGCAAAGACTAGTTGTCGCAGTCAGGCTCAACCTTGTGCACAGTATCGCAGTCGATCCAGCGACCGAACTTTGAGTTCTAATCGATTCGATTTGAAATATGGGTATATCTTCCGGTCGAGGAGAGGCTGACTCGGCACCGAATCGCTTTCGTCCAAGGGCCTCCGTAGGATTGAAGCTCGGTTGTCCCGGCCGGTTTTTCTACTGCCTCGAGGTGACCCCGTTCGTATGCTCCAATTGGCCGAGCTTCTCCTTCGCAAGCAATTCGATCGAGGTACTATGAGGCTAGATTTCGGGGCTCGGGGAGGGGCTCGGCGTCGCTTTCGGGGTGTTATGGAGGGGGTTTTCCGGGAGGATGAAGCTATCGTTGAAATCTGCTTCTGGCACCGGAGCTTGGGTGAGCACGCACCTCAGCAACTAGGGCACGGAACACCCCTTGATCAGTGCGGGGGTCCAAGTCAGGAACAAGCTCCAGCACATGTGGGATGTGGGGATCACGTCATGGTGCAGCCGTTCCCCGTTTGCTCCCGCCCTGCCCTCCCAAGCCACAGGGTCACAGGGTTTGGACCCGTTGTCACTTGTCTCACACCGTTAATGAGTCTGTTGGTGGGTGGCGAGTCTGATGGGCCTGGTGTATTGAAAGTAATTCTTCGTCTGAGGAAAGAAAAAAGCTTTGATGAACTGCTTCGCAATGAGGGATCCGAGCTGGAGGCATCAGGTGGTTGTTCAGACGCATGTTGCTTGTCAACAAAGCAGTACCACTTGGTCTTTGCTGTGTAGAACTCCAGAGTCAGGATAGCTTCAAAGATGGTCCGGTCCCTGTGCTTAATGACTCTGATTTACTGGCAGTTGATCCGAACCCTAGCGAAGTGGAAAGAAGGCCTTGCTGAATGCTGATGAAAATAAAATAAAAAATAGCGTTTTGCTGTGCCGTACGATGGATTCTTGGAGGGAATGCAAACCTAAACATTTTCTTGCCGTCGGAAAGCTGCAGTTAGGGATGTCTTCATAAAGGAAATGGCGACCCGATTTTTCGCCGGACTTCCTTTTGCGGCCACAAAGCAACAGCAATGAGTTTGAGTCGGTCGGTGAAGCTTAACGTCGTCCCTCGTTCACCAACCCGATAACTTCAGCTTTTTGATGACCAAACGCGCCAAGTTGGTGGCGACGAAGGCAATTCGATATCAGCATCGACCCTGGGCTCAAAAAAATGGACGAAGACGAGGACTCGGTACAGACGGCTGAGATCGGGCGTGCGCTGTTGGCGATGCAGCCAGCTCCAGCTTCAGCTCCCGCTCCCGCTGCAGCCCATGCCACACCGCGGGGAAAAGACAGGGTCGGAAACCAGCTGGAGCTGCCACATCCCAGGGTTGCCGGATCCTCTTCGCGCCGTCACGTGACCTCGTCCCCAGCAACAGCAACACCCTTCTCCAACAACCGCCAAAACATCGGGCCATCGCCAGGACGCGCCCAGAAGCATTATCACAGCATCGGCGTCATGAGGTCGCATACTCCATCGGGCGATCCCCCCGGGAGACGCGGCTCGGTCACGAACCGTTTTCGCGCCAGCGTTGGCGGGAGCGCGCTTCCCAGGCCGCACACTTCACTGAGAGAATCCAGAGTATGTCCCCCAGTCAAGTAAACAAACATTGGCTCCGGGCAAAATCAGCCACTGACGGAAATATTTCTAGACATTCCGCGCAACACAGCCCACCTACAACCTTTTTACCGGCGGCGATGCCAACAGCAGGCCTGGGTCACGCCAGAGCGCCGTTCCCGAATCCCTTCGCGCCGCCTCCCGCGAAAGCTCCAAAGAAAACATGGCGCCCCCGGACGCAGCCGAGTACGAATCCCAGCGCCAGGTGATCGAGGAGCTCAAGGCGGAGCTGGGCACCCTTCGATACACCATTAGCACATTCGAGCAGGAAAAAGAAATGGCGGATGCGCGACACAATGCCGAGCTCGAGGACCAGCGCCGCCGCGCCCAGGCAGACTTCACGGCAAAACAGGCTGCCGAGAGCGAAAAGTCGCAGGCCATGCGCCAACTGGAGAATACGCAAAAGGAACTCGCCGACCTGCGAGAAGAAATAGCACAAGAAAAGACAGGGCTGGAAAAGCGCGCGCGCGACGCAGAAGAGGAGGCCCGTCTGCTACAGGAACAATTGGAAGACCTATCGACCGCCAAGGACGAGGCCGCGCGCATCAACGAGAAGAAGACGATCGATCTCGAGATGCAGCTGCAGGCAGTACAAAAGTCCACCCAGGAACTTGAGCAGGAGGCGCAAGCCCGCGAGGCCGCCCTGCAACAGGTTCAGTCCCAACTCGCCGAGAAGGACAACGTGGTGGGAAACCTCGAGTCGGAAGTGCTGCGGCTCAAGGCCCAGACAGGCGACGCCGACACGATGGCCATCATCAAGCGCGAGCTGACGGAACAAGTGGCGCATATCCGCAGCCTCGAGGGGACGAACCGCGAGCAGCTGTCCGAGCTGAAGCATTTGCGCCAGATGCACCGGGCCGTTGAGGTCGTAGAAGAGGAGAAGCGATCCCTTCAACGCAAACTCGAAGCCGCCCAGTCTCTGGAGACGGAATTGGCAGAGGCCCACATCCAACGCCAGCGTCTGGAAGACGAGCGCCTTGCCTGGACAGGCTACCTGGCCAGCACTGGCGCCGACCTCGAATTCGACTCGCCCGAGGCCGTCGCCCGCGCCCTGGTCGAGCAACGTTACGAGTCCGCATCTCAGCTTGACAAGATTGGTTCGCTACAGGCCGAGTTGGCGACACAGGAATCTGCTGTGAAGTCTCTTCAAGAGGAACAAGCCACCCTCAAATCCCAGCTCGCCGAGGCGAAGTCGGTCGCAAGCACGCAGAATACCGACAAGACCCGTCTGCGGACCGAGCGCCAACGCGTGCTCGCCGTAAAGGAGGTCGAATATCTGCGTGCTCAGCTGAAGACTTTCGACGCGGAGGATGAGGCATTCCAGCCAGAGGCCGTAGACGAGACCCGAGCCCGGCGGATACAGGAGCTTGAGGACCTGGTCGATAAGTACAGGTCCGAGGTACAGGCGCTGCACGCCGAGATGTCATCCATCGAATCCGGCAAGGCCGCGCAACCGGCGCCGGCCGCCGCCGGCATCAAACGCCCGCGCGACGAAAACGACGAGGCCGCGCACGAGCAGCTCGGCCTCCTGACCCGCAAGAACCGCAAGCTCCAGGACCAGCTCGCCTCGGTGCAGACCCAGCACGCCGTCACCCAAAAGGAGCTGTCCGTCGTGCAGGAGCAGCTGAAGGCTCTCAAGGCGCAGTCCAAGACGCGCATCCTCTCGCTCCGCTCCAACCCGACATCCGACTTCGAGGCCATCAAGATGTCGAAGCTCAAGGCCCTCGAGCAGGAAAACGCCGACCTGCTCGCCCAGATTCAGCGCGACTCCTCCGTCCGGCTCGTGCCCGTGTCCCAGCTCGACGCCGCAAACCGCCTGGTGGAAGAGGCCCGCGCCGAGACCGCCTCGGCGCAGAAGTCGGCAAAGCGGCTCAAGGAGGTGTGGTCCAAGAAGTCCCTCGAGTTCAAGGAGGCCATCTTCTCCACCCTCGGCTGGACCGTCATGTTCATGCCCAACGGCAAGATGCGCGTCGAGTCCACCTTTTACCCGTCGCAGACGGACGAGTACGAGAACTCGATCATCTTCGACGGCGAGAAGGGCACAATGAAGGTCGGCGGCGGCCCGCGGAGCGCGTTCGCGCGCCGCATCGGCGACCAGATTGGCTTCTGGGTGCGGGAGAAGGGATGCATCCCGGGATTCCTCGCGGCGCTGACGCTGGAGTTTTACGAGGAGCACTCGAAAAACCAGATGCAGACCGAGTAAAACCCGTGGACGAGAGAGGGAGAGAGAGTGGGGGAGGTTTTTTGTCGTCCACAAAAGGATTTTCTTGCTGTATGGAGAGGGGAAATGGCTCTTTTTTGAGAAGGGGTAACGGTTCCTTCGAGCCTCGAGGTGGACTGTATGTACATTGTCGGTTTTTTTGTTATATCACGAAGATACCTCACCTCACAACCTAGAGATTGGTGCGAGGTTCAGATGCTGGATGAATAGTTTACCCTCATAATGACACATGGCATTTTCGTTTGTTCAAACTTTTTTTCTTTCCCTTTAGATCTCTTTTCTTGTTCTTGTTTGTTTGCTGGAAAGGGGGGGAAAACAACTCGGCGATGCCTCTTGGAATCTCTCTTTTCTTCATGATATCGGTACAACAAAAGCTACCTACAACAACCCTAAAAGTCCGTCTCCATCGTTAAAAATAAGGACCACCCACGATGAGATTGTGATCCTCGGAAATCCAACATCTGAGAAGGATAAAAAAAACTGTTTACCAGACAAGACTATACCTGGTGGTTGTCTTTTTTTTCTTCTGCCATGCGCTCGCTATGTAAAATGGTCCCTCCATAACGTCAAATCTACTGCTTCCAACGGGGGTATGTACACCTTGCACCGCGCCTTTTTCTCATCAACGCTTTTGGAGACAGAGTTACTTGGCCACATATTTGCCGCTAGTAATCTTCTTGACCAATTTCACATCAACCCACTGTTGATCTGGCGGTAGCGCCGGCGACGTCGGGTTGTCGTCCGCGAAGGGGTCGGCATCCTCATCCTTGCCCTTGCCCTTGGTCTCTTCAAGTCTCGAGAGGGAGATGCCGCTGCTGAGTTCCTCAGGTGTGAGCTCCCATCTGGCTTCGATATGTCCCGGCTTGGGCTCCGCGTTCTCGGCACCGACGATGCGGCACACAATCTTCTGCGTCTCGGCAGTGAGGGTCAGATCGCCAAGACGCCAGTACACTAGATGCTTGTCCTTGAGATGCGTTCCTGTGGGCTTGGTCTGTGCTCCTGATGCCTTGGCGCCTTCGTATGTAGCGACAAACACGACGTTTCGCAGCGTCACGGGTGCCGTTAGGTTGCTTGCGGGGTTGAGAGAGTACTGAAGAAGAAGTCCCAGCTTGTCTCCCTGGGGTTTCCAAACAGGCCGGATCAGCAAAGGGGCGTGAGCCGCCAGGCTGGTGCCCTCGGAGTCGCCAGCATGGACCCGATACGTGAACGCCGTGGCTGTCTTGTTGATGTGAGACACATCCAAGTTGAACTCGTCGGCTTTGCCAGGGCTGTTTTGAACAAAAATGCGATTCGGTCCAATGACTTCCAGGCTAGAGAAGTTGTTGATTTTGATAGTCTCACGTTCTGGTTTTTCTTCGTTAGCCTCCTCGTCAAGTAAAAGAGGGGGTTAGTTGGGCACATACCTTGCGGGGCATCGCCAGTTGGGTGGTATGCAAAGGCGATTTCGCCGTGAACCTTGGCGCTTGTTACAGACCCTTCCTCGAAAGTTGCAGACACCGTCTCAATGACGGACGCGTTGAGGCCGGGCTCGTGCATTTCAGGGTGCTTCACGTGAGCAAGGCTCATGAGTGAGTTTGCTGAGCGAATGGACTGGGTATCCGACGTTGCAGCGATGCTTGCTTCTGAAGTGAGAGCGGCCACGGTAGTAGGCTTGGACGACTGGCTAGGGAGTGACGGTGATGTAGGGAATGGGTTATCGTTGGTGAGCTCGGGCTCGGGCATGTTGGGCGGCGGCACGTAGATGGTGTTCCTCACATCTCTCCGTCCTCGCACAGTCCCCATCTTCCGTGACGGGACGGCCATTTGCGTCAGGGTGTTGGCAACATTCGACATGGCAGCCTTCTTCGCATCGGCGTCTTCCTCTGCGATGGGGGAGCTTTGAATGTTGAGTCTGAACATCTGCTCATTCTCTTCTGCGGCCTCACGCTGTGCCTGAGAGATGGGGTCGTCGGCGGGCGGGCGGATCGTGAATCCCTCCGCGTCCGTGGCTTCGGCATCCTTGCCTTGTGACGGAGGCGGGCCGGGGGGAGGGGCAACGTCCAAAACATCGGTATCGCGGGTGCCATTGATGGGGCCGGCGGACGAGCCCAAGCGCGCGGCATCCGAGGGCCCATCTCCGAAGCCGTTGGTACCTTCGTGCAGGGGCCTGTCGGTTCCGGAGGACTGAGGCGGTCTAGGAGAGTCGGGTGTTTCTGCGAGAGCAGACAATCGGTTGTTCGTCTCAGCCAGATTGTTCGACGAAGCTCTGGGGGAAAGACCAGGGCGGACATGCGTGCTGCTGTGACTGCTGCTGAGACCTCGGCCGAAAGACGGGGCACCGCCCTTGCCTGGGGATATCTGACCGAATCCGCCGTGGATGCTCTGGCGGCGCCGGCCGAGCATCGTGCCAATTCGGCTTCGCAGCTTCGACTCTGCACCAATCGTTAGTTACCTCGTACAAGGTTTGAAAGCTTTACTCGGTTGTCAATTGGCATACCAGTCTTGCCTTCGGCCATGCCGGAATGGTCGCTCGTGTCGTCATCGTGTTGACCCAGGCTGCTAGGCGGCGGCGGCGGAGGCGCCAACGTCTGGCTTGCCGGAAGACCCGAGGATTGCCTGGACGCCGTGGCCCTCTTCTCCAACCTCGGCCTTCCCGAGAGAACCCTCTCCTTGAAGCTCCCGATTTCTTGCTCGGTGCTGATTTCCAGCATGGAGGCCAAAGTGTCGGCAGCCCTGGACTGGTTTCGTTGCGCCTGGTCGCTCTCGTGGGTTTCGTATTGGGTCAGCAGATCGCGCAGCTGGTTCACGCGCTGCTCGTCGAGGGCCTGCAAGGTCTCGAAGATGAAGGGGGCTTGCGAGTCCCACTGCTGGGTGGCAGACTCGAGCCTTGCCGTAGCATCCGCCATCTTCTGTGTGTTCGTCTTGGGGCCCTTCCTGGTCAGGGCATCGGCCTTTTTCTGGGCATCTTCGAGGTCCCGGGCCATGGAGGTCAGGTTGGCGGAGATGGTCTGCATGTTCTGCATCTCCTTTCGGGATTGGAAGTTGCGCAGGGGACCCTCGACATCCTTTTCGAGTTGGCTCGCGAAAACATGGTGGGAGTGGGCAGTCGCATCGACGGATTGGAGAATCTTGTCCCAGGGGCCGGAGAAGACGCTGAGAAGGCCGTCAGTACACAATGCCGCTTTCGGGGACCGAGGAAGTCGCAGGCGACCTACCCAAGCTCAGACTGGCTGTTGGGGACTTTGAAGGTGAGCAGCTTCTTCAGGCTCTGGACATATTGGTCCTCGACTCGGCGGCGCTCCTGGATATAATTGTTCAGCTTGGGGCGTCCCTGTCGCAGAGTGTTCTCTGGTGTCGGTTTACCTGCAGCCAGTCTGCGATCTCGGTGTTGACCTTGTTTATCCTCTTCACGCGGTCGGTCAGGACGTTCACGGCCTGCATGGGCTGGAGGTGCTCCTGAACAAAGGGAAATGGCAGTCAGCAATCAAGTCGCAAAGATTGCGCCCCCGTTAGTGGTAGAGGGAGGCACAATTGGAGGGTTTGTGGGAGTCTCCCGGCCGTCGTCGGCGTCGGCTTGTGGTCTGGCCTGGCCTGGCCGGGTCGGGTCGGTGGCTGGGCGGGCATTTGGGCGGGAGACAATTGACGAGTGACGGAACGAGAGAGGGACATTACCAGCATGGCAGGGTATTCGGCCCTGGCGAGATCGTCCATTGTGTCTAATTAGTGGGCGCAAAATCATATACGATGAATGCAAGCAACGAGAGAAACGGCGCGCATAGCGATGCTGTCTATAATGCTGGAGAGGGTGTCGCCAAGGTGAGGAGCATTCGCATCGTGGGAGCGGCGTGAGGTGGGTTGCGAGATGGAGGGAATCGAGTGGATGGGCGGAACAGTAAGGCAAGGCAAGGCAAGGCAAAGGCAGGCTTGGAAGGGTATGGCGTTGGTGCTGCCGAACGCTACCCTAGACTACCTACGCAACGAGGTCGGGCAGGCAGGCAGGAAGGTACGAAGGTATTAATTAGTGGAGAGGAAGGCCGGGACGGTCTCCTGGACTGGCGATGGAGTGTGGAGTGGAGAGCGGACCGGGGGGCATGGGCTGGGGCTGGCCTTGGACGCAGCGGGCTGCACTGACGGAATTGGCCTTTGGGAGTCGGGGTCCACTATCCACTTCTGTGCAGTCACCATGGAAGGTACGAGTTGCCATGTACCTATGTATGTATGTATGTACAGAGTACAGAGCACCGCTGCCATGATTGCATCAAGACGCACCGCATCGCCTTATGTTGCCAATTGCTGCTTGTTTGTCTCACGTACCTTTTTTTTTTCTGCCTTCATTGTCTTTCTTTTTTCCTTTTTGTCCTTTTTTTACGTCTTCCTCCTTCTCTTCATCTTCTTTTTAGATGCACTTCCTCTCCCTGGGAACGCGGGCGGATGCTCACTGGTGGATGGGAGAGCTGGCCCGGGATCAACGGACAAAGTCTCGCCGTCCATCACAGAACAGCGCAGTCAGTCATCCATCCAGTCAACCAACCCAACCACTCTCGATCTTGTTACTACTATGTACACTACTCTGGGCCAGGGCTTCTGTACTCGAAACGGCCTAGCTCAGAGGGGATTCGACGAATACGTCACGCACCTTACGGACCAGGTTAGCTCGCCTTGCAACACCTTCCCATATGATTTTAAATGGGATTGAAGAGCATGTCGACTTCGGCTCTAATGGCTGCTCTGCTTAAAATTATCGACGCCTCTCCACGGGCTGTTTCGAGAGAGCAGGCCAAGCGACGACCGCACCGCTCGCTCCCCTGGCGTTGGAAACAATGGCGGCGCGACGGCGGCATAACCTAGACCGCGTTCTGTCAACCTCGACATGTGCCTTGCCATGCCATGTATGCCACTTTTGACACTTTTTTTTCGTGTGCTATTCCAAGGGCTCCCCCCTTCCAGCAAGGTTCATCGAGCGAGCGGTGCCTGTATCAGATGACGGGAAGTGCCCTGGGGTGTGTCGCGAGCGCGTTAAATCTCTGGCTGAAATTCAATCGACACCTACCTAGCCTCAAGTCAGCACGGAGGGAGAATGATCAACTGAGCCGCATCCTTGCACTCTGTCGATTCCGCATGAATTTTTACTTTGGCTCCTATTTCCATGGCAGGGATGTGGCAACTACGAGGTACAGCATCGTCAATTGATTCGATGGCCTTGAAAAGACGTGTCTTTGCCAACTCTCGACACCACGACGCGAAACCCGGGCGTGGTACGCATTGGCGCCACTGGCAGCCACGAAAATCCCCAAGCCTCCCTCCAAGCTAGATGGCAGACTTAAGATTAAAGCGAAGGACTAATTAAAGACATATTTCGACGCCGTACAACGCCCCTCGTCAGGTACCCGCGCAACTGCGATGCCCGACCCAGTGTTATGTAAGCCGAGGTCCAAGGCGGGGTGTCACATTACACTGTGTTGACCCGACCATTATTCTATGGGGTTCTTCGCCAGCGGGGACTCGGTCCTGACAGTCCAATATCGGGCTTTCCCACACGGTAAATTTCCCCAGTGTCAGCATCAGGGATCGCCAGAGCAAGGTGCAACGCCGGGTGCTTACTACATAGTACACCAGTCCTTCATCCGTTACCTCACTTGGGGCTCACTAACAACCCATTCCTGAAGCAGCTGGCAGAGCACGTCCATTCAGCTTCGTCCATCCCTGCTCGTCCGTCCCCCTTGCTCATCAAATCCAAACTGCCACTCTGTTGTGCCAGCTGCCTCCAATGGCTGACGGTGGCCCGGACTGGAGGTCGCAGTTGTCGGCGTCGGACCGCTATGAAAACATTCAGAAAATGTAAGGAGTCAGGTCTGCTTCCTGTCGCGTATCAGGCGTTCTGCTTACACCGTTTTTCCCAATGTAGAAAGGCCGTGTTGGAAGATGCCAGTATAGATGCAAAGGCAACATCACAGACAGATGCATTTTCGGTTGAGAATCAGGCTTACAAAGATTCAGCATCTAGGGTGTGTTCTCCTGCTCACTCATCGCACAGGTGCCTTGAGGACTCTAATACTAAAAACACGCTTACACCAGGCTCAATATGATGAAATCTGCCAATTGGTAGGCTCGGCAAACCTGGCCCGTCCAGAAGCCCCAGCTCCTGACGCCGACCAAGCTGATGATATTGGGGTCACCATTGGCTCTTACAAGAGCTGTCTGCCCGTCGCGAATGGTCTCACCTCGGAGGTCTACCGATGCAACGACCGCGCCTTGAAGGTCATTGTCGAAACACACAACATTGAACCCCACAACCCTCATCGCGAGGCCAAGATCCTGGCGACCCTGAAGCGGCCATGCATACCATTGTTGGAAACATTCAGGGACAGGGAACAAAGATTCGTCTTGGTGTTCCCTTTCAAGCCCCTCACCCTTGCCGATCTTATTGACCAAGGAACCCTCCCGCTTCCCCGATTGAGACGTCTCTTCAAGGACATATTCACCGGCCTGCGGGACATCCACAACATGGGCATCATTCACAGAGACATCAAGCCCGAGGCCATCCTTCTCGACGGCCCAGATGGGCCGGCCTACCTTTCCGACTTTGGAACCGCCTGGCATCCCGCCATGTCCATTGTCTCCGAGCCGGCCAACAGCAAGATTCTGGACATTGGAACTGGCCCGTACCGAGCCCCTGAGGCCCTCTTCGGCGACAAGGCATACGGCCCTTCCGTTGACATGTGGGCCGCCGGCGCCATGCTGGCCGAGTGTTGCCGCAACCCCCCAGCGCCCTTGTTTGAATCAAGGCCAACGCACGAGGACGGGAACCAGCTGGGCCTGATCCTGAGCATCTTCAAGACCCTGGGCACCCCGACGCGGGAGACCTGGCCCGAAGCTGCGAGCTTCAAGACCCCGCCGTTCGAAATGTACCGCATGTTTGACGGCCAGCCGTGGGAAACCATCCTGCCGGACGTCAGCCCCGACGTTCGGGATCTGGTCTCGAGCTTGGTCCGTTACGACTCCAAGAGGGCGACTGCCGATCAAGTGAGTAATTTGAGTGGTTTTGGCCTTCGTCGTCCAGTCTCCTCTAACCGTACAACAGGCCTTGCAACACATATTCTTGCAAGACGAAGGTGAGGCCCAGGCCTAATACCTGTTGCAACACGGTAGGTCGGCACCGCAACGGGGAGGGATGACCACACGGGCCAGGCTGCGCTGGGCAGTCGGGGGGGGCCAGCGGCCTTGTTGCGTAGCAAACTATCAAGGGCACTTCGTTGTGTTCCCAGCGTTCTTTGAACTGAGTTCCCGCAACCGTCAAGAGTCCCTGGGCCGTTGTACCATCCAAACTTCTACCAGGACAAAGGAGCGAGGATTCTCGCAGGTGGTATTATATTAAATGTCTGAAGCTCATACCATCTCCCTCCCCGAATGCCAGCCCCTTTTCGCCATCATAATCATCTTGCACAGCTACAGAAACCCCAACGAGCAGCCCGACGTCGCTCAGGATACGTTCCGCCGCCGCCGCCGCACAATAACGACCACAGGATGGGCCCGCCGAAGCAGAAGCAGAAGAAAGGCCGCTCTGGACCCCAAATTGGCGATCAAGTCGGGCCCGACACGTCCATCATCGGAGACAAGAGCACGAAGCCGAGGCGGGGCTCCATGGAGCCCAACCGGTTCGGCGTCCCGCCCATCGCGGCCCTGCCCGGGAAGACGCAGACCGGGGGGACGCGCCACCACTGCCCCCGGAAATCGTCGTCGCACAAGAACGACAAGGACTGCCTGCAGGGCGGGTGCGCCAACATATGCGCCGACTGCGGGGAGATCAAGTCGCGGTTCGGCAAGGCAGACTGCCGCAAGTGCCTCAAGCAGGATATTAAGCATGCGCGGGAGATGAAGAATGCCTCCGGCCTGGCCAAGATGGTCTTCGCGCACCGCCCTCACTGGGGCGTTCGCAAGCGGACCGGCCGCGTCGGCGAGCGCGCGTCCCGGCGACCCCCTCGCCGCCCACAGCATGTGCGTTCTTGGCGTGAGGGCGGCTCACGGCTTTCCGACGACGAGGTCACGGATTCGGGGGATGAAATGGACGAATGCGTCGACGAGTGGGAGGACGTTGAGCCCCGGGACGCGGACTATGCGGACGAGGACGCACAGCGGCAGGGGATGGAGGAAGACGCGGCGCTTCAGCGCAGGATCCGCGAATCTCTTATTCGACTCATGTCGTAGTGTGGCCTTGTTCTCTACCTACCTAGGTTCTGCACATCCCCTCTCAACTCCTTTTGCACCCGTTGGAGATTCGCACATTGAAGACGGTCTTCATGGTCATCTAAGCCACTACGATCCCCCCACCCGGCTGCCTTTTGTGGTTTCACTGCCCTTTCCAATGCCGTATATAAGTCTGATCTACATAGAAATAAAGTCTCGTGCCGTTTGGCAAGCCCGTCAGGTTCCTATCTCCCCCTTCCCGGCCTCTGCATCATTTCTCATGTCTTTTTCCTCGTGGTTCACTTTGTCGCCGTCAAACGTGAGACGCGCCTCCCATCTGTCTCTGCCACGCACACTCATTCATATCACTCTTTTGCTCCGAGTATAACGTAAAAGAAATAGTCGAAACTCAAGCACCCCTCCGCGCCTTGGTGTCGGAGCCCAGATAGTCGATCGGGTTACGGCACAGGGGGCACGTGTTTTGGTTGCTGCTCTGGAACCACTTGTACAGGCACGTGCGGTGGAAGAGGTTCTTGCACGTCTGGCACCGCTTGTCGGGCATCTTCTTGTCGGTCGAGATGATGGAGTAGCAGATGGCGCACTCGGTCTGGCCCTTGAGGGCGCCGACGATGTTGCGCCGGAAGGCAGAGAGACCGTCGATGATGCTCCCGTTCTGCGCATGGTTAGCGATGTTTCTTGTCCGCAATCCGTTTTTTTTTCCTATTCATTCATGGTTTTGGGTGAAGGGGGGGTATGGCAAGCATGACTTACAGAGAAAGTGATGACGCCCTGCGTCGTGAGCAGCCAGCTCTGCCACTTGCGCTCGCTCACTGCGACGCGGTTGATGCCCACGACGCTCACGCCCTCGATGGGGTAGCTCGCGGGGACCTTGACGGCAATGGACGCCATGCTCTCGTCCACCTCGTACCCGGCCGTGATCTCCTTGCCCGTCTTGCTAACCTTGACGACAAGCTCCTTCTCGTCGTCATCGGCAGGGGGTTCCTGGGTCGCAGCCCACGCCGCCACCTCGTCGAGGGCGTCTGAGACGATGATGGGCGAGAAGTAACGCGTCATCCACCCCTCGACGGCGATGCGCGTCTGCTTGGAGCGGCAGTCGAGGTACCACGTCTTGAAGAGGCCGGGGGTGTACTTGAGAGTGAGGTAGTACAGGTGCACCAGCAGCCAGTGCAGATTCCTCTCCTCGGTCTCGGCATCGGCCAGGGAGACGTTGTAGGAGGTGATGTGCTGCGTTGTCAACCCTTCCCTCTCCAGGCTGAGCGGATGCGCGGCGGAGTGTCCCAGCACGTCAAAGGTGAAGTTCAAAAGGGGTGCAATGTAGTTCTCCGTCTTGAGGTGCTCCGTGTAGTCGTTGCGGACCTTGAGAGAGGCGGTGCTGAAGGCATCGAAGATGAGGTGCCACGAGAGGAGGTAGGAGCGGATCGCCAAGGGGAACTGGGAGAGGACCTCATCAGGGTAGCGCTCGAGCGTGGGCGCGTCGAGGAGGAGGGAAAGAAGCTCGTCTGGAAGCCGGGCGTCGGTCTTTTCCAGGAGCACGTTCACCGAAAGCTCTTCCTGTTGAGCCGGCAGGGCGTAGTGAAGCAGGTTGAACGCGGCGGTTTGGATAGAGCGCGAGTCCGCAGCGATGAGACCGTAGAGATCCGAGAGGTCACTGACGTGCTTCAGGGGGATCTTGTTGACCTGTCTGCAGATGATGGCATCCACTATCTCCAACGGCTGGGTGCTCTTGTCGCGGGTGAGCTTGAGAAGCTCAATAAGAGAGAGCGACTTCGTCTCGGCGAACTCCTTCAGAGCATCCACGAGGTCATCGTTGGGCTCTGACAGAGTTTCCAAGGCAGTCATGAGCTTCAATGATGTGTGAATGTACGGCAACGAATCATCCAGACGGTCATCGGATGCCTTCGCCCACAGCGCGGTGGAAAACTCAATGGTCTTCTCCCAGTACGAGCCGTAAACGTCCTTCATGCTGGGAAGCAGCCTCTGCAATGCCCTGCAGATCTCCGCAGACAGCGCCGGCGTCAGGTTGAGGGTGTCGTCCATCCACGACGTAATCTGGCGTACGGCGAAGACGATGCGGTTGTTCGCCACGGGTACCTCGCCAACTTCGTAGACCTGAAGGCACGCGTTGAGGAGGACCAGGATCAATAGCGCCTTTTCCGCCTTTCCGGGCTCTACGCTCGCTCCGGCGATGTCACTAACAAGTCGGTTGCAGAGGTTGTTGATGGCCTTGGACGACTCCAGGCTTTCACCGAAGCCGGCGAGCACCGCCGTCGCTGCTAGGATCGTTTGGGGGGTAGGCCTCAAGGTGGCCAGCTGGTTGATCTTCTCATCTCCGGCAGCAGGGAAGCCGTGTTTCTCAGTGAGACTCTGGATAAGCTCACTCAACGCCCTAGAGCTGTAAAGCCCCAGGGGTGTAAGCTCCTTTGTCTCCTGTGTCATGATGGCGATGAGACCGTTGACCAATTTCATCGAGCCGGCTTCCGAGCCGTCTCTCCATCCCTTGGCTTCGTCGGCAATGGCGTTGATTGTTACTCTAGTGGACGAAACAAACGACTCAGCCGATGCAAGAGCGTCTCCAATATCAAGGTTCAGGAATAGCTTGTTCTCATCCATAAGAGTGATCTGATCGGACACCATTTGGATTGAAACACAGAGGAGGTAAAGGAGCTCCACCTGGAAGCTCTCAGGCAAAGTCGAGACGGAAATGTCGGAGGACAACAGCTTAGAAGTATAAGACGCCATTCTGGCTGGGATGGAGTACCCATCTCGGTCTCTCCGTACGCGAACGCGTTGCGCTGGCTCGGCAGGCTGAACCAAGAAGTGGGCACCTCCCAAACTGCTCGTGATGGACAGTGATGGATTGAGTGCGCCCTGGAAGAAGTTGGATAGTTGCTGCATCCAGACATTTGTGCTCGGAAACAAGTCTTCTGTGCTAACAGAGCCCGCCTTCGTAGCTTGCAGTGCCTGCTGAACCAATGTGTCGATTCTGGCATGGTTAGTAACTAACTCTAGTGGGTACAAAAAAAGAATCTGGCTACTCACCCAAGTGACTGTGGTCCAGCATCTTCGAGATTCCTTTGAATAATTGCGACTAATGGCGACGTGCCATCGGTAGGTTGTTCCAGCAAAGCTCTCAAAGAGATTGCGCGGGACGAAATTGCTCTGTCGCTGAGCTCGGCGAGTCCCAATAGTTCGGTAACAACTGCCATGTGGGTTGACTCGTCCTGTGACAGGAGTCCAGGCTTGTTGTTTGCAATAATCTCCAACGCCCGAAGGGTTTGGATTGAATGCTGCTTGTCCTGCGACAAGGCGGATATGCTATTGTCTACTAGCTGCTTGGCTGTCGACTCCGTAACAGCATCATTTCCAAAGGCTGATTCAAAGATACTCCAAGAGTCAGACTCTCCACGAGCCGTGCTGGAGCACTTGGCCTCGAGGAACTTCTGGAGTTTCTCGTGTGATTTGGAAAGAGTTGATGCATGCTGGTTCGCAATGAGACGCTCGATTCCTTGGGAGCCCAGGTTCTCGTCGGACAGACCCAGCAAAGCGTCGACCCAGGTTTTCCAGATAGTCGCATACGCTTTCTCGTGTCCCTTGAGAGAGCCCAATATGGTTACGCAGTTCAGCAGGTCCGCGGCCGATCGCGATGCCATCAGAATGTCCATGCGGTCTCGGCCCTGTGTTGAGAGGAATTGCTCCAGTGCCTGGGCAGCCTCCGCATCGTTCCACACAAGCGGAGAGTTCTTGCCAATACTGTAGAGCACTCCTGCGGCTCCGAACGGCTTGAGGTTCCTATTGGCGAGAAGATTCAAACTGCAGGTGATTATGGCCTTCGAAGGACCTGAGAGGAGCTGCGCGGGGCCGGTGGTGGGGGACTGGCTCTTCGCCTGGACATGGCCAATAAGGGTGAACCATCGATTACCCTCAGAAGAAATCGCCTCCTGAGACTTTTCGTAGTCCTTTGACACCTCGGGTAAAGAGTTGGATATCCTGGTGCAGAACTCGGATGAGAGGTGTTCCAACTTCTCGACCGTTGCCTGAGTCAGGTCTGGATAAGATGAGTCGGCGCAAATCTCGTAGACCTCTCCAAGCACCGGGAGACGTCCTGAGCCACCAATCTCCCAGGATGAATTTTCGGGGGTTGGGAAGAGGAAGTGCTCCAGCAGAGGGAAGAGGCTGTCTTGGGCCAGCTTCGCTCGAGGTCCGTCCGAGGGGAAGTTGTGCAAGAAGTGCTTAGTTGTGCGAACATAGCATGTCCAAGCAGTGGGGGCGCTCATTCGTGGCTCCTCTCTACTTGTGATGCCGGTTCTCATTGACTTCAAGGCATCTGCTGAAGCTTCAACGGTGAAGTGTTCGATCGGAATGGCCTTTATGAGTTGCTCAAGGTATTCCCAGTACTTTGCGGAGCTGCCATGAGATCCCTTCTCCAGGAAGCCATTCAACCTTGTTATTGGGGTCTTCTTCTCGCTCGAGCTCGTCCAAATCTCGGGGAACTTGCCCGTCAGTTTCGCGAGGACCCTGACATACTCAACGGCCGATCCCGTTTGGCTGCTCTTTAACCCCTCAGCGAGGAAAGTCTTCTTAAGGCGAGAGATTTGGGTGGACACCGAGTCCAGCCTTTTGTCAAGGCATGCCCACAGCAACTGGCAGGCTGACCTTCTGACCGAGGCATCGCCCATGGTCACGCTCTTCCACACCTTCTCCTCGGCAAAGAACGTGTCGTACACCTCGTCTTCCTTTTGAATGTCGGCCGGCTCGAGTTTCTGCAAGAGGCCGAGCACAAGGGAGAGACTAGCACCTACGACTCGGAGGTACTTGGCCTCGGCATCATCGGGTGTCGTCGATCTTTCATCGCTCAGGGTGTCCTTTGTTTCCTGGATGGCATCGGCTGCGTATGTCATAATCTGCGATTGGCACTTCTTCCAGAACAAAACGACCTTTTCAGGGCTATTGAGAAAGGAGGAGAGGCCGTCGTTTGCCGCTCTCGATACGACTCTGTCCTTGTCGTACAGACCGGCGAGCCAAGCACCGACGATCTTGGGGACATGCTTTTCCATGCGCTTGCGAGCCGACTTCATCAACTCGAACTGCAGAGTGTGGGAGAGTTCGCGGACGCGGCGAGAATTGTCTATGGAAATACGAGGATATATTTGTACCTGTTACATACATTACCACATGATCAACAAAACGCATCTCCCGGGAACAACGCACCCATGCTTCCAAGACTGCCTCTTCTGCGCCTCCGTCCTTGTCGAACGGGTGGGCCTGTACGTAGGCCAGGAGCTCCTCCAACGCCTTTGCCTTTGTTGTAGCATCTTTCTTGAGGGTGTTCTTGAAGGAAACGACGACGTTCGCATCGGAGATGGAGGACAAGTCGGGAGGCTCGGCGAGGTAGGATAAGCCGTTGCTGCTCGAGGAGGATGTGAAGCCACCGAAGCCCCGGGCGGGACTGGCGAAGCCCTTTGCGCCGGCTGAGCGGCCTCCTTTTCCAAAGGCGCGCGACATGATGTGGTGGTTAGTGCAGGCTGTGTGGTATTGTCAAGATGTCGAGGTAGCTTGGCGAAAGACCTAGCGCGACGCAAGGAAGCAAATGTCAAAAAATGACGTTGGCGGGGTACAGTGCACCGATGCGGCACGGTGAAGGGACACACAACGAGCAACAACTGGCAGCAGCGCTGAGGCGCAAAACAGGCGGGTAAAAGTATGAGGTCCTCGGGAGACTCGGTGATCCTCTGTGAACGCAAGGAAAGAATGGTGGCGAGTCGAGTCTATAGAAAAGAGATCAGGTCGCATCGCATCGCGGCGTTGGGAAGTTGATGCCATGTGCGCCGCAGCGACTAATTAGTGGGCGCGTTGACTCAGGCCGACAATTTTGGTTTTGGCCCATGTCCAGCACCGCAATAGCGGGCACAGCAGTGGGCGGCGGCGAATGAAAACGACGAAGCTGCCCCGCCTGAGCTCGCTCGCATCTCCCGAGTTTGCCCCTGCCGGCGATGTTGTCATAGGCATATGTAAGCCGGTCACACGTGACCTGCTCGTCTATTCCAGTACGTACCCGTCCGGATGCTACATAGGACGGACACCTATGTACTAGGTATGTACACCACCACCACCATGGTACGACACACACACGTGTACGGAGTGTATGTACAGGCCTGCCCTTCCGCTCCAGTGTCTGTGCCCCTCGTCCCCAGCCTTATCCCCGGTCATTCATTGGGCCGCCACTATCGTCACTCTGTCCATCTCACTCGGCTGCCCAGCCCTGGACAGATACGCGCAGCAGTCCTGAGAGAGTGAAAGTTCACCTTGCAGCCAGAGTGGTGCCAGTGCCCCCTGCCAACGCCGGGTTTGGAGGTGGACCATCCCCCATTTGCACTAATTCGGGCTTGTTCGGCGGTTTCAAGCGTTCCGTTCATTCATCCTCGACGCTACTACACTACGTATACTACCATGGATGTACTGAAGCAAGAGGCTACCCCGCAAACTGCACCGCTGGGGGCTCTCCACTGCGCGGCCAGTGACTGGAGCTTCAGCACTCTGAGAGCCCACGGTGCCCACACTGCTCACTGCGGGCATAGCGCTAGGGAGCGGTAACTGTGGATCCGTCGTCCATGCTACCTACCCCAACCCGGCCAGTCGCAGCTCATTGCCGCTTGCTGCTCCCTCTCGCCCGTTCTTGTCCCATCGATCCATGCTACGTACGAACTCTCGCTGCTCTTCCTGCGACTGATCTTCCTCACGTCCTTCCCCTTTGCACGGCGGAGGTGGCGGATTTGTTCCAACTTCACTTCTACAACTCTGTCCCCCCAAAAACATCGTGTTCCACGGCCTACATGCGGCTGCTTCATCGCCCAGTTTTCCTCCTCGCTTCTCCCTCGTGTAAGTCATTCCGGTTCATTCACGTGCGTCTGGAACCAAACGCCGGCTACTGCAGTCCATCGGACGCTCTTGGCCCTCCAACCCGGTCCCTTGCCCGTGACTTCCTCTCGCTGTCTATTGCCTTGATTTTGCTAACTCTCCAGTAAAACCAGTCTCGAGAGCATGGTAAAGGCCCAAGCCTCGCATCCATCATCATGCTCACCACCGTTTCTCGTTCCTCGCCTGGCGCGGGCGGCCTTCACGCCGGCAGGGTCTCTGCAATCAGAGCCCTGGTTCCCTCGAACCCAACACCCATGAGGGCGAGCCATTATGGCCAGACTCGAGGCTTCCGCTCCGGCGCGTGGTCTTCTTACTTGGACCCGGAGTTCCAACGCCAGCTGCGACGCCGCCAGCGCAACATTACATACAAGTACATGGAGTCGATTAATCGCAAGCTGTCCTGGGACCCAAATTCGCGTGCCGAAGATGCAAGAGTTGTGATGAAGAAGACGGTGGCACAGTGCTGGGTCAGACACGGCCATACCCGCTCAGATGGAAGTTACGTGAATAAGGGCAACGTGAATCCTGCGTCAGACAACACCCCCGGCGCTCGGCCTGGGCAGAGCATTGAGGACGTTGAGCGCAGCGCTATCAATTCTCTATTCACTGTAAGACGTACCGGGGCGTACGAATATGACTTACAGCAGTCCCCTCTGCAGAATATCCGCAATTATCTCGGCAGCCAGACCCGGAGCAAGTCGACGGCCTCCACTAGCCGCGAAGTCCCGTCTGAAATTGATCCCATCACAAACCGAAGGATTTATTCGACGCACGCGCCACAGTCGGTTTTTGACAATTCGTCGAAAAAGGATACTCAAGAGCCGTTCTTCCCAGACGGGGTTCCCCCCGCCGACGAGCTCAAGGAGTACGGTCAGGTCACGATCGATAATGCCCCGTGGGTCGAAGCTGGGTCCAGCAGTGGAGAAGTGGGGACCCCGCAGTATGCGGATCTTGACAAGTACAAGCCAGTCATGGACGAGAAGCTCGATGCTCGGCAACTTCCTGGAAAGCCGAAATACGATGACTTGGGAAAGTACAAACCAGTAGGCCTCAATGAGACTGTTGAGGGCGCAGAGTCAATTCCCAAGTATGAGGATCTCGGCAAATATGCCAATCCATCGCTTACCGACCGACTGCCCGAGGAGCTCTCTCAGCCGGCATACGAAGATCTAGACAAGTACCGCCCTGTCATGCACAATGAAAATATTGAGGCTCAGGAGGCGCACGAAAAATACGAGGATCTTGACAAGTACCGTCCTGTCATGCACAATGAAAACGCAGATGTCCAGGAGGCACACGAAAAATATGCAGATTTGGGCGAGTACCGCCCGGTCATGCACAATGAAAATGCAGAAGTCCAGGAGGCACACGAAAGATACGCAGATTTGGACAAATATGGCCCGGTCATGCACAACGAAAAGGATGTTTTGGAAGAGACGTCATCCCTCTATGACGACCTGCACAAGTACGGGCCAAGCGGTTTCAACGAGCCGGAGGGAACGCGGCCTCGTACTGACGAGGAGAAGTCCAAGGACTACGACGATCTCCACAAATATGGCCCGATGGGCTTCAATGAGCCTTCCGGGTTAGCCCCTATGCATCCTGAGGAAGCATCCAAAGCTTACCCTGATCTGGACCAATATGTCCCCGTGGCATGGAACGAACCGCATGGGCAGGGCCCAGTCCACTCTGAGTTGGCTTCCAAGGAGTACACGGACCTCGGCGAATATAACCCCATCGGCTGGAATGAGCCACATGGGAAACCGCCGATGCACCCGGAGGAGGCCTCAAAGCAGTACAATGATTTGGGAACATACTCAGCGGAGTTCAAAAGAGGCGATGCGCAGCCGCCAGAAGGAGTGATCGCCCCCGTCGAGCCTGCAGATGAAGCCAAACACCAGCCTGTTCAGTACAATGAACCCGAAAGTCAACGGCCTAAGCCAGACTGGGATCAAACCACCTTCGATGAGGCCAAAAAGTACGAATCCTACCAATACAACGAGCCCGATGGGCAACCCGTCGAAGTCATTGACCCTGTGTCGAAAGGTCTGAGTGATTTTGACGCGGAGATAGCCGCCACGACGAACAGACGCATCGCGCGCACTCGGGCGACAGAGCAGGAGAGAGCTGACGACTTGGATCTGCTTCGTGCTAGTGACGTTCGGGCCAAGATCCCGACGTCTTCTGGTCAGTCTCGAAGGGAATACAGCACTACGAACAGGCAGGTGCTCGAGGCCGACCTTCCCCGCTATGAAGTGAACTGGGATATCGCGAGCAAAGCTGCCCGCGTCACTGTGCGAAAGACCAGAAGCAAGGTGTGGGACCAGATTCCGGCCAAGGAAGAACTGACTGGCATCTATGCCAGGGACTTTCCTGAGGATTTCACGCGGTCCTGGAGCAACATCGTAACGGCCGAGGAGGGTCAGAAGGTTGAGAACAGCAAAAGCCAAATACCTGAAGAGGACGAGGTTGAAGCTGCTTCTTTTGACGAGAGTTTTCCGAGGCTGGAGCCTGCTTTGAGCCGTCCATCCGCTTTCAGATCGCATACCCGGCTTGCAGGGAGGCCTGGCCAAACGGACCATTACTCTACAGAGCCGCAAGGTCTTGAGGTGAGCTTCACTGAGGAGTGTGGCGGCAAGCAAACCTGGCCTTCCTACGTCCGAACGTACGGCACGGCTACGGATGCCTTGGCAGATGTCGGGTCTGCCTCACAGAACGTCGTTTCCGCCCTTAAGGCCGAGAGCGTAGTGTCTTCAACTTCGAAGAAACATGTTCGCGAGCCTACCATCTATAAGATCCTTGCGTATGACCCCAAATCGCAGGCCATCAACACGGCCGAGACCACATCTGTCGTTCCCGACAGCGCCACGCCACTGACCCCAGCCGAGGTTCTTCTACAACTGTCTAACCCGACCAGGTTCTTCCCATACTTTAGCAGCCTTCAGAGAGAAGGATACGAAATCGTCTCTGGAAGCGGAGATGTCCTGGTTTTCCGCAAGGTTCGTGAGGCAGAAACGGGCACCGAGGAGCAGACCACTGCCTCTTTCGCTCCTGCCATCGAAAAGCCAACGACCTACCAGGCGCCAAAGGTGAACCCCATCGACATGATGGGGAGCGACCCCGTAGTACCAAGCGCTTACTCTTCCAGTCCTACAGGATACCTCAACTATGATTACGCTGGAGTGGAGACGGAGCATAAACCGCCACCACCATCCAGCTCGTTGAAGAGGCGGCACACGGTCTCCAATGACGGTCAGGACTTTGAGCCCCCTCAGCGGCCTAGAAGGAGTAGGGCCAAGAAAATCGTTCTTGGTGCCGCGTGGGTTGGTGGAATTTCTTATGCGATCGGTGTAGTTGGAGAGTATTTCAAGACAGGAGGCTCCGACGGCAAAGGTCCCAAAGGACTCTAGGCAGATGCGAGCACAGTTTCGGTTTTCATATGGGTTTTCATCATGGTGGTTTATATATACCTTATAACGGTTGTAGGTTTCTGTAAAGGCACAAGCAAGCCTAGGTCCTTTCTATTGTACCAAATGGCACTCTCTCAGTGATGCTATTGGTTTTCTCTTCGACTGTGACATACCCCAAGTAGTTGTGACCTGAGTTTATGAAGACGTATATTCACAAGGTGATGTTAATAAAAGACAATGGCACGTAGCAACATTACACCTTCTGAGGTAATAAATGAAATGCTGCAAACTCAAGAAACTACAGGTGTGCCAATCGTCATTATGCAATTTTTGAACGCCATGCCTACCGACCCTCCGCCAGCGTGTGCCTTTCCACCACCCAGGTCGCTCCGCAATTACACCCGCACCAGGTACCCTAGGAACCCCGAGCGTAGCCAATATCAACCCCCCAACCCTTCAACCTTTGACTTCTGATGTCATGGCAACCCATTTATCCGCGCTCGGTGAAGCCGGGGCCGGTCTTGACATCTTCGATGTGGCTCATCTGCAGCTCGCGCTTCTGGTCCTCCTTGTTCCAGCTCTGGCGGCGCCCGTAGGAGGGCTTCCAGCTGTTCGTGCGCTCGATTACGCGGGCGGCCTCGGCGGAGGGGTTGGCGCCGGTGGTTATGGCGGTATCTCGGGCGGGTTCCTGGGGGGACGTGTTCATGGGTGCGCCTTCGGATGCCATTGTATCGTCGATTATGGGTTCAGTGTGTTTGGTGGTGTCTTTTATTTATTTATTTGTTCAAGGTACGTATAAAGAAAGTACGGGAGGTGTATTTGATTTGTGGTTTGGGGCGAGGATGATGTTTGAGGTAGGATGACGAGCAGTATGGTATGCGGTCGTGATGTTTATAGCCAAAGACGATGGAATGTAGGTTTGATTAAGCACGAAGTTGAGGTAAGTGCGGAGAGGAGGTTAAACCAGAGAAGGAAAAAGAAAAAATGGCAAGAGGGAGGCTTCCCATCTTTAACTTCAAAGGCAGCTCATTCCTCGCGGGGAGGGGGGTATTCCTTTTCAGGGTCCGATGCAGCTCCCTCCCAGCTCCCGACACACACACACACACACACACACACACACACACCTCCACCCCCCGCCTCTTCATGCAGCAGCAGCTGTGTAACACGCAGTTTGACAGGCCAGCTCAAACCCGGTACCACCCTACCCTTTCCTCTCTCTTCCTGCCTTTCTTTCTTTCTTGCAGCGAGCCCATCCCCGGCTAGGAAAGGAGCTGAAAGCTGTTGTTTTGTCTCTTTGGCCCAGCGCTGCTTTGTGTTGGGCCAATCGCATCCGGGGGGCGGCGACGATCGCCTCAGCGGGGATAGCATAGCATCATAACCTTTTTTTGCCTCATCCCCTTCCCTTCCGCAGCCTCCCGCTGCTGCTGGGTGGGGTGGTGTTGTGGAGGTGGCGACAGCCACCACCACCCAGAAGCGGCTCCCAAAACCGTCGAAAATCACACCACGCCATCATAGCGAGAGGGCTTTTGAGCACATGTTTTCCCGATTGCCTCCCCGCGGTGCGATGGGCGAGCAGAGAAGGAAGGAGGGGGGGGGGGGGAAGCGGTGTTACGCAAAAGCTAGCTCAGCGTCCGGTCCAAGGCTCGGGGTAAAGGTTCATCAAAGAAGTGCATGTGCTGTGGTTTTGACGCATGTGCCTCTTTCCCCCTTCCAGTTGCAGACGAATTTTCCTCGACGGACGAACGGCCGGGGAAATCGGACGGCGAGGCGTACAAGAATAAAATAAAAAGGGCTCCATGGGACCGGGAACCATCGCCGTCATTGCGGGGTAAAGGACAATAAATAGGGTATAAAAGGGTCGGGGGCCCGGGTCTCATTAGCCTTATCGGACGCCTATCGGCATGGGGTAAGTGTGTGGACCCACACAAGCTCCATCCTTCCCGGGGGGAGGGTGGCCACCCGTTCCCGCGACCTCAAAGTGACGACACTCGACGGCAGGTTCGTCACGCCCGTTCTGGCTGCGATTCTTCTCTCCTTACTCTTGCTTCTTTTCTGGGGGCACGAAGACTGAATTCTGGCATGTTTTGGTTTTGAAGGGCCCGGCGCGATTCCATCCATTGTCTTCGGGGTCTGGTGAGTTTTTCAAATCGAGTTTGGGGGAAGACCCAAGAACGCGGGTCCGGAAGGTCGGGGTTTGACGCTGGGCCACCCGTCGGCCGGCCGATTGGCCGTGTGGCTGCGTGGTTGGTTGGAGGTGGGGAGCCGGAAACATGCGGGCGAAGAGCTCGCGGTGACGGGCGAGGCATGAACAGCCTCCCAACACCAGACGTAAAAATTAAAAAAAGATGTGACATGTCGAGGCTGGCTGGCGCGGCGGGCTTGTAAGGAGGGCTGTCGGTTTCGGGGGCGACATATCATAAGATCCAACACTCTCCAATAGCAACCAAGACCGTGGCTTCGGACGATGTGGTAGAAGAAACATGTTTTAATTCACCAGACGTCTGATTCAAGCGTGTCGTCAACTTCTTCTTTTTTCTAAACACATCCCCCTCCGCGACCTCCTCTCGTCCATCATCATTTCCAGTTCCCTGACCGACCGACCCGCCCCGTCCTCCCGTTCGTTTCATATCCCTTTTTCTTCATCCTCCCCTTTGAACACGCCACAAAAAAACAGCGAACCCGCCAAACACGACTGGGGGAGACAAACAACACAAAAATATCAGCACTCCTCGCTCCAAATCGTTACCTGGATTGTCGGGGAATGCGTGTATCTCATCTACTGGTGGGGGGATATGTGGGAATCGTTGGGAAAATAAAGAATAATGAAGCCCCCACCCGAGGTATAGGTGAATCAATCGTACAGGAGAGAAAAACAAGACAAAATCAGAAAACGAAGAAGTTGAAAAAGAAAACGCCTTGCGCTATGCAGCCAGTACACCGAGGTTTGCCCAATGGTGGTTTTGATGCCGAGGTATAGACAATAGAAGGGCTGTGTGCGAGAGAGAGAGGCCATTCACAGTAATGTGTGTGTGGCATCAGCTCGCCTCAAGCAAGGCTGAGGTGTGGGAGCCAATCAAAAAAGGACATTGGGATGAAAGCCAGAATAGAGATTTTGTTGTTCAAGGGGTGCGAGGGCGTTTCCAGTAATATTGCTAGGTCAGGCGTGTTAGTTTCAACTTCCTCAAGAGTCAATATGGGGGATATGGCTCACCTTGTGCTGCTTTCGGCAGGCTCTCAGACTGGGCTTGCGAAGCCCATCGGTCACGGCGAGACGGCGCTGGTCGTCGTCGTCAGCCTCGGGGACGTAGTAGTACTCGCTCTCGAGCGGCTTGCCCGCGGCGTCCTTGCCCTGGCGGTGGATAACGCCAATGCACGCCGTCGCCTCGATCAGGCTTCGGAGCTGCTCCTTGGCCAGCCCCTTTCTCAGCTCGGACGGCAGGTTGTTCATGATTGTCGACAGAGGGTTGGACGACAGGCGGGAGAAGGCGAGCTGGTTAGCTACGTGGTTGCGCACGGCAGGGTTCTCGTACGGCGGCTCCTTCTTTGGCGGCTCCCACTCCCCCTCCTCTTCTTCTTCTTCCTCTGGCGACTTTGGTGGCGCAGAGATGGGGCTGGAGGGACCGGACTCGTCCAGGACAGTGGACAGGCCAGACCGCTTGAAGGATGCGAATTTGGGGGATCCAGTGGTAATCGAAGCCAGGCGGTTAGAGATATCCGCCCCGAAAGGACCGAAAGAGTGAACGATGGGGTCGTTCTCCTCATCCGGGTCGTTCTCGTCCTCGGGCTCGCTGAGGTCCGACGAGAAGGAGTTGGTCGCCTCGGTTGCGAAGCTCTGGCCGACCATGGTAACAGGGTCGGCCAGTTTTGGCAGCTCGGGCTCATCCGCATTCGAGTCCTCGTAGATGTGAACCTCTCCATCGTCGGTGGGGAGCAGGGCCTGGAGCCGTTGCGAGCTGGTCAGGTGAGCGGGGGTCGGGGATTCCGGAGACTCGATGCGCGAAGGACGACGCAGAGGGCTCGACTGCAAAAGGCTGGCTGCTGCAGCTGCGCGGGCATTGGGCCTGGGCGGCGAGTCGTCCCACGAGGACTCCCCGGGGCTTGCCAGGCGGTCCCGGCGGTCCCGCTTCGGCCATTGGATCAGGACACGGGCATCCTGAACGTCGAGCATAATCTCGGCGCCTTCCGTCTCCGAGGTGAACGAGTCGCCCTTGTGGAGCTCCCATGTCCGGCCTTGGCCGTGCAGCTTCAGTCCGTTCCAGCCATTGCAGATAATCTCAATCTTGTTCAGCTCCAATGCCGAGAGAGCGGGCACGTATCGTGCCTTGACATGGATGCGGGACACGAGGCGGTTGGCGGACAGCTGGTAGTGGGACGAGTTGCTGGACCGGCCCATGAGTAGAGTTTCGCCATTCTCGTTCAATTCGATGGAGGCAACGGCGCCGAGGGGTGTGCGTTCGGAGGCGGAGGAGGCTGCTCGTGAGGGGCCGCCGGGTCTCTGGTGGACGCGGGGTGGGGAAGACGAGAGGATGCCGGTGCTCGAGGTCGGGATCGGCGTGGGATATTTCAGGTACGCGTTGCTTCCTCCCACAACACCGGGCCGGGTCTGTCGTTTGGAGGGTCGAGGGAAGCCCGGCGAGGAAGAGAGAGGTTCGAATGCTGGGAGTAGACTTGGGGCAGGACGCTTGGTGCCGGCCAGAGGAAGCATGGGCTCCTGTATCTTGGATTGGGGCGACGAGTCCATCATTGCGGCGACGAAGGCATGCCCAGCCAGAAAACAAAAAAGAGTGAAAGCGCCCTTCGAAGTTGACAATCCTTGTATAAAGTCTCTTTTTCCTTGCTCTTGGTCTTCCTGGTCCTCTTTTTATATTTTTTTACTTTCCTTCCACTTTGTTGCGGACGGGGCGCGTTTTTATGGTGCGCGGGTCGCTTCCAATATCGCGACGTGAGATCTTGGCGTTGTGCGGGTAAGCGTGTAAGTGGTTTTTGGTCGGGGCCGTGTGTCGACAGGTAGGCAGTAGGTGGAGAGGATGCAAGAAGGAGAGAGAGAGGCTTCACACAAGATCAATATATCGAAGAAGCACAAATTCGAGGGTGAGAGTGAAAAAAAAAACCCGTCAAAGTGGTTGCAGGTCTGGTAGAGGGAGGCCCGGAGCGACCTGGTGTGGGAATTGGGACCTTTTTGATCGGAGCCCTGCCAAAATTGGGAAGCGTGATTCTTGGTCAGGTCGCGTTACGCGTTGGCGTTGGGAACCGCGCGGAGGTCTCGAACATGTCTGCGTATTCTCACGGGGCTCGTGGGCTATTCCGACGGTGTGATCCCTTATGCAGTCAGCTGGCTCATACCGCCGCGAGACGTCCCTGGAAAGCCGACTGACTTGGGAATGCCCCTCTTCTTCTTTCTCCTAGTAAGACATCTGCAGAACATTGACTGATTTTCAAACGATTGTGTCTTTTTCTGCAAATTCTCGTACTCTTTACTCTCATTGAGTTTTAGTAGCTGGGTAGAAACGGTATGTATGAAAAGCTGCAACCTGTAGAGCTTGAACGGTGGCATGGTGTGGGGCTCCGTTGGAATAAGCCAACAGCCATGTCGGAATGAGTCGACTCCTCCTGCCTCCCGGGTGTCCTTACAGCGGCTCCCCGCCTGTGAGGAGCTGGTTAGGGCTTGCTCTACAGCGGGCCGACACCTCAACGTTGGGGTAATTACGCTAAGAGGCGCCGTTTCTCCAGGGCTCAACCTCCTGGACGCGGGCGCTGTCTGAGCTTTGATGAGTGTTTCAACCGCTAGTGTCTTCATGTTTTAATTGAATTGGCCGCGGAAAAGGGAAGCATGCATCCTCTCCTATCCGTCACTTACTGGCCTTCCACTTACAACTTTGCTTCATCGTGTTCAGCCAGTCTTTTCTTGTCTGTAGACCGCCTTTTCTATCCAGCCATTTCGTGAACAAACCTGCGGCTTTTGGCTGGACAATGGACACAATGCCCCTCATCAATGTCGAGTCTCTCAGGTCCAGCCTCCTCCAAATCACGTCCACGTCTCCACTACACGCCTTGGGAGAGCGGAGGGGGTGAGGAAAAAAACCACGAGCCCACTTCTGGTGCGCGTCTCTCACACATACACACACACACGCATACACTGCCCGATGAGCGTTGGTCAGCGTTCATCCTTCCTTATGGGGGCGTCCAACGGCGCGGAGCGCTGAAGAACGTAATTAGCCGCTTGCACACAGGTCCAAGGTATGATGAGCCCACTCGTCCACTCGTCCAACCGTCCAACTCCCCATACCCTGGCACGATTAAAGCCTGGCCGGAAGGTCAAGCGTGTCGAGACAGGCTTGCAATTTGCATTACTAGTGCTTTGCATAGCTCTCTACGAATACGTATTAGAGCATGCATTCCAAAGCTGTCCTCTCGCCTGGTGATGTTCCCTCCATCCCTGTGGCCCCGGCTCGTCCCCAATTCGCGATATTGCGCCGGCCCTCGTCTAACTTGCCCTGGATTCATTGGTTCCGAGCGCGGCCTGTCCTGTTCACTGCCTTCCCTTTCCTGCCACGAGCATGTGTAATCCGCCCGTCTGCTGAGACTTGGCCCGCTCACCAACTGGGATGCGCAGACCCGAGCCAAACATGCCAAAGATCCCTCGTTCCAGGCTTGCATCTAAATGCAGACCGAAGGGGTTGAAACGACCATCGCGGACCGTGTTTGCTCGCGTAAAGTGGCTTCCGCCTGGGAACCCTGCACCAACGATCGATGATATAACACCTGCATCCTCTCCCCGTCGCCGCTCACCAGAAGTGGTCCCCTTTTCTCCTTAATCGTGTAGTTCATTACCCTATTGTGCAATACTGTGCATCGCGTCCTGTGCAAAAGCTGACTAGTAATGGGGAAATGAGTTATCGAAAGGCCGACCCTCCCCGAGCGAGTGCTGGGCCCGTCTCCCGAACCATCCATCCACCGCGTCCACCCCGCATCGCTAACGCAAGTCGCGCTCCTTCTCACACGACCCGCTGAGGCCTTTAGAATATATGATGATCCCGGCGTTCCCAATTGGATTGAAAATCTCGTTGGCATGTGCAGCATGCAAGGCAGCCTGGCCCGCTGCTCGCTGCCACTGCCCACTGCCCACTGCTCAAGCTGCCCGCCAGCCGTGCCAGGGCCCGTTTTCAGACTGAGACAAGCACCCGGGTGTCAAACCCAGTTCTTGGAACATTGATCTGTGGACAGCCTTGGTGGATATGCACAGGACCTTTTAGACAATTGGTGGTTGGCTGGATTCGCATTCGTCATACATAGATAATAGCGCTTCCCGACGACCAAAAGGCCCTTGACTTGACTGGCACGTAGTTGACCGAAAACCCCCCGACCACCCGAGCAGAAGGACACGCATTTACATATTCTGTTTCCAGCACTAACTTAGTATCGCCTTCCACATTTCTTATACCCTGTTTATTAACTTTATCTGTGTCCGTCTGTTTCTCTGTTTCTCTCATGTGGTTGGGCAGTTATGATTCTACGTTGAGAGCTGGTGTCCGACTCTCCCCTATCGCTTTTTATTACTATCGCGTATCACCGGCTAGTCTCGCGCATTGAGACGCGGCATCAGAACCACTAAACGCGTCTGTACAGATGAAACTGTCAACTGAACAACACCCATCCATGATTATGGTTTGAACAATTGTAAACTGGCTGGGGCAGTCCTCTCCCGTTCCAATAACATGAAGCGAGACATTGCAGGGGACCGTTGTGCTCAGCATTGGTAATTCAAGCATCCATTCGTCACGGTGAGCGATTCTTGTGGTTGAAGATGATGCTCACTAAGGCATTTAACCGGAGTTGGCCCGTGCACCATCGGCTCCGGCTTCTGCAACCGCCGATGGGCATGATCCCTGTCCAAAGAAAAAAAATGGACGACGGCCAAAAATTTGGACGCCCCGCCATCTCTCTATAGCAGAAGAGAATCTGCATCCCAAACTTTCAGCCAGAACAACAGACGTGCATTCCCACCCGTCACCTGTAGTCATGGCCCCCTCAAAGACCGTCGCCGTCGCATCGAAAGATGTCGTGCCATCAATTGACCCCGAGCAGGTGCGTATTCCCTAACCCGTCCTCCCCCGTTTGCCACATTCGCAAACCGCCGAGCCTGTCGCTAACTTGCGAAAACGCAGACCCTGAAGGCCTCCAAGGCTCTTCTTGCTCACATCAAGAAGGCTGCCAAGCAAAAGTCCGAGGAGTCCAACAAGAAGAACCTGCTCGCCGACCCCGATGACGAGGAGGGCAGCATCGCCCAGCAGCCCATCTGGTTGACCCTCACGACGAAGCGCCACATCGCCGACACCACCCGCCTCAAGCCCGGCAAGATCACCCTCCCTCACCCGCTCAACACGGACGAGGAGTCGACGATATGCCTCATCACCGCCGACCCCCAGCGCGCCTACAAGAACATCGTCGCCTCGGAGGAGTTCCCCGAGGCCCTGCGCAAGCGCATCACCCGTGTCATCGACCTCGGAAAGCTCAAGTCCAAGTACAAGCAGTACGAGGCCCAGCGCAAACTCTTCGCTGAGCACGACGTCTTCCTCGCGGACGACCGCATCATCAACCGCCTGCCCAAGGCCCTCGGCAAGACCTTCTACAAGACTACCGCCAAGAGGCCCGTCCCCGTCGTCCTCTCGGCCAAGGCCCCCCGTGTCGACGGCAAGCGCGCCAAGCCCCAGCAGAAGACCCCCGGCACCCTCAACGCCGGCACCCCGGAGGAGATCGCCGCCGAGATCGAGAAGGCCGTCGGCTCCGCCCTCGTCAGCTTGACCCCTTCCACCAACACGGCCATCCGGATAGGCTACGCCGGCTTCACCGCCGCCCAGATCGCCGCCAACGTCGAGGCCGTCGTCAAGGCGCTCATCGAGAAGTGGGTCCCGCAGAAGTGGCAAAACGTCAAGAGCATCTACATCAAGGGCCAGGAGACGGCCGCCCTGCCCGTCTGGTTGACGGACGAGCTCTGGCTCGAGCAGAAGGACATCGTCGCCGACGACAGCGAGGAGGCCAAGGCCATCAAGGAGAAGGCCAACGTCGGCAAGAAGCGCAAGTCGCTCGAGGCCGCCGAGGAGGAGGAGAGCACGCCCAAGGCCAAGAAGGCCAAGAAGGTCACCAAGGAGGCCGCCAAGCCGGCGCCCGAGGGCGACGACGCCAACCTCAACAAGCAGATTGCGGAGCGCAAGGAGAAGCTGAAGAAGCAGAAGGCCAAGGCCAAGGCTGCTCTGGACAACTAGAACTTGGCAATTGCGGAAGAAAAAGCAGGGTTCGTGCGGGATTATACCATGCATGGTTTGTGGCGTACGGCGTTGGTTCAGAAAAATAACCAGAGAACTCGTGTCCAGGGATTTATCAATAAGAACTAGTGTACAATTTGCCCTTTTACCAGTGTGCCCATGTGTGTGTGTGTACCCGCTACATCAATTCATTTCGTGTGATTCACCCAGCTTACAGCTCCTCGGAAACGAACCCGGTGCTCGACTCGGCCTCAAAGTGCTTCTTGTACGGGCCAAAGAACTCCTCGATGGTCTTGTTGAGGGTCTTCTCGGTCAGCTGCATGTGGTCGCCGGGGATCTGGCGGAAGCGGAGGCCTCCCTTGCGGTCCAGCTCCCGGAGGCCGATCCAGTCCTCCTTGTAGATGGCCCTGGCGCGCAGCGGCAGGCTCTCGGTGCCGTTGACCTCCTCGAACCAGGCCGTCTCCTTGGGGATGACGGTGGTGTCGTCCTCGAACATGACCATGACGAAGTTGGTCAGGCTGGCGAGGTTCTTCTTGTAGGCGACGTTCTTGAGCTCGCGCTCGTTGTTGATGTCGGCCAGGAAGTTGGACGACTCAATGTACTTCTCGTACTGGTCCGCGGCCGGGTTGCGGTAGTACTGGGCTGGCACGAGGCGGTTCTGGACGAAGGAGGACCACGTGTTGAAGCGCAGCAGGGCCATGGCGCCCTTGCAGAGGAAGTCCGAGTCGCCGCAGGCGCGGAACTCGACGATGCCGTTGTGCTGGCTGCCGTAGGTGACGAGCGAGCGGACGGGCGGGTTGTTGCAGCGCTCGACGTAGCCGCGGAGGAACTGGCCACCCTGGGAGAAGCCGATGGCGTCGATGGCGGGCGCCGTCGAGAGGATCGGGTGCGCGGCGAGCTCCTCGCAGACCTGCTCCAGCTGGGTCGTCACGTTGCCGAAGAAGGTGGCCGAGCGGTCGCTGTTGGGGTCGGTGCCGACCTTGACCGTGTAGACAAAGGTGCCGGGGTTGATCTCCTCGGCCAGCTCGCCGACCTGCTTGATGCCGTCGCCATCGTACGAGTCGCCCAGGCCGTGCCAGATGACGAGGGGGATGGGGTGGTCGTCGGTGTCGTCGGAGAGGGGTCGCTGGGCCGCGGCGGAGTACGCGACGGCGGCCAGAGAGCCGACTGTGAGCAGGCTGGGGATGGACAAGGACTTCATTGCGTTCGTGTTGCTTTGTTCTTTTTCTTCTTTTCTTCTTTTCCCCTTTATTGTTTTGTGCCTAGACTATCAGTGCTGGACTAAGAAGAGGTAAAAGCGACCTGTGTTCTGGAAGACTATGGGCTCTCTTGATGCCAAGGGGAGTGTGTGGCAAGGGAAAGCTGACGACACCCGACACAGCTATGAGGCTGGGCGAGCTTCGTTATCGCCTATCACTTAAGCTCTGCATTGGCCACGGACAAAGCCAAGGGCTGGGGGATGTTCCGAGTGGCCGGCGCTTCTACGACGGAATGGTCCGTGCCATGTCAAGATCACGGGATTTTGTCGCCCAAAATAGCTAGCGGCATGGAGCTCTCCCAGGTTGCGTCTTAGTCAAACCTCTTAGCCTCTTGTCAACGTCCGCCAAATGCTTGTCCGACTCCCTCGACATGAGCAGTGGCCCTGCCCACCGGACCTTCAAGTGTCGGTCCCTCTGCAGCTAGCTGGCTCCCGGACGGAAACAGACGACGTCGACGACTCGGGAATCCCATGCCAATGGCCACGCGTGGCGAGTTGATCCCAGGCTGGAGGTTCCCTGTCATCTGAAACACTCTCGAGGGCACCAAGACGCACCCAAGATGGTCCCATTGTTTCAAGCAGCCCGTAGGCGATGCTGAGTTGCTGACGACGCTGGAGACCGAGGCTTGCATGAAGAGATCCTGAAGCGAGCCTGGGGCTGGGTGACGATGATCGGCCGATCTTTATGGGCAAAGGTGTTCGGTCGACCGCTGCGGCAGGTAGGGCGAACTGGTTCGCCCATAAGTATGGACGAAGGCCCCCGAACGACAATCTGAAAATCGAAAGTTAGCCATCCAACAAATACCATCTTCCCAGCTGTCGACTTTGTCTGATCTGAACCTGCCCTTCGTTTTCTCCTTTAAAAAAAAAAAGGGTTTTACTTTTCTGCACTCCGTCCCACCCTCTTTGAGCACAGATCGCCAGATTTTTTACTCCCCGCAAAATCAACGGATCAAAAATGCAGCTCTCCAAGGTTCTCGCCGTCCTCTTCCCGGTTGCCGTTCTGGCGGCTCCCTTCCAGACCTTCAAGGTCCCGACCATGGACCCGAACACGGTTGCGCCGGTGGTCCCCGCCATCGAGCGACGGGTCCCCCAGACGGATGACACTTGCGACGAGTAAAGAGGGTGTTTTTGTCGCGGCGGCACCGAGCAAAGGGACGTCTAATCGTCCGACGTCTACCGCATAGACGAGTCCGCTCGTGGACTACTGCTCGGTGCCGCTGCTGATTGACCTGTGGATATGATTAGGGTACGTTGGTCTCTTATACCTACTTCCGCTTCCCATATTAGCCATTGCATGATGATTTTCGTCTACTCAACAACGCTTCAATACGAGGTTGGTTGTTGACAATGAAACTTCGCAATACTTTGGATATACTCTTTGATCGCCTTGTCGCCTTTGGTCATGATGCTTTGCACGTTGCTAACTACGATGACAGATACCCCTTTTCACAGGTCCTCACACTCGGCCTAAGTGGGTGAGACACCGGGAGGAAACCCCGGTGCCCACGGAGGGTGCGGCTCGGTGCGGCTTGGGTTCCGGGCCTCACCAGCCGCATACCTTTACTCGTCCCGGCTGGCGGAGGCTCGCTTCTTTGATGTCGCTTAGTGGAGGATTAGGAAGCAGCATGGCACTGGAAAAATTACCAAAACCAAATTATTGTACCTACCTTTGGAGGTGGCCAACCTGGCGCCCAGAAAATAGACGCGTACAGACTTCTTTCCCTCAATATTTCTCCTTTGCACCCACATTGTGTCGATAACCGCCAGGTCTTTTCGAGCGCTTCATTTTCCCACACCGATTCCTCGATCCTTTTGCTTCAAGAGACTCGTCCACCTCGATTTTTCAACTTCTTCGGCTCCAATATCACGATCCCGTTGCTATCTTCCCGCGCTCAAAACCAGCTTCTGCGCCTCTGGCGACCGATCTCGAGATACCCTTGCTTCTTGGCTATCGAGTACGCGGTAAGTTGCTTATTTCTGTGGCGGATGCTTGCTGCGCGGGAGCTGTTTCGTGCTCTTTTTCTTCCTTTTCTTCTTTTTCTTCTATCCTCTCTTTCTCTCGTCGAGGAAGGGAATGTCACGTCGAACTCAAAGATGGTCTATTCTCAACGTCTCATTGCGATGGTTGTTTCTCCTGTTTCTAGCCAGGTTACAGCCTCGACGCTTACTTTCCTGTCATACCATGTGGTGTTCTTCTTGCCGGTCAATCTGACTGGCATCAACACGCCCAATGGGGACACACCTTCCTACGGCCACCTACTTTCTTGTCCATTGGCTCTGTCCGTACCATTCTTCTGGGAAAGATAGTTTTATCATCATTGTGCCACCTTAGTCATTGCTCCTGGTTTCTTGCCCCTGTCACGATGTACAAGAAGCAGTCTCGATAGGTTGTCACAACAAGACAGTCGTATCGTCGCGGCAGCGGGCTCTTCTCTTGTTCCAGCAAAGTGTTTCTGGTTTGTTTTTTTACCTCGGGGGATTCGACACATAGAGGCTCTGTGGTCTCCCTGCTTCGGTGTTATCGTCACATACCATTCTCATCTGTCGTTGTTTGGTTATCTATATTCATCCCTTCGTTGGGTTGTTATTTTATCACTTTAAACAACCGCCACAGTTGACTTTTATCTTTCTTCTGGTGATCGACCGTCTTCTCTATCGCGATTTATCGTTCGCCTCCATTGTCGCCATGTAGTCCCAATACTAATACGTCATGGTTACAGATGACAACAATAACTTTGATACCGGCGAGGACGACGGTACTCAACGGATACATCTTGCCCTCTGACTTCCACGATCCTTTTCTCTGCAGCAAAATCCTGGATGTCACGCCTGATGGCCGGCCGGAGCAGGTGCGGGTCCTTGTCCGAGAGGACCGAACCGTTGTCCCACCTCGGCTCCGTATCCAAATCCTGCCCCACCCACACTGGCAGCTATGGTCCGTGCACGTCGATGGGCAAAGCTGGCATGCTGCGGACGCAGCACCTGCACCGTTTGTGCACCCCACCGCGTCCTTGCTACCCATTTACTTTGGCGTTTTGCAGTATTTGAACCGCGAGATCTCGGATGCGACGCGCCTGCAGGTTGAACTTCTGCAACCCAACCAAGTCCTCGACCTACCCCTCGAGGGAGACAAGGTTTTCTACGAGGAATACGAGTGGTTTTCGATCCCCAGCAACCCAGCTTTATGGTCAATCGAGGAGGTCCGAGACGGCGACGACGACACTACCCAAGGTAGCAGCAGCACGAACGACGAGGGTGACGAGGGTCGTGATCACGACAACGACGACGACTACGCTGACTCCGACGAGACGCTGAAGGATTCTTCTGACGAGGACGGTTCTGACGGGGACTTCGACTCCGACGGCGACTACATAATGGCTCCTTCCGGCCCCAAGACCCAGCAAACTGTTGCAGCCATGGACAATTCAACGCCCGCGCCTGCCACCGAGCCCGTGATGCCAAAGGGACCTCACCCTGGGCACACCCAGGTGTCATGCCAGTATACCAACGAGCAGCGATTACGCCGCATGCTGAGAGACAACAAGAGCGATCCAGCTAGGGAGGACAGCTACCGTCTCCAGGGAGTGCAGCTCATCGATAATGTCCGAAACGTGCTCCATGTGTATGTCGAACCCAACTGCCCTCCGAGCTCCTCTAGCAATAATGCTAACAGATTTTTACATAGCCCCATCAAGACATTCGACACCGCCTGTGTCTACTACCACTGGTTCAGACTCTCGTTCCGCGACGCCGAGTACAATTACCAAGATGCCGCCATGGCTGCGCTCTTCCTTGCCTGCAAGGTCGAAGATACCATCAAAAAGTCCAAGGAGATCCTGTGCGCTGCGTACAATATTAAGAATCCCGAACACCCCACAACTCAGGATGACAAGGTGCGTGGCTTTGCTCCCTGCGTTTCTTGCCTAGCTGAGAAACTGACACCATAACAGATGTTTGAACACTCTTCGAAGATTATCATTGGTTTGGAGCGCCTCGTTCTCGAGACTGTTGGCTTCGACTTCCGTTGCCGCTACCCCCAGTCTGCATTGCTCAAGGTTACGAAGAAGATCATGGGTCCCCACTCCAAGGACATTTTCGCTACCGCTATGGAGATGAGTGTCGACTTGTACAAGACCTTCGCTCCCATCAAGCAGACGACGTTTGCCATGGCTCTGGGGTTGCTCGAGCTCACTGCCCGGCTCACCGGCGAGGGCGTGGACAAGATTGAGAAGGTCAACTTTGCCGACTACCACACAACCCGCCAGAATGTCGTGGAGACTGTGCTGGACCTACTCGATCTCTATACTCAGCACCTCAAGTCCACCAAGCTTGGCAACAGGTTCGACCTGAACAAGTTCATCGAGGTCAAGATTATCATTAACAATGAAGTCGACAACACCCCGGGCCTGGTGCGATACGCTCACTGGTGCAACAACTGCGACGGCGGCGAGGACGAGAACCTTTCCAACGGCACCTCTGTTCTCAAGAACATCTCGTTCTTTGGTAGCAACAGCGCTAAGCGCAATGGACGCAACCAGGATGGCACGATGCGCTTTGTCTTCGACCCGGAGCAGGCCCGCCGCGAGCGGCAGGAGGTTGAGCCGTACTTCCACGACGAGTATGAGGAGTACGAAGTTGAGGTCGAAGTCCCCGCCGAGCCTGAGCGGCAGAACCACAACAACAGCAACAATAATAACAATAACAACAACAATAACAACAACCACCGCGACAAGAGACACGATGGCGGCGGATGGGGCGGCCCGAACCACCACCGTCGCAACAATCATCATGATCGTCGCAAGGGTGGCGGTCACCGTGGTTTCTACTGAATTGCTTCTACTATCTTGCTTTTGCCTTGTTCCTACTCTGAACCCGGCCATCACCTCTCTTCGGCTTTTGTGATATGGTACAAAGGATATGGAAGGGGAGGGAATTTTGTCCGAGTTGTCTGGCGTTGACGGTAGATACCCCATGGGAAAACTGGAATGTTTTCGGGAAGAACTATTTTTGCTTTGGTGGTTTAGCAGCCCACCCCCCACCTGTACAATTGTCTGGATCTGAAATCAGACTGCAATGCCTGTGTAGAGAGATTAGGAACCAGAGACCTGACATTTTTGACCTCGGGCCGTTTGCTCTGCGAATGCAAGTGCCGAACCATGACCATACAAATTGTCCGCATCCTGCATATTCTGGGCAGTTGTGGTGTGTTGGCTTCTGCCAGCTCTGCCAGTCTGTTGCAAGCTTGCCATCTCTAAATTGAGGCCCTAGATAAGCAACAACTCATTATGTCAACTGAAAGAGGCTCCCTTGACCAGGTTAGGCCTCACCGGCGAACTGCCATGGCCGATTCTAGATCAATGAGGCTCAATTGAATGCAAGGTGGACGTTCGTCATCGGTTTTTTTTCAACTGTGACTGGTGGACTCATGTTTGGGGACTGCTGACTGGCTTGCTGAGCTGGACATGCATGAACTCGGCATACCATACGGCAACTGCGGTGTGGCCTCATAGCCCGTTCTGGATGCCGTAACACGCTGTTTTGTGGTTGCACAACTGAAATATTTTACTCTGCATGACGTCGACCCTGCCGCTCAACACCGCCTATTGGGTGACACGGCTGCACAAACGATCCTCCGTGTCGTTCGCCTCACTTTGTTTCGCGCGTTCAAATATAAGAAAGATGCTTTTCCTTTCGTTTCGTTTGAACTTGGGATTAGAGTCTTGATAGCAAGTAGCCTCACCCGAATAGCACTTTATTATAACCAAAGCGAGATAGCCTCCAGGGGACGTTTGTAAGTGTAACATTTCCATTCGCCTAGACACTGCAGCCAAAACCATGTCCCAAAATCTAACCAACTCTATCGACAGTGATGGCTCTGGAGAGAGTCTGCCCCTGCACGTATCTTCCCTAGAGCTCCCTTCGTAGGTTTCTCCTCACCTCGCCATTTAATATGTTGCAATTAGATGTGATCTTAGTTCCAATAATTCTTCTTACAGTACGTCCAGCTCAGCCTTTTTTCTGCCGTCAGATGGTCTAGGCCTTCAGTCTCTCGACCATGCATACCCCTTGACTCCGGGGGCCTCGCTTTTCGCAACAGGCTTCCACCTCAGCCCATCGAGTTGTTCAAATCAACACGATTGGGATATCTTGGGGGCACAATACTGTCCATTTTGTAGAGGAATTCCGGGTATCGGCTGCAATTGTCATTGTGGATCTCCTCAAAACGAGGGCGTATTGTTCGACGCAGAGCCTTCAGTCTCTTCCAGCAATGACAGTCTCTCGGAAGGGACCTATCATTACGAAGGTCATTTCGCTAGCGTTCCATACCCCATCGACAACTACATCGGTGACTTGGACTCTGGGGTCTTCTTTGACCTCACACAGAAATCTCCACAGCGACCCAAGCTATCCTACTGTGATTCGAGTTCGGCCAGTAACACGGGGTCATTACTAGAGCCTATAGGTATGTTATATTTTGTCAAAAGAAGGTATTTTCAACAGCACTAGTCTAATATTTTTGTCAGCCCAACGTCCAATCCTCTCTACTACTGATGCACAGGTATCCTTTAAAGTCGACTACGACGACGAGATAACGATGCCGCGTCGTTTTACTGATAGGTCTCTCCAGTCGTCGTCCTTCTCAGCTGCCGAGATTGGGCGGCTCAAGACCAAGTCTGATACGAATCGATCATCTAGTTCTGGCGAATGCCCTTTCTGTGATCGATTTCGTGGAGATGCGAGTGGCCTCAGGTTTTTCTCGCCCGGGCATAATTTGATATTACTTAAAAACTAACGTCGTACAGGGAACACTTGCGGTGTCATACACGAAGACACCCCTGTGGAGAACCTGGTTGTCCTCAACGCTTCAGCACTTCTAGAGACCTTGTACGCCACCACAGATCGGTACATCAGCAAGTGATATTGTTTTGTGATGTTTGTCCGGCTCAGTTTCTTGGAAGTCGTGCGGATAACTTGAAGAGACATAAGAGAACGAAGCATCATCAGAAGCCATGATTGTCGCAGCGATTCCATACCCCAAGCAGCTATAATTTACCCCGTGTGGGTTGGGCTTTTGGGGTGTTGGCCTCGTTTAACGAGGAATAGAACTTTCGGGGGTAAGTATCTCCTGCAGGTTGCCATATAAACCGACACACATTCTGGTCTACAGGTGCTGTTTTCTGATATACTATTAGAACACATTTCACGATTTGGGTAGGAGGACGCATGTGCGAAAGAGACTTGATGTCTAACATAGAAGTTAGATGTTGATGACTGGCCTGGAATTGAGATTTTTTGTCTTGTCTGCCTTTTGTTCCTCACATTGGTCGATCCGCCTGTTGTAAGAGTCCGACCACCCGAAATAGGACAAAAACTTTGCGAGAAACATCCTCGAGTTCAGCATATAAGAACTTTCCAAACGGTCGCTCGCCTATTCAAAAGCTCATTGGTTCTGGCAAGCGGTCATCATTGTTCTAGTACAGGCTGCGGAGATCCGATAGACCTGCTGCCTCAAGGTTCTCCTGAATTGTTCCGTTCAACTGAATATTGAACGGCCCAACTCCGGCTGGGCAATAGTGCTCCTGGCCGCACATCGTATCTTGGAAGTAGGTTTTGAGGGTGCCGTAAGCACACAAGTTGTTGGTTGCCGAAAGTCCATGCTGAGGCAATATTAGTATTCATGTTACAGAGACGTTGAGACCGGAACTTACACCCATGCTATCAACAATGAGCGTGCGAGCGTTAGTATACTTGGGGGCGTTTGCAATAGTGCTGTTCATTTTGTTAGCAAATACGATAAACACAGACATAAAAGCCACCTTACTTGTCGATTGGGGTGGTGGGATCAAACGTGTTGCTAACGAACAGAATCGGGTGGGCGGTGTTGCCTCCATATGGTCCTCGGAACACGTCGTTGGAGGCAATCGGCCATCCAAGGCATCCCAGCATCGACCTGGCCCAGACTTCTCCGACGATACTCTGGTCTTGAAGCTCACGGATAAGAGGCTGGATGTCTTCCAGTGACTTCCCGTACCACTTGTTGCTCTGGTCGGAGCACATGACGCCAAGAGTCTCTTCGGGGTCCACGTATCCACCCATGTTCGGGTCGCCATAGATTGCCTGAGCCTGCTCTGTCCAAGTACTGAGATTACCCGACGCAAGTGCTTCTTCCAAAGAAACGAGAACCTTGGCATAGACTCCGAACTGCAACAACGGCGAAACGACTGCAGTGAGGGTGCCGACTTTCAAGTTCAGAAGAGCGTCAGCGATCTCCGTGGCATTCGCCCACCCCTCAGTCTCCGCCCTACGGGCATCAAGCTGCACAAACGAAGCGTTCCACCGCTCAAAGATGTCTTTGGCTGTGTTTCCTGTGTAGTAGGGGCAAGAGCTCAGTCCTGCGGCATGACAGTACACGAAGAAGGACCCCAAGACGCCATCAAGATGGTTAATGCTGTGCCCAGTGAAGTTTGCCTGGAATGCATCCGGACTAACCACACCATCAACAACGAAGTGGCCAACTCTATCGGGAAACATGGATGCAAAGGTCTGCCCAAGGAAGGTACCGTAGCTGAGGCCGTAGTAGTTCAGCTGGCTGGAGTTGAGCGCCGTGCGGGCGCCATCAGAGCTGGCGGCGAAGGAGTCGACAATGCTGATCATGTCGCGCGCCGTGGTTGCGGTAGACATGTGCGGGCCGGCTTCAGTGTCAGCGCCCGCCTGGGCCTGGCATTGCACGCCAAGCTCCCGGCCGTACACGATGTACTGGTTGTAGTAGTCATCGATTACCCGGGGGGCATCTCGGCGGGATAGAGCCTCGCTCTGGCGCGTGGCGATGCCTGCGGAACAGCTTGGCTTCGGCTCGCTGAGCCCGACGCCACGACAGTCAAAGCCTATGATGTCGTAATTGGAGCCGGCCACAGATTGCAACAAGGCAGCGTTGCCGCGGGCCATGTCGAGACCGGAGGCGCCAGGGCCTCCCGGGTTGATGAGAATCATGCCCCGATACGGACCATCTGAAGAGTTGGATACTGCGGCATACTTGATTAAAGGGACGGAAGCTCTCCCCAGATCAGGGTTACTATAGTCCAGAGGTACCTAGTTATGTAAGGTCAGCAATCGATGAAGAGTAGTATTGTGGTGAGTTGACTTACATCGAGCTTGGCACAGTAGAACTGGCCCTCACAAGGACACCAGGTGAGGTCCGCAGACGCGGTGATTGAATCGAAAGTACATTGCTGGGCACTTACTGCTCCAGCACCTAGAAGTATCGCCGCGATAAGTTTTCGGGATGCCATTGTGATTGAAACGAGTGACTTGAAAGATTGTGTCTTAGAACAAAACGAGTGACAGGTGCTGAACAGCGTGGCCGATTGAATGAGTCTATCGAGGAACTTTCCAAACAAGTCTGGCAACTGATGTTGTCTTTAATGCTTCTTGTCGCATTTTCTATGCTATTTTATTACATCATGTTTCAATGAAGTTTGGTCGAGTGATGGTTTAGCAGGTTTTAGATTGCGTTCCCAGTAGGATCATGATGCTGGCGGCTATCCCTTGCAAAACAATCATTCACTCCACGAGTCCACGCTCCAGGTGTTTCTTCCCCCACCTCTCCCTTCTACGCCCTGAATTGAAATTCTAGGCTGTAGAAGCATATACATCATCGGGTCTGAATCTAGATGCCGGAATCGAAAGATGCCGGAAAGGAGATTAGAAAAAGAGGCTATGCTTACCGTGCATGTCGCTTAAACAAGTCTATTAATAGCTTCACGCGCAACCCAGTTAGGAAGATACACCTGCAAACCAAGCCAGATAACGTTAAGCTTGTCTCCATTCTTCCCACAGTGGATGGCACGGGTGATAGGCAGCAGGTGGAATTTCTCTGAAAAGGGCGCCGGAAGACTGACCCGGCGAATGTCATGGCAAATAGCCTGCTGTTGGTTCATGGGTACATCTGGCATAGCCACGATTTTTGATATGGATTGAAATACGAGACTTCCTGGTGTTGTTGTTAATCCTCATTGGCTTTCGGACAAAACTGAGGTCTTTTGACGACTATTCTGGAGGCTCCGCAGCTGAGAAGAGTCTTGCTAATGCACTGTGATTCTGAATGAAGGGGGTTGCACCGCTGTCTTGTCACATTTCGACGCGTAATGCTATCGAAACAGTCATGTTGAATCCCATTTCTATGTCTTCTAGATGCCACATGCGCCAGAAACTATTGGTGACTGTTCAAAGGCCCGAACTGCGGCAGCTGTCATATAAGTGGAGTGAACGCGGGGCCAATTCTGGCTCATCTACACGATCAGGCCCTTGGCATCTGGGACGCTACCAACGGTATGAGGATAACTATGGTAACTAGCGCAATTGAATAATTAGAAGAAGTTGTGTATGCAAGTGAATGTTCTGTTAAGCTTCTTCAGGCTGCCTCCCGCGCACCTCTGCTGATATTTCACGTAAAGGTTTTGAGCTATGCTGGGCCCCCAAGAATATCAATCTTGTTGACTTGAAAAATGACGCTTGAGTATTGGTTTTCTAGCCTTATTTCAGTATGGAACTATAAGTGTTCTTGCTCTTACCCGCCGTCTCGTCTAGTCCGTGACGTCCACTTCATCAAGGGGGCCAAATGTATGTGCCGTTGATTGGGTAGGTTGATTACTGTCGGATTAGGAAGGATCATAATGGGCTGAGTGACCACATGGAGGCCAATGATACATTGGCCTCATGAGATCTCTAGCTGCCCTTACCAAATGAAGTTAATCTTCCAAAGCCCCCTGGAAAGCCCTTGCTCAATGCTGGTCATACTATGGGCGAAGCCGGATCTCCCAACATCCGGATCGATGGGTACGCGTCAAGTAGTTGGAAAGGCAGGGATCATATCCGAAAGTCTGGACTAATAAAAAAACACATGCAAGAGTTCTAAAGACGGCTGAAGGAAGAACATGCCCGGAGTATCAAGTTGCCTCGGAGGAGTCGAAAGCGGAAAGATACCACCGAAGGTGATTAAGACATAGCCTCGTTGCTTCATGCGTCTTGGAGCATATACGAGACGGTCAAGGAGGTGATTATAATTTAAATAAACGCCTGATAAGAACGCAATACCTTGGGCTTGGTTGGAAATACACCAGTTGTCAATGGTTACCTCCATAGATAGCCTATCTCTTGGGGTGCCTTGCACCTGTGTAAGAGTGATTCAAGCATGGAGATTAAAAGCCCAAGAGAGGACCAAGAACTCAGATTTCCGGTATCGGAAAACAAAGTCAAGCTATGAGACGGTGTATTGATGCTGCAGACGCATTGTCAATGTTTACGAGACCTCGGGATCAGACCACGAGGACCCAAGAATATATAAAGCTGGATGCAAGCATAAAGTGACGTTCTTCTAGTTCGGCTCTTGGTTTTTAATATGCAGACATTTGATAACAGGATTCGGATTGTCATTTGGAGATATGGACATGTTTGGGAAGAAGAAGGGAGGTTCCTGAAACACATAACTTAGGCAATCACCACCTTTCATACTAACCAAAAGACTGCTCGATACTACATGTACTAAAAAAGGAGGCAATGTTGCCAATATTCCGTCTTAGGATAGGGAAGTTAAATACATTTAACAGCGAGTTTGTTCCAGAAAGTCCCGTCCCATGGGCGTGTGAGTTCAAATCTCACGGCTGTTAGCAAAGACCCCGCATCGCAACACCAGAGGCTGGTAAGCGCTTGTAGGAGTTTTCGTAGGTTCGTCTCTCTCTCTCTCTCTCTCTCTGAATGAGAGCGGGGAGTTTGGAGTCTGTCTACATTCTTGAATAAATTATTTGATCGTTGGTTGGTCTCTGGCGATAATCGCGGTAGGTGGTGTGCTGTAAGTATGGGAAGATGCGTGTTAGTCAAAGGTGACCACTTTTGGATGAAGGTGAGTACGGTGAAGGCCCGGTGAAAGTGGGGGCTGAAACTTTAGCATCAGAAAAATGACGGCGATAAGACGGCTGCCCCAGTTGCTGCCCCGCTAAAATTTTCTTATCGACGCCCTGGATTTCTTTCGCGCCGGGTCTCGAGATCCGTTTGTTTCTGCTGCCCGTGGTTCGAGAACTTTTTTTCCCCTTCCACAGTTCAATTCGAAGGCCAGAAAGCGACATATTTTCAAATAAGAGGCGATCGATTATTCAACAGTATACGCCGCAAATATGTCTGGCTTCCAGATCCCCGGCCTGGGTTTTGCCAAACCCAACGAGACCCTGCCGCCTCTGCCCGCCGACGTTCTCGCGGCAGCGGCGAGCTTCGAAGGTGTCGACACCAGCAACAGTGCCGCCGAGCAAAAGCAGGAGCAAAAGCAAGATCAGAGCCAAGACGTCCAGATGGGAGAGAACGCCGCACCCGAAGCGCAGCCTGCTCCCGCGCCCGAGGCGCAATCCGGCGCTGCGCCAGAGCAGGCGCAGTCCCACGAGCCGGAGCCGATGAACGTTGACGATGCCACCGAGCACCCCTCCCTGACCGACGCTCTCGAGGCCATGATCAGCGGACTCGACCACACACCCCCAGCTCAGCCGGCCGCCCCTGCCCAGGAGGCCCCGGCAGCTCAGGAGGCCTCGGCGCCCCAACCAGCCCAAGACGCCCCGACAGAGGAGGCCAACGGCGAGGGCGAGCACCCAGAGTGGGAGGTCGACTCCTCCCCCTACGAGTCCTCGTCTGAATCGAGCAGCGACGACTCCTCATCCGACGAAGAGTCAGAGGCGGGAGGCTACCAGTTGCTTGGGGTGGAGGAGACGGCGCGCATGCTGATGGAGATGGAGGGCGGCTCGGACGACGAGAACGACAACGCCGGCAAGAGCGGCGGCTCGGGACAGCTCCGGACGAAGAACGAGGTGGCGGTGGAGAACATCCCCAAGCCCGACGTCACGCTGACGGCGGACGACAAGATCGAGGAGCTGGGTCTCATCGACCAGATCGTGGAGAACATCATGGTGGTCAAGGCCTTCACGCCGGGCGAGTACCAGGTCCTGGACTCGGGCTCCGTCCTGTGCACGGCGGACCGCAAGGTCTTTGGCGTGGTGTGGGAGACGATCGGCAAGGTGCTGCAGCCCATGTACACCGTCATGCTGTCGACGGCCGAGGAGATCAAGGAGGCCGGCCTGGAGGTTGGCACCAAGGTGTACTACCCCGCCGCGCACGCGACGTTTGTCTTCACGCAGCCGCTGAAGAGCCTGAAGGGCTCCGACGCCAGCAACATCCACGACGAGGAGGTCGCCGAGGACGAGATGGAGTTCTCGGACGACGAGAAGGAGGCGGAGCACAAGAGGCAGAACAAGCAGAAGAAAAAGGAGGCGAGGTTCGGAAAGGCCGGCGGCGAGGGGAGGGCGAGGGGAGGCAGGGAGCCGCACCCGCTGCGCAACGAGGTCAGCGCCGCCGCGCCGCCTTCCGCGGACGGTGGCCTCAACTACGACGACGACGACGATGGTCCGTACAAGCCGCTCGCCCGCCCCCCCGGCTTTGGCCAGGTCCCGCCGACCCAGCAGAGCTTTACCACGGAGCCCGAGCCCGGCAGGTTCGGCGGCCGCAGAGGTGGACGCGGCGACTTCAGGGGACGGGGTGACAGAGGCAGAGGCGGCCGTGGCCGTGGAAGGGGCGGTTTCGGACAGCGCGGGGACCACAGAGACGGACACTCAATGCCCCAACAAGGGCACCGACATCACTCATCACAGCAAGAGGCCGGCCACCAAGCGCCTCAAGGACAATGGGGTGGAAACGGCTTCCAGGCTCCCCAGCAGAACTACAACCCGCAGCAGCAGCAATCCGCGCCCGCGCCCACTGCCCCGACATTCAACTTCCCGTTCCCCGGTATGCCCGCGCAAGCCGGACAGCAGGGCTTCCCTGCCGTACCGCCGCCGCCGCCGGGCTGGCCGGCGCCGAACGGCCAGGCGGGCCAGAACCCTCAGGGGGCCTACATCAACCCGGCCTTCTTTGCGGCGTTGCTCGGCCAGATGCAGCAGAGCCAGGCACAGGGCGGACAGCAGCAGCCGCAGCAGCAGCAGCAACAACAACAACAACCACAACAGCAACCGCCTCAGCAGCCACCGCATCAGTGGGGCGCTCAGCCTCCTCCGCGGTAAATTGGACGAAAAGGTGAGGCTTGGATGGGCCTGTGCGAGATGGACTTCACGAGAGATTTGGAGGGGGCGACAAGCTCGACGCGCCGAGATGAGCTCTATCGCTTCCAGGGCGCGACGAGCAACGCGCGTGTTGGGACTATTGGCAGCGACGCCGACACCACGACAGCTGAACAACGAGGGGACGGCCTTAAGATGAGAGCTGCCCCGTTCGCGCAAATGAGGCCAGGGGCATGCGATTGTGTCGGGTGGCTTGCCCTAGCTGCTTGATTTCACCATATTGGTCTAGATTGGCGGTGGAGGTTAAATACAAAGACCAAAGAAGCCTTTTTTTTAAAGAAAAAAAGCTGGCGGCGGCCCATTGTACTATATTAATTAGACTCGAGACGCAATAACGCGGAAAAGGGGGCGGACACAGAAAAAAACTAGACTCGGCGGCGGAATAGAACGAAATGAGGTTTTTGGTATTAGAGTTGAGAGCAGCATGCCGGCTATGGCGGACGGCTGAGGCTTGTTCTAAACAGTGACGCTTGACTCCACGGGGAACTGAAGCTCTAAAAATGTCGTGTTTCACCATTCATGGCATTCATGATGGTTTGTTCGACTTGCCGAATGCCATCACATCGTTTCCTCCAGTACCCTCGGCATCTTGCACGAGCCAAGCAACCGGACGAGCCCGGAGATCGTCGGTCCTTGTCTCAGTGTGATTTTCCCAAAGGACTGGGGCAAGACAAACCCGCCAAGATAATTCCGATGGCCTTCTGATCGGGGAGTGAGGGTTGACGGGGATGGGGGACTTTTGTTATTACCTATGGTCCGACGAGAAATGAGCAGAGACTTTGGACTTTGGGGGCAGATCTACATCGCCGGGGCCGGGAGGCCGGCTCTTGAATTTTTTCCCCCTTCCTTTGGTCGCGCACAGCTTGGCCGACCACCCCCTACGTAATCGTGTTCACCAGCCAATGCGACTTTTCGCCCATGTGCCAGGGAGGGAATGCGAGGTGCAAAAAATGCGACGTGGGCTGGCGCGGCCGATATCCACAGGGCCCCATCGGCAATGTAAGTGTTAGTTTGCGATTGTTGATGTTGTTGGTTACCTGCGGGTGTGCTTGTGTGCGCGTGTGTGTGTTTTTCTACGATTTTTGTTGTTATTCGTCGTTCGGTACCGTCTCATCCGGGTCTTTTCCTTTAAATTGGCCTCGTAGGTTTTTTTATGCTGGAGGGCGAAGGGTTCCGCGTATTTTTGCATGGATGTTGATGCCATGGGCTGTGGAGGAGGAGCGTAGGTCATCTCGGGAGTGGGGACTGGGAGGAGTTTGGGTGCCTGGTACCGGAGCCCTTGGCAGTGGCACCCGTCGGGTCATGCTTGGCTGGGGAGGGCAGATCATGGCATGGGGGGTGGAGGGGGGGGAAGACGAGGACGGCACGGGCAGGCGGACCGGCGGTTTCAGAAAGTTTCTCAATCTCAGAGACGGCTCGACGGCGCCGTTGCACGCTTACCGTGGGGACTAAGGCCCGTTCAAGTTTCTTGTTTCTGAAGCCTTTTGTTTTTGAGACTTTCTCCGACGCACAGCGGGAGGCCTAAAGGCATGGAAAAGCAACGAGAAAGGAGACGGCGTGTTGCTTGGTGCTTGTCAGGCGCAGCAGGCACACCGACTTCTGGGGGAGCGGTAGAGCGCGCTCGTGGAAGGCGATGAGAACAGCAGTAGCACAACGTGGGCTGACATGTCTCGGATCCTCGCCCAAAGGAAGGTAGGCAAGCAGCCAAGCGAACGCAGGGCACACTGACTGTCTCGAGGCTCGGGGAGAGTCGAGCGAGGGATGCGGGATTTCCGGTATGGGAACAAGAGATAGTGGCTCGTGTACTGCAGAGCACAGGGGACGGCGGGATGGCATATCCAGTTTTTAAGGACTAAACGGCTTTCCCTGGAAGGCTCGGGGGAACACACTGTGTTGGCAGCGTCGACGTCAACCGCGACATGTGTCTAATGAGGGTGGCAGAGAGCACTGGCTCCTATCAAACCTTGGACAGTGCCGGGCCGAATGGTGAGATGATGATGGGCAGCTCAGGCTCCCCACGGCAGACGCCCAACCAGGCTGAAGGTGGAGGGGGGATGCGACGGCGAACGGCGCGACGACGACACACCATGGGATGCTATTTTGATGGATTGCCATGTGTTATTCCTGCCCTTTTCACTCCTGAGGCGCTGGGCGGTCGCCGATGTGCTGGCCTGCAGAAGCACAGCAGGCTTCCCGCCCTTCTCGAAGGGATCGCCTTGCAGGCGATGTGTTTATACGCTACCTCGTAGAGATAGAGACAAGAACAAGGTTACGAACCATGGTAGGTTCAAAGCGGCAGCTGACTGGACGAGACGAGACGGCGCAGAGGGAAAGGGGAAAAGGGCGCTTGTGGTGTTCAGGGCGACTACCAAGTGACTGGTTGGTGGTGGTGGTGGTGGTGGCGACGAGGAGCACGAACCAGGGGGAGGGGTGTTGAAGTTGGGGGCGGCTTGTAAGAGCTCGGGTGCTCGGGGCAAGCAAAACGCGCTCTTTTTGCCCGCGGGGGATAATGTGATTGGACGACAAGGACGAGAACCCCGAGCAAACAATTTCGTTTATTCTGTGGGATGTGCCCGGCTGGGTCATATCGCAGGCCAATCACATGGCGGCCGTACCTGACAGCATAGCGCTGGGAGGCCCCTGCCTTAGCGCGGCCTGTGCATGGCGCTGATGAAGATGGGCGCTGCCGGCGTGGTGGTGTGGGTTGTATTATTTGGGCTCGGGGGCGCGGGCTTGGAGGAGGGCAACTGCGCGAATTGTGAAGAGGGCGTCGGTCGGGCGCCCCAAGGCCGTGTTTGTGCAGACAAGATATGAATAGATGAAACCACAGGGCGGGGAGGGAGACCGGGTTGTGGTGAGGGGACGATGCTTTTGCTGCGGTTGCACTGGCATCTAGGGGACACGGCGGTGGGTTGCAAGAGCGGTGCAGCTATCGTGAGATGTTTGGTTTGCCATGAAGGACAATACGAGGCAGGGAGAGGGACAAACGGGGTACGTACACAGTAGTAAGTAGAACGAGAGTGAGAGCGACAGTGAGAGAAGGAGAGAGAGAGTGAGTGAGTGAGTGAGAGAGCACCCCAGAAACAGGCCGGGTGGTGAAACGCTGACTCGCTGGTGTGGCTTTGGATCAGATGCATTGTCGAATGACCGTTGGAGCCGTTGCCGTTGTCCGCTGTCGCACCCATTCCAGTCCCTACATTGTACCTTACATTGTACCCTACCTTACATTGTATAGAGTGCCACTATGCATGCCCATGGCATTGTCCAAAATTGTGCAGACCATGGCCCGAGCGAAGCAGATAACAACCACTTTCCATCACCCCCCGGACCGGACGACACCACCAAGGCAGAGACTGCACCGCACGGCCGCGTTTGCCCATGGCACGCACACACGCCAGTCCATTTTCTGATGTCCAGTCCCTCACGGTCCTCGTCACACTTACACTACTCCAGCGGACTGCGATGGCGACAGGGCGGCAGGGCGACAGGACGATCCTTCAAGTCGCTCCTAAGGTCCCAAATCCACATGGGCGAGTCGCAGCGCGCTTTGGTGCAGGGGTCCCCGTCCTACTGCTACCCCGGTCGTCCAAACCCTTCCCACCCGTCCAACGTTGCTTGGGGCCCTTGCCCATCGTCCAGGATGCGCCTTGACTACGTGCAACCTCCATGTCCCCGGTTCCCTTCTTTTCACTGCCCATTCCCACCTTTCCGTCCCTCTTCTTCCATCCCATCCCCATCCCATCCCGTCCGAACTGCACACTCATTGGGACTGACTGCACCATCAGAGACTGGGTCGTCTTCGCTCTCTCCCTCGCAGCTCCCAGCCAGAGTAGAGTCCACCTCGTGTGTGTGCAGCTTCATCCGCTCCTTCCCAACGACACACAACCACGACAAGTTGCTGACTTTTGCCCTTGTCCATGACTGTGAGCTGGTAATGAGATCTTGAATTTCTCACCTCACCAATCTCCTCACTTCACTCTCGTTCCGGGCCCAGCGCCGCTTTACATTCATTCATCCATATCGTACACGTACACCCACACACACGACCGGCTCACGAAACACACACACGCCTCACCTCAGTCATTCACAAGTTCGAGACCAAGGCCAACTCTTCCTTCCTCGTCACGGCACGTCCCGAGCAACACGACTCCCTGGCTGGTCCTATTTACAGCTTGTCCATTCTTTTGACGACCACCTCACGAACATACCCATTCATCTGGATCCCTTGAGCATTCCCGATCGCCAGCCTCTCCCGTGCGCGCCAGTGATCCTCCCTCGGCTTCCAGATACCCCGCCTCGACCCACGACATTGACGACGCAAAGTATCATTATCCCACCTTCATCTCCGTATCGCGACGACTGCTGGCTGGCCTAGTCGGATTGCCCCGTCTCAGTCCACCACACACCGGCTACCGCAAACATGCCTCACAACCATCATGGCCACAGGCATCTGCCTCGCAACCCGGACTTCTGGAGCGATGTTGGAGACAAGTTCAAGAACCTGAACCCCTTCGCGTCCGACGAAGACGACAGTGGAACTACCAATGGAGGTAATCTCAGAATCAGACAAGACGACGGTGACGATCGCACTACAACAAAGCTCGCTAATACGAAGAAAGCTCGATCAACTGTCATCCGCACCGTCTACCAGACCGTTACTGACGGCGCCAACGCCGCTGCTGCCAGCTCCTCATCATCCACGAAGCTCATCGTCGCAGAATCGCCCCTTCCTACGAGGACGAGGTCAACGACGTCTGTAAAGTCGGCCGAGACCACCGTTGCGAGGGCCGGCGCACCCGTCGTCAAGTCCGCCGAAGCCTCGTCCACCACCAATGCCGATTTGACTTCGTCTTTGCCCTCCGTCATTGAAGAGCCCCTCAGTGAGAGCATCCCCACTACGCTCGCCATCGCGACCGATGCCCCGACTTTCGCAAAGTCGACCAGGACCGCCGCTGCGACGGCAGACAACGCCAGCCTTGTGTCCACTCCTTCAGCGAGCGCTACGTCTGCGAGCGAAGAGTCGACGAGCACTGGTACGAGCGGCGCCGCCAAGGCCGGTATTGCTATTGGTGTTTTGGCCGGTGCCTTGGTTGTTTTCCTGCTCGTCTTTTTCCTTTTCAACCGTCGCAAGAGGCAGTTGGAGCAGCAGCGCCTGTCCGACGAGGACGAGAAACCCTTCGGTGCCGCCACCATGGGCAGGAACCCCCGAGCTCCTCGTATTAGTCTCCGACCTGTCACTCAATTCCTGCCCAATCTTAACCTCGACAAGCGCGCCAGCAAGGGGCCCAATGCCACCATGAACGCCAACCTTGCTCCGGCCGCTGCGATGGGCGCTCGTGCCCCTGGCCAGACCGCATGGGGAGAGAGATCGTTGACGAACCAAGGCGCAAACCCTGCCAACAACCCCTTCGGCGCCCAGGCTGAGAGAATCAACGGACCCATCCCTGAGGAATCAGTCACCTCACTGAGCCTCAACGAAAAGCCCCTGCCTGCCGTCGCAGATGCCGCTCCCGTAACTGCGAATGCGCCAGCAACTGCCGGTGCTGATGGCGCAGCCAACGGCATTGCCATTACCACTGGCGCTGTCGCGGCGGCTGGAGCTGCTTCTCTCGCAGTTGGAGGAGCCTTGACGCGTAAGGCGTCCACCCGTAAGGATGGTCCCAAGGCGCTCGACCTTACTCTGCCTCCCCCTCCCGCGCCCTTGACTCCCGTTCCTGCCTCTCCTGCCGGTACGACGTTCAGCGCCGATACCGCCGGCCCTGGTCACCAGTCCACTGGTTCCACCGGCTCTGCTGCCATTGCCGCTGCCGGTGGGCCCGCCAACACGACTGTTCACCGCGTGCAACTCGACTTCAAGCCTACCCTCGAGGACGAACTGGAACTTAGAGCTGGTCAGCTTGTGCGCCTCCTCCACGAGTACGACGACGGCTGGGTAAGTCATGTGGTGTCCAACTCGATGACTCTCGTGCTAACATTCTACTAGGCGCTCTGCATCCGCTTGGATAGGTCCCAACAGGGTGTGGTACCTCGCACCTGCTTGTCCGCTCGCCCTGTCAAGCCTAGACCTCCTCAGAACCAAGGGCCTCCTCGTGGTCCCCCCATGGGCCCCGGTGCCCAACGCGGCCCCGGTCCTAACTTCCCTCCTGGTCAACGCCCCATGACTCCCCAAGGCGGCCCCCACGGTGGTCCTCACGGTGGCCCACCTTACCCTCGTCCCGAGTCACCTGCTCGCTCCATGGGACCTGGACCTCGACCCGCTTCGCCGGCCGGTAGTGGCCCCATGGGACCCGGAGGCCGATCTCAGTCTCCCGGCCCCCGTTACCAAGGGCCTCCGGGACAGAGGCCGCAGAGCCCTGGCGGAATGGGACACAAGCAGGGACCCCAGGGCCCCACCAGAATTCCCCAGCCGAGTCGAATGAACCCCGGCGGCCCCATGCCTCAGAGTCGTCCAGGTCCGCCAGTGGGACCTGTCGGCCGCAAGCCTGTTCCTGGACAGGCCGTGTAAATTGTACCAAGACGGCTGATATACACTGATTCCCTGCGTATATAATGTCTTTTGGCACAAAAGACTGGGGATTCATCTTTCACGTTTGGCGATAGACCAAGGTCTGCGATGCATTCTGGACAGTACGGGCAAGGCGTTTCTGCGAACAACCAAAAAAGAATCCCGGGGGCTTGTTTTTCCCCACAACTGGACTCTTATGATGAATCCGACAATAGGGGTGAGAACAACGATGCGGTTTTGTTTTTCATCTTTTACCTTTCAAGTCACTCATTCACGACACAACTTTTGATACACCCTTTGCGGCATGGCCTCGACCAACCCTGCAATTTCTTTTCTTTTACGTTTCTCCACACTCGCTCAAAACTCGTTTCTGCGATTCAATTCATATACCTTGCCCGACTCGGTCCGGCCGGCGCAACGTCTTGCACCGGCGACGAGCATGGGACTGGAAGCGCCTTAGTGCTTAATGTATATTGCTCACTCTTGTTGTTGATTTCGGCTCTTCTCGTTCTTGTTTTTTTTCTTGCAGCTCTGGTGGCTGGGTGGTCGTCGCAAACGTTGGCGACTAGTAGGGCGGAATGATGCGTGTTACGTTGATTCTTTTGGATGCCTTGAAAGGAGAGGCATAAAGACGACGGGCAAGATGGGAAGATGATTCGGGTGGATGAACTGGGAGAGGAGACGCTTCTTCTCCCGAGGATGACTGGGACGCTAGAGCTGCTTGTGTCGAGCAAGCTAGATAGACAATGAGATGCCCATACCTGAATAAGCTTCGTCCCGCTGCGTTTGTGCTTTTGCAGTTTTTCAAGCTTCACCTCCTCTTTCTGAAAGATATAGATCCACAAGACTGCAACCGGTAACATCGTCCGGATTCAAGGAAGCTCATTTTGTGAGGGATGAGCCTAGTAACCCGGGTCTCTTCGGCCGGCCAAACACCGTCTCCCAGGCCCTGGGCATGCAACGTTGGTTCATTTCAAAATGGTCGCTATACAACGGGCTGACACGATGGCCCCCTCACATCTCACGAAGATTTATCGAGTACGGCATTCACACCAAAACCCTGGAAGAGAGCTGCCATGCCGAGGATCCATCCGGGGCTTCGGTATCTTCCCAGCCAGCTACCGGCGTCTGCCAGCTTGTTGCATCCTCTGAGTGTACGGGGCCGACTGCCGGCGAGGATAGACCAGACCACAAGCATCACATTTCCGGAGCCTGCCTGGGGGTTGTTGTTGTTGCATGGAATACCGCACTCGCTGATGGTCTCGGACTGGTACCCAAGGAGACGGTGTAGGCTCCGAGCGCAGTTTGGGGCCTCGGTCGTGGCACAATGGTCAATAAGGCCCCGGGAATAAGATGTCGTCTCAGACCAATTGTTTGCTCTATGGTCTGGCCGAATTAGAGAGAGAGAGAAGAGAAAAGAAAACAAGCCCCATCTTGCTCGCTTTTCACTGTCCTGCCGACCTATCGTTAGTACCAACTCCTGGAAGGGCTGGTGGTCCTCCCGCGTGCATAGTGCGCTGACACACGGGTGGCCCTGCCTTCTTGGCCCAATGTCATTAATCCTGGGTAGGGAGCGCTTGTGCCACGAGCCAAGACGTTAGGGATGCTCTGTCAACAAACGTCACGATGTGTCGGGCGGCTATTTGATGGAAATATTAGGAAGACTGTTTCCAGGAGCATTGTCGTCCTGAAGAGCATCGCTAGGGATGAACGGGTAAGATAGCGGCGTGTTGCTGGTATTGGAGCAGATATCCAAGGGCCTGGAATCTCAAAAAAGAGGCACATCGCAGGGGCTTCGGCGACAGGACTATCGATATCCTGGAGGTATGGAATCATGCTCTTTTCGCCAGAATTGAAGGCCCCATTCATTGCACATGGCAATGAGGTTCCCGGACGATGGTCACATTCCCTCACGGGAGAAAAGTGCCACGTCAACTAAAGTAATGCATCGTGTGAAGTGCCCACCTCTGCCTTGTTCATAGGCAAAGTAATAGAGGCACCTCTTTGCATGCAGTTCAACTAGACCGTTTCCCAGATACGTTGCAAGGTTGACGGCGCAGAATGCCAAACCGATAAGGCGCCACTGGAAGGGCTTGCATGTCTTGGTAGGTGGTTTACATGAAATTCGACTCTGAGATGCTATGCGACAAATGCCGTAGGTTGCGAGAGTGAGTGACGATGGTTTCAACCGTAGCCTCGACCTTGCATGACAAATACAACATGTTCCCGAGGGGTATGCGCAGACAGCCTACGTCGTTCAAGAGCTTCGACGTAGCACACCTGCCGACGCCTTGCTTAGTAGAGGGCGAATAGCACAGAGTGGCGTCAGCTGAAGTTGCGCATTTGTGCTGTTGTGTCTGCTTGGCCTCAAAGTCAGCAATATGCTTGTGGTATAGAACCCGAACATCAACATCGCGTCGATTTCTGCCTGCAAAAGGAAATTCGCCTGGTTCTTCTTTTCCAGAAGTTCATTGGTGGGCTGGGCATCCATTCAGTTGATCAGAAATGGTAAAAAAGGGTTTGTTCTACAAGGAGCTTCGGCTTTCGTCATTGCAGTCCGCACATGAGAACGTCTCCGCGATTCCAACATGCCGCCTTGTAACCCTCGAGTGTTGCCCACTGGGTGTCTCACAATTTTCGTCTGCCAAAAATACAACGTTCATGGAAGGGCTGCCATGACTGTGATCAGACTTCATAAAGGTGCGTGGCAAACCAGATATACGGCAGCTCCCGAAGTGTCTGTTGGTCGCAATTACCGCTTCCACGCGGCGCTCAATTCGTTGGGTACCATATATACATTGTACAATTTTTCGACCGCCCGAGTCGTTTATGAGTTCTGGATCGCCTCCGCCTGCGTCGTATCCTTGGCCTTCCTCGCGGCCTGTTCTCTGTCGTACTCGATCAATTGCTTCGACCAGCTGTGCCCCGAAATTAGCCAATATGCTCGTCATAAAACAGTCGCGCAGCGCAAACGTACTATCTGCTGGGGAAGAATGAGCCCTCCCGAGGCATCACGTAGCGCACCTCCTTCTCGGCGCTGATCTTCCAAATGACGGCGACAACGCCGGCCATGACGGTGCCGATGACAAACGTGTTCCTCTTCCAGTTCGCTGGCTGGGCATACCAACCACCGGCCGGCGACCAGACGTGCTTGGGGTAACTTTATCGCGGGAGACGTGGGTTAGAGGAGCTACTCGAGTGATCGTGGTGGTTTGCGTCGGGGGATGCGCAAGGGTAGAACTTACGGAACCTTAGGACCGCCTCCCTGCACCAGAGTTAGCAATTGGCCATGGATCTTCAATAATGAAACGGCTTACCATTTTGACTGTAATCTCAATATGAGGATCTAGATGATGTGGTGATGGCAATCGCTTTCCCGCCTCGACAAGACTGGAGCTTTTGCAGCGTCTCGACGTCGTGAATCTGGAGGTGCCCATTCCTCAAGAGTGGAGCCGGAACCGCCCGGAGCCCCGGAAGGCGAATATTCCGCGCTCTCTCTGGCTCGTGCACGTCCCCCCTAGCGTCCTACTGGAGCTCACACGACTCGAATGGTTCGGCTCCAGAAACTTTTTCGTGACGGGAGACCGGCGCTGAGAAGGGACGTGGACTTTTCCTTTGCGATCAACCTAGCGAACTCCATTGCTCGGCCGCCACCACCACTCTGTACAACACCAATTGATCTCGTGCATTATTTTCCCGCTCCTTTTACCCGGTCATACCGAAATCGCCCTTCGAACAGCCTCCCCGATGAAGAGGTTAAGGATATCAAGATGCACCGGGCAGCTGCTCAACGCCCAAGGCAGGACACACGCCTCGACGTGCCTGACGCCCATTTCCTTTAGAACACAGCAATTCGCCCACAACAACCCGGTACGGACACTATCAAGCTCCTCTCCCTCAGCGGCGGCAGCAGTAGAAGCCGACAGCTTCCTCGAGCTCGACCAAACCACGACGACAGCCTCGAAACACCTCCCGTCCCCTCCCCCCGAGAAGGCCCTGAGCTCAGCTAAGCTCGCCGCCCTCCACGCCCGCCTCTCCCTCCCCGAGAAGCTGCCCCTCCAGACACTCGCGCGCTGCCTAGTCGACCCCTCGGCCGACCCGAGCCCCAACTTCAACAACGCCAACCTCGCCGTCGTCGGTGGCTCCCTCGTCAGCTACCATGTCTCCGAGTGGCTCATCGCCCACTACCCGCGCCTGCCCATGGCCATCCTCTACGAGGCCATGCGTGCCTACGCCGGCTCCGACTCCCTGTACCGCGTGGCGAGCCAATGGGGTGTTGACAGCGCCGCCGCTCCGGGAGAGGAGGTCGACCCGGGCCTGCTGCAGTGGTCCCAGGACCCGGCCGCTGGCGTCGTTCACGGCCGCTGGGGTTATGTCCGTAAGGAGCACCGTCACCTCGACAAGTTCAAGTGGCGCCGCTCCGTTTCGTCCAGAGTCATCCTCGACGACGAGTTCGGTGACACCCTCCACAACCCGGAGCAGAACCCGCTCGAGCCCGCCGCAGACCCGCAGGACCCGGCCGTTATTAGGGAGCAGTACATGAAGCTGCGTAACAACGCGTACGCCGCCTTCGTCCGCGCCACCACGGGAGCCGTGTACGCACACTCGGGCCGCGACGCCGTGCGCTCCTTCATCGACGCCCACATCCTCAGCCGCAAGATCGACCTCGAGAAGCTCTTCAGCTTCAAGCTGCCCACCCGCGAGCTGGCGATGCTCTGCGCCCGCGAGGGCTTCGAGGCCCCCGTTGCTCGCCTCGAGAGCGAGACGGGTCGTCTCAGCAGGACGCCCGTGTACGTTGTTGGTATTTACAGCGGCGGGGACAAGCTCGGCGAGGGTACTGGCGCCAGCCTCGACTTCGCGCGCCTGCAGGCATCCATGAACGCTCTCAAGGCGTGGTACCTGTACAGCCCCGGCGCCAAGGTGCGGGTGCCGAGCGACATGCTCGTCGAGGGCGCCAAGCCGTGGCAGCCTGTGCACATCGACATGGGAGAGATCGTCTAAAGGACAGATGAGGTGAGAGGGGGAGGAGAGGGAGGGGGAGGGGGAGAAAACTCCATCAACTGTAATTCATCCATGGGAGGAGGAAGCGAAGCGAGATGAAGCAAAGACAGGATGTTGTTGAACCGCCGGGGGGACAACAGGCGATCCCGGACAACCAATGCCGTTTGGCAGTGTACATTTTTGAAACAAGGACATGTAGAAGGTTTACGGGCATGTCTCTGTAAGATGAATAGATCTGTAAAAACAATGACACACTCCTCGATACGGGGCGATTTTTTTCTGAAACTTATGCGGGCGGGCTCTTTCACAGCCAGCCGTGCCCTCGGTAGGCTAGGGTGGTGAATCTTCTTCTTTTTGCTACTTGTGAAGTCTAATTCGTGCTATGAGAGAGTGGCGGTGCTCGGTACATCGATAGAATGGCTATCAAGGGGTGGGAGGGTTAAAGGAGGAAGAAGAAAATTTAAGGGGCCTAACAAAAGTGTCAAACGGATTGTATTATTATGTACACGTATATGTACGCCTCGCTGCAGAAAATTCCTTCGCCTTCCCGGGTATATTCCAATCTACAAACTCCCAAATCACGACAAATCAGCTAAACTGATCGCCCTCTCCCAGCTTGTGGGCCAAACCCCGCCTCATCAGCCTCCTGTACCTGTCCTTGCGCGATCTCTCCTCTCGGTCCAGCCTGAGTTTCTTCTTGCGCTCGTACACGGCCCGCACAGTCCCGCGGATCTGCTCCCGCCCCTCGGCGTAGTTGGCTCGCGCCAACGCGGCGACGTCGTCGATCTGACTCGGGCTGTAGACGAAGTTCCACGTGCTCAGGAAATCGGTGGTCCCCGGGTTGACGCCGGGGACCTTGGGGTTGGCGAGGTAGGGCAGGTAGATGATGGCGATGCCGGCGTCCGGCTCCATGAGCTGCCACGAGTTGGCCTCGGTAATGGCCTTGGAGGGGGGAGGGGTGTCCGAGGCGCGCTCCTGCGTCGTGCCGACCCACACGGTGCAGTAGCCCAGCTCACCCGCCTCCTCATCGCCCGGGGTGAATTTGGCCGCCTGGCCGCTCTTTGTTTCCTCGTCTGGCTTGTGATGGCCCTCCTCGGCCCGGTGCTCGCGCTGGTGTTCTTTCGCCTCGCGGAGCTTCTTGTCCGTCTCCTGTGTGGATGCGGCCTCAGCCTCCTGGAGCTCGTCGCGGACCTGCTTGGAGGACTCGCCGGCCTTGGGCCAGCCGACGCCTACAGGCCAGCCCTTAATGCCGCGCTGGCGGGCGTAGCCGTCGGCGACGGCGAGCCAGTTGTCGGTTTTGATGTCTGCCGAGGCGTCGAAGGCGACGACGACATCAACGTTCCGGCCAGGGCGAAGGAGCGGGTAGATGGGGAGGTTGTTGGACATGCCGGCGTCCATGAGCTGGATGTACTCCGTGCTGTAGGTGCTCTTAGGGGCCGTCTTGGGTAACTTGTCCTCCATACCGTACGCGAAGTTGGCTACCGTGCCGGGGTCGATGGGATGGACCTTGCTGAGGTCGTCATTGTAGCCAAAGATCATGCCGTCCAAGGCGGCAAACCCGGCCAGACTCTGGACGAGGGGCCTGATCTCGTTGTAGTAGTGACTGAGGGTCGCGCAGAACGCGCTTCCGAACACGCCCATGAGGAAAGGCACGCGGGTCTCGGGGAGGTGAAACCCTTCTTCAGGGGGCACGTCAACGCCATTGTTAAACCGCCGTCCCATGGCCCAGGTGGGAATACCAGCGGAGAACTCCTCGCAAAAGAACTCGTACGGCGTGATCTCGAACCACTGGAACCAGGCCTCTCTTTTGGCAACCTCTTTGGCAACTTCTGATGTAGGAGGAATGCCTGCAGTCCCGTCGACTTCGACCTCAGGGATCACATGGCGGACAGCCGTGTAGATGGGGAGCGGGTTCTGGCCATACTTGACGTATTCTCGTTGGTTGGATAGCTTGAAGTCCTGCTCGCTCACTTCGAGGTCTCCTTTTGGGACCAGAAACCTTGCCGCCAGCAGCAGTCCATAGACGTCAACCAGTCCAAAGGCGGCACCCGGGTCTCCCTTGAGCTTCTCGACAAGACCACTGAGGAGATACTTGCTCGTTGGTGCAGACAGCAGAGTTTGGAAAGCCTCGGGCGGGTAGGCAATGTGAACCCCCGCGCGAGCCTTTAGATGTTGTAAGACGCGGTTAAGATTACCACCGGAGATGGTCGAGTGGTAAAGTATCTGCAACCAACACGAGCCGCTCACGCCGGAGGTGTAGGTGAGGCAGTCGAACAGGCCGTCCTCGTCGGCGGCAAGCATGGAGCCGGTGCCAGCAACGAGGGCCCTCAAGCCGCCTCCGGAGCCGCACATGGCGATGGTCGGTACATCATCAGGGTGGACGTCCTTTTCATCAATGCCGAGATACTTGGCCAAGGCCATGGTAGTGACTCTCTTTCTCCTCGCCAAGAACTCTTTCTCGTCTTCGCAAAGATCGTTGGATACCCTCACCTTGGCGGCATACTGCACCTCAGGGTTGATAAAGTGATCATGGGCCTCTCGCCATATCTCATCGGCCAGGGATCCAGGTGCCATGGATAACTTGTTCTATTAGCGCGTCGAAACAACTCATGCGAGAGCTGAAGAGAACTCACCTCCCTCTGGAGTTTCCGGATGTACCCAGGAACTAGCCTGGACCATTCTGGCAGGATGAAGCCGACGATCTTGTCGGCAGTCCATTCGATGTCGGTAGCATTGGATAAGGTCTCAAACTTGAGAGCAAAATTGTACCATGCCGACTCGTTGGAGCCGGCGCCTCCGGTCTGGGCCGTCGGCCTACGGACCCCGTTCTTTCTGTCCTGCTCGGCGAGCGATAATTGGTGGAATTCTTCAGATGGATAGAGCCACCAGATGAACAGCCCGCCAACGACTATCGCGACGGGAATTGACGTCCTCTTCGGCGGGACTTTCTCGCTGGCAGTAAAGAAGCTGTGCTGCGACTGGCGAGACAGCGTGGGCCTCCTGTGAACGAGGAGCCCGTGGGCCCTGATACGGCCAACGGTGACGCTGTGAATGCTTCTTGCACTCCGGCGCATCGCGTCGCGGGAATACACCGCAAAGGATCTCATCTTGGCGATCTGATGAGGCTGGAGACGAGGGACATGACTGGCTGGGCGAGGCAGATTTGGTGTTGTTGGCGTTGCTGATCAGCGGTGATTGGCGTGGGGGGTGGTGGTGGCTGCTATCCCAGAGTTTACGGTTCCGGCGATGCCGTCTTCTTCATCGTAGGTTCTCTTCAATGTCTGATGATGAGTGAAAAATGAGTCCAAGAGGGCCAGGGCAGCTTAGAAAAGCGCCAGAGCCGTATGAGCGCAAAAGCGAGGCGCAAGGCAGTGAAGTGAGCTAGCTCGCTCAACAACTCTCTGCTAACCCTGGTCTGCCCGTTGACATCATTGAGGCATGATCTGGATTGGTGGATCAGAAGCAAGGACAAGCCAGGGGGCGAAGGGGCGGACCTTCATCAGACGAGTTAAGATGCGACCTGTGCTTCCTGCGAAATTAGGCGGAAACCAAAGTCTTTCACTACGTCAACAGCTTATCCACTCTCCGTTGAGAATGCTCCGGGCAGGTTCATTCGCCAATTGAAATATGGATCCAAGCACCGGTCGTGGCTACCTTGTGGCGCCAGTATTTCCATCCCCCCGGCCTCTGCCGCCTGCACGCTTGTCAATTCGCCCATGTGATAATGACGAGTCTGAAATGTCACGGTCACCTTTCAAGTTGTCCGAGTCTAGAACCGCACAGGCTCCTCAGAACACCTCATAACCTAATCATCGGGAGGATCCAGCGGGTCAGCTCCTGCCAACTCACATCCGGGGTAACTGGATTGCCTCCACAGGAAAGAAAGTGCCTGCTCCTTCCAGCAACTTGGATTGCTTAGGTTTCGCCACTATCTTTGAGAGGCTCACCACGTCGGCAGCTGGGCAGTCTCTCGAAACCAAGTGGTTCACCTAAGCTCGTCGCCGAGGAACACGCCAGCTCAGGAATGTGCAGATTTTGCCGTTGCGAATTTTCTCATACAGCCGTTATCGCCTAACACAGGTCCAATTCCACACATAAAGATATGCAATTCACACACCGTACCCTGGGAATTTTCTGTAGAGACGGCGACTTTCTGAAAGCCAGTCACCACAACCAGGTCACCCGTTCAAAAATCCTTCAATCATTTAAATAAAAATTGGCCCGTTGGATTTTAATTGAGCGACTCGGTATACCCTACCTTCCTATCAAGCAAATGCTTGAAAGTAACTCGTCCAAGTTGATTCACGTGTTTTGGTCTGTATCTATCTCTGTTGCACACGCGCGCACGCACACACAGCCATTTGGATTCCCAAGTGTCGAATACCTAGGATTGAAGTAACAACAACAAAAACAAATTTCACCGTTTCGCCCACGACGAGTCAAGGGATTGGCTAGCTCCCAAGGTCTCCTGCCAACCATATTTGTCTCACTTACCTTCGCGGCTCTTTGAGCAGCCAGGTGCCAGTCTAAACAGGCGCCGCTCCAAGATTGAATCGAGCCGGAGTCAAGGACTTGCGTAAGACTCAATAATGTGCATAAGGATTGTGCAAGCAAATGCGTGGCCCACTGCTGTGACTTCATCAGAGGCTAAGGTGCCCCGAGGCAAGTGGTGCCTCATCAACCACATCCAACGACACTTGCAAGTTCCGGTTAAGAATTGGCTTCTGCTATCTGCCAATCTTCCTGGTTTCCTAAAAAAAGACATTTTATCCCTATTCTCAACTATTCGCTTGTGGATTTGGCCCCGTGTCTTGCGCTGGCAGTCTTGTGCGCGGCCATGAACCCTCGGCGCTGGACTCCCTTCGGGGGCCGTTTCCGTTTCTCCGGGGGCAAGTAGAAGACAGGTGCTTCCGCATTATCGTCTTGCTGAGGTAGACAAGCTGCCCCCTCTTCTTGCCCTCTTCTTTCAGTTTCTCCCGTGGCGTTGTTTTCTTGGTCCGCCAATAATAGCAGAGACTACCCAGTGAGTATTTTTGGTTCGTTTTCTTTGTGTCCAACTCGCGTCCTCAACATGGGAACCCTTTGTATGAAATACATACTGTCACAAAACGATACTTCGTCCAAAAATGGCGGTTCAGTCTATCCCGGAAAGATCAAAGTAGCATCGTTTGGCATCGTCTGAAATCACCTTCAGATCTAGCTAACAGACAACATCAGGTCGTTGTTTTTGTCCATGAGCAAGGGCTTATACTATTTGTGGCTCGGCGGTGATAATCTCGTCATGAATATGTGGGGTAGGGGACACCATACTGAGCGAAGACTGGTAGTAGCAGCGGGAGTCTACACGCTTTAGTAGAAGGTGTAGTTATTTGCTACGAGAGTTGGCATGTCAAGAAGCGTATGGCCAAGTGAAACAAATACGCTCCACAAATGTAGGTCAGAGTTATGAGTTCATATGGCACATAACCAAGCACCGAACGATGCACCAAGTACTACATGACGAACGGTTTGAAAGCCCATGATGCGATCAGCTGCCCATAGCGGGCTCTTACTTTCCTGGTCTCGGGGATTCACGACTTCACACTCAACACGGGGTAGCCTCTAAACTGGCCCGGATTACCATGTAAACGCCACAGAAGTCCAACGGCCCGAGTACTACAAGACTTTGACGCAATATTTCGAGCTTGTATAACGGCATCGTCTTCCATGCGATCATGATGTTGACCCGGCGAGACGATGGACCAAAACAATAACTTGCCTGTTCATATTGTAGGCAAAAACGACGTCGCAGCCGTCTGACAAGGTCGTCCTTGTCAGTGGCTCAGACACATCACCAATACCTACAACCCCAGGTTGGGAGCTTGGACAAGTTCAATGCGCGGCAGTTCATGCACTCCCAAGCTTACAAAAAGGGTGAGCACTCGAAAATGGGGGCTCGAGCCGCCTCCTAGCGTTGGAAACTGGCGTCAATGTCGTAATATGCACCGACGACCTTATCTTGCAGCTGAGGGCAAGCTGCATCGAGCCCGTGCAAGGGGGGGATGAGCCGCATAGTGGGCCCGCGTACCGTTCAGTTGAACGACGGCGAGGCCGTTGAAGGCGTGGATGTCATTATTGTACCCATCGGACATCGGCCAAACTGCTCCTTTGTCTGCGGAGCTTTCCCACGCTGTCACCGATCCGAAAGCCCCACTTCTTCCGGACTTGTGCCAAGATATCATTCCGGCAGACTGCCCCGAACTTGCTTGCTTGCACAAGCTACTGCGCCATAAACGACAGTGCCGCGTCGTACTGAGAACTCCACACCCGTTGCTATCTCACAGGTGTGGGCTGGCAAGTCCAATCCACCACCTGGATTGCGGGCGGGGGGATGGCAATTCTGGTAGCAAGACCGAACTTTCTATCGGCTGGTAGCGTGGGGGCACCTTCGCTGGATACATACATACAAATGTATCGCCTATCTGAAACTGGCAAAAGAGCTTTTCGGCCATGGTTGAATGATGTTATTATTTAGGCCGGCGGGAGCAGAGACAATATGTCCTCGACAGAGGGAAAAAGAGCAAGGCAGTTTGATAGAGATAGATTGATGGGTGGCTTGCTTTGACAAAATGAAGCGGCAGGCTCACTGGTGTTTGCGAGCGTACGAGAACCCACAACGTTGGCTATTTTTGTTTTTTGTTTGTTTATGCCTTGTCTGTTACCACAAGACCTGCACCAATCCGATCAGCGCCTTGTCGGACGGACGTGAGATATTTGGGCAAGACAGTAAGACCTGAGACACGGAAGGGCTGGCTGCCAGACCTGCGGCAGGTTTTCTTATCTTAACGGGCAATTAGTGTCCGTGTGATGCTGTACCGGTATTTTTTTCAGTCATTCGACTGGCAAGACTGGCGAGTGACTTGGCAGGTTGGGCTGAGGCCGGATTGCAAGGCCTCGATGAAGCAACCAGTAAGGTCTCGTCGGGCGGGATCCGCTCCCCCAATAACACGCCATCTGCAGGATTCGGCGTACATTCCAGTTGAACAGAACAGGGCAAGTTGATTCTCCAGCACCACCTCGTACCTGCAAGTGTCGACAACGGCCCCTCCCCTTCGTATGGGCAGCTTTACGGGAGGCGCGATGATGTGGATGGCTGGCAGTGGCCGCGGGTGGATGCACTGAAGACCCGGGACGGTCGCGGATGCATTTAGCGGCGGGGGCCAGATTTCGGCAGCTGGAGGGTTCTGGGCGGTTTTCTTCGGGGCAAGTGGCTGGCAAGTCCCGAAGCCTAAGCCCGGAGGGAAACGAGGGTGAGAGGAAACCGAGCGAGGAGACGGTCAGGTGTGGCCCCCCCCGATCCAGGGACCACACTCTCCTGCAGGCACACGGGGGGTTGGCTGCAGGTAAGAGTAGCCAAGGATACGAAGGGGTGTGTGAAGCTTGCAGCATATCAGAGGAGACGAGGGAGCTGGGGTGCGGCTGGAGACCAGTTGCCAGTGTCAGGACATGACCCTGACGTCGGAGCCAACTTTTTCCCGTTCCTGTCTTTGGGGTCGGCCCCGTCCCTTTCAGGTCAGGTTGATGGGTGCCTGAGGCGAGAGTTAATCTGCGCAAGGAACGGCAGGCAGGACAGGGGTCGGGATAGAAGTGACTTGTGTCCATTTCCCGTGTCTCCATTCCACCTCAGTCCACCTCACACTCACTTCGGTACTATACACTAGTACATGGCATAGTATCCACGGTGGCCCATGCTGGGGCCGTGCTGGTTCCCTGGTGGGTTTGGTGCAGCTGACACAGGTTCTGGCTCTCTTTCTTCATCTCATGGATCACGGGTGAGACGTGGAAATTGAAGGTCGGATTGATGCCTCCCCGACCCTCAATGCACCCAAGAGTTCACGACCATCAACCAGCCCGACCCGAGCTCAGACGCCAGCATGCAAGCCGCTCTGTCACCGGTGTCGGGCACCCGCGGGTGAGGGCCGCATCTGTTTAAGTACGGCAGAATTAAGCAATATTACATTGCTGCCAGTCTCATCTTCGTCCCGTGTCTGAATGCTCAAGAGATTGAATACCGGTACGTAACTCTGGAGCTTGCTCGCCTTGCAGACAGTGCATAGCACCTTGACGCGCACGGGGAACGGGCAGGAAAAGCAGCCCTGGAAAGCCTAACTCGTTTCACTGTCACGGGTCACCTGTCATCGTCGCAGGAGATCACGGACTCTTCTTGTTGTTTTTTTCTTCTTCCTCTTCATTCTCCTAGGTCCCTGAAAGGGAGGCGAGAAATTCGGTTTGGGGGCCTCAACCTACATGGGATTAATTGTAGAGAGCATCCGTACATAATAGGCGGGCAGCTCAAACGCCCCAGATTGTTTCTCCCGGTGTCCCCTTCCCCTCCCATTGCCGGCAAACTGCTGGCACTTTACGGATACTTTGCTTTTGGGTGGAGCAGATGCCAGGTGGAAAAGCATCGTGGCTCGCCCAAGCGTCAGGCATGAATAAGGGGTCCCCCATCCCGCAGCTTGGAGAGGGCGTTTGGTTCGGTTTGGTTTGGTCAGAGGTCTGTCCGTACGGTGGCAGCAGCTGGACAGCGGCTTCACCCATCCGTCCTCACACAGCCGCCGCCGTGCGCGCTGGTGCAAGCAAGCCTGGCTAATCTGGCCCAACCGAGATGCAAATCTCCCCAGTCTTCAAGAAAATCCAACGTCTTGTCCGTCTCCAATCTCCAGGACCTCCTTTTGGCGGTGTTTTTTTTTCTTCTGATGCTTCATTACGACCATCACTGGACGGCCAATCAAATACCGCCGTTGAGCATGGCCCCGGTCTCTAATTCGCCTTTCTCCATCCGTAATCCCTGCTATTGACCCACATGTCCCAGGCTAGCCCGGCCAGGCCTAGTGCAGCTCAACCCCCTTTTGCTCATGGTGCACACAGCAAGGGGACAGCAACGTTCCTGTCGGCGGCCACGCAGCAGCCAGCAGACCGGGCCCAACACCAAATCACCACAGCACAGCACATGCTGGTCCCTGTACCCTCCGTGCCGAAGCAGCAACAATCATCGCCCAGCCCAGTCCAGTGCCAGGCCCTTCCGTCCCTTCCCAGCGTGCATGCTAATTAGTGCAGACAAGGTACAGCGAGGTGCAGCCAAGGGAAGGGAGCAAGCAAAGCACAGTCGTCGAGAAACGGGGTCGCACAGCCAAATCTTTCCTCTCCCCGTCGCACCCTAAATTTCCCCTTCCACCTAAAACGTACGTTCGGCGAGAACCTACCTTACCTCACCTACCTCTCCCTCGCAACCACCACACACTCTCTCCCTTGAGGTTGTGAATCTTCTCTTCACCCCCCATCATCTATACTGCCTCGAGCATTTCCAGCATCACTTCTTCGGAACCCAGAGGTCCCAATTGTCTGTCGCAGACCATCCTCTCCACCTCCTCCCTTTCTCTCGTTCGTTACCCACCTGCGACGCTCCTTGACACGCGACTGCTTTGTAGACGTCCAGGTACGTATGTGTTTGCCGTTTGTTCTATCTCTGCGCATTTCTCCTGCCATGGACGACGACCCAGTCGAAAACAAACTTGATGCAGGCACATTGTGCCTCGACCCTTCAGTCCGTCGTCCATCTGGCTTGATCTTGCCACCGCGCACTCGGCCCCGTACATCATCACCACCTCCGCTGTCCACCTTCCTCCCTTCCCCGTCCACATTACCTCCCTACCCGGGCTCTGCCTCCCCAACACCGCTACGCATACCACGGCATAACTAACTCCGTCTCCGACTTCTTTAGATCCTTCCTTCAAATCAATTTCTCCTTCAAGATAACTGCTTCCGCGATATTCGATATGGGTAAGCTGCTTCCCCCGTTCCCGCACATCATGAGACCATGGCAAGGCAAGGCAAGAGGAGTCCGGTGCTATCATCGACAAGCAATGGCCGTCTGGGGCGTTATATCATTGCAGCCGTTCTCGTCTCGATCCGGATCAAGGAATCCTCTCCACGACATCACCGCATCTCTCGTTACTCGCCCACATTCGTTCAACCAATCTACCGTTTCTTGGGTTCTCCTTTTTTGGTCCTTTATTAGTAGACCAGAGATATTGCCCTACACCGCCCAGATCGACACGAACAGCATTCACAATGCCCCTCAAATTGGCTGAGAGGGTCAAGGCTCGCACAAAGAGCGTCCACTTCGACACCTCCACCGCCCCAGATACCTCCAAGAGGTACAGCAGCCTGCCGACAAAACCCGACTATGACCCGGGCAAAGACAAGGAGAACATGAAGCATGCCTCGGAAGCCTCGTTCGACTCGAATGCAACCGTTCGTCGCTACAAGAGCATGCTTGACGTTGATGACGCGCCCAAGATTGAGCCCAATGAACCCATTGCGTACGAGGATCTTTATCAGCACCCCCTGAACAACGGTCAATCCAGCAAACAATCTCAATCGAAACCCAGCCAGGACCCTGAACTTGCCAAGCCGAAGGACCAAAGCCAGGTGGACGAACGTGATTCATCTAGTCGTCCACAGGGTCAGAGAAGCTCCTCTCGCCTTTGCCTAGCCATACATGCCACATTATTTTTTCTTAGAGGGAGCATGATTGCTGACGTGATTGCATCAACAGCCTCCGAAGGTTCCCCTGCTACCTCCCCGGCGCCCTCGAGGGCGCCCGCCTCGCCCCCCGCCGAAGAGCCCCTCTCCGACTCCTTCCAAGCTGGCGCCCCCCCCCTGACTCCTTCTAATGACCTCAGGAACATTGTCCGTCGCAAGTTGACGGGCTATGTCGGCTTTGCCAACCTGCCCAACCAATGGCACCGCAAGAGTGTCCGCAAGGGCTTCAACTTCAACGTGATGGTGGTTGGTAAGTCTCGGATTGCCTATTGAGGGTGTTGGTAACAATGTTGAACGATTACTGACCATATCGACGTACAGGTGAGTCTGGACTTGGAAAGTCGACCCTCGTCAACACTCTCTTCAACACCTCCCTGTACCCCCCCAAGGAGCGCAACGGCCCTAGCCTCGACATCATCCCGAAGACTGTCACCATTCAGTCTATCAGCGCCGACATTGAGGAGGCTGGCGTCCGTCTGCGCCTGACGGTCGTTGACACTCCTGGCTTTGGTGACTTCGTCAACAACGACGAGTCCTGGCGCCCGATCGTCGACAACATTGAGCAGCGTTACGACGCTTACCTTGATGCCGAGAACAAGGTCAACCGCATGAACATTGTCGACAACCGTATCCATGCTTGCGTCTTCTTCATCCAGCCCACCGGCCACTCTCTGAAGCCCCTTGACATTGAGGTCATGCGCCGCCTGCACACCAAGGTCAACCTGATCCCCGTCATTGCCAAGGCTGACACCCTCACTGATGAGGAGATTGCGAACTTCAAGTCCAGAGTACGTGAACCCCAACAATATCCTTCTCCCAACAGCTGCAAATGCTGACATGCTTCTAGATTCTCTCCGACATCAAGTACCATGGTATCCAGATCTTTGAGGGCCCGCGCTACGAGCTTGACGATGAGGAGACCATTGCTGAGAACAACGAGATCATGTCCAAGGTTCCGTTCGCTGTCGTCGGTGCTACCAATGAGATCACCAACGCAGACGGCCGCAAGGTCCGCGGACGTAGCTACCCTTGGGGTGTCATCGAGGTCGACAACGAGGAGCACTGCGATTTTGTCAAGCTCCGCCAGATGCTCATTCGCACGCACATGGAGGAGCTCAAGGAGCACACCAACAACAGCCTGTACGAGAACTACCGTACCGACAAGCTCATCGGCATGGGTGTGTCGCAGGACCCCAGCGTTTTCAAGGAGGTCAACCCCGCTGTCAAGCAGGAGGAGGAGCGCGCCCTGCACGAGCAGAAGCTCGCCAAGATGGAGGCCGAGATGAAGATGGTCTTCCAGCAGAAGGTTGCCGAGAAGGAGAGCAAGCTGAAGCAGAGCGAAGAAGAGCTCTACTCCCGCCACAGAGAGATGAAGGAGCAGCTGGAGCGCCAACGCATGGAACTCGAAGAGAAGAAGCAACGAGTCGAAAGCGGTCGGCCCATCGAGAAGGAAGGCAAGCGGAAGGGCTTCTCGCTCCGTTAAGTCGCCTTTTCCGGTATCTTGACGCCACACGTTGCTCGCATTCTCTCCTTTCTACGACCCATGTCTAAGTACCAATGATGCCCATACAATACCAGCACAACGCGCCTCTTTGTCGATTCTATTCTTGTCCTTTCTTATCACCCCTTTTTCTCTGGACCTCTTTTAATCAACAATCCCTCAATCTAATCATTACGGAATCCCAACATCACCAAAAGTCTTGACGAAGCAGTCCTGCAGGGGGGCTTGATGCGGTCTAAGGAGGGAAAGACGCGAAAAGAAAATATACGAGGAGTCATTGCTTCTGCGAGGCCTGATTCTGGCGATGAGGCGTTCACGGAACACTTTTGCAGCTCTACTTTGACGTGACCTATTCTAGTGTGGTAGGCACGGTTGTGGAGGACCTGGGGAGAGAGACCTAGGTTGGTCGGTGGGACACACACTTGTGCTAGCAGAGTATCATCGTGGATTTATTTCTTTTCGCCAAAGACTTGCCACTCGGAATAGGGGGTTTCTTATAATCTACGACGCCACGCTCGATACTCTTGTCGCCTTATGGTGTAGAACCATCCGACTCTCTCCAGCTGTGGATGCACAATCATCATGGTGGACAGGTGGGAGCGCTGCGCCTTGATGGAGCAGCCGGCCTCATGTCTAGCAGATAGCCCCCTCAATGCTGTATTTTATTCGGACGAGGTCACGGAGAAGGAGGGGTTGAAGACGGCCTGACATGAAGACAGGTGTCTTCGCTTACTTGGCATTTGATTTCCTTGACGTTTTCTCTTTGCTAGCTTTAGTTTCAGTGTGATTCAAAAAGGATGATTTCCTAGAATACGGTTGCTTGGTGTGCCGTACTGTGATTGAATTCCCTGTCTCGTACGTGCAAAATTGACCAACCTCGGTACTTTTAAAGGGTCACCACTTTACGTGTAAGGTTTGCTAGATGGTTCACGGATTCCAAGCTTGAATGGGTAGAGGCTTTCCATTCTCCCTACCAATGATGATGTACATATGAGACTACATCTAAGCCTTCTACATGCAGTCCTACAAGTTTGGGCTCTATATCCTGTTGTACACTGCCGTCTGATCCTCGCTCATCGGCAATCTGCGCCCCTTTCAACCTCGCCCCACGCTTCCCTCGACACCCAAGCACCCGTTATTACATACAGCTTTACCGCCTTCTCAGGTACCAGTTGAAGGCCAACTGGTTGGTCTCGTAAGGGAAGGGAGTAGGCACCTCGGCCGTACCGCGTCGGGCGACGGGGTGGCGGAGGTAGACGGCGGCGCAGATGTTCTGGTTCACCTCGAGATAGCGGGGGATAAAGGCGAAGGGGGACATGTAGCGGCGCGGCTCCCAGGGAGTCCAGTAGGGCTTGGACTCGTCGATGGGGTTCTCGGCGTCCTGGCGAAGGAGCTGGGCGAGGGCCTTCTGCTCCGCCTTGGAGAGACCGTCAATCTGCTTGCGGATCTCCTTGCTGGAGACGAGGTCTGTGACGGCCTCGGTGGCGGCCTTCTCCTTAGCACTGGGCTGCTGCTGCTGCTGCTGCTCGCCCTCGGCGGGGACAGCCTCGACTGCGGCGCCGTCGAGCTTGAAGTCCTTGAGTAGCGCGGCAAGGTTGTCAATGACGCCGTTGTGGTCAAGGGAGGTTGTGTCGGTGGTGGCGCGGCCGGATGAAGAGAGGGCGCGCTTGGCCTCAGTCATAAACGAGCGGAGCTGACGCTTCTTGCGGGGGTTGAGGCCCTCGCCGTCGCTGATGAGGGACTTTGCGGAGCGGACGAGGGACTTGAGCTGCTTGTGGTGCGCGGCGGCGCGCTCTTCCTCGGAGAGCTCGGTCTCCTCTGCTGCGGTTTCGCCCTCAGCTGAAGCCTGGGCGTCGGCGTCCTCGACGGCGGCTTCGGCCTCGGCCTCGACTGACGCGTCGGCGGAGGCTTGTTTTGAGGCCTCCGGGTCGAGGTTGTCGCTCTTGCCTTGCTTGGAGGCCTTGGCGGCGTTCTTGGTCTCCCAGTCCTCACCGGCGAGATACTTGGCGTGCGCGGGGGTTTTGGCGCGGCCGGTGGCATAGAGGACGGAGTCCACGTCGACTTGGAACATGTCACCCGGGTTGAGCTTGTAGGCACCGTAGCGCATCTGAGGAAGGGAAAAAGGGTTAGTATTTGGATTCGTTAAGGGGGAGCTGCGCTGGGATCCGAGCTTACCGTCTTGCCGTTGACCTTGACGGCGCCGTGTGTGCAGAACTGCTTCGCCTGGAGTGTGCTGCTGGCGAACATGGAGCGGAAGATGGCGACATCTAGCCTCCTCTCGAGCGGCGCGTAGGCCATCTGCATGTACGGCGTCATTTCGTGGATGGGCCGGCTCAACATAGTAGCCTTTCCGTCCCGACGCAGGAAGTTCTGGGCCGGGTGAGTCGTGTTCAAGTTCGGGGGCGCGCGGGCGCTGATCTGTCGTTCCTTCTCGTACTGGGAGAAGTTGCCGGCGTTGGGTGTGCGGTCCCTGGAGCCGGGCTCCGCGTGGAGGCCTGAACCGCGGCCCGCGGCCTGTTCAGAACCGTTGTAGCTGGCGAGATATTCGGGGGGCATGTCGACGGCGGAGAAGAGGCGGCGGGAGAAGGCGCGAGACCAGTCCGACTCCTTGATGTGGGCGCCGTGGTAGCCACGGGTCATGGACTTGGCGGCCCATTTCTGCTGGAAGAAGGTCTTGCCGAAACGGTTTTGCTTCAAGTTCCCCCGGGCGAGGTTGAACAGGTTATATTTGTTCCATGACTGGCGGACTTTCTGCGAACAAGGAGTGTTGGTCAGCTTTCGCTCATGGTCCCACGTCGCATGATCAAGTGCTCTGGCGTAAAAGCAGACGGCGGGTTTAGGGGACCGCAATTGACACCGGAACTGAAGGGGTGGATCGAGAAGAGCTTACAGGCTTGGTCAAGCTGTACCACCTTGGCTTTCTTCCTCTCATCTTGGGCTAATTGGGTCTGTGTGGTCGCGGTATTGGAGCTGAAGGGATGGCGACAGCTTCAGGAGCATGAGACGCAGAGACGGAAATTTTGGCCATGGGACGGCATATCCCGACAGCCGGTACGTACCTCTATTGGCTGGCTGTGCTCCGTAGGAGCTGTCACGTAGTCACGTGCCTTGAAAGATGACCTGCAAATACCTGCAGCTTACCTAAGGAACAAGTTCATGTGAGGCTGGAGGCTGAGGTGGAGCCTCCGATACGTACCCAGCCTCCCGCAGTACTCACTGTCACCCGTGTGGTCGATTTTTTCAGTCCCCCACCTTACCAAGTGGAACAGGCGACGGGCGGTGTGCATCGAATGCGCGCAACCCGCTGCGGCAGAAACTGGAGCTCTCGCTCGTGCATGCGAAATCCCGTCGCAAAATCCTCAGTACTGGGGGGGAACGCCTTTTTTTTTTTTCTGCCTTCCCGCCTTAAGAAAGAATATTGCCTCCCACGGTCAATGCCCAAACCTTGAACAGCAAAGCCATCAATACATAATTCACCTCGAATCAGAGTCGCTGAATTGCATTGACCCTTCTTCTCGCTGTAAGCTTTCTCCGAATTACTCACCTCTGCCTTCTGACTCTTGTGGTCGCCTACCCCGCCACACAATATTCCTACACTTGACTCCCTCGCCGTGTTACTCATCTTGTGCCCGCGACAAACAACCGATTGCTTGCGACGAAGCAATCTCTCCGCCATAACAATTTGTTGATCATCGTCTTGTTTTCCAGATTATCCACTCCCTGCGATTCCACGTTCGATACGCTACACCATGAGCGCCGCCGAGGAAACCAAGCCCGTCGAGGCTGTCGCCGTCGAGGCGCCCGCCCAGGTCGAGGAGCCTGCAAAGACCGAGGAGACCGTCCAGAACGAGGAGCCCGAGGTTGCGCCCGCCGCGTCTGAGAAGAAGGACACCGATATCATCAAGACGACCGCTCAGATCGACCCCAAGCAGTACTCCAACAACGTTAAGTTCGATGCTTCCCTTCTCAAGGAGACGGACGACCCTGCCGAGATTCGCAAGCAGGTAAGGCGCGCCATTCGAGTGAACCTAAAATGATTGCATTGACTGACTTGACCGAATCAAGGTCGAGTTCTACCTGTCGGACAGCAACCTTCCTCACGACAAGTTCCTCTGGGAGCAAACCGGTGGATTCGAGAACAAGGCCATCCCCCTCAAGACCATCACCAACTTCAAGCGCATGCGCCGCTTCCAGCCCTACTCCGCCGTCGTCGCTGCGTTGAAGGAGAGCACTCAGGTCAACATCGCCGGCGAGGAGGGCGAGGAGACAATTCAGCGCAAGCAGCCCTACACCCCCGGCAACGACAAGTACAACGCTCGCTGCGTTTACGTCAAGGGCTTTGGTGACGAGGAGCCGTCCACTCAGTTCGACCTCGAGGCCTTCTTCACCCAGTTCGGCTCCATCAACGCCGTCCGCCTTCGCCGCACCAACGAGAAGCTCTTCAAGGGCTCCGTCTTCGTCGAGTTCCCCGACGAGGAGGCTGCCCAGAAGTTCCTCGCCATCGACCCCAAGCCCAAGTGGAAGGGTCACGACCTGAAGATCATGCCCAAGATCGACTACGTCAAGGAGAAGAGCGCCCTGATCAGCTCTGGCAAGCTTGAGCCCAACACTTCCCGCCGATTCTTCGAGGGCAAGGACGGCGGCGACCGCGGTCGCGGTCGCGGCAGGGGTGGCCGTGGCGGCAACTTTGGCAAAGACGACTGGAAGCAGCGTCGCGATAACGACCAGAAGAACGGCTTCAGAGGTGGCCGTGGTGGCCGCGGTGGCCGAGGCCGTGGCCGTGGCGGAGATCGCCGTGGTGGCCGTGACAACCAGGAGAACCGCAAGGATCCCAGCGAGGTTGCCAACGACCGCAACGCGTACGTATCGGCCTCTCCTTTGGAAGCGAGCAATCTTACTGACCCATTCCGCAGTGCCAAGCCGTCCATTCAGGCCACGAACGGCAAGGGTGAGCCCGTCGCCGAAGATAAGAACAACAACGGCAAGCGCGCCCGCGAGAACGATGGCGCTGCTGAGCCCGAGGCGAAGAAGGTCGACACCAAGACCGACGCCTCCGCATAGGCTGCATGTGGTGGCTCCCCACCCATTGTGCCTTGCATTCCTCTGAAACAAGATACCACTTACAAAAGCACTTTATCGAAATCGATTTTTTGGCTCTCCTGCCTGTTGAGAAACTAGGCAAACGGTCTATGGCGTTCATGGGACTTGGCTTTAGGTATAGCTGGTTTATAAGTCTGGTTGTTATGAATAGCATGAGCATGTAACCTTACTTGATAGTACCTCCGTCTGCAAATCGCAACTGCGAGATCATCTGCCCTGCTCATCAGCGGACATGCGGCTCTTTGCTGTGCCACCTTATTCAATCGAGATATTTCTGACCACCTCAACAACTTTCTGGCCTGCGTAGTAGTCCCTTCGAATTGACAAGGGGCGGCAACGGCATGCACCAATGTTGAATAGGATCGCGCATTAGCACCTGCAGGGCCAGCAATGCCCGGCCGGCGGCTCTTTGCTTATGAGGAAGCTGCCCTTTCCCCAACATTGTATCCATGCATACGGACGTCGGCCGAGACGGTGGAAGATGGCTCAGGGTCTTCGCTGTCACATTTGGCCGAAAAGGTTGCACGCTGTGACAGATACCATAGTAGTAGACAGTGGGGCCCGTGAGCTCCTTCCAGATCCAGACAGCCAACAGGAGTAGTCATACGAACGTCAGCGATCTATGGAGCGCTGCCGATTCGGCACCGTGTGCCGGAACGGGCCTCAAACCACCAAAAAAACGGAGGCAAACTCCGGGACTATTCAACTCGAGTTTTCGCTGCGCCCACACGACCACGGCGTTTATGGCTCTCTATGTCCGCTTTGACTAAGAGTGCCATCCAGTTTTATTCCTTTCCGTTACCAAATTTTCTCCATTAGCCACCGGGAAGAAGCCCCAGACCCAGTATTCGTGAAGCACTATGCCCATCGAAGTTTCGGGGATTTTTGTGCCTAGCGCCGCTTCAGACGGCATCATGTGGCCAAGGGACCGACGCATTTCTGTTTCGCTGGTCTTACCGCAGCTGCAGCCGTACATGTTCGTGGACGTCATTGGATTGATAACCCAGCCAGGCCGGCACACGGTCATATCCCCGAGGTACAAATGCAAGTGCAGATGTGCCGATGGAGACGTGGTCGGTGGCGGGCCACTTCCGGGGAAGCATGGCTGGCAACTGGGGCATGTTTTAAGAGATTTCATGGGAACGATTCATTCTTGACCCTCCTTTCCCTTGCTGCTCTACTTTTTATTTAATCAGAGCTTGTTCCCGAGGATCTGGAACTGCCTCTGTTCAAGTTGAACCTTTTCCTCCTGCTACCTATCTCACTGACGTGCCTGAGTCACTATCGTATTTATATTGCCAGTAATCTATATCCAAGGCGGTGTTTAGCCTGGCATGTTAAGATAAGAGTCGAGTTTTGCCAAGCCAAGAATCTGACCAGGCAATGGCGGAATCAAACAACCCATCACATACAAATCAACTCGAGCCTCGCAATGAGGCCGATCCAACAATCCCCAAGCGCATGACGCTGAGAGACCAGGTCGAGAGCGCCCTAGCCACATCGTCAGAAAAGGAAGTCGAAGAAAAGCGGACGGCTTCCTCACGCCATTCAACCTCCTCCGACAGTGACAGCAGTTCTGAGCACAGTGGGCGTGGCCTCCAACACACAAGGAGCGCTAGGTCCCGCTCTCTATCGAGGACGGTATCCGAAGTCAGAGATGGCATCGAGAACAGACGAGATCTGGAGATCGGCAGTCCCGATGCCGAAAAGACACCCACCGCAGACGCTCCGCGGGATCCAAATTTGGTGACTTGGGATAGCCCCACGGACACGGGGAACCCGAAGCAATGGTCCATGAAAAGAAAGTGGGCAGCAGTCTTTTGCAGTATGTCAAATCCGTGTTTAGAAGATATCGTTCACTGACAGTCGGCAGTATCATGTTTCACGCTCCTTTCGCCAGTCTCTTCGTCCATGGTTGCTCCTGCCCTGGAAGCCATTGGCAGTGATCTTAACATCACCAGCTCCTTCGAGAAAGCCCTCGTCCTCTCGATTTTCGTCCTCGCCTACGCTCTTGGCCCCTTAGCCTGGGGCCCCCTATCCGAGCTCTATGGGCGTGTCATCGTTCTTCAGCTCACAAATCTCTTCTACATGTTCTTCAATCTTGGATGCGGTCTCGCTCGCACGAAAGGTCAGATGATTGCCTTTCGCTTTCTCGCTGGCCTAGGCGGTTCAGCCCCTCTCGCCATCGGCGGTGGCGTCCTGGCAGACCTCTTCGACGCTGAGCAGCGTGGGCGTGCCATAAGTATATACTCCCTCATGCCACTCCTTGGCCCTGCTGTTGGACCGATCGCTGGCGGGTTTGTAACTCAAAACACGACGTGGCGTTGGATTTTTTACAGCACCACTATCCTGACGGCCGTCATCCAGGCCATTGGTGTATTCGTCCTGCAGGAAACGTTTGCGCCGGTGCTTCTCGGCCGCAGAAAGCAGCGTCTCATCAAGGAGACGGGAAACACTGCCTTACACACCAGCTTCGACCACCCAGATCGCACCATCGCTCGCGCCCTCGCCATTGCCTTCACTCGCCCCTTCCGTCTCCTCGGCACACAGCCCATTGTTCAGGCCGTGGCGCTTTACATGATGTATCTCTACGGGCTCATGTACCTCGTACTCTCTACATTCCCGACCCTTTGGACAGGCGAATACGGCGAGTCCGTCGGAATTGGTGGTCTGAACTACATCTCACTTGGTCTCGGCTTCTTCATCGGTGCCCAGACCTGCGCACCCCTGCAGGACCGCATTTACGCCGCCCTCAAGCGGCGCTACGTTCCTGACGGCGGACCAGGCCGTCCGGAATTCCGCGTGCCGATGATGATTCCGGGGGCACTGCTGGTGCCGATGGGCTTGGTGATTTACGGCTGGACAGCGCAGCACCACACGCACTGGATCGGCCCCAACATCGGCGCGGTTGTTTTCAGTAGCGGCGTCATCATTGGGTTCCAGTGCATCCAGGGATATTTGGTCGACACGTACACACACTACGCGGCATCCGCGGTCGCGGCCGCGACGGTGTTGAGGAGCTTGGCCGGGTTCGGGTTCCCGCTGTTCGCGCCGAGCTTGTACCAAAAATTGGATTATGGCTGGGGCAACACCCTGCTTGCCTTTCTGGGTGTGGCGATCGGGTGGCCTGGGCCGTTGTTGCTCTGGAAGTTTGGGCCGCGGTTGAGGAAGAAGAGTCAATACGCTGCTGGTTGAGTGCTTTTTATATACCATTGAAGAGGAGCTGAGAGCAATAAATGATAGAAAATCCATGGGTTTTTGTTGATCGAATGAGCGATTGTAGAAGCAGGCGGCTGGGAAAATGTGGGTGTATTCGAACTTATGGATTCCCACTGTAGCATGCGCCCGTCGGGTGCCTGAGACGTTGATGGCATTGATTGGAGACCATTAGCGGGGCATTAATCACTTATTAGCTGTTACTGGGAATGTAAGCGTGCGCTATGATTTCTGGTTCATGAACGACAATAACTGCAAGTTCCAGGCAGCTGTCACTGACGGCCGACTCAACGATGACGGCGCAAATACCACAAAATCCTCAAATAACTCTCGGGACACCTTATGTCGTCCATTACTTGAATGATGTTTCCTCTCATCGGGGTGCCAAAGAAAAGTTTAGCAAAGAATAATATTACTCCAGATACCTGACGGTCTAGAACTATTGTGCCGACAATCTTATTTTCCCCTGATGCTGGTTTACGGTTTACCACATCGTTCCCTTCGACGAAAACTTTCCAGCCATTCAACTTTAAGTACTACTAATCACACCCATTTATGGGATCGCTACGCCGATTGCTGCGATACGTCCAGCACTGGAGTTGCCATTCTTCTTCTTTCAAGGCCCATAATCTCGCAAGTCACCGTTATATGGTGAATAATTTCCTCGCTGTCAAGACCTTAGTCTGGTGGTGTATATCTTCCATGGGTCGGAAAACATCCTTTTCTGGCGCAAGGCACAATATATCCAGTATAAAATGTAACCGCGAGTCTTTTTCATACCGCGTCTTGCCCCCGGCTTCAAGAAAACCCAAAGTATCTCAGGCGTTGCTACTCACTGATTAAAAGCAGGTTAGACACGACTGTTGCTTTCATTCGCTCTTCGCATATTACGCCTATCCCAAAGCAAGTAGGCTGACATTATGAAGAATACTAGAGGCAATGAGATGGAAAGGTACAGCCATAGGCCAGGCTCCACATCGACTTTGATTAAACCTTTTGCAGAGGTGATGTTGATGTATCCCATGTCCAGGAATCCCTACATGACCTGTTAGTCTTGTTTAGATGGTTTTGAGTAAAAGTCCAATGTACCGCGATGAACGTCGGAGGAAGAAAGCAAAGGGTTAGCAGAGCAATTACTCGCATAGTGTGAGCTTCCAAGACAGTGCGGGCTGTCATTTTCTCCATTGTATGAGTGTTGCGTAGGCTGACAAGATCGCGCACCTATTAAGTCTGTTAGTTACAAAATTTTCCGCAGAATCTGATAGAATATAACAGGCAGTAGAGTATTACAATTGCAGCAACAGCGTTCAGTCTCGTCATCAGAGATTGAACCTGACTCAGTTGGAACTCGAGATCCTGAGTGACAGTGTCCACGCAATTCGCAAACCTTTCCTTTTCGACCAACTGTTGAGCGTGTTGCCAAAGACTCGATCGTATTTCGGACTCTTTATACACTGCTCTAATAGTTCTGATGTTGCTTTCTAGGACGTGAGAGGCAACCTGGAGTTTATCCATGATTTCAAGTGCGGCCTTTAGACTCTGTGTGTCGGCGTCTCCAGTATTTGGCCGTTTCGGGTCAGTTGCAAGAGCATCTCTCTTCTATAAGATTTTGCTGAATATAAGAAAGGTACACATGATATATGTAAAGGGCTCCACGTACAAGTCTCTCAAACGCTCTGTTAAAACAGGCAATGTAGTCGGTCCAATTAGCAGAGATGCTTTCAAATGCTAAAGTTATAACACTAGTCCAGTCTTCATGTTTATATTGATTGGATACCGAGGGTCCATGATTCTGTTTGATTTGATGGCAAAGAACATCCGATGGGTTGATCAATATTGTGGTACTGATTTTCGTTTTGTTCACTGTATTATGAAGTTGATAGATGCCTTGCTGTCTGACAGACCATTGAGGGATTTCATCCAGCAAATCCATATGTGTAACCTTCCTATGATTTCTGGCGACATATTTGAGCAGAAAAGATGCCTCGAATCCTGTTCAAGTCAGCCGTGGATTTCATTACACAGTTCACTATAAGTAGGGCTTTACTTTTGTTGGAGAATCTGCCATCTGATCTTTGATTGAAGTACGCTCCTGGCCTGCTGATATAGCCGTCTGATCCGTCTCGAGTAAAGCTGGATACAACCTGTTGGAAACCTGGGAAAGTTGACAGATCTGTCGTCAGAATTCCAAATGCTCCACTAGTAATTTGGAGGGACCCGCGAGAGTGCTGTTGGGGAATAATTCTAGACATTGGTCAGTGAAATCGTGTTCCAGTGTCTATTTTGCTTGATATCATCACCGTACATGAGAGCCCTGGGGATCTTTGTATTGGTGCTATAGTTTTGCGTTAAATTTACTTTAAATCCTCTCTTAAAGGTATGTGGTTACTGACAGGTATGACCTTAGCATGTCTTCCTTTTGCTCATGCAAATTATTAAATGATGCTGGCGTTAATGAGTCTATGTATATCAGTTTCAACTGCCTTGCGTAGCAAATGACCGCATAAGCGAACCTAAGTCCCATGCTTCGATAGAGGTCGCGGCGGAAAAGAGCAACCTATTATCATGTAACAAATGCATGGTTGAAAACTACTTGGCCTACAAGGTTTCCAAAGACACAGATAACTGACTTTAATAACGAAGTCAACTACAAAGAAGGATTTTTTTCCCAACTCATCGCTGCAGGGTGTGCCTGGTGTTTTGCGTGTGTACACACACACACACACACACACATATATATATATAAACATAGCCGGGGTCGCCAGACAGGCACAATTAGTTGGAAGCGCTACGAACCACGACTCCAAGGAAAATCCTAAACCAATACGTTTACGGGGCTGTGCCGTGAGGCTGCAGAAAGGTTCGCCAATGTAGGCGACCCAAGACGTGTTTTACGTGGCGCTGGAGCCTGACGCAGCCTGCTTCCGAAGGTACCCTCCCTCCCTTTCTTGTAGATTGCCACCCAACAAAAATCCATGATCCTGGCGGCCCAACAGACGTGTGTGCTACAGTGGATCAGCTGAAGATGGCAATCCTCGATCAGATCACAAAGCGGTGGGCTATTCCTGGTTGTTTTTGTTTTCCAAATATTCTATAATGTCCTAATCCACATCAGCGAGCGATTCAGGCTGCGATGCCCCTGTTAGCAGAGAAGGATACTTACTGTTGGAATCTTCGATGGTGCCCTCACACGGAAGTGGTCAATGCTAAAGTTCTGTTGATGTCAGTCTGCCTCGAGTGCTCGGGGTCGATGGTAACAATGAGACGGAGAGAGAGTGCCAACCTCAATCTTATAATTCTGGATCCACCTCCTTCGTCTCGCATCGTACTTCGATGGAAAGAGTTTCTCAAGTTCGTCTTTAATGTCCTCAGGATCGGCATACTTCCTAATATCGGTGTGAACCCATGACGTGAGGCTGTTGATGAACGTTTCGCCGCTATGCTGACTCATGTTGGCAATTCAAAGTGGGAAATACTGTCGCTGAAGTTTGGTCTCTAGAGGATCCGGAAAGTTGGTAGCCTAGTTAAATAATTGCAAAAAAAGCGCCCGACGTTGATAAGAAATAGCACATGTGTGCGCAATGACACGTCATTTTCGGATTGCCTCTCGCAGAAATGATGACTGCATCACTTGATTGGCACCAGAAATGTGCATTGACATTCGGTCGCCTGAAATAGCTGTTGGCAGTGCCGCATAGTACTGTTCCAATTGATTTGCTTGGTTGTACCTAAGTGGCAGAGCCATCCAGTCACAGTAAGGCATTAGTTATGGTATCATACTTCACAGTTGCCTTTTGGGGCTAAGTTGAAAATAACTATAAACGAATTTCTCCGTCTTGAATCATTCGTGTGCTCAAATAACGATGAGTATACATTATGAAGTTCAACGTGTGTTGGATTACCTGGCCATAATACGGGCAGGCGGTCAGCAGCAGCCGGCAGGGGCCGCGGCAGTCCAACCCGGAGATCCAACCTCCGGGCTGCCAACAGTTAGATTTTCAGTACCGCTGCTGCTGCCAAACTTTCTACTTTCTTCCCTTCTCCAAAGACGAATTCAAAAACAGGTTCCCGCACTGCTTTACTTTGATTTACTACCTGTACAGGTATCTGTGATACCAACAACGTGACTGCAAACACCGGCTGCTATTCGTTTCAGATACCTTGGAGTTGCAGGATTGCATCTTTCCAAATTAGTCTCCGTGATACTGAACGTGATTATCATTTCAATTAGCCATGCTAAAAACCCCACCTGAGAACATACATGCTGAGGCTTACCTTAATTTTCCTGATGCTCATGTAACCATGGTGAGGATGGCGATGGTCTCGTGATTGAGATCCATCAGAGAGGAACGAGCGGTAAAATGTCTCACAGAATTCACACAGCTCTGAAGCATCCATGTTATCTGGGTCGACAGAGCCATGCACTTCGTGTTGAATTTCGAACCCGAGCCATTTAAGCTTCCTCGGAGTGGATGTTTTTCGAACAAGGAGCAACCAGTAAATACTGGCAACGAAGAAAACAACGCCATTGACACCAAAAACAATTAGTCCTTTTGTTGTGAAGCATTCCGCAATTAGCATGGCCGCACTAAAAAGGAGTATAAAAATACCCAGTACAGTCTGGCCTAATCCGTCGAAGTAACCCCCAACTGACCCCCTCCAAGGATCTTTCCTAAGCCAGGAAGGCGGTTGCGGCCAGGATATTGTGCCATCTGGTAAATATTCTTCAGGAAGCCATCTTGCGGTAGGATAGTTTGGCGGTAGTTGAGTTGGTCGCTTCGAGTCGAACCAAGTGAAGCCAAGGCCTACTAAACCTGTTGGATTTGTTAGCAACGGGGTGAAGCAACATGAGTGACAACTTGCTTTCTATGAAGAAATGACCGTATACTAGTAAGTTCGCTGAAAAGTCGATTGCGTCCCTGATACCGAAAATTGCTGTAATGCAAATGTAGAACACAGTTACGAACCAATGTAATATAATCCCACCTTCAGGGGTACCTGGGTAGTTGTACGGCGTTTCTTGGCCATCAAATTGAAGTCTTAAGTCGAATCCAGCACCGGTTTCCCTTGGAATTTTCTCGTATTTTGCTCTTAGGGGCCCAGACCGCTTCCAAATTCGAGAAAAAAGGAGTATATTAGTCCATCCAATTGATTGCTTGACTGCGTAGCGTTAGCAACCTTACTCTGGTCCATTCTGCAGAATATCATACCTCTCACACATGTATATGCGACACTAATCATGCTTCCAATTGAAGATAAAGCAATTATCGTAGCGGCTGCTACAGCAGCTTTCTCTGAAGGAGTGCCCTTGAGGCCTCCTGAGTTGTCAGCCACGCTGAAAAACTTTCCAAAAGTTAGCGGTTACTTAAAAGTCTTGAACGGCTTCTCACTTCGGCCATGTAGTTTTGTAGCGGGCCTTGGTCCCAAGAGAATGCAGAACACTGTGATGCCGTTAGTGTCATGTCTTTTGGGCAACAGATAGTGTTTTAAAAACCGTACAACAAGAGTAGCCACCAGGATATAGAGAATCCCCACGACTCCAACAGCCCACATGGCTCCATCCCGCAGAACTGAAAATTCAGGAATTTCCCCGGCAACCTATAAACTGTTAGAGTATTACAAATGTCACAATAGGATTACAAACCAAGGTGGCATTCTCCCATCCATGAAAGCTAAATAGGATGGTGACGAAGGCCAAGAGTCGCCGAGAACCATCAGGCTGGCCGTTGTCTTCCGACCAGTCATCCATATGTGCACCGTATTTCTTGAGATAGCACGCGCCAAAAATGCACACAACCAAGAGAAGTAAGACCTTTGCAGCGGCAGTTGCTATATTCAGTTGGCGGCTCCTGGAATTAGACAGATATAGCAACATGGAGATTGCTGTTGTCACCATTACGGCCAGGAGCCTCAACAACCTTTCGTCAACTCCAGCGTCTTCAAGAAAAACACTCCCCTTTGAGGCCATCAGAACCTGGGCCGCGAATTGCATTGCATTGGTGCTCGTTGTGTATAAGAATACGAAGTAGAAGGCATACAAAGTGTACGTCAATAGTGGATAGCGAGTAAAGACGTCGTCTAACTGTTTTAGAGTTGGTAAGATTTGGGGTCTCAACAAGCAATTACGAAGGGACTTGAGGGGTGGGCAACGAACATAAACAAGCTCGCCACCAGTGAACGGTAATTTCCTTGCATACTCAAGGTACATCACTAGGCTTCAAAGAGTGGGTAAGCATGTATTTCCTGCATATTAGAAATAAGCGTACCTCATGATAGTATAAAAGAACCCAATGACCCAAAACCCGATGACTAGGCCTTTGTTCTGAGTATTCTCGATGACGGTGAAGGGCCCCATGAAAATGCCAGTCCCAATCATCTTATTCACAATAAGAGCCGCAACATCCCATTTAGTTAGTTTTCGAGGTGTGTTAAGCCTAGGATCAGCTATGTTAGGAGTGGTAAATGTGGCGTCGTTCTCAGGCTGAGGACGTTGTGCGTGAGGATCGAATAAAATCTCATTGCTAAGATGCGCTGACGTTGCTGACTGGGTGGCTGACAAGTTTTCAAGAGCATAACCGCCATCTGTGATGTGGTCAATGGTCGTGCTGTCCGTCATTTTCTTTCCTAAACGGCAACGGAAATGACATTGGCTTGACTTGGAATGAGACTCTTCCAGTAAACGGAGGTTAAACAACACAGGAACCGAGATGATTTTATTCTGAATACGGGCATTGAAATGATGCAAACGTAGAGTTTTTGTAAATTGGCGCACAATCTATGACAACGTAATGCTGTGTAACACATCACCATAGCTGTATTCCGTGAGGAAGCGCGTCTATTAGGAGAGGATGCTGTCCTGGTTGGTTCAGCAACTCCAATCAAAGACAAAAATTATTTCAGGCATCTGGATGCCTTGCAAGGATAAATTGAAAGCAGAGCTGAATCTCTTTTAGTATCCAATCAGGGGCTCGAAGCATATCTATTCTGAATGCTGCTGGCCAGCCTGATCACTGAATTGAGAACGAATACGACGCCACCTCTTGAACGAGGATGCACTCTTTCCCGAACGGCAACCATATTGATATCGATATGAATTTCAACCAATAGAAATGTGTTTATAGACGCTGCCAAGCTCATCGCAATCTCGGCGGCGTCGTGTAACCATCCTTTCAATACCAGTGCAGTCAGCCATTGCGAACCCTATCACAGACTGCAATCTCCGTCAGCCTCTCGTCCCATCCACTATTGCAGCCTGTCAGCACCTGAATTTATCTTGCTGCAGTGAATCAGAAATTTACCTGAATTAAAAGACTTAGTATACAGAGTGTTGGATTTGATGACAGGTTGTCGGTGTCAAGTTTTGGCCGATCATTAATCGTATGAACGACTTCCAAAGGGACCGGGCTGTGAGCCTCCTCCGAGAGTGCGCGCGGGATGCCAGATGCAAGAGTATTCCGTTGCTCGATAAACTTCGCCAGGATACTGCACGAGATGGAGGGCCTTCGTATGCAATATCCGACCTTGCAACATCACAGGATAAGCGGGAGATGCTGCCTAGCTACGCAAAGGTTCAAAGGTGTATCGAGAGAAACCGCAGACTCCTGGATTGCGGTTGCCGCCTTTGTCAACCTCCGGATTGTGTCAATCGAAGTGGAAGTCTTGCCGAACAGCTTTACGGCGTCAACATCTACAAGCCCGAGAAGCTTCAGGATCTTGTAACCTTGATCTTGTGCGGATGTCTATTCGTTTTTCGCGAATCTGAGGTGCTGCGAGAAAAGAGTTTGGTGGAATATCTTTACGACCATCGATCCGATACAGGAAGACATACTCGACTTTTCAGCCGTTTAGGTCCAACGGTGCTACCTGAGCAATGCAGCCACTATATTGACGGGCCTATGGGTGCAGAGAGGAGGGACATTGATTTCGCCAAAAATGTCTGCAACACGTGCCGCTGGGCAATATTTCAAGACGCCTTTGACTTGAAAAAGTCGGTCGCGGACATCCGGTTTTTTACAATGGACTGGGAGATGCCAGAAGATATCGAGAACATGAGCAAAAAGAATTTACCTTTCATCTATGAAGATGAACAATTAATCAACAGTGAGAGAGGCAATCCGAAGTTTTACGTTTGTAAAATGGACAAGAACTTCTGCCAGCCGGAGCAACTAGAGGTCAGCCAACTCATCCGCCGTTGGCCGTGCCGGCATCAAATACCGCTGTGCCAACAATACTAATTTCTAAATCATTTAGGACATTGCAACATTTCGCAAGGTATATCACTACCAACTGCATGACGCTGAGTATGGAATCAAACATGCCAAAGCGGAGGCTCGGATTGCATACAATATGTCAAGACGACATAAAAATATTGCTTGGCTTAGGTTTGCTTTCAAGTATGAATCCTCAGATCACGAATTTGTCGAGCTCGTCTATCCGCAATATGATACAAATCTTGGGGAGCTTTTGTCGCGATCAAGTACACAAACACCCACCCTGGGTTCGGAACACAAACACGAATTAGTCGATGAGCCTTTATGGAAGGCGATGCTAGAAATTGTCAGTGCCGTTGCAGAAATGCATCGGGCTATTGAAGACCGCGCTATCACTTGTTCGGGCCACATGGACATCAAACCAGCCAACATCCTAGCCAATGAAAACAATGATGGCACTCAGAGCTTGTACCTGACGGATTTTGGCCACGCGGCTCATACTTCGTTTCGGAATGCCACCTCCGCCTATGCACCTCCACGGCCAGAGAGTGGAGTGACCTCGTCATTCAAAACATCGTATGATACCTGGTCGCTGGCTTGTGTGCTACTGCAAGTTTTGGTGTTTATCAAACGCGGAAAAGCAGGGCTAGAAAGTTTTGACTCTCGACGACGTGAGCAACATGCAGATGCTGCGTTTTGGACGAAACTAAATACAGGAACATTTGTTCTTCGAAAAACCGTTGACGACACATTGAAAAAGTTTGAAGCTGAAGAGTTCCCGCGTACAACAGGGGTAGTTGGCCAGATTCGCGCCATGTTGAACACCAACCCGAATGACAGGCCTAAAATAGGCCTCTGTCTAGACTTATTCAAAAGCCTAGAACATGAAAAGAACCCAGACAACCAGGACCTCATAATGTGCGGCTCAGAAAAGTGGAAGGTGGAGTTTGCTTCCGCTTCATTGATGCGGAAATACCCAGTCGAGATAACTATCTATCGTGACTCAAGACATCGGTTCTGGGATCTTCAAAGAAATTCAAGAGCAGAGCTAATCACTATCGACCTGTCTGAGAGGAATGGGAAAGAACTCAGGAGTACATATCCATGCCGACTGGAGTTAATCATGCCTCATGCATTTTTCAGCAGCCAGGACGATTCTACACAGCAACAGTTCGTCTGCCGTTTCAAAATGCTTCACAGAGATCACAAATTTTACTTCTCCAATAAAACCGAATACTTAAGGTTCTTGGAGGTTATCACTTGTCAGCATATCCTACCAAATATCACAGACAAGGGGACTAGAGGTGCAACTGAATTTCCAATTTCAAGTTGCAAAATAAAAGAAAAAGGTAAGATATTAAGTGAATTGGTTGCAGAGAATCGTTGCTTTAATGGTGGAAACCTTCAAATTTGGAAAGAGCTTTCAGATGCGAAATACGATGAGCTATACAAACGCATGCCATCTTCTGTCTCCCACAAAAACATGTCGAACACAACCAGAACAAAATACCAGGATCGAAGGAAGGTCCACGGTTGGAAGATAATGCTCTGGACTCTAGAAGCATCGACTAAAGACAGAGTATGTGTATTATTGGATATAGGGAAAAAAGAATGGGCGCTCGATTATAAGCACCAAAATGAACAAAAAAGGCGCATACGTGTGGTACGGAAAGGATTCTTTGGCAAGATTCTCGGATGGGTTTTCAAACCCGAGTCTCCAGCACATGCAACGCAAGACCTTCAATATCCAGGAATTCCAATTGACCCAGATCAGCTCGACAAGTTTGAAGGAAGGCTAGAATTTACTCAGGTATCCATTGACTTGATAAATGAAGAAGGTTAGTCACCGTGCTTTTCCCTCCTTCAGATAGAGGAACTTTACTGCCCACCTTTTCAAGGGTTTTAACCTGGTATTAAAGCAATAAGTACTCACAATGTGTAGACAGAGATATTTTGGTTAATATTTTAAAGAGGGAAGGGTTCAAAATCTAAAACTTAGGGGATGCGAGTTTATCGGAACCGCGAATGTTACTCACGTTGGAGTGATTTCAATTTCGAGGCGATTTACCACACGTAGCCGGTCGATGTAATATAATCATAACATATACGAAATGCAGCTGCTTCTTGTGACGCAAAAGTGGAACAGCCAACCACACGACACGTAACGTCAGGCCCCTGGGTCTTCGTCCCCCCCCCCAAACACACGAGGATAGCCAAAAAGTACTTCGAGCGACATCTGCTATCATACATAATTGCCATGGACTAGTTGTTATGCTTATATATTATATGTAGAAGGGCGTGGCGATCAGTTACTGAGTAGATGTCGTGAGAGTAAATTAGTGGAGGATTCCCCTTCCCGCCTGTCACCGTCAGCCCGGTGTTGTAATAATCACATCCATGGATTACCTCATCTTTGGGAAACTGGACGGGATCCTGAATTTAACAGTGGGTAGAATGTGCCAGATTGCAAAGCACGAGATGTTCAGGTTGGTGAACTGAGAATTGTCCACGCCTCATTGACAACTGAGCTCTCAAATCGTCTTGTGCGCGTTGAAAGCGTTGCTCCTTTCCTGGGTCTTGGACTCAAAGTCCTGAGCATCCGGAAAGAATCGACCGATGGTTTTGGCCGGCGCTGGGTAGAGTGGAGCTTCGTTCCCCGAGGTCTTGCTTGTGCCGTCCGGTTTGCCAACCCAGTCTTAGCGCTTAATGACTTCTTGATAGGTTCCCGAAATGACATATCTACAGGTAGTCGCTGAAAAGTTACAGAGAATCTTTACAATAAGAGAGATGGTTTTCAGAGGAGCTAGGTACTTGATAGTTATATAATACAGTTTAAATAGATGCAACTTGTTTTGCCGACGTGCCGATGTGGCTTGTATGCACGGTCTGTCCGCTAGCATCTGCGATTGCTGATGTTTCCGTCAAGCGACCAATTGCTTTCTATTTCTCTGGCAATTTGAGGCTTCAGGTATGGGAAAACACTTAATCGTCCAGTTTTGTTTTAGCAATTTGGCTCGCTTCAATCATAGGGAAACCTTACTGGGGGCTAATATAACTATTGGTGTGGCGTGGGGGTAGCGTGCGGCGTGCCAAACGGGAAATCCAAAAGGAGCTTCACCTAGAACAAAGACACACACTAGTCATCTACCCCTGAGCTGAGCGGCGGACCATCCCAAGAGGACTGTTTTGAGGCCCAATGTAGCAATATGCTAATGGCACTTTACCTAAATTGCAGAAGCCTGGAATCAACTCGGCTCGGCGCCACGAGTTCACATCATCCACAGCAACACAAATTTCAGTTTAAACACCGGAAAAACAACTTTTGGATGAAACCCGCCTATTACATAGCGGGCGGTTAGTTCCGGTGGTAAATAGGAGTTGACTACCCGGACATTTCGGCTGCCGTTCAAAGATATCCCGCAGAGTAATGGATTCTTCAGGGGGGCTAACGTATCCCAGGTAGCCTAACTAATGAAGTTCAATGAGTCTGCTTATATTTTAATACTGGTCCTGGAATACTCCTGTGGATTGAACTACTTCCTATCCTTCCACTCCCTTAACTTCCTTGTCTTGCTGTCTGGATTGGTCGCCATTCTTTGCGGTCCTTTCTTCATAACCTTGCTACTATGGTTTCCACTCATTCAAGCCTGCGGCTTCTGCCGCTTTACTCTCTCTTTTTCAACGCAGTCTCTGCTCTGCCTGGCATTCATCCTGTGCGGGATCTCACATACACCCCATTGGGTTGCTTCAAAGACAATGTGGATGGCAAGCGAGCTCTTAGCGCCGCAAATACTGCGGCTGACGACATGACGATTGCCAAATGTGCTGCCTTCTGTTCCATGTACGATCTCTTTGGCGTTGAATATGGCCGTGAGTGCTACTGCGGCAGCTCGCGCGATCCCGGCAGCATGCAAGTCGACTCCACGGACTGTTCTTTTGCTTGCGCTGGCGACCCGAACAGCGTTGACAGATGCGGGGCCGGAGATCGCCTGAACCTGTACAGCAATTCGAATCCCGTGGTCCGGGGACCCGCCTCCTTGCCCGGAATCACATCCCTCGGGTGTTTCGTTGACAACGGGCAGCGCGTACTCCCGAGCAAGAGCATCAGCGCCAACGACATGACAGCAGCAAAATGCGCAGCCAACTGCGCCGGCTACGACTATTTTGGCACACAATGGTCCTCGGAATGCTACTGCGGCAGCATCGCGCCAACAGTCCCGGCCCCTGCATCCGATTGTGACAAAGCGTGCTCCGGCAACGATGACGAGCTCTGCGGTGGTAGCATGCGACTTAATGTCTACAAGAACGCCCCCGTATCGACGACGCCGGTCAGCTCGCCGGGCCAGACGACAGATGCCACAACGCCGGCAATCTCTGGCTTCGAGTACCAGGGTTGTTATACGGACAACGTCCCGCAGCGCGTGCTTACTGGAAAGGTCGTTGTCGATCCCGCCATGACTTTGGAGAAGTGTGCAGCTTCGTGCAGCGCCAACGAGTATGCCTGGTTTGGTGTCGAATACAGGGGCGAGTGCTACTGCGGTACCCAGCTGGATGGGGCCAGCATGAAGGTGTCCGCAGCTGAGTGTGACCTTGCTTGCAACGGCAACCAATCTCAGCAGTGCGGTGGTGCCAACCGTCTCAACCTGTACATGAGCCCAACCCTATCTGGTACTACGCGGAGCAACCAGAACTCACTTGGATCCTTCCGGTACAAGAGCTGTTGGACCGACAATGTGAACGATCGGTCGCTCAAGGTCGTCGACTATCGCTCCGATGACATGACGGTCGAGAAGTGCGCGGCAAGATGCCAGGACTACCTGTACTTTGGCCTCGAGTACTCACGCGAGTGCTACTGCGGCAATGAAATCATTGGCCAGGCGGCACCAGAAACCGAGTGCGGCATGATCTGTATGGGTGCGGACAACGAGTGGTGCGGTGGCCCTAACCGACTGAACCTGTATACACAGGTGACAGCATCGGTGTCGGCTAGTACTAGCAGCATCGTGCCGTCAACTCCCGACTCCTTCAGTAGCAGCAGTAGCAGCAGCAGTCTGTCGAGCTCTCAGAGTTTGGCTTCATCCTCCTCGTCGGCACTGGATTCGAGCAGCAGCACCACAAGCAATGTGCCAGACGCCCAAACTTCCTCGTCATTCTCCCCATCGGCATCAGAATCAAGCAGCAGCACCAGTACTATGATAACCACAACTTCCGACTCAGTCAGCAGCAGTAGCAGCAGTGTGTCTAGCTCTCAGCTATCCTCGTCATTCCCATCGTCGACTTCGACAACACCCACAACGACGACAAGTTCAGCTCCTGAGCTAACAACCATCACTTCTTGCCCTCCAACGCCTACATACAACCAGAACCCGGAGTACTGTTACGCTTCTCCAAGCCTTCCTGGATTTTGCTCCTTGATCACCTCTATGCGACCACCCAGCGCACAAAGCATGAGCTTCTCTCTGTTATATTGCAAAAATTCATTGACTCAATACAGACCTGCTCCCCCTCAGGCAACAACCTGTTTCCCGACTCAATACAATGCTGGAGCGAACCAGGCGGCTCTGACTTCAACTTTGAGCAGCGTGTATCAGTGCTTGATAGCGCCTTCAAACTCACTTTTCTGCCAATCCGACTCGAACTGCGTGACAAATACGTACACCGTCGGGCAGGTGCCATTACCCACCCCATCCATCGGCGTTGATGTACTCAAAGATGGCGGATTGGAATCCGGCAACATGGACAGTTGGACCAAATCCACAGTCGGGAATGCGCTTACAGCAGTTGTTGACGGTACCCGACCCAGATCAGGGAGCATGGGTCTCAGTTCGTACTTCGACAATAGCAACACCGGCACCGTGACTTACAATCGCATCATGAGAGTTGAGCCTGGGAAGACATACCAGTTTCAACTTTACTGCTCGCACACCAATCCGAACGCATGGGTGTTTGTGTATCTCTATACGCTTCCCAACACTGCTTCGGTAAGCTACAACGATGCCATGTTGCATGGTGTGCCAGCGAACCAGTGGGTGACGAGAACCGTGACTTTTACGTCCATCGCGTCTTTTGTGCAGCTAAGATTTTACATTGGCAGCAATGGCCAAGGGCAAGGGAGCCCAGATTTCCGAGACAATGTGTACATTGATGATATCACCCTGACTCGCCTCAATTAAGAACAAGGTGCTGTCTATGACTGGATTATTTGCTTCAGGTTTTTGTACCCGGTTTGCTTCAAGTCTTGGAAATTCTGAATGCACGGGGAGATGCGCCGAACTCCTACACACATCAGATACGGGACATTGTCAGAGGAGAACATGGACAGTACATAAAAATGTAAAATATTTATTCACTGTACTTATATGTGTCAGGCTTGACTTGGAATTTTGTTGATAGGTATTGTTGGTGTTTGTTCTCGTAAATAACCCTGTTGGTGTTTACTGCCCAGCCATCTCTCGTCTCGGTGCTGAAATAAGTGAAATTTGTACATTGTCAAGAGAAACCCACAAAGGTAGAAAATTGGAATCAAGCCTTGGTGAGAGCGAAACACAATCACCTCCGGACTTAAGTAGCTCAGCTCGTTAACGATCAATACGACACTGATTCATGACCAACTTACACGGTTGCTACCCGCTTTACGAGACTTAACATACTGGGTTAGTAAGGGTTCCAATGCTTAATAAGTAAGTTAACCAAGAGTGTAGACGAAGAAATCGTAACATGAACTACGTCTTCGACAGCTACGCAATGGATGTAGAATAGTCATATGCTTGAGTGACCGCATATTGTTCGTGGGTAGCATTCATTACATTATAGCTTGAGAAACACAAAACAACTGTTTCATGGGGTTTTGGTTGTGAAAGTGAAAACGATGCTTGCTTAATAGCCATTAATGGACTAAACCTGCCCGGAGAGAACTTGATCTTTCATGGGAGGTCAGCGTGGCGACGCTGACTCTGTCCCAAGTCCGACCGAGTCGGCTCAATTCTAACGATGTCTTTTTTTTAAAAAAAAATTGTTTAGTTTTAATTTCCCTGACTCAAGAACCGCTTTCTGTCGAAATTTCTATTTAACTAGAGTTATTTTTCATCGGAATGTATTGTCTCGTTTCCAAAAGTTGTGCAAACCCACGGTCCGTGGAAATTTCAAAGCCTGAATCGAGAGCCAAGGCATGATATTGTTTGTGTAAGGCAGGAGACCCATCATGAAAGAAATCTCCACGGGGAATCCAAGTCTCATTAAACCAGAATGTATCCAGTCATCCCTCTTATTGTAGTGATTGTTGCTAATCAGATTTACTCTGGCCTTCTGCCGTTTCTCGGAGAGCCTGGACGTTGACAGCCAGGGTTGACATTATTGAAGATAAGGGCTCTATGTAACTATGTTATGTATGATTTCCCAACCTTGTTTAAACCGCTTCATTTCGACCATGTTTTGATAAAGTGTGAGTAGGTAGCAATGATTTAGCCTTGACAATTTCAGTCGCACGGAACCTGGTGTCATCACCTTGCACCGAGCATCAATTGTCGCCATTAAGGACCCAATAGCTGACAAAGTACGTCCCTGTTACCGCATGCCTGCTGGTCTGAGCGAATAGCAACTGTAAGCCTCCATAAATCATACGTAGGTCCCGGTACTGCGAACCTTTCGCGTCACCGCCAGTTCCAGCTTCCTCCTCGAAACAGTGACCATTTTAAGAAACTTCCCACGGCCCTCCGTCTTACGTTCTGAAGGTCCCCATGCTGATTCCCGCGCAAATTTGTGAATGAGGAAGCTCCCCGTGAGCAATTCTTTCCAGTTCCAAAGACAAGAACGGCACAGTGCCAAACTGGTTTGCGGGAATTCCTAGACCCGAAAATTTCCACATTGAGGCGTAAACATCGTGAATAATCGTAGCGGATGTAACAGCGGCATAAGGGTCGGGCTACGGATGCTGGATGTCCTGAATCGGAAAGAAGATCGCACATTGGGAGGTAGCACTGCAGGGCTCTGCATCCACGGACTACCCCGCCGAGCGGCACCCTACCTAGGTAGCATGGCAACGCTATCCAGAAGACCCATGAGCCTGTCTTCGACGATCAAAGCCTAGGCCCAGAAGACGAAATGGAGGAGAGGGCCGACGGGAGTGTGGCCTTCAAAACTCCGAAAGGAGGGCCTTGGCATGTGCTTGACGTGTTGACATGTTTTGTATATGCAATAGCTGCGACAATAAGCAACGCTGGCATGCTCGGAGACTAACTGCGCACTAGGCCCAAGGGATGTCGCAGATATAGAGTGGTTTTAGGCCGATCCAGAGCTGTCAAACTGAAGCTTGACCACGATCGGCTGTCGCCTGACCTCATGGCTTTTTCTACAACGACGGCCTGCAGCAAACGCTCTTAAAATTGTGATGCGTGTCAGCCTTGGCCATATAAACAAAGCAATAAAAAGGGCCCCAGAACTGCTGTGGCAAGTTACACCAGTAGCGAGAAGCATATATTGCTTTTCTGCGGGGTGTAACATCGACCGTCCTCAGTTCCAGACTTGTAGTTGTCTTGGAGAGACTAGGGAGGGGTTGCGGCTGACAGGCCCAAGAAGGTTTGACTAGATCGACGTGTCCATCAGTTTCGTAAACGAAATCGTTGCCATACCTGGGCGTGTCTTGGCTATATCTGGAAATCCCCGGAAGGAGAGTCTCCTCGCTGTAGTGGGGGTCCATGTATCGAGAGCCGATTGGAGCTCCAAAGACACTTTCTAATATCGTCGGCGCCCTCAATATGGTCGATTGAAGTATCGCAATGTAAATCCGGGAGCTAGCTCTCTCTAGGCATTGCTAACTATGAGACAGAGTTACAGTCTTGGCGGAGATGGCCTCTGTGGTATTCAAATCGAGTCTGGACGAGACGAATTATGCCACGACACTTGATCAAGTTTGAGCCGGGTAGTATAGTCGGAAGTGGTCCAAAAGAACCTTGTAAACAAACCAAAAACAGCGGTTTGATGGTCACGAAGACGAAAAAGGTGGCAAGAAGTTGGCTTAAATTGCGAAATGAGACATATGATAACCTAGATCACGGCATACAAACTGATAGTTAGGCAGTCCGACTTATCGAACAAAGATGAGCCGTAGATTCTATGGGTAGTTAAAATGTCGGATAAGGGTCTATCTGCCGGAGAGGGATATCACTAAAGTTCTCGGAGTTTGATTCAACTGGAGAATTTTAGGTCACGACCCGGGGAGCTGCTAGGAGGCCTTCATTTCGCCTATGCAAGACCTCAACGCCCCGAGTCGAGAATGCAGGTCTCTCCGGTAGAAGAACCTTCCCACAGTTCAACTCTGGGTGCCATGAGCAATACGCGTGTTTGTGCCGCATCGAACCGTATGCCTTACAAGTGCTCGAATGATCGTCCAACCCCTCCAGAGTCACCGGGCACAAACCACGTCTGCAGGGGCGAGTTGATCTTCAGAGTGGCGAGGAGTCGCAGGCCACAAGATCAAGGCGGAGGTGGCAGCCGCGATGGATCCCTCTGACTTGCTGGCGCCTTGACCTATGCCTCAAATTCAAACTATTGATACTGGGGCTCTCGCTTCCAGAACATACGTTCAGAAGGTTATTGTAACCTTGGTTTCCTTGTCGCGCCGTGTGGCTGAGTAGTTGAGTAGCTGGGTGGTTCCGTGATGTGCGTTGCAGCCGCCGCTGAAGCAGGCCCAGACCACTATCGCTTTCTAAAAAAGGACTCCCCATGGGCTCAACCGGGGACTACATGTCGATTCCGGTAGAGCCACTTGCATCGTGACAGCTCCCGAGTGATTCAACAAAGTTTAGCCTGCACGTGGTGGCAATATAAAATTTCTCCTTTCTTCCGAGTCCCCAGATTCGATTTCCGTTGTTAAGCTTGAATAAACGCACAGTAGCCTATTGGGGGGCACCCTTGCCCTTCTGTCGGATTGGATGAGAGGCAGCCTTATTCGATAGACGCCATCTATGTAGGCCCGGATGAGCCGTATGCGGCAGCCTTCTTGTTGCACGGGAAACGGGCAGGAAATGGTTGTATGGCCGTTGCATAGATTAATTGGGACTCGTCCTGTATGAGACCGGATTTGTATTCAGATGACCAGGTTTGCCTGGCACGCCTGCGTTGTGATGATCAGGTATCATCGGGCCTGGCCGCCCGACAACCGCCAATCCCACAGCGGCTGGGCATGGTCGCATGCCGCTCGACGGTTTGCTTGCGGCTCGTGAGCGGCCCGGGGAACATGGTACCCGTCCGAATCGTTCTGCGAATCATTCACGCGCAACTGTTGTGGATTACCGCCGGCCGGCTTTCCTGGCAGTGATGCTGTCCTGGTCGTGGCCAAATTGGTAGTAAAATGGAGGATCTTACGAGATCAGCTGGGCAGCGGGTCATGACAGGGACTTTTGCCCTGGGGATGAGCAGACCTTCTGCTGCAGTCCCATCCTACATGCAGCATCCGCTAGGGAAACTCCCCGACAATCCACTAGGAATGCCGGGTATCATGCCGGCTCCGATAAGTTGGATCTGGACCTACGTCGGAGCTGTTTGTCGCCTTGGAACAAGTCATCTCTGCAATGAATGTGTAGACGAGCTCCAGGCTCCGTGAACCATTCATTGCGGAAGCCAAAAGTTGATTCACGCATATTGTAGGGCACGTAGGGCACGAACCGGCCATTCGGTTTCTCGGTCCTGATGCGGTCAGATAAACCCCCCTTGCTTCGCTGAAAGAAATTAGAAGAACAATCCATGGAACATGTCACTTGTCTGAAGGAAGGACGGTCCAGCTGCCGAAGCCCCCAGCGGAGACTAGCTCGACCCTGTGTTGGTCGAAATTTCCAAAAAGGAAAAAAGCACCCTGAACGGGATCTACTGACGGACAGCGATACCCAAACTTCGCCGCACGAGGCAAGTCCAAGGAATGGTTGCTTCCTCTAAGCCCCAGACTGCAACCCAATGTTACAGGCTACCATCGATCCACTTGACCATCCGTAGTCACTTGACTGCCGCCCAACTCTAGTAATTTAGCGTAACAACATCTGTGGGGATGAATGTATTGGCCCAGACGTGAGGATCACGGCAACGTCAACCAATGACAGTGTGATCCCTTGTTGTTCATTCTCCGGTTGAGAGGATTCATGCAGTGGCGGCACAGGCAAGTCAAGGCGGCATGGAAATTTCGAGTAAACGGAGGTGAATGCTTTGTGGTTCCGACTCGTGTTGAAATGAAGATGAGCTCTCTAGTTGCGGCGTCTGGGCTGGAATCTAAACTGAGCAGATATTGATGTGTTTGCTTTCGACGGAGCTCGTTTTGTTTCAACACCAATGTTGTACCTCGGCGGAATCCTGGTAATGAAATGCAGGGGAAGCTAGTAGTCAAAAAGGACCGCCGAATCAACACTTGTGACTGGCTGGTCTCTTTTGCCGGATGAACTACCCAGGCAGCATGTCTAGGTGCCACGTGGTTGCGAAGGACGAACGGAAGCAACAGGCCTCGTACAGGGGAAGCAATCGGACAAAATACGAAGGGCGAACGAAGGAACTTGCCACAAGTGTGCATACAGCCGATGACTAAAATGGCAGGCCGGTCTGAGAAAGAACGCTCCGTGTCGAATCGCATCGTGATGTCGAGGCATTACGCTCACGTAGAGAAGATGGTCTTGAAGTCGGAAGCAGCGCAGCACTCTGCGCCTCAGGAAGAGGAGCCAAGCATACTGGACAAGCAGTTGTGGCGGGGCCTTGGCCTCAACGTAGCTGAAGGCTGACCCTGCGCCAGGCTTCGAGGATTCGAAAGTCGGAGTCCTGGCAGGGCCGAGACGTGCGGCCGTTGGCGTTGGCTAGTTGAGCGGTGGATCCATGGCAGCTCGCGCGCTGGCTTTGACTGTCTACATCACTGCTCTTGACTGACCGGTGATGTTGGGGTTTGGGGCATTATGAAGGTGTGGATGAGTTGGGGTAGAACAAGGGTCGTCCATTGGTTCGTGGAGGAAACGTCAGTGGCAAAGCCACGAATGGGAGCGAAGGAGCGTCAGATCTTTCCAAATCTTGGAGTTTCGGACCGACGACCGTTATGGTATGGCGCCACGCGCGACGCCGTGCCGTGTTCAGGCTGAATTCCTCGTGGCAGCATGGACAACCTAATTTGGTGGCGCCATCTGGGTTGGTTGCATTCGTGTGTCCATCAAAGCCCTCAAATAACCATCAGGTCGACTCCTCTGCTCGGTCAGATTCGGCAGAGAAGCTGTACCATGATTAGATAAGAATTTGTTGGTTATGATGGCTTTGAAAGCACTTATCATGGCGCTCTCGAGCGTCTGAGTCTCTGATGGGAAGTCGCTCAGGTGGTGTGCAGACAGCCCGAGCCGTGAGGACGCTGACTGGAGGTAGTATCCGTTCCTCCAGTCATGAGAAGTCTGGGCAGCTCTGCGGGTGACCTTGGGGTGCAAAATTTTGCGCTGGCTCGGTTTTCAACCATGGTGCCGAGTCGCCCAGATGCATATGGCACGGCACATTGTAGTATCGTGCCGCCCTGCCTCCTGCATGAGCTGTGCCCTGAGAAGCAATGGGCCCTCCTCTGTCCTTATGCTAGGCTAGGGGCTTGGTTTCTTGCCCGTCGGTGCTTAGTTATGAATGCGTTGCACGAGTAGCATGGCAGATCGAGAACCAGGCTTGCTGAAGCGAACCACCTGATTCTTGAGCAATGCAGCGGGGGACAAGCATCTCTGTGAAGAGGGACAAGCTGTTGGAGGGTTCCGTGTCACTCGCAGGTATTGGGCTGGGGGCGGCATGCATGGTATGGAGTTTTTGTCAAAAGTTCTCCAAAAATGGACCCACCCGCACACCTTGATGATGATGATGTGTATGTTAGCTAGCTCCTCCAATTTCTGCCGTTCTTCAGTTCTCGAGGCCGATTTAGGAGGCAGCCATGGTTTGGCTTTTAGTGTGATTAATTGAACCATGGCCGATGGAAGGTACAAGGATGCCCCCAGTGATTGATACCTCAGGAAATGCAGGTCTTGAATAATAACGTCTCTAGAACCGGGACCACTGGGGCGAACAGAGCAGCGCGCCTCGGGCTTGCTCGGAGGCAACCGGTGACTTCATGTCGGCAACCGAATGCGGTTTTGCAGGAAAAAGAAAATAGCGAATCGTAATGATAGGTAGCGCGAATCTGGCACCGGCGCAATCGACGATATTCGGCTCTATTCCGCATAACTCTCGGCGAGGACCCGAGTTGAATTCTCGGCGTGTGTGTGCGTGTGTGTGTGGAGGCGGGATGACTGCAGCATGGTGTGGGAGGTGAGGAGAAAGACATCCTTTGCTCCGCATGTGCGGAGAAGGGGTGGAGGAAGCTGAGTGGGCCGGATTAGAGTGACCGCTTCTCCAGACTTGGGGGGCACCAGAGTCGTCAGGGCGCATGGCGAGGTTGGTGTGGTTGTCTGCAGGCATTTTCGATAGGGATGCGAGCGAAGTAAGCCCGATGACGAAGGTCAGGCTGGAAGTGCCACATGGTGAGCAGCATTGCGGTTTGCGAGGCTTGCAGACAATATGACTTCTTCGACCTTGCCCAAACTCAACGTTCAGACTAAGCATTGAGCATGGATGAGAGAAAGCCGTGGAAACTTTGGACGTAGACTCGGTCTCGACGGGGCTTTGCGGGCCACAACATGGTCATCGTTGCCCACGTCAGTGTACATACGGTAATTTGTCGTCAATCTGTCCAAGGAGAGCGGACACAGGTGCCGGAGGAGCCATAGTTGGGAATGAGGCCGAAAGCCTGTTGTCCCTATTTCCCACTTGGGGCCACACACTGTACGTCGAGGCAGCATGCCCCTTACAGCTAGCTGCCTTGGCTGAGATTAAGCCAACACCATCATGGAGAACAGCGTGCTGACTTTGGGACTCATGGCTCGCGTTTTCTGGGCGTTGGAGCTATTACCATGTATTGTAGAAGAGCTGGTGGAAGTAGGGATGGCCTGGGACTCATCGGCACTTGACCTGCGGGACCGGAGCTGAAGATTTCGCAGTCGTCCCTCCGATGACCCTGACCTAGTCTTGAAATTCTTCAACCCACTATCCGTAATTAGTATAGACAATGAGGACTCTGTCTAGATACCACTGGTTCTCCATGTTTGTTTGGACACCACACACAGTCTGGGGCCGCTCGACAGGCGGAGGAGATGGCGGGAAGATTGAGGCACTGTTGCACACACATATGTCGCTACTACCTGAGATTGCCATCTTTCCGCAAGTCATGGTGATGTGCCGGCGAATGTCTAGTGCTTGTGGCGATGCTGATCCTGCTGAGGGTGTTTTTTTCCAGATCACACAGTTGAGAATGTAATTGCGCTTCCTTTCCAGGGCTCTCTCGCCTCACTGCACTCCGGAGAAAAGTCATGCCAGCCTAGCTCGATGGAAGGAGAGGGTGAGGCTGCTCAATCAATGAGAGGCATAAGACAATCTGGCTAGGCGCCTGAGCCCCTGAGAACCAAATCAGTTCTGGGGGCAAAGGCCGCTGTTGAGTAAGGATCATCTTGATTGAACATTAATAAAACGCACTCTCTACCCTACTACGTAGCATCACTCACTATACGGGCTCTGGATTGCCCTGTGTTTCGGAGCGGGTCTTCCGCGCGTGACTGCACTAACAGCAATCAAATTAACTCGGTGTCATCAAACTTGCCTGCCAAACCCAAGATCAACCATCCCATCCCATGCTCATCCCATCCCATCCCGTCCCATGCCAGGCCGTCCTCGCCGTCGGATTCGTCTAGGTAGTGTAGCGCACGTCCGTCTCCTCTCCGCATTTCTTTCCCTCCACACAGATCCCTGTCTATGTTGCTCGTTCACACTAGATACAGTCAGTACTGCAATGTACCGACGGCACACCAACACCTGCATCTGAACCTGGAGCGTGCGGGTTGGGGTAATGAGACAACTCCTTTACCTTTTGTGCATTCGTGGGGCACCGCAGCGCGGAGGGAAGCTGGAGGCGGGATGACAGGAAGGCATAGACGCCCGCCAACCCCCCCTCCACAGATCCGCTTCCTCTAGCGCCAACTCTGCTCCAAACGCCGTCGTCATCACGCCCAAGAGGCATGCCAAACACCAGCCCAAAGGGTTTCCGTCTCCACGTTCTTGGCTCCCGTTTGGGCCAGATTCTGCCAATGCAGTCGATAGAAATCCGGGGTTCTCACAGGGACGCCCTCGCTTCTTCCTGCGCGGCGCCGCCTGCCAAGCAACACATTTGTTCTCACACCATCAAAAGACGGGCCATAGTCCACCCTCCCCGTCGAGCTACATTGGTGGCGCCGTTTGACTGGCTACCAAAAAGCCACCATCGGACGAGGCGAGGCGGCTCGTTCATGGAGTCCGGCTCGAGCCTGCCGATGTTCTCGTAATAGGGCAGTTCAACCTGACAGTCAAAAGCCTGCAGACCGGAGCTGGCTCTTCTAGACTGGCTCAGCCGTGTTGGAATGGCAGCTGGTCTGGGCTACCTTGTGCGCAAAGGAGCATAACGGCAGGCACATATAGTGCCCTAATGCTCGACGCCGCTCCGAAATGGCCGGGGCCCCGTTCACGGCTGCCATTTACGTCTTGGAGAAGAACGATACCACCCGTCGTGTACATATAGCGGCGTTGCGATATAGGCGGGGAAGACCGCTAAGACTGGCGGAGGCCGAACAACCCAGCGTCTAACGCCAGGAAGAGGCTGCGAGGCCGCCGCTGTGAAGGGCCAGTGGGACCAGACAGCAGATGTAAAAGGATGGATCCGAACAACGATGATGTGTGTTCGGTGGCACTCAGACCGAACAAGAACGAGCCAAGACCCTTCCGCCAAGCCGAGTGGTATTATTGGCCGGGGGTGACATAGTTCAACGAGCCAGGCCTGTTGCCAACCCACTTGGGGCCGCTCTGGTGGAGGTCTGGAGGAGGTCTGGAGACGAGCCTGAAGACTGGAGAACTCGAACCGAGACTCGAAAAAGGCGATTCCCCATCTCTCAGCACCCAAAAATGTGCCGTGCCACCCCTACACTGCACCTTGCTACTTGGTACGCTAACGCCCCCGGCCCCTCCCCCTCCCCGGCCTAAGCAACAAGTCAATCAAGTGTCGTGACTATTGTCCCGAGGCAGACGAGGCGGACGAGGAGAGAGACGAGAGGCAGTGGGGAGAGAGCCTGTCCCAGTGGGTGGGAAAAGGTTTGATGGCAGCCATGCCACCCGTCACCGCCATGTGTTGCCCTTCGTTTTCTGGGGCCGAAAACCCGTTGGTCACACTCACCGGCTGGCTCACCTTTGCCCAGAGACGATCGGCCACGGCCCTGAACCTGAGCATGAGCCACACACACTCTCTCTCTCTCGCAAATCTCCATTAGCCAAACCACGACAAGATCATCCTGGGGTTGATGTCGTGGTTCTAGACCGGCGCAGCAAGCTTGAGCTGGAGCATGTGGACAGTGGCCCTGTTCATCGCCCAAGATGCTGCTCTGCTCCACCCTGCACCCGCAAATGGCCGCCAGTCGCCAGTTTTTCAGGCGTTGCTGTTCGTTACTCCTCACCTAGCCATCGCCCGTCGACAGCTGTATCCCTGCTCCCCTCGTTGTAACCCTGGCCCGTCGTCACTTACCATTATGTACAAGCGGCCCATATAACAGCTAAGCCCGAGGAACTTGAGAGTAACCATTTCGCTTCTTCCCCCCTTCGAGAACCCGACGCGCTGCCTGTACGCCTGTACATGCGTTGCCGAACATCTTTTTATTTTTCTCTTGGGAATCATTCGCCCGTACCTACATCTACTCCATTCGTCTACCACCCATCCTCCTCACGCTCCCGTCCTTTCGTTCCGCCGTGTATATTATCTTAAAAGCCTGAACGCCATGGTCCACACTTCCTGATGGCAAGCGGACCGACTGAACTGACATTTCACGAGCAACTTGGACACCAACATCTTCTCACGGAGCTATACTCGTAAATGCATGCCAAGCTTCCGGATCCAGGCATCGTTGTAGACAGGCAAACAGAGTAAGAGGGGAAGGGAAAAGAGGGCTCGACACAAGTCATCGCAACAAGCGTCGATCTCAAACTCGACACTTTCAATCGGATTCGGAATCTGGATACCGCCCCCAAGCTTCTGGCCCATTCAGAGGTTACTTTTGGGACATCTCAACCATTCAAAAGAGCAACGTGCATTCTGCGCCACCCAAGTTGACACGGAAGAGGTGGAACGACGACTGAGCTCTTCATATTTGGGGGCCGGTTCTTTGCGATCAGCGCCAGCATCAACAAACCTCGAATGGCCCGCGACGCACTCAAGGTCTAAGGTAAGTTGGGCTCAGGCCTAATTTCTCAAATTCACAGAGCTTCTTCTCCCGCGCATTCTTCTCCTTTCCTTTGCGCGGCACTGCCAGGCTCTCCCGTCCCCCTGCCACTTGTTCCACCCTGCTTGGCCACCAGGCTGTCTGCGCATCAACCCCGCCATCGCTTTTCTTGGAGGTCGCAACCATGCCGTCCAACGACAATGCAGATCTTGTGCCAATGTTGTGTACTTCTTATTCTGGCTCATATTACTGTGCCCCATGCCCATCCCGTCCCCTTGAACTAGCCCCTTTACGCACCCTACTATTTCGGTCCGCTCCAGCGCCGCTGACTGAGTGTGAAGCAGGAGTAGCATCGCGTCACTGTATACATCCGCACCGAACCAGGACACGGAACGCAGCGAGAGATATATGTCTATCGCCAGTTCCTAGTTTAGGGACAACGACATTGTCAACACTACTACTCACTTTAACTGAATTATACCGCCAAACGTTGTCTCATCTCATACGACGAAACCAACCTGCTTCAGCTATACACGAGCAAACACAACTAAGCTACTCACCTTCTGGGGTAACTCTTTCAACATTCAGCCAATACACCGTCACCAGCGGGCTTGGTCCCAGCACGAGGAACACAGGATGTTGTCCAACCCGCTTCATCGCTTCTCCCCATATCACGGCATGCCGTCCAGCACCCTCTTCGCCAACGCCCACGTCCAAAACGGCCACCCCCACGCCAACGGGCTCGACCCGCTCGCCCCAAACTCACATTATGCGCTGCAGCAACTCCAACAACATGTAGGGGTGCATAACCCACATCTTGCTCGAGGCGGACCTCAGTCGAAACATCGCCAACATCCCTATGGCCCCGCAGCTCGGGCATCCAGCGGGTCGGGGCCCATTCGCAGGAGAATCAGCAGGGCATGTGACCAGTGCAACCAGCTCCGTACGAAATGCGACGGGCAAAACCCTTGCGCCCACTGCGTAGGTAAGCACACGCTGAGCGGAAGGGGTTGAGCTTCTGGCCCGTTTGATTAACATGTCTATCAGAATTTGGGCTGGGCTGCGAGTACATCCGCGAAAGAAAGAAGAGAGGCAAGGCTTCGCGAAAAGACCTTGCCGCGCAAGCCGCTGCGGCAGCCGCGGGCCATGGGCACAAATCATCATCCGACGAGAACGGCCAGTCATCAGAGCAGTCCGAGTCCGTCAGCGGCAAGACCGGGCAGCCCCTGGGGAGCGACTCGCACCAGAGCCATGGCGGGAGGGTCATTGATGACCTCAGCGAAGACGGGCTGCAACGAAGCCAGAGAACAGGCTCGCTCGACAGCCTAGGCGACATGACCGGCGGCCAAACCCACCTGTCGACTGTCCACGGCATGGAAAGGGATCATCTGGAGAGCCCGACGACGCTGGACCTCAACGGCTACGGCGGTGTCCACGGAGGCTACGACAGACAAAGTCTAGACGCACACATGATGGCAGGATCTGCCCACGCGGGTTACGGTCCAAACCAGGGCGGCATGTCGGCGTACCCCGAAATACCTTATGCCATCCAGACCCAGAGCCCTACTGCCTACACCAACGGCGCGCCGTTTCGCATTGCAGCCAGTCCTATCAGCGCCTACCCAATGGGGGGCGAACCAACCTCTCCGGAATGGATATCGATGTCATCTCCGCCGGCACAGTACCAGACTCACTTGCCTCCAAGCAGCTACGGCCACCCCGGTCAGCAGCTGCGATACCCGGTGCTGCAGCCCTTGCTTCCCCATCTTGGGAATCTGATCCCGATTCCTCTGGCCTGCGATCTGATCGACCTCTACTTTGCGTCGTCTTCGTCGGCGCAGATGCATCCGATGTCCCCCTACGTTCTGGGATTCGTCTTCCGCAAGAGATCCTTCCTCCACCCGTCGAAACCGAGACACTGCCAACCCGCTCTTCTGGCCAGCATCCTATGGGTGGCGGCCCAGACAAGCGATGCGCCATTCCTGACCAGTGTCCCGTCAGCACGGGGGAAGATTTGCCAGAGGCTACTCGAGCTGACAGTCAGTCTGCTGAAACCGCTCATCCACACACCCTCCGGCGACACATCCCCCGTCACTAGCCCCGTCATTGACGGCGTGGCACTTGGCGGACTGGGAGTTGCACTCCCCGGATCTATAAGCATGGATGCACTGACGGGGGAGTCTGGGCCGTTCGGCGCCGCTGGTAGTCTGGACGATGTTATCACCTACATCCACCTCGCAACCGTGGTTTCCGCAAGCGAGTACAAGGGCGCAAGCCTCCGGTGGTGGAACGCGGCCTGGTCACTGGCTCGCGAGCTGAAGCTCGGCCGCGAACTGCCGCCGACGCCACTGTCCATGAACCGAAGCACCGGCCACGAAGCCGATGCCGATGCCGACGCCGAGGATGACATGGGCGGCGGCAGTCACCCGGGTGTCATTACGGAGGAGGAGCGCGAAGAGCGTCGCCGGATATGGTGGCTTACGTACATCGTTGACCGGCATCTGGCGCTTTGCTACAACCGCCCCTTGTTCCTGCTCGACCTCGAATGCGCCGGTCTGATGCAGCCGATGGACGACACGGCGTGGCAGAACGGAGAGTTTCGCCACACCCACGCCACGACCGATCCGAGTCTAAGAGACGCCTCGACCGGCCAGTCCGGCCGCATACGCGGCCCGCATTTCGAATGCACAGGGCACAGCATATTCGGCTACTTCCTGCCCCTGATGACCATTCTGGGCGAGATAGTAGATCTGCACCACGCCCGGAACCACCCCAGGTTCGGCGTCGGCTTCCGCTCCGCGCGCGAGTGGGACGACCAGGCCAGCGAGATCACCCGCCACCTCGAGGCGTACGAGAAGAGCCTCAAGCGGTTCGAGCAGCTGCACCTCACCCGGCTCAACCTGAGCATGGACGACAAGGGCGACGCGGGCAACCCGGAGAGCGTGGAACACGGCCCGATTGCAGACATTGGGACCCCGTCCGTCCACTCGGTGCACACCAACGCCTCGAACCGCATGACGGAGAGCGACATCCAGACCAAGATCGTCATGGCCTACGGCACCCACGTCATGCACGTGCTGCACATCCTGCTGGCCGGCAAATGGGACCCCATCAACCTCATCGACGACAACGACCTGTGGATCTCGTCCCAGGGCTTCATCACCGCCACGGGCCACGCCGTCTCGGCCGCCGAGGCCATCAGCAACATCCTCGAGTTCGACCCGGGGCTGGAGTTCATGCCCTTCTTCTTCGGCATCTATCTCCTGCAGGGGTCGTTCCTCCTGCTGCTGATCGCCGACAAGCTCCAGCTCGAGGCATCCCCCAGCGTCGTCAAGGCGTGCGAGACCATCGTCCGAGCCCACGAGGCCTGCGTCGTGACCCTCAACACGGAGTACCAGGTAAGATGCCCCCATGGCCGAGAACTCTGGAATCCCGTGGTTTGCTAACGTCTCCCCTTCTCACAGCGCAACTTTAGCAAGGTTATGCGGAGTGCTCTAGCGCAGGTTCGAGGCCGCGTGCCGGAGGACCTCAACGAACAGCACCAGCGCCGGCGGGAGCTGCTTGCTCTGTACCGTTGGACCGGCGACGGTACCGGGCTCGCCCTCTGAGGCAGGTCCATTGAGACATCTTCGGGATGGAGGCAATTGTCCATCCGGCGATGTAGGCACGCAAACCCGGCGTCCCGGACGACGCCACCACAGGCCATAAACGACAAGCAGGCAATTCTTTTCCTCGGCGTGACAACTCCACAAGGCTGCCATGCCCTGGGGAATCTTTTTATCAAAAACGGAGTTCAACATGCCGGAGCATATTTGGATGGGCGAAGGGACTGATTTGGCAGGCAACTTTAAAAATAAAATAAAGCATCCCCTCCACACTGCGGCAGAGTGAGTTGAGGAGGAGGGGGGTCTTGGACTGGAAAGGGGCGGGAGAAATGCACTTTTTTTTTTGCTTCGGGTTTCTGAGAAACGATATCATGGCTTTTTTTTAATTTTTGTTTATACCTTGGGCCGGTTTTGTATTTCCGGGTGTTGGGCCTTTATGGTTCTCGGTGTTGACGGATGGAGGAGAGGGAGGGAGGATGGATGATGGGGGGGTGCGAATGAACGATTTGATGGATGGATGAGATCCGGCCACTGGCTTTCGGGCTGTGCGATATGAGCCGGCTGGCTTCATGTAAATAGCGGTGTGTAGTTGGATGAGTCAAAACGAATCGTCTTGTCTTGCATACTGTATCGGCTTCTTGTCGCCAGTTACTCCTAGCTGACGGGATATCTCATGTCGTCCGTCCGTGGCGATGGAGACGGTGAGATTTAGCTCCTACAATAAATGGCCGATGCAACCGTCACCTTCCTGGGCCGCCCTGGTTGTTGCAGGGGAGAGACGACGGCCCTATCAACTCACATATACATGAACAGGTCCATTTCACGTCGAGACTATCTATCGTAGGGGACTGGAAGGAAGTAAAGTCGGTGGGCGAGGCAGGGATCGATAAAAAAAAAAATCAGACCATGTTGCCGGGGATTCCCAGGATTCCCAGGTCGTGGTGGAGATGGGCCAAAAGAGATGCGCCGAGGGGGAATCGAACCCCCGGCTCCCCGACGCTGCTGGATGGCAACGGAGAATTTTACCACTAAACCATCGGCGCTAACTGATCGCTTGTGATCGATGGAGAACTTGGCGATGGGAGTGCCCATAACGCGCGGGTGTTGACTCTTGCTTGCGGCATTGAACGTTCTGTGGACCAGCAAGCAAGGGAGCGGGCCATGGCGATATCGGCGGGCGGGCCGGGGGGGAACCCCTTCGGTAAGATGACCGAGACGGAGAGCGACTCATCGAGTCTCTTAGCTTGATCCTTTCCTCGGGGGGAGGAAAAAAAAAACCAACAAGCTGGGCTCGCCTCGCCGAAAAGGAACGAAGTTGAGATGGGCTCGCAGCTGGAAACCCGGGAGTGCAAGGGGAAGAGGGCTGTCTACTATGTAAAAGACGCCCGGGGCTGAAGCTGGAAGGGATGCGGCCTTGGTTACATTGGTGACGTCGCATGTGGGCGGCGAGGACGCGGGCCCCGGAGGAGTCTGTGGCAGGCAGGCAATGCTATGTATGTAGACTGGATCCCGCCGTTGCTTGTCTCGGTGGGTTCCCCGGATCTATTGGATGCTGCCTGCAATCGCGGAACAGCTGGTGGTCCATGATATTTGTAAGAGACCAGGGGCACATAGTCTAGGCCTTGTCAGGTTGTATCGTGAGAGGCAATGAGTCGGCCGAAGCCAGCCGGCTCTCTCTCTCTCTCTCTCTCTCTGTGTGTCTTGGATGAATCCGGCGCAATGTCCAACAAACAAGCAATGCAGACAGATCGCCTGTTATAGCAGCTCGCCGTCCCATTCACGCGGTGCAGCATCCACGCGGCACGTCCCGGCAAGGAGAAGAGAGCCAGAGCCGAAGTCGAGGAATGCGCCTTCAAATGGACCGGCCCATTGCCTCTCAGGGCTGCCGGCAGGCACTTGATCGGCACAGGATTCAGCAAAACCGGTTGCTGGGGCTGGAGACACAGATCCGGGCAGCGGCCAACCTCTTTCAGTCTCTCTCTCTCTCTCTTTTGAAGGCGCCGGGAAGGCTTCCGCGATTGCACCCCCGGCGGCAAATGCCATTAGCGGCTCTCTGATCGTCTATGCAAGAAGGGGTCGACTGGACCAAGATTAGGACCCCAGCCATCCAGAACCATGCCGTCGACCGGCCGGCAGTTGGCCTCGGCCATCCAACCAGCCAGCCCATGGGATGGAGCTCGGGGGGTTTCCGAGTGTGCTCTTTCTCCTTCTCGTTGATGATTCTGTCGAGTAAAAAGCGTGCTATCGCGTCGCGAACCGTGGAGCACTCGCTCACACCGGCGGCGGCGTCCCGGCCCCGGTGAGGACTCCCACCATCCCATCCATGTGCATGGTATGGTCGAGGAGTGATTGGAGAGACAGGGCCTGGATCCGACGGTAGGCGGCGAGCGAGCAGAAGCGCCCGTTGGGGGTCCCTGTGTAAAGGATTTGGTCTTTCTTTGGTTGTTGCCCGGATTTCTCATCCATTACCTATTCACCCTGGCCGTTGTTGGATCGATTAGGTTGGGACTTTGTTGGCTGGTTTAAGCCTGGAGAAGCTGGCTTGCTGGCACATGGGACGCAACACACACACACAAACACACAACGCACGCTCAGCGACAGCTGAACTCTGAAGCCGACGCCTTTCCCCTCTTTTTTTATTTTTTGGCCGCCCGTGTCTCCCAAAGTCAAGTCCCCCTTCCCGCCGTCTCCCCCATTCCCCCCCCTCCTTATTCCCATCGCTTTCACCCCCCAATCTGTGTTCCTGCGTAATCGCCTGTTTATTCCCAGAAGACCCAAGACCTTTTTCCCACCTCCGGGCTCCCGACCGCCGCTGAGCACGGCAACACGGCGACGCGACCCAAGCCCGCACCACCGCCGCCGCCATCGTCCATCCTCTCTGCCTTATTTCCGGCACGGCCACTGTTCCAATTCGTACGCCGGAAATCCTTGTCCGCCATTCGCAACTCCTCCCGACCCCGTGGCCCCGGAGACGGCCCTGCGCATATAGCAATCTCCTCCGGAAGGGAAGCAAGCACAGCGCAGCGCAGCACCACCCGCCGCCGCCGCGCGCGCGCGCCCCCCCCGAACGGGGACTGGAGCAAAGCATATTTAATTGCCCGTTTGCCATTTGCCATTTGCCAATTGCCAATTGGCGCCGGGCAAGGGAATTGGCATCAGCGTCGGATCGGCGTCGGCCATTGATTGATTAATTGGCTGGCTCAATTGACCCCCAATCGACGTAATCGTCCTCAGCTTGCTGCCATGGCCACCCAAGACCGCCCGCAGCAACAACCACAGCAGCCGCCGTTCACGCCGAGCTCGGCCTCAACAGTATACGCATCACCGGCCTCAGATCATGGACGCCTGCCGCCGCCGCCGCCGCCGCCCCTTCAGACGCACAATGGGGTCGTAGCCGCCGGGCCGTCGTCTTCATCGTCAGCAGCACCGCCGCCGCAGGGCTACCCGTACAGCGGCATCAAGTCGGAGGACAGCGTCGACGGCAACTCGGCCAGCCCTGACGGCCTGTCGGCAACCCCCGACGAGCCGGCCAGGAAGAGGCAGAAGCGCAACAAGCCCACGCTGTCGTGCCACGAGTGCGTCGAGCGCAAGACAAAGGTTCGTTAGAGTTCCAGCAAGGCTATTCTGTTTATTCCCAGAGCGTCCCTCTCACGCTTTGTCTTTATTTTGTTTGGTCTTTTTTGTTTCCTTCCGGCGTTTTTTCACACCCACCCCCTGATTGCGTGCTTGCTGTCTATCCCCGCTCGCGGCCTCCAAGGTCCACCGTTGTCGTCGTCGTCGCATCGCGCGCCGATGCTGGCCCGAAGTGACAACGTCGCACCGCCATGGGAGTTTCCACGGCCGCTACATTCCCATGGCCGCTCCGCCGCCAATCGCAGACTTTGCGATTGAGAGTGTAATTCACATCGCACTTGGCACGTGGCATGCATACCGCCTGAACCTTGTTTCTCCAGGTCCCCAATCTCGAGAATTGGCCCTCCCCGAGTCTGATTACTCAGCCCATACATACTCTCATGTTGCAGCAGATCAACATCACCGAGACCGGTACTAACACGCATGACAGTGTGACCGCGGCAGACCTCATTGCCTGGCATGCATCAAGCGCCAGACAGAATGCAAATACGCCCACGTCGCCAACCTCCTCGAGTGCGTTCTCTCACCCCCCCTTCCCGAGGTTCCCACCAACGGCAGACTAACACAACTACCAGGGAGACAACGAGGTCGGCCAGCAACGGCCGCCGCATGACGAAGCCCCCAAAGAAGAAGACCAGCGATGTGTCCACCATACCCAACATCGCCGACAGGGGCCTGATCGAGGGCCGCGGCTTCACGTCGCGCGGCTCCGTCGGCTCCATCGCCTTCTCCTCCTCCACCGGCCTGCTCTCCAACGTGCCCTACTCGCTGCCGACCGCCAGCAGCGTCTTCGGCATCGGCTCGGAGCACCCGTTCGCCAACTACTGGACCTGCGAGGGCGGCCTGCCCGAGGTCATCTCCGTCCTGCCGGACAAGATCCAGGCCGACATCCTGCTCGCCCAGTACTTTGAGTGCGTCGACCCCGTCTACCCCATGATCCACCGGCAGACCTTTTACGCCGACTACGAGCACTTTTGGAGCATGAACTCCGAGGAGAAGAACCGCGTCGACCCGGCCTTCGTCGGGCTCATCTTCGTCATGCTAGCGCTGGGGACGCAGTTTGTGACGTCGACGTCGCCAAAGGACGGGAAGCAGACGGCCGAGTTCTACGCGTCGGCGAGCAACCAGGCGTTGCGCATGTTCTCCTACCTGAGCGCGGCGTCATTACGCTCCATCCAGGCCATGGTGTTGTGAGTGGTCCCACTCGAGACCGGAGTTGAGATATCTCAGGAGAGCGGCGAGGCTAACGGGACCAGGTTGACATATTTCCTGATCAACGACAACCATGCCTCGGACGGCTGGGCATTTGCGGGCGTTATCGTACGCCAGGCGTACGCCATGGGTCTGCACCGCGACCCCAACATTGGTGAGAGAGAGAAAGGTCCTTCCGTCGTCCAAAGTGTACCGACTACTGACACCGTGTTAGTCACGCCCGACGCCAGCATCTTCGAGAAGCAGCAGCGCCGCAAGCTCTGGCAGGCCGTCCTTCTCCAGGACACGTTCCTCACGGTCCTCCTCTCCCTGCCCCCCTCGGCAACGCACACCGACGTCTCGGTCGAGGACCTCCTCGACGACGGCTCGGCCATCGCCTCGAGCGACCCGACGGACATCGCCTACATCCGCGGGTCCTGGACGCTGGCGAACCTCGTGCAGGAGACCATCTGCTCGCCGCGCTCGCTCGACCTGCCCATCTGCACGACGGCGCGGCACAAGTCGAAGCTCGTGGCCGACTTCCGGGCCGTGTACCGCTCGTTCCCGGACGTGTTCCGGTCGTGGGACGCCGAGAGCCTCGGGGCGCTGGCGCGCAACAACAAGCGCGTCGTGCGGCAGACGCTGTTCCTGACGAGCAACTACCACCACAACATCATGCTGGTGCACGCGTCGGAGAGCCCCGACGTGCCCGTCAACGTCCGCGGCACGCTCGAGGCGGCGCACGAGGCAATCAACTCCTTCTTCCTGCTGTTCAGCATCTTCGAGCTCGAGGCGCGCGTGTGGTGGGTCTTCAACCACCGGGCGTTCCTGGAGGCGCTGTGCATCGGCAGCGTGCTCCGGGAGACGGCCAGGGACCCGGCGGCGGCGGAGGCGTCGGACAGGGACCCGTTGTTCGTGCGGGCGAGGGCCGACATTTGTGAGTCTGATTCCGCCCTTTTCCGGGCTTTCGCCCCCTTCCCCCTTCCCCCCTCCCCACCTTGCTCTTTTTTTTTTCTTTTTTCGTTCATGTTTTGGCCCCCGAGCGTGGCGACGTGGAGATGGTGACTGACAGCGGTGCAGCGCGCATGATTCAGATCATGGAGTTGATGGCCGATGGCGACCAAGGGTCCGACGTGGCGCGGGCCCGGGTGCAGGTGTTGAAGGACCTGCTGTGATGGCCCTGCCCGTCATTCATAAAGGGGTCCGGTCCCGTACACCCTGAAGGTAGGGGAGGGAGGGGGGTACGATGTTTCGCAGATCATTCATTCGTTCCCTTTGGTGGGTGGGAGGGGTGGGTGAAGTCCGAGCATCTTGGTGCAACGCGGGAAACAACACGCAGACGACGGCGGCAGCCAGCGTCGTCGTCGTCGTCAATGTTTCGAGAGCTTCGGGGAAGGGGGGAGAGGGGGAGTCGCGTCTGCCGACGTGATTCGTCCCTTTTTCAGCAAATGTATTTTGTTTTTGGCGGTCCACGGGGACCCGGGAGGGGAGAGCAGGGGGTGAGGGAGGGAGGGACCGCATTCGAGCGCATTCTGATCTGTTTTTTTTGGTTGTTTTTTTTTGGTTCTCTTTCTGTCCTATTCCCACTTTGCAGGACGTCTCGCGGATCGCGAGGTTGGGCTGCCGCGTGTGTGTATTATCCCTTCCGAGGGACTAGTGTATTGCTTAATGATGGGCAGATGAGCCCTTTTACTTCGTCGTCGTGGATGGGGGGACGCCTCTCTCCACCGTGCCATGTTGGTTTGCCATCAGTCTTTTCTCGGCCCGGATGTAGATGGATGGCCTCGTGGCCCAGTCCGTCCGCCAGTCAAGTCCATCAGTCAAGTCCATCCATCAGTCTACCTACACGATCCGTACTATGTAGACTACCATGTATGCGTGTATGTGTACGGAGTATGTGTATGTATATATGGATGGATGCATGTATGTATGTAAATCAATTAGTCCATGGGCGGGCGCGTTCGCCGACTGAAGCACCATAAAAAATTAAAAATAAAAGGAAATAAAAGACATGGCTACACCTGACAGACGGCTCCACCGTGCGTTCCCCCCCTCGTGGACCGACGAGGACCATCTTCATTAATCCAAGGGACCAGGAGCGGCGTCGCCGCCCAATTGTCTGGACGAGTGCGCATCCCAACGTGCGGCAGTAGTGCCGAATCCATCACCATCGCCCCTTTAACAAGGCTTCGACGATGGGTCCCGGAAACTAGCGTCACCCCACGTCCCGTAGCTCAGCCCACGGCGCTGGGCCCCACCTCGACCGGCAGCGGACAGCAGCAGACAGCAGCAAACAGCAGCAGCAGAGGCAGAGGCAGACGGCATGACAGCCCACGGCACGGCAAACCCGCCCCAGCAGCCAGCAGTCATGCGCAGAGAGAGTCAGTTAGCCAGTCAGTCAAGAGGCAAAGGGACGAGGCAAAAGAGGGACCATCGCATCGACCCCACCCCACCCTGCAGTGCTTAGCCAACATGAGCGAGTTGTGATTCGCCGGCCGAGGCGCAAGTCCCGAGCAGGGAACGGCCCCGGGGGGGGAGCCCTGGATTCGTAAGTCTTTCCCCCCCCCCAGCGAAGGGGTCCGCACGGGCTGGGACACGACAGAGAGGGCCGGCGGGTTTGCCAGAGACAAGCGCCGCAGAGAGGACTCGTCAGCTCGTCGGCCGTGATTGGCCAAGCCCGGTCCAGCTACGCCGAGAGGATTGCGCAGCCCCAATCTGTGAATGTCGCTGGCGGTTCCCACTTCGGCCGAGTTTGGGTGTGCGCGCGCCTGTGTGCGAGTGTGTGAGAGAGAGGCACAGAGAGAGAGCGAGACGGGCAGTGTCTCCCCTAGGACGACGGGGGACGCGCATTCCTCTCATTCGGGCCTCTTCCTCTCTTTTTTTCCTCTCTTCTAGTTTTTAGATTTTGGATTTTTTTTTTAGTTTCATCAATCTTGGAATCTGATTCCTTCATCTCTTATTCATCACTTGTCAACCCTGTTTGAAAAGTGTGAATACCCTCGCTCGTTTTTTTATCCGCTTCGTCTTATTCTTCCCTTTTGCGTGTTCCTGTCAAAAAAGTGAAAATAAGGGAGTGAGACAAGGTTGACGAAAGGGGTGGTCATTGGACGATTGAACGAACGGTGTAAGGCGACTAGACAGACACCAAGCAGATACAAACCGGCCACCACATACCGCACCGCACCACACCACACACACCCAAAGCGCCGCGCGACGACACACATATCTATACGTACACACGCCAACCAGGCAGCCGTTTATCATACCGCCGTCTGCGTCCCTCTCTCCTGCGGCGCCTCACCCAACCCACCGCACCACCTCACCTCGCCTCACCACTCAAACCTGCCTTATACACGAACCCGCCAACCCTACGACGGCAACGACGACGACGACGACGACGAGGACCCAGTTCTCTAGGCAGGAGGGTTTTCCGAGATTCGAGTAACCGGGACCTCCGTAACACCACTCGAGCTCCTTCGCCAAGGAAGGGCTCTGTAAACGGTCCTTGACTGAGGGGAACCTCATCTTGCCTGTGGCACAAAAGTCCAAAGAAGAAAGACCGCCCATCATGCGTGGCCTGGCGCAAGCTCTCCTGCTCGCGCCGGTCCTGGTGGGAGCCGCCCCGTCCAGAGTGGGCGCGGGAAAGACTCACAGTACGTTTTCTGTCTCTCTGTCTCTCTCGTCTCTCGTCTCAACCTCAGTCTCATGTGAGGGTGTTCATGAGTGGTGGCTAATGAGAAACCAGATGATGTCTCCCCCTCAACCTTCATCACGTTCGACATCCCCCCTGGATTCAACGAGGACCAGGCCAAGCCCTACGTAAGTTCTCTCATCTCTCTCCGCGTACAAGGGAAGCCGAAACTGACACAGGCAAACTCCAGACCCTCCACCTGGAGGTCCTCGAGGCGCCCTCCCCATGCGCCTACCCCAACATCAAGGTGAACGACAACGCCCTCACCCAGGGCGGCCACACGCTCGGCCGCGGCACCTTCGCCGGTGACCACGACGGCACCACCTTCATCGCCTCCTGGTCCGCCACCTGCGCCGGCGACGAGCAGCTCCTCCGCTTCACCCTCGAGTCCCTCTCCGGCCGCTCCCTGGCCGCCGACCTCGGCTTCGTCGCCCGCTTCCGCCAGACCGCCCCGGCCGCCATCATCGAGGTCGCCGGCAACGTCAAGGTCTCCGCCGAGCACCCCCCGGCCTCGCCCAAGCACCCCGAGGTCGACGGCCACGTGCCGCGCCCCGGCGACGACGAGGACGGCCTGCTCGACGACCCCCCCTTCCCGCCGCCTCCCCACCACCACGTCGGCGACCACCCGGACAACCACCCCGGCGACCGCCACCCGGCCGGCCGGCCCCCCGCCGAGGGCGAGCACATCGCCGCCGAGCTCCAGGAGCTCGACTGCCTGCACCACCAGCTGCACTCCCTGCAGCACCTGATCCGCGAGAAGGAGGCCCGCCTCGCCCGCGAGCACGGCTTCGCGGGCCCCCACCACCGCAGCGTCCGCGAGTGCGACTCGCTCAAGTGCGTCATCGACACCCTCATGCACCGCGTCGGCGGCGGCTTCCGCCCCAAGGGCCACCACGGCAAGGGCCGCGGCCGCGGCGGCCGCCACGGCGGTCCCCAGGGCGGTCCCCCTCCCTCGTGCCCGGGCTTCCCCTTCCCCGGGCACGGCAACCGCACCGACGGAAACCACACCCTGCCGTTCCCGCCCCCGCCGCCGCCCCCGGGCTTCTGCCACTGCGCGCCGCCTCCCCCTGAGGGACCTCCCGAGGGACCCCCCGAGGGACCCCCTGAGCCGCCCAGAGGCCCCCACCACGGCCCTCCTCCTCCCCCTCCGTTCGACGAGCCCCCTCACGGACCCCCTCACGGACACCATGGCCCTCCCCCGCCGCCGCCGTTCGACGAGCCTCCTCATGGTCCTCCTCACGGACATCAGGGACCTCCCCCGCCGCCTCCCTTCGACGGGCCGCCCCATGGCCCTCCTCACGGTCCTCCCCACGGCGGCCCGCCCGACGAGCCTCCCCATGGTCCTCCTCACCACCCCCCCGAGGGACCTCACCACGGCCCCCCCGGCCCTCCGGACTTTGAGCACGAGCACCCCCTCGACCACGAAGGCTCCCACCGCCACCCGCACCCCCACGACGAGCACTCCCACCACGGTGTAAGTCCCCTCCCCCCGAAACGTGAACAAAATAAGGAAAAAAAAAAGAAATCTAACATAATCCAGCCCCCCGGTCCTCCCGGCCCTCCCGGCCCCCACGGCCACCCCCACGGCCCGCCGCACCGCATCCCGCTTCCCGCCAAGGTCGCCGTCGCCGTCCTCCTCTTCCTGGGCATCGTAGCCCTCGTCCGCGCCGGCATCGCCCACGCCGGCCGCTCCGGCTCCGACCGCCGCGCGTCCCGCCGCGAGTCCCGCGAGTCGCGCAAGCAGTCGCGCCGCGCCCGCCGCCGCGACTACCGCGAGGCGCGCAAGGAGGCCTTCAAGGCCTCCCTCGCCGACCTGTGGTCCCGCATGTTCGCCGCCGGCGGCCCTGGCAGCGCCGAGGACGAGGAGAAGCAGGCCTTCCTGTCCGGCCAGTACGCCCGCCACCGCCACGACGACGACTTTGACACCATGGAGTCCATGTCCAACGAGATCACCGAGTTCCGCAACGCCGCCACCCTCGTCACGGAGATGGTCGCCGCCGAGGAGCGCCGGCAGCGCGAGCAGCGCGAGCAGATGCAGCAGCGCCAGCAGGCCCTCCTGCTCCAGCGCCCCGGCGGCGTCGTGGCCTCCGCCGCCGCCGCCGCCCCGCCCAGCCCGACGGCCGCCTTCGCCGAGTACATGGGCGACGACGTCCTGCCGGCCTACGACGAGCACGCGCCCGCCGTCGTCGTGTCGGACGGCTTCAGCAGCTACACGCCCGGCTCGAGCGAGTACGTGCCCAGCGCGCCCTCGGACACGGCGTCCAACATTGACGACGTGCTCGGGGACTCCAAGAACTGAGAGGACGGAGAAGAGGGGGTTTAAACTCTCTTCTTCTTCTTCTTCCTCCTTTTTTTGTTTTGTTTTTGTCTTGTTCATCTGTTTCTTTGTCTTTTTATTTACTTATTTTACCGACTACCCCCCGCCACCGCGCAGGAGAAACATCAAACGCTGTAGAGAGAGATATCCTGCGTCCCCTATAAGAATATTGTCTTTTTTTTTTTGTCTTTGAGTGTATGTGTGTGTGTGCGCGTGTGTACGCGCACGCGAGAGAGAGCATGTGTGGTGTTTGCTATGTATATATTGATTGGAGTTTGCCGGCCCGTACTGTACGGGCCAGAATCGAGTTGCAATGGGGGGGGCATGTGTTTCACGAGAGCATGCATAAGAGAGAGAGAGAGACAGATTGCAAGGAATGGATCGGTTCTAGATGGAATAATCATGAATAAGAGAAGGCTTTGTTTGGTGCCTCGTCTTTGCAGATGCCAGATGGAGGCACGCGCTTCCCCATCGAACAGTAATCAATGCCTTAATGACGAATGCTTTTGGCCATCACACCGAGTTGTATCGGCCAGGGCGCCCCGGTGTGTGCGCAAGTCATCTAATTGTGAAGTGAAGACGGGAAACATAACAAACTTGCATCCCTTCGTGGAGCCAATCTCTATGTCAACTGTCAGGTCACTCGCAAGAGAGGTTGCATGATGTTCGGACCCGGCTCCACCCTCTTGGACTCAGTCTCGAAAATGGCACCCGCTGGTTGCAATGGTAGCCTTCTTGATTCTGGGACTGTAATCGGCAGGATGTTAGTGGAAGATGGGTGAGTGGGCAACTCTGCATCTGTCTGCACTGCTTCTTATTTTCTCCTTTGGGCATCCCGTTGCGCATCATCCGAATATAAACTCGCGGTAGTTCTTTCCTATACGTTCAACACCCTCCTGAAGCCCCCATCCTTTGATCTCGCACACCTTCCTGTACATCTCCTCCAACCTGGCGTCCATGTCGTCGCCGGCGATGTGCAGGTCGCTCTCGACCAACACGCTATCGTCCGGGCACGCCTGGATGACCTCGACAATCTTACCGGCGCCCGCCTTGGTGCCCAGGTTGATGGCCGAGGAGAAAGAGAAGAACATGCGCGCGGGGATGGCCGGGTTGGTGTACTGCTTCAGCATCTCAGCAGGCCCGGAGTACGAATGGAGGCATATGCGCGGGGGATAGGGCTTTGGCGGCACGTCTTTCCTGCCAAAGTCGTCTTCCTCAATCTCGTCCTCGGAGTCGAAGTCCTCGGCTCCCTCGGCAACGAGACGTTTCTTCTTCCGGCTGACAACCTCCTTCTCGTGACCCTTCCACAGCGACGCGAGGGTATCGTGGAGTACACCATGGGCCTGGACGCCATGGACGCTCACAGGACGTCCGAGCTCCCCAGCAAGCGCCAGTTGAGCTTTCAGCACGGCAACCTGGTGGGGCATCTTGACATGTTGAGGTGCCAGGCGACGCCCCTCACGGCCACCTGGGGTAAGGCCCTGGTCACGCGAGGACTCCTGGACGTCCGTCCTTCCCTCCGGCAGACGAAAGGCTTTGTCGAGGCCAACCTCACCGACTAGAGCGAGGGGATGATCTTTGAGGCGGTCCCGCGTGTCCGCTAAAAAGGCTGACAAAGAACGCGGGGTAGGCAAGGCGTCGAGGAAGTCGGGGTCCTCAGGGGCGGGGGCTAGGACGGCCTGGTAATGGCGCGTCTTTGCATCGGGCTGACCCTCGCGGTACGTCCTCTCAGCCTCGGGCACGGTGTCATCGAACAGCTGGTAGGAGAACCAAGGATGCCAGCCAAAGGAGGGGATCAGATGGCCCTGAGACATGTCGTACCTTGAGCGGACGCCGTGGGCTGCAGCGACATCAGCGACGAGGGCCTGGTCCTGGCTCCGGGTGGCCATGACGGTTAGGGCGGCGGCGCGCATGTTGGGTATCTTGTCGACGGTCGACATGGTGTCTGTGGGGTGGCAATGGGCGTCGTAGACGCCAGCGTCCCAGGGGAAGGGATCCGACGAAGACGAGGCAGAGGTGACGACGGTGGGGGGGTTCGCGGCCCCGTCCTCATGCTGGCCGCACATGCCGGGCTAGTTTGGCGGGTGGCCGGTGCTTGGCTTGGAGCTGGTTGGGAGGGCGGTAGAGACGGGGATCGCCGAACATCAAACAGAGATGTGGGCGCTTGCGGCTCAATTGAGGGTATGACACGGCTTGTCGTCTGGCTATCGCTATCTTCCGCCCATCTAAGCACCAGGAGCTATCCGTGTATCTGTGCCCTCTGAAGGTACAGCCTCTGTGCCCTCTCCTCCAGGCGCAATCAAGTAAGATCGCCAAGGACGGGCCGTCTGGGACTGGATTACCTAGGGGCCGGGTGGAAAGGCAAGAACTGCAACGCGCTGGGACGGTTTTATTCGGGGCTGGGTGTATGCGAATACGACGAGCGTTTTGAACGTGCGCAAGGCGAGGTTGGTGGCCTACGTCAATGTGTAGATCTGAAATGCAACGATGATGGACGACTTGCAGGAGGCAACCACCGGCCGGTGGTGAGGCGGGGACGTGGGAATGGAGAGGCTGCCACACACACGGCGCAAGTGTGTGGTGAGAGTGAGGTGATTATTCTGTGGTGGAGCATCCCGATGTCCAAAAGGCGCGATGATGCCGTGGCAGAGATGCAGAGGCAGAAGCAGAGACAGGAGGGCGCCCCGAACGGGGAATTAGTGGGTCATATGCGGGGTGATGTCAAGGACGTCGTCGAGAGCCAAGAGCGACCTTAACTTGGGCAAGAGGGGGGATGGGGAAGGAAGGACGGGGACGACCGGGAACGACCGGGGAAGGGGCGCGGGAGCGGGAAAGAGGACATGCACAGACAAAACACACAGAGAGAAGGAGAGACACGACGCTTGAGAGAGACCCTTGCTGCGTCGAGCGCTGCTCCTCCGTCCGGACTTTTGAATGAAGAGCACCGCACACCACACCCGATGCCATCCATCTACTACTGATGCTGCGTGTCTCTCCACGCCGAAGCCATACCACACAGATGCCACACCACACCACGCACCTCCACATATACCCTTGTTTAGTATTCTCCTCGGATGTCTTTGTCATTGCCCCGTCCCACCGCAAGCAAGCAATTGCCATGTCGGTTTCGCTGTACATGGTGCATCCCTTCCAGCGTTGCAGAGATTCCGTCGTCGATGCACACCACGGACACAACGACACCACCTCGCTGCTCGTAGGCACTCTCACCGGGCGAACCCCAAGCTTGCGAATCAAACCAAGGCAATATCGACATGGCCAAGTCAGGCGGGGCGTCCTAAGGCGAACCAGCGCCTTTCCCCCTCCCCCAAAGTCCCATTCACTGGTTTGTCAATCTACCGAGCTTAGGGCTGCGTCTAGGGGAATGAGAAGTTCGACCCGGATGCATCGCTGTGCCTTGGCCGCAACCCGGCGCGGTGTGGCCTGGCCTGCGCTTGCGAGCCATCGAAGGAGATTGGGGCTTTGGCCTCTGAGGATCGCCCTGCTGTGGCGTCTGGCCTGGCAAGATGGCGCTGCCCTATATTGTCAGAAGAAGCATGGGCCATGGAATATGCTCAGAAATGCTACACTGACAGCACCCAAACGATGGTTGGCGGTGGTGCTGGTTTGGTCTGGGGAAGACGGAAAGGGCCACCTCTTTGACGACCAAAAATAACCCGGCATGCACCCCAGGATTTCGTCCATGGGTCCTGGCTGAAGTCTGTTCGAGATTGAAGTCGCGGGGAGGACGACAAGGTGCTATTCGCCCGTCAAGGTCAAAGGCTTGGCCTGGTGGGTGGACGGGCAACCGACAGGTGTGGCAATGGTTTGTCTTGGAGGGAAATGTCAACATGCCGGAGCGTTTCGCAGCAGCCAAAGGATCCTCGCTGCTCTCCCCGTGCCATTCACAGCTCATCCCCGTCCTCCTCTGCCAACACCACCACAACCACCACTGCCTCTAGTGCGCACACGTTGCTACCCTGGCGCATCTGGAGACGGCCTGGCCAAGTGGACAGCACTAAACGATCACGCACATAATGTTGCTTCCATCACAAAAAGGAAAACACGCAGCGGGCAACGTGCTGTTTGGTCGCATCCCTGGCTTGCCGTACGTCGCCGGGAGGCTCTGACTGGGTGGTTTCTGTGGCCTGGATCTACGGCGGGGATGCTCTAAATTATCCCGGGACTTGCTTGTCCCTTGCTCCTTTCCCCCAGGCCTTCCGTACACTACACTACCACTTTACGACGCTGGCCCTGACCCTGGCACGTCTGGAGTCTGGAGATGCGGAGACAGGGCGATCGGTTTCGGACAATTGACTTCACCTCCCTGAGTCGCATCCCTTATCTCTGCCTACCCTGATAGCAGGTGTTGCGCTTTCAATCATCGTCACCATCACGGAACCTGTGCAGAGTCTGATAGGCGAAGCTGATAACGGCATATCGGCATACCTAACGTCCCCCATCCAAGTCCGGAAACCCCGTCGGCTGCTGTCTTTTGTCCATCAGGGCGCATAATTGGGCCATTGGACGGTTTCCGCCCCGATGGTGCATAAGTCAAGTCGCTGATTCACCCGGCAAACTCTATATTCGGCTTGGTCCCATAGCCGTTTCTGTCAGTCACAAAACATGTCGCTCTTCACATGAAAAGGCATCCCCCAGGTAGAGGTACTGTACTGCAAACCTCCAGGTGCACCGGGTGCCCGCAAACTCTTTTTCGCCGTCCCGTCCAGCAATACTGGACGACCTGAAGCTTACCCGTCACCAATGATCCTTTTGGGTGCGAATGAGAACACACAGCCCGTGAGCTTAGGAATGCCACACAATTGTTTCCCGCCCCTAACCCCCTGCGAGCGGGAAACTCTCCCCCCCCCAGAACTAGAAGCTCGAGCGCAGAAACAAGACAGTAGACGATGCAGTCCCTACAGCCATCACAACAAAGCAGATAGCCATTCCATCACCAGCCCATCCCATCCACTGGCGACGGGTGCACGTAGTAGCGCCGCCTCGAGACCCCCCATAGCTTGTGATAGCGCTGCTCGGCTTCTCCATTTTTCTTCTTCCTGCAGAGTAGCGTTGCACTGCATCGAACCCCTCGGACAAGTGGCCAGGACAAGGGAAGACGAGGACAAGGGCGGTGCTAGCCTTTGCCGCTAGCCCCCAGCATGTGAAAGACACAAACAAAGTCTAGTCTGCACCCCTACCCTCCGGACTGGTTCAGACCTCCTCCGCGCTGCCACCACTCGGCCAGGGTGCCACCAACCTCAAGGTTCGAAGGTTCGCTCCCGGCTCCCCTCCGTCTCATCCCAATACTCTTCAGCATGCCTCCCCCTCCACCCCCATCTGCCACCATGCCACCGGACTTTTGAGCTTTTGTGTGCCCCCATTCCTCCCACCCGTGTTCCATCGTACAAAGTCGACAGCCGCCTGCCCACACCACATCTTTTTTCTCTCGTACACACTTTTGTTTCCTCTGCACAGAAGGAGATTTGGGAAACCGCGATAGTGGGTTGGGTATTGCACCGGAATAGACCGATCGGACCACCGACCGAACGAACAGTGGCCGGATCATACGATTCAGGTACCAGGAGAGACACACCGGCCACCACCGGAACTACCTACCTACACCTTACTTCACCGAGAGATAAACCGCAGTCCGACTGGTATTCGATCAAGTCGAGGAGATGTTGTGAATGAGGCCACTGCCGAGCAGTCACCCAACGCAGGCCTCTCTCTCTCTCCCCTTCTCCCCTCCGACTAGTCCGCACAACGACCGCAACCATGGCACTCATTAACCCCGTATACGCCATTATTGTCCCCTTCCTCTTTCTCTTCACCATTCCCCTCGCCATCTTTGCCGGGATTACGACGACGCTCGCCTTCACCGTCCTCATATTCCGAGTGATTCTCGTCTACTTCGATCTCGCCCTATCCCTCTTGCCGTCGTACATAACGGGCCGCCCACGATACATCTCTTACGCTTCCAAATCCCCAGTGTCATCTAGTTCTTCGCCATCACTAACGCCGACCCGCCGGTCGGCCTCGCGCCGCACGCGTCGGCCATCCTCCGCCTCCGCCGTCTCCGTCGGCACCATCACCCCCATTTCGGAGGCTGGCGGCCTTGGCCTCTTCCCCTCCGTCGGCATCGACCGGGACTACGAGGGCGTTGGCGGCTGGCGTCTGGGGAACGGCAACGACGACGAATTGTGGACGACCATCAACTCGCGTCTCGAGCTGCCGGACCGCCAGTACCAGAGGCATCACCACCGGAGCCCCAGCGGCGGACCCACCACCCCCGGCGGCGGAGAGGGCTACCTCATGATGAAGGGGCCCCGCAACCGGAGTCCGGAGAGCAATCGGGGCGGCTTCAGTGCCGTGATGTCGCCCAACAGCTCCCGCGCGCGGACGCCAACAAACACACACATCGGCTTCACGGCGCTCGACGGCGTCGATGGAGACTACTTCCCATCCATGGCACCAAAAGCTGCGAGGAAAGTCGTCATGGCGTAAAAAGAAAGGGGACGAAGAAAAGGAAAAATACAGGAGGAGTTTACAAGCCAGGGCTTCCGCTTTCCCTGAGAAGGTGGAAAAGAAGAAGGGAAAAAAAGGCTATTATTAATAAAGATGAGGGAGAAAGAAGAAGCAAACCAAGTTTCTTATCCCGGGCTCTCCCATCACGACGACGACGGCAACGACGACGAGAAAACTAGACCCCTTCAAAATGGGGGTTGTGTTGTGTAAGAGAAAGAGGGAGAGCTGTGTGTGTATCTTTTTTGTGTTACTTTTTTGTCTTCTTCTTTTCCTATGTCTAGGTTTGGGAATGGGACACGGGAAACGCCTCCTCTCCCTTCCCCCTCCCCTCTACCACCTCAACTCCTCCCGCAGATCGGGCCACGGAGAAACGGGCGGGGAGGGCGGACTATGGCTATGATGGGTCAGGAACAACACAAAGAAAGGAAAGGCGTACGGCCTGGCATGGCCCGCCGCGGGAAACTGGATATGGAAACAGGGTAACTTTTTCGGGAAATCCAATTAGGAGTTTATTTTGGATGTATTACACACATCTCATCCACAACATCCACAGTCCAAAACGGACAGTCAATGAAGGTCAACGTACCAATGACAAACAAATACATCATACATCATACATTATTATCAAAAACGAAGTTCAATTTCAAAGTGAAAAAGACTAATGAAAAAGTGTCCTTTGTTTCCAGACGTGGTATCCTGTCATGAGCCTGCCATAAAAAACGCCGTCATCACACCAAATTCAAACCCCAACCGACAATTGCCCCTGCCCCCCGCCTCTAGATATGTTCAATCCCCCCTGCCCTTCTCAGCGGTGTCGTGATTTCACAACGTCTGCCAAAAGTAGTTTGCGTAAAAGAACTTTGAAAACTTCTTGTCCATGTTGACGACGTGCACGTCGCCCTTGCGGTCGTTTCGCACGACGGCGCGGCTGAAGTCGCCGTCCTTGCTGTCCCGCTCGATCTCGATGCCCAGGCTGCGGTAGACCTTGAGGCGCAGCAGGACCTCGTCGTCGACGGGGTCGCGGCGACGGGCCTGGTCGTCGGCGGAGCCGTCGAGGCCCTGGATCTCGAGCTCCTGGAGGCGCGCGTTGAGGTCGGCGGCCTGCTGGGCCAGGCGCTCCGCCTCCATCTCGGCGTCCGAGGCGGCCTTTGCGGTGCGGAACTTTGTCGTGTCGAGGCGGGCGATCTCCGAGGCGTGGGCGGTCGACGAGTGCGCCGACGTCAGCTCGGAGTGTTGCGAGGATATTGTGTTTAGCTGGCGGGAGAGCTCTGGAAGCGGCACGTTAGTCGGACGGGGCTCAAGTGTATGAAGGAGCAGCGGGAAAGGGGACGGGGTAATTGGGTGGTTCGCGCGACCGGGAGAGGGGGAGGCGATGGGCTGTATCGCGACGTACTCTTGAGGGCGTTCTCGGCTTCGCGGAGACGCAGCTCGCGGGCCTGCTGGAGGGTCGAGAGGGATTCATTGATGCGCGCAACGGCTTGCTTGTCCGGGTGGATGTTGAAGTTATCGATGGTGTGGCGGATGAGCTGCGAGCGCGCCCGCGAGAGGGGCATGTCAGCGAACCTCCTCCATCAAAACAGTCGTCGACATTGACGGCGGGATGCAAGGCTTACCGTCGCGGGCTCCTCTGCTAAAAGCATCTTGACCGATTTATTTTCGCGTTTGCTTTTTTTATGTGCGGGATTGAGTGTGTAGCCGGAAATTTGTTGCGTGCAGTGCGCGATGCGTCGTTTCGTGATGTCGGGCCTTGGTCTTCGTGGTCGTGTTGTCTGTCGTTGATAGATTGATTGGGAGTTGAGAGACAGCCGGGCCCAAAGCGGAAACCCCCCAAACAAAAAAAGTGAACCCCCCCAATCTTCTTATCGGGGCACGCTATCACCGGGACGACAATCGCTGACTACACAAGCCCGCCACCCCTGTCACTCAGGTCAGGCCCCACATTGAGCTTTCAGGCGGTCGTCATCCGCCACACATGACGCCCTTCCCACTTGACCCCCCCCGGTCCCCACGGATCTTCAGATGTCAAAGCTTCAGCCACTCCGCCTCTCCGAAAGCAAGTTTGCCATCATCCATCCGCACCGGATTCCAGCCCACCTGCCATCCAACACCTCGGCCTAGGACGAACGGTTTTGCGACTTCACCAATTTCCAGCTGCAACCCGCCTGCAACGAAAGCTTCCGCACGCGCCTCCAGTCGAAGCACCAAGGTGTAAACAAGAAAAAGAGGAGAAAAAGCTGTGCGTCGCACGAAGGCAACATCATCACGAAACCGCAACGATGGTCGACCTTCCCTGTAAGTCCCCTCCCCTCCCCGTTCCCGCCCAAACCGCGCCCGCCGGGAGTGGCACGACAGTGACTGACCTCCGCGCAGATGCTCTCGACGCCGAATCGTACGTTCCTTGCTCCCGTCTCTTCGGGCGCCCGCGCCCGCGAACTCCCGATCCCCGCCATGTGTTTGACTGACAACCGAATCCGCAGGCCCCTCAAGGCATCCGAGCTCCAGGTCCTCCGCGCCCAGTATGAAAAGGAAGGTGACTTGGTCGGCGTGCAAACCAAGTTCAACTACGCATGGGTATGCCATCTACCGTCTCCCTCTCTCCCTCCTTACCTCCCCCCCTTGAAACCTCTTCCCGCTTCCCTCCTGCTGCCATCACAACCGCTAACGCTGACCTCACGCAATGCAGGGCCTCGTGAAATCAGACTCCCGCAACGACCAGCAACTAGGCGTCCGCCTCCTCTCCGAGATCTTCCGCATCTCCCCCGAGCGCCGCCGCGAGTGCCTCTACTACCTCGCCCTCGGCAACTACAAGCTGGGCAACTACGGCGAGGCCCGCCGCTACAACGACCTCCTGCTCGAGAAGGAGCCCGCGAACCTCCAGGCCTCGAACCTGCGCCAGCTCGTCGATGACAAGGTCGCCAAGGAGGGCCTCATGGGCGTCGCCATCATCAGCGGCGTCGCCGTCGCCGCAGGCGTCGTGGGCGCCTTCCTCATGAGGAACGTCAAGAAGAGGTGATTTTCACACCTCGACTAGCAGTTTCGACCCACCGGGGTTTTTTCCCATAGCAAAGAATGAAGAACGAGAGAGCGTGTGAGAGAGAACGAGGAATACGACGGGTTTGGTGGAGGGCACAACACCAAAAAAAGGAACGACGGTATCGGAAGGGTGGCACGTGTGCGCGCGTGTTTATGTGTGTGTGTTTGAAATCCCCCCTTCAACCCCATTTTTGTTCTTCTCCGGTAATGTGTATTTGTATGGACATGACGACGGCTTTTTTCGGTGTACAGGCGCATACACAACTCTATTCCACCTTCAGAGCATTTTGTCACAGAAATAAAAACACATGTATGCAATGCTAGTCCCAGCTATGCATGGGGGATGTTTGCTGTACAGCACACGAACTTGACGGAACTACGGCCGTGTTTCTTTTCCTCGCGGCAAGGTCACCCGGGCATGTCAAAGTGGAGAAGAAGCGAGTGGTTTTCGTAATTATCATGCTCTGTTTCATTGTGAGGCCCTATCCTGCGCAGCCCTCACCATCATAAAAGTTGAAATGCCTCAAGCTGCTTTCTGCATCCTGGGCTGCCTTATTATTTACACAATACATGCCCCTGGAAGCATAGGGCTCCAGGACATGGTTCATTCGAAGGAGAAAAATGGCGTTAACGACTTATGCTCAACGCCGTCAACCAACTTCGTAATTTCGTTATTTGTCGCCGACCGACTCCATCTCGTGGGGCCCATCCGGCCCCTTGAAATGTGTGCTTTTGAAGTAGTTCTCATACCCAACGTCTATTTCAAGGCCTCCGTCGATCTCTTGTTGGGTCATTGTCTCCCGATCCCGATCCTCGGGAGAACTGGTTCCGAAGCCAGTTGAGTGGGCCATGGTTTGATCCAGTGTCCTGGTTGTTTTCGCGATCTCTGTCCCAGTTCGCGGACGATGGACTCCGCTGCCTGGATCGGAACGAATCCGAGTGGTGCTGCCGGAGGCTGGGGGGCGAGTGCGAGTCCCGTCGCGAACGGAAGCTGGACATTCGACCGGTCTCCTGGGGACGGGTGGGTAGATCGGCATTTGTAGGGTCGTCCCGGCCCGAGCTAGATCCTCCATAGAGGGGGAAGGGCACATCCCAGTCGGATATCGGTGATCTCTGTGGCCGCGTAGAGTCGGCAGGAACAGGCGGGGTTCTGTCAAAGTAGACTGGGCGGGAAGCAAAGGTCTGCGTTCCCCAGTGCCCAGGCATGCCAGGCGGCGCATCGCCCCAATCGAACGGTGCGTGAGAGCTACCGGAGGAGCCTGGTGCAGCATTGGGTGCACGTTGGGAAGTGTCATTGTTCGTATTGTTGGCCGAACTGCTTGGGTTGTTGTTGTTATTGTTACCGGTGCTGGTGCTGGGCTGCTCAATAGGCGTGCGGCAAATTGGGCAGGTGTTGTGCTCCTTCAACCACATAACGACACACTGGTCATGAAACCAATGCTTGCAGGGAAGCACTGTGGCGTCATCGCCTTCGCTGAAGTCATCGATGCAAATGGTGCACTCCGTCTTCCCGTCGGGGCCCAACATCTCCTTGTCTACCTTTTTGCGCTGTAGCTTGCTGAGCGCATCGTCAGTTGCGGGGGGCGCCGCGTTTGACTGTGGGTTTTGCTCCATCAAATTGGAAATGATACGGTCTAGCGCCTCCTGGGTGTAAACCGCATCACCATGCGAGGCGTTGGCTGGGTTGAGCATGCTGAGGATCTCATGAAGAAGTGCGGGCGCTCCACCAGGCGCCCGCTGTCCCTGGCCGGAACCTGGAACTCCGCCAGGTTGGGGAGGGCCGGCTCCGCCTAGGACGCTGCTGAAGATACTGGGAAGCTGGTTAGCGTTGGCTCTTATGGAAACCATCGTGATTCGAGGCCCAGATGGCGGCTGGCCACTGGGGTTAAGGCGGACGTACGACTGAAACGGATCGCCGCCAGGCCCGGTGGGTGAGCGGCTGTCCCCTGGATGAATGTGGATTGGTCCGGTAGCGATGGTAAAGCTCGTAGTACCACCGGGGCCTGCTCTATGGTAGGTGCGGACGTTGCCTCCGCCACCGAATAGCCCACCGCCGCCAAAGCCAGCAGGGCGGGTCTCGTCCGGTGGTCGGGGTGGCATGCCCATTCCAAAGTCGTTGACCATGTCAATGAAGCGCCTGATGATCTGGTCGCCATCGTTTGCATCTGGCGGCTGACGGGTGTTTGGAGACGGGCTTTGTCCTGGCCGCTGGGAGTTATCCCATATTGTTCGATGGACGACGAAGCCGCTAGGGCCGCGGTGTAAATGCTCCTCTATGTCGGCCTCCTCAGGGTCGGAATCTTCGTCATATCTGCCTCTGTGGCCTGGGGAGTCATGAAGCGGAGGACCATCCTCAATCTCTCTCGGGTCGTTCTCGGGGGAAACCTATGCGGTTGTTAGTGTATGTGGGGGAACGGCAGGGGGGAGGGTTCGGGGGCGTACTATTTCTGTGATCTCACTCTCGCAGCGAGGACACTGTAGGCCATGTTCGTCTTGCCACCACTCGTGCGAGCAGGCATGGCAGTAGACGACATCCCGACCAGCCGCAGCATCCAGGTGCCCACCCCTCGTGTTGTGGGACTCCATCTCAGCCTGGTTGCGTTGATAGGCTGCCAAGGTGGTCAGTCCAAGGCCTACAACGAGGCCAGCGGCTCGAAGTGCTCGGAACGCCAGAATGAATGATTTGGAAGGCGGGTTTGGGTGGCGGGGCTCTTGGGCGATGTCGCAATCTAGCAAAAATGCCAGGCGCTGGAGGTCCCGGAGGGTCGTTCCGCAGCACGCGATAAAAAGGGTTTGCAATGAACGGAAGAATATCGAACGATTCTCTTGCAGCGGGAATTCCCAACAGCTGTTTTACTGCCGAGAGTCGTAAACTGTTGTTGGTGTAGGACGCAGGCTAGCGACGTCAGCCGAATCGAGGTTGGGGAATCGTTATCGGTGGAGGTCGGAAGGCACGGTACACGCTACGACGGTGCTACTGCTGCTGCTGCTGCTGTACGTAAGGCAGGCAGGTGAGAGAAAGCCTGTGTGCAGTTCCGTCAGTACCACAGCCAGCGTTTTCCTTTGTGCACAAGGAGCGGCGAATTAAACGGATCTGGAGGTTGCCTCCGCAGTGCTGTACTCGGCATATATTTGGCGTCCGTGACTGGCTTGCACAGTGGTGGATGGAGTTCCTGAGCAAGACGTACCTAAGCTAAGCCATGTGCTATCAATGGAGAAGGTGCATGTCTCCAAGGAACGAAAGCAAAAGGTACGATCGCCAATGCGGAGCAGAAGAAGGTAGGAAAGGAAAGCGGTAAGAGAGGGGGCGTTGTTGGGATAAGGATTAGTGCTGTAACAAAGACAGCTCGCTGTTCGAGTGATGCAGGTTTCCAAGCCACCAGAAAAGAAGGACCTCCGTCACATCATCTGTAGTGCTCTGTTGGGGGAGGTGAGGTACCTTTTGGTGACGGGACAGTGCTACCACTGTAGGGAACGTGACGTTTGTGGTGGGGAGCATCATGGTGGGCACCTTTTCTTAGTAATCCCGCTTTGGAGGGGCCGAGGCCACGGCATTGAGATGGAATGTCTCCACTTTTAAGCTCCTCTTCCCTTCCACCGGTTTCGGTGTGGCGGTGCGTCACCTCCCTCACCTTACTTCATTTCATCATGGCCACACGGATCTCTCGTGTCAATCAGGTGCTACGACGCCCCCTCGATGTGATTCATTCCACCCTGGCTAACCCTGCCTCAGTCCGACCCGATAGTCAATCACACGCTCGTTGTTTTGAATACCACGCAATGCGGCTTGGTGTAGCTGATCGAATCCCTGGATTTGCCTCGAACGCGGTGTAGTCGTATTTACCTATGATACCCATGTCTCTGACATGCGGCTGCTTGTGGGGAACTTGGGCCTGGGTTTCCATGATGATTTTCCAATGAGTATTGAAATAAATGCTCATGTTCTGCCCCAGTATTCCGTGATCGTTTGTGACCCATACTGCCCCGGTTCCTTCCCTACTTAGCCAGCGAACATACCATAGGGCATCAGTTAAACTATGCTGCAAGCTGATCATTGTTGATCAAACACGAGGGTCGCAGCCGAATTTCTGGTTCCATTGGTCATTGTCCACATTGCTGTGTCATATTCATTATATAGCCCAGGAACCTGAAGTAGGGCGCGAAGCCATGCTCTCAGAGCTGGGGTGAGGAGCTAGCCTACCGTTGTCGACGCTGGGATTCCTTCATCTCGGTCATTGCCTCCTCGTACTTCGTACTCACTCATCCCACATTTCTCAAGAAGCCACCCCTCGGCCGGTAGGCTGTTTTTGCCTCACCCACGGCCATCCCGTTCATTACATCGATAACCTCGTTGATTTTTCGCGCATGCGCCAACTGTCGGCTGGTCTGCCCACTGGTGTCATAAAGGTCCGGGTCCGCCCCGGCCTCGAGCAACAACTTCGCGGCGTCCACGTTCCCCCTCCACATTGCCACAAACAGCGGGGGAGAAGAAAACCGCCCGCCTCTCTTGTCAAGGTCAACGTTGTATTCTGGTCTCAGAATCAGTTGCAAGATGGACGTCATGTTGAAGGATGCGGCGTAGTAGAGTGGCTCCGTGTCCCGGATGATATCAATTTCCGTCTGTTGCAAGAGAAACTGCACCCATGCCTCAAACGGTCCGCCGTTTTCGAGCTTTTTAGTCTCAAAAAAGTCGAGAATGAGTTGCTCGTCTGGTGTATCTAGGGGAAAGCGTTCGGAGTGAATGGGCCACATATAGGTGGCGTAGTCGAGCAGCGGGTACACCGCGAACCGGGCGTTGACCTGCCACAACGTGTCGACCGGGCCCAAAGTGAAGGGTTCGAGCTTGAGGTAAGCCAGACACTTGCGCATAATTCTGCCGTGAGACTCGACAGCGTCAAGTGCATATTCGGAGGCGCTGGATTTTCGGATCCAGTCCGATTGTAGAAAGGTCCGAATGGAGTCATGAGCAAGAGTGACAGAATGGTCACTAGCATGGATTAGACCCTGACAGATCTCTAGGATGACCGAAGGATCGGTAAACCTGCTATCGCTGTCGATGTCGGTATCGTGCTCTTCCAGGACAATGGCCTCAGCGAGCTCGTCAAGACGCAGGGGCCGGAGAGAGAAGCAAAGCCACGTAAGCGCCTCGCGAGTGGTCGCCCGATCCTGTTCGGGGATTCGGTTGAGAATACCAGCGTAAAACCCATTCAAAGAGGAGGGGATGTCGACGAGAGCCCTTCGTATGTCCCGTCCGGTACGGAGGGTACTGAGTCTATCCATGCAGAGACTGGCCCAACGGAAGCTGTGGAGCATGTCAGTGGAATTTGCTTGCCAAATCAACAAAGAATACATACGTTCCGTCGGCCTCTGACACAACCTTCATCCTGATCTCGTCTCTGATCCTGGGGCTCAAATTCTGGAAGCCGTGCTCGGTGGCAAGCCTGTTTGCCACATACAGCTCGATGTCGAGGTCGATAGCGACGGTACTCATGTGTCTGACGTATATACTGGGGTCGGGCTGTGCGGGCCCGCGTGTGCAAGTAAGCAGCACGCGAAGGTTGGAGTACCTCGAGCATAGGGTCATCAAAACTTTAACAATCAAGGACTCGTAGCCTGTCTCATTGAGAGCGTCGATCATAAGGTAGAAGACATCAAAATGGCTGAGAGCCTCGCCCATGACGGTATAAATCTGGTCGACGGATAGGTTGTTTTGTGGAATCAGAGTCTTTCCTGACTTTCTCAAAGGTCGAATGTGTTCGAGGACTTCGGGCTTCGTTGCTGCTATCTGCGCTAGGATGGAACCGAAGACGTTGGGAACGGCTTGGGAGGCTGCATCGTCCAGAGAGCAGCAGTGGAAGCCCACGCCGGTATTGGGCATTTTTTCTGAGATTCCAGTGTCCGACTGTTGTCGAAGCTCTTCTACGAGATGCAAGCTAGAAGGTGTAAGCTGCGCCCCAAGGTAATAAAAGGCGACTGAAGTTCAACTCTCTTACAAAAGAACAGTTTTGCCCGAGCCCGCTGGCTAGTGTTAGCTGGGCACCAAACCTGCTTATTCCTGCACCGAAGGAAGCCAACTCACACCGCCCGGTTATCCAGAATACTGGCCATTCCGTCGGCCCGCCTTTATGCCAAATCGAGAATTGGTCATCATGTATCCATCTCCCGGTGCCTGGTGCACGATCAGACCTGGAACTGATCAGCTTGTCCTCGCTGTCGATGGGGGACAGCCACTTCAACAAGTCAGCCGTCTCATCAAGCATGCGTTCCATATTCCGGTTGATGATTTCCTCGTGGACTAAGGCAGTCAGCTTCTGCGTCTCAGCGAAGACGGCCGACGTAGTGTCGAGCGATTCTCTCATGAGAACCATGGTAAACCATGTCTTGGCCCTCTCCACGGTACTCAGGTATTTATCGACATCACCCTGGCGAAATGGCCAGACCAGACTCTGTGCAGCGCGGCCTATGGAAGAGCTCTTGGGCGTACCCAGCTTCTTTTGTATGGCGGCAAGAGTTTCCTGGGTCATTGCAAGCATGGACTGGACCTGGGCCTTTAACGGACTATCCATGTCCAAATTGGTCTTGTTCTGTACATTGAAGTGCTCCAGGGCCCCCTTGAGAGCGAAGAGCTCCTGTGTAAGCTTGCGAATGTCATCCTTGGCGCTCTTGACGGCGGCGACGAAAGCGCAGAGACGTTCAACAACCTCGGTGATGCAGAGGGCAACCTCTATGATGGAAAGCGCCTCGGCCATTGGGTCGCAGAATCAGATTAGGGTTGGGCTTTTGCCACGAACTCGTTCTATCTTGACACTAGACGTCAGTGAATGTGGCCATAGCTTTGAATTGAGGCCTGTTTATTCAGAAAGACCGCTAAGCAAACACTAATCGTAGCTTAGGGTTTTGAACAGGGCAGCGAGGCGAAGCGTCTCCTGCCAACCAGGGGTGTGTGGCAACAGATACAACTCTGAGCCAAGCGTGGCTGGAGGGGAGGGGTTCGTGAAGCTGGGAGCCGATAGGCGGCAGACGAGTTGGTGCGGAATGAATCAAGGCGGTTCTCGAACGTTTGATGGTGATGGTGATGAGGGCTGGTCCTTGAGCGGGGGAAGGGGTGCCCCTCGCGCGGGACGGGGCCTGGGAAATGGGATTCAGTGCTGGGAAGGTGGGGGGTTGTGCGAACTGTGGAGAAGAGTGGCACGTGCACGTCTAGCGAGACCTTAAATTCTGAAGTGCAATGTGTCAGGGCACTAACACTACGAACCCCTGTCCGCCATCGTCGAAAGGGCAGGCGCTCCAGGCGGGAGATATACAACGTAGTGCAGAGTGCTATGTGCAGATATGCTGCGATATTGAAGCCTACGGGTACGAAAACAATGCGTATGAGATGCTGATGCACACTGCCAATGATAACAACAATTCGCATGCGACGAAGGACTTGTCGAAGAAGAGTTGGCCCCCAGAAGTCGGCGTTGCATCGTGACATGCCGCAGCGCCGGTTCCCAGTAGAGTCCATTGGTTTGGGTCCTTGGCATCTGACCTAGGCAAACCTGCCAGGCATACTGCATATACTACTGTGTAGTATGTGTTTAGGTTGTACATAGCTTCACCATGCTATGAATCACAGACACAGAAAGAAGGAAAGGGAAAGGGGGGGCGGATATGGGGTTCCCAAGTGGGCCGGGGATTTACTCTGAAGAAAAGTGAAGAACTCCCGTGACGCAGATTTCAGCCCTTTCCTCTACTATTTTCGGTTCAAAGTTCCGGGGCCAGCTAGGTACATTAGAGAGCAATGTAATATAAACCACATTAGTAAGTAGTGAAGGTGTTTCAAACAAGGCTACTTGAAATACTGTATAGCATAGTGTATAGCGTGTCACTGGCCTTATTGTCGCCGAGACGTGGGAAACCCCACATTAGCTGTCTGCATTGCAGCATGACAAGGTTGCTCCCTCCTTGCCGGCTCTTCTCCCAATTCGTGCAGCGACGGGCCGCGGAGGTGTTCGCATCGTCCCCAGTCGCGACCACTGCCAGAAAAAATCCTTTTTCTCTCTTTCCCGCGTTTGCGAGAAGTGCCAGGTATTAAGGTGTGATTTGCAAGCAAAAACGAGTTGGCTGGTTAGTTGCCTTGGAGTCATTACCGGTGTCGGAACCGGAATAGACGCCGCTCAGTTGCCGCCAGCTTTTCTCTTCACCACTCTGCGTACTATTACCTACCTAGTTGATTACACAATACACAATACGGATACAGGCCAAGTGCGCCATACCTACCTAGCATTACCGGTACCACAGCCTGCCCCTCCACCAACGCAAATCGTCCCCCGTCCGGTCGGTCCCCCAGATCGCCCAGTCCATCGGGGCCAAATCTCGCCCAGCGCGCCGTCAAGTCACAGGCTGTGGATTTCTCATCTCGCCTCCTCCCAGACTCTGTGCTTTCCAAACTTTGTATGACAAACATCGTTGTACACCTCCTTACAACCACGCCAGCGCCAGCCCCTACTCTTGTTCTCTCCCACTACTTCCCCCCCTTCTCTCTCACTGCCCTGTCTAGCCGCCCCCCCTCCCTCCCCAATTTCAGCACTGCGGTTTATTCGGTACGCGCCGAAGGAAGTCGCCCTTTCCTTGTACGTAATATGCAGCTACCCCCAATGCTTATGCAATACCGCCGTGTTCCCCTTCCCAGCCGGCGTCCGCAAGGGCGCCCGAGTGGCACGCCGCCAGAACCACTTCTGGCTTTCGGCCTGGCCGCTATTCTCAGTTGACTTTCTTTTCCCCTCATGAGGCCATATTCTGATGTCTGCAGATTCTTGAGGGCTTGTGTCGCAACGCAATAAATACTCGAGCTTCGGCCCGAGACAACAACGTTCCGAAAGCGTGCGTGAACTGCCCATGGCACTTTCAGGAGACAACGGCAGTCCACCAGTCTTTAACTCCCGTTACTGAGCCAAGCCACCTCCCAACTCTCTTCTCACCTGTTATCAGACACCCGCGCCAGTCTGCATACCCTGCACGCCCAATCCCCGGCCGCTTCTTTATCTTAACGACAGGGTACCTCTGTTGATCGAGACTGAGGCGCCCGCATCCCCCCCTCTCCACGCTCCCGCCCGTCTCTTTGGTCCCCTCATCGGCACCGGCATCGTCATCTCACAGCCTTTCCTAGTCCGGTGGGGCCTGCTGTCCGTCAGCTGCTGCCGTCCTTCATCCGTCCCTGGGATTGTGTCCCCATCAGATTCTTACATCTCCGCCCCGCCCTGCACTGGACCCAGCATCTCCGGCCCTTCCTTCAACGTCTTTTCCATTAGCCGGCGGATCATTCAATATGGAGGACGAAGATCCCCAAATGCTACTTTCTACCTCTGTCGGCTCACTCACCAACCCCGCTGCATCCGCCTCCGCGCCGCAAGCGAATAAGAAGAAGCCGCGAAGGGGAGGCGACTCGGCTTCGCAGAAGCGACGCTGTGTAAGCACTGCTTGCATCGCCTGCCGACGGAGAAAATCGAAATGCGACGGCGCCGTGCCCAGTTGCGCCGCCTGCGCCAGCGTCTACGGCACCGAGTGTGTCTATGACCCCAACTCGGACCACCGCCGGAAAGGCGTCTACAGAGAAAAGATTGACAGCATGAAAGCACGGAACTCGACACTGCAAATTCTTATTGAGGCCATTCTCAATGCCAATGAAGACGAGGTCCCCGACATTGTGAAGAGGATCAGGACATGTGACAGCCTCGACACCGTCGCCGAGCAAATCTTGAAACAAGAAACTCTAATCCAAGAAGCCGAGGACAACGACAACGGAGATGACGGGTACACAATCGATATGCCCTTTGAGGGTGAGAGGGAGCTTGCCCGCAAAATGGGCGAATTGCGCCTTGAAAACGGCTCAGTACGCTTCATCGGGGGAACATCCCATCTCATCTATCTCGGCGACTCGGCCGATGCCAACACAAACGAGCCAGAGTCCGACGCGAACCTCGCCAACGAGGATCCCGTCATGACCTGGACAAGAGTCACTCAGGATAAAGAGCTCATCGCCCATCTAATGAACATGTACTTCAACTGGCATTACACATATTTCACGACACTATCAAAGACGCTATTCTATCGAGACTTCCTCAGAGGGAAGCACGGAGCACAGCACAAGGGGACCGTGTATTGCTCGCCGCTGTTAGTGAACGCCATGCTGTCGCTCGGGTGCCATTTTACAAGCGTGCCGGGGGCGTACGGCACGCCAGGTGACAGCCGGACAAAGGGCGACCACTTCTTCGCCGAAGCAAAACGGCTGATCGTCGAGAACGATGAGTACGAACACCCAAGGCTCACTACGGTTCAGGCCCTTGCGCTCATGTCCGTTCGGGAAGCTGGATGTGGACGTGAGGCCAAGGGATGGGCGTACTCTGGCATGGCGTTCCGGATGGCCCAGGACATCGGTTTGAACTTTGATGACGGCGGAATGTCTCCTGACAAGGAAAACCTTGGCGAACATGCCGTTGATGCCCGGAGGATGACCTTTTGGGGCTGCTTCCTTTTCGACAAGGCGTGGTCCAATTACCTTGGCCGACTGCCGCAGATACCGAAAAACTCGTACAACGTTCCCAAGTACGACGTCTTTCCCAACGAAGATGCAGAGCTATGGGCACCATATACAGATGCTGGTTTCGACCAAACCTGTAGTCAGCCATCAAGAACGCGGGCCATAGGACTACAGCTCTCGAAACTCTGCGAAATTAGCAGCGATTTGCTGTTATTCTTCTACCACCCCAACCATATCGGCCGCTCGAGCGGGAAGTCAGTTGAGCTCAAGAAGCTGAGTGAGCTGCACCGGAGGCTCGAGGAATGGCGAAAGGAGCTACCAAAGGAGCTGGAGCCCAAGGAGGGGCAACTTCCAAATGTTATACTCGTGCAGTAAGTTTGCGGCCAACATGTGACGAGTTTTTTTGCGCTGACGATGTACAGCATGTTCTTCCACCTCCAGTACATCCACCTGTTCCGGCCCTTCTTGAAGTATACGCCCGCAGCATCGCCGCTTCCGTCGCACGTCTCGCCGAGACGGATATGCACAGCCAACGCGGGCGCCATTTCCAAGTTGATGCGTTTGTATAAAAAGACATGGAACCTGCGCCAGATTTGCAACATCGCCGTTTACATGATCCACAGCGCCTGTACCATCCACATGCTCAATCTGCCGGAGAAGACGGCCAAGAGAGATATCATTCATGGTATCAAGCACCTCGAGGAAATTTCCGAGGACTGGCTTTGCGCAAGACGGACGTTGAGTATCATCAGCGTATTGGCACGTAAGTGGAACGTGGAGCTCCCAGAGGAGGCTTCAGCTGTCCTGAAGCGAACGGATGAGAAGTATGGCACATTCAACACGTCCGATGTACCCTCACCCCATTCGAACATTACTACCTCGCCATCACCACCAGAGCAACCCGTTTTGCCAACTACGGGCAAACCGGACCTGTACAACTCACTCGACCAATATACCCAACCCCAAACCAACCAACACGACGTGACATCTAGCCAGGCCGATCTGCTCATGGCGAGTGCATCCCTGGCCCAAATCAGCGGTGCGAGACCGCCATCCAGGCAGCCGCTTGCCACCAACAGCTCCGGCATGAGCATGGCACCTGATTCCCTCGGCGGCTGGTCTCAACCTGAGCTCACCCAGGCGATGCCAAGCTATCGACAGCAGCAGCAGCAGCAACGTTTCAACGCCATGGGCAACAGCTTAACACCATCGCAAACAAGCCGTTCCCGTCCAAACGCGCGGCAGGTATCGCCCAACCAAGTTTTCCAAGGCCTGGACCAGGACTGGTTCCTCAACGACGGTGCCAAGTGGCACCAGAACTTTGAAGCGTGGAACATGACCGCCGGCCCCGGCCCTGGTATGCCAACCAGTGATCAGATGTTCATGTTCCAGGGTGGGGGCAACACCATGCCGCCGCCACGGCAGTCGTCCGAGGACAGCGCCAGCCCCAACTTTGATAATTTGAATTCACTTAACAACAATGGATGGCTTCCGGGTCTAGACTAGAGGTCGGTACTCGGAAGTTTACGTCTGGGGAAGGGCCGAAGTTAAGTACACTACGTACGGAAAACCGCATATAGTCGTGGCCGTGCTTATCCACCGAGAGTGCACTTGCTTTCCTTTTCGTTTCGTCCGAAAAATTCCTGTTGTCTAGACAATGCATCTCGCATTTCGTCACATATTTCGCCTGGAGCAATCAGTGGAGAGGGAAGGTCCGGAGACACGAAACGAATATCATGTATAGGGAGGGTGTGTGGTTTTAGCAGGCAAATGTATCAATGAATATCTTTTGGATTTCCCCGTCACTCCCCTGACAAGCATCGTCATATCAGGGCAAAAATGAAGAGGAGGTAAGTAAAGATCTCGGTTGCTCGCTGCTAGCCTGAACGACAAGTCGCAGACATTGTCTCGTTTTTGTTGGCGCTGGCAACTGTTTTGTCATCTGGTTACGGCGAAGCCAGGACCGCTCTGAGAAGGTGTAGAAAAGCAAGACGGGTAAAGGTAGCTTGAGGAGCCTCTTCGCTGGGTGCTGATCAGACGACCAGGGTTCGTCTCTCGGATCTTCCGTCTGATTCCCACGGTATATCCATATACTGTCCTGAAATGACCGCAGCTAATGAAGTAGAATCAAAATATGAAGAACGGAAAACCCCAGGGGAGACCTATGGTGTCACCTAGAAATCCAAACAACAAACCCAAGAGAGGGGAGGTCTTGAATGCTTCCAGCCCAAGGTGTATGCAGTCATTGGCAATGCAAGTCAGTGGCCGTCGGTGGATAGCCACGATCGAGGTCCATCCTGCCAGCCCGCATCCAGTCAATATTTCCCCCATGGTCGTCACATTCACAATCCCTTCTAATACCTTTCCGCACCCCCATCCCTCCAGTTTACAAAACCAGCTCGCCAAAACCCTACCGGTACTTGCCTGAACTCTTTTATGTGACGGAGGGCATGTGGAAGACTTGCGAAGGTACCATGATTGGACGTCAACGTGAGCGGCTAGGAATAACAAACGGGGTCGGATTTGAGGTTCCTTGCCTGCATCAGTGCTTCCATAGAGGTAGAGGCGCCGTTACGAGTGGTGAGCCTGGCGAGTATATACGCTAGCTGAAGCATAAGCACAGACAACGGCATTTACGCACTACTTTGCAGCAAATAACCATTATGCTATGAGTGAATGGAGTCATGCTCTTTGGACATCGGTAAGAGAGGCGAAAATGGCTCGGAGAACGTCGTGGGACAACTTCTTCGGCCGTCTAAGGCGCCGTGAACAAACGGGACTATTCATATGGACCGCCTAGCAATCAGGCAACTCGATTGGCCCTCCAAAGAGCACATGCGTTGAAAGAACAAGAAAAGCCTGGATTGCCTGGACTCGCCTCGGGCCCCCGTTGCCACTCAGCCATCGAGCGTTGGCGACCTCACAACAAAGATTTGAGTTGCTGGACACTCTCTCGTTATTTTCCGAGGATGAATCTGTTCGTGTATAGTTACGAGGCGGAACGGATTAAACCCCGAGGAAAATCGACTTCGAGTTGTGAAATGAGTCGGCAGACGCATGGCCGCCACGCCGATTGCGGAAGCCTGCGTCTTTAGCAAGGCCACACCCGAGGGCCGCCATCTCAGTTGCACCCCATTAACCCTCGTTGTACCCAATGGGCCGACGCAACAAACATGAAAACTAGAAAATCGACCAAGGATTTTCCATAGAGTCCTCCGAGACTCAGGCACATGTAAAGTCGGACATCCAGATCAGAGAATGGTGGTTCATCCAAACCACCACAATTTGGCCGGTGTGATGACGACAGCGGGGTAGCTCTGCAGGAACCCCGCCAGAGAGGCTCGACTCACCTGTGAATCCCACTCCGCCGCAGCGTCCAAGACATGAGAAAAAGCCAGAGGAAGAAGAAGACCCAAACAAATATAGATGCACGCAAATAAACAGCAGTACTCCCAAAATCAGTTCGCCCTCATGACGTGCACTTTCAATCACCCACGTCGACGCGGGGACTCGCTGACGGAGCTGGGGGGGGCCCAATGATGAATCATTGACAAAAGCACCGCTCTCGCCATCCCAAAAACCTCATACGACATTTAAATGCCGGAAAAAAAACCTCCCCACCTTCATACCATCAGATACATACGACTTACCGTCAGACGCCTACGACCTCGGCCAAAGACAACACCGAACGGCTCATGAATCCCGCCCGAAACCTGAGCAGCCGCCTAAGCCAGCTAAGCCAGCACCTCGCATCGCCCTCGCGCGCAATGTCGTCGTCGTCCTCCTCCACGCCAGCCGCCTCGCCGGGCCCGGCGCCGTGGCGCTCCGCCTTCCTCAAAAACGTCACCGAAATGGCCTCGCCCGAGTTCACCCTTGCGACGCTGCACCAAACCTCGGGCCCGACCGCCGCCGCCGCCGCAGCCTCGCCCTCGCCGCGCCTCCGCACCGTCGTCTTCCGCGGCCTGTGGGCGTCGCTCCCCGTCAACCCCAAGAACACGGCCGAGCTCAACCCGCCCGTCTACGAGAGCGACCTGCTCACCCTGACCACGGACGCCCGCATGGCCAAGCTCCCGGACCTCCTGGGCCCCGCGGCCCCGGCGGCCGGCGGCCCCGTCGAGGCCTGCTTCTGGACCGACGCAAAGGTGCAGTGGCGCGTGCGCGGCGAGGCCTTCGTCCTCGGCCCGGACGTCGACGACGACTCCGCGGCGGCCGCGGCGCTGCGCGAGGCCCTCCAGGCGAGGATGCGGCGCGTGCCGCCCGCCGAGGCCGAGAGGCGGAGGCGCGAGGAGCTGCCGGAGGGAGGCAGGGCCGTGGCCGGGGGCGACGGCGACGGCTGGAGCTTCGGCCGCGAGGTGACGGCGCACTTTGGCAACCTCAGCCCGATGATGCGCGGCACGTTCCGCAACCCGCCGCCGGGCACCCCGCGCGGGACGAACCCGCCCGACGACAGGCTCAAGCTGGGCCAGAAGGTCGAGGACCTGCACGACGAGGTGGCGCGGGCCAACTTCCGCGTCGTGGTCATCGTGCCGGCCGAGGTGGACCGGACGGACCTGAGCGACGCGGCGGACCCGCGCCGGTGGCTGTACCGGTTCGTCGGCGCGGGGTCCGGCGGCCAGCCGGCGGATGGCGCGGAAAGGTCAGACGGTTGGGACAAGATCGAGCTGTGGCCGTAAGGGGGGCGTGGAGAGAAGGGGGGCAGGCAGGGTGGTTGGTTCTGTTGGAGCACGCTGATGGGCGGGCGGGGGAGATGGGAGCGAGGTATCCGTATTCGTAGATTACTTGGCTATAGATGCGGGTGGTACCAACAAAAATAACCTCCAACAATGCTTCCAACAACGCTTCCAACAACACTTCCAACAACACATATTGCAGCGTCTACACAAAAACAAAATAGCATCGTTGTACTGTGCCCAACATGTCCCTCGGTCTCGGTTCGCCGTCGTACAATCGACTCCAACACGCAGACTGTATCACGGGAGAGGGGGACTGACAAGCGGCAGCCAACCCAGATCACTCCCGGCGTCCGTGCAGAGAGAAAACCTGCGAAGGGTGGCTCACAATCAACTGATGGCGAACCACCCAGGCCGTGCCGTGCCGTGCTTACGCTCCCTCACCGGTCGATCCAAAGGGGACAGGTACATCGTCCCGCCCATATTGCGCGCTTTGCCCGACGCACAGGGGGGTTGAAGTGACCCCCGACCGAAGTAAGCCGGCAGGTAGTGGGCGGAAAGCTCCCCCTTTGGGACAATGCCGCGTCCGACGGCCCTGTAGCGTTGCGCGGGGGGAGGGACATGATGTTCTCCTCGCATGAGGTAGGTGAATTGGCCTAGGCAAAGGCGCTTTTCTTGTTTGTCACATATCATGGAGCCTGCCGTATTCCACGGCCGAGGTGAGAGCTCACCCCCCTTCTAACGCTTGGGCTGCTTGTGTGGTGCCGATACGGTTCCTACGTAAGCCCGGCTGAAAGCAAAGCAAAGACGGCTTTCTGCTGCTCGTGTCCCCCCTTCCACAGTACCGGGGGGCGGAAGAGGGGACTTTGTTGGAACGAGCTCCTGTTCAATGTTCGCCGCCACTGGTGTCCACTGCAATTCCAAACTCAGTGGAGGGAAATCGAGAGACATCTTCTGACAGAGAATCATCTCGAAGGTTGTTCATGGATAGCCCTGCCACGAGCCACATGGCATTTCCGATCAGGACAGACAGGCCTCTCCATCTCGCAAGCCACCTTGTCCCTGGTGCCTCGACAGAATTGACAACCAAACAAAAAAGCGGCGCGACTTTGGGAGCGAAATGAAGAGACCTGTGTGCATATCCATCTTAGCTGGCCCTCTCGTTGCTACACAATAATGAGCGGGTTTCCCCTCCCGAATAGGGCCAAACCACCGACCAGTGGGTGAGCAACTTCAGCACCCCAGGGCTGAGCATCAAGCTCTGAGTGGCAGACGCTAACAAACGATAACCAGCCCCCCTTCTCTCTTGGCCTGGTCCTTGACACGAAAACTTCGTAAACGAAAGCCGGTCTCCATGGCTAGTCATTCATTCCACATGGCAGCCATGCAAGCCCTTAGCCGCAAAGGAGACTGGTCCCCACCCCGGATCTATGAGCACTGCATCCGCGAGCCCTTGGCGTCGGCCGTCATTTGCGCGTAGCGTGATTGCAGGGAGGAAGAGCGAAAGTGGGCGAGGGAAAGAAAAACAAATAAAAAATAAAAATAAAAAAGGGCGTGGAGCGGGTTCTTTTCCACCCTCTGTTTCGATATCCTGGCGGGTCATACTCTGGAGACACGAAAAGGACAGTTGATCATACCATCCAACCCCCTCCCCTCCACGAAACTAGTGTGCGTCCCCGATTGAGACGCTAGGTTGTGAAAATGAGCCCTGCCCTACGACAGCAACTTGGACGGCCGGCCGTTTCATTCCTTTCGAGGAAGCATTGCATGCTTACTTACGCGCGGGTATGTAAGGCAGAGGTAGGTGTTAGACCAAGGATTGGGCTGCAGCTAGCGATCGGTGTTCCCAGCTACACTACGCTACATACCAGAGTAGTAGGTGGTGGACGGGTGTGAGCGGGAACGCGCGGAGTTCACTTGCAGCGAACGAAGAAAAAAACAGCCATTATCTGACTCCGTCATGAGCCGGGGTTGTAAAAACTCTAAACCGCACGAGGGCAAGTAATGCTTTCCGTACGCCGCCGATACAGAAAAGGGCTCAACAATGGCATCGCCGTGCGCCCTGGACGCTTCGCTGTCTTCCGTGATTTCCCACGTGTGAAAGTTGTTGACGATGCGAAGGGGTGACGTGAGCTGCCGAGGCTGGCTTCGTTCATCTCCGTGGGATGTAACCCAATAGAAGGCGTTCCGGCACCCGTATTCCTCGCCTAGCCGCCGATGCAGCATCACGGGATCAGGTACTGTGGGTGAATGGAGCAGAAGTGCCTTGATTTGTTGGTTCGGGCCCTCATGCACTTGGTGTTTGTCGATAAATCGGGGGAGTAAACTGTCCCGCCTTATTGCTGGTTCTCATCACCGCCCAAAGGTGACATCGCCGGTCGATCTTGTAGAACATTATAGTAGGTGGTGCTGAACACACAATACGTTTTAACGTGGTTCCATGCGAACAAGCGGTGACTCATCGAGTGCCCGCCATTTGAACAAGAACCTCAGACCAGCTTGGCGTAGTCTTTGCTCCGTCGTGGTCAACGTTGAACTGCAAAACGATCCTGCAATGGTTTATCGCGCGCGTGCGCCGTTGCCAGTCAATTTTAAGTTGCCGATATCGTAAACCAGCCAAGGTTCTTCCATGGCCATCTCGAACATGTACGCGTACTCGTTCGGGTCTCAGACCACCCCGGGAACCGATTCTCGCTCGAATAAGTTCCGATGATAGAGCTGAATTGGGCATCGCTGACCAGCAACACGAGACACAAATGTTGTGCTCTTCCGGTTGATCCCTGGTTAGTAGTAGTGTGAGAGTTGGCTGCGAGGTGCCGTTTTAGGTTCGCAAACCACTCCGGAGATGGGCTGACGCTGCATATTGCAACGCGTAAGGCTACAAACAGGCACGGAAGATTCGACGCCAACTCGAGGAGGAATTCCTGACACGCGCGGCCACTACAGCCCGCAAGCTGCGTTGTCTCTCTCAGATCGAACGCGACGCTGGATCGAGCTCCGAAGAACCATCCCCTCAGCATGCCTTTCATGATGCATACCGCCCTGTGGAGTCAAATATGTGTGCCGCCATTCTGCGTCAGGGAGGTATGGGTGTGTGGGCGCGCCGACGTTGCTTTTGTATACTCCAGGGGGCTTCACCGTCGTTTTCAATCGGGGGGTATCCAGGACCGTTCCGACCCTATCGCATTATTATTGGTAGGTTCTGTACTGGAGCCGCATAGCAAATCCGACCCCGTGAGTTCCCAGGGCATTTGTGCCCTGCCCAACCTGATTGCAGCGGGCGTGCGACAATCTTGCTGAAAAAGTTATACAGCGTTTATTTAATTTTACCTGGAATATTTGGAGGTGTGAGTTTCCTCTGCCGTAGTTCTCTCATCCATTTTGCATTTTGGATGACGATGATGTATGAATAGAAGACTGGCGATGGGCCAAAAGAGCTGTTTGCCCAACGGCATTCCACGGCCTGTGATCCGGGGTTTGTGCTCATCAGTAAAACCTCAGGTGCTGCCCCCGGCAGGCAAGAAGGCCGGGTTAGGCTGGGGCCGCTGGCATTTCCCGAGTCAATTCCTTGATATGAAGTTGATAGCTTAGCGTCAGTGCCCGATGTCAAGGTCCTACGGAGGTTAGAACTAGTGACAGCCGACTGATCTGACATGTGCGCTCGGCCGCGCTGTTCCAACGCTCGGTTGTGGCCCTTGCCGGCAAACGACGACGGCGACGACGACACCGCACATGCGTAGGTAGGGATTGGGTTCTGTCGGCACAGGTTGGCCGGCTGGTGGCTGGCGTTCTCCACGAAGACATATCCATTCATTTGCCCCTTGAATCCGGAGAAAACAGTGCTATGCAGAAACTGTGCTGTCCAGGTCCAGGTTTGTTGGGCATTTCGGGGTCTTCGCGGGGGTCGCCCTGGCACAGCCTTCGACTTGCCTCCGCGGACAACCCTCCAAGTCGATTGATTGCCTGCTCGACTCTTTGTCGGTTGCTTCGGGCGGAGGGAGCCGGTCATCTTTGGCTGTGGAATTCGATGTACTGTCTTGTCCTGTCCCCCATTGACCGTATGCAGGCACATGCTCCGATTGGAGACTGACCTGTTTTGTGTCGTGCCAAAACCCATGATCTTCACGGTTGGCTGTAACCAACAGGTTCGCGGGGTAAATTAACCCAGCATACGGATACTCACGGAATGACTGAGAAGCGCCGCAGCGTAGGCTAGGTACACGCCTGCCGGCCCGTGCGAAAGTCGCCCGGACAGGTCGGTCTATACCCCTGGTACGCTCCCCCTTGCAGACACATCCGTCCACTAACAAAAAGCCATGTAAAACTGGACGACGTGGGTTTCTCGTGCTGTTGATTGTGGGTTGTTCTGTAAGCCATCATCCGCGTGCTGCGTAAATAACGAGTCGTCGGTCGTTGATGATGTGAGGAGTATTGCCAAATACATGTGTACGCTTTAAATTATGCACTGCGATAACGATTCGAGACGGCGATCAAGAGTCCCCAGGATGCCGTTTTAAGGCCGGATGGTTAGGCGTCAGACTGGAGGTGCCTGCAAACCATCTGATGACGGGGTGTCGTAGGGAGGCGGGTATCTGGTCGCAGCAGCACAGGATAGCTAGGCTAGACAAATAAAAACCATGCCGCGCCTAGGAAAACCGCCAACGCACAAAAGAAAAACAAAAAACCAACTGGGGGGAGAATGGGTCAGATGGTCGAGACTAAAGGCGGGCAATCCGCTTGATCTGCAGCGGCATGCAGAAGTAACCGAGAGGATGAGGAAAGCCGCAAGAGAGGATCACGAGCTGCAGGCATTGTGTGGATGGACAGGTGGTGGCCGTTGTATGCATGAGATGCAGCAGCGGCGAGGTCTCCCCGCTTTGGCCGGCGTCCGACAGAGACCGACCACATCGACTGACATTCCGCCTTTTGTCTGTTGGAAGCCTGGCGCTGGGCTGCTGGAACGGTTGCCGTCGATTAGTCCCTGGGGTTGTATTGCGACAAGCCCGGCAAATTATTTGCTTTGACATGTCGAGCCTGGTGTGGAGGGAAGCATTGTCGCATCCATATCCGACTCTTATTGACTCTTGGCGGCGGACCCTGGACCCCTTCTTGACCAAGGTGCTGTTTGAATCAAGGCGAGCGAAACGAACGCAACGGTGCAAGGTCATGGGCGACGGAAAAGGGTTATGAGCTGCGAGATTGAACTCTGCGACGCTTTGGTTCGCCTCGCGAGGATGTTAATCAAAGTCATTAGACTCGGGCAATCTCAAATGGTTTCTGCCCTTAGTTAAGGAGAAATGCGGGCAAAAAGGAACGCGTAGCACTGGCCTGTGGTGCGAAAATAGGGCTAGCATCGGCGATCAACGGTGGGGGCAATGCCGTGGGATGTTTAATCCTGGCCTGCCTCCGCCGGATGATTTATTCGAGAAGATCTGGAAGAAGCAACGTGTGGTCCCCTACCACCATCTTTGATTAGGCATTTAATTGAGGTTTCGGGATCCATTTCTGTACTCATCATGGCCAGCCGCCTGGGCGTCAGGGGAGGAAAGGGAAGGTTACAGTCGACGGACGACACGAAACCCTTGAGGGTTGATGATATTATGTGTTTTGTTCGGTTCGGTTCGGTTTCGAAGCGTGGTCAACGACGGCCTAGTCTGGCGTGATCCTTGGCCTTAGCCCCATGGGTTAGTTCCTTTTGGCCATTCGGGCCTGCTTTGGCAGATGTGTATGTGTTGCTGTAGCCTGTACCGTAGTATACGCTGATCCCCATCGGCCGGCGATGATAATGGATGCCGACTCGGCCACTCATGTCAGCCGGCAGGCGGCAATCGTACCGTCGTAGGTAACAAGAGCAGGGCCGCTAGCGTTTAGCAATTCAACAGTGCCGATCGTATGCCAGCCAGTTGCAGGCCTGGGTGTTGCAATTTTTCTTTGGCGCTGTTAATCAGACAATTAAGCACGGACAGGGCAAGGGCAGCGGTGCTCGTGCAAACAGCCGGCGGAGACGGCGCCGCAAGTCGGAGTCACGCCCGACGGGCGGCACGCTTGAAGGCTGGGGGCGGTGACGGTGTGCCCTTGGCTGTTTAATTGATGCGGTCTGGCGAAAGGTAGGTAGTAGCCATGGTGCCAGGCGGATCAGTTGGCCAAGGAGAAAAATGACGACTCGTTCTCTCCCAAGACGAGGTCTCGGGGCAGGCCTCCAGTGTGTCTCTTTTTAGCGCTGTTGCTCCGTGTGCTATGTAAGGCGTGGCATACATCATCCCAAGGCAGAGCCTCGAGGTTGACGTGGTTGAACTGCAACAGAATATAGGCGGCATGCATCAGGAAAGCGAGGGTGCTTTGCCTAGTAAAATGGCTTGCGATGGTTCGTGATGGCTCAAACGTGGTTGGCCAGATTTGATGTCGATTGAGTGCCGAGAGCCGACGTCTTTGTGCCAACTCCCAACAACTACACACTTAAGCTGATGGCCGGAGCTGCTGGAGATGGAGTGAGGTGCAATTAGGACGCGAAACCAAGGCAGCTAATGTAGGGCAGGTAACGGCCGTAATCCTCGCATGTTGCCGCATGACGGTGTGTATGTAGGTACACAGCAGCAGGTGGTTAGCTGTAAGAGCTAGGTTCTCGGGCCTTGGCTGACCGAAGCGGCACCAACGCTTCCATCCGCATCGAACTGGCCAAGAAGAGGAAAAGTGCGTAACGTTGTGTCTGAAAGTTAGACTAGATACTCGACCATTCGTCATTGGCTTGATGGAAAAGTAAAGATGAGATGAGGTACAGAGGCACAGCTCTGGGACATTTTGCCCAAACTGTGTCTCGTAGGCCGCCACGTCTAATTGATGTGGACGGAGCTTGCAGGAGCAGCCAAAGCTTCGGCCAACGGCGAGAACCTCGTCCGACGTTGGGCTGGCTCGATTACTGACTGCTTGTCTGTCTTCTTGACTCCACCGCCGGGAGGGATTGGGAGGGAGAAATCAGACTGACGACTGCTCCCATGTCCACCGCCAGAAATGATTGAGAGGGAGAAATCAGACTGATCACTCAACACGTGTCCACCGTCTTACAGCCCGTCCAATCTTCCTCTCCGGACGGGCAGGGGGCTCTGCGGAGACATGATTTGCGCAGGACGGACAAAGCAGAACCCCCTCTCCGCGTTCTGGCCCTGCAAAAGCCCTATCTGGACAGCGAAGGTGACGGTGATGTTAGGCGAAGATGCCGCCCGTAACCCAAGGCGGCATATAACGAATGGGAGAAAGTGGATGCAAAGGCAAAAGCATGAGCAGGAGCAGAAGAAGCAGAAGCAGAAGCAGAAGCAAAGAAGACATTGTTGATCTCGGCGTCAACAACTCAACTCCCGCCGCCTGCCTCGTCAGAAAAAGGAAAGTTGGAGATCGTCTTGCCTGCCTGCAGGTGAATGGAGTACCTAGCTAGGTACGGATGCAGATAGTGTAGCTTATTATGGGACCCGTGGTGAGGTGAGGATGAACCGCCATCCCCCGTCCTAACCCCCGTCCACTGTTAGATGTGACTACGCTACGTGACGGGCTCCAAGAGTTCAAGGTGCCGTGGCTCGTTTTGAGCTAGAGACCCCCTCTGCTCTCGATCCGTACCCAATGCAGTGCAAGGCAAGAATGCCCCGAATCAATAGCAGAGCTTCATCAGTACCTGCCATGGCACTTGAAAAGGTTGGGGGGTGCAGTGGCAGCCGTGGTAGCGTCGGTGGGAGGAGGGAGGCGAGGAAAGAAGAGGATGGGGCCTGAGGAACATTCATTACCTTAGGTAAGAAACGTGGTGATTGCACATACATACACACATTGCAGCAGTCGTCTATGTACTAAATCTACCTCTACTTTACCTAGTATGCGACCGTGTCCGCAGGTACGTACCTTTGTGCCCACCCCCATGCCTCAATCCGCGGTACGTACACGTACCGCCCCCTGCCCGTTTTCCTTTCCTTTCCTTCCCTTCCCTTCCTCCCTCGCTCTCCCCTCTCCGCCTCCTTCTCCCCCTCACCCTCACCCTCACCCAGGCTTTTTGCGGAAAGAAGGTGTTGGTACGTACCCTTTTCTTTAGTGTACGCGGTACGTAGGAGTACGTATTCGCTGCTACATACATCGCAGTACACTAGGTACGTCTGCCTCCATCCACACTCCACACCACGGGCGTGTCCTTCTCCCCGTTCCTTGTCCCTTGGCCGCCGGCCGTCTCCTCGACCGACAATGTCTGTCTGGCTGTCTGTCTTCCCTTCCTTGTCCCTCCATCGTCCTCGCTCACCCCTGCTTCCTTGCTCCACGCTGCCTACTCCACGTCCCGTACTGCTCGTCTCCTCTCCTGCTTTTTTGTCTGGCTGCATTTGCATCTGCACCTCACACAGGCGCCCTTACGAATGATTGAATACTTACCTTACATCCGCCGCCGCCATCTCTGCTCAAGTCCTTTTTTGTCCCGTTGTCCACCCCACCGCTTTCACATCGCACAACTTCTCGCCCTCATAATTACCTCGTCTCCTTCTCTTCTTCATCCTCCCGTGTACCAGAGGTGCAATTGTCTTCCAAGCAGGCGCCCATACTTAGCCCGTCCCATCATCACCGTCGTCTTTGTTTTTGGCTTCGATACACCGTTGAGATTAGGAATAACTCATTCTCACCCACACGCCGCCTCTCGCATCAGACGGGTAGCGGGAGCAGTAGCACCACGCCGCCTCACCTCCGCTGCAACCACGCCTTGTTGATATTCTCCTGTTCACCTTTCCCCCTCAGCATTAGCGGCCTCAGCTAGTGCCATCGACCCCAACCTTGACGCCAAGCATACGAAGGCATAGAAACGGTACATCCACACGCCCGCATATGCTCGTAGCCTCCATCCACCGGCCCATTACTCCATCATCCACTTACTTTATATCTCACGCCTCTTTCCCCCTCGCCCACAAAACATCAATCAAAAGTCTAGAGATTCTCGAACGCGGATCTCTCGTCGCCTTCTAGCTGTCGATCACACTCGCCCCCAACCACGGCTTCTTTCCTCCCGATCCTCCGATACTGTCGGCACGAGACTGCCGTTAGCTTCACTCCACGCTCCGCCTGGGCCCAAGCTTGAACTCGACATCTCTTCTGCCAACGCCCTGCCGTCACTCATCGACGTGAAGCACAACCACTCAACGCCTGCCCGTTGCGTTGTCTCCAATTCCGCCTAAACACCCTCGAGGGAGAGACACGCCAACCTCGCTTGCTGGCGGACCATGCTTCACCCATAAAAGGACGCCGATCTCTTCCTCTTCCCCTGCCCTTTCCCCATCGTCGAGTCTGCAGCGCCGATCGCCGCCCCATCTTCCACCGAGCAACCCCTCAAAACCTGCTATATCTCCCGCTACCTTCCATTGCTGAGAACAAGCCTATCGAACTTTGCCATTTCTCTACATCCCTAAACACCTGGGAGTTCAAGTACAATTAACGTGCCGCCTTTACCAAGTTCCAACACGGCCAGCCCAAGACACGAGGAGGACCACCGTGCTTTGGTCATGGATGCCCTCAACAACATCGTCAACAATGTCCCCGATTGGCTGAATCGGCTGGATGAGCTCGGCGACCAGATCGACCAGCGTCAGGTTGAGCTCGCCGCACTTGGGGTCGACAGTTCCTCGAGATCACTCAAAAACCGCGGGTCAACCGAATCACTAAAGCCCAAGGACGAAACTCCCATTGACGAAACTCCCATTGCCACTACCGAACCTGTTGAAGAAGTCCCTGCCAACGGAACAGGTGCGCAACAATCTGCCAGCGCCACGACACCTCCCCACGATGAGCCCCAAACGAACAAGCCTTCGAGCCCTAGTAGCGGGACACCTTCTGCTCTCAAGAAGCAGACTCAGCAGGCGATGGCCTTGGCACAAGCTCGCGCCCGTGCTGTAGTCGAGAAGCGACCCCGTCCAAACTCTATCGTGTCAGCCGAGGAGGACGCACCGGTAAAGTACCGCTCACGAAAGCTGGTCATGGTCTACTACGACAGCTATGTGCAAAGCTTTTTCGAAGAGCTTGTCAAGTTTGTGTCAGCAAGCCGAAATCTGATGCGGAAGGCTAAGATGGCGGCAAAGGTGGCCCAGATACGCCGCCTGGCGGAACAAGAGGTGCCGGACGAAGACGGGGACAAATCCGGGGAACTCAAACCAGACGACCCTCTTGCCCCAGGTTCTACCTCGGACGCGTTACCATCCCTACGGTACATGAGCACAAGACGGATGGGTCCCCCCGGACGGAAAGGGCCTTCATATACACGAGCTGGCCAGGCCAACGCCATGATGAGCGACGCCGGCCCAGATGCATATGACGAGCTCGACAAGGCCCTCGAGTATGTGCAGAACCAGTGTGAACACGCTGCCCACCAGTTCCTGCGCGACGGAGAGTGCACGGAAGAGATTGGCAACATCCAACGACGTCTCGTAGAGACTAAAGAGTTAGCCGCCAAGGAGATGGAGCGAGTCAAGAGGGAAGAGCCAGACTTGCTGAAGTCGGCCAGCGAGACGAACAAGGTGCGGACTCTCCGGCCAACGAGCATGCGGCGGGAGCTCACGGCCGCTAAGGACAGCAACCCGCCCATTGCTCCCAGAAGGCTCGAGATTGACGCGAAACTTGAGCCGGAGACCAAGTCACCGGTCACCAAAGCAATCGAGGTGGATCTGTCTCATAGTCTTGAGGCTGATAATGATGCTCCCATCGAGGCTGATAACGATGAGGGTATCGACGATATGGATATCACACTACCGCCCAAGTTGAATTACCGATCTACAAGGGCGATGCGGGGTTGAACATCTCAGCTGGATCTGGCTACCAATTACGCAAGCATTTTACTTATTTTAACGACTGATACGGCCTCACCTGGAGAGACGAGGAGCATTGGAACCAAAAAGCATTGGGGAAGAGGGGTTTCCATCTGAGCGGGAGCCAAGAGGGTGACCGATGATATCAAAAAACACATGCATAGCATAGCGTCTGCTTCTTCATCATTGCTTGAGTTGCATAGGAGGTTGCTCGAGTCATGTTTCGCCGGGGGGAAGAGTTCAACACGTGGGAAAAGAATTCTGAAGAGAAACACAAATTAGAGATGTTACTTCTTGCCCTAGCTTGGGAATCGTGTGTAATGCTAGGGACTTGTGATCTTGTCATGCTGGGTGAAGCGGACGGTACCCATCTCACCGATGGATATGCATATAGGACGAGGAGCCAAACGGAGGGTACGCATTTTTCCTTTGGGATAGCCTCTCTTTCTTCAATCCTCATCCCTGTTTTCCTTTTCAAAAAAAAGAAAACGAGAGAAAACATTAGGGAGAGAAATGTGCCAAAAAAAATTAACTTAATCACCGCTTATTTTCAGTAAATGGGAATTGTTGCATATACAACATCTAGGCTACACTGTTTCTTGCTCGACTGCGAGCAGCAACCTTTTCTAGACTGATTTTACGATTCGGGTATCGAGTGTTGACCAGCGCCTACCCCGAAACCGTTGTAATCCGTGCTTAACGGGCGAGTAAAGAAGGTATAGTCGCATGTTGCTGTGCTGATGATGGATGGTTTTTGGTTTTTCACATTTTTTACTATTTCAAAAAATTTACTAGACAAATATTCTCTAAATTGTATCCAGACAGGTTCTTGAACCACGTTTGCTATTATTGTTCGTGACCTCGCCCTCCTCCTCACGATGGGACGTGGCACCTCTACGTCTCCTGCGTCCGGCTCGCCCCCGTCGCGGCCGCTAGGATACCGGCCCCCTTAATGCCGCCGTCATGGCAGGGGCTCAGGACGATCCTCACGGCCGGCGGCCGGCCCGGGCTTTCCAGCCTCGCCAACTCGTCCAGGAAGTCCTGCGTATCGGCGAGGTAGTCTTGGAAGTGCGAGATGCAGCCGCCCGTGTAGCCGACGCCTAGCTCCCGAACGGGGGCTGCGTCGGCTTCGGCGTCGACGCCGTCCGGTGGCACGTCGCCCGCCAGCTTCAAGAGGGCCACGACGGCGGCCGCGACGATGCCTGCGGCACGGACCTGGATGGCCTTGGCTATGTGGTGGAGGGCGACGGCGGTCTCGTGCGTCCACCGGAAGGAAGACCCTTCATCGGCGGGGAACTCCTTTTCAAGCTTGGTGACTAGCGCCGAAGGATCGAGGGGTTTGAAGTGGCTGAGGAACGTCGTCGTCAGCCCGTACCTAGTTAGGAGGGTCCCCGGCAGCGAAGACTCGTCGTGGCCGAGCACGGTCTGCATGTAATCCACGAGCATGAGGCGGCCGAGCTCGCCGAGGTAGCGGCCGGCGGTCATGTACTCGAGCGGCTGAAAGCCGGTGATCTCGTTGGGCCCGACGAGCGCGGCGTCGAGGGCCGAGTCCCACCTCGCGACGAGGCCCAGCTCGCGCAGGGGAGGGGCGGTGCCGCGGATGCTCCATTCCGTGTTGACGGCGATGCGGGCGTCGCTGGCGGATTCGCCGGGCAGGGTGGCCACGTTCGGGGGCCATTTCGCCTGGCCTAGGGAGGAGAGCTTCAGGGGGATGGTGGCGTTGCAACCGGTGCCGACTATGAGGCCCATGCTGGCCTTGCGGTGGGGGGATTCGTTGAAGAGGTAGATGAAGGAGATGAGCGTTGAGACTGTGTCATTGGATATGGCGGCGATGCGAATGGGAGGAAGCTGCCGGTCATGGCCGTCAAAGTTGTCGGCGGTGCGTGCCTTTTGGTAGCCCCTGAGCAGCAACGGGCCCAGCTGGGCATCGCCTTTGATGCTGAAGCCCTTGCCCATGGCCATGACGGTGGCGTCTGAGATGGAGCGCTGGATCATGGGGAAGCTGAAGGTGATGCCCAGGGGCAGCTCCTCGTCGCTGGGGAGTTGCCATTCCTCGCAGGCGGAGCGGACAACGGATGCGATACGGGCGCCTATCCAGTCGAAGAGAAGCTGAGGGTCGGACTCGCCGCCGGCCTTGAGGTTGTCATCTATGGGCCATGATTGCTCCTTGAGGCGAAGGGCCGGGGTTGGTGAGGGAATGCCGTTTGTTTTGGGGGCGTTGGCGGTGGTGGAGGCATTAGGGGGTTGCACAGTGTCCTTGCCGTCGAGCTCGATGAAGCCGACACGCAGATTCGTCCCGCCACTGGGTTTGAGTTAGCGATCCAGTTTTCAGGGCGGATATCTTGCAGCAAGGTGGGATGCGTGGTGGAAGGAGGTGAGAAGAGGCTGGTGAGAGGTGGTATACATGTCAATTGCCAGGTGTCTGTAGTCCAATGTCAGCTTCAGTGAAAACAGGCCAGCACTTCAGCGCTACGCTTCCTATTCGGTTTCGCGTTTCACAGCGTCGGGGGTACTCGCTATCCAAGTACACGACGAAGGCAGAGCGAGATTGAGCTGCATGATGAGGCCAATACATGGGTGAGAGCATACCTTCCACGGCCGTGCTGGCTGACGGGTCTTAGAATTGACTCGGAGATGGGCGTTGCGAGGAATTGATCTTCGGCACGGATGGCCAGATCCTTGAAGTTGGAGTAAAAGAGGCGGGACAGTGTGTGAATCTTGTTGTTGTCAACCTGGAGCGGCTGCAGGAACTGCTGCAGGGCAGAACCGGGATCCATGTCGTTCCTCAAGGTTCAGGCGAGAGAGATGAGGCGGGCTTCTCTCTCTCTCTCTCTTTCTCTCTCTGTATTTGTCTCTGTCTCTCTGGCGGTTGCGGTTAGGTGTCTTTTGGGGAGCACTGTGTTGGGACGTCTTATCATGACTAGAACAGGTTCCTGGAGAAAGTTCATGGAGCTGGGAGTTCAACCATGGGAGAGAGTTGATTGCGATGCCCCAGAGACTCGACGGAAAAGGAGACACTATGTGTAGCAGGGTACGTTACACCCAGCTGCGATGCGTTGCTCCTCTTTCCTTGCAACTGGCTGATCTGCTCATGGAAGGCGAGAGCGGCAGTGGGTGGATCTGTGATGCCACTGTGCCTCTCTACCTAGTCATGTCTCCGGCTCTCCTCTGAGCTTATGTAAGGCAATCGATGCTCGCTTTCGCCAGACAGGTACCTAACCTACCTAACCTACCTACCTTGGCTGGCCGGGCTCCTGTTTCCCTTCGCATCACCACGGACCACTCCCTTCTTCTGTTTTATGCCTGCAGATACATCAAGGCATGTACCAGTATTCACATGTGCCACGTCGACCGCCAATGTTGGAACATAACACCCATCTGCTGTTAGGACCATGGTCGGATGAAGGATGCGAATGAGAACGAACACCTTTCCCCTGTCTGCTCCGGCGGCACAGTTGACAAACATTGAAAACTCGCACTGTTGCATCAATACCAATGGTCCTCTCACCTGACTGACGAATGCAACAAGTAATTTAGAGCCACAGCCGCTGATAAGATGCTGAGCACCCCACCATGCCAGGATGGGCTAAGAGTGCACGCACCTGTGCGCTGTGGTGGTCGCCAGGAACAGGAACAGGACCAGGAACCCCGCTATTGCCCCCGTCCTGCTTGCTGCCGGACGCGGAGCACTGGCCATTGGGAGGCCGGAATAGAGAGGTACAACATTGGGACGTGTCCTCCTGGCGGGAAACACAAGTGCCTCCTTAATGCTCTTGCAACCATTCCCCATCCAGCTAGCATCGACGTTCCCCTTCAACGTCCGTCCGCCAGCAAATCTCCGTCACTGTTTGGCCTGAGGTGCATGCTGCATCTCTGTCGCAATCCCATCGCCCCCTCGCGATATTACTAAACCCAGCTCTCCAAATGGGGGCGCACCGAGGATGTTCTGAACACCGCACAGTCTACCGCCAACAACGCGAAACGGCCATACCGACATCGTCAGCAATCAATACGCATTCGTCAACCCGTATTCAATCTGCCGCCACCGAGAAGCGCGAGAAGCTGCCACCCCGATACCCCGATTTCGTCATCCCCGTGGTCATGGACGAGAAGCAAGCCTACCGCCGCGCAGCAACACCACCACCAATGTCTGCACGGATGACGCGGAGAAAGGGCCTGCTGCCCGTGTTGGCCATGGCCGTCATCTTCGCTTATAGCGTCTGGAACTTTGTGCACTTGCCCTCGGCCCAGACTATCGCGCCCATCGTCCCGGAGAAGCCTTCCGTCGAGATTGTAAAGGAGCTGGTGCCGTTGGAGGCGCATATCATGAGCAAATGCCCCGATGCGAGGGTAAGCGGCGACATGCCATCCGGCCCTGGTCGAATTGCGACGAATGCTAATGCGGGAGACGTAGGATTGTTTGAGAGATTTGGTCCTGCCGACCATGATGAAGTCCCAAGACAAGGTCAACTTTACTCTGTCGTACATTGGCACGTAAGTAATCGCTGTTGTATTCCGCCGCCATGCAGCAAAGCAAACGACTAACGACGGCATTCATAGGCCGACCGAGAACGATGGCGTGGACTGCAAGCATGGCCCTTCCGAATGTACGTTTTCCTGTTCGCAATGCGGACGAAGTCCCCCAAAGTTTGCACGCTTCTAACACGCCCTCTCTCAGGCATGGGAAACATCATTGAGCTCTGCGCCGCCCACCTCTACCCCGATCCCAAGATCAACCTCGGTTTCACCATGTGTCTTACCCGCGAATACAGCGCCATCCCCGACCGTGGGCTGGTTGAGGATTGCGCCCTGGAGCACGCCATTGATTTGAAGGCGCTTAACGACTGCGCTACCCTGGACGACGGAGGATTTGGCGTCGGTATGCTGCGAGACAGCGTTCGCCGCAGCAAGGCGGTAAGCTTGACCCCCACATCATCCGCTCAACATCCGGATGTCATCTTGCTAACAGACCCCTGCCCAGGCCGGCGTGACCAAGAGCTGCACCGTCAGGCTCAACGAAGAGATCTACTGTATCCGGGACGATGGGCAATGGAAGGACTGCCCGCACGGCGCCGGCGTCAATGACCTCGTCATCGCTATTGAGAAGCTGTACCGCGCTTCGAGCTCTTGATGGGCTCATACACCTCCGTCCATAGCTCGCTAGCCTCGCCCAGTGTATAGCTCAATGCAAGACCATCCATACCCGCCTCCTCGTCTCCCTTCATGATCTCGAGCGTCTCCATGATGCTGTCCAGCCCCACGGCCTTGCCCACGGCTTGCGTCGCGCCGGCCTCGAGTTGCACGTGCACAATGTGAATGTGAAAGTGGTAGTAGGTCGGCTGGTAGTGCACGTAGAGCTTGAGCTGGTCGACCTCGACGTCCGGGTACTGCGCGACGGTGGCGTCGAGGAGCCTGGCCTTCATGTGCTGCAGCCAGGGGATGTGCTTCTTGCGCAGGTCGCGCAGGGACCAGATGTCGCGGCGCTCGACGAGGGCCAGGAGGTGCAGCGCGTCGATGGTCTTGCGGTCCCAGTTCAGGTCGGGCAGCAGCAGGAAGCCCTCGTCGCCCTCCTTGCCGAGCTCGGTGCGGAAGATGACGTCCTCGACCTCGGTGCGGCCCTCGATGATGTTGAAGACCCAGTTGAGCCGGCCCTCGTCGCGCTTGCGCTGCATGTAGGGCCGGACGTGCGAGGCGTAGAGCTCGGGGGTCTCGGTGACGAAGCGGACGCCCTGCTTGCTGTACTTTTTGATGTGGGTGTCGGTGCAGGGGTAGAGGAGGTTGATCTTGAGGTCGGCGACGGACGGGTCCGGCGTCGCCGGGGAGGCGCTGCTGGCCAGGTACCAGTGGTAGACGTCGTTCGCGCCGAGGTTCGCGATCGAGGAGAGGGTCGACGGGGTCGCGGCGAGGTAGGCGGGGTCGGTCGGGAAGGGGGCGCGTTCGAGGATCAGGAGGGCGGGCTTGGAGTCGATCGTGCCCAGCAGGGAGGTGCGGCGGCCGGCCTGGTCTGAGGAGAAACCCTCGTCATCCGGCCGCCCGGTACGAGGGGTGCAGGGCAGGGCAAGGGGAGGAGGACGCACCTTGGTTGAGGACGCGGTCGAGCTTGAATTTGGGGACCAGCGCCTCGGCGTTTGCCTTCACGTCAGCCATGGCTGTGGCTGTTTCGTTGTGCAGTCTGCACGCGTTTTGAGGCTCAAAGTTGACGTTGGGTGGAGGCTGTGTCAGAGGAGTATGTGGTTCAGGAATAAAAGAGTAACCTGTTCGTAGAGATTACGATTTTCCCGTTCGTCGACGGTTGGCGTTGAAAAGAATTTGGCGGGATCGGCGCCCCTCCCGTTTGAGCTCGCCGAAAGGCAGGAGCAGGAGAGCCCCGCCATGGCGTTTACCCCGCGGTGGGGCGCCAGCTGTTGCGGCCGTCCACCCACCGCCATCCGTCCCGTCCTTGCTTTCGGCTCTGAAAGGAAGCAGCAGCACTCTTCTGACAGCGATTTCCGAATCCAACGACGAGGCTGGCTGGCATTGCGTTCTTCCCCTGGTTTTCTGTGTAAGTCTTTTTTTCTGTACTCAGCTTTCAAGAACCCTAGCCTTTATAATCCATTCCCATATTATTCCTCATATTCCATAAACTTGCAAAATGATGGCGCATTTCCGTTTCGCCAATGATTGGCTCAATTTAATGGCTGCCTTTATGGGTTGAAGGTTGTTGACCGACACTCGACCGCCAAGTTTGCTTGATGCACGAAGCCTGCAGGCAAACATGGCGTTCAGCCAATAACTCCATTTTCAATTGACATCTTCTGGCCGTTGGACCGAAGTTCCCAAATTAAGGGCCTCCGTCCTCAGGCTTACGCGGCGGTCAAGACCTGTCGAACGGTTCGGCATCCCGCGCAATCCGGGAGTGGGCCACGGTGGTCTACGGGCTACTCAGAAGCGGGAATCTACCCGGTTGCCCCGTCATAAGAGGGCCGAAAAGCACAATAGCAATGCGTACTAGTAGCGAAAGGATGAGCCCTCCCCTGGTCTCGACTCGTCGGGTGGAGGGTTTCGGCATTTTCATCTTGTGCTGCGGATATAAGCGTAAGGCGTGGAAGTCCATTGTTCGCGTCCCGGCCTTCGCCTCGGGGTGTTCGCGATTACTGCACACCTCACCGGATGATGCCGCGAACTGGCCGGCGACATTTTGACCTCACACACGCCGCGCGCGCGGCAACCCGGCTTCGACCTGCAGCGACATTGCGGACGAATAGCGAACGAGAGTGGAATCGCGGGGTCGGCATTGGCATTATATTTTCCGTACTCTACAAACTTTGACCACTGCAGCGGACTATCGGGCTGGCGATGTTTGCCCGACGGCGCACAACGTCAGGCCATGTCCGCTGCGGATGAACCACCCTGGACACTGTAAGAACCAACGAATGCCTTGCTCAGGGCGGGGGCGTGTATATGTGTGTGTGTATTTGACGCCTTTAGGGCGGCCAGCTCGGGGCAGGGGCTGGCCCCAGGAGAGATCATAGCGAGGACCGGGGTGGTGTGCCCTCTGAAAGCCCCTTCTTTGCTGATCTGCCCTGACACTATGGATTCCAATGTCCCCACGTATTTTTATGGCCGACTAGTGTTGTGAGCGGAGAGTCGGTGTCTGGTAACCAGCCGACTTTCATTCGTCCGCCTCCGCTGTCCATCCCAATCCTGCGGCTACCAGCAGACAACATTGACGTTGGGGTTTCCTCCCAGGATCGAACTTGGTGTAGCTGCTGTTGCGAAACCCTGGGAGGTTGTCAACCCGGAAGAGTTTTTCACAAGGATCCGAGGAAGAGCCTGAGCTATAATCAATGGACGGTTTACGAGCAATGTTCGATGGCCCAGCACCAACAAGCTAAGTTTGCAAGCATCGTGTTTGGTGTCTCAGCGCAAAACAACCTCACCGTCAATCCTGGAGTGACTGGGGGCCCTGGAAGCAAGACATACAGGAGGGAATATTTGTACAGGTCGCCACACTGACCTTGAAATCTGTTCTTCCTCGATCATGGGATGTGGCCTGCCCCGCACATCGTAATGTAGCAAACTCGCGTCCAACCAACACCCCCTCATATAACTATTACACCTCCAACCGAATGCTGCAGCTGTCCGTGAACCCTGTGTGCCCAGTGTGCCGTACCTTGTACATCAGGACTAGCCAAGGCACATTCACGAATCATTCAAAAGAGTACGAAGGGCAACTCGTTTGGAGGTAATTCGACCTCGCGTCTGAATTACCATTGCTTTGGCGACTAATTACATCACCAACACAAATACCGGCCCGCTTTATTCCCCCGTTGTCAACAACTTTTGGGGCATACCAAAACAGGGGCACCGTTCCTCTTCCCTTCCCTGCTGTTCCCGTTCTGTTAGCGTTCCCACCACTTCGGCATGCCTGGTCGACGACAGGGACCACGTCGCCAAGTATTAAAGAAAGTCCGTCGGCCTATAGAAGAGAACCGAGATCTTCTCGAGGCAAGAAGCAATTCACCGAGCTGATGTGCTTGCGTCTTGTTCACACCCGCCTTTCTCCCCGCCTCGACGATTTCTACCACTGCCACTTATAGGACAGACATTTACCTCGATGTTATGAACTCTGAGGATAATCGATTCCAAGCACCAAGCACTGGCCCACACCCATATCTTTGAACTCGACCAACGCCAAACCTGAGACCATGACGGCCGAGGAGGTGCCTATCCCCGAACCAAGGGGTCTTCCCTTCCTTGGGCATATTGCCGAATTCAACCCAGACAACCCCTTAAACGACATCATACGTCTAGCAGATACTTTTGGTGTGTGATTGATGCCCCTCCAATATTCACAATGGGTTGCTCATCCTTTCTGTAGGCGAAATATTCCGGCTACGGTTGCCAGGCGGAAAGACTACCGTCGTTATATCCACCAACGCCATCGTCAACGAAATCTGTGACGAGACCCGCTTCCAAAAGACTCTAAACAATGTCCTCAATGTAAGCTACTGTCAACGACACTCACCACTGGGATTAGCTGATCAATGTACAGGAAGTAAGGTCAATTGCCAACGATGGGCTCTTTACTGTGAGTAGACGAGATCTGCCACACTCGGAGCAACTGACTAATATCTCACAGGCCAAGCTGGACGAGCCCAATTGGGGCATTGCGCACAGGATTCTGATCCCAGCCTTCGGTCCCGTCACCATCCGTGGCATGTTCGATGAGATGCACGATGTAGCCGCCCAGATGGCCATGAAGTGGGCGCGCCACGGTTCCTCGACCCCAATCATGGTGACGGAGGATTTCACCCGCCTCGCCCTCGACACCATCGCCCTCTGTGCCATGGACTTCCGCTTCAACTCGTATTATCGCGAGGAACTTCACCCTTTCGTCAAGGCCATGGGCGATGCTCTCATAGAATGCGGCAACAGGGACCGGAGGCCGGCATTTGCCAACTATTTCTTCCGCGGTACTGAACAAAAGTTCTTTGCTGATATTGAGCTGCTGCGGAAGACGGCCGGCGAAGTGCTACAGGCCCGCAAGGAGAACCCTTCCGATAGAAAAGACCTGCTGTCTGCCATGCTCAATGGCGTGGACACGAAGACGGGTCAGAAGATGACCGATGCCAGCATCATCGACAATCTGATCACCTTCCTCATTGCTGGCCACGAGACGACTTCGGGCATGCTGTCATTTGCTTTTCATGAGCTTCTGAAAAAGCCAACTGCCTATCGCAAGGCCCAGCAAGAGGTCGACGAAGTCATCGGGGAGGGCGCCATTACGATAGACCATCTGGCCAAGCTGCCCTATTTGAATGCCGTAAGTTTGAACCCATGAGGGACCGTGGGGGAAACAAAGATGGAGCATTGCTAATGCCTTGTTTTTACCAGGTTCTCCGCGAGACTCTGCGACTCTGTGCCACAATTCCAATGTTCGGCGTTGAAGCCAAGGAAGACACACTCTTGGCCGGCAAATACCCCGTCAAGAAGGGTGAGCCTATTGGCTGTCTCCTTTCCAGAGCGCACCTCGATCCTGTTGTTTACGGCGATGACGCGACCGAGTTCAAGCCTGAGCGCATGCTGGACGAGAATTTTGAACGCCTGCAGAGGGAGTTCCCCAACTCATGGAAACCATTTGGCAATGGCATGCGGGCCTGCATCGGCCGGCCGTTCGCATGGCAGGAGTCATTGCTCGCCATGGCCATGTTGCTGCAGAACTTCAACTTCACCATGGACGACCCCAACTACCAACTCAAGATTGCGGAATCGCTCACAATCAAACCCAAGGGCTTCTACATGCGCGCGAATCTGCGTCGCGGCATGAGCCCGACGGAGCTGGAGCACAGACTAGCGGGCAGGGAGCCGCAGAAGACGACACTGGCTTCTCGGCCGTCACAATCGGCGCCGACTAATGGCCATAAAGCAAACGGCCACAAGGTCCCACAGGCCGCTGGGAAGCCCATCAGTATCTACTATGGATCCAACAGCGGCACTTGCGAGGCCCTTGCCCAGAGGCTCGCCACTGACGCAGCAGCACACGGATTCAACGCCTCGGTTGTGGATCCGCTTGACACGGCACGCGAAAACCTCCCAAAGGATCAGCCCGTGATCATCATCACCGCGTCGTACGAAGGCCAACCGCCAGACAACGCAGCCCATTTCGTGGCCTGGCTTGAGAGCCTGAAGGCTCAAGAGCTGGACAAGGTTCCGTACGCTGTCTTTGGCTGTGGCCACCATGATTGGGTCCAGACCTTCCATCGCATCCCCAAGCTAGTGGACACAGTCATGGAAGAGCACGGAGGCACGCGACTTGTGCCCATGGGGCTGACCAATGCGGCGGAGAGAGACATGTTCAGCGACTTTGAGGTCTGGGAGGACGAGATTCTCTGGCCGGTGCTGGTCGAGAAGTATGACGTCCTCGAGGCGCGGGACGGCGGCGGCCTGCAGTCCGGCCTCACGGTGCAGATTTCCAACCCGCGGACCTCGGCGCTGCGGCAGGACGTCCAGGAGGCTGTGGTTTCCGAAGAGAAGATCCTAACGGCAACCGACGCGGCACAAAAGCGGCACATCGACATCCAGCTGCCGTCAAACATGGCGTACCGCGCCGGAGACTACCTCGCGGTGCTGCCCCTGAACCCAAGGGACAACGTCAACAGGGTCTTCCGCAGGTTCCAGCTGGCGTGGGATGCCTGCCTGACGATATCTGGCGACAAGCGCACACCCCTGCCCGTCAACCAGACCATCTCTGCGTTTGACATCCTCAGCGCCTACGTGGAGCTTGCGCAACCGGCAACCAACCGGAATATTCTATCCCTGATGGAAGCTACCCAGGATGAGGACACCATCAAGGAACTGGAGCAGCTTTCCGGCGACGACTACCACGAGAAGATCACACAGAAGCGGGTTACGGTGCTGGACCTCCTGGAGAAGTTCCCGTCGGTCGCACTGCCCATTGGCGCATTCCTAGCCATGCTTCCTCCTATGCGTGTGCGGCAGTAGTAAGTCATCTAGCCCAATGTTAAAAGATGGATAAACTGACCTTACTTCCCCAGCTCCATTTCGTCTTCGCCGCTGCGCAGCCCCTCGCAAGCAACACTCACATACTCCATCCTGGACGAGCCCTCGTTGTCAGGCCAAGGCCGTCACGTGGGAGTGGCCACCAGCTACCTCGCGGCCCTCAAGAAGGGCGACAAGCTCCACGTGGCGGTCAGGCCCTCGCACGCCGCCTTCCACCTGCCCAGCGACCCGGAGAAGACCCCGCTCATCCTCGTTGCGGCCGGCTCGGGCATCGCCCCCTTCCGGGGGTTCATACAAGAGCGCGCCGCCATGCTCGCAGCCGGGCGCACCCTAGCCCCCGCGCTTCTGTTCTTCGGTTGCCGCAAGCCCGGCGCCGACGACCTGTACCGCGAGGAGTTCGACCTCTGGGAGAAGATGGGCGCGGTGGCGGTCCGTCGGGCGTACTCGCGGGCCGCGGACGAGAGCGAGGGGTGCAAGTACGTCCAGCACCGGCTGTACCACGACAAGGGGGACGTCTCGGACCTGTGGGCCAAGGGGGCCAAGCTCTTCGTGTGCGGGACGCGGAACGTGGGCAAGGCGGTGGAGGAGGCGTGCGTCAAGGTCATCCTGGAGTCGGCCAAGGAGGGTGGCGGGCAGCCCGAGCTGAAGGACCTGGATTACGACGGCGCGAAGAAGTGGTTCGAGGGCATTCGCAACGAGAGGTATGCCACGGACGTGTTTGATTAGGCGGCTTGGGAGGAGGTGCCTGGTCAAGATTGATTGCCACGATGCCCCTCCCTAGGCAGAACTATACATGGCATAAGACCTGCAACAGCAAAAAACAAAACAAAATAATTAGTCTTTCGCGCATATTGACGTGTGTAACTTAATATATGTCTAGCATCTTTTCGTGATTTTAAATAAGCCCAAACTGGTTGCACTTGTGTCTGCTGATCAGGCTCAAGCACTTTGAGATATAAAGATAGCGAAATGATTTAGGTGAGACAGCTGCTCAGCAACAAAATCTTGCTGGGATTCCACACGTTGTAGTTGTAGGAAAGGCCAGAGACTGGCACATATGAATGGCCCAGCCACAGCGACCACCAGGGCGCATTGCTATGCACTCTCCTTCTATCTCATGCCCCTGTCTGTCACTTCATACCACCTCCAAGTTCTCCTGAAGTCCTGCTCCTCGAGTCCTCCTCAACTTCAAGTACCAGAGCAACCACAGAGAATGCTTCAATCAACCCCCGAGCTCGGGCGCTGTGTTGACTCCATTAGTCTTGCACTATCTACGCCTACGTTTGAATTCTTACCGGTTTAGTATCAGGTGCGATGACAGGTTTAGACGACATCACCCAAAGTGGTGCCGTCGTCAATAACCAACTACGGACGATCGTCCTCGGCGGACCCAGCACCGGTTAGGTTGAACAAGAGAGAATCTGAACGATCCAAGCCCGGAAACATCTCAGTCAAACAAGAACCGGCGAAGATTGTCTTCGCCAAAGTCCCATGTCCCAGTCAACGGGTTCTTCTCCATGGCCTTGGCGAAGAGACGGCCTTGCTCGTCGATATACGCCGACCGATGCTGGAGCCGCCACCACTGTTCCTCGAGTGTGCCCTCTTGAGCATTCGAGACCTCGAGCATGCGGTTCCGGATCGTCAGGGCATAGAAGATCCGACTATCCCAAAGGCCGTCCCTTCTGGGATTCTCGTGCAGCAGGCGGATAGCCTCGTTTCGCACATCAGCCTCTCGGCAGCGTGTGCCGGCGAGGAACAGGGGCCACATCGGGCCCATGTCCATGGTGAAGATCTCGGCGGACTCGAAGGACATCTTTTGGTGCTCCAGAAGACCGCTGCAGAGCTGGATAATCTCCCGGTATTTCGGCGTCAGCTGCGCGATGCTGTCGTAGCTACAGCTCAGGGGCGAGTGCACGCAGCCGTACAACGCCAAATAGTGCGCCCGAAGGTGTGCTGCTTGCACGTACGCCTTTTCGTCATCGGCCCTGGACTTCTGTGCGGCTATCCAATGGGGCTCGAACCCGTCGTGCCACCGCTCGAGGGCGTCCTTGAAGTCTTGCCACTGTTCGGAGGTCGCGGGTTTGACGCCCGCCCTGGCCATCTCGATCTCGTCCATGTGCCTCTGGATGCGATCGTGGCACTCTGAAAGAAAATCGTCCCCCAAACCCAGGTGCGTGACTCGGAAAACGATGTTGGACGAGTGCGTCACAAAGTGCTGCGTGACATCCCACCAACGGCGGGCCTCGTGGAGGGTCGCAAAGGTCGGCGGCATCTTGTGGATCGCGCACCGTCGCCCGGATCCTCCTCGGCAACACCACGATCGATCCGGATAAGAACTATTCCTGTCGTTTTCAAGCGTATTTTCAAGCGTGCTTGAGTCGTATTGATCTCGCCGCCGAAGAACGCCGCAAGACCAAGACTGTTGGATGAGTCGCTGGAACACATGGAGCGCCTCGGTCTCGACAGACTCGGCGCCGAGAACGCTCTGGCTGTGGCAGTTGTCTTCCTCGGATTTGCGCAAGAGCTCATCCATCATCTTCTGGCCGTTGTTGATGTGTGAAAAGGCCGCTTTTCGATCGCCATGTAGCACTTCGAAGCAGACGAACAGCAGACAGCATATGATTGCGGCCCGGAGACTGCTGGTATCCGGCTTCGCCCCTCGTATCTCCTGAATGGCTCGTCCGTAGTACGATAGGGCGAGGCTATAGTGCGGGCCGTTGGCACCCATCTGCGCCGGGCTCATGGGCTTCAGGCTCTGGCGAAGGGCCTTGGCGATGCCGCCGATGGCCATGGCGGCGTATCTGACGGAAGCATGCTGATGGCTCATCTGAGGGATGGTCTCGTTCCACAGCTGCTCGTCGAAGAAACCCCCGCCAAGTCGGTATCGGCAGGCCAGCCAATGGTCAAAGTATTGCCGTTCCGCGTCATTTTTGAATAGATTTGCAGCGGGTTCGAGCAACAGACCGGTGTCGTTGAGCCGGCAACGTTGGCCCGGCCCATTTGCTGCTGTACGCTTCGTCTTCGTTCGGACCGGAGCTACAGGCGTCGTGTTGCTTTCATCGATGTCTGGTGCTGGTGTGGAGGCCGATGAGCTGCTTGAAGCATCATATCCCTCGCAGAAACCCCGCCACTTGATGCAACGCTGGCACGAGGGTTTCACTTCATCGCACTTGACATGTCGGCGCCTGGGATGGCGTGAGAAGCTATTTATGTTTTTTGCTCAGGGAACATTTAACTCACTTGCCTGTAATAGTGTTAGTTGAAAATGGACACGAACGACCCAAGATGGAGCCGGTGGCTTACAAGTCAGGCATCCCGTGCGAACCTTGGGAACACTTGCTCGAGTGGCTCGAGGCCGCTTCTGCAGGGCAAATGTGAGGATTTGCGGGCCAGCTTTCCCTTTCCTGCTCCAGTCAGCCATTGCGACCAACCAGGTTGGGTGCCGCCATGCACGTTTGAGGGGGGAGGGGTGTGATCTTACTTGGGGGCCGTGGTGTGTACCGCCGATTCGGGCCATGCTACGCTGGGTGTGCTGGGCATGAAGAAGTTGATCTGGCTTCCACCAAAATCGCACACGGCGGAGGGCATTTTTGTTCGCTGATTTCAAGAGAAATGAGGAGGAGGTTTAAACTAATTAAGAAAAGTCCAAAACTCTCTTTAAAAGAGCGAAAAGGCCAGTCTTTAAGAGCAACTGCCATACAGTTAACAGCGACTTCGAGGTCGGTTGGGGGCCAATTCTGGCCCCCTAGACCCGATCGGCTTGGGGGCATAAAGCTCTGGTACAATGGTACTTTCTCATGACCCCATTTATTAGCATTAGCCAACCGGTGCAGATTCCAAATCGAGTGAAATGGCCGTTGTGTCTCACAAGCAGAGCTTCTAGGTTGACCACCCTTCGCTTCCCACACCAGGAACCAAGGGAACCGTAGCCGAACGACTAACACACGGGAGAGACCCGGGGCCCCAATGAACCCTACCAGCCTTACCCGCCCTCCACAACGTCTTTCGGGTTTGGGGGCCGAAAACACCTGTATACAAGTCTGCCTAGGGCGTCTCTGAGCTGTTTTGATCTGATGGTCATAACCCAGCGCCACCGTGCTCGCCTGTCAGCATGCGTACCCGAACGATCTCACTCGCTTGGGCAGCAGAAGTCCTTCAAGGTTGAACATTCCCAGCCATGATGGCAACAGCGATGTCATTGAAGCTGTCGAGACCGCCGACGGTATCACCCAGCCCTAAACCCAGCCCCCATTTCCCGCAACCTGCAGGAGGCACAGCACTTTTCTGCAGGAGCACCGCCATTTCAGAGTGATTCCAAGCTTCCCCACCGCATTCCAGGCTGCAACTTTCGCGGGAGGGCTCCCTCCTTGCTTCTGCCGTCAGCCACATAATGAGCCATAGTCTGACATGGTCCTACCACACCCTAGCTGCATGACCACTCGGGAACGCTGACGGTTTGCTATACCGCGCGGTTGAACGTTTTGAGAAATACCTAAATTCCTAATGAATCTTCACTTCTTGTTTAGGTTGATCGTCGGGATGTTTTCGTCATTGAGTCTGGATAAATGTCTGCTTTCAGTATCCATAATACCTCATTCATATCTTGCTCCGCCCAGGCCTTTTACAATCGGTTCATTTCAATATCTCGTTGGCAGAAACCCTATTGTCGAGTGAATCCGCAGCCTAGGGAAGAACTGGGGGATAAAACGTCCTTAACTAGCTGCGTAACATACCCTTGGGATCCTAAGGCCGTCGTTGGCGGTTGACAAATGCCACTGGACCGATAATTTGCTCATGACCTGCTTATCGATGTCTCTCGCCCGTCCCATCTTCCCGTGGTACAACATATCTATTTTCGCAGTTCCTAGTGCAGCAGCAATCATCTTACTCTCAAGTACAGCTCGCCGTACGATATTGACAGCATTACAGCATGACCCGTTGCATCATTTAAGCAGAAAGTCTCACCCAGAAACGGCCAATCTGCAAGAAACCGTCATAGTGAAAGGGGAGAGCTCCACGCCTTCTCCACACAAAACTTAAGCCTCGTTCAAAAGGGGCTGGCAACGCCGCCATGTCTATCGTAGACCAAACGCCAGGGGAACCCCAGACCAGCTGCAGGGCCTCATGCAGGAAAGCGAATAAGGATTCTCCCAAAAGTTCTACACCTTGCGGAAGGGCCGAGAGAGCCTTACGGGGACCAATGACTCTGCATTGAGGCATTCAGCCTCCTGTCCAATGGAATGATGACGCCAAGCGCCGAACCGAGTATTGCCGCTATGTTGTAGTCCGCACACTGCTACTGGCCTGCTGCTTGCCAACGCAGCGAGTGTTGGCATCTGGTCGATCCCGGCCATAAGTCACCTGTTTCTGATTTCTGACGTTATGGTCACATGTTGCATGCATCGGCGCACCGCCTGGTTAATTTACACACACCTTTCTAGTCTGCGGCATTGTAGCGAGATAGTAGCGAGATATTTACCTTACGATGAGTTCGGGGTTTGGCCCCCAACTCGACATCGTCGTCAATTGAAAAGTGTTGTTTCTTCTGCCTACCGACGTAAAAGTCTTGGCTGTGCAGTCTATTGCAGCGGCGACTCCGATACTTCTTGACAGGGGGGGAATCGCGGGAAGCCAAATGATAGGCTGATGTCGCGCAGTGCTTACGGCAGGCGGGAGGGGTTTCCCCAACGCATCGTATGTTGGCCGTGCATGTCGAGGCTGGGAGGAACGTACATGCATCATTGGTAGTGTAGGCAAAACAACCTAAGCGAAATATTCCTAGCCATGGCGAGTCTGGTGTCACTAGCACGGGTAAGAGGTAACAACCTGGTGTATCCAATTTCCCTGCTTATGTAACTGTTTTCTCTTCGACGTCAGCGGAATGCCATCCCCGCCTGATCTACCAGCTGCAATACTGTATTGCTTCGCCAGTAGGCTGTGTTTTTTTGGATGACGCCGTTCTACACTGCCAGGGAGGTAATGACTCTTTATGTCATTCAGGCGAGGAGACCGAATGCGATCCCTTTGCAAGGGGCGAGGGGCGCATCAAACGATGACATGGCACAGCAGACATGAAAAATAACGTCGAGAATACACAGTGTTTTGAGGTGTGCTTAGCCAGAACTGAAATCGTTCTGGTACTTCATTACTAATACTGTTCTACACAAGTTGGACCACGAACCCCTTTCTGGTAGACCCTCGAGGCCCCAGGAGCAAATATCATGACTCCCAACTCCCTTTCAGGTCCTTAGAGATCATGAGAACCAGTCACTGACGCGCTCGCGGAATGTCGTTGGCTTTGGCTTCTCGGGAACATACTCCGACTCGTGAAGACGGCCGGACCAGAGATCAATCTCGTGCGCACGAACGAACTGCTTCATGTTAGTCAAAGCGAAACTACTGCTTAAATAATGGGGGAGACAAACCTTGGTCTTGTGAACGAGCTTCCAGCCGATAATAGGAATAATGAAGATCGGGATACCGATGTAAGAGGAGACGAAGTCTGAAGTCGACCAGTTACCCTTCAGGAACACCGAAAATCCGGCGACAAGGGTGATGATGGTGGAGCCGATGAAACCAAACCAAGCCGCGTACGGCTGGAAGGGGGCCTTCCAAGGCAGGGTGTCGCGGCTGACGCCCTGGACCTTCATGGCGCGGTGGAAGCGGATGTAGCAGAAGCACAAAGTCGCCCATGCAATCAGACCGGCCACCGTGCTCAGGCTAAGAAGCCATTGGAAGGCATCTGCAGCACCGCCCGTGCCAAGACCTATTCACCGTCAGCTACTTGAAGCCCCAAACACCGAGTGGCTGTTACTAGGGGGGGCAAACTTACTCAGATAAGCCAGGGGACCGAACAGCCAGGATGTGATAACGGCGACGTAGGGGACACCGTGCTTGGTGGTGCGGCCAAAGAACTGAGGCAACTGCCTGTCTGTGGTCATTGCCACGATCATACGTGAGCCGACCCAGCAGTACGAGTTACCAGCCGACCAGGCAGACACGAGAATGCAGGCGTTTACGATGGAAGGCAGGATGTTGATGCCAGCCTGTCGGATGGCGATAACCCAGGGCGAGCTGTTGGCATTTCCGGATCCGGAGACAAGGCCGGGGTCGCGAGGGTCGACGATCAGACTGATCAGAAGGGCGCCGAGGATGTAGAACAGACCGATACGCCACGTCACGCGGCGGGCGGCGTTCGGGATGGCCTTGTGGGGGTTGACCGACTCGGCAGCGCTGATGACGACAGTCTCGACACCGATGAAGGAGAAGGACGCGTTAACGAAGGCTGCGAGGAAGCCCAGGAAGTGACCGGCGGACCCCTTAATGCCGTTGTACTCGACAAACGCGCCGGGGTTGTTCCAATAACGGAATCCAATGGCCTCGTGGTTAGGGGCGCCACCGGCGGTGATGACAATGGAGGTGAACACGAGCCCGATGAAGCAGAGCACCTTGATGCTACCACCCACGACCTCCGTTTCGCCGTACCATCGCACGCTCAGGAGGTTGCAGGCAAGGATCAGAACGAGGGACACGGTGATGACAACGGCGGGCGTTATGTCGGTCCAGTAAGATACGAGGATGGCTGCTGCTGAAGCTTCGGAACCGATGGCTATGGTATAACAATATCCGTAAGAGATGGCCAAGGAGAAACCGACAGCGGGGTCAATGAAGCGAGTAGCCCAGTGAGGGAAAGAACCAGCGGTGGGGATCTACAAGACGGTCAGAGTGTGCGCTCCCGGGCACGCCAAACCCAGACCATTGGGCGGCGGAGAAGCACAGGACTATCACATACCAAAGTCGCCAACTCTCCGATACTCTGCATCACACACCAGAGGACGGCTCCAACAACGATATAGGCCAGCAGCAGGCCAGCAGGGCCGGCCTTTGCGTAGGCTGAACCCGTACCGATGAAGAGACCTGTTCCGATACCACTGCAGAAACCGATCATGGTGACCTGGTAGTCGCGTAGACGGCGCTGCGTACGGCCGTGGCCACCGACGTTGAGCTGGGGCTCCAGGATGGCGGCCTTGTCGTCATGGTGGTCGTCGGCGCCGGACTTCTCGACATCCCGGACAACGTCATCTTCGGCGCGCCCGACAGAGTCGGCACGCCTGTCGGAATCGTACGCGGTCATGGCTGAAGGATTACGGACTACGTTTGATCCCCTTCGATTATGGCCTGACTAGATGAGACGTACAAACGAGACGAACAAGAGTTGTCAACGACGGCGGGACGGGGGCCTAGAAGGCCAGGACAGAATTGATGAAATAGTCAATCGCAGCTGCAAGGATTTTTCAGTTATTCATGGCGAAATCGGAGGGCAGAGAATGGCATCATCGGTCTAGTCGCGGGGGCTGGCGGGGGGCGTTCCTGGACCGGTGGGTCGTGGGGGCAAGGACGAGACGGTCGTGAAGTTGAGTGCTCTCACCGAGCTTGGCCATCTTTCCACTCGGTCTGCTTCGGTCTGCGCAGGGAGTCTTGGAGACGCCCTCGCGAGGTGGTTCTCAACGCTTCCCCGGCGTCTATACCACTACTCCTCGATTCACAATGGAAGCCAACAGGCAAACCACTGTCGTGACACTTCTCCGGTTTCGCAGCTAGAGCTGGAGAAAATGGACCGATCTCAATTCAACTACGTAAAATCTCTTCCCAAATGGCCGAGGAGGCGGGTCTGGGGTCGGCAGGCGGCGGCTTTTGGCGGTGGTAGCGTCGCCCTTGAGGCACCCTTCTCCACCAATTGAGGGCGTCCTACTGGCTAGCACACCGACGCAATCTGGGAACAGGGAGGCGATGCATGAGTCGTTCATCTGAAGAGCTTCTAGAAAAAAAAAATTGCATGAACTAGGTGAATTCCGCAAAAGGGTCCAGCCCCACGTACTCTCCAGAAGTCTGGCCAAGACGGGAACCAAGACGGGGGGAAAGGGACGGGGCACTTGAGTCACTCAAAAAAAAAAGTGCCGCCGAGGCTCGTAGCAGCTAGTTTTCTTTGGACTGGCGCTGATCCCCCCCCGGTGTATGTGGAGGTTCGAATGGATTCTCCCGTGACGTCGAATTGGGCTGCCGATAAACCGGTCCAGCGGGGGGCTGCACATCATGAACTCCGAATGACTCGGATAGAAATCAGGATTACCTGCACAAACACGTTCTCGCCTATACTGAGGAGGTTACATACGATTGTCGACTGGAATATGACATTCCACCCGCGAATTGCGCGATCCGGAAGACCCGAGCATTCGATGCAGCCACGACTCGCCTTTATGCCAAAGTTACCTCACGCTTGGTGACTAATGGGGTGAATCATGAGCAAGTTTTCCATCTCCATCATTTCTTTCGTCATCCCAACCGCCAACTGAAAACCTTTACACCTTTGAAAGGGAGCGGCCACTCCCAGGTGAGGCTTCATCCTCGCTTGCCAGCTTAACCTAAATGCACTTTTGCGAGCCAGCGCGCCTGAATGAAGTGAAGTGAATGGCCGCTTGGGCCCGAGTGTGAAGCCTGCCTCGTCGAGACTATTTACCCCGTCAGCTGGGTCCTTTATAGCTTGTATTGGCCAAGTCACCTGCAGCAACAAGCCCACTGCAGTAGATCGGGCCATGCATCCGAATTTTGGTGGAGATGTGTCTCCATCGTGAGTGATCCTACCGGGGTCATGGTAGCCACCGAACGAGTGCCCCGGCACACGGCGACGTCCAGACTCCACGGCTCGACCAGTACGATGCTAAAAAAAATTAGCAGTTTCTTGAACACGGCATATGCAATTTTGACCCCCTTCGCTAAGCCGACCTACAAGAACCGACCCCATGAGAACCACCCAACCACGTAGGCCAGCGTGACGCACGTGGTGTCTGAGCCGCCGATGGCCGTGTCTCCGCTTTGTGCACTCCTTTTGCTTTCCCTCTCGTGGGCATCGTAATCTCTTCGGTGGCTAGTTTAGTTTGTTCTGCAGACAGCTAGCATGCTCATGAACACAATAGTGCGGTTGCTGTTCTGGCGTCCCTTGACTAAGACGTCGTCACCGTGGCTTTGAGGGCGGGTTGGGCGTCAACGACACAGTTAAGGGCCTGGTGCATGTGATGTGATAGCAGACAATCTGCAGCAAGGGCAGCTTTTAAGGCATTTTCTTTTGAATTAAGATGAGCTCTTCCATCTTCATTTGGTTATTTGTTCTCCAGGTCTGTTGTTGGCAAATACGGCTCAGTATGTCGAGAGTACAATGACACGTACCACTCACAACTCGGGGATGATGAAATGAAATTTACCAAGTCATAGCATAAGCTTTATCTCCACATTCATCGCCAGCATGAAAAGATTGCTTGGGTATATACGAAAACCGAATTCTTGTAGCCCCCTCAAATGTATTCTCGGCTGCTTTCCTGACCACATCTTTACCAATGACGTTATAATCCTGTTAGGAAACGGTCCGTAATAGAGCAACTAGAGCCTCTTACTCATTCCCGCTCGCCGGGCAACATGAGACAATAACCATGAAACGTTATACTGGAATCAATTCTGTCTCCTGTATTTCTTAGGGAACGTTGTGGTATCAAATAAAACGAAAATGTTTTCAGACAGAGAACACAGACGTCATTAACTGATAAATTTCTCTCATGCTGATCAAATTAGGGCACATGAAAAGCAGTTGGACTGTTGCCAAACAAGTATGTTAAGACTGGGGTTTAAAAATTGGTGGCTTGCGCGTTTATAACACAGGGCGTCGAAGTGCCTCGAACTTTTAGTGTGCATTGTCAGTTGGCATGTGTCTTCATTGAGAAGTACATATCAAGGAGCCATTCATCTTCTGCCTGAGATGCATGGTGTATGAAGATGAAACCTGCAGAGCATTATCGTTATCGTGTTGACTGGTTTGGTATATCATCAAGTGTTGTAAATAATGAAACAAGATTTACTGTCCTAGCCTGGACAAGCTGATCTAAACTCCGAATCATGTATTCCTGCTGCAACCTTCTAAATTTGAACGCTTCCACTGCCCTCCTCAAGGTCTCGAGCAACGACTACGTGTTCGGTTTCGCCATCGCCGTCACTGAGGGGGGTGTACTCAGACACGGTTGACGAGAAGTAGCCCGTCTTGGTGACACTGCGGCAGTGAGGGCAGTTGCAGCTACGGCTGATAAGGAGGTGGACTGCTTGCGGGAGAGCAATGTAGAGATGGACACCCCTGGCGAGATAAGTCAGCTTTGCTTTTCGTCCGTCGGAGGCAGAGGGTAGGAGAGCGAGTAACTTACAAGTCAAACATCATGAAAACTGTTCCATACGTTCCCAGCACGATAAGAGGCTCCCTCCATACTTCCGTCAGACAAATCCAGCTCGGAATCAGGAAAGTGAAGTGGAAGACAGCGAGAAGACAGTCGGCCCAGAAGATATTCGAGTCAGAGAGCGCCTTAATGGGGGAGCCGATGACCGCAACGGCGCCATGGTAAAGAATAAAGAGGCCGAGGAAGGCCGAGGCGGCCAGAGGGAGGAGTCCTAAGGCTGGAAACGCATATTCCGAGGCTATGCCGTGGGCGAGCAGTAGAATGAAGGCGGGTGGGAAGGCAATGATTTCCAGGCGTCGCAGAGTGGCGGTAGTGGTTGCTGAAGCCATTGTGAGGTTGAGTGATCTATTGTGTGGTTTAAACAGCTTTTCTGTCAGGTTTATGGAATCAGTGTTGCGGAATTGGCAACCAGTACGTCCTGGGTTCGTTGGTGTTTTATAGAAAGTTCCAATGCCATACAGCCAGAGCCTACGCCTGATGCCTCCTACGCCTGTTGCCTATCAAGAATGGTTGCGCCTCAATTATCTCATTGGCCAGTCTCGTAAGACAAGCAGATCATAACAGGGGCGAAGACCCAAGAGGCAAGATCAAGCCACAAGACTGGACGCACTTACCCCCTCTCCAAATTCTAAATTAGTATTGTGGATGAATGTTACAGGCACCCAGCGTGGAATTTACATGGTATCGAATCCTCCTGCGGTACGTATCTGAGACTCGCTTTTTGTGCAGCCAATGAGCTGACTGCATTATTATGGGGTGGCGTTTGTTTCTTGCAGCAGGATTGTGGCTGCGTTAGGCAGATTTATTGGACTCATTGTTCTATGCCGTTTTGTCCGCAAGAATTATGGATTGCATGATTCCTAAGCCCCGCGTTGGTTCGGCGGGGTTCGAACCAACGGACTTGCAGATCACTTGCTTCGTTCCACGACGAGCTCAAGCCAATGGGTTTAATTTGAAGCTACTCCGATTTCAATGGGGTTCTCTTTTTTGGTGCTTGGGCAACATTTGGCACTCGCACGAGGTGGTCTTACGACACGATGAAGCTATAGCCTTGTCATTCTTTGATACGAATTGATATTGAAAGTTGCTCCGCTAAATATTGCAAAGGTCTCAAACCTAAGAATCGGTCTTTGGGGCGTATGCATACTGCAGCGCTGCATACCTAAATTCTCGTCTCCCGCAATATTTCGCACGGGATGGGTCTGACATTAGATATCTAGACTCAGAAGTTCACGATTGGAAGAGTGTTTGGCTAGGACTTTTCGATCGATCAGATCAGAATTCTGGTGAAGTCGATGCCTCGGTGTCGTTTCCGGACTTCGCGTCCAGACTTCGTGTTCTAAAAATAAATCCCTAGCAATGTTTCTACTTGCAAATATAAAGAAGAACAGAAGAACAGAAGACGCTTTAGGAGAACTGAACAAATCTAAAGGCTTGAATTTCACAATAGTTAATTTAACGGCTAATGAAATGCTAGTATCTGTACTTAACTTGGTTGGCTGATTGAAATCCGAAATCGAAGGTATCGTCGAGAACGGCCTGTAACTCATTAGACTCAGCGTCGACGGCAGCCAAGTTGCGGCCCAGCCAAGCGCAATCCCAAAACGTAATCATAGCCCAGAATTTTATGAAAGAGTGAGCATACGCAAAGACGATCTGGCAAACCAGGAGAAGGATGTCGGAAGGGTGGCGGAGAAAATGCGGCCACAGCTTGATGGTCTTGGACCACAACATCCAGAACGCAAGCTGACCCATCTCTTTGGAGAAAAAGCCGTCGCTCCAAGTCGAATAGCAGAGAGAGATCACCAAAGCGGTATCCCACATCAAGGCGAAGTTGAAGAGGGCGGCTAGGTAGACCGCGAAATAGGTAAAAGGCATACGATATGTGGTCACGTCTTGCACATGTCTCAACATGCACGGGTTGCTGCGGAAAGTCGTCCGGGCCCAGCGGACAAGCTGTCCTCTGAACTTGGTCACCGACTCATTCCCCAGCGTGGTCTCAATTGTGCAATCTTCAGTCTGCTGAAACTTGATGTCCCAGCCATGCTTATATGCCTCGCGGGTAAGGAAATTGTCATCATCAGGGCCGAGACCTTGCTCGCCGCCGAACAGTCCAAAAAAGAAATGCTCGTTGCAGAACCTATGCATGAGGCCGTCTGACTTGAGGAGCCTGGATCGGTAGATGGCAGTGCGGCCCGAGACAACGAAGACGCCACCGTCGATGGCATTGGAAGCGCGGAGCTCCCAGTTGTGGCGAAGGAGATAAAAACATGCGATCAGGTTCAGGATGGAAGGCGTGGACCACTCGCCAGGCGTCGTGCGACGGACACGTTTGTGAGGCGCCACGACGCCCATGTTTACGTCCTCAAAGGGGGCGAGTGCAGAGGGAAGAAAGTTGCGGCTCGGCCAAAAAACATGGTCATCAGCTAGGACAGTGAACTCTGTGCGAACATGGGGCATGGCATGGGCAATCTGACGGCGCTTGGAAGGGTGCAGGATGGCGCTGACACCGATATCGGTACATGGGTAGTCGCGACGGTAATCTTGGGCGAGAAGCTCGCAGCGCGCGCGCATTTGGACGCCGACGGTCACGATGAGAATTGCGGCAGGCCGGTTCTCGAGTATGGAGAGGATGCACTCAGTGAATTTGGCATTGTTCGGGTCGATTGTAGGGAGAATTACGGTGACATCCCTTCCACTCCATGTTGGATTAAGGTGGATGGGTGAAGGTTTGTATGTCCAGCTCCCCCAGAAGTTGATAATGAGGCGGTAGTAGCGGATGATGAAGAGCCAGAAAAAGATTGTGGTCCAACTTTCCGGCGTGATTTGAGCAAGTGAAGCGAAAAATATATCAAAGAGCGAGGAAAGAAACGCAACCCACACGATTCTAAGAAACAGAACGCATGCAATGCAAGTAATAACAAGTCGAATGTTGGATGCGAGGAGTATAAATGGCTTGGCCATACTTCTGATGAAGCCTTGGAGGGCAACGGTTTCTATATCGCGGCCAGGGGCATCATGGACCTGAGGTTGAACTAAGTTTCTGTCTTCACGTTCCGAATTCATTTTTGCAGTCAGGCGGCTTACCTGCCTTCGTAAAGGTCGTGTCTTCTTAACGGTGGAATTGATTTGACGTGTAAGTATATGGCTTTCTGCTGGTATTGAAGTAAGTGGCGATTGCAGTGTTGTATAATCTGGATGTTGATGAAAAGACGTATGTTGAGGTCCATTCTATGTCGAGAACAGAAAATCTTGCGTTATTAATGTACAATTGCAGCCGTTGCACCTAGCTTGATAGAAAACAATGGCATTGATCACAGCAAAAGAAAAGATATCCTCTACGCTATGCGCCTTATGTTCGCTGTCTTTACAAAGAAACTGGGACTGTTATAAGAAAACAAACTGTTCTTTTGAGAACATGTCTCGGAAACATAACAATTATTGATTCATGGCGTAACCTCGAGTTACTCCGCTCTTATTTCTCTTTGTGGGTGGTTAGAGATTCGGCAAAGAAACCAAATAAAAAACAAAACACACACATCTTTAGAATGCGTAGAGAATAGTTAGCCAACTTTTGCCAGCGAAGAATCAGGATGTGTTTTGCGGTACACTCAATTCATTGTGTGATGCTGGGAATATTGAGCATCTTTTTGTGATTAAGGCGTCCACTTTGCTGATATTCATGGCTGAAGTTATTGCTGGAGTTATCGCCGACTATAATAGAGCTAGAGTGTAAAACCATTCTGTGGTAAATACATTTCCTGCATCTGGTAGTTCTTTCAAAACGCTGGGCTCGGTTGCATCTTTTTGCCGTAGGCTCACGTCAAAAAATAATTTGGTTCGAGGATGTGAAAAAAACTGAAATCTGCTCCCGACTTTGGTCATTGGCAGATTATTTATGCCATTGCTGAGTTGCAATCACGTCAAGTTGAACCTATGCTGAAGGCCTTTAAGACATTGTTATTGTGGTGCATTTGGATCAACTTCTTCTAAAACTGACTAAGGTATCTTAACTTGAAACCAATCTTAACTTGCATTCAAAAGCGCTTGTTAGCGTGACATCCATGAGTGTTCATGATGCACTCAATGCATCATAGGGCGAGCATCCTCAACCTGCTCACTAGACCCGAAGTACTTGTCGAGCTCATTTTCGAGCTCCCTGCCTTCGACGTGACGCATTTCCTTGGCGCGCTTGACAGGGTTTACTTTATCCGCATGGGCACTGGCGAAAATAACATCGAGTTCCTCGAGGCTTCGTCCTTTGGGTTCCGGGAAGAAGAAATATACACACGGGATGATGGCTGCGTTGAATACGGCGAACATAACGTAAGTCTTGTATCCCAAATTGGCGAAGGCTGGAGGCGTGATCATAACGATCAAGAAGTTGGACAGCCAGTTGGAGCAAGTGGAGAGCGCGTTGGCCTGGATACGGATCCGGAGGTTCGTGATTTCGGCTGGGTAGAGCCAAGTCATGCCGAGCCAGCCTATTTAATGTTAGTTATTATGGCATATTGTCAAATAGTAGAGCCTATGATAGCTTACCAATTGCGAAGAAGGAGTTGAATACGAAGAGGAAGACCGTGGCCGTGACTCCATAGCGAGTCTCAAGCTTGGGAGCACCGTTCGCTTCGACTGTACCAGTGGAAACGGTTCCAGCCAGTATCGCCATCGACGCCATCATGCCAAATGCACCAAAAAGCATCAGCTTGCGTCTACCGGTCCTCTCAATCAGCGGCAAAGCGACGAGTGAAGCTAAAAAGTACTCCGTGCCGTTGAGAGCAGCGAGCAGCCGCGACAGCTCGGGGCCAAAACCGAGAGAGTTTTCGAACAAGAAACCGGCGTAGTATGTGATCAGATTTATGCCACAAATCTGCTGGAAAAATTGGGCAGCAATTCCGAGGAGAGTTCGCCTGAGGTTCTGCGAAGGGCCGTTGGTGAGAAGCTCCCTATACTTGAAGCCTCCGCCTTGACTCTGAACTTCTAGAGCCTCCTGAATAGCCTTGATTTCGGCAGTGACTTCCTCATCATCGATGGGCTTTCCTAGTAGACGAGCCGTCACTTCACGCGCCTCCTCGATGCGGCCCTTCATAGCCAGCCAACGAGGCGAGTCGGGCAAGTAAAGAAGACCGATCATTACGACGATGGTGAAGAATGACTGGAACGATACGGGAAACCGCCAACGGACTGATCCTTCCAGGAAATAGAAACCATAATCCACCCAATAGGCAATCATGATACCGCCTGAGATAAGAGCACCGGAAAGTGTAATGAGAAACCCTCGTTGATGCGGGCGCGCACACTCGGACTGCCAGGTGGGAATAGCTACAACCGGTTAGCTGTGGAGAGCACAACGAGGATGGGGCTCTCTCACTTGAAGTTACCATGCCGTTTCCAACACCTCCAATAACGCGACCAGCGGAAAAAAGGCCGTACTCGTGAGCCGAAGCTTGCAAGATGGTTCCGAAAATCATGATGGCGCTGCCCCAGAAAGTAGATGACTTGCGACCCCAAGACTCTCCGTAGAAAAGAATCAGAACTGCACCCAAGAAACATCCGATCTGGTAGACGGCAACTGCAGCCGCCTGCGTATTGGGATCTCCAGTGCATTGGCTGTAATCACGCTGAGTGTTTTCCGGGTAGTCGAGCCAGCAGAGAGGATTTGACTCCTCCAGCGGCGTCATCAAGGTGATGCTCTTCTGAAAGTCGTCAAGAGTGAGGAGAGAGCTTAGGACGCCCTGGTCGTATCCGAACATGAGGAAACCACATGATGCAATGAAACCGATAGCCCAGTTGAGCACCTTGCCTTGGAGGCGTTGGCCGCGCCATCCCCACTCTGGCAGGTCACCTAGTCTGGAGAGAAAGCCCGTTTGTGATTTGGGCTTGTCGTTGACGATGCGACTGCTGTCGACGGACGAGGGGGTTCTGCTTCCGCCATCGCTGGGCTGATCCCTTTTCTCCTGCATGTCGGTCATGTTGATCATGTACCAGTTCAAAAAGAAATAATAATGGATGATCCCGCAGTTCTTGGGAGGTATTGGGGAAAATGTGTCCTGGGGCTTATGCGCATCTTTGTAGTCGCTCACTTCTCACCTAGCCATTCTGTCAGTGACATCGTGGGTCCGAATGAGATATTATCGGGTGAAAGAGGACTTGGCTGAGGTCATATCGAGAGGCTTACAGATTAACGGGCTACTTCAACTGGATTCGATGTGGCTCGGAGGAGTCCAACGATACCCACATCGTTCTCCAGAATTATGTCTTGGAAACTGGCGGTGTTGTACCAATCACCGGCTTAGGTGAACGTGGGAAAAGGCCCGAACCATGCGTCGACATTGAAATACTAACCCAGTTAGACGCAGTTGTTTGTTTCAAGAAGGACTTTCCAGCTGCGACGTCGATCTTAGAAACAATCGTTCTTAACTTCCTCCACGCCAACCCCTGAGATCAACTGTCGGAAGGACTGATTTTCTGGTCCCTTGATACTATGAGCCAGAATCACAGGAAAGAACCACACACCCAGGGATTCTAGGACCAACAAAGAAATTTCAGCCATCGATTGATGACGAAATACGCGGCTGGTAGTGGATTGCGAAAGCCAACGCCGAGCCTGGCAAGCCAACAGGGCATCGGCATCCTCCCGCACGGAATACCCAACGAGGAAATCCGAGTCTGGGCAGTCCAAGACACTTATTTAAACTAATGTACAGTAAGCTGAAAGTGTTTAAGACCCTTTTTGTCTTGGGCTCTGGGCGGGCATGGGTTCGGTTGTGCAAATGACGTTGGCCAAGTTTTAAGCTTAATTCCCCAGTGGCTGCTGGCGTGTTTTTTATACCCACGGGTTCTTGGTCCCTCCACTTCCAAGTTAGGATTTGCGGAACCTCATCTTGGCGGTCTTGGGATTTTGTTGAACCAACACGCTTGTTTATCAATCGTCGGAGGGAAGTAAACGGCGCGATCGGCGTGAGTGATTGGAAATTTGAGCAACGAATGCAGGATCGAAGACAATACGCACGTGGAACCTGCGCGAGTGTCTTGGAGGGCTGACATGGGATGTTGCCAACACCCAAATTCTTCAGCGTAGTGTCGAACCCTGAGAGCGGCTACAATCATTACCGAAGTCTAGGAACTTAGGCACATTAAGAATTCTATGGACATTGAGTTTTGCTATACAGCTAAGTCGTTGGGGAGTAAACGAGGACAGAGCTCCCTGCCCTCTCCATCCTAACGATTGGTCTGCCAAGTCCAAATCCCATAGCAGCCACGGTACATGGGAAAATCGCGGCGTTTTATGTCAACTAGATGAATTTAAGCAACAGACAGATAGATAGTCGCCTTGGGTAAATTAAGATTAAGCATGGGAATTATGGGTTAGACAAGTTGATACATGCAACATAATCTTCGTCTTTGACGTTCAGATAACATGACAACCTACCATTTCAGCAGCACGCTTTCTTCGCTGGCAAATTATAATAATCTAAAATCCAAAGGCACTGAAAATGTGTGATATTGTATGGATGTGTGGATTGTGGTGACAGAAACATATTTAAGACGTATTGTTGGTCTCATGGGACCTCACTTAAGGGAATTCCACAGCAAGAGCCTTGAAATGTCGCTGCTAATCTGTCTACCCTAGCCATATGGTGTGGCACAGTTCCGCCAAAACAAAATTGGCTGGGTGTTCATATTTGTCTGTATCAGCATTTAAAATAGTCATCAGAGCTCATTCACAAAACTATTCCACATGCAACATCATTTAACTTTCAGAACAGCCTTGCCAAAGTTCTTTCCGGCAAGCATGCCAATAAGTCCATCGGCGGCGTTGTCAATGCCCTCCGTCACCGAGAGCTTAGCCTGGAAAGATCCTTCCGACAGCCACTTTTGAAGGTTCTCTTGTTGATCCTTGAAGTGTGCGGGGCCAAACTTGGGGTTACCGACAAGGAAGCCCTCCATGGTGATCTGCTTGCTGACAAGCTGCATCAAGCCTTTAATACCCGTCTGTTGGTCGGCTGGGGTGTTGTAGTTTGAGATCTAAACACGCATTAGTTTCCGTTAATCGCGCATCATTCCCCGCTCGTCACGTACCATGCCACAAACAGCAATTCGTCCCTCCACATTCATACTATTGAGAGCCGCCTCCAGGTGCTCTCCGCCGACATTCTCAAAGTAGATATCGATGCCATTGGGAGCCAGTTTAGGCAGAGCCTCACTGGGCGTCTCCTTCTTGTAGTTGAAGCCGGCGTCGAATCCCAGCTCCTTGGTGATGAAGTCCAGCTTCTCATCTGATCCAACAGAGCCAATGACCTTAAGCCCCTCTCGCTTGGCAATCTGGCCGACGACTTGACCGACGGCTCCAGCAGCGGAGCTGATGAAGATAGTCTCGCCCTTCTTCGGCTGGCCAATTTTGTGCAGACCAGACCAGGCGGTCAAGCCCGGCATGCCAAGAGGGCCGAGGAAGAGCCCGAGGTCCAGGTTGTGGGGGTTTTGGACCTTACGCCCTTGCTGCAGGATGCTCGAGGTCACGCGGGCGTACTGGGCGATGGGCGTGTGAGAGTAAACGAGGTCGCCCTCTGCGAAGTCGGGGTTGTTGCTCTTGAGGACTTTGCCGATTGTGCTGTTGGTAATGGGTCCATCAATCTCGAATGGGGGAGAGTAGGACTTCTTGCTAGCGTCCCGCATCCTGCCGCGTTGGTAGGGATCAAAGGATGCGTAGAGGATCTCAACAACCAGACCTCCTTCGGGGGCATCATCGAGGTCAATAGGACGGTCCTCAATGGCCAGATGTTCCCCGGCTACGGGAGCGCCAGTGGGGACCTTCTTGAAGATGAGAGTCTTGTTTTGCGTCATTGTGCCTGCTTTGACGATACTTTTGATTTGATGGTATTGCTTTACGTTGAGTGATGAACGTGAAAGAGTTGTAGAATTTGCCACGTCATGAAATAGCTTTTCTTTCAAGTTACATTGACGTAGTTGTGCGCAAAGTTGTGCGTAAGGTTCTGCCGAGGTATGATCTGCCAGGTCTTTTATCGCCGATAAAGCCAACCCCGCGCGCTCGCTGGCCCACCCCGCCTTTCCTCATGACCCCGAAATAGATGTGTATGAAGACAAATGACGTGCTTTTTTGATTATTCATCAAATTATCGTGAGGCGACTGACTCCCTCGCCGTCCGGAGCATGTGCCGATAAATGATTCTCGAATTGACAATTTTAAGGGAAGACGATGAAGCTATTCAGGCCGACAGGGATGATCTTGATTGGAGGTACTTGGCGGTGTCAGCACATCATCCTCTACATTCTAAGCCAGACTTCAAACTGAGAATTGGCCGACGCTTCCACATACTTTGACCTACTGGCAATATTCAAATGCTAGTAATAGTGACGATTTATGCACCAAAGTTGGAGTTGGGAAACCGAAGCATTGGGCGATACAGCCGCTTCTAGTAGATCCTATTAGAAAAAACGAGATGGGAAAGAAACGCTTAATCAAACTGCCGAGCCCTGACCTTTGGATCTCGGTTTTTAGTTTGTGAAGATGCACAAAACTTCATCCACGAGCTACCACCTTTAATCTTCGCCCAGGAAATAGTTGCTACCAGCAGCTTGGCTTCGTACAGTATCCATCCTGATCCACCCACCTAACAATATAGAAAGTCCCAAGAAACACCAGCAACTCAACGTGCGCTTTACCCATTGACTTCCAGTTCTTAACAATCAAGGCATCAGCGTGTTTAAGAAACCATGAGACCAGGGAGACACCCAATATGGAGAACCAGAACCTCCATACCAACGGATAATACCGACACGGGCCAATATAGATCTCAGTCGTCGTCCATACTCCGACCCCTAATGTCCACATGAGCCACCTTCCAATCGTCAAATTCCATTTGACCATTTGCGATAAGCTCGCCCCGGTCTTCAAGTGTACGGCTGCGAGGCCTGCCCAACCCTCCAGGATAGATTTAATGTCGTCCCGTGTCCGGGGCGGCCAGAAACGAAATACGTTGAAGTCCGGATTGCAAAAACCACCAGCGACGATTGTGGTGAATGTTGCAGATATAGCAGTGGGTAAGATGGCGAAGCAAATCAAAACAAGCAAGTTCATCAGACGCTCGTTATTGAAAATATCTTGGGGAAATGACTCTTTTGGGAAGAAGTTGATGAGGCATCGCAAACCTTTGCTGATGAGGCGTTTTCCGCCCAAAACAACAAGGAGGGCCCTGAGTATGATGCCGATGACTTCACCCGCGGATTCCATCCACAACAGCCAGCTTCGGAATGACCAGGTCGCCTTGCTTCCATCATTCTCATGTTGGTCTGCTTGACGCCCGAGATGTGGTAACTTGGGCCAAGAGAAGTTGAAGGCCAGAGCCCATACGATGATGACCCCAGCGACGACAGTCAGAGCGACAGATAGCCACATGGCGATGCAGACCCTGGTACGGAACCGCACATATGCTCTTGGTCTGGGCGGACCATGAATAACATCAGGTTGCGATTGCGGTGGCATGATTTCCCGCTTCCTAGCTTGGTTTTGAGGCTTTATCAGCCAGTCAGCCGATATGCCCTGAAGGTTCGGGTTGCCGGCGGACGGGTCCACTAGCTCGGTGACAGCCCCGCGCCGAAGGAATCGGCGCGGCTGGGGCCGTCGCTCCGCCTGAGCCCGGCGAGAGGGTATTTCGCTGTCTGAAAGTGAAGGCATCGTCTACGGTGGATATGTACCGGTAGTAGGGCAATTGAAGTAGTGATTGCAATCTTTGTTTGCGTCTCCTTCCCCAAAGCTGAAGACGGCGCTGTTTGGGCTTACGTGCATCTCAGCCCTGCGATGGTTGGCCAAGGAATTAGGGTGAGCTACGCTACGTAAGCCTGCCAAATCAGCCCGTTAGAGGTGTCGGATGGTTTCCATAAGTTCGGCGAGAACGAGTACTCCAGAGTTGTAATGTGTTCGGCTTTCATTCAAATTTCAACTTGAGTTCGCAGGAGGCCATCTCAAGGTTGTCACCCATAACTTCTTACGATTATATGATAACTATCGGTATGTACACGGTAATCGGGATAAGATTTTGAGCTTGCGAACGGCGTAGACGTCATTTCAGTACGAAATATTCTGGAAGAGGCATCGATCCTCCACCAAATTACCGAGCCTTGTCCTGCGCACCATACCCAAGACAAAGCACGGGTCCCGTCAGCACGCAATGTAACGCTTCCTGTCCACTAAACAACGACCCGCTCTCACTTAGGCTCCTTCAACAACCAAAAGATGTTATGACGCCCGAGATTCCTACCCCGTGCTGACGGGTGACCAGGGTCCAAATAACTATCGAAATTGTAAATCGGTTCAATACAACATCGGAATACGGGCCGACCTCTAAGACTTGTCGATTCACCCCCCAGGCGATCCATCGTCAGGGGTATTTCGTAGAGCTTGCCTGTGCGTGCAGCTGTAGTACTTGAAGCAAGCATACTATTTACCCATGCCATTACCCCCATCACTGTGCATCACAAATATTGCCAAGGCTTACGGGGGAGATACTTAATGATGAAGCCGTACCATTCCTCATCGTGGTGGCTTTTCCAAGGCATCCCACGCTCCTCTCGGCGATTAACACCCACGCAGCAACCTGAGGTCCAAGGTTTGCATGCCAATTGACAGAGCCAACAACCGCAACACGATGCTGTTGCAAGGCCTCATTCTCTCCCTCGCGAGCCTCGCCGCCGCACAGGACCGACTATTCTCCTCCGCCTTTGGCTACCCAGGTCGCGATGCAAGCTACGACTATGTCGTCATCGGCGGCGGCACCGCAGGCCTCACTCTCGCCTCTCGCCTCGCCGCTTCCTCCGCCTCCGTTGCCGTCATCGAAGCGGGCGGCTTCTACGAGGTTGAAAATGGCAACAACAGCGTCGTGCCCCTCCTTTCCCTCACGGGCATCGCGTTTATCGATCCCTCACCAAACTTCACCCCACAACCTCTAATGGACTGGTCTCTGGTATCTGAGCCGATCCCCGGTGCCGGCGGCCGGACCGTCCACTACGCGCAGGGAAAGACGTTGGGCGGTTCCTCGGCTATTAACACCATGTCGTACATCCGTGGCACAAAGGGCTCGTACAGCCTATGGGCAGATACGGTTGGGGACGAATCTTTCCGGTGGGAGAGCATGCTCAAGTACTTCAAGCGCTCTGTGGACCTTTCACCGCCAAACGAGGAGAAGCGCCAAAACACCAATGCCACTGTGCGATTCGACCCTGCCGATTATGACGAGCAGGGGGGGCCTTTGCAAGTCTCGTGGAACAACTGGGTCGACCCGACGCTAACCTGGCTCGCCAAAGTTGTCCAGAGCCTCGGGTTGAGTATCAGCCCCAAGGGCTTCAGCAGCGGCGAGCTTGCTGGATACGGCGCGTGGGTGCCGTCGACTATTGAGCCAGAAAAGGCTCAGCGATCGACCAGCGAGAGTAGCTTCCTGCAACAGGCAATCAAAAACACGGAGATCATTGTGTACACCCACACTTTGGCAACAAAGATATTGTTCAACGGAACGCAAGCCGTTGGGGTGAGTGTCAACTCTCATGGCGTCGAATATACACTTTCGGCCAACAAAGAAGTCATCCTCACTGCAGGCACGTTCCACTCTCCCCAGCTCCTCCAAATTTCGGGCGTCGGGCCCCGAGAGCAGCTTGAAGCCCTCTCTATCCCAGTCATCGCAGATATCCCAGGCGTCGGCCAAAACCTCCAGGACCCCATACAAATATTCGTCGCCTACCCTGTCAGCACCCCGTCAGCTCAATCCCTAACAAATGACCCGACTCTCAATCCGGGTTTCGTTGAACAGTATCTCAAGTCCGGTACCGGCCCTTACAGCTCTGCGGCAGGCTTCTTAGCTCACGAGCGCCTCCCCAACTCGACTCTCGCCAATCTTACCCAGTCCACCCGCAATAAGCTTGCATCTGTCCCATCCGACTGGCCACAGCTATCCTTCATCGTGGGATCCTTCTCCACCGGCCCTGGACAAACGAGCGGCACACTTGCTGCGTATCTGCCCCTCGTCTTCTCCCGTGGAAACGTCACCATTTCTTCGTCCTCAATCGATTCCAAGCCAGTGATAAACTTGAACTGGCTCTCCGACCCTGCAGACATCGAGTTGGCCATTACGGCCGTCAAGCGCCTTCGTAACGCGTGGGCATCTCCTTTCGCCAACACTCCGGGTTTCAAGACGGGGCCCGAGGCGCTTCCTGGGCCCTCCGTACAGACCGATGAGCAGATTTTGGAGTACGTACGCGCCAACGCTGGGCAAGTGTGGCACCCTGTCTCTACGGTTGCTATGGGCAAGGAGGAGGACGTAGAGTCCGGGAAGGCGGTGGTTGACAGTCGCGGGCGAGTATTTGGAGTTCAAGGATTGCGGGTGGCGGATGCAAGCACATTTCCTTTCGCGCTGCCGGGGCACCCGCAGTCTGCTGTTTACGCATTGGCAGAGAAGATTGCGGACGATATCCTTAACGGACGTTGATATTTTTGAGCTTTGAGGACAAGTTGGCCGGTTGTAATGCTCATTGTATAAGTATGGTGAGGAATAGGGATCTATGGATGGTTCCGTATAGCGCAAGCCATGATTCTCGTACAAGTACGATCGGAGGCTCTTTGGTTCAATAACCGCGGTTGGTATGGTTCCAGTACAGGTTCCAAACACATCTGTGACTTGCTCTATTGAGCCCTTCCTTGTCCTTCCTCTAGGTTTCAACCGATCCTGGAGTACACCTGTTTACTTTTCGTGCTCTTCGCCTTGAGTCTTGAGAATAGTGAAACGCTCCTCAAAGAGCTTTTTGAGCTCAATATGGCGCTTCTCGGCTGCAGCGCACTCGGCGGCGTGCTGTTTCTCAGGCTTGGAAGTTCCCATGATGTCGACAATCTCCCAGTCCTGGAGGTCCTCGTCTTTGCTCTTTCATCCTGTTAGTAATTGTTCCTTGTGAAAAACGAATATCAAATTTTGACAAGGGGAGAGAGAAGGGAATTTAAAGAGATTGAATACCCACCTGCTTGGAAGATGCCATGTCGTCAATCTGCTTTAGAGCCATCTTTGTTTGGGTTGTGTGTAACTGTAAATATGCTACCGGCGAGACGCGACTAAAGAATCTGCACGCCTGTCACGGAGTTGTTAGCAAAGGCCTGTAAGAAAGTTGGTACCGCTTCCGTTGTCTCTGCTCTTCTGTCCTTTGGCTGGCATTTGGGAATGACACAAGGATACTGACAATGAGGGAGATGCTGGGCGCAATCAAGGATAGCCGCTGAGATGGTGAAGAATCGAGATGGTTTATCAGAACTCCAAGAACAGGAATTATTTAGGTGGATATAAAATGGTGCAGGTGGGTGAAGTGAGAAACCAGCTGCTTAGGTGAAAGGCGCACAGTGCAGGCACCTGCCTCTCTCACCTTTAGTGCACTGCCTTAAAGATTCACATTATTGAAGGGAAAAGATGAAAAGTTATTTAATTAAAAGTTTTCACCTGTTTCAGTCTAACGTAAGTAGCATAGATAATTCACGTGTTGTATCAATCGATATAATGCAATAAGGTTAGCGGTAGGGAACTTGACGGTGAGGTTTGTTCTAGTGATTACATTTTACTGGAGTTTTCTCTGTTTAATAAGTAAGGCTAAGCGAATGTAGAAGATGAGATCAATAATGATAAGCTGTTTCTCAACAACCACCTTGGCAGGAGGTGGGCTCTCGGCCTTAAGCCACTAAATTCTAGTCATATCATGAACCATGATATAGAATAAATCTCTAGTTAAACATTTGTTATTTAAAGTATCATGAAACCGTATTTTTCTCGTTGGGGGTGAAATGAGAGTTTGCTCCTGGAGCAAAGGAGACCGACCACAAGGCAACAAGGCAAACAAGCTGCAATAAGATGCCTCTTTAAAAGCTTGCACTTTATTAAAACATAACAATGAATGCTTGATGAGATAAATTCAAATATGGTTCTCAGATGCAGACTTTGTGCAGGCGTAGGCATAGATGATCTTATATAGCTGCTTTTAGCAAGCGGTGAAAACACATAATAGTTTACATCACACATGATGGTTCTGGGCCTAACAATTCACATCGTTACACAGCAGTTCTTTACTTGTTCTTATTATCACTCTATTACATAATTATGGATTAAGGACATGTTAGAGAACAGGAGAGATACAATTGTGTGCGCTCTGTGAAATAGTACGCAGGAGCCAAAACTAGAACTCCCAGTGCACTCTTGACTCTATATCAGAATCCACCTGACGCTTCCGCTGAAAACGTCATCCCTGATGTATGCTACCCAGACTCCAGTACAAAGAAACCGAAAACCTCAAGCCTATGAATGTGCGCATGTAAGATGCACTCGTTTACCAACGGCAACGGGAGAGAGCCTCGAGCCTTGCACCCTCAAGCTCATGGGTGGTATCCTCGAGCCCGCGCCTTGCGGTTTGCATCCTCAAGCTTGCGCTTTGTGACTTCAAGCTCGCTCGTTACATTACGAAGCTCGAACTTTACATTACCAAGCTCCCATTCTGCAACCTCAGCCCTGTGATTGGCAACTTGAGCTCTAACCAATGCATCCTCAGCCTCACGGCTGGCATACTCCAACGAGCTGTCGTGGTTGTAGCGCTTGCCCTTCGCACTCCTGAGCTCATACTCAAGATCAGCAACCTTGTTCTTCAAGGCTTCCATCTCGGATTCGTGCTCTGCATCAGTAGACTTGCGGGTTGCCTTGCGTTTCTTTTCTGCAAGCTCCAAGTCGACAATGATGTCCATGTAATGCTTGACCAACCAGGTCTGGTTTTCGTCACTCTCCTTCTTGATAGCCGAGATTTTCTGGGTGTACTCTTTGCGAACTTCGTCTGTAACGGTTTGCTTCGCCTGGCGCATCTCGCTGGAAGTGAAGAGATGAGGGATCTCGACGCGTTGGTGGGCTCTGGAGTTGTAGGGACGAGTACGGTCCGTCATGGTGGCAGGTTGAATGTCGATCGGGTAGTGTAGGTCTGCAGATGTGTATTGTCAACAGAAGGTCTAAGGAAGGGGCTTTACCTCACGCTGCGCATGGATTCAATACCAAGAAAAGGCACGAGATACTCACAGAGGCAATGCTAAGGTTGATGTTGACAATAACAACAACAACAGAGTTTGGAGAAGGTGGTTTTGTCGGTGTGTGTAGTTGATTATGGGGGCTTTTGATGGGTTGACTTGAGGACCACAGAGACGAGTAGAAGATATATATAATTCTCGGTGAACCGACAGATCAGCCCTGCGGATACGTACCCTCTTGGTTTATGGGCAGATCAGTATTTGGGGGTCACATGGCAAACGTCACGAGTACTTACCTAGTTCACAGTCACTGGAAGAGACTTCACTTCACTTCTGGGCTCAGATACAGTTTAGGTTCTGGCCTCGCATCTAGTGAATGGCAGTTCCAGCGTTCGGGTTCGTTGATTGGCCGACAACTTCACTGTTGATGGCGTCGGTCAGAAGCACTGTCCATCTCAGCCTTCATTGAAGTTCAATATCAAAAGTTGAATCCACTGGGCTTTAGCTGTTGAGATTGGCCTCTGTACTCAAAGATCACAAAACTTAAGGCCACCCAAAGGTACTTGGACAATCTTTTACGAGGCTGATCATAGAATTATGTTTTTTTTGATATTGTATCCTAGTCACATCTTATCTATGCGAAATATTGCTTTGTTGCAGGCCAATGTTTAACATCATGAATGGAGTCGACCCGATCATGTTCATTTCGGAGTAAAGCGAAGACCTTGATTCGCTGGACGATGTCGCTACTGGTTATAATAGTAAATGCCCAACACAATAGTCATTCGTTAATTTGACCGACAATCTCGAATGATAGCTCTCAACCTTGTGCTGACATGATGATAACATTCGAGATTTCAAGAACGAACTAAAAGAAGGGATTATTGTTCAAGGTGGCGTCTATTGACGAGACGTAAGCGAACCCGCTGGATTATTGGCGAAAGACTGACAGTAAGAGTTCAGCTGGAACCAACTCAGATCTCGGAGAACTTCCTCACCCTTTGGGATTATGATACTCTTCCAACACTAGTCGAGCTTAGGCCTAAAATATTACGAACTTTATAAGAATTTGGCAGTGACAGTAGCAAGTTCGCGAGGCATTAAATGGAAGATATGAGAGTAGAACCATCTTAACGGCGTGCGGCAAGGCCCAGTAAGAACGAGCATGATAAGTGCCCCGTATCATCTCGTCGTTTCGACTGCACCGGTCAACATTCACATACCCCTTCCACAGCTTCTGCTCAAAAGCAGACTAAGTCGACGAGGCAAGAACTAGATGAAAGTCGGCTTTCCATCAAAGCACGCGATTACTTAATGGAAGATCTTTCCGGACTGGTTGGCGACCCATTTGTAGTTTCGGGTGCCAACTAGGCGGATGTGCTTTCAGTTGTGGGCTGGTTGGGCCGTCCGTGGTTGCTTTTCTCACTTCTATTACATTCATGGGAGCCTGGTCGAACAATGCACGCCCACATTCAGACAAACAGGGGGGAAATCAAGCAATATCGCTGCGGCCGAGAGATTTTGCACGTGCCTATTATTATGATAGGGAATCAACTCGGAACGGGCTAGGTTGATTGCTTATATAGTGGTTATTTCACTTGACCCGGGGCTGTGAAAAGGCAACAGAAAGTGAGAGGATGGCACGCGACGTCTCACTAGAAACCAGTGTTCAGGATGGAAACTAAAGAAAACAAGTAATATGTTCAGCAAGCGGTCAAAGAAAAATTTTTCCTGGTACAAGGGATGGACGGGCGATATAATATGCTGTTCTGCACTCCTGTCGTGCTCCTCAAATTCTTGACCCTGAGCTTAGTCGCATGACTCGTGTATGATGGATCCAAAGTTGCCCCCCCCCCCCCCCCCCCCCAAAAAAAAATGCTTGACACTCGTGACCCAGCTCTCTTGTCAATCCTGCCCAGAGTCTAGACCGCCAAAAGGCCACGCAAAGCAACCGCGCAGCCGAAACTGGACTTGTGGTTCTCTGTGAATCGGTAGCAGTATGCATGGAGTCGCGGGAAGACCCTTGGAATGAACCCCTGACTAGATATATATTTATGGCTGCGGCTCTCTGGTTGGGCAAGTTCGGATGACAGCAAGCCACAGCGAATCGGGTGGTTCCGCGCGGGGGCTACTGCGCACCACACCACCAAGGGAGACAGACTCTTGTGCAGGATCTTCGGGCTGGCCCTAAAGCGATTCCACGACTCTGCGCTAGTTGCATTCTCCGATGGTAGCTCCATGATATTGTGTCATCTGGACAACAATGACGGTTTATCACCATTTCAGCAGAGACAACTCATCATCCGAGGATGCATCAGCGAGAATACGGAAACAACATGACGACATAGCTGTAGTTTCAAGTTTGCCCACCACCGGTCAGCCAAGGCCGTGCAGGGACCGCACAGGGAGCCTCTGACGAATGGTGGCAGGCATCTCCGATTTTGTTAGGTAATGGGAAGCTGGTGCCCTAATGAACTTGGGCCAAACAAGGTGTGCTAGCACAATCATGGAAATTCCACCTGCTGGTCCTCTCCAGCGGTTTCGGCCCAAGTGGAGTTGATGGATACGAGAAGACATTTCCGGTGTGAGAACCTTTCCAGATGCCGGAGGGTCCGAGTGACATTCTGCCGAGTCTGAACCACCGGCCCGGTTCACTTATAAGAATGGGGAGACCCCCCAGACTTTTCCCCACGATCCACTCTGCCTCACACAATGTCAAATATCTTGTGATATTTTGCACCTCGCATTCCCATTCTCACGGCTCCATTCTGCTCCGCAGCCAAGCAGCAAGCCGTACTGACCGCCGATGCAATGGCTGGACTCCCGCAAGCCTCGAAAGACGACGATCCCGGCCCCGAAATTGAGCCCGGTGGCGGTGTCTCAGCCACAATGCCCGACGCACAGGCCGAGGCCGCATCTGAAACCACGTCTGGCTCCGACACGGCCGGATCGAGCATCCCAACCGAGGCCGCAGCTGCAGCCGCCTTAAGGAAGGAGAAAGGCCGCGTACGATTCAATAGCAACGCGGCCGTGACCAAGCCCCCAACATCACCACCCGCAGTCCCAGCCACACCCAAGCTTGCACCTGAGCAACCAATTAGACCGTCCATCCTACGTGGGAGCTCCGGCGGTTCCATTCCCACCGTTGCCACCTTTGCCAAGGACGAGTCTCAACTATCGGAGGACAACGAGCGCCAGGAGGCCAAGTCTGCTGCTGCTGCAGCCCAGGAACGCGCCCGTCAGGTTGCTGCCAACGTCCAGCTGGGATCACCAATCCGTGAGAATCGAGATTCTGTCGAGTCTGCCGCAACAACGACGGCAAGCGAATATGATCCCGCATCCAGGGATGGTGCGGGAGGATATATTCCTCTGCAAGATCTCCAGTCCCGCCAGCCTTTGGCGGGCAAGTCGTCTGAGTCTGCTGAGGCCAATAAGCAGCATGAGCATCATGCCGCACTCAACGACGAAGCGTACAGGATCGTGAGGGCCCACACCTGGCGTCATGCTGATAAGTCTGACGGCGATCCTGGGCCATCCAACGCCCAAGATGCGGAGGACGCCAAGACGTATGACCATCTCCTTCAGGAGATCAATGATGGTCAATATGACGGCGTTTATTCAGTTGCCCCGCCCCAGCAGTACCGCGGCAGCGTTCTTTCACAGCTTTTAAAGTTGTACAAGCCGGCAGAATCAGGAAGCCAGCAGAACCAGAACAACCGCAACTCGGTCACCTCCTTCTCCTTTGGGGGCCCGCTCCCCGGTGCAGGCACCCCAGGCTCCGAGTCCGGCACCGCAACCCCTACGACGCCAAACCGCAAGAAGTGGTACGATGCAAACCGCTCAAGCGAGACCCTTGTCAATCTCATCGAGGCCTCCGCTCGACTCGCAAATCCTAACACGCAAAGACCTGACATGTCACCTAAGGATGCTGGCAAGGCAGCCAAGAAGCAACGGCCCAAACACAAGCGTACAGTGAGCAACTCGAGGATCAGTGCTTACCTGCAAAGGCAAGAGGAAGAAGCAAAGATTACTATCCACATCGCCGAGACTCTTTCCAGACAGGAGTATATAATCACCCTCTGCCGTGCGCTGATGCTCTTCGGCGCGCCAACTCACCGTCTTGAAGAGTACCTCAGCACGACAGCCAAGGTACTAGAGATTGATGGCCATTTCCTGTATCTGCCAGGGTGTATGATTATCTCCTTTGATGATAGATCAACGCACACTACCGAGGTGCGCATCGTCCGTGTTGCCCAAGGCATCGACCTCGGAAAACTCAGAGACACGCACCACGTTTACAAGGAGGTCATCCACGACGTAACGGGCGTCGACGACGGCATTGAGCGGCTCGATACCCTCATTAAGGCCAAGGACAAGTTCCACGCTTGGATCAGAGTTCTCGTCTTCGGCTTGACGAGCGCCACGGCCGCGCCCTTCTCCTTCGGTGCCCGTCTAATCGACCTTCCGCTCCTTTTCTGCTTCGGCTGCCTCGTCGGATTTCTGCAGCTCATCGTGGCAGCCAACTCCAAGCTTTACAGCAACGTGCTCGAAGTTACTGCTACCGTCCTGGTAAGTTTCTTGGCTCGGGCGTTCGGAAGCATCAGGGGCGGCGAGCTCTTTTGCTTTTCAGCCATGGCTCAGGGAGGCATTGTCATGCTCTTGCCTGGATACCTAGTTTGTGAGTGATTTCCAACTCCCATAATATTCTCTTTCCGAGTTGTACCTCCTTTTCCTCTGCGCAACGCGCATGTTTTGGGGTTGCTACTAGCCTAAGGGCACCCAATAGGACAGCCCGCTGATGGCCCAGTGTGTTCCGCCCTCGAGCTTCAATCCCGCGCCATTGTCCCCGGTTCGATTCGCATCGTCTACGCCATCATCTACTCCCTCTTCCTTGGCTTCGGTATTACCATCGGTGCTGTCCTTTACGGCATAATCGACGACAACGCTGTTTCGACGACCAGTTGCACGAATTCGATCCCTACTTACTACAGCTTTATCTTTGTCCCCCTCTTCGTTCTCTGCATCAGCGTTCTATACCAGGCGAAATGGCGCCAAATGCCTGTCATGGTCGTCATCGCCTTTGCTGGTTACATCGTCAACTACTTCAGTAGTCTCCGGTTCAGTGCTGCACCACAAGTCTCTAATACCCTTGGCGCTCTCACTGTTGGTGTTCTTGCGAACCTCTACTCTCGCCTGCGACACGGTGTCGCCGCCGCGACTCTCATTCCAGCCATTTTTACACAGGTGCCAGGAGGTCTAGCGTCCACGGGAGGTTTGTTGAGCGGATTGAGCACGGCAAACGCGCTCACAAACTCAACGCACGCTGTAAACGGCACGAGTGCCGTTCAGTATGAACAGGGCGAGTCATTGAACACGGTTGTCTTCAATGTCGCCGCTTCCATGATTCAGATCGCCATCGGCATTGCTGTCGGGCTCTTCATCAGCGCCTTGATCATCTACCCGCTGGGCAAGCGTCGCAGCGGCCTGTTCAGCTTCTAATTCCATGTCATGCTACCTGCATGGCATGTGTTTCTTCACCTCCGTAGCCTTCTTTGCATTTTGTTTTTGTTTAGCATTCTGCTTATCGTATCCATTGGATTATTCCGATGTAGTTCAACGAACAGCAAAAGGACGGAAGCTGGGGATGTCCCTCTGCTTCTTAGGTCATCAAAAGTATTCTTAGCACAGCCACTCAAAGAGGAAACAACAGTAAAAGCACTGTAAAATCATGTATGCGTGTAAGTTATAAAAGGTTGGAAAATTTGCATGGCGTTAGGTTAGAGCAGAAGCGAATACACTCATTACTGATATGATAGTCACCGAGAGCAATTTGTCTTGGGTGTTTACCGACAACGCATCTATTCAGTCTGTCGGTGTGTATTTGTCTGATTGGTACTAACTACTGCTCAAAAACCAAATGTCCGATTAAGCGTGGGTAGTGTAAGATTCCTCCGGGTTACAATCATTCTCTAAATTGCATACCGGTACTCGGGTCGTGCTTCCATTCCTGGGGCATGAGCCATCTCACCCGCATCCAACTTCTTGTTAAGCCTTACATAATACTGCCTCAAGGCCAAACATGCGACAATAAACACACCCTGGGTGATACCAACAGTGATAAGAGCCGGTCGATATACCGGGGCATCCTCTGCACGGAAGACCATCGAGGAGATGATTCCCGCCAGGTTCATGGCCATGTAATTTAGACCGAGTGCAACGGCACGCCCGGTTGTGGTTGGAACGTTGGATGCAAGCCAGACAGGGACCAAGTTTGATGGAACGAAAGTGGCGAAGGTGATCAGGTAGGTGATGAAATAGCCAACCTTTTGATGGTTGACCAGGTCCAAAGTACCAAGGAGAATCCAGGCGAGAAGTGATATGACAAGAGTACCGCAAGAAATGGAAGCACGTTGCTGGTAACGGTCCGAGAACCATGTAATTGTAAGCTGGCAGACCGAAGCTGTCAAGTTTGGGCCGACGGTGTAGAGGTTCGCCTTGGTGGCGTCTTTGGTCAGACGTTTGACAAGTGTCTATGAACCAATTCAGCAAGCTTTCGGTCGTTATTTAGGAATTGGAAACCACTTACGGGTAGGAAGTTGGAGCTGCTAGCTACACCAACGCCGTACATCAGCGCCAGAAAGGCAAAAGCCCACGTTGGCCAATGCTGGAGCTGTTTTTTTGCGTCTTCCCAGCGGAACTTCTTGTCCTGGTCCTGGGAGTCTTCCTCGAGACGCAGCTTAGCCAGGCGTCTTTCGTTATCAGTGTACCAGCGGCATTTCTCGGGGCTGCGTGGCGCGAAAAAGTACAAAAAGACAGCGACTGCTATGGTGATGGCCCCTTCGATAATGAAAAGATATTGCCACCCCTGAAGTACCTAAGTGTCAGCAAGTCCCTTTTCTTCACTTTCAGCATGGTCAAACTTACATGCAGCTTTCCATTCCACCGGAAAACACTCCAGGAGATCAAGCCGCTCACAGCTCCCTGTTCAGATGTTAGTGTGACGACTTTCGAAGAACGGCTGCTGACGGGATTGAGCTCACGGCAATGAATCCCATCTGGCCAATCCAACACACGCGGAAGCCCATCTCTTTGCGTGTATAGAACAATGAGAGATAATAGACCTCGCATGGCTTATATGCCGCCTCGACGGCTCCCATAACAATGCGAGTGGCCATGAGGCCAGCAAAGTTAGTCGTTCCAGCAGCACCTAGAGTGCAAGCGCCCCAAACGGCGATGGCGATAGGGATGATGAGAGACGAATTGTACTTTTTGGCCAATATGGTCCAAGGAATGTTAAACAGAGCATACGGTATGTAGAAAAGAACCAGCAGAAGAGAAAACTGGTTCCCTTCCAGCTTGAGGTCCTGCTCGATGCCGTCGGTCTTTGCATTGCCGAGGTTTGCGCGGTCAAGCGTGTGTGTGAAGTATGCCAAAGCTTCATTCTTCAACGTCAGCATATATCCAGAATAAGATCCATAATCATTGACACAAAGAAAGTTTTAAAAAAATGGATGAAAATCTTGAGGTGTTAGAATACATACCAAGGCCAGGCATCATCAGAATATCAGTCTTTCGAATTAGCCGTTTCTCGGCGGCAACATCGCTGTCGACCCGATGATCCACAGCTTGGGAGGCGGGTCTCTTCTCATCTCGATCACTGTCGGCCATGGTATAATCTTTCACTTGGGCTCTCATTAAGACAAGTGAAGTAAGGAATGTTTTATTGGCGAATATCAAGGCATGATCACACTTTCTGAGGAGATGGGTGAAACCGTAGTTATACACGCAGTAGCCCGACTCCATTTGCACGCTGCCCAAACTCGCCTCCTCTTCTCCGTTTTGGTCCTTGTTTTAAAACCCGTGCCTGACGGGCGAGGCATGGGTTTTAAATATCTCGTCCTCCACATAGCAGCATGGCAAGATTTGAGCGTATAATTGCGCAATAGACAAGGTCTAGGTGACATCTAGCCTGCAGCTACTGCATTGCATTGAATTTGGAGAATCTCGGCATGTATGGCCCGTATTGTTAGCCAGCTACATCCTCTTCAGTCGCACATTTCTAGACACAGTCACTGCAGCAAGGTGTCTCCACACCAATGAGATCCGGAAAAGTTATCACGGCAGATACTTGGCGCTGCCTCAATATCATTAAGCCCGTGTAAGCTCCGGCACCGAGAGCGGGGTATACTGCGAACGACTGGCTATGAAGCCCGTGCCTCAGGGTTGAGGCACGGGTTCGATGCGGAGGAGGGGGCCGGCGCATGAGCGGATCAACGTTGTTAATAATGCCCCACTTAGAGGGATGCGGGCCTCCGCTCTTTGTAGGAGCGGATGGCGGACGGGCAGTTTTGGGCGATGTCGTGATACCAAGGGTTGTGTTGCGATGCATGAAGATAGCACAGGTTGCATCGAAGGATTCGGATGGAGTCGAGCTAGCCAGAAAGCTATCGGCAATACCAAATTCAATGCACCATCGGGAATGTAGATCCATGTTATAGATGCGGAGTCACTCCGACGCATCATTAACCACAATGACAATGAAGTCATCCGATGTCGCATCGACGGATCGATAACTGCAAACATTTTGAGCTCGAAGGTTTAGCAACCTGAGCTTGACACGCTTCACAACAACTTTTACTGAGCGCTACTATTGTCGACAATTCGGATGCACAAGCTGAGTTGCCATGGCAGAGCTATTACACAACAACGACCTACCCTTTGAGGCAGAGTCTGTGGAGAGATCAAATCATCAATCAAGAAGTACTGGAGAGCTCAACCCATCAGCTGTCGTTGTTCATCCGTCGCGCCGTCAGACCAACTGGTTTCGAAGTTGGCAATTTGCTTTCCTCACTGCAGGCCTTGCCGTCTTTATCAACCCATTCAGCAGACTAGGCACCTGGTTCCTGCCAGCCGAAGAGCCGATAGATCCTACGAATTTTGCTCTGAGAACAAAGAAAGTTCTGGAATCGACACCTTTGATAGATGGGCACAATGATCTACCGTGGTTATTACGCGTGGAACTTCAGAACCGCATCTACGACGACAAGTTTGACCCTAACCAGCGTCTATTGGGCCATACAGACATTGGTCGTATGAGGCAGGGTATGATGGGGGGGCAGTTCTGGAGTGTGTATGTTCATTGTGATGCTACGCAAAAGCACTTTGAAGACCCTTCGGTAAGAAAATGATCTCCGCATTCTTTGAGGGCAGCTGCTGAATGGGCGTTCTAGTGGGTTGTGCGTGATACACTTGAACAAATCGACATCGCCAAGCGCTTCATCGCCGAGCATCCCGATGTATTTACATATTGCACCAGCCCAACATGTGCCCGCGCGGCGTTCGCCTCGGGTCGGATAGCCAGTATGCTAGGAATCGAGGGAGGACATCAGCTTGGCGGCTCGATTGCAGCCATCCGCCAAGCGTACGAGCTGGGCGCGCGATATATCACGACTACCCATAATTGCGACAACGCATGGGCGACATCTGCGTCGTCTGTTGCGGCAGGCAAACCTGATGGTGGGCTAACGGCATTTGGTGCTGCCTACGTGCGTGAAATGAATCGTCTCGGCATGATGCTTGATCTATCGCATGTATCACACCAGACTATGAGAGATGTGCTTTCATTAGCACAAGCGCCGGTCATCTTCTCTCACTCAGGAGCCTACTCTGTAACTCCCCATTTGAGGAATGTTCCCGATGATGTTCTTCGAAGCGTTCGTCGGAACGGAGGCATTGTCATGGCAGTGTTTGTGAATCGCTTCTTGAACATAGAAGATCCGAACGCCGTGACAATTCACGATGTTGTTGATCATATTTGGCACCTCGCAGATGTCGCTGGCTGGGATCACGTCGGTATTGGATCTGACTTTAGTGGTACTCCATTTACTCCGGCCGGGCTGGAGGTGAGTCGGTCCCCTACCCTTCAACAGTTATCTGTAGATCACTTGCAAGCTAACACGAATCTCTCAAAGGACGTGTCCAAATTTCCGGACCTGCTTCAACTCCTCATGGCACGCGGTGCTACGGACGAACAAATACGTCTTCTTGCTGGCGAGAATCTTCTCCGAGTTTGGGCAGATATAGAGCGCAGAGGAGAAGAGATTAGGGCCGATGGACACAAGGCGGTGGAGGAAGAATGGGAAGGTCGAAAATGGCATATTGCTTATAAGAGTTCACCATTTATGTATCGTGAGACTCGTGAACGAGCTGCGAGGGAAGGTTGGGGTCAGCCAAATCAGTTTGGCGTGGGTAAAACGAGCCCGCTCGTCAAAGAAGAAAAGCATCTTTGATATAATAAGCGTCAAGGCATTGCTTTATCACTCCGGAAGACAATTCGATACCAAGGTCGTCTGGCGCCTATCTCGCCTTGACTTTTGACGAAACATTCCAGTGTATTAAATAAGCTCTCGTTGCGCCAACTTCACACGAACGAGGTTTTGTAGTATGTCATTGCTGCAATGCCGGTCATGGGACGACCGTGTGCCTGGTAGTCGTGCCAAACTAAATCTACACTCCTGGTTTTGCCTGGCATCATGCATGATCCTCATTTCCATATTTATTCAAGGATTTATTAACCCACACTTATTTAACTGCACTTTGGCTTAGAACAAGTTTGCAATCCAGTACAAAAAGTCCGTCTCAAAGGCGTCAGCGACCCACTGCATGGTGTCATGCGAATAGAGGGGAACCAACAAAGGCGACTTGAACATGCAAGAATCCGTCTACATACAATTCTCTGTCTTCGGCTCAATTTGGGACGTTGGGGAGTTTCGGATGATTCCCGACGAGGAAGCGGGGAACGTTTGTGTGCTTATCTCATGTTAATCTTTTGATGCCGACTGCTGCAGACTGCCCTTGAATGTGACAAGGGTAACCTGCAATGGATCGCCAGCTGCTTTAGTCACATCCAACGAGCAGCTTAGCAAGTAATTACCTATTCATGATTGGTGTTGGATAAGTACTTTGAAGGGTCTATGTAGAGCCCTAACAATTTGAGCAGTGGGGTTCAAGCATCACCCTCGCTCCTGATACTCGTCGAAGGTTGTCGTTCCGTTCTGTTCATATTGGCCGATGCTTGGGTTGCGATGAAGAATGCGCCAGGCATCCATGGAGAGACAGCATATATCAGGCCTCGTTCTATGAGATCAAATAATCTTGAGCACCCAAGTCCTGAGGCGTAACTCAAAATCTATTGGTTCTATGCCTTTGGGCGAGCGTTTGAGGCAACATGTCGGCCATTCATTTGCCTTTACTCGGCTTCACCGCGGCCTACAGTGGTATCATCCTACAGTTTATCAAGATGTTTTTGATTGCTCCATTGGCAACTTTCATTGTCTATCTTGTTTTTAACGAGATTATCCGACTTAAATCCCGCGTTCCAAATCTCCCTGGCCCATGGGGATATCCCCTATTCGGAAGTCTCCCATCAATTGATGGTAAGGTTAACTCGGATGTGTATCGGAAATGGGCTCAAAGGTACGGTGATGTGTTCCAACTTCAGCTTGGAAATACCACCGCTGTGGTTGTGAACACTGCGGCTGCAGCACGTGCATTGTTCATAACCCAACGCGAAGCAACGAATGGACGGCCGATCTTTTACGTACTTCACAAGAAAGTACAACGTGGCGGGCCGGTCACTAGTATTGGAACAAGTCCTTGGGACGACAGCTGTAAAAGAAGAAGAAAGGTTGCTGCTACTGCTCTGAACAAGACTAGCGTTGAGAGTTACCTGCCGGTAAGTCGAATTTATAATGTCCTTCTACACCCACAAATTTTCAGGGTCGGTAAGGCTAATACCTACAAGATCTTGAATTTGGAGTCCAGGGCCTTCTTGCTAGATATTTTATCAAGCTGCAAAGATGGAAAGGTTCCCGTCAATGTCTTAGATCCAGCACGGAAGTTTGCACTCAATCTAAGTCTCACCCTTAGTTATGGCACTAGGTAACATGACCAAGATCATCGCCTTACTGAAGCTATTCAATCACTGACTATACCTCAAGAGTCGAAGACGTTAAGGATCTTCGCAAGAACTTGCTTCTCTCGGAAATAATCTACATAGAAGAACAAATCGCCGCGTTTCGAGATGTGTCTTCCAACTATTCCAACTACATCCCCATTCTGCGTCCACTGCACGCCATAGCCGATGCTTTTGGGCTCCGCTCTGGTGTCCCTATGGCAGACGTTGGAAAGAGGCGCCATGCATATCACGCTGCTCTACAGGAAAACCTCCGTCGGGAGATCGCCCTCGGCGTTGACCGGCCCTGCATTCAGGGCAACGTTCTCAAGGATCCCGAGAGCAAGGGACTGAGTGAGGGTGAGCTGCTCAGTGTCAGTCTTAGCATGATGGCGGGCGCAGATACCACCAAGCGCTCCATCATGTGGGCGATGCTGCTCCTGGCCCACTATCAGGACGTCCAGGAACAGGCATACCGTGCCATCGCTGAAGTCGATGACGGACGACTGCTGGAAAGCCCGAGCGTGGCCCACACTAAGATTGAGTACCTCGAAGCGCTGACGAAAGAAATCGGAAGGTACTTTGTTGTCCTGCGGCTTGCATTACCCAAGGCTACGCATTCGTACGTGAACTGGCAAGGTTCGACGATCCCGCCCAAGACCTTGCTTTTCCTCAACTCATGGGCATGCTCCAGAGGTTAGTCTACCACGTGCTTCAGTTGCTCAACAATCTGCGCTCCTTTCCAGACCGTATTTGCAATGAGGTGTTTATCCCAAAGCCGTCGCTAACTGCAATGGCAGATCCCGCCGTTTTTGCTGATCCCAACACCTTTGCACCTGAGCGATGGCTGGATGACGATCAGACAGCAAATAGACACCAGTATGCTTTCGGTATAGGTGGTCGTATGTGTGTGGCAAGTCACGTTGCGTCCAAGGCGTTATACACAGTCTTCTTGCATCTGATTGCGCACTTTAAAATCCTTCCCGCAGAAGGAGCCTCAGATACCGAAGTCGACCCTATCGCAGGGCTTGCCGTACCTGGAAACCACCAGGCTGCGCCCAGGGCCAGGCATGTGAGATTTCTTCCCAGAAATGCCGGGATTACTAAAGGAATGCTATCAAAATCATCCTAAATGGTCCGTAGTATCTGGCCAAGGCACAAGCCTGGGCTTGCTCTTTCAACTCAAGATTGAGTGTCTGAGCAGGCCCCACCGAATTACATTGGAGACCCAAATGCTGTAAATTCGGTGTTAATACTGATTATCCTGTATGAGAATTCCATGTAAATGTCTTTGGTGTGCTACTTGTGCGAGGGTGGCTGGATACGTAATCATGGTAACGGTCAGGGTCGGCCAGATTGCGACCCTACGATCCTTTCCACATCCTTTACCAACTCGGCAGCTGGCACCTAAATACTAGATGGAAAATAAAGAATGCCGGTATCTGTCCTGGGCCCTCAGATTGAAGTTCATCGATACATAAGTTTGGATCGACGTTGAATAAAGGATATCTTGCACTGATGAAGCTGGTCTTTGGGAATAGCGGGGTCCCGCGGAGTATGAATTTATATTAAACTGGGCGATGTGCAGCGGGAACACATATCAAAGCATTCACCGACGTGAAAATGACTTCATGCTTTGGGAATGTAGAGTCCTCATCCGGCTTACCCTTGGCAGACCAGGACGAGCCAAGGCTGCAGCTAAATCTAAAGCAGCTTTGAAAATAATACCATAGACTGCACTAGTACGCCTGTCTTCACTAAAGCAAAAATCACTCTTCATTCCCGCCTGCAACCGTCGACGGCTACCTCTTTGGTGTTAGGGCGGTGTTAACTTGCCGAATTCATTCATTTATGAAGGGGGCAGTGGAATGGGAAGCCCGGCTGCCAAGCTATTGTAAGACACATGCCTCACTGTACGATAACGCTCACTCCAAGCCAACATCCGGTTGTAGGCGCAGCCGACATCTTTTCATTCCAGGATGGTCGCTTATCTATTCCGTAAGAATGCGGAACGTTATTGACTCGCCCAAAGAACGGACAATACTGCAATATAAGACTTGTGGGCTTATAGCATGGCGGTGAACCCGACAAAGAGAAACACCGTATTTCGTATTTACTTGACCGGCAACCTCAGATCTGGGCATAGTACCGGTTAAGAACGTCTTTTGTGGTGTTCGGTATACCTGGCTCTCTCATAATATTTTCTCGGTATAGTCATTGATAATCCATTTACTCACATAAATGTCCAAGATTCAAAGCAACATCTTCAGTAAGATGCATCATATAGTCAACTATTGCCTACTTGTTCAAGGACATATCGTTGATCGAGTCTTCAGTGGTGTCTAAAGCGTATTAAATTTTATTGCGGTAAGTAATAAGTTCTGCAAGTTAAATCCATTGTGTGTAAACCCCTTTTCTACTATTCAGAGCACCGTCAACGGCTTCAATAAAAACATGTGCCTCGCCAATTATTTCTTGACAGTTTTATAGATGGTGATGCGGCTGGTTAGTCTAGCTTCTTGAAAATTCCCTAGCCTGGTTTGGCAAATATCTCAAGAAAACGCAAGACGATAAGAGATATAAATCTGCAGATGGCTCGGGGGAAATGAGCAGTATTTCTATGCCCCTCCATTGACGAACATAATAGGATGATAATCGCAACTAATGGCCACGCTCTGCCTTCTTTAATACGGACCGTTTCTGCAGCCAGATCGGATGTGGGTAAAATCAGATCCGCGAAAATCGGTCCGAAACTGGTCTTCATCACCTTCAAAATATGCTTAAGCAAAGAAAGCAGAAGGTTCTGGCCATGGCTTGTAGTTTCTTTATTGTTCGACTCAAATATTGCGGTTAAAGAATATGTCCCTTTATAGCGACCGCTCTAGCGGATATAAAACCGGTATTCGGCGGTAGTAGCTGCGACTGCTTGACGAAAAGCTTTGTGATATCTTCCCATGGTGTTTGGTATTTACTTGCCAACCGGGCAGCATGATTGTATTTTGGCTTAACTGCTGGAAATACATTAGGGAATACAGCAGAGAGTAGGGCATTGACGCCAATTGTACCAACTGCGTCCTGTCTCAGCGGTTGACCCGGATCGGAACATTTTATGAATCTGGCCAGGGTAAGACCCCGGATCCGGCAGCAAGAAAAGATTTTGGAAAGGGAAGGCGGCTCGGAACGATTCTCCATTAGTTTCTAATTCCTTATTTCAGCTGCGAATTCACGACTGGCATTATTGTCAGTGAAATGACCAAAGGTAGAAGCCGACAGCCAATTCCAACGTTGCGGCATGTCCTCCGTGCGGACGAAAACGGCAATTTTCGATAGAAGCTTCAATCTTGAAAGCGCCTGTCCCATGCTATTTTCGACCAAGCGCGTCTAGGCTAGCTGCCACCGATCGCCATTATGAATCGTCGCCACCAATCGTCGCCGGAAGCATGCTTCTACTTACAACATCGGCCGGCCCGAGACCATTTCGTCCCACAGGCTCTCTTTTACAGCCACTACAATCCCATTCCGAAGGGCTCCTTACGGTGCAAGTGTAAAGACAGCCGCTCCAGTACTAGCATTTCCCTCGTGGCACGAAGACGGAATCGTAACATTGGCTGCATAGCTCCGGCTCCTTTTACGAATGCAAAGGGGACATCAACGCTGCATCTTCCAAGTAAAGAAAGGTGTCTGATACTGGACAACTTACATTAAATCTAGCGCTAATCACTTTGAATGGTGTGATCCACCGCCACAATATGAATTGGGAGTCCTCTTTTAAGCACATATAACACCTTTGGCCCCGTCTAAACTCAGGGAGTTGTTTCTTCACCTGCTCTACAATACTGCTTCTGCCCACTATATTCGCCAGGTAGACTGCTTGGCCACGATTATGACGATGCAGTTCACCAACCCTTTCCGGCGGTTCTCGCGGGACGACCCGGATAGTTACTCTCTCATGGCCGAGCACGAACATGGCACTCCGGAGCAACAGCGATATCGAGACGATGATATGGGCAATATGGAGAAAAGAGAGTACGCGTTTCTCGACTCTGTGAGATCTGCAAGAAACTCCGTATCCATGTTCTTCACGGAGCACCTCCACCTCCGAAAAAAGCTGACCCGGCGCGACCGGGTCTTGTCGGTCCTGATTTCTCTTAAACCACTGGTCTATCCGTTGTTGCCGGTATTTATCATCAGTCCTATCAATCATTTTACGACTAAGCCCGGCGACCGCCCGAGGCAACGACGCTTGAGTAGCACGGCATACTTGGACGGCCTCCGTGGTGTTGCGGCCTTCATCGTCTACATCTTTCACTTCTCATACCTTTGGTTCCCGAAACTTCGATATGGATATGGCTGGGGCGATGATAATTACCTCTTCTGGCAGCTACCTATCGTCAGGGCTCTGCACTCCGGACGCTCGAGCGTCACCGTATTCTTCGTCATCTCCGGATTTGTGCTCACACTCAAGACCCTTAAGATGCTTCACCAGCGCAAACCAGACGAGGCCTTCAGCGCCCTTGCCGGCTCCGCATTCCGACGCCCATTCCGACTCTATCTGCCAATCCTCGCCTCAACCTTCCTTATTGCTGTCTTGGTATTTGCCGGCGATTACATGCGGGACCCTTCTGGGGCACCAGTCCCTCCTGTTGGTCAGACCATTGGCCAGCAGCTCCGGCATTGGTTCTGGTCAAACGTTGATCTTATGAACCCTTTCCGGCCCATCATAAACCGAGAGAACATGAAGGGCAGCGAATACGACGGGCATCTCTGGACCATCCCTGTCGAGTTCAAGGGCTCATTGCTCGTCTTCTTCCTTCTGCTTATCTTCTCCCGCGCCAAAAGATGGATCCATATGTTTTCGGTAACCGGCCTCGCTCTTTGGCTCGTCCACATTGGTGACTGGGACCAATCCCTTTTCTGCTGGGGTCTGTTGCTGGCGGAGATTTCCATTATCCTCCCGGCAAATAATTCCATGCAAGAGACATCCGGCAGCATCCTCCCAACTTTCAACTTCCGACCTTTCCCAAATATCACCTCGAAAACGCTTCACATTATCCGCCATACGGTGACGATTTTCTTGTTCATCGTCGCGCTCCATTTATTCTCTTATCCCGAAATTAACGGCTCGGGCACGCCCGGGTACGTTATCATCGGACATATTGTGCCGGATTATTACATCGTATCGGCCGACCGTAACCAGCTCTTCTGGAACTCGGTGGGCGCCGTCATCTTCATCATTGCCTTGATGTATTCCCCGCCAGTGTCTTTTACCCTCAGCTCCTTGTTGAGGGGGCAGAATATCAGGCTTCCTTGGCACCAGACCAACCCCGACCTCGACGAAACCCAAAAGGAACACCTGGCGGCAGCGTCTTTGACCGAAAGCAAGACGCAGCAGGAGCCTTTCCTTCAACGCCTTTTCACTGGCAGCTTCCCGCAGTACTTGGGTCACATATCATACTCCCTTTACCTCCTGCACGGAGCCGTCAACCACATGATCGGCGTCAGGTGGCTGGGTCCTGCTCACGCAGCTATGGAAGGAGCTATTACCGAGTCCAATGCTCTTATCGAAGGCGGCAAGCTCTCCGAGGCTGCCGACTTGTTATACCTCGCTGAGAGTGGTTATGGGCTTTCATTCTTCTGGGGAACCCTCATCAATACTCTCGCGTTGCTATGGGCGAGCGATGTGTTTAACCGACTAATTGATGTGCCTGCTGTGAAGTTTACTCGTTGGATCGGGGAAAAGTCGTGGAGAAAGGATTGATCTCCAGACAGTAGATGAGACGCACTTATAGTGTCACAACTCGGTTCAGATATCCAGACATACTTTATCTTGTCGGGAATTGCGACCAATATTAATAGTAATAAGAATTAAGACGAAAACTAGTAAATAATAGTAAGAGAAGTATTTCTCGCATAGGTAGTTGATTCAATGCAAATGAATACTACTCCATAATTAAAATCTGTTCTCACCCAAACCCAGTCCAAACAGCCGCATTGCATGCACGATTCATCCAATCGGATCTGCCGTCTTTCATCTTTAATGGAGGTAGAAAAATACAGCAAGAATATACACTTTAAATGCTAAGGCTAGCTGGTCACGTGCGCTGCACATTCCTACGCAACCATTGATAATGTACGACCTGCTTACCGTTGACAATGATTGGAGCGGCTGAAGGCGCAAGGTATTCGTTGCAAGTCTGGGCACTATTGTTATGATTAATTACCTGGCAAATTTTCATGTGAAGGCACTGAAGCAGAGATGCCAGGTGAAACATTGGTCTGCCGAAGGAAGTAGACGTATGATAGCCGCTCTGATCACTAGCATAATCGAACTTGTTGTATAGGTATTGCCGTAACAGAGAGGGAGTATTGTTTCTGGAGTCTGATCGTAATACAAACTCTTAGCTAGTTCTAGGTTGCTTCTTAGGCCCTTCTCATGAATTTTCTCATCCCTTCTATAATGTCGAAGCTCACAAACTTAATCTAATATGAGAAGTTTTAAAAGTCATCCTTTATTAAAATTACGCCCACCCAACTCGGGTGCGTTCCCGAGAGCAATGACAATGTATACACTTCAGACACATAGTAGTCTGCGCCTGGAAACGACTCGTCGAAGCAGCTTAGGCGACCCGGTGGTATCCTCGAGGGCGTGAAAGTGAGGGTGCTGGAGTAGGCCACTGGGCCAAGATATACTAGCACGTGAGACGTGGTGTAGTGGATTTACGGTCGGTTGAGTCTGTTCGACTTTCTAGGCGTTGGATATACCAAGAAACTGGGCTGTCCATGATAAATTCAATAATGTCATAAAATATTCATCTGATTTTGTTATTGTTTCAGAGACAAGTTAAGTCCTGTTACACAAACTTATTCATCGCTTTCTTGAGCCTCACACGATTATTGGGGACTGACCGATAACAGTGTCTTCAAAAAGAATTTAATTTGTCTATTTAGAAGAAGTTCAACGCCTATGGCGCCGATTAATCCACACCTATAATGTAATATTTGCCAACAGAACTCGAACAAGCCTCCAGTGCGCGCGCTTGCCCCCGTATGGGATACGCCCATCCCATCCCCGAACATCAAATCATGCCGCCGTGAATCCACAACCTGTTTTGCCGTTCTCGTTCGCAACCGCCTTTGCAGAGCATGCGCCCTTGGGACCCGCGCAGCATCCCGAGGCGCAATCCGCGTCCGAGAGGCATTGGCCCGTGATGAACTGCTGCCCGTTCCCCTTCCCCACATTCTGGGACCCGGGTGCGCCTTGGCCGGCACCCGACGATCCTGCGTCTGCGGGCGGCGCAGCCTGGGCGGGCGCCGAGGGTGCCGCGGGAGCGGCAGTCTCGACTGTCGAGCCGCCCGACGGCCCGGTAGTGCTACCGGCTCCGCCGAAGCCGCAGCCCGATTTCCCGTTCTCCTCGGCGACGGCTCGGGCAGCGCAAGCGCCTTTGGGACCAGCACAGCACCCCGAGGCGCAATCCGCGTCTGAGAGACACTGGCCGGTGATGAACTGCTGGCCGTTGCCGGCACCGACGTTTGACGAGCCTGGGGCCCCTGACGACCCCGCGCCTGCTTTGCTCCCGCTGCCAGCGCCGGATTCCGCAGACGGTGCTGCTTGGCCGGCTCCCTGGGGTGGGGCGGGAGCTGCTGCTGCTCCGCCGTCGCCGAAGCCGCATCCCTGTTTGCCTGCTTGGAACTGTGCGCCGACCCCGGAGCAAATGCCCGCGCCACTCAGAGTTGCACAGCAGGCCGAGGCGCAGTCCTTGCTGTTCAGACAGGCACCGCCGATGAACTGGACCCCTTGGCCGTTGCCGATGTTCTTTTCGCCGGAAGGGTCTGGCGTGAGGGGGCTGGGAACAGCCAGTGCCGTGACGGCGACTGCGAGACATGTTAGTCAGGGCCGGCCACTGCCTAGGTTTTTCGGGCTCGGTACTTACAGAGGGCTGCGGCGAAGGAGACTCGGACCATGGTGAAATGAAAGAATGGGGAAAAGAAGTATTATCAAAATACTCTACTATTATTACAAGAAATGGATGTAAGCAAACTGCGGACCTGCGGATGCTTTTGGGCCAGCTTCATGTCAGAACCACGGGCATCTGCGGCCTTAAATAAGGCAGCACTCCATGATGGACATTTAATCCGAACGTTGCTGTGAAGCTGCCCAAAGATGCCGGCGCTTGGTGACGCTCCCGCCTGTCAAGCAAAGTCGGCTGAAGATGCGACGCATTTCTGTCACAGGGGCACGTTTCTGCAACTGAGGCTGAGCAAAACAAGAACACGGCTCTATGACTGCTGCTGCTCGAGGTCAGCCGAATTTTGCGGACTCGCCCACTTGGCGATCCTGCCCGTCTGGACTGTAAAGACCAGATGGCAGAGGACATAGCGCGGGGCCCGGGCCAGTGAGGTCGTTGAGGCTGATGTTCGACGCCAGGTCACAGACGAGGCCGTCCCTGTCGTGCTAATGTTTCGGATGGGACGAAACATCGGAGAACGGCAAACGGGCCCCCCCAAGGTGTGTACCCTCGAGCCCCTGGACCGGGGCGGCGCCAACCGTAAATCCTCGATGCCTCTCTCCTTCAGAAAGGGAAAACAAGGTGGGCATTTCTGCATTGTGCTCATCCCCCCCTGCTGTGATCTTCCGACGATCCAGGTTTCCCCATCTTCGCAGGTGCGCAGAGCGACCTGTCAGCGCTGGCCGCTCATTCGCCCGCCGTCTTGTTTTGGCGCAGCCAGCATTGCGAAACCCGCAGGCGCTGTTAGCCCGGTGTGAGGTCTCTCCGATGCTAGCCCGTTTGAACTGGAGCGTCTCCTATTCGCAAGTCCCGATGCTCAGGGGGGCGGGAATGAATGTGAGAGGAGAGAGTGGCGATCTGGAAGGCATGGTTCTGGTTCGGGTTTGGTCCGCTTTCTGGCATTAATTCCGTGGATACTCTCTAGCTGAGCCAGGTTTCAATCCCAGCCTAAGCCTCAGATACTAAGGTTATTGTTCCAAGGAGTCTGTCATGCGACCCGCGATGACTGCCTTGCCTGGATCCGAGAGGGACAACTTGGTGGGCTAAAGATGGGACAGGAGAGAATCCAACGAAGGGGCTGCATGACCGATTCTCCCGTCTGGTTTATACTATTACTTTCTAAAGTTGGCATTGAGTTGAAGCTATACGAAGATGCTAAGCTTAGTTAAAAGATAGATGTCGGCCACGGCGAATGTTTGGCAAAGTTTGTGACTGCGAAGGAAAAGGCCAAACGGTGCCCTGTGAGGAGGAATTGACTTTCTGGCAGCACAGGGGGGCAGCTTCTCAGCACCTCGCTGACTTTTGGCAGCTTCGGGGAACATGGGGGACCTGTCCGCGCCGAGAAGCGTCCCTGATTGGCTTGACAGCTTCCTTTCAGTGCTGCTGCTGCTGCTGCTGATGGATCTCCTCTCCTCCTCTCCTCATCTTCTCAAGAGCCGCCAACGACGCAAGACATCACTGCCGAGAGAACACGCAGGCCATGAAATCTCGCGTTAAGCGTATCACGGCTTCTTTTCCTGCTCCTCTCCACCACGAATAGAACGAGGCCACGCATGCGTGCATTCCAGCACCTGGCGTCGCATTCGTCAATGACTCGGGGACCGGTTGGGTATTCGCCATTTGTTCCAGTCCCCCAAAGAACGAGAGCAGCAGCAGTCGATCGGTGGTTTGCAGCGGCACTAGCCACTCTTTGGGACTTTCGTACATGTCTTGTACGAGGGCATCCGAAACCGAGCACCGGATAGGAAGGAGTGGTCCCATTCTCCATGCCGGGACACGGGCCTGAAGCTGCATATTCTTCCGTTGGCGAATGCCACCGGTCTGCCCGGGCAGGCGTATCGTAGGCGAACTGGATGGACGGCACACGGTACCCGGTGCCGCGGAGGGCTCACGCATCGATGCAGAAAATGCCAGAATCCGAAGTACCGGGCTCTCCGTCGTCGAACGGGTGGAGGACGCGCAAAGTCATATGTCATATGTTGCCATGTCACACGTGGACCCCCCCCCCCCCCCCAGATGGCATGGATTTCAAGGCAAATGGACTCGCACTCAGTCCCCGGCTGCTGCATCGCATCGTAGGAATAGGAATGTGCATGGGAAGTGGGTTCGCATAGCTGGTATGGCCTATCTGTGATTGCACATTGCAAGCTGCAGCAGATGTGTCGTTCATATCAAGCTGAAATGGAGAGGGGCAAACGGGGTCGTGGTGCTGTTAAAGGCAGCACCGGCGCAAGGTACATGACATGATCTAAGGTACGTCGTGAAGCATAAGGTGGTAGCAAAGCCAATGTGTGCGCTCGGACGGACAGCGGCCAATTCCGCCCAAACCCTCTCCTTCTCCTCTCTTGCCCGTCCCGTCGAGTTCCACGCCAACGGACGGTTTTGGCTCCTTGCATGCTTTGCTCTTTGCATGCATGCACACGGCTGCTGCGGCCGCCATTCGAGGGAAACGGCCGATGCCATTCCCATTTCGTTCCAACCCGCCTGGTGCCCATGCCTACTCCTACTGCATCCTGCCAGACTTCTCCCCCCCCCATCACGACGTTGTTCAGCTGCCATTCTTTCTCGGGCCTCGGTGCGCTCCCCTCTAATTGGGCCAAAGTCTAGACCGCCTCTTCCATCACCACCTGTCCGTCAGTGAGGAAGGTCCCATGTCATTCGATTATAGCAGTCTTCAGATCGTCCAGGCCTCCCTTGTAGCTCTAGTGGTGCGCGAATAAGACAGGGCTCCCAGCATCCTGGCCCGCGATGGCGGCGTGCGCAGGAAGCTTCCGCTCTGCGATGACCCCCCCGAGGAATTGCCCCGCGCGCCAAAAGACAGGCGCCAAAGGCTTCATCATCCACTATCGAACCCAAAAGAGCCACAGGTCTTGCTTCGACGCATGCCTCCTGCAGGAAGGTCCCCCGGCGTACCTGATCTTTTGTGACATCAGGACAACCCAACAATCCAAGAACCCCGCTTGCAAAGTCCACGACACTACTTTGCGCGCGCCCCCAAAACGCCAAATCTTGGTCGCCGTATCACTTTGATTTCTTGATTACCTCTTTTTTATTTTATTTTATCTCCTTTACATTCGCCTCGCACAAAGGATACACGTATAATTGAATTTATATATACGCACTCGAGATTTCTGATATCATCACAATGTCTTCGCCACCAAGGCCGGATAACAATCTCGTCGTCGAGCCGGACGATTTCAATGACAACGACTCCTCGTTGGGTGATGTACAAATCCCTCCAGCGCCAGCTAAATATTTCTCGGAGGAGCGTGGTTGCTGACAATTGCGACAGGACGGCACCTCCTCGACGGCAAGTCTGCACAGCTCAATTCTCGACTACCGCAAAGAGAACGGCCGCACGTACCACAAATTTCGTGATGGCAGTACGTAGCGTCGTGGCCGCCATGTCTCCCGGAAGACTGCTGACACGCCAGGAAGAATACCACTTTCCCAACGACGAAGAGGAGAATGAGAGGCTAGGTTCGTCTCGTCTAACATCGCCAGCCCGGGCGTAGAGCAGTGGGCTAACAGTGGCACCCGGAAGACCTTCAACACCACATCTTCGACCTGTCCTTCGAGGGCAAGCTGGGGCTGTCTCCCCCGAACGAGCCGGACGCCGAGGTTGGCCGTGTGCTGGACCTCGGCACGGGCACGGGCATTTGGGCCATGGACTACGGCGATGAGCATCCCGGCGCAGAGGTTGGTGAACGAGATGGGTAAATCCAATCCGGGTTGCAGTCGGTCTGACGACAGAACTCGCAGGTTATCGGCGTCGACCTGTCACCCACACAGCCGCAGTTGTAGGTGGCCACCTCCCCTCCTTTGGAACGGCCAAGGTCCGGCTAACAGAGCGGTTCAGTGTGCCGCCCAACGTCAAGTTCGAGGTCGATGATATCGAGGACAGCTGGACCTATTCGAGGCCATTCGATTACATCCACAGCCGGATGATGAACTCCAGCATCTCCAAGTGGGAGGAGTACATCCGGCAGTCATTCGAGTACCTACCATCCCCCCCCCCTTTGCCCAACTCCCCTGTGAGCACTCTCTCACAGCTTCACCAGGCACCTGAACCCCGGGGGCTGGCTCGAGCTGCAAGAATTCACCCTCCCCCTCTCCGACGACGGCACCCTGACCGAGGAGCACGCCCTTTACAAGTCGATGAAGTACCTGGGCGAGGCGGCCGCCAAGTCGGACCACGCCTTCGTCGACCTGGGCGCGCTCAAGCCCATGATGGAGGCCGCGGGCTTCGTCGACGTGACGGAGCTGCACTTCAAGTGGCCGAGCAACACCTGGCCGCGCAGCCCAAAGTTCAAGGAGCTCGGCGCCTGGAACTACGAGAACATCACCACCGGCCTGCAGGGCTTCCTCATGGCCGCCCTGACGCGCGGGCTCGGCTGGCAGGCGAACGAGGTCAACGTGCTGGCCGCGCAGGCGAGGAAGGACGTCGGCGACCGGAGCATTCACGCCTACTGGCCCATGTGAGTATCCCTGTTCCCCCTGCTTTCTCCTTGTTTCCCCCCCACCCCTTCCACCCCTTCCACTTCTTCATATTTCATTATCATTTTCTTCTTCATTCATATCGGGTAGTGCCCTCGTCATGTCCCGGCGGCTGACTCGTGCAGGATCGTGGTTCATGGCAGGAAGCCCGCGTCCGCGTAGTGGGAAGCGGCATGGAGGCTGCTTTGGGGGACCGGGACCGGGGAGGACGAGCCCGGGTGGAGGAACTCCGCACTGGGGGGCACACGTTGATGCTGCAGCCCACCAACACACACGCACAAACGCACATCACCTGCGCTGGTACGGATACATCCATCCATGCTCTCCCGGTCGGCCCACATTTTCGGTAGGGAAGTAGAGAAAAAAATCTATCCAGGAAGGCCGGCGCCGGCGCCGTCGAACAAAATTTTTCAATCCACCGGTCCCGCCCCGCCCCTTCACCGAACCCTACCACAGAGAGGAAAGAGTGTATCCCACCACATCCAACCGGCATATTGCCACTTGCGCGTCTCGCCCTTCAACAAATAATCAGTAAACCCGCCTTGCTAGCTCAATCGGTAGAGCGTGAGACTCTTAATCTCAAGGTTGCGGGTTCGACCCCCGCGTGAGGCTCAAATCCTCACCGCGATTGGCACAGTCCGTCTTCGGGTTCACACTTTTTTGCCCTCTTAGCAAAAGTTTTTTTCTCCCCTTTTTTTCCTTCTTATTCAGCCTGCAACACAGCAGGTCGGTTGGTACCTGTTAACACTCATGTATCAACTTGTCCGTTTGTTGTTCGGGGATTTCCTAGCATGTGTATATATTTCTAGCGGTTCCTCCTAGCACCACACCACCGCGCCAAACCCAACGACTGCCTTGCCCAACAAGATGTGTTGGTGTTCCCAGCTGTGGCCATCAACACCCCTCGTGACTTTTTTCGAATTCTGCGTTCTACAACCCTACTGTGTGCTTGTTCCCCTGAAGTTTTGGCAACAATGCCAAGTAGCCCCTGCTGCCCATGTCTGGCTTCTAACCAGGCACCGGCCAGTCCATTGGTGGCAACGTGTGACTTTACCTTCTCAGGGCGGCAACAAAGCAAGTGAAGACAACATGTCTGTCGGGGCCCAAAGCGTCCTCCACCTCTCGTTGCCTGCCACGGAGGCTTACAAGCAACGTCCCGTTCTATAATCAGCCTATGTAATTTCCGATGAAAATGAACTCGTAGAAGATGAGGCATCGACCAAAGGCAGTCCTCAAAAAGTTGTAGCAGCCCATTTGTGCTCTGTTCCGTTTCAATAATGGGACTCGGGCAGCGTCTGCGATTCGACGGGATCAACATGCCAGACGCAGCCGATGTGAGAAGTGTACAGCGTTGGAAACGTGGTATCATTTTTGTGCTTTACCCCAAGAGGTTGATGAACGGCTCCGGCCACTTGCCCATCAGGAGGGGGCGGTCGCCAAGCCGGCCGCTCACCGGCGCCAGGATCCTCATCTTGCGCTTCTCCTTGTCTATATCGGCTATGTACACGTAGCCCATCACGTTGGCGGTCCGAATCGTCTCGGGCGTGTCCTTAACAGAGGCGTAGACGATGGCGAGGGTCCAGTGCGCCATGAGCTGCGACGGGTCCACGCGCATGAGGCCGTCGTCGGCGCCGCCGTATACGGAATCTGGAAGGCGTCAGTCAGCACACGCGCGATGCCTGCGCTTGGAGGCGTCGGAGAAGAGACTCACAATCGCCTAGTCTGTATATGGCCAGGCTGTCGAAGTCGACCTGTTGCGTGGCGGGGCTCAGCGTCTGGCCGATGCTGCCAAAGAAGTACTCCTTGATCGAGGCCTCGCAGGCTTGTTGCATGAACCCCACGTCGCGCTCGACGACGCCCTCGGACTTTTCCAGCAGGAGGATGCTGTACTGCTCCCCGAGGCTCGTCCTCTCGGCCGAGAAGCGCCTCAGCAGCTCCGCGTTGAGCTGTGGTGAGCCCAGCACGATGATGATGTTGACTGTCGAACGTCAGCATGGCCCCGGAAGGCGGAGAAGGAGAGGGGGCACGGCATACCTGAAAGCTCCTCCACGACGTGGGCAAAGTTGTCCAAGCCGACCTGGGTCTTCTCGCTGAGGGCGGGGGTGTCGATGACCATGCCCGCGCTCTTCACCTCGGGATCCTGCCCCAGCCTCGATGTCACCGTCGCGGCCATCTTGCTCACGAGCTCGCGGTACTTTGACGGGTCTTCCTCCGCGCTGGCGTGGCCGTAGTAGTAGACCAGCGGCAGCTTGACGGGCACCTGGCTCGGCCCGCTCGTCGGCGTCGTGCCCCATCCGTCCACGGCCTCGACATCCAGCACCGACCCGATGACGCTCGCGCTCAGCGTTCCCGGCAAACTCAGCATCCCCTCCTTGGGGTCCGTGTTGATCACCAGCGGCTGCGCGCCGACCCTCGTCGCATAGCTCGCCAGCGTCCTCACCAGGCTCGTCTTGCCCGTCGAGCCCGGCCCGCAGATGGCGATCCGCGGCCCCTCCCTCCTCTCGGCGGCGGCGCGCTGGCGCATGGCGGTGAGCTGGAAGTGCAGGTTCAGGAACGAGTTGGCGGGCGAGTCCTGCGGCTTGGCGTACTCTGCCTGGAACTCATCCGACAGAACGCCCTCGACCTCGAGGTCGCATCCCTGCAGGGTGAGGATCTTGGACTTGACGCCGGTGAAGGTGTAGGCGTGGTGAAGGGCGAGCTCGGTGCCGTCCTTCTCGGCGGTGCCCGAGAGGAGCTTGAGGGTGATTTGGGTGTCGAAGGCGACTTCGAAGCGCCATTCCCAGAAGGGCTGGAGTCGGATTGTCCGGGTTTGGTTTGCAGACACCGGTTGCTGCGAGGACGGCGGTTAGCAGGAGAGACGACGATGGGGTGCACGGAATGAGCGGTGGAGGGAGGGAGGCCGTACCGGCGCTACAAGCTGGCCCAAGCCAGGAATAGACATGTCGGGCTATCTGATGATCATGGGGGATCTGGAGGGCTTTGGCGTCACGACCACTTTGCGGTCCAGCGTGCAGTGGTTTCGATGGAGACTTCGAGTCGCGGCGGAATTGTTCTGGACGCGCCCCCCAAAACTGGAGCAGCTTGACATCACAGGTTTCGAGATGGTCCGTGCGGAAGCTCCAGCGGCCGGGGGGGTTCCATTTGGCGGGGCTTTCTCCTGGCCATCAGGGCCAGTCTGTCACTGTCAAGGTACGGCGCATTTTTGGCATGTGTTCCTGCATTCCCCAGCCAAGCTCTCACTCGTCTCGTCCTATGTGCAGCAACTGAGGAGTGGGAGGAATTTGGGCCAAGCTTTCCAAAACATTGACGTAGCTTGAAATGGCCAATGCGCTGGCATGTTGCGCTGCTCTGCAAATGACCGGTGACGGCGGGAATGACATCCATTCTGTCCCCAGGCCTTTTTCTTACCAATGCCATTTGCGCGCCAAAAAAAATAAAAAATAAAAAATAAAAGTCCAGAATAATCGGTGCATGAGCCAGGGGCCCACTCTACGCCGTTCTTACGCCCCCGGTCGCCCCGGAAGTTTCCGCCGCGGCCGCATGTTCATCCGCAACAGCCAATCACGGCCCTCGCCGCCCTACGCTGCGCCATTACGCAAGCCCCCACGCCTCCCCCCCAGCTCCGCCACTGCAAATGGTTCATCGCTGCCTGCCTGCCCTGCTGACCCTCTGGGAGGCCCTTCACAACGTCACCTTATTTGCCCGCCTTTCGCCCTGGAAAACACACCCCATCTTCAAATAGCGAACCCTTGAACCTGTTCCTTCACGAGGAAACGCACCCGTCCCTTCCGATCGAGAAACCCAAATTTTACCTCTGCGACTTATTGCAGCGACGACATCAGAGATGTGCTCCGCCGACATCTTCCTCGGCCTCCTGGCCCTCCTCTTCCCGCCTCTACCTGGTGAGTTTCAACCCCCGCATCGCATTCCATCCCCCGCCGCGCATTGTCGCGTGCGCAAAGAATTGAAGAAGAAGAAGGAAAACACGCCATCTTAGCAAAGATCTCGAGAAGGGACACGGCAGAAAGAAAGAAAGAAAGAGGACTAACACGCGAAAACAGTCTGGGTAAAGCGCGGCCTCTGCTCCGCAGACTCCCTCATCAACATCCTCCTTTGCCTCCTGGGCTACGTATGTTTACCCCCCCAAAAAATTGCCCCGCCAATCGCTCGAGAATCGACTGACATGGAATGCCTCCCCGCCATCTAGATCCCCGGCCTCATCCACGCCTGGTACATCATCGCCAAGTTCCCCGAGCCCGAATACGAGTATGAGTCCGTCCCGCAGGACCGCGAGGGCGGCCGCGTCACCTACGTCTTCGTCCACGGCAATGGCCACGGCAACGGCAACGGCCCGTACTCCCAGCAGCCCCAGCAGCAGCCCCGTCCCTCGCACAGCAAGGGAAACGTGAGCTACGGCACCACCAACAACAACAGCGCTGGCAGCTCCCAGCCCCCGCCTCCGCAGCAGCAGCAGCATGAGGGTGCCGGCGAGGGCAGCAGCGACGGCGCTGTGCCGCCCAGCTACGCCGAAGTCGTTGCCGGAGACAACAAGATCCAGACCCGTGATTAAGGCCGGCTAAGAAGCGGACGGTGCCGGGTTTCCTGAATCCCGCCGTCTTCACACATGTTCTTGGCCCTTTGGCTAATTTGGCATGAATGAACTCTTCCGCTGCTGGACTGTATTGGTTTATGTAGATTTGTTTCGGATATGTTGGCCGTGGGTTTGTTTCTTCTGCATGAGACTTATCCGCCACTTTGGCGTTAGGGGTTGACGAGTTGACACGCTGTGCATGAGTTTACGCAAGACGTCGATGCAAATACTTGTTGAATGCATCTTTATTATAGCAATTCCTCCGGATGCTCCTCTATCCCGGGGTATCTTGATTTAATTATTCCGAAACGCCGGTGTCCCTCCCCAAGTCGCCCCGTGAACTCAAAGTCAACAAACTTTTCCCCGATTTGCACCACGAGATCTTGCCCGTCTCCCGATCCGTTGAATTTTAACGGCTTTTGTCTTGGCATCCTCACAGGTCCCCTGGTGCCTTGCCGTGTGCGTTCTTCTCCGCACCCGAAATTGTCGCTGAGGGAGCAGGGCGGTCACTAGGTACAGGCTCCTTGAAGTGGTGCATCAAATTCTGGGGCAGGTAGGTATGCCACTCCACGAGGACCGTACGGGCCTGTCTGATGAACTTGATCCCAACGTTGAGCTCACAGACGCAAAGCTGCAACTTGAAGCCCGGCCTGAGTCTTGCGAGAATAGCGTCGTCCAGAAAGAGAGTCTCTGTCTGCTCGGACAGCTCGACGTGACCATAATCATAGCCGTCCTCTATCAGACACGACTTAAGAACCACCGTACCCACAGGGGCGACAGGCATCCCCTTGTCTAGGCAAATGCTGCGGACAAGTTCCCGCGATGCAATATCGGGGCGATGGATAGAAACGACTTCCATGCTGCATTCTTCCTCATTGACGACCTTGATGGATTTGCTGGCCAGGCCATTCATGACAGCGTCATACTGCTCCTGAGTTCCAGCCATTGATATCGCAATCTTGACAACAGTTTCCGGCGTAAAGTCGTCGGGGCGCTGAAATCCAACCTCGCCATTGAAGAAGTAGAAGTCCTCGCAGAACATCTCCGACAGCGCCAGGTTGAACTCCCCGGGGAACTGAAGCAGTGCCTGATGAGTCAGTGGTAGATCCCTCTTGGCCTTCTGGCACACACGGAGTGCTTCCTTGACGTTGTCGGAGTACTCGGGGCACACATCGTGCTGGAGAATATAAGTGAGAAAGTTCTCAAGCAAACCAATTGTCTTGCCCATGTGCTGGTAGTCCCAGGCAGTAATTATCGGGAGGTTCTCAGAGCAAAACCCCTCCACAACCCCAGCGAAGTCGACGTCCCAACCATCGGGATCATCAGCGTTAAAGAAGCGACTTCCACCGCCAGAAGTGTGAACGACGTCGATAGCAGTAGCGTTACGCTTTTCCTCCGGGGTCATATCCTGCATGTCATGATCGATGTTGCCGCCAAACATACGTGGGGTCGAATCAATGCCACCGAGAAAGAGGTACCTGTTGAACAGCTCGCCTGAAGCTCCCAGTCGGCGGCGAGCGCGGAAGCGTTGGATGCATGCTTGGATGCGACTGTGCCTGTTAGTCGGTGAAGAGAAGATGTGAGAAGGGCAAGCTGGCGGAACCAAGGCAGGATGTGCTTACTCGACAAAGGGAAGGTCCCTGTAACTCCACGTTAGTATTCGCCCGACTTGGGTGAATTTAACGAATGGAAGGATCGCTTACGGGTGGTAAATATTCTCTTGCTCTTCTTTGGCTTCAGCAGCGGTCATAGGAGGGTCGGCGTAGAACTCTTAGAGCGGTCAGCAAGACACAGCCGGCATGGATCGCGATCCAACAACACGTACCCTCAAAGCCAGTGCCACGATACCTGTGCAAGGCCGTTGGCCCCCGGTGGGCTGTGCTCTTACTCGGCATAGTGGTGGCTGATGCCTGCGGGAATGCCTCGTGTTGTTGGTTGGCTAGGCTTACGATACTTCAGTCGGGATATGTCGAGTTGGAATGAGGCATCAAGGTGGAAGGACGAACCAACTGGTCTGCGACAGTGGAATGGCACGAGGAGAGTTGGTGTTGTTATTGTTGGGGATGGTAAAACAAGTTTGCCAGAGGCAGAAGGAATTGGAAAACCCCGTCTCATCCGTTGTTCCTTCCTTCTCCTTACTGACCACGATGTTCTCACTTAGACTGGGAAGTAGCGCCACACCAGCACCTTCCTCATCTCATGGCAAACACACATTCATAATCTCGCAATCACTTCACATAGGCAATCAAGCTCACCGAGGTGAGGTGAAGAAATGCTGCAACTTGGGGTTGCACCTAGAATACGCTTACATGGATTGTATGCCATTCCCAGAACCAAGGCCAAACCTTGATGATTATTTGCGAAAAGGTTTGACCAGGATCTGAGCGCATACCGTTTGTCTGCATGACATCCAACCGCATGAGGCATTCGTAGTCATCGGAGGCCTGCCGCAAGCGATCGTCGTCAGACGAACACTGACAGCAAACCAATTGTATCCGAGAATCTGGATTCGCCAGGGGTCTTTGATGCAAGGTTGACGGATGGCCATCTGGAATTTGTGAGATACGGCAGACTAGCAATGTAGTTGTTACCAGGACTGTTTGCTGGAGGGGGAAGCTGAGGCGGAGTATCAGCATGCATAAGGTGAGTGGCATTCGTATGCCGCCTCGAGAGTGGATGATGGCTGACGAAAGACAGTGGGCTGCATGGGCTCACCTGCTGGAGGGAAGCCCAGCTGACCTACCAGGGCCTGACATGAACATCTGCATTCAAGTGGGTGAGGGGATCGCTGATGTGGGAATTGTTTGGCGAATGACGGCGGTGAGGTGACCAGGCGGTCAACCCGCCGCCATGCCTCGGAGCCCTGCTGATACCGTCGTGAATAAGGCCCGTCGGCGCAGATGGCTCTCGACGGCTGATGGCGGCGCTGTGTCCTCCGGGGGCTCCCGAGCGGCCTTGCAACAGTGGCCAGTGGCAATGTAACGAGGGCGCTGGCAATGGACGACATCGCGATGCTGGTCCGGCTGTCGGAGTAAGCGAAGCTCCAGCGAAACGTTCCGTCGGAAAAGCGCCGACCAGCCAGTGAGTGAGTGCATGCTGTCATGCCACAGAGCCCAATGACCTCCAGGGCGAGTGTCTTGCTTGGGTGGCAGTCAGACACGAAAAGACGCTATTCTGGGTGACATGGCGGCCGGCTGAGCTGTCATCCAGGTGTGACGCATCACTCTGCAGTCTGGGACACATCCCCTCGGGTCCAACAGCGGGGGTTCCAACACGCATGTCACGAAGGCTTCGCCAAAGGGCGCGGGAATGCTCGCGTCGTGCTTCCCGCGTCATGGTGCTCGCGTCGTGCAAATAAAGAGAAAGGGCGAGCTGCGCCTATCCAGACCCTGTTCCGACTGAGGTTAAATGGCGGACAAGGCAGGGAAGTTGACTAAGGTGCATAGTAAGGCACTCGGCCGACAGCTGGATGGGATGGGATGGGTCGTGGCCCATGGCTCAGAGAGGGGCTCGAGAGTCGGATGCCAACGGTTCGTTGTGCGCCTTGAGAGGAGAAGAAAGCGAACATGGGCCAGCGGCTGCACAAGGCGGACTCGGGTAAAGAAGGGCTGAATGCGAGGCATCGAAAAGGGCAGCAGAAGGTCGCGAATAAGAACAATGGACAAGGTAATCTCGAGATGCCCATTGATGTCGTGGCTGAGTGATTCGCAGCGCCATCCGCCACCTTTGTATTTCACCGATACCTTGTAGTGCGCTATACATGCTCCGTAATAGAGTACGAACACAGTACACTCGCTATAGAGGAGGGCCGGGCAAGGGTCTTTGGGAAAATAGCGTGGTTTCGAGGGCGGAGATCCTTGGGAGGCGGCAGGCCCCTCTTGGTCTCCTCCCCTCCCCTCCCCTCCCCTCCTCCTCTCCCCCCCGGGCCCTTCGTCCCTTTTTTTTTTTCTTCCCTCGCTTCCCTGTCTTGCCCACCCTCCAACTCGCAGAGGAAACAAACAATGATTGCTTGGAGAGAGTGCCGTCCCGCCCACACACGCCGTTCCCAGACGCGGCCTTTCAAGAGGGGGTGTGGACAGGCGCGGATGGTGGCCCTCTTCTGGCGCTGCGCTGTGCCGATCCACTGTAAAAGTGCAGAGCCCTTGAAGGTACCTGGCGCAAAATGCCATGTTCAATCTCGCTCCCGCGTCCAACCTAATTTGGCTGCCCTTTCGGCGCCCAGCACTTCACCTCATCGTGACTACGCCTCTTCCTCGCCTTCTACCCCCCTTCTCCTGTCATCTAACCTTGTCCTCCCTCCCCCAACTTGCTCATTTTAACCCCCTCGTCCCCCGTCTCGTTCTTCTCCGATTGTCGATCACTCCTTCCATGCCTCCATTCACTCCCCTTGCCAAGCCCTCCAGACAGCCGTTTACCGACAAGTGAAGGCTTTAATTTGTCGCCACGCCGCCACGAAACCTGATACAAACTCGTCCGCTACCCCAACGTCCACGCGCCAGACATTCCTAGGATCCCCCCTGAGCATGCTATTCTGCCAAATACCCATCTAAACAAACCACCAGTCACCGTTTTTATTCACTCTTCTCCTCCTCCAGCGCAGACATGATGGGCAAGAAGGAGATTCCTGCCCGCGCTGACCTCGTTGACTACAATCACACTGTTGCTGGCCAGTAAGTAGCTGTTGTGCTTCGTCCGCTGCCGCTGTCCGCCTTCTCCTGCCGAGATGCGCCGCTTGGCCGGACGGCGTCCGAGCCTGAGTTTTCTAACGACGTATCGCTCCCTTCAGTGCAGGAACCATGTGCGACGCCGACGGCGAGCTCTTCATCAAGCCCTGCACCCAGACAGAGGTCGACTTCTACCAGTCCGCCAACGAGAACCATTCCGAATTCGCCGATTTGATGCCCCTGTTCATGGGCACATTGATGCTTACCGACCCGGCCGAACTCAGCTCCGGCGAGGATAGCGTCGCCGGCTCTGTCGCCTCTGGGTCCGCCAAAGAGGATACCGCACCGCCCGCCCCGTCCCAGCCTTCTGCTCCCGCCGAGCAACGACAGGACAACGGAAAGTGGGTGCAGAACAAGTCCAAGAAGATCAAGACGGACCAGGCTGTTGTGCTCGAGAACTCTGGTTCAGGCTTTGTGTCGCCCAACATTCTCGACGTCAAGCTTGGCGTGCGGTTATGGGCCGACGACGCTCCCGCCGAGAAGAAGCGGAGGTTTGATGACATCACAGCCAAGACAACCCATAAGCCCTTGGGCTTCAGAATCGCCGGCATGAAGGTTTGGCGTGGCTCAACAACGAAGTCCGAGCTGGACCACGAAGACTACAAGATCTATGACAAGGACTACGGCCGCGTCCACGTGAACACCGACAACATTGTCGAAAACTTTCGCAAGTTCATTTTTAACAGAGCCGCTGGCATCGACGACGACCTGGGCCGCGCCGTCGTCCAAGCCTTCCTCCGTGACCTGCGCAATGTAGAGCGAGTCCTCTCCTCGGAAGAGAGTAGGATGTATTCGGCCAGCCTGCTATTCGTCTTCGAGGGCGACGGCGAAAGGTTGAGGGACGCCATCTCGCAGAACAATGCGGCCGTCGAAAGGGTCGAGGTCGAGGTTGACACGAGCGAGAAGCCTGGTAGATCTACCCTGAGAGTGGATAGTGGTATCGAGCTGATCGACGAAGACCTCTCTTCCCTGAATGCCGCCGTACACGGAGACGACGAGGACGACGAGGACGACGAGGATGATGGCCCTGCCCTGCCCAAGATTTACTCGTTGAGGCTCATTGATTTCGCCCATGCACAGTGGACCCCCGGCTTGGGTCCCGATGAGAACGCGCTCAAGGGCGTGCGGAGTTTGATCAAGATTTTTGAAGAAATGGCGGCATGAGACCAGCTGGTGTCATTTGCCAGCTCGATAGAACGTGAGAGCGTAGAGGGCATTGCGGACCTCGGCTCCTTACGACACGACAACAAAAGTTTTACAGGTCACGATGTGTGCGACGAAGAGGACCATCCTCAGCAGGCATCCAACGAGCACGGTTGCTCATGATTACAATACCCAGATACAGAGCGCGGACATGAGTGCGAATAGAAGTCGCTCCTCAGAGGACACTTGGCTAGCTAGCATCCATGATAATGACCCGAGGGATAGCATCATACCTGGCGTCGGGGTTCTTTTAACTCAACCAATACCAATACTTTGCTTTGCACTGTTCATATTTCGTTCAACATATCTGTTGCATGAACCATCTTTGCTTGGGCAGGGAACCTTGTGGTTACCTCAATAAGTATGGGACCTGCATGGAACCAATGCAGCTCGATGCATAGCAGGGTATGATGACACGCGGAGTCTCCTTCCGCTAGATCGCGGGAGACCCCACAAGCAGCATGATAACGGTGAGGTTACTCGGCCAATGCCTGAAAGTGGGTAGTGACAATGGTCGAGGGTGAGCATGGCAAGTCACCCTGGCTTCTGGCAGATTTTAGCGAGTTTGTGAGACGTCGGGACAAGAGTGTAAGGCAATCATTGGGTGTGCTATAATATAGTCGGCATCACAGTCTAAAATAGTGTATTGTACCGACTACATATATGGTACGCAGAGAGAGAGAGATCGTGTCACGGATGCCAGGCGTTAAAAAATGGAGAAGGTTGTCGTGGACCAATCTAGCAATCAGGCCAGAGATGTAGGCCTCGAGTATCTCAATCAATCCAAATGAGGAAAACCTTACGGATAGGTCAAGTCTAAATAACGAAGCAAGCTGTATTCGAACTAGGTGCAAAGCCCTCTGATCCAGGAACCTACGCCGTAAATCCGTGCATGACTTGTCCGGGACCAGCCGCCAAGCTACGGTGCACGGAGTGGGGCGCGTCGGAACGGAATCTGCTTTCTCCGACAGCACCCCAGTCGGTGCTGTCATGTCTCGTCGCGAAAGCGTGCAGCAGCCTAGACTTTTTTGAGGCCTCAACCAGCGACCACCGCAACCCGAGGTCCTGAATCATTGGCAGTTCGACCTCGCAATCCACGACCATGGACGACCTCTTGAACCTCGAGCTCCTGTCGCTCGTGTCCAGGGTCACCTCGGAACTGCAGAACCATCTGGGCGTTTCCGACAAAACCCTTGCCGAGTTCATCATCGCCCAGCGAGTCGACGCCGACGATTACGATGGCTTCAAGAAGAAGCTCGCGGCCATGGGCGCCGACTTCCCTCCGAGTTTGGTCGAGAGCGTCGACCGCCTCGTGCTGACGATGCACCCCAAGATGAAGGGCAAGGCCCAAAAGAACAACGGCGTGAGCAGCAGCGAGGAGCACCACCACCGCAGCGCCGCCGAGAAGGAGCAGATCTTTAGGGGCCTCTCGGTCCCGGACAAGGCAGTTGCCTACGACAACATCGGCGACGGCGCCGATGCCATCGATGATACACTGGCTTTGCTGGAGGGCCTGGAGGGCAAGGCGCGCCAAGACAAGCCAGACTCGCGCAAGCGGAGTCGCAGTCCAGATGACGGTCGCGAATCGAGGCGGAAACGCAGGGGCCGGTCGAGGTCGAAGGAACGGAGAAAACGAGACAAGTACCGGTCGCGATCGCGGTCTTACGATGATTACGAGAATGGGCCTTCATTGAAGCAGCGGGGCAGGCGGCGCGACTACGGCGACGAGGACGGCGACCGTTTCAGGAGGGCTCCCGAGCCCGAGGTCGACGACGCGCCACAGCTACACAAGGTCTACAGTGGTCACGTCACCGGCATCAAGGATTTTGGCGCCTTTGTGAATCTCCACGGCATTCGCGGCAAGGTCGACGGTTTGGTCCACATATCCAGGTTGGTAGAAGGGCAACGAGTCAACCACCCTTCCGACCTTTTGACCAGGGGCCAGGAAGTCAAGGTTAAGGTTGTCAACATCGAGGCCAACAGGATAGGTCTTTCTATGAAAGAGGTGGACCAAGAGACCGGTATGGACCTTTACCCGGAGGACAGGATATCGTCGGGCGCGAATATGGAAGCGCTGGGCGGCGGCCGCAACGACAACATGTTCGACAACGGTCCGATGCCACCACCACAACATCAGCCCCGCCGGCAAAAGAAGCGGATGACGTCGCCTGAGCGATGGGAAATCCGACAGCTGATTGCATCTGGCGTCGCCAAGGCCTCTGATTACCCTGATTTGGAAGAAGACTACAATGCAACGCTGAGAGGCGATGGAGAGCTGGAGCTGGAACAGGAGGTTGACATCGAGGTCCGAGAGGAGGAGCCGCCGTTTTTGGCCGGTCAGACAAAGCAGTCCCTCGAGCTGTCGCCCATCCGAGTCGTAAAAGCACCGGACGGCTCAATGAATCGTGCTGCCATGTCGGGCACTGCGCTGGCAAAGGAGAGGAAAGAGCTCAAGCAGCAAGAGGCGGAGGCGGCGGCGGCGGAGGACTCCAAAGTCGACCTCTCTGCCCAGTGGAACGACCCGATGGCAGACCCAGACAAGCGCAAGTTCGCCAGCGACCTGCGGAATGCCAAGTCGCAAATGAGCCAGAACAAGCCCGACGCTGTCCCGGAATGGAAGCGGGTGGTGGCACCAAAGGATCAGTCCTTCGGCAAGCGGACGAACATGAGCATCAAGGATCAAAGACAATCGCTGCCCGTATATGCTTTCAGGCAGAAGTTTTTGGATGCCGTTAGGGAACACCAGGTCATGGTCGTCATCGGAGAAACTGGCTCAGGCAAGACGACGCAGCTTACCCAATATCTCGCTGAAGATGGTTTCGCCAACGACGGTGTAATCGGCTGCACGCAACCGCGACGTGTCGCGGCCATGTCCGTTGCTAAGCGTGTGGCCGAGGAAGTCGGCACCCCGCTGGGTGAGGCTGTCGGCTACACAATTCGCTTCGAAGACAAAACGAGCCCGGCAACCAAGATCAAGTACATGACGGACGGTATGCTTCAGCGTGAGATTCTCGTCGACCCTGATCTGAGGCGTTACTCGGTCATTATGCTCGACGAGGCCCATGAGCGCACCATTTCTACCGACGTCTTGTTCGCGCTTTTGAAGAAGACGATGAAGCGTCGGAAGGACCTGAAGGTTATCGCCACATCAGCAACTCTGGACGCCGACAAATTCTCGTCCTACTTTGATGGTTGCCCCATTTTCACCATTCCTGGACGAACGTTCCCCGTCGAAGTTTTGTACTCTCGCGAGCCAGAGAGCGATTACCTTGATGCCGCGTTGGTTACCGTTATGCAAATCCATCTTACCGAACCACCGGGTGATATCTTGCTCTTCTTGACGGGTCAGGAGGAGATTGATACATCATGCGAGATCTTGTACGAACGGATGAAAGCATTGGGGCCCAACGTCCCAGAACTCCTTATCCTGCCGGTGTACTCTGCACTTCCCAACGAGATGCAGAGTCGCATTTTCGACCCCGCACCGCCTGGCTGCCGAAAGGTAGTCATTGCCACTAACATCGCCGAAACCTCCATCACCATCGACAACATCTACTTTGTCGTTGACCCTGGTTTCGTCAAGCAAAACGCCTATGACCCCAAGTTGGGCATGGACTCCCTGGTTGTCACGCCCATTTCCCAGGCTCAGGCAAATCAGCGTGCCGGCCGTGCCGGCCGTACGGGACCTGGAAAGTGCTTCCGTCTGTATACTGAAGCAGCCTATCAGTCAGAGATGCTGCCGACAACAATTCCCGAAATCCAACGCCAGAACCTGTCTCACGTCATTCTCATGCTCAAGGCCATGGGTATCAACGACCTGCTGCACTTTGACTTCATGGACCCTCCTCCGATCAACACCATGCTTACAGCGTTAGAAGAGCTCTATGCTCTCAGCGCACTGGACGACGAGGGCCTGCTGACGAGATTGGGAAGGAAGATGGCAGATTTCCCGATGGAGCCGTCCCTGGCCAAGGTGCTTATCATTTCCGTCGATATGAAATGCTCGGCCGAAATGCTCATCATTGTCGCCATGCTGAACCTTCCTAATGTCTTCTACCGCCCCAAGGAGAAGCAGTCACAAGCGGACCAGAAGAAGGCCAAGTTCCACGACCCTCACGGCGACCATCTCACCCTCCTCAACGTCTACAACTCGTGGAAGCAAAGCGCCTACTCGAGCCCGTGGTGTTTCGAGAACTTCATCCAGGCCCGCTCCATGAAACGAGCCAAGGACGTCCACGACCAACTGGTCAAGATCATGGACCGGTACCGCCACCCGATCACCAGCTGCGGCCGCAACACGCAAATCGTCCGGCAGGCCCTCTGCTCGGGCTTCTTCCGCAACGCCGCGCGCAAGGACCCGCAGGAGGGCTACAAGACGCTCATCGAGGGCACGCCCGTGTACCTCCACCCCAGCTCGGCACTGTTTGGAAAGCAGGCCGAGTGGGTCATTTACCACACGCTGGTGTTGACGACGAAGGAGTACATGCACTGCACGACGAGTATTGAGCCCAAGTGGCTTGTCGACGCGGCGCCGACGTTCTTCAAGGTTGCGCCGACTGATCGGTTGTCCAAGAGGAAGAAGGCGGAGCGGATCCAGCCGTTGCACAACAAGTATGCCGGCGAGGACGATTGGAGACTCAGTGCGCAGAGGAAGGGCGGCCGCGGTGGTGGTGGTGGCGGCACGTGGGGTTAGACACGGCAAGGGGCAGGATGAGGATTCAGGTTGTTATAGCTCAGTGAATATACCCAAGGAGACATTCGACGCACATGCGTATTCTAGAAGAACGCGTCCCAAGACTTTTGTTATTTGTCAGCTTGCAGCGGGGTGTTTTGTACTGGCTTCGAGGCACCCGAGACCAGGCAAGCTTGCCGGTCGACACAAGAGGATGAGCACCGACCGCAACCCAACCCGCGCACGTCATGCGGAAGCCAAGATGTTAGCCAATAACACCCCTTCGAGCCTATACTACACTATATAGCCTTGGGCATTTAAGGTGTATGTCAAGAGCGTGCCAGACTTGGCGTTGTGCCAGGCTGAAGCGGGCGAAGGAGCCGCTCTACCCGGACGGAACCCCCGGCCCTGCCCTGAATCCGGGACGACTCGGCCGACGCGTGTGCTGTTGTTGTCATGGAGGTTCGTCTTTTGATGCCGCCGGAGCCGAATTGGGAACCCGCGCGATCGCATAACGCATGGCGCTTGGCAATTAGGAACTACCGGGGGGAGCGTTCCGATTTCTCCATTGGGCGAGTTTGGTTGTCCACGGCGGACGCGAGCATTTAGACTTTTTTTTTTGTAAATGACATGACGGAATGACTCGCAGACAGGGCGAGCTTTTTGTCCTTCACCCCCTCCCCTCGCACGCTGAATCACGAAACCCCGGTACCCCGGCCGGCGATCAATCAAAACTCCCAATTTTAGCGGGTGTTCTCTTTAGACGCGTATATTTCACCCGCTGCGAGGCCAAACTCTATCTGCAGAGCCGCCTTAGCTTAACGTCAGCGCACGCTACGCCGTCGGAAAGGTGTGGGCGACACACGCCAAGACGTTTCGAAGGCGGCGGGCATTCCCTTTCCCGCGAGGTCGGTCGGTGTTTTGGGCTGATGTTTCCGAGGAGAAGGGGAGTAATAAGGCCATGTCTGGGGGGGAGGGATCATGTTTTTTGACTTTCTTTTGGAGATGGAACAGGGCGGTTTGCGCTTAGTTCTCTGAAAGGGGCCGGTTGCTTTGCTTCGGGGTATTGTTTTATAATGCTGGCTGTTCCCTCCCCTTCCCTTCCCTTCACCCGCCCGTCTTTGGAGTGGTGAGTTTCTTGGGAGTTTTTCTTTCTGTCGGATCGGAGGGAGGGTATGTTGGATTAGAGTTGGGAAGCAACCAACAGACAAACAAACGCAAAAAGGGAAAAAAGGATAAAATTGGAAAAAGATTGGATGGCACATGTCAGTCGTGCCGAACATCAAACGGTGCATATGCCAGGTACTCTCGGGTTGTAAGAGTACATGAGACGAAGCGAACGACATCTCGACACCCTACATCAACGCACGGCTGCCGTCCCGCCACGCATGCATCGTCGGCGACAGCAGACGCAGCAGCAGCGACGATGACGCGCCACCGGCACATAGCACTGCACCTCGCCGCCCTGTCACTCCTGTCGACGAGTCTCAGCGGGACGCGGCCCTGCGTCGCGGCGGTGGAGGACCTGGAGGCCGAGGACGTGCCGCCCGAGTGCGCGCAGGTCTGCGCGCCCATCGTGCAGCTAACGACGCGGTGCGAGACGCAGGCGGAGCAGCAGTTTGGGACCGACCGGCGGTGGCTGGCGTCCCGATCGCCCGGCCCGGCAGAGGCCCGGGGTCGGGGGCGGAAGCGGAGGACGCTGCAGCGGATGCTGGCCGAGAGGATCGCGAGGCGGCAGGACGGGGGCGAGAGCAGCGACGACAGCGACGACGAGGGCGCGGCCGCCGGCGGTGGTGCCGCCAACCGCGGGGGGAAGGTGGCGGCCGAGGCGGCTGCGGATACGGCGATGAGGGCGTGCGTCTGCGGGGAGCGGGGGTTCGACGTTGCCGGCGCTGCCTTTGGGTGCGCGGCGTGCGTTGCGAGGAACGGGACGGCTGTCGAGGCAAACCAAAGTGAGTTTCTATATCTTATTTTAACTTTGATGTTTTAGAAAGGGGCGGACACCGTATTCTTCCCCCCTGTGCCTCTGGGGAGCTTGACTGATGCCGGGAGTTTAGACATCAAGGATATCATAGCCGAGTGCGGGTTCAGTGCTGCCGTCCCAGCCGCTCCTGCCCTCACGGTATCAACTTCTCCACCGCAGCTGTCGCCGCCCTCACAACCACCGCCCCCGCTTGCTCCTGCCCCGACGATTACCACCATACCGCCGGCGAGGTTAGCCCCCGCGGAGCCGTCTAGGACCACCACCGCGTCGTCGTCGGTGTCGGCGCCTCCGTCACCGTCAACACCCGCTCCTCCGGCACTCAACCTACCTACAACATCGCCGCCGGTGCCAACCTCCGCTCCTCCTACTACCCAGACCCCTTCAACTTCGGCACCGCTGCCGCCACCACCACCGTTGCCGACAGTGCAGGCGTCACCAACGCCGAGCACTGAGTCGATCACGCCGATTACCGTCTTCGAGACGCCGTCCTTTACCACCCTGCCGCACATTGTCCTGCCAAACGATTTCCCTGCACCTTCGAGGGACGAGGCGAACGGGGCCGCGTTGAGCGTGCCGGGTGGGTGGCCGAGCCTTGGCAGGGTGATCTGGGCGCTGGTGGTTGTTCTGGTGTTGAGATGAGAGCCTGTGGGCTCCCTTCGCGGCGGGCGGTTTAGAGAGTGATGCCGCTTTAAACATCAGGCACGCGGACTTGCGGTCAATGGCTTACTCGGGATAAACGAGACACGGACATAACAGGATTGTCCAATATAGACGTCTGGTTTGACGTACGGTTATGTGATTCTAGGAGAGGGTGGAATGGAGGCTAGAATAAAACTGAAACAGGAGGTTAGATTTCTCCGCAGAAACAAAAACATTCTATGCAAATCAACTTTCGTGCAGCATTTTGTTGGGCAGTATGATATATCTTTTCCTCCTGGTGGACGATGTAATTAACAAAGTGGCGATTAGCCTTTGTCGCTGCTAGGTGTGAAGCCTTTTGGACCGTATTCCAACTTTTTCCCTTCCGTCTTCAACATGTGGGTGCAATCTAAGTGAAACCTATAATACCGGTCCGGAAATCCATGTATACTGACGGAAGTAAATAAAGGCTTTGCACAACCACCTAAGATATCCCGACTTTTTCAACTAGAGAAAATACCAGCAAACTACAAACGGTACAGCAAAAGACGACGCGAACAGGACCAATATATGAGCTATAAAGTTGAGACTTAAAAATGTATTTTAACAAAAGGCCAGTATTTTCCTGACATCATCCCTTCTCTTGCCCATTCCGGTCATCCCATCATGCATTTCACCGACATCCAGAAACTCCATCATTGACCACTTACTCATATCCCTTGCTAATTATAAAAAGGCATTGAAGCCAAGGAGTCGCAAAGTTGATTGCGCTCCTTGCCCACCGTTCGGCTTCACCGTTGCTCGCAGATTCAGCCTTGGCCAGAGAAAATATCCACATCGGACGAGATGTAACATCGACAGAGACAAAATCAAGAACAGAGACGATCAATACCGGAACGGTAAAGGTACGAATCAGTCCCGTTACAAGGGGACGTAGGCGAAGGGATGACCCACTGGCAGTGTGGTCTGGAAGCTGGGCCTGCGCAGCTCGCCTAACTCGATCATCTCCACTCAGTGCATGTCCAGCACAACATCTGAACGGATCAACAACGTTCACCGGGTGAGTGGTTTCCGGCAACTCCTCCTCCAGCGAACGGGTCAAATCGATATGGATGGGGTTTGTTGACTCAGCACAACTGATAAGGCCAGTCGGCGTCCCGGATGCTAGTGTGCTCTCGACGCTCGTACGACCTCGGCAGTAACAAAATTCTGCCTAATTGGTACAATCGTGTGCAACGACCCATCATCCCTGACGCAATGGCTGCACAGTATTGATGTCTGCATCTGTTGAAGAACTGTCAAAATGTGCAACTCGTCCCCCCTAGAGTCCCAAGTCTGTTGACGTTGCATTTCAACGACACTTTGACGTAACCATCTCATCGAGGCACTGCCCGGTGGAATTCCATCAAACCACAAGAGCCAAGAGGCCAACCATGCAAACATCGAAGTTGGCCAACAAAGGTGAAGGAGATGAAAGGAAACCAAAATTAGTACGCGGACCCAGGGATCGGAAATATTCCCTGATATCGTACCCATTTCGATATTGGTAGCCAGGCCGCAAGGCCCATATAGCGAGGCCAAAGCGGAGAGGCGTCCATCAAGCGAGGGCTGCCATCCAATATCCGAACCACCAAACGGTTCCCAGAATCGAATGCGTTCGACGTCTCCATGCATTTTTGTGCACCTCGTCCAAGGTATGACTCCGTAACGAACGTGGGAAGAGTAATCCCCACCTCCAAAACCGCGGTGCTTTGTCGATACCCCACAAGGGCAACCCACCCGCTAACACGCATTTGAATACGACGCCCGTCGCTACGCCGCGAAACCAGCCCTGTATACGTCTCAATTGGTCCTTGACTTCCGATGGAGGAGCCGAGCCCCTGAACGGGAACAATAAGACAAGCACCCGTTTTTTCCTTCTTCTCTCTCTCTCTGTGTGTGTGCGTATGTGTTCGTGCCAACCCTTAGGAGAGACGTGTACGTAAACGGCTGGAGCTCGGCAAGTCGGCAGGCATAAGAAAAAAAAAGTCGTCGTATGTACGGGCCGTCGTCTTGGTGCAACGCAGCTAAAAAAGAAGACGGCGCGCGCCATTGACGTCCATTCGTGCCAACTTTTGCATAGGCCAAGCCACCTTGCCGCCTTCAAAGGCTTGGAAGGGAGCGGCTGGTCTAGAGGGTTCGATGCAACGGTGCAGAAGATCTTTGCCAATCATGTCCCGAGGAGTGACGGTGCGCCATCAAGATCTCGGCGGCTTGAGGACCCCCCTGCCTAGCGCGGGCAATGTGCGTGAGTGGTGAAAAAGGGGAACGGCGGAAACCTGCCCGCCAGCATCCACTCAGACCACCATCTGGCCCCTTTCGAGCCATTCCAGGGTCTGTTCCTGGATGCAGAGCATGGGTGGGCTTACATGTGCCTCCACACCATTGGGCTCGGAACAGCCACTTCACGCGGACTAGGCCAGAGCCGCCAGCCAACCGCCGTTCTGATTCCAACGCCAAGTTCGAATCCGGATGTTTAGTGCGCTCGTCGTCTGTTTGAGGTCGTTGGACCTGCAGAATACGTTGTTGTTCCCGCCCACACGTGCGTGCACACGTCTGCTATGTACGCACAACCGGAGGTGGAGCCATGAGAGACCACACCACAACCAGTCTTTGGGATATCTCCAGAACTGGCAGGCTTGTCAGGGGGGCTGTGTTCTAGTCTGCTCCCCAGCCGGCGCCCCTGAACGAGCCACCGGTTTGAGCCTGCCCACCAAGGCTTCGCTGGGACCCGAAGACCCAATGAAAACGGGATTGATGGAGGAGCAGTTAGGCGGCAGAGCCCCTGATGCACTTCATCTCCAGGCCCTGCAGGTGAATTGAATGGTCAGGAGAGTCTGGGTCGACCGTATTCTCGGTTCGGTATAAGAGGGATGGGCGACCCCATGGGACACAAGCGCCCTGCGCATCTAGGCCCTTCCCTCTCACTTCCTTTCAAGATTCCTCGTCCGGTTTCTTAGTCATTCTTTTTTAAAGCACTACAGATCTCATTCTTTCACTCTCTTGGTTTGAAGATCCGTCAGTCAGTCGCTATTCGAAGTGTGTTGCGTTTCAAAGTCCTAGTTGTTGTGTTTTATTCGTTACGTTTCTGTTTCTGTTTCCATCTAAACCTGCCCAAAATGGCGCCTTCGCTTCTCTCCACGCTCTCTTCCGCCCTCCTTCTTACCTCTACCGTTTCCGCCCAGAAGTCCTACCAACAGGTGGACAGCTATGACTCCACCAACTTCCTCGAGAAGTTTGGCTTCTTTGTGGTACGTCCCGACGGGTTTATGAGTAAGACAATCGATCGGCACTGACGATCCCTTCTCCAGAGCGACCACTCCACCGGGAACTACAACGATGTCGACCCCACGGGTGGTTATGTCAGCTACAAGTCCGCAGAGGAGGCCCAGAACATGGGTCTCCTGAAGACCGTCGACGGCGACCTCTACCTCGGTGTCGACTCCGCATCTACTCTTGACGCAAGTGGCACCGGAAGAAGCAGTGTTAGAATTCAAAGCCACAGCAAGTACAAGCAGGGCCTCTTCGTCGCTACCTTCTCCCACCTCCCCAAGCCTGTCTGCGGTGCTTGGCCCGCATTGTAAGTGATGACAATTCGACATGAATTTATGCTACCTGCTAATAAATATATTACAGCTGGACTGTTGGCAACCCCTGGCCTGCTGCTGGTGAGATTGACATCGTCGAAACCTGGAACGAGGACAATGTCAACAAGGTGGTACTCCACACCGATGGCACCCTTGGAGAGTGCCGAATTGATGGCCAAAACATGACCGGTACCATCAGCAAGCCCAACTGTGCCAATTATGCCGCAGGGCAGTCCGATAACGAGGGTTGTGCTGGCCTCGACCCCGCTGCTCCCTTCGGCTCTGCTGAGGGTGGTGTCTGTATGAATCTACCCCATTTTCAACCACAAAGAAAATCTACAAATAGCTAACATAATTTTACAGACGCCATGCAGTGGACAGACGACGCAATTCGCGTATGGGGTTTCACTCATGCCAACGCTCCTGCCGATATCGCCACGAACCCTAACCCCGAGACCTGGGGTACCCCCAGCTTCACCACCAGCACCTGCGCCGCCGACAAGCTCTTCGGTGAAGCACAACTCATAATGAACATTGATTTCTGTGGCGTAGCGGGACAAGACTCAATATGGAGTGAAGGAGGCTGCCAGGCAAAGGCTGGTGGTGCTACTTGCAAAGAATGGGTTGCTAGCAACCCTGCCGCCTTCGCTGAGGTCTACTTCCAACTCAAGTCTATCAAGATCTACAGCCTTCAGGAAGGCGAGGCTACCCAGTCCACTACCGTCGCTAGTCAGATTGCCTCTACGGTTGTTTCCAGCGCTGTGTCCAGCGCGGTTGCGGAGACATCTGTTGTCAACTCTGTCGTGCCGACCAGCGCCGCCTCCAGCATCGTTGCTTCGGCCGAACCTGTCGAGTCTGGAGCCGTCACTGCCTCCGCTACTGCCTCCGTTATTGCTTCTGAAAAGCCCGTCGAAACTTCTGCCGAAGCTCCCGTCGAGACTCCCGCCGAGACCCTGACCACCCGCCTGGCGACCTCAACCGTCTACGAGACGAACATCGAAACTGTCACGTCATGCGCACCCGAGATCACGAACTGCCCAGCGAACTCTGTGGTCCTTGTGACCAAGACCAAGGCCATCTACACCACAATCTGCCCCGTTGTTGATGTGCCAACCTCCGTTACCGTCTCCAAGACCGTTGTTGTAAACTCCAAGACGACAATTGTCACTGAGGAGGTTGTGGCAACAACGACTGCCGTTCCTGCTGAGAGCTACACCCCCACCAAACCGGCCGGTGGCAAGCCCGCGCCCGTCACCACCGAGGTCCCCGCCGTCATCACAACTTACAAGACGAACATTGTAACTGTGACGTCTTGTGGCCCAGAGGTCACGAACTGCCCCGCAAGGTCTACGACTGTCCTTACCCAGGTCGTCCCTACCGTCATCCCTGCCGTTCCCACGACCGCCGAGGCCGAGAAGCCCGTGCCCGTTACCACCGAGGTCCCCGCCGTCATCACAACTTACAAGACAAACATTGTAACTGTGACGTCTTGTGGCCCTGAGGTCACGAACTGCCCCGCAAGGTCTACGACTGTCCTTACCCAGGTCGTCCCTACCGTCATCCCTGCCGTTCCCACGACCGCCGAGGCCGAGAAGCCCGTGCCGGTCACCACTGAGGTTCCCGCGGTCATCACAACTTACAAGACGAACATCTACACAATCACCTCATGCGCACCAGAGGTCACGAACTGTCCGGCTAGGTCAACCGCAGTCGTCACAGAGATTGTCCCAGTGACTACTGCCGAGGGCGAAAAGCCTGTGCCCGTTTCGCCTACCCAGTCTACTGCCCCCGGTTTCCCCGGCGTCGAGAGTCCCTCGGCCCCCGGCTCCGCCAAGCCTTCAACTCCAGCTCCCGAGTACTCCACCCTCCCGGCCAAGAGCCAGTCTTCCGTCCCCGCCAACGGTGTTCCTACTGCCGGTGTCCCCGCCGCCGGTGTGACAACCTCGGCCCAAAAGCCCGTTGCTGAGACTCCCGGTGTCATTGGCACTGACGTCGAAACCGCTACTGCTCCTCTGGCTGTGCCCACCACCTTGGTTGTTGCTCCCTCATCTCCTTACAACAGCACCCTGAATACCGGTCTCTTCCCTATTGGAACCGGCTCTGCCACCCCGGCTACCACCACCGGGCCCGTCCAGGCTGGTGCCGGCAAGCTCAGCTCTGGTGTGTTGATCCTTGCCGCTGCATTGGCTTTCGTCATCTAATAGGGTTATCCCTGTCATATGACGGAGAATTGATTTCTTTTATCTGCGGTCTTCTTTGTAATATATATGGTTCCTCATAGAGTACATATACCCTTCGGTTAGCCTAGGAGGGAGCGGGAAAGCGTCCCAAATATTCTATTCAACTTTATTTTTAGACATTGCTGTCTTGCTTTTGTGATTAAGTTCACGTTCATACAAAATGCAAAAGAAACGGAATTTGAAGTTACGCGCGTCCCACAGTTTATGCCGCTTGTTTTTAGGCAACAGTCGCGCTGATCCGTGATTTGCCAGACTAACCAGAAGTCACACTAAACAACTCTCGTAGGCCTCCAAGGAAAACAGTTTCGTTGTCTTATTGTGGCTGTGTACTTCAGCTCATGCAGTGGAACCAGGGCGGCGAATTGACTACACACACCCCTGCGCCGCCACATTTCCCTAAATGTCCGCATATACCCTGACGTAGTTGCACTTTCTTACTCCATTGAAGGACAACGATACATCTCATTGACGACAACCACACAATGAGCGAATTTGTGAGCGAAATTACCGATGTGCCGTGCACGGCATTTTGTGAGAAACTTCGCACCATTCAACTTTCGCTGCCAACGTACAAAGACTTGTTGGTTCACTTTAATCCGCTCAGCGAGCAATTGCAGCACGGCTACCCTCTAGGCACCTTGGCCCAACTACGAAGTCGAACTGGTTGTGCCTTCTGTCAGCTAGTTTTAACAGTCGCATCTGAAGATGATTTAGACCTTAAGGCGGACAGCCAAGAGTATAACCTCGACCCATCAGAGCCGATTGCAGTTGTTCTCTTCCCCGATGAGCAGTCTTTTCGCCTCTCCTATCCTTCACGACTTGGCACGAGACTCATGTTTGTAGCCGAAGAGGCGCATCAAGTCACCCCAGGACAAGAGCCCCATGTCGCCAGAATTGTTCAAGGCGGGGAAGTTCAAGCATCGCTCTTGCGAGGCTGGCTCCAGAAATGCGAAGACCACCACGGGAATGCATGTTGGCATGTCCCTCAAGGTCTGGTGCGTTTTCCAATAACTTGGGATTACAATTCCAAGGTTGCTTGCGTGCGTTCTGCTTTCAGCTAACCTGGGTCCAGAAGCTTGAAGACGACAAGAAAAGATGGAAGCTGCCGAACCCTGCACAAATCCGCGTCCTGGACCTGGAGAGCGGATGTCTGCGACATATGTCACTAGAGACACGATACGTGGCTCTGAGTTACGTCTGGGGGCAAGGTCACATTTTCCGCCTGTTGAAGGATAACTGTGAACTACTCGAAAAGGAAGGCTCTTTTGAAAATATCAGATCCGACCTTCCGCAGACCATCAACGACGCCATTGAAGTTGTCAAATCTCTCGGCGAGAGGTACTTGTGGGTGGACACCCTGTGTCTTGTCCAAGACGACGTCGAAGATGTCAAGTATGGAGTCGAGATTATGAACTCCATTTATCAGGGCGCATACTTTACCATCGTTGCTGGCTCGGGCGCCAATGCTTACTCAGGACTACCAGGTGTGCGTCCGGGCTCACGCAAAAGCCTGCAGACTGTCACCCAAGTGGGCCCAAATATCAAAATGGCCGTTGTCCACAGCATCGACTGGCATCTGAAACGGACCGTTCATAATAGGCGAGGTTGGACTCTTCAGGAACTTGTGTTGGCCCCGCGATCCGTCATCTTCATCAACAATCAGGTCTACTTCCGTTGCCTCCGTGCGAACTGGAGCGAAGATACTTTCGCAGACATGCAGCCCGAGTGGCTGGACCCAGACGACAGCAATATCAGCCGCATCCCGGCAGCAGCCGATGGCGAGATGGCGGCCTGGTGGGCTTATCAGAAATTGCTGGAGGACTATTCAAATAGGGAGCTCCGATTTGAAGGCGACGCTCTCCGCGCAGCGGCCGGTATCCTGCGCGTGCTCACGGCCGGCCTAAACTCCTGGTATCTGGAAGGCATTCCGGCTTACTACCTCGACATAGGACTCATCTGGATATCTGCTGACGGCAACATGAAACGTCGTTCAAACTTTGGGAGTTTTTCATGGGCTGGCTGGTCAGGTCGAATAATGTGGCCTCGCGAGAACTACGTGTGGCCAGAAGAATTCGGTGTGTCTAGGAAACCAGAGAATATGTTTCGATGGATCACCGAAAAGACATTTGTCAGGTGGCTCTGCTGGAAGAAAAGCGGCAGCCTCGAGGACGTCTACCAGTATGAGACGTATGATGAGCCCAGTAAATTCCAACGCCTCCTCGAAGAATACGCCCACTCGCTTCCAGCACACGTCCTTGATGGCCTGGGAAACACAAAACACTCGGATCACTCCCCCTGGAGTATGGTTTCGGGGAGCTCGTCTTTCATGAGTCGGCCGAAATTTAGGCAGATCGTAGACGAGAAGAATCGGCAACAGGTCGCAACGCTGTTCACATTGGAGCTTGTCAACAGCCAGGCCGAGCTCAACAGCTTGACTTCCCGGATTACAAACAAGTATGAGAGATTGATGATGTACAACTGGCAGGCATCGAAGTACGCTAGTAAGCATCATAAATGATCCGGATAATGGGAACCCGGTTTTGCTAATAAAAAAAGAAGAATCACGCATGTACCGAGACAAAGGCAAAATGCTTGGAGTGCACGATGCACCCAAAAGCCGTTGGACCAAGGGTCTCATCGACTATCGGGAACCTGAAATGGCACAAGTGAAAGAAATAGGCGAGGAGGAGTGGGAAACGTGCAAGGACAGGAGATATGGCTACACCAAGTACGCAAACGATTGTGAACTTAAAAATTCCAACAGGCCGCCCTTAAAAATGCCGTATGTCGCACCGGTTACTCAAGAGAGGGGCCGCTCGGCTTGCTTCTTACTGCCCCGGTTTCATTGGGTTCGACTTCACTAACGAATTGTAGCAATTATCCTCCGTATGCGCTTCTGCATTTTCACACCATCTCACTCAAGCTTCGCACCGGCGCATTTCACAAAGATGTCATGGACCCCATGGCTCCAAACAGGTCACCAAACACACCGCCAGGGTCATCAAAAATACCAAGCACCAGCAATTTTGAACGTACCCCGGGGTTACCACTGCTATCTGTTGACGGCGAGCTGGTCGGATCTTTACACCTAGACAGCATTCAAGAGTCTGCGTATCCTCCTGGAACCGAAGTGGAGTTGGTCATCTTATCACGATGCTTTCTGCCTACTACAGGGTCAGCCTTGCCAGCGCGAGAAGAGAATAATCTGGGCACATCGGGGAATGTATGGGATATGTTCTGGGTTCTTCACATCATTTGGAAGGAGACGGCCATTGCTGAGCGGCGTGGTATTGGTCAGATCCTAGACTCGGCACTCAGTAAGGCTTGCGGTGCGGGTCCGGAAGACAAGTTCATCATGCTAGCCTAAATATTACGTCAGAAGGATTTAAGTTCCGTAGACAAGCTGCAAACGCACTATTCCTGACGTTTCAAGGGTGGTTTGCAAGATTCGGTATTAGTAAGTAACGTGACCCATGCTCTAATTCAACCGCGGCCAACATCTATAAACCACAGGAGCCACTAATAGTTTCAACGAGCTACAGATTTACCAAACTTTGTGATTTGATGACACTTGCAAAACTCTTATTTCGTAAAAATGGACACACATAAGCCTCAGATTTCCCAGGACGGCGCTGGACCGGAACGCCATACAATGGTGTTTGTAAACCAACACGCCCACAACCTGACTTAATAATAAAAAACATACCGTATTTCATGCACGCGATGATAGGAAGTCTTTTGTTCGAGAGTCGCGTTTGTAGGTTGCTGGGATGGGTGTGTCTGACATCCGGATGGACCTCGGCTGTTTATGGGGCGGAATCATATTCGGATCTCCCCCAAAATTCTCCCTCTATTAGGACGGTGGCTTTGTCTCAATGACTTATGCACCGTTTGTTAGCACTGCCAAAGTCAGTTTAATTGTTCAGATTTCAATGTCTTGAGGTCGTCAATAGAGGTGGTAGGGCGGCGAATAAAGACCAGTATGGTTGAGAAGGGTGTGGAAAAAAAGAGACGAAACTCTGGTTGTCTTCATATCAATGAAAATGACTTTCATTCACATTCAGTTTACACGGCAGGTTTTGACCAGAAAATGACGCCCGAAAGCTACCAGGAGTAGAGAATACAATCATATCTCGGTAACAACTATCAAACATTGCATCCCTATTTAGAGTACACTCTTCCACACCTTCTGATATTGCTTGGTTCGTCCCGGAGAATCCCGCTGTGCTATAGCTTCCTTGAATCCCTTACCCTCGGCAAGCTGTTGGAAGGCAATACCCTCGGGCGAGTTTCTGGTAATCCCATCAAATATCGTCGCCAACTTCTGACCGGTTTGGATGGAGGCCTCCACGAAACCGTTGATAACTTGCTTATGCATCCAATTCTGATTTCTCGGCACTGCCTTGATCCTATCCGCCAACAGTTGCACAGCTTCTTCGAGCTGCGTTTCGGGCACCGATTTTAGTACCAGACCCATGGCCTCTGCTTCCTTTCCGCTGATGAGGTCACCGGTAAACAGCATACGTTTGGCCTTCTCCGGCCCAAGGCGGACTGCCCACATTGCCGTTGTTGGGCATCCCCAGGCGCGCGATGGGGGGTAGCCGATGCGGGCGTTGTCGGCCATCACGACCAGGTCGCATGACAAGGCAATGTCACTACCGCCCGCAACAGCAGCGCCGTGAACATGGGCGATGGTGGGCACGGCGCTGTGGAAGAGCTCTGCAAAACAGTCCGTGTTGGCTTTCATTGAAGCGTAGTCGACCAACGGGTCGTAGCCATTTCTGACATCTTGACTGCCGGCGGTTTGGCCCCGGTGGGCCTTTTCAGCGTAAATGCCGAGGTCGTAGCCCCCGCAGAAACCCGGGCCAGCACCTTTTAAAACAATGCAATGCACGGCGGGGTCGGCGTTGGCTCGCTGAACTGCAGCTCTGATTGCTTGGGGCATGTTAGAGTCGATGGCATTGTATTGTCCGGGCCTGTTAAGCGTAATGTACGCGATGAGCCCATCCTCGGACGTTTCATAAAGCACCGGCTCCATCACGATGTTGAATCTGGCGGGGTCAGAGGCAGAGGGTCAAATTCGGAATATTGCAGGAGGGGTAGTCGAAGGTTTTGGATTATCATTTCTGGGGACTGACATGGCGAGAAGTCGTTGTACCGGTTGAAAGTGGGTCCTTCCACATCCAAGTGCCGAGGTTCCCGATCGGGAAGCTAGAATACTAGGATTTGTTCTTTGCAGCATTCGCGCATCCATGATTGCTGATGACTAAATTGCTAAAGGGAAGGGATGTCAACTAACTCACATGTATCGGAGTTGAGCAATTCAGTCTAAGTAAAAACTGCTGATTGAAGTGCGGTGGTGCAGTTCCACAAAACTCAAAACTCGACTAGCGATTTTTTTTTCCATGCGTGTTATAAACGATAGCTGAAGAATAGAAAGCGCAACTTGGAGTGCCAGCTCTGGGTTTTGGAGCGAAAGGCTACGGAGGGTCAACGATCTGCCTGCTAAGGTATGCTGTTTTGCTTCAGTTCTAACTATTTATAGTCCTTGACTGGCGACATCGCTGGAGAGTCCCTTTTCTGGGATTAGGATCCTGCGAACCAACCATTTAGTGAGGGCATGGTCACTTAGGAATAGATTCCGCCACGTAATATAGGTATGGTTGGCAGCGAAGCTTTTCTTCTTTTTAGTAGTTGCCATGACAAACCTATTACTCATCTCTGATGTCTCCTAGATGTTATGTTTGTTGTGCTGCCTCGTATGTTTCTGCGACACAACGTGTGACGGAGCAAGATCGCATACGCTAGATTCAGTTAAAACCAGTTTATACATAGAAGCAAAGACAATAGTACCAGCATTTCGTTAAGTAATTGGGCTAAAATCGCCGCCATTATGTCCGCTAGGAGGGATCAATGCCCTGGTAGGGGGTCAAACTGCCAGTGAAAGTGTTCTAGATACATCATGTCAGAAAGTAATACCCACCAGGTGGAATAACGTAGATGAGATGGTAGCGGAAAGTGCGCCCCATCTGGGTCTACGTGCCATGATGAAAGCGTGTGTAGGCCGAGTCTGCATCCGGGGCCGCGTTAGTCTGTAGTAACTCCCGGAGCCCGGATCCCCGCGGCGACAAGACCCACAATTCGCGGCACGGCAGTTCAGCTTTCCGCCAACTCGGCCAGCCCCGCTGTAGTACCATAGCGTGAGACTTACATGAAGAAATTCATTCCGTAAGTCTATATGTCTTCCAGCTTTCCAGTACCCTTGTATGTTAACGTAAGCCATATACGTAGCAAATTCTGATTCTTTGCCAAGGGTGTATGCCAGAGCTGCATGGAGCTTTTGAGTTTATTATTTATTTATTTCTTCAACATGTTACGTTTGCCACAGCGGACCGCACTCCCTGGAAATTTCGAGGTGACGTAAGCTCCAATTGTGAACGACCTCTCCAGATCTCCCTTACTGGAGGAAGAAAGGGAACCACCAGCCCGAGTCACCGTCCATGCTAGCGAAGCTCCGGCGGAGAGAGCGCATCTAAGTGATTGACTAGCAGGTCGAAAATATTGCAGTGGGCAGAAGCGGAGATACAACGAGAGATAACGAAGCAAAAAAGGGTTCATCTTGTCCGTGTGCTCATATTAACAAGGGATCATTCAAACAGCCCCTGTACCCGGGCTTGAGAAACGGCTGCAAGTCCGCAACTTAGGTTCGTTACTCTGATTTGTCAAGGATTCCAAAGTTAGTAGATCCGCAACGACGTCCGGAGAGTGACATGGCCGGAAAAGCTCCAGGCCTAGTTTGTCATTCGAATTTCAAAAGAGCTGCCCAAACTATCTCCAAAACGCTTCCGAGCGAGCTAAAACCCGGCTCAAGGTTCCTTCTGCCACCACTTCCCATCCCCGTCTCCCGCCTTGACCTGCGTGACCACGGCTTTGTCCTTCCGCAGGGGGTCGACATGTCCCGCAACGAACTCGTCGAGGTATCTCCCGCTCGCTCCCACGTTCTCCTGCCGAAGGCTCGCCTCGCTGCCGACCCTTGACCGCCGGTCGCCCTCCATCCCAATGTCGTCGTCGAGCTCGACGCTCTCCAGCCTCCGAACCTCGCGCGTGATTTCGACCTCCTTGGTGACGAAGATGCCGTGGAACCGCCGCAGCACGGGCCAGAAGATGGGGACGCTGCTGGCCACCATGGCCAGGTCGACCTCGACGGCTGATAAGACGATGCTGACGGGTCCGTACCACGTAGGGTCGAGCGTCGGGATCGTCGCGGAGCGGTGCTGCACAATGGTTATGATTCGGGCTACGGAGACGACGTTGACACTATAAGTTGGGAACACATTTGGTCAGCTCTGCGGGGGGCTCCAGGGGGGGTTTTCAGTCGTCGTATCAAGTCGGGACATACGCAATACCAATGCTGAGCAGCGCAAGCAGCCCCAACCGGGACTTGAGCGGTGTGCCGGGCTTGAAATAGAGAGGCACCGGGATTGCCAGGATCACAAAGTCCAAGACGAAGTTCATCGAAGAGTGGCTTTCGTACGTCGCCGTAAATATGTCGGCGTTGAGCGACCCGTACGCCCAGCGCTTGGCCGGTACGGTCCAGTCCCAGTAGGCTTTGATTGGGACGCAGGGGATCCAGCCGAGGAACGAGTAGGAGATTGCCCAGAGGGTGACGAAGGCGATGGTGAATATGCAGAGCCGCCGGAGGAAGCACGGGCGGTCGAAGATGCGGAGGTACTGGAAAAGAAGCGAAATTTTGATAAAGGCGGTCGACATCTGGTAAGAAGCGTTTGATATCCAAAAGGTCTAAAAGCGGAGGGCGGCCATGTTAGACAATTTTCGGGAATTCGAAATTTGTTAGTACGGACGCCGGACGTACTCGAAGGTATTTTTGGATTTCCTCGGCAGAGAGCACGGCTATGTGTTTGCCCATTCCATACTTGGTTGCTGTTGATACGTCAGCATCTAGAGCGCGTGAAGTCCACAAATCAGTAGAGCCTTACCAACGCAGATTCCCACAGAGCCGGTAGTTGTTGACAGCTATTCATTTTCGTATAAGTAACAATTCGACGTCACAGGGAGGCAACCAGGGAAACGCACAAGCGATAATATCACAAAGAAATCGTCCCACCCAAAGGAATGAACAACTCTGGTCCGTACATACATGCGAAATGCAACACAGACCCAGGAAACGAACTACCAGGTAAACGTCAGCAAATCTACTGGTCCTCACAGCGTGCCCGGCGTTTCTCGGAATATACACACCGCGAAGGAGATCACAACACCCAGAATGGTCTCGGTTTTGTTTATCAACGGCTCCGGCTCTTGCGAGTTGTCGGCCGTCCCAAACAACGCCTGGATAGTCGCTCCGTCCATGGCTAGTACCAAGAACCAAGGCTAAACATCAGCTTGGTTCGGTGCCAAGGTATAGAATAGAATAGACTAATTGACGCAGGTGCTAGTTGGAGTCGAAAAAACAAGTATCAGAACAGAGCAGGCTCCATCCCATCTCGAAGGATGAAGAAGAGAAACGCCGAGAAACAAGAGAGGCCCCCAAAAAAAGACCCATTCCGCGGCCGTGGTAATATATTCTTCTCAGATCAACAGAGCGTCCTCCGCCATTTCACCCACCTTACGGGAACCTATTGCCGGAGGCACAGAGAGGATGGCGGGCCTCGTCCTCTCCACTGTTCAAACCAAACCCCTATTCCACTAGACAGGGAAAAGGCCAACCATGAGGATAACTGTTTTTGAAGGCCAAAAATGGGACAAGCATCATGTCTGCACCAGCCCCGGCGGCCCACGGTGCCGTGCTGATCCATCTGTCTGGCCTTCCCAGATTGCGTCCGTGCGAATGCGACCCCAACCACAACTGGTTCCCACAGAGGCAGGCAAATCCGCCGTCATCCTAATAAGTGTCAAAGCAACTGCTGGCCCTTGCATGTTTAGTGGAGTTGCAGAATCCCACTTATTCAGTTGTGCAGCGTGACAGCTCGTTCTAAATGAGTTTGGACAGCCACGTTGTCACCATCCCACCATCCCACACCTTTCTTTTTTTCTTCTGAAGGCAACTAATTCGCTCTGGGAGCGATCTTCTATAGGGTATCAGCCGACAGGTCCAGAAACTTGGAAACAGCTAAGGCCTACCGAGAGCGAGCCCCCATGGCGCTTAGCCTCGAGCAGCGAATGCCGGCAGATCACCTGCGTCTACCGGGGTCTTCCCCGATACGCACTACGGTTTGGCAGGGGGCCTGATTCATCGACGACTCGGTGGAAGGAGAGGGCAGAGGAGGGAGGAGATTGCAACCCCACGATCTCGAGATTTCCTGGTGGTGAAGGGGAGAGGCACAGCATCCCGGCTCCTTGCTCGACGACGAGAACTCGAGTCATTTCCAGCGCACGACGCTGGCACGACAGCGTGTCTCAGCGAGCTTTCTGGCGCTGACTGGTGGCCTTTGTCGATGCAGATGACGAGCCGAGGAGAATTGACCAGCGTTCATCGTGTGTGACAGGTGTGACGCCATCGGATCAACGGCGGAGGCGCGCCCATGTCGGGCGTTCCGTCTTATCTTGTCTTGGGACGGATGAAGGCCGCATCCACTTGTGGGAACCCCACCGTGGAATGCGTGCGCACGCGTCAGACCGCAGACTGCTGCAAGTTTGCTCGATCGTGCGAGTCAAACCCACAACGTTGTAAATCTCTCGCTTTAAGGGCCCCCAATGGTAAAATATTCCGCACGGCCGAGCGCTAGTAGCCGCTTCGTAGAGGCATGTCCCGCCGTCCGTGGACGAAAAAGCGGTCTCTCGATCGTATATCTCGGCGTCCGTATACGTATACGGGGGTCGCTACTCCACACGGCGGAGCAGTTTGTGCAATTCAGATCGTAGCAAGCCCTCATCGCGGAGGGCGGAAGGAGCCATACGGAGGCATGAGCAACGACACGCCAGGCCGATCACCCCCCAGGCTCGGATACATGCCGAGTTTCAGTGAATCGACGTGAGGGAGGGGAAATTGGCAATGGAGGTTGAATCGTATGCCTAGACGGCCGGGGGCCAGCTCACCTGACTGAGGTTACGATCGAGAACAATGATTTTGGCGGCGGGTCCTGGGCGACGGGGGAGATACGACACAGGGCGAAGGCAGAGTCCGAGCGATATGGAGACGATTCGCAGGGCAGACTAGTAGCTTCGAAACATCGATCATCATGTCTAGTGTAATCTTACATCCTCAGCCCGCCAATCTGAGAATGCTTGATGCGCTCGGACGTGATTGATCAAGGAAATAAACCACCTGAAGGGGCCAAATTTTGCCGAGAAACAAAAAGACATCATTGAGCCCAAGCAGGCAGAGTCCGAGGCGATCCAGTCGATCCACCTGAGAGAGATAATCTGGAGTTCATTGATGGAAAGCGCAATGGCATCTAACGGCTTCTAAGTGGAGAACTCTTAGATATGTATATTATGTATATTCCAGCAGGCTTCAGCTGAAGCATTCACCTTTCCCCTAGCCAACGGCGTTGCACGATGCGAGCTGTGCATTAACGCGCTAAACGCGCCACTGCCTATCCTAGAAACTGCCTTGGTATCAGGCCAAGGATCTCGACACCTGTCAAGGCAAGCTTGGGCGTGCTTTTTATCAGACGGGGCGGTAGGGGTCAACTTTGATATTGTGTCGTGCATTCTAGCATAAACTGTATGTTGCTTTAGGGAATAGCCAGCCAACAGTCATGACTCTAGGCGCCTGTCTGGGGGGGAGGCATCACCTTGTAATCACAGGGGAGAGAAAAAGAAAAACCCTACCTATAGCACCCTGCCCTATAACACTACTGTATGGCAAAACTCTACCGAAACTACCTAGGTGGCGTAAACATGTTGAGTCGAACGCTGCGTGCGGGAAGTGGGTGGTGAACAGCGATCATGGAGGACACAACCGACGCAGCAAACAGCGTAGAACCTTGAAAGCCCATCAAAAACTGCCGCGTAGACGCTCACGGACAACCAGAATATGCCGCCAGCGGACCCCGAATATCCAGCCCTGCCCCTCCAAAACCCCGCCACATGTACAGGAAGGAAAATCGCAGTCGGGATGGAAAAAGAAAACATACATGCAAGACATATATTCCGAACTTTTTAAGGGTCCCGCATTCTCGTTCGAGCAGCGCAAGGTACGGAGCTGTTCTGTGGCGATGGGGTTCTCGACGAAACAACCTCATTAGCCGCAGTAGGACGTCTCGCTGCGATGTCTGGTCCACCTTGGAAACTAGAATTGGACACTAGAATCGAGGTGAGGGTGCCCACCGCCCAGACTCCCGATGAACGATGGACGCTTTTGGCTAAAGAGATCTGTTTGTTGGTCTTACCCCCTGCCCCTAGATGCAGCCCTTCCCCCCATTGCGGTTGTGAAAACATAATTTTCAAAAGAGAAAAAACAAGGTGGAAGAGGGCTGAGAGAGAGAGGTAAAATGATGACAATAACAATGATAATCTTAAGCTTGGAGCTTGGACCTCGTGGTTCTTGACTATTCGCAACTCGACCAAGCAACTTCCCCGTTGCCGTTATCGCCCGAGCAGGGCTCCAGGCCCAAAAGGCATTCGATCATCCTAACGCCCTCTGCTACGGCGGTAATTTGAGAGACAGGAACTAGAAGGAGTTAAAGGATGAAGTGCTCGCGAGTAATGGACGCCCACGAATCCAATCTGAACAGTCCGACATCCGAATTCGTCAGGCCCCCCCTTCCCCTCCCCATCAAAATCCAGTTCCATCCATCCAGTCTCATCATGAGAGAGACAGAGAAAGCAGGTCAAAGCGGAAACGGGGGCCAAACAGGGGGGAAGGGTGGGGGTTGGGACAGGGTGTCTTCCCTTGAAGAATCACCCGACTTTCCGTCGTAGAGTAGCATCCGAGTGCGCGCACGCTCCCCGAAACCCGCAGCGAGTGATTGCCACCCCCAGCATCCCCCCCCCCTTGCGTTAACCGCTAACCGCTCAGCCATTCAAACGTTCGCTCCATTCGGACTGTTCTCAGCAAAAGTCGCAAGCAAACCCCGACTATGCCTGCGAGCCCTTTTCGAGAGTCGAGAGTCTAGACTCCTGGGAAGGGTTCCACGGTTCGCAGCGACGCACGTTGATGGAGCTCCGACGAGATTGGACGAATTGTCGGGAGGAAAGGGAAATAAAATAAGATACAAGATTAAGGAAGGGAAGGAACAAGAAACTTTTCTTGCCAAGAACGGGAGTGCAGAGGTCGACCGGGTCACAAGTGTTGCTCGCCCGCTTCGGGGGTCTGCTTGGTTGTTTAGCTGCTTGCCATGAAATACAACAGCAGCCGAGTTGCATTCTTCTCATCATCTCAGGCGCCCGAATTATGCATAGTCTTCGTTGCTATTGAAACAGTAGAGGCAGAGAGGTCCCCGCACCAATGCATAGCTAAACCGGTTCTGCGCGCCCAACTCCTCCCTTCCTGCACGAATCGCATGTTGTATAGCCTTCACTACTATTGGAATAGCAAAGCAGATAGCTCGATACACCGGTGTAACCTGGCTATACCCTGACTTGTGCAGCCCAAGCGCATAGGGTCGAATGTGGTAGAATGATGTACGGCCTTGGCAGCTATTGGAACAATAAAGCAAAGAGGCGGAGATGCATGCCGATACATGAACCGGTCATACCATCCTCCAACAACTGCAGCCTGCGAAGAGGCGGTCGGGCGAGCCTAACTCCGCCAAGCTTTTCCCCGTCAACCGGTAAGGGTCTCTTGCCATATAGTGCCTGTAGTGTACGCTGTCGTGCCTGTCATCGTGCATTCGGGGAGCCGGGGTTTTGCGGTATCCATATCCAGTGGCCCGTCGTGGTACGCCATGCGTCTCCGTCTCGGGCCCAGAATTCTTATCCGGAACCCAGGAACGCTGACCACCCCCCCTCCTGAGCGGGTACCTCACTTCTTTTTTTTTTCGTGGTTGTTTAATACCGCGAGCAGACAGGTAGAAAAAAAGAAGAGGGTCCGAGGAGAGAAGGAGAATAGAAGGAAAAAAAGGCCCCCCCCCCATGGATGAAGGAGACCCCGTTACGCACGCAATCATCGCAAGCCTTGCCGGTTTGGGGTCTGTTGCTTTTCGTTTCTCTATCTGTTTCCTACGCTGCGTTACGTTGTTTCTGTCCAGTTTAAAACCCACAGTAGACAGAGGACCGACAAGAAAATATACCGTGTAATGGGGTTCCAGTGTGTGCTCGCTCAACTCCTCGTGAACCCCCCTCAATATCCCAAGGACCAAAAAAATAAAAATAAAATAAGTATAAGCCTCCGTCCTGTCCAATGGACACCTCCCCGCAAAAACGCCCCTCCCCTGCCCTCTCTCTGGCATTTTTTTTCGTTGGTAGATGAATGACAGGAAAAAATAAAAGAGAGTTTGCCTGACACCTGCCAAGACCCTCTTTCCCCGTCATCAATTAATCTCGCCCGTAATGTACCCAATTTGCCTCCGCCCATTAACGCCGGCGTGCGTCAGCTGGCTCGCCAGGTGGTTCTGCCCGTCGACGAGCCTCCTCTGCTCGGCGAGCCTCGCCCGGAACCGCTCCTCCTGGTCCCGGTCCATGCGGTCCACGTCCTCCCGCTCGGCGACCCGGATGGCGCTGAGCGTCTTGGCCGTGTCGACCTGCTCCGTGGCCAGCTGCTTCTCCCACTCGAGCATCATGGACTGCCGCGCGGCCGTCATGTCGTGCTCGGCGAGCTCGACGGCGCGCGCGCGCGTGATGCTGGCCTCGGTCAGCGCGGCCTGGTGCTCGAGGTCGGCGTGGCGCTCGTTGCGCTTGCGCCGCATGGCGGCCGCGAAGTGGTCCTCCTCGGCGCGCGCCCGCTCGCCCAGCGCCACGAGCTCGTCCTGCTGCACGCGCCGCCGCCGCGAGTCCTCGAGCTCCGCCTGCGTCGACCAGATCTGCGCCTGCACCGTCGCGAGCTCGCGGTTCCGCGCGATCGAGAGCGCGTGGTCCTCCTGCTCAAGCGTGATGCGGTCGAGCCGCGCCCGCCGCGTCCGCTCCTGCAGCTCCACGTCCTCGGGCATCCCCGTCGCCCCCTCGGGCTGCGGGCCCGCGTTGGCGTAGTACACGTCCTCGGCGCGGTTCGCCCGCAGCAGCTTGAGGAGCGCCTCCCGCTGGTCCGTCTCGGGCAGCACGTGCGCCACGTACATGGTCGGCGAGCACGTCGTCTTGCCGTCCGAGAAGTGGTTGAACTTCTTGTTGACGTGCTTCCACATGCCCGCCTTGAGCAGCACCCGCGTGGCCACGAGCGGGTCGCGGGACTCGAGCGCCAGCAGGAGGATCGACTTGCCCTCGGACCGGAGCGTGATGTCGGACCCGGCCTCGATGAGGAAGTCGATGACCCGCTCCATGAGCTTCTGCCGCGACGCCGTGAGCTCGCCCGAGTCCGCGGCGTGCCGGCAGAGCTCCCCCAGCGCGCTCCGGCCCCCGTGCAGCGTGCTGGGGAAGTCGGGCTCGTGCCCGTACTGGATCAGCACCTGGCAGGCCGGCAGGTTCAGCTCGCGCGCGGCGTTGTGGAGCGACCCGTCGTTTCGCGACGCCCCGGCGGCCAGGAGGTTCGTCATCATCTTGATGGCCAGGTCGCCCCCGACCTCGGTCGACAGCGTCAGCGGCGTGTTGCCCCTGACGTCGCACACGTCCACCTCGGCGTCCTCCAGCAGCAGCATCTTGACCACGTCCGGCCGCCGGTTCCTGATGGACAGCATGAGCGGCGTGGTCTGGGACGCCCGCGACGCGAAGTTGACCTTGGCGCCCGTCTCGATGAGCATCTGGACGATGCCGCTGCTGACCTTCTTCTGCGGCTGGAGCAGCGCCCACATCATCAGGGTGACGGGCTCCTCCTCGACGTCGTCCAGGACCTTGCACGGCATCATCTGATCGTAGTAGTAGCCGGCATCCAATAGAGCCTTTGTGATTTGTATCGAGCGGGGGTGCTGCTGCAGCGCGAGGAACAGCAGGGGCATCGAGTCCGGCGGCGTGTACATGACGTCCAGCCGCGTCTCCCCGTCGGCGTAATCCGTAAACATTGATATTAGTTCCAGCGCGTCGTCCTCCGAGGCCGGGTTGTCGAAGATGCGGTAGAACGCCCGGGATATTGACTCCGTGTTCGGCTTCTTCTCCAGCAGCCGCTTGACCAGGAAGGAGTTGCATGCGGCGGCGGCGGACTGCAGCAGCTTCCCCTCGCCGTAATTGACGTCGACCTTGTGATCGAGCAGGATGTCGACGAACCCGTTAGCCAGCGCCAGGCTGTCGGGGTCCTCCTCCGTCAGCGGCATGTCGACCACCTGGGTGAGGACGGAGCTGAGGCCGTCCCCGTGGGCCCCCTTTTGCAGGAAGCTGTGCAGGATGCTGAAGCCGGATTCCGTGAACCAGAGCGCCGACGTCTCCTTCGTGAATCCCTCCCGTATGGCCAGGTTGAGATCCTCCCCCAATATCTTGGACTCCAGCATGAAGGCGAGCGGCCGCACCAGCACCCTCCGCATGGAGTCGACAAGTGTCTGGCAGTCGTTGGCGATCGGCGAGGCGCCGTATCGGAGCAGCGACCTGATGAGTTTGAGATCCACCTCCTCCTCGTTGACGGCGTTGTTCAGGACGACGTGGAGGTCTTCCGAGATCGGGAGGCCCGCTCGGAAGAGCATGTCGATGGCGGCCGCGCGGGGTTCGCGGCTGAGCTTCCAGGCGGCCCTCAGCGCCCGGTTGAGGGTGGCGTGTGAGGGCTTGTGTTGCTGCTTCACGTCAGTGCGTTGATCGAGGCCGGGTGCCGCGCCACTTACCAGCCGCGTGCCGATGTCGACCAACCCCAGCATCATTTTCAGACTGTTGAGGTAGGCACTCCTCGTGGCCGCCCAGACGGCCTCGCCCTTGTTGAAATTGGGGTCCGCGCCGGCCTCGAGCAGGATCTTGACCAAGTCCTCGCCGTCGGCGCCGAACCGGACCGACGACGCCAGCTGCGCGTGGAGGGCGTCCCCCTCCACCCCGTAGCATAGTAGCGGCTCTAGGATGGCGGCGCGCGTCTTGAGGTTGCCGACCTCGGTGGCCGCCTGGAACCCCCTCTCGATCGTCGACCGCTTCGGCGCCGTGTTTCCGCTGAGAAGCATGTTGAGCACGTCGGCCGCTCCCGACCTGCATGCTTCGACGATGACTTCCTCGTCGATCTGCGCGCCATTGCTCACGAGTATGCTGCCGAGGACCAAATCGCCGTCCGCCGCCGCCGCGAGGAGGGCGTCCGAGAGGACGGTGCCCGCCGCGCCGTGGTGCAGCAACAGCGTGCATATCGCCGCCCTCGCCTCCCTGTTGGACAGCATGGCCGCCTCGGCGAAAGAGTCGTTCAGCATTGGGATCGGGTGCTTTCGCTGCAGCACCAGCTCGACGATGTCCGGGCGCTCCTTCTTCACCGCCGAGGTCAGCGCCTCCCCGTCGCTCGTGTCGGCCTTGGCCGAGAGTGTGCGGATCAACGGGATGTCGTTGGTGTAGGTGTTGATGGCGAACCCCAGGGCCCGGTTCGCTTCGGCGCTGGGCGCGCCGGCGTCGAGCAGCTTCTGCGAGAACTCGAGTCGCTCCATCGGGTCGGCGATCCGCAGTGCGTGGGGCAGGGCCGCTGCCAGCGATGCCGGGGTCGGGCGCGCTGCGAAGAGAAAGTCAGTAATCTGGGTGTCGCCGGCGGCCACGGCGTGGCAGAGGGCCGCCGCGTTGTGGGAGTTGACGTCGGCCCCCGCCTGGAGGAGGATCTTGACGATGGACAGCATCCGATGCTCGGGCGCCGTCTGGAGCAGCGAGTGGACCTCCTTGACCAGCACGTCGTTGAACAGGGCCTTGTCCTTTGTCTTGTGCAACAGGATCTCGAGCTTCTCGGCCTTGGTTTCCGGCGACGGCATCTGCGAAAGCTCGTTGATGGCCCGGCTGACGGTGGCAGGCGAGGGCTTGCCGTGCTTCAATAGAGTGTCCAGAACAGCGGCATCGTGGTTGTGGATTGCTGCAAGGACTGTCAGCACTCCCCCCGGAGTTGCAGTAACGGGGCTACTTACCTGATGCCATGGCGATGCCGTTGTCTACGTTCACGTCAGCTCGACCTTGCAGCAGGAGCACTTGCAGGAGCTTCAGGTCCGCCGGGCGATAGTTCAGCGCGTTCAACATCGCCTGAGAGACCTTGGCCTGGTCAAGACCCGGCACCGACGTCAGAAGCATGGTTGCCATATCCAACCTTGCCCTCGCGTCCTGGGTGGCGATGATCCGGGGCAAGACGCTCGCGGCGGTCTGCGGTGTGACGTTCTTCTGGAGCAGGGCATTCAGGAGCCTCATATCCCTTTGCGCCACCGCGGCGACCAACGCCGACCCGTCGTTCGTGTTGATATCTGTGTTGTATTTCAGGAAGAGCCCGATGAGGTCCTCGTCCCGGTGGGGCGGCTCCTCGTCGATGGCCTCCTGCAGCGCATCGTGTACTATCGGCCCCGTGAGGCCGCTCGTGAGGAAGCAGTCCACCATGCGGTACCGGTTTTGGCGGGACAGGGTCTTGGTCAGGGGGAAAATCTGGGCCAGCGTCTCGCTGGACGGCTTGCTCATGAGGATCTCCTTCGTCATGGGCGCGTCGCTCCTCATCACCGCGATCTGCAGAGCCAGCCCTCCCTTGTGGTCGACGGACGCCGTCTGGTGGCGGTCGAAGACCTTGGACCTCGGCCCCTTCTTCACGTCGTACTCGGCAACCGCCTCGCCGCCCGGGAACGCGGACGTGAGGAGCAGCTTGGCCGAGTCCACGTCGCCCGCCTCGGCCGCCTCGATGAGCATGTCGTGCAGCGCCGTCCCTTTCGCCCCCCTTCGTAATAGTAGATCTAGTAGTAGCCGCCTGTTTTCCACGGCCATGTTTTTCGGAATCAGCTCGACGCACTCCGAGGCGTGCGCCGAGCTCAGGTCTGAGTTGCCGCTCAGGAGAGTATGTGCCACGTCCACGCGTCCGTCTTGGATGGCCTTCCGGATGGCCATGGCGCCTTGGTACTCGATGGAGACGCCGTACTTGACCAGGAGGCTGACCATGTCCTGGAACTCGGCGGCTGCGGCGTGTATCAAGGCCATGGCGGGCCCGTCGCCGTCGGTCCCGGCGCACAGCAGCAGCTCCGCAACAGCGAGCTTGTCGTTTGGGTTCATGCAAGGGTGATCCAGCAGCTGCGAAAAGGCCTCGTCGATGCCCGGGCGTTTCGGCGGGTGGTTCCCCATGATGATGGCAAGGGCAATGTCGTGGCGTCCCTGGCCGATGGCGATCTTGAGTGCCTCGGCTTGGTTGTGGTCGCCGTCGGCGCTGGACCGACTCAGCTGGAGGACCGTCTCCAGGCACCCCGCCCGCGTGGCGTCCACCATACACTGCGAGAGCCAGGCGGCCGGCGGCCGGCCATCGGACCGCAGAACCATGCCGACCAGCTCGGCCTGGCTGCCCGAGGCGCAGGCTTGGCGAAAGGCCTCCTGGGCTTCGGGGCTGTGGGCGACGCCGGCACCGTAACGAAGAAGGAGCTCGACGACCTCTACGGTTTCCGACTGCATGGCCAAGGGCAACGCGGCGTCGAGGGCGAACATGTCGGCGTGGGGCAGCAGGACCTGGATCATGTCGAGCTGGCCGTTGTGGATGGCATGCTGCAGCAGCTTGCTGCGCTCGCCGAAGCTGTCGAGGCTCTTCCGGCGCGGTAGAATACTCGTCTTGGCCTTCTGGGCCATGTTCACGTCGCCGCCGGACGTGACGAGCAGGGTGATGAGGGCCTCGGCGACGCCGGGGTCCCCGCGGTCGGCGATGTGCTTGTCGAGGGTCTCGAAGATGATCCTGTAGTCCCACGTCTTCTTCTTGGAGGTGAAGGCGCGCCGTAGGTTGCCGGTCGACTCGGTGCGGCCGTGGGCCATCTGTTTCCGCTTCAACAACTCCTCTGCCTTGGCATCGTCCTCCGGGGTCCGGAAGCTAGGGGGGGTCGACGGCCGCGTCAACGGCGTCGGCGACGGCGGGGGCTCAAGGCCCCATTCCTCGGCGAACTGGATGATCCGCCGCTGGCGGTCGTCCACTGTCGGCGGGGTCGGCATCGGGGAGCCGGGGGAGGACAGGAACGGAGACACTTTGGCGATGGACGGCAGCGAGCTGGCCGTACGAAGCAGGAGGAACGGGTATGGGGGAAGTGAATGTGAGTGAGCAGCCGTGAGGTGACGTCGAGCAGTGCGACGTTAGATGGGGTGATGATGAGAGGGAAGAGGAGACGTGCGGCGCAGAGTTTCGTTTTCGTCCCAAGATTTCCGACGCTCAACGGCAGAGGGACAGCGGAAAAGGCGGCCTATGGCCCGGTGGCGACCGAAGGCTGAATGGCATGAACGGAAGTGAGAACAAGCATCCAGGATCGACGGTAGGCTGACAAAACAAGGACAGGCGGCAGAGACCCGGGGCAGGGAAGGGAGAGAGAGAGTGTGTGTATGTGTGTATGTGTGTATGTGTGAGTCTGAGAGTGTGAGTTAGAGTGAGACGACGTTGAACCGTTGGCTGGGAGGCTCTGTGGTTTCGCGCAGACGTTCGGCTCAGCGCTGCCGTGCTAGTTGAAGCTAGACGCAGGGTGAATGAATGACGGGCTCGCTGACGGACTGGAAGACTGGTAGAAAGACGACGCGTAAAGAAGAAGAAAAAAGCCAAAAATGGGAAGAAGCACGCCTAGCTCCCCTAGCAGCCAGCCGCGTTACGGGGGAAAACGGTGTGTGGCTCGAAGGGGGGGGGAACAGACAGTCGCGAAAAAATGTGAAGAGTTTGGCAGAGAAAATGCGTGTAAGGCGAGTCGAGGTGAGGCGTGGTGAGGTGCCTTGGTCCTGTGGCGACAATGCGTCGCGTTTCAGCAGGGTGGAGCAGGAGGTTTTCGTCTGTTCGTAACTCTGTCGGCTACTTGGCCGGTCCCCTAGACACGGTGTCACTGTCACGGCAGCTAGGCTAGGGGTTTGGAGAAGCCTGAAAGAGTGGGCGGTGCGGGAATCGGGGGAGAGTGGCTGGGGTCTGAGGTCGGATGGTCAACAGGGCCGTGACATTGATCAGATAGAAGCGTCGGGCTTGTCGTGATGATGTCCCGGGACCGACGCGGGTTGGCGGCGGCGGGAAGGGATCACAGTATGCACCAAGTCGGGCAAGATGGGAGAGCGAGAGGTAGATAGATAGATAGATAGAGCCTCAAGACCTGGGGTTATCCCCCTTATGAAGAGTGGACAGTTCAGCAGTTGAAGAGGCCATGCATGCAAGATGCAAGCAACAGAGAGGTAAGGGGAGGGAAGGGAAGGGAAGGGAAGGTCGAGTACACTACGCCATCCACCCAAGCAGATAAATCATGCGACAAGCTTTCAGTGGCCGGCCATTCCTCGTTTAAGCTTGTTGAGTTGACGAGCAAAAGGGTGCGCTGCGCGTATGAGTGGTGAGGAGCCATGGACCGGATGCGAAAGCGTGGCAGGGCATACGCGGACACCCGACGATCCCTGGGATCCGAGAAAGTGGGGGGAGCGAGGAAGAGGCGGCGGCCAGAGGTGGAGAAGGGGAAGGAGAGAAGAGACGGGGGCACGGAACACGGGGTCAATTGGGAGTTGAGTTGCCAGGGCTCAACAGCGCCCTGCAGATCCAGACAGACAGACAGGCCCGCCTCGCAAGATGATTACCAGATCGAGACAAGCCCCTCGTACTTCATACTTGATCCGCCAACGGCAAGGTCAATGGCAGGCGTCTCATGTTGCCATACGGACTGGATTGACTCTGGTCGCTCGGCTGGGGTTGCACCCGCAGTCTACATAGTCTATGTAGTAATAGCAGATGTCTTGTCCCGGCAGGCCGAGAGCGCCAAGAAAACCTTGTCGAGGGTTGTGGTGTAGGTACTATGCTTGTATATATGTATATACCTAGTGTGTAAGTGTTGTAGGTATGGCCACCCGGTGGCTCTTCGTCGCCCCAGCAAGTCTGCCACTGTGAGAGACAGCCCTAGATTCCGGGGCGAGGACGAGGACCAGGAAGCGAGTTTGGAGCAATGATTCGGGGAGTCGCCCAATGGGGGATGACCAGGAGGAGGAGAAGAGACATTCCGCGACACCCCTGACCCCTGGACCTGGAGACATTCGATACGGACATGGAAGGGAGAGGGGAGAGAGAGAGAGACGGACAGAGACAGGTGTTGTACATTAGTGTACGAATACCGGTATGGTAGAGACGAGACAGAATACGGAGAGGCACGTACCTTTCTCTTTCTGCCCACAGATGCGCGTTCCCGCTTTGGCTCCCCTTCTCTTTGACCAAACATGGGAAAAAAGAAGGCGCAGAGCCTTTCCAACGGTCTGCCTCGTCGCCATTAGTGGCCAGCCAGCTGCATGGGACGCATCCATTCCCGCTCACCACGGCCGCCTAAGCCCCCAAGGGTCTCGTCGAAACGTGCCGCCCTTGGGAAAGAAACATGCAGGGCTCGGGAGCGAATCACCGGCGGCGCGCTGCAGAGCCAAGATGGCTGAGCCTCAGTCGCAGACGCCATTGATTGCGACCGATTGTCTTCGCCATCCATCGCCACGACACCTACCTGCTGCAGGGCGTGGTGTTGCATGCAGCGAGATGCCGCACGCACACGTACACACCCAACACAACACACTCACACTCGTCAACAACAACACACCGGCTGGCAGCCGTCGCGGTAGGTGGCGAGAAAAGAGGACGAGGGGGGTGTTCATTGGCGACCGAGAAGGCCGCCATTGAGCATGCCTGCCGCGGGAAGAGGCCCCGGCCGGCCGATGGGCGATAATTCAATCCCACCCGGCTGCCCTGATGCGCATTCCTGCCCGGTCCCAGTCCGGATCTTGGCAACTGACTAGCACTAGTCTGCGGCCCTCCAACGCCCAAACATCTAGAGAAGGGGACATGCCGGCTCCCTCACTCGCCAACATGCTCTATAAGAAACAGCCAACCACCATCGCCTTCACGTCACGCGGCTTGCACTGGACCGGCATGCAAAAAAAAAAAAAAGAGACTCGGCCACTTGGGCTAATGGTAACGGCGTTGAAGCGCTCTACATGGCAACTCGCCACGAACCCATCGGTTTGTGCTAAAAGGCCGGGTCGCACTGGATCCTATTACCTGAATTGGGAGCCGCCGGTCATCGGGTGTACACCCTGATGGCTGGTCCGGTGGCTCCCGTAGGTAGACGGCCGCCCGCCCAAAAGAACCACGCCCGACGAAAGCGTCATGAAGCCGGGGAAGATGAAATTTTTTTTTTTTCCAAAACCAAAGAACAAGAGGACACGCCCAACATGATAATACATCGGTTCGGGGTGCATGCCCCCCATTATTGTTCTGGCAATTCACAGCTTCCGCATCACGGCCGACGGCACTTCTCCCAATACTCCGTCGCCGGGATGACGTCTTTATCCGCTCTTCGGAACTGAACCCCTCCTCCCCCCCCTCCCTATAGCCCCTCACCTCGCTATCGCCCGTCCGCCCCGCGTTTTACAGCTGCTGCTGCTCTGCTCCGGTACCCAATTGCCGTCCGAAAGGGGAGATACATTACCCGCTTTCCCACTCCCGCGCGCGAAAGCGACATTTCGCAATCGAACCCCTCACCAGCTTACTAAAAAACACAGGAAGAGGGGCAGGAGGGCGGGTGCCACCGCGCATCGGAAGCCCGTTTCCAACCAACCCATCACCAAAAAGTATCCGTAAGCTGCCGTTCTACTGATTACAACTGGGGACTTTTTGGGTTTTTTTTTTCTCTTTTCAGTAAAAAGAAGAGTAAATAACCCCCAATTAAAATACAAAAAAGGGTGGCTTGCTTACCAATGTCCCAATTCCTCGCCGCGAGACCCTCCGCACCCGTCCGTAACATCCTCGCCAGGCTCCCCACCGGCCTCTCCTCTGCCTTTATACATAATAACCAGCCGCCCTCCGCCCGCCGCCGCACCACCGTCCCTCCCACCGCTGCTCCCGCACAGCTCTCGCGCACCTTCTTCCCGTCCCCCGTCTCCGCAACAGCCCTCTCCCCCGCCCCTCACTTCACAATGGCCTCCTTCACACCCACCCTGCCGACGACCATGCACGGCGTCCGGATCCCGCGCACCGGCGGCGTCGAGGTCCTCGAGTACCACACCGACCTCCCCGTCCCGGCCCTCGCCGAGGGCCAGGTCCTCGTCCGCAACGAGTACGCCGGCATCAACTACATCGACACCTACTTCCGCACCGGCCTCTACCAGGCGCCCCTCCCCAACGTCCTGGGCCGCGAGGGCGCCGGCACCGTCGTCGCCGCCCACCCCTCCGCCGCCGCCGCCTTCCGCCCGGGCGACCGCGTCGTCTACATGGGCAACTTCGGCTCCTACGCCGCCTACTCGGCCGTCCCCGCCGCCCAGCTCCTGCCCGTCCCCGACGCCCTGCCCACCGACAAGGCCGCCGCCGCCCTCCTGCAGGGCCTGACCGCCTGGACCTTCGTCCGCGAGGCCGGCGAGGTCAAGCCCGGCGAGTGGGTCCTCGTCCACGCCGCCGCCGGCGGCGTCGGCCTGCACCTCGTCCAGATGCTCCGCGCCGTCGGCGCAAAGGTCATCGGCACCACCAGCAGCGACGACAAGTGCGCCCTCGCCAAGAAGAACGGCGCCGAGTGGGTCGTCAACTCGCGCTCCCAGAACCTCGCCGACGAGGTCAAGAGGATCACCGGCGGCCACGGCGCCGACGTCATCTTCGACGGCGTCGGCAAGGCCACCTTTGACGCCGACCTGGAGATCGCCGCCCGCAAGGGCCGCTTGGTCATCTTTGGCAACGCGGTGAGTGTGCAGACATCCCCCATCCCCCCCCCTCCCTTCTCCCTCTCCACTCGTATACCATGTGCTGACGGCCTCTTCTCCCACAAGTCCGGCGCCGTCCCTCCGTTTGACATCCTCAAGCTCGGCTCCAAGAACTTGAAGGTCATGCGCCCCGTCGTGAACAACTACACCGCCACGCGGGAGGAGCTGGAGAGGTACAGCGCCGAGCTGTTCGAAATGGTCACCTCGGGCAAGGTTGAGGTCGCCATCCACAAGGCCTACCCGCTGCAGGACGTCAAGACGGCCCACACGGATCTGGAAAGCCGCAACACAACCGGCAAGCTTCTTCTCAAGATCGATTGACTCGATGCAAAGTTTTGAAGCAATGGGCGCGAATCAGACGCGGGGTTCCTAGCTGGATTCTTCAACTTTTTTTTGTTTGTTTATTATATACTCTATATGCGAAGGTCGTATCATGGCGTCGCTGCGAATAGCACTAATTCTAACATTGTCTACGATGAGCAAAGCAACATCAAGTGAGCCATTATTCATCATCCGGAGACATGGCTGAAGCCTCGATGCAACTGTTCACCTCTCGCAACTAAGAGCTCGTGGGCTTGGCGTTGGCGAGAAGCTCTGGCGGGGGGTCCTGGCGGTAGCCCTTGGGGTTGTTGCTGACCCAGCGCCACAGGTCCTCGCAGGCCTTCTCCATCGTCTCCTCGGTCTTCCAGTTGAGCTCCTTGTTGGCCAGCGAGGGGTTGGCCGTCAGGTCCAGAACGTCGCCCTGTCTTCTGGGGTTGACCTCGTAGGGAAGGTCGCGGCCAACGACGTGGCTGAAGGCCTTGATGATCTCAAAAACGGTGCTGCCGCGGCCGGAGCCGAGGTTCCAGGCCTTGATACCGGGCTGGTTCTCGCGGAGGTAGTTGAGCGCGGCCAGGTGACCCTTGGCCAGGTCCATGACGTGGATGTAGTCGCGGATGGCGGTGCCGTCTCTTGACGCATAGTCTGTTCTCGTTAGTATGATCTCGTCTTGGATTCATCGCCTGCACGTACCGTCGCCGAAAACGAGGAGCTTCTCGCGGTCGCCGGTTGCGACCTTGCCCAGCAGAGGCAGCAGGTTGTAGGGGACACCCTGGGGGTCCTCGCCCATGAGGCCAGAGGGGTGAGCGCCGCAGGGGTTGAAGTATCTCAGAAGAGCGCCGTTGAATTGCTCAAAGGGCTTGCCGGCCTTCTTCAGCTTGTTGCGCTCGGCGTTGATGTGGTCGGTGATGATCTGCTCGACAAATGCCTTGGTGTGGCCGTAGGTGTTGGTAGGGCCAATGGGGCAGTGCTCGGGGATGGGGATCATGTTGGGGAAGCGAGTGGCATCGCCGTAGACGGTCGCGGAAGACGAGAAAACAATGTTGGGGACATTGTTATCCGTCATGGCCTGGAGGAGGGTAACGGTACCGGCGACATTGACGCGGTAGTACTCGAGAGGGATCTCGCCAGACTCGCCGACGGCCTAGAGTCCGACATGTTAGTTGCCGACGTAGCCTGCCATGGCACGGGGGAGAATAGGCTTGCCTTGAGAGCGGCGAAGTGAATGACGCTGTCGATCTCGGGGTGCTTCTTGAACACCTCGTCGAGGCCGGCCTTGTCGGTGACGTCTACCTGGTAGAAGTGGGGACGCTTGCCGGTCAAGAGCTCGATGCGATCAACGGCGACCTTTGACGAGTTGTAAAGGCTGTCGACAATGACAACATCGTAGCCGTGGTCAAGAAGGGCAAGTGTGGTGAAGGAACCGATGTAGCCGGTGCCACTGCAAGCCACAAAACGTGCGATTAGCCTTTGCGCGCGCTTTCTCTCTCTCCAACTAGTCTTGCGCCAAACGCCGCGACAGGAATGTTCCCCATGCGGCTGGGCCGCGGAATTGCTCGTGGCGTGATTGAGGGCGGTAGCTTACCCGGTAACCAAGACAGTTCCAATAGCCATTGTGAAGAAATTTGCTGGCGCGGATCGCAACTAGGTGTGGTGAGGGGACGGACGTTTGGGGGGTGCGAAAGACAATGGCGGGGGAGCGTTTTCTGGCGCTACAATCCGTCGGGGTATCAGGTGAATGGGTTGAAGAACGAAGCCGAATTGTTCGGGGGAAAGAAGACGGGACAGCGCGATATAAGTCCGGTGGTGGAGGTGGGATAATAGTAGGACGACGGTCACAATAACAACCGGGTCGTCTGTCTGTAACGTTCCGCTTGCTGACGATGTGGGATGGGAGAGAAATTGGCTCGCCTTGTCAAGGTGATTTTGGGGCGATCCTGCCACGGCCAATCTGGCGTTCCAAATTGAAGGCGATGGCGGGGTCTGGCAGCGGGGGTGGCACCAATTTTAGGCGTTGTGGCTGGCTGCGGAGCCCATTAATTTCTTCTCAAGCCTCAAACCGTATCAAACGGCGCCCTTTGAAACCTGCAACGACCGGGGATGGCGGTGCCGTGGAGCCTGATCTTCATGACTGTGGACGGGCCGACAGGGTCCTCTCGTCGGCTCGCACGTGGACTGACCACGCTTTGGCTGGATGCCTGGCCACGGAACAGCAAGTTGGCCATTCTCAGAGGCGGGAATCGGACGACGGGTCAGAGGATGGATGGATGCCATCAAGTGGGGTGTGTTGGGGTGTTCGTCGCCGCATTTCCCGTAGTGTAGTGTTTGTCAGTTTTGGTTGCTGTTTGTTGGAGCGACGAGGCCATGGGGCTTGTCCTGTGTGAGCGACTTCCCCGAGCTTCCCCAGCATGTGCTGCATGTTTGCGATTCCGTTCGGATGTTCGCCCGAGAACACGAGCAAAAAGCGGGCTTCCATGTCGACCAAGGCTGATTCAAAGTCAAGACCCAAGCGCGGGCAATGCCTCATGTTCGGAGCTGTCCCAGTCTGTCCAAGTTTCCCAAGTCGAGCCCAGGCCCTAGTGTCCCCATCTCCTTGAGCGCTTGCGCGAATTCAATGGCCGAATAACACATGTCGGCATTCGAGTCGATGGGCCGGACAGAATGGGGTCGATAATTGTATGGGTGGGACCGGATGGAGAGAAGAACATGGATCGACCGGTGACGTACTTCGTGGTCTGGATCGCAACTTGCTGCCTCAGGCGGACGGGCAGGACAATCCGGAGGAAGTGTCACGTGTACCGTGTGGAGTCTGCTGCCGAAGCTGACATAATGCAAAGTGCTTATGTAACCACGTCAATCTGCGGCCTGAGGCCTTGGCGCATCTGCTGGCACAGAGAGCGCGGCGCGTAAAGCTGGCCGACTGCAGCGCGTGGGTAACGGACACGCTGCAAGGGTCTGTGCCTCGCTGGCCCTCGACCCCCGGCGGTTCGCCGTCGCGAAAACATTCCAGGTGAAGAAGCTCCGAAGTGAACATTTCATTCAGGACAGAACAAAGAGCCAACGGACCCTCGAGACGCCCCTTGCCTTGCCTCATTGCTGTCGCGTGTGTCGCCTATTTTTCCTGACAATTAATTGACCCGCCGACACTGCAGCGGCAGCAGCATTCCTCCTACAATCCAACTGAGCCTCCATTGTCCGATCCGACGCGCGCGCGCGCGACTTGTGCCTGGGAAAGATGGTTGTTGCGGCCAGGGACCGCTCCTCGCTTTGTTGACAACCGCTCCCTCCCTTCCCGATCCGGCGGGTCTGTTTCTCTGGAATAGCTTCACTTCAGAGACTTTACAACTTCAAGGTCCCGGAACCGGCTACCTGCAGCCTTCACAAAGGCGCCCTCTCACACCACCTCTACCTCACCGCAATCCCTTCCGCCGTTCCTTTGGACCTCGCCTCCCTTGTTGCTCAACACAGAGCTCATGGACATTTGCGCTTGCAATTGTTGACGAGACAAAAGCACTCGGACGCCAACTTGTTGCTGCACGTCGGTACCCTCACAACTGCAGCGCATGTCCTTATCACACAATAATAATGTGAGTTGCGTCTTTTCATCTTTGCTCTTGCCTTCTGTCAACTCTTTCTCATCGCACTTGCTTCTTATGAGTTGAACCTTTATCCAATTATACCCAGGATAGACTTGTCATCTCATGCAGGACTTTCTTTTTCTCATTCTCTCTCACTCTCTTTCTCTCTCATCCCAGCTTCCGTCAACTCCACCCACCTCTATCCCAACTCACTTAAAGTTCTGTGTGGTCAGATATTCTTCATATAATACACTCAACCTGTCACCCGAATATTCGCTCATCAGCGCAGCAGAACTTCTACCGTCACGTTGAGCCAAGATGCCTCCGAGACGAAGAGCGCGTGGCGACGACGACGACACACCGCCTATTATGTCACGAGGCGGTGCTGCCGTGTCATCCAACCTGCCTCCGTTGGCGTCGCGGTTTGATACGTCGTATGGTTCTGCACCTTCCACTTCTATGCGGAATACCCGGCGAGGGCAACGTCGTAACCTGCAAGATATTGTCAAAGATGCGCTCGATGATAGCGATGACAGCGGAGTTGACGACGGCAGTAACGCGAGCATTGGTGAGAGCAACGAGAGCAGTGGCAATCGCCGACCGACACCTCGTCGCTCAAAGCGTACGCAGTCGAAAAGTCCTAAACCAAGCACGAGGCCAAAACGATCTCGCAGAGCACAGCCGGATCCTGAACCGGAACCAGAGCTGGATTTCGAGCCGGACTTCGGTCCTGGACGGGACTCGGACTCTCCCGATCCGCTGAGAGATGCGACGCCAGAACAACCCATTGCTCACAAGTCACCGCGAAGGCGTGTCCCAGCCAGAATAGGTAAGTGCAGCTACGTGTGGATCGGAGAGGTCTTGCCTTACCACGGTCTCATAATCCCTTACTAAAACCCCCTTCAGCCCCCACGATCGAGTCTGCTGCATTCCAAGCAGAGGCACCCACCCCTCGTCAGACACTTTTACCTGGTGGCGCCCCTCCCAGAGGCCAGAATCCATCTAATTGGCGATCGACGCCAGGAAGAGCCAGCTCAGAAGGACCGGTATTGTCACGGGGTCCTGGCGATCAACCGAGTCTCTCGGGTAACGCGGGTGCTACGTCTTACGGTGGTCGACTTCCAGCTGCTAGTGCGAACTCCGTCTTTGCTCGTGCCATCTCCGAAGAGCCTCGAACACAGCATCAGAGACGCTTCACCCAGCAACAAGACCCGCCAGAGCCAACTCCCACGCCGGATTCCGTGCGTACCTTTGGCCAGGAGAGCTCATTGTTTGGCGGTGCAGACATTGGCTCGACCCCATCTCCTCCATCCCACTCTCCGGAACAGTATGATCGGCTGCGCATTGTTGAGGAGGAAGAAGAAGAAAGTCCACCCTTTGAAGAGGAAAAAAGCGCCCAACCCATAGTGAGCCCTCCCAGGCATCTGTTAAGAGGCCCAACACATAACCCGCCGATGCCGCCACGAACTATGAACCAGGTCGACCGGCCTCAGGAACCGGTTCGGCCACCCATTACGACAGTCACGGACAGACCTGCACCTGACATCCGGCCTCCTCAAAATACACTTCCCCCTCCTCAACCACAATTACCTAGCACACCGGACAGGTATCGGTCCCGGCCTCCCAGACAATCTCCTCGCCAAGAACCTCCTACACCACCCAACCAGCGTCAGTCTTCGCCCAAAGATTCACCAGGCACAGCCGCTACTTTGCGGCAAGCTCGTGTCAATGCTGCTTCCGCTTCGCCATCACCTGCTGCCAGATCGAACTCGACCCTCACATCGCCCCATGCTATTGAGGAACCCTACCCCCCTCGTCGTATATCACCTCAAAAACCACCGCAATTGACCAACCGCAGTCCGGTTCGGCCTGTCGCAGCACGTCCTGCACCCAATGTGAATCCGGCACCATTCCGTGCTCAGTTTAACAGAGTGCAGCCGAGCAATTTAAATCCTTTACAGCCAGCGGGAGGTGGTGTTCGCTCAACGCGACCTCTTTTTGACAACATGCAGAGTGAAGCCAAGCAAAATCGTCGCCCGACACCTGGGCAGAGTCGACCTGGGATGTTCACTTCTGAGATGCAGGCAAAAATTCAGCAAGAGCATGCGCAAGACAAGGCACAGCAGGAAGCCCTTCGGATAGAGCGGAAGGCGCGTTTGCAAGCATGGCCGCGGGTGTACAATACAGTATACAGTTGGACACATGCTGCGCGTCCGCATAGCCCTGTTCCGTCAGACGATGGCTCCGACAGTTTCGATGAATCTATCAGACCCTCACGTCAGATTCCTTTGAGCGAGTCCTCGTGGTCAACTTGGATCTTGTTTAAGCTCGCCGATACTTTCGTGGACATCCTCAACTTCCTGTTCTCGCCAGATGCTTGGTACATCAAAGCATTGCTCGGCGTTCTGCTTGTCTCCTTTCTTGGATGGGGCGCCCTCTCAGGGTTTGGTTCGGCTCCCGCTCTCGGACTCGGCGGCATCCAGTGGTACGGCATGTCAGATATTTCACATAACCTGGGACAATTCATACCATTGTGGTTGTCTCGGCCATCCACGATATTGAGTGATGATGACGCAAGGGAGTACATGCGACAACAGCGCAACCACGAATACGAGATTACGAAGTTGATGACATCAAGCAAACTCCACGAGGGTTCATTATCGCGACTGGAGCAGATCGTCCCCAAGGTCGTTCACATGAATCTGGATAAGCACGGAAGGCCTGTGGTAGGACAAGAGTTTTACCATGCCCTGAGAGACCTCATGAAGGTCGACACCGACGTCTTGACAATGGACAGAGGCCATGGCGGCTACCACTTCATTTCCGACGAACACTGGAGAGCAATTAGAGACAGGCTCAAGAAGGACCCCGTCTATCAGAGTGCTGCATCCCCACCTGCGCCAGGAACATCGGCCACCGAGGTCGAGAGCATTGTCCAGACCACATTCGCCATGTCGTGGGAGAAGTGGCTCAAGAACAACAACAAACAGGTGGCCAAAATTCTTGAACCCGCTTTTGGCACGTCAATTCCAGACAAGATTGGGAAGGATCTTGAATACAAGCTCGAGAAGTTTGTCAAGGATCAGTTTAAAAATAAAGAGACCAAAGATGTTGTGGTCACGCGGGAAGAGTTCATTCGCCATCTTAAGGGCGAGTTCGCTACTCACCGTAACGAAGTAAAAGCCGAGGCCCAGGAGCTGCAGAACAAGCTGGAGCGTTACATTAAAGATTCAGTCGAGGCGGCCATGAACAAGGCTCCGCCCGAAGGCGTCTCTCGTGCGGAGATGATCCAAGTCGTTGACGGCATGGTACGCCAGGCCATCGCGAATGCTGGTTTGGAAGCTCTAGCACAGGGCCAGATTGGAGCAAACTGGGATTCGGAGCTCCGTCATCAGATCAATTTCCTCGCCTACGGTACCGGAGTCGTTATTGACCCGACCATTACTTCTCCGGATTACGTACCTCCGGTGAATGGAAAGCTCGGGAGTGCTACCTGGTTCAAGGGCACGAAACGAAGCCCGCAGGTGTTGGGGACGAGCGCCACTTTGTTCCGTTGGGATGATGAGGGGGAGTGCTGGTGCGGCAAGGTCACCACCAACAAACAAGGTCAATTGCAAGGGGTCGATATTGCCTACATGATCAGTCATGAAATCGTCCCTCAGCATGTTGTCGTAGAGCACATCCTGCCGGGTGCTACGCTGAATCCCAATGCCCGGCCAAGGGACATTGAAATTATGGCCTACATCACCGAGGTCAACGCACGCAGTCGTGTTGCAGACTTTTCTGCCGCCCACTTTCCCGGCGGCACGCAGCCCAAGAACCTCAAAGACGGCTGGGTCAAGATTGGCCAGTTTACATACGAGAGCAGCGACACGCTCAACGGAGTGCACGTCCACAAGCTTAGCAGCGAATTGGTCGCCCTAGGAGCCGTCACGGATCACATCGTCATTCGCATGGTCAACAACCATGGGGCGGACCATACCTGTCTTTACAGAGCGCGCATCTTTGGCGAGAGGCAGGGTTGATCATTGCGCATCAGGCGTTGGTAACCACGGCACTTAAAAAGGGCTTGGAGAGGTTTGTGAGAAGTGATTTTTTTCAGCATTCAGGGAAGGTATGAAAACTCGGCGTTAGGGGTTGAAGATACCCCCCCTTGGGCTTCTTTTGATGCAGTCCTTAGGCATAGCATTTAATGCATAACGTATTACATCTCACTTTACATCTGACTTCTTGACTCCGTTGGGTGCGATCTTGATGTTGAGCAAATAAGATAAATCGCCTCTGATCCCAACGTACCATCATCAACCGGTAGCAAACAACGCACAAGCAATCGGCCCGAGTGATATGTGGGACCACGCAGCATTCGTGCTCGAAATGACAATTACTTTTCCTCTTTTGGGTATCTACGTCTTCTACGCACACTAATTCAACAAGCCCGAAGCCAAAGCCTCGAGGTCCTCCAACGTCTCCGGGTCGCGGTCGATCTCGAGCACCTTGCCTCCCTTCTTGGCCCTCTTCTTCTGCTCCCTCTCCTCGTCCGAGTCGTCCTGGAACCACTTCTTGGGCTTCTTCTTGGGCCTCTCGTCGTCGCTGTCCCCGCCGTCGCCGGCAATCGGCAGCGACCGCAGCAGCGCCAGCGGGTCCTCCCCGTCGTCGCCGCCCACCAGTTGCGGGCCCTCGACGAGCTTCGGCGCGCCTTCGGCCCGCTCCTCGGCCTCCCTCGCCTTGCGCTTGAGCCTCTTCTCCTTGAGCCTGTCCTTGGCGGCCTGCTTGTCGTCCGCGTCGGCCTCCTTGACCCTCGCCGCCTCGCTCGTGACGAACTTCTCGCGCAGCTCCTCCGCGGGGCCCTCCTTGATGAAGTCGTCCTCGTTCTGCAGCTCGTAGATGGGGTGCGCGTTGCCGTCCTCGTCGAAGACGAGCTTCTGGCCGCGGCCCTTGAACTTGAGCATCTTCTTCTTGGACTGCAGCGCCTTTTCGCGGCGCTTCGAGTCGACGATGAACTGCTGGTCGCCGTAGGAGATGACCTTTGCCTTGGATCCCGGCGCCAGCTTGGACTCCTCGTCGAGCTCGTCGTCGCCGAGCACGCGCTTGACGGACAGGAAGTCATCGCCGTCGTCGTCGTCGCCTCCGGCGGCCGCGCCGCTGGCGTCCTGTTCGCCGTTGGCCACGAGCTTGGTGTAGTGGCCAGACAAGACGTCCTGGTTCGTCCGCTCGAACATGCGGTCGTACTTTGTCCGCACCTCGTTCTTCTTGGGCTTCTTGGGCGCGTCGGGGTCCGAGTCCGAGTCCTCGTCGCTCGACATGCCCTTGCGGGGCGCGTTCTTGAGCTTCTTGATGTCGTCGCCCTGGCCCTTGTGGAACTTGATCTGCGGCGCACCGGGCAGGCCGAGGCTGGTGGCGTAGGCGTCGAGGTCGAGCTTGTTAAACTTGAACACCTCCTTGTCCTTTTGCAGATAGATGGACCTCGTATAGCTGATGAAGGCCTTCTGGCCCAGGTACTTGAGGTCGGGGTTCTGGAAACACATGCTCTGCAGCTGGTTCGTGATGCTCTTCTTCTTGCTCTCCTTGACAGTGATCTTCTGGATGGGCACCTTCTTGGCCTCAAGGGCCTTGAGCATGCCCTTCTCTTCGCTCGGGTCCATGAAGAGCACCGCCTTGCCCTCTCGCTCGTATCTGGCCGTACGACCGACTCGGTGGATGTAGGTGTCGGCGTCCTCGGGGCAATCGACTTGGACGACCCAGTCGACGGCAGGGAAATCGACACCACGCGCGACAACGTCCGTGGCGAACAGGCAAGAGTGGTTGGCATCGGCGAACCGCTTTGTGATCTCCATTCTCTGCAGCTGCTTCTGCTTTCCCAGCAGATGCAGCAGCGGGATACCGGGCTGCAGATGTCTAAAGCTCTCGTAGGCGAAGCGGACCTGCTTGCCCGAGGAGAAGAAAACGACAATCTTGCTCCTCAGGTTCGCCTTGATGAATCCGTACAGGGTGTCGAGCTTCTCGTGCAGGGGCGTGACGATGTAGTGCTGCTGCAGGTTCTTCGGCGTCGACTCCTCGTGCACGGAGACGTACTGCGGGTCCTTGAGACTCAGTCGTGCCAGGTCGGAAATCTTCTTGCTCTGGGTTGCGCTGAACAGCAGTGTCTGCCTCGTCTCGGGGAGATGCTCCACCAGCGCGTCGACGGCAGACTGGAAGCCCATGTCCATGATCCGATCCGCCTCGTCCAGCACCAGGATCTGGAGGTTATCGACGTCGAAGCCGGCCGTCTGGTCGAGGTGCTGCAGCATGCGTCCGGGGGTGCACACGAGAATGTTCATCTTGGACAGGCGCTCTGCCTCCTCCTTCAGGCTCTTGCCGCCGATGACTAGGCCGGCGGAGAATTGGTGTTTGCGACCGACCTTGCGGAGGACGTCAAAGATCTGGGCCGCCAGCTCGCGTGTCGGAGAGATGATGAGAGCGCCGAGGCCGTCGTACTCAGTCCATCGTGCGCGGTAGAGCTTCTCGAGGACGGGGAGGATGAAGGCGAGGGTCTTGCCGCTGCCGGTCTTTGCGGCGCCGAGGATGTCATGGCCTTTGAGGGCGAGGGGCACGGCGCGGGATTGGATGTCGGTAAGGGTTTCGAAGTGAGACTTCTCCAGGCCGGCCCTGGTCGCCTCGCAAAGAGGAAGCTCGGAAAAGTTTTTGTATTCGCTCTTGGGGTCCTGTTGCGCACCCAGGGTTAGTACGAGATCGCATGCCGGTGACCACTCGCATCGGGGTGGGAGTAGACTTACAAAGTCGTGGACGGCCTTCTCGAGCTCCTCGATGGTCTGCAACTGTTGCTTGCGCTTCTCCAGTCGCGTGTCCCTCTTGAGGGTCTTGGGTTTCTTCCCGGATCCCTTCGCGGGCGTCGCCATTTCGTCTGGTGTCGATTTCGCGGTGCTGGTGCTGGTACAAGTTCACGCAGTCTTTGGAGGCAGGCTGGAAATTTTTTGGGATCTGGTTGCTGCGGTGGAGAAAAAAGTTCGGCATTCGGCGAGAGCGGTCACCGTGCGTGGGGTGGGCGGATGCTGCGGCCTTGCACCTGGCACCAGCTGGCTGTCTTAAGTTTTGGCTAGACCGAATCAACCCATCGTTTCTTCATTCCTTCCTCACTGCGGCCGACATGGATGGATGGATGTAACCTCTAATTCAAGGTAGTTATGGGTTGCAGACAGCAATTTCTTAAATGGCATAGTTACGTCGAGTTTCCCAAATTTGACTGGAGTCAAAATACGGTGTGTTAGACATTCTCGGATGGATTTAATGTTTGTATGCGAGCTGGCATTGTCAGAGAAGCCTCTGAACTTAATTGAGAGCGGAAGAAGTTTGACTACCGTGATGGCACAAGGGCCCTATATAGTGTTTTCTTCCAACTTCACCATCACCCCAATTACAACATTGAATTTCAACATGAAAAACCAAATGCAGTTTGAGGAAGCTCTCCAATCGTTCGGAGCGAGCAGATTCTATGCTTTCCCGCGAGAGGTTTTATTCATAATTACGGACCAATTGCCAATATGGTCACAGATTTCTCTCGCACTAACCAACAAATTCTTCTTCACATCTCTTTATCCAACTAGACAGTTTCCGCGGCTCTCTGACGAAGACTTTATAGCTCTATTTGTCCTTCTGGAAAAGGACCTACAAAATCGGTATTTATGTTTCGGCTGCAAAAAGCTTCGGTATTTCAACCCTAGCAACGGACACGACTGGAAAGCACAACCTCACCCTGTATGCGGTGCCAATTCTGAATCCGGTTATGTACAAATACAACATGATTTCCCATGGTATACCAATAGCGAAACCGCAAATCTCAATATCAGAAGGGACAGCACAGACCATTCATTGCATATATGGATTGAAACCCCAAATTTACTTCTCTGGAGACCTTTCCCCTACCCCTCGGGACCGAAAAGCAAGAAACCGAACAACGGGTGGCCGGAAATCACCTTCTCTCAGGCGCGTTTGGTTATGAACCGACATATTTTTGGAAAGCCGCATGGTCTGTCAATTCAATGTCTCCATCAACGCTTTGAGTTCGAAAGATTCATCTTCCTAGACGACCGTACAACGCCTACCCACTTCCCCATTGAGCGCCATGCAAGACACGCACAAAACAGACCAATTACGAGATCATTATCTAAGAAATCAGCAAAGCCTTGGAACTTTATACACGAATATTCGGCCAAAATCCTCAATGGAGAGCTTTTGGTGTCTCGTTCTCATTTTATATCAGGACCACACTGTTCAGCAGCACACTTCTCAAAGCTCATAGATAGCCTTGAGCTTCCGGTTTGTGCACATATATTTGCGGCTGCAATCAGACCAAATTCTGGCTTTTACCACGATGCCAATGCCTCTATTCCCCAGCTCCATGCCTTGTGGGTGGCCGGACACGACACTCAGCTCGACGTGTACACTGACAATGGAGGAGGCGCATGCCAAACTTGCTATACAGACTACAGCATAAAGATATGGAATGGCGAAAGGGACAAACACTGGGCCCTGAATCTCGTCACATACCACAATCTTGGGCGCTGCCAAAATCCGAATGACCCTATATGGCATTGCCTGACGAAGAGCTCTTACTCGCGCTTTCGATGGACTGAACTCAGTCGACCCCTTGTAAGGGGGATAAACGTATCTTTACGTTGGGAAGGGAAAGAGATCCAAGAGCCGCCTCTTGAATCAGAAGATTTTGGGCCTTTTTTGGAATATTGGATGGATCAACATGAGCGCTGGATTGAGCCTTACGAGCACATGATCAGTCATTCATTTGGTCACAGTCCAGAATACCAGAGATTGAGCCAGCTTGCTGCCACAGATCGACTAGAGGATTTTTAATCGGGTCGTTGCCCTGATACAGAGCATGGGAGAGTATCTGTCAGCGTATGCAGTTACGTAAAGCGAATGGTGCGAATATCCTAAAACAGAAATAAAGGAAATGAACATAGTTGCAAATTGATATTGACTTGGTTAGAGATCATACAGAAGCGAGGTATTTTTTCAATAAGATGGTAAGCGCAGTCTGGTGGTAGCTCAATCTATCACGCCAAGTGGCCGATGGCTGGCTTCAAGAGAGGCTTCCTGCATCTCGCGCCCAAGTGAAGAAAAGCTTTGCCCACGCGTCATGGTGCGAAATACCAAACCACTTGAGAACAACTGACGAGGTAATTTGAGACGCAAACAGCATCATTCAGTGGAAATTATGCTTAGTTCTGTTTTTGACGGCCCGCACAACGTAGCCGGCAAGGTTGTTAACCGCTTCGATTCAGCATAATTCTCCAAGGCAACTCGTTTCTCTTGTGGCCTTTGTAAGGAGTCATCAGTGCTGGAAAAGATGCAAGAGAATGTGGCTATCATTCAGGTATCCTACCTCCGGAAGGGTTAACGCCCAGAATTCTACTACGATGATACCGACATTCCGTATTGACATAGGCATATGATGGCATAAAATAACAAGAATCAAGGCGATGAATACTTTGCACAATGTTTCCATTCACGGATCTATGCTTTGATTTGCTATGAGCTGGCACAAAACCTATTACATGTCGTGATTTGGCTAGGACAATACGGGAAAGGGAAGCGAACACATAGCAAGAAGAATTAAGTATTACCAAGGAACTTCAGCCATAAATCTACTTGGACACCATTCCCCTTGAGATTTTTGTTCAAGATGATGTTTAAAGAGCGCCACATTGCTGAAACTTTACTCAAACACGCTATGGGATTATATATATAGCCCATAGCAGAAATCCACGGGGTTGAGAGTCCGACACACAAAACATATGCAGCATTCAAGAATCCCTGAATGATTAGAAGTATCATTCCAACAGTAGCAAGAAGCTAAGATAATTATGAGTGCCATAGATTCATTGGGTGGGCTGAAGTATGGCTCGAGTGAGACGTTGCCAAAGAGGAAATATGAACACTTACCATGGCAGCTACCATACAGTAGTCATCCCTTCCCATTGTCTTCACCAAGTATACTCGGGTGTAAAAACGAAGATTAACAAAGATCAACGCAATGGCATACAAGGAGCTCTTCACGCCTAGTATCCATTCTGTATTGCTTTGTTGTGCCCGCATTCGGTCGGTAGCAGGTTTTTCTTCGGCTGACATAACAATATTAGCGCCAACGAAGATGAAAGACTGGTAGAGCCTGTGGAATTGATAGTGAATCGAAACATAACGTGAAAATTCTGTGGCAACCAAAACCTGGGAGTTCTGCTCCTCTTCTTGCCCTCTTTGCCCTTGAGTATGGCCCCAGGTTCAGACGACAAGGAATCAGCATGGCCTTGGGGAGGTCTTTACCGAGCTTCCTTCGGTGTTTCCTTTCAAGGCTTCAAAACATTTCATGCCTTCTCACTATATTACGTTTGCTTTTTCTACATGAACTTATTTCCCGTGGAGTCCCAGACAGGCAGTGACGAGCATGCTTGGCATCGCAGCGTCTAGAACTGAGACTTCTCCTATATGTAAACTAAGGTCAAGGGCTTTCTCATCGAATAAAATTCCGAAGCAAATGTTGTTGGACAGCATCTCTGAAACAACCAAATACATTTCTAATACGTCTATGTGGAGTATTGTTTGCCTCCTCAGTGATTGCAGGGTTAAAACGAGTGAAAACCTCAAACCAACGGCCAAGTGAACAACCACGTTCATTAGCGCCAACCAAACCCTGTGATTCCTTCGGCATCATCCCCCCACCTCTCGAGCCGCATTGCATGGCAGTCATAGTGCCTATGCCGGGAGCCCGGAATTGACAATGCCCTACGATCAAAGCCTGCATGCCGATGATGCACCAGCCATGTTGTAAGGAGTTGCGATAATACTATGCTTGGCAAAAGAAGATGATAAAGCCTTAAATTGGGTGGTTACGTTACTCGGCCCGCAACCTAATCTTGACATCCATGGGCAATCATTAGGAATGAACATCCACTCTCTTCATTAATTAAACTGGGTATATCTGCCCATGGTTGCATGGCTAGCATGTTCTTACCACCAGTTTTCTCTGCTGAAGATCCATCACAGAAGTCGGGTAACCCGGCTCTGTCAAGAAACCATGGGGAGATCCCAGGGCAGCAAGGCCCGCACGCCAAGAGCACAATGGGTCATCGTATTCGCCTGAAGCAGTGTTTTGGCCGAACCGGTTCTCGTTGCCGGACACCCGCCTAGAACCCAGGAGGATGTGTCGCACGGTTTTGGCCCCAACCTCGGTTGCATTTTTATTTCGAGGAAAGCGACAAAATCGATATAGCCCAGGCCACTTAAGTCACTTCCCCAGGGCGGGCATTCGATAATGGTCTTGCAGGCGCTTACAAGCTATTGCTAGTGCTTACTGCAATGCTACCATGGTATATATTTGCCAGGGTCTAGTTCGATCCATGCCGGCTCATTTGAAGTTGAGCATATCACCATTGCAGGATTAGCTCCACAGACAAGGTCAGGGTAGAATTTCGTTAGAAACCACGAACCCACCACACTGTCCGTAGCTTAGTTGTTAAGGCTGTCAGTGCTCGCCTCCGGGTGTTATACCTCTTTGGCATTTATCGGAACCGTGTCGTTGCCATTGTGCCGGCGCTACAGAGTATTTTCTGCAGGGGTATCGGACAGTCGCCTCAACATAAATGTGAGAACCCCCGACAATTGCGACATGCATCTGCGTTTTTCGGCTCTCCAGTTTCAACTTGGAGTCTTGCTCAATTGAAATTCCCATTCCAAATACCACGCCCAAAACACTGCAATGCGTTTTTACAACATACTCACGGTCCTGGGCCTATGCAGTGCCACGGCTCTGGCCTCTGATGGAGACGAGCTTTCCGAAGTTCAGGCGCAAGCCATCGAAGCTCTTCAAGCCGCAGAGGGCAACGGTACTTTTGGCAAGAGAGGGTGCAATTTGTTCAATGCCCGTGTTCGAAGGGACTGGTTAGTCATCGTTATGCACTCGTGGCTTGCAGGATGGAGCTGACTTTCCCCTGCAGGAATTCACTCTCTGGAACTGAGAAGAAGGCCTACACCAGCGCCGTTAATTGCCTCTTGACGAAGCCGTCCAAGCTCGCCCCTGGATTTGCCCCTGGAGCTCGCAACCGATATGACGACTTCGTCGCCGTCCATATCAACCAGACCTTGAGCATCCATGGAACTGTGAGTGGCTACTTCGTCATTAAACGCTTCCGCAAAGGTTATGGGCTGATTGGTTCACTCTCCAGGGAAACTTTTTGACTTGGCATCGCTACTTCACTTGGGCGTATGAGAACGCCCTGAGACAGGAATGCGGATACAACGGTTACCAGCCTGTAAGAAGACAATTCAAGCATTGACACCGGCTCCTAGTTTGCTAACCCGCATACCAGTACTGGAACTGGCTTGCTTACCGGGATGATCCTTCTAAGGCACCCATGTTTGACGGAAGTGACACTAGCATGAGCGGTGACGGTGCTTTCAAAGCCCACAACGGTAGCACCTCGGGTGGTGGCGTTTGGATTCCGTCAGGAAAGGGAGGCGGCTGCGTCACAAGCGGCCCTTTTGCAAAGTAAGTGAAATCATCTCCATTTGCCTAGTCATAATTCCCCTCTATCAAGCCATCCCACCCAGGGAGTAGTTCAAAGCGCTAACAGTTTACCACTAGCTTAACTCTTCATCTTGGCCCTGTCGGACCGGGTATTGATGGTCTCCCTGTCAACCCAGGCGGACCTCTTGCCTACAACCCTCGCTGTCTTTCTAGAGATATTAGCGCGTGGACATCCCAGCAGTGGATGACTCCTGAAAACGTACTGAACCTTACCATTGGTGTCGCGGCGACGAACGTCCGTACCTTCCAGGATGAGCTTCAGGGCCGTTTTGGCGACAAGTTTCTTGGAACCCATACTTCCGGCCACGTAGGTTTACACCCTGACAATTGGATGGATTTGAATTAACCTAAATACATCTCTAGATGATTGTCAACGGTGAGGCTTCTGACCTATTCTCATCTACCAACGACCCGACATTCTTCCTTCACCACGCCATGGTAGACCGCGTTTACTGGCTGTGGCAGGCCCTTCACCTCGGAGAAGCCTTCAACATCGCCGGAACTATCACAATTCTGAACACCCCTCCCAGCAGAGATGCTAGACTTGACGACCTTATCATCCAGGAGCCAAATGCTCCTAACCGCCCGATTAGTGACCTGTTGAGCACAATTGGAGGAAACCCGTTCTGCTATATTTATGCTTGAGACCGGTACCAAAGAACCCATTCTCTGGAGTTATAAGGAGCTTTAGAATTATAATGGTAATAATAAAAATGAAAACCTGATTGATGTGACGAAGCAGTCAATACGCCATGTGAAAAGGATGCGCTCCGCAGAACGACACATGCAACATAATATGATGCGCAAAGCTTGCAACTACTGTATTTACAAATGATTATCAAATAAGACCTGAAAACCCATGTTCCAGTAACGGAGCCAACACCATATCGGAATATTTCGAGACTAAATAAGTTTCTATCTGCTCTGACAAGTTGGTTGGGCTACATATTTGGCTACCCATGAGAAGTGAATTTCTTTTTTCCTTGTCAAAACTCAATGCTTGTTAAAACGCATTGTAAAAAAAATATGAAGTATGTTTGTGTATATACAAATTCAAGACGATACTCATGCGACATACCTTCTGTCTGTGTTTCTTCAGGTCTAGCCAGAGGTTTAGGGAATTTTATCTCAATAGCAAAGCAATATTCTACTCATATACGTAGTTTCTTAGCCCTGTTCTCTGGAAATCATAAAGTCCAACTAGTCAAACCTTTCAACTGTTTACTCGTCATCCTCAATATCACCTCCTTTAGGCACAGACTGGTAGAGTGTTGCCTGACCCAGGCCGAATATGCCAGCTGTCAACAAAGCCACAACGGTGAATATTACGGCGACCTGGCCATGCCGTTAGCGTTGATCTTAAATTAAGCGACTGAGAATATACTTTTCCATTGTCATTGAAGCCTTTCCCTCTTCCAACATCTTCCGCCACAGCACTCCAGACTAACAACATCATTCCCAAGATCATACACATCACCGACGCTGTCAAAAACAAAACGCCAAGCTGCCATGTATAAACCTGAATTCTTCGAGGGCGATACTTCCAGTCGTTGTCAATTAGTACACGGTTCTTGCTGCGTAGCGACTGTCTCATGAGCACCAGGCCGTCCTTGTGCCCCGCCATCCTGTGAAGCCGAATGGTTTGGTCCGCTGCTGTCAAGACACTGGAAAGTGCAAAAGCAATCCCGCAGAACCAGCAGGTACGGACAGGCCATGGAGTTGTTGTATCTGGTGGCAAGAGGTTCGGCCAGGAGCCAGTTGAGGTGAGTACGTTTGCGAGCAGCGCGGACTGTCCAATTACCATGTCAGCATTCCTGGCCGTGTAGGCTAAATCAACTTGAAGAGACACATACCACCACGCCAATGAAGTTGAGTTCTTGTAGTTTGTTATCTTTCCACCTTTCAGTGAGTCTGTCTCTTTCGCTTTTCTCCTCATGGTTCAGCAACAGAAGCAGTGGGTCGTAAGTCAACGCTGGTGGGGAGAATAGACCCCCGCGGAAAATATTCGCGATAAATGACGACGTACTGTCGCGTTTGTCGCGAACATTGTGAGACATTGATCGCTTTGGTAACGATCAGCTTATTGTTTTGATATACTGCGTAAGAGAGTTTTAGCACTGAAATTTGTATATACATACTATTCCGTCTCCCGCTTCCCTCTGGTTGCTGTCCAGCAGAGGCACCCTCGATTGAGGTAGGCTTTCAGAGAATGCCGACATCGTAGTTTGAAGAGTTGTAATGGTGTCGGATTCAAAATTGAATTATTAAATTATTCAAATAACAGCAGCAATGGTCAGTAAAGTAGTCAACGCGACCCCGCAGTTTTCCTTGTGGTCAGGCGGCTTCCAGGAGCTTGTACGTCATCATGAGCTGGCTCTGCGGAAAGTCCTGGATAGCTCCTGCTTACATAACACAATCGCATAAGAGCAGCTGGCTAAGCAAAGGCTTCATTTCAAGTAGTTTGTTATCGCGTCAGTCTAACAGACTGAAGGTCTCCGGTTCATGTCCGGGCTAGATCATCCTTACATTTTATGGTCTATCACCAATGATTTATCTTTTCATTCAACAATCATGTGAAGCGTAGTGGGCTCACAATTTAAGCCGGTAATGTCAGTTTATTGGCACATGGATCATGGGTATTTATAAAACAATGAGTAAACAACTCAGATTGTTAACTGATGTAGAGCAGTATCTCCTGGATGCTGCATACCTCCATGGCCTCAATATTTGTGCTACCAGACTGATATCTTCCAGTTAATAACGCCCTAAATAGCACTGATAAAACTATGCAATGTACTTACTCAAATGCAATCATGCTGAAAAAAATGACGGCCACAGACGTCTCCATCGCAGACACCAATGCAACACCGCTGACACCAATCGTTCTTTTTGACTGTGGTTCGGTTCCCACACCAAAAACACCAACTCGGCTTCATACCTTTCTTCAAAAGAATGTTTGATAGCTCCTCACGTGCCGATCTGCTCTTACTCCCAATGACTTCTTCCAGAACCTCGCTTCGTGTCATATCTGACTCAAGCCTGGGGAACCACTTGACCCATGGAATCCACGGTCCTGCCGTGTTGGCGCCCATAACGAGCATTTTCCCAGCGATATCCTTCCTCACGAAGATTAGACTCTCTAATCCTCCCAATACATCCTGAGCTTTGCTGTCTTGTCCCCGCTCCTCAGCTTGCTCGAGGATGAAGTTCCGGATCGCCTGACCGATGATTCTGCTCAGCATCGTAAAGTTTCCCCGGATGGCAATCTCAATCGTGGCCATTGAATAAATCAGATCTGAAATTGGCAGAGGCTTGTGAAACTGGCTTTGCCATTTGCGTACAGCTTGTCCGCACGACACCCCGAAAAGTCCGAACCTTTTTATGAATTGGCCGTTGAAATCTATCGCCGTTCCTTGAGCACCAATCCCCTTACCGAAAAAGGCGAGGTCAGGCGACGCAACATCGAGGTACTCTTCTCTTTGGAAGGAGAATGGTGCACCGCAGCGAATTGCAGTGAGGGTTTCATCCACTGCCAGTAACAAGTGCTCTTCTGCGCATATCGAAGCAAGTCGTCTAAGAGTGCCGGGATCCAGTACTCTTCCGTTGTATTGATTTTCTACGATTTCAACAATCACACCAATACAACCATTTTCTTTAGCGTCCTGTGACTGGTGTTTCAACTCGACATCTGAAACCCCTTCAGTGTGGAGAAGAATGGGATCATTTCCATACGGCTTCCGACAGCTTGAAAATGTTGGAACGGATTTCTGTATGTTTAAGAATGACAGTTAGCACTTTGAAAGATTAATAGTAGTGAAGACCTGAATGACTCCTTTCGTACTAACCTCCGAACAACCTTTTGAAGAAGCCGTCGCAGCAGCGTATGTGTCGGACAAGAGTGCCCAACAAGGTTTCTTTGCCTGAATTTCTTCCCAGCCCAGTCTCTTCAAAGTATCGTCTTCATCGGTGAAGGGGCTCTCAGATGAGTCAGAAGACTCGGACATCGATAGCTCAGCCAAAGTTATGATTATCTTGACAATGGTATCGGGATTCATTGTGTGTTTGCTCGTGGACTGGTAGTCGATTGGGATATAACCGCAAAAATATTTTCTGATATTTCCAAGACGGTCAGAAATTGTCTAGTATTTGAGTTCAGCACTTACGCGAATAACTCCTCGTACGAACGTAAAAGCTGCCCATAATGTCCTTCCATACCTAAACGATTCCCAATAAACTCCCTCCAAAGAGGATTAGCCATGGTGTGGACCTGCATCTGGTCAAAAGATATGATGCTTCCCTCCGCATTATTGAAGTTGTGATCTAATTTTCGGAGAGGCAGACCAGCTGGCACAGTCGTGTTGTGGCTCGAAACTGTAGACATGACAAACAAGATGATCTTTTGTCGCAGTCAAAGCGGTCAATATTTGATGATCATCTGAAATGAATTCACATCGTCTAGAGATAAGGACGAAACATGCCTTTTTATCGTTTGTGCTCTTCACCTGGTCTTACACTTAGACTGGTTGAAAAGCTCCGTTTGAGGCTGTGGTAAGACGGCTTACAATTTTGAAAGTTATGTGTTGCTGAACCGAATCGGCTTGAACGATAGATGCCTGGCCGATTTTTTGTCACTTTATGTGAACGGGTATTTCCATGGATGGCCTCAAGCGTGGGTCTGGCCCAGTTGTCAATAATGTTCAACCTGGCAACGCTATCATCCGCCCGACTTAGCAGCCAGGTTCACTTAAGATTACAACCCATGCGAGAAAGCAGGTTAGCATCATAATGATACGTTCTGTATTCAGGGGCTAGTGCTCCTTAAACAGCCAATGAGCGTCGGTAAGATTGAGGCCGCGATTCGGCGGGATCCTTCTAAAGCTTTCTTGGCTTCCCGGCATGATGGAAAAGGCCATGTTTGGTCATTTTTCGAGCAAAGTTGGAAACTGTTGGTGGCACGAGGGCATCTGGCCAAGACCACAAGGCTGAATGTGAATGGTATGGGCATAATCCGACACCAATGGACGATAAACGACAGGGAAGTGAGAAATGCCCTGAACTGCTGAGCCATGCCAGACTTCCAAATAAAGCATCGGCCCTGACGATAATGAATGCCTTGGGAGGGTTGTCAATCTTGCACTTGGTAAAAATTGCCACTGAGAGATCAATGAGAGATGGCCATCTCAGACGCCAGAGAGCATCGCACAGTGGAATGCAACGAATCTGACTCGTGAGATGACTTAGAAGTCATGTGTAACGGTGCCTTGCATCCACGGACATGCCCGGCCGAATCAACATTGAGGCGGGGACCGTTAGCAGCAAGATGTGCTTACAGGTAGGTCCATAAAAACGCAAGTATTTTCATCATGACAGGCTTTAGCGATGAGCCGTAAGAAATGATTACCCATTTAGGACATTATAAAGGTATTTAGCCTTGTTGACCGCAGCACCGGGCAAAGGATTCGGCTGACCCCTGCAGTCTAAGACACCACTATCAAGTGACACCCCGGCATATTGACCGCAGCGAACCCTATCTGATCGACATCCTGCAGCAACATGCTCCAATCTGGCCCGCAGAACATGAAATCCATCTTTCCGATCGCCGCCCGATGCTGCAAAATCCTTCTGGAATTGCAACAGAACCCTGTGGTGGAGTTTGCCACCCCTGCTCGAATGCGCTATGCTTGCTTATGGTCGCTGTGTTACCATCGTTCCATGGCCTGTGGCGCTTGAAAACCTCAATGTCGATATTCGCCACTTTAATGAGCCTTGATGATACAAACGTTGATTGGTTTGTTACCGAAACCCGCCACCTTTCAGACATCTTCCTAGGGGGTTTAAGAGTGGCTGATGGTGCGTCGCTGTGGCTGCCTACTAGGCAGACAAATAACAACCTCCTCCGAATGGGATGCAATGTAGTGCTGTTTGGTCCTTCCGAGATTCACGGCCATTATCATCCCAAAGGGAACCACTGTCGATTCCATAGAACTGTGATCAAGGTGCAACGAGGAGGAGAGACTGCCTCAGGTAATCGATCGAATGGGTTAGTGCACAGCTTGCAAACTCAAGTCAAAGCGTCTCGAAAATTTGAGACTCTCCCATGGGGCTAGGTTATCTTAGCAATCCAATTCGTCTGCAGGAACTGAGTGGGTTTCACCGGGTTAGTAGCTCAACAACCTCTGCACCAGCAAGCCTTCTTTTACTGTGCATCACATGCTTATCAACCACTCTTTCACATGATATGGTGTTCAGAAAGTGTATAAATGGAATCCTGAGTACCTGAGAGGTTCGATGACCAAGATTTCTGGGACTATGAAGGCTCTCAATTCATCAGCGCCGGCTTTGATTGTGTGAACCTCTTCCAGATGCGCTCAAGTGGACCCTGTTATCCAACACTTAACAGAATCAAAGTTACATATGCAAATGATGCGCAATTTTCCGTTATAGATTCGATTAGAATGTTTTAACTTTGATTCAGTGACGTTGTGACACCGTAGAAGCAACCTATGGATGCTGTATCTGAGAGTAATATAGCGGATAAGTAGGTATACTTTAGGTACAGTTGTGTACTAGCCCGGTATCATTTCAAATACAATGCTGTTTGAACTGATAGACCCTAGCCCGCCAAATGAACTGGAAATCGATGTTGTTAATCGTCCGTTCCAATTCTTCATTTAATTAGCCCTTAATGCCGCTCTCGCTGACGCTTGCTCGACCATCAGACTCTTGATCGGGGTTGCATTCGTAATACCGGAGGTTGCGCAACAGGATGTAGAATCCACAAGAAATGAGCGATCCAAGAGTTGGAGCGAGCCAGTAAATCCAATGGTAACCGGGGAACTCGCCCAATACGACTGCAGGCCCGAAAGATCGAGCCGGATTCAAGGAGCCGCCCGTGAAGTAGACACCTATTTCAAGTAAATTATCAGCATGATCCCGAATCAACATTGAAACGCCATGCAAACATGTGCGTTGCACTGAGAGGAAGAGAGTTACCTGTAAGTTCCGCAAGGAAGAATGACAGGCCAATGCCCACAGGAGCAAGGAAAGTTGAGCGATGCTTTTCAACGGCCAACATAAGGATGACAAACACGAGCTGTGTAGTCAGAATGACCTCGATGAAGAAGCCTTGTGCTGTGTTTGCCCCTCCTCCAAGTGTTGTAGCTACCGCCAAATGGCCGGGGAATATTGCGGAAGCGACTGCGGCAGCTGCGATTCCAGCGATGATTTGTGTTGGCATTATGAGGAGGGCACGGAAAGGTGGCAGGCCGCCACAGATAATAAGAGAAAGAGTGACCTGTAAAGATTTTCTGTTAGTTTGTGATATTCAGTTCGCTAAGGTGAAGTAGACGGCTCAGCTTACAACAGGGTTAAACATTCCCCCAGTGACTCTGTAAAATGCCCAAACATTTGCTGTCAAAGAGACACCGAATGAGAGTGCTATGAATATGATGGAAGGGAGGTTGGGGTATGAGCTAGCAGCTCCCGGCAGTGTATTCGCGACTTGGGTTCCAGCGAAAGAGAAGAACAAGAAGAGAAATGTGCCGACGAACTCTCCCAGAACGGCCACAATGTTGTTTCTCGTGGTATTGGCGATGCCAAGCATCGGCAGGGAACCATGATTGTTCTCGCTGTTGTCCGACAGCTTTCGACCGAAACTTGCGCGTGGCATTTTGGTTGTTGGGGTTTCAACAGGAGTGAAATATTGTGATATCGATGTTTTGTGAACGTGTTTGAGTGTCTAGAGTCCAAGAACTGAAATCCTCCGAGACATGTCAGTCTTATCTTCAAACGATGGATGTCGATCTCCTTTGCCATGCTTTATATATCGTTTTCCGTGTAAGGCCTCTCCCTCCAGGCAAAAGACCTTTTGGGTATTGGTCTCATTCCAAGCACGATACCCCGTTATGAACGTAGGATCTGCATTCGTCGCGACCTCATGCTGCGAAGACCTCGAACCTAAAGCGGGCATGTCTTGAAGTCCAGCTTGTCGCCTGTGACGCCACGCGAGCCATTAGGATGGGCGAAAACGCCAAGCGACAAAGCATGGTATTCTGTCCGGAACGAGGTCGATGAGTCTAGCGTGCGCACAGAATTGTCCATAGCCTATAGCTTTTCAAAGCCACGGACATCATATAATCGCCAGGAAGCCGTCTTGGTCTCTGCACCTGTTGCTGTCACTGATGATCTCCAAGCTCCAAACCCTGAGCCCTAGCTATCATGCTGAGAGGACGGGGCGAATGGGGGATTGCATGCGGCCCCCTTTGGAAACCTCAACCAAACGAAATCTGGCAAAATCAGGCCTTCTCAAAGTGTGCGCCTGTTCTCTTTGAGACCACGGTTGAATTCTTGGCATAGAAAGAATTTTGGTACTATGCCTTTTGAAGCTTCGAAGTGTTTTACCACATTGCGGCTGGCCTGACTCCTCCCGAACTGGAAGCGACGTTGAGACATACTATCTAATTTGGTAGGCGCTAGGAAACGTCGTCATTTGTTGGAATGCGATGGTAGTTTGTGGTTCATCTATGTGAAACCACTCCGGTGCAGTCTCACACATCGCTCCCGTTCAATCTGGCCTCAAGTCCGGTAGAGTAAGGTGGAAGCGAAGCATCCGGGCGGCGTCGGCCTCGTGGGCTTAGCGCCGTAGCAGCGACTTGCCCTGTTTTCATCCAAATATTCACGGGAGCAAAACTGCGGGGTCAGCTGAGCATGCTGGGGTAGGAATGAAACGAACATTTTCGCTCAAGACATTCACTAAGCGGGCATTTTTGAATTTCTCCCTTCCATAGCGTACGTGGTGTTCCACGGCGTACGTTGTTCACGCTCAGAGGGCGTCATATTTTCCGCTAGACTCTCAATGTGAGGATTTTCTGGGCAATTTGGCAAGGGAACGCCTTTTGACGAAAGAAGTCATCCCTTATCAAAATTGTGTGAAAGACGATGACTCTCCTTTTTTCAAATTTATCCGCTTCTGGAGCGAGGCTGTTATTCAAAATTGACACAGTATTTCAAGCGACACAGGATGCGGGCATGTGGCGTATAGAATGCTCCACAAGGTAGAGGAAGTAAGCTCATGCTACGACACATCGGTGGGGAAATCTATATGAAGCTAGAGGGCAAGTACCCATTTCTTGCCCTTTTCAGATGCCTCTGTGCTTAAGCTTCAGCCTCTGGGGTGCTCCGCTGCGGCTGACGCAAGCTACTTTTTACGACGCAAGACATGAGAATGGCAATAGTGTCCTGAAAGAACCTGTAGCTATAAGGCTAGTTTACTCTCTGCTTCTAAAACTTGCCTCGTATATCGGCCAGTAGTCTGGGATCGGCCAGCCAATGAGCTGATTTCGTGAATTGGGGCCAAACAAATGTTTAAGGCTGAATTCTAGATGCGCCTTCAAGCCGAAAACATCCCAAAAAATGGCCACATCTTAGGCCCAATCGCCGATTCAGCGTCTGCCGAGAAATAACCGCGATAAGAAGCTCAGCATTCAGCGTTGAGGGGCGACGACACACATTCTTCTAGGGTGTAACTGTTCTATGTGGAAATGTTCTTGCATTATCAAGCTAAACCGAAGTTCAAGTTTGTATGGCCGTTTGTGCAAGAACTCGATCACATGCTGTGCCCGTCCAGCATCCTCAAATAGCAACCAGTTGATATCATGTTCGCTCGCGCCTGTTGAGTTTTCGTTGGCGTAGCTTAGTACGGGTAGTTGCACCAGAACTTCGTAGTACTCTAGACTCGCCACTTCAGTCACAGAGGATCCGCAGTTACAAGAGAGGTTTCTGGCGTTAATGTTAAGCATCGCGTCACCAGATGATCTTGGGGAAAGCCGGAATTTGGTGGGCAGCATGATGCGTAGCAGTGATGTAGCGGAGCGAAAAAAGTTGCTGTAACGATGTTGTTGATCCTGCTGTTTCCGGGCGGAAGCATGACAGACGCCTAGGCCGGGGTTGCACAAGACGCACAAAGGATTAGTAACGTAGACGTAGAATTTCATGTGCACTATGATAACTTAAAGATGAAGATTTGCAATCTCTTTTCGATTAAAAATCTGCTTGACTGACAAGAGGAATATCATCACTCGCATACCAAGTAGACTAATCTCTTATGTCGATGCCACGAGGACGTCACACTGTACACGATTTTTCCAAAATATGGCCGTGCTGGGTGTCTCGCCTAGAATTGCATGCCAATACATCAAAGGGCTAGCATCTCCCTGTCAATATGAGACAATATTGTATTGAGGACGTGCAAAAATGATCACGTTGTTCAATTCTACCACGAGTTGAGAAATCACGAAAATAGGCACAGTTACATGTCAGAAAGACTGGTTGCTACTGAGAATGTTAATGGAGTGATTCATATCAGTTCGACATGTTTAGGAATGATTAGAGAGGCTTATAAAATCGATCTAATCCTAGACTTGTGTCAACGTCATTTCGTTCCCCTTAAACAGACCTCTCTACATTGAGAGTATCGCTCTCCTTTGATCATCTTGACTTGACGCGACCCTCCCGTCGCGAGGGTTTAGTATTAGGAAATAATCTTATCGTTCACCATATCAAACCCTCTCATCCAATTTCATTGTACTGAATTTGTGAGACCCATAACCAGTTTGCTAAAGAGACTTGAGAATATAACCAGAATTAAACATTACTTGTGCAACCCCGGGCAATGACGGACTAGATTCCTGTATTGGGTAAGCTTGCAGAGTAGAGATAGATTAGAGGAAGCTGGGTTTTATCCTGCAGGCTTGCGCGAGGTCTTAAATCCTCACACGGGCTTATAAGGTTTTACCAGATGGAAAGGCGGACTCCCTACATAGTCAGCGGCTACAAGTAGATGAATTAATAATAATAAATTACTTATGCGTGCCCTGGTATCAACAAATACCAACTCATTGACTAGTCTTTTGTATGGCAATGCCCGTTATACATTACCTGGTTTTTCCTTCGCGGAAAAAAGAAAGCGTTTCCCTCAATCCTGAATTTTCTTTTCTTGAATCCGCGTATTTACAGCGAACTGCAACTGTCAGCCTCGTGTGACCCTGAATCCGACTTCTCACTGTGCGTGCCAAAATCATACACTACGAGCTGACTCTGGCAGAACTTGCAGATAATGGTTTGTTTTTGGATGGTCACTCACACCATTCAAACGGAGCTGATGTCACGCATTAACACATACTATACGATGGTGGTCTCCTGTGAATCCCTGCTGATGACAGGGCTCCCACGATGATTCAGACAGCTAGGTTCTCAACCCAAGCTACTACATGACTACGTGAGAGTGGGGAAAGTTGCTCCTATGCATGGCAGCCATGGTTCGCCAGAGGGATGCGTTACATCCCGAATGCGCGTCAACCCCGGCAAGCATCCTGCGCTGCAGCTAGAAACAAGAAATGGCAGAATGGTGTACCGTTATAGCCTGTTCCACCAAACAAGATCGGCATCTGCTCCACCACGGCCCGTGATAATCGAAGAGACCCAGCGGCAGCATGGAAGACCGTAGAGGTTCATGACCGATGTATTCAGCTATCAAGGTTCCCAGGTCAAATCGCAAGTGGTGTCCCGGGAAGCTGGGCCCTAGCAAATGTGAGCTATTCCTGATCCTCTCACTGATGGATTTCAGAAAGCTTGTTTTGACGCGGAAGCCTCTGTTGAGTCCGGAGTGGTGAGCTCCTCAGCCGTCTTTCAGTAAAAAGGCGAGGAGATATCTATCGCAGACGTTGATTCTCGTTTGCCTAGTGACTAGCAACCGAAGTGGGTCACCGCTAATGGTTCTTATAACGCCTCTTCAACATAGCAAGTTTTATTTTTCATTTTCTCAAATATCTGAAATTTCACAGACAAACGAGGTTTCTAACAGGTAGAGTAGATTCAATTCAAATATCGGCAAAGAGCACGTCTTGTTACGGCGTAATGTTTGCTTAAGTCGGTACTCGGCGACAATCAAGTTGACCAAGATAAGGGTTGCCGGGAGTGCCTTTTCACTGCGGGGGCCGATCTCCATCTCGGCGCCAGACAAAGACAGCCTTGACAGGGATCATGGAAGCCAGTCGCTCTAAGGTAAGTAGAGAAAACTAGCATGACCAGGTTAGAATCGATATCACGTCAATGGTCAATCATGGCCTCCCCGCTTCGCCGAGACTTTTGATTGCCATTTTAATTGCCAAGGCTCTCAACCGGCTCCCCGACCGCAAGCACATGCCTTTCCCGTCGCCTTGGCCCATCGGCGGCAAGTTCTCGCCCAGGGAAGTTGGAGCAAGGAAAATTAAGAGGTATTTACGCTGTCCTGTCTGGCATGTCTGGTACGATGCACAATACCTCTCAAAATGAGGTGCTCAAAGAACAGATGACGATTGCCAAACGTGGCTGAATCGGTCCCATGCTCATGTGGCGACAAAAAGGCGGAAATCGGATGGCTGGGACAGCATGTTCGTCAGTTTTCAGAGGCTGCTTACAAGCAGCCAAGAACTTTGGATAAGGTGGCGCGATATCGCCCACGCGGCCAGGCCGATTGCCTCGAGGTCATGACTGCAGTGCAACGCTGAAGCTGCAGCATGCAGGCACACAAACACGGGGACTTTTACCGACGGCCAAGAAATAAATAAAAAAGAATAAAAAGGCAAAAATGTCAAATGGATTGCCAACTTTAAGCATGCCTGCCAACGAGAGAAAAATAAACTTCCCAGCCTGCGATATTACTCTCTCCAAGAAGTTTCAAAAGTCAGGAATACGTATTCATCAAGGCGGCAGTCAAAGAATAAACAACACAATGGCCTCGTCCCTCAGCTACTCCAACAGGCCCCTCTCATTAAGGCTTGGCACCTGCCTGATAAAGCAACGATGATCCACAAAGGCAGAGGAGAAAGATGCGCCAGGGGCCGGCCCTGGCTTCTCGCATTTCCACTTCTCCCATGCTCCATGCCTTCTCCTCATCGCGCGCCCCCCGCCAACCGACCTGCTCTCCGCGTGCTAGCACCGGTACCGGTTCAAGCATATCGTTTAACCTTACAGCAACATTCGCAATTCTCTCGAGCAAAAGTCCTTGCCAAGACAACCCAACGTAGCTCACCTGCCCGAGGCAGCATCGCCCGCGCTGCATCGATGCCTCAGTGTCCAGGACATGGGGACTACCAGTCTGTGATTTCACGTTTCCCCGAATTGAATTTCGCCGCACCGTGGAGCCAAACGACCTTACCCCCTGCCCTCGTGTGCAGCAAGCCGGCCGTGGGCATGGCGACCGCAAGTCGCCAGACGAAAGTACCTTGCTGCCACACGGCGGCCATACGAACCGAGCTGGCGAGTTCCCCTCCAGCCATCATCGCGGTCCCAACCTATTTCGTCTTATCGCGCAATTGTGTTTGCTCCACGGCCATGCTCTTGGCGCGCCGAGGCGCCATGGAATACTCAGCGTATAAATGTCCCGGCCACGCCGCCTCCAATGTCTAACGATTCCCTTCGCTGATCAGTCCGTTCGTTGGGATCCATTGGAGCTTATTAAACTCATCTCACGCCTCAATTCGAGCTTGGGAACAGCCCCCATTCGCCACAATGAAGACCGCCTCTGCTCTCGCCGCGGCTCTGTTCGCGTTGCGATCCTTTGCGACCGACCCCCTCACTGCCGACAAGGCCGAGGCTGACATCTTGACCACCGAGTGAGTTGCCTATGCCCCTCAATTAGCCTCCAAGGACGAAGCTAACATCCCCCTCTCAGGCTTGAACGTAACCTCTGGAACCTCAACAAGATCGCCCGTGACAACGGCGGCAACCGTGCTTTCGGTCTCCCCGGCTACAAGGCCTCCTCCGACTACATTCTCGAGCGTGTCCAGGGCCGCTTCCACAAGCAGCTCGACACCAAGATCCAGTACTTCAACCACACCTTCGCGCAGACTCGTCAGCTCGAGGTCACTGGCCCTGACGGCGAGGATGTCTACGTTGTGAGCCTTCAGTACAACACCGCGACTGCGCTCCCGGATGGCAACACTGCCCCGCTCATCGACACCCCCGTCGATGACGTTCGAGGTGAGCCGATCTAATTGACATCCTTCTGGGACGCATAACTGACTGTCTTGTTTGCAGGCTCTGGCTGCTTCGCCGACCAGTGGGAGGGCATTGATGCCACAGGAAAGCTTGCCCTTGTCAAGCGCGGCATCTGTGCCATTTCCGACAAGCTTAAGCTCGCCAAGGCTCACGGCGCTGTCGGTGTCATCCTCTACAACCAAACCCCCGGCCAAAACATTGGCTCTGCCACTCTCGGCGCCGAGAACCTGGGCCTGCTGGTGCCCGTCGGTCTTATCCCCCTTGAGGATGCTACCGCCTGGAAGGAGCGCCTGGCCGCTGGCGAGACCCTCGTGGTCACTCTCCTGGTCGATGCTGTCTTTGATGTGCGCGAGACCTGGAACGTCATCTCCGAGACCAAGGAGGGTGACCCCAACAACGTCATCGTCCTCGGTGCCCACTTGGACAGTGTTCAGGCCGGGCCTGGAGTGAACGACGATGGCTCCGGCACGTCCGCGCTCCTTGAGATTGCTGGTTCCTTCAAGAAGTACAGCGGCTTCAAGAACAAGGTCCGTTTCATCTGGTGGGGTGCTGAGGAGAGCGGCCTTGTCGGTTCTCTCTACTACACCTCCCAGCTGTCCGAGGCCGAGGCCGATGCTATCCGTTTCTACTGGAACTACGACATGATTGGTTCCATCAACCCCGTCTACAACGTCTACCTCGGCGACAACGAGGGCGACCTTTTCGGCGCTAAGCCCATCCACGAGTACATTGCCGCCCAGGGCAAGCCCGCTGCCTACGGTAGCTTCGGCACTAGCTCCGACTACGTCGGTTTCCTGCAGCTCGGCATCCCCTCGTCTGGTATCTTCACCGGAGCCGGTGCCCCCACTGACCCGTGCTACCACTTGGCCTGCGACAACCTCGACAACATCAACTGGGATGCCCTCACCATCAACACCAAGGCCGCCGCCCGTGTTGCTGCCGACTTCGCCAACGAGCTCCCCGCGGGTCTTCCCCGTCGCGCCACCACCACCCCCGCCCGCCGCAGCCGTGATGCCATCCGCCGCGAGTTCCAGAAGTGGGCTGTTGCCTCTGAGCAGGCCGAGCACGCCAAGAGCTGCTCCCACGGCGAGCACAACATCTACTAAGTGGGAAATGTTAAGACGCGTCTTAAACGCATAATCCTAATGTCTTCATGATAGTAATGAAATAAGAGACGCACAGTCTTTTCATCCAAAGTTTTCACCCCCTTGATTCTTGCCAAGTGAATGTTTTCGTACGACGCACTCTCAGCATGTAAATTGGCAAATGGGGGGGCAAAAGATGAACAAAATTTAGCCATCTGACGCAATTCAGGCACCCTAGGCTTTATCCCGCATGAGCACCTGCCTCACCTGGAATGCCAAGATCCTGAGCCCTTGCTAGTCGCAAATCAATAATACAACCCTGCTTTACAGCGCTACCTAAAAATCAACAATCAAAATAGTGTTTGAGCACCGGCAGGCAGTTGGTTGGCATCTGAGTCCATGTCGGCAGGGAGTAGAAGATCGTTAACGGCTGGGTTCTGGTCACGCACTTTAGAACATACACTGCGTCGTAAAAGAGACATGGACGGTATTTGAGATCTGAGTTGCTTATCACGAGTTGAGGACAACGGACATAACCTAGCGGACTTGGAATGATTGCCGATGCGATATCAGGTGTTGAAAACCTTGAGTTCGCTAGGGGCAGCGAGCACAGTAAATTTGCCGGATCAAATCGACGATAACAAACTAAGGACTCTACCATCGAGGTTGTTGTTTCACATTATGATCAAGAAGATCCAGTTTTTTTTTAATATGCCTCAAGTTCTCTTATGCAGGCAAATTCTTGTTGGTTCGGGGTATGTGTTTTCTTAATCAAGCAATTGTGCGGCACAGCATCTGTTACGTGAGTCACGCCGATCTCCACAGAAACATTTGACGTCAAAGGAAGCATGAGCCGCTACATAATCTACTGAAATACTGTAACTTGATGTAGGACTTCTCCGAAAATCACACGATTCATGTGTTAACCTCATATTTGGTCGTGTTACTTGTATCCTATAGTCGCCGAGAACACACTACTTTGCCATCGCTTCTTTCAGGATGATAAACGCCGACTCCCAGCCAGAGGCTTCCCTCACCAACCTGATATCCTCCTACGCAATCCTTCCCACACTCGCCTCGTATATATCAACCCTCGACCTTTACCACCTCGCCCTCACCAACCGCACGCACTTTGCTCATATCTTATCATCTCCAAACATCTTCTCGACGCTCCGTCGCCAGTCCGTTTGTGACGGTCGCGGCCTCTCCAAGCGCCAGGCCTTCTGCGGCCCCTATTTCACTGGATGGGACAGGTGTCACGGCCGTTTCGATGAAGACTTGGCAGACGAAGAGATTGAAGTACGCGTGTATAACATCAAATGCGACGAGGCTGACGCGTTACCCTGCGTGAAGTGTGGGATCAATGTATGCGAGGAGTGCAGGTATTATCCCCGTGCCGAGCCATCGGCCCATGGGCCCTGTCGACGGCCGGATATACAACACTTTTACAATTTCGAAGATATAATGTGGTTGTGCTTGAAATGTGATGCAGAGACCGAGGAAGAACTCAAGGGGAAGTTTTTGAACGAACTTTGTGACTGCGATCTTTATACGAGGTGGATTTGCACGCGATGTTACGGGGACGTCGAAAAGTTCACCAATGCGTATACCAAGTTGCAGTGGGAGCAAAGGAAAAAGGTCCCTGGTTATGAATCTCCCACAATCGAGCATGATTTTCTCGATCTTCTTGACAGGAGCCGAAAGGTACGTTGTCTCACTGCTTCATCAATGCACCCCATCCAACCACTCCATACTTATGGGCTCGTCAGTGGCAAGCAACAGCTATCTTCTAATGTTTAGTAGAGCATCCAGCTAATATGACCCGTGTATAGTTCTGGTGTTGGTGCGGCGAGAGTGCTAGTCAAGTCACGCGACTGAGGTGTACGTGGTGTTCAAGACTCTTGCCAGAAAAAGAGTGGGTTAGCAACGAAGACTGGCGCAACTACCAAAGGCAGTTGCCTTTTTTCGACGACGTAAGCTATTCCATATATTACACGCTGAAAGTTCCATTCTAAGACATGTAATCTAGAACCCCGACTACCCACGGTGGGTCGCTGATGGAGATGAGCGCCCATGGCCGAAAACATACCCAAAACCGTACCCGAGGCTGGGATATTGGCGTCCTGGGGATGATTTACAGCCGGTGCAGTTCCGAAAGCTTTTGGCTGATCCCTATTACCCTATGGAAGGTTTTCCGTTCGATTGAAGCAACTGTTAATATGAGAATAATCGAAGCCATTTATGGGTACGGATGAACCAGTTGTTATAAAGCAAGATTTGAGAAGTGATTATTACAATTGGTAACAGTAATGATGGATTTCGGTGCGAAATAGAAATGATTTCACACACCTGTATACCTTAGTTGAGATATGATGTTTTGGATCACTTACACCAGTCAGGCAGCGAGTCCTAGCCGAATTCAGATACTTTCCGGAGTCCTTACCAGTGTTTGTGTTCACCCAGACTGAGTGAAGCCACTTGCATGGAGTTTTCTGAAGCAAAGCTGGGTTGGAGGTGAATCGCATCTGTTCGATAAATACATCAAGGTCAGCTCGCCTAGTATTTCATGGCCTTTGACAATATCGTGTACTTTTGGGGCATCGGAAGAAGCCTCTGGTCTGTACGGAAAAATAACGAGCAGAGGCGATGACAAAATCCCTCCTGCTTCTATTGCATCAAGTCACCTTGGTATAGGCCAGAGCCAATACCGTCCCATTATAGGACGCCTTTGCCCTTCTAGTACAATCTGGGGTATGACAAACCGTCTTCGATCATAGCATAATAATGTCAATAGTGACTATGTCCCACAAAGCCGATTATTTGCGGAGGTTGAATGCATTATAATATGGAAAGCAATCAGTCACCACAGATGCATCGCATCGATAAAACATAATTTTTCTACGAAGGCCCGCGAAGCTTCGTTAGGGAGTATTTTGGAGTTGTTGAAAATGTGATTGCTCCTAAGGGAGCAAATAGCCATGCCCAGGCAAGCTTTGTTGTTGCAACCTTCCTTGCTACTTATAACATGCCCTTACAAACACGGAACGTCAAGCCTACTGAGAATGGGAGGATATTGCAGTGTTACAACTGCCAAAGAAGAAAAGTGAGACTATAGCAGAAGAATGAAATGCGGAGCATTGGAAGTGAAATGCTTCCCAGGGATCGGAATATATCATCTGACGATGGCTAGATGCGCATGGTGTGACGTTGAGATTAGGTGGGGTAGGCAGCAAGAGTCAGTCGTATCTACGCTTCTTCCATTTTGGTTTCTACCATTCACAATATATGCTTGTAACCAAAATGAAAACTGAATTATGATCGTGAATAGCCAGCTTCACTTTACACTGACGCAAGCAAAGCTCGATTCCTTCGCTGGACTTGCCGAGGCTCAATGCAAAGCGTCTCCGCACAAGCTACATCTTGGCCCCCAAGTGCTGACAGTGGGGAATTTTAGGGATATAGTTACTCTAATCGATCCCACTGCGGAGCCGGCATGGTTTTTTTTCCTCCGACAACCGTATATGGGACCTCCGCCTTCCTCTCAAAGTGGCACCTCATACCATTTTCTGGCCGAGAATCGTCAAAATTGGATACCGGACAGTTTGAAGGCTAAGTTTCCTCTAAATTGCGTAATAAATACCCCGAGGTTTTCGGTGTACTAGGTGGTATTTGATTTAGTTGGATGAGCTCGTCATCCCCCCCTGCCACTGTCGTCTTATCAGCGCCCATCTCCCTGCAGTCGTCTCTAAATCACCATTGGCCACAGCTATCGGAGGATCCCCGATGGTCCCCAGTACCAAGCCGGGTTGTTCTGCAAGACGTGCTTGATATCACGGGAATACTAGGTTCTCGGCCGACCTGTGGCAGCTGGACTTTTCTACATCGGGCTTGCAGGTCCGCGTTGATCTCTAGTAGTGACGATCTAATGCTATCAGTGCATGACTGCACCTCCGCTGCAAAAGAGTTTCTCCGATGGCGCAACGTAGCAGCAACACAATGTTGACTGAGCTTATATGTTGGTAAACCCCATGGCCGCCGTGGCAGTCGCCGCTGCACATGCATCTCTGCCTGTTGACACAGTACGACTGAAACGCCACGATGGCAGAACCCGTGTCCAAAGCTTCGAAGTCGCCCTCGAGGTCATTCCGGTCTTTTATATGGGATACAGATACGCACCTCAAAAGCCATGAGGAGCGCGTGCTGCTACGGAAGTTGGACTGGTCAATTCTAACGATTGGGTGCTTGGGGTTCTTCATGAAGTACCTGGACCAGGTAAGTAGCGCAGCTATGTTCAACAAACAATCATGTTGACAGTAGTCAGGGAAACCTCGCCAATGCCTATGTCTCGGGAATGCAGGAAGATCTGAAGATGTTCGGCAATGAATACACTTACGCTCAGATGGCGTACACTTGCGCATACGCCGTAATGCAGATTCCTAGCACGCTTATTGTCCAGAAGATCAGACCTAGCATCTGGTTAGCCGCAATGGAGGTTGGATGGGTATGCGATATGTTGTTCTTGCAAAGTTTTGCTATTGCATTGACTGACATTATATTTCTAGGGAGTCTTTACGTTTGCGCAAGCAGGGACTCATACCGTTGGGCAGCTTTATGCATTTCGTTTCTTAGTGGGCTTTTTTGAGAGCTCGTTCTTCCCTGTTCTGCTCTACGTCCTAGGAAGTTGGTACACTAAGACTGAACTCGCCAAGAGGGTAGCGATATTCCACATGACGGCGCCTCTAGGTTCGGCTTTCGGCGGATATTTGCAGGCGGCGGTGTACAAAAGCCTTGACGGTGCACATGGCCATGCGGGATGGCGATGGTTATACATTGTTTGTGGCGTAAGTCATTATTGTTCCCTTCATAACAAGCTCATTATTCCACAGCGCACAATGCTGACGTTTTGCAGTGTATGACCATTCCCGTCGGCGTCGCTACCTTTTTTATCCTACCCGATACACCCTACACCACGAAATCAAAGTTTTTGACCGCCAAAGAATGTGAGTTGGCCATTGATCGGGTCACAAAAGCTGGGAAGGCAGCGCCCGCAGGTGTCACGCTCGCAACATTCAAGCGGGTCCTCCTGAAGTGGAGATGGTATGCTTTCGTGTTTGGTTATGTGGTAAGTGTGCTATTTCACAACCCAAAGTTCATACTGGAGGCTTACTCAACTTCTTCAGCTGTACGGCGAGTCCTGTCAGTCCGGCGGCTATTTCGGTATCTGGCTCAAATCCGAAAACTTCTCGGTCGTTGACAGGAACGTGATTCCTACCGGTTCAAAGCTCATTAGTGCTTTTTGTGTGGTCCTATGGGGCTTTCTTTCAGATTACACCGGTAGTCGATTTGCTCTGATAATATGTCCTCTGGTAAGGACTTTCTTACATGGTAATCTTGATATAGACTTAGATACTGACATATCTTCTAGTTTTTGGGCTTGATTCCGAACGGCATATTGGCATTTTGGCCACCAAGCGTCCAGCTGAAGTTATTTGCGTTCTTAACAAGCAGTGTGCATTTGATGACTGCAGTGTTGTAAGTCTTGTACTCTCCACTTCCAATGACTAGCGGGATCTACAGCTAATAACAATTCTGCAGTTATACATGGGCGAATGAGATATGCGCTGGTGATAATGAAGAACGAGCGTTGGTTATCAGTAGCATGAACGGAATGCAGTATGCCATTGATGCTTGGCTTCCGCTCGTCATCTTCCCCCAAACCATGGCCCCTAGCTTCAGTAAGTGCCATACTTCTCTCATTCCTTTTTGAGATCTGTGAGCGAGGACATAATTCATGCCATCGATACCACTGGATCCAGAAGTCAATATTTGTTCAACCAGCTGACGACCTCGTCAACCAGGATACGGTTTCCCGTCTACGTTCGGTTTCATTATTGCGGCCATCATCGCAGTCACCGGTATTCGCTTCTTGGTATTAAGAGAGCAGAAAAAACGGACGGCGGAGCCCGAGACGGCCCTGGAGGCCGGGCCAATTGAGTACCACCCTGACGGAGTTGAGAGTGCTGGTGAAGGTGACAAAGCCAGTAAAACGTAAGAGCCTGTTATTGAGATTCCCATGCCCTCCAGTGTTCAAAAGTCTTGATGAGCGGGAACACAATAAGATTGATCCACGACATTATAATGTTAGATGCAGCCTTCGGCTGCTGGGAATGCTTAAGAAATGGACGCAGAAGTAGACGAAATGGCTAGAATCTTACGTAATGTACATACTTATTTTCACCGTTGGTCTTCAAAGATATCAACCTAACAACAGACCTTCGTTGGCTATTGAAAACCATCCTAGTCCGAGCACATGAGAAGTAAATTTGCCAGATGCTGCGCCAGGAATGGACGGCAACTGAATTCTACGGACTTTGTTGGAATGGAATGTGATAGCCGCGCATTGTCAATACTACGCCACTATGTGCCCCCAGCTCTCCAGACACTCGCGACTCCTTCTGTATCCACCTAAAGACTAAGCGCAAAAGCAGAAACAGGGCCCAGTGTCTAACCACACACGATACTTGCTAGAGTCTAAATCATAATGTCGTCTTGATTTGGGTGATACAGATACTTGAACATTCATCTCAACCCACGGATAGTTGACTCAAACCAGGAAAGGTCTTGTGAGATTCATCATAGAACTTTAAGACATTTATGGGGCCTATCTGAGAGCCTACGGATTACCTCTATGGAACTTGGCACATTTTGGCTTGTTGTTAATGGCAAAATATCTGGGTTGCAAAGCAATGAGTACTCCTTAAGTTCTAAGAAATTTACTGTATCAACACCCGAATAGATACTATATCAGAGGGGATGTCTATCTTTTACACTTCACTCACATACTGAATGGCAGCATTGATCATGCTGGCAGGTCGTCTTATCTTGGCCAAACGCAATTCCTTGCTCATGCAAAGAATTCACGTGAGACGAACGCCAATCAGCTGAAGTCAGTTCGCTCAACGGTACGAAATCAGAGCTGAAAGTTCGGACTGTTTAAAACACATGTGGGATAATTGGGTACCTGGATGCGTTTATTCTACCATAAGCGTGTATGAGACCTCTCAAATATGAAGCTACGCAGGTTAGTGGCGGCCGTGCATTCTAATTATTCGCGAGTCACGTTTGGGCTGGGATGTTTGGTGCAACTTGTCTCGGATTACAGTCACCCCGTGCCGGCAGATCCGGCCTGCGTGTTTCACGGAGCAGAATAAACTTCTAGACTGCAGTATTGATAAAGCAAGCTGATGACCCGCGTGACCGACTTTTCCAGAGCCGCTCATTTCGCTGCAGCTGCATCCTTCTTCGAACATTCGGTCATAGCATACATCAGGCTTGTACCATCAGTGAATTATCAGTATTCCGACTGCGACCAAATTCCCCAACTAGTGGGAATATTCGAGCTAGATATCAACCTTATCGATACGAGTTGATACAAGAAAAGAAAAACCGGCAAAGACGATGACGAATCCGCAGGGAACCATATCTGCTTCGGCAGCAGTTCCGGGTATCTACCAAATTATTTTCATGACTATCGAACCCATCTTCGCAGTACTAGGCGCAGTCATGGCCATTCACACGCCTAATCAATATCTCGCGGGTGTAACGCGTAATGCGCAGCCCTTCGTTCCAAGCACGCAATTTTTGTTCACGCAACTAGGCGGCGGTTGGCTCTTTTTTGCTTTCACCGAAGGTGTGGTCCTGCGACTCTTCGACGATCTGAATCTATGGCGCGTCGTCTGTGCGGGCATGCTCCTCAGCGATGCCGCCTTTTGTCATGGCACGGCCCAGGCCGTTGGAGGGTGGGAAGTTTGGTTGGATCGATCGACCTGGACGGTGGAAGACTACGCCATATTCTTTTCAACGGCACCGATGGTGATTGTGCGTATTCTAATCGTATTGGGGATCGGGATCAGGGTTCCGAAGGGACAAAAGGTAGAGTGAGAGGAAGCTCAATGGAGGATCAATTCATCATATTATGCAGCTACCTCCTGACAATACTAGGAGCCTGGAGGTACTTATGAGGCTCAGAAACTGACCTCTATGGCTGGCCAATTTGGGGATCTCTATAAGAATATTAGCAATCTCTCCGGTTGAAATTTGAGGCACAAACATGTCATCTTCCCCGTATGTCGAAGCGTTTGCGATTTCACCACGTAGTATTTGCATTGCGCCAGTTTTGTAGGGAATTGGATGTTGTCTAAAATGACTCCATCAAATATATGGCACGGATATGCCTCCTGGGACTTGGACTTCATCAAACGACGAATTGCATCATACAAGAGGACAAAGTATGTATATATATATAAGTGAGTGCTGGATAAAACAATTACTATAAACCGCACCCATCATAATCATGTTTTGGCATGGGGTAGAATCAATCACGTATGGCCATGGTTATTGACAAGTATACCCTCTGAAACCTTTGTTACTTCCCCAACAAACCCCCTTGTTGTTGCCGGGCAAAATTTGTTCCTGTCTTCTCAAGGTCCGGTGATGTACGAAAGTCCCAAAGCCTCACGACGCCCTTGACTGTTGGGATCGAGGTAAGGCGCCTCGCCAATGCCAACCACCCTGTTACCGAATCTTTCTCCCTGCTCATCATAATCAAACGTTGCGCTATGGAAGGTGCTGCGGTTGTCCCAGATGGCTGCGAAGGTTTGTTAGTTTCATGCACCTCCTTTACACATCACCGAGATGATTCTTACCAATGTCATTAGGATTTTGCCACTTGTACCGGACCTGTAGGTCATGGCCTTTCTGCAGCAGGTCAAGAAACCAGTCAAGTAGGTGCTTGCTTTCCTCTGCCGTGACTCCATTGATATGCTTGACATGGCCGCCGACAGGGAAGACGCTCTTCCACCCCGTGACCGGGTTGGTTCTCACGACTGGGTGAACCGCCTTGAGCACGCTTCCAATATTCTTCGGGTTGCCACGCGGCTTGTCGTACAGAGTGAAGCCACCACGCTCTGCGGCCGCGGCGAAACCAGGTTGTTCAAAGGTCACAGTGAGGCTTTCCAAGAACTTTTGATATGGAGTGCTGAGGCGGTCATAGATCTCATATCCAGAGGCCCACAGGGTGTCTAAAATGACCCAGTTAGCTGCTTGAACTCAAAGCCCACCATCAAAACCACTTACCTCCACCAGTCTTAGGCAGTTCGACTAGGCGCAATGACGAGTAATCAGCCGGAACGGGCTCAAATGCAATATCGCTGTGCCACTGTGCGGTTGATGACTTCTTCGGGCTAAGCTCCTCGTTCTCCAGAGGCTTTCGATAAAACCGGTGGTGCTGGACAGAGCTAATGGTGCTCACTTCTGCGTCTGCACCACCCAACTCCCGCTCCGAATTCAGAACAGGGTGGATGTGAAGTCCGGACTCTGCGGGCCGGCCTGTCAGCTCTCCGAGCCGGAGGATGAGCTGCTTTTGCAAATCGTTGGTGAGGTTGTCCTGAGCCCGGAAAAAGACGACGCCGCGTTGCGAAACTTCAGATTTTGGAATTAGGTCATGTGCGGCTGATGTTCACAGTCTACTTACTGGTGATGGCGAGATCTCTGATCAACTCATCGGCGTTGGGCGCATTTAGCCACTCAACCAGGTTTGCGTTGGGAAACTCGCGACCTATAACCGGAGTTACATCGAAAGACTCATAGCTATCAAGTGATGTGGAAGTCTTCAGTGGCTCGGGATGCGACGCCTTTGTGCTGGTGTGAAGGGGAACTTCAGCGTCAATTGCTGTTGGTGCCATGGTGTCTTATCTTGGAAGGATACGTCTGTCACTGTCTCTTGATAATAAATCCAACTTTAAATTCCTGCTATAGTGTGCAAACTGCGGCATCTTATATGTTGCCTGGCTCCCTCATAGTGCGGAGTAGCTGGTCGGTTATCGCGATTTCGCCGGGTATGAGATGAATTTCACAATGAAGCGACATCCGAAGGATTCTTGAGCCCGGAGAAACCCCGCATTTTGCATGCCGCCGAGTAACTACATGCACTGGGATGGTGAAAGAGTGCGAACTGATTCCGTGATTGATCATCCCCTTTTCTCAATGGCGTGGATGGGGGATAGATGGTGTGATCCGGCTGTTTCGCACAGAATTAGCCAATCACGATCCACGCATTTAACCATACGCAACCAACATTTTTATTGGACAACCTTTCCGGGTTGACTGATAAGAGAATGGGAAAAGGTTATAGAAAGGTCCAACGGGAAAGACCTATCCATGGTGCATGAGGTGCGTGGGGGTAAGCTGAAACGAGCGCGCTGCTAAAAGCTTCATTAGTGTGGCTGGCGTTGGATGATGAAGAGAGGGGCGGAGACTAACAGAAGAGCTAGGTGGCCAGCGGATAATTCGCCATCTCAAAGCACCATTTGTGAGAACACTTGGCGATTTATGTTATTTATTTAGTGTTTTTTTCGGCTTTACCCCCCGCATAATCGGTTCGCACACTTGTGGCAATGATAAGTGTGCTGAAGTGGTGGCTTGCGTCAGAGCCCAGGTTTATGACGATTGTCCACATTATGGACCTTACTGGGGCACATGGCTTGTCCTGACGACGCACACCCCTCCACAGCGGCTGCGATAGCGGATGAGGTGGGATTATTCTCAAAAACGGTACAGATACACGGGACATATATGGAATTTCACGCAAAGTCATATTAAGCCTCGTAATCATCTGGGCAAAGTCCGATTAACCAGGATCTAAGCCCCACCCCCTCCTCGCTGTATAATCATTGACAAGTATGCCTACAACACGGTGGTATTCGCGATGTATCCAAACTGTTTCCGCATTACCCGCACTGCCAAGATGCAGAAATCCCATACACAGTATCAACCGGGTAAGAGGCGTGCTAAATACTGATCAAGAACCACGCGGTAACGTACTCGGATGTTGCCTGAGGAAATACTTCCCATTTGATGAATGTCATGTACAAATTCCGAACAAAGATGGAAAACTATCTGACGCATGCTGTATCTTGGAATTGCATAACAAGGTCATTTTTGAACGACTCCGAGGGCCCGCTAGATACTTTTAGGTTCTTAGGTCCTCAGTAATGCATCCTTCAGGTACATACTGCGTGGGTGCTCAGAGACATAATCTGCATCTCTTTGTTCACTTGCGGGTGCTTTTTCCTTGTTGGTGATTTGACCCAACAGGGATGTTCAAACCCGGTCTCCATTCATGTCGCAGAACCCCGACCCTTCAGTCAGGATAAGCGCGTATTTCCCACGCAGGCAACGTGATATTGTGGACCGAATTCGCCATCTCAGCGTTGCATAGACCGGGAGTGCTAGTGTCGGGTTCTTCCCGCGGTTCCGGGAAACCTCTGCGAGATCCGCCGAGCTGCCCCTAGTTCTGGAGAATCTTCAAATAACAGCCAGGCCCAGCTCCGAGGAGAAACCTCACTAGACACTAAGCCCTCGGCCTTAACTTGACTACTTGGCTCACAATAGCCCATCCGTGACAATGTCGACTGTCTTGGCTAAGGACCCCTTTCGTAAGGGCGACGAATCCGACTCTTCGCAGCCGTTCCAGGGCGTTCCCCTTCTGGGGGCTCCCATTGAGGAGAAGCGCTTTTGGTTTCAACGGAACAAGAACTATGATCCATTTGCCATTGCCACTCAAGTACGTTTACATCATCAACCATATACTAATAGTGATGATGAGGATGCTGATAATACTCAAAGCCAAGCGTTTTTGATGATCCTGATACCGCCGAGAAGTATCATCCACGGTCTGACTGGTACGTAACGAAAGACTTGCCCAATTTCTTTCGTAATGGCTTACATGACCTCTAGGGAAAACTTCCACCGATTTGACCCACTAGCCCGGTGGACGTGGGCAGAAGAATATGCCCTAGGTGCGGGGAGTATGTATTCTGTGTCATGAATCAGTCTAACAAGATATCAGTGCGCAAGATAGACTGGCGGATCATGGTATGGGCGTGTATAAGTAAGTTCTGTCACCTAAATCTTGTCTGGCCAATGACTTATTGATAATCTGAGATAGTGTTCATGGCTCTTGAACTTGACCGCGCAAACATCAGTCAGGGTACGCCACAGTTCGTCTGGAGATATAGGGAAGACCGAATTCTGATTTTGACAAAATTGCAGCGAATACGGACAACTTGCTAGGAGATCTTGGCATGACCACGAATGGTACACCACCCCAGCCAACTTCATGATGAGGACTAGCTGACAACAATCAAAGATTTCAACCTTGGAAATACTGTTTTCAAGCTTGCATTTCTCTGTGCCGAGTTGCCGTCCCAGCTTGTATCTAAATGGGTCGGGCCTGATCGATGGATTCCCTCACAGATGGTACTGTGGAGCATTGTAGCGAGTTCGCAGTTCTGGCTAAGCGGACGAGACTCATTCATTGCTTGTCGAGCACTTTTAGGTTTGCTTCAGGGTGGATTCATCCCTGATGTGAGTCTTTTGCACCCTATTCCATCTCCAAAGTGGAACTTGATCTGGGTAGCTGATTGACATTCTTAGGTTATCCTATACCTCTCGTACTTTTACAAGCACCACGAACTTTCCTTGCGACTTGGATTCTTCTGGACGGCTATGAGCATTGCCGATATTTTGTCAGCTCTTTTCGCTTACGGCTTACTGCAAATGCGTGGTCTCGCTGGACACGCTGGTTGGAGATGGCTTTTCCTTATCGAAGGACTGTTGACCCTCGTTATCGGTATCTTTGGATTTCTCCTCATGCCTGCCGGACCCTGCCAAACCGCCAGTTGGTTCCGTGGAAAAAAAGGCTGGTTTTCTGAAAGGTAGCCAAAGATTCCATTGTGCTATGATTAACAGATGCTGACGGCAACGCAGAGAGGAGACGATTCTTGTCAACAGAGTGCTCCGCGAGGATCCTAGCAAGAGCAGCATGCATAACCGCGAGCCGATCACCCCGCGCCTGCTATGGGACAGTTTGAAGGATTACGACTTGTGGCCGCTCTACATCCTCGGTCTTACTTTCCAGATACCTATGACGCCCCCCTCTCAGTACCTAACCTTGACTCTGCGGAACCTGGGTTTCGACACTTTCCAAGCAAACCTGCTCTCCATCCCATGGACTGTTGGTCACAGTAAGGAGTCTCAATATTTTTCAGCCAGATATGTTATGCTGATTGATCTGGCAGTGGTTACGATGCTTATAATCACTTATCTCGGTGAAATTATTGGCGAACTCACATTTGTGTCGATGTCTGGCCAAGTTTGGACGTTGCCCTTTTTGATATACCTCAACGTTGTCAATACCTCAGAGGTCAACAGATGGGTTTTTTATACTGTCATTACGCTTCTTCTCATGTACCCCAATCGTAAGTTTTGAAATTTTAAATCTTGCTGGACTAAGCTAACATCATCATCTTAGCTCATCCCATTCAAGTAAGTGAACCTAGTAATATTACTGTCTTGATCATTGAAATCAGTTCACTTGCTGCATATTCCACTTGTTTTCTTCTTAATTGCTGCAATCAGGTGGAAATGACGCCAGATATGACCCTGTCTTGCGAAGAAAGACACCTTATCATGGATTGACATTAGCTAACGCAACTTCAAGGTCGGATGGAACAGCCGCAACTCCAATACTGTACGGTCACGGACCGTCTCCGCTGCCTGCTACAATATGTTTGTACAGACGTCTGGCATCATATCGTCCAACATCTACCGATCTGGTAAGAGTTAAAGCCTGAAACGCCTTAGTGTTCACTGCTGATGGAGAATTAGACGATGCACCGCTGTACAAGCGTGGAAACCGCTCTCTCCTCGGAATTGTGTGTATGAACTTGGTGCTTTACCCCTTGGTAAAAGGCTACTATGTATACCGCAACAAACGACGAGACAGAATCTGGAGTGGTATGTCGGAAGAACAGAGACTCGCTTACTTGGCCACAACAAAAGATGAGGGCAATAAGCGGTTAGACTTCCGATTCAGCCATTAATTTGCATAATTCTGGATCTTTGAATGTGTAAACTTGACTCTTTCATCAGAGAAGGATGTTTATGCTGTAGAATGGACGAAGCATGAGGGGTGTCGGTAGATGCGAAGGCAAAATTTCACGGAAAAAGCGGTTGTCTCCTTGAATTTTGGTGACCTAGGTAAAGATGGAGAAGACAAGATCCGGGGTTAATAGATATACTTGGCAGCAGCCTACAATCAAACGACTCGACAGCTCTGCTGCCTACTTTACCACCAATAGCTATCAGCATCCACAACGCTTCAGGAACAGCACCAACGTCCAAGTTACTTTGGAGACGGCCAAATAAATCAATATACTCCGTGACAGGCTTCAAGGTAACTCAGTACTATCCTTTAGCACTGATACAGACCGTCAAGAATACCGGAAGCTTCAAGAGTCTGAGTAAAACCACAAATTCGTAGGTTTTCTCTATAGCTGTGACTTGATGCCGGTAGCCCCAAGTCTTTCAATCACGGTTTTGCAGTGTCTTAAAGGAATTGCATTCGTTCAATATTCCTACCCCAAACCCCTTAAAAGGACTTCCATGATAATTTGTAACACCCCTAGGGCTTCGATACTCCACGCCCATGTGGTGATCCACACTGTCATGGTCTATCAATCCAGCCACAGGGGAAGCAATAACCCTTGGTACACTAGCGCCGTGCAGATCAGATCTCTCCAGCGTCTCCCTCGTCCTGTTCGATTGTCAGATTAACCTTAGTGGTTATTTCCAGTAACTAGAAGAACCTGTCACATTAGCTGCTCTAGTGTTTAGCCGACGCCAAACTTGATGGGATATGCGAATATTAGTAAGTGGAGATGTTGCTACGCCTGATGACAATAATCTATCCTCGCCCAACTTTACACGGTGACATCCTTTGCAGGGAGCACGCCAACCTTTTCAAACCATCGTTTCAAATGCCCATTGACCTCCTCACTTCTGTGTTGGTGGAACCAGTGGCCATACCCTTGAATAAGTATTACTTCATCGAAGTCGCTGCTTGGCGACAGGTGGCTTCGCTCCGTCTCAGTCCAGTACTCGCTGTTGCCGAGCGTCAGCCGCGGGCACTTGATGTTCCCGTCATGTTGCGCAACCGAAATCTCACGTCGCCCGAGACCTTGCGGATCGCCCAGACATGCCCATGACTGAGCCAATACTATACCCATGTCTCCCTGCATTGCACGACGGCCAATCCACGTATTGTGCCACGCCGGCACCGAAGGCGGGTACAAAGCCGCTCCAAAAAGCATCGCGAGGTTCTGTAGGACCTGCATTGGATCGCTCAGGTGTTCGTCTGCTGTGGCGGTTGGGATGGAGTGCAGCGGATCGAGAATTACCATTGCACGCGTCAGCTTCGGTTGCACGGAGGCGAAGTGGTATGCCACAGCAGTGCCGAGGGAATGTGCCACCACAATGACTGAAGAAACGTTTAGGTGTTGAAGCAAGGCTATGAAGTCCTGCGCGGCGGATTGCGGGTAGTAGTCGACAATGGACGGGTCCGCGTCTGGACCGGGGTACGACTTGATATCCGGAGTAGGCGCCGGCGCGGATGAGTGGCCCTGGCCCCGGGGGTCTGGGGTGATGACCCGGAAACCATGCTCAAGTAGGAAAGGAACCTGCCAATTCCAGTCGTGCAGGTCGCATGTGATACCGGGTATAAGCAGGACGGCCTGGGCCTCTTTTGGACCCTCATCAAGATAGAAGATGGAGATGTTCTCGTTACGGCTGAAGAGAGGCATTGTGGCGTACTAGAATATTAAATCAAGTTGATGGCAATGTATATTATTTGCAAACCCCTATTCCAACTGTAGGCGGCTATTGACGTTTAAATACTAACTAGTTTTTACTACCTTTGTTCTCCGATGGTACTTATGAGGTTCCGAAAGCTCCCGCCTAAAACTGGACCTGAGGTCACGTTCGCTTTGTGACGTGAATGCTGACACCCGACGCCCAGTTATGTTAGTGGAGCTGCGGCTGATCCGGTCGCCGCCGACTCTGTTCCGCGAGTCTCAGCTTAGATGCGCACGGTTTGGTCACTTGAATTAGGAGATTCCCGGGTGCATGCGGTATTACTGACATTAAAATATTCACGAGCATGCCACTTGTGTATATTTTGCCCAACGGTGGCAAGTAATCCAAATATCGGTTTGTCGTGTTGGTTGAATATGTTGCGTCTAATATAGCCACTTCGCCTCGCCTGGCTGCCTCGGATGCAGCTGTGTTCGCAATCTCGTTTCAACTAACATTCAAAATAAACAAATGGTTGATGGTGAACTTATTTAATAACATTAAGTTTGCCGTGATTGGGTAAACAGCATGTTCATGGCCAAGGACTGAGAAGGCCTACTAACCCCCAAAAACATAGACTGACAGGCATGGTTATTTGGTAACCCTCAGACCATCCGTAAATATCTCCCCCCAGAGCCATAAGCAAACGGGTTGGATGCTCAAGTACTGAAAAGACATGCTCTTCGTCGTGTCATATCTCTTCTGTATACGCGACGGTCCCTAGCATGAATCATAAGAAACAAAAGCCGTTACTACAACTACCGAAATTGGCCCACATTCCTGCTGATGTTCAGATGCAGCTGGTACTATAATATTAGAAACTGACGTCTATATTAAGATGCTGATCTACACAAAAAGGGCAATGACCCACTCCTACGGATATCGGGGCGAGCGGCAGTCCACCGAGGCGAGTAACAGATCAAGCGCTGTAAACCTGATGTTACCATTGCTTGTTGTGTGGCGGGCTAATCAGAGTGGACTTTCTTGACGAAATTCTAATCGGTATTGGAAGTTGCACTCGTTCGCAAGCTCAACCCTTTAAACCGTTTTAATAGAAAACAAAGCCAGAAAGCCGGTTCCTTAAGATTCTTTATGTTCGGCAAGTTGCTCAAGTATGAAAATGATTGAGTTCAATAATCCATTTTGCCCCTCTATTACCACTACATCCTCTATCGATGGTCAATTCAATTCCAGTTGCATCGGAGCAGTTTGTCTTGTTACTTCTAACGCGGCCCTCATCCGTCGATGTTGTTGCCACCCACTGCAGGCAAATGTGCTTTAGAACAGTGTTGTATTTACATACTGGTTTAGTCTCAGACCGGTGGGATGCATAGGCGGCAAAAATTTCCCCTTTAGGTACTATTGAACCCCGTGATTGATGATATTGATGTTGGGTGGTACTGCTGGAAGTGTTTTGTTTTCTTGACGCTAATGCGGGTGGGAAGGTCAACACTTTGCCATCGTTGTCGTCCGTGTCCGTCGGACCTCCCTTCCTCCTTTACTCCTCTCGCCGCCCTCAAATTTGTCCCCAATGCCAAAGCGCAAGCGATGTCCCGGGTCGTCAAACGGCGTGAAAGGGGCCTCGAAGGCGCATTAGGGCCGGCGAATGCTCCATACTTGGCAACACTCCGACGGGCGGCTTTCCAATGTTTCCCCGCGCGGCCTCGTAAGGCCTCCTTGGCCCCTCGCGACCAATTTCTTGGTTGTTTCCCTTCTGCTGTTTTTTTGGTCATCACAAGAAGATGCCCACTTTGATTTCTTTTTCCATACGGAGTGTTCCAGGCATCGCGCGGCAGTGGAGGGAGTAAGACAGCATCGAACATCCGCTATCCTCGTCCAACAGCGATCGGGGGCTGGGCGGGCCAAGGCCGCATCGAGCGCTTGCTTTTTCATTTCTGCCGCCAACCACGAAACGAGGCAAGATGCAGTTTATTGGCCAGCGATAGGTCACATTTGGCCTTGGAGTAAACCTGGAAATGCACTTGTCGATTGCGGGTGTGATTAGTTATATGTGTGCCGAGCCGCCTTGGCCAATTGAGGGGCACCTTCATACATGCGCGATGCAGCAGGATGATCGTATTTGCTCGCTTGAAACTTCTCAACGGCATGATGCTCTGATCCAGGCGGTGTGTTGAAATGGTGTTCGGCGTTTCCAGAAATGAAAAAACTGGGGGGGTTCGCACGGTTCCGGAGCGATCGACAGGATCAGTCGGGGGCAGGGATACGGGGTTAAACTGATCCGGGTTACTGGGCAAAAATGGAGTGGTGTCCTGGGGGAGCCGTTGGAGCGACTGCCGTTCCCCTTTTCTTGTGGGTTGCCCTATGGGCAATGCGTAATAATTGTCCGTAGCGAGCCAAACATACAGAGGAACGACAGGTAGAGAAAGTAGGGGGGGACAAGGGACATTGACCAACTATTCCCCGTCCCCATCTGATAACCGGGCACCTGGGAATGGATGACAGCGGCTTGGACGGCCCTAAAAAGGCCCAATGAGCACCGCTCAGCCACTCATTATCAGAAGCTTTGGAGGGGCTTCTGCTGCTCCTCTTGCAGGGTGGGTGGAACAGCAGACCGGACAAACACCTAGGGTCTTGCGCCAATGCCCTTCCCATAACCTTTCCCTGGCATGTGGTCGGTTTCGCAATTAACGACAGCACCAAATATCATGTGGCCCAGAAGTTGCAACCGAGAGAAGGAATGCCGCCTGCCAGCAAGGTCCTTGCGACTGGTCACCATCTCATGCATGCGAGTCCCCCTGAGAGAAGTGACCTCGGCGAAAGCCTTACCATTCCTGGACATTGCGAGTTTGGTGGCGCTATCCCGCGCACTAGCCTTCGATATGTGTTTTGTTCTTCCTCTGGGCTGACCTCTCGGGCTTCATATGGGGGTGTCACCATTGAGCGTGGAGTCCGGGTTCCCGGTTCCTTCGTCCCCATATATTTCTTCTCTGTCTCTTCTGTTCTCATTCTCCCTTCTCCTCGCCGGATCGCAAGCCTCCTTGTCTCTCCGCTTCTTCTTCAAGTCAATGAACTGGGATCATAGCTGAACGCTTCCAGCCCCAAAGCTTACCTTCCAGGGCAATAAGGAAAAGCCCAGACCCCTGAGCGCACCCGGCGACCACCACAAACCCCGCCTCCACAGCCAATTTGACTCGGACGGACGTCCCGTTTCCAAGGTTGGCGGGTTCCCCGGCTCAAGATTGACCCAGCGTGAAGCAGCTAGTGACTTAGAGTTAGGGCAGCTCGATTACGACGCAGCGTCGCAATCAAAACCACTGTCACTTCCTCGTTGTCCGTCTCGCTTTCGCCTTTATCCAGTCGTTCATTTGGCACCTCAGTCGGCGCGATTCCAGCCAAGCTAGCATTGCAGCCGATTGACGGCCTCTCTTGCAACCAATCCATATCCTGCATGCATTTTTGCTGAGGCATCACGAGCGATAATGGGTACGGGAAGCAAGCCCGGCAGCCCAAGCAGGAGCCCCCATGGCAGCCCGCGACGCGACAGAACGGATGGTAAGTCAGACTTTGCCCGCGTCGAAGCGATCGTGTCATATCGTCACCTAGCAGTGCTTCCTGGGGGCTGTGCGATGATAACATTGTTATCGTAGTTTCTACAGCTCCGACAATCGGGGCTTCAAGCTCCGAGCAGACACCTGCCGCGACATCCGATGCCGAAGCGACGACAACGACGACAACGGATCCTGCTGCGAGCGATGCCGTCCCTCTTGGAAACATCCTGCCGGAGCAGGACGCCCCCCAAGAACCTCTGGAAGCCGGCGGTACCGATGACGACGACGAGTTCACGCCCAGTGTTTTTGACGAGGGATCTATAGCCGATGATAGAACCGAGTCGACTTCGCTGAATTCCAGCGTTTATGAACACAGCTACCAGAACGGCAGACGCTACCACAAGTTCCGCCACGGACGTTACCCGATTCCCAACGACGAGACAGAACAGAACCGCGAGGACATGTTACACGCCATGATGCTAGAGGTTACAGATGGCAGGCTCTACTTCGCACCTATTGGCGACAGCCCGCAGAAGATCATTGATTTGGGCACCGGCACGGGCATTTGGGCGATTGAGAGTGAGTGTTCTTCCCCTAACGTGTCAGCCGAACCGGATATGGGCTCCTTGCGACCAGTTACAGCAGCTGACGAGATGATTTAGTGGGAGATTTGTTCCCTAGCGCCGAGATCCTCGGACTCGATCTGAGTCCCATCCAACCCGTTTGGGTGCCGCCAAATGTCAAGTTCCTGGTTGACGATGTCGAGGATAGCTGGCTGAATGGGAAGAACTTCGATTTTGTGCACCTGCGGAACATGGTGCCGGTGCTGAAGTCTCCAGTCAACTTGTTGAGAAATGCATACGAGTATGGCCCCATAACGCCGACCCGAGTAAGCCGCCTCTGATACTGACAATTGTTTCCAGGCATATGAAGCCCGGCGGCTGGGTCGAGCTGCAAGACGTCGACGGCCAAGTCCACTGCGACGATGGAACTATGCCGGCTGACTGGCCCGTCCTTCGCTTCACGAACCACCTCGTAGAGGCTTTTGCAAAGTTCGGCACTAATTCTCACGCCGCTGTATTCGGACAGCAGTACTTGGAGCAGGCTGGTTTCGTCAACATCCAGCATCACACGGTGAAGCTGCCCTACGGGACGTGGCCTAGAGACAAGTCAGTAACATGGCAATTATGCAATTATTTGGAGGGGGGTTCACACTAACACTACTTGTAGAACTATGCGACTGGTCGGCATGTATTATCGCACGGCATGTGAGGAGTTCTTCCCCGTGGTCGGTGCGATTCACTTTGAAATGCTGGGGTGGAGCAAAATCGAAATGGAGGTTCTGTTCGCCGAATGCCGCAATGCGATGAGGGACCCGAACGTCCACGCCTATGGCAAGATGCATTTCTGGAGCGGACAGAAACCTCTGTGAGGTAGATAGCCTAACCGACAAGGGCGGCAGGACACGGGTGGGGTACGAACATTACCCGGCTCAGGGGATACGGGGTATGAAGACGTTGAAGTTAGCTGAGAGCGGTTGGTTGCATGACTGTGCATCATGAGATGCCCGTGACGAATAATGTCTGGGATTGGCGTCGATGGTGGTTGGAGGAATGTCACCCCCTTCACGTCGTGACTTTGCGTGGTGTGCGTAAGCGCTGGGGTTTTGCTTTTTTAATCAAAACAGGGGGGGCTTGAGCACACGCTTTTGTCAAAATTCAACCTAATGCAGTCATCTTGAACGTCTTCATTTGCCATGACAACCCCACCGCAGGCGACCGTTGAGATATCGCAGGAAAGCTGGCATCCGTGGGAGCCCTGGCTGCATGGAGGATTGCTTGCGTATCGCATCCAATGACTTGCATGCCTAGATAACTGAGAGGATTGATCATCGTTGCCAGTAGGCCACCCTTTCTGTTCGCCAACCCCGCTTTGCGGGCGTTCAGAGCTCATCCATCGCTCAAGTCCCCTCTGTATGTGCCATCGCCATGATCTCAGAGGGATTCCAGGTAGTTCAAGCAGAGAATGGCCTAGCGTCTTAGGGCTAGCATCTACCGGCTCGTCGGTTCACAAAGCGTATCGGAGCTTTCGGATGAGGGACTCCAAAAATTTTCTTCGTTCTCGCCCTCGAAATTCACCTGGGCAGACTCTTTTGGTCTAATTATATGAGCAGAAGATCCAGTGTGCACCGCCACGGTAGGACACCCCCCCCCCACATACGACCCCGGACCTTGCGACGGCGCGCTACTTCTTCTTGCCGGAAGCGGCACGTGGGGCCAACCCACCTAGACTCCGTCCTCCTAACAGGTGCCCCCGATTCCTCCAACGACACCTTGCATGCCATGGTGAACCGAAGTCCCAAGTCTTCCCAATCTTTCAGAACCGTCCGGCTGTAATTTCCTTCAGACCTTGGTTTTTAGACAGTCATGCATCGCAGGGCTGGACGACTGCGCCTAGCTGAGCCAATACAAGCACCTAATTTTGACGTGGTAGGAAGGGAGGAACAACAATGGATCTGCTCTGAGGTCAAGCGAAAGAACCCCGCTTACTCCCCGTTGAGCTGAATAAACGGCCATCACTCAAACTCGATCGATGCTAGCTCGGCACGATGTTACAAGGATCATAGGCTCCAATGCACGACTCAGTGTCAAGAACTGTTATCAGGATCGAGCTATATCGGGCCTTCCCCCGCTGACCAGACATGTTTTATGTCTCAACAACCTACTGCCCAGTCCTACAGACTCTGCTTACTCTTGGTGTTTATGCTCGCGGCCTATCACGGCCATTTACTTGTCAGGGCCCGGATTGCGTTGTTCAATAGTTTGCTCCAAGCTGAATGCAGGCTCGCGGCACCTGCGTTCTAGTTCTTTTATCTATTGGATCTGCCCAAATCCAAGACAATAGAGTTGCTGCTGACTGCATTGAAGTAATTGATCCTTGCTATGATCCTTGACGCCGATCATGTCTCGAATGGCAAACACATCATGGAGTGCAAACGAAAGAGGAAGCCCGTATCTTCAAGGCGTACTTTTTACTGCGACGATTACTTGACTTATTCCAAGTCAATCTCCGTGAAATAAAATGTTTCTCAAATGAACCATTTATTTCATGTTTGATGCACATGCCGCCTAACAACACTCAGTAAACCTCACCCCTCACTGCTTTACTATGGCGCCATTCCTTGACGCCTCATCAGATACGACCAATGTAAGTTATTGACAGTGAACCCTGCAAATCTACAATTGTCATCCATGCTCACGGTGAGTTAGACACATGGAGAGCCAACGGTTGATGGCATTCCAAGTGGTGTGACGGAGCCCATCGCCATATGTGGCATGGCATTGAGGCTCCCCGGCGGCATCTCAACTCCCCAACAATTCTGGCAATTCTTGGTCGACAAAAAGGATGCACGAAGTCCCATCCCAGAAACCAGATTCAAAGCTTCTAGCTACTACTCCGAATCTGGCAAGCCGGGATTCTTCAAGACGCAACATGGCTATTTTCTGGACGAGTCTGTCGATCTGGCAGCTCTCGACACCACCTTCTTCCGCATGCCAAAGAATGAAGTCGAGCGAGCGGATCCGCAGCAGAGGCTGCTGCTGGAGTTGACTCGAGAGTGCTTGGAGAGTGCTGGTGAGACAGATTACCGCGGAAAGAACGTCGGATGCTTCGTGGGGAACTTTGGAGAGGACTGGCTCGAGATCCTAAGTAAGGACGAGGTCGTCGGCCAGTATAAGATCACCGGCTATGGCGACTTCATGCTGTCCAACCGCCTTTCCTATGAGTATGATTTCAAGGGACCAAGTATGACAATCAGAACAGGCTGTTCTTCGGCGCTGATTGGCCTCCACGAAGCATGCATGTCTATCAATCACGGACAGTGCAATGCAGCCATAATCGCGGGTTCCAATCTCATCATGGCACCAGATATATACGTCAGCATGTCAGAGCAAGGTGTTCTCTCACCAAACGGATCCTGCAGAACGTTTGATGCTGGAGCCGACGGGTATGCCCGCGGCGAGGCAGTCAACGTCGTCTACATAAAACGTCTGAGTGACGCTATTCGAGACGGCAACCCGATTCGTGCAGTCATTCGCGGCACGTCAAGCAATTCGGACGGCAAGACCCCGAGCTTGACAATTCCCAGCTTCGAGAGCCACGAGGCCATGATCCGGCGCGCTTACAAGGCGGCTGCAATCGGGACGTTGGACATAGCACAGACGGGGTTTGTGGAGTGTCATGGCACTGGTACCGCTGCTGGCGATCCTATCGAGACTACGGCAATCGCGAAGGTCTTTGGTAACGCAGGGGTTCATATTGGCTCTTGCAAGCCCAATATCGGCCACTCCGAAGGCGCATCCGGTATCACATCTCTCATCAAGTCGGTTTTGGCCCTAGAGCACCGAACAATCCCGCCAAATATCAAATTCGACAACCCCAACCCCAAAATCCCGTTTGAGGAGAAGAACCTCAAGGTTCCTACTGAGCCAACGCCATGGCCGGAAGACCGCCTTGAGCGGGTATCCATTAACTCTTTTGGCATTGGGGGTGCCAATGCTCATGTCGTCATTGAATCCGCAGCCAGCTTCCTCGGCCGCCCGGAGAGTCCGTCCTTCATGGAAACATCGGCCTCGCCTGGCAAGAAAGCACATTTGATGGTCTACTCAGCCAATACGGCAGATTCATTGCGGCGACAGGTTGTCAATAATCAAAAGTACATCAGCGAGCACGCTGACATACTCGACGATATTGCTCACACGTTGTCATCCCGACGCATCCACCTACCGCATCGAGCCTTTTCAGTCATGGAAAACGGTATTGAACTCTGCACTTCGCCTTTTGCCAAAGCACCGGGCACACCCGCGGATCTCGTGCTTGTATTCACCGGCCAGGGTGCCCAATGGCCTCAGATGGGAGCGGAGCTGCTGAGGTCAAATCGCGTGTTTGCCCAGTCTTTCCGACAGATGGACAAAGTTTTGAGCTTGTTGCCAGATGGACCTCCATGGACGTTAGCCGATGAGCTCATGAAGGCCGCTGAAGCAAGCAATCTGCACAAAGCCTACCTCTCCCAGCCGGTTTGCACCGCTGTGCAGATTGCCTTAGTAGATGCCCTGCGAGAAACTGCCGGCATCAAGCCTTTCGCTGTCGTTGGCCACTCGTCAGGAGAGATGGCCGCTGCGTATACTGCCGGAAAGCTCACCGCCAATGAAGCCATTATTGCAGCATACTATCGTGGCGTGGTCTCTTCAGAAGTCAATAGACCTGGATCCATGGCCGCAGTAGGCATGGGCCGCGCCGAAACTTTGCCGTTCCTGGGACCTGGTGTTGTCGTTGCGTGCGAGAATTCGCCGTCAAGCGTCACTATATCAGGAGACACAGATCTCGTGGAAGAGACTCTCTCAAAAATTCGGGAGTCACGACCCGAGGCTCTTGCACGTCTGCTGAAGGTCGAAAAGGCGTATCACTCCCATCACATGCAAGAAGTGGGAGATCTCTATCTCTCATTGACCTCTCCTTACATCGATAGCACTAAGATCCTTGAACCATCCGGACCAATGTTCTTCTCCTCCGTCACAGGAAAGCAGTTAGCACCAGAAGTGCCCACAGATGCAAGATATTGGAGGTCCAATCTCGAGTCGCCGGTGCTCTTCAACACAGCTGTCTCTTCTTTGATTGCAGAGCACAAGGCGAAAAGTAGCAACCAGTTGGTGTTCCTTGAGGTTGGACCGCATTCTGCTCTGGCAGGTCCTCTACGACAAATCCTCGCACAGGCTTCGCTTAATCTTTCTTATGCTTCCTGCCTAATCCGATCAAAGAATTCCACCGAGTCTTTCTTGACAGCACTAGGAAGTTTGTGGCAGCAGGGGGGTGCTGAAATCACCTTCGACCGTCTCACAAATCCCCACGGTGTTGCCCGCGTGGTTACTGATTTGCCCTCGTACCCATGGCAACATGACCACTCCCTCTTGTTCTCGAGCCGAGTATCCAACGAGTGGCTATTCCGCAAGTTCCCGAAGCATGAGATCCTGGGTGTCCGCATCCCAGAGAGTAGCGGGAATGAGCCGGCCTTTCGCAACGTGTTGACTCTCAAACATGTGCCCTGGGTTCGCGACCACAATATCAAAGGCGATGTCATCTTCCCCTGCGCAGGATACGTCGGCATGGCTGGCGAGGCGGCAAGACAGCTCTGCAGTGGTGCTTTTGCCGGGTTTGCTATGCGTGGCGTAGTAATCGACATGGCGATGGTTCTTTCAGAAAAAAGGTCCACGGAGATCATTACAAGCCTTCGGCGAGAACGACTGACAGACAGTCTTGATGGTTCTTGGTGGGAGTTCGCAATCAACTCTCACAACGGGTCGACTTGGACGAAGCATTGTAGCGGACAGCTTCGACCCCTTGAAAAAAACAGTCAAATTAAGAGGGACCAAGCAACGAAGCTTCCCCGGGCCGTTGATTCTGCAAAGTGGTACCAAGCTTTTCGCAACGTCGGTGCCAACTACGGACCGTACTTCCAAGGGCTAGTAGATATATCCTGCTCTCCGACCGAGTACAAATCCAACGGCACTGCGAAACATACGATTCATGACGAGTCCTATTACCCAGTTCATCCCACCAAGGTTGACTTCTTCCTCCAGCTCTTCAGTGTTGCTGTCAAAAAGGGAGTTGGACATAAGGTCGATAAGATGAACGTGCCGACCTTTATCGAGGCCCTCGAGATTTATGACTGCGACTCTGAGGTACACATGGAGATCCAAGCGACCGAAACACCTCGCGGCTTGATTTGTGGAGATGGCAAGGGGTTCTCTTCTGATGGAGCACTCGCACTCTCACTCAAAGGTGTGAAGTTAAGTCCCCTTGAGAACGACGCCTCTGATGAGGATCCGGATCCTCATGCTGGTGCACGAATCTTTTGGCAGCCGGATGTTGACTTTTTGGACCTTTCGGGTCTTATAAAACCGCATCCGCTGCAAAAGAACCTTACGATCGCCCAGGATCTCACCCGTTTCTGCATCAAAGAAGCCCTGAAAAGCTTAGAAGGTATCGAGACTACACAACCTCATTTGGCCAAGTTCCACGACTGGATGAGAAGGCAAGAGGTTTCAAGTGACACCAAGGACCTGGAGTCCTTCTTTGGTGACGAATCGCAACTGGAGCCATTCAAATCATTCGCCGTGGCTATGAAGATTGTCCTCGACAACATTGTGCCCATATTCCGTGGAGAAACTGAGCCACTCGAAGTCCTCATGCCGAACAACGTTTTAATCAACGTCTATAACTCTTTGAACATCACTGACAGAGAGCCACTTTTTCGTGCACTGGGCCATTCCAAGCCTAATCTTCGCATTTTGGAGATTGGTGCAGGAACTGGCGGAACCACCAACAAGGTCTTGCAATGGTTGCGAGGCCCAACCAGCGTCTCGTTGAACTACACGTTTGCAGACTACACGTTTACTGACATCTCGGCCGGCTTCTTTTCTGCTGCCAAGGAACGTTTCAAAGAGTATCCCAACATGACTTTTAAGACACTCGACATCTCCAAGGACCCGCTCGAACAGGGATTTGACTTGGCATCCTACGACTTGATTCTCGCTGCCAACGTTCTTCATGCTACACCAAGCCTGAAAGAGACGCTCGTCAACGTCCACAAGCTGTTACATCCAGAAGGAAGACTTTACATGGAAGAACTCTCCTATGATGCCATCCCACTCAACTTCGTTATGGGGGTGCTTCCCGGATGGTGGCTCGGAGCCGAGGACGGCAGACCGGACCAACCATACGTCTCGCCTGATCGGTGGGATGCTGAACTCAGACATGCCGGGTTCGACGGTCTCGATGATGTTGCGTTTGATTCCGAAAGCCCGAATAACCTGCTCGCATTTATGACAGCTAGGCCTGCTAGAAGTTCCTCGAGTCCAGGAAACATCGCTGTTCTGCACGACTCGGAGTCATTGAATTTTGCGACAGACCTGAGAGATATCTTGATCCAGGATGGATTCGACGTCATTACTCTGCATGATATTTCAGAGAGGTTGCCTCCTGCAACAGAAAATATCATTTCTACTGTCGACCTGCAAGTTCCGTTCTTCGAGGACATTAAGCCAGAGGCATTCGAGGACTTTCGCACATTAATCACGGAAGCTTCGAACCGACAAGCTAGTATCTTTTGGCTCACCCGGACTTCGCAGGTCAAATGCACGGATCCAAGATGGGGCCAAACCATTGGTGCAGCACGATCTATCAGAAATGAACTGAATCTGAGCTTCGCAACTTGCGAAGTTGACCAGATAAGCTCTCAGTCACTCTTGGCAGTCTCACGGGTATTCAAGAAATTCCAGAAACAAAAAGAGGGGAATGGAGATTTACCAGATTATGAATACTGCATCGTCGATGGGGAAATACTTGTTTCAAGGCTCTATCCCGTCAGCGTCAACCACGAACTTCAAAGTAGCAATCAAGATGCCTCTCGGTCGTCCTCCCATGACTTGAAGGTGGGAAAATATGGTCGTCTGAGCACACTGTCGTGGTCTCCAAGGGTGCCGAGGCCATTGCTGAACGACGAGGTCGTTGTGGAAGCAAAGGCCGTCGGTATGAACTTCAAGGTAGGCCAAACAAGTTCGAATATTTCAGGATGTCGCTCATTCTTCACAGGATGTTTTGATTGCCATGGGCATCGTCGATTCTAATATCGGAAATCTTGGCCTCGAGGCTTCCGGAGTCGTTCGCCAGACTGGACCCAACGCCAAAGAGCTGACCCCGGGTGATAGAGTGTTTGTATTCGGCGGGGGGTGCTTCTCCACTGGGATAATTATCTCCGAAAAGCTATGTGTCAAGATCCCGGAATCACTTAGCTTCGAAGATGCTGCGACAATGCCGTGTGTCTTCTCGACAGTAATCCATGGTCTCCTCGACGTGGGCCGACTGTCGGAAGGAGACTCTGTTCTTATTCACTCGGCTTGTGGCGGTGTCGGTCTTGCTGCAATCCAGCTTTGCAAAATGATAGGTGCTGAGATTTACTGCACTGTCGGCAGCGAAGAAAAGGTGCAATACCTCGAGTCGACCTTTGGCATATCAAGGGAACATATTTTCAACTCTCGCGACGCATCTTTCCTTCCGGATGTTCTCAATGCCACTCACGGACGGGGCGTTGATGTAGTACTGAACTCGCTAAGTGGAGAGCTTCTTCATGCCTCTTGGAACTGCGTGGCTGAGTTCGGCAAGATGATTGAAATTGGCAAGCGAGACCTCATTGGCAATGGAAAGCTGGCGTTGGAGGTCTTCGAGTTCAACAGAAGCTATCATGGCGTGGATCTAGGCAGGCTCATTGAGCTTAAGCCGAAGGAGGGAAACAGGTAAGAAGACTGATTCGCCCTCAACAGTGGACATTGCTTATTTTTCATCAGACTATTGAAAAGGATTGTGGAATTCTATGAACACGGTCACATCGGCCCGATTCATCCAACCACGGTCTTCAGTGCATCCGCGGTTGAAGACTGTTTCAGATACATGCAGAAGGGCCAGCACATAGGCAAGATCGTCATGAAAATGGATGGCCTGGCTGAAAGTCTTGAGGCTCAGACTACGTCTACCTTTAAACCCTCGCTCGATAGCGATGCCAGCTACCTTCTTGTTGGAGGCCTTGGTGGCCTTGGTCGTTTTGTCTCTAACTGGATGATAGAGCATGGCGCAAGACACCTGATATATCTTTCACGGCAAGGGGTTGAGACCCCTGAGAACGAGATTTTCTTGAAAGAGATTGAAGCCCAAGGCTGCTCGGCTACCGCCGTTCGAGGAAATGTTACGTGTCTAGCCGAAGTCGAACACGCCATCAACTCTGCGCCAAAGCCCATCCGGGGGATCATCAACCTGTCCATGGTTCTGCGAGATCAAGGATTTACTAAGATGAATCACGACGAGTGGACAGCGGCAGTGAGTCCCAAGGTTGAAGGGACATGGAATTTGCACAAATTCAGTGCGGGACTGAATTTGGACTTCTTCCTCCTCTTTGGCTCCATATCTGGTGTGATTGGACAGAGAGGACAGGCCAATTATGCTGGTGCAAACACATTTCTCGATGCATTTGTCCAGTACCGTCACAGTCTCGGTCTGAAGGCTAGCGTCGTCGATATTGGCGCCATGTTGGACTACGGATATCTCGCCGAAAATCCTGTGTTGATGGAACGGCTAATGAGCCAGGGCTGGAGCGGCATCAAAATTCCTCAACTCCTTGATGCGCTCTCTGTCGTGATTGAAACAGGAGCCCCCAGAGACGACTCGGCGACTTCGAGCTTTGTCAACAAATCTCAACTTGTGCTCGGTCATCGAAGCCTGACGCCGCTAACTGATCCTGCGAACAGAGTGATGTGGAAAAATGATCGTCGAATGGGGTTCTATCTCAATTCAGAAGGAACTAAATCAGCTACTGCAAGCTCCTCTTCGGAACAAAGTGCCCTAACTTCGTTCCTGAAATCCGCAGCTGCAGAACCAGGAGTGCTTTCAGCGGCAGGTGCCCCCACATTTATTGCTCGACAGATTGCGGTACAGCTGTTCCGCCTACTCCTGAAGCCTGCCGAAAATGAGGATGATATTGATGTCAACATGTCGCTCCAAGATGCTGGATTGGACAGTCTGGTTGCAGTTGAAATGCGAAGTTGGTGGAAAGGGGAATTTGGATTCGATATAAGCGTTTTAGAGATGCTTGGCATGGGAAGCTTATTAGCCCTAGGTAACAGGGCAGTAAGTGGTCTGAAGGAAAGCTTGGGAGAAGCGAGTGTCGAGAACGGTGAAAACGGCGAGAAGCATGATACCGAGGGTTACTTGAAGTTGAAAATGCCATGATTCCATGGCAAACGAAAACATTTGTACGCTAGGTTTTAAAGGAAACAAACCGTATTACAAGAGGTATAAAACGAGATAATTGGTCGCTTTCAAACGTGGTGGGGTGGGATGAGCATGTTTACCGACGATCATCATACCAGTAACTAAGCTGTAACATGTCTACCTCGAAGAACAAATTATGTCTTGGTGCTACTACTTATTCAAGAAGCACCTTCAATACAAATTTGTCTCGTGTCAAAAAATGCAATGCGCGTGAAAGCATCAAACTCTCGTGTACATTTTCCCTGTCCAGAAGCGTTTTCGTTTCGGATACAATGGCTTGACCAGCTTTCCACTGGATCATCCGACAAAAGCATAGCGAATGATTCCGAACAGCGTTCTGGATGATTTAAATGCCTACTTCTACGAAGTGTGGCAGGTTTGTATGTGTGGTTACACATGAGAGCCCATTCTTAATATTCATATTTATTCGCCAATAGATTTCAGGGATTGATTTCCAGGTACCATCATGCTTTGTTCAAGCCTCGGCTACACAGTCGGCGGTCGGATAAACATCCAATTTTTCATTTACCATGTCGGCGAATCGGTGAGTCGGCGAGGGCTATCAGACCGCGTGTAGACAGGGGTTCAGATCCTTCTGGCCATGCAACCGATAGTCAGCAGTGATCTAATGAGCCAACCAATTTTGTCAGTCAGCAATGCAAGAATGACGCCTAGAAGAAGTGTTACGAGTAGTGCAGGGCCAGCAAACACTGGGTAAGCCGCGCAAAAAGCCACTCATGGAATTCCGCTTCGATCTCCCTACTCAGAAATAAAGACACTCGCGCCACAAAGTAGGTAATGATACCCTCCCTCATGACTAAGTCACCCTCCACAGAGAGAACACTGAGGCGTGCGATGGCGACATTGCTTGCATAAACAGGCGCCCTATGCAGTAAGCAGTCATCGCAGGGTGCCGCACAACAAAGGCACCTGTCAAATTGGGCAGTCCGGAATGAGGTGTTACCAGCCCGCCGCTTGCGTCGGTGTCACGAACTCCCGAATTAGGCCGATTGCACTGCGAAACACCGCCGACATGATGCGTCGGCCAGTCACAACGGCAATTACTCAGCTCCGCGCGGCTCAACAGCCTCCCGTCTCTCGTAACTCGATCATGTAGACAGCCTGAATTCATATATAAAGGGCTATGTGTTTTTTGCAGCTGTCTGTAGTCTTGTTACCTGAGATAGCGACAGACGACTGTCACAAATATTTATTCAGTACAAAATCCCAGTCCCACTTTCCAATCCATCAACATGACGAAGGTTGAAGCCCCTCAAGGCGCAGACCAAGCGCCAGTCAAAGGTGCTCTCAAGGTTTCACGGCCCGACTTGGTCAATGAAGGCGCCAAGAATGTTTCGTATTTCACCCCTTCTCAGAATCCTCCCGCTGGGTCGGCCTGGGATTTGCAACCCGAAGGGTCCCTTTTCTCCCCGATCAAGATTCGTAATCTGACGCTGCACAACCGCATCTTTTTGTCACCCATGTGCCAATACTCCGCCGACAACGGTCACATGACGGCATGGCACAAGACGCATCTTTCCAGCTTCGCTGTACGCGGCGCCAGTCTGGTCCTGACGGAAGTGCAGGCTGTGGTGCCTGAGGGTCGAATCTCACCCGAGGACCTGGGTATCTGGGATGACTCGCAACTTGTCCCTGCCAAGGAGGTTATCGACTTTGTTCACAGCCAGGGCAGCCACATTGGAATCCAGATAGGTCATGCTGGCCGCAAAGCAAGCACCATCGCTCCTTGGATTGACCGCAAGGCAGTCGCGGGCGAAAAGGTACAAAAACCCTGCCTACAGTTCTGGCAACAAACAACTGACATGATTGTGCAGGGACGGGGATGGCCGGAGGCCGTATACGGGCCCTCTGCCGTGGCGTACAGCAGTGACACCTATGTTCCTAAGGAGATGACCTTGGAAGATATCGAGACGCTTAAGTCTAAGTGGGTCGATGCCGTTAAGCGTGCTTTGAAAGTTGGCTACGACGTAAGTCCCTTAAACGGATACACATCGCGACAAAACAGTGCGGGGAGCTAAACAAATTTAAAGACCATCGAGATCCATGCCGCTCACGGCTACCTAATCAACAACTTCCTCTCGCCCACCTCAAACCAGAGGACCGACAAGTACGGAGGCAGCTTTGAGAACCGTATTCGCCTCCTGGTTGAGCTGACAGATTTGACCCGCGCCAACATTCCCGAAGACTACCCGCTGATCGTGCGCCTTGCTGGCAGCGACTATCTGGAATATGACCCGTCAATCCCTCAGTGGGATATTGCCCAGGCACAAAAGCTCGCCAAGATCCTGGCGGACAGGGGTGTTGATTTCCTCGACGTTACAGGTGGTGGCCAGGACGCGAGAATGAAGGTGGTCCCTGGGCCGAAGTACCAGGCCCACCTCGCCGCAGCTGTTAAGAAAGCAGTCGAGGGCACCGGGACTCTTGTTGGTTCTGTTGGAGGCATTGCTACCGGAAAAGACGCCACCGAGGTCTTGGCCGACGGGCAAGCAGATGCCGTTCTTGTGGCCCGAGGATTCCTCAAGGACCCAAACTTGGTGTTGAATTGGGCTGAAGAGTTGAACATTGATGTCCATGCCCCTGCTCAATGTAAGTCGGATCATCTCCAAAAATTTGACTTTCGCTAACGCATATTCCTAGACGGATGGCCGTTTGGTAATACAAGGACCCACAGACCCAGCAAGCATTGAGGTTTTTCAATGGCAGAGCTGTCTCTTGGCCATTTCCAACTCGTCTTGGCCATTCCCACCTATATGTGCCAATTCCAATCATCAATGGTTTCATGGTGACGAGCAATATGGGATTATAGCGCGCAAAGATAAATAACATTTCACCGTCTCAACATTGACTTTTCTGGGACTGCTGAGCACGGCTTTTTTTTGATCTTCGCATTGTAGTTTATCGTCTATGACCTATGTCTTCGCTATCTTGAGACGGCTGTTGGTGTAGATGTGTCTGGCTCTGACCACCGGGCTGACCGGGCTGACCTGGCTGGGTCCAAGGAGGAAACACCACGGGCTCCAGCGTCGGCTGCTGGGCCGCAAAAAAGCCAGGCCCACCCATGACTCCGCCGTGCTGGGATGCATCGTGCCCAAACATTTGAACATCACCCAATATATCGTCAACTGTCGCGTTTTCGAGCGACATGTGTGCATTACCCTGCGCGCCTGCCAAGTCCATAGCCTGGTCGAGCCTTTGGGCATACCACGCGCCCTCGTGGGATCGTTTCTTGTGGTAAAGCATAGCTTGGTCACACAATGCTTCAATTACCCTCCAAGCAGCGAACTTGCGCATGCTTATATTCTCATTGTTATGCCTGCGAAACACAATGTTTACTTGCCTCCAGGCTCGGTCCGTGATTGGGTGAGTCGGATGCCGGGCGAGACCGATCAGAACATTGGAAATCGTGTAGGGTGTCGCTGGCCACTGGTAGAGCCACCCCCAGTTGTTCTGTGCAGCAATAGCTTCGCCGCGCTCCAATTCCTCGAGAATCTCGACACAAACCTGGTAGAATCTAACATGGTCAGCATGCTGGGGCGTGTTCTGTGCAGGCAGTAATGTACTTGCCTTTCTCGGAACTCGAGATCTTGGCTATCCGTATTTCGAGCAACAACACCTTCAATGAGAAGCCTCATGCTTTTGATGCTTGCGTTGAAGTATGAAACAATGATTGCATGAACCGGAGAGACATCGTCAACGTGAATAATGAACTTGGCCTTTACGAAGTTCTCTGTCTGGTCAACTATTCGGCTCAGCTCTTCAGGGCTGGCGTCATTTCTTCTGCGAACTACGGATTGCTCTGCTCTCAATAAGTGCAGCCGCACGAGAACAAATGACATGTCCGTGATTCCATCTTGATCTAGTGGGGCAGAGCCTGGTTTCGCGAATCTAGTCGGCATCCATTGGTTGTCGTTCGCATTCTTTGCCATCTGGACGTCGGAAATGAATGGTAGGCCTGAATCGGCTCCTTCTAGATTGTAAAGAGGGCTATCCATGAGTTCGAAATGACTCCACATCCGACGCCTCATATTGGATATCCAGGGAGAATAACTGTAGTGACTTGGATCCCTGTGTAAACCAAGTCTCGTACCGAAACGGCCGGCCAGGCCAAGTAGAGAAACAGCAGTTTCTCCGTCCCCTACGATGAATTTTGTTTGCTGTTCAAGTTAGCAAGCCGATCATCTACCCGGTACAAAGCATGGGTGTTAAACACGGTCCGAGGGAAGTGGACGAACAATATGGTAAAGCAATGCGATGAACGCAAGGGGTTTCCTGCTACGCAAGATGTCAGCCCGCTCAAGGGCCAACTGAGAAGCATCTTGTAAGTGCTTCAGAAGACCTGCCCTGGCCTTTCCCAGTCTCTCTTGGATAAGGTTTGCCGGCGTGGCTGCAACTGTCATAGCCTGCGTTGCAAACATGGCGGCCTCTACATCCACCGGCATCTTGTGGACGCCAACTCGGAAGTCTGTGATTTGTTGTCGCCAGTAGGAGTCGTGGGTTATTCTTATAAACGGTTCAACATTTTCGAAGAACAGATCGGTCAGTATGTCCTCTTTCTCGGGCTCGAGGTGCAGGTGGGAAAGATCTGCCAGAGTCGGGGTTCTGCCAATGGGCCACGAAGACGGGCTCGCGGGGTTTTTGCCCGTCTTGTCAGAGTCGATGCGGAACAAGCATCGCGGTTCGTAGACGACATCTTGCAGGTTGAGCCAGTAGTTAGGCCCAAGGTAGAAGGATACGTTCTCGTCGTAAACTTGCATTCCAGGGTCGCCGGCTGTATGTATCTCGCTGTAAAGCTCGCTGAATAGGTTCGGTGGGCTCGCTGGAGAGAACGAGTTGTTGGCACCCTTCTGCGATTCGCCCCGCATTGACATAACTTTCATCTCTTCGATCAACCTTTCGAGTCGGTCCACCCTGTCCTGTAGCTGTTGCTGGCTTTCGGGGGTAGGAAGCCCGGGTTCCCTCGACGAATCGTAAACGCAGGCGATGCCATGGCGAACGCAGTTGAGACAAGGTTTGGCCTTATCGCATCGGACTTTTCGGCGTCGACAGCCGTTGCATGGTTTACTGAAGTTTAATAAATTGGCCGACATGGTTGCAATCGAGCTTCTCCGAGGGGGCAGAGGCAGGCAATCTGCTCAAACAAGCGGCTGGCGGGAGCCCGAAAGCGAGGCTCTTTTGTGGTGAGATTGTGGGCGATCAAGTAGTCTCTATTGGGATGAGAATGCAGCGCTAAAGCACTAAAGGGCTCTGCTGGCGCAGCGTCGGGTATTACGACTGACAATTGGCGGCACATAGATGATAATGCAGTGGGGAGTTTCAAAACACCAACGGCAGGGCTTGATGATCGCTTCAACACTAATGCCATGTGGAAAATACCAATAACCCTGAATGAATATGGTCCACAAGTGTGAAGATGGCCGCCTCATTGGGCGTAAACTGCCGGCCCCGAAGATCGAAGTCAGACCCGACTCCCAGGTGTGTTTGATGCTGAATTGAACTGCAAACCCCACTTCTGCAAGAAGCAGCCCAAGCAAAGAAAACCACGTCTAGGCCGCCACCTTGCCGCTGCGGCTAACACCCTAATATGGTGATTGCGGCCGAGTAGGCGGAGCTCGATGCGCGAATTCCGCCTAGAGGACGTTGGAAACAGAACGATGGATGGCGGTGGGGACTGCTGTACGGGCAGAGGCGCAGAGGAGATTGGAACGCCGAGACACCCCTTGCAATATGGCCCATGTCTCCGTATCTTGTCCATCTTCCCCATTCCTCCTCTCTATCCTCTCTGGCTAGACTGGAGTGCCCAAGCTGTAGACAAGGCGTCGGAGAGCATGCAGTGATTCGCCATCATGCAATATTAGGTCCATGACTAAGATCGGCTGAATAGATCTTTGCACAGTCAAAACATGATTTAGAGAATTGAAACGAACGAGGTTGGAGACATGCAGCGGCGGCAGCTGAAGGGCATGAAAAGCTGTAATGTAGTTCGGGGTGGGCGAACGACTACTCCGGATGGATCACGACGGCGCGAGTGACAATGCAAGTGCAAACCTTAACGAGCGGACGGGCTAACCCGACGGGGAAAGTTGGATACATGAGAGATGAGATCGGCGCTTCTTGGGTAGCAGCCGTTGAGGAGATGTCCTCTCCCTGGCAATTATTAGACCATGTAATTAACACACTAAGGTCTTACCATACGAGAACGGCTCACATAATGCCCCATATGAGGATAACAATTTTTATTGTGTTTTATTTGCCAGTATCCGTAAGCTTGTGGTCTCATTCACGCGTTGAGCCAGAACAGATACCGGCTGGGGAAGAGAATATCTTCGTTTTTCGTCAGTATTGGTTTGCCATTTCCCCCCTCGGTATGGTTTCTGAGCTAAGAATTTTGGACAGGGGAAAGGGTCTAGATGCATCTAGTGCCGTAATGTTGCAGGTCAACTGAAGCTGATCACAAATCCAGACCTTTCCTTACAAATCGCAAGTGTACAGATTTTTTCAAGAACGCGCGTGTCGCTTGAGCCTCGGCCTAGATAGAGCTATCAGCCCCATCAAGCAAGGCGAGATTCAGCTGCCCCCTTTCGTTAACTGCACATCGTTGCCCAGCTTCCCAGCCTTACGTAGCGCACATCACCTTATCTTGATTTCATCCCGCACCCCATAACCCTGGTAGACGGCTCGGAGGGACCGGCTCATAAGTGGGTCTTCATCCGGACAGTTGTGGAGTTCAGCTACTGTTAGTTGTCAAAGTGGGGACCGGCTTTCCGACCCTGAGGTACGTACTTTTCGTGCTCGTAGTAGCCCCGCGCACAGCGGGCCGGCTGATTCCGGATTCAACCCCGCGACCCCCGTCGCATCGCTAAACTTTACGCGTCTGGATTGAAGTAACAAACCTCGTCAAGCCTTCCTGCTGTGTCCGATCCCCTCGAATCAAGATGGCTTTGCCTCTGTCGCCGGGCCTTGTGCCCGCAGAAGTTGCCTTTCTGTGCGAAATGGAACTCGTCACAGTCGTGCCTCGCCAGCGACTGGAAAGCATCCATTTATTGGGCGTAAGCCCCTCCGTGCCCCGCGACGCGTCGCGATTGAGGTGCTTCGCTGACAATGCTGCTCGTTTTCTAGGGCGCAACACCAGCTCTACGTCCTCCAGCACGCGCCAACCTTCCCCTTTGGCTGGCCCTACTCCTCAAGAAACAGCGACGAGCAAACATTGTGCCTCCGCCATGGCTCCATCCGGCCTCCCTCGCTGAGATCGTCCACTACGAAACGAAACGCGAACCGGACGCATTCTCCCCCCCGCCGCCGCCTCCGATACGTGCCGACGCCATGGGCAATGCGCGCCGGTTAGGCGCAAGCCTCGAAGAAACCCTGTCGCCACCATTCTTGCCGTCATGTACGGCCGACGCACCACGCGGTGCCCTGCCGTACCACTGGTTCGAGTTAGCCGAGGTGCTCTTGGCCCACGCTGTCGATGATATACCATCTTCCTCCGAAGTGCGGTCGCTCCTACGAGATTTGCAGGAGGTACGTTCTGCCAAGATGCGCAAGAGCACGGAAGACTTGGCGGAAGGCGTAGGCGGCGTCATGAGCCTCCGCGGCGTTGGTGCAATGGAGCTAGCTGAGAGCCGCGGTTTCTTCCTGGGCGTCATAGAAGGCGTGCGGAAGATTGGGGCAAGTGCAGAGGCCAGCAGGCGCGAGGAGGAGGAGGAACGTGGTAGCGGCGATGGCGATTATGACGAAGATGAAGACATGCTATGATGATACCCAGCGTTGGAAACGCTCACAAAACGAGGAGAGACGGCTTGCTTCCGCAGGGAGCACTAGGCACCATAAAATGCGCATATTCTCGTAGATGAGAATGCGAGATGTTGCGACGCAAGCAAAAATGCCCACTCCAAACCACAACGTCGAAATTCCTGATGGCTCGCCATGCTCATAGGCCTCGTCGTTTCGGGTCGGGTCGCGCCAAGTCCAACATCGGGATTCTTTCCAGCTCCAACAGACGATTTTATCATATTCCCATCCGTAGGGAACTAGGGCCAGTACTACGAGGTATAGGCTACGGCCTCCACTTCTGGAAGGGTTTATCCACTGGCCTGGCAAGAGAATCTGTGGCGTTCCCGGGACTCCTCAGAAGTCGCCTTGCTACAAGACTACGCTCCAAGTGCTTGCACTGATGCGCACAGAACACCAATCATAATGACAAAAGCAGTTTAGACGAATCTACTTTTACTTTCTTCATACCACATTTGGATGTCTCCGACTACCTAGCTCAGTGTTGCTCTCTTCACGTTTGTCATCTAAGCATCAAGTAAGCTGCTTGGTCTTACAACATATCTGTGGACCCTGAAGGGTAGCGTTTCTCATGGGTTTCTTGGTCTCTTCTATATTGTCTTCCAACCGGGAAAATCTCCACGCCTTACGGACTGCGAGTTGCAGTCATTACTATCACGTCATTGCTTCTGAGATCCAGGTGCCGAGCTGGCGACGGGAAGAAAATGTCTAAACCCATTTCTCAACACTTCACGTCATTTCTGCCCAGACCGGAGTCCCTACCATCACTAAACTAAGGCCTATCATCTCTGTTAGTCATCTACCAATGTTTAACAGAGTCTCTGTTCGCTGATGAGCCCTCTCCGCCACTCGGAGAGAAGCCAATAGCCCCCCGTGCTGTTCGTCGGCAGGCGCACCTATTTCCTACTGCCCTCAGAGGAGTTTAAGGACATAATGTAATTTCATTGTGAGAAGAGATATTCGCTTTTTTTTTTTTCATTGACACTTACGTGCCCAAAGTTCGCCCAGGCTCGTTGCATTCGGCCGTTTTTTCAAATGAGATTTTGGTGAGCACATCTTCCAGGATAAGGACTAGCAAGACAGAGGCTTCTTCATCGGCGGCGGCGTGAGAAAGCACAAACTTTTTGCTCGCGTCAAGGACCGAGCAACACTTCTTGCCATTCATGCAAGGGACGTAACAACTAACCACTCCAGTAAAGATTTATGGTCAAACAGATGGCCAACGCTCATAGGTAAGGGGATAATTGTATTGATAGATCCATGCCCTGTGAAGTATTATTTCGCGCTTACGAAGCAGGGAATATTTCATCCTCTCTGACATCCAAAACGATCATGTGTCCGGGCGCATGGCCCATCACCGTTCCCTGCAAACCGGCCCTCATCACAGCTTCTTGCGGCGTGACGCCACATCCCCAGAAGACGGGGACATACTCTTCGTCGTCGGGCCCGAACGCAGTCTTCCCGTCCAGCTGAAGAGCCGCGTCGCCCCAGTCAGGCCTCGTGATGTCCTTGACCCCGATCCTCTCTGCACCGTCCCAGCCCCACGCAACCGGCTCGCCGTGTGTCGCGATGAAGGGTCTGGTGATGTCCCGCACCGCCTCGATATCCGAGAGTTTGTACGGTCTCATGGAGACAACGTATGTCGCCCCCGTGAAGACACCCGCCGCGCAGAGCGGGATGTTCGTTCGGTACATGGGCACGTTGCGGCCGTGCGTCATGTGCCGCGGTGTTAGGCCGGCCTCATTGAGGGCCCTCTCGAAGCTAAAGGAACATCCAATCAGGAACCCCACGTGGTCTCCCTCCAACCATTTGTCCGCAACGTTGACCGGTTCCGAGACATCGTTGACTGGGACATGCTTGCTGTCCTCGTAGACCCGATACCGTGGGGAGTCGTGACGAAGGTCAATGGTCGTGGCCACCGGTAGGATTCTCTCGCCGTCAGCACTCCGGACGTAGGACTTGAGTTGTTTGAAGTCGCCAGGGCTTGCAGACTCGGCAAGAAGAGGACAAGGGACCGGGTTACGGTGGCAGAGGAGACGAAAGTCGTCGGCGTAACGTTGTGGGAGGATGATCAGGTTTGCTTGCAGGTATGTCGGTGCTTGGCCGGCTGTCGTGGAGCTGAAGTCGCCGGACCGGCAGGCAAGGCGGGTGGCTTCTCCCGTCTTGTATATAATGGCCATGGTGGAATTATGAGAGTTCTGCTTTGTGACTATTTCTGCGGGTTCCGAGCAAATCTGATGGGATGTTTTGTAGAATATCACGTTCAGCTTATGAGTTTGATTTGCACGTTGAGGTCTTGGGCGAGCAACAGGAGTGAAACCCTAGTATTAAACAAAGGCAACGATCGGTGTGAAACTCAGACTCATTGGAGGGATCGTCTGCTCATCGAATAACTGTAGATATGGAGGAGTTTGGATTGCGGTGTCTCTGATAAGACCATTCCCGGATCCACTTGCTGACCCGTGTTCAGGCCGGCGGACTGCAGGGTTATCAACGGGGGACTCGGAGACCCACTCCGATCTCGAATACTCAGCCTTCGGCGCTGTTCCCCGAGGGAAAGTGGCAGTATTAGATTAATTCATTCGCTGTATGGGCAGCAAATCTCCCACACCACCGCCTATCGTTACCCTTATCTAAACAGCGGGGTTCCCCGCGTTTCGGAGTCTTGGGGGCTCGAGCTGCTGGCAGGAGACACTTCCACCTACTTAGCCAGCCACTTCTTGTCCACTCCAAGACACAAACACGCGCCCGGCATCACACTCCCTCGTCAAGCTGATGTCAGAGCGGGCGAATCAGCGTAAGGGTTGATCTCGCCGCCTCGTCCACCCTGCACATTCGCCGTATCAACTAGCGCCCGGATCTCCTTCTCCTCCTCTTCGCTCAGCCTAATCTTCAACGCCCCCAAGTTCTCCTCGAGGTACTTAATCTTCTTCGTGCCTGGGATGGGAATCACGTCCTCGCCCTGCGCAAGCAGCCACGCCAGCGCGAGCTGACCCGCCGTGCATCCGTGCTTCTTCTTGGCAATCTCGGCAAGCTTGTCCACGAGCTCCGTGTTCTTGTGGAAGTTCTCAGCCGAGAACCGCGGGGCTTGGCGGCGGAAATCCGAGGGCTCGAAGTCGTCGGCCGATCTGTACTGGCCCGTCATGATGCCCCGGCCCAGCGGGGAGTAGGCGATCACCGCGACGCCCAGCTCCCGGCAGGTCTGGAGGAGGTTCGTGCCCGCGGGGCCCTCGATCTCGAGAGCCCACGGGTTGTACTCGACCTGCACCGCCGAAATGGGGTGAACTGCGTGGGCCCGACGGAGGGACTTGGAAGAGCACTCGGAGATGCCAAAATACTTGATCTTGCCCTCGCTTAAGTGGGTGTCAGCGCTGGGGCTCTTGCCGTCTCGGAAGGTGGGGCTCGTGTCAAGCGACGAAGGCATTCGCAAGGCTTACTTCTTCAACTTCACCATCTCCTCAATCGTCTTCTCGATAGGCGTCTTGTCGTCCAGACGGTGGATGTAGAACAAGTCGATACTCTCCACGCCCAGCCTCTTCAAGCTGCGCTCGCACGCCTCGCGGCAGTACTCGGGCGAGCTGTCGATACTGACCCCATACGTGCCATCCTCCTTGACTTTCCAGCTCAGCGTGAACTTCGTGGCTAGGAAGATGTCGGCGCGGCGCTCCGGGTGCAGCTTGAACCACTTGCCGACGAGATCCTCGTTGTCGCCGTAGGCGTCGGCCGTGTCCCAGTTCGTGGCGCCGATTTCCCAAGCGCGGTCGAGGAATGCGAGACGCTCCTCGTCGGACCTGGTGTGATGCGGTTAGTTCGAATGACCGGCTGTGATCCTGGTGGGATGAGACGAACCCGGGATTACCATAGGCAACGCTGAGTCCCATAAGTCCTAGGCCCATGGCAGCGATCTCAGGACCGTTCTTGCCCAGGCGACGGACGGGAAGGGTTGCGGGAGCCGTCATCGTGATGTGACTTGCGACAAAAGTATTCTATGATGTGTATGATGCAGCAGGGAATCGTTGTGATGCTTGTTGCTAGACATCACCTTTTTCTACAGATGGCAATAGAGGCTTTTATGTCAACAGACCGTGCCCACACTCCTCTTTCATTCGGGTCTCTGGCAGGGTACCGTGTTCATAGCATGTATCCTAAAATGAACCGCTTGCAATGGTGAGGCCCCATCCTAGAGTCTGCTCGGTTGAGTTGACTGGCATGTGATGCTTGAAGCATTTCTGCATTAGTGAAGAACACTCGGGGAGTAAACGGACACCGATCTCGACTTCAGCTTCTGGAATCTTGACGTAAACTGCCATCCTTGAATCCGCGCAGAAAAAAAAAGGCAGAGAACCACTTGTTTTATCGCCATACCCATGCCTCAGAGACGGCAGAGATCTTGGCTTGGTGTGGTTTTCCGGTGAGTCGTGGCTTAAGTCCGGCGAAACGGGGCCCGAGTAATGCGGCCGCATCGGCCTTTACAACCACGTATCTCCGGTAGCCGCTCTCCCCGTGTTTTTATACACTGTGCGGCGGATCCAACCCGCAGCCTTTGACAAAGGTGGGTACATGAAGACTGCCAGAAAGAACTGACTACTGTTCTGCATGAGAGCTGTATAATGCTTCCTTTCTTGAGCAGGAACAGGTGCCATTGTTCACGAGTCAAAAAGCCTTGTCCAATGTCCAACCAATGTTCTAACCAGTCGTTGAAGAGGGCCGTAAATGAAATCCTTGAGACAGCTTTGTTGCTCGAAACCCATAAACATGCATCTTTCCGCTATTATGGACCCAAAAACTCTTGAGATCTCAAATCGACGACCTCCACAACTTCTTGGCCAAACATAGTCAACCCAATCATAAGCTTGACACCTCCCGTAGTCATGTATGACGCCCTCTTAACCCTCGTCAGCCAGCTCTGGCCCCCGAATCTCCTCTTCCTCCTCCTCGGGCTCCTTGTCCGCCCGTTCGAGCGCCACTTCTACCACTCTGACCTCTGCGCAGCCTACCACTCCTTCGCCACTGTCTCGGTATACTCCAGCGCCTGGCTCAACGTCATTATCATGATGACGCCCCTCCGGCAAAGGCTGCAAGAAATCCACGACACGCCGGCCTTGTTCAAGCGCATTGGCACTTGCAACCAGATCCTCCTCCACGCCTACCTGCGCGGCTACTTCCTCCTCCCGAACTTGCTCGGCCCCATCTACGTCTGCTGGGTCGCCAACGCGAACAACAGCCGCCTCGACGAACTCGCCCACCTCTACGGGTTCGCCATCGGAGTGGTCCACATCCCCCTTCTTTTGAGCGTGAGTATCCAGCTCGTCATCCCCGTCGTCTTCTCCGGCCTGCGCGCCTTCGTCGTCGGGGTTTCGAGGGCCGTGTGGGCGCTCTCGGAGCACATCCCGGCGGACCCGGCGGCGGCTGCGCAGAGGTTTCTCGGCGCGCTGCACGGATGGCTCGAGGGCCTCCCCGACAGGATCATGAACCTGGTCGACGGTAAGGTGCTCAGGGCCGAGAGCAATTTCCTCCACGCCGTTGCGGTCGGCTGCATCCTCGTCTGCATGTGCATCCTCTGTACACTAATTGTTGATCTCTACAGGCCGTTCCTGCAAAGGTTTGCTATTCATGTCGTTGCCCAGTGCCTCATGTTTGTCGGCGACCTGCTATTCGACCTTGGTCTGTGGGTGGATGCCCTGGTGGTGAAGAGAGGTTTCTGGGAGGGCAGAGGTATCTGGGAGTCTATGGATGTCTTCCGAGATGGCACTCTCGTGACATGGTAACTATTTTGCCAATGCTTCTCGATAACCAAACATGGTAAGTAGAATAAAAGAAGTGATTGACGGTAAACACGGTAAGGATGAAAGAACAAAGAAAAGAAGATCAAAAACTTGAGCAATGGTCAAGAGTTGCCCTTTGAGCATCATGTCGAGGTCATCGGCTCGAATCGCGACCCTTGCCAGGTCTTATCCGATACCCTCTTTGCAGCCAGACCCGGGTTGTTTCCCATCTCATCCGCGAAGTTCTTTGTTGAAGCAGAAAAGGTCCCGACGCCGACTACTTCAGAACCAAAATATAGGCATGACCTGAACGCGTTGTGGAGCCAATTGGGATTTGGTGGCGCATGCCAGCTAGCAAGTCGTCTGATCATTCCTGGGGTATCAAACGCCATATATAGTACAATAGGGAAAAGGTAGCCATCCTGAAAGTAAGCATACCTGATCCAGAACACATGATCTTGGAAGAACATCTTCCAATCCTCCATCTTCAAAAGTAGTAAGCCATGAGCATGATCCGTGCACATGGAAGCAAAATCTGAGCATCTCCCATCCACTTTCCAGCCTTCTCTCTCTGCAAGAAGTGTTCGTCAGAAATCACCTTGAGGTGACATGACATCCCAAGCGGACGGATACACTAGTTCCAAGTCATCGTGACTTTTAAGCATGTTGCCACTCTCTTTCAAGACCCCCAGAGGCCACGATTGTGAGCACGCCAATGCCATGAGTTGGCAATACTGTGGTGTTTAACTTCGACAGAACAACATCGAACACATGAAATACCTGGTCATGTTGGACCGTATTACGCGGTCTTCTGACCAGCAAGGGCGATGCCATCGGCGCTTGTCTCGATGACCTTGTAACCATCGGCATTGGCTGTGCCTTCGGCAGCTCGAGAGTAGGCAGCGTCGCTCCTGCGAGGTATTAGTATCACATTAAACGTTTATCGCCTCGTTGTCGTTGGGAGTCTTACCTGTCACAGAGAACACTCAAGTCCTTGTCACTCAGTATCTGATGATCTCCCGAGTACTTGAACACTTGACCGTCCTTCAACAACAGTGACTTGAGGGTCTCCTTATCGAGATCCTCCTTCAAATCCATCTTCTGGCCCATTGTCTTGAAACTGCCCTTCTTGATGACAAGCTTTTCCAGGCGGCGCTTGGCATCAGCGCTCATGAGAAGCTCCTCCTCGACAGTGCCCTTCGTTGCGAGTCGATACACAATGACCGGACGGGTCTGACCGATACGGTGGCAGCGGTCCTGAGCTTGGAGGTCCTGTTGAGGGTTCCAATCGCTGTCGAAGAGGACCACGGTGTCGGCACTGGCGAGATTGATACCCTGTCCGCCAGCTCTCGTAGACAGCAAGAAAATCTTGAACTCGGGGTCCTCATTGAATTCCTTAATCTGGTCCCGTCGGCTTTCCTGCGAAACCGAGCCGTCAAGGCGACATGCCTTCCATTTTCGAAGGGTGCAGTAGTCCTGGAGGATGTCCAGCTGCGTCTTGAACTGACTAAAGATCAGGACCTTGTGGTTCTTCGAAAACAAAGACGGAAGCAGCCGATCAAGCATCAACATCTTGCCAGAGGATGTGACGATGGTCTCATCAACTGGGGGGCTTCCTTCGTAGCTCCAGGGATCGAAGAAGTTGTGGGGACTGTTGCACACGAGACGAAGTTGCATAATGGGATTGCCGAGCTTTTTTGTGCTCATCTCCTTCTTCGCATGATCAAGGATGTTGGCTCGGTGTTGCTCTTCAGCGGGCAGGACAACGGCGTCCTCGGCCATCTCTTCTTCCTCGGCCTCTTTAGCCAGCTTGGCCTCGAACTCATCGTCGGACAGTTTATCTTCATCGTCAGGATCCGACTCGGCGTAGTGACGGCGACCACGAGTGACCCGTCCTCGGGTGGTGATGGAGGGTGTCGAGTGACGAGACGACTTTGCGCTCTTTGGCTGAGGGGACTCGGAGGTAGGCGCCTCTTTGCGCTTGGAGCTGTTGCGTGTCGACGCCTTGGATGAAGCCTTGGGTGAAGCCTTGGGTGTAACCTTGGATGCAGCCTTGGAAGTGTCCTGGCCTTTGGATGACGAACTTCTAGCCCGATTCATCATGGCAGAGAAGGCATTGGGCTTCTTCGGCTCAGGTTTTGCCTCGACCTTCGACTTTCTGGGGCTACTCCGAATGGGGATGTCAAGAGTCTTGGTCGGAGCAGCACTCTCCTTCTTGACCGGGGAGTCCTGGGTGGCAGTCAACCTCTCAACCACCTTCTGTTCCAGAAAGGCACGAGTGTCAACGTCCTTGTCGCTTATGGCGTTGTAGAGGTCCGTCTGGTCTTTCGTCATGGGGGCGAAGAGGATGTACTCGCGCTTCTTTGGGAGGTGCGCGGCAACATCTGCCTTGACTCGGCGAAGCAGAAGCGGTTGAAGGATCACATGAATCTTTTTAATGAGATCTTGGTTCTTCCGATTCGCAATAAACTCTTCGGTGCCCTCCTCGTCTTGTAGGTCGTCAAAATTGAACCAAGACTCGAACACGTCCCACTCCTTGAAGATACCCGGGAGCAGAAAGTGAAGCAGAGCCCAAAGCTCTTTCAAATTGTTTTGCAGAGGAGTTCCGGTGATCAACATTCTGGTGGCCGAGGTAAAGTTTTCCAATTCCTGGAAAAGCTTGGACTCGAAGTTCTTCATCCGGTGACCCTCATCCTGGGAAAGGTCAGCAACCACAGACTTAAAGGTAAGACAGCAACGACCCAAGACATGGCGTCGAAATGCAGACTTACAATGATGATGAAGGCCCACTTATACTTGGCAAGAACAGCCCTCTCCCTGAGAACCATCTCATAAGAAGTGCACACCACAGGAAACTTCTTGGTGGGGCTCCCATCCTTGATATGAGGGTCCATTTGAGTCTTCTTGATGTGGGCTCGCTTGTTCGCGTCGCCGTGAAAGAGTACTACAGGGATGGATGGGCACCACTTCTGGAACTCGTCCATCCAGTTAGACAGCGTACTCAGAGGGGCAACAATCAGATGAGGGCCGAGATAGTCCTGCTCTCTGAGATGAGCAATGAGTGAGATTGTTTGCACAGTCTTGCCTGTGAAGAAAGGGGTTAGTCATATGAATCATGAATCATAAAGAGACTTATAAATCGCATGGAATGAAACAACAAAGCGTCCGAAGCGCCTTGCACCTAAGGAAGGAGTGGGCGGAAAGGGTCGTGGAAGTGACACATACCGAGGCCCATCTCGTCTGCAAGAATCCCAGACATGCCTTGGAGGCAGACCTCAGTCATCCAAGTGAGACCCTCGAGTTGGTAGTCTCTCATGGTGCCGCCTTTCATGATCTTGGGCTGCTTCGCCATGGTCAAGCTATGCTCGCCCAGTGCTTTGCCGTCCATGCCGCTGCCGACCCTTCCCAACACCTGCGTCTTCCTGGAGAGGATGTTGCTAAAGGCGGCAGACTGGGCCAGGAGCTCGTCTAATTCGCGGGCTTTCTTTTCCATCTCCTCTCTGTTAAGATCAACCTGCTTCTTCTTGCGTCGTTTGGCATTCTGAGCCTTCTGAGCCGCCTTTTGCTTCTTGGCTACTGCGTCATTAGCTGCACGAGCCTTTGCCTCCTCTTCAACGATTTGCTTGAACTCTGCGTCCATTGGCTCCACAGAGTCCTCACGGGGCGGCGAGGACGGGGCGCTAGTGTCCAGGCGCTTGGTCGACATGACGGACTCGACGTCCGAAGTCGTTGACGAATCCATCAAGAATGTGAGGCGAGATGTCCCGCGACAAGAGTTTAGCAAGTCAAGCGATCCGTGGAAGTTGTAGAAGTCGTGGAAGTTGTATAAGCTTAGGGTCTGGGGGAGAGTTTGAGCCAAGGAGCAAACGCGCTGGATATCGATGATGCGATCGCCACCGCGCGAGAGCAGCCACGCTAATTGGTGACTCGGTACGTGCCCCCGGGTCCTCTGGAGCAGATTTTGAACGGAACAAGTGGGAAACGATGAAGGTGCAAACAGGAAAAAAAAACCCCAAGTAAAAAGGCTGAGAGATCAGCAATTCGTGTTGTCTCTCAGGCAGGCAGCAACGGATCTAGTACAGGAAAGAATGGAGGGTGCAGGCGCAGGGGAAAGAGGGATGGATGGCAAGAGCGGGTGGATTTGTTCACTCAAAGGGCGCGATCCGCGGGGCAAAAAAAGCAAGGGGCGACGCGAGACTATGGCGCAGTCATGTGACTTCGCGTCGCTTTCAATTAAAGCCCCAGTCTTTGTCCCCAGCATTTTTCGTCATGAAAAGAGTCGGGGATCGGGACCGGAGATCGAGGCCCCAGCGGCGTCCCAATTCGCATCCGTGTTGGCCTCATCATCATCATCGAGCGATGCACCAATTGAGAGAGCAGGACAGGATCTGCTTTGTTCAACTTCAAGATGCGGGTACCTTGCTTGCAGCCAAGAAGGAACACACCTGGGCGTGGGATTCAATTGTCAACGAATGAAAAGATCAAGTCTGATGCCTTCTCTGGCTGACAGATACCCAAGATGAATATCTGCATTTCTAGGAATTTCTATTTACAGGAAACTTCGCATGCAAGTTTTGCTTGTACGAGACTAATCTTGATTCTCTGCGCATACTGCGGTTCGTATTAAAAGCTCGGGGGGGCAGTGGGAGAAGAAGAAAAACGGACGATAAAAAGAAAAGCAATGCTAATAAAATGTAAATCAAGCCAAAATTCACTACCCACACCACCCAACTTACATAGCCCACACCGACCGCCAGTGCTGTCCTGCAGGGGCTGGGAAACAGGATCGACCGTCATGCCTAAGGCACCAAGTTCAATTGAACGGTGTGGAGGGGCAGTCCTCCCAAGCTGGCTACCCCGCAGGTGAGCCACACCACACAGGTAAATTTTGTGAACCTACCTACGACTCACAATCAATGCTCTCTTCATTGCGCGCCATCCGACCCAGCTCCCGCAGCATCTCCCCATACCGATTCGCAAGAATGGCCTCCAACACCACCTTCTCTCCCAACGAGGAGACCGAGATCCAGCAGTGGCTCACCACCGCCACCCGTCTCCAGCAGGCCTCGGGCGACGCCGCCCAGGTCTCCCCCATCCTCGACACCCTCAACTCCCACCTGAGCACCCGCACCACCCTCCTCGGCACCAAGCCCAGCAAGGCTGATACCGCTCTCTACTCCGCCGTCCGCCCCCTCGTGGCCAGCTGGTCCCCCGAGCAGCGCACCGGCGAGAAGGGCTACCCCAACATCGTCCGCCACCTCGACTTCGTCCAGAACTACCCCGCCTTCGCCGCCGATGTCAAGTCCGAGGACAAGGTCGCCGTCAACCTCGATGAGGTCCTCTACGTGAAGCCCCCCGTCGACGCCAAGGCCGAGAAGGAGCGCCTCAAGAAGGAGAAGGCTGCCGCTGCTGCTGCCGCCGCCGCCCCTGGCGCTGAGACCGCCCTCCCCGACCGCTCCAAGGGCAAGCAGGACAAGAGCGCCGGCGAGAAGGTCAAGGAGGCTGTCACTGAGGCCAAGGACAAGGTCAAGGCCGCTGTCACCGGCGACGCGAAGCCCAAGAAGGAGAAGAAGGAGAAGGCCCCCAAGCCCCAGAAGGCCGCCGCCCCCGCCGCGCCCCTCTCCCCCGCCCTCATCGACCTCCGCGTCGGCCACATCCTCAAGGCCATCAAGCACCCGGAGGCCGACTCCCTCTTCGTCTCCACCATCGCCGTTGGCGACGAGCCCAACGACGACACCACCGAGTACGAGGGCCAGGTTTGCCGCACCGTCTGCTCTGGCCTCAACGGCCTCATCCCCCTCGAGGAGATGCAGGGCCGCAAGGTCGTCGTCGTCTGCAACCTGAAGCCCGTCAAGATGCGCGGCATCAAGTCGTGCGCCATGGTCCTGGCCGCCTCCCCCAAGATCAAGGAGGGCGAGGTCGATGACCACAAGGGCCCCGTCGAGCTGGTCACCCCCCCTGCCGACTCCAAGGCCGGCGAGAGAGTCTTCTTCGAGGGCTGGGAGGGCGAGCCCGAGGGCATCCTGAACCCCAAGAAGAAGATCTGGGAGACCTTCCAGCCCGGCTTCACCACCACCGACGGTCTCGAGGTCGCCTTCGACGCCGCTGCCGTCAAGGAGCTTGGAAAGCCCGGTGTTGGCAAGCTGGTGACCAAGGCTGGCGGTGTCTGCACCGTTCCCAGCTTGAAGGATGCCACTGTGCGGTAAAGCACATCTGATGGCTTTTAATGATTCCATGGTAAAAAAAAGTTGAGGTAGCTGTGTCCTACCAAACGACCAAGAATTGAGAAATAAAGATTCCCCCGTCGCATGCAGGCCTTCGTTCGGCCCTTCGTATCCATTTGTGATGCTCCAATCCAGCATAGCTGCCCCATGATCCAATTGAATCCCATGAAGACTGTTTTTCTCTGGTCCATCGCGCCGCCGGGCGCACGACGAATCGGCTGGAGAGATAACTCCCAAGTACGAGGCCCGTATTGAAGAGCCGATTAAGCTGAACGGAATGACAATGAGCAAAGGTATATCAAGGCGTCTCGTGGTTCCATTCTCCTTTTGGGCCAGTGGCATTTTGACCTTTAAACCGCACTTCAAGCGATTCGTTGTTTGGATGAGGGGCGGTAGATGGAAATATTGATAGCTTTATGGCAAAGAAGTATACTGCTACAGTACGGTCTGCTCGTGTTAGATCATTCGGATTTTGTCGTCACTCTTGACCAATGCAAGGTCGTCCAAGTTACGCCGTCTTGAAGAGGCGGCTGTAAAGCCGCCCGCACTTCCATTCTTAGGTCCCCAGCAGCAATGGTTCAAAATTGATCACCCCCGGCATTGTGACACATTGATTCGTGTTATGCTCCTATGCTTTATACATTCAAATAACTTTTGTCCTCCTCTAGGGTATGACCACACGCGCCTCAAACAAAAAGCGCCCCAAACCTCTATTTCTTCCCGGCCTTGCTGGCGGCCCTCTTCTTCACCGAGGCGACAAGCCCGCTCAATTCATCTGCATCGCCCTTCTGCTTCTTGGCCTTCTTCCCCGTCTCCCTCTCGACCGGCTCGTCGTCGTCGCCGCCGGCCTTTCTCTTCTTCCGGCCCTCCTCCAGCAGCTTCTGCATGCCCTCCGTGCCCTTGAACTTGGGGTTGGACGGGTCGATGGCGTACTCGTGGCTCTCGAACACGGCCTTGAAACGGTCGTCGCCGACGTCCATGGCGAAGCCCTCCTGCAGGCCGACCTTCTCGTCGTCGCCGCCCTTCTTGGCCTTCTTCTTGCCCTTGCCCTTCTTCTTCTTGGCCTTCTCCGCCCTCACAATCTCGTTCATGTCGAAGTGGTCCAGGTGCTCGGCGTCGCCGCCGTTCTCGTCCGCCATGAGGAGCTGCAGCTGCGCCTTCTGCTCCGCCTTCTCCTTCTCCTCGGCCTCGCGCGCCGCGCGCTTCGCCAGACGCTCCTCCTTGCGCATCGAGGTCTTGGTCTTGGCGGGCGCCACCTCCTCGGTCGTGAAGAAGGGGTCGTCGAAGCCGAGGTCGCCCGCCTCCCCGTCCTCCTGGGGCTGCGTCTCCTCCTTGGCGCCGGCGCCGGCGTCCGCGCCCTCGCGTCTGGCACGCGCCGCCTCGCGCTTCTTCTCTTTGCGCTCGCGCTCCTTGCGCTTGTACTTCTCAATCGTTGTCTCCTCCTCGCCGTCCTTCTTGTCCTTCTTGGACTCTGTGAGCGCGGGTGTGAATGTGATCTCCATCTCGCCGACGGGGGCGTCCTTGGACTTCTTCTCCTCCTCGGCGCCCAGGCCCAGAGCCTCTCTCATCTTCCGGCGGGCGAGCTCCTTCTTGGAAAGCTTGGGCTCGGCCGCAGCCTCCTCCTCCTCCTCTTCGTCCTCTTCGTCGTCGAAGCCTCCAAAAGACTCGCCGTCGTCCTCGCTGTCGCTGGCCAGGTAGGCCTTCAGGTCGTTCTCCTCGAGCTGCGAACGGCTACCGGTGAATGCGCGGTTGATGGAGGCCTTGCGCGCAGCGTCGTCGGGGTTGACGTCCCATGTGAGCTTGACCTTGGAGTGCTGAAGGGCGTCGGTGATGAACTCGACCGGCTTGTATCCCTCCGGTACGTTGTCGCACTCGTCGCTGGCCTCGTCGTCGAACGTGACATCGTCGGGGACGAATCGCAAGTCGAGGAAGTTTGATGACGACTGGTATTCCGTGCCATCCACCGCCTCGTACAGCTTCTGCGCCGTCTTCTTGTCCGAGCAGGTCATGATGGCGTAGTAGTACCGCAGGCGGTCCAGCTGGTACTTCCGCAGCGCGTCGCTGTCAAAGTCCTGGTCGTCGCCCTCCTTGAGGAGCTCGTCCTTGATGGCCTCGTCCTCCTCCTCCTCGCTCGACTCGTCACTGTCCTCCTCGGAATCGTCGTCGTTGGACTTTTTGAAAATTTCCTTCGGGGGGCCCTCCAGCTCCTCGCGCTGCATGCGCTCCTTGCCGAACTCGCTGGGGTAGATCGAAATCTTCTCAACGCGCCCGCCGGTCGGGGGCAGGAAGCTGGTGAAGAGTGCGAACAGGTCGGCCGATTTGATGTTGTCCCAATCCAGGTTCACGATCGCTATCCGGTTGGTGACCTCGCCTTCCTCGACCTCAGCCTGCTCGTCGCGCAGACGCTGCATGGAGGCCTTGGGATCGGCAACAGCAGTCTCCTCTTCTGAATCGTCGTCTTCCGACTCAGACTCGGACTCGGACTCGGAGAAGCCGCCGCCGCGCGCAGGATCGTATTTGGCGTCCAGCTTGGCGAGCTCGCGTTCGACAACGTCGTCGGCCTCGACCTCAACGCCCTCGTCCTCCTCGTCCTCTTCGCCATCCTCCTCTTCGTAGAGCCTTTGCAGGGCCTTCTTCTTGGAATCGGACTTGACTTTTCTGCCGTATCGGTCGACCTTTGCGGTGGCTGTGAATGAGTCGTCCTTTAGCATGCGCGAGAATCGCTTGTCGATTGTCGTCTTCGTCTTCTTCTTTGAAGGAAGGCGGAATCGGGGATCGGTCTCGAAGTTCGAGAACCGAGAGTCGGTGACTTTGCCATCTTTACCCGATTTTGAAGACATGGCGGCGGTGTTGGATTGAAGCGTGTGAGAGGTTGCAAAGCTTCGTTGTCTGTCGCATGCATAGAAAAATGCATGTGGGGGTTCATGAAGTTTTTAGTGGGGATCTTTTCTGCCGTGCGGGCGGTCAACGCCAACTCGGTGAAGCTCACCGAAGGCTAGTCGCTCACCGCACACCGAGGTAAGGCTTGTGAGGATGTTTCGAACTTTTGGCAATCAACTCTTGGAGTTACTTTCCTTTATGGTAGACAAGGTAGACAACTGATCTGTAACAGGGTGTCTACCTGATTTTACCTTCCCATCATTGGACCCTGGCGCCCCTTCCCTCTCCTCTCAGCTCGACCCTTTCTCAGCCTGCGCTTACATTGCTCCACCCAAGTCAGAAGCAACGTCTACATCTGTAGCAACTTCCTCCTTTTATGACGCCGGAGACCTGATATTCCTTCCAATTATCTTTCTCTTAGTTATCGTGGTATTCATCCGCCTTTCTCACCTCGCCACCTTCTTGGCTTGGAACTGTTTTTTCAAGGCAGCACCCAACTCAGCCAACTTACTTTCCATTGGCATAAACATTTCGACTTCTACTACCGGTACTCCTTGAAACCCAATTGAACTTTCGCCAACTCATCCTCTGAATTCTTTTCGCTATCTTCTTATCTTCCGTCAAGGAAGTCTCAATCTCTGCTTCTTTCCTCCCGACTTGAGCGGGTCTATCGAATTAATAGTATCCTCACTTCCCATTTATTAATTCACAAACTTAGTCCTCTTCCAACCACATCTTCTTAATCTTTACACACCTTCCAACTCATATCTCTTACCTTATATCTTATAACTTCTATCTGCCACTCTAGTCTCTTTCATTAACTTGATCCTTATTCCAATCACGGCTACTCCGTCCTCAATTCACCCTGTCTCCTGCATATCTCTTCAATCCTCATCCACTCGTCACAACCCCTTTTATCTTATCCGAATTTCCTCTGGTATTTGACATCTACCCTTTCCCTTGCCGTTGACATACACCCTCATCCTATCTAGATCTAACCCACTCCTTCTCCCGCCATCCCAACAACTCAACTGACCATTTATCCAGTCACACTCAGAAAACCTCGGAGCCTCAACTCAAAATGAATCCTAACTTAACCATGCAGAGCGTCCAAGATGCTCAAATCAAAAATTGCGAGTCGGAAGGTGCTCTGCCTCAAATGCTAGACGAGCAGAATGCGTTTGTTTCATCCGAGACGCTCCCAACGACCGACGAGAAACACCTAACAATTCAGACGCGAGGAAGAGATAGCATGGCAATGGAAAATATTGAGTATCTACAGCAGTTGAAGATACTAAAAGACGCAACTGACCGAATGTCACCGGCTATTTTTGGCGACAACAACGAAACTGGTAGCAGCGACACCGTGGAGTCTCGATTCACCCTACCGCAGTTTTCTGAGCCAGACTCCGAGCTTTTTGTGCCCCAAGAATATCCCGCTGAAGGTTGCCATTTGGAAGAGTCGCACGAGGGAGTCACAGTTGGCCATCTTTCCGCAAACACCTATCAGCGCAATAACGGTATGCGCCAGTACGTCGGTCACCAAGACGCAAACGCGGATGATGCGTCCGAATACGATCCCCATAATGGCGACGAGAGTGATTCGGGTCATTCCACAGGTGTGTCATTGAATTCTTTTCCGGAGGGCAACACAGACTCGGTAAAAGAGGACGTCATGTCAAACGAAGTACCTCAGAGTCCGGCTCAGAAGAATGGAGGTCGGAGTAGAAACTCCGGCGTTAGGGAACCTGTGGCAAAAACTTCCAAGGAGTACGTTGCACGCCTGCATAGGAAAAAGTACGAAAACATCAAAAAGCAATTACGGAAGGAGAGGGCCAAGAAAAGACACAACGGCGATGAAGAAGTCGTTATTGAGTTGCCGAAGGCGAAAAGAAACCGCTCATCATCGAGCAAGGCTAAGAAACCCAAAGACGAGGCGCAACCGCACGGAAACATGGATAACAATGGGACCATTCAGAAGACTTCCAACATGTTTCATGAGCTGGACGGCATCATCGAAGCTGTCAGCTCCGGCGCAATTCCGGCAACCTCCCAAGTGAGAGTCAAGGCGGCTTCCCGCTTGAAGCAAATCACCGCCTCGAAAACCCAGGGGGGCGATAACAGACACAGAGGGACCCAAGCAAAGGATCTCAAAGAGGCCATGAAGACCTTTGGCTACTCGAAAGTTATATCCCGGGGCGACACCTCTTACCAAATCAAAGGCATGCGAGCATTTCTCCACGACTGGCAGCTAACGCCGGCGGCTTGGATGTCAAAACGTGAGAACGCAGACATGCCACCCTATGGAGGTGTCCTTGCCGATGTCCCTGGCATGGGAAAGACAGTTGTTACTCTCGCCTGCATCGTTGGGAACGTCCCGGACAAGAAAGACATCATGGAATGGAGCGGGGCGACGTTGATCATCCTACCTAACCAACAGATTGCCGAACAATGGGGAGAAGAGATTCAAAAACATTGCGAGATAATTAAGCCCGATGATGTCTATCTCTTCAGGAGGAGCTGGAACCCTTTCTCTATCGGCAGAATTGCTGAGTTCAAAATAGTGTAAGTCGCTTGCAGTCCCTTGCTATGAGGCTTTAATAACATCTTTTCCGTAGCCTCACAACCTACAGCGAGCTTCTAGCCGAGTTTCCTTCAAAAGAGAAGCTCAATGAACTAAAACTGAAGCATGAGGATGATTCTAACGAGTATTATGAAGCATTCAACAAGTTGGTGGGCGAGTTGTTCCGCATCAAATGGTTCCGCGTAGTGCTTGACGAGGGCCATCAGATCAAAAACCTCGAAGCTCGGAGTAAGTTCCCGCGTGCACAACTCCTACGTGCCCTCTTTACTCACTCGGTTTATAGCAACGCTGGCGGCCCACCAGCTGCACGGTAAGCATTTCTGGGTCCTGAGCGGAACGCCCCTGATTAACCGGGGAAAGGGTAAGCACCATGTGATACCGTCACTTCTCATGACGTCTGACTAATCGTTCTGCGCAGAGCTGTTTCCGTATTTGAAACTTATTGGAGTCGAGGGCATCACGACGGAGGAGAAATTCGAAGTCGACTTCCTCGACAAGGTATATTGATCCGCGTGAGCAAGACCGTGGCGGCTAACCATTTTTAGGCGAACGGCATGGCGCGACTCGACGCGTTGGTGAACCTGGTCTCATACAGAAGGTGATAGTTACTCCGAATTCTTTCCCTGACACTGAAACTGGCTTTACTTACACGTCTCAGAACCGAGGATGACGAGTTCCTCGGGCGTAAGATCATGGATCTCCCTCCGTTGCTCCCATCCGACCAGTGGGTTGATCTCTCAGAAGAAGAGCGACTTCTCTACGAGTAAGTCGAAAATACATAAAATTACCACATTGAAACCTCTTGTTAACATGATTATTAGCACCGTCGGCAATCACTACGAGTTTATCCATCCTCCTCAGATAGTCGTGGCAATGCTCCGTCGCCGCCAGGCGGTCTCACACCCGTACTGCCTGGAAAGGTCGCTGAGGGAGGACATCCAGCCCTACTCCCTGAGACACATGGCCCAGAAGCTGCGGCAGATAGAGGGCAAGAGGTCGGTCTATCTTCAAATGGGCAGCCGTGCTCGGCGGCAAGAGGTGCCTCCCATCCCCGACTCCGACGACGATAACTCAGTCACGGGCAAGAAGAAGAAGAAGGAAAGAAAACACCTAACCCCCCAGCAGCTGGAAGAGCTAAAGGAGAAGAAGGCCGAGCTGAGGAAGAAGAGAGAAGCCATCCAGAATAGCATCGCCGTCGCTCCGGAGGACCATGCGTTCATGGATCCCTTTGGAGAATCCCGATTTGGGCAAGAATTTTGCATGGCACATTTGTTGGAGCTCACAGAGAAGGAGAAGCTTTCCAGAGAGCAGCGGTGCGGCTTGTGTAAGCGCAAGGATGGAATCATTGAGCCATTCATGCTCCTAGAGGTAAGATTCATTGTCTGTTACGGCACCACATTACTGACAGTGCTACCTCGAAGTGCCGACACATGTTCTGCGCGGTATGCTTCATGAAGAAGGTTCTCAGCCTTAAAATAACGGTCTGTCCCACGTGCAATACGCAATTCGAGGGAAAAGGTTGGGTTGAAGTTGAGACCCTCACCAGTAAGGAAGACGATTGCGTGCGGTGGGACTCGGCCGACCTCAAGGACGAGGACAAGAGCACCTGGCCGGTCAAGATGTCGCGCAAGGAGAAAGCCGAGGCCACCAAGAAGAGAAGGGAAGCGAGGAAGGCAGTCAACAAGAAGTATGGCGGAGACCACAACGGCAACCTCCCCATTATCGACAAGGGCGACAAGGCGTACATCAAAATCGGCGTCAACACGCCCGACGGGGTTCCCTGCCCCAGTGCGAAGCTCACGGCATGCAAGGATATCATACTCAAGTGGCGGCAGGAGCCAGGCGGAGCGGAGGACAAGATCATTAGTAAGTATCCTCCCTTTCCACAATTGAAACTCTCATTCTTTTTCGACTGGGGCTCTACTTTGTCTAACATTATCTTCTAGTCTTTGTCCAGTTCGTCAAGACGGCCATGATGGCCGGCGTTATGCTCAACTTGGAGGAAATCCCCTTTGTCTACCTCACCGGTACCATGACACCGCTAGAGAAGCAGAAGGCGGTTGGAGACTTCAGAAACAACCCTGACATCAAGGTGCTTGTAAGTCCCCCCCCCCCGCCCACTACTCGAAAACTACTGAGAAACTAATCATTACCCTTCTACGCGAGAAGATTGCCTCGATGCGATGCGGCGGACAGGCCCTGAACCTCACCTGCGCCAACAGGGTCATCCTAATCGACGTGTGGTGGAACAACGCCGCGGAGCGCCAGGCGTTCGGCAGGGTCTTCAGACTGGGGCAGCTCAAGACGTCGCACTACGTGCGCATCCTCGCCCGCGGCACCATCGACGAGGACATCCGAAACCTGCAAGAGGAAAAGGCCGACGAGATTGCAGAGGTGCTCCAGGACGACGGCCACGTGCCCGAGACCCTGGCCGAGCACGAGGTCATGGCCCTTACGGCCCCGCGGGCCTGGGAAGAACTGAAAGCGACCCTTCTGCGCGAGATTGAAGAGGAGGACGCCGCGGCCGCGAATGCCGTGAATGCCGCGGGTGCCGTGGATGCCGTGGAGGCCGTGGAGGCTGTGGAGGCCGTGGCGGCCGCGGCAAAGGCCGCGGCAACGGCTGCCGCGAGTAGTTGTGAGACGGGCGAGCCGAGCGAAACCTGTCACTCGGTAAACTAGGTTTCTTTCTTTGTTTGAACCGCATTTTTACCCCTTTTTACCCCCCCAACGACTCGCATTTCTAATTCACACGTGGCGCGCAGGCGGTTCGACCGGTTCCCCAGTTGAGGAATCGGGGACGGAAGAAGCCGTGTTATCGACGACGACGACGACGACGACGCATTGACCTTCCGGTGGGTTAATTCCCAGATGGCTTGCGGAGAACCTTATCCCCGGGACACACAAAGAAAAGACAGAACGGCGCCTCTTTAGCAGAGGCCACACGGCTAGCGAGCATAACGTACAAAAACTCAAAAAATAAATAAAATCCTGTTAGACATATTACTACCAATAGCGCGGCAATGTATGACGAATGACTTGCAGCCCGTGGTGATTTGGCGGCGTGCCCCGAGGAACAGACTTCGATTCGGCGTTTGCCTCGCTCCATCCCTCAAATCCGGTGTCTGTATTCCGTACGCTATACGAGTATCACTGTAGTGACAGCAGCCTCGTACAGAAACGAAGGCATGGCTCTCGCACCGGCCACCGCATACGGGAAAAAGGGGGAGGAAAAGGCTTTCTCAACGGACCTCGGAATCCAATACGCGCTCCCTTTGCGGAATTATCGGATACCCCGGCATCCTCGGCTGCTCCCCCTCCTATCCGTAACAAGGGGTGACAAAACGAACGACAGGTCTGTGAAGCGCTTTTGCGCGTTGTAATCGGCGCCACTGCCGTGCCATTGGCCAGCTCCTTGGAACGACAAGCCGTCGTTTTTAAGTTTTCTCTCTAATTTTTGATTTGTCGTTAAGGCTGGGGGAAGGAGGGAGGTCAAGCCCGGCGGTCGGTGGGGAAAGGGGGAAGGGTGGGAGGGGGGGGGTTGCCGTATTAGGAAATACCCGGAGCCGGGCCCGAGGCCCCTCTTCGTCCGTATTGATGCGTCACCACGGGCAATGACAGGAGTCCAAACGAGAAAGCCCGCACGGAATTCGTCTCATGTCGTGATTGTTGGGCTTTCTGGGGAAGATTGAGGGATCACGGGGGAGTTATCTAACTGGGGCTTGGGTTGTGAAACCGTGAAACAGTTCAACGTCCGAGTTGTTTCAATAGCTTGAAATCTTCTTTCCCGGCAGTTGGTGAGATCGCGCGGGGATGGGTGGGTGGGCATTAGCATCGTTCGTCTCAACATTGAAAAGGCGCACAGGAGCGTGACAGAAACAGGCAAAGCAAAACAAAAAACAAAAAACAAAAATACTGGTACAAATACCAAAAGTCCCCCCTCCCCTTCAAGAGAAAATGTTAAAAGTGTAGATGCGCATTAGCCCGAGCGGTCAAGCCACCTTTTTTGTCCGTCTCCCCAAGAAATGTTAAGATGAAAAAGCATGTCGTCATAGGATGAAAAAACCCAAAAACCAAATACAGGATAATTTTGCCCAGAATGTGTCCGCGGAGCTCGAGGCGCCGGTCCGTCCACCCTCCCTCGCCCCTTTTTTGACAAAGCTCCCCAGCGTTGGCAGCAGAGCAAGCGCGGGCATGTTTGCCCGCACAGACGGCGGGATCTTCCTACGGTCCTTTTGTGCCATGTGTGTGTGTGGGAGAGAGGCCACCAGCCTAGCCCAGTCCATCGATGCGCTTTCTTGAGAAAGCCCGGTCGCAAAGAGCTAAGGGTGGGCGACTTCGTAGTCGACATGTCTCCCGTCTTGTTGTAGATCGGATTAAGTCCGCGTAACCTTTCCTCTCCACGTACCCCCCCTCCCATCGATGATCTGATAGTATGGCCAAAAAGCCACGGTACTTGGCGGACTCGGCGAGCAAGTGCAGTCCGGTGATCCACGAAAGCCGCGTTCAAAATTTAAAAAAGAGGCCTCGACGGACAAAGGCTTGTCCAGGCTCTCGGACGCAGCTACAACGGTATCTACAAATCAGGATGGCCCACACGCGTAGGACGAGGCACTCCATCCTTGGGAAAAGATTTGAGAAGTTGCGAGGTCAAACACACGGCGTCTCTAGAGCTCGAACGGGTGTTGCCATGGTATTTTTGCCCATCACTCCTAGTCTCCTGATCCAAATAAGCTATCGATAAGTCTCGGAGAGGAGTGAGGGTGTGTGTCACCTGGTTGCTTGCGCGTTTACGATCACGAACTCCGCGATGAGGCCTGTCCAGCTGCTTGAAAGAGCGCGGAAAGACGCCATGTCACCTGTGCGTGTCATTTTTTTCATAGGCCCCCACGCGTGTAAGAAGCTCTCGTTAGGGAGCCGTCCCCGATGTGCCCAATGCTCACCAACACAACACCATTCGCATTATGGACAACCTTACTTCCAGAAACCATCACATACGACCATACCCATTGGAAAACTCGGGATCCCGTCCGCTCTCCCATAGATAAGCCAATGAGGGCCGGATTAGTAGTTGGGTCGGTGACGACCAGCGAATACCTGGTGTTGTATGTTTTTTGATGTTTTTTCTCGCTAGGTGGGGCTCATACCACATCTAGTGCTTTGCGGTCTAGGATTTGCAACCCAAAACCGCTTGGTGCTCCAATGGCCAGCATGCGAAATGCTACAGCTTCTTCATGTTGTTGCTACTCTGTCGGCATGTCCCGGGCCGCTAGTTTGGTTGTGGCTTAGGGATATTTCCCCCTTTCTCAGTATTATCTTGATGTCGGCGACGGCCTTGGCGGCGATCTTGGTCGCCGCCCCTTGTAAAGTTTTGCCGTCGGTCGCCGCGGCGAGCGCTGGATTTCTGCAGGTGGTAAATTGCTTTACCACAAGTTGGTGACGGATTTCATGCGCAGCCAATGGTTTCGCGGGTTTTGGAAGCCGGCGGTAGTCAGCACTCGCTCATCCGAAAGTGCCGCACACCGAAGGTGATGTAAACCAAGAGTTGTCATAGCTCCTGCCAAGTTTGTTGGCGCCCATGGCCTAGACCGAAGCCCCAAGACAATCCAACGGCACTCTGGGGCTTTGCAAGAATGTCGCTAGAGGGGAAGCTCATTCCTGCGAGCTCTTGGGTGCCCTGCTGTTTGAAGCTCGACAGACAAGCAAATTGATCTCATTGCAGAAAATAAATCTCGAGCGGCCAGACGTCATGTTTGGAAAAGTGAACCGAGTATGCTAGGTCACATGCCTTGTTTGTCAATGTCTTTGGCTTGTGGTTGGATGGATATTGACAGTACCAAGCGTTGGCCAGTCCATACCATGGTATGCTACATGTCCAAAGGGACAGAACAGACCTTCCGAAGGCACGGGATTAGACGCGGCAATTGCCAGATGATGACGAGCCACCGACATAGCAATTAAATGAGATTTTGAGAGGCTTACGGAACAGGGCCCGTCGTCCAATAGGTGAGCTCAAAGACGGACGCGCAACGGCTTTCTCAAACATGGTCAGAAAGCCGGCAAAGCGGTCAAACTAAATTGGCTGATGGATGCGCTCTGGGGCCCTGACAGCGTCCGACCGTATTTGGTCTGCAGAGCTGTCCGATAGATAGCAAAACCGCCCGCATCAACTGTCCGTTTGCGGAGGCGATGGCTGTGCGGTATCCCAGGTGCCAGTTTCGGGTTCCGGCGGCTAGACGTAGGCTGAAGTGAAAGGGTGCACGGGCTGTGGAGCATGAGACTAAAGAATGGCGGTGATGATCCATGTGCGTAACCAGGACGCAGTGCGAGTAGACGTTTGGTTCGGACGAATGGTGCCTTGCGGAGCCGACAGTGCCTAGAGCTTGGGGCTACGATGTAAGCGGTCTGGTGCTTGGCTGCGGGGTCGGGAGGCCCCTCAACCATTTGAAAGCTTGGATTCAGGAGCCAAAAGGGTGTCGTGTGGTGCCTCACCTTGCCCACCGCCTCGCCTCCTCAGCTCTGCTGTGTCTTCGCAATGGAAGCGGATGGGTGGTGCGCTGAAGAGTAGCTAAATGCGGATAAAGTTGGGATCGCGTTTGTAGGTAGGTATGTAAGTGGTGCTGGTCCGACCCGAGCATGCCAAGATGCACCTGACCTCACCAGGGCTGGTGGGATAAATCGATGACTGGTAAGGGGATCCCGTCCAAAATCTCACCGACGACGACGTCCAAGTCCCAGACTGAAGGTTAAGCTTTCCACCTCGGACCAGGGTGGCACGGCTCACGCGGGAGGCGCGGAGGTCGATCAGCCAATTATCAATGGTGTGCGGGCGGGATTGGGGCCAATGTCGGCAGATGTTGGCAGCCTCCAGCAGGGTTTGGCCGGCGATCCAAATTTGCCTTTTACAGAGGGAGGGGGAGGGGGGTAGGGGGTAGGCGCAGCTGACATGCGTCCCAAGGGCCAGGCGTTGGCTGCCACGACGCTGCGAAGATGGGCGGATGTGTCTGTTCCATTCCGTGGCCGATGACGCGCTACCCTGCTGACAACCAACCGATGATGGCCTGAGGGCGGGCGCTTTTTCACCCTCTTTCTTTCTTTTTTCCCCTCCCATCCGAAGCAGGAGCGACGAGTCAAAGCTTGAAAGGGGGTAAAAATATGCAGAGGCGAGTCCTGAATACGGACTGCGGCCGGTGGCAGGCACGCTGGGCAAACGCGAAAGCGAGAGTGAGGAAAAAAAGGTGTATTTTTGGCAGTCACCATGATGCGAGGGAGAAGGCAGTGCGACGAGTAGGAGTCGACATTTCGGCAACACTTACGACGACGTTTAATTAGCTAGGATGCTGTGGCCTGTAGCGTCGCATACCGACCCCGTCGGCGCCGAGGACGCAACTCCCTCGGCGCCAGCGAGCGGTCGATGGCAGGCTTGACTTCAATAGCGCAAGCCATTTGGCCATTTGGTGCCTGTCTATACCGACTCGTGAATGCCGTCCCCCAGAGCCCCGGCATCAGGGACCCCCGAGGAGGAGGAGGAGGACGTGGAGAGCAAAAAGAAGAATGCGTCAGCATGGGGAGCATCACGTCGCCCGATGGCGTCGAGACAGGCAATCCACGCCAACCCGAATCCAGCCCAATGGGAATGAAAATAGGGGTCGTGTCTTGTTTCTCTGACTCTCTCTGCTGATGCCGGCTGCGCACTGCAACACTACACACACTGCGCACTGCACGCTTCAAGGGGTGGGGGGGATGCGGTGCCGGGTAACGCGACAAATTGGGAAAAGGAAAAAAAGGAAAACCAAAAAGGGAAAATACGGACGTACGAGGCAGGGCCTGCCTGCTCCCAGACACACACAAACACAGGGACGGGCGCTTTGGAGGTCGACATGGGCTGAAGGCAGACCGCCAAGTCGCTGTCAAGCTGAATTGATTGTTTGGCCGCGGGTCGAGTGATGAGGGATGGCGGTGCGTTTCACCGCTCCTAGAGGCCATGAGGCCCCCTCTTCGTAGTTGTGCATTCCCCTCTACATGGTAGGAGGAAAAACAAAAGGCCTTCTCGCAAACGATCAGATGGTACGGAAGGCTATGCCGAACGGCCAATAGGCAGACTCGCGTGAGACGTAGTTGGCTTGTCCGTCCGTGCAGCTAGCAGCTGGCCAGCCAAAGCCAAAAGCCCGGCCAGGAACGCCTGGAGGACGGTGAGGGCACAATGTATCCGGAGTGTAAGGTTGTATACGCGTTGGCGGTACGTACCGGAGAGCCCCCCATGGCCGCTCGGGACCTGGCTCGTGCTCTGCAGGAAGCGGCGGCAGTGACGCTGACGCTTGGGCCAGCCGACCGGCCGCCGTGGCAGGCAAAGCAAAGCACAGGACAGACAGGCAGGGAAAGTGCAACGAAATCGTTATGTCATGTCAGGACAGAAGGCCGGCCGGGCCAGGCGTTGCATTGGCAGAGCAGGAACTGTAGGCAAGTGCGTCCTGCCGTCTGCGTCCAACCCAACACCCAATGCAAGCAGCTGCCCTGTGCAACGACCATTGTGTCATGGCAGGCGCACCCCATTCCAGATTCCCGGAACGAGGGAAAGCAGGAGTACGTGTTCGGCTTCAAGCTTCTTCTGAATGCCCGGCAGAAGAGGGTATTTTCTGTTTTGATACGCTCTGTCGCACTGTCTTGTACCGTGCCGTGTGTGCCGTTCACAGGAATTGGACTCTACGGCCACTTGGGCAGTCCAGTCCAGGAGACAGAACTCGTGACCGACAGGGAGGAGGGGGAAGAGGAGACCGCAGAGACAGCGAGATGATGCAGGAGCGAGTGTGAAAGCGAGAGAGAGAGAGAAAAGGAAGGCCACCTCGTGCCCTGTGCGGCGTGACTTGCACCTTTGCCCCTCCCTTCCTCCTTCGCCTGCGGCTGCTGCTGCTGGCTGCTGCCCTTCCGGACTAGCTCCCCGCACCAGGCTCCTTCCTACCTGCCCTGCCCTTGGGATCTTGGGATCGTGGGACCTGGGCATCTGCGCATCTGGACACGTGCTGGCCATCTTGGGTCTTGCTGGTTAGGTAGGTACGGTAGTTATCCACGTCCTTGTGCCTGCCCCCTTTGGCCATCCACCGCCGTTCAATGCAATTCGTATGTCTTCAGTCACCAGCTACCGGTACCCTACACTGCGGATGCCTGCTCCGATTCCGATTCCGCTCTTCCGAAGCACATGCACCTGGAATTCCCAACACGCCCAACCAAACCGCCGTGCCATCTCTCGTCACCCCTCCTCTCGGCATCTCCCTGGCCACCCTCTGATTATCTACACTTTACCCGTGCCAGTCGATACTTTGCCCGTGCCGTAACCACCAGGCGACCCAAGCTCCTGTCACCAAGCTCAAGCTCTCTCGCTTCAGTGACCCAGCTGCCATGCCATCCTAGGTACCCTACCTATGTGGTTCATTCAGCCTTCCGAAGCATCCACTTCCCGCTTCCGTCCCCTAAGCCCAACGTCCAACGTCGTATCCACGTCATCTCGGAAGGGCAAAGTTACAATAGAGTCCCTGCGCGCCCGTCAAAGCCACCGCATCCACCTTGGCTATTCCTGCGTTCCTCTCCTCGTCCGCTTAGCCCGTCCTCTATCTCAACTAAGCCGCCTTGTCCCGCATAGAAATCTCCATACCATGTGCATATAGCTGTTCAAACAGAGTTACCGCCTCAGCCGTATCCTGTGATGCTCCCTCCATAGCAAAGCCAAGGGAGATACCTAGACCGGTCCCTTCCCCCACCCAATATACCGGTGCAGGTACACCCACAAGGGGTACGTATTTGATCCGCGGTCAGCTAACCCTCGTACCCGACCTGACCTAAGCCAACGCGCCGTTCCCGGACACACTCACACGGCTCGAAAGCACCCAATAAGCTCGACAACGTCCATGCCGCAACCGTGGATTAATATTCGCCGACCACCATCCCGTCACCGTCTTGTCAACCCTAGCGACGGCCATGTCTGCGAATATTTCCCAGCTTAATTAACTCGACCCCTGGGACGACTCACGCGCACGGCGGCACTTTCGTCACCTCTCCCTGTTCTCGCACCGCAACTGCGTCGGTACTAACAAACTCCCGTCAATGAGCCCGGGGCTTGCCAGGGCCGCTCTTTTGGTGGCACCGGAGCTCTCCATCCATCGCTTGTCTTGCTTGAATCCAATCATGTAATTGTCCACAGCGTTACTGATGTGCCGATACTGAATCGGCCAACATCTGCACCTGCAGTCCGCACCCTCGACACTCGTCCGACCACATGGTGCCGACTACTGCACCAGACCCCCCCTGCCCAGAGGGCCACACGTTGACACGGCACGCTACACATTACACATCGTCATCACCGCCGCTTCATTGTGGTACCCTTCCTTCGCCCACAATGCACAAATCCCCAATACACAAATCCCCAACACACAATGGGTAGCAAGCACAATTTTCTTGCTTTTTCTGGTCGCCATTATGCCTGGCGGACCAGACCAGACCGACCACCCGCGGTCGGAAGTCCTCAACTCTGCTCCCCCTGTATCGCCTGTCGCCCAGCAGGTGGCCTGTCTCTCAATTGTCTCTCGCCTAACCACTGAACTGAGGTCGCCGACTGCAATCGTCGACACACGCCCACACCCCCCTCCCCCCCCGGTCCAGTCCCGACCGCCGCCAACCACTCCCACACCAAATCTCCCACACTGACGCTCTCACCTGCAACGACCAAACAGCGGAGAGAGCCAAGCTCCGCGCAGGCTTGCGCTCGACAAACACACACCCGCACCGCTTTCACGCCCCTCCCCCCATCACACGATCGACGCACAAAACACACGGACACACGCACACACCGCACCGGCTGCCTATTGTTCTTGGCTGCCCCTACCATTGGCCAAGCCAGCTTCCGCCCAAAAGCCTCAAACCACGACGCTAACAGCCTGTCTTGCTTTTTTGAGCGCGCCTCCGCCTCCCGTCTCTCCTTTTTGCGCTCAATTGTCTCGCCTGCGTCCGTCCCTTTTTAAGCTTCTGTCGCCCTTTTCTGAGTGGCAATCCGGTGCCAGGCGGAGGACGGAATTCATATACACGCACCACACTCCCCGGCCTGCACACTTACACACACACACAAAAAAGAAGACTTATTTGCACTGGTGTCTCTTATAAGCACTACCCCCCCTCCGTCTACTTTTAACCGTCCCCCGGCCCTCGAAGAAAGAAAGCCTGCGAGTCTCGATCGATTCCAGCTGTGCAACAAACATTCCCGGTTGATATTCGGCCCCCGATTTGATTTGCGTCGTGCCGTGTGATCATCCGCCAGCGTCAACACCCCGACAAAAGTGGCATCTGTTTTCGGCGCATCGAGACAAACAGATCGCCCTCCTGGGAAACACACCTTCGCCCAGACAGACACTTGCCTGACTTTGAAAAAGGCCGATCCTTCGAATCAAGTCAAAGAAGTTTCCCAAAGCGAGCCTCGCGCACTACTGGATAGCTGAGCAACGAGTAAATAATACGAGCCACGACCCTGCGACACCGAGTTGGACGCACACTGAAAGGAAGGAGTACCAAGCCAAGACTCGAAAGACCCAACTCCAATCTTGTCGCCCCTGCCCCTGTATCGACTGCTACGAGGATCACTCCAAGGTCACGACCTTCCTCGTCATATTCATCACCATGAGGAATCCGAAGCCTCCCACGTGAACTAGTTTCTCTCCTCGACTCCCAGGTTACGTCCGGCGTCCAGGAAACCACAACCGCCATGGCACCGCGGCCCCACAGCTTTGATGCATCGCAATCGCCTGCTGCATCTGCGCCTGAGGTCCTCAGTGCCCGCCTGAACCCGGCTTACGACCGCATCCCAGATGGCCTGACGGACCAACAATGGACAATCATCCAGTCCACGTCGCTAGCCGCCGCTGCACTGAGCTTTGCGTCCATCACCCTCGCGTTTTATTGGTTCTCTCGTATGAGGCGAAGTTTCAGGCATGAGTAAGTTCTATCAACCCTCCACTACAGCAGCTTCGGATCCTGCCTCGGCCAACGTTGGTGTAGAAGAGTTCTCTGACATTGGTGTAGCCTCATCATGCTGCTCATGTCGAGCGATATGCTCAAATCGCTCTGGTTTATTGTTTTCCCCATTGTTGATTTCAAGGGCGGGCCTATTTCTTCTGAATCATCGTTTTGTCAAGCGAGCGGTTTTTTCCTCTCCGTCGGAATAGAGGCTTCCGATATAGCCGTGGTTCTCATCGCCCTACATACCGCCATTTACATTTTTCGACCTCGACAATCTGGGCGCCAGAGCGGTTTGTACCCTCACCGCCGCCTTGCATTCAGCGCCTTCGCCTTCTTCCCGCTCCTCATGGCCTCTCTGGCCTTCGTCAACTGGCCTGGCTATGTGAACAACGGCGAGTTTTGTTATCTGCCCGTCAGCCCTGGATGGTCAAGGCTCGTTCTAAGTTGGGTTCCTCGCTACCTGATCCTTCTCACCATTGTTGCGCTTTACGCCTATATATACATATACGTGACACTGCGTATGCGGCGCTTCGGTCGACTCAGCGCCATGAGACGGGCGAGCGCTACTCAAATACCAGATGACAGGCATTGGACTCACATTTCCTCGGTCCCACCTACACCAACATCTCGCAGGGGATCCGAAACTTCGATGGAAGAATCAGAGCGGCGGCGCACCTCCTCTACAGCGACTACCATGGCGGCCGATATCGAGCTCCTTCACAGCCGTCAAAAGATCCAGTGGAACTGGCCAACGTATGGCAGCGACCATGACGGTCGTATTCCTGAACCCAATGAAAATACTATACCCCGCGAACTGGAGTCCAGCACAAGTCCCTTGTCCACTACGTTCGAACCTATTTCGCCACCGCCTCAGAGTTACATCCGCCGCGACACTGTCGATCTGAGCCCGTCTTACCATGATCGCCCGTCTTACCATGATAACCACTATCGCCAGGCGAGCTTCAGCACTTATTGGCAACCGCCAAGTAGCCCAACGAGTGCGCGTGCCAAATCCCTCGCCAATATCTGGTCAATTCTTCGCCGAGGTACCTCTCTCGACTCGGATCACGACCACAACGCAACCCCCTTTCTTTTTCATCCGGCCATGGACGGTACAGGCATGGCCAAAACTCGCGACAAGATCCGTCGCCAGCTCCGTCTACTTTTCGTGTACCCGCTTGTGTACATTCTTATTTGGGCTGTCCCATTTGTCGCCCATATTATGCGCTGGGATGCACCAGAGCAAGCAGGCCCTTTTGCGGTTGTGCTATTATCGCTAGTGAGCCTGTCGATACAGGGCCTAGTGAATGCGTGTCTGTTTTGTGCCGTAGAGAAGCCCTGGATTGACAGGCAGGCAAGATACAGGAGAACGCCGTCTATCCGGCGAGATAAAGACGAATCCCGGCAACGGACCGGTCGAAGGACGTCATCATTAGCGTAGAGTCATTTTAGTCGCCTTGATACCACATGAAATGAATGAACTTTTTCTTGATTACATCGAATCCCGATGTCAATTTTGTTCTCCTGATGCATACCACGTGCCTTAATTCGTCGAGGCCATTGACGTCGTCGGCATAAGTGCTCCTGGCTGGTCGGCGTTAGGACCCACAATCTCCGCCGTTGTGGATATAATCGGCCACGGACGTCGGCCCCATCAGCGCCGGCGGGCGAGGGATCTACCGGCACACCATCACACGTGAGGAGCCCCGCGTCGTTTTTCCTGGGAGCAGAGTAAAATGATTTGATTTTATTGGAGCCTCTCTCGTGAATCTATGGGATTTCAGTGTATCAACTGAAAAGAGTCTATGAAGAAAACCGGCCATGGCACCATTGCCCGTCTAGACCGCCCGCGTTCTCCAATAACGCGGCCTTGTCCAAGTCGCTCATCTTCCCGCGTAGAAACCATCAGCACGCCTCCATCCTTGAGTCGTGATGCTTTCTGCCCGCAACGGATGATATTCCTTCCCGTGCCAGTCGAGGCCAGTCTGTCCAAGGTGCTCCAGATAGTTCCTCGTCCACCCTAAAAATGGAAATGCGGAAATGAAAGTTCAGAGACGAGAATGCAAGATAACTGTGACGCGCTAGCAAACTGAAAAGCGCTAGTATCGTGACATGTGCCGAGTTGAATGTTCCCAGGATCGACTTTTGGAATAAGCTCCGTATGCAGATCTTGATATGCAAGTAAGAGCCATGATGCTGAACCAATCATAGTTTGAACCAATGCCCCGGTTACTAGATGTCAAACAACGAGTCATTCTCGTCGTCGTCATCCTCCTCGATCTCATCGTCGGGAACAACGAAGCCCTCCAGGTCGCTCTCATCTTCAGCGCCAGTGCGTGGCAAGCCCATGTCTTCGTCATCATCTTCGTCATCAGAGTAGTCTGAAACGACTCGCATGTCGCCCTTGTCGTTTCTTACGACTCTGCCAAAAAGCCGCGCGATATCTTCCAGACTCACCTTGGGCGCCCTGGGCCTGTCATCTTGCAAGATTGCGTCAATGGCCAGGATCTTTTTGACCTGCATCTTGAGCATTCGCTTCTCGATGGGGGTGTTGACCATGAAGCGAACAAAGTGAGTCTCTTTCTGCTGGCCCATCCGGAAGACGCGGGCAAAGGCCTGTTGCTCAACGGCATGGTTCCACCAGAGCTCCATGAGTGCGACGCGGTTTCCCCGCGTCAGGTTCAAGGCCTGGCCTCCGGCACGCAGCGAAGCGACCAAAACCCTGACGGTGTCGCCCTCCTCAAACTCCTTGACTGCCTTTTTGCGCTGCTCGTTGTTTTGCGCGCCGCTGAGGTAGGCAAATCCAATGCCTTCTCCCTCCAACATGCGGCCGACGATCTTCATGCAAACGTTGAACTGGCTGAAAACTGCGAGGGAAAATAAGCATTAGCGGGGGAATCTTGATAGGGAAGCATAGGCCTACTGATAATCTTGTCATCCGGGGCCTCTGCTTGCCATCTCAGAATGGTCTCCTTTAGTGCCGTCAATTTGGCACTAGCAGGAAGGGGAATTTGGGGGTTCTTGTCGCTGATCTGCAAGAACCTGATGGGCCTTGTGCCCTTCTTGTCATCGTCGTACTGTTGGAATCCTGTGTAATCGTAGCCGAAGACGTATTCTCTATCTTTCGCTCTCTTACGGCCCTTGTGATGGGTCCCATCAGATCCAGAGTCTTCATCTGCCTGATCAGTTACAAAAGGAGTGAGGGGTTTCGGCTCCCCTAAAACTCTTCTGCAAACAGGGCAGTTCCTTCCCTGTAAATGAGTCAGCTCCAGAACTAGTCGGAGTTGAATGACTACGAACCTTGGTTCCTAGATGTTTCATCAAGCATTTGTTGCAGTAAATGTGCTCGCACTGCAATATATTAGCTATGCAATACGGTGTCGTGCAAGACTGCACCGTTGACTTACATTTCCTTTGAAGGGACAGTTAGGCTTATGGTTGCATATGCCGCATTGTGCAATCTCAAGCAGCTCGTGTCTTTCCAAGTATTCGAGATGCTTGGTCATGTCGAAGTGCAAACCAAAGGTGCTTTGGCCGAAAGGATCAAGTCGAGCAATCCCTGATTCATCACGAGGATAGCTGGTACTCTTGGTCTCGTAATCAGCATCTGCATTAGTTTCAGAGAGGTATTCCTCTGGAACCATGCCATCGGCGTCCTCTTCAACCTCATCTTCGCTATCCACCTCATCAAGGTCGCTATCAATAACGAAGTTATTGTTGGTGGCTGGACTCTGAGCACCGCCGGACTGTGCGTTCATATATGCCGCACCTGCCTCCGAATTTTGCGCAATGTGCTCTTCGGGTGTGTTGTGATGTGATTCTTGGAATCCATTGCCCTCCTCTAGGGTTTTCTGCTCCGCACTTGCTATGACTTCCACTGCACGCTTGTTTGGTGTCCTATGTCGCTTGGTCCAAGATTCGAGCTGTTCATAAATGGTCTCTCTTCCATTCAACATCGCAAGCCTTTTTTTGACGATCTGCAAGTCATGTATGGTAAAGTATTCAGCCATAATTCCCTCAAGGAGAAACGGATGGGTTGAAGCTTGGCGAAGACGAAGAAGCATGGTCAAGTAACACTCGATTTGGCGTTCCGCCATTGCTTCCTGCAAATCCGCGTTTATCCTTTGTCTGCAGCATCTTTCCAACATCCTGATTTTGTAAGAGAGGTAGAAGTAAACATATTCATGAGATATCAAAACTCACCTGTAGATCACCATCTCTTCTTTCGAAAGACTCAAGTATTGATGTGTCGGATGAGTAGAGGGCAAATTGAGAATCGGCTGGCCAAAGAACTTGTCGCTGTGGGTTCTGGAGACTCGTGTTAGTCACCATGCCGGTTCCTCACGGAGTGTGCATCCTACCTCCGGTACATGATGCCGAAGACAAGCCTATTACGTTTCTTCTTGGCTTCTGGCTGAAAATAACATTAGTGGTTGCGCACCTCTAAAATGCATGTGGGGTTTACTCACGCCACTGTGATAGTCTCGAATGTAGGTAGCGAAATTGTCAATATCGAACCGAATAAACTTCAAGTAGGAGTAAAACTCTGTCGCACGTTAGAACTGTACTCAATGTTTCCACATAATTATGCTTACCGGTGGCACTGTTGATGAGAGGTGTTCCAGACATGACCCATCGATATTTGGCCGAAACCTCACGGCAAGCAAATGCTGCTATTGTGCTATCGTCAGTAAATGGCTCCAGAACTGGATTGAGAAGAATGAAATACTGTGAGTTCGATGGTTCTTGATCATATGGGCCTCGTCAAGAACGACCCGATACCATTCGATGCGGAAAAGATCTCCCGTCTGCTCATCCAGCCATTCTTGGTATTTTTTATGATCAGAGACTTGCTCAAGCATGCGCGCCCTCATTTTCGGGGACGGTAAGCCTTTCCTCAGTTGTTGATAACTTGCGACCCTATGATATCTCATCAGTATGGCACATCGGAAACTTTTTGGTATTGAGACCCTTACACGACGTTGAAAGAAGCCAGCATGTCAATATCCATCTTGTTGCCCTTCTTGTAGTGAACGACGCTTCTGGAAAATGCTTTCGTGCAGTGCTTCCTGATCTCTTCAATCCATTGATCGATCATTTGCTCCGACTGACACAGTACTAGAGTTGCACCTTTACCCGCATCTTTGGCAGCTTCTGAAGACTGATTGCCTACCATGCATGAAAGTGCCTCGATGGTCTTCCCCATACCCATGGCATCTGCCAAGATGCCTCCGCGAGGGAGACCTTCTGTGAACTTCAGTTCTCGACCCAACATCCATGCGCCAACTATTATCTGGTGGTTCCACAGTGGACTTAGCATGCCTCTGATATCCCACTTTCCGTCCTTGGGGTGAACACCCCCATCCCCCCAGGCATAAGTTGACTCTTCGAGTTCTCGTTTCTGATCTCGGAAAAGGTGTGGGTCAATGTCGACAGGGGCAGCTGCCGCCATTTGTCTCAACTGATCGGCCCTTTTTGAAGCACTAATGGTGGGTTCGGCTTGCAGATCGCCTTGGTCTGCTCGGTCCTGGATGGCGTCGTAGGGTCGAAGCATGTCCGCAACTCGGCGGTCCACATGCTCCTCTTCTTTTCGCTGCTTGGCAGAAACTCTTGTCCGCTTGGGTTTCCTTGATTCTTCTTCTTGAGCAACTCTTTTGGAACCACGAGCTTCCCGTCTCCTCTCAGCGTCTCGCTCAGCTTGCTCTTTTCGAGCAAAATATTCTGCTGCATTCTTCGGTGGAGGTCTGCGTTTTCTCTTTGCTGGCTTTTCAACTTTTGGGTCAGACTCGCCAGACTGTAAATCGACATTCGTAGGCGCGGCACTACCAAAGGAGACAATGTCTTTTGCCCCGCTGAGCTGTAAACTGAGTTGAAGCAGTTCCTGGAGGTCGTCTTTGTTGATAGAGCCCTTCAATGCTTTGGATTCCAGCTCGGCCTTCCGTGCCTCGAGCTGCTCTGCATCAGCCGTGCCCTGGCCAGTGTAGGAATGAATATTATCGCTGGAGGCTGACGGCTGACCATCTCCAAGCGACTTGTTGGATTCATCATCTTTTGGCTCTTGTTTAACCTCCAGAGTCAGATCGATAGTCAGTGGAGGTCTTGGAATAGACCATTTTTTCTGAACGTCAGGTGGGGCATTTGCCTTGTCAATGATCATGAAGTCGAAATCATCATCTGAATCAGACTCGGACTTGACTTGCAGAGTATTTCCAAGGGGAGAGCAATCTTCTTTCTCTCCGGGGCTGGTGACGAATAGATCTTCCGACTCAACGGACTTGGGTCGCCGAGGGTCGAAAGACATACTCTTGGTTGCCTCATGCGTTTGACTGCGCATCTCATTGATTGTATCCTCCATCGACTCCGTAAATATGTCGGCATCCTGCATCTGGTCGTAGGTTGCATTCTTCAGCGCTTTGAAGCCACGGATCTCATCTCCGTCTAAATCGGCACTGTCTTCCGGAAGGAAAGGGCCTTTCTTGAGACGAGCTCCCTTCCCAAAGTTCTGGTCACTCGTGGAGGAAGACATGATGCCGGTATGAGGGAGACTGCAGTGTGATGTACACTAGGAGCCTTGGTGAGGGGGGTGGTATGGGAAGGTGAATAATCTTGTGAGGTTGAAAATTGATATCGAAGGGGCGCGGAGAGAGGACTGAGAACGAATAGATCTCATAGAACCAAAGGCAAGAGCCTCCGAGTTGATGGAACGGAAGATGATGGGAGACCGCCTAAAAATAATCTGTGCTAGAGGTTGAGGTGAGAGAGGGGCAGGTGCGGCGAGGGCCAGCAGATGAGGCGTGGGAAATACGGCAGGCGGTAGACGATTTCCAAACAGTAGTGGAGGTAAGGAAAATTAAAGAATAATTTAATTGGGATCGCACGATGGAACGGCTCCAAGGAATATATGTTGATATACCTCCAGTCAAGAGTCGTGATGATTTGAGATGGGTAGGAAGGTTTGCAGAAAGCCGGCCAGCAAATTCTTTACGGATAATTTTGAGAAGGCAAGGAAAGCCAAAATGAAGGAAAGAAGTCTGGTTCGCACCTTCTACAGCGGCTAAGGCAGAGCACAATTGAACGCAGGAGCTCGAATCTGCCTTTTTTTTTTTTTTTTTGGTGGGGGGGGATTTGTGACCTCATCAGTAGGAGGGCAAAGTAAACAAGGGGCAGGTATATTTCATTTATGAGGCCATTATTACTTATCAGGGAAAGCACGCACTTATTAGCTGACGAAGTGATGACGGGAGATGAAGCCCAATACGAGGCAGCAGCAGAATCAACTGTTGAACGCACAATAATTCGGGCAGATATTTGGAATCCAAAGCAATCGCTGGTCTATTTGGCTAAATATCTATAAAGGAACCTCACTCTTTGAGGAAGCGCAAGAAACCGCGCGCAATATTGACACCATCGTGCTCAATACCCGCGCGGTTGATGGCGTCGGTGAAAGTCTCATCGTCAAAGATGCCCGCCTTGTGGCGGATGTTGAGGACTTCACTCACAATTGGACCAGTGAACTCGGGGTGGCCCTGGACCGTGATGAATCTCTTTGGCGAGTAGAATCCCTGGACAGGGCAAATATCTGTGTAAGCCAAAGGCTCGGCGCCCTCCGGGTTCGCAGTGACGACGTCCCTGTGCATTTGGTGGATGCGCTGGAAGGTGTCAGCTTTCATACAATGATGGTTCAATTTGTTCTTCGTCTCATTTGTGACGAAGAAGAGACAGGAAATCGGATGGGGCGCTTACCATCTTGTCCAGCTGAAAGATCTCCTTTCCCTTGGGGGTGAGGTTGACATCCACCACGGCAACCTCCCAGCCCAGCTCACTCCGCTTCACCTCGACGCCCAATGAGCGCGCAATGATCTGGTGGCCGAAGCAGACGCCGATAGCTCTCACACGCCCGCTGTCGATGCACTTCTTGGCGAAATCGACAAGCTTCAGGATCCAGGGGTCGTTGTCGAACGAGTTGTGCTTGCTGCCCGAGATGAGGATGGCGTCGATGGAGTCGAGGTCCGGGTAGACGGCCTCGTCGCCGACGATGTGGTAAACTGAGAGGTCGATGATGCTGTCGAGCGGCGCAGGCGGATCGTCGGCCAACGCGGCGGTGCGAAACAGGGCAGTGAAGACGCCGCCGTACCCGCCGTATTCCGCCTTCGTCTGCGGCTGCGGCGTGTCGGCCTCAAGGATGGCGAGGCGGATGCGGGGTGGTTGAGAGCCCATCTTGATACTCTTCGGTAAAAAAGATGACAGCACTAGGTATGTACACGATATAGAATAAATGAAGATGAAGAGCGAAACAGAACGTGGAAATCGATGTTGGATATGATACGGACGATGAAAGAGAAGGAAACAGATAGAACACTGCACAAAGCGCCGAAGGAAGTGAAAGTTGGTGGTGGTTCGGGTGGTTCAGGTGCCGGAGAACCGCGGTCCCGCGGCGATGGTGGGGTCGCGGGTCGCGGTTGAGTCAGTGCAAGTGAAGAGTGCCCCGCGATTCAGGGGCCCTTCTGGACCCTGTGACGCCGATAGCGGGGGGTAGGATGCGCGATAAGAGACCGCGCCATTGATAACGAAAAGAGGCAACTGGGTCGAAGCCAGGCGGATGAAATCCGACAAAGTCAATTGGACCACCCGGGGATCACACCGGTGCAACCCCTCGACGTCATCCCACTCCGGCTTCCAACGCTGAGGACCGCGCGCCTCAACCCCTCCATCGGTTTTCCTTTCCATAATCCCCAACGCCCCGAACACCACCCTCGACTATCCAGTTTCCAATGCCTCCCAGGGTCTCCCTCGGCGCATTTCTCGCGAGCGCGAGGTCCGCGCTGACGGCGCCGCAACGGGCGAGTCCCTTGACCTTGGTGGTGGGCAACGAATCCGCAGGTGCGAGACATTCAAAAGCCTAGCCCTCGACGACAAAGAAACTGACAAGCCTTTTTTCTTTCCTCGGGACAAAGACCTCGACTCACTCTGCTCCGCTGTCATCTACGCCTACCTCCGCACCCACACCACCCCGCACACCCTTCACATCCCCATCTCGAACCTGCCTCGCGATGACCTCAAGCTCCGCCCCGAGATGACCGCCGCCCTGGCGCATGCCCAGCTCAAGCCAAGCGACCTCCTCACCCTGGACGAGCTGCCAGGAGACCTCGCCGCCAAAGACACGCGGTGGGTGCTCGTGGACCACAATGCTCTTACGGGGGACCTCGCCGCCAAGTACAGCGACCGAGTGGTTGGCTGCGTAGACCACCACGATGAGGAGAATGCGGTGACCATGGACACTGCCGACGAGCCCCGTGTGATCGAAAAGTGCGGCAGCAGCTCAAGCCTGGTGGTGGAGTACTGCCGCTCGGCCTGGGAACAGCTCGCCGGGTCCGAGGACGGCGCCGGCGCCGAGACGGACGCGCACCTGGCCAAGTTGTCGCTGGCGGCCATCTTGATCGACACGACGAACCTCGAGTCCAAGGACAAGACGACCGACAAGGACATCGCCGCGGTTTCCTTCCTCGAGAAGCTCACGGACGCTGGCTTCCGCCGCGACGCCTTCTTCGACGAGATATCCGCCGTTAAGGAGGACATATCCTCACTGGGTTTCCGCGACGTGTTCCGCAAGGACTACAAGCAGTGGGAGGACCAGGGCGGGGACAAGGAGAAGGGAAAGCAGATGATGGGCGTCTCCGCCATTGTGCAGAATCTGGACTACCTCCTCGAGAAGGCCGGCGGCGACGACAAGGTCCTGCTCGGCGAGTTCAGGAAGTGGGCCGAGGAGAAGAAGATGGACATGGGCGTCATCATGACGACGTCGAACTCGGACGGGCGCTTCCAGCGGGAGCTGCTCCTGTGGGCGTTCAACGACAAGGCCATCGAGTCGTGCAAGAAATTTTACGACGACTACAAGGACGACCTGGGGCTGGAGGCGTGGGGCGGCGGAAGACTCGACCACGTTGTTGAGGGTGAGTGGAGGATGGCGTGGACCCAGAAGAACCTGACAAGCTCTCGCAAGCAGGTTGCGCCCATGCTGCGGACGGCCATCAAAAGCGATGTTCGGCTATGAGGAGGCTCGGAAGGGGGCTGATCAGGAACCGGCCAGGGACGCTGGCGACTATTAGAAAGTAATATCCCTAGAATACCGAAAATAAATAGCGTTCATCTTCTACCTGAAAACAGCCGCTGATGGTAGGTCAACGATACGATACAAAAGTTTCAAAGTCTCTCAAGTTCTGCGACTTTACATCTCAGTCACAGGTGGGTGCGACAAAATCACTGCGGGCGCTTCGAGTTTGCAGGCGCGGCTAGCTTGGAATAATATGCAATTATGTATTTTGATGTATCATAAGTTGGGAGTTTCTTGGTCTCGTAAACATCAGCCTCGCCATATCCGTCCACTCGCCAGCATTATACAAGTTCAGATCGATGAGTATTCGTCGCTGTTTAAACTTGTTTTTGGCAAGCCAATGTCAATGTCACGGTGTTGGCTAATCCGGGTAAATCGCCAAGGAGCAATGCTGTCTGAGGATTCTTGGCGAGAGGGTCGACGAATTTAACTTCATTACCACTTGTGTATCCCGACAAATTTCGTGTCAGCGGCAAATCCATGCAGCACCGCCATCAGGCCCTCCGAGAGAGAGACATGATTTAGTTCAGCTCGGCAACAATGGCATCCAGCCACTTTGCAAGTCTGTCATCGTGTTAGCTCTTCCACTCTCCCCTCACTCCCCTTCAAAGAGGGGATCAGGAAAAAGAAATGTTGCTCTCACCTGTAGCCCTGCTTGGCAATCTGCATGCTGACAGTCGGCTGCGCGTTCGTCGTGTACGCCCCGCTGATGTCCAGGCCCTCGACGGCCTCGCGGCCGTTGGGCAGCACAACGGTGCACACAAAGGCGTTGCTCTCGGTGGCCCACTTGAGCGCGACGTCCTCCGGGTCCTCGAGGCTCAGGCCCTGGACCCAGCACTTGGCGGCGACGCGGAAGTCGCCCGAGTTGATGGCGGTGCTGAGCAGCGAGGCCCAGGCCTTGGCGACCTCGAGCGCGCTGCCGGCGCCGGTGATGGACTGCGGGATGTTGGTGTCCCAGGCGGCGTGCAGGTTCGTGTTGGTGCCGTTGAACTCGACGGCGATGCCGTTGCCGCCGGCCTCGAGGTTCTCGCAGTGCAGCGGCTGGCCGATGTCGCCGGTGAAGTGGATGACCATCTTGGCGGCGATCTGGCGCTGCTCGAGGTCGAGCTCGGGCTGGAGCAGGCGCTGCGTGTAGTTTGCGTGCGCCGAGACGATGCAGCCCGTCGGCCCGCAATCGCGCTCGAGGTCGATGCCGCAGCTGTGCGGCGGCTCGTCGAGGGCGTCGATGTAGTGGAAGGTCGAGGTGAAGGCGCCCTCGGTGGTGTAGCGGTACGAGTCGGCCCAGCTGGCGACGTTGGCGAGGTAGTCTTCCGACGTGTCGCCCAGGAGCTGCTGCATGTACGTCTTGGTCTCGGGCGCGACGAAGTTGGTGGCGATGTAGGCGACCGTCGCGTGGCCCATGGCGCCCCAGGCGAGCGCCTGGGGGAGCGCGGACGCCAAGAAGGTGAGCGGGATGAGCCGGGCCATGGTGCTGGGTGATGCTACGCTACACTTTTGAGGCGGAGGACGGGAGACGACGGGCGGGAGAATCCTTGGCGGGCGAGGAGGGTCAGTCTTCACCAGTGCTGGGAGAGAGGCGCGAGGTTATATGTAGCATTTCTGGAGGCCCCGCCGTTGGTTCAATACATCGAACGACGTTCCACGGGGGCGGTAAAGGGATGTCGTGTTACCCAGGCGAAAGGCCCTGCGAGAGGGCGGCCTTGACGATGGGGGACGTAGACCAACGTGACCTCCTGCTTCTTCGGGCATCGCGAGCTTCTCATAAGTACCATGCTAACGTGGATTGGAGTGTCGATCTAGTTGCGGAGGGGTCTTATCGATGCGCTATTGGGCAGGCTCCCCCGGATTGCAATTCAAGCTCGAGTGCCGATACCCGGGGACTGGGGGGTTGTGATAGCAGGGGACGGGCAAGGTTCCTGAAAGAAAAAAATAAGAGAGGCAAACCGGCTGATATCAGACGGGGTTGACCGACGACCCCCCAGCAGAGAATATAGTGTTCAGCTGCTGGTTCAGACACATGTCCAAGACTTGAGGCGCAAAAACAGGGTGCATTGAGGTCGGATTACACCTGCATTAGCGCCGAGGAAAAAATGTGTCAATGATAACCCTCGATCTCCCCGCAATCCTACGTCCGACCTCTGGGAGATAAGACGGAGGACTTCCGAAAGAGGAAGGTCTGGGGTTTCTGATGAGAATTCTGCGCGACCACGGCGGCGCCGGCGACGGGACCAAAAGTAAACACCAGAAACCGCTCACTAGCTCTCGTCGGCTTCCTTCTTCTTATTCAGGATGCAAACACAGGATTAGAATAGAGGGGATTGATGGACGGCTAGACAACAAGGTAGCAAAATGGACAATAGTAATTGAGATACAATATGGGGGAGCTGGGGACTGTGTAGAGCATTTCATTCATACGCGCGTAGCGTACGAAGCTTCACAGTGACAGAGAGGTTTGGCGACGTAATGTCCTAGAGTAAGACAAGTGGAATGTTTGCTTACTCATCATGTAGTTGGCTATGTGATTTTATATAATACAGGATATTTAACATTGGGTGTTGTACAGGGTGCGGGAGACGTCGCACCAGGTCTAAACCGTCTCCGGTAATGTTATCGCTTCGTTCTAGAGAGCAATTGCCCTGCAATCGGTCAACGCCGGTGAGCGCCGAAGCCCGCCGTTAGATGAGAAGTGTCTGCCCTGGCGCTATCTCGTCAATAGGCTTTCTTCCACTGCCACCACCCGTGCTGCCATCAGTCTCGGAGTCGAAAGGATTCGACAAGGTACGAGTCCCGTGAGATAAGACTCAGATGCCTTTTCGCACAGCCTCGAGCTCTTTCAGCATCCGCACAAACTCCGTGTTTGCCGATTTGTGGCTGTCCGTGGACTGCCCACCCCTGGACACCATGTGCTCGCTGATATGTTCGGCATTGGGGTCAGCAATACGGAGGCATGCCTTCAATGCGGGCCAGACAGCGTTGTCGGGTAGCACTGGAGGCTGCTCGACCAACATCTCATGGACGCATTTCCTCAGAGCATCGACGCATTTGGCCTTGTCGCCAATTTGCGAGAAGCTGGAGTAGACGAACTTATACATCTCCGGCCCTCTACGCATGCCGTACCGCGTGGGTACGCGCCATGTCTCCCAGAACTTTTCCCAGTTGCCCTGGATGCTATACGCCTTGAGCAAGCGCAGAAGTTGGGCCTCGGTAGGACATGACTGAATCCCCTGAAGTAAGATGAGCTCCATGTTAGACTGGATCGTTCGAATCCCTTGGCCTTGCGCACCAGACGTTACTGCCGCTTCAATGATGGTGATGATGGTTTCGTGGTCCATGATCGGCATCTGGCGTTCGTGCATTGTTTCGATTAGTTGGGCGGCAATATCGGCTTGATCCCGAGAATGCGTCTCTGTGGTGGACGTGGATAGGAAAATGTCACGCAGAAGATTTAAACACTCTTGGACGCTGACTTGCAGCCCCTCCCAACGTATCTTCTCAACACGCTGGCGACACTCAGAGAGCGAATCTGTGGCGGGGCTCGCATTTGTTGAAAGATCTGCATCCGCTGCTTCCACAGGGGCCTGCTGGACGGTGGTTGCAGGTCGAATGAGACTGGTCGAGAAGTTTCTTCTTTGAGTCGCGTTGGCGGGAAAGCCTCTGCGAGCGCGGACCGTCGTGGTCGGGAGCGATCCATATCGGTTGTGGTATTCAGAGTCGAACTCTGTCAACTTGCGGTCCTGGGCCTCGCTTCGGATGAGTTGCTGGCTCCAGAGTCGCTCGAGGTTTAACTCGGTTCGCCGGGCCTCGGTCATGACTTGAACAACAATGGTCGAGGCGCCAGTAACGGGGGCGCCAAAACCTGAGAGCTTTCCTTCAGCGTCAAAACGAGGTGCTTCTCCGTATGTCGCCCCAAGAGTTCCGAGGTTGATGCAGATCCATCCGGTTGAAATACCATCGTCGCCGCCCTTTGCGACCATAGCACTTGAGCCCAGGAGTTTTGCCTTCTTCTTCATTCTCCGCAACTTGGTTTTAAGCTCGCCGGGGCCAATTAGCCCGTCCGCATTTGCCTCGATCCTGTGGTTGTGTCGGAGCCACTTGACCAGGCGGGAGGACGAAACATGAAGATGTCGCTCACTTCGCGCCGTTGCGAAGAGCATGAGAAGGTTTGACCCCAAGGCAGGGGCTGGGTCGAGTGCGCGCAAATCGAGGAGCGAGAGATCGTCGAGTCCCATTTCTTCATAGACGTATTTCATTAATGGCTCGAGTAGGGCCGGTGGGGAGTTGGGGAGGTCAGGCAACGGCGAGACTTGTTGGGTCGGTGCGTGCGTAGGGGGTTCGACCTGAAGAAACCATGGCGTATCTTCCTGTTCGCCGGCCTTTTCTTCTCCAGGTTGCTCAGCGTTCTTTGCGCTAACCTCTGATGTCTGAGAATTCGGTTCATTCGGTGTCTGGTTACTCGGTTCGCTTGTTGTGTTGGAGGTTTCCGGTGGCAAGCTTGAGAAAGCTCTATGCAGGCTGCGAGGCCGAAGGGTCGTGGTGGTTGCGACGGCGGGGGCACGGAGGAAAGTGGCCGAATTGGCCGTAATGGCTCTCAAAACGTGGTTGCGACATTGCAAGCAGCCCAAAGCTGTAAAGGCTGGTCTCGAAGCCATCTCTGCGACAGATCTGGCGGCAGGGGATGTGGTTTGAAGCGACACTGGAAACTGCAGTCTGAGCCGCGAACTTTGGTCCAAGAAAAAAGGCCTTGTCCTACGCCGTGGATGGAATTTCTTCCAGCTCGGAGCTTGGACCAGCTCGGCCATCGGCCCCCCATTCCGCCGCCACCGCGCCCCACGCCGCCACCAGCAATCATGGATGTGCGTAGAACTGGAACGGTGCTGGGCGGCTGGCGGTCCATTGTGCCACAGGCCTTTTTTATTCTTTTTTTTTTTTTTTTTTTTTTTTTTCCTCAGGCGTGTTGTCACTGATGGCTTCTGCGTATCAAGGATCAGAGCGTTCGTTTGACTTATCGATTAGCAACAGCTCGGCAGCATGCATCTGGAGCATTCCTCGGAGCAAGAACACACATTTTTTTTCTTTTATGTATATACATGTATGATTTTTTTCTATAAAAAATAAAGGCTAATGTTGGCCTTTTGCATGCAAATTTATGGTTCCTTTTCAGTACTGGAAAAGCAATGCACACGTCCCCTGCAGCAGCGGAACGCCGTAGCAAGAAACATTCGCGAACCCACGTGACTGGATTGAGCTTCTCCACTAGCCCCCTTTTTGGCAAGGGACGTCGAGTCAGCATCGACGCCGTTGGCCCATTCCATTTTTGCGGGTGGAGCTGGGCGCCCCAGGGACACTGGAAACGACGGCAAAAAATTTCCCACTGCACGCTGATAGATAGCTCGTCTGTCTCCTATCGAGCTCTCCCAGCCCATTCCTCCCTCCAGCAAAAAGTTGCATTTGCGCCGCAGCATCGCAATGCAATAGATTCCTTGTCCGCACTTTGTAATTTAGCCTACGTTCTTTATATCTTCTACTACTTAATGCACCAACGCCTCTACAAGACCCTCTCAAAATACTGCTTTTGAGCCAACACCATTCCTCCGGTCCATTCTCTGTCGCGTGAGCTCTCAAGATGCTCCTCAGGCACGGCCGGAGAAGCCTCACTCTCCACCCTGCAGCCATCTTCCGACCCCTTCGACCAACACTACGATACCCTTTGACGACAATCAATGCGAGCGACAGAAGCAGACGTCTTTTTGGTACACAGCAAGATGCCCGCCCGACAGCAAGGAGGAAGAGTTTTGATGCCGGTGGAAGTGGATCATATAGCGCTGGACGGAGTCTTGCCACCGCCGTCGACGACTATCAACCAAATGATGAGTCCAAGTATGGTGGACTGAGCAGCTCAGTCTTGCCTGCCTACCAGAATGCCTCGAGCCGACCGCGTTACCACGAGCTGCGCGCCTTCGACCCCTCCTCGCCCCTCGTCCTACAAGAATCTTCTTCGCCCCAAATCCCCCGGTCGAGAACGAATCTCAGCGGTATTCCTGGAGATGTCGAAGAGATGCTGCCAGTATTCGATGCCTGCATCCGTGTTGGCAAGGTTGATCGCGCGGAAATGGTTCTCAAGCGCCTCAGTGGCTTCGAGGGCTTCCCTGGTGAAGATTTGATTTTCCTGCACAACCGCTACCTGCGCGCTTCCCTCGAGCAAATGCGACAGCACCCTGATCGGAAACAGGCAGAAGGCCTTCACAAGTGGTACGAGCTGCACATTCGGAGCAAGGGCCTGCCTCAAACCGCCGAGACTGTCGCCTGCATGCTCAAGGCCTCGCTGCTCTCCGAGCGCGACCCCGACAGGCTGCATCGGTTGGTCACTCGTTATATGGGGATGGCCCCCGGAGAGGCTGGCTTGCACGTCTTGTCAATGGCCGAGATCCTCAGCGACCAGGACCTTGCCGCTATCACCGACATTTGCCCAACCTACAACCTCGCACCGGAAGAGACGATAGACGCCGCCACCGAATCCAAGTCTCAAGCCGAGTCAGCCTCCCAGGACCCTTCCGAAAGACTAGCCTCCGCCAATGGACAATTGACGCCCGAGGTCTTAGCCACTCCCCAGAAAGGCTTCGGTCTGAAGTCGCTGAAACAGACTCTGAGCTTGTTTGACGAAATCCCCCAGAATTGCGACATTTCCACATTGCCCGCCCGTGAGCAGAGAGAGATCCAGGCTCGGCTCGAGCGTGACTGTATCGATGCTGCCGTAGAGCGGTGGCGCGAAGAGAACGAGTCTCTGCAAAAGATGGGCTTGAACACCTCGGTTTCACATGCGTCTTTGAACTCTCGCCTGTACGACTGGCAACTTGCTCTGGAGGCCCGGTTAAAGGAGGAAATGATCAAGATCGAGGCCGCTGAAGCCACGACCAAGAAGACACCCGAAGACTATGACCGGTGCATGTACGGACCTTTCTTGCGCCTTTCAACACCCAGCCGTCTCGCTGCTGTGACCATCCTCAGCACTTTGAGCTCTACGGCCATCACCGGTGTTGATCGTGGCATGCCCCTTTCCGCGGCTATCAGTGGTCTCGCAAAGCTCGCCGAGGAGGACATCCGAGCCCAACTTGCGAGTCAGAAAGCTACTACAAAAACCAAGAACAGGAGAGTTGTGATGGCGAAGGGGGCCAAGGGCGCGGACAAGACATCACCTCCCAAGCAAGCCGACAGCATACTGCTCAGTGACGACCAGGCAAAGGATGCCGCCCTCGCAGATGCGCCCTGGCCCGTTGCAGTCAAGGCCAAGGTCGGTGCCGCCCTGCTTTCGGCTCTTATCGATACGGCCAAGATCAAGGTCGTGAAGGAACACCCTGAAACGAAGACCTTGATCAGTCAATTCCAACCTGCCTTCTCTCATGCCACCCAGCTCAGAAAGGGCAAGAAGATTGGCATGATCTTGCTCAACAAGGAGCTGGTCAACATTATGAAGCGAGAGCCCCAAGGAGACTATTTGGCCAAGCACTTGCCCATGGTTGTGGAGCCAGAGCCATGGCAGACTTTCGACAAGGGTGGATTCCTGGAGAGCAGGGCGAATCTTGTCAGAGTCAAGCAGGGAGATAAGGACCAAAGACTCTACAGCGAGGCGGCTATCGCCCGTGGAGACATGGACCAAGTCTTCAAGGGTCTGGATGTTCTGGGCAAGACCGCATGGCGGGTCAACACGCCTGTTCTGAACGTGATGCTTGAAGCCTGGAACACAGGAGAGGAACTGGCGAATATTCCGGCGCTGAACCCCGATATTCCCGTCCCCCCCGAGCCCGAATCCTCGGACGATCCTTCTGCGCAAAGACTCTGGATTAGAGCAGTGAAGGCGGCCGAAAACGAAAAGGGCGGTCTGCACTCCGTGCGCTGCTTCATGAACTTCCAATTGGAGATTGCCCGGGCCTTTAGGAACCAGACCTTCTACTTCCCCCACAACATCGACTTCCGTGGCCGCGCCTACCCCCTTCCGACCTACCTTAACCACATGGGTGCTGACCACGTGCGCGGCATCCTCCGCTTTGCCAGGGGCAAGGAGCTGGGCGAGAAGGGACTCAAGTGGCTCAAGGTTCATCTGGCCAACGTTTTCGGATTCGACAAGGCTAGTCTCAAGGACAGAGAGTCATTCGCCATGGACAACTTGGTCAACATCTTCGATTCCGCGAACAAGCCGCTTACTGGCAACCGATGGTGGTTGAAGGCTGAGGACCCATGGCAATGCCTTGCCACGTGCTTCGAACTGAAGGCTGCCCTTGAATCACCAGAACCTACAAAGTACATCTCTCACCTCCCAGTACACCAGGATGGTACTTGCAACGGTCTTCAGCATTATGCCGCCCTCGGTGGTGACTCTTGGGGTGCGCGCCAGGTCAACCTCGAACCAGGTGACAAACCTGCTGACGTCTACTCTGCCGTCGCCAACATCGTCAAGGATCATATTGCCAAGGACGTCGAAGCGGGTAATCCTTTCGCGCTGGCTATGAACGGCAAAATTACGAGAAAGGTCGTCAAGCAGACCGTCATGACTAACGTCTACGGTGTCACATTTGCTGGTGCGAAGAAGCAAGTCTGCAAGCAGCTTGACGCGCTGTACCCCGGCCTGCCCAAGGAAAGTGGTTTCGACAATATTGTCACGGCTTCTTACGTTGCCACGCTGGTCTTCAAGGCCCTCTCGTCTATGTTCCGTGGCGCCCACGACATTCAATACTGGCTCGGTGAGATCGGCGGTCGTGTTTGCAGGGCTCTTTCCGCTGAGCAACTGGAGCGGATTTCCAACGACGGCCTCTTGCCGTCACCTTCGAAGACGGTCAAGGCTGGCGACAAGAAGACAACCACCGATGATCTCTTGGCACAGTTCCGAGCCACCATTGTGTGGACCACCCCCCTCCGCATGCCCATTGCTCAGCCGTACCGCAAGAGTGGAACCCGTGTTATCAAGACGTCTCTTCAAGATCTGTCTTTGACTGTTCCCGAACGTTCCGACCCCGTCCACCGCAAGAAGCAGCTTCAAGCATTCCCACCCAACTTCATTCACTCGCTCGACGCTACCCACATGCTGCTGTCCGCCTTGGAATGCTCCGACCTCGGTCTTGACTTCGCGGCTGTGCATGACTCTTTCTGGACTCACGCCGCCGACGTCGACACCATGAACCGTGTCCTCCGTGACGCCTTTGTCAGAATCCACGAGGAAGATGTAGTCGGCCGCCTCGCTGCTGAGTTCGAGGCTCGTTACCGAGGTTCCATCTACTTGGCCAAGATCAACCAAGGAACATCTGTTGAGAAGAAGATCACCGCCATGCGCAAGAAGACAAAGATGTCTTCAAGAGAAGAGCTGCTTCTGGAGTACAAGAGGCAAACGCTGCTCCGCTCCGCTGATCCTGAGCAGGTTGCTGAGGCCAAGAAGATGGTCACACCCGCCAGCATTTTCGAAGAGATGGCGGCTGCCGAAGCCCTCGCCGAGCCTGAGGATATGGAAGCGCTGGGACTTGGAGAGATTCCCGAGAACGCCGACGAGATCAACGTCTCCAAGGCGGAATCCGGTCTGTACGAGGAGGGCATCGACGACGAGATTGCTGCCGATGCCGCTGAAGAAGTTTCTGCTGAGGGAGAGACTCCTGGCTCTCGTTTCGCGGCGCAGATGTTGGAACAATTGAAGACGTCGCACTTTGAGCAAACGGTGGTTTCGACGGAGAAGACGAAGAAGACGCCGGGCAAGCCCAACACTATCCAAGTGTGGCTCCCGCTGACATTCCCTCCCATCCCCGAGAAGGGAGACTTTGACGTCCAAAGACTCAAGCAGAGCGAGTACTTCTTCTCTTAAAGTACCTGTCGGACACTCGAATGAAGTCAATGTCTGGATATTTTGTCACGTTCAAAGAAGGTTTGAGGTCGATTGCATATACTGGTGCATCTGGAGCGGCGTTGTTTACTACACAAGGAGGCGTTTATGGTCCAAAGGAGGCGGCAAAAAAAAGAATCTTGTTTCTGGGAATGTGTACGATGTTCGATCTAGACAACTGTATAAATAGATGGGATAAAGACGCCCCGGCATGATCACTGTCGGTTGGGTCTCCCACACAACACAAACACAATATGTATTATAGACTCATCGTCTGAAAGACGATAGAGCAAGAAACCAAATGAAATCACTTTAACATGTCATATCACTGAGGAACAGCTGTTTTGAACCATGTGTATTGGTATGCCAAAATGTGCATCGAGCAGCAATTCTCTTTGCGTGCGCTGCCTCCCCCCTAAACACCTGAAAGGATGGATGGATATAAATGGACACAAAATGCATTATTGGATAGTAATTGGGGGATGGGTTGGTTGACTAACTGGATCACAAACAAAGTAGGAGGATGAAAGTAAGCTCTAGTGATATCTCTCGCCCCAGCCGCTCGCCACGCCGCACTACATCATTCCGTGTCTGCAAGCTGCAGATGGGGATATCAGGTCTCCACGCTATTCCAGCATCAATCCTCCTGTTTTAAGGCTTCAAGGCTTTTGGGGTATCCTATGCCTCCTCATCGACCGCCGTCTCCGGCTTTCGAGCGTAGGTAACTTGCCTGCAAAAGTTTTAGAATCAGTTTTCACACATTGCGGAGGAAGGGGGTACCTACACGTTCCAGTACGCATGCGTGTTCTTGTTCTTCAGGTCGCTCCGCACTCCTGCGCAAAGAGCCAGAACCTCCTCCTGCGTCCACTCCAAGGCACGCGTGAAAAGAGCCAACGACAGCGCCTCGAGGCCCATGTTGAGGTTGACATTATGCCATCTCCCAAGCTCCTTGAGCTTCTCGTCCTTGGGCCACGAATTCAGGGGCCAGATGTACTTCTTGACAGTGATGTCAACGAAGCCGGCTTCCTCCATGGCCTTGGTGTGCTTGGCGGGGCTCTCGATGGAGCGGCCGATCTTGTCTCCGGCCTCGACCATGAGCTCCTGCCATTGGCGCAGGGGTGAGCCCTCGACAAGAGTGCCGTCGTCGCAGCCCAACGGCAGCACAAATCCTCCGGCCTCGAACCAACCGCCAGGCTCCAGAGCCCTGAGGATTCCTGTCAGCGTACAGCATCCAATGGCGGGTTTCTGAGTTCTCCTACTTGTAAGCCTTTTTGATAACAGCCCCTGGGTCCGCGAAGGAGCCCTCCATCGTTCGGCAGAAAATGTAGTCGAAAGGCCGCGTCCAGGTCCATTCCTTTTCCAGGTCGTCGATTACGAAACTACAGTTAGGAGGAGCCCTGCAAGTCCAATGCCGTTAGTGGTTTTCGCCAGTATAAGCACAGCTTCTCTCACCATTCGGGCTGGGTAGGACTCAAGTCCACGCCGATAACCTGGCTACGGATCAGCTTGGGGTGTTCTCCCCTTGCGGCTTGATGAGTGGCAAACCTCGGCGGCTGGGAATGCATCCGCTATAATAGAATTGTCAGTAGATAGACATGATACAGCGAAAGCGAGTGAATTCATCGGCCACGCGCGACAGGATTACGAATCTTCGTACCATAATCTATGGCCCACACGCCAGTGCCTGTGCCCATATCCAGGACGCGTTTCGCCGTCTTGTGGGCCGGGCAAACAGCGAGCTCGCCATCGAGAGTAATGTTCCAAATTTCATTTTGGAAGTCTGCAGCTCCTGTCAACGTTGTCGTTCGCGACGCGGAGCAGAAGTCGCCCAATCCGGTTCCGATCGGGGCTAAAGGACATACCAAGTCGGTCATTCTCCCGCTACACCTTGCTGTCAGTCCCTACCGTCGATGGGTATCTCGGCGAGTTGAACGGAAACACTGACCTCGTCGTTCGGGTAGTTGTACTCTTCCAGTCATTAGCGCATGGTATAAACACATTATCGACAAAACCTGCTTGCGTACTTCCAGCACTCATTGAGTGATATGTTCGACCATTTTCGATTCGATGTTCTCGAATGCTCGATGTCAAGGACGACACTGAGGATTCTTCATATTGCTGGAGAATAGCAAACTCGTCAACTGGGGCACTCTCACTAATCGCGCATATCACTTGGCGGCAGAGGAGGATCGAGGGGACCAACATCACTCTCGTCGTAGAATTCGTCGGCCTCGGCCGCCTGCGTTGAGACCGTTAGTTGCGACACACTGGGTGGGCACTGCAGAACCGGGCGCAGATCTTACGATGTGTGGTTCCTGCATATTTGAATCGAATTGACGTGGGATTCACGGGTGGTCACACAAGGTGGGGGGGGCAGTTCCGGTCGACGAGGGAGGCAAGATTCTACGAGAAACAGGGAATCGCCAGGCGATGAGGGGAGGCCAGCATTCTAAATACCCACGCACGTTGGATACAGAGCCAGGGGGTAGTTCCCCGCACCAACGTGGACATTCCCTTCTTGGGACGGTGAAGAACCACCTGTCGAGAGTGGGAGGAGCCTCTTGATTCGAACATGCGCCGACTTTCGCGGAAACAGTAGTTGTCCGACCTGATTTCAGTCCGTTATTGGCCAAACATGCAGCGCCCAGGGCTCCTTCGAACCAGGGTTGCGGGAGGCGCCGGGGTTAGCGGGTGGCATGATAGGTGGAAAGCCTTGGATATGGGGCGGACCCTCGGCGGAACTGGTTGACCTGCAGCCGGGGGAAGTTCTCATGCAACGGCGGGGTCTCTCTCAACGGGGTCCACTCCCTTCATCGGGATGTTTGCCTTATCTCTGGCTTTCTAAAGCTGCATTGGGCTTTTGCCAAGTGCGTATTGACTGTCCTTCCATGAAGTGACTAGAGAACATCAAACTTGAAGAACAAACGTGAGAAACAATAGAGCTTGAGTCGGATTTTAGCAAAATCTGTCTTTTACAGGAAATGGCAGTAGAAACCCATTTATTAATGTCGAGATATGTCACAAAAATGACGCCGTTAATTGCGGACAGCAATCAACGCCTTATATCTATCTTGACAAACCCCACCCCCAGAATCTAATTACCCATGATTGCATGTGCGGATCTGACACTCTTGTCAAGCTTATAATTGGGTAAATCTCGCCAAAGTCTAGGTGGTACAGACCGCCTCATGCTGGGATCGAACTCTGGGCTACAGTTTGGATGTCTCAGACTAAGGGATAATCCTGCACATAACCATTCTGGCACAGTAGCAAGCAAGCTGGGCTCATAACTGTCTCAAAAACGACGCTGTTGATTAGGGAGCAGCAATTAACGCCTTATATCCCTCGCTTCCGAAAAAGCTTTGGACAAACCCCTGTCCGAACTACGTACAAGCCGGGAGCTTCTCGGTGCCTCGCGAACATATATATTCCTGCATATTGCGAGCAGTCGCTATACAATCAGATATACCCATATTATGAAATCAAGCACAAGTATAACTTCCGGCACTGAAATCAGCTTTACACCTACAGTAATCTGCTCCCTAGGCAGTGTTTACGCGCGGCCAATTCTGAACAACAGCACTCAACCATTAACCAGAAGACCAAAGATTGATAAATCAAAACTAAATGTATTCAGAGTCTCTTCCCTGGCTTCCTGAAATAGCGACTTCGTGTTTATACACTTGGAAAGTTGGAAAGTGTCACGCCGCATGGCAATATCTGTGGCGTAGCGGGCAGTGGGTCAAGCTTGGATAGATTGAGGCCTACGTGTGGGGTGGCCTAGAAGTGGGTCCACGGTGTTATTTGTTCCTTTTCTAATACGAACCCTTTTGAAAGCAGACACGACACAGACCAAAAAGCGCAGAAGAAGATGTCCATAGTCAGAGGGTAGAATTATTGTGAAATTGTCAACGCATTTAGTAGGAATCCCGGAAACGATTTGACAATTCCCAGCACGTGGGTAGCACCGCAGGTTGTCGCGTGCGGATCCATACTTGCAACACTACCTCACTTACCGAGAGCGAGTTTGTGATATTACACCGGGTGAGATGGAAGTTAAAACTAGCTTATGCTGAGTGAAATACCATTTGAAGGAAGAAAACAAGCTTCGGCTGATGCTTGCAGGAGGTTTTCGGCACGTCACCCGAAGATAGATCGAGCTAAATGGGTCGGCGCATATGATGATAGCCTGCACCAACAAGATCGGCGGCGGAAGTCCGTCGAAACAGCCCAAACTGCGGAATTCAATTTTAAGCGACGTATGGAGAATCCAGGCACCGGCATTCTAAACGCTCTGTATGGCTCAAACGGTCCGCTATTGGGGACAAAGAACAGCACTGCTGTCGCAACCTCGTATTGACGAAGCATGCTGAGCTAAGTTTCCCACTAATACAGGCAAACACAACCAACAGAACACGAGTTGGCGGGGTGGCTATGTCAAAGGGCTTAGTCCATGATGTCGGCTATTCAAGTCTGAGCTGAAGCAGTAATCTAGTTTCTATCGGGTATCTATTGTTCCAAGAAACCAAGAGAGTAAAATCCTCCTCCGTGGCAAGTGTTGGACACAAAAAAACAACAACAGCATGTTCATAATGAAAATCACATACCTGAACTTGATCTTCTTTCTTCTCTATCTACTGTTGCTGCAGTATTGCCGCAGCAACAACTATGCGGACCCGAGTTCCTATTTCTTCACCCCCGACCGAGCATACACGCCCAAGTTTTCCGATGTTAGAGTGGCAGAAGCACTCAATTTTCTTGACAATGTTAAAGCAACAGAGGATCAAGCAGCTTCAGAAACAAGAGCCAATAAGCTGCATCAAGTTCTTCCCGAGAAGAACAACGGCCCTCCAAAGCTTTGCGTCGGGATTCCAACCTTTGGGCAACGAGCGGAGCAGTATCTCCCCAAAACCTTAGCTTCACTTGTCGACACCTTGACTCCGAGGGAGCGCCAGTCCATTCACATTATAGTTCTGATTGCCGACGAATCCCCGTCCAAACATCCTTCCTACGCAGAGCCGTGGCTGAGGCGACTGGCAGACAAAGTCTTGGTCTATGATGGGGCAATCAACCGGACGAAGATATCGAATCATCCCTTTGCCGATCCGAATTCCGAAACCCGCCTTCTGCCAAGTCTGATCAAACAACAGAAATCTGCCTCTGACTTTGCACACTTGTTCGATGCCTGTCATAATTCTGGGGCACCCTTCTTTGCCCTTATCGAGGACGACATAACTACATCGCGGGACTGGTACGATCGATCAATAAAGGCTGCCGAAGCCCTCGAAGAAAGACGCGTTAAAGGAGAGACCGACTGGGTATACCTTCGTCTATTTTACTCGGAGACCTTCCTTGGATGGAACAACGAAGAGTGGAATATATACGTAAGCGGCATAATGATGGTATACGTCGTCGTCGCGGCACTACTTGCCTCTATTACCCGATTCTTCACCAAGACGTGGCATCTGTACCTGTATCCTTTTCGGGCTTCAAACTATTTCGGCCGATTAAACTTTGTTGTTTTGGGATTATGGTTGCCTTTGTTAATCACTCTATACTTCTTCGCTGGAAGGTTGTCGGTGCAGCCGATGCGCCAAGGGGTGCGAGCAATGCCGTCATACGGCTGTTGCTCCCAAGGTCTGGTGTTCCCGGTCAGACACCTTGGAGATGTGTCGGACAATCTCCGGCACCCACCGGAATCAACAATGTATCCTGACCAGATCATCGAGTGGTGGGGCGAAGACCAGTTGTTGACGAAATGGGCGTTGGTACCGAGTGTCTTGCAACACATCGGCAGGATGAGCTCCTCTACAGCGAGGGGTTGGAGAAAGAGAACTTGGAATTTCCGTTTTGAGAAGAATAACGGGTAGTTACTTTCAAGTTCTCACATTATTATACTTGGCACTCTGTGTCTCCAGACCAATATTTATGAGTTGTATATACTTGTCGAAAAACTTTTATGTTTGACCCAAAGCTGTCTTGGGAACAATAGCATGGCGTAGCGGTTACTGAATTTTCGTTACTATGCGACTCGTAAAAAACATCACCGCTGCCTAGCTAAAGACACCGCACAGCTAATCATTACATGCTAAGATTCTTCGTACAGCCAACGACAACCGCCATGTTTGGGCAAAAAGTGAGTATAGGCTGAGCAGAGTCTGAGCCAGGCCTCATCGGACCCAAGTTTGTCCCGAGCAAAAGAGGCGTTGTGTTATATGATATATATGAAAAAGCATCATGCGGCGCCAAGATTGGGGTCCAACTCTCCAAGGCTTGAATCATGCCTCTTGTAACCTCGAATCCAGTACTGTGATTGCAAGAAGATTCCATAACAAATCGAGTGCCATGGTTTCGTAGGGTCAGCTAGAACCAATTCAAACCTTCTCAGCAGCTATGTTCGGAATGTCAGCAAATGGCTTTACGCAACTATTGTATTTTTTGCAGACCATATAGGCGACTTACTTCAACGAAGACTTTGTTTAGCTCCATCATGGCCACATTCCTTCCCAGGCACTGCCATCTCCCGTACCCGAATACTAGTTCCAATGTGCTCTCCATCAATCGCAAATTCTCCGCATCAGCTTCGAGCCAGCGCTCCGGTCGGAAGAGGTCAGAGTCAGGGCCCCATATGTCCCGCCGGCGAAAAACGCCCCACGCGCAATATCCGATTTGGGTGCCTTCGGGCAGAAAAATACCTTTAAAGGTGTCGCCCCCCTTTGGAACGACCTTCGATAACTGGCCGGTAACCGGTGGAAATATTCGGAGACCTTCCTTGATGACGGCCTGCAGGTATGGCATTTCACGAGCCTCTGCGTCGGAGATGACGGGCCACGAGGGCTTGGCAGCCGCAATCTCTGCTCGGAGGGAAGCGAGAATTCGCGGGCTGGTGATAATGTAGAGCGTAGTCGCACGGATAGCCGTCGCTGTCGTGTCGGAGCCGGCCAGGCTTTGCGGGATCAGAACAAAGGCATGACAGGAGGGGCTGCCCCGTTGAGGCCATTTGGAGGTCTTACATCTGCATAAGAATCTCAGACTCGGCCTCTGCTTGCGTGAGACCACGAGCGACAAACGACCCGAGCATGTCTTTTTGTACCTTTGCGTCCGGCCCAAAGCGCTCGGCTGCGACCTTTTTGGCGATGCTACGTTTGGCGAATGCCCCTTGTTAGCGATCATCACAAGACTGGGAGGTAAACGAGTCCCCGGTTGCTGAGCTTGAGAAATGTTGAATGAAGACGTAGCTCACCCCATGGTTTTTCCTACTCCGATATTATCCTTATCGGAAGGCATCATGCTTCTGAAGAGAGGCGATGATAGAAGAGCCAGAAGCCAAGGCAGAACAGTTGTCAGGAGGATGGTCGGCATGTTCTGTTCCACCGTCTTGATGTATTCATGTATGTCCGAGTCGGACGCCACGTCTCCGAAGGGCTCCCCGAAAGCAAGATCCGAGATTACATCGAGAGTGAAGTACTGTGCCTTGAGACCAAAGTCAAATGGTTTGTCTTGGGAGACATATTTTTCGAGCAGGTCGACAAGCCGTATAACATTCTGATCGATCTTTGATTCGAGATCTTCGACTTCCTTTCCCGAATACTACAGTCTTCTCAGCGCTGTAAACCTTACTGATTTCATTCTTTCGGGTATCTACTTACACCTGCGGCCATCTTTGACCGGAGCCTGTTGTGCAACTCGTCATCTCTGGCTGAGAGCACGTTGTCTTTTCCGGGCTTGAGTCTCATCCCGTCATACCAGTAAGATCGCTTGTAATTCGTGCGCACATTGAGCATATGTTTCATGAGATCGGGGTCATTGGTGGTGAGATCATTCGGCCCGACACGAGCGATCGATCCTGCGACAATTCGGTTGACTAGATGCCAGCGATGCTGGGAGGAAGTATTGAACGTACCATATTTCTCGCACGCCTCATAAAACTCAAGATGACTTCTACCGCTTCTAATGGCGCGAATGAGCCACCATTTTGAAAACCCGGCGCCCGGAGGGCCCTTTATATGGCGCAACCGCAGGTATTGGCGAACTGTTGATGCGATGCTATACACAATTAGCATCGAGACTGCAACGCTCGCATATATGAAGTAGTTTCCACTCATGGTCACAATCGAACGGGCGGTTGAACGTTTGTGAAAAGATCGTAGCAAAAAGACAAAAAAGGAAAGAAAAAAAAGAACGCCCCGTCTTGGGGTGTTGCAGGAAACGAGTAAAGTCCCGAAAAGCCCCGAAGACAATGTATTGCACTCTGTCGCATAATAACGAGATGAAAATGCATGCAAACTGTGACAGATGCAGTCATTCTTGCATGCTCGTGCGGGATGATCACACTTAATGGGAAATACAGATTTTCTGCCTAGAATAGACGCTGGCAGAATGACGACGCGGCCCAATGAGATTGATGGTGTGTCGAGCACCATGCCGATGCGTTGCTTTTTTTTATTTTTTTTACGCCCCCCCTTATCACATCAGCCAGTCTCATTTGATGACGAATGCGCCCAGCCGTGCTATGATGAAACCTCCATCGGATGTCACCAGATGGGAAGCGTAGGGCCGGGAGAGGTGAATGTCGTGGCACGTGAATCTCCCAATTTGGTTCAGAGATACTAACCCCGCCAGGATTCAAATCCTTGGACATCTGTCTTGGCAACTAGCTATTGCTTTATAGTCCTATGGCAGTCATTGAATTACCAAATTGCTCTCAGCTTGGGTAGAGTGGCTATGAAGATATCAATCTACGGTACTTCTGAGCTTAGTGCACGTTTTGTCTCTTAGGTGTAAAGATATTTATTTGTCTGGCTTGCCCAGTCCAAAGCAAATACGGCTGTGTGCTAGGGAATACCACGCCAGGCCAGCATGGGCGCATGCCAGCAATGCGACAGTCTGCTGGTTCAGGTAAACATACTGGTAATTTGAAGCAAGGCTGATCAAGGATGACAGTGGAAACCGATAACATGTTAACGTCATCCGTTCATATTGACATTTTTCAGCATTTTCATTGCTCAAGTTAACAGTGGATACTGTTAGTTCCTGTTGGCCTGTCCGCCTTTAATCGTTATGGTTCGCCAACGATACGGTGCTGAGCCGCATCAGGCTGACAGTACGACAGCCAGGCTACCGTATGATAGCCAAGTTAGGCATAAATACCCCCCACTTTCATCAGCACGGAGAACTTGCAATCATCCCGCTTCAAACAACAAGCAATCAAAAGAAGAACACCAACTTACTCTACAAGACGCTGCACGAAACCCTTATTTAACAGCAAACTTAAGCGCACTCCTTCAAAGCACGATATCTCCCCGCCTCTGCCGATCTACGATGGCCAGCCACGCTCGACCAAGTCGTCTGGAAGACATTCGAATCGCCATAATATGCGCACTGCCCCGCGAATATGACGCTGTAGTCTTGGTTTCCGACGAAATCTGGACTAATGATGAACATCAAGTCGGGAGTAGGTCGCAAGACTATAACATTTATAGGACCGGCCGGATCGGAAGCCATGAAGTGGTCCTGATGCTACTACCCAACATGGGAACGGTCAGCGCGTCAAGCGCAACGGCCAGCCTCCGAGGCATTTACACGGGGCTCCAACTGGCTATTTTGACCGGTATCTGTGGCGGAGTGCCTAGTCCGATGACAAGCAGTGAGATCCTGCTCGGTGATGTGGTCATCAGCAAGAGCGTCGTACAATATGATCTAGGCCGACAATACCCCGGCAAGTTCAGCCGAAAAGACAATATTGATGATGACCTTGGTCGACCAAATAAAGACATCCGCACTTTACTCGCCACCTTCGAAACGCGTCTTGGTCTGAATGAGTTACAGGACCGGACGACCTCAATACTCAACCAACTCCAACGAACGGCTATTGAGACGAATAATCCAGCCTCCTATAACCGCCCTCAAGAGGATAAACTTTTTGAGCCAGAATATCCACACATACATCGAGACCAATCAGGTTGTGGCTGTAGTGAATCCAGTATATGCGATAGAGCGATCAGCGCATCATGCGAAGAGCTTCAATGTGATATCAGGCATCAGGTGATAAGAAGACGCCTTGAGCCTATCAGAAAGCGAAAGCTAGGAGAAGAGGGATGTCTCACAGACAACCCAGAATTTCGAATCCATGTTGGACGCTTTGGTTCGGGAAATACAGTTATAAAATCGGGCGAACACCGCGACCGAGTTGCTAGAGAGCATGGAATTGTAGCCTTCGAGATGGAGGGAGCAGGGGTTTGGGACGAGATCCCATGTGTTATTGTTAAAGCTGTGTGTGACTATGCCGATAGTCATAAGAATAAAAAGTGGCAGGACTTTGCGGCTGCAACGGCGGCTTCAGCAACAAAGGCGCTCTTAGAGCGCTACCCCACGAGGCATACGCCCAGGACTGCTTGTACAAGATGTAGGTGGTCAGCCCTGGTGTCCTTATCTTTGCTAACGTTTTTCAGTTGTCGTTCCATATAACGAGAATCCAGATTTTGTTGGTCGACTTGGGACCCTTGAGCACCTCAAACAACAATTCGGACACGGCCAGCGCCAAGCTTCTGTGAATAGGCCCCGCTCTAGAGTAGCACTCTATGGCCTAGGCGGTATTGGGTAACACAAAACGTTTCGTTATAAGAAATATATCTTTCTGACTTTTGCATAGAAAAACGCAGATTGCACTAGCATACGTTTATTCGCTGAAAGAGACACACCCAAATATTTCCGTCTTCTGGGTTCATGCGAGTAATACGCAGCGGTTTCGCCAGGACTATGCCTCCATCGCCGAGGAGTGCGAGATACCTGGACGAGACGACCCTAAAGTCGATAAACTATTACTTGTCAAAAAGTGGTTAGAGAGACGAGAGCGGGGCCAGTGGCTTATGGTGATTGACAACGCAGACGAAACGCAACTCTTTTTCCAGACGCAAGAAGGGCCTAAAGAAGCAGAAAACAACCTAGGACGCTACATTCCTCAATGCAACCACGGATCGATCCTTATCACAACAAGAAACAAACAGACTGGTTTAAGACTTGCCCCAGGAAGACCCCTAACTAAAGTCGAGAGGATGACCGATAGCGAAGCAGACCAGCTACTACGCTTGATGCTGGAAGAAACAGACTATGAGGTCTCTAAAGAAGAGACCCTACTCCTCTCGTCTCGCCTGGAACATCTACCATTAGCACTTGCTCAGGCAGCAGCATTCATCCACGAAAACGAAATATCCATCAAGCAATATGTTCGGCTACTAGACGAGAGTGACCTTCAGCTTGTAGAATACCTAAGCAAATCATTTGAAGCTGTTGGTAGGGATTCAGACACGCCGCATGCTGTCACAGCAACATGGATTATATCTTTTGAGCAGATTGAGAAACAAAACGCTTTAGCCAGCAATGTTTTGTCTCTAATCAGCTTTTTTGACCGCCAAGCTATTCCACGAGAGCTCATAGCTAACTACTACATCCAGCTGCAGCTGCAAGACTCCAAGTCCAAAGATAGTGCAGAAGCAATAGCTGTAGAGGTTTTAGGAACTTTGAAGGCGTTTTCTTTTGTCACAGAGGCAAAAGATAAAAGCGTGGATGTACACCGACTTGTACAACTGGTTACCCAAAAATGGCTGTTCAACAAGCATAGAGTTGCCGAGTTCGCACAACAAGCTCTCAAGACGGTCTCAGACGCATATCCCCCAAACGGTCGGCACGAGACTCAGGAGGTGTGCCGGAACTACCTTCCACATGCTTACGCCGTACTGAAAGGCGAAGGTACCGGTTCGCAGGATGAAAAGAAGACAAGGGCAACTCTACTGCAAAGCCTGACAAGCTATCTCCTCTATCTTGGAAATTTCAAGGAGGCAGAGAAGAGAGTATCTCAAGCTGTGGAGCTTCGAAAACAAGTATTGGGAGAGGAACATTTCGATACGCTCACTAGCATGGATAGTCTAGCATCAGCTTATAGATCCCAAGGTCAGTGGGTTGAGGCTGAAGAGATAGGCGTGCGGGTTATGGAGGCGAGAAAGAAAGGGCTTGGGGATGAGCATCCCGAAACATTGCGTAGTGTAAGCAACCTAGCATTGACAATGTCTTACCAAGGCCGGTGGGTTGACGCAAAAGAGCTCGAGGTGTGGGTGGTTGAGACAAGAAAGAAAGTGCTTGGAGAGAAACATCCTGATACCCTTGTCAGTATGGCTAATCTAGCATCAACGTATAGAGATCAAGGTCAGTGGAAGGAAGCTGAAGAACTAGCGATACAGGTGGTGGAGACAAGAAAGATAGTGCTGGGTGAGGAGCATCCCTCTACACTTCTCAGTATAGGGAACCTAGCGTCAACTTATTGGAATCAAGGGCGTTGGAAGGAGGCCGAAAAGTTGGATGTATGGGTAATGGAGACGAGCTTGAGGGTGCTTGGAGAGGAGCATCCCTCGACACTGACCACTATAGGCAACTTATCAATTACCTACTGGGATCAAGGCCGGTGGAAGGAGGCTGAAGAACTAGGTGTGCGGGTGATGGAGATAAGGAAGAGGGTCCTGGGAGAGGAGCATCCTTCTACGTTGCTTAGTACAAGTAACTTAGCGACAACGTATAGAGACCAAGGTCGGTGGAAGGAGGCTGAAAAGCTAGATTCGTGGGTGGTGGAGACAAGAAAGAAGATACTTGGGGAGGAGCATCCTGATACACTGCGCAGCATAGGGAACCTAGCATCGACTTATCGGGTTCAAAACCGATGGAAGGAGGCAGAGGAGCTGGAGGTAGGGGTGATGGAGGCGAGGAAGAGAGTGCTTGGAGAGGAGCACCTTGATACCCTACGTAGTATAGGGAACTTGGCGCTAACTTATAGGAACCAAGGGCGGTGGAAGGAGGCTGAAGATCTTCAGGCTAATGGTTTGAAGGTCTGCGTGCGGCTACTTGGGGAGGAACATCCCGAGACATTGCGCAGCACCAACAATCTAGCATCAATTTATCAGGTTCAAGGCCGATGGAAGGAGGCGGAAGAGATGCAGGTACAGGTGGTGGCGACGAGAAAGAGAACGCTTGGAGAGGAACATCCTGACACGCTTCAAAGCATGAACGACTTGGCCTTCAACTGGAAGGATCAAAACCGATGGGAGGATGCAATACAGTTAATGCGGGACTGCGCGCGCTGCAGAGAGAAGCGTCTTGGTTTAGAGCATCCTGGTACCCAAGCATCCCTTTCAGCCCTTGCCAATTGGGAGAATGCGCAGGGGAAATCCAAACAAGATTAGAATGGCCACGAGTGGATTGACCGAAATAAATACTGGCTGTCTTCTTGATGTATATATGTTCTTGCAGAATATCAAAATCGCTATAGGAGACAGACCAAAGCTTATCAAGTCGAGATGATTGAATATTTCTTCTTTATAATGTCGGCAACCTGCAAAAAATGATCAGCAATGTCATTCATAACTTTAAGAAGAAAATGACTATATTCACCTTCTCGCCCGAGGCATAGGTCGTGGCCGTCGGCGCCGCAGTCAAAATCATGGGCCAGTAGCTGACGTCAATCACTCTCAGCCCTCTCACGCCGTAGACCTGCATCTCGGTGTCCACCACGCCGCCCTTCTCCTTGGGCACCATGGCTGCCGTGCAGCACGAGTGCGCGTTCGACGGCGACATGTTGGCCGTCAGAAGCCTCTTGAGCTCGTCCCCGCCGGCCCCGGCAAACGGTGCCGCCATCTTCGGTCCCAGGGCCCGCATCGCGGGCGCCGACATGATGTCCCTGCCCTTCTCGAACAGCGCGGTCGCCAGGTCGAGGTCGACCGGGTCCGAGGCGGTGCGGAAGTCGATTACCGGCTGCTGCAGCGGATTCGTCGAGCTGATCTTGACGGAGCCGCGGCTCAGCGGCTTCAGGAAGTACAGCGTCACGCTGTTGGCGGTGCCCCAGTGGATCATGCCGATCGGCACGTCCTGGCCGGAGAGCTGGTCGAGCACGAGCTCCCGCTGACTCTTGTAGCCTTCCTGTACCGAAGACGGGGTGCCTGGCGCGAGAAAGGACGTGGGATTGTTGCGGCGGGCCTTCGCAACGATGTCTTTCCAGGAGGAGGTGGCGTTCTGGAGAGGCGGCAAGGCGAGGTTCGTGCTGAGGGTGCGCACGATGGTGTAGGCGCCTTCCTTTTTTGCGTCGTACAGTGCGCGCTGCTCGGCGTCGTATGTTGCGTTGGTGTCAAGAGCGCCGGAGTTGGGGAAGATGTTGTTCTCAACTGTGGCTCGATCAGTCATGTCGTCCCCACCCCTACTTCAGATATTGGAGGTCACTGACACGTGAAAGGCACCTTCAGTTCGCCCTGATCCATAAAGTTTTCACCGACGCCGGGGAGATCGGCAACAACGTTGATTCCAAACTTTTGAAGAAAACTCTTCGATCCGATGCCAGAAAGTTGAAGCAGCTGGGGCGTGTGCAGCGCTCCGGCAGCCAGAAGGACTTCCTTCTTCGCGAAGACCTGCAGCCTGCCACCGCCCGCCGTAGGTAAGTACTCCAGGCCGACAGCCCGTTTCCCCTCAAAAAGAACCTTGGAAACAGTGTGCTCAGCAAGGATGTGATAGTTGGGCCGCGAGTCCTTGACGCGCTGGTAATGGTTGAGTCGGGCGTGGCTCCGGGTGCGGGTCGTGGCGTCGGCAAGAGTGGGGAAGTTGAACAGACCCACCGCCCGGTCGCCGGCGTTCGGGTCCGGCGACGGGGTCAGGCCGCTCTCCAGTGAGGCTTGCCAAAAGTTTCCTAACTAATGTTAGAGTCACACCGAGATCTGATAGAAGGGGCTTTCTAGGGTGGTTACCGGCGCCAGGGAAGTAGTAGTTGGGGTAAGACGCCTGGACAGGACCTTCGCGGCCGTGAGCTGCCTCGACCCAGGAGATGTTTGCAGCCTCCGCGAAGTCTTGGGATGGCGTGGTAAAGTTCTCGCTCTGGGAACGGCGTAAGAATCATTCAACAAGGAAATCACCACTAAGAAAGCAGGCTCACCTTCTTAAAGTAGGGCAGTAAATCACTCCAGCCCCAGCCCTTGGCACCTAGCTTCTCCCAACCAGAGTACTCTGCTTTCCCGCCGCGGACGAAGACCATGCCATTGACGACCGACCCACCACCTACGACCCGTCCAGCAGGGACAGAGAACGTGCGGTTGTTCAACGCAGCTTGTGGCGCACTTGTCAATCCGAGCCAAAGGTAGGGGACAGGGAAGAAGGCTCCAGGTACAAGGACGCTGTCTTCATCTTTGTCGAACGGCCCCGTTTCGATAACGAGAACATTAACTATCACGAATATTAGGCAACGGACGCAAGACGAGTCAACCTGGAGTCTCTACATACTACTCGGGTCCTCGGTCAGCCGATCTGCGACAGTGAGACCTGAAACGCCCCCTCCAGCAATGACAAAATCATATTGAGTCTCGTTCACTAACTCTCCTGAAGCAACTGTGGCGTGGCGAGGGATGCGAAGCGCCACAGTACAAGAGGCGAAAGCCAAGAGGACGGCAATGGCCTTGGTCGTCATTGGCCGAACGCCAGACATTTCGTATAAAATGCGGCTAGGGAAAACTTGACAGGGCGACTGCAAAAACAATTGAAGCAACAAACGTATCGGGCATCCTGAGGGATCCCTAGGTGTGGACAGCGCGTTTTATAGAGAATCCTGTAAACAATCACGGTGTCAATCTTGCTATGGTTGCGATGCGCCAGCCCTGTACGTACATATGTCTGTCAGCAACGAGTCTAGGCGATGTCGTACCGAAGCAACTCAACCCGGGCGGTTGTTGCAAAGACGCCAATCGGAGATTGGAGTCGGGCTGAAGTGGAGCTGCTCCGTCTCTAGATCGGGTCTTTGGTTTGCTTCTTAGTAGCTCGTAAATTTCAATAATGGTTCCGGCTGCAGGACCACTAGGGTGCATGAGGTGGAAGGGCTAGGCTACGACCTCCTTCCGCTGGAGGTTAGTGCATGTCAGCAAAAGCTGCATCACCAATTTCCAGGACATATTGCCATTGATACAGCACAGTGACGGTGAAGAAATAGTCAGTTGGGGTAGCATTCATCTTGAGAAAACATTAGATTACTACGTGGATCTTGCAGATAGTAAAAAAAGAAATTGGTAAACTATGCAAGATGTAGCCTTAGCTCTTCATGCAAACAGGTAAACCTCCTGTCACACTCCCGGATATCATACCATCAATCACAAAACATTACGTAAATCTTATATCTAGGTCCTTTAATAGGACTTGAAACGTCTAGACCTTGCTGGCCACGTTATTGTTGTTGTCCTGAGTGTCGTGGACAATGTTGGTATGCGACTCGGTCGCCAACGTCTGCTCGTCGTTCAACTTGGGGTTCCTCAGAAGGAAGGCGCACGCAATAAGAGGCACCGTCAAGCAAATACCCGTGATGGTAAGCAGTCGCTGCACGTGCTGGTATGCATCAATGATGGCAGCGCGCTCGGGAGTTCCCACTGGATACTCGAGAATGGCAGAAAAGGGTTGGCCGTATGTGAACGTCGCCAGCGTCTCGTTTCCAAAAGGCGCAAGTCGGTCCGTGAGAGTAGAAGGCAGGACTTGCGACCAGATGGCACCCGAAACAGTGTTGCCGAAAGCGGAACCGATGTTGTAGGTTGCGAGGTACAGACCGGTCATGATGGCGAGGTGCTCGTGCTTCAAGCTGGCCTGGAGCGAAGCCTGCGCAGGATACGGGAACATGCCGCCAGCGATTCCGAGAAGAACCTGTGCTCCAATGATTCCATCTCGTCCCGAGGGAGAACCACGGTAGTGGATCAAGAGACCGAAAGCCACCATGAAGAGCATGGTACCAGCAATGATGAAGTATTTGAGGCGGCGGACCTTGTAAACAATGAAGCCGAGGATGAAGCCAGTGATGACACTGCAGAAAGAGTAAAGCGACGTAACCCGAGTAGCCGCGGCAATGCTAAAGTCAAAGGCGACGATGCAAACAGTGTACAGGTAGTCTCCCTGCATGTACCAACAGAAGTTGAGCAGCATGGCCATGCCCAAAGGTCCGAGAATACCACGATCGCGCATCAAGGCGAAAGGAACCAGGGGGTGCTTTGCTTTGCTCTCCCACAGAACGAAGGCCGGGATGCAGCAGATGCCGACAACAAGGGGTGCGATGACATGGGCCTCCCGCCACTTTGTCTGGAAGCCGCCGGCAATGGTGAAAGGGACCAGGATAAGGGCGAAGATGGCAATGACCAGAATGATGCCGATGACGTCCAACTGCCAGAAAAGTTCGGCAAAAAACTTCTTGGGGCCAAGCGTTCGGAAGGGTGACGCATAGGAGTTGAGCAGGCCCTGCTTCTTGGCACGGCGGCCGACGATGGACAAGCTGATGATCAGGGGAAGGGCGCAGACAGGGTAGATGATGCACCACATGCCGATGCCCCATTGCCAGGTGCTGTTGAGCAAGACGGCTTGGGAAATGTTACCGCTGACCCAGGTGTTGATGATGAACGGCAGAGCAGGGACGTAGCTGAACAGAAGACGAGCGCGGGTCGACGTGATATCTGCGATGACGACTTCGACAAGCAGCATGATCATGGTGTAGCCAATCTGGTAAATGACGGCGCCGCCAGCGAAGGCCTGGACCTCGGTGGCGCAGGCCTCGACAATGGTGCCGACAACGTAGAACAAGACGGAAACGCAGATGAGCTCGACACGGCCGAAGACATCGGCAATCTTGGCAGACGTGGGCTGGGCGGCAGCAGCAATGACGGAGCGCAGCACGTTGACAGTGGCGAGAAGAGAGTGCGTGGCGTAGGAGTTCGTGGCCGTGGGCTGGTAGGCATAGCGGAGGGTACCATCGAGACCGTAGGCGTAGGCGACAAGGAAGACGCCAAAGAAGATGAAGTAGCGATCAGTGGTGGTGATGGCGGCTGAGAGAGCCTCGATTCTGACGACACCGGGGGACTTCTCGCCGATAATAGTGTCCGAGCGTTCCTCGTAGGTCGGAGGGTTGCTGCTGGCGCCGACGGCAGTTTTCTCTTGCGATGTAACCACCGGTGAGCTGGTCTCCAGCGGAGACTCGGCCTCCTTCTTGCGGCCAAAGAGTCCCATGATGGGCGACTATAGTCAAGTGGGTATGCGATCTGGAGAGCGAGTCAGCACCAGGCCATGAAGAGTTGACTTTGGAACTCGATGAAGTGTCGTCGAGAGAAGCCCGAGCAGGCGGTGCAGGGTGCGCAGAAGGGAGTCGGCACAACTCCACCTCCGTGCGTCTGACACCTTGGAGGACGGCGGTACTTACCCGGAAGGTTGGATGGGGTGAACCGGTGATGTATTGCTGTGGGCAGCGGGAGCAGTAACGCGCCGATGGTCAATGCGCCAAGGTGAGGCTGCTCGGTGAGGTAGGCCGAGAGAGCAAGGTGGGCGGCGCGCAGGCGAGGCGAGGTGTAGGTCGCTTGGTCACACAGACAGAAGCACTGAAGAACTGCACAACAACGATGCTCGGTCGTGGCAATCAACAGGCACAACAGAGGAATGACCGGGGAAGTCAATGAAGAAGAGAAGGAAAACTTCAGACGGATCTGCCGGAGGGGCACAGGGAGAAAAAAGTGAGGTTACATCCGTCGCCTTTTTAACTTTTACAATCGAGTCCCAGACTCGCATGCAGCCAAGGTCGCACCACACTGCAAATCGGAGCCATTTCGGGGACGACTGGGATGGGGGGCCGATCCAGCACGATACGATAGATAGTACGAGAACATGGTGCGCTAGGAGCAAAGAACCATCAGCGGCTAGCGGGATTTCTTGGGCTTAGTCTCTTGTCTCGATGATGCTGGTGTGTCGCCGGCGTGTGGTTGGACATGGGATAGTGTGTGTGGTGTGTGGTCGGGATTAAGGTGAAAATTCTAAACGGTCAGAGTTTTCTTTTTTATCAGATCCATCTGATATGACTTAGCGTGTACCCTTGACTCTGAACCACTGAGGCCGATACCACAAGCGGTTACGCCGCCCAGGCCGTCGTGGCACATCCAACCACCCCTCCCTCAGCACCATTGGATCACCGGCCATCGCCGTCAGGAAATGGCTGTTTGGTCTGCTTACTTGTGATAAAGCACCATCAAAGAAAGCGCCAGCAGAACATCTTTGCTTGACTCGGGCAGGTAGGCTGTCGGCAGCCTCCTAGTAATTGATCACTTGCTGCATGCGCTTTTGCTGCACGAAGGCCTGCTCGCCACACGACGGCTACAACGTTGCCGCGGTTTGCGTGCGTCGGCGACCAGGGGCTGGGGTTCCTTTCCGCCCTCCCACCTCCCTCCCCTTGACTCCTTCACCCTCGTAATGGGCCACAAATTTGAGCCTGACCCTGGGTGTATCCTCCACCCCATTACCCATGGCGCCAATCTCCGCATGCTCCCGACTGGCTCAGGAACGGACGGCCAAGAGACCGAACATCGGTCAGCCCGGTGGGGATTGACAAATGGATTGCCCTCGGCCGCCTGTCAGCACCACTGAAAGAGTCCACAGCGGCCAAACAAAGTTGAGTCTCCGCTGGGAAATGGGCTCACATTTTGCCTCCAGATCTCTCTCGGCTTCTCCAGCGTAGTTCTGCCAGGCAACCGCTTCTTCGGTGCTTTGTGCGTTTTCAGTACCTCATGATCCTTTGTCGTATACTAGCATTCTTCGTCCTTGTTTTTCGCCCCCTTCCAAGACACACTATGTACTCCATATGGATACAGCGTCTCCAAATCATCCACCACCCCATCCCAGCCCTCCTTGCATTCCCTGTCTAGGTTGGTTGATACCCCTACAAGGGACACACGCGAGTGCCATCGTGTGTCGTCGTCTTCCCGGCGTCGACTCGGGAGGCAAAGCTGAATACTGCCATGACATCCCACCGGCGCCAAAAACGCCACATGTTTACGTGCATTTGCCAGCCCAGTTAGCTGCCCGCCTGACTGCCATCCCACACCAGCCTACCGGTACTAATTAGCCTGCAATCACCAACATAAGTGCCGCCTGCCACGCACGCCACGGACCCCCAACGGCAAGGGTCGAGCTCAATAGAGGGGTCGCTGCCACGGGGGAAAGGTTCTTCACATCGGAAGCGGCCCCCAAAGCCCCACGATGCGACCGAGACCCCCATGTCAGGCGCCAGTGGATATCTACCAGAATCCTGGGTGAGCTAAGAGGTCGGCTGTCGGGCAAAATTCTCCATTTGAAGAGCTAGCTGTTCACCGCTGGGTCATTAGTGACTCTCAGCCGAGCTATGGCTCTTGCTACGGCCTCGTCTCTCCAATGGTTGCTGTACGGCTGTTGGCATTTCATCTGGACCAATCCCCAAACCTCATTCTGCCGGCCAGCGTCGACCACGGTGAGCGGTAGCATACACTAACAGAAAAAAGTCTAAATGCCACGAGCCCACGCTACGACTCGACCCCTAAAATCCCAACCTCGTAGAGGCCACGAGGCATGCGAGCTCATGCGATCCAAAACCAAACTCGCTCCAGCCAGTTGCGCGGCTGGACTACCGGCCATGTAGGCTCGAGCCGGTCAATCTCCGCTTTGCCCGACCAAATGTCCATCTCGGAGAGCTTCACAAACTTGGTCTTCTGGGTAAACTTGTAGCCCAGGAACAACGACACAAAGATTGGGATATCAATGTAAGGAGGCAGGAACGTCTTTGCGCTGAAACGACCGGGGAAGAAAGCGTCGAATCCGTTGAAGAACGCCACGACGAGACAGAAGACGATGGCGAAGTACGCGAGGAAAGGCTGCATTGGCGCCTTGTAGGGCAACGTGTCGCGGTCTATGCCGTTGTACTTGAGGCAGTAGTAGAAGCGCAGATACGTGTAGCACACGCTGGCCCAGACTATCAGGGTGCTCACGGCGCTCAGGTTGCTAACCCAGAAAAATACCTCGGCGGCGCGATTGTTGACGTTGAGGTAGACGAGACAACTCAACGCGGTTGTGGCGGCAACGCAGGCGTACGGCACGCCGAAACGCTCCCACTTCAGGATGGCGGGGGCTTTGCCGTCGACAGCGGCGGAATACAGCACCCGGGTCGAGGCGTAGAAGAAGGAGTTGCCGGCGGACCATGCTGAGCTAAGGATGACTCCGTTGATGATTGAGGGCAGCGTCCTGATTCCGGCGTTTTGGATGGCAATCACAAAGGGGCTTTGTGCTGCGCCTGGGGCGCTGCTACTGATGGCATTCAGGAGGTTGGGGTCCTCTGAGGAGACGCAGAGCCCGACGAGGAAGATGGCGAGCACGTAGAAGATGGCTATCCGCCAAAACACCCGCCTGATTGCCTTTGGAATGTTCCGGCGAGGGTTTTCCGTCTCGCCAGATGCGACAACGACCATTTCGCTGCCGCCGTAGGAGAATGTGGCCTGTATGAACACTTTCCAGAACGCCAGGAATCGGCCGAGGGCGTCGGGTCGGAGATACTCGTTCATCGGCCCGGGGTCATGCCAGTACCGGAATCCGATTGCGTCGCCGCTCGGTGATCCGCCCACAGTGATGACGAACATGAGGATGATCAGCCCGACGATAGTAGTGAGCTTGACCGCGCCGAAGAAGAATTCAGCTTCCCCGTAGATGCGGACCGGGAAGCAGTTGATGACCACCATGGCCAGGAAGAAGATGGTGATCAACGCTGCTTGCGGCACAGCGTGGTCCCAGTAGTCCAGGATAACCACAGAGACTGTGATCTCAATCGGGACGCCAATAGCAAATTGATACCTGTCTCACTTTAGCCCCTTGCAAGTTCACCATTGACTTTGTTATCAGGTTCCTTCGCCACCTCGCTTGCTCGCGTACTTGTACATGGCTAGTAGACATTAAGATTAAGACTGTCTTACCAGTAATTCCAGCCCAATGTGAACCCGAGAGCTGGGTCGACGAACCGCGTAGCAAAGATTGGTACGGCTCCCGGTATCGGAAGCCATGCTGCCATCTCGCCCAGGCTGTTAATCACGCAGAAGAGGTTGAAACCGGTGACTGCGTAGGAGATGAAGGCCGACAGGGGACCGGCCAAGGAAAGCACCTGGCCGCTTCCGACAAACAGCCCTGTGCCAATGGCCCCCGACAGAGCGAGGAACTGAACGTGGCGCGATTTTAGCCTTCGTTCCAAGGTTCCGATTTGCTGCAGCTCTTGCTGTTGCTTGACTTCTTCTGCGCCCCCTGTGCCTATCGTCCCTGGCTCGATGTCATGGGCGTCGCCGCCTCTTGTGCTGCCTGCCTCTCCCGCCAACCTCTCTTTCATCTCCATTTGTTTCTTTTACTTCCATGACAATACTTTTCTTCGATAATCAGTAGAGATTTGGCCGAATCAGCGATGGCGTATTCGGGCCTCAGTGAGTCTACATGAGTGATGAACAGACATGGGGTGACGGGTAAATCGAGAGAGCGAGTGCCGGCATTAAGTAGCAGCAGACCTGTAGTACGAGCATTCTAAACTGACGTTGCAATTTTCCCAATGACCATGCGCCCAAAACACCAGAACAGGAGCTTCGTGTGTCGATCGCTGCATCCCGATCCTGCACAAACGGCACATGGGCAGTCTGGGTGCGGGGTTGATAAGAGTCGTCTCTCCAAAGGATGTTGTTGGACACCCACCGTTCAGCATACAAAAACACTGGGATAAGGTAAAATTCTGACATTTCTAATCTTGTGACAAGGTATAGAAGATCGGGTTCTATGTGTTTAAATCGGAGAGCCTTATTTCCTAGAGGGAAGAAAACTACCCACGGCTCTCCTAAGTTCCCAAGATTGAGATTCTTGCTGAGCTGCGTCCCCCATTAGTCCAAATTACGAGAGCCTGGTATCATTCCTCAAATGACACCGAACTCTGAAGAAAGTCACCCCTGACCTGTTTTGGGTATTTTCGTACCAACCAACTTGACGTGTCATGTCGCTGTGTCGGGCTCAGAATTGGACTCGAAACCTGCACTCTTTTGAAGCCACCCAGATTCCACTTCCCAGTTAGAAGAATAGTGGGTTATGCATAATCGGAATTATAGCATTTGAACTAAACGCATATCCGACCATTAATTTTGAATGTTCCTTGTCATTTTCTTCTTTTGTGAGTCGGCCTTCCTATTTTAGATGAAATTACCTCGTCATTGTGTTTGTGCCTGTGGAGGTGGGTGTTTGGGTCGAACTCCCGCGGTCTCACTTTTTGATCTCTGGCTTTCCAACTGTGCTTTCACTGGTCAGGTAAGTCTTGCTTGGACTCTGTGCATCATGAAGTGCCTTGCCGCGCTTCTTCAATTTGGTTTTGGTGCGGTTCAAACCCCAATGTGTTCCCGCCCCCTTCCAAGTCTGGAACAAGGGCATTCTTCAAAACAATCAACTGAAAATTGCACTGTCGTAACAAAGCCGCTTTGTTTCATGCACCGCCATTGATTCTGCTGGTGCCTTTGACTGTCTTACTGTTGAAAGTGGCAAAACTCATCTCTTTGTTGGTATCATGTCCAGAATTACTGTTTTATCTATTTTAATCAAGATCAGTCGGGCTACTTGGCGGTTCTTTAATCACTTGGAGGTGTGAACGTGTGGTGCGGGTCGAGGTGAGGGTGCGTGGTGCTTTTGGGGTGAACGGCTCGGTGCGTTCGAGTGGTTGAGGAGTCTGTTTGTGCTTCTTTCCAGCCTTAGTCAAGTTGGCGAGTCTTAAATACTTCGCTGAAACCATAGTTCTTTGTCGTGTTTGGCGAATATGTGGCTAGCTAACCGATTTGCTCACTGGGGTATCTGTATCAGCGCTGTCGTCCTTCAGAATGCGTACCGCTTCTTGGTAGCTGAGAAATGGTGACTGAGTTTCTCACAACGGCATTTTGGGCCTTTAATTCTTTCATCAAAACGAGGATGAGGGCAATATCCTAGGAAATGATGGCCATGGTTGAAGACAATCCAAGTCCCGCACTATCAAGATGATGTTTATAATCTCTACCTAGTATAATATCGATGAAACCACGAACCAGTACAAACAATCTTGACACATATCTCGCAAGTTCCGCTGCATGAGTACCAGGGGTAGCCAGCTCTCAGAAAAGTACCTCTACCATCCTCTCAGTTTCGCTCCAAAGCCACAATGTGGACCGTTTGGCCCCTCAAACTGCGTCTTATCTGGTCCATACGTCTGACAAAATCCAGGCCTGACTCTCCAATCCGACGCCCAGTATGATTCCCAATTCCCGATAGCTCATACCCGGCAACGCAAGGGCCACTCCAGGGCCTCGCCTCCTGCCCATCTGCGGCTCTTAGGACTCCCTCAATCTTCCCCTGGCGCGTGAATCTGTCCACGAGAAGCCACCGCACAATATGTGGGAAACTCCTGACGTACTCAAGGGCGTTTCTGAAAACGGGACTTCCATCGACCACCGTGTGGTACGATATCCTGGCGCCATGACGTACAAGTACCTCGACGACATCTAATCTACCCTTTAAACAAGCAATCATGAGCGCGGAGCCATCAGTAGAACCCTCGGCGTCGATATCCGCGCCGTACCGAAGCAGCGTGGGGATGCATTCCAGCTCATCTCTGATCACGGCGTTACAAAGCGGGCTGACGAAAGCTTCAGGCGTAGAGTTGGCTAGCTCCGACGCTTCCTCAAATGGAAGGCGCTTGAACAGCCTGAGTAAAATTCCATTGGCCTTGTTGTGGTTGAATTCGATTATAAGTGACACGAAACCCTTCCGGATCTCCCCAACCTTTGAGAAGTCGAATCCATGGTTAAAAGCAATACCAGAGAACTCGTTGCTGAGGATAATGTCGTGGACGGGCGTGTAACCGGCCTTGTCGTGCCTATACGGGTCCAACCCGAGGCTCATGAGCCAGATGAACATCTTGGGGCACTTGGACTCCTCGCCGCAAGTGTTGAGTATGCTCATGCCGTCCGAGTCGTAAACGTGGATGTCGGCCCCGTACTCCACGAGCAGCTTGGCCATCTCCAGATAACCCTGCTCGACTGCAAAGGTCAATGGCGTGTAGAATTGTGAATTGCGGAGGTTCGGGTTCGCGCCCTTCTCTAAGAGAAGTTTGGCCCCATAGATGAAGTTCTGCCTCGCAGCCTCGTGAAGTGGAGTGATGTATTGCTCTCCGTCGGGCATATCTACGTCTGCGCCGTTCGCTATGAGAATTTCCATCATCTTTACAGATGCCTCGTCTACTGCAATAAGCAATGGAGTCCATCCCATTTTGACAATTGATAGTACTTCCGATGAAGTAGCACGCTGATTTATGACTCGATTGATGATTGAGTCGACCATTGAATCGGGTATGGCTGATGTGCCATCAAGCGGTTCTTGAGAACCGACCCTTGGGCCAATATTCGTGCCTAGTTTTGGCCAATTGTGGGTTGCTTTAACTAGCTCCAGGTATTGCCTAGGATTCGCTCTTATGTGATTGACAATCAGTTGAACTCTGTTGTCCTGGCCACTGATGACAGCACAATGAACCGGACTCAATTCGTGTCGGGTCCAGCTGATCCGCCCGAGAAGCCCTGTGGCAAATTCTTCAAGCTCTGTGCTTGAGACGTCTCCTGGCTGCATCAGTGCGATATGTAGAGCAGTGCAGGCCGGATACAAGATGCGAGATGGTCCTTCCGGGTACAATATGTGAGATGGAGCTGCGAAGTGACGGTGGCAGCGGTCGGCGTAATTCCAGGTAGATATCCCAGAATTCAGAAAGAGACTGCCAATGCGGAATCTGCCCTGGATTGCGGCAAGGACGATGGGCGAGCACTTTCCGCAGCTCATTCGGATAGAGTTTAGGACATCGGGATCCACCATCTGGAGAACTCTCTCGCAAGATTCATGATCATCATCCTTCATCAAAAGCTCCAGCACGCCCCCAATCACGTCGGACAAGCATCCACGTCCACCCTTCATGTCCCGCGACCAAGTTAATATTTCCATAAGAAAAGGCGAGAACAACCGGACCAACTCGTCGGAGCCGAACCTAAGTGCCAGGGCAAAGGCGCCGGCTATGTCTATATGACTGAGAGTCTTTGGGTCGAGCTCGAGAAGAGGCCGTACAGCCTCGACACGGTAAGTTTGCACCGCTAGCATCAAGGGATTACAATGATTGCTGTGTATTTTCGCTGCAGGGTCTGCTCCATTTTCAATGAGGATCCGAGCGCAAGATCCGTTGCTAGAACGGTGAGCAGCGGCAAAGTGTAGGGGCCGCCAACCTTCGTCTGTGGCAGCCTCAACGTCGATTTGGATGGAATTGATGTAGAATTTAAGAACATGGCCATGCCCAAAAGCAGCTCCAAGGTGCAGCGCGGTACAGTTTCGCATTCTCCTTTTGGCTGGAAGGCTAGTCAGGTCGGCTGGCGAAAACTCGAAGGCGCAGCGCTTGGCCCAGTCAAAGTCGGGCCTGGTTGACATGATCTTAGTCAGTATGATAAGGTCGCCTTTTGCAGCTGCAACCAGCGCCGTGTCAAGACCGCTGATCCAGGAAGCCGATGGGTCTGCCCCGGCATCTAGTAAGAGCAGGGCGGCGTGTGTCTGCTGCTCTCTGACATAAGCCACAACCATAGGCATCCCAGAAGGAGTTGTAACGTTGGGGTCACATCCCTTTCGTAGCAAGGCAGACAATTTGTAGTCACGATATGAAACTCTACTGTCGATGAGTCGGAAGAGTAAACCGATTCTTGAGGCGTTGACATCGTTCATTTTGCTGGCATCAGCATGAGCAAGGACCTTGTCGAACATTGACGAATCGCAGGAGTGTGGCAAACATGCAGCTTCGAGCGCTGAGACGTTTGCTACTCGCGTATGGACGGAGACGCCTAATCCAAGCAGTATGTCCACAAGAGTGTTGTGGTTTTGATCGACAGCAATCTTGAGGCTCAGGGCTGCATCCGTTGATTCCTTAAAACTGTCCCCTTTGGCCGAGGCCTGCAAGATTTTTGAAACCATGGGTACCAGCCACGGTGGCCTACTCTCCCGGGCTAGATGTTTTAATGTCCAGCCAGAGAAAATTGGTATGAGACAGCATTGCTGACGCTCCTCTTCATACTTGGCCAAGGCCTTCTTCTCGATCAAGCAATCAACAGCGACGAGCATAGATGGACCGGCCATCGACCCCGCCGGCCAATCTCGAGCCCATCCAGTTAAAACTGTTTTAGCAAACCGTTCCCAGAGCCCAGCACCAGTAACGTCTCGGTAGTCGAGAATAACTTCCGAGAGGAGACAATCATATGCGGCTGCATCGAGCGCTTTTGAGTTGGCGGGATGATTGGTGGCCCGGCCCGGCTGAGGAGCGAGCAATGCTGTCTCGTTGAAAGTAGAGAAAATGGTTTCGGCCGGTGACAGTCCTTCAAAAGTTAGGCCGGGGTCTTTGTTGAAGTCTTGGAGTCTCTTAACCAGGGATTCTGAAGCAGACACGTTGAGGAAATGCGTGGCCGTTCGGCCCTTGTCGTCAATCAATAATGGATCGGCACCAAAGTCAATCAAGCTGCAGAGCAGCTCATCCGAGCCCCATTCAACAGCTAGGAAAATAAGAGGAGTTGGGCTTTTGAGATATTCGTCGTCGGGCTGGCAAATCTTGAGCATGTGCAGAGCCCCAACAGGAGCTTTGATAGTCGGCTTGCGCTGCTTCTTCATCTGGCTGAAGGGATAGATGATAGCCTGGGCAATAGGAGTCTGGCCATCTTTCATCAACCCCTTCAGGTTTTCGTCCTTGTGCTCGTCGTTTTCTTGAAGGCAATCTAACAGCGCCAAGTCGGAATTTGCAGCCGCAAAATGCCAAATATTGCGACCACACTCATCGGTGTCTGTCGTTCTGGCGCCATGGTCAAGGAGAAGTTTGAAAACCTCCGGTGACTCAGACAACATCAATGGCGTTTGGTCGTTGTTGTTGCGGACGTGCACATTGACATCTTCCCCCGACTCAAGAATGGCAGCTACGAGAGATGCGTCATCGGCTTCGACAGCATAATGAAGAATGGTCGGGCCCTTGGGTGGTAGTGACGATGATACATCGCTATCAGACGATCCTGTCGATAGACTTCTTGATCTGCTAATTGGTATGTTCGGGCTCCAGCGAGGGTCCAGTATGAGCCGCCTAACGACTGCAACCTCGCAGTCTTCCACTGCGTCTCGAACCAGGTCCATGTATGCAGCGTCCGATGCTTCAAGGGGCCGTGATCCACGAACGGAAGAGGGATTATCCAGATCTAAATGGTCTATAATATCATAGACACCGGTGACCAATAACGAGATGTCATTGTAGCGATCATATCGGGGGACAGCATGGTCTAGAATCACAGGCAAGGCACCCTTGAGAAATGAATGTGTCGGCGGCGGCAACGGAGACGGCCAGTATTGCAAAAGAGAGTCCTTCCCGTGGAACAGCTGCACAAAACGCTCGTCGAGGCTTGCTCCTGATCTAAGGATGCGTAATAGGATCTTTGAGTCCTGGAGTGACTGAGAAGAAAGAAATGCCAGTGTTGCCAACGAAAATTCTTCGTCTCGATGAGGGCCAACTGACTCCGCCGTGCATGAAGCGCCCGCGTCCAGAAGAGCATCAATTGTGTTTTTTTGAAAGCTGCTGCAGGGCTTACAGTTGGCTATGAGCTGCATAGGGTCGTCAACACGCCCCAACAGTGCAGTTGGGCCAAGTAGGGCACAATAGAGAGGTGTCCCCAAAGGGCTTGGCTGGTTGACGTCTTGTTTCTCTCGTAATATCAAATAATTGCAAAGGCGATGTAAGCCCATCGCAGCAGCGACATGAAGGGTACTGAGTGAATCATCCGAGACTGTTGACATTAACCGAAGAAATGATGACATGGAGAGAGCGCCGGAGGTCAGATTGAAGTGTTCCGGCCACTCTTGCCGAGCGTACTCCATGAGCCATTGTTGGAAATTTGTGCTTTTTCTTGGGTGGAAAAGAAGCTCGAGGTCTGTATCAACAAAGGAGTAGTGCCAACGGGCGATTTCCGGCACACGTTTTGCACATGAAGCGTATTGCGGGTGCGCCACGTCTCTCTCGGCGACGAAGAACCGGTGAGAGTAGCAGTCGTCCAGCTTGTGATCGAACTCGGGGCTTAGTAGAACTTTTAGACACTCCTGAGCAGCGGCACAACCACTTGAGTCGGAATCATCTGCTGCAGCATCCAGACTCCCGGGAATCGACCCAGGCGTTGTGTCAAGGCGTTGCTTCCGTGAGCGCTTGCGTGGACCGGTCGTGGCCAAGCAGACGAGCAGCGCAGCCCAAGAGTTCGTCTGAAGAGCAGTGTTAAGCTGGCCTTGAATTTGACGGATTTCTGATGCGACACCAGCAAGTTCAGACGCCCCGTCCTGCCCACATGAAGATTCTTCCGAATGTATCAAACTAAGCTCATCGAGGGCGCCGGCTAACGCGTCGAAAAGGCTGTGATTGAGAGAGGCAGACAATGCGGCCTCATCTGCAAAGTCGTCGAGAAGTAGAGAGAGGCTATGAAGGGTACCGCTAAGCAGCCTGATGGTTAGGCGCGTGTCGGACTGGCGGATAGAGCGATATATGGATTGCGTTTTGGCCTGGATCTCAGAAAGCGCTTGTCCTAGCTGCTGGGCAGTAGCCATTCTAGATATGGAGCGCTCCGAAGCTCGCACGCCGGTGGTGATGCTGGGCGACAGTGATGTTGCCAGATGGGAGAGCGACGCTCATAACGCAAAGTGGGCAGGGTGAGGTGGCATTTGATGGCGGACGATAGAAGTTATTTGAGTGTGGAGTCATAGATTCCAGCCGACGTCAGCATCGGCGTTGGTTTGCAGTGGTGTAGGGCTGAGTGACACGGCTGTCCAATCCCTCTACCAGTGGTGTTTCAGGCACCGGCAGGCAGCAGTTACAGTGATCTTTGGCCTCACTTACCTAGTTCCAATGCCGATTATGTAAGACACCCTTTTTACAATATGTGGTGCTCCTCCTTAATACTTGGCCATCTTACTGAAACGATTATCCTTAACGTTCAGTTTTCAAAGAATCAAAAAGAATTGTGAATAACTGCTTGCAACCTTGATTAGATGCACCAACAAGAATGATACCTCAGAGTAGTTTCTTAGAACACAACATCTTGCAACGACGCTTAGAGACACCTCAGTTGTATTTACGCGAATGAATGTTTTGCATCTTCAAATAATAATACTATGAAAACGCTTAGCTGAGCCGACCTGACCAACAAGCAAATGGCTCACATGCCTTTTTCTTCTTCTTTTTTTCTGGGCATGTGAGATGTCCTCCATCTCGTCTACTTTTATATAAAATAGCGACTTCCCGACTACTGTCAACGATTATAATAGTCACCAGACCAAAATGGCGAAAGAAAAAACAAACATCACGACATAAAATGAATGGCTTATTTTGCAGCAAAAATAATAATGAAAGGAATATTTCATCTGATTTGAAATGGTCCTATATGATGCTACAGCAAAGTAGAGTTGAATAGAAATGTTGGTTGAGGTTGGATTACCCTTCAAATCCAGTTACAATGACATGGACCACTTGTCTGAGACCAGACTAGGAATTACTCAGTCAGCTTTTACAGTAATGAAAATGCCATCTATGGAGAATTATGATAGTCATGAACGCTTTGTCATGCACCAATCACTCTCATCACTTGGTATGTTCTTCTTTCTAGCTATTGTTGCGTTTACTCACTTGCCTAGACATCCATTCATTCACCGCACACGATAAAGTTGGCAACTATCCTCGAACTTTCTCATCTGAAGCTTAGTTGATTCGTAAGAATCACCTTCCGGTGACGCTGAGTACGGAATCTTGCCAATCCGTTATTGGGACAACTTTTTGGGTTAACACTGGACTGAATTCTGCGTTGTCATCCTCAGCGGCAAACTAATTACCCAGGAAATAACTCGATGGTCTGTACTAGCAGCCTAATGTTGTTTGCATTTGTCACTCTTTGCTATTGGACTTATCCACTATTTATTTATTTTCAGAATAGATTCATGCTTTTCCTTCTTCAGTCTAGCAACGATTCTAAGGATGAAATGCCCCACCGTTACTTCTCTATCGCTGCAACCTTCCTTGCCGTATTGTCCACGATTGTTACTACTGCCCCAAGAGCTCGATTTAACGACTGTGTTGCTCTACCACACATCGCCCAGTGTCGCCTGCTGTGCCAAATAATGCTTTGTGACTTTTGATTTCCAGACACGGCTGCGAATATGAAGATCGGCATATAGTACGCGCGGTAACAATTTCAGCAAGACTAGCGCTTGAGGCCGTGGGCAAATTATTAGGTACAGTATCAGCTTGCAGGAGGCTTGGTGTAGAACGTCATGAGTGAGAGTATATGGTTACAAGTGGAAAGACAAAATCAAAATGAAAACAAACCACAGGCATCAAGCCAAGTCAGCTCTCGGCACATTTGAGTAAAATTGGCTTTGGGCCGGACACCACGCTCGCCGCCCCAGTGCACGTGAGGATATTTTATGAATGTAATCTGGCCTATAGAGGCCGGGACCTCGTCGCGTCACTGGGTTGCCCAATGGCATTGTTTTGTTTTTTTGACCTGCGGTGTGTTTTCTTCAGCGTGGCACTAGGCAGGCAGGTGGGCGTGACCAACAGGCAGAATTAGTTCCATTTCTCCTTAAGCCCTGCGCTGAGGCCTTTTAGGATCTAAATCAAATGGGCACCCCGCGGTCTGAGCACATGAATGACATGATTCTGGACGAATAAAAAAAGATGGAAAAAGTATCGTCTGTGTTATGTTTACACAATTAAGATGACGGCAGCAGTTGTGGGCGGCCAGTGTTATTTGTAGCTTTCGCGGCTCCAGCCGAGAACAAACGCGGCGCAAATATGATTGGCCTTTTGATGAAGTAGTAAAATGATCCAGAACCACTGCCCGAGAGTCGGAAGATCTGAGCTTCTTGACCGCCATTATCTGCCTTTGAAATCTTCGTGTGGCGAGTGATTCAGGCCTTCGTAAACTGTTTAAGCCGGACTACTTTGGGGGTCTGGCCCCCTAGGCTGGCCCAGCTATGGTTTCTTCTCCGGCAACGATGTCAGCCACGGTTCTGCCTCGCATATGAACCCATTGATTCACGCATGGTTTCCCCACAGTGTTGTCGGTTGATGGTGGTGGTGGACGGTAGGGGCGGAGTTGATGGCTGAACATTGCATTGCCAGCTGTCTACCACGTCATCTTTGATGATGACAGAACTTTCTTATTGTGGCTTACTTTCTTGCCTCAAGCATCCAGAACTCAGTTCATAAATGGCTCAGCGGGGAGCAATGCATGAGCATTTGGCATCTGTCTGTTGGAGGCTTGACGGATGTCTAAGGCACAGAGTTGGGTGTCGAAAAGATACAGTTGCCACCATCACCAGCGCACAGGTCTGAACACTGTGCGCCATTCCCCATTTCTCGGCCAACACGTCCTACCCTGCATTAGCATTGGCATTGGCACTGGCATCGGCACACAAGCTAGCAAGACTATGCACGCTCGGCCAGTCACACACAAATCACAGTCTCTTTCGTCCGAACTCGTTCCCGCCCGTCTTGCAGCCGCTACCCATGCAAGGACTGCCTGATTACCGGTACCTCGTCGCCCGGGCCAGACGACGGGGTATGATCGACTGATTACCCAGCATGGGCCTCTTGTGCCTATACTACTGCGACCCGCGATCCTCTCGTCAGCGAACAGTGTACACCGGGCCAAATGTCGATCCATTCTCACCTGACGACGGATCCAAATCATGTACTAAAGTACCTTCAAGGGACGGAGACCTGATACGCCTAACAGGAAATCAAACGCACAGCCGCTCTCCGCTCTTCGGCATCTTCCACCACTCCTTCCACTCCTTCCAGCCGCCACAGGCAATGGCCCGTACGCAGCTGGCAAACGTGTGGCGACGGAATTGCGGGTGCTGTTGGTCTGCCGGCCGAGAGAGATACCGCATCTGCACATCCCTCACACGTCCCAACGCTTGCCAACCCATCAATCCGTCATCAGGGAGCGACATGTTCCATTTGATCTACGACATGTCGACGATAACCGAAACATTCATTTGCACTGAAACGCCAACACGGCAGGAAATCTTTCTTCCTTCTCTTGGCCGAACCGAGATTAACGCGCCCAGGTACAGACATGCCATGGCTGTTCTCAAGGGGCTCCCGGCAGCTGCTGCAGGAGCATCCTCGAGATCGCTCAGCTCTCCCCTCTCACTCGCCTCTCGCTGACCGCCGCTTGCTGCGTGAGGCCGTTTTTTACCACTCATGTGCGGGCCAATTGCAGCTTGCGACATCCCACCGCCGCCACAGGCCAAAGCGTCGCAACGGCGTCACTCCCCTTCATTGAGTCAACGACAGGGACAGGCAATCCAACTAGGCGGTCAGGGAGATACCAAAATAGCCCCTGTGGCACTTCCTCGTCACGCAGTGGCGGGAGATCGCCTGCCATGTGGACCAAAATCCCCTGGTCAACTGGTCGTACCTACGTCCGTTTTCACTGTCCATCGTCCGCACCAGATTTCAGATGGCAAGGTCGCTAATTGAACTGCTTACCTTAGCTTCTGAAGAAAGGGGTCGCTGAAGGTGCCGGGTGAGGGAACTTCTTGACGCCACCACTACCAGCTCGCGAGCCAACCAGGCGCACGGTCTCCTTGCTTTTTCATTTTACGTGTACGTGTGCTTGTGTGTGCCAGATTCAGTGTGTTCCTGGATGACCCCCAGTAGCGAAGTCGGGAACGACAGACCGACATGTAAACTGGCCCGGAATCGATAAGGCTTGTTGGCCGGGACGGGGCATCTCATTCTGAAGCCATCCCACCAGCATCTGCAAGTATGATCGACACAACGCCCCCTGCAAACGCGAGTGAGCTTTCATTTTAGACCCGAAGTCGTTGTTATGCAACGTCCGGGAACGCCCAGCGGAAACCGGTTGTCGTGTGCGTTTGTCACTGTGGCCCTGGGCCTAGCGAAGCCGACCTTCCCCCACAGGTTCGTGGCGTCGACCTAAGACATGCTACTGACCATGGTGTTCAACAAGCCTGGCACAACACCAAAGAGACCCCATGAGTGCGAGTCAGGGCCCGTCCGCCGGTGCTTTGCTATAACCACCTGCATCCGCCGTCTTTTCCATCACCAAAGGAACCACCCTACTGCTCATGGTGCCATGTGTTTCTGCCGTCCGTTACTCCGTATCCTCACACAACATACCATGTGTCGCGGCGTAGCCTTACCCAACGTTCAGTATAATCTCTAAGATCACATTCGTTTTAATAATTAGCGCCCTCCCGCCCTTTACTGTCAATTCGTCAGGTCTGCCTGCGTGTTATTACACATTACGTTCTTTTCTTGTCACTCTTTTGAACTGAATCACGACCATGTCGTACACATCGCGAAGATCACCAGTTACACCACCGTATGATGATGACTATATCCACAGCCCCCAGGACTTGATGCAGCAAGGCTTCAAACCCAACTCGACATCATCGTGCCTGCCACTCCCTACCATGGCGTTCTCTCCGCCAGGGACCCCTCGAGCTGGACGGCCAAACAAGATGTCTCTAAGATTGAGAAGCAACTCGGGCCTGTCTTTACATACAAACGAAGACGCCTTTCGTCGCTATACCGACTACAACCCCGATGGATCACCAAGGTCCCCGACGTTTGGGCCTGGCATCTGGTCCAGCCTCGACAGCGTCTCGACGAGCTTGCGCCGCAGCTTTGCGCCGACTGTTATGGAGGTCGAGCCAGACATGTTGACCATACCGGATCTCCTGGGGCGGGAGGTTTTCCAGATGGTTCTCACAGATGCCGCCACCTCCCAGCGCTTTTTCCAGTTTGCCAAGAATCGCGGCTGCGGCCCCGACATCGAGTTTCTCTTGCGAGTCCAGGAATACTCGCGGTCACTGACGCATTTTGGGAAGCAAGCGTCATCAATGATGACGCCGACGAATCTTCCCTCTTCAGTGTCCAAGTCGCTCAACACCGACATGAAGCAGCTGACCAACTCGGTCCTCCCCGGCCTCGAGACGCTCTTTGTCGAGTCAACACGCTGCGTGGAGCAGAGGGTTTCACGGACCATTTACCCGGCATACGTGAAGCACCAGCTGGCTCTCTGCACCTCGGCCTCGTTGACTGGCAACCGCAGTCTAAGCTACCCCGGTCTGGCCGAATCCTTCTGCCTTACGGACGTGCTCATCCCCGACAACCCAATTATTGCCGCCTCGGATGCTTTTGTGTCGATCACAGGGTACTCGAAAATGGAGGCTCTGCCGAAGAACTGCAGGTTCTTGCAGGGAACGCTCACCGACCGCGACGCCATCAAACGCATCCAAGATGCCGTTTCGCGGGGGGAGGAGTCGCTGGAGCTCGTTCTCAACTACCGCCGGGACGGCAGCCCATTCTGGAACCTGCTTTTCACCTGCCCCTTGCTGGACGCCTCGGGCACGGTCCGGTACTACCTCGGGGGCCAGATCAACGTGTCGGAGAACGCTGGGGAATACAAAGACCTTGTCCGGTTTCTCAACTTTGGGCCGGCCCTAGAGGAGACAAAGGACGAGTCCTCGGGCCGAGAATCTCGCACCAGCCGCCGGATGAGCCGCGCTAACAGCCGCGACACGAAGCAGGAGCGGCGGGCGAGCCTCCGCAATCGGGATAGTCTGCACAACAAAGGGCCCCCCAAGAAGAGCATCTTCCAGCCTTTCCGGAAGCACGGGCGGCACCACAGCATCACCCAGGAGAAGTCGGGGCCGCCGCTGAGCATCGGCCTCGGCCTGGACAGTTTCCTCCGGGTTTCGCGCTCGGAGGAGCGGCTGCCGCTCCCGGCGCAGACGCAGTCGGCGTTCCCCGCGTACAGCCGCATGATCGTCCTCCAGAACACCGAGTGCCAAGTCGGGTTCCCGCCGAGGACGTCATCCCTGCCCGCCGACCCGAGCAAGAGGAAAGTCGCACAGCTCAGCGTTGCGTTCTGCTCGGCCCCGGCGCTGGAGGCCCTCGGGCTCGAGCTGTTCGCCGACAGCATTATGCACCGAGACATCTTTGCGGTCCTGTCCGAGCTGGCCGACTCGCCGTCGATAACGAAGAGCTTCAAGAACACGGTGCGCGAACGCATCGTCCGAGACGGAAAGTCGGCGGCGTTGGACATCATGCTGGGCGGCGGGTATCTCGCGCGCAAGGGGAGTCTCATCGGCCTCGGCGGGCGGTCGTTCAAGGACGATTCAGACATCAACACGAAGAAGCATGGCCGGCCGGCCAGCCGGACGGGGTTCGCGAGCCTGGTCGGCGAGGCGGGTAAGATGGAGAAGCTGACCAGCTACTGGACGCCGCTGAAGAACGCGGAAGACCAGGTCGAGTGGATAGTGCTCATCATCGCACCGACGAGATGAGACGCACCTTATGACCAAAACTGTAATTATAATGCATATGAATGGAAGGGGGGAGGAGTTTGGGACTAGCGGCGACCGTGGGTTGTGTATTTAGATTGATACCTCGGATATACCTTCATCTCTGCACCAAGCTGTCAATATATTGGGCCTGAGAAACATTTGATAGCTGGATTTCTTTTGTCGCCTTAGACGTAATTACTATGATCAACATTGAACGTCTTCTGATTCTGGAGCTATCGTACATAATGGCGCAATTGCTGCTATGCAATTGTGGTTCCACTTTTGCAACAGGAGCTGAACAGCAAACTCATAGCTGTCAAACGGGCCAACGGCCTTGCCACAATTCAACGCCAAGCTGTAGCTGATCTATCAGTTTAAGTATTGGGACGAAGGTCATGAGTTACGGCTTTTGCCCCCCACTCAAGCTATTCGTAAGATAATGCAACAATGATTACTTCTGCTTTGACGGTAACAGCACTGCTGATCCATCAAGCCCTATGGTAGAATTGCGGGAAGTTGTACGACAGCCAGCAGCCGTGGCTTGTTAAGGTGCACTCACCTCCGTGACTTGAAGAGTACGGCTCATCTCGAAAGATGTGGTCGTTCCATACCTTACAAATGGTCTTATGAAACAACACCGTAAGAACCGTATTTGAGGGCAAGACCGGTGGCAGTAAACCGGCAACCTGGGCCCGCGCCCGCTTTTTGAACATTTACGGAGGCATAAAATTTGCATCTGATCATTTCAGGGGAGATGATGGAGGGCGAGCACGCCTTCAGCAATCTTGGGGTATCCCGTCTCGCCCTTCTCCCTTCATCTCACTCCAGATTGCGGGGATCGGATGAGATCCGGGGGCAAGCTCGGATAAGGGGTATCGTGCATAGACTACACAACGGCGTCAAGACCCTTTTGCAAGGAATCGCGCGTCCTCGAGTCCACGTGTATGCCCGTATACGGGGAAATGGGACGCTGCCTTGGGGCACGCCAAGGCCGCGAAAGCCAAACCCCCACCTTCGTTCTGCACCCCAATCGTTCACCCGCGGCCGGAGGCTAAGAAGCCCATTTTCTAGAACACCAGGTTGTGGCCAAATGAGGTTCTGTGCAGACGGGAACCCTAAAGCTGCCGAGCAAATACCACGTACGCAGGCGTGGGAGTTGGTGGCCGGGGCCGGACGGCAGGACGACGGTGGAGCGGGAACCATGCGGGGAAAAAGGGCCGATCGTTTTGTAAGGGATCCGAGGACTTTGCGTTGAGCCTCCACCACCAACAGGGACGTCAATATTAGTCAAGACGGTGCCAAGTGGAGATTATCACGTAAATATTAGCCAACCTGTGGAGTTCGAGCCGTAATGCGCGCCTGAAAACTTTTAACAAGGCGCATCTGTCAGGTTTTCTTTGTTCGACTTTTTGGGCGATCGGCCCATTGACTTTTCCAGGTGGACGTTGGGGTACAGAACGCAGCTGCACGTCAGACCGAGCAACGGAGGCGGCGAGAGTCGACGCCTTCACGCCCTTGGGTGCATCGAAGAAGCTGAAGCGTCCGATCCGAGAGCAGAAACCTGTGATGGCCTCCTTTTCACCGTGGTCAAGACGTGCGGAAGCCGTCCGTGGTGGTGGATGAGGCTCCAGTGCTGCAGAGGGTCCAGGTCTCAAATCGCCACGCCGAGTGGGCCGGGGGCGGGCCCGAGTCAGTCCCTTGGTAAGGGCCGTTGGTGTCACCCCGTGCCCTGCGCGTTTGCGGACGCGCCGAGATCGCCTCGGCAGATGGCTCGTATGACATTTCGCCTCGCTGCTTTTTTCAACTTGAGAGCCGATCACGGCGCATTTGGTGGATTATATCAAGAATCTGGTCCCGTCCATAAGTGGTCATCCTGAAGGATTTCTACCGGTTTCTCCAGACGTCGTGGTTCCCTCCTGTTAAACCACCTTCCTCCTCCCCGTCTCCCGGATCAAGTTCAGACCTGTGACTAGAAAGAGTCATACTGAACGACAAACAACTCGGTGACTCTTTTTTAAACGCCTCCCAATTGGACGCAAAGCTCGCGTTCAATCACTACAACCATGGGCAACGAAGCGGACCTGAACAACAACCAAGCCACGCCCGAGATGGCGGAGGCACAGAAGCAGGCGAAGAAGGACGGCAGCAGCACCACCGAGCCGGCGCCGGCCTACGTGCCCGCAACGACAGAGGAGAACAGCGTTCTGGCCGGAGAGGATGGTGAAATCATCGATTACAAGACTCTCACATGGTGGTACGTTGGACCTCGTTTTCGACTCACCAGTATGGTCGCCGGATACTAACTTTCGACCGATAGGCAAGGTGGTATCGTCCTGATCGCCGAAACCGTTTCTCTGGGTATTCTTTCTCTGCCCTCCGTGTTGGCCACCGTCGGCCTTGTCCCGGGCATCATTCTCATCCTCGTAATGAGCTTCCTGTCGACGTATTCCGGACTGGTCCTGGCTGAATTCCGCAACGAGTACCCCTTTGTGCAGAACTTTGGTGACGCCGTCGAGGTTATCGGAAAGTCCATTGGCATGGGTCCTCTCTTCCAGGAGATCTTCGGCTGGGCGCAAGTCATCTTCCAGGTTTTCGTCATGGGCAGCCATTTGTTGACCTGGACCATCTGCATGAACACGCTCACGAACTCGTCGACCTGCACCATCGTGTGGGCTGTTGTCGGCCTGGCCGTTTTCGCTGTGCTCAACTTCCCGAGAACGCTCAAGTACACGAGCTACATGTCCATGGCTTGTGAGTCACCCGGTGTTGGACCGATTTCCCGCAAAGTGCATAGGGCTGACCGAGAAATACAGCGTGCTTGTCCATTACCCTTGCCGTTCTCATGACTCTTGGCGACGTCGCCGTCGACCGTCCCATCGGCACCGGAAGCATCGAGGTTGCCCGTAAGCTCGGCTTCACCGGCGCTTTCCTGGCCGTGACCAACATCGCCATTGCTTTCTGTGAGTCACCATTTTCTCCGCTGCCGCGATGATGGAGCGCAAGCTAACAGCCCCGCAGCGAGTCACTCTTGCTTCTTCAGCGTCATTGGAGAGTTCAAGAAGCCCGAGGACTGGCCCAAGGCCCTGGCCCTCCTCCAGATCGCCGACACGACTCTGTACCTCCTGGCCGCCATCGTCATCTACGTCTTCGTCGGCCCCGACGTCCCCTCGCCCGCCCTCTCGGCCGCTGGCTCCCACACGATGCGCAAGGCCATCTGGGGCATTGCCATCCCTACCATCGTCATCGCGGGTGTCATCTACGGCCACGTCGCGGCCAAGTACATTTTCTCGCGCCTGTTCCGCAACACGAAGCACATGGTCCGCCGCACAAAGCTCTCCGGGATTGTGTGGATCGCCATCGTCGTCGGAATCTGGGCCATCTCCATGGTCATTGCTGAGTCGATCCCCGTCTTCAACAGTCTTCTCGGTCTTATTTGCGCCCTGTTCGCCTCGTGGTTCTCGTACGGCCTGCCTGGTATTTTCTGGCTGTGGATGCACTACGGCAACTGGTTCAAGGACGGCAAGCAGATCTGCAAGTTCTGTGCCAACATGTTGCTTCTCCTGACTGGTTTCCTCATTTGCGTGCTCGGTCTCTGGGCGTCCATCGAGACCATTGCGACAGAGAAGGGTACCAAGCCGTGGACGTGCGCTTCGAATGCGGCGCGGTAAGCTGCGGGCACGGATTGACTCCCTCGTAGCCGAGACAGTGTGTAATAATGTAATTTGTTAACTTCATGACTCTTCATTCTGCTGGTGATTTCCATTTGTATCGGCCACTAACGTCACATCTTGCCCATCTCGAGCATCACATGGCAACAGGACAAGCAGTGGATCGATATTGGTGGAAGCCAGGCCAAACTTTACACACTGGAATTTCGAGGGCGCGCAACGCAATGACGCTGAAGCACCTACCCTTGTTGTAGGTCATTGTAGTCCGTAGTGACAGAAGTGGAAAAAAAAGAAAAAAAAAACCATCAGGGACTTCGTCACGTGGCTACGTCAAGTCGGCGTTTTGAACACCGACCACCGACCACTGACAAATGAGCGTAGTGGGTACGCCCTTGTCCCAGCGTCTTATCTGCTTATCTCATCCTGCTCAATCTCAAAGCCAGACTTCAATATCCTTAGGGATTGACTCACTGCTTGCGCTTTGCCCTGAAACTAAAAACCCAACAAAAGACTGAAAGCCACCAATGGCCGTGACAGAGTCAAGTCGAGCTCAAGTTGTGGGGGCTCTGGCCTGCCAAAGAGACTCTTATCTTCGGAGCTTGGAGGCCGAGGTTATCTCTTGTGAGAAACGCCCACCTACGACAAACAAGAAGAATGGCAGCAAAGGCAAGGCCGCGGACCCGGCCGGAGAGAGTGGCGCCGAAATTTGGTTGATTGAATTTGCCGACTCGGTTCTTTTCCCCGAAGGTACTTTTCATTCTTAGTAGCTGTTTGATCCCCAAAGACTAACGAACCTGGGGTACCAGGCGGAGGCCAGCCATCTGATCATGGAACCATTACTTCGCTGTCAAGCACATCGGCAACTCCCATCCCGATAGAGTTCGTCGAGCGAGTTGGTCTGCGTTGTGTATATCACTCACCTCAACCCTTGACACCTGGTGATAGAGTGCGCCAGGAGGTGGACTTCCAGCGACGATGGGATCACATGCAACAGCACACAGGCCAGCACCTCCTGTCAGCAGTTATGAATACATACGACAACCTGAACACTGTTGGCTGGGGCATGGGAAAAAGCGGCGCAATGAACTACGTCGATCTGCCTAGGAAGCCCTCTGACAGCGAGCTACAGGCTATCCTGTCCAGGTGCAACGAAATCATTCGTACTAGCCTGCCAATTGCTGTTGAAACTCCGGATGACGCTAAGGTTAACAAGATGCCCGGTGACTATGACCAGAGCAAAGGAGTTGTCCGAGTAATCCGCATCGGGGATATTGATCGCAATACGTAAGGTTTCCCCTTCGATGCTTATTGCACTTGAATTCTGACATTGAGTTCCTAGGTGTTGTGGCACACACCTCTCTCAAACATCGCACATCTCGCTCATCCTGGTTCATCATGGCGAACCAGTTCATGGCAAGAACTTCCGTCTTTACTTTTCAGTTGGGGACCGAGCCATCAACCTTGCAACAGCCTCCATTGGTGCGATTGGTTCTATTTCTAGGCTCCTATCATGCAAGAGCACTCCCGAAGAGGTGGTCCAGAGCGTGAAGAGCACGCAGAGCTCGGCTACGGACCTCAAAAAGAAGGAGAAGAAGCTGCTCGCCGAGATTGCCGAGTTTGAAGCAGAGGCGGCCAAAGCCAAGTTACAGACCAAGAAGAGCGTATGGGTCCACCGCGCTGATGGCAACGCAGACTTTGTCAAGTGGATCACTGTTAACGTCAAGGATGCCGTCGCAACAAGCGGCGGAATCGTCGTTGTGGCAACCGGCGAGGAAAAAAAGAGCGGCCAGCTCATAGTTCTTGGAGAAAAGGCCGGCGTCGAAGCGCTGGTAACAAAAATCAAGGAACTCGTGAAAGGGGTGAAGGGAGGTGGTGCTGGGGATAAGTGGCAGGGCAAGGTCGCTGCATGGGATAGGGGCACCCTAGAAGCACTTAAAGATTTGGTAGAGGAGTTTGCTTGAATTAGCTATACACAACAAGAATAAAAGGGCCAATTCCTAGCCGCTTTACTTAAATCATGCTTTGAATCCATTGGTTTCAAGCCAAAGTCAACCCGAGCTATGACTGGGAGATGGCCGAGAAACCCGAAGACTTCCGGACTACTTTATTCGATATCTTCCAATTTCTTCATTTCCCCAGAATCAAAATGGCTAGAGCGATAGTTTGCCTTTGTTGCAAAAAGAAAACAAGTACAATATTATTTAAACTTCAACTTCAAAATATTTCCTAAACCATCTTGAGATCATTCTCTGCAAAGGGATTTACCATCCCGACCCCCGAATCCATACATCCACAATCTGGGTCTTCGACTTGCTTGAGTCTACTATCAAATACCAACCGTACAAAGCACCCGTGACACAGGCATGGTTCGGGTAAATATTGACAGTCTGTCCAACCTGGAGTGGAATTGGCGGTAGATCAGACTCGCTCTCTGAAATCGAGTCCCACGAGAGGATAGAATGCTCTTGGCTGATTCTCTCGACGATGAGCCTTCTTCCTTCTTCGGAACCAGGATACGGTTGTCGACCAGTAACTCCCCATCCGCTGTATGACGGGCAGGGTTCTCTGCCCAGCCCTAGCGTTCCAACTGCAACTAGAGCCTCCGGTTTTTTGCGCTCGCCATCATTGTAGATGCTGCAAATCTCTGCGACAACGGAGATAGCAACCTCGTCTTCGTAGCTACCAAGTGTGATCCTTGAACGAGTGGACATTTGTTGCATGTCAAGGATAGAGTAAACACCCGCATGAAGTTCGAGCGTTGTTTTGAGACCCTCCTGCGATCCTTTTTGAACATTTTGGATTGCTGCGCGAAGGCGTTTCTCGCCAGCATCGCCAGAAGCTCCTGTTGTCAAATTCTCAATTGAGGTTACTTGGGGTGAAGCACCGACGCTGATGGTAATTTTTCTTGACCTTGTACTGGCGAGAAGACCTTTGTTGGCACAAAGTGCTTCCAGGCAGCCTTCAATCTCTTCTGCCAGATTGTGCATAGCCTGATCGGCTGTTTTGTCTTGGTAACTGAGACTGCTATGGGAATATAATCCCACAAGGGTCGCTCGGCCTTGCTCATCAAGCTGAACAAGCCGTTCCAGTAAGCCCCCCTTGTTGAGAGACAAAGCAGGCAAGCCAGCCCTGTGATAGCCCGTGTCTATCTTCAGGAAGACTCCCACAGGAAGACCGCTCAGCTCGTGCAATCGGCTGACTGATTCAAGCTGCGAAGGATGGTCAACAATGACGGTGAGGCTGTCTTCCCCGAGCTCCTTGTTCAAAGTCGCGAGTCGTTCGACTTGCGAACCAAGCAGAGGAACTCCGTAAAGGACGTTGACCTGGCGGTCGACAAGGTGGTACTCCTTCAGAACAGGTAACAGATACTCAATCTCTGCCACGGTTGAAACAATAAAGTTGATATTTTGCGAGTTTTCTCCGGCTTGTAAACGTGCAACTTCTTTAGTCTGCAGAAGCAGTTAGTCCGGGATACCATATTCGAGACCGCCTGTAGCACTACCAACCCAACGTTGACGTTTGCTAGGCCCTTGCAGCGGAAAAAGATAACTAGGATGCGATGCAGCCTACCTTGTGTGTTTTCACATGGGCTCGAAATTCCACTCCCAAAGCATCCACGGCGTCTAGCATGGATTGGCAGTGCCTCCGGACCTTGGCTGCATCCAGGACGACTGCCGGCTTTGGGACGGTGTTTACATCCTTGCCGACGTAGAATTCCCTCAAGGTTTCAATTGAAGGCGTGAGCCGCTGAGGAATAGGCATTTTTGATGTTGGAAAGTATTCGGCTTGGAAGATGAGCGAATGGTCCTATGACTTTGCAATGGCGGACTAAATCAATTCCGTTATCGTCTGGTGAACAAACCCAATACCGCTTTGCGTCTGGCGGCAACCAGTATTTAAGTAGGGTGAAGCTAGAACTCTGAACCGCGCTTGAAAGATTAAGCGACTATAGGAATTTTGGGACATTTGTTAACAAGCTACCAACTTTCCAATCCTCTGGAAGTGACTCAACGCCAATTGGTATTACTTCGACCCAAAAGTTCCTTTGCCATATACGCATTTCCCACGTGACCCCCCAGCGACGTGAATTCAAGCGGTCTTAAACCTCCTGGGGCTCTCATGCCCCTGCATCAAAAGTGGAAGACAACTTGACTTCCATCCATCGGCTGCACGCTCAGCCCTGATTGTCGACCAGGGTTGAATGCCACTCCACCAATCATTGACCCCCGAAATGATGCATCTGGTGAGCGCTAAATGCTGGTGCCTGGCATAGCCAACCCCTATGAAGACATTTTAAAGATGGAGGCAGCCCGAGACGCGCTACACCGCAATGCACAAAGCATATATGGAAATTGGGCAGGCATCGCAAATCAAGCTCGTCTCCCAAAATTTGACATCATTTTTAGATTATTTTCCTAACGCCGCTATCTAAATATGACAGTCTATCCATACCGTCCCCTCAATCTTCCGCACGAAACACGTATCCTAACAGTACACCCTGGCAAATTCGCAGACGCCATAACATGCAACCTCTCGCACATCACCATCGCCTCACCAGACGAGCCTTACGAAGCCCTCAGCTACTGTTGGAGCAAAGGCGTAGATCGTGGTGAGGACATCGGCCCTGAGGTGGAGATCCCTTGGGCCGTCTACGGCGAGGACGAAAATGGCAACACTATCTCGGAATCCGGTACTTCGAAATGGAAAGACCTCGTCGACCATCCGTACGGGGGCGAGCAATACATTCGTATGGGAGGCAAGATGCCTGACGCGCCGATCACCTGCGACGGCGTCGAGGTCATTATAGGCGGCGAGCTGTTCCGTGCCCTGCGCCGCATCAGGCAGGAGGACCAAGCCCTGCGCATATGGGTTGACGCCTTGTGTATCAACCAGCAGGATTTGGGAGAGCGAAACGAACACGTAAAAATCATGGGAAAGGTGTACGCGGGTGCGTGTCAGACGCGTGTGTGGCTTGGTGAATCCACAGAAATGGACTACCATGCCGTTCGCACGCTCTCTGCCATCTCGGACGTGTTTGAAGACTTGTTTGTGAAGCGCAAGGTCGTGGACAACAACTCGACACTACACGAGGTCCAGTGGCATTTCTACAACAATGCAGAAACGCATCGCTTGGACTGGGGGCTTTTGGCTGAAATGCTTAACCGGTCATGGGTAAGTTACCATCATTTCTCCTGGACCAGGGTCTTCATTAAAGCTCAATGATTGTTTTAGTTTAGGCGCACATGGATTATCCAGGAGGTCGCCAATTCTAGCAATATAACAGTTCACCTGGGGCAAATACAGCTTCCATGGGACCTCTTAACTAACGTCATCCTCGCACTCGCCGAATACAAATTGCAGACTCTCATCAGCGAATGCAAGGCCTTCAAAGCTATCGGATGCATGGAGAATCTTCGAAAGGAGCGGATCGACAAGTCGTTGGCGTTTACGTCGATGCCATTCCTCACTCTGCTTGAAGAGCTAAGGGACTTCAACGCAACAATCCCTAGCGATAAGATATACGGTATCCTCGGTTTGACGGATCACAAGGACGATTTTATCGTCGATTACTCACTGTCGCCAGAGAAGGTATTTACCGACTTTGCCGTGGAGCATTTGAGATCTGGCTCTCTTGAAATCCTGACGCACTGCATCAACCCATCAAAGCCATCTACCTTGTCTCTGCCATCGTGGGTACCAGACTGGTCCCGTCCGGGCTGGGTCGAGCCCTTTCGTATCCGCGAACTACAGGCCAAGGCCGCCGGGGACACCAAGCCTGAACTCATCGTTGACGCGGCCGCGGGCATCCTACGAATCAAGGGGAGGGTGGTTGACGTAGTCGCCGAAGTAGAGACCAAGAAGCAGATTCCGTCTCTGAATCAACTGGGTCCACTAGATGGCGGTACTGACGACCCTGAGAACGGTGGTACCAGCGACCCTATGGCCCCAAATATGGCGGCGTATGGAGGGCCAATCTTTGATGCCGACATGGGTGAAAAGCCAAAAAGAAACATTACAGATGGCAACGAACCTGGGGAAAAAGAAAAGCCACTCAATGACGCCGAGTACAGGCTCAAAAAGACGATGGATAAATTGGGTGAACATTCGGAGAAGTGGTACCGTAGCGTCATTGACGTTGCGTTCCCGGACAAGAAAACTACGCCTCAGATGTGGGAGAACCTATGGCGGACTTTCATGTGCAACCGCACGAGAGACAACAAGCGTCCCACTGATGAGTGCGCGACTGGCATGGACATCTACTACAAGAGCGTGCTGGAGTACGGTAAGGGTGTGGCTAGGATTTTGGAGGAACGAACTGACCACCAGATTGCGTGTCATGGCCTGGAGCCACAGGAGCAGGTAGCGTATTATATGAAGGAAAAAGTTGCTTTCGAGACGTTTATTGGAGCGCACACCAAGTGGACTTACAATCGGCGGTTCTTTCGGTCCGAGAATGGCCGATTTGGCTGGGCTATGGACGGAACCATGCCCGGAGACTTGGTAGTTGTCCTTTATGGGTGCGACTTTCCGATTATTCTGCGTGGAGATAAGGATGACAAGTTGCGCATCGTTGGGGATTGCTATATCAATGGGCTCATGGACGGCGAGGGACTAGAGGAAGACGTTGCGTTTGCAGAGATAGAATTTGAGATTATCTGAAACTTGGAAGGACACCAAATACAATAATTATATAGCACGAATACTTTTCTCGTTCAACCCATTTTACTCCAACAGACTCCACACTCTAAGAACCCGAGCAAACAATATGCGCTGCCGTAGATTTAATGTCCCGGGAGCTGAAGCCAACTCGGAACTCTATCGGCCCCTGGGGAATAACCCAGGTCTGCGACGCCACATCCCAGTAGCTAAGATCCCTCCGTAACACCTCAAAATCAATCGTCTTGGACTCTTTTGACTCCAAAAAGACTTTTTCAAACCCTCGCAAAACTTGAATGGGCGTGCCCTCGGGGACAGAGTCTTGAGGCAAGGACACGTACAGTTGAGGAACCGTGGCACCAGCAACAGACCCAGTATTGGTAACGCTGGTAGTAACTCGAACCAGAGGCTTCCAAAGCTCTGGGTTACCGCCTGGAGAGTTGGGAGTGGAGGGGTCTGGCGTTGTAGTAACGTCTTTGACCAGTTTGTTAATCTTCAACGATGCCTGCAGTTCGAAAGTAGTGTAACTGAGACCAAAGCCGAATGGGTATAACGGGTCAATATTTCTGGCGTCTAAATGACGATAGTCGATATAGAGACCTTCTGTGAAGTTGGCCTGCCATGCCGTGGGAGATGTGACATCTGCCTCAGTGAGGTTGACAACAGGAATATCAATATCCTTGGCGTCGACGGGGATTGAATATGGCAGCTTGCCTGACGGGTTCACGTCGCCCCAGAGAACATCGACGATAGAGTTTCCTGACTCCTGACCGGGCAAATGGGCAGCCAAGATGGCTGTGACATTGGGATTGTTGGCCCACGGCAAGGTATTGATACCAGCCGAGTGCGTCACGACGACAGTATTGGGGCACCGGCGTGCTACGTTCTCAACAACCAGTGTCGAGTTCCAGTCAGCCTCATAACTTGTCCTGTCATAAGCCTCAGAGGCAAATGTATTAAGAAAGACGAGACAAATTTCCGGGATGGGGAACAAGCTGCTGAAATCGCCGGCAGCCAGCACCTTGTTGTTGAGAATATGCTGCACACGAGCACCGGTCTTGCGGGCGCGTGCCTTGATAGCTTCAAGTGGAGAAATAAGATACGTGTGGCGACCCGTACCTGAGCCGCCGCCAACGGAAAGCGTACCAATCTCGAACCCGGCTCCGAAGACTAGCCCGTCAGCTGGGTCTGCAGCATCGTTGCCAAAGATACCGATGTTGGTCGGCTTCTTGAGCGGGAGGGTTCCATTGACGTTTTTGAGAAGAACGGTTGCTTCAGCGCCCAGCTTGCGGATCAGCTTTGCATGATCGCGCTGGACATCACGGCTTGGTGGCGGCTCAAAGGGAAGCATGTCTAGCAAGTTAGACTGAGCCGCGATCGTGAATATAATGGATGGGTCAACAGTAGGGTAGTCGGCGCTGTCTTGCTCGAAGTAGTAGTACTGCGTCATGATCAACCGGATCATCTCATCTAGACGGTCCTCGGACACAATGCCGTCATTGATCATATTGGTAATATTGGTGCCCCAGTATGTCTCGCCTGTCGAGATTTGGGCATGACCAATTGGCCCAGGCATGTTCATATCCAGCCCATTATTGATAGAATCTGCCCCAGAATGCGTCGCGAACCAGTCGGACATGACGTATCCCTTAAAGGCCAGCTCGGTCTTGAGAATTTTGTTTAGTAAGCCTGAGTTTTCGCAGGCGTACGTCTGATTTAAGCGGTTGTAGCTGCACATAACACTTGCAACACCGGCTCGGATGGAATCGGCAAAAGGCCAGAGGTATAGCTCATGCAGGGTGCGGTCGTCGATATTGGACGAGATTGCAGCGATTTCCGTGCCATTTTCGAGCCATGAGTTAGATCGTTGAGTTTCTTGTTCGTTGCCAATGAAATGCTTTGCGCAGGCTTGCACGCCTGAAGATTGCATGCCATCGATTGTGAGTTGCATGGCGATGCCAGTGAGGTAAGGATCAGGCGAAAATCCTTCCCAGTTGCGTCCTCCTAGTTGATTTCTGCCCAGCGGTCCAGCAACCGGGCTATTAAACGCATTAGTAATTTGCAGCTGCAAGACATGGAATGACAGCGACTTACCCAAGCCCAACATGAACGCCCTTGTCGTGAAACTCTTCACCCAGGGCCTTGCCACGCTGGTAAATAAGCTCCTTGTCCCAGCTGGCGGCCGTTGTAAGACCAGCCGGGAAGACACTGACGAGGTCGGCGCGGTCCAGCGCCGTCGGACCATCGAGCAGGCAGAGGCCGGGAAAGCCGATGCGCTCGATCGGCACGATGTTGCCGATGCAACCACCGGCCTCAAGTCCGAGTTTCCCAGTCACCATTTGAGTCTTTTCCGTGAGGTTGAGCTGAGCCACAAAGGCGGTCGCCTTCGCCACGGCTGCATTCCAGTTCCGAGCTGGAGAAACTGGAGACACTGCTGGATGGGCTGGAGGGACCGGAGAAGCAGCTGATTGTGCTTCCAGAAGGGCTACCCAGCTGCCGGCGTCGAATAGCCTGTTGACATAGGAGGCCGAGGTTAGGATGAGGGCCGTGAGGCACAACGCGAACACGCCTGTAATCCATGGTCTGGTCCATTTTGGCAAAGATAGAATAAGTCTGGATTGTTTGGAAGGGTAGTTGGCTTGTTTGGTAGCGTGAAGAAATTGGCTCTGATCGGGCATCATGTCGGTCGAGAAGCTGCAGGACCGGCCCTTAAAATGAAAAGAGGTCTTCTCATCGTCGGCAGCTCGGGGACGCAGAGCATTGATGCACATTGGCTCTCGGACAGTCGGGTCCATGGCGGCGGAATCGATCTGTCGATGTCGTTCGTTACTTCAAAAAGAGTGCACAGTCTGTTGGTGGCGGTGCTTTAACACATGACACGGCGAGGGAGGCACCCGGGCGTAAGACGGTCAAGTTTCAAGAATCTGGGGTAGAATGACACGAACGTTCGACGCCTGAGTCCCTGTGGGCTTGTTTTCCGGTGCCGTCAGGATGGATCTTAGTGGCTGGAGGGTGTTCGAGAGTGAATTGTGAGGGAGGATTGTCGGATGGAATGATTGTTTTAGGAAGTGGGAGCAGAAAACGCCCACGCCCTGGACTCCGGGGGAATGTCATTGCGTGACACGCAGCTTACCCAATTCGGGATGCCCGTTGAAAAGCTTCCCCTTGGAAACAGCGGGGCTTGTGCCTGGTTCCTGGTGCGACTTTGGCCCTGGAAGTTCGGGGAAAGGGCCACATGGCGCGCCATCGGTAGCTGCAGCCGTCGCGGAGTTTCGGGTTCGTATCCGATGGGGCTGTTAGAGCATCGTCTACGTATCAATACGTCATGCTCTTCTAGCGGTCTATGTTTACGCGTATCAACAAATGGCACGTGTAGGACTGTGTGACATCCCGCTGACACCGCTCTGGGCCGAACGCGAACAACCGAATAATTGATGGCTAACATCTTGCTCTCGGGTTAGCCATACACATACACAGCAACCTCTGCTACAACGTTACTGGGACTACAGATACTGAGTACCTAGTCACTTATTCCCCGGATATTATTCGGTTCATTTCGTGCGGATATGCACCTGGAACATGGCGAGTAGGAGACAACACCTGATAGAACTGATCAGGCTCGGCTGGAAAAACAAAATTCAACCATATGAGCAAATTTCAGGGACAATTTTTTCTAATCACTGTTGGAACGTCAGCCAGTTCCTTTTTGCAGCGTTTGAATGAGATTAGGATCCAATGGCAGCTCAATGCACATCTCAGTGACTCACACACTCCACCGCTGCCCCATTTCGTGAGAAATCAACGTAGCGGACTTCAACAAATACCAATTGGTCGGTTAGCTCAGTTGGTCAGAGCGTGGTACTAATATATCACACGATATGTTGAGTAATGCCAAGGCCGTGAGTTCAAGCCTCACACTGATCATTTATCTTTTGCTCTTGTGGAAAGTCGTGAATTTCTGATCCCGTTCGCATCAAAGATTTCTTCTTGTAGTTACTATAAATTCATAAATAAGTACATACATACACATAGTGACATCTCAGACCTTCCTCAGTGGATGCCCCAAATTCTGCAGCCAGGCCTCATTTTCGTTTAAGCAAGAAATCAAGAAATCGTTAGAGTTACTGCAAAAAAGCTCTTCCGTTTATTCCATTATACTATACTGCAATCGTTGTTGCGGTATAACCACCATTATGCTGTCCTTGTTTCTTCCCCTCTACGAATCGCTAAATGACCCCGCGAGTTTGGACTGGTCTGTGATCTTACAAATGTACATCGACCACAATTTTTTAAGAATTCACTGCAGATGTATGTGGTCGGTGTGGCTGTCTATCTTGGGATGTTCCATGCGAGATTCGTTGTCCATCGTCCGATTCACAACCTTTTTTAAACCTACTCTTTTCACTTTGCCAATGAATTAAAAGCCGTTACATTGCCCCAGCAACGCAAAATATCGTATACACGGACTGAGGATCTGTGCAGCGCGATAGTGATAACCTTCTTAGCTCTGATTACACCGAACACCTGGTTGTGTCAGTGACGCACTTTGTGTGCCTTTCCGTATTAGACCTTGGGCTTCCCACATGTGACATTCCCTCGGAGCTTTTCTCTTGGATATTTCAGTCCAAGTCAGTGTCAAAGTAAATAAAAGCAGTGCCAGAGAAATTGGACGAACTGACAATGAGCGGTTCATCGACGAAGAGGTGACTTCTTTTGAGGCCATCAAACGTCAAAACTGAAAAATAATTATCAAGGCTGGTAGGGGTCATGGCTAAACGGTTGGGAATCCCGAGCGCAGTCTATACGGTTTACTGCACTGATTGACAGATGACGGGGAGACCGAGCCTCAGGATCACCTGGTTTCAATGCAGCTCTTACATGTGCTATCGCGCTCGACCACTGCCAAGACAAGAATGTGTTTCCCAGGGTGGTCGATGTAGGGAAGAGGTCGGCAGGATGCCGCTCAATTATTAGGTCGGGGACGCAGGCTGCGCAATGTTGTTTCATCAAAGGGAGGATTGACCATATTAATGACGGGAGCCTGTTCTCCACGGGTGGTATAAGCCGAGCACTGTCCAAGCGTTTGCTCTCCTTGAGAAGCCACTAGCTGGATTAAGACTTTGTTATTTTAGGAAACAGGGGCCAGAAAGGCAGTCCAATCATCTCATTAATTGCGGCCTGGATTTGGACTACTGAATCATGCCAGAGGGTTTCGTAAGTAGTGAATGACCTCCAGATCTTAGCCCTTCGCTTTGCAATGACCACTACTGGGCCCTGGTTAGAATTGTAACATGCACAATGCGGTTTGCACAGGTAATAAATAAGAAATTTTGGTTAAAAGAGAAATACTTTCGCAAGTCGTCAAAGTCTAGGATCGTCCGACCTCTCGGTGACCGAAGAGCCAACTTCCCGTATTGATGATCACTCCAGAGCGTTTTGCGTAGACTATTCTGTCTATGGGGCCGTTAATATATGATACGATAAATATGGTTTGAAACCAATTTTCTACTGGGCGCAGATCTCCCAAAGTTTCGTTCTTTAGTTGGTATCCTCCCTCCACTGCCACCTCACCTAACAATCCTGCCACAAGAAAGTAACCACGCCCCCCTCATTAAACATGCAACCAAGACAGCTTCAAGAAAATCCTTGGTCTGCTCAGCGTTTCTAGAACAAAAAAAGGGAGCGAATATTTATCCAGGTGTAGTTAGGTCACAAGTTCATAGCTCTAGTCGAAGTTCCGTGAAAACATCCGCAAGGCCAATATGGTAAGCTCGATATCCTTAATATCGTAACTGCTGAATTCGTACTGATTCGCAGTAAATGGCAGGTGGATAGCTCCCAATACAGTCATCTTGTACCAGCGAAGTGTATGATTGAAAAAGTGTATGATCATACTTTCACCTTTTGATGTTAACGGGGATCGCAGGGTAGTTATGTAGGACATCTAACTCGCACTGGCCGCTAAAAGTATCTCATGTTGTAATTGCTTTGAAGCTTCTTATTATCCATTATATCAACTCGCTTGCGACGCCGCCGGTCTTTGCGAGATCCTCCCTGATATACTTGGTCATACCCTCATCAACTGATACAATTCTCTGGGGATAAATCGGCCCATGAATGAGTTATATCCACGTAATTCAATTATTTACTTACAAGACTGTTTTTGAGATCGATAACTGGTCTATGGATAGAATAATGAAATCGCTTAACTTCGAGGGCGTGTTGAAATACTTTGTCTGCACAACAACATCGTCGTGAACGAGACCGCTGACAAATTGGCAGTAATGGTTTCACTCTTGTCATAACCATGAGTAACTTTCTTATCAACAAAGTCGATACCTGAGTCGTAGGCGTCTGCCAGGCCCTCAGAACCATGTAAAGTTCTTTGTCATGCTAATGCCATGGCTTCTTGTCGCCCCAGGGCTGGTTGTAGATGTAGATGTGAGAACTCGTGGCATAGGTCTTAGCTGCCGCTACTGATACGCAGCTTTTGCGCTTAGAAAGAGCTTCGGGGGAGGCTGTTACCACCAGTTAGCTGAGATCCGATACATTTGGGTCTCTTAGAGTAGAAGCCGAAATCTGCTGAAAGTGTACCGGATGATGATGATTGTAAAAACTTATCCGTGATTGTTATTCTGTTAAATATGTATAAAGTAGTTAGTGTTCAAGAGAGTTTGAGAAAACGAAGGCTTTTTGACTGCTTAATGATTTTATTTTTATGATGCAAGCTACATACGATACTACACTCACACCAAGAAAAGAGGACATGTGTTGGTAAGTACGAAGACCGATACCTAATAAGCCATTAGTGATTGTGTCCCTGATACTTTCCTCTCACTCTTGAACAAGAGCTTCATGGAAGTTAAGCTATCCGCTCCAAGGTGTTCATTCCGTACGATGCATCTTCAGTCGAACGATCAGTAGGGCCAACATGCCTGTTTTAGATAATTACCGGGCATATCCGACGATACCAAGCGTAGAGGGGTTAATCGAAGTGAACCATTGTCACATGCAGAAGTGAAACAGGATGATCAAGTTGCAAGTTAGCCTAACCGCCGGATGGAGGTTGTGATAAGACTCAGTGACGTCACGATGAACCGTTCATATTCCCCAGCATATTAGTACGTAATTTGATTTATCCCACCGCATACCAATTTTTTTCTAATCTGAAGGTTCTCAGTGGTTCACACTTCTACCCACCAATCCAGATTAAATTGTAAAAATGACTACACTCAATGAGCACAATAATACGAAGTCGCGGAAGCCAGCTGATATTCTGGGAGAGCCTGTCGTGTTCTCGATCCCCGAGGTTCCAGTCACGGTCCAGCGCAAGCCCTTCCTTCAGCCAGAGGAAGACCAGAAGCTTGCTCATACTGGTAAATTCCTTGATAACCCATAACACACTTACATAAAGCTGACTGACATTTTCAGGCACCCCCCGAGCCAACATTGCCGCAACCTACGAACGTCCCAATGGTACTACGGAACATGACTGGGCGAAGAGACACCGTCACCAAACCGTAAGTATTTTGATGAATCATTTATTGCTCTAGGAATCCAGAAGCTCACTGGTAAAACTGCCCCTTAGGTTCTCCAACAACATTGTGACTTTTTTGACACTGTAAGTCTGTTGTTTTTCTCTTACTTTGTCAAAAGCTGGCTGACATATGCCAAGGACAAAGATGGGGTGATCTATCCCACCGACACATTCTGGGGCTTTCATAAGCTCGGGTTTGGAATTTTCCTTTCTCTCATATCCGTATTCATCATCCATGGCAACTTCTCTTATCCGACCTTGCACGGCTACCTTCCAGACCCTCTCTTCCGCATTTATGTTCAAAACATCCATAAGGATAAGCATGGCAGTGACACCAACACGTACGATACAGAGGGTCGTTTCAATCCGCAAAAGTTCGAAGACATGTTCGCCAAGTACGCTGGTGGTAGAGACTATATGACTATATGGGACGTGCTAGCGATGCTCAAAGGCCAGAGACTTGTTGCCGACCCAATTGGCTGGGGTGGTGCTTTCTTTGAGTGTGAGTAGCATAATAGAGTGAATTCAGTGTTCGTAAGACTAATACGAGTACAGGGCTGGCAACGTATCTAATGCTATGGCCTGCCGATGGCCGCATGGTAAAGGAAGATATTCGTGGCATATACGATGGCAGCATTTTCTACACCATTGCTGCTCGTAGGTCGAACAAATGAGCACCTTAATGGTTGTTACACTATTTGTTCAACTGGCTGCTTGGAAGTCACAAAGGATTTTGAAGTCGATTTCATTTGATACCTACATTAGGCATCTAGGATTAGGCTGGGCTTAGGAGGAATGCTCATAAGGGAAGTATAGAATCACGCAGAATAGCCATAGGCTCGATACAATGTTAGGTTCCTAATAATCCCATATTTCGCGCAGAAATTAACGTATATTGAACGCAGAGATGTCAATGCGTTAACTCAACCCTCACATGTCTGAAAACCTGCGCCCCGATTCTTAGCCACCTCCCTGCCTATCGACAGACGTAATTGGCGGTTGAGTGACTTCCACTGATGCGCCATAAACATTTCATAGTATAAAAATTCATACCAATTCAGGCATGGGCTGCGTTTTTTTTTACTGTACTGTTGCGGGAAAATGTGGGTGGCAATGAGGCTTATGTGCCTGCCTGACGACCGGAAACCATGAGGTCATGCGGCTTTCATAAAAAGTAAATGGTGGTGGGTGTCCTCAAATGTCAGTGTGGTTACAAATGTAAACGAAATGTTTTAAGGTCGTTAAATCGTAAATTATAATGAGTCGGCATCTAAAATCTGTATCTTTCCTGGTATAGGCTAAAATCCGTAATCCCAATCCCAATCGTAAAAGGTCGTTAATAAATAGACTGTGAAGCGAGTTCAGCTGCCTTGATGGGGTCCTCCACATAAGGATCAACTGGATAAAACTCCATAATGATGTACCACTGGATCAAGCTGGCCATCAAAAATCCAAGCCCGCTTGTCAAGAACAGCGCCGCAATTGCCACTGTTGCGGTCTTTGCGACAAGTGTCAAAACGCCGATGGCCAAAAATCCACCCGCACCAACCATGTTCCAGAGTCCGTTTTGCCAACTGGCGTCAAGAAGCTTCGGGATGTACCACTTGTCCTGAGATAGATAGATGATGAGGAGACCAGCAATGACAAAGAGACCACCACCGATCAGTTGAGGAGAAGTGACAAAGATGATCGAAGCATTGGGGTGTGTCAGATCGAAGACACCGGGAATGTTTGCGACTGCTGAGATGGTGAAGAACGAGCTGGCGAAGAACTGAAGGACGCCGGCGCGGAACGCCGTGCTAGGCCAGAAGATATTCCGGGACTCGTACCAATTCGGCCACCAAACCCATTCTTCGCTGCCAAGAAGAGCCGGCTTGTACGCGTCTGGAGCGTCTCGCTTGGGATCTATCGTGCCACGATCGACGTTGAAGGCGGCCAACAGTCCCATAAGACTGCTCAGGGCCAGGAGCGCACTGCCCAGGGTAAGGGTCACCAATGTGCCCGTTTCGCGTCCGGGAAAGTCCAACCGCGGGTCAAGCAGCTGAATGAGGGTAAATATGCCATTCAGACAGAGGCAAATGGCGGCCATGATGAAGACCATAGTAACCAGCCATCCCATATCGCGGTAGGGGTAAATTGTGAGCATCGCGCCGATTCGTGAGAAAATGTTCCGGCCCCCGTTGGAGGAAACTGAAAATACATCGGGATTGTGCTCAGGCTTGGCTTCCCTCTCGGCATCGCATGCTGCCTTGTACGCGGCGTAGTCGACGTGGTTGAAGGTACGGTGCCAGATAACGGACGCGAGCCGCTCGTCGGCCGATCTTGTCGATGGGGGATATCCGATGGAGCTGAGTGAGGGGTATGGCGAAGCCCAGGACTCCCGCACCTGCCCACTCATAGTGGGAGGCCTCAGGTAGGACACCCGACGGGGGTTGAAGGTATTCATCTTGGCCGAACTGTGTGGATATGATAATCGTATTCGAGGTCCCTATCCCATGTTTGCTTGGCACGCTCATGGGTAAGAGATTTACCATCGGGATGAACAGCTGTGTAGAAGGGGGAAGCAAGGTCCTTATTTACATATCGCCATGATTTGGTTGAACGTCATGAATCCTCACCATGCTTCTAGCTTCGACCGTGCCAACAAGCCCAACACCCCTGGCGGCCTGAGCATGAATGTTAGCGCACGTCGTTTCAGTGCGTGCGTATTGGGGGGAAGAGACGACATACGCAGCACGGGGAGACACCCAGATCTTCTTCTGCCCTCCCAATATTTGGATGCAGGGGAGTGCCGAGTTCAGTCACTGCTAGGCTCTAGCGATGCCGACCTACGGACATGGTCTCTGTGTCGGTATCGTTATGCACGGGCGGAACTTTTCAGACGACGTACGTCCCCGCGCCGGTCGGCAACGGGCTGTACTTATCACCAAATTCACAACGAGCTTCTGAGACGCGCACTGCCTTGAGTCCGGTTGATAAGCTGTCGTCCAGAAGTTTGGAGCAGGATGAGGGGGGAGGGTTGTTTGCGGGGATTGGCCGCGAGCGGCGAACTCTGTCCGGGTGTGAAACAAACCTTGGACCTTCTCGCCCACCTGGGCTCTCCCAACTGCATGGCTCCTGTGCATTGGTCCGTGATGTCACACCAACTTGATTGCTTTAGGACCCAAACGACTCTGCCATACCGTCCCCGACATATGCGACCGCCCTGCTCGGTTTACTTTTCTAGCTTAGCGCTTGAACGGGTAAACCAAACCTAACCATGGCTGGTTAAGGGCTAGGTCATTAGTCGATCGACGGGCTCCCGCGCGATAGCGGCACCACGCCGTTGCACCTTTCGGCCGCCGACGGATTCCCGCGGGCCCTGGCGTGTATTACGAGCAAGAAATGCGCACATTGTTAATTCAAATCACCGAATCGACCAGGCATGTAATAACCAACTTGCTGATGTGTGATCTATATCCTTCTCGACAGTTGGACACCGACTACCGAGACAACCAATACCTGAGACCTGAGTTTAAGGTGGCCCTGAAGCGGCGCACCATCCTAAGATTTCGCCCTCCTTATACGAACCTTTAGCTTTCGCTGTTGGATCTCTGTATTCTTGGGAGGAGGGCTCCCTCCTACCGTAACTTGGCTACTGCCCGCCAAGATTTCCACCTGAGGAAAACGTAGCCGCCCTAACTAAGGGCAACCTAGTTTGTTTCTAGTTGCTGAAGTCACTTCACACCAAATACAAGCTCCAGAGGTACGAATGGATTTTTGGTTTGGGTTCGGACACTTACGCAACCTTCATCCGTGTGCTTGATGCGCTCAGTCCACTCGGCCGCCCCAACCGGCGCGTAACAGGGCGCACGGCACAAACTCGGGTTTGTGCTTTGAACAATACTTTTTCTCCCCGAATCATGTGCAGGGCGGGCGTTGTGCAACTTGCGAGCCCTGATGCCTGATGTTTTCTTCCCAACTTTGTACTTGCATTCGGTTGCATCCGCGATGTGGAACACCTCTCAGGGAAAGACTACTAGCCGACGCCGAGAGCGAGCAGACTAAACATCAGGGGCAACTCTGTCACCTCGGCTGCAGTCGATTGTTGAACGTTAATTTTTGCGAAAGATGGTTTGCCTACAGGTTGTTGCATTGTGATTTTGATCCCAGACCAGTCATCAGAATTCATTTGCTGCTGCGAAAGCCGGGGGCTGTGTGACCAACAGCTTGATATCGAGGTATCAGAGTTGCGCTTGGAGCATTATTTATGGACAGCCAAGCGCCAAGCACTGCCAAGCACTGACAAGCCTTCATTCCCAATGTTTGACGAAGAGACCCTGGAGGTGTGTTCGTGGACATGCAGCTCATAACACACGCCAAGAGCACAGCCAGGGCCAGACAGGTAGACACTCATTGGCACCGGCGAAAAAGAAAGGCTGCCGTGGAGGTGCATAGGACGAAAGGAATACAAGGCTTTGGTGAGACCAAAGGCACCTCAAAATGGGCCTAGCAGCCCGGCTCCGGTTCCCTTTCTAAAGTTTTACTGGGATTGTTTAAGACCTGATTTTATTGCTACAAGGGTTGTCGTGGACGTTTTAAAAGGCGCATACGATTGCACTGTCAATGATTATGTGATCACTGCCATGACCGGCAGATAGAATGGGCAGGCGCTGTTGGACGTGGCACTCTGATGCCGAATGAGCAATTACCCCTCAGGAGAAGCATTGAAATATTCGACTGAGGAATTAGATTTTGGATCTCTCAAGATGTCAAGTCAACTCATCAGGATTAAGGTTTTCGGCTTTGGTCTCCCGAAAAACAAGCCGATAGGGCGGCATGTAAGTTTCCCAATCAACTAATGAGACGAGCTTCCTCAAAATTCAAGCTTTTGAAGAAGGAAGGTGGATTATCCCAACCTCACCGAGCATATACTGGGTGAATAAGCCTTTATGTGAAAGTCAAGTTTTCCTGTGCATAGAAAACCGTTCCAATCCCAGACGGCGACTTGACAAGTGCATGGAACTTCCCGTAGCTGGGCTTCACTGAAGGATGCCTCAATCGCTTGCCTTTATGACGAAGTGAGTCTGGCGAAGAGAGATATTTCTAGATATGAGTTTGGTGTTTATATACGAATTACGCGTATGATATATAAGAACATGATTATTGGTAGTAAAAGTTAGGCTCGTAGGCACATCATATCTCGACAAAGTTGTTGCAGCCATTTCTACTCGATAGAAATGCGACCAAAATCTCACGATGGTTTAGCAGACCGTTCGATCAATCGAAGGCACGGTTCAAAACTTGGTAGGAGAGCCAATGACTCGGGAATCCTTGGGTTAGCTCGGCTGTTGCCGTTGCAGTGCATGTGAGACAACTTTAAACGAAAACTACACGGTTAAGCCAGGAAAGCCGACCTTCTCCGTGGTATGGCTACCGCTTTCGATAGGAAACCCGCAGCTTGTCATCTGAAGTAGATTATTCATGTTTAGAATGCAAACAGTGACACAATAAGTGGTACTACTTCAAATTGTTCCTAGTAATCACTCACTGGACAAAGATAACTCCTTTTTACAATGGAGATAGGAACATAATCAGCTCCATAGGCTAGGCAGCCACCAAGGCCTGAGCAAGTTCATCATTAGATTCGCGATGAAATATCATGATGGCCCAGGAGCGATTTGATGTGAAGTGAAGTGAGGTTAGGCAGCCAAGACAGCTATCACCTGTCTCCGCCCAGGACGACGCCTCCATCTTCCAATCTTGCTTCTTTTTTGTTTTTGACTAAACTTGACAATCGCCTTCAAAATAAGTGCGCAGAACTGCAGTTTTCCGATCCCTTTTCTATTTTTCAATGAATCTCTTGCTTCTAAACTATTAGGCTACACTAATTTTGTACACCGAAGCAATCAAGCTGTGCGTACCTTCATTTGACAAGACCAACAGCACGACGGAGCAAGCTGTGAGCCATGGATCGCCAAATTCCCAATGAAAAGCGCGCGAGGGAAATTCCAGCGATGGATTGGTGCAAGGTTACAGGCCAGTTCCCCAAGGTCCGTTTCTGCTTCCACAGATCAACGAGCCGCAATACTTGGATGAGCAGTGCGCTGGCAAATGCTCGTCTCAGTCACAGGCAAGTCAGAGCCAGTGGCCGGAGACGGGACAACTCGATAACAAAAAGGTACAGCCTTCGTCATATAACGATCCGAAAACCGAGAAGCTTCTCCAACGGCGGGCTCATGTCGACTAGAATCTATTAGACATACACCAAAAGCTCAACCTTCTCCTAAGCGAAACAAAGGCCTTCCGAAAGATGGAAACGGAATACCGGGAGCTGCAGAAGAAAGAGACCAGCATGGGCACCAATCTAGCCAACTCATGCCATCGTCTGGACATCCATCAACAAAACATCGTGGACACCGTGCAAAAACTGGATTCTACGATGAGGCAGGTGCGGTACCTGACAAGCGAGATCAACCAGATGAAGAACGGCAGTGAACTTACGGTTTCGATTAAATCCGGGCATTCGAGTAAGAAATGAAGCTATTGTGAAGAGCCGATGGGGTAAATGGGTTTGACACCCAGCATGGGCAACGAATATTTGGTGTTAAGGGCTTTGATACTGCAAAGGAAAGATTCCGCATATGCATCATATGGAGCGCTGCTGATGTTATGACTCCTGAACACAATGGTTTAGGTCAAATATTGCTTCTACAAATACATCGCATGGCTCTTGATTGGCATATGAGAGAGCACTTATGGGAAGCTAAGCTTACAAGGCTCATGGTATCGGCATGTTGTTCGGGCTGTTGAATCCTTTATAAGTAGCCGTGCATACTGGCTTCCTTTGGGAGGGAGAATGGTAAACGCCCCCCCCCGCCTAGAAGGTAACTTTTTATTTGAGGCTGTATGCAAAAGGAATTCAAATGATGAAAGTTGGTTCCTTTATTCAGGGGTTATTGGCAAAGCAATCGCAATGAAACTATTGTTTGAGCCCACGGTGCTCTTGCTTTCATTTCAGGAGCCAGTAAAATGCCCCAAAAAGAGGAACTAGAACGCTGACAACCTTCGTGGCACTCTTTTTCCATGATGCAATCATATCTCTCATGACCATAACCTGGAACTCCGTTGCTTCATTGACTCTCGGGTATGGGACGTCCGGGACATCGTGTCCAAGGAAGGAACAAAATTTCTCCCAGGAGAGTCCGTCTTCAAGCTTCACGACAAGGAGGTTATCCGCTGGCACTAGCTTCTTGACCTCCTTATTACTATGTACTCCGTCAGTCTTTAGGGTTTTCCAGTATGCACATCCTCGTATCTAGCTGACTTCATCTGGAGCAGAGACATGGGGTTCATGATGGCTTACTGGTTCTCATAGACTTTCACTGCCTCGGCTTGAGCCTTCTCCTTGTCAGGCCCCAAATAACCTCCATACAGTACATAGCAGAAGCTGTCACTCAATCGACTCAAGTAATAGGTGTACGAGTCCACCAGCCCCACCAGGCGAATAATCGGAGAGCGGAGAAAGTCGCCCAGCGGTTGGAAAGTCTTCACGATGGAATCTCTCCACGCTTCGGAGTCCCTTTCAGTGAGTATGAACCTCGCATCCGGGTACGTCGAGACAATGTCTTTGAGAAGCCAGCTCGGAATGTCGGTGATGGCATCGTAATCGCCAAGCCATTTGTCAAAGTCCTGTTTGTTGAAAGGTGCGCCCTGGTCTTGATTACTCGCCCGGACGGCTTCTTCCATCATACGAATATGCGGCACACCGTTCTTGAAGACCTCCATCTGGTGATAGGGTTTGTATCCCAGAGTCTTCAGAGCGTAGTAGAACCCCAAAGTCCCATTCCTGCGGGAAGAAGTGAGTTATCTGCCATGTAGTGAGGACCTATACATGCTCGGCAAGATAAAAATTCCCTTTTGCTTACCGTCCAAAGCTTAGTAAAATTACCCTCATCTGTCGAGGGTTTGGATTAATGGGTTGGCAGTCGACGTATCGCGACATGCTTGCGGAGCGCTGTACAGAGTGCAACACGGTTGACTTGCGAGACGGGGTCTATATGGTGGAGGAACTTGGATGGCCAAGAATAATCGTGAAAATGAGAAAGTGATTAAAACAATCGATATGAATTGTTTGCGTCGCTGTCTTTAAACCCCGCCTAGCCGTCGATCACAGATGGTGTGTCGTTCACTAGCCTGCCTGTCAGCAGATCCCGTGTTCTGTGTCAGCACTAAATATGCAGATCAATCCTTAGCGACGTCAAAACTTGCATTATTAACACTATCTTGCATGTCCTTCAGGCTCAGTGTTGCGAAGACAGAGATCTTTCTGTTAGACCCAACGCGAAATACCAGATGCCACATGTAATAGATGCATAGAGTCGCAACTGCGTGGCATTAAAATTGCAGAGGAACATATTGCCGCATGATCGTATGCGTCGGGTAGGCTAGCTAACCTCAGGGTCCAGTTCCGAGTCGAGAATGCCGCAGGAAGCCGTACATAACAGGATTGTAGCAACAAATGAAGGAATGTTCCAGTCAAAATAAATGTCAGTGCACAGAACAGCAAAATCCTCAGATTGCCGGAAAGCAACAAGCCACGAGGGGTGAGAAACCAAACCTCCTGCTCTGTGCTTGTTGCATCGAGACCTGGCTGTGAAGACATCGGGGACTCTCGCGCACAGAGTTGACTTTGAAAGAGAACAACCCAGCAAACTTTTTTGAGGGCTAGTGAGTTACTACTTGTGGTCGAGTTCCTGCCGAAGCGGGCAGTAATTGAGTTCACGATATGTCTGGCGCGGTGAAACCTACCACAAGACCCTGGGTCGAAGCCAACGGAGATTCAATATGAGAATAATACATCTCCCGGCTTCTGGAATATGATTGCGGTCGAGATTTTTGTCGACTGCTACGGCCCGCGAGATCGCCCACTATTCAAATCCTAATTCAGCTTCCTAGCCAGATCAAAATGAACGGGGGTTTCGGGAACGCGGTCAATGCCCGTGGAATCAACCCACTAAAGTGCTACTACACAGCCCAGTGCTCGATAACTGCCCAAATCAATAGCCAGTGGTCCAACAACTACTTTTCTGTAGAGTATTACTTCAACGAGAATAACAAGGGCTGGCTCTCGGAGCCTCTCGATGGTAGGCGCCAGAACCTTAAATTGGGAGAAAATCTATCGACAGACTTGCGATTTTGCAAGAGGTCTGGCTTTTTCGCAGAAAGCTCAGATATTAAGCGATACAGTACGGCTTCTCGCGCCCATATTCCCTCGGAGTTGATGGGTCGATGGCTCAAAATGATGCAGGCCAGAACGAGACACAAAATCATCAAACGGAGACAGCGCAAGTCGTTTTACTTAGCCAACCTATGCGGAAATAGGCAGATATTTTCACCATCACCATATGAAGGCACATTCCCATCCTCGCCTGAAGTACCGGCAAGGGAAGCTGTGGCCGCGTTGACAGACGCGTTCGTGGACATGAATGTATCCGTGGGAAAGAACCCATGGGGACCGACACAGCTCGGCGAGTACACGATGAACCGGGTTTTACGACAGGTTCCTCTGATCATAGTAACACCGCCATTGGAACACACCCGCGCTGAGTGAGGGGAGCGATTAGGACAAAGTGTCGACTTGGTTCTTGGTGGAGACCGAGCTCCCAGGGCATCATCAAACTTGCCGCGGCGATAAAGGGGCCTGACCTGACAAAAAGCTGCTACGCCTGTCAATAAAGAAATGAAGCTGAAATTGACGAACCACAGTCCAATGGATGTTGATTTGGCACTATATTCCACGGATTCTGCGTTCAAAGCTCTCTCGAGGCTCACCTAGTGATACTTCTTTAAGGGTGAAGCCGAGGGTGAACTGGGGTGAGGGTGGCTTAGAGGCTTTCAAATAGGCAGACAAGATTATCATTCCTAGTTGATGCTATCTAGACGAACCAGATTCGGGCTGCTAATCACACAGCTACTGGACTAGATACGTGCTGCAACGATACAGATGACGGCTTGTCACCTTTCTTGGCCTTTTTTTCCTGGGGTTTAATATCCTCCTTCATGCATCTAATTGTTGCATCAACATGGTGCGCACGACAAAGGGGTTTTCTGATAGGCTCAACCGGGTTTACGGGACCATTATGGGGAACGGCCGGACAGAACGGAGAACGAGATGCGAGAAGGATAATGAACGTCGAAGTGTCTTTCCTTCTCTGTGGGCTGTTAATTTTTAGTCACGTCTACCCGCTCTCTATCGAAACGCGACTCCTTATGCGCAGAAAGATATATGTAATTGGCATCTAGACCGGTATGCCCGCGATTTGGATCTCTGTCAACCCCAACGACGTCAACAACCGGGCAAACCTGAAGCTATTTATCCACAGGCTTCATGACACACGCCGAAAGATTTTTTGGCAGATCTCCGGAGAAGATACGAGAGAATCGCCCTAGGTAGGTACCATGGACCCGATCAGCTGCTTGCGGGAGACCTGGCGGAATCTTTTGCGTTGGTGTTGTATTACAAACCCTTAAACATGACTGACGACTTGGCACGGTCAGGTTGGCTGGAGCATCGGTGAGGGATGGGGCATTTTCGCTAGCGTTGCTGTTATGTATGTCCTTCGTTCCCGCGGCGGGCTTGATACGCGCGGGCCTCAATGCGCGCGGGGTTTTGGGAGACATGCTCCACTGATTCACTTTGAGCTTCAACTTCACTGCAATTGCTCCAAGATGAATTAATTGCTGGTGTACCGGCTATCCGAAGTCACAGTCTTTACTATTATAAGTGATTTTGTTTTTATACCATGAGTTTAGCTCGTCATCATTGCTGTATCTTCTAAAGTCATCTCAACTTCTATCCACACGAAACACATACAATGCATCTGTCAACTATCACAACCGTTACTTGCCTTGTTTCGACAGGTTTCTGTGCTTCTCTTTGGCAGGACACTACACCTCAAAGTCTTCAGCCATACGCTCTCAAGAAAAATGTTGGTCTGTCTCTCGGTGGGAACGGCACGATTTCCACCTTCTTCCCGGTGATCGGCAACTCCTCTGACGATGCCTTTACCTTGATGGTCGTTCATGGCTCTTCGATTGGCGGCCCAAATGCATTCCCCCACGTTCATAGAAAGACGTACGAATCCTTTTACACATCTAAGGGACGCATCCAGATGTGGGGCGAAAACAATGAGGGCTTCATCGCAAACACATCAGTTCAAACGACTCGCATCATGATGCCAGGGGATTTTTGCGGAATTCCAAACAACACGATACACATGTTCCAGTTTATGGAACCGGATACGCAGTTGATTTCCGTGCTCGCACCTGGCTCGTTCGAGAGGTACTTCTTTTCTGAGGCGATAACACGCGCTCTGAATCTTACTGGGCCTCTGAACGAGACTGAACTTGCGCCGTATGACGTGTACCCCCAGCGTAACTTCACGCCACAATACGACCTTGTCGATAATAAAGCTGGACCGGGGAACTGGCACGATGGGCCAAACGAGCTTCCGCCAGATGACAAGAACCCGATCTGGGTTGCCGAGGACTACGGACCAAAATGGCTCCATTCGAAAGATGGGGTTTACCAGATCGTTTCTCCGCTGCTTGGCTCGCAACAAACAAATGCCCTCTTCGCTCATGGCACTATCACGATGAGCCAGAAGCCGGAGGACGTAATAACGTCTGCCGTAACAAGCCCACATGCTACAGCGTTCATGATGGAGGACGGACAACTTGCTGTTACTGTTGACGGATTCCCCACCGCGCATCTTATCGACGGCGATGTGTTCTTTGTACCCCCAAACACTAGTTTTTCTTACTATGCGGAGGCGGATTTCACAAAGTTTTTGTATGTCAGCGGAGGCGGTGGCGGAATAGATGCCATGCTTATAGCGGACTCGGCTGAATGGTCTTCGCCGTTTTATCCCCGGGAGGTTTCGCAATACAACAGGAGGGGTTTCACGATGTAAAGAGATGGAGCCGCCTTCTTTAGGACATAGTTATTTTCAAGTCTATCAGATTCGCTTCCACTAGAGTTCAATATACTAGAGTGAATAGCTGATATGACTTTGTCCTACTATTGAGCCTACTTTATACCCAAAGCAACTTTACATCCTTGTCGTCCAATCTGTAAGACGAAAATAAGGAGGTACTACTATCGAAATGTAGTAGTACAAACTTTGATGCCTAGGGAACTTGAAGCGGATGCTTTGGCTTTAAGCCGCAATCTCTAGGATAAGGTAGGCATCCCAGCCTTGTACAGCTGGGCTTTCACCTCATTAAACTACCGTGGGTGGTATTGCTTGGGGACAAAAGTTTTCTCCGAGGTTTCTAAGGTTGAAAACGGCCCCAAACGGGAAGAAATAGACGGGACACCTTGTGACTGGGTTTAAGGATCACAGTCACCTAAAAGATAGACTGAGCAAGACTCAAGTCTACCGAACTTCCTTGGATACAAAGCGGATGCTTCAGTTTATAAAATATCAAAACCTGTAGGCACAAATATTTTAAGCTCTTCAACTCCAGATCACCGTTGGAGACCTATAACAAGAGCGTTTTCCCGGATCAAGCTGAAGGGTTCCCACAATCTATAGTGGCGATAGTTCACAATACGCTTCTCCTTGTATCAAGCATATCTCCGAAGTGACCATAGTTTGTCATCGATTTCCCCAGATTCGGGAGCTCTGTTTTTCAGAGAATAAGTATAAATGCATGGTCTTTGTTGAGGAAACGACTGATCACCGTATCCTCTAACCAAAATGGCCCAACAAGACCGCCACCAAACAAACGATTGATACCTGGTACCAACCTCAAAGTTGTTGGGCCTAGCGGCTTACATGTGAGAATCAAACTATAGAAATGGCATTGTAGCTTAGCTTGAAATTAGTGTCATTTATTGTTCGTATAAAGTGTTGCTGTTCAGCCATTTTCAGGTTGCACCAAGCCTTACTTCAGGCATTCAAATAAAACAAGGACGCCAAAAGACAAGGGCGCTCGAACCCAAGTTTTAGGGGCTTGATGCCTCGGAAACACACTTAAAAAAAAAAGAATTAAAAAATTTCCATCTTTCATTGATATTTTTTATTTTATCATATCTTGATCGTCATCTATTTTCATCTCCGTCGCCCCTATCCTTACAGAGCACCCCCTCCCGCCGGCTTACGGCAAGCAGGACAGGAAGTCGCCCAGCCTGTCCAAGACGGGCTGCTGCTTCTCCTTGGGCGCGGTGGTCTTGTCGCCCGAGTCGCCGACGCTGACGGAGATGTAGCAGCCCGACGAGGTGCCGACGACGGTGTTCTCCTCGGGGAGCCGCTCCTTGGCGCCGCACGTGCTGACGTCCGGGCCGGAGAAGAGGCCCGGGTTGATGCGGCTGAGCACCCACTTGAACTGGTCCGGGTCGTTGCAGGCCGTGTCGGTAACCTTGGGGAAGTTGACGTTGAGCCAGACGTTCTCGGGCAGGTAGGGCGCGCCGCCGGCGACGATCTTGTCGACGAGGCGGGTGGCGAGCTCGGCGTAGACGGTGCTGCGCGCGGGCACGGGGCTCGTGTTCCAGGCGAGCGTGCCCGAGGACGAGCCCGAGAAGGCGATGGCGGGGATGCCCTTGGTGCCCGAGGCGTAGGCGGCGGTGCCGACGGTGCCGGAGAAGGGCACCTGCAGCCACAGGTTGGAGCCGACGTTGGGGCCCGAGACGGCGAGCTCCGGGGCCTGGCCGTTCCACTGCTCGGCGGCGAACTGCTCGATGCCGTAGCGCATCGAGGTCACGGGGTACGAGTTGACCCAGCGGAGGTCCTTGCGGGTCGCGTTGAAGCCGACGGGGCCGCTGTTGGCCTCGCAGCTGTTGTACTGGCACGCGCTCGTGCGCGGGTTGGGCTCGGTGTCCAGGGAGCCTGGTGGTTTGGTCAGTCTCGTCATGAGGTCTTGTCTCGAGAGCAAGGCGAGGAGACCGGGAGGGGGTTCGGGTTGGACATACTGGAGCCGGACTTGTTCTCGGCCGGGGCGGACAGGAGGACGTCGTGGCCCGAGGCTCTCAACGCGTCGTTGAAGGAGCGGGCGTAGAGCTCAGCCCAGCCATCGTCGTTGGATTGGATGATGCGCACGCCCTGGACGGCGAGGACCTGCGCGAGCAGAGCAAATGTGGCGTCGGCGCGCATTGTGACGTGGGACTGACTGACAAAGGCCCTTGGGGCAACGAGACGAGGCTAAAGGAGTGGAAAGGGAGAGATGGCGAGGTGTGAAGCGATGTCTCTCAAGCTCTCCTCCTGCCAGGCATCGGCGCGGACCGCATCGATCTTAAGTAAACGGCAAATCGAACCATCACCACCAAGGTCCTCTATCCCCCGTCCCCCCTCCCCTGACCCCGGCGCGTCAAATCTCGCCCACGAACCAGAGTTTACACGTGCTGTCGAAGGAGGTCGCCCGTCGGTCACATCCGTGGCTGGCACCCTGCCCTTCTGCAGCCGGTTGCAGCCGGGCTATAATGATCATCAACCCAATATCTGCGTGCCCCATCCCCCCCGCACCCAATGGCCGCCGTGCACGCCGACGCGCCCCTGGCCCAGTGAAACCTGCCCCAAGAGGAACGGCGCCATCGAATCAACGCAAGCCCGTCCCCCGCCTCAGCCCGCCATGTCCAACCTTCGAGAGACGCGCCCCGGTTGCTTGATTGCTCAGAGCTCAAGCACGTGGGCCTTGGCCTTCGACATTGCGGCGGCCAGCGATGCCACAAGGGGGAGGCAGTGCCGATGGAGAATGCGACCATGGACGGGAGGACCAGGGCCATGGGGCCCAGAAGGTCCCTCTCGAAATGGAGCCCAGCTGCACCGTCGAGCAGGGGCCCATGCCCGTCACTTCGATGGGGGGCCATCTCTCATGCTCGCCTATCACGCCCCCTCGGCGCTGATTGCCTCGCGGGGCGGATGACGAAAGTATTGAAGCTTAAGGTTTCTTGCGCGGCGAGCCCACGGCCGAGCTTCATCGGCCGGGCGGCCGGCGCTGCCAATCGCCGATTTGCGTCGAGTGCAGAATTATTCCTTACGAGGGGGCGCCGTACAAGACCCGGACCCCTCTCTGCGAACAAAACACCGGCCCTGGCTTGCAATTCTCGGGCTCATCAAGCTGAGGGAACGGGTATCCGCAATTGGCGTCCTAACAATAGACGGGCTCTCTTGAAACCACGGCATCCCCGAGTGCGATATCTCTGGTCGAGTGCGGGTCGACGTTCAGCATGCCGGCCCGAAGCCTTACACGAACAAGCCAGCCCAGCAGCAGGGCTCGTTTCATCGAAACCCCTCCAATGGCGCGCGCCGCTCTGGAGTTAAGCACATAATTAAGCTTGCAAAAGCCTGCGGGTACCTTGCTTGCCCGTCAGCCACCGCCCGACAGCTCCGTGATGCATCCGCAATCTCTCCAAGCCCTCCCCGGGACCAGAAGAAACATGAACACCCCGCCCAGCGAAAGGGGGCGAGGGTCGGTCGCCTTCTTCGCCCTAATCAGGTCAGCCGTCAGAATGCCTGCAGGGACATGCTTGTGGCCCATGCCTCCCCCCCGCCTCCTCCTCGCAGCTACCGGTATGCGAATGTTGCGCGCCGAAAAAGGTTGGAGACGCCTCGCGCCAGCCAGCCAGCTTTTCGTCCCATCTTCCTCCGCGCGCATGACCGGCGCGGCGACGAATGGCGCCGTCAAGCAGCGAGCTGACGCATAGTGGCAAACAATCGAAGCTAGCCAAAGTACCGGGCCCCAGACGCTCTATCGCGTTTTCACAATCACCTCTTTATTAAGGAGAAGAACAAATTGGCAGCCATGTCATTATTTTTAAACTTTTCATTTATTCGGGTCACTACTCGACGTCAAAAGTCCGCAATGAAGCCGATTGGATCGACACCATGGAGGAGCCCACTCCAACTGGGATGCGACGCAACGCAGGCTTTTGATTATTGAAGGGAGGGGGCCGTCTTCCATCACAAAAGACGGCGCCGGTATTCTTCCGCTAGGATGCAATGCACTACGGTACACAATCTTGCTACAGGATTGATTAAATAACAAACCCGCGAAGGGATCATTGCAGGAAATCGGACGGCACCTCGGGTCCTGGTGGAGAGAGCGTCGGTCAGTAGGGTCATTGCAACAAGGCATCATCGCGAACAAAACGTACCCCAGATGTGGAGGTTGTCCGGCGACGCCGGGTTGTGGTGCGTCTCCTCCGAGTCGTCGAGCAGATCGCCGTCGACGTAGTGCTCCATGATGAAGTTAGAAGGGTCGAACCTGTTCGGCATGTCAGCGCGCGCGCGCGGGGCCCCGGGGTTCCTCCGGGAGCTCACCAGTAGTCAAAGATCTGGCTGCCCATGATGTGGCGGCCGACGCCCCAGCAGCTCTTGTGCCCCTGGTGCCTCAGCCAGTCGTGGCCGAGGACCTGGGCGTCGAAGTCGTGCGTCTCGAACGACGAGTGGTGGACGTGGAACTTGGGCCCCTCGAAGAAGAAGAAGCAGTGGTGGTCGACGTATTCCTTGCCGCGCGCGAGGCGGAAGAAGACCGTCACCTTCTTGTCCTTGTTGTCGGGGGCGTGGACGAGCTGCGCGGGCCTGTCAGACGGGGTGCGGCGGCCTGGGGGGGTGGATTCGGCAAAGGAGGGGGCAATGGGACTCACCTCGCTGGGGTAGAAATTGAAGTTGCTGGTGTAGAACTCGTACGCCTTGTCAAAGTCCGTCAGGCACACGCCAAAGTGGCCCAGCTTGTGGACCGGCGCCGGACGCTTGGTGAAGCGCTGCTTCTGGTTGACGTCGCGGTGCTTTTCTGTGGGCTACACACACCAAATGTCAGCAGGGGGGGGGAGGGGAACTTGCGCAGGATTCCCTCCGCGTCAGGCTGGCTCACAAAGTTGAACTTGAGGTTAGGGAAGCCCGGATCCCGCTTCTCGACGAGCGTCTGGCCGTGGACGAGGTGGAACGACCAGCCGTCGACCGGGTCCTTGAAGGTGACGCACTTGCCGCCCCCCGGAACGTCCTCCAGGTCGTAGATGGGCGTCGCGTTCGGCAGCGTCTTGGCTGCCTGCTCCAGGTCTTGCAGCGACTCGACGGCGAAGGCCGGACCTCCGAACTCGTCCTCGGCCGCCTCCTCGGCGCAGATCACAAAGGGCTCGGTGCCGTAGCCGCGGTAGTACGTCCGTTTCCCCTTGCGCTCGAGCTCGAAGAAGCCAAAGTCGTCGTAGAACTTGCGAGCGGCGTCGATGTTCTTGTGCTTGTAGAAGACGTGGGCAAGGCGCACGAGCTGGATCTTTCTGTCGGGCATGGTGGGCGCAACGCACTTGAGATGCGCCGTACGTGTATTAGTGGGATGGTGGTAAGGAATAATGGCAAAGACTCGGTAGGGGAATTGGTGCTGCGAAACTTCAAGAAGCTCCAGGTTCGTCTTATATTGATCTCGCGACTGACATCACGCATCGCAAATGCCGTTCGAGGGGAAGGGGGGGAATTCATCCAACTTATTCCCCCGCACTACCCCACCATAGTCCATCGGACGTTACGCACGCTCGGTACTTGAGCTGGGACACTAGAGTCCGGCGGTAAGAAGGCAATTAGCTGCATGTCCCAAATTTGGAGGCGTTGTGGTTGTGCTAGGTAACTTCAGATGGCGCGGTGCCGAAACTCAGACGGCGGCTTAGGGCGTGGCGCTGGAGAGGGTCCTGGCCATGTTTACTCGCCCTTGCTCCGACACGCCAGAGACAGTGACGCATGTGTTGCAGCCGCATTCAGTACCATGCCATGGCAGCAGGATGATCCGGATGGGACGGCTACCTCTTCTGCAGCTCCGCTTCAAGTGCCGAATGAGTCCCGCGGCTGAAATGTCGCGTATCAGAACTTGCTCAGCGAACCAAGAAGCAAGTGGGATTGGCATAACATGGCTTCTGGCCGGTCGCCACACGTTTCGGGGTCAAAAAGTAGCTCCCGATTGATGCATCGCCCATAAGGTTTTCTGCCGTGACCAGGGACTGGTTGCTTGGAACCAAATGGCCGCCGTTCGGCAGCCATTGCCGGCTGTGCGTGCGTGCTTCCAGGTAGCTTCCGGCCTGTTAGCCGGCGGGGTACAGGAACCCGAGAGTCCGTCACCTCTTGGCCTCTGATGCCATGTCGAGGCAGCCAGGTTGGATTCCAGCCAGAGAGCATCCATCCCGCCCAGTCGCTCAAGAGAGCGTGATTATGTTGGATCGGCGGCAGCTCTGCGGCAGCTCTGCGGCATACAGGCACGTTCCTCGTCGGCGGCACTACGGCTCCGGCCGGCCCCGATCGAGTACAGAGTGGGCCAACCGACAGAGGGACTGCCCGACCCACGACAATGCCGGAGCCGAGAATGGCAATCATCCCTCCGAAGCAGAAGCGTTCGGCATGAGATGGACGTACTACAAACAGAGCACTTGGTAATGGATGGCCATGTCGCCTGCCCTCACCGCTCCGGACGGGGCAGCATGGCCCCCCTCCAATAACAATCCCGGTGGTGCTGGATGGCGCGGAGCACACTCCCTTGTTGAGTCCAGACAGAGAAAATCTTAGCATCCCCGCTTCAAAGCGGATTCTTCATCTGGCGTTGTGGCAGAGTGGTCTAATGCGCAAGACTAGAAATCTTGTTCCTTCGGGAGCGTCTGTTCGAATCAGGCCAACGTCGAGATTATATTTTTGCCCTTTTTGACCAAAACTCCCCCCAATGTGTATGGCTGAATTGGTGTTATTGGACATGGAGATGAACAAACGGATACATGAAAGCCAATGTATATCTGGCGACGCTTTGTTCTTGCGGGCTGTTTCGATTAAAGCGAATAGTCTGTACGTCGTAATATCGAAAACAAAGACCAGTGAGAGTGACTGATCCTTCGTTTGATATGTTGGCGTCGCCACCGATCGAGTGCGTCCTGACTGCGACTGAAATCTCCCAGGGGATTTTCGCCCCTAACAGACGCGGCCCAAGCCAAGGCGTCTTGGCCCGGACACCCCTGTGCGTCCACTCCCCCCCACCATGATGACCATCCAAGGTCAGTGCGCTGGGGGGAGCTGGGGCTCGGTGACGAAACCCCCGTTGCCAGCGATCGCAATCAGCTTCTGCCCCTCCTCCAAAAACCCAAAACAAAATCCATCAGCGTGTTTCCCCCGTTTCCCCCTCCTCCCCCAATCCGCCCCGCGCTCGACGACGACCCGGCGCAAAGATGCCAAAGAAACTCACCAAAACCCCGCAGGGCGGCAGCACGACGACGCTCGCGACGGCCTCGACGTCGACGACCAACTCCCTCTCCCTCCCCCGCATCCTCACCGACGACCTCCCGCTCCCCAAGCTCATCGTCTTCGACCTCGACTACACGCTCTGGCCCTTCTGGGTCGACACCCACGTCGCCCAGCCGCTCAAGGCCAACTCGGCGCACTCGGCCGCCACCGACCGCCACGGCGAGTCCTTCGCCTTCTACCAGGACGTGCCGCGCATCCTCTACACCCTGCCCCTGGCCGGCGTCAAGCTCGCCGTCGCCTCGCGCACGTCCGCCCCGGACCTCGCGCGCGACATGCTGAAGCTGCTGCACGTGCCGCCGCCCAGCCTCGACGAGGGCGGCGGCGGCGGGAAGAAGGAGAAGGCGAGGAAGGCCCTCGACTTCTTCGACGGCGGCCTCGAGATCTACCCGAGCACCAAGATCCGCCACTTCGAGGCCATCTTCCGCAAGACGGGCATCCCTTTCACCGAGATGCTCTTCTTCGACGACGAGAGCCGCAACCGCGACACCGAGAGCCTCGGCGTCACCATGTGGCTGGTGCGCGACGGCGTCTCGTGGAACGAGATTGAAAAGGGCGTCGCCGAGTGGCGCAAGAGGAGGGGGCACACGGGATAGGACCGCCGTTCGTGATTCGTCGGTTGGCGGGTTGTTGTTAGACACACAATGGATAGGAAGAAGACCGTAGAATATCATGGGAAGGCGTTGGGGCGGTGGGCTTTGTATCTCTGGCCCGTACATACATACACACGGACTCGATGGACCCGGGGCGACGGGACGGGTCGGGACAGGGACGGGACGATCAAACCTAGAGGTGGTCCTGTGCGACGGTTCACACACGGGCTGCCACATGGGACGACGAGACGTCATGATACCAAATGTTGAAACTAAAAGATGCTTTCGATTGATCAATGATTATACATATATATATATATCCAACTCCAGCCCGTGTTTGCCTCATCCAGACAGCTACCCATTCCGATATTAGGACCGTCAACCTTGGGGGTATTTGTAAAGCCGCGCCCAACTCAAAAAGCGGTTCAATGCCGTCATGCCAATGTATGCACCTCCATCTATATGATTTAAGCCTAAATCTACGCCACCGTCGACGGGATGGCAGGGGTCGCCTTGCCGACCTCGATGTCCTTTTCCGCGACGGCCTTGTCGTCGGCGATGGACAGCTTCTGCAGCTCCCCCTCCGGGGTCTCGGGCTCCGTGACCTTGACCGGCTCCGTCTGGGTCCCCTCCGTCACGCTGCCCTCCTTGGTGGCGGGCGTGGCGGCGGGTGTCGGCTCGGCCGCCGCGGCGCTCGCCTTGGGGGGCCAGGTCTTGGCCACGGAGCAGATGACCTCCTCCTGCTCCTTGCCGGCGACGCTGCCGATGCCGACGCACTCGAGGCGGGCGCCGTCCTCGGTCTCGCGCCAGAGGGCGGGCCGCGACTTGAAGGAGCTGTGCCCGTTCTCCCACTGCACGATACCCTCCCACGCCGGATCCACCGTCGGCTGGTCGCCGAAGCTGAACTCGAGCTCGCCGCCGTACTGCTTCGGGATGTTCCGCGGCTCGATGAACTGCTCGAGGGTCGGGCGCACCTCGTGGGGGCTGAGGATGAAGATCTTGGACACGGTGATGGGGTCGAACCAGCGCTTGATCCAGCCCCAGACGGTGGAGAAGAATACGGGCGCGCCGATGATGAAGATTCCTGGAAGTTGCCTGTGAGCAAAAAAAGAAACCCAGGCAGGTGGAGGATGGTGAGGGGGGATGCGGGTTACTCACGGTCAAGCGTCTCGGGGTAGTGCGCCGTCGCAAGCTGGCTGGCGACCTGCATGTGGCCCTTCAGGTTCCAAAACTGCTTCAGGCTCACCCCGGAAATGTCCACAACGTTGGTGCTCAGCGTGATGGGGGCGTCGCGGTGCTCGCGGTCCTGCAGCTGCGTGGAGAAGGGCTGGGTGAAGCGCGTCAGGTTCTCGTACAGCGCGAACAGGCGCAGCATGCCCGGCGGCGTCTTGCCGTCGAACTTTGCCTTGCTGAAGCTCGCATCCTTGCCCAGCTTCTCGTAGTTGGCGATGGCCTTGCTGTCGAGCGTCTTGACCTCGAAGAGGTAGATCGGGATGCCGCGGCGGTCGCGGCGGCCGAGCCATTGCGGGTACAGCCGCCGGCTCTGCTCGTAGGCGTCGAGCTCGATGGTGCGGTAGAGGACGTCAATGTCGTTGGCGGCACGCCACTCCTCCGTGTCCTTGAACTGCGTGAGGGCGTCCGCAGGGACCCATCTCCGGGCGCGCAGGTATCGGCTGTATGTCGCAAAAAGGAGAGGGAAAAATCAGCACAGCCGCTCGTCTTCCTATTGTTCCGGCGCATGGCGCAGAGGGAAAAAGAGGGCCCTCCAACTCACAGCAATGTCGGGTCGTCGTGGGAGGCTGGCGGGCCGGGCTTGTACAGGCCCTTCTCCTCGAGCAGCACCTTGAAGTCGGCAAGCTGCGCCTCTTCGTGTTCGTTGAGGTGGCCCAGATGGCCGTGAGGATATCCGACTTCGCCGCCGACGGTCGAGGCGTGGGATTTGACCCTTGCGGCGGGGTCGGAAGAGGCGGGATCGGTCATGATGGGGGTTTTGGCGGTTGATACTCGGTATGGAGGCTCAACGAGTGATAACTTGGGATGGCGGTGTACAAGACGCGGTTCTCGACGCTGGAAGAACTTCTACTCGTCAGCGCGACGTGCGAGGTCGCTCGGGGAAGGATCTGGAGCGTCAGCGGCATGGTGTGCGGCATGGGCGGGATCCATTCATTGATGTGGTAATCGGCGAGAATCTAACCCCCCCCTGTGACCAATCCTTGTCACCTGTCAGCTTATCGACCGCCCCCGGCTCCATTTACCCGACGGACCCGGCCAACCACCGGGCGGAGGTTTCGGCGCCTTGCGTCATACAAGTTGATGCACCGGTCCCAGTCCCATCTCACCTTTTCGGTCTTCTCAACTCAGTCTTGGGAATAACCTCAATTCGATATCGACCGAGTAAACCCAAGCCAGAGATGCGCCTCCCGATTTCATGATTACCAAACCCTTCCAGAGCATCGTGGGTTCTACCATTTTTTCTCGCAATATTTAATTCGCAGCAGTTTCTATCTGGCCGTTTGCCAAGCGCCACAATGACTTGATGGCGCCGCGCCACTGCATCCTTCGGCGCGTGATCGGCCAATGGAAGATTTTCGGGAGCATGGCGTGCGAGTCATTGTGGAGACTCAATGTTAAACACCCTTCCGGCCCATCAGAAACTAAACACCTGTGAACTGAGCAAAAAAGGTTACGGCGTGAACGGCGAATCCAAGGTTGCCCTGAGTTTCCCGTTTCTACTCCCAACACACCGCTCAGTAACCCAATTAGAGCCACTCAATTCCATCATAAATTTCCGGGACCCGTTCATGCGCCTGGAAGCTCTATCCCAGGTTCCAAGATTGACTCGTGCCCACCAATTAACGGCGGACATTGAGAACCCACTTCGCCTAATCTGGCAACCTGCTGCAAAAAACCTCGGGTTCTCCCAAGTTTCCGCGTATAGGCATCAGTAAAATACATGGGGCCTTTTAGCTCACTCACTGCGAAAAGGGTTAGTAGTCACTTGGTCACTTGGTCAAATATTAGTCGTCAACGCGAGCCGCCTGCAACAATAGTCCAACTAAACAGCCTTGGAATTAATTGTTGTTTTGATAAGCTGCGAACGTTGGTGCCAGAGTCAGATGACGACCAGTAACCTCAATGTATGAATCCTTTGGCAACAAGGGAAAAGCTCAAGGAAACGGAGCAAGTTGGGGGCGATAGAAACCTCTCTGGTAGGAGAAGAATATCCGCTGAACTTGGTAACGGGAGCGTCCCGTCCCGTAAAGCGTGGGATACCACGACGGCAAGCCACAGAACCGTATCGTTGTTACCACCTTTCTATGCCACTAGGCAGCTTCGCTAGTTCGCGCTATTACTTGTCGGATTGAAATTGCGGTGTGACATCTGAACGAAACAACCAGCCCATTCCCCAACGAACGATAAAGGCAACACTTCAATGTTGAGCAGACACTGCCGTTTGGCACATCCCTGGATTCTTGGTTTCTGGCGGCGCCGCAGTCGCGGAGTTGTTCAGAAGGAACCGCAAATTGAAGTGGGCCGGTTGGTGTACATCTTCATCACGGGAATAACGAAACGGCGAGCTCGGCATCCTGAAAACCGCGTCGTGGTGCGTCGAACCCCCGGTGAATGCAACCATTCCAACCGAATAGACGGCTGCATTCCCATGAAGACATCCAATTTATCGACTTGATTGGAATATTACTCCTAAACCAACTGTCTGAAGGATATAGCGGCTTGCATATAATACTCTAAGCCCTCCGACATCGAGAGCGACTACAAAGATCGTCTCAGACCAAATTTTGCAAATATGCACGACTCAGTTTTCGATATGGAATACAATCGTTCAATTACTCCAATATTCAGCAAAAAAAAGTGCTACGGCTAAGGAACCTATCGTTTGTCTTTCCAAGCGCTCGCTCAAATCATCTAGTCTGCAACACGGCTTCTCCAAGTCATCAGCTCAACGTCGGAACTGTCCAGGGCGACCAACTGTCCACGTTAAAGTTGTTGTAGGTCTGGTCAGTTCGGTATATGCTCGTTGAACCTCCAGACTGTTTCAACAGGAACTTGTTGATGAATGCAGTGAGCTCGCTCTGCTGGGAGCTAGGGAAGCTGCAATGCGCGTGGTTCCCAACCTGGCTGTATCCGAACGTGTCGAGAGAGCCCAAGGCCTGCCACTGCTTTCTGGCCCCTCCCATGCAGCCATATGTACTCATGGTCCCGAGCCACTCGTAGTCGGGATTCTCCATGGTGTACACAGCTCTTGGGGCAATGAGCCCGGCAAGCATGTGGTGGTCGAAGGGTAGCTGGTTGACGTTGCTGGTGTACTGGTTGAAGGCGGGGCCGAACCAGGGGTTCTCCCCCACGATCTGCTTGGCGTCCTGCACCGTGAAGCCGTTGCGGTTTTGCCAGTCAGCGATGCGCCAACAGCCAGCACCACCAGCACCGGATTCCTGGGGGAGCGTGAGAGCAATGCGGGAGTCGAAAGCGCCGGCCACCATGGCCCCCTTGCCGTTGCGGGAGCAGCCTGTGACACCGAGACGGGTGGGGTCGATACCGACCGAGGGTGTCAACTCCAAGGCGTCGATGATCCGCGAGACGGCCCAGGCCCACGCAATGAGAGCACCAGCGCTATGGCCGCTGCCATACAAGTCGTAAAACTTACCTTTGCCTCGGGAGCTGCCGCCCTGTTGCTGGGCAATCTCGTCGTTATTAAAGGTAATGGTGCCGACGGTCGAAGGGACGGGGATGCTCGCGGCGCCATATGCGATAATGGCAGGGACGCTGTTGCCGCTGGGCTTTGAGATAGTCACGGCGAACGAAATTGACTTGCCGCCGTCCGAGACGTTGATTGTCAATTTGTTCCCGGAGTAGGACGCGGTAACGGACTGCGGCTTGGGCGGGAGGGTCCCGAGTTCCAGACGCTGGAGCTGGGAGCTGATCTCTGCCTGCTTGCACGCCCAGTCCGCCTTGGATGCGACCTTGCCTCCATTCTGGAAGGTGAAGGGATCGGGCAAGACCGACGTGGAGGCGCCGAGGCCGGAGGGAAGAGCGGGACAAGCGGTGCCGCCCCCGCCAGGCGCCGTGGTGGTTGTGGTGGTGATGGTAGTGACTGGGCCACCTCCTCCAGGCGAGGTGGTAGTCGATGTCTGCAGAGTGGTTGAAGGCGGCTGTGCAGTAGGGCTGGTGTTTGGCGGGCTTCCCGGGACGCATTGCGAGTACCAGTCATTCTGGTACCGGCAATAGTAACCCGAGATGCACGTCGTACCGCCCGTGTGACCGATTCCGCCGCATTGAGCCCAGGCACCCTGCTGTGCGCTGACGCTCGCGACACCAACAAGTACGGCAGCCGTCAAGACGAGCCTCATTCTGGCAAATATTGAATCAAAGTGTATATTGAATAAGATGGTGACTTGACAATATCGGCAGTACTCTGGTGCTCGTTCCCGTAGCACTCGTTCATATATAAACTGCCGTAGCGCCAAGCTGTAGAGCTCACGGCATGGTCGTAAAGAGAACGGAGCCTGGGCACTAGCGTACCAGGCTTTCGATTAGTCCAAATTGGTCGTTGAGTTTAACATCGGGGTTATGAAGCGGCTGAAGTCTGAGTTGGGTTGTATTCTGAATGGCCTCGTGGCCCCTCAGTGCCGGTAGAATGCCACTTTAGCCTAAAAAAACCACAATCAAATTGACCACAACGGAAAGAAACAACTAAAAGCGGAAGTTCTAAAGTGTGGTAGTATCTATCTTACAGCAGACTTAGTCCTGAGTATTAAGAGGAGTCGTAATTATAAGTTGCTGAAGAAAGATTTTCCACCTGTGATGAAATGCATGGTATATGGGTTTGAGCAATAAGATTAGATGCGGTACCCTAATTGACCAAAATTGCTGATAGCCAGCTCTGATATATTGCCCCTCTCCACGCTGGCCAATGAATGTGTGAGCCAAAATGGGAAACTGCCCTCTCTGATTCATTATCACATCCATCCCTCTGGTAGCACAGTCTATTGATGTTTGCGGGGGTACGCCATGTGGCATGCTCCCGGACGACCGGGCTGGAGAGATCCTTTGCATGAAATCCCGGCTTGGCATTCGGACAATGGTGTCCGATCCGTGCAGGGTAAGGAAGGGCGAGAAGCTTACTACAATTGTCGCACGGCCAAATATTTGCTTATTTGAATCGTTCGCTACGCTAGCATCTCTGATTTAGATAAGCATTCAACCGCGTGCAACTGACGCGCTGCAACGATTATTGGACCTTTCAATGTAAGTTCGGTTGCAGAGATGTACCAAGTTTCACAAAAAACAGTCAACAGAATCAGGATTACAAGATTGAATCAGAAAATCCAACTATAGAATACTGATACGAGACTGCGGGCTGGTATGTAACTGTATGGATTGTTTACTGCGGCCCACTCTGCCCAAAAAGATTGGCTTTGTGCACTCGGAAGACGGCAAGTTGCGGAAACAAAATGATCTCGAATACAGAACTAAATGCTATGAAGATGGATTTTTTAAATACGAAAAATCAATGTAAATATCATACCCCCGATAGGCGGTAAATTGGGGTAGTATCTCACAGAGCTTTCTCGGTATCTTAATTAGCAGCTCTGTCAACCCAACATGAAATCAGACCTAACAATTCCCAAAACAAAGACACGTTAGTAGAGCAGCAAGCCAAATGACCACAACAATTCTATGAAAAGCTGTGATACGAATCATTTGTCGCATGGAAATCGACAGACAGCTTTCTTCACCCCTTCAAGGTTCGATGTTCTCCACACAATCTGTTTTTCATCTTCAAAAATCAACCGTAACGAGATGGAGGCTTGAGCAGCAGCAAGGTGTTGCATGCGCATCCGGCTACGAATAACCCTAACACTCCATGGCGGAGTCTCCGAACGGGAGAATAACGACGTACTCCAAGCCCAGCTTCACAGCCTTCCCGGCGTTGAGTGTGACCTGCCAGCTCACCAGGCCACCCTTCCTCAAAGCAGCAGTTGCTTTGCCCCAATCAGTGCCATCCTTGCCTTCTTGACCAGCGCTCCCAGAGGGAACTCTAGACCCGTCAAGGACAAGCCCCTTGGGCGTAAGTATATCCACTTTAAGTCTCTCGTCCTCAGATACAGGCACCTGGTCAAGCACAAGGAGAGAAACTGGCTTGCCTGCCGATGCGCGAGTATTGGCAATAGTGACGCTGCGTGTGTACACCGAGCTGTTTTCCTTTGTGAAGACGCCTGTCGTAGTCCGGCGGACATCGACCTTAGGGTAATTGACCTTGATTGCAGGGTCAATGCCCAAACCCAGCGAGAAGCTGTCACCATCGCTGCAGTGAGGTAGCTGTGCGCGACCCATAAAGGTGCCATCCAGAGTGAGACTCGTGCTAGCCTTGAGAAGAGTGAGCTTGCTGCTATTGCAGATGTTAGCCTTCAAGTAAGCCACTGGCTTGTATTTGGCGATAATAGTGTGGCTGAAGCCAATGTTAGAAAAGTTGAGACGGGCGACCCGTTGCTTGGACGTGGTAGGACGGGGGGTCAGTGTCCTTGTGCCTGGGAGGTCATAGGTCGTCGTAAAGCCTGTCTCTTCCACGGTGGACTCTTGAAAATCGACATTCTCATCCTGGTCGGGGGTTCCTTCCGCGAGGAAAGAGTCGAAATCGAAATCTTCTAATACCCTGTTGTTCGTTGAATCGTCACCTGACATATTTGAGAAATCCAGCATGACTGGTGGCTGTGCCAGGCTGCCTGGAGCCCTTTGTTGCATAAACTGTTGCGGTGGCCGTTGCAAAGCTTGCTGCTGCTGTTGCATAACCTGCTGCGGCGTAGGACCTTGCATACCTCCCTGTTGCATAGCTACCTGTTGCGCGTGTGCCTGTTGCGCTTGTGCCCGTTGCATAGCTGCCATCTGCGCTGCCACCTGTTGTTGTCCTGCGTGCTGTTGCACTGCGGCTTGTCGCATTTGTAGTCTCCTTTTTGACTGCTGCTCAAGCAGCATAAGCTGCATTTGGTAGTCGGAGCACTGCTGCGTAGTCCCAACAACACCAAATAGGTCCCCTCGCGGCCTCGAGTTTTGGGCCTTCATCTGCTGAAACCTCCACCACTGCTTCCGTTGGTGGCGCTCTTCTTGGCTGCTTAGGATATCGTGTTCTTTACCGCTGCCGCCCTTGTCTGTCAACTTGATTTTCCAAGGTTTGAGGTCCGGGATGTTGTTTTCTAATCCAGCAAACATAGCCTGCGATGTAGACAGTATGACTTTGCAGTTGCTCCATGTCTCAGAGGTCTTGTTTGTGATTTGAGCATCGTAGCATAGTGTGCCGGTGTTGTTTGTAGTGAATAGCTGGAGGTCGTAGCTTGGAGCCCAGAATGCATCTGAGGTGACGTATGACAGGGAAAGGTTGCAGGTAAGACATGCTCCGTCGGTCTTATCAAGGGACGGAGTAAAGGCCTGAGCTGTATCGCTTGACATTGATGTCCGGCGAGACGATATAGGAGTGAAGTTTGTCGCCTCTAGGGTCACCCGAACGGAGTAGCAAACCCTGGGCCAGAAGAGCTCACGATCTTTGCGGATGCGATCTTTCTCTTTCTGGCGCTCTTCTCTTATTCTTGCGTGCTTTTCCTTCTCCTTCTCCTTCTCCTTTTTTGTCTTTGCTTTCTTCTTGGCTGCTTTAGCGGCATCTTTCTTCAGTTCATTGATGAGACGAGTCTCCTCAGCAAGCGCTGCACTCAGAAACTTGGCATTGTCTTGACCGCGACTGATCCCAGCCACGCGGTCTTGAAAGATTCTCTCTCGCTCAGCCCGATAAGTTTTGATACTTTCAGCAATATCGACGATGCCTTCTTTGCTGTGAAGTGAATTTCCGTAAGCGTCAAGAATTGTAAGTCGGCTAGAAGCGCTGTCGACGGCTTCTTTCGCACCTCGCTCTTCGTCCCGCAGCTGTCGTAGCCGAGACCGCAGCTCGGCGAGCTCAGGAGACTCCACCGGGCCACCTTCATTGTCTTCATGGTCAGAATCGGTATCCGGTACGTCATCATCGTCATTATCAGACTCAGGATAGATATCTTGGAATATGTCGCGGTTGGGAAGCAACTCCACGGCGATGTCGGTGATGATGGCAGAGCCAGTTCCTTCAACCTTGATTGTAGATTCGTCGACAGTGGGAGTCAATCCGAAGATTGTAACCTCGTTAGTCCCGGACTGGAAGCCAATTAGCGGATTCACTACATGTGACAACAGCAGAAGACTTACCTTCAGTGGCAGGTTCTTCAGATCCCTCACGACTTGAGCCTTGGTAGGGAAGAGAGTGATCGATCGGGTGGCCAAATCCCGCACATGATACTCCTTATGGTGTAGGGCGTCCATGATCCTGATTGTCGACGATGAGTGTCTGTGCTGGAAGTGCGAGAGGACTTCGTCTAAGTGTCACCAAGGGGTAACTGCTTTAACGGCACCAAATGGTTTAAAGAATCTTAGAATGGTAAGTAATAAAAGAGTAGAGAGAGACTGTGCCCATGACGAGAAGAATAACACTGAAATTTGAAGGGGAATACGGGTTTACTTATACTTTTGGCGGGAAGCAAAAGGAGGCAATGCTGACCATTGACCTAATTGGTCGTTGGCCGCATCCTGTTGCCTTATCGGCCGTGCGAATCCTGCGGAACTCCGTTTTTTCCGCCGCCGCCCCTTAGACTCATTTCCCCGAGAAAGTAGTGGACAAAACATTTGACAAGGATAAAAGCAGACTTCACCAGTCATCAAGTCGATCTAAATGTAACTGAGAGTTGCCAGATCCAAAATCTCTCTGGAATTGCTCTTTCAGCCTTTTCGCATGGTGAGAGACCAAAAGTTTCTATAGCTTCGAAGCCCTTGATGGACTTCAAGTGACAACGTTAGTATGCTGAATTTCAGGTATTCAAAAATACTGGAGTTTAAAGACATGAATAAACAGAAGAAAAAGACCTCTCTGCGTCCAAAAGCGGCCCAATCCTCCCTAGCCAACACCCCAGCCCTTCTACACCGATCCCTCTGCCACTGCACAGGATCGCAGGGAATCCTCCCTTTAGTAATATCCTCGAGTGCTAGGAATCCTTCTCTATCTGGCTTCCGATATATCGCTGGTGAAAATTCAGAGGATAAACTTCCGACCGTAGACCTCCTTGGCTCAACTTCAGCGCGCGTGCATTAGCTTCAACTGGGCGGGTGACGTTGCATTCAGAACTTCACGCTCGCAGAATGGGTCGGCCGTGTGAACAGCGGAGTCGGATGTCGTGCTAGCATCTCTTCAAATGGCGTCAAAGTTCGATCTGCAGAAGGAATCTAGCAATCGGAAGAAGCAACCCACTACGGTGTATACGGTTCTAATCACGCAGAATTGGTACTATGCCCCAATCCCGTGCCCGAAACCAAGTACAGGAATTTCGTTGACGTTCACAGTACCATATAATTGGCATGGCGGTTTGAAATCTAACCCAGCCGAGGTAAGCTCAACGAGGAAGGTTCTGAAAGTTTGGTCATAGTAGAATCATGCGAAGATACAGACAGCTAAACACATATTTATCGTTGAGCTTTTCTGCAATCTTCGTGACTGATGCTCAATCCATGTTGCCACTCCACTCTTCCACCAACTGGAAAAAGACGTTTCTCAACTACTCGCACAAGATGGCCCGCCAGATGGCCCGCCAGACACTTGACATGTGAAACACTTACAATCTCAACCAGCCCTAGAAAACACATCTTAGCAATGGTATTGCACATGGATGGATCCAACGAACCACCAATCATGACCCTATCAAAGTCTTCAGCCAATCCTTGCCCTTCTCCGGGTTGAGACGGGCGGTTTTATGGGGTGAAAGAGCAGTTGTGTGCGGAATCAGCGAGAATAGGGCTTTCGATATCCGTACGAAACCATAGTCTGCAGCTTGGCCATCTTATAAGCCAGCAGCAGTGACCAAACCCCGCATTCAAGAAGAATTTGGACTCTAATAAGACAGATTACTGATCAGCTGATGATGATATGGCGTACTTTGACGACGCAAAGGCTGGAGTTGATTTGCTTGAGCGGCATGTAAGCTAGTATACTACCTCAAATACTATTCTATATACTGGACGGGATGCTATGTGTCATCTTGAATTGGAAACTAGGTTATCGCGTATTATCCCAGTTAAAGTACTGAGGTAAGATCTGACAGCCAGCTGGTGCACATAGCATCCATTTAGACTTATTTAGAGAATGCGGGTCCGAGTTTTATGAACTTGGTCTACTGAGGGACAAGTCCTGGGCTTCTGAAGACATAGTCCACCATGCAATATGGGGCGGGGTATGACTAGGGAGAGCGTGGCTGGAGCTGTGTGAGTTAAGGTGAGCTAACCTTAATCCAGGCCTGAAAAACCTTGAATTTGTCCCAACAAAAAGCGATGCTGTGTCACCAAAACAGGAGGGCCATACGGTGGTACCCAGACCAGATGCCTGAATCAGCTGGAACACGGTCCCCAAACGACATGGCTCATTGATAGTAGGGCGTTCTTGAAGCTAGAATTGATGGCAACGAAGAATTTCTGGAGTTCGTTTTCTCAAACTATGCAGACATATCTATCAATTCTTGATTTGAGAATGTATCAGCGCATATGCTCCACAGGCGCTACTTACCTATGTTTAGCGGGCCTTTGGCAACCCACCTTCGCTCTGAATAAGCTTACTGTTGCACAACGTATCCAGGTTCGGGTCTCGATCCTAGAGGTTCCTTTGTGCCCGTCGCATTGTACTTTCCCCATGAGAAGGAGCCATTAACTTTGGAAATCCTACAGGAAAGGCAGGAGTCGACTGGTAGGCGGATGAAAAAAATTTCACAGCCCAGCGCTCTCTAAAAGTTGCCTGGGATTGTCACGCTGAAATCACGGTAAGTAATATGTCTTGGTCTTTAACAAACCTGAGTTAGTTCAGGCACACCATAACTAAATCTAGGTTATGAGTGCGGGCTATTTTGTTGCCGCCGACTGGTATCAGCGTCCACGCCCGCATGGCGCACGTGTCACTTCGCCGCGGAAACAATTAGTGATCATAATCAAATTATAAATACAGAACAGGATTCGCGCAGGATTCGGCACTTCTACGATGGAGTCCCTCCCTCCAATCGGTGTTAAATATGTGATCATCTGCAGGTGGCCAAGACCGAGGCTGTCTGACTGGATCGTGTTAAACCTCGCCGAATCTAGTTCCGCATTTACATGCGGATGCAGATCATCACTAATGCCAGTGCAGACCGACTGATCCCGCGGGATGCGATGCGCCCGGACCACCTGAATGACTCTCTGCCAACCCAGAGCGAATATTATAAATACATGTTGCTGGCAAGTATCCCCTCGGCACAATGGTTTGTGTATGTCCACCGCTAGTTTAAACCTTCACCCAAGTTTGGAAACAGGCCCCCAACAATGTCTCCCTTAACACTCCAAGAGAACCAATTCACCCACAGCGGGGACAAGACCACCTTCTACTGGTCCGCCGGCCCCTCCGGAGGACCACTCGTCATCTTCATCCACGGCTGGCCCGCGAACGGCGAGACATGGAAGCCCCAGCTCCTTGCCCTCGCCGCCCTGGGCTTCAGGGTCATCGCCCCAGATAACCGGGGCTACGGGCGCTCCAGCGTGCCCCAGGGCCCCAGTGCCTATGCCCTGGAGCACCACGTCTCGGACATGCTGGCGCTACTCGCCCACCTCGACCGCGACAAGGCCGTCTGGATCGGGCACGACTGGGGCGCCGGCCTCGTCTGGGCTTTCGCCGCGCAGCGCCCGGACAAGTGTGTCGGCGTCTGCTGCATCTCTGTGCCGTACTACACCATCGAGCTCGGTCTCGATGCCCTCGTCGCCAACTCCAACCGCGACGTGTACCCCGAGGACCAGTACCCCGTCGCGCAGTGGGACTACCAGGTATTTCACAACGAGCAGCCCGAGGCCAGCGCCGCGCAGCTGCGGGCCAACGTGCCCAACACCATCAAGCTGCTCTACCGGGCCGGCAGCCCCGAAAGCTATGGCAAGCCCACGATGCTGGCGTCGCTGCGGAAGCTGGGAGGGTGGTTCGGCGGCGCCCCGTCCGCGCCGGACTTGCCGTTCGAGTCGACGTTCTTCAAGGACGACAAGCCGGCGTTCGACCGCATGGTGGCCGAGTTCGAGCGCAACGGCTTCGAGGGCCCCAACGACTACTACCGCAACCACGAGGCCAACAGGGCGTACACCCTGAAGAACCCCAACGGGGCCCGGCTGCGCTACCCGGTCTTGTTCGTGGAGGGGCGCTGGGACAGCGTCTGCGACACGGCGATTTCGAGGCTGAGCGAGCCCATGCGGGAGCTGTGCGATGACCTCACCGAGGTGAGCATCGAGTCGGGGCACTGGGTCCAGCTGGAGAAACCGGAGGAGACGAACGCGGCGATTGTGAGGTGGATTGCCACGAAGCTGCCGACGCACTTCCCTGGGTACTGGAAGACGCCATTTGTGTCGCGTGGCTGATGGCCTCGGAGGGACGGCCTTCCTGGGATTGCATACAGACACATGAGATATTCAATGTAGTTCTAATATACTGGTATATATGGGTTGTGCTATAGTGACCTAAGTGTCTCAGCCACTAACTTCAGCACGCCAATAGTGACTAGGCCCCCCTTGTGCACTTGTCAACTCAACCGGAATACTTCAACTAAACTACCCGTATAGGCGCTTGCTGCCTGGAGGTAACCATGTTAATAAGCCGAGCCAAAGTAGCCCGGGACTTATTCCGAGTAAAAAGCGGCCTTGGGTTACATAAGCAACAGCGCCATGTTTCCGGCTTGGGACCATGAAACATGTCGTGCAGGTCTTGTACAACTGTGTACGATGATGGCACTGGCTGCAAGTGCACGAGCCCCAAATTTGACTTTGGCACTCATGGCAAGCAACTCAACATCTTGTCACACTGCGAACGTTGAGGCGAAACGCTGTTGCGCAGGGCTCGTGCCCCGTCTCTAGTAGCGCGTTCGCAGCCATGGAATTGTCACGGGCAAATTGTCAAAACCACACACACGTGCTTGAATGATGGCTCGGGAAATTCCGCGTCGCTCCGACTGCTGAACAAGAACTCTACGTATATTACCGTTGTCAGTGATCATTGCGATGCGGTCCTTTCTCCCAAGGTCCGCAGCAATGAACCGTTGCTCGACTTCGTCGAGCAGCCCGACGCTGAAGGACATACGCGCGTTGCATAGGTGAATCCCATTCACTAAAAGGTTACAAGTGCCCATGGTTGCTGGCATCACAAAGAGGGCTTTACACATGTCACCCTCACAGGGGGTCCGTGACGTATACGCGATGAGTCGAAGTGGTGCAGCGCGATTAAAGCTCGTGATTCATTGCCGAAGACGTGGTTTGCGCTCGCGTTCTGATTGGCCGAAGCTCCGAAATCAAATGTGTCATTCCCCGGAGCTAAGACATCCCCGGCCCCGGTCCACGTCGACCTTCGCCTTCTACCTTGCTCGGCTTCCTCTCCTTTCAACCCTCGCCATCAAATCCCTAGATTTCCTACCTCTCTGTAGACGTTCATCTAGCCTCTCATAGACAGGCATCTAGATTGTATTGGACATCGCGACATCCCGTTCTCCCGCCCATTTGAATCCCCTCGGCCCTTATCTGGAGCCTTGACCCCACGCCGCCCTTATCGCCCTTATCGGAAGCCCTGACCCTACCTTGCCTCGACATCCGTCCGTGTCCGACTCGACCTCCCACCCACTTCACGCGATCATCAAGCACAAGACATTGCCGCCCATCATGGCAATTTACGGCTCCGTCCCCCCTCCCGAAGGTGTTGATCATTCGATCGCAGCGAACCCGGATCTTCCGCCCCAATCTCAGACACCTGTGGCCGCCCATGTCGCCTCCGCGGTAACGGCTCCAGTCGACATCGAAGCGTGGACCATTTCCGCCCTCGAGTCGCTGAGCGTCAGTCCCATCACCCGTGGCACAGGAACCCCTCTGGCCATCAACATCGATGAGCAAGTCAAGAAGGTTGCCGTCACCGTCGCTGCCGATGCGCCACCCGTCCAACAGACCCCGATCCGCCGGCCTCTGAGTCGGAGAGATAGCCAGAAGAAGAGGGATGCGCTGCTGAAGGGCAACGAGGGCACCCGGCAGCGTCGGCGATGGGAGAATGGTCTGTTTCCTCCCTTTCACCGACCACCAGCCCGCGCGTCTTTCGTCTGATTAGCTTCACCCTGAACCCCTTCTTCCTCCATCATCGCTAATCATCCCTTCCCCTCCCAGACCGTCTCGTCGGCGTACCGAACGTTCAGCCCCCCCTTCCCAGCGACTGGGAAGTCCACCCTACCTACCCCGTCCAGGTCGTTCCTTACCAGATCGCCCAGTTCTGGGATACGGGCCTCCGACAGCGTATCGAGGACAAGACCGCTAAGCTTCAGGCCCAGCGTAAAAAGCAGCAGCGCAAGAACGGATCTGCCACGGGTTTGGAGATTGGTGAGGTCCCCCGTGACCTCCGTGACACCGCCAAGCGTACACCTGCCATTAAGGGCTGGGTCCGCGTGCTCGAAGAGCCCGTTCGGACGTTCCTCAAGGAGCGCAGCGAGGAAAGCGACGCCGAGGGTGATAGTGAAGACGAGGAGATTGTCTTTGTCGGGCGTAATGGAATGTCAGCCGCGGGTAAGGGGTGGAAGAAGGCGAGGCGAGAGGTGGGCAGCGAAAAGCTCGATACTGGAATGGTCTTCGACTCGCTGGGGGATGACGAGAGTGCTTCCTTCAAGTATGTCCCCCCGGCCCAGCTTGCCAGGTCGGAGCCCTATACTAACTTGACCCAGGCGATGGCTGACGCATTCCATCTCGGACTACTACGGGCTCCAGTCCCACTCCGTTACGACGGGCGAACCCGCTCGCCGGGTCGTCTATGTGACTACGAGGGACTCGAGCAAGCGCTCGAGTCCACGGAAACATACGGCTTTGCCACGTCCGCTGTGGGAGATGTGTTGAAACCCACCATTCAAGTTCTTCGCCATTTTGTTACTCTCCACCCCCTCGCTCCAATCTTCCAAAGGCTTTGTCTTAGACTGCAGGGCCACTCCGGCTTGGCTATATGAGTGGTTGTCAAGGTTCAAGTAGTCACTCCGCTTAAAGTGACGAATAGACAGGTTGCGTCCAAATGGTTGCTTTTGTGCCATAAGACCCAGCATATTGTGATGGCCGCTACAGGCAAAGTCGTGAGCGGTTTCGTCCACCCAGGGCCCGACATGAGATCGGAGCCAGGATCACTGCATTAGCGCCAGAGACGATGCGGCTGGGCCTGACAGGTCAAATTCTCGGGTACACGCAGCGCGGGCGGAAATGACCACGGCTCGAGATGAATCCCGTTCGGCTTCGGATGCGGCTCGCTTGTGATTTCGCACATGTGGCCCTTACAATGATATCTTCTACCCCTCACGTCGCCCTTTCCGGAGAAGCCTCATCGGCTTTGAAATACAACGTGCATCGTGCACACCCTCCCTAGTGCACGGGTTTGGTTGTCCGGCTTGGCAAGAAGGCAAGTCAGAGACAGCGTGTTTGACTTTATTTACTTTTCCCTTCATACGGGCTCCATTATCCTACTATTTTCGATATTGCTCGCAGAGCCGACACGAGTCATTCTTGCCCCAGTGGTTCTAAACATACCATGCCGTAGTCCTTGTCGTATGATATCCCAGACAAGGCATGGGAAGAAGGTAGGGAGGGGTAGAAATGCAGCACCTTAAGCGGGGGCGAAGATCATTTCTGGGCATTCATCAATATAATGCAACTCTCTCCGGTGGCGTCCAATACGAGATGTGCTAAGTCAAGGTAATAGGTAACACGATACGTCCTACTCGCAAACCTAACAAACCCCAAGGTCTCACAACAGTTCCTTACCCCATGTCTTTCACTCATCCCACTCCCCTCTTTTGCTCAAACACCCAGTTTAAACCAACCAATTGGCAACAACGAGTTATAATCGTTTCCCTAATCACATACCACAACATCCCGCCCGCGCAGAGGAATGGCCAAATGGGTGTAGTCAGGATACCAAGTGCATCAATACCTAGCACTTTGAATGTCATTACTGATACTAAGACTATCCCCTTACAGTGACAACCCTTTTGCACTGTGACAGTTTTTCGCTGAGAGCCGAACGGACAGATCATACGTTTCCCCCTTCATGTGGGAGCATACGGCGTGCGATGAGACCCCTTCCCCTCGCCCTGTCCCTCTCTCCTGCAACTAACTATGCCACAGCTGACAAGCCCATTCCCCTCCTAGACTTCATGCGCAGATTTTACAATTACGAATGTCTTGTGTTCAGCCTCGTCATGTTCCTCGGGGTCCGTGGCGGGGTGACACTCAGCAAGCGCGTCCTTGTGCTTCAAGCAAGGTGGCAGCCGCCCGCCGTGGTTGTTCCCAGGGCAGTACGTGGCGTCATTCTTGAGTCGCCAGAGCAGCGACTCGTGAAGGACTGCGTCTTTCGGGATGTCGCGCGTGTGGCCTTTGTTGAGCGGGAAGCGGACGTTCGTCCATCCGCTATCCTCGAGCTCCCAACGGGTGATGAAAGGGAGCCATTCTGTTCGACGTAAAGTTAGCATCGACATACTTTCTTAAAACACACCGTAGAGCATGTGCGTTGAGGGGGGAGGGGCTGCTGCTTACCCATAAGTTTCCACAGGAGCACCCTGAAGAAGGCCGTGCCGCAGCCGAACGCGAGCGAGTCGTGGATGAACCCCTTGAGCGCCTGCTTCTTCTTCTTGGCGAACCGGGCCTTGAACTCCTTGACGCTTTCGCGCCACTTGAGTGCGGCCGACTCGTCCTGCTGGCCGACGAGCTCGACCTCGCGGATCATCCACGCCAGCGGGACGTCGCTCATCTGGAAGCGGTCGCAGCCCAGCGCCTTGCTCGCCGCCTTGCTCTTGCGGGACGTCCAGAAGTTCTTGATGCTCTCCCAGACCGTCATGTCCTCGCGCTTGTCGAGGGGGCTGTCGTCGGACGCGGGCCAGCCGCCGCCGACGTCGCCGTGGCAGCCGGGGAACCAGACCTCCTTGATGTCCTCGTGGCTGTGGTTCGCGTCGTCGCGCATGTCCTGGGCGAGGAGCGCGGCCTTGAACTTGACGCGGCGCTCGTCGACGGCTACGGCGTGCCGGACGTGGTGCGCGGTGCCCAGGACCGGCACCGGCACGGGCGTCGTGCGCTCCAGCACGGCGACCGAGTTCACGCAGTCCCAGATCCCGAGGAAGAAGACCTTGATGTTGGACTCCTCCAGCTTCCCGCAGTGCATCGTGCTCTCCTTGCGGCAGAACGTGTCGCTGAAGGCTGCTATCTCGTCGCGCGCCACCTCGAACCTGTGTCCGTGGGCCGCGGGGTCCTCCCCCTCCTGGTGGCCCTCGTGTTCCTCCCCCTCCTCCTGGTGGTCATCATGGGGCGGCTCCTCCTGGCCCTCCAGCAGTGGCTCTGTCTCTGCCTCGCCCGCGCCGGCGGCAGGCTTCTTCCCCTTCTTCTTCCCCTTCCTGCCTTTCTTGGGGTGCGCCACGATGAAATCCTCGACCTCGCCCGCCAGATAGCGTTGGTAGAGGCGGTACGCAAAGGGGACCATCTCCTCGTTGCCTTTGCAGAGCAGCCCCACGGTGTTAATCATACGAGCCAGGAACTTGGCCGTAAAGGCGCCACGGCTGAACCCGAACATGTAGATCTTGTCGCCCTTTTCAGACGCTTTAGTAACCGTACTCGTCACTGGCTGCACTGGGAAGCCAAACTTACGGAGTCGTAGTAACGCATCAGGAACCGGTATCCGGCCAGAACGTGGGCGTCAAACGTCGTGCCGATCCCCTGATCGATGGTTTGGGAGACGGAGCTCCGCATCTCGCTGAACCAACTTTTGTTCACCGACGTCTCATTGATATCATACGTCCCAATACCAGCTGATGAGAGGCATGCGTAAGCGACAGAAGATTCACTGGCTGAGAGAGAACAGACTCACTCTGGTAGTAATGGTATTGGTGAGGATCATTGCGATCCAACTTGCTCAAGATCTTGACCACGTTTGTGTCCGCATTTGATCCCGTGAACGTGTTGCCAGTGCCATCAAAGCAGAGGACTAGCTTCTTGGGCACTGGGTTCTGCTGAGACCCCTGGCCGGAGTCGTGAATAGCTGCAGGCATGACAGCGGCAAAAGATTGAAAAACAGGTTCGTCAATTCAGAAGATGGTATCTGGGTATTCACATTCAAGACATGGTCACGGAGGGAGAGGGAGGCCACCTTATGAGGCCCAAGACTCCATATATCACCGCCAGTCTTGGTTTATTTTCCAAGGCTGCCGCCACCGCCTGGCATTCACCCCATTGCCAGGCCAGCCACCCGGTTGCCATCAAGCCCGGGAAATGAAACATTTCCGAGCTAGGTTTACATACGAGGATCGAGGGCATCGGACATGTTCGATATTGGCTTCGGTAGCGGGAGGAGCGAACCTACGTCACATCGTATCACAGTATGGCGAACTGCATCCTCTGAACGCATTGTTTCGTGTCTCGATCGTCAGTCAGTTACACGGCATAAATATCTCTCCCTTTCCGGTGGCTGAGACTGATATGCGGTGTTAGTTGACCGGTGAATTTGAATAACAAAGGGTCACGACGCGGGGAATAGCAGTTTGCAGTATCACAGGACGCGCGAACGACAAACTGGCCATCTGGACTATACCGGCCACTTAGTACTTTGTTATCAGGGCGACCGCACACGAGGTGTCTCAACTACGCAAGAGTACATGGCCAGTCGAAGAAACACAGTAGCAATACCTGCCCAGTACTGGTGGTCACTAGAGATTGATTATTTCGGAGATCAGGGATGGAGGTTTCACTCAGATCGGCTCCCGCCTTCCCGCCGTCTTTGATGCCCTGTGTGAGACGTGACCAGTGCGAGGATACATGGCAAGAGAAGAGGGGTTGGCAAGGTAGACGAAAGTTTGAATACAACATAAGGTTGTTAACGCCCTACGTTCCTCCAGGAAGAGGACCGCCGCCGATTCCTATCATAACTCTGCCTTTCGGTTCTAGACATTCAGCCACCCGGACTGGAACCTGCTCTTGGGAATGGCCACGGTCGATCTGCCATGGAAGCGAAGGTTGGCGTGCAGCTTCGCGACGCCGCGGGGCTGGATTCGTCCTAGCTGAGCTATCTGCTTTTTGAGGGGAAGGGCAGCTCGTGTCTAAGACAACGCAAAAGTATTGTGTAGCTCATAATAGATGTCGTGGAACTGTCCTGGCAAATGTCAATACCCCCAGAGGCGGTGAGCTATGTTTTAGACCCTGTCGGCAGATGCCGCCTGCCAATTAGGCAATACGTGATGACCATCATCATGAACCGTGCAGACGGCGCGGGCCGTAGTCTGGGGCCGTTTGGAGCCGTTTGCATTGAGGTGGGACGCGTACCGACCTGGGAGAGCTCCTTGCATCTCGCGTGCGGCTGGAATCCCCTTTCGCATCTTCCCCGCCCGCTTCCCCTCCCCGGCGCGGTTCCACAGACTGCATGTCTCAGGTTGGATTATTGAACGCTAGCTGCCTTTGCGAGACGGGGAAGCCAAGGGATGATCGCAACGCTGCCTCAACCTTCTGATACCCGCATCTTGAGTGCGTTTTCGGCGTCAAGTTTCGAGGGTAGCTGTCTCTGGACGCATGTGGGACGGGAAGGCCGCGATGCACCAGAAACACATGCTCATGCATGCTCGTAGAGGGGTTCATCGGCCGCAGATTGCATGCCTGAACGCCACCGGGTTCTGAATAACGAAGTGAGGGGAACTGTCTCGTGCTCGACCGATACGTCGATGGAGATGGGCGTCAGTTGATGGCCATCTTTTGTATAAGTGGCGGCTCTGGGGCGTTCACGAGGAGAGAGGGGGGTTGAATCAGATGCTCTACACCTTCATCCTATTCTGCCCAGTCTTTCACAAGTACACGAAGAGACACCGGGCGAAGCCATGACCTACAACCAAAAGTTTCAGGCGGGCGAGTCTTATGGAGATGAGCGAAAAAGCACCTCCAACTTCTTTTCCGACCCTACAAAGGTTGCCGCAGATCTCTTGAAAGACTATGTCGGCCTTCGCAGCCAAACGACCCCGGCAGAGATCGCGGGCCTCATCAAGGAGTTGACGCAGAAAGGCGAGCCTCTTGATGATAAAAAGGGGTATGTATAAAACGTCCATTAGCTCCCTCCTGGTTACACACAGCTCTAACTCATTTTTGCCAGAACTACCGAAGTGTTGATTGGCATTTTGACCTCTCTGCCTTCGACGTCCAACACCAGAACACAGCTTACAAACAAGCTCATCGACACGCTCTGGGGCAACCTTCAGCACCCGCCACTGAGCTATGTCGGTGGTGATGTCAAGTACGAGGTCGTTGACCCCAACGACCCGAACCCTAAGTCAAAAGAACCGGTGTACGACTCCATCGAGTTCAAGGCCCCGGACAGCGATGTCATCCTGCGTGAGAAGATCCCGCAGGCGCCCGACGGTCTCCATCAGTACAGGATGCCCGATGGAAGTTACAACAACATCCTCGAGCCCAACCTGGGCAAGGCGGGCACGCCCTACGCCAAGACAGTCAGGACTGAGAAGAAGCTTCACGGGGTCAAGCCCGACCCTGGTCTGCTCTTCGACCTTTTGATGGCCCGCGATGACAACTCCTTCAAGGAGAACGCGGCCGGCATCTCGTCCATGCTCTTCTACCATGCGTCCATCATCATCCACGACATCTTCCGGACCAACCGCACCGACATGAACAAGTCGGACACGTCGTCGTACCTCGACCTGGCGCCGCTGTACGGCTCCTCCCTCAAGGACCAGCTGGAGATCCGAACCATGAAGGAGGGCAAGCTGAAGCCCGACACCTTCCACGAGAAGCGCCTTCTCGGACAGCCCGCGGGTGTCAACGTCATGCTGGTCATGTACAGCCGTTTCCACAACTACGTCTGCGACATCCTGCTGAAGATCAACGAGAACGGGCGCTTCACGCTGCAGGGCAAGCCCGACAGCAGCCCCGAGGACAAGGCCAAGGCCGTGGCCAAGCAGGACCACGACCTCTTCAACACGGCCCGCCTGATCGTCGGCGGCCTGTACATCAACATCTGCCTGCACGACTATCTGCGCGCCATCACCAACACGCACCACTCCAAGAGCGACTGGACGCTCGACCCGCGCGTCGAGATCGGCAAGCAGTTTGACGGCGAGGGCGTGCCGCGCGGCGTCGGCAACCAGGTCAGCGTCGAGTTCAACCTGCTGTACCGCTTCCACTCGTGCATCTCAAAGAAGGACGAGAATTGGACCAACAACTTCTTCCTCAAGCTCTTCCCGGGCCGCAAGCCCGAGGACCTGGAGAACATCGGCATGGCCGAGCTCGGCCAGGCGCTGATGACGTTCGAGCAGGGCATCCCCAAGGACCCCAGCGTCCGCACGTTCGACAACCTCGAGCGCCAGGCTGACGGCACCTTCAAGGACGCGGACCTCGTCCGCGTCCTCAAGGAGGCCATGGAGGACCCCGCCGGCCGCTTCGGCGCCCGCATGGTCCCCAAGGCGCTCAAGATCGTCGAGATCCTCGGCATCAACCAGGCCCGCAAGTGGCAGGTCGGGTCGCTCAACGAGTTCCGCGACTTCTTCGGGCTCAAGAGGTACGACAAGTTCAGCGAGATCAACTCGAACCCGGACATCGCCGGCATCCTCGAGAAGCTGTACACGGACCCCGACATGGTCGAGCTCTACCCGGGCCTGATGATCGAGGACATCAAGCCCGCCCGCAACACGGGCAGCGGCATCTGCCCGACCTACTCGGTCGGCCGTGCCGTGCTCTCCGACGCCATCACGCTCGTGCGCTCCGACAGGTTCAACACCATCGACTACACGGTGTCGAACCTGACGGCCTGGGGATACAACGAGGTACAGCAGGACTACAAGACGCTTGGCGGGTCCATGCTGTACAAGCTCATCCAGCGCGCTCTCCCGGGCTGGTTCCCGTACAACTCCATCGCCGTTATGCAGCCCATGTACACCAAGAAGGCCAACGAGGCCATCGCCAAGGAGATTGGCACCATTGGCCTGTACACGCTGGACGACCCGAAGCCGCCGGCGAAGGCCGTCGTCATCACCACGAACGTGGCAATCAAGCAGGTCCTCTCCACCCCCAAGCAGTACGTCGTGCCGTGGCTCCAGCCCCTCAACTCCATGTTCGTCGAGCCGAAGAAGGACGTCAGCTGGTTCATGCTCGCGGGCGACGAGGCCCGCAACTTCCAGCACCGCGCCAACATGATGAAGGCGATGGCCAAGGTGCCCAACCTGCACAACGCCATCCACGACTTCGTCGAGCGGGTGGGCTCGAAGCTCATCGAGAAGGAGACGTTCAAGCTCAGGGAGGGCCTGTGCCAGATGGACCTGATCCGCGACGTCGCCATCCCGCTCAACGCCCAGCTGCTCGCCGACATGTTCTACTTCGACATGCGCAGCGACGAGAACCCGGACGGCGTCCTCGGCGCCGCCGAGCTCTACCGCCACCTGCTCAACATCCGCATCTGGGGCGTCAACAACAACGACCCCGGCCAGGCGTGGAACCGCCGCCGCCGCGCCCAGGAGAGCGTTAAGGTCGTCATCGACACGACCCGCAAGCTCATGGACGAGGTCTCGGCCGGCCGCGGCCTGGGATTCGGCATCGCGTCGGCCATGTCCAACGTCTTCTCGCGCAAGGGGTACCTCAAGAAGGACTCTCTCCGGTCCTGCGGCTACAAGATTGCCGACGAGCTGCTGGCCCAGGGCAACACCCCCGAGTTGGTCACCGACAACATGTGGCTCACCGCCTTTGGCGGCATCGGCACGCCTGTCACTGCCGTACGTCACCCCTCCCCTTCTCCCCCTTTACGCGTGACGCGTGCATAGTCTTGAAGTATCGCTTGTAACTAACAATGCCCCCTCGTGCAGTTCTACGAGGTCATGGAGTACTTCCTCCGCCCCGCCAACGCCTCCATCTGGGCCGAGGTGCAGAACCTCGCGCAGAAGAAGGACGACGCCGGGCTCCACGCCTACGTCGCCGAGGCGCAGCGCCTCACGAGCTCCCAGCGCAACGTGCGTGTCGCGACGGCGGCAGGCGAGCTTGACGGCAAGCCGATCCAGCCGGGCAACCTCGTTGTCATGCTGCTTGTAAGTTCCCCCCCCAAAGATGCTGCCTACCCTGGTGATGTCTCCTACCGTCCCCTTTCCCAAACAGTTACGGCAGGTTGCTGACTTTGGCGTTCCCCCGCGTTCCAGGGCGAGGCCGGACGAAACCCTAACGAGGTGCCCAACGCGGACAAGTTCGACGCGACGCGCAAGGTCGACTCGGTGACCTCATTCAGCTTCGGCCAGCACGAGTGCCTGGCCAAGGACATCGCGCTGACCTTCATCACCGGGCTCGTGAAGCTCGTGGCCGACCTCAAGCAGCTGCGCCCGGCGCCGGGCCAGATGGGCCTGGTCAAGACGATCCGCGTCGGCTCCGAGAAGGCCTACCTCAACGACAGCTGGTCATACCTCGGCTTCGACGCCAGCAGTACGTGTCCCCCTCCCTTCCCCTCTTCCCGTCCGTCTGTCTTGCCGGTTCCATATGTTCTTGCGGTGCTAACAGTTCTCAACAGCCTGGAAGGTCCATTTCGACGGCCATGGAAAGGGCACGTACCAGGGCGACAGCCAGCCCAACAAGCCCATCGACCTGGGGCAGTACTACTACCTTCTCCAGCAGCGCAAGGAGAAGATCTTGGGCTCATCCTAAGTCGGGGGCTCTGTGAAAACAAGAACGAAATTGTCAAACTTATGTATTTGGTGGTCATGGGGCTATTCGTTACGGGAGGGTGTTATCCTAAAATGCCGATGAGAATTGAGGTTGTCAGTATTTCTCACAGGACGGTCGCTACAGGGTCTTCCTTGAGTATCTTAGTACCGAAATCAAGCTGCTTAACCACTGCCTTCTTGTGTAGCCTTGCCCTGGTTGAAGGGTGATTGGTCCATGAGAACATGCAACCCCGTGAAGGAGACTTGAAAATGGATTGACATCTTGGCTCGAGGGCAACTAGCACAGCCAACTTCGAAGCCTGACCCCGTCAGGACACGAGCCCATACCGAGGTTTAAAATGTGAATCACAAGCTTCAAGCTCGCTGAATCATTTCGGCACATGACCTACCTGCATTGTCGCTGGGTTCGAGGGCCACGCCACTAGGCCATCTCGTAAACGGGCTCAAGACCACATCATGGAACCTCGGTCAGACCGTGGATTCGATATTGTGCTGCCACGTAGAGTCAAAGTCATATAAATAAGGTAAGCAAGGGAAGGATGAATTTTGTGAAACGCTTCTTGAGATATGCTATCGATACAGTCCGCCGAACCAAAGCTAGAACAAGCAAAAGGCAGTGCACGTGACGTGCTCAGTGATCCGTGGCATTGTAGTTCTTGTGCGGGTCGCCGATGCCGCCCGGGCGCAGCAGGGGCCTCGTCTCCATTGCGACTTGCCGCTCTTCTCTGTCGTGTAACCGCTCCAACTCCTCCTCGGTATCTGCGTACCTTTCGGGATGGGCCGTGTATGGGCCGGGGAGACCCTGCTCCCATCCCTCCGAGTAGGTTCTGATCGGGTTGGGCCGTCTCGGCTCGTCAACCAGCGTAGGGGACTGTGGCTCCGGGTGGTGCTCCTGGAATTCGTAGTAGACGGCCATGCAGAGTAGGATGCCCTGCATGAATGCGGTGAGAACAAACACGCCCCACGTGCTCCAGCCTTCCCAGCCCAGCCTCACAAACAGGCTGCCGGCGAAGAGAAAGCCCCCTGGGGTCTGGATACACATCATAGGGATGCTCAGGCTGCCAACGTGCTTGATGTGGTACGTCGTCCAGATTTGGGGGACGTACTGCACTGCGGCAAGGGCCCCGGCCATGACGCCGAGGAGATTCGCCCAGAAGTCGAGGTGGTCGCGGAGCGCAACGGTAAAGACGACAGTGAGGATGATGACGATGAGTCCGTGGAATAAGCACAGGGAGCCGACCATGATGGCGGTGTGCCATGAGGGCGGGTTATCGACGAGCTCCTCGTCGGCGACGTTGGCATCAGTGTATCGGAAGAAGACGAGGAACAGGACGAGACTGTCGGGAACAATAGTGTCAGTATCCACTGTCTATTCAAACGGGGTGGCAGCAGAAGCCTTACATCAACGCAAAGGATATCCATTGTACGCCCAGCTGAGCAATGCCCAGAAGGCCGGCGGCACATTCGAAGGTGCCCAATTCGCTGCAGCATGCAATGTCTCGTCTCGAGGGTGCGACGGTCAGGATGTTGGCTAGTCCGGCCGTGGCGGACGTAGTCCCGAGCAAGACAAACCACGGCGAAATGCCCTCGGAGGTACCTCTGGCGATAATGCGATAGTGTTGTGGCATATAGGAAATGAGGAGGCCGACAAGAATGATGCTGGACAGAAGGCATTAGCTGGTGCTGGGCAAGCTGCAGGAGGCACTCGAGGTGCGAGCTCGACTCACATGGAGACTGTCAGGTTTAGGAAGCCAGGAGCGCGCAGCTCCTCGCAGCGATCATCGAAGACGGTAGCGACCATGCTTGGTGCGGGCTCGGCGGGCCGAGGGTGATGGGTGGTGTTTTTGTTGGCTCAGAAGGCGCTGTTGCTGCAGAATAGAGCAGAGTAGACAATCGAGGCGGTGGAGGCGGTAGCGCCTTATCGATAGAGTATCGCCGTGCGCGCGGATTGTCCGTTGCTGCGACGCGAAGGTAAGATGACGGGGGTTCCGAGGCCTGAGGTCGAGCGGCAGGATGGGCGGAGCCTTGGCTAGCTCTGCATTGCGTAATGGTCGGGGAGACGCGAGAAGTAAGCGGTCGCAAGACGTATAGTAGGGTCGCTTCCTTTTCGCTTCGCTTCGCGTCGGTCGGTGGTTCGGTGATTTGGGGCGGGGATGAAGCCGAAATGACAAGAGGAGATGGCTCGAGATGAGATGGTACGGTCTACTCGGAGGGAGCGAAATGGGCCAGTCCGGGGCTTGGGCAGCAGTGGGTGTTGAGCAGATGAACCTGGGAACCTGACGAGGCGCGGGAGATATAAAGTTAGGCAGTGTAGCCTGGGAGATGGTGGATTGGCCAGCCACAGAACAGGTGAGGAAGATGACTCCAAAGCTGTGCAGAGGCGTGATCTCGCAGCAGCCGGAAAGGGGACAAATGCCCTCTGGTGGGAACAAGGTGAGTCGAGGTGAGGCGAGGTGAGGTAAGGTGCCGTGTAGTGTAGTGTGGTGTGGTGTGGTGTGGTGTACGGTGGTGGTGCTAGGCTTTGCTTGGAGGAATCGAGTCCGGACACAGCGGGGTTGGTGAGTGGGTGGGCGGGAAGGGCAGAAGACCGTGAGGCATCAGTGGGACGAGGTAGCAGTGGTGGTGGTGCTGTTGGTGCCGATGGTGGTCCGCAGCCCAGCAAAACAGAGGGATGGATGCGCTGTTGCAGGCGGCAAGTGCCACGCCAATCAGCGCTAGGACCAGGAACATGCGTCGCTGGCGGGCCTGTGACGTCGCTGTCTCAGTGGGCCGCCTCACTGTGCCCCGGCCCGCGGAGGTAGAGGTAGCAGGTACCTGGATCAGCCGGGGGGGCAGTGGGCTGAAACTGCGGGAGTAGGTGCCCGCCCGCCCTTTGCGTCCCTTCCTTGCCTGGCTCTAGTTTAGCTGCGTGGGTTGGGTGGGTGGGTGTTGGTTTTTTGAGGTGGAGGGCCGAGGTATTGCAGCGCACCTTCTCATCCGTGTTTTCACCGCGTCCTCACCGCGACACGGACCACGCGCCGAGCCAATCCATTCACCGACGTCCCCCTTCCCGGTGAGTTTCTCGGTGAACCAGTTCGGCTACTGGTGAAGCCGGCAGTTGTTCTCTTCACCGAAAATGTCTCCACACCCACACCACTGCTGCTATGGATGTCTTCTCACTTTCCACCTCAGGCTCAACTCAAGGCCCAAGACTCATGGTAGACCGGATGCAACGCTAGATGGGCTGGACAACAACACACCGCATCTTACCTTTGACACACCCAGCAAGTCGGGGACCGCCCCATCCCTCCACTTTCCTCCGCATCTGCAGAGACAGCAAGCACCGCTACACGATCTTCAATCCTGCAGATTCTTGCTTCTTCACCACCCCGCGCAGCCCGGCCTCACTTTGCGCTCGCCAATCACGATCGACACCGAGTAATGCTAGCGTATCTCGGCCATGGCTTCCGCAGCACCCACACCAGCGATGCATCCCGCGGAATACCACGATGCAGACCCCGTGTCGCACGGCGGCCCAGCTAGCCCAGCCAAGCACCTCTCAACTCCCTCCATGGACGTTGTCGCCACTACCGATATAGCCGCTCCAGACGCTGCCGGTCTCGAGAGACCAGCTTGCTTCTTCCGCAGGGTCCAATGGACTGCTGATGGCACTACACTTGTCGCTTCCACCTCGGATAATCGCCTGTCGGCCTACGTACTGCCCGAAGACCTCCTGGACCCGGACGGCAGACCCCGGGCCCTTGCCCCGCAGGCTCAGTTGCAGCTCCCGGAGCCCTTCTACTCGGCCGCCCTGTCGCCCTACTTTTCGCTGGCCGAACCGCAAACTCAACTTGCCCTTCTCGCCTGCAAGGACCACCCCATCCAGCTTTACCACGTCTTTTCAGAGTCCCAGGCATCGCCTCCGCTATGTTCTTACAAGCTCATTCGACACGAGACAGAGGAGTACATCTGTCCCGAGTCTATCTTGTGGTCCTGGCCCGGGACGCACTTTTTGGCTGGTTCCGTGAACCGCCTTGACTACTTCGACATCACTCGGACAGGCTCCGATGGCCCGACCATGACTATTCCTACTATCCCTTCCAAACGCCACCTTCTCAAGGGTGGAGGCGTCGGCATGAAAGGGATGGTATCTGCGTTGTCAAGCCAGCATCCCGACGAGTCCGGTGCGTCCCTCGTCGCTGCCGGGACCTGGTCTCGCTGGATGGGTCTGTACGACGTGACCCGGACGAAAAAGCCTGTCGCAAACTGGAGCATTCACGGAGTTGCCAAGACTCATTTCGGCCACGATATAGGCGGCAATGGCATTGTCCAAACTATATGGAGCCCATGCGGTCGCTACTTGGCCATCAACGAACGCCAGGCCAATGGCATCCTTGTTTACGATGTGCGCGGGACGGGCCAACCCCTGAACCTTCTTGTAGGCCGAGCCGCAACAACGCAACAACGACTGACTTGCGACGTCTTCCCGGGGAGTGGGGGCTCGGCCGGCGGCTTCGAGCTTTGGGCGGGGACACAGACCGGAGATGTCCTTGTGTATGAAGGCGTTGGCAGCAGGGACGGCGTTCTTGACAAGTCATGGGATTGGTCCGCCCACCAGTCCCCCGTTGGGAGTACAGGAGTCCATCCAACTGGCTCAGTCATCGCCACCTGCTCTGGCGCCTGGACCAGCCATGCCGATGAAGAGTTGAGCAATGAATTGGGATCTACAGATGGCAGCGGCCAGCCTAGCCTGGCGTCGACACGCATCACCCATGAATCTTCGCTCAAAGTCTGGACACTGACATCTAACAACTCCGACCCCTCGGAAATTAGCTCTCCAACCGCGTGAGACCCTCCAAAGGGGCAAAGGCATATTCCTGACCCAGCCAGCTTCTTGCTTCGTCATAAGATAGCTGTCAGGCAGTTTGATCGGCAACTAGCCAAACAAAGCAGGAGTGGGTTTGGCAATAATAGCTTGCCCACCTGCTACGCCCAGGGCCGAAGGATCTAGTTCCGGATTCACAGTACGCGCCATGGGGGATCCTGCAATGTCTCATACATGGAATCCGCAGAATCCCATCGAGAGTTATTTCGACCACGCTAGCAACGGGGGTGCTCATCTTGATACGGACCATGAATGCCGTGATACACGCTTACATCCTTCACGTCCAAGTCGCCAAATTTGTTGCGCGACCTTGGGCAGCTTTGACTAAGCTCATGACATACCAACCTATCAGCACGAAAGTTTCGGGTGGCTTAAAGCCAAGATGCACGAAACGCTCACGATGACAATAGTCGGCATTCTGTCAGAGCTGATTGGCCGGATGTTGCGACCCAATATAATCCATGAGAATCCTAAAACCTCCCCTGCCAGCTTGCACAGCCCTCTGCAGCCACAACTTCACCAGCTTCGCATCCGCATCGAGACAGCGAATCTCTTCGGGCCATCCAAACTGTGTTGATTCTCTGCCCCACGGATCGAGCGCTGGCCGGTGCATCAAATGGAAATTGGCAGGTGGACTGGCCATCGAAACTGGCTCAGGCCGTCTCGTGGGAGGAAAGGTCTGAGAGGCATTCGGCAGTTTTCCAACGACTCAATAATAAGCTGCAGCTTGCATGTGTATCTTCCCTCGCATACCCGAGCTCATGTCAGCGGATATCGAGATTGTACGCATGAAGTGGCCGGATTATAGACTTCACATGCCATCGTATTCTTATTCATGCGCGGCGTCTTCGGCCGAACGGTTCACATCAGCGCAAGCGGTCCTTTACAGAGCACAAGGTATCGTCATCGCCGAACAGCCGAGCGACCGATAGGCAGACGAACGAGTCGTTTATAACTTTAGCTTTCCATCTGCATGCCAACATCACTGTGAAGTTTCCTTGATATTCGAGCAGGTTACCCGTTTCTGTCAAGTCCCTTGGCACGGACCCTCCAAAAGGCTTTCAAACACAATTGTCAGTGTGGGATTTGAACGGAGCCAAGGCCAAGTGTTCCATGACGATTAAACAATTTCCGAATTTGGACGGTGTGTTCCTGAATAGCACTCACCACGCAGCGGTCTCAGCCCACTCACACGAAAGTTCGGATGAGCGGCAGATTCCCGCTGTCCAAATTCGCTATGAAATCGCGAGGCTCCCTGCTGGTCTTTCGTGTGGATCATTCTATTATTGGCCGTGCGCGTTCCCTGAGAAGGTGAGAGGGTAGTTTGAGCCTCTATCGAAAAGAGATGACGGTCGCATTCAGAGATATGTAAGCGGAGCCTGACTCTACCACTCGTGTCAACATCAACAACCGCACAACGAGCGGACCATATCATTGGCTGTGATTGCATGGCGAATATCAACTTGCCTGTAAAAGCCAGACAACTGGACTTAGCCATTGTCAACGCGGGAAAATTCGACTAGCCGAAGCTAAAGGAATATTCGATGTGCCCGTCAGCGAGCAAAATGCTTTGATCCCCAATACGACGCACGTCTCGGCGATTTGTAACATGGACGGACTTGACCGATCAGACTGTGCAGCTGCAGCTGCAGCTGCAGCATCTCCCCATGCCAGGAGTCAGTCAGACTTGAGATTATTGCTATCCAAGCGGCCGGGCAGTCTAAGAGCCGGAAGCTAAAGAAGCTTCATGGAAGAATCTGTAACACATCTCAACTGACGCACCTTGCATAAATACAAGTCACGATGCCAGTCGTTATCAAGATATTTTCCAGTTCAGCATCATATCTCTCGCTTACAAGCTCTTCATCTTTCGCTTCAACCTTTAGCAGTCCCAAACCTTAGGGCGGGGTTCGATTTGTTCCAGTATCTTGTGTCTCTTCTTTCTCCCTGTTGTCGAACCCGAGGTTCTCCAACAACTATGAAGGCAGCACCACTTCTTACCGCCCTCCTGGCTGGAGTTGCGTTGGCTTATCCTGGCATGGACCTCAAGAAGCTGATGGCCGACGTGGCCGGCACGCCCGCGCCCGCGCCCGCGCCCGACGCGACCATGCCTGACCCTGACACGCATCGTGGTGGTCGTGGTGGCCGCGGTGGCGGCCGTGGTGGTGGAGGCGGCGGCGACCGCGGTGGTGGTGATCGTGGTGGTGATCGCGGCGGTGGTGGTCGCGGCGGCGGCGGCGGCGGTGGCGGTCCCTCTACCGAGTTGATTGGCGATCTTCTCACCCTAGAGAATCGCGAATTGAGCCCGACGGGAACGGATATCAAGGCAATCTTGGTCGGTCAAGCCCCCGGGCAGGACTTCAGAGCCTCCTACGACGGAGAAGAACTCCCGCCCAAGAACTCCCCGGAATGCGGACAAGATGAGTGTTGTATATGGAAGTACATCGCCGACGACATGAACCAGCAGATGGTGGGTGATGCCGGCCGCTGCAACAGCATCGCCCGCGGCGCCATCCGTCTCGGCTTCCACGACGCCGCCGCCTGGTCCAAGAACTCGGGCGGTACCGGCGCCGACGGCTCCATCATCCTCGCCAACGAGTGCAAGACGCGCGACGAAAACAAGGGCCTCGAGCAGATTTGCGACGTAATGGAAGGCTGGTACAAAAAGTACAGGAAGTACCGCGTAACCATGGCCGACATGATCCAGATGGCGGCGAACGTCGCCACCGTCTCCTGCCCCCTCGGCCCTCGCGTACGAACCTTTGTCGGCCGCAGGGACACAACCAACCCGGCCCCAGAGAACCTTATCCCTTCCCCCTTTGACAGCTCAGACGCGCTTTTCAAGCTCTTTGCCGAAAAGTCATTCACCCCGGATGGTCTGGCGGCTCTCCTTGGCGCCCACAGCACCAGCCAGCAGCGCTTCGTCGATCCCAGGCGCGCCGGAGCCCCTCAGGACAGCACGCCGGGCACCTGGGATATCGCATTTTACCAGCAGACACTCAACCCAAACGCCCCCGCTGCCGTGTTCAAGTTTCAGAGCGATATCAACGTCTCCACGGACCCGCGTACCGCCGAGGTTTGGAAGATGTTTGCAGATGGGCGTCGTGGCCAGTTCGAGTGGAACGAGGTAAGCTTTCACCCCCCTGTCGCGTTCGTCCCATCTATTCATAAAACCTTTTACTAACACCTAATTTTTCCAAAAATAAGGCCTACGCTGCCGAATACGTCCGCATGTCTCTGCTCGGCGTCCCCAACATCAACGACCTGACTGAGTGCACAAAATCCCTGCCGCCCTTCCGCAAGGAATTCGAGCAGCCCGACCAGGATATCCTCGACAAGATCATGAGTGCCGTCATCGACTCGCCAATCGTCCAAGATGCCCTGGAGAAGGGCAACAAGCTCACTTCCAGCCTCCTGAGTTTGCACTGAGAGCATTTTGCAGCATTTCTTTTGCAGAACTATTCCCATTTCTTTCTCTCTTCTTCTCCTTCTTCCTATCATGCATACAGAGAAAAAGCGTACATAATTATGTTTCTTTATTGCCGCTCCCTCAACCTTCATCATCATCTTATTCTCTCTTCCTAGTTTACCCTTGTATACTACTACATTACATGTAAAACAGATCCCGGGGCGTATGGTGTCGCATGCATTAGAGCAAAAAAAGAGGGAGTCACGGAAGCCAAAGGCCGAGGCTGGCCGGAGCCTGGCGCGGACCCAACGATTGCGTTTCGGGACGGTGGCAGCTGGATGCCCCCCTTGGTGTTTTCTTAATCATTCCTTTTTTTCTTTTCTTTCTAATTTTTTTGTAAACCCCTTTTGAGAAGGTGATTTTCTTGTAATCCTTTCTCAATCTCTGTGTCTTTCGTATCTCATGCCTTAATACACTACTTCGGGCCATTAGACCACAACAGAACTTGTTCGTGTCGGTGATTTCCACCACATTTCCTCGGCATCACGAGATCAAATGGAGGAAAAAAGATGAGATTTGACTGACGCGGCTCAAACCCCTTTCCCTTACGCACCCGTCTCAGGTGGCCGGAACGAGACGTGAGGTTTAATTTAGATCACCTGGTGCGCGCGCAAACCACCTCGCCCGAGCCAACGGCTCGTGGTCTGCAACAACAGATCGAGGCACGCACACGCGGCCATCGCAAGGTGCGTACGGCCGCCTCTACTCAAATTCATCCGAACTTGGTGCTGCAGCAGCAAGGCCGCAGATGGGTCAGCCGGCTTTCCGAACCCCTCTGCAGCCTTAGCTCAGACACGCACTGACTCTGTCCACCAGACCTCGCCCACATCCCAGAAACCTCTGGAGCGCGCCCGCCCTCTCCGCCGGGCTCATTCCAAGGAACCGCACGAGGGTTTGGCCCTCGTCGTCGGCTGGGTGCATGCCCTTCACGACCGCGAGGGCGACCTGGGCTGCAAACATGTTGAACCCGGCCCGTCGGAGGAACACCTCCCACTCCGTCTCCTCCGACATGATGATCTGCTGCACGTCGGAAGAAGCTTCTTTTGCATGTGTGGAGACGAGTGCGCACGTCCAGTCCGCTAGTGTCTGGCTGCCGCCGGCGACGTACATGACTCTCACGCTGCAGCGGCTGCAGACCGAGCATGCGAAAGCGACGAAGGAGGCGTAGGCTTTGGCGTCGGCTTCGCTGAGCGGTCCGACCTGCTCTCCGGCCGGCTGCCCTTCTGAGACTAGTACGATGAGCCGCTCATACAGCGGCGCGACTTTCATTACACGCTCGCGCAGCTGCGAGGTCTGCGTCTTGGAGCCCGGCAGTGGCTTCTGACGGACTTTGAGGATTGTGGTGAGAATGATGCCCGTTGCTGGAGAGGGGGTGACGTCGGCTTCAAAGGACAACGGGGATTGGAGTTCCACACGCCGTGTGCTGCCGGGGGACCAGGCCCAGGTGTTGTACCTTGTGAAGTCGCGGTCCACGAGGTCGATCCCCGGCATCTTGGCCCGGAGGGCCGAGATGATGTGTCTGGGGAGTGTGACCGATATGAAGATACGCGGCGGGTTATTAGAATGTTCCATTGGCGGGCATGGTGCCTCAACGCTCACGGCCCGGATATCTGGTCGAAGGATTGGCGCTTGTGGCGTCGTCTTATGTGTCGTTCTTTTCGACGTGGTTGGGTCTGAGGCGGCCAAGGCTCTTGCCGCCGGGGCCGAGGCGAAACCACTCGTCGTCGACATTTGTCGCTTAGCAGCACGCAGGTTCATGAAGTTGGATAGCAACTTCTCGGCCGCATTGCTCTCGTGCTGACCCAGAAGCAGACCCTCGCCCAAGGCCCCATGCGCAATGTTCGTGTGGTTGGCCAACCGACGGGACTTGACGCCAATTGTTGGGGACTCTGGGCTCACAGGATCTTCCTCCATGGTTTGTGTTATTCTTCGTTTCCTGATCAAGCCCATGACGCTCTCGTCTGGGTCATTCATGCTCAGCCTTAACGGACTCTTCTCGCAGGGCAATGGCAGTTCCTCGTCGTCGTCATGTTGACTGAAGATATGGAATCCATCTTGCTTCCACACGTAATCCGCACTTGTTGGCAGTGCACCTGGAGTTCTTCCCCCAAGGAGTTGTTGCAAAACGCCGTCGTCTCCGGCAGACTCCTTTAGGTTAATACGTCCCAGCGAGGACGGAAATGGGATCCACCTCAGTTCCCTTTGCTCCATTCGGTTTCTCGGCCACTGAGTGGGATTGAACTGGTTTTGATATTGGTGGCGGATCCAGCGGAACATTTCAAATGCATCACCTGCGGCTGCGTGCCATTCTGGTAGTGGTGCGCTGAAATCAACGACTGGAGGCTGCAGTCTGGCAACGGCATCAACAACCTCGATCTGCTCCTGTTCTAGCCTTCTTGTCATATTCTCAGCATTATCTTCGAGGAGGATATTGAATTGTTCGTTGAAGCTGGATTCGTCGTCGTCGAATGGCAGTCCTTCTTGTTCGCCACGTACTTCCCCGAGGGGGAAACAATTGATGTGGGATCGGAAAACGTCATCCTCCTGACTTGATGATTTGTCCATATCGGATTGGTGCAAAACAGGCACCTCCATCTTCAAATCCGCAACGTGTGGCTTTATAATAGAATCCTCCAAACTAGGTGTGTCTGAGGGAATGCCGATAGCATCTGAGGTTGACGCATCCAGAAGCTGCATATCGTCATAAAAATCCCCCAGGTTCTTTCGAACTTCTGCAAGATCCAAGCTGAGAAGACTTTCAGGCTCTGAGAAAGGCTCAATCTCGCAAACTTCGGTGCTTGGTATGAATAGCCCTTCGTCGTCGGACTCGCCAAGCGGGGGTGCAACCAACGGCGGGGTCATGGTTTCGACTCTTTCCTAGGAGAGATTTCAGCCTGAGTCGAGAGTAATCTGCTGGGGCAGTATACTCACGCAATGCATTTCAAGTTCCAGATTGAGCACTCCTTGGAAATCCTGGTCAGTCCAGTCATCGTACAAGGACTCGGCGACATAGGTCAGATCTTCTTCGGAGTAATCGAGTTCCTTGGGTTCCGCGCCCCTGGCAAGCTGGTCATGAAAGTGCACCGCGGAAACCGGAAGGCCAATACCCTCGTCCATCTTGTCGTTTACGGGTTCCAGAGGCAGTGGATTTGGATTGCAGAAGAACCCGTGGAGTTTCGTTTCGGCTATGGTTCTAGCCAAGGCCTTCAGGTCATGTCTCGGATCACTCCTTAGGGATGGGAGCTCCAATTTCTGTACGGCATGTGAAAAGCGGTTCTGCGGGAGACTTGCCTCCAGGGCCATCTTAAGCACGTCTTCCTGGCAGGGAATCCCAAAGCATCCTACGAGAATCTCGTTGGGTGTTGCACTCGGTGTGTCAGCCTCTGGAAGAAAAACCGGTTCCGGGATCACCAATGCGTGCAGATCTGATGACTCGTCAAGACTGATGTTAAATGAGATGCATGCTGAATTCTGCAAATTTTCGGCTGCGTGCCTCGACTCGACAGAGATATATGCGTTGGCGCTAAGGAACAAACCTTGCACCAGGGCATATTCTGCCGGCCCTTGGTCCACCGCAGCCATGGCATAAGGAGACGTCGGCCGGACTGTTGCCCTTACGGCCGGCCAGCTGAGGTGTTGGAAGAGATGGTTGTGGGTATATGGTGGGTTGATATGCAAGGATTATGATGATGACGACGATCAAAGCAGCTGCATATGAGAGATGGTCATGGCAGAATCCTTCATGATTTGGCAAATTGTGCGTGCAGCATGACGTGAGGTGGCGAGAGACAACACCAGATTTGACAAGAGAAGGGGATGCGGAGGAAGTGGATGTATTGAGAGACTCCGCGTGTGCTTCTTAAGACCAGGAAGGCGCCCTCAGGCTGGGCTCCTGCTTGAAGAGCAGTTATCGGCGTAAGAGGGACGGACTCCGGGGCAGGTACGCGCCAAGCCGACCCACTCGCCAGCCGGCCCGCGAACTCTGCCGGCCGGGAGACGAAGGCATCAGGGCCTGTCCGCGCCATAAGGGCGTTCTACTAATCAACACTACGTTACCGTTAACAGATCACAGTATAACAGTACCTACGGAAAAATAATACAGAGGTGGGGTTTCATAGTTTAAATTCTCGTAAACTAGACGTTTATTAGTAACTCAGTGAATTGTATCCTACGCAGGATAGCGGCTTACATTCTACCTCCCATCTGTCACAAAAAATGATGAGCCTTGCCTCCAAACCTTTACCACTGTAAGTATTGACCATTTACTTCTTTCTTTAGGCTATCCATATTTTATCATATTATTCGGGGCAACTGACGGTGGCCTCGCTCCGGTACGGCAGTAAGCATATCACATCACGAAGTCAAGAGTATAGCATTTTTTTTTACGACGTAAAAGTTTCTGTCCAACCCGAATTAATTCTGTCATGATATTACCCATTTAACCAGCTTCACGCGTGTCATCCTGCAACCTCGCCATCTCAAGCATCAATCGATACAAGTAGATGCCCTGTTGCGTCGGAGTCATTGCCTGGGAGTACCACCCCCGCCCGGCATCGGCAATGCGGCGGGCGATGCGCTGGCCTTCAGCCGTTGAGGTCATAAAACGCACCAGTTCCGGCAGCTCGCCCATGTCGACGCTGACGGGCACGTAGTGCAGCCAGGGCTTTAGTCGCTCATCGTGCCACTCGCGGAAGATGCTCACTTTGAGCGGCACGCTGCGCGACGCCAGAAACCTGTAGAACCGTCCGCTGAAGCTGTTGCCATCTACATCAAGTGCGAATCGGTACCGCAGCGGCCGCGACTCGGCTTCGCCGCGCCGCGGCTCGCCGAAGAAGCGCTCCTGCTCGTCGCATATAGCAGTGGTGGCGCATCCCACGGTGCGGGTCAGACCGACGTCGAAGAGGGATGTGTCAAAGGCGTCAGATGTGTATGGTTGTACGCCTCCACCGGTTGAAGAGTCGCCAGGGCTGCTGCGCAGAAAGGTGAAGCTGCGGTGCTCCTTGCTAGTAGCGAGGGCGACGAGCCGTTGCCGGTGGCCCTTGCGCCAGGTGTCGTGCGACCACTCGCCGCCGGTCGAAGAACCTGTCCAGTAAACAGCATTCTTCTTCATGCCCCAAAGCCAGTCAGACCATGGGCTGTAAAGGCTCGATTCAATGGAGTAGTGGGTGGCAGGGTAGAGGATGTCGGAGAAGGGCCGGGGGGCTGCGCGAGAGAGCATCGGGACCTCGGATGGCAACCGGCGGAACGTTTTTGGACTCATGACGAAGCCATGTTGGGAAGCGTACTCTGGATGTTGACACAGATCTTTTGCTGTAGTGGTGCTGGTCAGAAAGTTGATGCCAAGGGGGTTGGCGGGCCCCCTCAACGTTGACGATAGTTCCTTCCCATGAGCTTTGCAGGCCTCATCGATCGCCCCTATTATAGAACGGTGAGATAAATCAGTCCAGTTCGTTGAATCTCCGCCTTTTATTGTCTCCTGTGTCTTCAGCAGAACCGAAGGCTCGTCCAAAAAGTTGAACAGGAGCTTAACGTCCGGCACCAGCCGCCGGGCGTCACCCAGGAGTCGGGTCAACGGGTCAGCCCAGGTCCGACATCCCGGTCCAAACCTCCCTTCGGCAAATTCGCATATCTCATTGTGGTTTCCGATCTTGTAGTTCACCGCGCTCTGGACACGGTGTTCGATCTCGGCCGCGCTGTACTTGAGGAAGGGGTGGACGCTTTCCGCGATCATGTCGAAGTCGTCAATGACGGGGGAGCCGTTCGCTAGGGCATATTCAACCCAACGGCGGAACCCGAGCGGCGGCTGCCGTCCGTATCGCCTCCTGTATTCCTGCTCGGCTTCGCTGGGGTCTGTTGACTGTCGTTTTAGGAAGGCATTGAACTGATTTTCGGCGTCTCGATGGAGCAGTACGACCGGGTGGCCATCCCATGTCCCCGGTGGTTCTTTGACGATAGCCACAGGCTGGGAGAAAATGTCGCTCAAAGCACTGTCGGAAAGATAGTTGAGAACGACTATTGTGGAAACGAAAGTTATAATTGCAATTCTTTTGGTGCTGAGAGTTCGCCGTAAAAGGTGCATTTTATGTTACAAATAGGAAAACATGCAACATGGCTCAGCATCTTGGAATATGCAACCTTCAATGTGCAAGGTCAAATTTAAGAATTGTCTCCATGGCAAATACACCATACAATGGACGGTTTAGCCTCAGGTATGGGTAACGTTATGCCAAACACCTTCGCCCGGCTAATACCAATGTGCTTCGCCTCCGTGATGTTAACGTCACCCCCTTGCAAGTCGGCCCATCTGAGAAGGATCTTGGCAGCTACACCCATGTATTCTAAAACATCAAAGACTAGTTGTAGAGATAAAGGGAGGTATAGAGAACCACAGTAAGGCATATCATATGCCCCATTATTTATTACCAATCTAAACCCCGATATTTCTTCCGCCCGTGTCATATGCACAGTCTCCTGCGCCACCCACGTGTTGAACTAATTTTCTAGTTAAAGGCCCAAGAGTGAAGTGTTCAGTCCCAGTCCAAACACATAACGGTCGAGATGGTTTTCAGGGGCACGCCATCTCAGTCTGGAAAGTGAATGCTGACATCGCGGCGACACATTGCACATGCATACACGCGATAGTTACTGCAAAAACCTACCCGGGTAAGATAGCATAATAGCTCTATTGAAGTCTTTTACATCCGGTTTCTGAGGAGTAACCAGGTATTGCAATGGCTCTGACCTATTCATTACGGTATCATGATCCTGCTTTTTATCGGGTCGGCATAAATAGTGACCTTGTCCCTGTTAGCCTGACCCCTGTTGACTTTAGAAGCAGTAGTTCGCAGGCAGCAGCCAAGCGACAAGCTCAGTTTGCTACCAGTGAGGAATGGACGTGGAGTTTGGCACAATAAAATATCCGCGGCCCCCGAATATTGGTCCCATTAGGACACAATGATGACACAATATGAGCCAATCACAGGTGTTCCGCTTACAGAATAACGGCACACATAGTATAGTACGGGGCAGACAACGTCAACCTCTAGACCTTTGCGACGGCGGAGGTTGGACGATGAACCTTTCCCATATCGTTCGACGGGGGACCGTTGTTGTCGTTGACGTCAACTGTAACGTACCGGGCGATAGGCGTCTTGGCGAGGTGGGGATGACAACCATGCGGGGGCCAATACATCGGCGAGAAATCCTGATGCCTAGAAATGACCAACGCTCACCAGGACTAGATCAGTTCCATAATGGCAATGCAAAGGCCTTCAAAGGAAATGCTTCAATATTGCAGCTGTGGCTGCTCGTATCCTAGCAGTTGCCCGACGGCTGCCAAATAGGTATATATGTCCAGAAGCATCAGCAGCTGCAATGGCAGGGCTTCCGAAATCGTTTGTATTCACCCTTCATGCATTGAGATATTGTTTAAACGGATAGCCGCCTGCTCTCGTGCCAACATTCAAGGCGGAGGCATGCTTCGGGAGATGCTAAATTCATCTCTCGACTAATGACTTAAGATTTGACTGCAAACATTTTGGGAGCATCCCGATGTGCTCACCATGTCATAAATGCATGATTGAAACACCCGCGACCTTGGAGGATCAAATACGAGATTAACACTTGGCTAGCTTCGCAGAACCAACCCCATATTTGTTCCGGTAAGCATCCGATCTTGGAAGCCCAATTAGCCACGCATACACGAGCCCAACACCGGGTTAGCTCCATAGAAGCAAAAAATTGTCCTGGTAGAACATCCCAGCTCACGTATCAATGCTTCAAGAAATTTGATCGGAAGACGGGCGTTTGAATTTACGCGTTTGAATTTACGTACGACTAACTATCAAACATGTTTAAAGGGCCTCGAAGACCATGGTTCGTTCAACTTTGGTTTATGTGCTAGCGATTGCATGCCAGCCTTCCGAAGGTGAATGAAGCGCATGATTTTCTATTCGAGTGTTTACCCTGTAGGTGCTGGAAAATAGACAAGAGCGACTCGCACTTTCGCGATTCAGACAGCCGTGTCCAATTTGGAAGTCTAGCTGTAATACACTACATAGGTTTCTGGGATTGGACCATCACAGAGGCTGCCTGCAGGTGACAGTGAAGCAACTCAAGGCGGGGGGAAATAGCGCAACGTTCAAAATGGGCCTGCCGTCTTCTGCAAGTTCCATGTCCTCGGTCTCGAACCTACTTAAATTCCATGCGATTGCTTGTTGCGTCCTAGCTCATGTCTATAATGAATTTTGTACACAGCTTATTGGAAACATGAGGGGAGTCGGATCGTCGGGAGGCTGACGTACCCTCCTCAAAAGTTCAACCCTGCCATCAACCCATCAAAGTCATCCGACGAGAATCCAAGATAATTCTACGATCGAACCGACCTGGTCCGTATGTTATATCTGCATGCTGCCCGGGGGACTCGCAGCTTAGTTATTGTTTCAAACGAGAGACTGTTGGACTACCCAGCCAGAATACGGGCAGGCGGTCAGGCCGCGGGAAGCGGCAGCAGTCGGGCCCGGAGATTCTACCCCCGGGCCACCAACGGCGATATCTCCACAAATGCTGCTTCCGCTGGCTGCCTGTCTTTTCTTCTTTGTACATCTACAACCGGAATACAGTACCAGTTTTACTCTTCGTTCGATTTACCACCCGTACGGGTATCCTGTGATACCAACAGAGGCTTTTCAAGATAAAATTCGCTTACTGTGCCATAGAAGACGTTTCTGAATCTCTGGCCTGGCCATGCTAATAAACGTATGGAAATCGTGATTGTTCGAATGCCGCTGTATATCAGGCTATCTAACCCTCGTCGCCGCACTTCCTTTGTCTCATTTTGTGATATTCAGTATAATAAAGCTTTTGCATGACGAACCATGTCTCTTTCATGATGCCATTGTTGGATTACCTGGCCACCTGGCCAGAATACGGGCAGGCGATCAGCAGCAACCAGCAGCCGACCGCAGTAAGGGCCGTGGCAGCGGAACCCGGAGATCCAACCTCCGAGCCGCCAACAGCGCTATATCCACCACCGCTGCTGTTGCCAACCTTTCTACTTTCTTCCCTTCTACAAATAGGAATACAAAACCAGTTTACGCACTGATTTACTCTGATTTACTACCCGTACAGGTTTCCTGTGATATAAACAGCCATCTAGCTGTGAAATTTGCGTGGATTTTATATAGAGATAGGCTCATCAGATCATGTTTGCATGCATGCAAATCGAACTGAACGCCAGCCACTCCGAGTTCGTGTGCATGTTTAAGGTGTTGCAGGGCGAGTGTTTGACGAATGCCCTTAGAAAAGATTGTAGCGCCAGATTAAAACCGCTTGAAGGCGAACTCTAGCGATAAATATGTTTAATAAACCACTTGCCTTTTTCTGAAGCATGCCACTGTTGGGGTTGGGGGAAGAGCGCAAATTAGATGAATTGCGAGCCAGACACCGTTGAAGTTCTGCCGTGCCGTGATCGATATAATTCAATCTTGCTAAGAGCACAATCTAGGTTTCAAGTTTACCACATTATCTCAAGATGCCTTTTAACTGTAAACACTACGCCTGCAGAGGAGACATGTACTGAAGTCGTTTTGGTCAAGTAGTGTGAGACAATCTTGTTTCAGCCCAAAGCTGCGGACGCAGTGGCGGTCTGGATTTAAGCCGACAGACAACCTGGTATTCATTGGCCAAGTTTCTAGACTACAGTGACCAACGGTTCTACCATGCCCAGGGGAAACGCCAGAAGATCATTATAGACAATGCAATTGGATGGCATCAACACTGTTCCATTCAAGTTACTTCTTATTGCCGCTGTACGAGACGGAGTCGGTATCCGAAGTTCATTAGCTCAGGCACGCCAAGAATGTTAGGGCCTCCCCTCGACCCCGAACGGTGCATATGTGGCATGTGTTTCTAGATCAAAAATCCCGGACCAGTCGTCGAGGGTCGATCGCTTTTAGCTTTCCCCGACTTCCGATGCCGTTCGGATGTTAAACTACACTGGAGCGGGCGGGGTTCCGCTAAAGACCCATTCTGTCTCCCGCAAATTGCATCTGGCAGTTGCAGTAACCAGATGCAGTGACTTCAGGGTATCGTCTCCCCGAAGCCACTCGGCTCGGAGTGGATACACTGTGCGGTAGTTAGCAGGTCACAGTGGAATGAACCCCCTGTCTCTGGCAGTGCTGCACCACTAGAAACGCTACCACAATTATACTATCTAAGCCATTGCACTTTAATTCGAGCAGGTTGTGCGCTCCCTCTGAGCCAGTGAGAGCGCCGATGCTTGCTGGAGACGGCGGATCAGTGTCGCAAATGCATCAAAGGATATACTTACCCCTACACCAAAGTAGGTTTTGACGATCATATGATAGACCGGTTAGCGTGATGGGGCCTGTGTTCCATATTAGAGCCAGCACAACAGGCGCTGAGTAAGGGGGATGAGGAACCTGGAGGCGGAGAGACTGTCAATGCGGAGACGAAAGGTGCCCTAATATAAATTCCTCAACCTCTGAGTAATGTTAACAGATTGCTCTTTCTCATTCTTGCATCTAGCTCTCACATTCAGTCTTTATTTCAAAACTCGGCTATCTTCATTCGGTTCTTTCTTTGACCAGATTCGTCAACAAGTCTCAAAATGGCACCCCTGGGATCCAAGAAATCCATTCGCATCGGCGTCATGCTGGAGGACGTCCAGTTGAGCGATATCATGGGCATCGACCTCTTTGGCAACCTCTCCCGCGAGTACTACAACAAGATCAAGGACTTTGACCCAGAGCTCGCCCAATGGGCCGATCATCCCGTGGATATCCAATTCTTCTTCATCTCCTCGACGCTTGAGCCCGCTCCAATGACCCCGGGACTGAAGTTCGTCCCCAACATCACATATGACGACTGTCCCCGAGACCTAGATCTTGTTCTCATTGGCGGACCTCTGCCGTCGCACCGCCCGCCACAGGCCGACCGCTTCATGAAGGAAGCCTTTGCACAAACGCCTGTGTGGTTGACGACTTGCACCGGCAGCATGTGGCTGGCTAGTGCTGGTGTATTGGAGGGCAAGAAGGGCACAACGAACCGCGAGTTCTTGGTTGCAGCGAGACAGATGCATCCCGAGACCGAGTGGCTTGATCAAAGATGGGTGGTTGAGAAGAAGGAGTTTAACGGCGAGGGTGATGGTGAGCTCTGGTTAGGAGGTGGAGCGGGAGCTGGTAAGTTTTTTCATCAACGCCTCACTATTTATGCATCAACTTCATACTTACACATATTTATAGGACTTTCAATGATAATAACATATCTGAACAAGAACTTCGACCCAGGTTTCGTTCAAAAGCTGGCTCTCGAGGCAATTGCCTTCGAGGAGTTGGCGTTGAATCAATCTTACAAGACGTCAAGAAGACAGGTGTAGTCGCTCAATGCAAGAGAGCAAGACGTCATATTCAACTAGGTACATCGCCAAATAAAGATATATGCCCCAAATTGGATGAAAATTACCCATCTAAGAAAGTTGATGCACTACGCCTCCACATATCGGATGATAAACTCGGGGGAGTCATAGCGGTCCCAACTCTCAGGCAGGGCTCTGTCGGCCAGAATCTTCAAGGCAAAGATGCTAAGGCGATATCGCCCAGCCGGGACCCATGAACCATCAGCCAAAGCTCCATCCCAAGCGTTTGTCCAGCCAATTGGTCTTCTGTACGTCACTGGATACCCGGCAATATTACCCAGCGTAGTCACACCGAGGCCGTTGTCCTTCGCATCGGGAAGAGGCGCTGATCCTGGAGAGACGATCGGGACGACCTCGAGACGAACTTCCGCGCTACCCATGATTAGCCACACGAACTGATCGGGCAGAGCTCCGAGTGGAAGAACGAGGTCAGTCGTGTTAGCCAAAGGCTGAGCCCATTCAGGGTGAGCGGCCGGCACAGGGAGCTGGAAGGTCGTGTTGGCAGGTACCTCTGGACTCCGCGGGTCGTCGCTACGAGAAAAGAAAAGTCGGTGGGCGGGGAGCACCGTGGTATTCTTCATGGATCCGGCGACACCAATGTAAGGGACGGAAAGGGCGATTTCACCGTCATCGTTGGTGCCGTTGAGGGCAACCCACCCGGAGTACAGAGGCAAAGACGCTGCATTCAGGCCCTTTGGCGGGACGACGCTCACGAAGATTTCGGCTGTAGTGTTGGGCTCCAAGCTGAAGTTGGAGGGTTCAAAGCTCAATGTCGCATATACAGTTTCCAAATCAGGAGAGCTGCTACGGTATATGTCGTTCAAAGTTATGGCAGTTAGGGCTGGGACGTGAGAAACATTGTAGGTTGCTGGTGAGTCGCCGACGTTTGTAACGGTGAAGGAAATCTCGGAAACCAAGTTGTCTGTGTCGTTGAAAGACAAACCGGCAACGTTGATAACGGATGTTGCGTATGCTGCATCAAAGGCTTGCACCATGCCAGCCCCCTGCTGCGCGACAGGACCTAGGCCGGATTCAAAGTTGGGACTTCCGAAGTTCTGAGACAAATTCGGCTTTGCCGTGGACGCAAGAAGCCGCTTGATGAGATCCGGGTCCCGTGTTCCCCGCGCCTATTGTAGTCGGTTAATAAAACCAGAACACACCAATTCACCCAACAACACAAAGGGTAATTACCTGGGACACGAGAGCAACAATACTGGCGACAAGCGGTGTTGCCATCGAAGTGCCCGAGGCGACTGCGTATTCGCCAAGGGCAACAGGATACGTGCTCAAGATGCCACCTCCCGGGGCGCCGAAGCTAGGCGCAAGGGTGAGCTCAAAGGTAGGTCCCCAACTGGTGAAGGCAGAAACCTTCCCTGCGCTGTCTGCACCCTGACTCTGGTATGACGAGATTGACATCACACCTTCACCAACACTGGGTGTGCTGATACCGAAGAGGCCTTCGGTACCGCCGACCTCGTTGCCCGCAGCGAAGGTACACGGCACTCCAGCATCCACGATTCTGGAGACGGCGACAGCGAAAGCGTCACCCGGCCATGCGTTAGACCCGCCAATAGATCCGGTGATGATATCGCTGCCGTCTTCGAAAGCTTTTATGACACCCGCCAAAAGAATGTCACCTGTCGTCAGACTATTGCATGGAAATGTTCGGTACATGCCCAGCTTCACACCAGGAGACGCGCCAGTGAAGCCCATTGGGTTCTCCAGCGCCGCAATGATACCAGCGACATGTGTGCCGTGACCAAGGCAGTCTTCAAATGGATCTTCATCAGGGACAGGAGCATTCGTACCGTCGTACGCCTCGCCAACAAGGTCAAACCCGTACTCAACCAGACAACCAGGACCGAAACAGCCTCCGAGGGCGGGGTGTGTATAATCTATACCAGTGTCTACGATACCAATTCGTAGGCTTTTGCCAGTGAAACCCTTGGCGCGGAGCTTGTCGACCTGTGTCATGACGTGTGGAGGCCAGGTGTCTGTCGAATTGGTTTGACGCTTGTACTTTGACGATGTCTTGTCTTTTCCTGTCCAAGAGATCTCAAGCTTGGGGACAGATATTAGTGGTACGGGCCAGAGTTGCTTGACCTGCGGAAGCCCGGCGATCCTCTCGGCCGTTTCGTTGTTGGAGCTTTCCACGTGCAAAGAAAGGCCTTTGAAGATTTTGGATTGGAGGTTGAGGCGTCGAGAGACCTTGGTAACGCCCTCTTCGGCCTCAAGCTGACTGAGAAACCCGCCGGCATCCTGGCAGTAGGTCAGAGGCAGACAGGCTTCGTGAGTGACGGCCATGAACTAACCTGGTCATCGGCAAGTTCCACGATGTATGCGCCGGGCACGTATGTCTGCTCAATGATTGGCACCGCCTCGTCCCTTCTGACACTCGAGGCACACGATACGGTCGCGACGCCGACCAATGCTGCCACAGAGACTCTCCAGGGAACCATGATGGGCCGATGTGATCACTGCAAAGAACCTTGGATTGATGGCTTAGATCAGATCACCATTCTCAATGCCGCCTTCTACCAGCGTGCCCGCGTCTCTTTATACATGCCCGACACACGCCATCTCATGGGAGCGCTTCGAAAGCCCACGGCCACCAACGTTACATCAAACACTATCGCGATGCCATGATGAGTGGCGTCTTCTCCACCGAAATCACCCATAATCGGTGTTCGGATGAAGAGGAAGCGCCCTCAGTGCGGGGCACTCTGAGTCCACTGAGGGCGATTGAGCAAGATAAGCGGATTTAGCATGATCCCTTGTGCCATTGCGAGTTCTTCACCTGAGGTCAAGAGAGGGAAATGGCCCGTGCCCCAACGTCCAATGCCAGTGTTGGGGTGGCAGGTAGCATCATCGGCGAAATTCAGGAACGGGCGACGAGGGGCATAACGGAAGGTGGTATTTGAAAGAACCTTGCCGCCCTGCAAGTTGTTGCTGCGACGTGATCTTGGCGCATATAGGCTTGTATAAGTTGGCACAATCGGTACACCTGCCGACAGCACCAACTTGGAAAAAAGGACATGGATGCACGCCGGTCGGCACACGTGATTCAATGGGCTGCAGAATGCTACCAAAGATGGAATCACTTGCGTGTGATGTCGTAAAATAAAATCTCTATATTATTAAACCATCAGACCGGTCTGTCTGATATGATCGCCATGTCATCCAGTTGAAAATTCCCGTAACAAACAGGTACCGGACGAGGCAGAGCGGCTGCTTTTTGCTGTTATACCAGTGTTCCGTTCACCACTGACAACGCTCCTTCAAGGAACAGCTTGTCGAGTGCAGCCGCAGCTGTAACATTGTCCACCTTGAGATTCAGCCAGTGTTGGTTAGTGACATTCTTGTCGAAGATCCACTCGTTTGAGCCATTCGCAAAAACAAGGTTGTGGCCGAATTCGTTTCCGTACTCGAAGATGTCCCCAAGACCCTGGATAGCGTACAGAACTGTAAGGGGGTCCCAGGACTCGCGAGGCCTGTAAACGTTGTAGTAAATGTAAGCTTGCCGAACCGGATCTGTCGAAGGACCCTCCGCAAGCAGTGTGCTGCCGGACAGGACGGTGCCGCCAACCTCCGTTCCGCAGAAAACGACGCGGCCTTTCCAGTTGTTCACGACATGCGCGGTATGTGACGGGTTGTCACCGAAAAAGTTGAATTCGCGGCCGGATGGGTATCCACCACCCATGACGACCAGCTCCGACACTTTGCTCGCGATGAGCGCGGGGCCCGTGAGATTAGAATAGGAGTCTGCGGTGGAGTTGAGGAGACCGGAGAGGTTCTCGAAGAAACCGATTGAGACGATGGTGACGGGCTCATGTGCCTCCGCGAGGATCTTGCGGTAGAGCGACACAGCGTCCCATGCGTCTTCCGCCTTGCCAAACGGGAGGGAACCTCCGGAGTAGTGGTAGGATATTTTGCTCGCGTACTCTCCGAGGTCGTACGCGAATGTATCAAAAAAGCTTTCGTTGGTCAATGGCCGCCGTGCGCCGATAGGGACTTCTGGAAGGCCGTAGTGGGCGAGGATGGCGGATGTTGCGGTGACAGAGTAGGTAGAGGGATAATTCACATTGACTGCCAGCAAGTTCACTTCAGGAGAAGTCGCCGCCAATAGCAAAGCGCTAGTGTCACTGTTTAAATGTAAGAATCAAGTTCATGAGAGCTTCTGGGCCAAAACTCACTCGCAGTCGCTGAAAATGTCGGTGTCAATAATGACGTTCTTGCGGGCTGCCAAAGCGGGCTGCACCGCCAGGGCTGCAAGAGCAGCTTTTATGATCGAGCAGACCATATCGACGGATAGACAAGCTATTAATCCAACAAGTTTGGAATATCCAAAACCGAGAAACCTGTCAACAGAGTAGCTGGGCTAATGTCAGACGTCCAATTGACGCAGAGAAATATGGGATGACTGGTGTTTCCCTACTTGTAGTAAAAAGTTCTTATCTTGACTCGGCAGTGCAAAATGATCTAAACCCCCATTGCAAGGGTCTTACTCCGATTTTAGGAGACATGTGGAACCCGGTAATCTCAATCAAAGGCTGATTATCCACGGAAAACTTGCAGCGGTCAAGGTTCAACGTTGAAGAATAGCTTAGATGGAAAGTGTGGGCCGATAAGGGAATCACTCAGTGTCAAAGCTCACTCAACCTACGACCTTGAAAGAGGCGGGGAAAATCGTAGTATAAGATCTCTACATCATTCGTAGTGTATCTGCTCCGATTCTATCTATAATACATCAGTCAAATAGAAAGTTATCACATTCACAACACCAAATTCCATGCCCAGAATGCTATTTAAGCATCCAGCCGTTTACGAACCCGGATTGGGACTGCTCTGTCGAATGCATGAGTTCCAAAGGGCATTGCCCGATGCTTTGAACGAGTCTTGGCTGCATTGACGGGATACAAAATTTCGATGTCCAAGTCTCTTAGTAGCAGAAACACAGAAACTAAGATGGTGCTTTTTGCCAGAGTCTCGCCTGGGCACTTCCACGCGCCTCCTCCAAACGGAAAGAAGTGTCCTCGGAGAGCGGCTAAATTAGCCAATCTAGCTTTGGAGTCGTCCGCAACGGTCTTCTCTCGTGCCGACTGGTTGATTTCTGCCCAGGTCGTAGAGACGGATCCCGCACGAATCCGAACAGGGCCACTTGTAGGGTCATCAGGATACTCAAGAAATCGCTCTGCCCAGAAAGATTGAACAGGATGCTCTGCAACTCCGTCGATAATCCTACCAGTGTTCCAAAAAGACTCATCCAAGCCTCCCAGCCAGTTGGCAGACATACCGGTACTTCCTGGTGTAATACTCGAAAGACAGTCTCCATGGAGACGGAGCCCAGCCCCAAGTGTCTTACGCCCAACGGCGCTCGCGACATGTAGTCGTAGGGTCTCCCGATAAACCGAATTTAGAAGCGAGGCCGATAACAGCGCTTTGAGGTCTATCGGCGAGTTTGCATCATTAATTTCGTGTAGTAACTCTTTTCTGAGTCGAGAAACAAGAGACTGATCAAGCAGAATATGCAAGATCGTCCAGGCTGCTGCCGGAACTGTATTTGCCATCGTGCTAATGGTTGAACTTTTAGTGATGAGGAGCTTCTGATAGCGATGCAGTTATCAACTTACACGAACAAGAATCCGAGCATCACACTCGATATACCTGCATCTGAGAACCCCAGCTCCTCATGCCGCCTTACCATATCCCGCACGTAACGTGTGCCCCAAACTGGATTATGCTCAGAGTTGCCAAGTTCCCCGTTGTCATGGTGAGAGTTCGAATTACACCATTTACGCCACGAATGAAGGTTCTCGAGCATCCGGTCCCGTGTTCGGTACTTTGAGGGATAGAGCCACCGAGGACCCCCACGGGAGACAACAGGGAACGCATCATAGAACTTCCAAAAGTCGTCACAAATCGAAGGACAAATGATGAATAGGTTTTTGCCGTAAAGAGCCTCGACCTCGGCTCGAAAAATGGCGTCTCTTACAAACAAATACATATCTGGGACAACAAGTGACTCTTGGATCACAGGCTGAAGCTGCTGGGGCCAGAATTGTTGTTCGAGGTTGTAAGAGAATCTGTCCATGACGAGCCTCAGATTTTGTCCATTCAAAAAAGTACCGAAGTCTCTTCGCTGGTGCTCAAAAATCCGTCTGGATGGATCTGGATGTGCAGTCGAATGTTCTTTGGCCTTAGTATTTTCAAAAGCCGAGATGTGATCATGGTCGAAGATGCGGTAGTCGACTGCATTCAGTCCGAAAAACACAGTCAACGCCTCGAAGATTCCAGGAACTGGGACAATACTCCGAGGACATTTGAAAAGCGACCGAATCCCATCACCGGGAAGAATATAGTAAATCGAGCTCGCAGGGACGGAAAGGGAAATGATAGAACCCCCGAACTTTGATCTGGGGTCACGGTCAGCGCGATGTCGTCACACAGGACGTATTATGGCGGTATGCTTACTGGAGGCTGCGGAGAAAGTTTTCGGCATCGAAGAGAATTGCGTAGGCATGTCCGAGGCCTGGAATAAAGTATGGCGGTATAACTGTTTTTCTCGTCTCCATACTCCTCCGTCTGATGCTTTGCCAAAGGAAACGAATGTAAGTAAGCCCATATGTTAGGAGGAAAGCAACCCCAAGAATAGAAAAAGTAAGGATAAACTTTGCGATAACATATTGGAAGGATCCCATGATGTGAACCACATCAAAAATTGGCGAAGACATGTTTCTCACTCCCGAGGTTGGAGCAAAAGCTTTCGCGATTGCATTTCTGGGGGGCCTCTTGAGCCTTTATCCTAATGACAGAAGCTTCAACAGTTCGGAGCATAACCTGAATACGCAATCGCTCTTGTGCGAGTGGTCTTCTATTTCAGTTATAATGGGGGCTATCTATGGTTACAACGGGGGCCGGCACCACTGATAGCCTGATTCTAAACTCATCACGCAGCTCATGTTGGTTGTAAAAATTGGTTGCCGAGCCCTGCTAATTACGTACCCTTGCATTTGTGTTTGGTTTCTCTAGCAAACATGTGGCCCGACGAAGGGAGGTCGCAAACCACGCCCAAGATCTCAGCCCAAATCGCTCATCGGACACAATGGCCAGCCCCGGTCGATCCGAGGATTAATCGTGAGATGGAGGTGGCTGCAGCCAAACAACACTGAGAACTTGAGCCGCCCGCCAAGCGTTCCGCTCCAATTGGCCTTGGGTTATTTGTCGTTTTCCCGCTGACCCAGCCACGTCTTCAAATCCAAAACTAACTGCATATCGATTCGGCCAACCGAGTTCTGGGCTAAAGGCTTGGGGGTCAGAATTATTCTAAGAAGAGTGTGAATTGCCCTCCAGGATTAGAATGAATTATGGGGCCGCACTGGTACAGTTTGTCTGCTTGTCGGCCCTGTTGGAAGATGCAATCTAGTATGTAGGGGTTGATTGGACTGATGATGACTTTGCCGCATGTGAGGATGTGCATCGTATGGGATGCGTTGTGATGGCCCGTGCAGACAGACACTTTGCCATGAATGCATCACGCAGAATGATACCTCAGCATGCCCTGTGGTATTCCTGATTCTTGGCACACGTCGTAGATAAGGCAGACAGACAGAAAGACCGTCAGCCGTCTTTGCTTCAAGACAAAGGAGACTTATGGCATTGTGAAATGTGACAACCCTTTGAGACAACCCTTTTGTACGGCCGCCAATCTGTTTTCCGTATTGACCATGTTGTTGGAATAATGGCGAAAGTCTTGTTGGTTCGCAAGACCGCGGTGGCCTCCACCCTTGGTAAGCTAGGTTATTTATCCTGAAAAGGAATGGTATCCGAATTGGCGGTTAGAATAGTGATGATAGTCCGAACAGTTATCTCAGGGTATCATTGGTACTATTGCGACTAAGCCATCGCAGAGAACTCGATTCCGATTTGACCGCAACCCGGACACTATCCACACAGGAAAGCTGGGGTAATAGTCCCCCGCGTGTGAAGCTGCAAGGAAGCTCAGAGCGACACAGGCTGATTATTGCCGCTTTGACTTTCGCCAGCGAGCTCTCGGCTGTTTTGCCGAGGTTCGAATCACATTCGACGTCAAACCCCTCTTCAACGCTGCCAATTGCCCGTCCGTCCGTTTCATGACATACACCCCATAAATAAGTTGTTACTTCATTGAAATTTGGTACTAAACCGTTTGATTTATTGCTTCCATCATTTTTAATTCACCTGAAAGATGACCACATACTCACCTGAAGCACCTTGGAAAGCAATCGCCAGTCGTAAGCAAGCCGAACGGGCAAGCCGCATCCCCCTGAAATGGCAAATACCATTTAGCCATATTCCAAAAGACCCTCCTCGGCCTCAAGATGGTCCACAAAACGTTCTGGATATCCCCGGACAATTTTTATCGCAGTCCGAGATATCTATCACCGAGTCCTACACTATCACAGCCCTGATCAATGGTATATCATCCGGGACTCTCTCCTCTACGCAGGTTGTAGAAGCATTCTGTCACCGTGCCGCCATCGCGCATCAGCTTACAAATTGCCTGACGGAGCCTCTATTCGATACAGCTGTAAAGCGCGCCCGATATTTGGACAAATATCTCCGCGAGAATGGAACCCCTATTGGCCCCCTGCATGGTTTGCCCGTTTCGGTCAAAGACACGTTCAACATTGCCGGCGTCGACACATCTATCGGCCTCGCATACTTGTGCCACAAACCCGCCGCACGTAACGCGCCCCTGGTCGATCTCCTTCTCTCTTTAGGTTGTGTTATCATAGCCAAGACCAACGTTCCGCAAACGCTTGGAAGCCTTGATTCCGTGAACAATATCTTTGGCCGAACAATGAACCCCATCAACCGGTTATGCACCGCAGGCGGCTCATCCGGTGGCGAGGGGGTTCTCGTCGCCATGAAAGGATGCATGATCGGCATTGGAACCGATATCGGCGGCAGTATCCGCGTCCCTGCGATGTGCAATGGTGTCTACGGCTTCAAGCCATCCAACGGACGCATACCATTTGGTGGCCAAGCTCTTACCGGCATTGAGGGAATGAGTCGCACATCTGTGCAGGCCGTCGCGGGCCCAATTGGTCGAAGTGTTGAAGATATTGACACACTCCTGCGGGAAGTTGTTCCTCGAGCCGCTCTGTGGGGAGAAGACTGCATGCCTGCATCGTGGTACCCTTCCTCCCGCGACACGCGGATTTCAGGTTGTGGTAAGAGAGGAGAGTTGATCATCGGCGTGCTTCGCACAGATGGAAACTGCAGCATACACCCGCCCATTGTAAACATGCTAGATGAGGTCACGTCTTTCCTTTCACGCTCAACTAATGTCAAGGTGGTGGAATTAGATTGTCCTGAAGCATGGACGAAGGCACAGTCTGTCATGAACAAGCTCATGGGGGTGGACGGGTCGATTACCATGGCCGAGATGATCGAGGTGATGGGCGAACCACTAGTACCGTGGACGGCGGCAAGGTTTAAGAAAGGGAAGCCCCAGCCGCTCACAAGAGTTGCAGAACTTCAAGCACAACGGGCACACCTCGAGCGCGAGATGCTAAAGTTCTGGACCGAGGAAGACGAGCACGGGAGACGGAGACAAAAGCTGGATGCGATCATCTGTCCAGTCGCCCCGCATCCTGTGCCGCCTATCGAAGGCTACAATGCCGTCGGCATGACAAGTAGCTGGGTGCTGCTAGATTACCCAGCGGGAACGATACCGGTGCGCGCCGTGAAGGAGACCGACTTGCAACTCGGTAGGCCGCAAGGTGGAAAGGTTTTAGGAAGCTGGGATGAAAGGAATCGCGAACTGTGGGACGAGGTGAAGATTGACAGAAAGATATATCTCGGCACGCCATTGAGTATTCAGGTAGTCGTACCGAGACTGCAGGACGAGAAATTGGTTGAAGTGATGGGTTACATCGATAACGCATGCAGAAGGGGGAAAGGTAGTATATACCCCAAACTTTGAGTCTTCACTAAAAACATCATGCTGGTAGTCTGCTGTAACTCAACTCGGGGTTCCAAGGGAGTCATATGATTACATTATCGCAGGAAAATACACAGATTCAACCAAAAAGAAATTCTGACAGTGACGTGCACAGTGGATATGCTATTTCCAAATAAAGTGGCCTGCGGGAACTGCAATGCGACTCATAACTAACTTCGTTGCTATTGACAGATAACTTATTGGCGAATGACTTGATTCATTTATCGGCCTTGTTACTTCCAGTTGCAGTTCAGTGTACGATGGCAGTGCAGGCCACCGTGGCTTCATTGACAAATCTAGTACGAGTCGTAGTAAGGGAAGATGTGCGTCGTGATCTGCTTTCCCCCAGAGTCGTATCGCTTGGGGATAACATTTTGAACGCCATGAACATCCCTGGGCTCGAAATCAAGACCCATGGTTGACAGCGTAAGAACATCCTGCCCATATTTTTCGTTCAACCAATGAGCAGTCATGTCCATGCCTGCAAGAGCCCCAGCCGCGGTCCAAATGCTGCCGTCGACAACCCATTTGGTCTCGGTAGTCCAGTTGACCTTTGGGTACCGCTTCTTGATCCATTCGAATTCCGCGTTATTGATCGTCGCATTTCGACCGTCCAGGACCCCGGCCATGGCGGCGACTAAAGAACCAGTGCAGTTGGTGAAGAGGAGTTTACCAGCGGACACATGCTGGCGGATGTACTCCGCAAACTTTGGATGCAGCTCAAAGGTCGAGGGGACGGGACCGCCGAGAATAAGAATGTCGAGATTGAGGGCATCCTCAACGGTCGCGGTGGGTACAATCGAGACCCCAGCGGTCAATGGTACGGGATCTAGAGTGACACCGATATGATGGTACTCAATCTCCGGTGCAAGAGCGACGAGTTCGTCGCTCATCGGGCGGTACTCTTTCAGACTCTGAGCCACCCACTGGCTACCAGAACTCAAGACGTCAAGGGGACCAATAACATCAATTGCCTGATAGGTGTATGCCAGGGCGCCAACGCGGAGAGGAGACATGATAGCGGTTGATTGTATTTTGTTTGGGGAAGAATATGAGAAGTTGAGTAGAATAATGTCTAGGCTGGTAAGGTTATCGTAGATTGGATATGTTGAGATTGTTGTAGAAGACGAAGGGATGAGCTTGTCCGACTGTTTTATATACTCGGTGGTCGGTTAGTATACTTCTCTTCTTCCAGTGTCGTCAGCTCAAGCAACATTCACACCTTGTTGATAATATTGTAGAATTAGTCACAACATCCGAGACAGACCGGAATACTCTACTACGCACACAAAAAAGATGCACAACTGAAACCGCCTTGTAATACCCGGTACTGCATCACGCTAGTCTCTCGACGAGAGACGAGAGAGACAGACGGTTTAGTTTTGTCAGCACAGACTGTAGTGGACTTATGTGGATAGTGGTCATAAGTTCCGGCGGTTCCAAGTCCCGAGTCAAGCCGGTGCTTACTTGGCGCTATGACACCCTTAGTGTGTCTGTTGGACGGCCCGCGCCATTATTCCATCCGTTTCTTAGACACAACCGAGATCTGGAAGGATGCGTATTATAATTGTATGCATAAGGTTGATGATTGCGATACTACGACCGAACCCCATTATTCGGGTACTCATTGGAAGCATGTTTTGGACGAACGCGGTGTAATTACACTAACTATCACAAACATCTATTAAGTGTCCCTAGGAACGCTATCCAGCCTTTTCCACACAGTAAATCTAATTCTCGACAGATATGAAATACATGCATGCATTGCAAACGTGAGGTTATGATGACCCTTGAACGGCCTTCTTGATTCTTTCCCCGAGCTCTGGGTAGACCCTGCTGAACATTCCTAGGGATTTTGGATTAGTAAAGCACGGTTTCCACGGAGATCCACAATAAAGCAACTACTTACCGAATGCCTTCTCGTGGACAACCGGCGCAGCACTACCGAGGTGCTGGGCCACATTGGATACAAGGTTTTCCTGCTCCCCCTCCTGCTTTTCAAGAACGTCCCAGAAAGCCCGGGCCTGCGCAAAGTCGTCGTCGACAACTTCTGACGTGAATCCAGAAACTTGACCGACCCAATCCTCGTGGCCCCCGGTAATGTAACCGCTTGCCCCTTGCCTGCCAACAAAGTTGACAGCCTTTAGGTCGGACCGGACGTAGTTCGGGTCACCGCCGTAGTTGTCTCCAAATGACATGAAGCCGTCACGCTGGTAAGGGCAGTACACGGGGGAGACTGCGCGGTTGCAGGGGAGCTGCTGGTAGTTGACGCCGAGACGGTACCGCGCAGCATCGTTGTAGGCGAACATACGGGCTTGCAGCATGGGGTCTGCGGAAGGAGCAAAACCCTGAACCATGTTCGATGGAGAGAAGGCTGCTTGCTCGATGTCCGCAAAGTAGTTCGAAGGCTAGCGACAGAGGTTAGCTGGTCTGAGTTTCGGCGGTGCAGCTACAATGATGCGGAAACACTAACGTTCTTGTTCAGTGTAAGTTTTCCCACAGGAATCAATGGGTAATCAGAGTGCGGCCAGACTTTGGTCATGTCAAAGATGTTCCAGCGGTATTTCTCTGCGTCCTTGGGCTCCATGACCTGGAAATAAACATTCCACGACGGGAATTCTCCCTTCTCAATGGCGTTAAACAAATCAGCTGTGTGATAGTCCGGGTTTTCGCCCGCGATCTTCACAGCCTCGTCCTGGGTCATGTTTTGCACGCCCTGGTTGGTCTTGATGTGGATCTTGACGTAGTAAAATGTGCCGTCCTGGCAGCCGTTAGTGGGGTGTCAATTTGAACAAATTAAGCTCATTGCTCACATCTTTGGTCAATTTGTAAGTGTGCCCGCTGTAGGAGTTCAAGTGTCTGATGCTCTGCGGGGTTCCTCGTCCGCTGAAAAGATGCATAAGCGCATGGATACCTTCCTGGTTATTGTTGTGGAAACTAATATCGTCAGTAATTAAAGCAAGCGATATGATGGGTGTACACACTCCCAGAACTAGATGAAAATCAGCAAATGTGTCATGGAATGTTGCATTGGCTCTGAAGAAATACATACCATGGTCGCATCAGTCAGGTTGGTGCGAGGATTCCGCTTGTGTGATCGATTCAGAGAAGGGAATTTGATGGGATCGCGAACGAAGAATACAGGCTTCCACGGTTAGCTCGTCTTATCTAGATGTGCCGTCACGATCACTTACGATGTCGTTGAAGACCCAATCCTGGTTACCCTCTTCCGTGAAGATCTTCATGCCCCAACCGCGCACGTCGCGAACGGTGTCCGCGCTGCCTCGTTCGGGTCCCACTGTTGAAACACGCAAAAGAACCTTGGACTTCTTGCCAATGCCGTTGAGGAACTTGGCGGAGGTGTACTGAGATACGTCGTGGGTCACCTCAAACTCGCCGAAAGCGCCGACCGCTCTGGCGTGGACAACACGTTCAGGGATACGTTCGCGACTGAAGTGTGCCAAAGTCTCGATGAGTTGCGTGTCTTGCAACAGCATGAGCCCCTTGATGGAATTGCCACCAAAGTGCTGCGCAGTGGTGGGGTCTGCGTACGGAACGCCTAAAACAGTATAAGTGAGACGGAAGGATGGGTACTGAGAGGCTGTCTTCATACCTTCGGCGAGAGTATATGTTGGAGTAGCCATTGTATCGGAGCTGATAACTTAATTGATTTCTCTGTGTGAATTAGAATTAAGATTAATTTGCGGCGAATAAAAATTCGGAGCCTCAAGTTTTGAATGCAAGTCAATGGTAATATCTTGTGTGGTCTTTCCTTCAATTCGGTGCACGGCGAGCCATGTTATATACTTTGGGAATTAATCTCGCAAGTTTGGCGTTTGGTGAAGTCATTCTAAGAATCTAAAAACAACTGGAAATTTAGCGCGCCGAACTAAGCGCTAACCATGGCTACACTTACAGACTGTAAGTCATCGAATACTCGTCGGTACGCATTCAAGGTTGCCGCACTGCCGAGTCCATGATGTTCTTTGTGGAGCCCGATGACGGGAAGCCCCGTTCGTCGTTGGTTTTCGGCATTGAGCAGTTCGTTCTGGGTCGGTAAAAGAGTGTCGGCGACAGTGTCAAGCTCCTTTCTGGTCGGCGGACGATGCTCGGCATGTACGTAAGCGGAGAGCCAGGCCTGTAAATGCGCAGTGTGAGTTAGGCACGGTAGTGTCATCATATTTTGTGTTGCGCTGATTGGATGACTCACTGGCATGCGAGTAAAATATGCCGAGACGACGAGGAATAACCGACGTCGGACCCGTTCAGATCGGGGCCGAGTGCCAGACCCGCTGGGCAACGGCCCGGGCTGGCAGTCTTGTTCCTTGAACGGTTCTGAACGGCAAGCAACACTAACTTTTGTCTGGGTGTTCGTCAGTGCCGGACGTTGCTGGTGCCATGCCATGCATCACTCACTAATTCGAGCCGTGTCGGCAATGGTCCTTGCATGTTGATTGGCTTGGTGCGGAATTCCACCAGGACGTGTCATCAAATCGTTTCGGGCTCTCCCGGTGCTAACCCAATCTAGAAAGATCAAGCTAGATTCGATTCTGCAAGGAACCGAAAGCAGGTTCTCTATACTAACATTTTGCCAGTGTTGTTTGCGTGCGTCGTCAAATGTATCGGAGGTTCGCAACGTGCAACATGGACTGCAGGATCTCGGAATCCTGAATCCTGCGTCATCAGGATACTGACTAACACCCTGACTGACTTTATTCGCAACTTCCCCACAAACTCGCCTGAAATAGCCCACGAGAAGCTGGGGACTCAACGACGAGGAGAATGTATAAGTAGGATCTCGAGTCTCTGCCTCAACATGAGAAAAAAACATCTTCATCATTCGAAAGCAACAACAACAACAACAAACATCCAACCCTCTTCACATACTCATCCATCCCGCTTAATCTCCAATAACAACGACAACATTCAACCATCCCCAACATACTTATCCCGCTTAATCTTAATTCCAACAAAACACACCCATCAACCCAATTAATTCAATATGTCTGTCATCAACAACATCAAGGACTTCGACTTCATTGTCGTCGGCGGTAAGTAACCCAGTCATGCTTGTTGCTACATTAGAATCCAGTTTCTGACTCTTACATAGGTGGCACTGCTGGCTGCGTGGTGGCTGGTCGCCTAGCTGAGAACCCCAATGTCAACATTCTCATCATCGAGGCCGGTGTCAGCAACCCCAAGGACAACGATGCCATCACCACGCCTGCCCGCGCCTTCGAGCTTCGCGGCAGCAAGTGGGACTGGGGCTACAAGACGACCATGATCGACCGCCCTGAGTACACCCGCATCGAGAAGCCCAACACTCGCGGCAAGGTCCTGGGCGGCAGCAGCTGCCTCAACTACTACACTTGGATCCGCGGCAGCGCTGCCACCTTCGACGACTGGGCCCCCTACGGCGGTGACGAGTGGACCTGGGCTGGCTGCAAGGAGTACTTTGACAAGCCGGCCACCTTCCACGACGACCAGGGCCTGTTCCCCAAGTCTCTGCAGCACATCGGCACCTCGGGACCCATCCACGTCTCCCCCGCCGAGCTTGTCTCCGAGGCTGCTCCGTTCCGCGATGCCCTCAAGAAGGCATGGGTTAGCAAGGGCGAGAAGCTGAACGACGAGATTTACGACGGAGAGATGCACGGCCTGGCTACTGCTGTCAGCTCCATCTACAAGGGCACCCGCTCTTCCAGCTGGCTCTTCCTCGAGGGCAAGAAGAACGTCACCGTCCTGGGACAGACCAACAGCAAGCGCATCATCATTGAGGACGGCAAGGCCGTTGGTGTCGAAGTCATTGGCCCCAACGGAGAGGATCTCGTCTTCCGCGCCAAGCACGAGGTCATTGTCGCTTCCGGTGTCTACGAGTCACCCAAGCTTCTGATGCTCTCCGGCATTGGACCCAAGAAGCATCTCGAGGCTTTTGGCATCGAGACAATTGTCGACTCGCCCCACGTCGGCCAGAACCTCCTCGACCACCCTATCATGCCTCACGTCTTCAAGCTCAAGGACGGCTACGGCTTGGACAACCACCTTCTCCGCGCCGGACCCGAGAAGGATGGCGCCGTCTCCTCTTACCGCTGGAAGCACAAGGGACCCCTGAGCAGCGGTCTCCTTGAGCTGGTCGGCTTGCCCCGTATCGACGACCGCCTCAAGAACTGCGAGGAGTACGTAGAGTACCTTGAGAAGAACGGCGGTGTTGACCCCTTCGGCCCCGGAGGCCAGCCTCACTTTGAGATTGACTTTGTCGTAAGTGCCCCTCATTCCAATGACACCATTGATCGATACAGCCTGTTTCATGAAACTGACATCAACTCTCCAGCCCATGTTCTGCGACGCTTTCCAGTGGCACATCCCCACCCCGCCTCAGGGTGACTACTTCACGGTCATTGTCGACTTGCTCCGCCCGTTGTCCCAGAACGGCACCGTGACGCTCAACTCGACCAACCCGCTCGAGCAGGCCAAGATCAACATCAACTTCTTCTCCAACGACCTTGACCTGATTGCCATGCGCGAAGGTGTCCGCTTCGTCGACGACATCATCATGAACGGAGAGGGCATGAAGGACATCATCGAGGGCGATTACCCCTGGCCCATGCCCCGCAGCTCCGACGAGGCCATGATCAAGATGATCCTCGAGCGCTCGCAGACCGGCTTCCGTAAGTTCTCCGCTCCCCTCACCCATCACATGACTCTGCCTCTTGATTGAATCCCGGGACTGACACTTTGGGTTTTGTAGATCCCTGCGGCACTACGCGCATGTCGCCTAGCATCGAGGAGGGTGTCGTTGACTCCAAGCTCCGTGTCTACGGTGTCGAGAACCTCCGCGTCATTGATGCCTCGGTTATCCCCGTCATTCCCGACTGCCGCATTCAGAACGCGGTCTACATGCTTGCCGAGAAGACCACGGATATGATCAAGGCTGCCTATCCCGACCTTTACTAGTAAATCGGCCGGCTGCCGGATTCTCCTGTAAGACTAGGTGTTTTGGAAGAGTGCAAAATAGATTTCTGTCCTTTTTAGAATTAGACGAGCGTAATTAACAAATCTCCTTTTATTATCACTTTCGGCGTTGCTGAATTAATAATCTAATTGCTATCCCTTCTGGGGATCTTGAAGCCACCGGACACGCGACGCTGGAAGAAGCCATATGGGTCATATTCTTGGGCCACCCGTTTCAAAAACTCTTCATTCTCTCTTCCATAGGACCGAAAAGGATCCTGCGATGGGTGCGCGTAGTTGATATACTTGAATCGCACGCTCTCGCGGATACTAGTAGAGTATGCAGAGATTTTGGCAGTTGCATCCTCCAGCTTTTCCGTCAATAACGCCTCGTATTTTGGGGAGGGGAGCAGAGCCTCCACCTGAAGAATGACGGAATGTTCCTGGAGATCCTGGTTTAGTCCAAGTATGTTAGGGCCTCTGTTGGCGTAGTTTGTAGGCAGAGGCGTCATCAAGAAAATGACGGTCACCTCTTCGTCGACCTGGCCCTCCAGATCCGCAACAAGATGTTCGAAAACCTCAAGAGCTTTTTGGCCCATGTTCATGGTTGCGTGAAAGGTCTGTGTGAACCACACATTGTAAAAGCCTAGAGCCCCTCGTAGTTGCGTCACAAGAGCAGATACTGGCAAGGTGGTTCTTGTATCAATTAGCGGGCCCAGAGCCTCGAGTCCCACGAAGGATGTTGAGTTCGCTACACCATCAACGTTGGCAGTTATGAATGCAATCGAGGAGTTCCGGCCGGGACTCCATGAGAAGGAAGTGAAGCCAGCTTCCGCAGGGAATTCAGGGTTGTTCCGAACCAAGTTCACGAACTTCTCAAGGATCGCAGTCTTCTGCGAGAAAGAGAACGCCACGATGCCGCCGTACACGTCGTTTGCAGGGAATGCTCGTAGATCAAATCTCGTCACGATGCCAATGTTGTTTAGACTCCCTTTCAATGCCTTGAAAAGATCGGGGCGTGTTTCCGAACTGGCCGTGACGATGGTTCCATTAGCAAGGACGACCTGCGACGAAAGCCATGATTAGCATGCTTCATCTTTCAAGCTTGAGGGTTAGATCGACACCGACCTCGTAGTTTACAACATTATCCGCGGCCAGGCCGTACTTTCCGGAATACCAGGAAAGGCCTGAACTTCAGGTTAGCCGTATTTCCATCGTGAATCGGGAGGCAACCCACCACCGCCGAGCAAGAAACCTCCGACACCAACGTGACCCTCGCGAGCTCCTGTGACCATAGCTCCATGTTGTTCGAGCACGGTATAGACTTGGTCCCATCGTGCACCTGTGCCAATGGACGCGATGCCACTTCCATTCTAAGCCAAGCATCAGCAAAACCTTCGGCCAAGACATGCATACATGCGGGGGCAATAGGACAAGACGCGGACCAGGGGTAGGTTAGGAAGTGATCGTACATTGGACTCAGCTTCCGAGTTTTGGGTATAGGTGACGGAGTTGAGGCGCCCAAGATCGATGGTCACGCCATGCGCAGCATTGTTGGAGGGGAAGAAAGAGTGGCCGCCGCTCCGGACCGCCACGGTCCAGCATCCGCCGGCCTCGGCGCTCAACGCCTTGAGCGCGGCCGCGACCTGTTGCGTCGTCTCGGGCTTCAGGATACAAAACGGTCTCACATCTTGTACGTCTCCAGAATAGTACGAGTCGATGGTGGCGGCGTACTCGGTGTCATTCGAGAAGAAGAGCTGGCCGGAGAGGCCCGCCCCGGAGAGAAGGTTGCACTTGGGGAACTTAGCACGACTACATGGAAAATCACGTCGCTTTATTAAGCGCATAAGGTTTCTTACTCCCGGTAGCTCGGTTTCGTTGTCGATTAGGGAATTCGGCACGCCCGCGGTGGCCAAAACCGAGGCGGAGAGGGCCAGGAGCGCCGCGGCGGCGCTGGGCAGCCGGGAAGCCATAGCCGGGGGGAACGATGGGGGGTTTAAAACCGCGCGCTAAAACCTCGCCCGTCGAAAAGGACCGGACGAACACTGCTTTTTAATCGGCTGCTCCGCCAAGAGGACCCCGGTCCCTCGGTTCCTCGCCGTGCAGTAGCGCGATGCGGCCGAGTCTTCGGCCGTGGCACGAGATTGGGGGAGAGATTCTAGAATTCGCACCACTGAAAGACGCCGATTCACTTTCGCCGCCGTGCCGAATTGCATCGGCCAGGGCCCGGACGCATGCAATCCCATACCTGCGCCGCCTTGGCTTACCAAGTCTAGGGGGAGGAAGCAGAGGTGCCCGCCCAGTCGTCCCCGTGGAACATCCATCCGCAAAGGTTCCCTGGCGTGCAGGGCTTTTGCAATACAAGCTTCGAATGTGCAATCGCAATCTGTATCGCGAGCGACGCCCAGAAAAATGGCACTGCCGGCGTGCCGTGCTGCCGGGGGACCCGAGTAACTGGTCACCACTACCCAAAGTTTGTGCACCTTAGTACCGAATCTTAATTGTTGAGAAATGCAGTGTTGGCTGGTGTACGAAGAGGCTAGGATTACGCAGGCAGGGGGGGTTGAGCAGTGTGGTATTATCTCTGTCCTGTATGGCCAGTCCCGATGATGAAGAGCCACTTGCAGCAATATACGTCAACCCGCAAGGCGAAGCGCCTGCAGCTCTTCATTTGTGAACCCGCAGCTACCGAGCTTGGCTACCAAAGGGTTAATGTCGTTGGGGTCTGGATGGCAGATCCAACCGGGATATTGGGGGGGGGGGGTTCTTGTCAACGGCGCATGAGCCTTGTGGCTGGATCCAGCTAGCCCGGAGCCCATCAAAAAAAACCTTAAACGTTTAATCGAACCCGGTCCAAAACCGAGACCGACGACGTTAGGTTTCGCTGTCAACTAGTTGTGCAGACCCACAGGGGAAAACCGAGACCGACGGGCTAACTGCACCGCCTTGCTGAGCGTGCCGTATGTGCGTACCGTCGCTGTTGGGCGTTTTCCAGACCGAGAGCTCAGGTAACTAGAGTCGTTGTATAGGAGATGAAATCTGGAAAGTAGCGTATCCTCGATTAATATAGAATACGTCGGGTCTCCTGCGTTTTTCCTGTGCTTTTGCTTCTCATCTCGCCATCACTCACATCCAAGTTCCTATACTCTACGAATCATCTCCACCAGCACCCAGCGTGTGCCCGTTGACCCAGCCGATCCGTCGACTTGAAATCACTTTTGTCACCCGCAACCACACACAACCACTATACAACATGGCGTCGGGTTCCGTGATGCGAATCTTCGACAACCGGTACATGCTGAGAGTGCACATTCTCCAAATCATCGTGATCCACGTCGTCATGGGCCTCTCGGGCGCCCGCATGTTGATGAAGCAAAAGGGGGGCCCGGTAACCAGAACGAACACAATGTCGCTGGGCATGGTAAATATGCCCCCTCGCCTCCACTTCCCGGGGGCACGTCAGCTAACAAGGGGCAACAACAGGCGGCCAAGTCGATGATGTTCCTCATCTACCAGCTCGCGACCCAGCACTTCCCCCGCTTCCGGAAGTGGGCCAGCCTCAAGACCAACGCGATCCTCAACGCCCTCGAGGTCGTCTTCTGGGGCGCCGTCGTCTTCATGGGCGTGCAGGGCAACATCCAGCGGTGCATCGGCACCAGCTGCACCCTCAGCTGGGTCGTTGTCGGGGCCGGCATCTGTCTCATGTACGTATTCCGTCCGGACGGCCGTTGTGCAACTTGGGGGGAACCCGTAAAAAGCCACAAAAAGCTAACCCGAAACCCGGCCTGTTGCAGTTTCCTCGCCAAGTACACCGCAGTCGTCTCCTACACCGACTACCGCTTCTACCGCCGAACCGGCACCACCCGCGGCGTCTCCGTGGACCGCAAGGCCCCGAGGGCCACGGAGGAGGTCACCGAGTCCGTCGGATCCATCGAGGAGCACGTAATGGTGCGGCCGCAGAGAAAGGCGGAGAGAATGTAACGCGGCAAGGGGGCCTTGAGGGGGGGATCGGCCAGTTTCTTACGAACCCATGTATCTGTTTTAGTCCTTCGCCGCGCCTAATTCCTTCGATCTTGGGCAACGCACACACCTAATGTTTCTTTTCCGGTGTCTTGGTGTCAAGGCATTGGTATATTCCAGTCGTTTCAAGAGCAAACAGCACTGTCATTCCGTAGTTTACATAGAATCTCCGATGAAAATCACATATACCAGCATCATTCTTCAGACAATATGCAATACCCTCTCGGCGACGCATCACCAATGAGACTTTGGAAATGAAGAGAGAAAAAAATGAGAAAAAGAATTGAAGAAGTCTATGCCACGCCGATTTATTGCCTGCAACATACAGTATAATCGGCTAGCCGCTGCCGAGTCCCCCACGTCCGCGCATATAACCTTGGCCTATAACGGAGATCAGACGACACCCCCCTCAGGCGCACCCAAAAGTACGGACGATCAAACTAAGCCTGAACAACCCAATCGAAACTCGCAGATACCAGACGAGACCCGGGCACAATGCCAAAACATCAGACGGACCCCCCTCCCCGGGCCACGTTTTCAGACCACCTTGCCATCTCCGGGACCCCTCCACACATTCCGCGGCGTTGACGACGACGACGACGAAAGCGACGATAGCAAAACAACAACAAACAGTTTGAAATTGACTCAAAGTTCTTCTTCGTAACTGTCTCAACCAGGATTGCTATTTCTTTCTTCTCTGCCTGCAAGCCGCATATTGCTCATCAGACAAACGGCCTCTTGAAACCGTACAGAAACCCCAAGGCCCCCCCCGACCCATCTCCGGGCCTCGCCCGCCCAGACCGGGGCCACGCTGCTTCGGTCTCCGGCAAAAGCAGATTTCTCAAGACGGGGGGAAGACGGGGGTGGGGGTGCATTATCATTCAAGGAAAAAAGAAAAAGAAAATTCAAAATCTGTCATCGTCGTCGGGGTAGGAATAAAAAGAGCGTGGTGGTTTTTTCATTACTCGCGTCTGCCGAGGTGTGGTGACGGGGCAAACTATATAGCTCGCTCTCGTGCCTCGCATTGCTTTCTCTCTCTAATTCCCGCCGTATCATTCTTTACCTCGTCGTCTTCTTCCTTCGCCCCCCCTTCCTTTCCATCTTCGTATCTGTCCTTCCCGGGCTAACACGTCATAGCCGCTGATATCTCAAAACAAAAGAAAGTGGTGGGCGTGCGCCCTTTATATATCCCGCTCCCCGTTCTCTCGGCTCACAGCGCAGGGGGCACTGTAGCTTTCGTCCGCACCTCGGCCGTCTGAATCATTACCCATCATCAACTCTCGTACTACTCACTACCTCTCCCTCAGAGAGCCCAACACACACACGTACACACACACACACACAAACACATACAAACGAAAAAAAGACACACCCCCAAATAACCCATCATGGACATCATCATGAAAACAGCACCTCAGTCGTCGTCAAAGAAGCTCCCCGTCCTCTTCAGCATGCTCAGATCGACCAAGCCCATGACCCGCCCGTCCATGCGCCTCACGCGCTCCCCGCAGAACCACCACGCGCCGCACGCCGCCGCCCCGACCAGGAGCTGGGCGACGCCGAGCCCGACGACGGTGGCCTTCAGCCCGGCCCACACGACGACGGCGTTGGGCAGCGCCATGACGAAGACCCCGGCGGCCAGGCCGCGCCAGCACGCCACGCCGGCGCCCATGTCGGCCGCGTTGCGCAGGCACACGTCCATGTTGGACGAGGTGAACTGCGTCGAGCGCCAGATGACGGGGCGCACCGCGGCGTCGAGGACGCCGACGCCGGCGGCCAAGAGGCCGAAGAGCACCGACAGGAGCGGGAACGAGAGGTGTGACCCGACGCCGCCCGTCGCGAAGGTGCTGGTCGAGGCGCCGGCGGGCGCCTCGGCCATGACGTCGTGCGTCTTGAGCCCGAAGGCGAGGATGCCGGCCGAGGCGAGCGCCGTGCCGCCGGCCAGGGTGAGCACCGTGGCGCGCGGCGAGTGGCCCGAGTGCCGCCCGCGGTAGAAGGCGAAGCCGGTCGTCGCGAGCACCGCGAAGATGAACGGCGCGGCCAAGAGGGCGCCGATGCTGGACTCGGTGAGCATCCACGGCATGGGCGAGAAGAGGAGGGAGAGCGACTCGGCCAGGCCCCACAGCGCGCAGTAGGGCATGAAGGTGGCGACGAAGAGCAGCAGCGTCGTGGGCGCGGCGAAGGCCCTCGGGGCCTGCATCATCGTCCGCAGGTCCATCTCGCCGGCGAAGGAGACGGGCCGCATCGTCCCGAGGTAGGCCTTGATGTCCTCGATGATGCAGTCGTTCGGGGGTTTCGCCATCCACGAGGCCGAGGACGCCGGGGACGGCGCCGCGCTGCTGCTGAACACCCGGTCGTACGCCGTTTCGGGGGCGCCGAAGACGAGCAGCGGGATGGCGACGATCTGGAAAGCGTTGATGATCTCGAACTGGACCGTGAAGCGGCGCGCGTTCTGGGAGGCGATGCCCCCGATCAGGGGCGCGCCCCACGTCGTCGCGACAGAAAGGACATTGTACGCTGCGATACGCGCGTTGCGCTCGTGTTCCTGGGGTCGCGATTCACATTAGCGGCTGTACCAGTGAGGTTCTTGTCGCATCGGGGAGGCACATACAAAGTAGGTGTCCTGTATTGAGCCAAGGACGAGAGTGTCGAACGCCCCCCAACCCAAGCCCTGGAAGACGCGCGCTCCCATGCACTGGCCGAAGCTGTCGCCGGCTTGCATGTTCCAGATTGCGCCGATGAAGATGAGCGTCATCGAGACGAGGTACACCGGCCTCTTGCCCCAGACTTTGGACGCCATGATGCCGAAGAGGCCCGTGAAGGCGGAGATGATGAGCGGCACGGCCGTCAGCGACGCGACTGCTGTATAAGAAACATTAAACCTCATGGCCAGTACACTGTTGACGCTGATGTACGCGGTCTTCATCCCCCCGGCTAACCCGGCAGTCATTAGCAACGCTACAAAGTTGAGCTCCTTTCTCCATTGCGGCCAGTTCTGCGCCAGGCGATCAGCGTCGGTCTCATCATGATATCGCTGTGGAGGGGGTCCTCACCAAAGGGTCACTGGGGTCGTCGGTCGGCTGGGGGCTCAGTTCCGTCTGCGAATGCCTCCCCGTCCCGTACTTGATTTTGCGCTGGCTCGTCGCCGTCGTCGAAAAGGATATTCTCTTCGTCGAGCTCGTCATCGGCCGGGGCAAGTCCTTCGGCGGCGGCGGCGGCGGCAGCCTCTCAAACGACATCCTCGGCATTGGCTTCTCTGGCGCGGCGTGACTCTCGACGGGCCGGGCCAGTTCGGCGGTTCCCTTCTCCATGTCCTTCTCCATCGTGCCCGTATTACCAAAAATCGTCAAGTCGTACTTCGTGTCGCTTCAAAATGGAGCCCAGCTCCGGTAACGGTAAGGACTGAACCAGCAGCAACGGCAGAAGAGAATTAGAAAGTAGGAAACGAAAAAAAAAAAAAAAAAAATCCAGCCAGTGGAGTATGGTTGAAGAAGACCGAACCAAAGGAGAGTTGAGAATGGAATACGGCCGTGGGGTTAGGAATCAGACGATCAGGGCACACACATGCTCAATTGCATGATTGAAGAACGAAAGAAGCCCCAGGCAACATCTAGCCGGCGCCGGCCAACAGACATGTCAACGAGGACAATGATCGCTAACGGTTGCGAGCGATCCGATGCGACCTCACGGACCCCAGGCCCTCCCTTGGCATTGAATGGCCCACGGCGACCAGGCATCATGCAGGCGGCGATGACCAGGAGTTCGGTCTTTTCTTCCGAATAATTATTGGACGAGACGCGCATGCAGGGATACCGAGCCTTGTCAAACGGCCCCCGTCCGATGATGCCGTGCTCGGACCACCGCCGGCCAGGGCAGACGACAGGCTGAAACCTTCCTGATGCTGGGACTGTCTCTTTGGTATATCATGGGCTGCGTGCCATTGTTTCGCCCAGCAGGTGCTGCGCGACCCAAGGAAGGCCTGCCTTTCGTCGGGGCCGCAGGAAGTAGGTTGAAATTGCGGCACCTTGAACTGCGCTAAACGGGCTTTGTGCATGATGCGGCCGATGTTGAGGGAAGGCTAATTGATCCCACCGACCGTTCGGGGGGTTGCATGTGCACATAGCCAGGTGTTGCGAGATTGCAGCAAAAGGGGGCGACGGAATGCTTCATCTTCATGCCATCCTTGATGGCTGGAAAGCCGTTGACGCGCGGCCAACGGGAATGCAACATGCGGTCGGATGTTCAACGCCATTTGCACATATGCCGTGTGTGTATGTGTGTGCGTGGTTGAGGAGCCGGCCCAGCGTATGCCATCGCAACACCATCGCTGCATTGCAGCCAGCCGGCATGCCATTGTTCCCGGTGAAAGAAAGCTGCCAACGGCCCCCGCCAAGACTCAATGCCTCGGAATCCACCACAATAGATGATGGCATTCCCCTCATGTCACCAGGACAATCAAACCGAGGCGAGCGTTTCTTTGCTTTTTTGGAGGGGCGGTCGGTCTCGGTACAATCAACAATGGCCCGCCCGCTGTGGGTTAGGGGACCCCTCCGTTGCAGGCTGTTTCGGAAAGGAGGAAGAAGACCCGAGGAGGCAGAATCCCTGCCGGTTTGCGCAAAGCCGCGGCGCTAGTCCCCGCCGGCTGGCGGGAATCATCATGATGACCTCGGACGAGCCGTATCTGCGTTCAAAAAGGAGTAATCGGTGCATGATACCGAGCACCTTGGCCAACGACTCAATCGTCTACTGAGTTGGGCAGGCAGTGTGTTGTTGTGTTGTTGCTGACGTTGAAATGTCCAGGGCCTGACTGAACTCGGACCATCTCCGGCTCAGTGTGGCCCGCTCCATCAAAGTTACTTTACGTTTACTTGCGGCCGATGATCCTCGGCGACCGAACCTGAGACCATGGCCATGATCTGAACACAACGTCAGTATGAAAACGACGGAATGTGATGGTCGCATCCAGATGCGAGAGAGAAAATGAACATCTTTGCCATTTTCTTGCCCTAGGGCCTCGGCCCGGTGTCGTCGCCCAACTAAGGAACCACCCCCGCAGCGGCGATCATACATGGCGCAGTCGGATGTGTAAGAAGTTGGTCTGCAAGGGAAATAGCCACGAGTCCCTGGGATATGCTGGTTAAGCTCTGCTTCCGCGAATCCCCTTGGTGACATCATGCCGCAAGGTTTGTGAATTTCCAAGTCGTGCTGTATATCCTAGTTATTGTCCAAATCTTTCTATTCGATCCGTCTTCAACCTTCATTCCGTGGTATAGCCCATTCTCGATTCGCCCAAACGCCGTCTCCCGAATCCCACCGCGCGCGTATGTGCACCATGGGATAGTCTAAGCCAAACCAACAATGTAATCCCTCCTCGATTTCTGAAGACGCATGAAAATACGCCAAAACCGCTGAAACGTCGACGTCTAGTATTTAATGCGATGCATAGCCCGCCTGGTCCGGCGGCCATAACACGAACAGCATGCGGGGTGTCTCGTTCGTCAGCAGGCCAAGGCCGCCGGTCTATTTCGGAGACCGCGCTCTGTTCCAATGCCCGTTGATTGAAATCCAGGCATGTATAAAAGGTTGCCGGAATGCCACAAAGGTGCCTTGTCTATTCACATGGCAGCCACTACCTGTGGGTAAAAGGGTCGCATGTCAGGCGACATCAAGACGGTCTCGACCGCGTGGGAACTCTTTGCGTCGAGTTGCATGACAAAAGCTACAATCAGATAAATAGTAAGTAAAATGGTCTTGAAGGTGTCTGTAGTGTTGTTGCGGATATTGTTGAGGCTGGATATTCGTCACAAAGGTGGCCGCCACTGAGTGGTCAGAGTGTGGGAATCGGTCCAGCCCAACGGGGCTTGCCGGCCATGGCCAGGGCTGCGCTGGTGAAAGCCGCCCCGGCCCTGCTCCAGAAACCCTTCACTGTCTCCTCGAAGCTTTCCGGTGGAAGTTTCGCCAGTGAAGGTTGGTGGGTAGCGCTGGTCGTTTCGGTGTATATGTGTGTGTGTGTGTAGATGTGTGAATACCGGCCCGGTATCGGCCGGACGGAGGGAACTCCGTCAATAAGAGGCTATGATGGTTGCTTTACCTGAGGCGACAACCTCCTTCACCGCTGACTTCTCCATGGCTATCAATACTTGGCTTGTGCGAACTAGCAATTCTGATGCCATTGTCAGCTGTTGCCCTCTTTATGATTTGCTTGCGCGCATCGGTGCTGGCTTACCTTCGTACTGAAGAGAGTATGCCACCGGCGGATCCTCGCCCGACCCGTGGAAGACCGGCATCTGCTCCTGGGGGATCTGGATCTGGGTGACGCGGAATCGCAGTCCCACATTCTTGGTGGCATCGGCCCACAGGATTGTACTCTCGTCGGGCCGCTGCTGCTCTCCGCCCGTCGGCGCGATTGCGCTTCTGGCGGCTGCCTTTGCTAGCCAATGCCTCCAGACGCGCACGACACCGTTTTCGATGTTGCTGTGGCTGGCGAAGAGACCTGGAGTTGGGCCGGACTTGACTAAGCTGGTCGTTGTGCAGAGCTGGGAGAATAGCTCGCCGTCGTCCAGGACGAGGTCTTGCACGACTGGCTCGTCGCCGGGTTTCTCCTGGAGGGCGGGGGCGCCCGGCATCCGTCGGCCGAAAATCCTCTGCATGCGCCGTGTCTCTTCCGAAACAACAGGACGGAAGTGGGAGTAGAGCTGGGAGAGGTCACGCAGGTCCATGTCTTCGTCACCGGTCCAAGTGCGATTCAGGAAGTCGATACCCGTGAATCTGCACGACATGGACGGCGTCGAAAGCTTGGCGCTTGGGTGATAGCTCTCCAGCATCATCTCGTGTCCTTCCATTTGGGCAGTATAGAGGAGGCGGTGTTGCAGGACGGCGGTAGCGGTAGCATTGAAGCGACGATCGACAAGGGTCAGCGGGAGCAGCGTGCGGGAGTCGAATGTGGACATGATAGCGATCAGGATCTAATAGGAAGACGTCGTCAGTAAGGCGCCCTGTACGGCGAGAGTAGAAGCATCGACTCTTGCTCGGCGAGTAAGCGACCTACCTCGTTGGGTAACGAGTCTATCGGGGTTCTGAAGCCAGACATGGCGATGATGTGCTTGCAAAGATGTGGTAGTAGTAATAGTAGTAAAGATACTGTGTAGAACAATGGCTCATGCCGTTCAGGAAGGGCCGGAATAGTCCCCCGAAGCCATGCAGAGGAGGGTCATATTTAAAGCAGATGATGATGAGCTGAAGCCGATGTCGAAAGGGGAGTGCGTGTTTGGATACGAGGTGTGGATGGAGCGATGTCGACGTTGGGCAACAGGAGATGGCACGAATCGAGGCAGACGATAAGATGGAGATGCCGAAGGCCAGCCAGCCAATTGACGGGACCCTTGCGAGCACTATTCGAGGATAGGGGGGTGATGGAATTGACGGATAAGATGATGAGTGTGTCTGCTGTTTGGACCTAATGTGGCGCGATTGGACTGATGCGATGCTCGTCAGCCGCTTCGGGGGCGGCAGATGCAAGGTTAATGGAAGCGGGAAAGTTGAGAGCGACGTGGATGCGGTGCGGTGACATGTCGGCCAGAAGTTGGATGATTCAGTGCTGGGCTGCTGGGGTGCTGGGGGGTTAGAGGGGGGGTGTCGACGGCTCGACCCAGGGCTGAGCGGTACAGGGAAGCCACCTGCACCTGGGCAGCGGTGAGTGGGTAATGGCCGGGCCGTTACGGGCCTGTTATTCCCAGCTCGACACGTCCGGCCAGTTACCGTCTGCCTGTCCGGTGTCGGGTGTCAGCCCCGGTGAGATTGGCGTTGCGTGTTTGGAGAGGGAGAGCTTCCGAGAGGCTTCGCGTTGGCCAACTGTGGCTACCTGACTACACTCAGCTACACTGTTGTGTGCATTCGGCCAAGTGCGCCTGCTAAGCGAGGCGATCCCGTAAGATCTGCTGCATCTTGTCTTTTTCGTTTCTGCGACCACTTGGTGTAGTGTATTCGTACTTGGTCGCCCAATATATCGTACATGCACCATACCACTCTGACGGCACCACAGCCAGCCTCTTCCCTCCCCCCTGGATTTGAATACTGCATCCAACATCATTATCATCATCCGTGGAAAATCTTTCTTTGCCTTTTCTTTGCCAGTCGCAAACAAACTGCTGTGCTTGTGCACATCACAAACTCAATATCCCCAACAGGCGTCTTCCTAGCTCCGCTACCCGGCATTGACCGTGGTTGGCCGGTTTTGTCCGACGACTCGAGATAACATCATCATCACCCCATCCCGGCCGTCTTACGAGCCTCCCGAGCAAGGAACCCACTTGTGTCTTGGACCAAACAGGCGGTGGGAGCCTCAATCTCGGAATTCGTCCTAGCTTCGCGGTTCCGGCCAGCCTTCCCAGCAAGCTTTTTTCCTCGCCTGCGCTTTGTTTTCTCTCCGAGTTAAGAGCGAGCCCCCTCGTCAGAATCGTTCTCGAAGAACGCTCGCAAACCCACACGCCCACCCCGGCCCCTGCTTCCCGCCGCTCCTGTCCCTGAAGTATCCACCCCGACCCGCCGAGACAGCAACGCTCGTGGCGTGACCCTCCGTTACCGACGGCGCCGCCATGGCGTGGCTCAGACCTGATCCCGGCGGGGAGCTCATATAAAACTCATGATTCTAGACTGCGGTACTTGTATGCAGGAAAATCCCCGACATGCATGCGCTTGTTTTCTGTTATCGTCGTGCTGCCACGGTCGGGAAACACAGAATAAACGAAGAAAGAAATTATGCGGGCCAATCTCTGTCGTCACAAGTTTAACACCCGCGCCGCCGTGCCTTGCTCACTTACTAACCCCCTTCCGGACCTTCCTCAACGCGCATGCATCTTGCACGCATCATCGCGTCATTTGGCGTTGTGCCTTTTCAAGTAACCGCCACAACAGGCGCGCCGGTGCTATTTACGTGAATCCCATCCTGCCAAATGTCGGCCTTGACGGATACTGGGCAGGGAACCTGACGCCGGCCGGCGACGCGCTGCCTCCGCCCGTGGCCCGATTTTGCCGACGGAATCCACCTCGGTCAGCCATGCCGCTCGAACCGACTGTGGCAGAAAAGTACAAGAGGCTGATAAAATCACTCACTCAGCACATCACTCGCAGCTGGGCCCGTTGACCTGCGACGCCGCATACAGCGCAATCGCCTCGGCCCGGCGAATGTGATCGCCGAACTCCAGGCCCCGCCGGGATCGTCGTCTCGAGCTTGTACTTCTTCACAGTGCACCTCCGAGTCCCATGTTTTAGCCCCCGGCTTATATCCGTACTGTGCCATCTCGAGGAGAACATACGAGTCGCATCTGCCACTTGGAGTAGCACAGTTGCAACACCGCGACGGGCCCGAAGCGGTTCCTGCCGATAGTCTCCATGTCGCACGATCCATCTATCAGTACTGGAGCCTATCCACCGAACCCTTGCTGCCAGCTATCTCGAGAGTCGGCGAGCCTGCATAAACGTAACAGCGCTTGGGCATGGAGATTGGCACTGTAATATTTTTGCAGATGCCGGAGGCGCCCGCGGCTCCGCCGACATTGCGCCTCGGGTCGGTGGACATTTCGTTCGCGACGGCAATATTGCTCGGTTGTACGAAAGCCAATCGGATGAGATGCTGGGGACGGCGTTAGTCGGCCTACCGGAAGTCTGGCACGGACACCTTTGCGGTCTCTGATGCCGGTGCATAGCCGCTGGGTGTCTCGCCGCCTAGCGCCCGTACAGGCCACGCTCGTCGTCGTAATTGCGGGAAAGGTCTTCATAGAGTTGATGAAGCGAAAAAGGCTATTCCAGAGGTACTTTGCTGTTCCGAGGGGAGAGTGATAGGCTGAGATGCTGCTGAAGCGACCGTTGCAAGCGTCGACTCCTTTCCCGCCATTTCCAAGCACCATTTCTGTAACTGCATCTGTACACCTCAGGTGTTCTCCCTTCTTTCGGCCCGCTTTGCCTGGATACTGGACATATCACTTGTCTCCAATGGCTCTGTTTTACACCAATCATCTCTCCACAGCAGCGGGTTCCGATGGTCCCGATCAGACCGGCATCCGGAGCAACATCCGGAGTAAGTGGGTCTTGCCTGGGCCCGCACTGCCGGTGCCAAGGACAATTACGGAAGGTACTGATAAATGAAGGGGCTTAGAATAACACAACCAAAACTGAAATTCGAACACTCATCTTGACTCTCAGATTATAGCCTACAATTGTTCATAATTGAGAGTCCTAGTAACGGGAAGAAACATTTACCACATAGGTAAGTAAATAGCCTTGAATGCGATGCATAACACCGGCAGGCGGTCTTTGATCTGACAAATCTCATCATTCTCAAGTGTGTAAACATTGTCACTTTAATGTCAGCTCTGTTCATATTTTTTAAAGATGAAGAAATTCGAATTTCCGCATTGCTCTGGACAGCTTCTTAGTAGCTTGATGAGAGAACGACAAAACCCGACTTCAAGACAGCTTCCGTTACGAATGACATCAGCAACGGTACGCGTCATTATCCTTCCACCAACTTCCTCGTCGCGATCCTCATTCGCTTCCCAAACAGCCACAGCGGGATAGTCAATAGGGAAAAGAGGCCCATCAGCATCCCAAACACGCCAAACGGTTCGGCAGTCCCCTTCTCCTGGACCCAGTGCGCGACGAAAAACGTCCACGCAAAGGCGATGACGGCGCGCATGATGGTGACCATGACGAAGCAGTCGCCCGCAAGATGCTGGTACGAGTCGATGAGCTGCGGTAAGAGACCTTGTCAGCATTTGTGGCGCCGGGGCGAATTCGCATGCGTATTTGCAACTCACATAGTTGAAGCCGATCGAGGGCAGCTGCATGAGCCCGAAGGCCACCATGGCGAAGCCGGCGCACAGGCCCACCCAGGCGTTCGGCGACGGGTACTGCCCCGAGAACCCGAACACCAAGAAGCCGCCCGTCGCGATGACCAGGGACGGGAACATGGAGGGGAGCCGGCTCTCGGCCTCCGCCATGCCGTTGCCGGACGCCTTCGCCTTCTTCTTGAGCTGGGCGTCCGAGAGAAGGTACGTGTACAGCGCGCCCAGCGCGGTTCCGATCATGCCGCCGATGTTGATCAAGCCCGCGTTCTGGCCCCAGAGATACGGCGGCGCGGCGACAAGTTGCGGGCCCACGGTCGAGATGGTGACGATGCCGCCCACGAGGCCGGCGTAGTGGAACATGACGACCCAAGTACCGGGGAGACTAAGGGTCTTCCACGGCGCCAGGAAGTTCCGCCCAACACCGCCGCGGTAATGGGTAAACCCGAGGGAGCGGCCGAAGCTGTATGGCCGATAGTCGATCACTTGGCTCGTGGCGTCTTCAACGTAGCTCTCCATTCCCTTTTCGTCGGCGGCGGGGCCAGACGCGTGGTCGGCAGGCGAAATGACGCGGTCGTACAGCGTCTCGGGGACCAGGAAAAGGGTCCCGACGAAGCAGGCAGCCGAGAAGGCCACGCCGACCCAGAAGATGTAGGCCCAGCCGAGCCGGTAGCCAATGTAACCACCCGCAATACCGCCGATCAGAGAGCCGCTCGAAAGGAACACCGTGTAGACGGTCTTTTACGACTGGAAATCAGCAAGTGATTTGGGGTTTGGTTTTGGTTCTTGGCTGGCAGCCGATATTCACGTACCATTGCACGGCCTCGCTCGTCCACGAAGAAGACCTCGCCGATCAGAGCCGGCGCGACGGACTCGGAGGCGCCGGCGCCGATGCCTTGGAATATCCTCGCAACAAGGACAGAATTGTACGAGGTCGAGACCGCGCACCAGATGGTGCTGGCGGTCATGAGCAGCGTCGCAACAAGCAACACGGGTCGGCGGCCAAAGATGTTGGCTAACGGCACCCACCAGATGTTGGACACTCCGAGAAACAAGATGTTGACCTGCAGCAATGCCACTTGTTAGCCTGGCTGGACATAATTTTGTTGTTGCAGGATCCAAGGTTACGTACGGCGATGAAGTATGTCAGGTCGCTGAAGGGCCGCGCCTCGGTCGGGAACGTCTTGAACCATATCTGAAGTGCTGGCGCGATGCTCGAACTGAGGAAGTTACCGCAAAAGGAGTACAGGGACACCGTCAACAGGAGCCCGATCTTGTGCCATTGTGCCCAGTTGAGGGGATCTGCCGGGTCCGCTGATGGCTGCGGGAATCTAAGAAGTGAGCTGGAGCTTCTTCGTGATTCGTTGGTGGATTCACGTTCAACTGCAGCAACTGTTGTCAGCCGTTTCCCACTACCTTATCCCAAAACACTTTCCAAAGCCACGAGAGATGACACAGGCCCGAAGATATCGAATAACCTCGCCCATAACAAGACAGAGACTACTTGGGGTTGGCCACTTACGAAGCAATCTCGCTGTCCCGGGCGGTGTGGCCGCCAGAACTTCTGGCTTGCTCAAGGCAAACGCGTGCTTCCACCCCGACATCCTGTCGTCAGTAACCGGCTCGACGTGGAAGTTGCGTGTGTGGACAAAATTAAAGACTGCGACTGCATAAATGTAATTTCCAAAGCAGCTGAAGAGTGTTGGATGCAGTGGTCTGATGTTGAACTGTCGGTGCTACCCCATCTTTATCAACCACCTGCCTCTTCTTTATAACACGGGCCGCTAGACTGCAGTAACCGGAGTCACAATGGTGCTACCCCAGATTCCCCGGGATATCCACCCAAGTCGCATCCATGCAACCTTAAACGGAAACTTGCCGGAGCGGGGGACGAGGGGGTTCCGGGGGTGGGGGACCCTGGGGCCGGCATATCATGACGGGAAGTTGGTGGCTTGAAATGGCTCAAAGGTCCAGAAATGGCTGGTGATTTAGTGAACAGGGTAATAACCGCTAAAGTTGTAGACGGGGAGAGTTGAGCTGTAGTAGTCAAGTCAGCTCCTGCTACACGAACCGCCCGTTGGCTTCAAAACAGAGGCGTTCGACACAAAGGCATTCAAGACAAACTCTCGGTCTCATCAGAACCAATAATTCCTGGGCTGTAGGATTGGCCCGTCAAATCCTCGACCCACAAGCTTTTACCCCGAGTTTGACTAGCAATTGCGAGGTTGGAGCTCGGGATGGTGTCGAGCTAGCACACTAGGGCCGGCCCCGCTGGCTGATCACCCGGAGGTGGGGTTTAGAGATCGAACCTAAAGCCCAGCGTCCTCGTCTAAAAGGCTCACGACCGTAACAGCTTTTCTTGCAGATTATGATGATATCATGCAAGCAGCTGTTTCACACGAGAAAGGTGGTCCCTTCTTACGGCCAGGGTGGGCGATTGGTAGTGCGGAATGGAATGTTCATGATGCAGCGTCACGATACCCGAGTCCCAACGGGGCAAATTGCCACACGCGCGTCTCAGGGAATCTTCATCCTGCATTTTGTTGGAATATTCTGCGCGTAGCTTCCTAACTATTGAAATGGCGTATTCAAAGCTTCAAAGGAGGTGGATCTAGCGGGGTTTCCAGCTTCATCAACTACAGCTTCCCACTTACCCCGGATCTTCCGGTCCGGTGGTGTCTTCTTGCGGGGTTTAGTTCGCGCCTGTGGGTAAATCTGTTATTCAAACCTGTCCAGAATGACAAGGCTCACCGTGTTTACTTTTACCGAGATCAGAATATTAAACAATGTCGAAAACTTTCAGGCTTGGGAATATCAAGGAACAATGGTGACACAAAATGGTTCGCGCCAGGATAACAACAACTGCTTCCCCAGAGGCCCCCTTGTGGCAGTCTCAAATCCAAGATGTACGCTGCCCAAACCTGCAGTTGTAGTTTCAGATTCATCGCCAATCTCCTGTCAGCAATGGGTGGTTGCGAACGCCATCTTATCTCCCCCACTGTTCCGAAGGCTCGCCAAGCAGGGGTCGTGAGCGACGTGGACCGGTTTGAGCGTTACCCAACTCTGAATAATCGGCTGCCAAGCCACTCCCCTTCCTACAGTAAACGAACCAGGCGGCCGCCGTGTGAAGGCCTTGTCCGCTCCACTATTTGAAGACATGGCGGGGCCGACTAACACATGTCTCGTCGCGACAGGACGGTTGTCGGATCACAACTGCCGAGAGAGACGCTGACGAGTCTACCTGCCGCAATAAGAAGAGTCAGCAGTTGTTTGCTTACTACAAAAAGCAATACAAGATCGATGTTAACGCATACTGTCGCATTGGAGACCTACTTCTGGAACTACTGCCGTGGCCAACACCAATGGCAGCTAAACAGCCTAAACTCGATCTGTCAGCCCAGTGGATCGCCAAACTGAACAAATCTTCAAGTTTTTGAGGCCTTTTTGATAAACAACACGCTATAGAAGTGGATTTAACGTTTCCAGACCGTCCACAGAGCAGCTCTCATAATGGCTCTGAGAAGTATCTCATTCTATCTCAAATATTAATAGCGATATCTGAACTTGGCCAACATTGATAAGCCAATTAGTTCATCCAACTTGTAATTCCACCAAGCTTCTATGAATCTGCCATCAATGGCAACATCGGTTGCTCGGGAATAAGCATGGAGGTATCGAGGGGCATCTGCCCGGGCCCGCCCAACATCAATATGTCCCAGAAGGACTGGTCTATAGCAATCCCCCCGAGCCACGACATGTTCTGTTCTGTTACCGCACCTTCAGGGGCGGGTTGTGATTCCTCCGCTAATGGTTCTTGCGGTCGCGGCGCAACTTTGCTGAGATACCACTGCCGCATCCATTTCGCCCGGTAGGCGTAGTTCCCCCACCTTGAGCTATTGTCGTCGAACAGCCGCCGCTTTTGGCCGACAATGAGGGCAACATTATCCGCTTCTTCGAATCGGTCCGCCATGCAACGAGCTATTTCGGGTAGGTCCAGCTTCTGCCGCGCCATTGTCACATCCCAATCCCTCACATTATCCTCCAAAAGGAGACGATTCGATGCCATCAGCGAGTAGGCAATATCCGAGACGGCGATAAAGGCTATATAAGCAAAGCTCTCTGCTGGTATAGCTAGCAGAGCCGTCATGGCCGTTTGGGCTGCCTGCAGACAGGACCAGAGCGCCTCGGTTCTGCTGTACGGCTCCGTAAGAGAAATCGCTTCCGAAGCACTGACCGCACGCATGCCTATGCAAGGCTCATAGAGCCTGACCTTTAAGGTTTGGTAATGAGCCCAGATGAGATCTGAGCACCGAAGCATTAGAATTCCTGTCTTGCAATGCTTCCGGATGGGTTGGTTACTCACGTTGCTCCTCATTGATACAAGGTTCTTCGGACCCAAGAGCGTCGATATCCTTTCGGAGCGCCGACAGAACCGCTCCTAAATGTTCCCGGAATATCGGGATAGGCTCCCCCTCCTCCCTATCTGGGCTTGGAAAGACGGCACGAATTCGGTCCCCCAAGTGTTGCATACGGACTAGCGCGAGTAGGTTCGCATCTGACGGCAGGTCTCCCTCCTCGCGAACAGCTCTGAAACATCGCGCAATTTGTGTTGTGTATGGTATCTGCGAGCATCTCCGTAAGGCCGCGGGAACACTGAAATAACTGATCAGCAGAGCCCTTCTTCAATCGGGTTTCAGTTGGTCAGCGTATACATACCTGGAGGCAATAAAGTAGCCACCTAGAATTGCTCTTTGCTCCTCGAGGGTTTGCTTTGGTTGCTCGAAGGTTTTGCCTCGACCCAAAATACACCACGCGTCGGCCAACATGTTCTTGGGCATCCAGCTCAATGGTCCAGCAAGAGTATACATGGTCATATCCATGACCAAGCCAATGGCTAATTGAAGGAGAGTGTTGGCGTTGATGCCCATTTGGAGGTGAACGTCGCCCCTAGATTTGAAATGTTTGGTTAATAACGGTTTCTAAAATTCAGAGATTCTAACACATGATTCTGGGATGCAACGAGGCGTAGAAGCGAAAAATACAACTCACCAGGCGATATAGACGAGAAGGCCCTGGAGTAACACAAGCTTCTTTTCCTTGTTAACAATGATGTGCATGGCCACGTGTCGACGGACCCAGTCATCGACACCACTTTGAACGACGGCTGTTTGGGGTATAACGGCCTGGATTATGCACCAAAAGAGAAACCGTTTCTGGCTATGAAGCTCCCTGGCACTGGTGTTTGGACTGATCGGTACAAACGGGAAGTTTGGGACCATTCGTGTCCGGTAAATTGTTAGGCACTCCTCAGCTTTTTCGACAGTGATAGAGAACCCTGGGATCAGCTGGAAAACAGCACCCGCAGATCCGGCCTCGGATACCGAAGTATTGTCACATTCTTGAGTGTTTGGGCTGACGACAATCGGGTTTGCATCGGTGGATGAAGCCTCGCTGATGCCTGGAATGGTGAGCCCAGAGCAGGGTAGTAAGTGTGGATCTTCGCTGTTCGGGCTTGTGGTTGCTGTTGTTGTTGCGGTTGTGAGCTGGTTTTGCCCTGGCTGCTGCTGAGATTGGAACAGGTTGACCAGTCCATCTATCTTCTTCTCCAATTCGGTGACACGGCTGCTCAACGATCAGCCCCATTTCTCAACCAGACCCCTAACATAGACGCATGAAGCTCGGGCCAGTGACATGGGAATTAAGGATGTCGGAATAGTATAAGGGCAAATGCCCCTGGTCACTTACCTGGATTTCCCTCGTTTCTTTCTCGGGACGGGCTCCGGCACCCAACATTGTATACCCATCCGGGAGCATCTTGGCACAGAATTAGCCCGCTGAAAGGTCGTTCTACCCTGGTGGTGCGGGAGCGTCTGGGGCGTCCATACCTTACACAATCGGTTGACTTGCTATGCTCCGAGCCCGGTGCCCATCTGCACCTTATTTTGAGACGAGCACAGTTGGTGCAAGCTCGGGGCTTTTTTGGGTGGGTGCAGTCCGGGCTGCTGCCGTCATCAACTTGCGACATTTCTGAAAAATCACAGCGGCTTCAACGGAAGTTTGGTCAGATTCAGTGACACGCTTAGAAAGTAACCATCCGAAAGAAGACGGCAGACGATACGGAATCTGATTTCGGGTGCCTGTGGTGGAAGTTTGCAGCGTTGCGAACGGCCAGACTGTAAAGGCCGGGGACCGGTACCATTCTTAAGGTCCGCATGGTGCCGATCGGTTGATAATTGCGCGATATGATTGGTTGGCTGCTCCGCAATTTCACGGAGTCGGAGATCATTTTATCTCCCGACATCCGATAGTGAATCACCTAGCTTGTAACAATGTTGACGACTGTAAGCGCTAGCAAATACATCCCGTCCCTATTCCCGGCGCAAATATCGCAGACCATGGGTTATGAGAGGCTCTGCAGACTTTCAGCCGATCAAGCGAAAATGATGTGGATACAGGTCCCTGCAGGTCATGAGCACGAAGCCTAGTTCGACTTGCCTGATTTCAAACATGCTATTGTCCGTACGGACCGAAATCGTGATGTGGGATCAACATCTGCAGGCGGCAGTCAATACAACAAAAAGCTCTCAGCCAGACTGAAGGCATCTAAATAGGTTAAAAACAATGTCCATGCCGCCTTGAACTGTGTTTGAACATGAATCAAAGCTTCAAAATTGTGCATCATATTACAAGATTCTCTTCTGCATTTACACCTCCCAGAAAAAATGTCAACAGAAACGATGTGTGTTTAATCTTCACCTCTGGCGACATAAAAGAAGCGAGTTTGAGCTGACCTCATCACTAGGACGGTCGAATCGAAATCCACTCCAAGGACAAGCAACGAAAAGAGCGAATGTTTGGGTCCAAGAGAGAAGCCTCAAGACGAAAATGTCACCTCGGAAACTTACCCCACCGGCGCCAGTCTGGCAGCCATCATAACTGGCTTGTTTCTCGCAGTTCTCTGCTTCGGACTAGTAAGTAATTCTGGGATTGCTATACGCCAGCGGTGATAATCTCACGTTCTTTGTTACTGATTGCACGTTTCTGAGCGTAGGACCGTTCGATATTGGGAACGGCAATTCCGGTGATAACATCTGAGTTCAAATCATTGCCAGATGTGGCGTGGTACGGTTCCTCGTACCTCTTCACCATGTGTTCCTTCCAACTCCTCTTCGGGAAGTTGTATGCCGAATTCAACATCAAGTGGATCTTTTTGACCGCGCTTCTCATTTTCGAGCTTGGATCAATCATTTGCGCTGTAGCCCCGAGTTCCGCCGTCCTCATTGTAGGCCGAGCAATCTCGGGAGTGGGTGCGGCGGGGCTGATGTCCGGAGCTCTGATTGTAAGTTTCTCGGCAACGGCAACAGCATTGACCGATTCCTCTTGTTAACAAAGTTTTAGATCTTGGCCAATAGCGTGCCTCTGCATCGCCGCCCTCAGTTTACGGCTGCAGTCGGTGCAGCTGGTGGGATTGCTCAGTCCATCGCACCGACACTTGGCGGCGTCTTTGTCGACAAGGCAACTTGGAGTATGACACGCCGAATATCTACGCAGTGAAGTGTAATAGAAGACTGACAGCTATTAGGATGGTGTTTTTGGATCAATCTCCCCCTGGGGGGCATAACGTTCTTTGTCGTCCTCTTTCTCCTGAATCTACCTCAACATGCAAAGAAGGAAAGTCGGAGTTTGCGCACCTTTGTGCGAAATTTTGACTTGGTTGGAACGCTACTCCTTATTCCTTGGATTATTTGTCTCCTACTTGCACTTCAATGGGGTGGCACTAAATATTCTTGGAGCAACTGGCGCATTATACTGTGCTGGTGCATATTCGGCATCTGTTTTCTCCTGTGGGGGTACGTGCAGTTTCGAGAGGGCGACAACGCGACAGTTCCTTTCCGCATACTCTTCCAAAGGTCGATGGCTTGCGCTTGCTGGCTCATGCTTTTATTGTTTTCTCTGCTCTTCATTGAGCTTTACTACTTGCCCATTTGGTTGCAAGCTGTCAAGAACCACTCAGCATACAAAAGTGGCGTTGACTTGCTCGCGTCTTCGATATCGCTTTCGGTGGCGACAATATTTTCAGGCGTTCTGGTGAGTTGGTTACTAGATTGGATGGTGTGTTTTGATGCTCAACATTTATTAGACCAGTCGCATCGGTTACTACGTTCCGCAACTCATCGCGTCATCAGTCATTGCCTCTGTTGGGACAGGCTTGATCTACACCTTCAATGTAGACACCAGCAACAGCTTCTGGTAATTTCATACCTCTGGGGATTCTAAACGCTGTCTACAATGCTAATAAATAATTCAGGATTGGGTCACTAGTCCTTCTGGGTATTGGTGTAGGCCTGGGCGGACAGCAGACTCTTATAGCTGTTCAGACCGTCTTCAAGGGCCGGGACGTTGCCCTAGCTACTTCGCTTCTGATATTTCTTCAGAGTCTGGGGGGTACCGTCTTCCTCGCAATCGCTCAGAATATCTTCCAGTCGAGACTTGTATCCGAACTACACCGAAATGTCCCCACCGTCAATCCGGCGGTCGTCATCGACTCGGGGGCGTCCGGGCTGGTGGACACAATGCGCAAGGTTTATCCGGATTCGGTGGACGGCATCATCGGTGCCTACAACGAGGCCCTTCAGAGTGTGTTTCTAATTGCCACCGTCCTCGGATGTTTTACAGTATTCGGCTGTGTTTTCATCGAGTGGAAGAGCGTGAAGCAGAATAAGGACAAGAAGGATGAGCAGAGCCAACCGGACAACGGCGGAAGTGAGGAAAAATAAACCATCGGTCTTTGTAACAAATAAAGTCAAACAGCATTGTAAAGAAATTCTCCTAAACAGTAGGCGCCTTGGCTCCGTGTTGTCAGAGGGGTATTAGAATGATGACTGACACGATCACGACAAGTGCACGTCCCCGTTAACATTAATCACCCATTTTCAGCGCAAAATCTCCGCCGGCATGAAAGACTCAATCCGTCTTGCGCGCGGTAACGGCATCTCTCAACAGCCTCAAGTTCTCCAATCAAATGCGCTGTCTTTTGACCGCTGTGCCGATCTCCTGCCCTTCCGCAGCTCTCAACGCTCGGAGATCCCCCACTGTCATAATACGAGGGAGCCGGCCAGCGGCCCACGCCTCTTCGATGTTCGAAACGACTCCGCAACCGTTTCATCCGTACTCACTCTGGCTTGGTAATCATAAGCCAACTGAGCCGACTGGACAATGCGATTTCAGCGATTGTTTTCAGTAGCTTCACCACTTGCAGTTTGGTCGTCCTAACCTGGGACCTGACACGACGAGACAGCCTTTTGACTGCCCGGCCTCTCCCCTCCACTCCGAAGGAGTGAGGGTCACCACCCGCCCCGCCCCGCCTCGTGTTTGTTGTATGTCTGCCAGTTTATAATCACACTTCGGTATGCAGTGCGGCCGAAGAAACGAAACATGTCACGTTTGACGCACCCCACGACTCTCATTGGTCACTTTGGTCATCCCATCTTCCTGGGTGCCCAAGCTTCACTGCTACCCCTGTTTATCACGGTAACTTACCGAGTCCAAGTTCGTAATTTGAGTCTAGTCGGTCTCATGATCGGGAGAAGTTTGCCCAGTGCGGAAGGCTAAGTGAGAGGGAAAAAGCTTCGCTCAGTTAGCGGATGTTGGTGCGATGCTTGTCTCAAGTGCAGCACTGGTTTGAGGTTGTGCAGAGTGGTGAATTAACATATATATCACAGGATCCTCCTCAAATTTATTTGCATCTCTTTCCTGCTACAGTTATCATTGCATCATCCAAATCGGTTCCACTGTTTCTTTACCAGTACTTATACGCGACTACCAATATTCAGTAATCAAGATGAAGTTCAACACCATTGCCTTCTATTTGTCCGCTGTGATCGGAGCCTCTATGGCCGCTACCATTAATGGCAAGTTCTCTGTCTGCGAGACACCCTGCTATGACCTCTATCTCACTGTCGTTCAGAACGCCAAGCGGCTCCCGCACCACCAGGCCCAGCTCCCCCAACCCCCAAGGTCATTCCCGTCGTTGTTGGTAGCCCGACTCGCGAAAAGTCCTTGTTGTTCTACCCCGAGGTCGTAAGGGCCAACCCTGGCGACATTGTGCAGTTCCAGTTCTGGCCCAACAACCACACCGTCACCCAGGCGGTAAGCCCTCAGGCGCCATGCATGCCTTTGCAGGATCAAGTGCCTACGGCTGTTCACAGTGGCTTTATCCCCGGCGTCACAGACGGCTCTCCTGTTGGCACTTTCAACGTCCAGGTCGAGAACACTGAGCCGATGCTCATGTACTGTGCTCAGGGTATGCATTGCCAGTTGGGCATGGTCATGATTATCAACCCGTAAGACTTCCCTAGACAAACTTTGCACTTCTCTTGCTAATACCCCAGCAGTAAGGCGGATGCGGATGTGCAGACCTACAGGCAGGCCGCCGCACAGTCGCAAACAAACGTCCCTGCGAAGAACATCGCTGGTGGGGCCCAGGGCAGGATCCCCTCAAACATGGCTGTGCCGCCCGTGGTGTAAACGGGGTATAGTTTTCACGTGAAGAACGATGCATCATCCTGTCAGTATAAGTTGCATCTATTTATAGTAGCTTATGTAAATACGATCGCTTCAGAACTATTCTTTTCTGTATAATCGCCGGGCGTAAATGACCCAGGAGGTGGCACTGCCGATGCGGGTTATCGGCTGGAGCGTTTGGGTTTGCATGCGCGGGCGGAGTTTTGGTCAGTTAGATGTTCAAGGCACGAGCGTCAAGACATCGGATTTGCTCCAGCGTTTCACTTCTAGCGTTGCGATGACCAATTTAATTTTCGAAAGAAATTTTATCACGTTCATCCGACAAAATTCAGCCCTCCCGCCTTTGTGTGACATTCAACTGGGATGGGAACGGTGTTAGGCAACTAATTTGGCATCCCAGTGCAATACTGGCCTACCAAGATTCAAGCCATGATGTACTTTGAGTTGAATAGCAATGATTTGGCCAAACAATTTTTTGGACAAGACATTTAGAAAGCATATGCGCTGTGGTCTGGGAATACAAAACTCACCGTTGCATCAATATGGTGCAGCGCGTATCAACACAACTTCAATTGTAAAGTTAATTGAGACTCCATAAATCAACAAATACAATGTTGATAGTGATGAAGCATTCCGAGATTCTTTCCTTAAAAACTTACATCGCCATTCCCTACAAAAATGACTCAATGTGACATGAATTGGACCAGTACTGACTGCATGGCGTCCAAAGTTTCCTTGTGACTTACGGTTTGCTCCATTTATCATTAGGATTTGGGGGGGTCCTTCGTTCTTGAATATAGGCAAACTTCGGAAACTAGGTTGAAAGTCATTGTGGACAGCGTCCATACAAGTGCAAGAAAGTTTGCCTACCATCAGGAAGGCAGACTACTGTGGTTGGGACGGAAGGCGAGGGGTTCATTGCTGCAAGCAAGGTCGCGCAAGAAAGCTGGCTCGGTCCATGAGCAGAGTGGTTGGGGCATTGGGAACATCATAATGAATCAAAGGGCCGAAATATGGGTAATGCCGTACGCCAATTCGGCCACCGGCACAAAGGCGTTACCGATTGAACTCTCCGCTCCCGCTAGTTTCCACTGCAGCCGCCCGCCCGCCCCACGTCTCATTGCGGGGAGGAACTCGGTCTCGGAGTGTTAACACGACCGAGTGCCGTGATGCTAGCCGCCATCTAAAATATGCATGTCCTAGTACGTACATGGATTCTTTCTCTGGAGAATTGATGTCCGTGTCTTAGGTGTCACCCAATACTTCAATTTTTACAGTTAAATTTCACTTCAACTAATATTTGTAGGAGCGAACAGCCCACAATAATAGAAGTAGAAATGATAAAGGATCTCGTTTTGGCGATTCGACAATCACTCCTTGGAACTAATAGGCGACTATTCCATGTCGGAAAATATAATGACATGCGTTATGCATTGCGGGTAACATAGCGTCTAGTGTTTGACTTCTTGCTAATTATTTGTGTGTTTGGGTCGCAATCAACCTCTATCACCAGCATTCCTAGCCGCGCTATGACTCGTGCAGCTGACGAACCAATGATTGGCAAAAGCCATACGCCTTTACTAGATTCACAACCTTGCCGCTATACATGAGTGACGTCTTCGTGTCTCTTGGTGTTCAATGATGAACGGTCATACATTTACGAAGCATTTCAAGTATAAAGTGCTGTCATCCAGCAGACACCCGCATGTCCCAAAACATTTGTATCTCGCCACAGAAATCAACTGATCAGAGAGTGTCTACCAATTTTTATCATTTGCAATACCTTTCTCTTAAAAATGAATACACAACTCCTCTATGCCGTCGCGGCGTTTACTTTGTTTATCTACGTCACAATCTCGTTTGTGCAATGGCTTCGTTCTCCCCTAAGATCAGTACCTGGCCCCTCATTAGCTCGCTTCACAGACCTTTGGTATTTCCAACGTCTCAAGCAAGGAAACTTTGAGAAGACCAACTTGGCACTCCATGAACGATATGGTAAGATTAGCGATGGATGGCATGAGCAATGCTAATTTCTCCTGGCTATGATTAGGCTCCGTCGTCCGTTATGGTCCCAACCGTTACAGCATCAACGATCCAGAGGCTTCCAAGACCATCTACGGTCATGGAACGCAGTTTCCGAAGTCAAGTTGGTACACCGTCTGGCAGCCAAACGAGGACATGTGGAACACCTTTTCAGATCGTTCAATCAAGCGCCATGCTCATAATAGGCGATTTTACTCCAACGCCTACTCGATGACTTCACTCGTCCATTACGAGCCATATTTGGACGAGTGCGGCAATCTCTTCAGCCAAAGGCTTTCTGAATTCTCAAAAGTCGGAACACCAGTTGACTTCGGTCACTGGTTCCAGTGCTTTGCATTTGATGCCATCGCAATGATGACGTATGGGAAACGACTAGGGTTTCTGGACCGCGGCGAAGACATCAATAATGTCATTTCCAACCTCGACAAATCATTGATTCACTCAAGCTTGGCTGGAATTTTCCCCTCTCTAAGCGCATTTTTACCCTTTCTCACAAGCAAGCTAGCTGCGGTGTTTGGAAAAGCCCAGATCTCTTACGTCATGGAATTCACTGCTATCAGAATCGCGGAGGAACGTGCCTCGCCCAAACCGGTCATTGAGGCCAATGGCGAAGATGGTGCTGGCATCGGGGAAACTTTCTTGTCTAAGTTTTTGTCCAAGCACTACCAAGACCCCAAGGAGTTCACCAATTATCATATCCTTAACGGCTGTGCTAGCAACATGTTCGCTGGTTCGGATACAACTGGCATCAGTCTTTCGGCTATTCTTTACTTCTTACTCAAGACCCCAGACAGCATGGCGCAGCTGCGCGAGGAGATCACCGAATTTACAGGCCGCGGCGAACTCTCACAAAACCCAACATTCAAGGAAAGCCAGAGAATGCCCTACCTCCAAGCCGTCATCAAAGAGGCATTGCGCATCCATCCGGCTGTGGGATTGCCCCTCGAACGTGTTGTTCCGGAAGGCGGTGCTACCATTGGTGGACGGTTCTTCCCCGAGGGAGTAAGATATAAATCCCCAATGTTTGACTATGGCCTGTTGCTTGGTATCTGACTGTTTCACTCATAGTCTATTGTTGGAATCAACAGTTGGGTTCAGCACAGGAACAAGGCACTATTCGGAGAGGATGCCGATCATTTCCGTCCTGCGCGGTGGCTGATCAAGGACGAAGAGAGACTTTCCGTCATGAACAGAAATTGGATGCCCGTTAGTTCATTCCAGGTTTCCGTGATCTCTTTAATCTGGCCGGTTTCATCTAATTTAATGTTGCTACAGTTCGGCTTAGGGTCACGAACATGCTTGGGCAAGAATATTTCTATCCTGGAAATGTCCAAGCTCATACCCCGAATTGTTCGCGATTTCGACTTCAAGCTTGAAGGCAATGCCTCCACACCAGGAAATTCTTGGAAGACACACAACGCTTGGTTTGTAAAACCCAGAAATTTCTACGTCAAGATTGAGCCCAGGAAGGCAAATTATTAAACGGGCGCCCTTATACAAGTATGCTGGTACCAAAGACTTTGCCATTATTGTTCAATCAAATTGTGCCTTCCTAAGGTCGGTTGCATTGGTATTATTTTTGTGGTAAAAAACATAGTCTCGGGTGGAACTATTTCCACAAGCTGTGCTAATAATGTGATGTGTTGTGGCAGCCCCGGGTTTCTACAAGTATTTCGCCAGTTTAGCAGATACTTTAATGCATCTGCCGATGGCTTTCTTATTGACTCGGCCAAAATAAATATTTTTCTTGCAGCTTATAGTTGCCGATGCCCAGGATGTTGCCCCTCATAGCGTGATCGTCGGTAAAACTGTTGTTGCAGGGTGCGATGAAGTTAGACCATGCGTTTCCAATTACGGCTGTTGCCAGAGAGCGTCCCACCAACATCTCTACATTGAGCAACCATAACAGCGTACGTTCTTTGGCGCGGTCAATTTTACCAAGTACACAAGTGACGAGGCTCAGAACCAACCGAGAGCTCAACTGGCAGATGCAGTTGATATCGTAAGGATGATGGTTTTTAAAGAGACTCAAGATATTGTACTAATGCCTGGGCATACTATACTCTGGTGCACCATATAAGATTATTCGGATGCCCCAGGATAACCTTGTATTGGGGTGTTCATATCCATATTGTGTAAAAGCTTATTGACCGCAAGATCACATATGAGCCGGACGCGAAAATGATCTGCGATAGGGAGGAAGAAATTTGAATAAACAGTCAAAACCAGCCTGAATCATTCGGTACGGAGTGAATGTGAACTGAGTTGTGATCCGTGGCATTTGATGTCTTTCGATGTGTTTGCAGTATCTGTGGACTCTCCGCAGATCTGACCTCGACTAATATGTTCTTGGCTGAAAGTAATAAAAGAGTTCCACGGGAACCGGTAGTCAATCTTCCGCATGGTAGCTAGGTTGATTGCACTGTATCTATGCTCACTTGGCTGTTTCCAATACTTGTGGGGAAGGGCTATGCTAGGTTTGTTGCATGCGAACCAACGTAAAAAATCAATGATGAGATAGACACCGCAATATTACAAATGTCAGAAAAGACCAGGTTATGTCAGTCGAATCTCGCATGTGTGTCGCCACAACCTGTGAAGACATGAAATTACCCATTCCATAGGTATCTATGGGTACCCATCAAGATAGGTGATAGGCAATAGGTAGATATACATAGATACTAGTTTTACAGGTATACATAAATGAATGTGTAGAGGGGATTCTATTATATATATATATATATATATATATTGTAAGAAGCAGTAATAACAATATAGAGTTAATCAGAGCCCTCGCCTCGTCTACCCTTACTACCCATGGGTAAAATGAGCGACCGCCTCGTGTACGAATATTACCCAAGGGTAGAATTGGTCGACCCATAATACCCATGGTTCACAGTAATTTACTTACACATAACCATTTTACCCATGGGTAGCTTTGGGTAACCCAAATTTACCCGTGGGTTCTATGGGTCTCGACCCCATTTGGTTTTCCGATGGGGGTTTCCATCTCTAGCCCTGTGCTAGACTGGTTGAATATGCATGCCCACAAGCCACAGAGTCCCATCAGCTATTTTGCATGTGAGTATTGAGGATGCTGACACCTCTGAACTCGGCATTTCTGAGGGATCAGCTCTTTTTGGATGCAAACAGGAACATCTATCGTTGCGCCCTGACTAGGCTTAGGCCTCGGGCATGGTCCCACTTCCAGCCCTAAGCCGATAAAGGGTCTATTCGCGCAACCACACCAGAGCCAGGGGCGGCTGGAGCTGATGGTCGCCCATGAGAGTCTGGTGAGAACGGGCTGCTGTACTTGGGGCTGCCCGAAGTCTCGTATTTAGAGAGGTGTTTCTCATTATTCCTGTATGCATGTCACAAGGAGTTGCTATTCGCTGCATGTACTGGGTGGTGTGGTAGATTTCGAACCCCTCCCGGACTGGTAAATTTAGAAATTGTTTGATTGCCGGTGTTCATTGCCGAGTCCTCTGGTATTATCGATGCCTCTGACTTCAAGGATTCTGCCTGTCAGCAGGATGGTCATATTGAGGGGCTGGTCTGTTGACTCAAGCGCTAACTTTTTGCAGCTATTCCCACATCGTGTAGTGGCAGGGGTTCGGGTAAGTCGGGATAAAGGATTTTCTCCATTTGAAAGTGATGATGACATTTTGGAGTGAGACATTATGCATGTTCACTGTCGCGTGGCGAGGTGCGTTGATTCAACTGATCAGCATGCCAGACCACGAGGCAATGTAGCGCTAGCACCTCGATTCGTTTCTTCTTGTACAAGCCACCACACCAGATCGACACTATGTCTGTAGTACTTTGCGCACGATTGGCCGCCGCAACTTCGGAAAAGTTGCTTGCTTCTGAACGCGTGGCAATCGAACTGAGACACTTTCACAAAAGTCAGACAGTCTTGATAAAAATCAAAGACATTGGGGCCACTCAGAGGAGGAGAGACAACCCAGGGGTTTGTCAGATTTGTCGATCTGGCCGATTATTAACAGTCAGTTTAGCCAATAGAACCCTGGGATCGCAGCCTCCCTTTCTCCCTGCATTCCCCTCAACAAGTGCCAACATTTTCCCTTTCTCCCTCTTCTCCATACTTTCTTTTTCAAGATAGTTTCCATGATGTGAAATGCCGGTGAGGGCTATTCCGGCGCTCTATATAAACAATGACCTGCTGCCACGGCGACTGGATAATTTTGTCAAGGAAATTGATTTGCTCGTCAGTTTCAGCATCAAGTCTTCCCAAGCGACAAATACTTCTCTTGCAAAATACTCTAAACAAGTGGCTTGAATATTCTCCTAAGACGGTAACATGTATGTCCCCATTGCTCTCTGCCGCGAAATAGTGATATTTGAACAGTTCAATCTAATAATCAAAGACAGATGAGCCAGGGTTCGCTTGTCGGGACGCCAACCAGCAAATCAAACTGCAGAGTCTGACCGTGTTTGCTTCTTGTAGCCACCGCTGTGTAACATAGGCTTTATCGCTTTGGCACCTCAGCTGGTCCAGGCTGTTCTACAAGTACAGTCTTGGTGTGTTCCGGAGCTCGGACGTCGAATAGCCATCCCATCGGCGCGTGCAGACACCTCCCCACCATCCTGCCGCAAGAAACGTTACTTGGGTAATTCTGGGCGTACTTTCCCGCTGCATCTTTCGTTTCAGAGAGGGACGTGGATGAGCATCGCCACCTCTGAAAACCCTTTTGTATCCCCGTGTCTCTCCTCCTTCCACGAGCGTCCAAGACATCTCACTTCTTCGTGCAACAATTCCTCCATCGAAATTATTCGAGACTGGGTGTTATTAGAAGGACAAGCCTCATTTCCCCCTACATTTGGATTTTGGACATTGATCTCCATCTGCAATCATGGTTCTCGTAAACACTCAAGATCCTTCTCCCCAGGCAGCGGCATCGCCGCGTTCGGCATTGCCGGACTATGTCACTACACCAAACGCCGTTTTTGCCGATGAGGGCGTCCAATGGAGATATGGCAGGGCGCCGGACTACACAAAAACTCGCAAGGTTTGGAGAGAAGGTGAGACAATTCTAATGTTGAAGGCGCGGGTCTGCCTAGCTGAACGGCCCGTCCAGAGAAGACTAGCAATGAGTTAATAAGCTGACACTATGTTCCAGGAAGAAAGATGAACCATGCAGCTGGCAGTCTTGAAGAGATTGTGGAAAACTTGGTCAAGAATTGGGAAGTCGAGGCTTCATTCAAGACAAAGCTTGACGACTGGCGAACAGTCGATCATGCCAAGTACACCTTCTCTGTTAACGGAGGAACACCGCAGTCGGGAGAGCATATGCTCAAGGTCGGCACCTACAATGCTGTCATCACCCCCAACGAGTACTACAGCCCCGACTACTCAGACTTTGCGTCCAGTCATAAGACCTTCAAGAGGATGATGCCCAATTTTGCCTGGGAAGTCCTGGAGGTCTACAGCGGCCCGCCTTGCGTTGCTTTCAGGTGGCGACACTGGGGAGTCATGAAAAATGACTATGTTGGATTCAATGAGTGAGTGGTCCTCTTTTTTTTTTATAGACCGGTGTTTTCATTCTAGAAGTTGAGACTGATCGACAATGTCCAATTCACAGCAAGGGAGACAAAGTCACAGCCAAGGCTCATGGCGGGCCTATTGATATTGAAGGCGTGACCATTGCAAGAGTGGATGACAAACTTCGTCTGCAGGCCGTCGACACATGGTTTGACTCCCTACAGATGTTCCGGCAAATCGCTCCGGACGGTGTAGTCAAGAAAGAACCCAAAGTTGGCGACGCTGGCCCAGAGGCCAGGTTTGATGAAGCAGTTGCTCAAGATGTGAAGCTGTCGCCTGAGGAGATAAGCAAATTGCACAGCGACTCTGCGAATGGTAAAAGGGTCGGAGGCTGTCCTGTCATGATGAATAGAGAGTAGTGAGTCACTGCATGACTGGAATGGGGAGGTTTGAGTTATGGGGTTCCCTTCGTAGGTTCAAGTGAGGGAGGGTATCGGACCGATAAAAGCCAATCTGAAACATTTCATATTACAAAGAAGACAATAATTCATAGCATACGTCACTGAGATTTTATGAAAATTATTTTTGTCGTAATCCATGTGTCCAACATAATGACAAAGTTTCTGCATAAGCTTCCCTTATCAGAATTTTGGCGTGCAAGAAAATAGCATGATATATCTTTTCGTGCCTCAGCATTCGATGATCTAAAGCTAGCTTGGCAGAATCGTAATGCTCTAGCGCCTGATCTTGTTTCTAGTAATTCATGTAAATCCAACGCGCCTTCTGTCCGATTGCTAGTTGGTATTAATACTACCAAGAGGGACAGTTGGCCTGATTTCCTCAAGACAAGTCTTGGTGTCCCAACAATCACCCAAAGAAACTACAATCTGCCAAAAACTTACAAAAACTTACAAAACTACATTGCAAGAGAAAGTATGACAAACACTCCATTGATACCCCAATAGTGGTCTGGTCGCGGTTAACATACCGGCCTAGCAATACATCATTAAACAGTCCCGACCACTGCCCATGCACATTCTACAAGAATGATGAATGCGGCAGCATGGGCTAAATCACTTTCCCGATAGTATTTTCCACAAGTGTGCGTCCAAACTAGATGATTCTTTTTTCCTTGTCCGGCCTGCACGAAAGACATCAACGACGAACCGGTATCGACAAGCTCGGTCGTCGAAATGGAGCAAGAAGCCGAACACGTTATTGTTGCAGAATCTACCGATGGCCATACATTGCATCGTATTGAAATGACTAAGATGTCATGTGTGCGGAGGCATCTCTTGGGATTGCATTGACTGGCTGTCGAAAGGTTAGAAATCATCGACATTTGTGTCTCAGAAGTACTCACTTTCATCCAGACATTGCGCCTGCCTTGATTCCGGCAATTCACATGGCTGGTGTCTGATCTCGGTGTCCCGACCCGAGCCATTGCCTCTTTACTGTAGGTAACTTGAGTGTCCGGTGCCGGCCAAATCTCGGGTTGGGTGCGGTTCTATTCATTTCTGGTTCCCCACCTTAGATACCTCAATGCAACTTGAGATCGGGGAAGAACACTACTCGTTCCGATTTCGCCTGAGCATGCGATAACGGTTCCATATCTTTTTTTGATATGGTAGCTTGCCGCAATTGGTTATGGCCAATTGTGCCAAAGAAGGATTTCCCTATCTAACAAGATTGCCTTGTTTTAGAGCTATCAGAGCATGCATGATAGCAACGACACGAAGCCTAATCTTTTTGGCCCCTAGAACAGACGGCTCTTTTGACTTCAATTACGAAGCGTCAGCAATATTATTGTTTCCGACCGTTTACGGCATTGGCCTACGACAATTTTATTATTACTTCTCAAAGCCATCTTCAAGCAAGCACTTTTGTCTACTGTTCCGTCATTCGGCCTACTCTTGCGCCATCAACTTGGAAGCGGGGATCTTGGCATTCGCAGTGGGACTTACAAGGGTGTAATAACAGGAGCGGTCAAACACCGGCACATGATCGGCTTTATCTCCTTCTGCATATCATATAAATGGTGCGCGGGTTGTGTTGAAAGGAGTCAAGGGTGTGTCTTGGCTTCACGGTTTAATGTTTGCAAGGAGCTTGACAGTTTTAGATCTCGCTTCCTTCAGTAGCCATGTCGTCGTTTTCAGCGTCCGGGGGCTCCTGGCTTAAGGCCGGCCTTCTTGGTACCTTCGTTTTGTCCTCGGCTGTCCAAGCAAGTCCCCTCGGCTCAAATAGCTCCCTTGTCGTTCATTTGCCATCATATGGCTCATTTGCTGGGACGACTCTCAACACAACGACCTCTGGATACACGTTACCTGCCCCCGTTGATGTTTGGTACAACATCGATTATGCAGAGCAACCGGTTGGAGACCTCCGTTTTGCACCAGTCGAATGGCCACCCTTGTTCAACGGAACGCGTGACGCCAAGTCTTACGGCAAAGTTTGCATCCAGGAGCCGGGGAATTCAAATTTGTTGACATATATCAAGACTGACTTGGTATATGGAGAGGATTGTCTGAACTTGAACGTCTATAGACCTTCTGGCGTGAGCCTCAGCAAGAAGCTTCCTGTTCTTATTTGGATTCATCCGGTAGGTTCACACCTGTCTAGCTAAAAGGTGTAATTTGTAACTGTTCCACTAACATGAACCGCAGGGACTCTTCCGCAACTCTGCTGGCATAACTTTTGACGGTGCTTCACTTGTAGCATCGTCGCCAGAGCCGCTCATTGTTGTAACCTTCAACTATAGGGTGCGTCGTATCTCCATATCATGCCGGCTTCCTCTGACTAAACCCTTGAATTTAGTTGGCTGCTCTAGGTTTCCTGGCATCGCCTCTTTTCTCTGAGCTCGACATTGTCAATCTGGGTCTCCAGGATCAACACCAACTCCTCCGCTTCGTGCACAGATACATCTCGTCTTTTGGCGGGGATCCGGAGCGCGTCACCCTAGGGGGAAAGTCTGCCGGTGCGCACTCGGTCGGCTTCCACTACCAGAATCCCTTCAGTTCTGGCGAACAGCTTTTCCAACAGGCCATCTTCCAGTCAGGTGGCCCGACCGGTCGTTCGTTCCCAAACGCATCTGATCCCCTCATCGTTAAGCAGTTTGAGCAATTCGTAGAGCGAGTTGGTTGCCAAAGTGACGAGTCTGCCGAAGTTTTGCTCGGTTGTCTGAGAGGGCTGGATGTGGAACTCATTGAAGAAGCATCTACTGCGCTGTTGGCCGAATACAGGTACAATGGTACACACCCATTTCAGCCTGTCTCAGGTAAGAATCAATCCGACATCTTGCAGCATGGAACCTTTTAGTGCCTAGGCTCATCTCCTTATACAGACGCCGTCATCATTCCCCGTCTTCCTTCCAAGACCTGGGAGTTGGGGCTTTGGAATCACGTCCCAGCCTTGACATCTTTCATCACCGATGAAGGCAGTCTGTATGCCCCAACCAACTTGACCACGGACGATCAGGCCTGGGAATGGCTGTCCAATCTGTACCCCGAACTTGATGCCGGCGACCGAGATGTCTTCTCCCGCCTATACCCTGATCCCCAGACCAACTCCGACTCGCCATTTTCAGACGCCCGGGGACAATCTGCTCAGTTCACACGTTTGACCGCAGTCTATGGCGACACCTCATACATCAGCGCCTCACAAGAGATTGCATACCGTCTCTCGTCGGAAGGCGTCCCAGTCTGGAAGATGCACTGGAACACCAACAACAGCGTGACCCCCTACCTCGGCATCTCGCACGGAGCTGACATTCCCTATGCGTGGGCTGAGCCGAACACACAGTACCCCGAAGCTGGCAAAGTGCTCTCTGACTACTACGCGAGTTTTGTGGTCAGCGGAGACCCGAACAAATACAAAGCAGGCAGCGCAGTCGAGTGGAGGAAGTACTCGGAACCTGGCTCTGAAGGTCTCGGGTGGCAAGTTAAAGTCAATCAAAACGGAACATTGATCGAGAAGGATGATGTTAGAAGGGAAGCGATTGAGTATTGGAGACAAAACGCAGAAAAGCTGGATCATTGAGCCTTTGATACTTTTGTGTCTTAGGTCGAATCAAGAACCAAAACTAGTCGGGCATTGCAATATTCATCATAGGCTATATTAACTCAGCATTGGACTGCCTGCAAGTTGTTTCCGGACCTAATACATGACTGCGGGTACTTCAGCTACAGATTAGTGTTTGAAGTTTGTAGCATTTAAAAACCATTAGTTTTTTTCAAGCAGGGCAAGAGCTCGACTTAAGATGCAGTAGAGTAGCTAAGAAGGCATATCAAGTAACATTAGTTCGTAGTCAATATTGACAATGGTTTGTTTCCCAAGCGGACTGGTTTTATTTCTCATAGCGAGCGTAACTCCTTGTTATGGTATTATAAAACAAGTAAAAGTCAGATATCTATCAATTTGGATGGTCGAAGCAATTACCCAACAAGTTAACATCGCAATGTGTTCCAGATCTGTCCATAATATCGTTACCGCATCAATGGCTCTCTGAGCCTCATTCGGAACTTTCAGAAGACAGCAAGGATTGTATACGAACCACCTTTTTAAATGAACCCCAATCTAAGTCTTTGGTAGACTTTATTTAGTCAGCCCGTTCCCTTGTCTGTTTACCATGATGTGTAGAGCCTCCAAACCAGAGTTCGAGATCCAGTCTCCCAGAAGTATTACCGAAATCTTCTTTAATTTCAACCAGTCACTTTAGATCAGCAATAAAAGAGTCATCAAACCCAAAACACGAGAAATCGTCCGAGAGGCTCCACCCGCCGAAGCCGGAGTTGTAGTTGTCGTCGTCGAGGGGTTGGTAATTGGAGAAGCATTCGTCTCCACGACCGCGGCTTCAATCTTGAGGTTGGTAGAGTTGAAGCAATTATCACCCGTCACACGCGGAATCTTAGACTCATCTTCCGTAAAGATGATGTCGACGCACTGTGTCTCGGTCAGTCACACGCCAGGGAGCGAAAGCATTGTTAGCGGAGTTAATGTGCTTGTACGTACGCTGAAAAGAGCTGCGCCATGTTGCGCGGCTTGTACAACCTGAATTGAGGCTAGGTCGCCGTCTCTCGGTGTCACACCCTTCGGGAGAGGAACGCTTGGCAGACAGAATGTGCCGTTGTACTCTTTATTCGACGGGCCCGATAAATGGAACATGGGCACCATCGGCAACGAATAGTTGGCGGGCTCCTCGCCCAGGCCGAGGTTGATGTATATCAAGGCTTTCTCGTGTCCCGAGTTCCAGCCAGGCTGAACGGCAACGGCACCGCCGTTGACGGGCCAGTATGTTCGGTTCTGCGTTACGCCAAGTCCGCCGCCTCAAAATACAGGTCAGCATTCTCAAACCTAGCTTGTACATGCTGCAAGTTGCTGTCCTTGGCACGTCATAAAGCTTATCGACAGGAAACTTACAAGGATAAGTCCATTGCATCCCGAAAGGAAATGTCTCATTCGTGATGAAGGTGTTGCCTCTCCAGCCCGGATAAGTGAGGACTAGGTGGCCCTGGGCCAAGGCAGCCCAAAGCCAGCAAAGGGCAATCGTCAAACCGAAACTGCTCTTCATGCTGTATGTGGTCTCTTGCGAATTATGAGATCTGGTTTCATCTTTACGAGTTGCCCTTGCTTGGGGCGCGGGCTGTTTTTAAAGGGTTACATATCGGAGACCGCGGATGCTCTGACGTCGGGGCAGCCCGCAGGTGTTGATGTCAGCGAAGCATGCTAAGCTGCAGTGTCGCCTATTTCACTCTCGTCCGATCAAGTTGGATTGGTAAAAAAAAATATTTTGATGCATGTCAGCCCTACAGAAGGCCGAGTATCGAATGGCTGAGCGGTTGGGGAGGCAGCTTACGCCGTGGTGGTCACTAGCTGACGGATCGGCTCTCGAAGTCTCAGATTGTGCAGCATGTGCATGTCGACGGCAATTCTAATCAAGACTGCGAGAGTTGGTTTATAATAGGAAAAGGCAAATGTCACACCGAGATCTAAACACTAGCATTGCGGCCATACGAGTTGCACTTTACGGTGGTGTACAAGTTGTTGCACGCGAGTTAGCCTGAACGGACGTTGGCCTCCGGCTCGGAACATGCTTGCTTGCTTGGTAAGAAAGTGGATTTTTTTATACTGCAATTGTGCACACTCAAGGGGTAAACATTAGCCTTTCAATCGTCTGGAGAAAGGTTGCGTCCCATAAAATGTTTATTGTCATCCAGACAGAGCCTTGGGGCGGGAGCGAGAAGCCCTCCCTGATCGACACGACGCGATGCCAACAACGTCAGCGCGCCACTCGACGAATCCTAGCGGAGCCAACTGTCTCAAATGACTAGCAAATCCTAAACTTTGAAGTCTTGGATGACGGGGGACCACGGCCAGCCAAGCATGCCGCCGGGCGGCACAGAAACCCAGACAACACCGTCAGCACTAGCGGGGAATGGATGCAACGCAACGAGGCATGAATCGAGGCGGTGCCGTATCCGTTCAGTATCGAGCACGAAGCGAAAATAAGATCTTGTGGCTAGCCCGATAAAACGCCCAAAATACAAACGGGCTGCAAGATGAAATTAGGTGCGGCACGGCGGCACGGCGCACCAAAATATTGGCTGTCCGCTTCGCCGTTCAAACGCAGATGGCGTGCAGATACCCGGCCAAAGGGGACTGAGACAACATCCCGGTTTCGGTAATTCGAATAGGTGGCAAGCATGCCATTCCTCCTTGCCCGCCCCCTCCCTGACCCTGACTCCCAAGTTCCTACAGCTTGGCCATGCCATCCTGGAATCCATTGAAGGAAGAGAGAAGAAAAGTTCGTCTTGTTCATCGGGCGAAAGTTCTCCTCCTTTTCTTATTTGACCCCCGTTGCCTGATTGAATCGTTTGATAAAAAAATAAACTGGGGTAGCTCCATCGACCCGAATCCATCAACAGCCCCGTTACTCATCACCCAGCAAATCAAGTCGCCCCTGGGCATTTGGGAGACTCCATCGCAGCCCGCGGGAGGTCCACGCAATTTTAGCCTTCGGAGGTTTCGATTGGTTGGAAGCCCACGCGACGAATCACTCTACTTGGAACCTCCGTGAGGTATCATCGGGCAGACAGGGGGCAGGAACTTTTGGCTAACCGTGTTCAGCCCCAAGAAACGAAGAACGGCCAACGACCAGCTCGTCCAACTGGAGCCTCCCACCCACGGGTAACCACAGGGGATGCCATCCGAAACCCATCAATCGGGTAAAGTCCACGTCCCGGTTTCTGCAGCATGAGTTGATTGAGCGAGATCCCCAGCTGCGTGGGCGTCGGTGGCCAATCCACGCCGTTGCCCAGCATCAGCTTTCTTGCGGACGAGCTGCTGCGCCTTTCGCGTGCCGCGTTGCCATTGAGCATTTCGGCAGAGTTGCCTACCCTAGACGGGCCTGACCTAAACCAGCCCCAGATCGAAATCCCTCAGCTCTCAGCACGGCAAAGATGGCCGATCATTGCATCACACCTCGTAGGCAGGCGCGCAGGCTGTGAGGCAGCAAACGTAAAAGAGCCAAGCATCTTGCGAATCAGGGGGAGGACATGTCCAAACGAGATTGGTACTGCAGCCACTATCGTCTCGGCGGCTTGGTCTGCTCCCAGGAGGGGGGTTTCGTCGCGCTGCTGCTGTGGTTTCTCTGGGGCGAACATGGGCGAGCTAGCGGGATAACATGGAACAAGGGGATAGGGGAGGGTCGAACAGATGATAATTAAAAAGGCAAGCTTCTCTCTCCGCCGCTATCGGGTTGTGGGCTTTGGTCTTTTGCTTCTTCAGTCCCAAAGCTGCCCATCTCGAACTCTTCTAGACTTTTGCTAGTCTCCAGCTCCACGCTCACGATCAACCTACCCGCGCGCCACCAAAGCCAAACCAACCCACCCCTCCCTCTCAGCCAAGATGCAGTCCAAGCTCTTCCTCGCCGCCGCCGCCGCCACCGGCGCCCTGGCCATCCAGGACCTCTCCGGCAACTTCCCCCAGAACCTCCGCCGCGCCGTCGAGATCGAGGCCCGCGACGAGACCGCCTGCCTCTCCGTCGTCGCCGCCCACGCCACCCTGACCGACGACTTCCCCACCCTGCCCACTGCGCTGGCCACCGAGACCAACATCGAGATCCCCCAGATCACCGACCCGTGCAGCTTCCCCTCCATCACGGGCAACGCCGGCCAGATCATCACCTCGTACTCCTCGGCCCTGCAGTCCTGGCAGGACGCCCACATCACCGACATCCGCTCCCTGTGGGCCGCCTGCAGCGACGTCCCCGCCATCTCGTCCGTCATCGCCGAGTACGGCTCCGCCATCTGCACCACCGCCCTGGCCGCCATCACCAGTGGCTTGGCCCCCAGCGGCTCCGCCAACGCTACCGGCACCGGTAGCGCCGCTGCCACCGCCACCGGCTCGGCGGCCTCCGGCGACGCCACCGGCGCCACTGCTTCCGGCACCGCTGCCTCGACGACCGCCGTCCCTGCTGCCGCCGCCCCCCGCGAGACCGGCCTGTTCGTCGCTGCTGCCGCTGCCGCCGCCGGCCTCGTCGGTGCTGTCATGCTGTAAGCGGGATATCTCGCGCGCAGCTAGACCCCCGTCACGCATTGAGTTCCATGGCGTCTCAATCTACTTTTGAAGCGGCTTCTGAAAATGTTTTGGGGATAACCAAGTGTTGGGAAACGTAGCATGGACATGATCGTTCCATGCAGCAGCCTCATAATGTCAATAAAGCGCAGCTAAAAACCACCTGCATCAATAATCATAGGAGCAGATACATATACCCATTCGATTTTACCTTGCCCTGTTCCATTGTAGATTTTTCCAAGCTCTAAAGAAAGCTTGCCAACAATTGATACACCCATCATGACCGAGCTTGGACCGTGGTTCGAATAGGACAATCCCTGAACAGAGCCATGAGCTTTTAGCATCAAGCATGGGATGATGGACACACGGCACCATAATCCTTGGCTACTGTGTAGATGCCCGTACTCAAACGATGTTGGCATAACCGGAGGAAACGAAACATGCTCTCGCAACCTTACCCTCATCTCCATCGCGTTGACTGATTCACGCTAATGAAGGAAGCTTCTATCATCGCAAGCTGCCATGGTCTATGTCCTGCGCCAGTACCTTGAGAGGCAATTCAACGATGCAAGATACCCTTGCCGGCTACGTGGGATACATATCTCATTGGTTGACTAAGATGGCACCAATCGAACCAATGATGGTTGAAAACAGAAGGGAAGCAAGTGCGCAGCATCAACTGGCAAAAAAAGTCGAGGACCAATTGTTTGGTAACACTCATATAATTTGGTATCTTCATACTCTTCAACTAAAGAAGCTCCCCTAAGTTATGTTTCAAACACCCTACTCCAAAAAACGGGCTCACCCGCCGTCCCTTTTGACGTAACGCCGAAGCTAAAGCAACAGAGAGCGAAAGCTACAAGTCCGAAAAGCAAGCCAAACCAACGCCGAGTCAGATGGCCTAATCATCTTCTACGCCCTGCCAACCCAACCAGCGTTGATGAAGAAGTCAAAGATGCGACCACCCTTTTGCGAATCCAGCCTGCAAATCTCCTTAGCTTGCTTCTTCTTGAGAGTGCCGTTACTCTTCAGCGCCTCTTTGAGAATCTGCTCCTTGATCATCAGGTAAGGCTTCGGCTGCAATCGCACTACTTCGCAAAGCTTGGCTTCCTCTGCCGTTAGCAGGTGCAAGTCTGGCGCGCCATCTTGGGTGAGCTGGAGCGGCGTGACGCCGGGCAATGGCGGGGGCATGTATTTCTGCCGCGTAACAGGGCCCGAAGGACCTGTGCCGTTGGCAACAATGACGGTGCCGTTTGTTGAAGCTCCATTGACGTTGCCATTGGTATGAGGTTTGCTGTCCCCGTCTGCGCCATTGGTGCCATTTGAGGGTGGTGCTGGCCGAATAGGTAGTTCGGGAGCAATGAGCAAGGCGGCTCCGCTTGGAGGATCCGGCGCAGCAGCAGCCTTAGACCGCTGCGCCGAGGCCAGGCGGTCTCTGTCCATGGATCCCATGGGTATCGCCTTTTGTGCTCGTTGTGACTTTTCCGTCTCGTATTTTTCTCCGCTGCGCAGATCCCCGATGCGCATACTCCGCCATTCCTGGAGTTGCTGAATGGCTTGTCGTAGGTTCAACTCGTCAATCAGGCCCAGGCATAGGCTTTCGAAGTCATCGTGGTTCATCATTCGCGCAAAGGGCTTGGCTTTGTTGAGGAGTTCCCGCTCTTCCTTGCTCCTCTTCTTCTCCACTTTGGTGTTCTCACGGTATTCCAGCAAGTTATGCTCGAAGACTACCTTTTTCCTATCCACACGCTGTGTCAAGCGGCAGTTGTAGATGTCCATCACCGTCAACTTCAGCTCCATTTCTGGTTCCAGCTCGCCTGTTCGAGGATTGAGGCCATCGCCGGGATCGAACTGCATGAGCTGTACCGCTTCCTCGGCCTCGTTTGCGTACTCGGTTTCGTACTCCAGGCGACCAGGCATGTAGCCTTGAATTTCGTGACATGATGGTACGGATGCGGTCGGCTTGGTCTTGGGTTGCAACGTGGGCGCGTTTTTGGCGGCTTCCTTGCGTTCTTCTATCCTGCGCTTCTTCTTTGCTTGGAAATCTTCTCTAGAGATCTCGTTCGCAAGGTCCATATCGTGAGGACTGCATCGTTTCGGCAGCGGAAATCGGGGCGAGTCGACATAGACTTTAAGGTAGTGATCTCGCACTTCATCCTTGTGGCGGAAGCCGCCAATATGGTCGGCAATATCGGCCCATGATCCCAAGCCGTAGATTTCTGCGCCCTCCAATAATAGCAGTTCTTCGTCGGCACCCCAATCACGGTCGAAAATGGGGAAGGAATTTTGTTCGATAACTCGGTACGGATGTGTTTCGGGCTTATGGTTGGAGCTGGACTTCCCGTGGGAGAAGCATTGGACGCAGAGGTCGTAGTCGTTGCAAGCAGTGTGTGCGCATCTGATGCGTACCTGTTGACACACAAAATGACAGTGGTTAGCGCGACGCGCAAGATGCGGCGGACAGCCCGGTCACGTATGCGCCGAAGCTCAAGAGCGGGGCGCAACACGATTGAACGGAAGGAAACAGGCAAAGGGCTTACTGTTGAAGTGATGTCTACAGAGCAAATGTCGCAGTGATATTTGACACCGCCCTCGCCGCCTCGGGTGACGGTCTTCTTTCTGATGACGCCCATTTCGTCCAGGGCTGCGGTGGGGACGTGGAGGCCAGCCCCTTGTCAGGCTGATCCGAGGACGGACGAGTTACCGCGATGCGGGGGAAGGCATATGGTGGTATATCGGAGAGCTATCGATGGCCGGATGTGAGCGAAGGGAGGGGCTTGATGCAGATGCGGTTCTCGTTGGTAATTTCGATGGATTGTCAGGTCTTAGGGTGCGCGTGTTGACATGGACCTTTTCTAAAGCTGGCCGTCGAAACACTGCCAGGCTCCAAATGGTCACAATCTGGGGATGGCGGAACCTGGAGCAAGAGTTATCCCGATGTTTACCCGCACGCCCCATTCCGCTTGTCTGTGGCTGGAGATGCGCCCAGCCAGGAACAACATTACATAAGCTGTTGTGCCGAGGCCAGCCCATTGACCGGCTCCGTCATCCCCGCCCACTTTCTTCGGACAGCGGACCAATGCCCCGGCCTCTTTCTTCACATGCACCTAAGCACGCCGCTGTGCTGTCCAAACTGTGCTATGTTTCTACCGACATTCGTCGTTTGATTTCCCGATACTGCGAACTATCTGCAAGTCGAATTACAGACTCAATCTACCATGTTCTTAGCTTTCTCATGCTGAAGCAGAGCCTTTTTGGCCTTGGGTAAAATCCCCAGGTCATGTTCCACAATGACGTCTCTTCCGAGGCTCGAGCTTTCCGGCCGTTTCCCGCCGCCATTCAGCGCATCCCAGGCACGCTGCACAATGGCGCGCTTTGCGATGGTGGGGTTCGCGGGGCAATTGTTTACTAGCACATATTGTCCCTCCTGACAAGCATGGCGCGCAACCCTCGAAGCAGGGATCGGATATCACTTATGTGAGCTGTTTTGTGGCAGCTTCCGGTCTGTCACTCGGCAGCTTGCGGCCGAGGGCTAGAGTCCCGTCCCTTCTTAGTTAGTCCCGTAGACAAACGTGACTCTTTAAATAATCTAGACTTTTCTTGAGAGAGTCCCCTTCGCATCTTTGCTCCAAAACCTGGATTAGACACGATACCCCAAACTCCACCTCCACCTTTCCTCGTCGCATAGCTACCCCGCCACCCCAAATACGCTGGTGCTCAAAAGCATCGTCACGCTTTGTCGCAATGCCTGAGAAGATTCTTGACGACATTTCCCATCGGCGGTATAACCCATTGAAGGGCACCTGGTTGCTTGTCTCCCCTCACAGGACTAAGCGTCCCTGGCAGTAAGCATGCGCCGCCTTGAATCCCACCATAACGAGACACGCGCTGAGATGGACAGAGGTCAGCAGGAATCGCCAACCGTGACGAAACTTCCTGAATACGACCCCAAGGCAAGCCGATTCGTGATGCACCAACATTAAGCCCAGGGTCTAACTTTTCCAAGTGCTACCTTTGCCCTCGAAACCTCCGAGCAGCCGGCGATTCAAACCCAGACTACAAGAACACCTTGGTCTTTGTCAACGACTACAGCGCTGTCAAGGAAGAACAGGCTGAGTACAAGCCGGAGACTGGAAGCGATGGTTCGTCACCATATCATGCAGGCCGGAGCCTATCTAACCAGAGTATAGACCTTGCTTCATCTCTCCTGCGCGCCGAAGCGGCGACGGGCAAATGCTACGTCCTGACCTTCTCCGAAAGGCACCACGTCACCCTTGCCGACATGACCACCCAAGAAATCGCCCCCGTCATTGACGTCTGGACGCAAATCTACGCCTCCCATCTCTCCCCCTCCAACCCTCTCTCCAAGGTTGCTGCCGCCCTCGAGCTCCCCGCGGCGACGCCCGAGAGCACCGTGCCGCCGCCCAAGCATGAGCTGCGCTACATGCAAATCTTCGAGAACAAGGGCGCCGCCATGGGATGCTCGAACCCGCACCCGCACTGCCAGATTTGGACGACCTCCACCATGCCCGAGGAGCCCGGCACTGAGCTCGTGCAGATGGCCAAGTACCGCGACCAGCACGCTGGGCGGCATTTGCTGGCCGACTATGTCAAGGTCGAGATGGAGAAGAAGGAGCGAACGGTGTTTGAGAACGAGCACTTCATCGTTGTGTGCCCGTGGTGGGGCGTGTGGCCTTTTGAGGTTTTGGTCTTGCCCAAACGCCACGTCCGCGCCCTCGTGGACTTGACCGCCGAGGAACGGCTGCAATTCGCCGAGGCCATCCAGGAGGTCGCGAGGAGATACGATAACCTCTTTGAAACCAACTTCCCCTACAGTAAGCTACTTTTTCGTAATCCGATGGGGGACTCCAAATCTAACACCACTGTAGGCTCTGGCATTCACCAAGCACCTCTCGATGCTACCGAGGAGGAGGCCGAGAACAGCTACTTGCACATGCACTTCTACCCGCCCCTGCTTCGGTCCGCTACCGTCCGCAAGTTCCTGGTAGGGTACGAGTTGATGGCCGAGCCTCAACGTGACATCACCCCCGAGCAAGCAGCAGCTCAGCTCAGGGACAATGGCGGCGAGCTGTACCGCAAGTCGATCCAGTAGAATAGTGAGAACCACCAAAAGTAGCATGCGTGAATCAAGTTTAAACCTTTGTAATTACCTTGTGGGCCTTTTTCTATCATCATTACCATAAGTCAATGCGGAAACCCCATACTAGCTTATATGCAGGGCTTCGTAACTTGGACAACCTCAATGCGGCACAAATGTGGCTTTTGCGCCCTCATTCTCGTGCCCCAAGAGAATATACGTCGCAAGACTCACTTTTACTTGCCCCGCTAATTTTTATGTTGCACCTGCTGCCACCCAAGCCGCTACGGCTTCATCTGTCTTCCTCTTGCTCCGAACTCACGTCATGCTCCCAAATAACTCCCCTTATGCGCTGTCAACGTAGAAGTCGCGAGCCAGCGGCATCCACACCAACGCAATGGATGCCAGAGAGAACGGGAACGCCTGGGGCACACCGAAAGTCATGCTCTTGAAAATGAACAGCTCGCTGGCAAAGTGGCCCAGCGCAACGACATAGGTCCAGATGGCCAGGTCGTACATGTGTGCGTGGTGCAGGTGGTAGGCAGCGTACAGGCGGACGATGCTCGTCAGGAACGTCCAAGTGCCGAAGCAGCGGGCGGCAAGAGGCGTCGCCTGGTCGGTGACGTTCGTCGCACCGGCGGCAGCGGGAACCAATTTGTTCACCGAGTCCTCCGGGTCGAACTTTTCGGATCGGACAGGGAGCTTCGTGTTGGCAACGAATTTGCCGTTGTAGAGGCGGCGCGAGTAGTGCAGTGTCAGGAGGTTCTGCGCCGAGTTGCCAATGGAGATTAGGGACAGCTAGAAGCGGTCTGGGTCAGCTAATTACATGATCGCAGCGCAACGGCGTGTTCCCGGAATGCCTACCAGGAGCATGTAGTAGGGCAGAATGCCCTTTGCAGGAGGCAGAAGGGAGGCGAGAGACACCATTTTTCCGAATATGAAGGTGAATTGGAGTTTGGGTTTTGTCAATTGGTATCTGACGAGAATAAGGTCGCAAAGGAAATGAGTGGGAAATCACGCCGCGATCTTGGCCTTCAATAGTGGCACAAAAGCTTCCCATGTCCTTATCCGAACCCGAATGTTAGCTATTCTGTGGCTTGAATATGGAGCTGTGGCTCATGTGGTACACCTTCCAGTGATTGGCCAAAGCTCTCTGCCACTCCCCTGGTTCAACAGTTGGGCATGGGCCGAGGTGTATGCTGGTGAATTTTGACCTGGCAGTCTTACCATCTCAACATTTTGTCTGTGCTTTGCTTGGCCCAAAGTCGCTGCATTCCCAAAGTTGTCAGATTCGTCCCTGACTTTTCGTCCTCTCACCTTTTTCAACCTCGACCTTCCGACTGAGACCTCGAATAATTCACACAATGGGTGGACTACCCGATCAACTGGCCCACGTGCCGCAACCGATCCAGCTTTTGCTGGCTGGCGTTGGCGCTCTCTTCCTTACCTCCAAGGCTTTGAGCTATGTCAAGTTCCTCCTCGGCGTCTTTCTGCTTAGTGGTACCAGCGTAAGCCATCCTGAGAACCCCATCAATGCTTATGGCAGGACAAGTACTGACAAAATTCGTCGCAACAGCTTCGCAAGTATGGCAAGCCCGGCACCTGGGCTGTCGTGACCGGTGCTTCCGACGGCCTCGGCAAGGAGTTCGCCTATCAGCTCGCCAGCAAGGGCTTCAACCTTGTCCTCGTCTCCCGAACCCAGTCGAAGCTCGAGACCCTCGCGCTTGAGCTCGAGCAGAAGTTTTCGGGCAAGATCCAGGTCAAGGTATTGGCTATGGACTTCTCCCGCGACGACAATGCCGACTACGACAAGCTGGCTCAGCTCGTTAATGGCCTCGACGTTGGTGTCCTCATCAACAACGTTGGCCAGAGCCACAGCATCCCCGTCCCCTTCCTCGAGACCGCCCGTAGCGAGCTGCAGAACATTGTCACCATCAACTGTCTCGGCACCTTGAAGACCACTCAGGTTGTCGCCCCCATCATGCAGCAGCGCAAGAACGGTCTTATTCTCACCATGGGATCCTTCGCTGGCTGGATGCCCACCCCCTACCTGGCAACATACTCTGGCAGCAAGGCTTTCCTGCAACACTGGAGCAGCTCTCTCGCCGCCGAGCTTAAGCCCCAGGGTATCGACGTTGAGCTTGTCCTCAGCTATCTCATCACTACCGCCATGAGCAAGGTCCGCCGCTCAAGCGCCATGATTCCTACCCCCAAGGCCTTCGTACGCGCAACTCTGAACAAGATCGGCTCTGGCAGCTACCAGAACTTTGCCTACACCTACACGCCGTGGTGGACGCATGCTCTGATGCTGTGGGCTGTTGAGAGCACCATCGGCGCCGCCCACCACCTGGCCGTCTGGTTCAACCTCAAGATGCATGTGGACATTCGCAACCGTGCACTCAAGAAGGCTGCTCGCGAGGCTAAGAAGGCGTGATTCTCTTGTCCGAGAAATGTTGGCAGTAATGTTATCGAATAACCAGGACGACAATAGAGAAATAGTCCAAGTGTTACTCTAGTATCAAGGCTGTGTCTTGTGAGGCACAGGGAGGGTCATTGATAAAGTTGGCAATGATTGATGCACGGAGGGGCGTTGAAGGAGGTCTCAGTAGACAAACATGGATGACATGCCGGTTGGAAGCCAAGTGCATGGTTTATGCAAGGATCATGGTTTTGGGGGAAAGCAAAAGTTATGAAGTGAACAATATTGAAGAATGAATTGATGTGAAGAACCGGCGCAAATCAGAGTTCAGCTAGTGAAGAAACCCGACATTTCTTGGTCAGGGAAGCGAAACTTCAGCAGCACGACCTGCAAGCGTAGAAACGTCAGGTTCAGCCTTGTGTCCCAATTGGGTTTAGTGGGGCCACCCGGGCTCCAGGCGCGAAAATTCCAAGTGCATCTGCCCGGCGCCCCAGCCTCTTGAGCTCTCCTCCAGAAATTGTTTACTGCTGCTTTTGTTGCCCTGCCCGAACACCTTCACCTTCCACACCGAGCCACCGAAGCTCCTAATATTTTTCTTTGTCCAGCCCGAGCTGCGCAGAGCACCCCATCGCAAACGCCGCCACCGAATTTTCCTTCGAAGCGACGCCAATTGACAGGAACCTCCCTGCCATCACCCGTTGATGATTCGGTAGCGCGACCCTCATCCGCCATCACTGGCCGCAGTTTGCGACGCGTTTGCCCGCCAGCCAATTCCTCGATCGAGCTGCTCGACAACATGTCCTACCCTCAGATGACCCCGGTGCGGCCGGTGCCAGGTGCCTTTTTCAACACGCCCGCAGCTTCAAGGTTCGCCGGCGACAAGGAGCCCGTGATGCGCCGCCTGTTTGCAGAGGGTGACGCAGCCCAGGGTAGCTCGACTTCTGGTGGCAGTGGTGCTTTGGTGGGAGGATCAAGCCTGGCTCCTGCCACTATCTCATCGGCTAGCACAAGTGGAGGATTGGTTTCAACCTCGTTGTCGCAAGCTCCCCAGCAGAACCTCCCTCCCGTCACGAGAGCGGCGCAGGCGGTCAACCAGTTCCTCCAGTCGGACGAGAACTACCCCGAGCTGGATTCTTATTGCAGACGTACGTCTACCCGCATGCTTCTCACTCGCTTGGTCACGCGTGGCAGCTAACAACCGCACAGCAGGAGCGTCGTCCGAATATGACTTCAACACGCTCGACTCGCCTTGGGCGCCGTTCCACAAGACCCAAATGTACCCGATTCCAAACCAAGTCTTCAGTCACTACAACACTGGCCAACTCCAGACCTTGATGGGTCTGTTTGCTGAGATCAACCATGCCTGGGTCGTCATCGACAACTCGCTGTTCCTCTGGGACTACACCCACCCCGACCCCGAGCTCATTGGCTTCGAGGACCAGCCGCACACGATCCATGCCGTCGCTCTTGTTGCTCCCAAACCCGGCATTTTTGTTAACACCATCACGCACATTCTGGTTGTTGCAACATCATCTGAGATGATTCTCCTCGGTCTCTCCGCCGCGTCAACCCCGTCTGGAACGAAGACTGTGTCGCTGTACAGCACCAAGCTCAACCTCCCCCTCCGAGGCACAGATGTTAGAGTTATTGCCGGCACTGCTGATGGCCGCATCTTCTTTGGAGGCAGCAACGACACCGACATCCATGAGCTTTACTACCAGCAGGAGGAGAAATGGTTCTCAAATAGATGCGGCAAAATAAACCACACCAACCCAGGGTGGTCTTCGGTAGTCACTCTCCAAAGCGGGTTCTGGGCACAAAAGAGCCCCGAAGCCCTGCAGAGCATTGTCATTGACGACTCGCGCAAACTTGTCTACACGCTATCAACCAGATCTACTATTCGTACATACCACATGGATGGGCCTAATAAGCTCACCAAGGTTATCGAAAAGGAGAGAAACGCCTGCCTTCGGGACATCACTCACATGATCACACAGTCTCCCCTGCTTAATGACCGGACTACTTTCGTTTCTATCAGCGCCATTCCCTCCCGAGAGGCATCGAAGCTTCATCTTATGGCTCTTACCAACACCGGTTGCCGGCTATTCCTCAGCGCGACCAGCTCCGCCTCGTACATGATCGGCGGCGTTTCTTCCAACACCCCTCCTCAGAGCATGCAAGTTCAATTCATCAAGTTCCCACCCTCAGACAAGCCTGGACGATCAGGCACCAACAGCGCTGGAGATTCTGTCATCGACCTGGCATCGAGATCTCTGGAGTTGAGCAGATTAGGAGCTCGATTCGCACCAGGCTACTTTTTGGATTTTGTGGTCAAGGAGTCGGACCCCAACATTGACCTGCTTTTCGTCTCCGCCCCTGAGACTGGGCGTATCAAGGCAAACTCGGCATCGTCTACGCTTAAGTACTATGAGCACGGAAACTGGATCGATATCGGAAGTAGAGCCGAAGATGTTGGTTTGGTCACGAAACCCTTTGCCGCCGCCAAGCAGCCTGTCGGATTCGGAAACGAGCTTGCGGTTCAGTTCGATGAGCCCAGCACCGAGTTCGCCGTTCTGACGAACACTGGTGTTCACATCATCCGCCGCCGCCGACTTGTGGACACTTTTGCTGCCGCCATTCGAGGAGCTGTTGGAGATGAGGGCCTGGAACTTGAAACTAGGAAGTTCATTTCCCGTTACGGCCGAGTTGAGACTATCTCATGCGCGCTAGCTGTGACATGCGGACACGGTGGCGATGCCAGACCTGGTGCAACCCGAGCAATCGATCAGGCGACAGAAGACCGCGCGCGAACTGTGTTTGTCGACTACGGCGGCCAGCCTTCTGTCACCGAGGCCGACGGCACACCACTCAACTCAACCTCCGTTCGCCTTTCTCCGAGACACGATGCTCTTTGTGTGTATCTCACCCGTCTCATCCGGACACTCTGGAAGAACCACGTTGTTTCTGCCGCAGTGAGCCCGGCTGGAGGTGTTTCCATCAACTCGAGAGTCCCTCTCGGCAAACTTCACTCGATCCAGGAGCAACTGGAGCGTCTCCGCAGATTCCTTGATGCGAACAAGAGCTTCATTCAAGGCCTCTCCGGTCCCTCTGATCTGCAGAGAGTGGCCAGCAAGCAAGAGGAGGTTGCCCTCCAAGCAGAGCACCAGGCCCTGCACGCACTACAAAAGTTAATGGAGAGTATCTCAGAAGGTATCTCATTTGTGTTGATGTTGTTTGACGAGCGCGTCAGCGACATTTTCACGAGACTTGATGCCCCGGCTCAGCAAGAGCTCAGAAATCTTACCTACGAGAGCCTGTTCTCCCAAGCTCCCGGAAAGGACCTTGCCAAGCTCCTGGTCAAGTCTATCGTCAACCGCAATATCGAGAGTGGTTCAAATGTTGAGACGGTGGCGGATGCTTTGCGCAGACGCTGCGGCAGCTTCTGCAGTCCCGACGATGTTGTTATCTTCAAAGCACAGGAGCAACTGAAGAGGGCATCTGAACAGCCTCTCAACAGTAACCCATCCCGTACGTTATTGCACGAGAGCTTGAGGCTCTTTGAGCGCGTTGCCGGCGCTCTTTCGTTCTCCAACCTCCACAACGCCGTGTCCCAATACATCGAACTCAAGTATTACGCTGGGGCCATTCAACTTTGCTTGACTGTCGCCCGCGAGAAGGACAGAGGAAACAGCGCCCTTTCTTGGGTCCATGATGGCAAGCCCGCTAATGATCCCCGGGCTAACGCCTTCTCGGAACGCCGGAAATGCTACGAGCTCATTCACGAAGCTCTGCAGCACTTGGACGCGGCCGCAAGTAGAGAACCGGAGACGATCGATGGCAGACTCACGTTGATCGGTACCAAGCGACTTGAGGCATACAGTGTAGTGAACGACTCAGATGACGAGGTCTTCCATTTCGATCTTTACGAGTGGTACATTGAGCAGGGATGGACCGAAAGAATCCTTGCCATCGAATCACCTCACGTCATCACATACCTTCAGAGCTTGGCCAGAACCAATGTGAACCACGCGGATCTTCTCTGCAGGTTCTACACTCAACGCGAGCGATACTTCGAGGCTGCACAAGTTCAGAATAGCCTTGCACAGTCTGACTTTGCCCTTGGCATCAAAGACAGAATCATTCTACTCAGCAAGGCGAAGGCTAATGCCAACGTTGCAACCGCTGGTGTTGGCAGACAACAGCAGCAAGTCCTTGCTCACGAAGTCAGTGAGCTTCTCGACATTGCCAACATCCAAGATGACCTGTTGGAGAGGCTCAAGGCCGACAGTCGTATTGCTCCCGAGCGGAAAGCAGAGATCGTGGAAGCGCTTGATGGCCAAATAATATCACTCTCAGACGTAAGTTGCTCCCTTCTCCCAGCATCCGACAAGACTGACCACTCTCAGCTTTTCAACGAATACGCCGATCAAGCGAACTACTACGACCTTTGCCTTCTCATCTACCACAGCGCTGATTTCCGCAACCCCAGCACCATTTCTCAAACGTGGGTCAGCCTTATTGAGCAGATTCACGAGGAGGCAGTTGAGCGCATGGAAGAAGTCGGCCCTGGTATCCCCGTATTGCCATCACCGTACGAGTCGGTGTCGGTCAAGGTTCAGAATATTGCCCACCGAACATCACTGGACAGCTTCATCTTCCCTGTACCAGTGCTGCTTCCTGAAATTTGCCGATATGCCGTGGAGTATCACCAGGATGCCGAGATTGGCGCCGACCCTACCTGGCCTGTGCAGCTTTTCCTCAGCCTCGGCGTATCCCATGACATGGTCACTCGCGTTCTCGAGAGCGTATTTGACACGCAAGACTACGGCTTCAGCGGCAACAACCGCAACCGCATCATCGAGCTCATTGTGTTTGCTGTTGATGTGTGGCAGCGTGAGGTGAAGCGTCGCGGTGGCGCCTCAATGAAGGGCGACGGTGCTATCGGAGCCTGGGTTAAGGACCTGCTCAGCAGATGCGAGGCATCTCTTCCGCCTGCAGGACAAGGCTCAAACCCCGGTGGCACGGATTTGGCCGAGATCCGGAGACGGTTGAGGACGATCAGGAGAGAGGTGGATGGTCTCGTGGAGAGAGGTGCTTCAGGAAGCCTGCGCTTCATGTAATGTCTGGACTTTTACTGGGGAGGGAGTTTTCAAAAGAAAAGAAGAGATAAACTAAAGAAGATTGGCTGCGGACACGGCTCTCAAAACGAGCCTAGGAAAGTGTATAAAGAGAGCAAAAAACTTGTATTTGATGGGGGAGGGGTTTGGCCGGGCGCGGCTGGGTCAGGCGATGTAGGCTTAGGCATTGGATGACTAGTTGGTGTTTTTTTACGAACACGTTTCCAGCGCCCAGGTGCCGGATGTTGAATACGACTGGACTATGAGAATGTGATTATGTACCATGGGCTTTCTTGATGTATTTTCATGACGGCAAGACGTTCTCGACCATTCTTGGCTAAATGTGTGGATGCTTTTTGTCCCTCGGTGGATGGACGGTTCTCTGATGATCAGAAGGCTATGAACAATAATGGTCCTTGGGCGACTGCTGTACATTCCGGAAGCCAACCAATCTTATGCTGCTTTGCCATGTGCCCTCTAAATGCGCTGTGCTGACCCTAGAGAACCAGCGACTGCTCCAACCTCCAACGTCTTGATCTTGATCCTGAACTATTCTCCTAGGAAATGCAAGCATTAAATCTTGAGTTTTCTAGCAAAGAGGGCAGTATTGCTATTTGACTGTATGAATTTCATAGAAAGCCGAAGGTCTCCCAGCATCCTTTTCGTCGTCTTTATTTTCTGGCCTGGGACGAGCCCATGCCCGAGATAAGTCGCACGGTAATGGCGCCCCTGAATGCGCGGTTGATAACGCAAAATGGGGCTGGGCGAGCATATGGCATGTCCTGTTGCATTCTTCGACAGAGCCTGCAAGGCTGGAACTGCGGCGAAGAGCTTTTTAGGGCTGTGTCAAGGGAGATGGTTGAGTAGAGCGGGAACCTTTGCACGGACAACCAGCCTGTGATGGTGGGGTAGATCAAGTGGCAGATTGGGGATAAGGGGCAGGTTGGGATCGAAGGGGTGTGTATTGGAGGCTGCGGTGAATTGGTGAAAACTCGAGTTCAGGGACGATGGGGTTTGTACAAGCTTGCCTGCCGATGTTTAGCGGGCGACAGGGTTCAGGTTGGGGCGAGACCTCGTCGACGCATGTTGCCATTACCCCTAAGTTTGCACCTGAACCCAGGTCCTGACAGCGTCGCTAGAGAGGTTGTCGCAATCTTCAAGCCCGGCGGGGGGGCGTTAGGATGTATCACCCCTCATATTGATCACGCTGGCTAGGCCCCTGTGCCAAGGCGGCATTCGCCTCATTCCTCTTCGAAGCGCTCTTTGTCGAGCGGATAAACTCCATATCCATGGCATCGGGCGGTGGTACGATGAAGCTTGTGTCGAGGAATACCTGAAAGAGAACAGGCCCAAAGATGCCAAGGTATGTTGCGCGTGGGGTGACACCGGCGAAAAGCTCAAGGCACTGGATCGGTATATTTAGGCCGATGATTACGTAGACAATCAGTAGTGAATGGAGGGGGGGGTTGAGAAGGGAGGATTCGTTGGAGGAGGTCAAATGGGTGGCTGGAAAGCATGTGGAGGGGGGTAGGAAAAGGGTGAGACCCAGAGATTGCTTTCATTGTTGTTGCCTATGGGGCCGTGGAGTAATCTTGTGGTTAGATGACACAGAGGTCCTTTTAACCAGCCTTGTATGAAAAACGTAGACCGCAATTCACCAGGCTTCCAAATACTTCCAATCTCAATACTCAGAAGCCACCAAAGAGATCCCCACCATTCAGTTCAAAGTCTTAAAAGAACCCTAGTTTTAGCATTCAGAATTTGCAGCAGGTCAAATGTAACCGCGCGGCGCAGGTAGGCAGCCTATGCAGGGCACTTTTAGCGACGAAGGGATCCAGGAGTTGTGAGAGGGCGTTGGGGGATGGCCTAATGTACGTAGGAACTGTCTTGGCATACATAAGTGGCGTCCAATGGACGTTAATGAACAGTTAAAAGGACCGCGCAGGCCAGGGTGGGATACGGACGCCTTGTTGTCAGTTTTGGCGGCGGTTGGGCTTACGGCAAGCGCAGCCTGATTTCAAAATCTAAGAGTGAACCTGTAGATCAGACTTGCAGAGTAGGGGCTTCTGTGCATAAATCCCCTTTGCCCCCCTTGTATGTTCAGAGTGTTGTTTTATGGTCCAAAGTTTCTGGTCCGGCATCTTCTTCAAGAACAGCTCTTCCAATCTGCGACTTTCCACACTTGATACTCAAACAAAACAAGCATGGACTCTAATATGATGTCGGCGCTTGCGTCGGAATTCATGCTGGTCAACAGCCTTGAAGACAGCTGGGACACATCATCACCTCTTGCTCTCATGAATAAGCACTTCAAGTCGGTTCATCTCGATACAGCCGAAGATTCATTCCTTCTTCCACGAGCACTGAACACACCCAAAGTTACAGGCTCTGGCCCAGCTGCGGGTTCATCTTGGGATTTCCGGACTACTACCAGCCATGTCGCAACCCGTCCCGAGAGCCAAGTAGACTGGGACGCAAAGAAAGAGAGACTCAAGGCTCTTTACTTGGACGACAACTTGCCTTTAAAGGAGATCATGGATGTGATGCTGAATCAGGACTCGTTCTTGGCCACGTGAGCTTGTCATAGAGACATAGAGCATGTTTCGTTTGCTAACCAATAGCGGATTTAGTGAGAGAATGTACAAGAGACAATTTAACAAGTGGAACTGGAGAAAGTACAACACTAAAGGGCTTCGGCAAAGCCGTCTCGAGGGCGAAACGGTAGAAACATGCCGCGGAACGACCACCTGCAGGAGACCGGCGCGACGACAACTCAGAAATGCCTGGATATGCGCCAACGGAACAAAAAATAGACCAGCAGCCAAGTCTCTGTACCGACTCTCTCGCCATGCCCCTACAATTCCTCACTTGCTTCTTCATGGTAATCAGCACCACCTTTGGGCTGAAACAGTATTTGCAAGTCTGCGCGATCTTATAGAAGGTAACGCTCGAATTAACATCGATTGGAAAAATTCGAATCGTTTCGCACCTTTAGGCTCTTACTCGAGGACTCCTTTCAACCTGTTTCGTCTTGCTTCGGATCTATTCGACATAGAAGACTACATCAACAGTGGTTTAATTCTACGCCAAGCATTTCGGGAGATTGAATATTCCATTGAAGAAAGCGATATAATCGATATTTTGGAACTTCTTATAGAGATTCCGTATAACCTATTAGTCGATAGGAGCGAGGTTGAATTGCAACTTTATTGGGAACATCTATCCCGGATGTTAAGTGTCAAGAGACCCGGGCAACCCATGACCCTCATGGCTATGGCGATACGGCGATTGGTCGCAGAAGATTGCGACCGATTTTTCGATCTATTGGCTCAAATATCGGTGGTAATCTCGGATTATTACACCGCGATACGTCCTCAGATCGACGTACATGTCATACGTGCAAAGGCGGACGTGGTGTTTTACAACCGCCATATCGAGAAATCCTCCGCCAAATGCGCAGACATACTGGAAATGTATGAAAACCTACTTGAATACGCCATTTCAGAATTCAGTGACCAATCCAACGAAGTGCTCTATGTAGCATCCACCATCGTTGTCGCAGCTTGCGAGATGGACGCCCCTCTTGACACGGTTATCAAGCTTGGCCAAAGGTCATGTGACCTAATACGCAGCGCCAACAGTATCTCCATGGATAACTGGGATGAGTTATCACTGGAGAGATATGGAAGAACCAATTGGCACCTACATGACCAATGTTCTGTCTCTGGTGACACCGGGATGGCGATTTCGTACCTCCTAGAGTCCATTGCGGCGATGCATTGTTGTGTAAGGAAAGCTAAGGAAGGACCGAACAGAAACAATGCCGAAATCAAGTTAACAAGATATCGTGCGGATTTGATAGAACTTTTGAGATATATTGGCAAGATTCAAGAAGCGGATGAGGTTAGAGCAGCCGTCGATTGTTCACAGTTTTTGAAAGACGTACCGCAGGAAATTGTGCGCGAAAGGAATGCAGTTGAATGTGCGTAGAGACCACTAGTTCTACACCATTTCTTTAAAATCTATTTGATTATACAAATATGTGACTCACTGTGAAATTCCGAGGGTATTCCCTTAATTCATGATTGAGGTCATGCTACCAAGCTTCGCGTCAAAGTTAGAATTTGGCCAAGAGAATTGGTAATCTATCTGCTATGCTGCGTTCGCTGCTGTGGATAAAACCTCTGCCAGCGCGAAACTAACCTCTAAATGCTTAGTCCAACATATACTAAAAGATTCTAGGTCAAATCTGTTGCAGGAAGTCAAGATTCAAAGAGCACAAGAAAAACACTTAGATAGTAAAACTGACGGATAGCTTGTAGTGCAGATGAATCAGGGGTAAATATTATATAATGTCATGCACGCAGCGGTTGTGATGGCTTTCGGGAAAGGTCTTTATGGAAACGTGTCATCCAATCTGAGGAGTGACCGTGAAAGAAGGAATAGGCGTCTAACTGTATATAAAAGTCACCCGACGGTGCGATATTGAACGGCATTATGTACTATTGGAAGTGTATTTGATAAGGTCCTACTCAGAATTTGCATTAGGTAAACCTGTAGTATTCTATCACTCTCAGTAAGTAACTGATTAGCATGTGTAGTGCGTACATTAGTTCACCATATGGATATGTCCTATGGCATGCATTGTTAGTCGTGGCAGTAGACGAAAAGTTTCGTTCAGATTCCACTTCCCGGTCGATTATTGCACAGCAAAATTATACTTGGGTATATTCTGATGTAAACGAAGATAATGGCTGGAAAGGGGGCTGTAGGCAAGCCAATGAGACATAATCGCTAATGCCAATACACTTCGAATTCTGTCATTTTGACATGCATACTGTCCAACATCCACTGCGCACGCTCTGCCGTTTAATGCTCCGTCAGTGCTCCATCCGACCCATCCCCGATGGCCAAAGACGCAGTAGCCTCCAATGCGAATCCGAAAGCACGAGCATACCAGCCTTGAGACCAGTAACTCATCTCTAAATTATGCGGGGCTCCTGGGATAACGCTACCCTCAACGCGCTGACTACCGGTGAATGCCGCGGCATACTCCTGCACGTCCTTGTCCCTTGCCAAGAAAAACTTATCCTGTTCCGCAAGAGCAATCAAGACAGGCACCTGGATCTTACCGGCGAACTTCTCGTGCCAGGTTTCGAGCCACTTACGGCGTAAATCTGCCTGTTCGCGGTACGGCATCGGTCGGTCGAGGCGGGCGGTGTGTGTATACACGGATGGGTCCGCGGTTCCTGGCGGGATCATTATTGCGTCCTTGACGTGGTACGGGAGGGAAATCGTCGGCGGCGGGTTGGCCGGCGGCGTGGTTTCCTCAGTAGCGACGTTGGCCACGGCGTTTCCGAAGCCGGAGAGGGAGACAGCGGCGAGGGGGTAGGTCGGCGACGCCTCCTCGGCGTGCAGGGCGGCTGCGACGCAGGCGCCGGGCGTACCCATAGAGTGACAGTGGAGAGAAATTGAGGAGCAACCGTTGGGCACCGCGAATTCGACCCAGAGTGCCGGCAGGATGGACCGATGGAGAAAGGTGCCCCATTCTTCGTAAAAGGAGGACTCTTCCGGAATGGATTCAATTGGGGACGTATACTCGTAGCCAGGGCGATCAATGGCGATAAACGGAACCCCCATGGCGACGCTTATATGCTTGGCGCTGTACGAGTCGACATCGAAATACGCGCTGGAGTAGCTTGCGCCGTGGAGGCCGACGATGAGGGGCCGGTAAGCCGCGCGATCGGCAGCTTTGTCGGCGGCGGGCGGAATGCTGTGGAGACCGGAGACGGTCTTGCCGTCCGGAAGCCTGAGTTTGAATGCTTGCATCTCGCTTGTGTGCACTATGAGACTTTCGGGACACCAATGGAGGGGAACCTAAGAACAGTTTTTCTTGAGAATAAGTATAAAATAAAAGGAGTTCCTTAATTGACGCGCGCTATGCAGTTTGATTTGGCCATTCTTAAGAGTGATATGTATTTACGCTTTGTCGGCAGCCACGGTGTTTGGGAGTTTCCCATGATGAGCACCAGCTTTGCTTATTCAATCACCTCTTAGCCCCGGAGCAAAACAGTGGATGATGAATGCTTGTAAGGTTACATTCGGCCGGAGTACGGATATGCATACTATATACACAAAACCTAGATGAACTCAAAATCTCCTTACAAACCAATCCAAGCCTGGATCCCAGCCCTACTAACCACCCAATCTTGTGGTTGAAACGATGGGACTTACAAATCATTAGGAGCGGGTTGGCTGAGGGGTATTTGTTGATCTGGACACTTGAGAAGAACAGTGATTTAAGGTAATCCGTCCGAGACTGCAATTATGATTTACCGTAGAACGAGAGAAGGACTCTTAACGACCTTTCTGTTGTTGTCTTCTGTACAGAAGTCTGACTGTTTACATGGCTGCAGTCCAATTAAGGCCCAGGTAGGATATTCTAGATACCATCGCCATCGAGGGAATAAAAGCTTTGGTAGACCGCTACAAGGCCTTGGCAACCTTGATGATCCTAGTAGACTAGAATGGCATCATCTTCTCGGACTGGTTCTTGGTAACTCCGGAGTCCGCATAAGTGTTGACGGGCTCCTCGGTCCCCGGTACCCGCTATAAGCTGTTTATCCGGGCAGATCGGACGAAAAATGAACCCGAAGGATTTTGGCCTTGGTAGTCCCTTTGGTAAATAGTTTATTGCTGTGGTTTGCAGTATTTAGTATGTACGACATCATGGCCCGTAGTCACACTGGTAAGTTGCACTGGTTCTATGATCTTCTGCACCGCCGGCCCCTGGTTGACGACGGGCTGCGCCCAGCAGGCCTTCGCCGTGGCCCCATTCACACTTCTCTCCTGGTCTAACACAATGCACCAAACGAATCAATTTAAATCCCAGAGATCCAGTTTGAATCTTTGAATTTTATTGCGAAGAATGTCTGGATTTTCAACCGCAAGTATGCTAAGGGGAGTATTGATCCAAAGACTAAGACTCCAGTCGGGATCTGCTCACACCTGGAATTCCACGTGACACCGTGATGGTGGGTCCCTTTTTTTTAATCCCTTATCGGAGCTGAGCGGGACCCAGAGCTTCGGCGACAGCTGTCACTTTGATTAAAGATCTCCAGTCCACTCCGGGGAAAGCTGGCTTGGATCGCTTTGCGTCGTGCGTCCTTCCGAGTCAAGGCAATGCCCCGGTCGAACTACTGCTAGGACATTTATCCTGCTGCTTGCGACACGACAACCACCGCAACATCATGGGGTCCTTTGCGCATTTCCTGCTGGCCTTTGCTCTCTGCCTGGCCCAGCTCGTCGCTGCGCGTCCCGAGGATGGCCTCCCTTCGTACCATTTCGGCGCACCCATCCACGTCGAGTGCATGAACCGCAGCTCGTGAGTTCGTCCCTTTCGAGTCCCGCCCAGCAGTGCACGCGCAATTGCTACAGGAATGGCAACGGGAAAATCGCAACTCGCGCCGCCACATTCACCCGCCGTTCCGTTCGTTCTTCTGCTAACACCTTCCCCAGCGAAACAGGCGAACACATTGAAAACTCGAACCACGAAATCGAATGGATCCCCTTCCCCACCTGCGAGGAAACCAACAAGCCCCTCGAATTCTCGTATGGCCATGAGGGCGAGCTTAACTGCACCATTGCCATGGTCTCCGACCCCTTCTTTCACCTCCTCGAATTTTACATCCACAACGACGCGCCCCTCGCCTGCCGCCTGCCGGCCCGCCCCGCCCCCCACGTCGAGGTCGTCGGCGAACAACCCTACGCCCAAGAGTACATCCCTCTCGTCTTCGCCCTCGCGGGCACCCTCCAGCTGAGCCATCTGCACGTGAGCACGCACATGAACGTGCTGCTGCATAGCATGCCAAAGCACCACATCCGACCCCACGACTCGGGCGTTCTCGACTCGGGCACGGCATACAGCACGAGTCCGTTGAGCCATATGGATGGCATCTACACAAAAAGGCTGGTCATCGGAGACCCGCTGCCGCTGCGGCTTTCTGTGAGGTGGTTCCCGACGCCGAACCTGCCCAAGTCGGAGGGCCACGTCGAGTGGCAGGGCATGGGCGGGCACGTGTACGCGAGCACCGTCTTCTACATCATCACGTCGTTCATGGCGGGCGTGCTCGTCGCGGCCACATACTTCTTCGGAGTCGTGCTGCCCAAGCGATTGAGGGGGAGAGGCATGGGCGGCGCGACGCCGCTGGGCTACGGCCTCAACGGCGTCGGGAACGGATGGGGGTACTCCAAGACAGCCAAGAGGATGGATTGAAGGCTTTTCACGAGAAACTTGTATGACTGTCCGATTCATGTACATTTGACGCCGCTCGTTCGATGGCTTTTATGACGCATGCTTGGAGTTCTGTTTCAAGGCGAAGGGGAATGCACTGGGCCATGGCCTTGACCTTTACACATGGACTGGGGAAAAAAGGAGTTTGGATCGATCGTCTGGATTCGGCACGCTGTCTGACCTAGCAGGATTGTACGATATCCTTCCTAATGGAACCAAAACTGCTCTGAAGCAATAACTCTCTATTGTGACTTCTTCGTCTTGTCTGCGGCGTTGACCCTGTTCAAGATACGCAGCCACATGTCCAATCCCATCAACGCCGCTAGTCCTGTTAGTCCTGATTCAGGCCTCATGGCATATGGCGGCGACTTACGGATGATAACCCAAGGGCCATAAAGGTTAAAGATGAAGACGTTCTTCTGGGCCTGGCTGTACACGGCAGGATCCCAGTAGAAGACGTCGTGGATGCAGGTCAGCGTCGTAACAATGCACTCAACAGAGAAGACGAGGACGGCGAGCTCGAAGCCGGGTGTCGTGGCGCTGCGCCGGGAGAACCTGTAGACCATCCACACAGCCATGGGGAGCTGGTAGAAGATCTCCAGGTAGGTGAAGAGCTGGAACCATGACGGGTGGCTGTCATGGGGAGCGACGAAGAAGGGGTCGTTGTAGGTCGAGATATAGAAGTCGCGGAGGAGCTGGAGGAAGTGCAGGGGAGAATCCGGATTCGCATACAGAGCAGAGGGGTAGAAGGGCACCAGGTCGACCACTGATGGTAGGTTTTGGTCAGTCTATCTCCATGGAAGGTGACAAGTGAGATCTCCCGCGTGCCAGGCATGAGGTCGAGGAGGTATTTTTTGCAGCTTTAGTGCCAATGATTCGAGAACAACTTCTACATTTCTGGCTTCTTACGACCAGAGCCTCCATTATGGTGTAGAGAGCTGCGGGCATGCATTGCAACAGTGCTGAGGGACGCGAACTCACAAAGTATAGCCGCCAGCTGGATGGATGAGATGACAAGGTACGCGCTATCGCGCCACGTTTTAGAGGAAGCTGACATTGCAAAGAGTGTACTACGTCAATGTGAAACTTGTAGAGAGACTGTAGAGACTGAAAGTACGCCCGAGTTCGCCAAGCGTTAAGGACGATGCAGGCAGAATGAACACCGAATCAAGGTGAGCGTGATCCACGTGGAGTTGGGCAAATTACGTTGGAGTGAGATTGCAGATCAGGAACCATCTCCCAAATGGCTGGGGACGTTGCTGACATAATCAACTGCCCTGGGACTTGGGCGTCACTCTGAGTGTGGGTGACTTACATTGAGCTGCTCTGGATTTAAGCTTGTAATAAAAAGCTTATGAATTCCCTAAATGTTTGACCGTACATGCCTTCACTTAAATCATGCTACACAGGCAAGACCGCGAACCTTTGTTCTCATTTTGACATAGAATCATACTTAAAGGTTGAGTCTTCCATCGCTTAGACTATTGTGGGTAACTGCGCTCCAAAGCGTCAGAACCTCATTCGAACCAGAATCCCGGATTTATAGAGGAGTCTTCCGTCTGGTGATTCTCAAAGTTGGCTGCCGATGATTTGCTGATGTAAAAGAATGCGCCGACATGTGATTCAGGTGTGGATGGAGCGATTGAGCTGAGCCGGTGTGGGTCTGGTGCATGTGGTGGTACCGATTCGTCCGGTTCGCTGACAAAAGCATCAAAGGAGACAGTGATGAATTATTGCATATCGTTATAGTTATTCAGCCATAGCCCGGGAACCTCCATATAGTTGGTTGGTAGTTAAGTAGTATTCCAATATGCGAAGATCAAATGCATCCGCATTCTGCTTACCTTGGGGTACCCTGACGGCCACTTATCTAAGAGCTTGTTTGACTAAATCAAAAGCGGACACGTTCGGGTGGTAATTTCGGTAAATAGATAGTACCTGAACAAGCAGGTACGAAATCTTTCCTGGCTCTGATAGTGATAATGATGAACGATAGGCATGGGCTCACATTAACGATATCGCTTCACCTGTAGTTACCTGGAAATGGACAGTCTACCCTCTTATATGTACAGGTATGGGGGCCTAGTCAGTTACCAGGAATGTCAAGAACCTTAGGCTTTGGCATGACTGCAAATAGATTCACATTAACAGGCAGCGAAATTCGACCGGTAACACCTGAGGAATTGCAAAATAAATGCCTGATCTATTTCACACTTGGGAGGGGGGTCCGTGAAATTATCAATTCGCTGTTTCTGACATGTATATCGAGAAACCTAGTTACGCGCAGCTTAGGGCAATATTGCTCCAAGGCTCAGCAGTGCGTGAGACTACAACTAGAACACTGACATTCAACGGGCCCAGGGATAACTGCGCACTACAAATATAATTGACTTCATTAACCACACCAAATATGTACGAAGACTGTCCCTGTTGATAGGAACAGAGAGAAAACGAAGGAAAAGTAGCAAAAGGGACAAGGTTATCAACATAAGTCGTGGGTTAATGTAGTGTAATTACCGCCGAGAAGCCGTGCCACTGCTTTCCGCAGGGTATCTCAGAGAGACTAATAAGGCGGATATTTATCAACCAGGGGGAGACGTGCGGATATTTAAAATGGAATTCTAACACGTCCGTAACCGGTCCGATGATCAGCACACTTGAAAAAACCTGCAAGTTACTCACCGGAGATCATTCACTTATCATCAATGTCTCCAGACTGCTACTGCTTATGCTGCTAAATGTTGTGGCTTTGCGGATGGCGATAACCTGGTTGGGGTAATGATCGTTGAGGTGCAGCCGATCTTGTGGGTGTGTGCGTCCTTGGTGAGTTGAACCGCCCGTCCGCCAGTGCTGGTTCTAACGATAAAAAAAGGCCGATGCGGAAGTTTTCGGTACAGTGTTTTGAAAATGACTGTAAACTTCCGCCCTGAGTATTTCCGATGATGTGTGACTTCTCCAAGATAATTCTGTCTGCGCCGATTTAGCGATAGTCCCAGGCATACTATCCCTCGCTCTCGGATACTGGTGGCGTGTGCTCCCTTTTGTAGCCGCTAGTTTGGCTGGAGGACTATAGTTGGTCGTCGACTTTGACTGTGGGGAAATAATGGCGCGCAAAGACATGACAGGGAAGGCAAGCAATAATTATATTGAGCCAAGAGGCGGATGTTTAAATACACGCTTCATATTGGTAATTGGTTCAAGAAGCGGCATAAAACAGCCGCAGCGATGAACTGGTAATATTTTACCATTTCCATCCGCGAATGAAGAGCTCTTTTTGTATAAAAGACTAGGGCTCACGTTGGACAAGCCGGCCAGCCAAGCAATGCCATCAACAGTCTAAGTCGAGTAAACCGAAGCTTTTTCAAAATGTATCCTTCGACGATCGCCTTTCTATCCAGCGTCCTCGCCTCACTAGCCTCCGCGGAATGCGTTCCACTCGAAACCCTGAAGGCGCCATATTGCCCACCCAAGCCTGTGTCCCGCGAGCAGCAACGACTCATACTGGAGGAATTCGTCCATAAAACTTACATCGAACGCAACGTTACAAAAGGCCTACTCGACCACATGGCTGAAGACTATATCCAGCACTCCCCGTCTGTGCTTTCTGGCCGCGATGAGGCCCTCCAAGCATTGTCTTGGATCACGCCTGGAACAGTCAACTTCACCGTCAGGCACTTGAGTATGGACGGAGACCTGGCCTGGGTCTACAGCCGCATTGATGTCATTGGCCAGACTGAGCCCACTGCGGGAGTCGACATCCTTAGGTTCAATGGCTCTTGCATTCAGGAACACTGGGATGTACAGCAAACGAGACCCGCCAACCGCACCAACACGCTAGATATGTGGTAATTCACTGAAATCGACGTTGGGACAATGCTCTTTTCACATTTAAGCAGGGCGATCGAAAAATTTGGCTCGGATTCATTGGGGATAGGTATTGTCTTTAGATGCAGCAGTTTCATGAACTGGGTGTTATAGGAATACCACAATAGCTGTATGAATCCTTAGCCGTAAGGACTGTTGGCCTGAAGGATGACTGTGGTTGTTGCTCACGCTACCTAGTATTTTAATTAGAGCAAACTCACTTCTGTTATATGGACCTTTAGGTGGAAGACTTTGACAATTTCATTTTTTTGCGCAAGCCTTTTGCCAGCATGATATGAGCAATTAAGATGTAATCGGTTTGGTGTATGAGCTGCCTTTGAACTTATTCGTGCTCTTTGTCGTACCGCCGCCACAAGGTCGCGCTTATCGGGGGTGAGCGGGGTTAAGCGGGGGTTAGTGGTCAGTAGGTAAGCCAGGCACCTCCGCAGGCCTTGCGCTAGTGGTGAATCAGTAATCTGTTAACAGGATTAGCGTCAATACTTCCGATTTGATAAACCCCGACTCCATTTATGCGTGATAATCTGTCGCTTGTGTTACGATGGCGAATCTGCAACGCTTGAAGACGACATCGTGCCTGTGGAATCTTGTACAACAGGGGGGCTCGCAAGCGGGCGCGCACCAGACAAAATGGCAGATACAATCTCGGAGGCGTCGCCATTGCTTCCCGTCTCGAGACTGTCCCCGCGCCCAGGCTCCGACATGGCATCAAGAATCATAACGGCCCTCTGGGGCCCTCCGTCGGTTCAGCGCTCGCTGCTTATCAAGCTGGATTTCACTGTGCTCATCTACTTCTCCGTGGTATGGTTCTTGTTCGGTATCAATCGCGCCAGCTACAATACGGCATATATCAGTGGCATGAAGGAGGAGCTGAACTTTCAAGGCAAGGTAAACATCCTATGAAACAGGTCGAGGTTCGGCTGGGTGCATGCGTAACTCGTGATGCGGTCTGACATGACCGACACTAGGACTTCAACTACATGCACACGATTTATCTGGTCACGTATGCAGTGTTTCAGATCCCGTCAACATCGATCTTGACCATCTTCAAACCCCGATACGTCTTTGTTGCGGCGAACACTGTTTGGAGTGTGCTCACTCTAGTCACATTCCGAGCGACGCATGTCTACCAAGTCTTCATTCTCAATGGATTTGAAGGCGCCTTTTCAGCTATCGCGTAGTAAGTCCACGTCGGAGCCTCATTAAATTAAGACTATTAACAAGACATCTCAGTGTGGGCGCGCATTTCATCTACGGGTCGTGGTACAAGCAATCGGAACTTGCCACCCGCGCAGCAGTCTTCTGCGCCTTTGGTAACCTCGGCAATATGGCAGGAGGCTGGATACAGGCAGGACTCCTGGCATCTCTGTCGGACGGCCCGATTGCACCCTGGCGACTCATCTTCGTGGTGGTTTCATGTGTCACCATTCCGTTTGCTGTTTTTGGTGGGTAACTACTTGCGCCATGGAGTGATGGAAGGCTGATATTTTGAAGGCTGGTACGCTATTCCAGATCTGCCAGAGCACCGCACAGCCAGATTTCTGTCTCCCGAGGAGAGGGAACTCGCAGTTAGTCGTCTCGGCCGAGCAAAGACGACGGCATGGGACCTGAGCGTATTTCGGCGTGTTCTACTCAGCTGGCAATTCTGGTTACTCCCAACCGCGTTCATGCGTATGTGTTCTTTTGCAAAGAGTTGAGCATGGACCGATACTGACGCACAAGGACAGTATACTCTCTCAGTGTTCAGGCCATAGGGAACAACGTCATGCCTCTCTGGATGGCCTCCCGTGGCTACAGCGTCATCCAGCAGAATAACTACCCGACTGCGATTTACGCATCGGGCATCGTCGCAACATTCATCTATTGCGCCGTTTCTGACAAGCTTCGCTCTCGCTGGGAGGCGTCTTTGTGCATCGGCTTCACTTTCGTTATCAGCAGCGCCATATTGATTTCAGACCCGCCTGATGCCGGCTATTTCTTTGCCTTCTACTTGATGGGCACCACCTATGCGCCACAGGCGCTTTGGTACTCGTGGATGGCCGACCTGACGGCCCACGATTTGCAGCTCCGCGCGATCACGACGGGATTCATGAACTCGTTTGATTTTGCGTTTGTGGTGAGTTGGAACTCGAGCCCAGCAATGATGAATTTGCATTTGTTGACAAAAACAGACATGGTGGCCACTGATCTTCTACCCCGTGACGGATGCGCCCAATTACCGAAAAGGCTACATCGCCAGCTTGGTCACAGGTGCTTTAACGGTGCCGGTGATCTTGTTAATTGCGTTCCTTGAGAAGCGGGGAAGGAAAAATGGGACTGTTGCCAGTGTTCTCAGCGACGATGCCGAGATATCGACAGATTAGACTGGCAGGCGGTTAAGTTAAATGGCAGTGCAATCGCCAAGCTATTTCCCAGAACTCAGAGTCTGCTACTATTCCCAGTAACAACAAGCTGGTTCCAGCCCGAAGCATGACTCTCGGGGATTTCTGAAATCCAGTTAACCTTGGAATCTTGGGAATGAAGTCTGGCATCCACTGCCTAAAAATTGGTTTGAGGGGCTTAGTAGCTTCGCTGTGCCAGGATTGCGGGAAGCTGTGCCTTTCTCCCTAGAAGATTTTGCATCGGACGCTTGAACCTATTGGACTAAAGCGGGTTTCAACATAGAGCATACAAGCTGCAGGGCCACTTTGACCCTAACTGCAGCAGCCATTGTGTTTTTCCTTAATCATCCGCAAGTAGTTTTGGGCCTTTTCAGAGCATATTGAGCCTGACCAAACATCATCACCTACATAGACCAGCACTAATTCTTTTTTCTTTGCATTCTTTAGAAGATCTTCATCAACTGATTTCCGCATATTTGAGCAATGCAGGTGACCACTGAACAGTAAGGAAATCGCTCGGTCCTACCAGTCCTGCTCAGGATGTATTATTATCTGTCAGAACGGCCTTAATCAGGCCTGTTTTGAATACCTAAGTATCATCCATTATATAGCTCTGCGGACGGAAAATCACTCTACGGTATAAGGGGACTAAGGTGTGTCCTGGTGCTTTGCAACCATCTATCCATCCTGTTCCATATCACCCTCCTTCGGTGTGCTGCTACAAGTTTACCGTACCGGGCATTGGGCTTGTTAGAGTCAGGATCGAATGCTTCCTGAAACCGAGGAAGCTCAGAGCAGTAAATCAGAAGCAGGTTTGCGGGCTCGAAGTTACATTGTTGGTCATCGAGCAACATATACAATAAAGGTTAAGATGGGTACTAGATTTAGAGATGGACACAATAGTTACAGACATTCTGTTAAGCTCAGGAGAGAGTGTGTGTTGAAGCAAGCATGTCGCTGATGTTCTCCGATTTATGCAGCAAATAGCATATAATCAACCTTGGCTGCCTTTTTCACTTACTTATATCATTATTCCCTCCTTGGACAGTCTGTGGAGTGATCTCCAGTATCTCAAATCCAGACAAATATTACAGCCAACAGAGTAACAAATGTGAGCATGGAGGAAACATTAACAGTAGACGCTCCGCTTCGTCCATTTCCGTTGTTGTTTCCCCCGTTTCCACCGTTGTTGTTCTGGGCCCTGTTCACTATGAAATACGTTCCGCCGATGGGCCGACCCAGCCCAGCCTGTTGACGGAATTGTGATATCTGAGATACGTGTAAGCCTCCATAGCAGTGTGTTTTCTAGTGATTCTTACGTTGAAATTCTTGCGATTCTTTTCATCGATGCCCACAGAGTCAAAGCCCATCTTGTTTAGCCTCTCGGGCTGAACGTATAACAAATACACGTATCGGTGCATGCCACTGTCTGCCTTAGGATCTGGCGCCATGTACTCGTTGAAAGCAGGCGTCGAGTTCTTCATCAGGATGGCCGAAGAAAGCACTTCTGATCTTGTCTGCTCGACCGTAAAATTTCCAGCGAGAAAGTGCCTCATGTTTCGTTCCGTTGGGTTATTCTGTGTTGGGGCATCGGGTCCAATCTGCCAAGGTGGTCAGCAGCTTCCTTCGACACCTTGGATTTGAGGGAGTTTTGCATACCATGTAAACGATGAACCTTGAGTTACGAGTGACATTGACAGCATTTCCAATATTTTCAACACTAAACTCGAAAGGAAACTTGGCTTCTTTCTTCTTCAGTCTGGAGCCCGGCATCATAAGCGCCTTGTCACCATCGCTGGCCTGATAACCAGCGTAAAAGGAGACTGTGGGGTCAAAAGACCCCATGATATCTGGCACGATTCCAGCTTCCATGAACGCCTGATGAAATTCAGAGGTTGACATGCTTCGGGGGGGCATGTCATGGGCCATGCCCAGCGGGGCCAGCAAGATTGCGATGCTGATGGCAGCCTTCATGGTGATGGTGATTGTTGGGCAAACAGAACAATGTCCAGCGGAATTGGGGTCGATGACTCAAGAAATTGCGATAGTCATTAAGAAAAACAGTGACTATGGGCACATATAGTTACTATGTAGTGCATACTGTCAATGACATTAGGGCGTGCGGTTTTGAATAGGGTTTGGCATTTACCTTTACTTAGCCCGTCAATAATACAAATGACATCCCCGTACAGCCGCATGATGGGTCTTGAAAAGGTCTTCTCTCCCGAACTTTTGAATTTTGCATGGTGTCAGATTTCCTACACAAAGAAAAACTATCACAATGAGATGGAAAGATAAGGCTGTTGAACCTCCTAGGTTTCTCGTTATGTAGGACCTTTCCGGTCGTGCGCACGCTCCTATTTTTTAAGTCAGAGTTTCGGGAACATGCTCATCCCTAAACTATAATCGAACAATTTCTTTTACGAGAGAGTACGAAACTTTTATTGAAGTTAATAACTGTTTCGCAAATTTGTTGTCGCCTCGAAGAAAATGTACCGTTCAATGACTGTTCAGCTACGTCGACAGGGAGAAATACCCATTTGTTCAAATTCGAAGGTTATGAATTTTCATAAGGCAACGGGTATATCATGCCGGGCACTTTCTCTGTTCTGGCGAGTCCTGGTCTGGATCGTGGTCTCGTCTGGCCCACCGGATGAATTATAACTTTGCAAATCTATGCTAATTAAAGTCACATGGAATTCCGACAATAATTGTGATCCCCCCCCCCCCCCCCCCCAGTTTTGTCGCTTCTTCCTTGGATCTCGGAGCAAAACAAATTTTCAAGTAGAAGATTTTGCTTGATAAACAAAATATTAAATGCGTTGAATTTGGAGCCAACTTGATTAAAGCCTCTGATTTGCATGACGATCATCTCGGGCGTAGATGCAATTTGAGCTTGGTGAAAGCTTATTGAGGATCATTTTGGAGACGGATATAATCTGGGAACGAAATAGTTTAAAATTCCATGATATCATAGCTAAAATAGCTTACAGGCGTTCACTTTCCTAGCTTCAGGCTGAAACCCGCTTCAGAAGTATAATTATATCAACAGTTTCTGAAGTATACCAGCGACAAAAAGCGGAACTAGCCGTCACAGTGTAACCCTCAAGATGGACAAAATACAAGTAAGGGAAGGTTCTGTTTCATGAAAGCAATCTAGGCACCGTCTGGCCCTCACGCTTATATAACACAACACTGCTTTTTCTGAGGATAAATTATGGATGTTCAGGTGTGACTCAGGCGTAGCTCGCCTTTGCTGAACTTCATTCACGCTCGTCTCCATATCATGTAGCTTCATATTTCGGAAGCCCAAATCTTGTTTCACAATAGATCAAGGCCATAAGATTACTATATCTTAGTAAACCACCTATATGGTTAAAGAGTATGTACAATCATTCCCTGAGTGTTAGGACTTATCACAGTAAACGGTCTCTCAAAGACAGACGGAACAAAAAGTATTCCTGATGAGTAAATTAACTAGGAAGCATACTTGGAATGGCGATTTATTTGACACCAATCCTCAGATGAATTAAGTAGAGCTCAAACCAATCATCTCACTTCAAACATTTTATTCCTATTGCCCGCCATACTTTACATGTGGCCGAAACTGCTGTCATGCGGCCATAGCATTTCTTGATGAGAATTGTAGTCTCAGTTCTGGTTGCGTTCAAACTGACTGTCGTTTCGACAACCCAAAGAATACCAATCGCCAAATCCCAACTATTCTTGGCAAACTAAACCAATGAAAATGTGGGTATTGAGGGCTGGAAAGATACGCATATTTAATTTAAATATGATTTAGGCAATGAATACTTTGATACTTGGTGGAAGATGGTTACAGAGGACGAACCGAAATCATAATTGAAAGAGGAAGAATTTGAATTAAAGCAAACTAAGTTAACATCTATATCCTATATATAAGATATCATTCCATAGACTTGAAATATTTGCATCCACTATTCATTGGTACTTTTAAATCATTCAGAGGTTGCAGGAAGCTAGTGAGCGAATCCGTTGAGCCAACTACATAAAACATAACATGGTACTAAACAGACGAGGACACGATATACCAGGACAGGAAACTTTAAAATGGTAATACTAGTTAGTCTGAGCTGCTAAGTACTTGGTTCTTAGCGAAGTGCTGCGTTGAACTTCATTCAACTGATAAATTGTGACCAGTTTAGTTATACCTTTGAAGCAAATTCAGGGTACATTCAAGCAAAAGTTCTTCGTCAGATTTGTCAAAAGTAGGAGGTTTGTAGGCTAGATCAAATAGATGAGTATCTATGTATCTCCTAGAAGGGAATTGAGTCTCGGAACACCGCCTCTGTTGTCTGTTCTACACTTAGTCTTTGAACTTTCAAATCACCTACAGCCTAGGGTCCAAATCGATATTCTCGTTTATGCCGGCGTGCAAAGGAGTCTCATGACGATAATTAAAATATAATTTATGGCAGTGGCCAATATTATGTATAAAATATTGTCTAATTACGAGATCCAAAGTCTTTTACGCACTAACCAGATGACTGACAGCAGGCATTTTACCAATCCAAGCCTTCGCCTTGCCCTCAGCCGCATCCACAAGCCACCTTGCCAGTCCGGCTCGCTGCACAGATGACGACCATCCTTTCTCACCAACTGGACCGGTAAATAGCGCACCTTCGCGATCTCGTCTCCAAGAAGCCTCATCGGAGTCCCCTGGAATTTGTGCAATACGGAAGACAGTCCAGTCGAGATCTTCGGCCTTCTTCTCAAACAAGTCGGCAAGGTTGAGCATGTTTCGGTAAACTGCACCAGCGAAAAGAGGCATGACAACAGTAAGCATCGTCTGAAAAAATGTCCAACGATCGTCCGGTTGCCGAATAGACAATGTGCCCATAGCCACGACACGCTTGACTCCATGTTGCTTCATTAATGGAAACACAGATTCTCGGTAAATATCGGCAAAGAGGGAAGGGTCGATATTTTTGTCTTTGATGTTCGGCCCCAGTAGAGATATGACGACTGAGCTACGCGCCATTGCCGTTGACAAAGCATGGTTGTCGCTCATCTCTCCTTTGACAATCTAGAGTGACAGCAGTCAGCATGACAACAAGTACTGACCCATCGGCGGGTGAAATAGGTGATGAAACAAAGAAACAAACCTCTACAAGTGAGTTTTGGGCCAATTTTTGAGGGATCTTCGAAGGATTTCTTGCAAATACGATCGTTGCATGGTTGCGATGTACAAGTTCTCGCAGCAAACAGATGCCGGCCGGCCCTGTACCGCCTAGAACCAAAACTTTGCGGTCTGCCATTCTTAGAAGATGTAGTACCAACGTGGCACTTTAGTTCAAAGTATGTGCATCTTATTCCTTTAAATAAATACGCCCATTAATAAATCCGCAATTCTCCCTAGAGATTATAGCAACTCTGCAATATAGTCTCACAAGTCCGTTCTTGATAGTGCTTGCAAGTCCGCCCACTCGCCAACTTCCCCGCTCGGAAGGCTCCCCGCGCGGAATGCTTGCGCGCGGACACTTTGTTAGGCGGCCAGCGTCCAGAGTGGGTCTGATGAATAAGTACGCCCGAGGGCAAAGCAAAGCGCGCGGGAAAGCCGCCTTGTGTCTAGCTTTTCTTCTTCAAGCAAACCAGATTTTTGGAATTTCCCTGCGATCCTCGAAAACGGCGGCTACAAGAACCGATCAACAAGCACCAAAGAATGCCGCGGGGTACAACAAGCTGCTGGACATGTCGCTTACGCCATAAGAAATGTGACGAATCACTTCCAGTCTGCAATGTCTGTGCGGGCCTTGAGATCACCTGCTACTCCGGCCAGAACACACCAGACTGGTTAGATGGCGGTGAAAAGCAGCAGGCTGTGGCCGAGCAACTAAAAGCCGAGGTCAGGCTAAGTGCCAAGCGGAGGAGGGCGCGGAGAGTCCTGCAGCGGATTGTCGGAGATGAACATGAGTTACCCAGCGACCTTTTCGCCATGGTCCCTTCGTCTACGGTGTCCATGGATGTTCCGCTGCGGCCACTTTCGGAACAAAGCTCCGGCATAGAGGAAATTTCTCAACCTATCCGCTCTGTCTCAGACAATGGACACCGTCCTGCTTTCTCATCCAATACTAAGTCACCGGAATCTGACCCGTTCGAAACCCCTGTTCACGAAACGACCCCAACTTTACCAAAACTCCCAACTGAGCTGGAGCAAAGTTTGATCATGGCCTATCTTGATTATATCTTTCCAGCTTTGTTTCCGTTTTATAAGCCGGCCCTTCTTGAAGGCGGCCGCAACTGGTTATTGGTTCTCACTTTGGCCAACAAATCACTCTCCCACGCCGCCACAAGCATTTCATCTTATTTCTTTGCTGTCGTTCCTGTCCAACGCCGTCCAGAAAGAGTCCAATGTGTACCTCGAGTAGAGGAGGAGCTCCAGAATCAGATATGCATAGCCATGAATAAGGCACAGCAGGACATAAAAGAAGTTACTGAACTCGGAGTTTACGGTAACTTGATGACTAGTGCGCGTTTGCTTGACAGCATAGTGCACCTTCTATGCCTAGAAGTCTCTCTTGGCTCCTCTGAAAACTGGATAATGCATCTCAATGCCGGTATTCTCTTGTTCAAGCAGATACTTGACCATACCCTCGACGAGAAGAGTCAACACTCACAGTGGATCACGATTTGTGAGCGGATGCGATCGCTCGCGTTTCCAGGCATGGAGAACCCCCCGAGGTTTCCCTCTTGGACAGTGGATCAGGCAGCGTTCCGCTTTTTTTCGGCTATCCTAATCGTCCACGATGTAGTCTCCAGCACATCGCTTGAACAAGCACCTCTCCTACAAGCCTATCATCAGGACTTGCTCGCTGCCGAGGATAGCCCAAGGGAGGATCCAGATCGAAATTGTTGCCTTCGGCTTGAAGACTTCATTGGCTGCCAGAACTGGGCAATAATAATGATTGGCAAGGTCACCGCGCTTGACTCTTGGAAAAAGAAAATGCACAAGAATGGGGCTTTGTCGAATCTAGATTTAGTCAGGCGCGGCACGGAGATCGAGCAAGGATTCCGGAAGGGGTTGATTCGGCTTTCAAGCACTCAGCCGCAGGTTCGAGATCACAGACCTCTGTGGCTGGCTAACTTGAAATTGGCGCAGGAAGAAGCAGAGGCCATCAGCTTAGCGACGCAAATTTGGGCTCATGCCGGACTATTGTACCTGCATGTTGTTCTCTCTGGTTGGCAACAATTTAACACTGAAATATGCGATTTGGTGAGCGAATGTATTTCATTGTTGAAAAGACTGGCCACGTCTACTCGACTACACACGCTTGCTTGGCCGCTTTGTGTAACGGCATGCCTGGCCAAGGAGGAGCAACAAGAATCATTTCGAGAGATTTTCGATATGATGGGAGACATAGCAAACTTCGGAGCAACGAGAGTGGCACAGGAAATTGTTGAGGCAGTTTGGGGACAAAGAAACAGCGCGGGTGATTCATGGGACATAGCAGCTTGTTTGAACGTCCTAGGCCGCAAGGTATTACTGGGTTGAACTGAGTATTTCAGCTGTTTGATATAGACTTAGGTGGCTTTAAGTTCCGATGCTATAGATCATGAAGGAATAAATAATACTTGTATTAGAAGAGACTAACGTTCATTACTGAGCTCGTGAATCAATAGCATCCAGACTCATTTAATGGTAATAAAACCTGTCGCGAGCCGACTTCGCTGGGGCCGGCTTCGTACGGGACGACCTCATGCGGGCCGACTGCGCCCCGGCCGGCTTCGCGTTGTATCCAATTGCCAGGGGTATATATGCCCACCGATCTATTGTATCTAGACTTTCTATAGTCAACCACACATTCCATCTGCTCCGCTGCAGCCGTGATCGCCACAAAACCTTTGTATCATCCCTCGTTAATTCATTATTGTCGAACGTTTTTGTAAAACCTGGATGAATGCCTATGGTAAAGTATCTGTTGGATTACGTGACCAGAATACGGGCAGGCGGTCAGCAGCAGCTGCCGGCCGCCAGCCGCTAACGCGGCCGCAGCAGCGGAGCCCGGAGATTACATCTCCGGGCTGTTAATAGCTATATCTACACTTCCGCTGCTGCTGCTGCTAACCTTCTACTTTCTCTTTTACATACCGATCAACAGCTTCCGAATATACCATATTGATATTCGGCGAGCTCCAGCCCATACGGACAGTCCTGTTGTATACAACAGATACCCTGTGATTCCAACAGTATCTGTTAAAGACCTATCAAGTGTTATAATCTCCAAACTTCTCTTACTAGTCGTAGTTCTTGCAAATCGATGGACAGCTATGGTTAGTCAAGGGACAGTCCAATGAGACGTTATTTACGTTGTATAAGTATAGTTACTTTGAAATTATTGCAAAAGTTTGCGTCTTACGCGGTGCTATAACAGTACAAAGAGTCTTACATTGTCAATACTGATAACCGTGGTAAAACGTACATTTATGTTGCCTAGGCAGTAGGTCTCCACTGTAATGGCGCATTGCATTATTATCTTGTTTTTATACAATACGCCTCTTATATGCCTAACGTAGAACTTGATGGCCTTTGCTAGGCATTTCATTTAACTGACGTCTGCGATATCTAGGTACTTGCGGTGTTGTTCGCGGATACCGCGTATTTCAGAATGAATGGAACGGTCTTTACAACATCCCAGTCCCCTTCATTCTGTCTGTTGCCAAAGATTCTTAAGGCTTTAACCTTCATCGCATACACAGCAGGTTCTAACACAGTACCATCAGCGAGCAAACCGTTGAAATAGGCTCGCTGGTCGGTACGGGGAGCATAGGGCAGGGGCCAGCCAGCTAGGCTTCCCATGTCCTCCTCCTTACCATCGCTCACTCTTAAAACATTGACCTGGAGTGACGAAGTACCGACTGTAGGTGAGATATAGACGTTGGGAGTGGCAGATTGATCTCCGCGGTCGGTCCGGGGAGGGTTGACCGGGTCAGGGCGCGGGATGGTGTAGGTGCGGTTGGCGGGGACGTTGCCGTTGTACTCGGCGAGGTATGTCTGCGAGGACGTGATGACCGGAATGTCATACATGCTGCCGACAACTCCAAGATAGGGCACGTTGAGTGATGGGGCATCGGTAGTGCTGTTCAAAATTATGTAGCCGCTGTAGACGGGGAGCCGAGTGGCGTTGACGTTAGCAGGTGGGATGCAAGTGACAGTCAACTCAGCCGAACCGCCGGCGGGGACAGTGATCTTTCTGTTGGGGTGTTAGCTTATTCTACCTAGACTTTGATCCACGTCCCACATGGCACTGCAACTTACTCCGAGCTAAAATGGAGCTCAGCCCACTCCTCGATGATGGGGTTGGGGAAGCTTGCAGCCCGCAGAGGGTTTATGGTTTCCAAAAACGTGTACATCGTGACAGCTTTGCGATGGCCAACTGCATAAACCAAGTCATTAGATCCGCTGTTCTTGATAGTGAATGTCTTATTTCCCTCGAAATGATCCGTATCATTGAAGGAAATGCTGTCGACACTAAGCTCGGCAGTGCTGCGGGCAGCATCAAAGGCCTGAATAATACCGGCGCCCTGCTGCGGTACGGGAGCGAGTATGTCTGAGTGAGCTATGGTTCCGTCGTACCAGTCGAGCTGTTTCGCAGTCGAGGATACAATAGACCTAAGACGTTTGGGGTCCTTGGTGCCATGGGCCTCGGCGAGAAGAGCATAGATGGCAGCGTTTAAGGGGCATGCTGGTTGCACGTCAGCGAATGATACCCAGCTCACAGAAATTGTTCTCATCTACAAGGAAGAGAGAACGAGCCCCGAACTTACACATGCTTGTACCAGTCATGATACGGTAACCGCCCAAGGCGACTGGAAAAGTGGAGAGAATATTGGCCCCAGGAGCAGCAAACTGAGGGCTAGCGTCCAACTCCCACGTCGGGCCCCAGCTCGAAAATGTGCCCATGTACGAACCGCTGCTGTTATTTTCGAGCTCCTCGAGGCGGGTTACGGTATCGTTGGCATTGGGAATAGATATGGTAACGCTACGCCCTTGCTCGAGGAGCGAAAGCCACTGGCTGGATTGGTAAGGTGGGACAGAGGCAACGCCGTTGATACCATCAGAGTACACGTATTGCTCATCTCGCATGGTCCTGCAATTTTTTCATAAGATACCGGAACATTATGCAGAACAGAATAAGACTTACGTGTTGTCATGGCTGTAATACATAATGTAATGTCCACCCTTGGCGGCAACGTTGATACCCTGGTCGTTGGGATAACAGCCACTCGCACGCGAATTGGGGAACTCCAAGAGGACGATTTTGTTGTTTAGATCCGGTGTATCTTCCGGCAGAGAACTGCATGCGTTGTTCTCGGCCGGAGACCATAGCTGAAGCGATAGATCCCCGGTCAGCTCAGGGACACCAGGTAAGTAGCCAAACTCAGTCTTCGTGTTACTCGTAGAGTTGGAGTCAACGACAAAAGTACCGGTGTTAAGCAAAGTAGGAAACAGTGAGTTAGTCACGGCGCCGCTACCTGCAACGCCGCGTCCTGTAGCGGGAGAAGACGCATAAAACATGCCCGTGCCGCCGTCGTTGCCTTCTGAAATGACAACTGGAACACCGGCGTCAACGATGCGAGAGGCGAGAACTCCCCATGCATCCCAGGCCCAACCGGAAGCACTAGCGAATTTGTTAGCATGTCATGAGAATCCAGCCACACCCACACCAGGAAGACGAACTCTCCATCGGAGCAAGAGATGATGTCTGCCCCTTCCTCAAACGCCCGACTGAAAGCAGCAAGTAAAATTTCGTTCGTGGATGTGGAAGCACATCCCCACGCACGGTAGGCGGCCAACTTGGCGCCAGGAGCTGCACCGGTGAAGCCATACTCGTTGCCCTCAAGCTGTGCGGCAATGATTCCAGCAACGTGGGTTCCGTGACCGGCACAGTCATCCATCGGATCTGCATCGGGCTGCACCGGTGTAACACCGGGCAAAAAATCATCACCGACGAAGTCCCAACCGCCCTCCACAAGACATCCGGGGCCAAAGCAGCCACCCAGAGCAGGATGCGTCCAATCGACGCCGCTATCGATTATGGCAATGCGAAGTCCCTTGCCCGTGATGCCCTGTTCACGCAGCTTGTCGACTTGGGTCATGACGTGCGGCGAAAAGGTGTCCTTGGTGGAGTTGCCGGAAATAACGTCCTGACGCTTGATGCGGGAGTTACTTGGAGCAGGCTTGACAGGTGCGCCGTTATCTTCAGGCATGTCGAGCTTAATAGTGCGAACAGGCCAAACGTTCTTAATGCGGGGCGAGGCATCCATTTGACGTCGAAAGAGTGTGCTGTCATGATGCGATGTGTTCGATTGCTTCACTTGGAAGGAAACGCCCTTGAAGAAGCGGTAGTTGAGGTCCATACGAGATTCAACTTCGAGGCCATCTGCTTTGAGGGCATCATAAAAGCTTGAGGGGGTATCGTTATCGTCGGCGAACTCGACAATATACGCTCCGGGAAGGAAATCGCTGCGGCTCTGTTCCTGGTCGTTGTTGTCGTCCGTTTCCGCTCTCGGGACCATACCCGGGGTATCCGGCGACAAGATGCGCGGGTGGAGCGGCTTAGCCACGGCGACATTGGCGCCCAACAGGGCCGAGATGATTGCGTGCGACACCCTCATCCTCACTGACTGATCACTCACTTCTCGGATGTAGACTAGTGAGTGAGGAGACAGAAACGATAGCACGGCATAGTGGCCTACCCCATCCATATAAGTAGGTCGCATCGATCCCACAACATGGTCACGGGCGGCCCGCGATGGCGTCTCCACCTCCTTTCTTTAGATGTTGTGGGGTTGGTTTTCGCTTCACGAGCCAAGGGAGAGAAAGATGCATGATTTGGAGATGAAGAACGGCAAATACGAGCTTCCTTCGTGATCTAAAGCGCAGATCCCCGGGCTTTGCAAGGGGGTAGCTCCACTATGCAATGGCATCGTATTTGTGAGCTAAAATCCCTGGGTAAAGAGAGTGTCTCGCTACAGCATTGTGTTTCTAGGATAGAAAAGCGACAAGAGAATTAAAGACAATATACGTTGTCTGATCGGTTGTCCTAGGTCCTGAAGGCATGAATGCGTGTTTAGCACACTCAACTTTGATATTTGATTCCGTAAGGTATTCAACCTAAAGTAATTCAGTGGGTCTACGAAGTAAATTGAGATGGAGCGCCCTGCTGGGGAAAAATCAAGGTCTTTCCCTTCTCCGCATCCCGTATCTATGCGTCTTAATAGAGTAAGTAGTATCCGCCAGGGGTCGCCGGGTTGTTGCATTGCCCACCCGGCGCAATCGTTATGAGCCCCGTGAATACGGCAAAACCTGGCCAGTAGATAAATATATGGGTTCCCAGCCAAACTCCACATTGTTTTACTTCGCTAACACTCTTGGTATTTATTCTTGATCTTACCAACAACGTCTGCTATCAAAATATTTCACACTAGTTACTGCGCTCGTGATTTTCATTCCATTTACAAGTTCAAAGGAGGTCAATTTTGATTGACAACCACTGCCACATTTCCTGGATAACCACACCAAAACTACGACACCCAACAGACTGTTATGATGATATTATTCAGTCAAATAACCATACTCTTACTTATATCGTATGACGACTAACTAGTCAACGAGTCGTATTCCACACTATGCTATTAGGTTTATTTCGTAGTAGTCGCCATAGGCTCACTAACGTTTGTGAAGATATTGAAACAGTCAAACGTCATACGTGGAGGTCCAAGTAACAAGATACACTTTGTGTCCCTGAAAGACTGAAAAATGACATCAGTCTTGACTTCGCACGATGTCTCACGGCATTATACCGGTTCATGTTGGGCTTTGAATTTCTCTGTCAACTAAACGCTGGTAGCGTGAAATCCGCTATTCATCTGCTCGAGCGATAGAAGTGGGCCAACTTTAACTATCTTGATCTAGTATTCGGTTCTCCAAAAAGTTGAATCCAAACTCCACGCATCTTGTGGCATTCAACTCATCTCCTCGCTCTGTGCAGCTCCAGGCACTGGACCTAGCCAAGGGAGACGTCGCAAGACAAATATCTCCGCGATTGGGCTCACAGAGCTCTGAGTCTTCACATCGTCCAAGATGCCAGCTTTTAGGAACATGAGCCCCGGACTGCCCGGTCCATCCCTCCACAGTGTCACACCACAAACACCACAAAAGTGACTGGTAACGATGTTCCCATTGTTGGCAGTTGTTGAAAATCTCTTCGGCTCGCCCGTGATCTCAACATCACCTGATGCAACGATCCAGTTGAACCCAAATGCGCTTCCCGATATTTTGCGGCAGTCGAAACAGTGGCATAAAGCCTTTCCTTCAAGTCAACACTTTGAAGCTTTTCGAAGTTTTGGTATGGGAGAGACTTACGGCCGCCATAGGGCTACCCAAGATATTGATCTTGATGGCTTTGCAGAGGCAGCTTCCAGTAGACATGGTAGAATGAGGATAGGTTGGCGTGAAGATAAATAGGTGGAAATAATAGAGTTGCTATTTATTGGTTGAAATATTTATCGAATGTTGGAAAAACTCGAGAAATCCTCTCTTATCATATACGCAAACCACTCCTAGGCTCGGACTTCAAAATTGGTCCTTCGATTGATTCTCGGAGTTTGTCCATGCTTAGCCATCTGGGGTTGTGCATTCCGTCAAGAGATATGATTGGCTCCAGCTCACATATCCGGACCGAACGGAAATCTCAAAATGCCGGCCGCCACTGAGGCTGCAAAATCATAGCCGGACAATGCCTCAAAGCTTTTCCGTCGATATGGAGCTGGAACTTGATGAAGAAAAAGAATTCCGGACGCCAAGTACAATTCGCGCATGACAGTGACATTGCTATTAACTAATGTCGTAGTATTGTCGAAATCAAGATATGACTGTGCAAGACGGCCTTGGTGCTGCACTGGAAAGCAACTACAAGAGCACCCGGGAATCCCAACGAAAATAATACTACCATCACCATGAAATATTTATACAAAAATGAATATAAAAGTGCATTGTATAGAAGAAGAGGGAAACAAAGTATCAAACAAGCTAACAGTAGGTTGTTTACCCCAAGAGCTTGGAAGTTCTCACGGAGCAAGGTTCGGTAAGTTGCTATTGGACCAGCAAATTTAGTGTTTTATTTCGGCGTTACAGAGAGCTTCATAAAGACTAAAAGGTACTTTTACTGCAGAAATAGATATCTGCTACGTTTCGCGATTTCTTCTAAACAATCGGTTAATTGTCGGAGATAATGGAGGCACCAACGTCACCGAACTTGCTTCTTTAGGCAAGTTTAACAGTTTGATTTGTGACACTATTGGAAGCTGTGTAGGTAGGTGCGGATCATGCGGGGAGTGTCGGCGTTGACCCGATGGACAACTCCACAACACCCCGCCATCCCCCGTCGCCGGGCCTTGATTACCAAGGTGCCCCGCGTCCAGTAGTCCGGGGATAAAAGGACGACGAGTAGCTAGTGAAATAACAAGAGATTTCTAGACATTGATACATCGATCATCTCAAACAGTTTATGATCAGTAATTTTACTGGAAATCTGCCATCATGTCAACTATCAAAGTCGGTGTCGTTGGTTACGGCTTTGCCGCCAAGAGCTTCCATCTTCCATTCATCACTGCGAACAAGGATTACGAGGTAATCGCGATCCTGCAGAGAGCAGAGGCCCCGAGCGATCCCTCCTCGGCACCGGCCGGATCGCATTGCACAGTCGACTTCCCAAATATCAGACACTACCGCACAGCGGACGAGTTTTTTGCGGATCCTGATACACAACTTATCGTCGTGGCTACTCACACGGATACGCATGCATCTTTTGCTGAGAAGGCGCTACAGGCTGGCAAGCATGGTATGGCAAGGCCGTCAGATTTTTTCTGCTTGCACTGGGAATATTGAAGCTGACGCATGTGCAGCCATCGCCGATAAGCCTTTCGCCAGGTCATCCGAAGAGGCAGACCGTGTCATAGAGCTTGCAAAGACCAAAGGTCTTATTTTGACATGTTTCCAAAACCGCAGATGGGTACCTAGGCCTCAAATGTTTCTCGAGAGAGGACCGAGAAAGCTAACGGGCATTGCAGGATGGCGACTTCCAGACGCTGAGGAAACTCATCAAAGAAGACGCGCTGGGCGACATCAAAGAGGCCGAAATACATTACGACTTTGAGTCTCCACCCTGGCTCGCTGGAATGACCAAGAAGGAGTACACACCAGGCGATGGCATGGCTTTTGGTCTGGGTAAGCACATACTTACGTACTATATATGCCGCTGCGACATTTCTTAACAATGCTTTGTGCAGGAACCCACAGTATCGACCAAGCAGTTGTGCTCTTTGGCCGCCCCAAATCGGTGACTGGCTTCTTCCGCGCCCAGCGAGGAATTGAGAGTGAAGTCGAAGATTCTTTCACGATTGTCCTGCAATACGACGGAGCACAAAAAGACCTCCTTGTCACGGTCAAGACTTCGGTAACCACGCCCATGGCACAGCAGCTGAAGCACATGATTCGCGGAACAAAGGGTTCGTGGCTAAAGGTAAGCTTGAATCCAGCATAAAACACCATCAATAGATAACTCTTTCAACTGACCTCGTAAAGTTCCAGCAAAGAAGCACCTGTCCCCAGGAGGAGCAAATTGCCGAGGGCCGCAAGCCCCTAGAGCCTGGTTTCGGCGAGGAACCCGCAGAACTGTACGGAACTCTGGCTACTTACAAGGAGTTCGATGGTGTAATCCAAAAGTTTGATGAAGCAACGAAAAAGTTTGTTGGAAAGTACCCGACCATTGCTGGGCGTTGGCTGGGCGTCTACGAAAACTTGGCGGACGCCATCAATGGCAAGGCTGAGCTGGAGGTAAAGGCAACGCAGTCGCGTGACGCCATCAGAATCATCGAACTTGCGAGGGAGTCTCACAACACCGGAGCTACAGTTGCATGGAAATGAGTGGCTAAGTTGATAAGTAAATGCGATCACCCTTCAGCTAGAAGCCTAGAAACAAGCAAATTTTGGCAATGAACGACTTAACATTAAAATATATACCAATCTGTTTCCAAATGTCGTTTTTTGATGACTTTTTGTTTTGTTATGTGAGCCCCAGTTAGAAATGGAGGGATTCTCAATCCTACGTACGTATACCTGTAGTGCGGGGAGCCTCAAGAGATAAAAGAGCGGGAGTAGGGCCCGGGCGTAGCACACTCTATAAGCCTAACTCCTGTACCCCATTATACATAATGATTGTTCTACTCTCTAGTGATGACTTCAAATTCAGAATTGAAAGTATTAACCCATTAGAAACACAACACGTGAGTATGATAAAATACGAATGCGAGTTGGTGATGAGTAAGATAAAATTACTAAGACTACTGTACTCAGATAATTTTCATCGCTTCTTCGAAGGTAACCTCCATAGCAGCTACGGCATCTATATCAAGTCATTACTCTGTTGTCTGCTGGTTCAAGCAGCCCGAAGCATTGCAAGAACACCAGCCCAAGTCTCGCGAACGGTAGCCTGAATCTGGCTTGCTGGAAGAGAGAAGCCGTAAGTACCCCTGTCCCTGAGCTCGATGGTGTACGTGTACTTGGACTTGGCGACACCGTGGATGTAGTCAGTGCTGTCGCCAGTAGTAGCGTACAAAGCACGGCAAGCGTTGCCGATGGTGTAACTCGTACCAGAAACGCCGCGAATACCAGTGGCACCAACCTGGGCCATGGTCCGCAGAGCAGCGTCATCGGGGGCAACGTAGTTACAGTCGTATCCGTAAGCTATTAGTAACAGTGTCAGTGACGAAGGTTCGGAACAGGTTAGCATTCTCTCCTTTTGGAGAGAACCCAAACTAGGAATATTACACTTAAAAGATTATAACTTACGCCACAAGATGTATTGGCCATAGGAGTGAACATCGAGGTAAAGTGTAATACCCTTGCTGGCGGCTAAAGAATCGATCTGAGCCTTCAGACCCTTGATCTCCGGAGTGTCAGCAGCGGCAGTGCCCTTGTAAGTCTCAGAGCAGGGGCTAGTAGAAGCGCCTCCTGTGAGTTCCCACTTGTAGGGCCAGTTGCGGTTAGGGTCACGGCCAACGCAGGAGCTGCCGGTGTTGGTCTGACGGTTCTTGCGCCACAGACGGTCAGTTGTTTGGGTATAAACAAAACCTGAGAGATATGTTAGCGTATAGCTCTATAGAACTGATTGAGCAGGTTGTTATGAACTTGCCGTCAGGGTTGACAACGGGCGTGATGTAGAAGTCAAACTTGTCGACAACAGCCTTGATGGCAGAGTCGGTGGCATATTTGGTCAAGAGCTGGTATGCCAAGTACTCGGTGGTCTGTCAAAAGGTGTGAGCCAGTCTCCTAAAATCCCGCCTGGAGGAAAACTGGGGGTTTTATTACCATCGTGCTGATCCACTCGCGGGCGTGAACGGTGCCGTGGAGAACAACAGCTGGCTTGGATCCTTTACCGCCACTTCCCCAGATGTGGATGCCAGTCAGGGCACGTCCTTGGAAAGACGATCCAGCGGTGACGATCTCAGACTGGCTAGGGAAGCTGGCCCGAAGGTCAGTGAGGAACTGCAGGTGGTCAGCGTAGCTGTGGTATGCGGTGAACCACGTCTCGCTGGGTACTAGATACCGAATAGAATGAGTTACTGGGTCAAGGTAGCCGTCAAAGTAGACAAGATATCTTACCAGCATAGACGGTCGACACATCTTCCTCGGCAAAGGCGGCTCCAATATCCTCTACAAGAATAGTCGTGTTGGCGGCGAGCTGGCTAACGGCCTCGACTTTGTCGGGGGAAACGACAATGTCAAGCTCTTGCTTGGAGCCGGGGTTAAGGATAGTGGCAGCCAGCTCATTGATCTGGTCAGCAACACCCTCGGCACCTTCAGGCAGAGTGATGCGAAGACCTTTGAAGCCGTTGTAGTCAACCTTGGTCGACTTGGGGACAGACACGCCCAGCGCCAAGGAAACCAGGGCGGCGGCTGAGATGAGCGAGGCCTTCATGATGAGGTGAGTCGTGAAGATTGAAGCTGACGGAAAGCTCGGCACCAAGAAGGGAAAACGGCTTGGCGCAGAATGTGCAGTCGAGACGCCTCCATTTTATAAGTATTTTATAAGTATACGACCCATTTGAAGGTGCGTTCTTGGCTCGCTTGCCAGTGCCGTTGCGGCTTCGCGTGCGTCCATGATGGGCTGGGAGCCACTGCCAGAATATGGCTCGTAGGACGCGGACGCGAGAACAATACGCGAAAGGGGTAGGTGATATTCTAGCTGGGGAAGGACCTCTGAAGCTGGTGTAACCTTAACCACTGCCAAGGCGGAATATCACATAGCTTGGCAGTGCGCCTTGCCAGAACAGGAAGTTCTACGACCCCTACTGCGGCAGTGACCTGGCGATTAGGTAGGTCGTCGCTGTTGCCATGATATTGCTCCAAGCAGAGAAGGAGCACGGGGGGGAAGGTGGTGCCATTGACTGGCGGGTGGCTAATAGGAGCTTGTGTCCTTCCTCATGGGCTGATGGGCCATGCAAGTTCAGCTACCCGAACAACGACTAGGTATAGGCTTGGAAAGATAAGCCTCATATCCTCCCCCGTAAATCCACAACTTTGTCATTACTCTATCTAAAATGACCAACATATATCTATGCACGATTTACGACTAAGACCTTCTTCTGCCTTCGTTGTCAATATTGTCACCAGAAATAGGAGGTTGAATTTCGGGACAGTCTCAATTTGCGCGACAAAGTTCTACCTAGGAATCAAACAATAACAAGACATGAACCCCTCTCACAAGTATCCCTTTCGTCTGGCCAGAAGAAGAAAGGCGAAAGCAAACACGATGACACCACTCATAATGCCAAAGAAAGCGTTCAGGTTTTCCACATCTTTCCACGGAACCTGGACGTTCATGCCGAAAAGACCACAAACGACATTCAGAGGCACTATGACGGTCGCAATGACAGTGACTCGACTCAAGAATTCGTTTGTACGGTTGCCCATATCAATGTTGTCAATTGAGAGCTGTGCCAGGTAGTTGCTGTGAGACCGCGAGAGCATGGTGTCAAAGTGCGCCAGACTGTTCATCATGGTCACCGCGTGATCTTGGATATCACCAAGATAGAGGGCAATATCCATGTGAGGTGTGACGTTGTAGTCCTCAGTGCATCTCTTGGTGAACGCGCGGAGAACATCCGCTTTGCCACCTAGAAGGCGCATGAGACTCATGACATTCTTTCGGGTGAGGCCGATCCTGCGAAGAAAGGCTTGGTTGTCATCTACCCGAGTGATGAACACCTGGTCCTCGATTGCGTCTGTTTCGTGCTCAATCTGGTTGATTGCAGGACCAAAAGAGTCCACAATGTCATCACTGATGCACAATTAGGTTAGCCCGGCTTTTTGACCTTACTCAGAAGAGGTATTATCTACCACGCAATATTCTTCATATTGAACTTACATCAACGCATAGCATATCCAGTCGCTGCTGAGAGACACCTGCTCTTTCAGTTGAGATATCCGGAACCGTACCCTGGAGGCATGCTGGTTTGGAGTAAAACTGAAACTGATAGTTCCCTCGCGGAAGACGACTACGTAGACATTGAAGGGGCGGTAGTCGGTTTCGTCGGGCTCTTCAATAACACTGAAAGACCTGAAGCAGGCGAAATAGTATGACGGAAAGAGTTCAATCTTTTCACGGCTTTCCTGGTGGATGATGTCCTCTATGGTGAGGGGGTGGATGCCGAAAGCCTTGCAGATTGTCCAAACCTCATTGCCGGTTGGGTTATTCATGTTGAGCCACCAGACACCGTCGGGCTCCCCCTCGGGGATCTCGAACAGAGACCTAATGTTCTCTCCTGGCAGAATGAGATCTCCGAATTGAGAGGCGTGGATAGTGGATTCCAATGCAGAAGAGAAATAGTTAAAGCGGCTCTGCTCTGAATTCGGTCCAGAATTGGGAAGGTTGCTGGGCTCGTTGTTCTTCTCCGCTGTGATTGAAGCATGGTCGGATGTAACGTCGATAAAGTCCCCATCGGAAGTAAACATTGGCGTACTGGTCGGGATGGAGGTGTCCGGGAGATTGGTGAAATCGCGTCCGGCAAGGCCATCGTGCTCTTCCACGTCGATCAGAGTCTCCAAATAGTCGAAATCGATGTGAAGTCGGTCTTTCTGGTTACTAGCCTTGGCATTGGTTTCTGCGGGCCTTGTTGCCGCCACCAAGTCCTTGGGGGTTTGATGCGAACAATGATTGTGTGACCGGCTGTGGCTGCTCCGCGCGCTGCTGCTATCGACATGCTCTTCAGTGGCACAACACCCCTCCTCGTCTGCAAAGTTACCCTCTTGTCTCCGGCCAGGCTTCGGATCTTGGACGACATTGTCTTGTCCTCGACGACGTGCGTTGGCGAAAGCCTTCACCGAGTTGGGCGGGGAAATTGTACGTCTTGTCGAATTGAATGTCGGGCGTCGGCTTGAAGGCCTTAGAATGGGCGATTCCAAGTTAACGGTGTTTGCAAAGTCGTGCGCAAATGTTCGTTCGGGCTCTCTACCCCGACGACTCGGACTGTCGTCGGTAAGGGGGGAGCCTCCAGGGACCGACATTAGTGGCGAGAATTCCTGGGAGGATCTCATTTCTTCCTTTTCGGACATCTTGTTTGGCGTGGCTTCGTTCGGCCGATTATTGGACGATTAAAAAACAGACGAAATTCTCCGTCATCGTTTTACGTCGTAGCAATTTTGTGCACTCAGACACCGTCTGCGCGAGAGATGCGCGTGAGTCCGTCTCTTCTTGTCAACTGTGCCATATCCTGATAACTCCAACCGGCCGATTGAAGATAAGCTACGACAGGCTCGTGGTCGATGATTCGCTGTGCGGTTACCATTCCAGTAATTATCGCCTGTGGTCGTAAAACGCGGATCGACTTGTCGCTGCAAGTGTGCCGATAAAGCGGGTCAAGGGCGTTTCGGCGTTGCTGATAGGTGAATTCAAAGACGAGACGACGACAATGCGTGAGCGATGTTGATATCTGAGCTTGAATGGGGTGGGAAAGTGCGTTGAAAGGTTGAGGTTCATTTCCCGGCCAGAAGGGTGTTGTGTTTATGATTCCCGTGTCTTAGCACAGCCTCAAAGGGGCGGAGTCTGGATAAACTTTTTCGTTCCGTCTCAGCGAGTGAACGCAGAGTCGGTACAGTCCTCCGGCACCCGGCACACCCCGTCACCATAAATTTTACTCTAACGTGTATTCTTTGGAGATGAAAGTGCGGGAATTTCGTGCCAATTGGAAATAGGCACCCAAATGCTCACCTACCTAGCTCAGGTTGCCTCCCGATCTAACCGTTTCTCACATGCTACGGCGGAACTCATCCCATCCACTGACTCGACCAGCACCACAACCCCAGACGAGGCACAATTGGCCAGATACCAATAGCCTCATACTGCATATGGAAGAAAATAGGTGCGCAAGAGGATGCATCGCATCGTGGCCTTTAAAATATAATCACCACCCACCCTAGCGGGTGCGTCTCATGATCACTTGCAGATAGCGATTGATCAGTTGCCGTGAATTCGCGGCTGGGCATAGTCTGGAACATGCAGAGTAGAGGTGGTGATAAGGAGCCAGCAAAGCATCCAATCGAGCTAAGTGTTAGATCTTGCATTTCACCCTCCAGCTAGTGTATGGGCACGGGACCGGTCCTGCATGTAAGATGACGATTATCTTTAGTGCAGGGCCAAACAACTCACCGCTCCCATAGAGCCATTAACAGCGTCTCTTACAATGAGTTATGACTTTTGGACTAAAGAAACGACTTTCGTTCCAGGATACATCTAATCGGGCGCTGATCGATCCCTTTGTATCGAATCCTAGCTCCATGAGTTGCACGTGGCCACTGTTATTACGCCAAATTTCATTGCTACAAGGCTATGCGCTATAGCCGTTGGCGCCTCGACACCAAAGAGATGAAGCGAGGTACAACGTAAGGCGAGCGTGGCGATTTTAATTAGATAAGTTGCAGAATCTACCCTTCGAACCGAATTTTTTTGTGCTGCTACTATTGTTCCGCGAGGATGTGCCCCATTGATTGTCCATGTTCGTAAGTCCAGCCGATGTATTGATCGCAACACAAAGCAGTATGTTTTGAAAACTTCCGTCTTCAAGCAACTGCTTCAATTCGAATGGAAGAGACAGATTGGTGTTTCAATACCACTGTGATCATCTGTTTGAGATATCATGCATATTATAATATTAATGGTGGAAGTATTCATAAGGCTGCGCTCGAATGCGCAGGGCAGCGTTGTGCAGGGTTGTCGTCGGGAAGCCAACTGTACAACGAGCTGGTTTGCAATGATGAGATTGCCAGAATTTTAGGACGAACCGACCCGATGCTTGAAATCCTAGTGGTAATCTCCAAGCAATATCAGGTAAAATCTTCCATCAGACGGTGTAGTCTAGCACGAAGCAATTATAGTCTAGTATCGCGCATTATTAGTACAACCCCTTTGGGGAACAACGAGGTGTGTGTAATTAGCCGTCGCCCCCTTATTTCGACAAATTTGTCAGAATATTTACTTTAATTGTAGAAGATTCCCGATGCCGTAGTCCAATTCAAAGCCAGGGTCTAGAAACAAGAAGTTATACATGTCTCTTGGATCTGAAAGACAGACCAGGCAGTTGCCTTATTTCACAGACGTTCAAGCAGACCACGAAAGCTGCCACATGATTTGAGCGGCAAATGGACGATTAAATTAGTATACGTCTTTGATTACGGACTACAATTGAAGGCGCCGAGTTGCACGGTGGCAGCAATAGAGGCCTTGCCTGTTGAGCTGATACCAGCGTGAAAAGCAGTTATTGTCCAAGTATTTATCGCCAGTAATTGATGACGGACTTGGTGTATCAGCTACTATACGGTCTTGGGGAAGCTGTGCAATTAGCTTTGTAAGAAATTACTCATAGGTTCCCGTGTAAACCTTTCTTGAAATACGAACGCAACTCCTGCCGTAGAAAGACGCAATATCAATGAGTAGAGTGATAATACCTTCAATCATGAATTTACTTGAAATGTCATCTTAGTTGCAACGAGATTTTAAAGTCTCCTTACTGACGTGAACCACATCAATTCGACATACGTAGTCAGAGAGGCTTTCAATTTCTCGTTCAGGATCAATAATTCAAATGGCTACATGCATATTATCAACAGTTTATCTTCTCTACAGAGAAAAGTCTTTCAGCCCCCTCGTGGTGCCATCAATACCTAGCTCCTGCTTCTCATCGGGGCCCAGCAAACCCAAGGCCTCACGCCGAGTCGGCGCGTCAGGATCAAAGTACGGCTTCTCGGCAAGGGAGGTCACACGTGTTCCATGACGGGGGTGCCCACCCTCATAGTCCCAGCTTGCGTTGTGAATGGTAATTCTACATTGTGTCAGAGTCAATGGTAGATAGCGGGTCTTTGGGAAGTTACGAACCTGTTGTCCCAGAGGGCACTGGTGTTGGGCGACCATTTGAAACGGACTTGGATATCTACGTTCGTCTCATAGACAGTAAAGAGATAGTTGAGAATGGCATCGCTCTCCGCCTTGTCAAGGCCAATAATTTGTGTGGTGAAGAGACGGTTCACATAGAGAGACTTCCATCCAGTCGCGGGGTGCACGCGAACCAGAGGGTGCGCTCGCTCAATATGCTTAGGTCCGGCCTCCGGGTCGTTCCGGTCCAGGTAGGTGTGCGCAGATCGGTAGATAGCGTACTTGCCATCAATGATCTTGCGGAAGTCGGGGGACAGCTTCTCATACGCCGAGTATCCACTGGCCCAGAGCGTGTCACCACCAACGGGCGGGATCGCGTCGTTGTGCAGGTGAGTAATACCGGAAGGTTGGCGCTCATGCACCAGGTCAGTGTGCCATTTCGAGGCGCCGCCGGGGTTGCGGAAGTTGGCCGGTCTCTCGGTGGCCATCAGCGCGGGCCAGATGACCGTGACGCCGAGAACACCGGGGACCTGCGGCACTTGGGGCTGCATGGCCATTAGACTTTATACTCTTCCGCCGAGGTGAAACTGGCGTTTTATGAAACTTACGTGAACTTCCACCTCGCCATACCAGTCGCCCAATTCCTTCTGCTGCTGCGGCGAGAGATCCTGATCTCTGAAGAAAACGACACTGCGCTCGGCGATCAGAAGAGCAAGTTCATCTTTTTGCTCCGGAGTCAGGTCCTTCAATTGAAGACCTTCAATTTCCGTGCCAATGTGAGCAGTCAAGTTGGTGACCTTGGTCGCAGCGCCGAACAAGTTTTTCTTTGACTTATCGGCTCTGGAGCCCGCGTCGATGTACTCCCTCTCCTTGTTGCGGATGTTGTATGCATCATCCAGGTACAGGGGTCTTGAGGGGCGGTACGGGTATCCGTTGGACAGGTCAATTCCAGCCTTGGTCAGTCTTGCCTTTGTGCTCTCGGGGAGTCCGAGGGTGTCCTTCCGTGGCTCCGCCACGTCAGTGATGGATGGGTCGATGGGGGCGGGAGCCATGTTTGTCAATGTAGGCCGAGCGGTGGTGGGGTTGGTGCGAGGGGCGCTGAACGTCGAAGGTCTAGACTTCTTGAATGAAGAACTCTTGGACTGATTCAGACGGAGGATTATTTGACAGAGCTGTGGCCACAAACAGCCTCTTTATGTCCTGTAATACAGCATCTCTGATACGGCACGATGCTCGTCGTCCAATCATCCTAATCTAGTTGCTCTTACCATGGAGGCATTGATTACCAATAACAGCAGGACCAACTGCCTATTGGAAAGTATTATCTATGGCTTCATCTGCATGAAATGTGACGAATCCAATGGCAGGTGTGCCATATCGAACCACCAAGCTACGGATTTCGGGGACGAATTCGCCAACCAAATCCACCGCATAGCACGCAATAGATGCATCACGACACGTTCTGCTGCATTAAGCTTTGTACGTTTCAACCTGATCTATAGCCATAAATAATGGAGGGTTTAATCAGCAAGCCACCGTTGGGTAACTTAGTTGGAACCACTTGCCGTCCCCGCGGGAGCGGATCCGGGGCCGTCAGCTATATTGAGTGGGGGTTGCGCGATACAAGGGCCCGATTGTGTGCTCGACAACCAACAGCAGGCCAAACCTGTTTGAGTGATCAACAGCGCAATCAAGCAGGAAAGAAGCTAGATCGGTGCGGGGGAGAGCAATAAATGGTGGCAACCGTAAGCCTGCCAATCTCTTAACTCCGGCACCCCCTCACTCCATGTCTTGTCTTCAGCTGCCTGCCCATCCCATGTACTTCCTGGCTTTTGATCTTCGCCAAGTCCTCAGTTCTGGCTAACAATGGTAAAACAACGGTGTTTATTCGGTTCAAACACTTGGCATTTCAGTAAGACACTACAAGCTCTTGCCCAGAAAGACTTGGCTTGGATCGATCTCGGACCGTGCCGGAGAGCCGCGCGATATTTTGTCGAACAAAATGCGTGCAGAATGCGTTCTTGAGCGGATGTCGTCGGATGTTGCCCGCAACGAGGGTGAGAGACGCGCGCTTCTGCCTCCATCACGCCATCGTATCCAGAAACATCGTCAGCGATATGTCCAATTTTTCCCTATCAGCCTCTGGCCAGGTCCGATGAAGGCCCGATGGACCCTGGATTGAGTGTTGAAAACCCGCGCAGTTGGTCGTATAAAGTTCAATGGCTGCTGCCAAAGCTTTCTCGGGTCCTTTGCCAATGCCGAAGCTGACGGATGCTTATTTGTGCCTTCCTCTTTTGACTTTGGCTTCGAGACCAGGCTCCAAGTTTTGTTCCCCATTATGGGAGCCCCTGAGATCGAGAAGACTACGGTCGCCGACTCTCCTCGGAGCAAGTCGCCGACTTCCGTCAGTGCCCGTAAGACCGAGCCTGCCGTGGCCGAGCTCGTCCAAGACAACCCGAAGCTCACTTGGAGGTCATACGTCTGGGACACTCTAGACAAATCTCCTGAAGAGAGGAAGTTCATGTTCAAGTTGGATGCTGTGATTCTTACGTTTGCCTCTTTGGGCTACTTCATCAAGTGAGTTCATCTTAGACTCAAATGATGCGTTACGCCTGCTGACTTACCGAAAGGAACCTTGACCAGATCAACATCAACAATGCTTTCGTCTCCGGCATGAAGGAGGACATGAAGCTCTTCGGAAATGAGCTTAACTACATGCAAGTGTGCTGGACTGTCGGCTATGTCATTGGCGAAATTCCTAGGTTAGCCCGCTTATCTATTGCATGTACTTGGGGCATCACTAACAGTAGCCATTGCAGCAACATTCTCCTCACCCGCGTTCGACCCTCAATCTGGATCCCCGCCTGCGAATGCACCTGGGCCATTCTGACCATTCTCATGATCAAATGCACAAACGTGACGCAGCTATATGTCCTCCGATTTTTCATCGGTCTCGCCGAAAGTACCTTCTACCCCGGTATGCAATACATCATCGGATGCTGGTACCGAAAGGATGAGCTGGCCAAGAGATCATGCATCTTCCACTCTAGTGGCTCCATCGGATCCATGTTTTCGGGATACCTCATGGCGGCCGTCTACAATCTCGGCGGAGTCCATGGGTGGAAGGGTTGGCAATGGCTCTTCATTGTTGACACCGTCATTTCCTTGCCGATTGCCATTGCCGGATTCTTTTTCCTGCCCGACGTCCCTGAAATTACAAAGGCTTGGTGGCTGACCAAGGACGACGTTGCCCTTGCGCAGAAACGCATGCAGCTCGAAGGACGCGCTAACCGACAGCCGTACACGAAGACAAAGATCAAGAAGATCTTCACAAGCTGGCATATCTATGCTCTCACCCTTCTGTACATTTTCTTCAACAACGGCTGTGGCATCATGAGCCAACCTGCGTTCCAAATATGGCTCAAGGGCGAAGGCTACAGTGTAAAGGACTACAACACCTACCCCACCATCACGTCGGCGATCACTGTGGTAACTACTTGGATCTACGCTTGGTCTTCCGACTCCGTCTTCAAGGGCGAGAGATGGCCTCCGATCGTATTCTCCGGTGTTTTGAATATCGTTTTATATGCGAGCTTGGCGGCGTGGAACATCCCTGATGCGTGGAAATGGGGCTGCTTCCTGCTGGTCGGATTCGGTGGTGGCATCAGCGGCCTGACGTTCGCCTGGGCGCACGAGATTTGCAAGGACGACAACGAGGAGCGAGCGCTCGTCACCGGCTCAATGAACCAGATGGCCTACGTGATCCAGGCCTGGTTGCCGCTTCTCATCTGGCAGCAGGTTGAGGCGCCTCGGTACCCGAAGGCTTACATTACGATGGTGTTCTTCGCGGTGGGTATGGCAGTGACGTCTCTGGTAATTCGTTACCTTCATCGTCGGGAGCTTGGCAAGAAGGCAGTAGTCGCAGCTGCTTGAGTTGCTTGGATGGATGGATAGATGGATGAAAGTTTTATGGTTGACACGAGCTTTCTTGGTTGATGACAAGGCCACTAAGAGCATGTCAGAAATAGTGCGGCGGGCTAAAAAAAAAAAAGCATGGGCATGGAATTATCGTATTTTTTAAGGAGTATATTCGTACGACTGAAGGAAGCAAATGGTGCAAGTAACCGCAGGGGCACTTGTCCAACTAATGTCACGTCTACCTTGTGCGAATAAACAAAAAGTTTGAGGAATCCCTCTGTAGAGCAAATGGTGTGCGGTTTAGAAAAAGGAATGCAAAGCTTGAACAGAAGAGCCGTCGAGTAGCCAGATATATGAGACTTAACTAAGTTAAGCGTATGAAAAATAAGGTACTGGCCATGAATGAACATGCAGGGTTTCTCTGCAGAATTAAGCCCCGGGATGTTTTCCCTAGCTTGAACTAATGATTGATGACATATTTTGTCTTGAAGGCGTCATTAATTTCTTCGGGAACCCCGATTTCTGTATGCTCCCCATGGGGATTAAGAGTATGGGGCTGTTGTCCAAGGATGCAAGGTTAGTGACCCCGGTTTCGCCCAAGATGATTACTAAAGTCCACAATAAACTGAAGAGGATATATTGAGTTTTCTTCCAAGGACTCAAAGATTAGAGGCGTCAGACAATAAAGCGTTGCTGAGACAAACATCTAGGCTGCTATAATGATTCTAGTGCGCGAATAGCCTCGTACGTCGATGAGATATATGGAGTCCTCTATGCCTGGAATACCTAGCAAAGGTAGCCGCCACAGATTCGCCGCTGCTGAGTCATGTTCAAACCGCGATCCTTGATCCGCACAAGTTGCTAGCATTTCCCGGGATTTGAATTCTCACATTGTACATATTCCCTTTTGAGGCTCAATTAGCGTAGAATGGCCATGCCTGCTGCCGAGCTCGATGTGGGTCAGAACGACAAGGGCCTTTTGGCATGCGACGTTTGCCACAGGCAGTTCCTGGTATAACCAATCTGGAAATGATACCCATGTTACCAGGAACACCACGTCTCGCCCTAGTAGATTTTTTCCATTCATATCCTCCGAGTTTATTTGTTTTCGCTTGCTAGATTGAAAAACGTTGGAGACGAATGGCAAAGAGAAAAGGAAAAGAGGGTTTGATATCTTTTGTCTATTCGGAAATGTCAACTGCATCCAGCTCCTGATACAGCTCCCGCTTGACTTCCTCGCTGGCCCAGCACATATCCACTCCGTTTCTTGCCAACTTTACCATGTCCGCCTTGCTCATGTTGCAATACGTATACACCTTCTGCATGTTCCCATCCACCCACACATCGTGCATGTACACCGGGTCATCGCTGTTGATGCAAATCTTGACCCCCCTCTCCCACAGCTTCTGAATCTTGGGGAAGAGCACCTCCGTCGCCGTCCGCCGGTGATACGCGTGAGGACACAAGGTCAGCCCAATGCCCCGGTCCAGCAGGCCCTGCAGCAGCTCCTCGCTGTCCGCCGCGTCGAGGCCGTGGTCAATGCGCTCCGCGCCCGCCTTGTCGCAGACCTGGAAGATGGCCTCGTGGACATGGTCGAAGGTGTCCTTCTGGCCAAAGTCGCAGTGCATCGTGACGTGCAGCCCGTCCTTCTTCGCCTTTTCAAACCCGGTCTCGAAGAGCATGGGCGGCCGCTCGTAGGCGTTGCTCGCCAGCCCGACGGCGTGGAAGAGGCCCTTACCGCCCTCGACGGAGCCGGCGGCCCACGGCCTCGCCTGCTCGTACGCCGAGATGCCGTCCTCGAGGCTTTCGTCCCGGATGAAGCAGAAGATCCAGTTGGACCTGACGCCGTACGTTTCCGCCCCGTCGCGCTGGGCTCTGAGGTACCCGTTGAGCACGTCCTCGGCGGGCACGCCCCTGCGGGTGTGCGCCTGGATGTCGAAGAAGGGCTCGACGTAGCGCACATTCATCTCGGCGCACCGCCGGAGATAGTCCATGGACATTTCATAAAAGTCATCCTCCGTCTTCAGCACCTCGCAGCCGGCGAAGTAGGCCTCGAGGAAGGTCGGGATGCCGGGGACGCGGCCGTTGATCTCTGGGCGGTGGTTGAAGAAGACATTGTACGACTCCAGCAGAGCCTCGTAGGTGTCGTACTGCAGCGGCACGTTGTTGCGCTTTGCGAGCTTCCAGCGGAGCGAGGGGAGGAGGGTCCCCTCGATGTGGATGTGCAGCTCGACCTTGGGCAGGGAGGCGATGAAGGGGGAGATTTCGAGGCCGTTCATGATGACTCGTTTTTACTTTTCTTCCTTTCTTTGTTCCTTCCTCCGGTTCCAAGTTCCCGGTTGGCGGTTCGTGTTGGTGAAGCGGTGGTGTAGAGCCAATCAACCTCTTGGGATATGGCAGCGAGGCCGGGATATCTTCGTCCTCGTCTGGCTATATTTGCCGACCGGGCTGGGCATCATTCAGCAACACTCCGCCATGTCGGACATGAGCCGACAACACGAGCACATCCGCCGGCTCTAAACCAAGAACCATGTCCCAATAAGCCTAGTTCTGGGCCGTTTGTAAACCTGGGCAGACAGAGAATCGCGAATCACATAGTCCAGAATGGGGTCCGATGGCCGATGTTCGCAGCAATGTGGGGTAAAACGGGTTCGATAAGACTAGGTTTTTCTTCGGCGGATTTAATCGCCAGCCAACCATAACCGCCGAGTCGGTATCGCAGCGACAGAGCGGCTCGTTCGCTGGCCAGTTTACCCATTCACATGCCCTCCCGTCTTCTCCAATTCTCCAATATTTTCAAAATGCTCCATCCCCACAACACGACAATGAGCCATTCGGTGAATGGTGGGACAGCGTGGTAACGTCGCATTCCTGTCGGTTCGGATATTCGCCGACCAAAGGTGGAACGATCCTCCAGGGAATCACCGTCTATTCTGCGGAGTCTAGCGGTCGCTAACCCCAGCGAACGCACGCCCGTCTGCTTATCTCGCGCCCGCTTTCCTTCGTCTGGACGTCGGTCCATGCTCTGGGTCCGCGGCGGTGGTTGGGGTATCGGGAGGGAACAGAGGCGGAGGAGGACGCGGTCGCGTCCTTCTGTCGGGAGCGATCGGCAGAGATAAGGGCACTTTTTTTTTCTTCGCCGCGGAAAGGTTGCAGCACGCCCCCCCGGTCGGTAGATGACTGTCTCCTTCATAAGGGCGGCACCCCGGTGGCGGTCCCGAGATGCGACCTCTGGTCATTCCGCAGAGGCTTCAAGTTCTCGGGCAGACGACGACATCGACGAAAGGCAGAGCTTAATCGCCAATATGGGGTCATCAGTGGACGTCCAGCAGAACCCTCCCGCCGAAGGGCAGGATGGAGAACGACAGCACGTCGACAGCGCGATGGCGAAGAAGATTGTTCGCAAGATCGATATGAACATCATTCCGTTGCTGTTCATCACGTACATGTTCAACTTCATGGACAAGACGATTCTGTCCAGCGCCTCCGTCTTCGGTCTGAGGACTGACACCGTGAGTACCCTTAGACCGTAAGCAGGGAGCCGCCGGCATACTGACACTCGGGAACAGAACTTGAAGGGCCAGAACTACAGCTGGGTATCGAGTATCTTTTACTTTGGCTACTTTGCCTGGACCTACCCTACGTCGATCCTCATCGCGCGTCTCCCCGTCGCCAAGTACATGACGGCCAACACCTTCTTCTGGGGCGCCGTCGTCGCGCTCACTGCCGCATGCAGCAACTACGGCGGCCTGCTCACCGTGCGATTCCTCCTTGGTGTCGCCGAGGCCACCATCACCCCGGCCTTCATGTTCCTCACCTCGACGTGGTACACCCGCGACGAGATCCCCACCCGCACCGGCATCTGGTTCGCAGGCAACAGCGTCGGCGGCCTCGTCGCCTCCTTTGTCGCGTTCGGCTTCGGCCACATCTCGACCGAGAACAAGGTCGGCCCGTGGCGGTGGATGTACATCATCCTCGGTGTCTTGACGTTCTTGTGGGCCATCGTGCTCTGGCTCTGGCTGCCCGACGCCATCTCCAAGGCCCGCTTCCTCACCGCGGAGGAGCGCCAGTACGCTGCCGACCGTGTTGTCATTGCTGGCACTGGTTCGACCGAGAAGACGCACTGGAAGTGGGACCAGGTCAAGGAGTGCCTGATCGACCCCAAGACGTGGTTCATCTTCGGCCTCGAGATCATCACCCAGATCCCCAACGGCGGCACGCAAAACTTTGCCAACCTCGTCATCAAGTCCTTTGGCTTCACGAGTCTCCAGTCGACTCTCATCAACATCCCTTACTCGCTCCTCTCGGCCGCCATCATTGCCGGAACAGGCTGGATTGCAGGACGCTTCCGCAAGATGAACTGCATTCTCATTGCCATCATCGTCCTCCCCTGCATCACCGGTGCGGCCATCATCTACTCCCGCGAGAACGTCAGCAGCGGCGTCCAGCTCTTCGGCTACTTCCTCCTCTCCCCCGGCCCGGCGGCGATGCCGCTTGCCATGTCGCTCGTCCAGGCCAACTACCGCGGCGTGACGAAGAAGATGACCATGTCGGCGCTGCTGTTCCTGGCCTACTGCGCCGGCAACATCGCCGGTCCTCAGTTCTTCAAGGCCGCCGAGGAGCCCCACTACAACACCGCCTTCCGGACCATCATGATCTGCTACGCGCTAGTCGTCTTTCTCGCTCTCGGCTTGAGGTTCTACCTGCAGTGGATGAACACCAAGCGCACGAGGGAGGAAGGTTACGAGGGCAGCGCTGGAGGCGCCGGTGCTGTTGGTGGTGGAAAGGTGATGCAGGCGAATGGAAACGCGAACGATGTCGCGGACATGGTCGACCAGGTCGAGCTTCGCCCCGAGGACTACGAGGATGTGACCGACTGGAAGACGGCTGGCTTCAGGTATCGCCTGTAAAGTGGAACTTGTAGAGTCCCCTGGTCGATATCTGGGATGAAGTAATGATGAAACTTTTTGAAGAGATGAGTTTGCTAGACTTCCTTATTGAAAGGACAATTGCTGGAATCGCGCCGCAATAAGGCTTTCTGGCATGTAATGGTAATAGCAATAAAGACATCGATGAGCAATATCTTATGCGGAACCGAAAAGTGATCATCGGCAACTATTTTCTACTCCTCCGTTGTAGATGACAGACTCTCAAATGAGATGGCGTGATCAGTGTCGATTTCAAGTAATTATCGGGTGTCACTTCAACTTCTGATGGCTGGATGAAGGCAAATCCACCACCTGACTTGAGACAGATGGAATGCACTTGAACATGACCGCAGGTGGACCAAATGGTTTGGCGACAGAATCATATGTGGTCGAAGCTCATCAATCAAAGTGACTAGCAACATGATGTTCCACCGCTGCCGCGTCTCCCTCAAAAGTACCGCAGACTGGACAGGTCACGGCCTCGGAAGATGCAGGAGGCGCGGGTTCCTCTTCGTAGGCGGCGGCAGCCGCAGCGGGCCTGCCTCGCCCGCCATTTTTCTGCTTCGCCGGGCGGATGTAAGCCTCCAGCCCAACTTGCGCCGAAGGCAGGTCGGCTTCGGGTTCTTGCCAACGGCCCTGGCGACGCGGCGGCCGACTGTCTCGGTAGGCCGATGGTCCAGCCGTGAACTCGGCTGGCTCCGGTTCCGTCGTTGATGCGGCTTGTTGGGGTCCCGCATGTGACTGCACTCTTCCCACCCGGCCATCCATAAGGCGCACTTTGATGCCGCGTGGGTGGTTGCCGCGGGTCAAGACATCCTGGACGGTTCCGGCGACGGTGCGGCCAGTGGGCTGATCTGCTTTGAGAACGATGTTGACGCTGGCGCCGCGGATAACGGTCGCTGTTGTTGGGACTCTGCTCATCATGCGGAAGCCTCTCTGCAAAGCACCTTGCATGACCAAGTAGCGTGTCGATGCAGAGGGTGTTTGTCGAGTTGAGATACGGTACCTTGCCTAAGACAAAAATTGTAACCGCACGGACCCTGTGGGTCTCTGCTAAGTCACCCTGGCACTGCAGGGCACCAGGGTGGCCGATCCCGTCCAAAGAAAATGCCGCAACACCAAACCTTGGGTTTCTCTGACTCACCACAACAATATCAGCCACAATTTGGCCACGACAATCATCCAAGAAAGGAAATAGGCCGGGTGGCGCAATGGTAGCGCGTTACTTTCCGGTTTCGAGATTGGTAAAGGTTCTGGGTTCGAGTCCCAGCTCGGTCGATGTTTTTTGGCATATTTTGATCAATGCATGGTGTGGTGTTGACATGTTGGGTCGATGTTTTTTGCTGACAAAGCCACACAGGCATGTTGACATATACGTACCATGGTCTCCACTTTGGTGGTTTCATGCTGTGGGCATCTAGATCATTTGATTGTATGTACGTCTGCGCTGGAGAAGACTGCGGAACAACAAGGCAATTGCTTGATCCTCCCCTTGCTGCGTATGAAGCAAGACCATCTATTTGAGATAAGCCTAAGTTTTCTGCTGTTCTATAGATGAAATACTACTGCGTGGTAGGCGGAACTTAGAGTGTGTGGCAGTGGTGTGTTGTGTTGAGTTGATTTGCATCTACTTATCCCTTCTGTTCAACTTCAATGCGTCAATTACCGTGGTCCATTAGCACCCTATGAGATAGCACACTTGTTCATTTGGTTCAAGACCTTAACTGTCATTCTGACACTATTACGTTGAACGACGTGAAAAGTCTGCATGGAAAGTGATATATTTCAAGCGAAGCCTTTTCTGAGTTCCTTTACCCATTACCACACGTTCTTATAGTCATAGTCCTGTTAATTCACCATCGGAACCCTATTCAGCATTCCCAACATTCTCCCATCAATTCCCTCTATATTCGAGTCCGCCAAGATGAACAAGCCCATAATGCCTTGGCTGTTGTGGTTCTAGCTCCAGGCTGGCGAGTGACGTCGAAGATCGTCCGTTGAACTTGGGTCAGTTGGCCAGGGCCGTCGCCCTCGTCGGAGACCCTTGACCGTCACCTACCCATCCACTGCGTAAAATATTGCAGCTACACTTCGAATTAATATAGTCTCGTCTTCATCCGACTCGTATCTACAGTATTTTCGGTCCCTTGAATACAGCCCTACTATGGGCAGAAATATATTGTTTGCAAAATATTTCCGACTATCTCAACTAGATGTTTTTTTGAATGAAGACATCAACATTTAATTTACGGCTTGTACCCCAGGTAACAATCTTTGTAGGAACTAGCCACCTTTTGGTATAAGAATATGACCAAACTGGAACGGCCATGCCAATGTGACCGAAATGTCTTTAAAAAAGAACAGAACAGAAAAGAACTCAGCTGAGCAGGAGGCATCCAGAGACCATAGACTGACAGGCACTGTTATATCCACTATGGGCTTGCTGCATTTGCTTTTGTAAGTGACTGTATCTCCACTTACGATAACAGCCTTGTCAGTTTCATCCATTTACGGAGGGTTGCTGCCGCGAAGCTGATCTTGGCTTTGAGGAATACATCATCATTATCACCACATTGAAAGACTGTACTATGTGGTGGCACAGCTGCCGGTTGCGACCAGGCAGGGAGAGAACCTTCCATGCGAGACAGTATTTTCATACTATAGTAGGTAAATCCGCCAGCAAGACGTAAAGTTGCAGTCGCACCAATTAACCCAAATACATATTCACCAGCTAGCCACCAATATGCGCGCACCAGCAGCAACCTTTTCACAACAACCTCTTTTCCAGGCCGGAGTTGCCATCACTCCGGCCACCATAATGACTATCATTATTCCTTTGCGCCTACAACCGACCTGCCGTCAATTGAATACCTACAGCATCGCTGCCGTAGCTGACTAGAGCCCTGTCGAGAATGCGACGCCAGGTTCCCGTCAAAAATTGCGGTTTCCGCCAAGTGTACGCAAGCAATTGCTGCCAGATCTTCTGCTGCTGACTTTGCTACCAAGATTGCCCACCTATGAACCAGCTAATCTGCCTAGTCGGTCGGATAACATACGCTGCCGCCGTTCCTACACAGCCTATAAGATGCTAAAGAACCAACTAAGCCCGCGAGAACCTCCACAATCAAACTATTGCCAAAACACTCAAACTTGAGTTTCTCTAACTCACCACTACTCTATAAGCTAGAACTCAACCATGACAATCATCCAAGAAAGGAAATAAGCTGGACGGCATAATTATAGCATTTAGTTTCTTATCTTGGGAGTAGTAAAGGTTCTAAGTTTAAGTCCTAGCTTGGTATATGCTTTTTGACATATGTCTAATCGACTCATGGTGTGGTGTTGACATGTTGTGCTGATGTTCTTGCTAACAATGTCTTAAGGAGCATTTCTATGTATAGACTGTATCCTAAGGCATGCTTAGGTGGAGCTGTGCTGTGATGGAGCTTCTAGATCACAAGGAAGGCGCGGCATCATGCCTACTTCGAATATCAAATATTGCAGGAGCGACGACGTCAGTTGCCAAAAACGATGTTTGTGTATTCTTAAGTACTCTTTTTACAACCCCCAAGAATTTTTTTTTGCAGTCAAACTGACCGCTCACTCCCCACCCATATTTCAACAAATTCCTGTTCTGTCACCAAACTCGTACCGCGACTTTCTTCGCCTGTTTTCAAAAGCTTGGGCACTTCCTAAAGCCAATTCACCATCCAAAACCAATCACTACCCTTTACCGTCAGTCTTCTCAAACCCCCGAACCGTTCATCACTTCGGGAGCAGTAACGATCCCCTGTCGCGGCCATCGCCGTCCTTTCCATCATTCCTGCACCACCAAATATCTCGAGATGGCGCCCGTCGATCAAGATACTGTTGGGAAGGTTTGTTACAACTCCCGGCTATATGCCTTCGACGACGGTCTTCAAAGAGATCAGTCATCCCCGGAGAATACGTACCTGGGGGTTTCTGACTTCCGTGAATCCCTCGACAACACAGTTCCATTCCACATCGACTTGCTCCATTATCAAGACAGTTGGTGCCTTCCAACCGCCAAAGAGAAGGATCTGGATCATTGCGACAGGTTCTACCATTGCCTGTGGGTCGGTTGGTTGGTTCCAGAACTCTACCTGGCTATGAGGCCGGGTTCAACACGGAAGAAATGCGTCCATGATTGCAGGGTGAAACCCTTAAACCGCTCCGTTGTCAGCAAAGCATTCAAAGTCGTTTATAGAGTTGGACCTGCATCCGGGAATAAGCTGTATGCGCTCCACTCTCCGGACAAAAATGGCGTCTGCGTCGCTGTTGCTGTTCTCAACCTCATTACCGACGTGTTGTTTTTCGGTGAGTGGAGAGATGATACAGTTGTCGGATGCTGTAATCGCCAGCATTCATGGATGCAGAAAATTGCGGAAGCTGCTGCAACAGTGTTTCCAGACAGCAAACCGGATAACTCGTTTTTGTCCCAGTATTCAAGTATCGAGGCCCATCAGGAAAGCTACAACGATCTAGAAGCTGATTTAGAAGCGGCCTTCATTGAATGGGAAAGTTCCGACTTCGACAAATCCTCAGACTCCGATTACATAGATGAAAGTCACAGTATGCTGGGATCTGGCGACGAAGCCGAGGATTACAACGAGGGCGGAAATGAGGATAACGGGAACCATGGCTTCCAAAATGATACGATGTCACAGTCTTGCCAAGTTCGTGCAGATTCTCCCAAAATGCCCCCTGTCCTCTCCCGAGAACGCCCGGTAACTGGAATATCGGCCATCAAGCTGGTGGAGGCAGGACCTCAGCCAAAGTTACGAAAAAATTCAACTCCCCTGTCTAAGCCCAAACCCAGCAACACATCTCTAACCGGGTTCGGCATAAAATTCGAGAAGACCCCTATGTCTGCTACAAGGTCGAGCTCGAAGGTGGATAAAGGACAGAAGAGGCAGCTGAGAACGACATTAGCCAAAACACGCCCAAAACGAACCCGACTTGCTCATCAAAGCGAGACGACAGCTCCAAAAATCGAAGGCGATCAACTGGGAAACAAAGTTCAGGTCAAAGCCGAAACTGTTGACGAGAGTGACGATGAAATCCAGTTTGTCCGGGAAATTCCTTGTCGGAATGGTCAGGACAATACCGGTATCGGGTCAACATCCCATTCTGTTTCCGTTGGCGAGAGCGTCGCCTTCATCATCGACTTTGTCACGGCAGGAAAGGTGACTAAACTGGCGCGTCTTCCTGACGCATTTTCACGCAGGGCAACACTCAAGACATTTCGAACCCACCTAAAGTCGACAGCGATGGCGCAATTTGATGCCTTGGCCGAGAACATTACCGAGATCGATGATGAAGACACTCGTATCATGGTCGCGGAGACGCTTGTTGAAAGGCTCAATGAGCGTATGGCTGGTGTTGTTGAAGCCCCATCATTTGAGAGCCAGGTGAGACTGTTATTGAATTGAACGGTTTAGTTTCCAGGACTAACGGAGTGCCAGCGAGATAAGCCCCCGCTGGGTTTTTAAATGCGCCGGACGATATACAAAGAGAATATCAGCGCTTAGGCATTGAACAACCCGGTATAAATGTTGGTAGCTGTTTCTTATCGCCATTAGACCCAATCGCGCCTCGGGGTTATCAGCGGCGAAAGGGAAGAGCGAACACAGGCTTTTCGATCAGTCCCAATCTGGAACAACCACAACTTCGCAAGTCTTCTCTGCTCCAGCTCGGATGAAATGCCTTTCAGGAAATACAGAACATCTGGTAGTCCTGTCAAAGCAAACAAACAGCGGCCTGCTTTTTCTATTTTTCCTGGCCGAAAGGTTGGCAACGGTCTCTGTGGCGATTCACCCGGCCCCGGTACCACCACTTCCGGGCCCACGGCTCCCGGCCCGGCGGACCTGTCTGCCCCGGCATTGCATTGCCACAACCACTCCAGCCAATGCGAAGAATGGTGAGATAGACGAAGAGGGTTTTTGACACATCCGTGTAAGGACAGGCTTACGAGGGATTCGCGAAGGACATGATGGGCGTTGAGCTTAAGGACGAACCAAGGCAGATGGACATCAAAGGGCTCAGTTTAACGTCCCTGAGGTGCCGCCCCATACAGGGCTGAGAAGCAAAGGTAGTGGTGGGCCAAAAACTGATGGTCAGGGCCATCAGTTAATGATTATGCAATTTGATTCAGGACAAGTGAAGCAAATGTGCTGTGAGCAAGTTCGCTAAACTCATTGTTGTGAGCGGAGTGAAGGTTGTTGCCTGCTGTGGTTGGAGTGATGCACTTCATTATTGGAAACTGGTTGCTCATGATTGGACCGCTGCCTAAATTAGCGGGGAGATTTATGGCGATTTATGCCACGTGACTGCGCGATGCCTTCGCCACATTCCCCGACGCGTCTACGCATTTCAGAGCCGACCCCGCCATCGAGTCGTGATGTCTTCGATGAGGGAGCCCGCCTACAAGGTGCCCACAAGACCTTTGAATTTGCATCATAATGGCAACTTCCTTCTCGCTCGATTCTGACGATGATTATGGCTACGATTTGTCCCTCGAAGACGAAACCTTGCTAAGCCAGCTTATCGACAACGTCCCCGCCCCCGCGTCTGCACCATCGCGGAACCCTGCCAGCGACTCCATCGCCTCCGACCTTGGCATCGACACAGTCGCCGAAGAGGAGTTCAGACTTGAAGATGCACCTGCCGATACACTCTCTTACGAGTCGCTTGCGAGGGCCAAGACATCTTCGCGGCCTGACCGCAGTCGTCGAAGGGCTGCCTTTGTTAGCGACAAGAAGCTCGAGGACGTTTCCCCTTCGCCAAATGGCCACGGCACCGTCAATTACCCGGATTGTGAGTCTTGATTTCAGAACCTTACCACTCGCAGAAGACTGACTGACTTCAAAGCGTCTAGTGAGAAAGGCGCTCTCTAATGGCGATCCTGTCCAAAAAGCGACGGCGCAAGATCCTCTAGAGATTGCGAATGACACCCGATCACCCCTCGTGCGATTCCGTTCCTTTCCTCGAAAACCCCTCACTGTCACAGACTTGACTGCAGGCGCATGGTGCGAACTGCAGTACTTCTACACCCTCACTCGGTTACCGTTCGGTAGAAAGACACGAACGGCTGCAATGAAGCAAGGGACAAAGGTACACCAAGACCTTGAGGATGAAGTACACACTACAGTCCGCGTAGAGATTGCTAGCAAAGAAGATGGATTTGGTCTCCGGATGTGGAACCTCATCCAGGGTCTCCGAACACTCCGGGAAACTGGCATGACGCGGGAGCTGGAGGTCTGGGGCTTTGCCGACGGAAATCTCGTCAACGGCGTCATCGACGGCCTGAGCTACGATAACCCGGACCCGGAGTTCACCAAGCAGTTGAATCAGGAACCCCAAGATCATACCCAGAACAGCATTGTCGATTACTTCCCATCTAAGAAGCAAGAGAACATCCCTCAGATTTACCTCACCGACGTGAAGACGCGAGGTTCCATGAAGGCGCCGAGTGGCTCGGCGTTGTTCCGGCCTGCAAAGGTGCAACTATTCATGTATCAGCGGTTCCTGTCAGAAATGGCGGCGGGCAAGCTGGACTACCTTCGTGTTTTCCGTCGGTACAACCTCGACCCTGACGAGCCGTTCTCTGACTCCTTCATTGCGCAAATTGGCAGCTTGCACGAGGAGCTCTTCTTCGATGCGAGATCCTCACCTGAAGGGGACTATACCCCGCCGTCTTCCGGCTCGACGGATGATGCCACCCCGATAGATGAGTCGCTGAACCATGAGAGAACCTCGACGCCAGACTTTATTAAATACAGAACACTCCGGGAGTTACTACCACTTTTGGTCTCCGAGTTAAAGGAGACATTTACTCACGGCTCCGACTCCGTCGGTCGGCTTCTTGCGGTCGAATACAGATACCGGGCCGATGGCTCGCTCATCAACAGCAAGATCTTTCCCATGGACGACCATGCACTAGACCTCTACTTGGGTGGTACCATGGAGTGGTGGAGAGCAGACCGGGAACCACGGGGCGTGCAAATTGAGGAGGCGTACAAGTGTGGCATGTGCGAGTTTGTTGGTGACTGCACGTGGCGCTCGGCCATGGATGAAGAGAGGTTGCAGAGTACGCGAAAGAGGCTCGCGAGCCGTGGGGCGCAAGTTACAAGTGGATAAGGCATATCGCTTGGCATATTTTCTTTGCTTTCCTTTTCTAGACTAGTAGATATTTTGATGGTTGCGAGGTGCATCATTCGTCGGGAACGGTCTCGAAGTTTTAACCTAGGACACGAATACGAGTTTATGAGTCACGGCCAACATTAACAACGGGGAAGAGACGAAGATCATATGGAGCACAAGGAATTCAGTTATAATTATTATGTCATTGTTTCGCAACGACTGTGATTTGTGACTTTTCTGTTCAGCATATAAGTCAAACCTCTCCTTGTTCCTGAAGCCATCTCGACAACAAAATCACCATCAGACGCTATGAATAGCGAAACTTCCAGGCTAGCAGCTATAATAACGGACCATCTGATGGTGCTAACTGTTAATAAATCAAACAGTTTGCAATTACGTTCCCGGCCGGTAACTGGGCCGTCTTGGTCAATTTTATAATATAGATTGTTGGTCTCCGAGTCTCGTTGACCGGAGACGGTGTGTACTGCAGACAAAACAGAGGATATTGGGGAGTTGCTTTCCAACAGCTCTTTATTTTAGCAAGCGTTTCCCATTTCAAAGGTCTTTGATACTTCCGTATATGGGGCTCAACTGGATTGCAAGTTGAGGTCCTGAACGACGTTGCTCTTGTCCAATCACATTACACCGTTGGTCCTACACCGACCCATGCCAGCTCCTGCCACAACAAAAGGTCGGTTTTGGTCCGGTTGGGAGCGGATAAAGAAGTATAGGGGATGTGATCACAGTGCCTTGATCATTGCTTTACCTGGAAGGTTTCCACCAATCCCTTTCTTGCCACATGTTTGGGTGTTGGGCGGGATTTGTATTCCGCAGTGCAGACACTTCGCCTCAGAGCCGACGTTTACCCTTATTACACGGGCCGCGGCCCCGCGTCGCCCCGCGCCTGGGGGCTCACGGCCACGGCACCCGGTGCTGCCGCAGTACAGATGAGGCATGGTGTGGCCCCGCGAATACCGAAATTTACCCTTTCTGGGCACCCAGGAGGTGTCGTGATAATTTTCGGGTCAACTCAAGCTCAAGGTCCACTCCATGAATGGCGCTAGTGAATGGACGTCTGGGGCATGGGCTCCCGCGGAGACTCCGCATTGGATCGCAGCTGAAGGGACGACTGCCTCAGCCTGCGTTGATCACGGGAGACATGGGTGTCGTGGCTTGGCTGGCTTTCTGAGGGCAAAGTGGCTTCTTTCAGCTGACGATTCGGGTTTGCAATTCTCCCCATTGACCATTGAGCTTCGTCTCCCTCATTCTTCCAGTTGACCACGGACACACCGCACCTATTACCAGACCACCAGAGCATATCACACCAGTACAATGGCCAAGACACAGAAAGACGCCGAAATCCTTGCAATCGCCCGCACCCTCAAGAACACGCCATGGTGTGAAAACTATGAGAGGATGATGTCGGGTATGATGTGAGAAACCCCGCGTTCCCAGTTGAAGGTTGTGAGCTAAATGTGAAGCTGATGAAGGTACGACTGCTTCGACCCGGTTCTCATGGAAGGCCGTCACCGCGGCCGCTGTCTCTCGCGGGAGTTCAACGAACTCGACCACCGGAAGCACACCGTTGAGGAAATAGACAACAAAAAGACCGAGATCCTGCAACGCATGCTGGGTAGCTTCGGTGAGGGGTCTTTCATCGAAGCGCCCTTGACAGTGGATTACGGATGCAACATCATTTTCGGCAAGAAGTCCTTCGCTAACTTCAAGTATGCCCCCTCACACCCTGATTATTCTGCATGGCGGTGCATTTTCATGACTAACGAATGGTCATAGCCTCACGATTCTCGACGTAAGTCTCGTTATTATCGGCGACGGCGTGCTGTTTGGGCCCAACGTCAGCATCTACGGTGCCAGCCACGACACGAGCGTCCTCTCGCGCATAAAGTTCGTCGAGTACGGCCTTCCCGTGCGCATCGAAGACGACTGTTGGATTGGCGGCGGCGTCATCATCCTCCCCGGTGTTACGATTGGCAAGGGCACGACTGTCGGATCCGGCTCCACCGTCACCAAGAGCCTGCCGCCGTACTCAGTCGCCGTGGGGAGCCCGGCCAAGGTCATAAAGACGCTGCAGACCGTAGAGGAGGAATTGGCCGACCCGGGGAATCCGTATCGGGATTTGCCTGGGGACTTGCCTGATCGGTATTGAGGAGGAGAGTGCTGTCTTGGAGGGAATTTCCGGAACATGGAAATATGATAGAACAGCATGTAAACTTCTAAGAAGACACAGAACCCACTTGCCATGAACCAATTACAGTATACAACTGTTCGAGGAATGGCTTTCACCTTGCTGAAAATACCGGCCTTTTTTACACCCAGCTTGCCCTGGCTTTGAGCTTTAAGTGGGTACATCGGAATGGCATTGCGAGAAATACCTTGTTCTGCGCAAAGAAAAGACCGGGAACAATGATATTATAATCACAGTGCTAGGAGACCAGACAAAGCGACCATGAGGAAGCCACTGTTCTGTAAGTGCACCAACGCAGTGGTTTTGTTTAGCCTTTCAACCATCTCAGCCGAGTCCAAGGCGCACATACACAAAAGCAAATGACTGTCACGAACCGGTGTATATAATGTCATTCATATTCCTGTGGAAATCCAGCCATTTTCTAACTGGGAACAGTAGCAAGCAACCTTACATCTTCTCTTACCTAACTTACCACAGACCCACAACAACCCCGTTCTAGATATTGAAATACCCCAAAGCAACATGGGCTCAAAGCTATCAAAGATTGCGAATACGATGGAGATCGTCCAACATGCCAAGGGCATCCTCCGCCACAAGAGGAGCGAACAAATCTATTTCGTCATGATTGGCCTCAGACTTTTAGGTAAAGGCGAGACCATGCTCGAAGCCTTTGACGAAGGCACGCTGACGCGGGAGCAACTGGCAGATTACATCAGAATGATTGACGTCGCTCACAAGCAGCTCCTCATGCGTGGCCACCAGCTCCGGGATGCCGTAGATTTGACCGCCGCCGCCTTGGTTCGAAATGCCCAACTCAACACTGCCAAATGGCACAAATGGACCTCCGATGAAAAGATTGCAGCATTGGAGTCAATAATAGAGATGATCGGGAAGGCTTTGCCGAGTCCCGCATGGGTCCAGGGTCAAAAGCTCTCCGGGTAAGTTCTGGACTTTGACCTTGCAACAACCGGAGGGGAATTGAAAACTCAATCCCTTATTTGATTAATGAACGGCGTTGATGTATCAGAGTAGAAAATGGATAACGAAAACCGTGTTAGAAATTTAAATATTCTCCCACCTTCGTTCATGTCTAGGCATGTGGGCTTTACCGATCATGACGTAGAAAATACAGTAACGAACAACATTTCACATTGGTGAAAGCCTGTGACATACGGTGAGCTTATTGCACCTCTCGTTCGGCGTTTTTAAACGCTCGGAGCCTGAAAAATGATACCCGACCTATAGCTTGCACCAACCAACACGCTACTAAAATATCTTCCCCTTGTTGACCTGCTGCCCCTATTCGTCCAGGCTCACCTTAGGCATCGCTCATGAGCACTACACCAGATATGTTGATGTGAGCGACCAAGTAAAACAACTTCTATTAATCAACTAGGAGTTTTGCTTCCAGGGCCCCAGGAAATTAACCGAAGTTTGTTTCAAGACCTTGCTCAGACATACTGTTAATCGGGAAGTGGGTTGGAACTCCCTGCTGGCGACACAGTGTTTTCCTGCTTGGCAACAGGGGTGGGCGTTCGTGGGCAGTTAATCTTGATCCAATTGGTTTGGAAACTATATTGGTTCCACGGTTAAGAGAGCCAGCCTCTCCAACAATGAACCCACAAGAGTGACTGATGCACAGTTATGCATGTATATGCGTCTCGGCCTTGTCTTGATACGCCGAATAACCGATAATCCACTATGTCACAGTTGAACAGTGTAAGTAGAGGATTGACTGAACCATAAACCCCCGCACTCTTCTTCACTTTTTTTGCCAGGCTTGTCCTTTCCCTCGATTTTACTCATTGATTTTGAACTCGACCACCACAAAACGTAGCAACATTGAATGAAGATGGCAGAGAATTCGAATGTACTAAACGACCCAGCAGCACACCCTTTGGAAGTGTCAGCCAGGTTGCCGGTCAACCCATCTTCAACTGCTTCGCCCGAGAACGAGGGCTCTACTCCTAGACAGGAAACTGACAGCGAGGGAGTATATTTAGAAGCGGATGAAGGAGAGACAGTACGTATTTTTGGATGCTAGGATTATCGCACCCTTCTTTTTTGCTCACGACTATACCAGACTGATGATACCGCTTCTGTCGATGACCGAATGTATGAATTTCACCTCGTGACCTATTTCTTTCGGCTCGCAGCTAACGTGTCGACGTTTGAAGCTCCGCCTATACAGCTTCGTTGTCTTCTAGTGTCCTGGATTATCCCGTCGAGTACGGCCGGCGGTACCATGCGTACCGATCTGGGTGTAAGTAACGTTCCCAAATGATGTCTTGAATTTCACCTTTGCCTGACAAACCCTAGCCTACGTATTGCCAAACGATGATATTGAAAACGAGAGGCTTGATATGGCCCATGCCTTGATTACCAGGGCGATCGGAAACAGACTCTTCCTGGCGCCTGTGAGCGTAGGAGAAGTCCACAAGATACTCGAGATTGGAACCGGGACTGGAATTTGTAGGAACTTGACCGAGAGCAAAATTCGACATCAATATACTTACAAATGCATCCAGGGGCTATGGAGATTAGTGACCTTTTCCCCAACGCCGAGAAAAGCTTTCATGCGGTTGACCATGCCTGGTATTACTACGGCTAACAGATTTCACAGGTCATCGGAAACGACCTAGGTGCCATTCAGCCATCCTGGTATTTGTCCCTTATCTATTATTTGGGGAGCTCAGCTCACTATTCATAACAGGGTTCCCCCTAACGTCAAGTTCGAGATTGACGACGTCGAAAGTCCCTGGGTAATAGATAGAAAGTATGACTACATCATGTGCCGGTATATGGCTGCTGCTATCGGGGACTGGCCCAAGCTGATACGGCAGATCTATGAGTGAGTCACATGTTTTTTTAGCATTTGCGGTCGTGGTTGCATTTGCGTAGTTGTAGCGCTAACATGATGGTCTAGCAACCTAAACCCGGGAGGGTGGGTGGAATTCCAGGATCTGAGAATCCAACTCTATTCCGAAGACGGTAGTCTGGAAAAGAATGGACACTTTACATATGATTGGAGCGAAGACTTTGTTAAGGCATTAAAGAGCATAGGCCGCGAGCCTAATCCAGGACCGCAGCTTGAAGGTTGGGTGAGAGGGCATGGCGGATTCGATCACATAGCCCACCAGAAGTACAAGATCCCTGTTGGTCCTTGGGCTAAAGAACAGCATTACAAAGATCTGGGTCTACTCAACCTGGCACAACTTCTGGAGGGCCTAGAGGGCGCTTCGCTGAAGCTGTTCTGTGGGGTCCTGGGGCGCACGAGAGAAGAGGTACTGACCCTGCTTGCGGCCGTACGCACGGAACTGAAGAGCAGCATCTTTCACTCAATGTGGGACCTGTGAGTTTCCTCCTTGTCTCTGAAGATAAGGCTAAACTTTGCTGACGAACTTCACAGCCATGTAGTCTACGCTCAGAAGCCTACAAGTGTTGAGTCTTGAGCTGAAGATATAAAAGTATACTAGATGCCGTTTTGGGAGCTCCCTTCGAAGGAGTTTACTTCATTTATGCGCAACAAAACTCTGGGCTTCTCTGTGTGGCAGACTGCACTCGTTTTGCATGGCGCAGAATTGCCAGCTAATCTTGAGGCGAAATGGAAACATATACCAGATGAAATGAAATAAGTGTCATCCTACCATGCTTCAGTCATAGATTTAGTCCTGGCACTTCTTCGCTCAAGGTCACTTCAAAGACTCAGACAATAAACTGTACATTAGATAAATCCGCCATGGTCATCAAATAAGCGTCGGGCTCAGCAAGGGACGACTGAAAACCAAAGCGAGGATAGTTGAGCCCATCATGATTTTGTGAAACGTAAATACAGAATCCCGGAAAACCAATTATTATACATTATTTTCATACACTGATCCTGGGCACCGGCATCCTGCTTCCACAACTCGTTGGAGGATCGAAATAGGAGATTTGCATATCAAAAGGGAGCGCCCACAAAGATTACCGCATCATGGACTCGAGAATAGATGACGTTGACGTTCTTGTCATTCCCGATGCCCATGTCGCAAACTCGGCCATCCAAAGCCAGCAAAACACAATCGGAATCAGGGCAATCAGCACCCACCACAGCTCCACAGTCAGCCGCCGCCGCAACCAGCGTTGACATCTTGCGCCGATTTTCCTTCGATGGGAGCAAACGGTGGTACCGTAGACTAGACAACCGAGGCCCGGCCTCGATTCGCACTCCATGTGTTCTCTCCGTCTTTGCATCAGTAGCCTGCAGAGAAAGTTAGCCGAATAGATCTTGGTCAATGACCATGGGAGAGGCCGAGGGACACGCCGGCAGATAACGTACGGGACGCTGCCTCTGCAAAACCGAAGATCGCTGCCGAGATCGCACCGCCTGTCATTGGGGCATTCGAGGTGTAGCATGCGGCGTTCCATGAGCCATTCCACCTTGAGGCGCACGCCGGTGTCGACGAGGTAGTAGAAGTAGCTGCTGGTGTGCTTCAATGAGAGTGCATCGGGGTAAATAAGTTGTTTGGATATGAGAAGGTGGATTTCGGCCGGTAAATCGGTAAAATCGATGTGCCGTGTCCTGACGGAGGCCTTACAGTCGGCAGGCCGGACTCCAGCGTTTGCAGCCGGCCCCGGAGTGGGTCGTCCACGGGCGAGGATTGGCTCCATGATTGGGAGCGCGACAGGGAGGTGCGGGGGTTTCACGCGAGGAAACGAGGTATAGCTTCAATCGGCCCGTTGGATTGGTATCGGTTTTGCAAAGAAAGACCCAGGAGTCGCTCCAAAGCCAGCCAGCGGTCATGGGGCAGAGTCGGCGCACATAAGTAGCCGGAAATGCTGCTGCCTCGAATGTTGTTTTGGAGACTTCGTGGCGTGGCATGCACCTAGCGTGTCAGATACGAAGTTTCAGTCCGTCCGTCGCCAGGAATACGCTGGGTGCCAGCCAGGCAGCTGCCGAGTGTGGCTGGTTTCAGAACCTGCTTTACCGAATCCAGGGCGCTTAACGTGGCTGATTACAACAGGCAACATTCCTGGAGCTGGCAGCCTGCCACCTCGTTTGCCTATTTAACGTCCTGCCAGGAAGGCGGAGTTGCAAGTGTAGAAAGACTTGATCAAGGGGCCTCCGAAGACCACGTGGTAACATTCAGCTGTCAATTGCAGGCACAACCCCTCCGGTCAGTCAGACGCCATCAATTCAAGCTGGCTCGAGCGTGCACCAGCTAGTATTATACGAGCGACCGGACCGGTAAGCTAGCTAATAATAGCCCTCAGCCGGCACCAGCTGGTCATGCTTTTCGCTAAAAGGCTGCCTGGTGAAGAAGGTCTTGCTTGGACACTCCAGGTGTCGTTAGGGCAACTAAAGCCAATATTCTACCCGACAGACTTGCGACATGGAGGAGTGTGGCAAGAAAGTTGTAAATAATCACTTGCAATGAGGCCTTCACAATCTCTCAATAAGCATGAGAATATTGCCCTGCCAACAAGACAACAAAATCCGATCTACGCAGAATCGATCACAAACTCGAAGATATTAGATTCTATATTTTAAAGTAACAGGAACCACGAATAAACATTTTCATGTTCACATTTTAAGATATGTTATTCGTTACACTCCCCTATGCAACAGTCTAATCGGGGAAGTTTTCGTCAAGACGCATTGTCTTGTATCATAGGCTGTAGTGGTTCTAGTCGTCCTCCTCGATGCTCAGCTTCGCGCATTCTCTTCTCCGCCCGATTTATGTCCTGCGGGCTCAGTAGCCTTACCCAGAATGAAAAATACGAACCGAGCCCCGTGACTCGGCCCTGACCGGGAGGGCTGGCTAAACCTAGCCTTGCAAGTCTGTCTCTGTCCCAGATTGCAAATCCCAGGCTTCTATACGGCTGGAAGCCCGCGTACTTAATCGGGGAGTGCGTGTTTCTGGCCATACTGTCCACGATCCAGAGGCCATCCGCTGGCAACACCAAAGCTGAACCTCGTGTGGCAGACGTGACTGGCATTGCGATGGTTGATGGTGCGATGCTCTCAGGAGAGGAGTCGGGCGACGGTATACGACCCAACAGGGTAACAGTTTTCACCCCGCTGAATAACTTGGTGCCCCTGAGATATTCTAATACCGTCATGACTTCATGGTAGGCGGCCTTAAGGTTGCTCGTACTGCTGTCGTAAAAGGCTCCGATGTCCAGATCGTTCAATTCTTTGACATGTTGGGGAGAATTGCGTACTTGTGAGGTACGCGCCGCCAGCCTCAGCTCAAAAACAAGCTGAATACGCCAAAATGCGCGAATGATTCGCTGTTCCTCCACCCACGAAAGGCGATCGCTTTTTGGCCATTGAGAGGATTCTTCTAGTCGTCCCTCTGCTCTCGCAAGCAGGAGACGGTCGAGATAGTGGGAAATGCAGAGTCGGCTCATGGCGTGGATTCTGCTAGCCGTTGCCAGCACAGACCGCAAGACGTCCAGGGAAGGAATTCTAGCCGAGTCCATTGTAGGAAAGCTGTAGCTCATATCGGAGCTTTGACCGAGCACGATACCGGCTTCGCGATCTCTTATCTTGCGGATAAGGTGATCTAGAGGTGTGTTTCGAAAGGCGCCTGCGCGCAGTGAAACAATGCATCGTATGATATCTTGAGTCTGTGAAGGAACGATACTATTTGAAATAGCGGGCCAGAATATGTCGTTGCTGTATTGATTGAATATGTGGCTCGCAATAGGTGACGAGATTAACAGGTTCCAGAGACAGTGTATGTCGCTGATCTGGACAAGAATCTGGAGCAGTACCTCCGTTGGAAGATTTTCGAATTGCGACAAAGATTCCTGGGTTGTCGACTGAAGCAACATGTTGTTTCTTACAGCGTTCAATCAAAGGAACTGCATTGATTTTGATGTTCATGTACCGGCTTTTGAATGTGAAGCTTGGTAGTTCGAAGCGGTCCTCGAGGGGCTCGACCCCGCACTCGTACAGTCACTTCGTATACCGACCTGCCCTAGATAAGGCAAGGTTCCCTGTGCATTTGTCGACCCGTGTTGCATCTTGACGTCAATGATTTTAACGCCCTAAAAGTCAATCAGGCAATCAGGAGTACTGTAGAAACACCAATAGTCCCGCTTTTCAGCATCCGAGGAATTGAAGTTGCGAGGCCATGCTCAATGAGACCGTGCAGGTACATACACCGAAAATACAATTCTGAGACAAGGCATATGATATGCAAGCAGAAATATCGACTATTATATATGGATGTTTATCTGTCCAACGAAAATTCATGACTGCTATTTGGAAGAAACAGCTGTCGGCTATTATAGGGAGACACATTCGCCAACGTCCAAGTAATTGGGTTGTCTGGCAGAACATCGCCAGTCCAGCGTATGGTCAAATGCAAATCATAATCTCTCATCGGACGAGAATTCTTACGGGTTGCTAAACATATTTTTATGGAAGAACTGAGTGTGTAATTGATCATTTTATTCTGACATTTCAGGAACTTTGTGCCGCAAAACTGTAGTATTTCTATGCAGGTTTGAAAAGAAGATGTTGCCTGGTTGCTAAGCGGAGTATTCATGTGCTGACTTCCTCGCTGGTTAGACAGGGTCATACGAAGCAGAACCTTTTTCACCGAAGGGTTTTATGCGTAGGTGGATCCGATAGGACCGAACTTGATGTTCGAGAAGGTGACCTGGTTGATTTTAGCGCTGCTCGGCGAAACAGAAGACATTGGGAACTTACCTTTGCATCCTTGGCACTCACACGAACATCATCGGGCTTTCCAGAGTCTCTGGAGCAAGAGCCACGAGCGACGCCAGGCTCAGACTCGTCACGGTCAAGTGGATAGGCAGAGTCAAGCCATAGCATGTTGGCAAATGCGTCATCCCACAGAGACATCACAAGAACCATGGGCTTGCCAATGGCGTCGCCCATCCGGGGCAGGCCACCCACATCCTGGAATTTGGTGCTATCACCGAAAACGCCCTTGGAGACGTCGCAGAACTCGGATGTGATCGAATTGAAGCCCGGCACGTGAACAGACTCGGGAATTTCAATCTTCTTGCCGTTTTGGATGAAGTACATGCTGATCTCCTGGAGGTTGGAGCCAGAGCCATGGAACTGAGTGACCACGGTGAACTTCTTGGAGGTATCGACCAAGCCACCTTTGCCATAGAAGTCAAGGCTACCATGGCGGTATGGGTTGTAGTCGCATCCGTCGGGGTCGCAGTCGCCCACGTAGCGTTCTTCAGAGTACGTACCACCGCAGGAGATACCGTTGCAAGAATGGTATGCGTTGTTCTGGCAGGGGTGAGGGGTAAACGCCGTAGAGATGGAGTTGGCCTCTGTAAATGTTTAGTATGAGTTCGTGGGCATACGGCATCGTGTAACTTACCCCAAATGTCCATCTCAGCGCAGCATGCACCAAGACCACCGATTCCAGTGTTCTCATCTGAGCCAGTGTTCCAACCCTCGACGTTGGCAATACCATTGATGAACTTGAGGTCGCGGGCGCACTGTGAATCGCAGTAACCAGTGCCATACTTGGCACCAGCCTTGTTGGTAGGGAACCTCTGTTGTCCACCGTCGGCGTCCATAGACACAAAGTAGAGGGCCCCGTTGAGACCACATGCTAGCGTAGAGAGTTCAACATCGAAAGCGAACTCATTGCCCATCAAAGTGAACATCTGGTACTTGGAGGCGGTCTCCATCAAGTACATACGGGAACCAATGTTGGTACCATACTCATGGGTCTGGGAGAACTTCAAGGTCAGGGCGTTGCCGCTAGTCGTAACTCCGTATGTCTTGGAATACTCGGCACCCTCAAGGGCGCAGTTTTCAGCACACTTCTTGCCATCAGCACAAATTGTCTCGTTCCAGCTATTACCGGTGTAACAGTTGGTATAGCCATTCTTGTCGTCTGGAGACTGGTCAGCATTACTCATGCACGAGTCAAGACTCAGTAGAACTTACGAAGCCATCGCCAGTTTGAGTCGAGGACGACCTCGCCATTCACACTGCTGCACCTGCCAGGAGCGGTGCACTTTTGCCATGTCATCTTAGGATGAGTCTCGGCCGTCTCTTTGCCAACTTGTTGGGCATTGGCAATAGCCAGCCCCTGTACAAGGGCGTAAGCTAGGGTGGTGAACTTGTTGTACATGGCGACTGAATTGAGAGCGCAGTAGGGGACTCAAATTGGAGTAGTTGTGTCCTGCTGTGACATAGGGGTAATGAATTGAAACACTCAGTCATGGGTTATCAGCTCTTCTTATATATCCAAGGTTTAGAATAATGAGTCTGAGAAATGTGGCAAATATTCCAAGATTTAGGCGCATGATGGCGGAACGCCGGGATTTTCAGACCATGGTAGAGCAGCGGTTATCTTCATCTAGAAACCCCAACCGGGAGGGTGCCAGTGCAACCTCGGAGACTGAATCAAAAGCACAAATAGAGATTTCGGCGGCAGCCATCCGAAAAAAGGTATTATGTTATTATCCATCTCTCAGTTGAGACCGTGTTTTGGTATACTTTATCGTGGATGAGATTGATAGCTAATGGATGTATGTAGACGTGGGAGAAAGGAAATTGCTGGGTTCGCTCGTGGAATTTCGGGCCATATCTCCTACAAGATCAGACATAAACCCTTGACAATTTGTGAGTCTAGCCCAAGCTACCTTGAGATGCATGAAAGTAACACCTGGATGATGATATTGCCTCCGCTGCACTTCATTTATGTCTGACGACCGAAGCCAAGAGGCGGCTGGGTTGAGCTATAACCCTTGATCTGAGCGGCATTTATAATGAGTTTATAACCGCTTAAACCTTCATTTAAGAATCAGGGGTCCACGAGTAAGAGACAAGACCATCCTTTGGAAACGGCTTGCGATGCGCAGATCTCCGCGCCGGCTATTGAGGCCTGCCTGTATGCCAAGCTTTATACAGTAGTCTGTGTTCATCATCAAGTCATTGACAGTTGATCACTACGTACGAATGGTTGTTTTACTGGAGAAACTACGTGACATGCAAGCGAAATTCCGGTTAAAACTGAGCATATAGCGTTTGATATAGACCAAAAACAATACCCATGGAGGCTCTTGAACGAGGGTAACATCGGGTAATCTACGACGGCGCTTCAATTTAGGCTCATGCCTTAAAGTACCACTTCAATGCAAAAGATCCGGCAAGTTGTTACATTCGGCTACAAATCGGTGAAATATGACGCAAACTGATGCAAGCGGTGGTCCCTGCAAAATACTTGTCGATGTTGCATGTATCGGTACCTTTCCCGAGGTTTGTCTTGGCTCTGATCTCAGTGAAAATGAAAGTTTGTCAGCCTTTGGTAGAAGCTTAAAACACCCAGTTCCAGTAGTAAGTTAATTCAGGCAGAGTGGCGCAACTCTAGTCGTAGTTGAGGGCGCTCGCATTCACATCCTGCTTTCTTTACAATTTCACCCTGCAGCATTGCGAATTCGTAGTACTTTGACAACAATAGTATTTGTTTATACGAAATAGAAGCCCAAAAGCTAAAGAATTCGCTTCAAATGAAGTAAAGCAGCTAAGATAATGCAGAGATTGAGGAGCGTGGCATCTCGCTAAAGGAAGTTTTGGATTCCAATGGTCCCTCGCGAAGCAGTAGATAAAGCATCGCAAAAAAAAAAAAAAAAAAAAAAAAAAACCGTTTAGCCCAGAGCCTTTAGCCTGTGAAAGATGGTTATAATCAATCTGTCGGAGTCCGGAAGAAAAGGATATAAGATATTGACCTCGGTTGTCCGTGGCTAAAAAGGAAACGTTAGAAGAGATTCGTATAAAATGCCTAGTCTGGTCAACCATGGAATCAGTATAATATTTGGAGAAAATATGTGCCTTTAGGAGACGGAGACCATGAAGCACTTTATACTGAACTACATTCGATTATCCGATAAACCCCTTCTTCTGTATACAATTCATATCATTTCCCCCTTGTCATCTAGAAACTTTCATTAACAGGACCTGACTCTTACGTTTGTTGTCAGCTTGGCTCCTGTGTTTTCTGAAGCGTCACTTACTTTTTCGAGCTGGCTTCAACTTCATCATAAATTCTCGGATATTTTACCCAAGAAAAGACATCAAGAATGTCTTGGGACCACAAAAAGGCTACTAGTAGAGCCTGGCCAATACAGGATATCGATGTGCCAAATTTCCATGCTCGAGTGCGAGCGCTCGGATTACTCGGGTTCTGATTCACGTGGCGCATGATTGCGATGGGCTAGTTTTTGCCTGCAGGTCAAGTCTCCTCGCCTTTTCATATTGCGAAAAGCCCGAGGGGTTGGATTCGGAAAATATACGAGGTGTGCGAGAAGTCCGACGGTGCCAAGTCTGAATCAACAATATTCATAAGACTGGCAAAAATCTAACAAACCCCTCTTGAAAGTATTTAATTATAAAAACGTATAAGATGAGAGAGTTTAGCTCATTCTTTAGCCTTTCTTTTTGGCCGTCCAAACATTTCCTTGCCATCTTGTTTTTACGAAAGTTCGAAGGCACATCACGACGGACTTGTCGGTAATCACGTCTACGCTTATTGGCCTCCTTGAAACGGTAACATCATAGCAGTGGGTCCAGTATGGACGGACAAAACGCAGAGGCAGGTGCTAGCGGTGCAGACCCCTCAGGGGAGGTCTTTGATTTTCGGCTATATCGTTATACGCCTTCTCTCGCACCTGCAATCGTCAGCACTGTTGGCTTTGCCGTGCTAACCATCTTTCATTTCTGGCGGCTTTATCGAGCCCGAGCCTTCTACTTTACCGCGTTCGCCATCGGAGGTATTTGTAAGGGTGTCCCGTGGTCAACCAGCTCCTAGCTGAAATTGCGAGAGAAGTCAACTGCCTGGAGAACCTTGAAGAATTGACTTCTGCCGTATAGCTACTGACCTTTACGTTTTAGTTCAGACGATAGGATATTGCGGACGAATATGGTCTCACTACGATCCCATGGCCATCGGCGGCTTCGTTATCCAGGCTATCTTGATTCTCGTCGCCCCAGCGCTGTACGCCGCGTCCATTTACATGATCCTCGGGCGGCTGATTCGAACTCTACGAGCGGAACGCCTTTCCATTATCCCAGTACCATGGGTTACAAAGACTTTCGTCGCTGGTGATATTGTGTCTTTTACAATGCAGGCTGGAGGCGGCGGAATACAAGCAGCAGGAACCTTGGAGCTCTACAATATTGGCGAAAAAATCATCATCGCTGGACTCTTCGTCCAAATTGTCGTTTTCGGATTCTTCATTGTTACGACCATTCTTTTCCACCGCCGTATAGAAAGGAGACGGATCACAGTTGCGATCGAAACCACTGTGCCATGGAAAAGGCATCTTTGGGTACTTTATACAACCAGCGTCGTCATCCTTGTCCGAAGTATCTTCCGAGTCATCGAATATCTGCAAGGGAACAGAGGATACCTGATTTCCAACGAAATATTCCTATACATATTTGACACAATTCTCATGGCGGCGGTCATGGTGGTCTTCCTGGTGTATTACGTCGAAGACCTGGCCCAAACCAGAGCAAACAACGACATAGACACCATGGAGTCGAACAATGGCGCCTGCATGTTAGCAGAGCTACCGAAGAGATAGATCATACTGTCATTCAGAGTTGCTCCAAGCAAGCTCCGCTGATTTCGGTGGTTGGATTTCCAACCCATAACCTATGTTCATCGTCCAATAGCCCATACGTCTTCGCGTAAAGATTGCTTGCCCAGGAGTCCAGCCACCATTGGCTATGTAATTGCTTCAGGAGCAAACAAAAGTATAAGAATATAACCAGAGACTTTTGCCGTTGCTCTCTCAATAAAGGGAGAAAGTCATCGGCAACCATCGCAATCCAGATAAAAACATCAGTGATGTCTTGTGGTTCAGAGCAGTCGTGGAACACGCCATATGATTGATAAAGCTCATTGATAGCGTGGTTGTATACCGCCAGTAGTCCATCATCACTCTCTGATGCGTTGATATTAGCCTCCAAATCGCCAAGGTGGGTATGATGATATGGCCTCTCTCGCAACTCGAAGTGTGCCATAGTCCTTGTAATCAACGGCGAAACCAAGAGATTATCGCTAGGTTCCCCGACCAAATATCGAGTCCCACAGAACAACACAATCCAGTCCGGAGACTGGTCTGCGGTAGCCAGTGGTGCATCGTGCAGATACTGAGAGTTGGCTAGTACTGGAAGCGCACTACGAGTTAGCAAATTATCCTTGCTTGAACTCAAGATGCTTTACCAATGTAGATAGTTAAGACGGAGAAAATGAATAGCTGCGCTTTATTGTTGTCCTGTACTCGTTCCATCAACTCGATCGCTGCTCTAGAAGACATCTCATGATGGGCCATCGATTTCTCCAGTAGGGTGTCTTTTCTTTCCGGGTGAAGATGTGCAAGGTGAAGTGCTGCTAGGGATAGAATACTCCGCATGACGTAGTCGCATTCTATTCCTAGCTTGACGACGTTTATACGCCAAAAGTCGCGTAGTAATGGGTTCTCTGATAATGTGTGGGCAGTGAAGTTGCAGTAGTGGTGCAAGAGTTCGAGGTCGAGAAAGTTCAGGTCGCCCGCATGCTGGGAAAGGGGTAGCATCGGGTCCAGCGATGGAGATGACAGAAAGCCGCAAGCAACGCCGTGCTTGATACAGTTTTTGCATGCTGGTCTTTGCTCGTCGCACTGGAGGGGATCACGTTAGTGTTCCTGGCCTTGCTTGGTGCATAGCGAAATCCTGATATCCCGTCGACCACCCGCGCTTGAATTTTACGGGCACGGACACTGTGACCTCCCTCTAGGTTCACGACGTGGACGCGTTGTGCCAATGTTGTCATCGGAACACGAAAAACATTAATGTAAAGAAAACTGTACAAATTTACCTTTATTTTTCTAGTTTTGCATGTCTTGCAACCGGTTCTAGTCTTTGGATGGGATCGCCTGGACGGTTTTGACTGCATATTCGAACTCGGGAGTTGCCCGAGGCGTGCCGAAGAGGGTCGAGTAAGCTTTCGAGGCAATAGGCAAAGGCGTGCAAGATTTGGGCCGGTAGCTCTACAGCCACAAGAATTTCAAAGAAGTTGAACGTCCTTGCCTAACCGTCTAAGGGTACGGAAGCGTCTTCGCGTGTAGTGCGTGAGGTCAAACGGCGATTAATAGATGGGGACGCATAACCCGCATCGAGTCCGCGGAGTCCTTCGTACTCCAGTCGTACTCGCACTTTCTCGGGTGGTCTAGGGTAGGCAGCTTTTAATTGGACAACAAGGCGCCACAACGGTCGTCCCTTGTCTTGGAATCTTGGATCGACCACTGACATCCCGCTGAGTCATACAGACTAACGAGACAGTAAGGAAGTTTTCTTCCTGGTAGTCGACATCCTGTAATAGTGGTCCCAATCTGGGTTGAAACGCTCACTGTGGCTGGGTTCAAACGAGGCGGGCAGCAGTACCATGATGATGGCCCTAACAAAGAGGGATCTGACATAAAGAACGAATACGAAACATAAAGATCAGGACCTGACCAACCAGACCATGCTGAGATAATGTAGAGCTGGGGCTCAGCGGCCTGAGGTCGGCTTATCTAGCCGGCCACACCACCTTGGCGGCGGTTGCAACTCCTGAACAGATTTTATTCGCAAAGATGCGGGATGGGCCAAATCAGCAGTTCCCCAGAATTGCACTGAGTTTACTGTCTGATCAATCATAAAAGCTTGGCACTCGCTTATCACCCACGGGCCATGTACGCTGCTGCCAACTAATGCTGGTTTCAGGTAAAGCGGCGTCATCGCCCGTCAGGCGTCAGGTCTGCAACCCTGTTTAGACTTCATCGAATTTGCCTGCCGTGACAGGTCGTTTATGTAAAGCAAGGTAGGCACTACAAAAGGACATGTGTAGTAAAGCCGTTGATAGGCCGCTACGGCTCTACTTTTGACCTTTGGCTAACGTTACGAGTCATGGATGTGCTTCCAGGAGCTACGCACTGATTTGTTCCAGATGAAACCACAACAGCCCAGTGGCCGATGTCTAATTCGGAGGTTTGATGCGGACTTTACCGGCTGCGCCAGGGATCGAACCGGCTCCATCTGCCACACGAACAGGGCTAGTTTTTCGGAGTTAATTTCTTCATTCTGACAATGCACCGCGACCAATACTAAAACAGAAAACCACGGTAACGTACGAAGGCTCAATAGCCGGTAGCAGCGCACGAATTTGTACCGTTAAAAACACTAAAATCAGCAATTCTAATCAATAGATTCCTCTGAGATCGAGAATTTGAAATAGATTCTGGCTCGTACAGTTCATCCCCATATCAGGTTTAAACGTGCGATGGACATGGATTTTGAGCCAACCTTACTTGTGTCTATTTGTACATTTGATGATTGAATAACCGAAGTAGCACCCGAATAGCCTAAGTTCCTGCCCGCGTGGCATTGAATCGTAATTAAGGCGACAAGGGAATCCGCGGACCATATGTGGCATTAGAAAGTATCCACCCCCCGGTTAATCCTCCGGAGTCCCGGCAAGCCGGCATCGATACACAGAGATTGGGCTCAAGTTAGAAAAACCTTAATTAATGGAAACCTTTTGGTTCTAGAGGGAAGTAAAAACGCGAATGGTGATCTAGTCCATGCTTGAAAGTCGGGTTTGGAGATCTAAATATCGCAGGGTCTTCTTAACCACTTCGTGGCATTTGACTGATGTGGGTGCTAACCAAACTAGTTCACTGTTGATCGATCGATGATAGGAGAGAATGACAGAAGCTTGGATGCTGCTCCTGGCACTCCAGAAGTGGCCAAAATCGATCGGGGCGAGGAACCGCGCCCTAGTGGAAACAATTGGGCTTCGACCCGCTCTCGCATTTGCTTCAAGGACCCAGGATCAGGTACGCATTCCGAAGATCGTGGCGGACATAGCTCAGTTGGGAGAGCGTCAGACTGAAGTGGATTCACGTCCTACTAAACTTCAATCACATTATCTGAAGGTCGTGTGTTCAATCCACACTGGCCGCAATCTTCTTTTTGACATTTTCAGAGAGTTCGCCTTTGCATGCCAGCGAATTTTATCTCTGCCCACCATTCAATCTTAATCCATCCGTTTAGAAAACTGCATTGCGTATAGCACATACGCCCCATAAAGTCCCCATAATTCTGGGGGAACTAGGGATGATGGCACCTGTGCCGTAGACACTCGACAAACTCGTAAACCGCTAGTGAAGGTCTACTAGGTTTGTTATAGAAGGCGGTCAGTATACTGGCCAATCTTCTACTCCTGTGCATCTCAACTACAGCTTTCCTTGATGTGCCATCCTTGATTCTGTCAGCAAATTACCCCTTATTCAGCAGACGCTTTGCCTTATACAGTTAAGCTCGCCCTTAGCGGTTTACGAGCTACAGTATGTGGATTTTGGAAAGGGGGCTTGAGTGGCCGGAAACCCTGACCAATGATAGATAGCGTTAGTTGTGTGAAAGACTACGACGACAATCAAAAGTGACTTGATTTGGCTGACTGACTGACCTGACCGATTTCAGTTAAATAAGGGTTCATTCATTATTATACATCCCAAGTCGTGCGCACCCTGTAAATCCGTTGATTGGATATTGATTGGACGTATAAAAGGAACAAACAGTGCAGATCAAATTTACTGACGTGTGTGAGTTGAGTCGTGCATATATAGCCAAATGAATGTAATATTGAAAAACTATTTATCTATCTCAGATTGAATACGAAACAAACGCGAGGTAATACTGTTATGAACACGACCGAGTAGAAATGAAAGTTTTCACTAGGGAGCGGTAGAGGGATGTGGTAAGATAGTTAGTTATTAATCCCGCCCCGTTCTGTTTGCTTAGTTGGATGTATATGCCTGCAGATAGAAGCCCAAGAAAGAATAGCCTCCCGCGCAGCGCACATTTGAACTATTCGGGATCATGTAAACAAAACCACCCTGGTTGGGGCAGTATCCAAAACCATATACGACAGGATTTCCGGCGGGCGAGCCGCTCGACTGGCAGCTGCCATAGTAGGCGCCCGCCGTACGACCCACATTTGCACAAGTGATTGGGTAGTTCCCGGCGCGCTGCACGTCACTGTAGACCTTGTCATTGGCAGTGGCAGCGTCAGGTTGGTAGTAGTCGACGAGAGTCTTAGCCGGACTGTTAAAGTTGCGCATCTGCCCGATTGTGTCGACGTAGAATGGCGTGGCAGCCGTGGCGTCGCGTACCAGACGCAGAGCGCCGTTGCCCTCAACCGTCACGTAGAGACTCCTGTCACCAGATCCCTGCAGGATAAAGGGTGTAGGCCTAATTGTGGGGGTGAAGGCAGCTAACAGGGTGGTGGTAGTGGTGACAGTGATGCTGGAGGCCGCAAGAGTCGTTGTCTCGGCGGGGAAGCCATCACACGAGCAGGCAGATGAGTAGCGCGCCGTGGGGACGAGCGTACCTATGGTGGATTTGCAGGCTGTTTCGATGTAGGGTGGCATACTGCTTGGGCGGTTCTGCCCGGGTGTACATGACGGAGCAACAGAGATGGTAGACGAGGCCTGGCGAGCTTCAAATACCTCGCGCTTGACCTTCCTGAGGCCTGGGAAGAGGTTTCCCACGGTGGTGGTGAAGGATGTGAAGGTTCTCGTCTGCGTCACGGTTGAGGGGCAAGGCGTCTCGGTGACTTGCATCCATGAAGAACAGTCGGCTGACGCCGATAGTGGCCCGGGCCTCGAGCCGATTACTGCGCGGAGGCAGTTATCCCGGTTGCACGTTTCTTGGCGGCCATACAACTCATCCAGAGGAGAGGCGGCCACAAGTCCAGCCATAATGCTGCCAACAACAATAGTGATAAATGGGGATTTCATGTTTAAGAGATAGAAGAGGAAGACAGCATATAAACCAGCTGAGTTGCAGATGTAGAAAGGGTTTTTAATCGGAGAGATGGGGCTTAATCTGCTTCAGCTCAGATGCGGTGAGGTTTTGAGCGAGAACACCATATCGTCCACGATGACTGGTTCTTATATATGACAATGCAGCATTTCAACTCGGAGTAAATGAGCCCATTCGGAAAGAAAAATCACATAGAGTAAGACAGAATTCCACAGCTAAACATCACGGGAGTTCAGCAAGCCTCATCACAACTCTATCATTGCAGTCTAAGCCGGGTTTGAATACACGTCCGGGCTGTTCGCGACTGAGGAATCCCAAATCTTGGAGTGAGACAGAATCTTACAGCTGAGCGTTGTAGAACTTCAGCAAGCCTCATCGAGTCACTATATTCCATTCCAAGCTATGCTTAGAACATGTTCCGGGCATTTACTACCCGTCAATCTGAGAAGTTAAAATGGTTGCCAACCCATAATCCGACAATCCAAGCTGCGGCATGCATGCTAATGCGGGTGTCGCCGTACGGCAACCAATCGTTTCAGTGCTTGCTTAGTTTCTTTAACAAAATGTGGAGGTTCGAATAGTGCAACGCCACGAGGTCGCATGTCTCAACTTAAGCCAGTTTTGTGACAGGCCGGGACGGTTCGGGACATACACTCCGGAACATAATTTCTTTATCCGGCTGATTTGCGTTTTTAGATCACTCATTGCCTGGATTCGCTGAGTTTTGTTTATTTATTTCATGATTTTGTGGTCACTATGATTGCATTGTACGATTTAGTTGTTCGCACAGTTATTTTGACTTTCTGATGCTCAGTTTTGACGATACACAATTTGCAACATGTCGTGAACAACCAAGAAACCCCTCTAATTCCTCTTAAAACATGTCAAATAGTATTTATCGTATTTTCTATATGGTGTATTTTGGAGCTGTTGGATTGAAATCTGAATGGGATGTGAAAGCGGTATGAGTGCCTGGCCAAACACCTTTGGAAGTGCATGAAAAGGGATCAGTGGTGGACTGACTGGGCAGAAACACCCCAAATACATATAACATCCAGAATAAGAGTATCGGTAATTGGAATTTTAGAATTTTCTGGGTAACAGAAAGAAAGAATCAAAAGCAGGATATGGGAGGGTTTAGCTTGCCGATGTAGGTGACGTATGTTACGGACTTCAAGAGACCCCTCTTCTGTTCAATTCAACCCTAAAACGCCATAAGTAGGCTACTAAGGCACTTGCACGATTATTTCAACGGTTTCTTGATCATAAATTATATTCTCCTCAGCGCGAACTTGTGTTTATCTCAATATTTCGTACCAATACGAACCTGTGAGACAACCCTGCCCTCATTTAGCGTTACTACGCTATCAAACCCCTGAATAGCTTGTAATTTGTGCGTGACAAATAGTACAGTATGTGAAGTAAACTCCTCTGCTATGATCCTTGCCATCTTTTCTTCCAACTCCTGGTCGACAGAACTGTTGGCCTCGTCTAGAATGAGTATTTTGCTTGTCCCCTTGCGGACGATGGCCCGAGCGAAGCTGAGCAGCTGCCTTTGTCCCTGCGAGAGTTGAAGGTCGTCTACATCAACATCTAGGCCTCCGTGAAGTGAAATGGCGTCCCAGAGGCCCACGGTTTTAAGGCTATCTATGAGTTTGTTGGCATCCGGACTCTTCTCTCCGTGCAAGCCTTGCAAGAGGTTTGACCGCAGCGTTCCGGGGAACAAGACTGATTCCTGAGGAATTGCAATGAGACCAGAGCGTAGGATGTTTGTTGGAAGTTTAGAGATGTCTATCCCATCGATGAACACTGAGCCAGACTCTAGATTGAGAAGTCCCAGTATTGCAAGGAGTAGAGAGGACTTGCCGCTCCCAGTCCGACCGCAGATAGCGACTTTCTCGCCGGGCGAAATCGAGAGTGAGAAATTCCGAAGAACCGGTTCCGAGTCAGAAGAGTATGATGCCGAGACGTCATTGATGTAGATATGGCCCCGTGATGGCCATCCAGACGGTGGATCCAGGTGTGTCACGGGTAGAAGCTCTTTCGGGGTCTGCGTCTGAAAGGTCCGCAATCGGCTGACAGCTCCTAAGGAGGTTTCCAAGTCCGTCCATGATGAAATAAGAGCCGCAAGTGACTGGCTAAACCCAAGTATGTTGTATAGTGCAATGGCAACAATTCCCGTGTTCGTCATTGAGGGTATGAGAACGACAAAAGTAACAAGAAGGGTGGCCATAACTGTAACGAACAAGTCGAGGACAAGCGCTAGCCAACGCTGGATGCAGAAAAGCAAATAGTACGGTCGTTGAGAATTGTCAAGAATGGTTTGGGACTCCTCGAGGAAGTATGCCTGCCATCTGAAGGCTCGGATGGTAGTAATCCCATCACTCGCCTCGAGAAAGTGAGAATTTAGTGGTGCCTGGGACTGGAGGTCAAGATGCCTCAGCTGGCGTGATGTTCGAAGATAGAAAACTTGCAAACAATAGAGCACTCCTAGTGCCAAAGGAATCAGGGCCGCTAAATACTTGGCACCTAACATTATCAAAATTGCCTCCGCAAGACATCCAAGGAAACCTGTGAAAAATCAGCGTTGGTACCAAAGGTGGGAAGGAATAGCAGTGCAATCAAACCTGAAGAAGTTGTGAACAAGGCTATTGGCAGGTCTCTATCCACAAGAGATAAGTCTTGACTGAATCTGTGAACATTGGTCAATACGCTGGAAGATGGCGGATTCTTTCTTCAACCCCCGTTTGAACAATGAGACTCATTGAAAATATATCTCTCTGCTACATTTTGGGTAAAAAGCTAGACGCTCATTTTCTTACCTGTTGATAAGATCGCCTGTGTCTACAGAGGCGAAGAACGACAAAGGAGCTCTATAGAAGCGTTAGATTTGGAGGATAGAAACTTTGATGAATGTAACTTGCCCCGTGACAGTCCGAAGTAACATCGAATGCAGTTTCGACGAAGATCTCGGAATGATCATTACAAACATAAACCTGCGCTATTAGTCAAAAACGTGAACAAAATCCTCCGATATTATCACGAACCAAATATGTACACCGATGGCGACTAAACCTATCAACGAGATGGCAGTGAAAACACCGAAGTACATGGCCAAGTTAGATTGGCTGTCTCCGAAGCTGCTCTCTGTCCAGAATTTCAACCAGACCTCTGTATTAATATGTAAGTGATAAGTAGACTAGCAATTTCTGAATGACAGAAGCGCGAGGAAATTGAAAAAGAAAACATAACTCACGTGGAAACACTTGACAAAATGTATCGAGCACGGCTAGTACCACGCTCGCGATGCCGAATATCCAACCGATAGGTTTGAGATAATACCAGTAAAGGGATGTGTCGCCAGACTTTCCGAGTGATGTTTCGTCTTGTTCAACTTCATTGCGTTGCTCTCTGCGTCTCCCTACCTCTGAGTCGCTTTCCGGGTGTTCATTAGGGGCAATAGTGTTTGGAAGATCTGTTTCCGCGAACGAGAGGTTCTGTAAGTAGGGGCTATCCTTGACATCAAAAAAGCTCCCTTGAGCAGAGACTCGACCGTCGTCACCAAGAACAATGATTTGGTCAAAATGGTCAGGATGTTTCACTAAAAAGGAGAAGTTAGCGAAGAGGAATGGCTTAGAAAGGTGCTGATAAAACCTACCTAGGTGGGTGGCGATAATTACCGTGGTCCCATACCTACGAACAAGTCCAGCAGGGCCGAACACACGATGCCAGATTTCCTCTCGAGTAGAAGAGTCCAATCCACTAAGAGCATCGTCAATGACCAATACACGCTTTCTAGAGTAGATGGCCCGCGCAAGCGCCTTGAATCTGGTTAGTACTGATTTCGACATGGTAGCGGCGGGACTTACGACTCGTTGTCTTTGACCTCCGCTCAGAGATTGACCTTTACTCCCGACAATTGTCTGGTCGCCCAACGGAAGTAGTGCCAAATCTGCTTCCAGCGCACAAGCGTGGATGACTGTTTCATACCAGTCATCTTCCCGGGGCGACCCAACCAGGATATTTGCCTCCACGGAGGAATTGATTAACCATGTGGACTGTGCACAATACGCTGCTCCTTCTGCAAGCGCCTTGAAATCGCCGGTTGTATAAAGCTCTCCAAGAAGGCCCCGGAGTAGCGTGGTTTTCCCGGAGCCAACATTACCTAAAACCATCGTCATCGTGGAAGGGAGGATGTTAAGGTTGATAGAACGGATTATTGGCGAGCCGTGGTGGTCAAAAGAGATGGTAGCGTCGACGGCGACTGCACTGTATTTGTTGCTCGATGAGGTTTCTTGCGGAATATTCCTCATCTCCATAGAGGTTCCCGGGGCTATTGGGACTTTGACGTCTTCCAATTTTCCAGCTGTCTCAACGCTTTTACGGACTCCATCATCATTTGAGAGGAACACTTGGATGCGTCCGAAACTTCCCAGAGAGCTGATCAAACTCGGAATGGCAGAGATTAGGCGTGACAAGGGTTCAGTGAGTAACCCAATGATTGAAAGTGAAGTAAAGACAACGGCAACGGATAGTTGCGAGTCGGAATCTAGCCTCCTGGCTAGGATGCTAATGCCGAATGTTGCAACGGGGCCGAGCATGGAGGGAGCGTTGCCTACCATCAGTGAGAAATGAAAGTAAATGTGATCGCAAGCAAACTTACCTAGAATATTCATAATAGTCATCAATGTGCGGAACACCTTCGAGACAGCCAACTCGTCTACTCGAAGCTTCTGGATATTTTTGAACCAGATGTCCTCCATGGCGAGAATTTTCGTTTCCTTCATGGAACTTATGACACTCGACGTGACAGCAATACGTTGCTGGATCATTACGTTCCAAGACTTCTGAGCGGGAGCCATGTATTTAGACAGTCGCACCGTACCCAACATACAGACTGAGCCATGCTAGTCAGCAAAGGCGAATATGATATGGTGGCGCCTGACTTACCGATGAGAGTGATGGCTGGGCCCAAGCATCCTAGCCCCAGCTGCCTCTGCAGGAGCCAAAGCGCGACAGCGATCTCAATTGGGTTTGCCCATATCTCTTGGATACTTTGGAATGATCTGCATATTATGGCCACATCCGTGTTTGCCAGCGTGAGACCGATAGACCCCGTAGCCGAAGGTGCATCTGGGTGCAAATTGCGATGCAGGATAAGAGAAGTCAAAGACCCGCGCACCATGACTATGAATCGGCAGAGTCTATATTCATATAATCCTTTGGAAAGCTATGTAATCCTTGTGTTAGAGTTATGGCTGATTTTGCTGATTTCGAGACTCACAGCAGTGCCCAGGTATACTAAGCCGGTCGCAGCTATTAGTCCATATTTGGCGAGTTCAGGATCAGTCCCACGGTCCCCATCCACGTAGGTAATGATTCTGTGAATCAAGAACGGCTGGCAAAATTTAAAAACGATGAGAAGAAGACGTGGTATGGCGCCGAGAAGCAGAGAAACTCTTGTACAATGTAGCATCGAGAGTAATAGAGAATACTTCCCAAGCCCGGCCTCGCTTCTCGGCTGCCATTCTGCTTTCAAATCACGCAGCAGCGGTCCAGATTTGAGTTCTTCGTCGATATCGTACAGTGTTGACGGTGAAAGAGAGGCTTTGAAGCCTCTCAACATCATGCCATTGAGCCACCAGAAGAAACTTCGGCCGATGATACCGCTTGTAGCTTCTGGGCTGAGGCGCTGCCACCCAGCCAGAAGAAACTTGCGCTTGCCTTGGATCTCGAGGACAAAAATAACAAGCTTGAGTGAGAGATTTGCTGTAAAAACCGCTGCAAGCGTGGACGAAAAATTCAACAACCAAAGGGTCCGGCATTTGACAGCATCGAACAGACAAGAGAGAAGTAGAAATATACAAATAATAGTGGAAGGTCTCACGGACCGAACGTGTTCAACGCAGCTGAGCATCCCAAGGAGTGCTGCGTCGATGAGCCCAAAAACGGCCGCAGCGACGGACACTCTACTCTCAAGAGGGGTTTGTGGCTTGTTGTCTCCTTGGAGCTTCCGAGTCCACAGAGCAAGGAGGACGAGCTGCAGGACTCCATAGATGATGTAGGTTGTGATTTTAGCACTGATCAGGGGATGTCGTAGGACCTTGTTGCTGCTTCGCCAGAGTTGCAAGAGTCGAAACGGGACCAAAAAGAGAAGTATTACAGACGGCCCAATTGTCAGGCATGCCTGTTCAAAAAGAAGCGTAAAGTCTGAGCCAGTGGTGGCTGATGATGTCTGGCTGTTGGAAGCATCAAACCCAGCTAGAGTGCTTGAGTTCTGCATGGAGGACATTGTTGCTGCAGTTGATTGGCGATCCCAAACCTGGCCCGGGCATCGTCGCGGCGCACGAAAAGGTCGTGCACGCCAGATTTTATGTTATTCCGTGCTGGTAGTCAAGGGGGGTGCGTGCCGAGACAAACGCTGCTAAACCACCTTCTTTTTTAGGACGCAGAATCTCGCCACAGGCCAATGCCGAGAAGGCCAGCGGCCGCGTTCCAACATGAACAGCCTTGGCTGTTGAACACAATTATCTATTCGCTGTGAGAGACGATTGCTATCTAAGAATGAACCAACCAACCAATGAGATTACCTAAATCGCTTCATTCATTACTGCTTGGTGTTCTGAAATAGTGCATGCACACATCCATCCCAAGTAGCAACCTCTTCGCTTGGGCTTGAGTGACCAAATTTTTTGGAGCACTGTGGGCAATGACAATGCGCCCAAGGTAGTCGCAAATGTTTTGTGATAGATATACTTCATTACATAGTGTGAGAATCAGACGCTGAATTTCAATCTAAGTTTTAATATTCCTTTTGTCCAGCGCATAGGCTTGTTCCATGAGATGCATCCGTCCGCAATCGGACCACTCTCAAAGCTCTAAAGCGGAGACCAGAAATATGCAATTCGGTTCTAATCAATTCGAGACTACATAATCTCTACAACTTGCTCGCTGTTCCCGGCCAGCCTACCGGCGTGACCGTTGAATATTTCACTGGTATCGCGCAACACTCCGGTAAGTAAGTTACTCGGTGGCATAGGAGTTGGCCCTGCAGAGAATTATGCCTGCGATCTGTTTACCGGAACCGGGTATATAATTCCTATGAAGTTTTACGAGCAACATTAGAACAAGATGAGACAACTACCGCGTATGCACTTCCAATGTTTCTGCTTACCGAGTTGTGGGTGTTCTAGGATCGGACCATGTTTATTAGACGGCTCATTACGACGCGCCCAATCCACAATGGGTTCCCATTTCCGGCACACATGAGTTGACTGGGGCTTCATAACAGGATACCGCTTTGTTTCAGCCCATTCGAATGTTTGAGGAGTGATATCACCATGGCACATGAGAATCTGCCGAAGATGGTCAATGCAGTGCACTAGACCCGAAATTAGTAGAAGACCTCCCAGTTTAATGAATGTTGCAGCGGATTAGTGCGGCGGTAATCTTACTGATGTGCTGTTTCCGTTCATCCTCGGGGTCAAGTTTGTAGTAGTCGCCAAATACATTTTCTCGAATAATGTTCTACTTGATATGAGCTTTCACGCTCCGTTTGCTGATTTAAATCCTCACTGCCGCGTGGTATCAGGTACTTACCAGACAATGAAGTTCGTGGAAAACATCAAGTCCTGCCAGATAGCCTGAACCATCACGTAAAGGAACAGAACTCCTGTTCAGCATCTCAAGATGCTCTTTCTGAACAACGATGTTATTGTCTTTTCCCGAGTTGATCAGTTGATATTCTCCCATGTTCTTATAGAGATACGCACACTTAAGCAGCTGGTGCCAAGCATGGTCAACTTCCAGACTGGGTTCTTTCTGGAAACTGGTCAAAGTGGCGAGATCAATGACCCTGTTTTCGTAGGATACAGCTGACCGGGCAGGAGCTAAATATCAACGGATATTAGGGTTCTATGCTATAAGACTGATTATTTTGGACTCACAAAATATAAGCCCAGCTTCATGGTGGCCAAAAAAGACATTTCGAGCGCTGTAGATGAAGAGGCCGAGGTATGACAAAGTCACGAGAGCATTGAAAGCCAAGAAATAAACTCGGCATCCTCTTTGTTCTTGGCTTTTGTCTGCTTTCTCTAGAGCTTCATACTTGATCGGCGAATTCGAGGTAACAGCTGCAAGTCGCAGATTGCGGCGGACCTTGTCCACCTGGAAAAGTTTTCCCCAAAACATGTCTTTGGATCTTGAAACCTATCATATGACCAGCGCAAGATTCAAAATTGTGTATGGGCGAAGTAGAAGACAATTGTTGTCGCAATGAAGAAGGTATGGCAGACCCTAAAGACTCGGAGGTTCTAATCGGAGTAAGGAGAGCCTCTAGTGAAAGAGCACCCGAAAAGCATCAGTGATCTGGGAAATATTGGGTGTCCGGAAAGCATGGACGAAAACCCACATCCCGCCTTTCGAATAGAACCTGGTCGCTCGTCGCATCGTGAAAAGTCATGTTTGCTACCAACAATCTTGGCCCGCCGGGTGGTTCGATCTACCAAGGATGCCCAGGAAATCTAGACCAAATATTGGAATTAAGGGTCCATTGCAGGTATCACCTCTTGGCTACTTTCTGACTTATCCCTCATTACGGGGGGCTGTCGGCACCATGCAGTCAGATTGCACTTGCACCAACAAGCCCAGGGGTGTCAAGTCCAACCCTGCGTGGAGCGTTGGCTACTGATCTTTGCCATACCGGAGCCGCCGCCGCGTGCCAACGGCCCAGTCACATGCTCAACCAGGTAAGCATCCTTCAGGATTCAGGACTATGCGTACCAAGATGGGCGAGACCCTTTCCGCCCATCCATTTAAAGGATGCAGTAAACATTGCAGCATCTGGACCCTGCCAATGTTGGCGCGAGTGGGGCTCTGCGTGCTTTCGGATAAAGTGCGGATACCTAGTGTAGATACTTTGTGCGGCACAGTTGTAATTACACTGAAGTTTCATTTTCCACCTCCACCCAAATGACACTCTTTGCTGTAAGTTTATCTGGAGAGCCATCTAGACCCTAAGTACGTCTGCTGTACATCGCCCCGCAATCGCACTACCGACAACTCTAAACCTGCATCATGGGCGTTACGCTTGGGCCCAACTAGGCAATTCCCAATGTATAGTACATTGTCAAAGTACGCGTATTAATCGACTATGATATGTATGAATGTATGATTTCCGACAAGCATCTCGCTCCCTCCCCCCTTGCATGTTGTATACCAAGCGGTCGGGCCGCGGAGGACTTGGCCTCAGGCTCGGATACCAAATTCATCCGCCCTTATGCTTGCTACCTATTCTCACGCGCCCGACTTGACACGGGTCCCCCGTATGTACCATGCTCATACCGTACGCCAAATCAAGACAGCCCAGTGTGATTGCTCGGGGGTGCCTTGTTGTCGAGCGTCCATTGAAGCGCATCGTCCCAACTGCGACACTGATGCCGAATACCCCAACCATCAACTGTCCTTCGCACGTCACCTGGCGGTGGGTCCATAGCTGACTCCAGGGTCATATCTCCTGCACACATGATACCTTGTCTGAGGTAATCGAAGCAATGGTTGATGTGATTCTGACGGGCATGGTGCTTTTGACCTTCCGAAAGGGAATCTTCCCCGAAGATGTGCGGGTCTTTACCGTTCACGTTGGCGTAATAGCTCGCACGAATTGCGCCCTGCATCTCGTATTAGTGTCTCACATTGTGAAGGGGACAGAGATAACCTTACCAGGCAATGGAGTTGGTGGAACATCGTGACACTGTACCTATCGGACCCAACGTCCGTTGGGATCCCCGGCTTGAGATTGTAGTCTTCCGGGTGCTCCACAAGCACATAGCCTCGTCCGCCTTTTGAGAAGATTGAGTCATCAGGATCAGCGGGTGCGATGGGACAATACTTACTGGGCATCAACGAATCCCACGCAGCGTCGCTTTCTGCTGATGGGACAGACATGAACAACGGGTGTGGTTCGAACAGTACGGACGTGGATCGGGCTGGCGCAGGTTAGCTCGCTTCCAAATTCTGTGACCCTTGGGGGACTGCCTACGAGTTGGGGGAAACGATTTGACAGTGGTAGACTGGTCAAAAGGCATGAAAATGAAGGCCATGCAAATGACCAGTACGGATCCTCCGATCAAGCTAACCAGGAACGACGGGCGCCAGGCGAATGGTTGCAGTCTCTGTGCATCCTGTTGCGGGTAATGGCCACCGACCTGACCTTCATCTTCGTCTTCGCCGAGTCTTTGATACTGTGGCAAAAAGCCGCGAAGCTTTTTCTGAAGCGGGAAGTATTTCGAATGCATGTTTCCAATATCGTATGATAGCCTATTTTCTTTGAAATTTGGTCAACAACAAATAGTGCTGGGCGATATTGCGCCTTATGTAGGCAATGCCTTGGTTGCGTGCTCCACTTATTAACTATTAACTGGTCTTGGCACCCTCCTCGAGGTTGAAGCCGAACGACGTACCGCAAACACCCCAATCACGCCTACGAAACTTTTTGCTGAGCTCATTTATCTGCTCTCGTTCATAGCAATAATCTTGGGCCACGTGAACATATTGGATGAAAAGAGAAATTAGATAGAGTTGAGGAATTCAACCTGGTCAAACAGGCCATCATGTGCTCATCGTTCGTAGTGACATAGTTTTGCCCACCACGATCATTCCGAACTGATTTCACCAATTTAAGTGTAGAGATATATTTTGATAGATCTATTCCAGGGATGTCGTTATGCGTATTATCCAGGATCACAAACGAATATCAATAAAGAACCCAATCGGTTCAAAAAAGCGTGGGCAATTATCCTGTTCATGAGGAATGAGGCGGACATAAAGGGTTTCTATTTTTGTCCGCGTCTCGTTCTAACTAGCAGCGACAGCAAGTCTGTAGTAGATCGTATCAGATCATCTCTATCACGTAAAAGCCATACGACCAGCGTCTGTGGTGTCCTTGACTTTTAGTTACGATATTCCGAGAACACTACATATCTGGATAAACTGGCCCTGTAATGTTGGATTAGAGATGGCAAGCTTTATTTTGCAGATGTGACTTACCGAATATTGGGTGAAGAAGTAGCTGGCCTCTCAGTCGTGGCGCGCTGTGTTCTTTTGACCATTCCAGGATCTTATCCCAGTTTTTGCACTCGTGCTGGACCTTGAAATTAGGCCAAGGCAGCGGATGGCCCTCTCGCCAGTCGTAAGTGATTATGGCAACATCACCATTGCAGATCAATGACCGACGAATTACGTCGATGCAGTGAGACAAATGGTCCAGCTGGCCTTCCAGCTCGGTTTTGGTATAAGTGGCGTTGTACTGCGACCGGTAGAGATATTTTCGCACCGAGTTCAGACAATGAAGGGAGTGGAACACGTTAAGGTTGACGAGAACGCGTCCACTGCCGTCATTGATCGTTACTGATTCTTCGCCGTCAAGCTCCGACGGGTGAACGGCAGCGTTTCGGTCTAGATCCGGAGAATCAGATTGTTTCCTTTACTTTTGGTAAACGCTTGAAGATGCCTACTTACACTGCAGTAATTCTCCCCACGCTTGATCAAGCTCCGGTCGCGGGTCACCTTTGTAAACGTTTTCAATCTCAAGATTGTTGTCTATCAAGGTCCGAACATACTCGACAGCGCCAACTGCGGGGCCTTTGCTCTCATCTGTCAACAATGATTATAAACATTTTGAACGTAGAAGCCTTACTGCGAATGAGGTTAACTCCATAAGCCTTGTCGCGGCCATGAAAATGACCAAGAACCGCCCATAGAAGACCTAGAAGCACAAAGACCGTAACGTGGTACAATGCAGCGAAGCAAAGATGCCTGTGTCTTTTAAATTGCCCAACCCACGAGAAGGTTGAGGAATCTCGTCGGAAGAGCTCATTCTGGTGGTCGAGGTTATTGTTGAAAGAATCTTGCCCCTTGAGCAACTGATGATGTTCCTCTTCGCCCATGGTTACTGCTTAGAGTCTTGGTTGCGACGTGAGGAAGGTAACGAAAAGAATGGGTTTCCTATGCCCCAGGAGGAAATACTTTCTGTGACAGCCACGATGCCGAGGAAGTCGGTGCTTCAATCACCCTTAGAGTCACCGTCCCATGCGGCTACGCTTCCCCACTGGGTTAATTGAGTCCGAAATTGAAATCCTACTAAAAAGTACCAAGCAATCGAGACTCTGGTCGAACTACCAAGACATGCAGTTATAAGCGAAGTAGTATTTGCCATGGGTCAGTGGGACCTGGTCATTTCCTTCTTGTACAACGCGAAGTACCTTTCACATTTCTTCAGCGGGCGCCTAGGCACCCTTGTCGATAAGGCTGATATGCCGCAGGTTTCCGGGTCTGGCAGTCGTACTTTGGGTGGTTAGAGCATGCTGCCAGGCATATTCCCTACTGGTCCGTACGCAAAGCTGTACAAGACACGAAACCAAGTTATTCATATTCTAGGCGCCGCAATGACAAGATATGATGTTGAATAGATTATGGTGCATGCTACAAGTTCCAAGTTATCGGGCGTGGCTTTGAAATTCAAGGACATAACCACAACCGAAGAGTCAGTTTAACCTCCGTGTTCCATCATAGCTATTCTAGGCTTTTCTGTAGACTTCTGTCCAGAATTCTCAGAGGCCGTATACAGAATTGACCAGTCCTTACATTGACGCTCAATCATGCCATCCACTATCTCATGTCCATGCGAATTCATCTTCGGAGGTTCAATTGTTCCATCAGCATTGCAAAGAATGGCCTGCTCCCGAAAAAGATAGATTTCATTGGTTAGTCAAATGCTTTGCTATTATAGGCGGGAAAGAGCATTCTCGGTTTTGACGAAGAATCAGTTCCCTCTGAAGCTATACACATCACTCACCTGTCTCAAATAATCAAAGCAGTGCGTCCAGTGGTCTTGGTCATAGTGTGACTCGTGTGGGTTCGGATTCCTCTGCATTTCCCCACCTCTGCGATGAGCTGGAGTCTCTCTCAAATCGACTTGATGGGGATCCATCGTCTCGTGAAACATCTGAAATGCGCCCCTCAAGATGGCCAAACAATGAAGTTGGTGAAACATGCTGATGCCGTATTTGTGTTTTCGATTGTCCTTTTCCGTCTTGTAGATGAATCCTCCGTTGGAAGTAAGAAGATCTGTCCAAAGGGAGTCGAATTGATGGCTCATGTTTCTGTAATCATCGTGCTCGCTGAAATTTGCGGGCCGGCTAGATGTAATTAACTCGTGGAAAAGGCCTTGGTAAGGTGTTGCCACTCGATTGACGAAGCCAGCGAGAGGGACCAAAGTGTACAAAATGACAATGGTAAAGGCAAGTAGAGAGCTTGTAACAACAACGCAAACAGTTGTATGAGGAGGCATTTTTCTTTGCAACGCAGAAATCCGAGGACACATTGACGTGAAGATGACCATGAGAGGCATGTACGGTGTCCAGACAAGAATGCAAAATCGCAAATTGGTTTGGACATCTACAGATGGCACTCGAAAAACAGTGCGGTCAGTGCAGTCAAGTCGATAAGTTTGAAGCGCCCGTCGCGCAAATTAAACTGCCAATCAAATGCTAGGGAGGGGTGTTGCAAGGTCTCACACGGCGACACCTGCGGCACAATCGAACTGGGATCTTACAACCCAGGCGCTTTGGCGTCCCAACTGACGGGCTAGACTCAACAACTGCAGCAGCATGCCTTGACCGATGCAGGCCGGCGGTCGAGAACACTGAGCCCTTGAACTGGGGTTTAACAATGCAGAAAGTTGTAAGCCCCGGCTGACGGGCTAGACTCAAAAACGCTGCAGCATGTCTTGGCCGATGAAGGCTGTTGGTCGAGAACACTGAGCCAAGCAGCTTGGCTGTTGGTTGATTTAGATTGATTATGGCAGGTCATTATGAACGCTGCTTCGATGGCACGATGCAAATAAATCACTTACTACAGGGTAATAAAAGGACCTAGAAGGCACGGAAATCAACCAGGATGCCTCTATGGTCTGAATGCCATTACTGGTTGGTTGGAATACGAAGCTGTCAATAGATTATATAGAACAAGGGCTATAGAATCCCAGCCGTTCATCCCCACCTCCGTGCGAATGCTCTAGGATGGCGAAAAGGTGGAGTAGCTTGAAATAACCCATGCAACGGCAAAGGTAGGTAAGTCACTTCACAATCTGACTGCGGTCCAGACAACAGGATTCCAGCAATGCAAACGAACGACTTGTATTGATACGCGTCACCGAATTTGGAAATACTGAACTGGACAAAATAATTACCGATTGGACGCAGAATCATTTTTAGACACAACATTGCATTAGACTACTCCACATGTCCCCGCATGCTGGACTAACAGCACAGCCCCACAACTCTCTATCATTGTCCTTCATCCCCTCGGTATGATACTCCTAGAGGCTAGAATCAGAACCATGGCAACCAGGATGAGAAATTCACAGAAACGTACCAAGAGTTGGATGCGAGAGAATGGGGCCTTTCAAGCTGGGAATGTAGTGATGCTCAGCGCAATCCATCACACGATCCCACTTCCGGCAGGTGTGGTCGACGTGAAAGTTTGGCCACGGCCACCGGTAATCGTCAATCCAACTGTAGGTCTGAACTGATAGATCTCCGTGGCACATCAAAACCTGTCTGAGCATGTCAATGCAGTGATCAACATGTTCGAACTGTTTTTCTTTGGAGTGCTTGTCGGGGTAGAACTCGCGGTAAACCTGCTCCCGGATAACATTGAGGCAGTGAATCTGATGAAAAACGTCCAAGGTAGCTAGAAATCCGCCCTTTTCGTCGTTCAGAGGGACTGATGTTCGATTAATACGAACTAAGTCGTTTTGATGGACACGAATATTTGAGTCTAAGAAAGTTAGAGGTTACAGCAGTAATCAAAGAAGAACTCATACATTGAAGAAGCGAATGCCACGCTTTATGAAGCTCCTCTCTTGGCTGGCCTTTGAAGACGTTTTGGTCATCCAGAGAATTGCTGAAAGACTTGCGCTCGTATGCAATCGCCTCATTTGCAGGCGCTGAGGCAGTCAGCATTATGGAATATCTTCTAGGCAAGCGTGAAGGGTCACTCACAATATGTCATATCGTCGTACGGACATGCTTTTTCGGTTTTCAGGGTGAAGCTGCCAACTAAGAAGATGGCCACCGTGTAAAGGCAAACAATGGCACCGTAAACCCCGAATTTTGTGTATTTGTGGTATCTTCTGACCTGCTTTTCGTCGCCAGAATCAGAGCTGAGAAGCGCCTCTGAATCGGAAACACTCTCAAATTTGACTTGAGAGTAACGGCGTAACGGGTTGAATTGCTTGAAAGTGAAAGGCATTGCGGCAATGTCTAGAAAGATACAGATGACTTTGGGAGCAGCGATCTGGATGGTTCCCGCTGCAATACGTGGTAAAAGAAGAACTTGGAAACACACAAACATGAGCCAAAATGAAGAATTGGATGTGTTTGACCAATTCTCTTGTTCATCCGGGATACCAAAGTAAGGCTATGCAGCCGAGACGGAGATTAGTCTCAAAATGGCTGGGTCGTACTACGAGCCAAGAATGGCGCTTATTCAAACCAACAGCAACACTGGACCCATGCAGGAAAGCATTCATGCTACCATGCGACTCAAGAAATCATTGAACATTTGCCACCATGATATGCGATGGGAATACGGTGTCACACCCCGTCCCCTGCTTTGACCCGCATCGCGGGCCCTCTACTTCGAAAGTTACAAGGAAAAGCACCCATGGGGCATCTCCAGGACAAGCCCGAACATTTAAAGATTATGACACCTTCCTATGTCGTCAACCTGGGATAAAATAACGTCTGGACTCGATGTGGGTAACGAATCCTACAAGATAACGCAGCCAAGTGTCCAGGCATCGTGTCCTTCGAATATTGGCAGTCCTATACGCTCCACATGAGGCATTCAACAGCGAGAATGGGTACCCAACTGTAGAAGACTCCAATTTATACGTGCTAAGACCGTGAATTACCGCCGCGGAAGTCGCGGATATGAGAAATTGCGAGTTTCGGGACATAGGATTTTCGCCATCCGCGGATAGCCCCGTTTTGGTCTTTGCTGCCCCAGTGCTGTACAAGTTGTTCAATGACTTCGACGAATGGGGGTGTGCTAAAAATTCCAGGATTGATGACGATGACCACTGTGTCTAGTTAAAGACAATATGATATAAAGGCCATACGCCCTCCATAGATTTAAACATAAACTCACCCCAAACTTCTCAACCAGACTTTAGTCACATCCATTTCATATATTCTCACAAAATCCTCATATTGGTTTAAAAAGATTTTACTCCTTCAACATGCGTACTTCAAGCTTGATTCTCTCTGGTACTTTGGTTGGGTTTCTGGCCTCTGCCGCTGTCATTCCCATCCCTAAGTATGCCGGTAAGAATTTGGCCCCTTTTCTGCGCAAAGTTCCACCCTGACCGCCATTCTATTTAGCACAGAGATCCGTTGTTGCTCTAGCTACGTCTACAGACAACTACCACAGCCATCAGAAGAAGGATGGGCTTGCCGTTGATCCCGAGGAAGCTGTTAACGGTTACCAAAGCTACCACAAGAGAGATGAGCTCGCCGTCGACCCCGAGGAAGCTGTGAACGGTTACCAAAGCTACCACAAGAAGGATGAGCTTTCCGCCGACCCTGAAGAGGCTGCCAACGGTTACCAAAGCTACCACAAGAAGGACGAGCTTGCAGTTGATCCTGAGGAAGCTGTCAACGGTTACCAAAGCTACCACAAGAGAGATGAGCTCGCCGTCGACCCCGAGGAAGCTGTCAACGGCTATCAAAGCTACCACAAGAGAGACGAGCTTGCTGTTGATCCCGAGGAAGCTGTCAACGGTTACCAAAGCTACCACAAGAGAGATGAGCTTTCCGCCGACCCTGAAGAGGCTGCCAACGGTTACCAAAGCTACCACAAGAAGGACGAGCTTGCAGTTGATCCTGAGGAAGCTGTCAACGGTTACCAGAGCTACCACAAGCGTCACTAGTCAGCGACGATGACAGCGCTTTCAAGTCGCCTGGAACCTGCTGAAAGGGGGAAAAAAGCACTGCTAAATTCAACATTTACAGAGCTATAGTAGATAAAGGGTGCGGAACTAGGAAGTCTTTTGGTGGCGGTATATAGAGATTTGCTTGTGTTCGGTGCTTCGTTTCGGGGTACTCTTCAATAAGACTTCTCTTTTCTCTATTCGTAAACGCTGCCGATGTGGATTTAACACATCAAAATCGACGTGACAGTATGATTCCACAAAGCCTGGTGATGAAACATCTTCCAGCGTGCATTTGGCCAAATCAAAAATAGCAAGAGATATCTAACATCTAGACTTGATCCACACATTGTACATTCAGGATAATCTTGTATCAAATCGCCACATTTTCCGTCGGCGAGCACAGCTGGAACGGATAGGTTTCGCGATCAGGCTTAGCTAAGCATCCATTATTAATTCTTATCACCAGTGGCCCTTACGTCTTGGATTGATGAGTCAGCAGGTTATATCTTTTTAAATAACATCCCGGATGGCCTGTCGCAGATAGAGTAATAACGTACGGCTCGTAAATGTTAAGCTTTCCTTTAGGTCATGAGGTTGTGGTAAACCGCGAATCCCTGTTTGCGTCATCCACGGGCGAACCACGCTGCTTTTGCCAGGAAAGGCAATTCTCGTTGGTTTGGCTCCCAGGCATGTCTCATTTTACCCCTGAAAGTGTAACGTTGGTGGACGACGCCTAGGGGAGCATGGACTATCCCATTGAGTGCGGACTGGCCCCATATTCGCCAAGAGCAGAGTGAATCCAATGAGGTTCATTGCCTGAGAATACCTCGAAATGTTTGCCCAATTAAAATGTTTATATATCGGCATTTTTGGAGTAAAAATGGGTAATTCTGGTCTTAACAAAAATGGGGCTAGTCCGCACTCAATGGGATGGATGGATTATGTATGATGCCGTCGTGGTGCTCGCAAATTAACTCCCTTATTTTCTGTCAAAGTACATAATCAGTTATGATAAAGACCGCCACATTCTCTTTTTCGTTATCCCCAATAGATGGATCTCGTTGCGATAACAAGGCGCCTTCGACGTACCAGAACGAGATTCCATTCACGGCGACCCCGCGATGATACGCTTGGCGCAGTAGTATTCTGTATTAAGGCCAATCCTTAGCCGGTCCAGGTACTCGGTAGCCTGTAGTATTCTGCTAAGGGACTCACAGGAGAGTAAATTCGACTGAGACGAACTGTTCCCTAAAGATGAACAATTTCGAAGTGAGACCATGAAGTAGCTCAAGTGCCATTCGGTAACATGTTGGGTTGGGACCTCTACGTAGTCATAGTATGGGAAACTATCAAGAAACTAGAATGAATAGGTGGTACGTTCTTCGGGCCGTTTGTTCGAACTCATTAACGGGGCTGCACTGCCATGGTCCCAGGGATCCGGGGTCGTTCTTCAAGAGGAATCCCGGAAGTGCTGTCCCAATGATCTGGCGAGGACGGTAAATAGGCTCTGACGCAAGAAATCTGTAACAGGGTATCCATTTCTATTGATTGCTGTGCCAAGAATATTACAATTTGGGCAGGCATCGACATTGAGCGTTGCGATAAAGCTAGGCGGCAAATGACGCCGGTGATCTGGGAGGCATGATTCAAACTACAACACAGCACAAAGTCGATATCTTGGACATGTATGAGTGGGATTGCAGAACACAGAGGAATAATTCAAATGAGCCTGTTAGCTTGACAAACAAATAACTTCATCATATATTATTCAAACAAAAACGCAAACGGACCTAAGCTCTATGTTCAAGGACCAGTTACTGCGCTTATGATTTCCATTCAAGAAGTCGACTAGGACAAGTTTGCTAGGTCCTGAAGAGTGGTTGGCCTTCTGCCCCACTGAACATCTATTTCTAGTGTGTTTAGCAAGGTAACATCTTGTTCCTTTTTGCGCGTGCTCTTATAGTATGCGGGGAACTAGGTACCAGCCTCGTGCAGCCGAACAGGAATCCATGCCTTTGAACTCATCGCCAGCCCTATTCAGACCGGCCTTTCAGCTCGCTTAAGTTGAGCACTCCACGCCGTGTCTCTCGGCATGTGATGGGGGCGTCGCTTGCATTTCGACGTAGGATAGGCCTCTCATTGTGGATATAATCACATCTCCTACGGACTCTCCGATCGTTCCAACTTGATTTAATGCGAGTCAGTTCAGCGAAGATCTGCAGCCATTTGTCCCCAAATCCCCCTTTCAATGTACAGATCTGAAAATTGAGTTCTGGACGGCAGCACAGCAGACAGGTAAACGCGGCCCGCTTACCCATAAATAACCTTATCCTTGCCTATACCGAGAAAGCGTTCGTCTGGTCTCCAGCTATTCTCTAGCCCATGTGTGCATTCTGCAATCGCTGGATATTGTTGGCGAACAAAGATCCCCCATAACATATGATTTTTGAGAGCTTTCTTCTAATCTGAGACGGATGTAGTGGACGTCTGATATATTGGCATCTATGCCAAGCTGAGAACCTGACTTAATTAGAACATCCGTTTCCGGGGGTGCAACTTCGTATAAGAATGGAAGCCTGGAAACATCATGAGCAGTAACCATCCAGTCCATTCCCTACCGCTTCCTTCGCTTTCAAGAATCATAGTAGTTCTTTTTTGAACTAGCCAGTCTTTTTACACTTTCCTGTCTTTTTTATCATGTCATTTAACACACTCTCTTTCAAGCACCTTTTGGTAGCTGCAGCTCTTCTGCCCGGTATCGCTTTCGCTTCTCCCATCGCCAACATCCAGGACCGAGGCGTCAACGTTATTACTGCACCCCTAGAAAAGATCATACCGAATATAATCGAGCATGGCCCTTTGAATGATACGGCGCTTGAGCGCCTGAAAGAATCTCTCACTAGATCTGTTCGCCCAACGACGACGCCGGAGCCGGACAGAGTTAGGCGTCAGGTCATTCCATCAAGCACAGTTCAGGGCTCTCTTACTATCGCTACCAGCGATGCTTTCGTATCAGTCGACGTCGGCGACATCAACCTGGTCGACACCAATCCTGCAAACTGCCACTCTGAGACATTCAACGGGCCTATAGAGCGTCTCCAAGTCTTTGCTGGCTCTACCCGCCTCCGTGCGATGAACATCACCAGCAGCAGTGGAAACACGAGCTCTGTTCTTAGCGTACGTTTATTAATATCCATATCCAACCTTTTTACGCCATGAAACTTACCCAAGACTCTCAACAGCCACTCGAAAACTCCTTCGACGCGGGCGTTTTCACCTTCGAGAATGGCGACCGCATCAAGGAATTCTGGATCCTTGAGGACCAGGGAGCTTTCATGGGTTTCAACTTCACTACAGACAGCGGGTCGTACTCGGTCATGGGCCAAGTTGTGAAGGACCCGCCCCCGATGGTCAAGGTCCCCGTCGGTTCTGGTATCCTCGGTCGTATCCGCGTGCAGTACTGCGATATTGGCTTGATCGGCCACGTGGGTTGGGACTTCATCGACGACCTTGAGTCCGTATCAATCAGCAACATTGCCTACTCCGGCTTCACGGATAACATCATGCCCGCAGGTCCCGGGCAGACCATGACAGTTGGCTCCCAGATCCTCGACAACCGCAACTCTACCGCTGAACAGATGATCACCCTGATGACTTCGGATGCTGTGACGAAGTCGCACAGCCTCAGTGTTGCGAATCAGTGGAATGTTGGTGGCCGAGTTGCAGTCGAGGCTGCGGCCGGCATCCCTCTTATCGGCCAGTCCAAAGTGACCACAGAATTCAACTGGCAGGTTCAAAAGACCACTGTAAGTTTCCAGGATCCATATATCTGACGCAAATGAGCAAGAATTATGCTGATTGTGAACCCTATCAAGACCGAGGAGGATACCGAGGGCGAGACCCTGACAAAGTCTGCCACAATCAACCTCAAGTGCCCACCAAAGAAGTACTGCGTTGGCACATCCTTCTTCACCAGCTTCAAGATGGACGTTGAGGCCGAGGCTACTTTCCGAGCCAAGACCAAGTCTGGCAAGGAGTTCTTCTGGAAGCAAAAGGGCAAGTACGACGGCGCCGACTCCCTTGCCCTGCAGCTGCAGGTTGACGAAGCGGACACCGTTATCCAATAGCGCGTTCTTACCATCAAGGAATTTTGATTTTGAAACACTTTATTCAGAGTTTGGTATCTGGAACACGAGCTGAACGAATTGTTCTTTTTTTTCCTTTTCACTTTTCCTTGGCACGTTCCCCCCATTTTGTTAGAATGCCCGGGACATTACAATAGTGTATGGGAACATGATTGGCATGAGACATGCAGACATACATTCTTCAGATGGCATGATAGAACAATGAGCATTTATTCTAATGACTCAGAACCCCTTTACATGGAATTTCCTCGTTTTAGTGTTCTGCAAACTTGCATCAATTCCAAGTCATGTTTGACGTAGGGGTGAGACATACATCAACGACCCAAGTAGCCTCGAGACAGGAAGTGTTACCGTCCTTACGTGGGCCATGACGTTTTCATTCTTCAAGACGTAGGAACAAAAGCCACGTCCAGAAGTGGAAACGAAAACAACGCCCTTCATGGGTGGGGGAGGTGGCGGGCCGTATGCACAGCCAGGAGCCGTCCCGGGTCAATATTACCAGCCTAGCAAGGGGTCGGCCAGCATGCTCCTCACTCGTGGACTTCCCCCTGGAGTTCCTCGAATCGGAAGAGGTATATAAAGCAGCGGAGGGTGGCTAAGCATTTGTTTGTGGGATGTAGGCTGTTGGAAGGATTGGCGTGACTCACCGGGGAAGTGTGGCAGCCATACCAAAGTCCTTTTCATCTTTGGAGTCGCGCAACATATTTAGCGCGGGTAGCTACAAGGCAAGAAAGACAAAAAACAAAAACAAAAAAACCGACAAACAGAACGAAGGAGATTTGTTTTTCATCCATCCATCGTGATACCCTTGATTCAGCATTATCCATTTGCTCGGTTCTAGAATAGAATTAAGAACCCACTACGCAGCGCAGGCAGCCGTCACAAATGGGCAAAAGGTCCCCAAACGCGGAACACTACAGCCCCGGCTGCCACAAGAGCAATCAGGGCAGGAGAGTTGTTCCGCCGCACAGCGCCAAGTCTCTGAGGCTCGCCAAAGCGCAACAGGAAGCGCTATTCGCCATTCAAAAAGAGAGAGACGAGGACATCGCCAAGGTGACCGCAGCCCACGATGAAGAGTTGTGCATGGTACGGCAGGACCTCAACAACAAGTGTCGACAGGCCTGGGACAGGTATAATCGAGGCAACACGAAGCCTGCGCGCAACTGCGGCGGCCTGTTCCAGAAGCCAGAGTGCAGCTGCGGCCTGCCCCGGTGGAACGTGAATTGGCTCAACTACACCATGTCCTGGAAGATACTGGACATGGAAAAGTCGAAAGAAGCCAGGATTGAGGCTATCCAACGCGACTACGAGGAGAGACTCGAGAAGCACGAAAAGGCATATCGGAGTGAGTGGAGGAAGGCCTGCACTGGGAAGACCTCACTCTACCCGGGTCCTCATAACCACGTTCTCTCAGAGTTCAAGCAAGAAGGGGGCCTAGGGTAGGGGGTTTGACCTGTTGATCGTGACTGAGACAAAGCATAAATATTTCAACAAGAACACATTGTGTTCAAGAACACCTCCCGTGGAACGAATCAACTGATAAGGCATTATCTATTTAGGAGAACTTACTATGCAACTCAATGGAGATACACGAGGCCTAGAGCGGAATATAGTAGGTAGAAGGCGGGAGAGAAAGACATAAGACATAGAACCATTGACAGCAGATCCCCCATAGCAGATAGGTCACCCTCTACGGTGCAGCACCGAGTTGGGGCGCAATCAGTTGTGTGTATGTCCCATATGGGTATTGGATCCTTCGAGAGACTTCCAACGCATTTCAGGCAGCTAGGAATGATCGCTCAGAGGCGAAATTGAGATGATATGAGATGAAGTTGTGACCGCGACCAAGATTGGAAAGACTGGCTCACACTCTTGCGTGGAATCCCAGATATGGCGACACCACAAACTGGACTGAGTGAGATGGAGAGGATCTGATATCTGGAAGGACCATCCACCACACATGGATGCAGTGCTTCTCACAATAAACATCGAGTTTATCAAGATACTTGGCCATATGCTTTTAATTCGCATCTGTAGTCCAAGTACCACATGCTCTATTCACTTGCTTTGCGCCAACGGCTTGAGGCTGCGGCTGAGGTATCATGGGTAAACCAGTCGGATTCAACTCCGGACACCACGATTAAACTTGGAATCCACAAACAGAACGCTTCGAAATTTCTATCCAATACGCCGCCCGATCCATTCCGGGCTTTCAAAGAGAAAGAGTAAGGCGTCAATTTAAATGCCAACCCAGCTTGGTAAAATGCTTTCGGTATCTCCAAACGCCATGATGCAGGTCCTTTACCCCTTACGCCTGAGGCGGCCCGAACTGTTCGACCCCCATTATCTCTTGTCTTCTTTCGTTCGTCCCGATGGCCCCTATCCCCCTCAACAAACGGGGTTCTTCTCTCTCGTTCCCGTCTGTCTCAATGCGACAGAGTTCAGTCCTCGCCGAGGCTCTCTCGCACACAAGCCCGACATCTCCTCCGGAAATCCTTGTTCTTGCCCTCCTTTTCCTCGCGGAACATGCGCGCAGCTTCGACGTTGGCGGGCGACTCGTCGTTGGGGCCGTGGAAGAGGCTGATTGTGCTCAGCAGGATCGTCTCGGGGCTCTGCACGGGGCTCCACCGTTCCGACGCCGCCTCGTATCCGTACTGGTCCTCCTCAGGCGGGTGCAGGATAGAGATGCACAGCCGGCCATCCGGGTAGATGTTTGGGTGGAAGGGGATCGGCGTCTGGAAGGTCAAGGAGGGCGGCATGAGCGGGTAGTTCGGCGGGAAGACCAGCCGGGCCCGGAAGTTACCTCCTGTAGCGGGTAGAGTTAGCGGTTGCGCCGGCAGAGGTTGCGGGATGGAAATTAGGTTGTAGGAAGGGCGAGCGGTTAAGGTATCAAAGAAGAGATGGCGCATGTGTAGCACAGAAGGGGAACCGTACCTCCGTAGTACTTGCAGTCGTCGCTAATCATGAGCATCACCTCCCACTCAAAAATATTGCTGTCGTTGACGAGGCCGCACGATATGCCGGGGATGTCTTTGCCTGTCTGCATCTCCTTGAGCTGTCGGCCGAGCAGCGCGGCCGCCGCTGCAGAAGACGATGCCATGGTTTCGCAAGCCGGGGCTGTCTCCGAAGGTAAAGGTACTCTGAGGACTGAGCTAGGACGCTTCAATCGGGTGGAACGTGAGAGGCCAGAAAGACCTGACAGAACGGAAGGTCGACGGGTTTTGTGAGACGTGTCGGTTCTGGCGTCGCACGTGTTGCGCGATTGTGTGTGCGAGGGCAAACACTGTCGGATGGTTTGTCGCGTGCGGGTCGAGCGGGAATGCGGTTTGGAGGGGAAGGCGACAAGCTGACTACCTATAATGAGGTCGTTGAAATCGGAGCCAATGCAATGTGGGGTTGCCCAAGCTGCAGGGGTCCAGTGTGTCCGTGCGGCTTGTCTCACCGAAGCACACCGAAAGGTGTCGGTGAAGCTGGATTTGCTCCCTATCGTCCAGAATCGTGACGATTTGCCATGAGTATTCGACACGCCACTTACTGATGCAGTTTGACAGCTTCTCCCACATTCCATCACCAAGGAAAAATGCTCCATTCTGCCAAACAAGGGTATCATTTTGCATCCAGGGACATCGTACAACTCTTGAACCGCGCTTTCCCTACCCAGCTCATTTCTTCTTCGACCCCCCGAATCCCGTAATCCCCATCGCTGCCATCATGTCATCCTCGTCGTGCTCTCCTTCAACCCGCACGTCCTCCCCGTATTCCAGCTTGACCTTCTCCGCTGCCTCCCGTTCGGCTCGTCTCTTCTCATCGGCGTCTTTTCTCTTCTTCCTCCTCTCCTCGGCTTCCTTCAAGCTCTCCTCCTCCCTCAACGCAAGCCTATCGTGCAAGCTCGTTGCCTTCTCCTTCTCGAGATCCAGCATCCTCTGCCAATGCCACTCGATTCGCTGCCTAACCTCCTCGGCTGTCGCTCGTTTCACCTCGGTCGTCTGACCTGTGTTGGCCAGATGCTGCGGCGTGTTCAGATGCTCCACGAACTGCTTGTTGTCCTTAAAGGTAAGATCGCAAGCTTCGCAGTAGAATCCGGCGCCACGACCGCGCTTTCCCACTCCGGCGCCGGCCGGCACGAGCTGCGTCTTGCCAACCTGTGTGCTGAGATCCAGCACATTCCGCCGCGCCTGCGTGAACGTCTCGTTGCCAGTCAGCGGCGTGTGGTATTTCTTCCCGGCGAGCTTCGCCTCGTATCGCGCCTTGGATTCCTCCTTTTCCTTGGCCTCGCGGTCCTTGGCTCTCGCGGCGTATTCGTCCAAGTCCCAGTTTTTGCGGAAGTCGGTGTCACCCGCCGGCGCGCCATAGGCGCCGCCTTTCTTATCGGCCATTGTTCGTGAGCGTTTCTTCTGAGTGGAGCTACAGTGTTTGTAGTATTTCGGGTCGAGGATTGGAAGTTGGAGTGGCGGTTGAGTGGTGTCTTATTCGCTTGCGTGGAGTTGTGATTGGCAATTGCTGAGCAGGACCAACAGTGGCCAGACGCGTTCGATGATGAAATTTACTGCCTGGGAGAAGAGCCGGGGGCGGGCGAGGCTGCAGGGATTGGGCGGAGGAAAATTGGGAGGGGCCAGGCGAGACAAGGTCCAGGGGTGCCGATGGTGGGGTTGCCGCGCTAAAAATTACCTACCCCTCCATCCCTCCCCCTCCAAAAAAATGCAAAAAAGTTGCGCCCGACTCTGAAAGTTCCACCTGTGGTGACTAACTCTTCCACGTCTCGTCTCTGCAGTAAAACCGCCAATTGTTGTTGGACAACTTCGTTATACCGCAAAGATGTTGTACCTCGTGGGTCTCGGTCTGTCTGACGAGACGGACATCACCGTCAAGGGCCTTGAGGTCGTCAAGAAGGCCTCCAGGGTTTACCTGGAAGCCTACACCAGCATCCTCCTCGTGGACAAGGCTGTTTTGGTGCGCCCGCTCCCGTCCCTCTTGAACTCATCCTCCAAGCATCCTGATCCCCAAGTGTCTAACGCTGGATATTGCCAGTAGGAGAGCTACTATGGCCGCGAAATCGTAGTCGCCGATCGCGAAATGGTCGAGTCCAACAGCGACGAGATCCTCCGTAACGCCCAGAACGAAGACGTCGCCTTCTGCGTCGTTGGTGACCCCTTCGGCGCCACAACACACACCGATCTCGTCCTCCGCGCGCGTGAGCTCTCGATCCCGATCCGCACCGTCCCCAATGCCTCCATCATGTCCGGTATCGGCGCCACCGGCCTGCAGCTGTACAACTTTGGCCAGACCGTCTCCATGGTCTTCTTCACCGAGACGTGGAAGCCCGCGTCGTTCTACGACCGCATCAAGGAGAACCGGGATATTGGCTTGCATACGCTGGTGCTACTTGACATCAAGGTCAAGGAGCAGAGCTTGGAGGACATGGCGAGAGGCCGCAGGGTCTACCAGCCGCCGCGGTACATGACCGTCGGACAGTGCGCGGCGCAGATGCTCGAGATTGAGGAGGAGAAGAAGGAGGGCGTCTATACATCCGACAGCTTGGCTGTGGGAGCGGCGCGTGTGGGAGGCAAGACCGAGAAGTACGTCGCTGGCACATTAAAGGAGCTGTGTGACACAGACGATGTTCTGGGTGGCCCGTTGCACAGCATGGTTCTGCTTGGAAGAAGGGCGCACGAGCTCGAGTACGACTACATCCGCGAATTCGCGGTGAACAAGGAGACGTTTGACAAGAGCTGGAAGGCGGATTATGGGAAGCAATAGTCATCATTCATATCCCGTTATTCGGGTTGGTGCTGTTCCCCGAAACTTCAACCACCATGCTAATCATACATGAAATCCATCGCATTTAAGCAGAAGCGGCAGAACGGTATTGCTGAACCTCCTGAGAGGAAATCTCTCTGAGCTTGTTAACCTTCGCCGGGCTACCCGTCACGATACCCTCTGCTAGCTGGGCAACCTTGCCAATGACTGTGGCGTTGCTAATCGCATACGTGATGCTGACGGTCTTGACGCGGATAATACCAATACGCGGGTCATTCTCGGAGCCATCGTGGGTACCGTCACCGAGATCACCGAGCCATGCTTTCAGAGTAGGGCTGTAGTGCTGCTTGACCAATGAACGGTCGGTGATCACGCTGGAAACGCCCGAGACGGAAGCCCAGTCGCCAGAGCTGTTGATGAAGGAAATGTTGATGTGGGGGTCACTGTCGATTTCATCGGTCTTGTGAGACTCGGTGTTGGTGTGGAACAGCAGGTCGACGCCACCGTTTTCCTAGTCAGAGTTAGAAAGACAAAGCCAAATGAAGAGAAATATTAGCGATACGAACCGTTGCAGCGAGGGCCATGGCGCGAGAGACGAGGGCACCGGACTTGGCGTCTCTGGTGGTCATCATGGCAAACTTTGTCTTGTCGGCGAAGTTGACGAAGGCCTCGACCTTTTCCTTGACAGGGACGTCATTGTCCTGGTTGGCGGCCTTGTAGGGATCAGCGGGCTTACTGCCGGTGGAAGTGTTGCTGAAAGACATGTTGGAGGTGATTTGGGTATTGGGTATTAGAGTGAAATGTCGTTTAGTTGGTGAAGAGACAGTCGAGTAAAATTGTATGGGTGGTTGTATCGTGAAGTATGGAAGGTGAGCTTTTGTAGCTGGTGTCTTTGTAGCTGGCTTATTTGAACCCGTTGGGGGAGCTGACCTCATCACTACAGCTACCCTGCAATAGACAGCACATTTCATCATCGAAAGCACGTTGGGTCATTGCGTACCCGGGTGCTGGTGAGGTTGAAGTGTAATTGGCAAGACATGATGACGTCAAGAGCGGAGAGGGAGCACTTGCTGCACCTACAAAAACAGAAGGGGGCGGCGGGCTGTGGCACGATGGGGACCGTAGCCGCTACGAACGACGCATTTTATGGGGATAATTCATCATTGATCGTCTGCTACCTCGCTTGCTGGCGGCAATGGCAGAAAAACGACCTCGTTGGTTTATCCATTTTCTCTATTTGGGCGAGAACACGGACCTGTAGAGAGGTCCTTTTTTGCCCAATTAAAAGAGGCATCTCATGTGACTTCGTGCCAGACAAGCCTGGCCTGTGTGTCAGCTGTGGCCAATGCAAAGAAGGCAGTTCTGTTCTCACAGTCTGTCCACTGTCATGCCATGTGCAAAACGAGAGACAGGAACTGACAGCTCCTGCGACAGCTGCAGGCACGGTTCAGCGGCAAGAATTATAACAGGTTTTGTCGCGCTTTAGGATAATTCGGCCGAGCTCCATGCTCCTTCCCGATGCCCAGTCAGTGCCAAATTCAGAGTCCCATCTTGTCATGACAGGCGATCCGATCCCGTCATCAAACGGCGATTGTAAGACACCTCGGGACGCTGCAATAGGTTACCCGTACTCACAATAGCAGCTAGTGCGGATTGTTGAAGGAGGTGTCCCCTTGCTTGGCATGTCGATTGCTACCATACATATCAGATGCAAGGCGTAGGTTTTTATTTTGTTCCTTTCCCTCGGTGTTAGATAACCATGATGCCGGACCTGTCCAACACGCAACAGCTCTTTCCCAAGCCCAGGGTAGAGCACAGGAAACTTGCATCGCATCAGGAAATGAAAATGAAATCACCTTACCAGTAGGCAGGCGCAGAGCACACGGTAACTAACTATGGTCATTGCTTCGCACGTTGTCCGAAAGAGTTTCTGGAGCTTTCGGTAGGCAGGAGCTGGTAGGAGGAGGAAGAGGAGTAACAACAGGAGCTGGACACCAATCGAGAAGGAGAAGCCGAACGCAAAGCACGTACCCCTGTGCGTCTGCCCCTCCCCCTCATCTCTTTCCAGGTCAGGCTTCTGTTACGGTACCATGTCTGTGAGGCCCGGAGCGGTCTTTTTATGCCATTCTCCCCTCAACGCATCGCCATTTTCCCCATCCAGCAGCTGCCCTCCTCATGGCAATCTACAGTCAATGCATCTCTGGATGCGAGTAATCGCCGGACAGCTGCAGCCGCCCCACTCATCCAGAAATGCACTGGCCAATTGGCATCGCTTTTGCATGCTGTGTCGTGGCAGTCGCTTTGGTATGCCCTTCACCGGGTGCCGTGGTTGAAATCAGCCGCCTGCAGCAAGAGCATTGCTACCGCAGGAGAATCCAAGCGACAGCAACAGCAGAAGCAAGAGCAGAAGCAGCGAGCCCAGACACACATGTTGCCGCCAAAAACCTTGTAGTGCATGCAGCCCCCGTCGTGTCATTCAGCGTGGGAATGAAGAGCCCGCCCAAATGAAGCCCAGGTTCGGGGTCTCGGCGGACATCGGCACCGTCAAAGCTGAGACGGGCGACATTGCTGAGGTGGACAGACTGTCACTGTCGCTGGACACCACCCGCCCTTTCCACCTTCCACTCTCCACTCTCCCGTCCACTTTCCTTCCGCGCTGATCTGCCAGACCAGACATCGTTCTTGCCTTTTGCCCTTCCGTCATCTTGAACCCTTTTTTTTCTTTCCCTCGTGATTGTCCATCCCTCTTCAATCACACAATTTCCCCCCCCCCTCCCCATTACCTTGCCTCCTCCAGTCCCAGCCCACCCCCTCTGATGAAGGACGCTGAGGCTGATTGCACTCAAATCAACCCTCTCACAGCTGCGTTCTGTCACAACCAGACCACCAATCCAACGCCCCTGGGAGGGTGGACACAACATTCCGACGACCGACTCGACGCTGACTCTGAAGCGGTCCGCCCGCTTCTTCTGCATCCACCATCGCCGACACTCCTCCTACTCCTACCTGCCTCACCTTAAGATCTTTGTGACTGCTTGCCAGGAGGCTGCCGTTCGGCAATCTTCATCCCTGACTGCCAATATCTATTGGCGACTCGGCTGGCATTTTTCTTTTCCTCCCTTCCTTTCTTGTCAATTCACCCTCCTGACTTCCGAGACCGCGGGATTGTCTGACTCTCCTCATTTTGACTCTCATTCCTAACCGGCCCGTTCATAACGTCAAGACGAACGCCCGAACCACATACCTCCAAACTTTCGTTTCACCTTTCCTCATCCAGTCGTGGGTCGCATCACAAACTCGCCTCACTTCGGTCTCCCGTCCGTACCCTGCCTTACTGTAGCGCGCTTCCCACCTGCCAAACCAATTGTCAATCACGCTTTTTTTTTTTTTTTTTCACTTCCGGTGAACCATTTTTTGGCAATTCAAGTCATCGCCATTGGTTTACTCGACAATCGACAGAGACGCACACTCTCATCCTACCCTAACAAGCCCCCAGTTCTCGCATTCACGTCGCATCAGCTCGTGTCAATCGGGCGGACACCCACTTCCGTTTGACCCGCTAGCTGACTAACCATTTCAACGTCATCAACCCTCTACAGGTGGTTGCATCTCAAATCACCATGGCGCATCGGGACTTGGTGCGTTGACCACTAGCTCTTGCCATCCTCGGTGCTTATACTAACCGTTGTCTAGGAGATCCTGCCATGGGAGTGTCGTGACGTGGATGATCAGGCTGAAGCTCACTACAATCACCCTCTTCGGTCCAAGAACAAGGCGCTCTCTGACGAAAATGCGAGGCTCAAGAAACTTCTCCGCGAGAACGGCGTCTCATGGTCGCCCATTTCGGCGACTTATCAAAGCCACAACCGCCCTGGCCGACGCACTCGATCTTCCATCTGCGCCGAATCTCATCCGTATCCCTATCTACCAACTGAAGTCTTGTTACGCATCCTGAAGTACTCTCTAACTTCTCAGGGCCCTATCATTGACCCTCTGTCGAAGATCAAACCTGAGAACTTGACGCCCCTGGAGAGAAGTCGTGGCAACCAAATTGCCATTCATTTCTTGGCGACATGCAAGGCCATGCATGAGGAAGGTAGCCGCATTCTGTGGGATCAGAACTCTTTCGCTTTCACCACTCCCGAGGCGGTACTGAATTTCTCCGAGTTGGATTTTTCCTATCGAAAGAACATAAAGCATGTCAACTTCCGCATTATCGCACAGTTCTTCGACGACAAGAAGCGCAAGCATAAGCTCGAGCGGTCGTACCACCCCGCCCTCAAGAACGATATCACTTTGCGGACGATCCCTCGCGTCAATGAGCACACATACGCTCGCGGCGGCTTCCGCTGTTACTCTTGGGGTCAGGTGACAGACTTCCTACGTGCCCTCCGCGCACCTCATGATCCCAAGCACGACAAGAAGCTTATTCGCCCGAGGCTTTTCCCTGAGCTTGAGTCTCTCAGGATCGACCTTGTCAACTTCTTGGACGACTTCTTACCTATGCCCGGCAGCGATCTTCATGATATGGCATCTCATGAGCTGGGTTGCTCACTCAATGAGCTGCAGGTTACCGGCTTGCCTATAGATGATGCAGGCAGCAAGGCGACTGCTGAGCTTACAGGTCTTCTGCGGGATGAGGGCCTCTTCCTCGCCGGTCTTCCCTCCTTTGTCCAGTTGAAGAACGCATTGAAACCCCTTCCAGGAATCTCGAGTTGCGCTCGTGTCGTCCGGGGATGGAAGACTTTGAAATCAAAGAAGAACGAGGACGACTCGTCGTCTCATGATCATGAATCGGATTCAGAGTCAGATTTGGGCCACCACCATCCCCGCGAGCCCATCATGCCCCCTGCACCTCGGGAGACAGGTCATCCCAGCTCTGCAGCCAATCGCAAGGACTTGACAATCTGGAAGAAGGTGCCTAAGACGCGCGACGGTGATGAACGCCAGTGGACCGAATTTTGCCGCAGCAGCGGCTATCCTATGGAAGACATTGAGGAGATGATGGGTGATGACGATGAGCTTGGTGTGTGCCCCTGCTGCGGGGAGCCTCACCCCAGCCTTCTGGACCTGCTCGAGATGGATGACGACGAACTGTAGACAATCAGAGGAGTGGGAAAAGCGGTGCAATCAATACTATACGCGGCGAACCCGTATACATGACGGAAAATTATGAATTATCAATACGACACGGTTTGGGACCATCATGCATGGCATGTGAAAGATGGGCAGGGATTATCGGAAGGAAAAGGTCTAGGAGTTGCTTTGCTCAGGTCATGAGATTATGATACCACACGTTGCTACAGAGCAAATAGATACCATGTTTAACTAGTAATTAAGACTCATGAGGTCGGTATTTGACTCTTGTGATAAGCCCTACACGGATATCGTCCACATCTAGTACTAGCGTGAGACCTACCTTTTGTTTCACTTCGCAGACCTCTACGACCTTGGATATCCATCTGCCTCTTTTTGCCTATCTCGAAGCTCTGTCTCCAATTTAGCAAGTTTGATTACCGTTTTTTCAACATCTGCTTGAATGCTGGAAATTACCTCGCGAAGCTTGTAAACATCCCATGCGTCGTCGACCTTGTACTCGGAGGAAGCGGCCGGCGGCGTCGGCGTCGCCTGGCGATCACGGTGTCCCCTCCGCCCACCAGCGCTGCCGAGCCAACTGTCGGGATAAACCACTCGCTCTCTACGTCGGCTGTTCTCGATGACGCGGATCACATCGTGGACATCCCTTTCGACCTCGACGACCCTTTGGTGAAGGGCACCCAGGTCTTGACGGCTACCCTCGATGAGGGCGCGGAGCTTGTAGGGGTCCCAGGTGACGTCGATCTCGGCCTGTGGAACGCGTATCGGGTCGGACAGGGGGGATCGGGGGTGGCAAGCGAGCGAGAAGTCCCAGTCGGTGTTGAGCTGCTGATCTGTTAGCAGCGGCATGCAGGACTCGTAGTCGGGCCAGGCGCGGAGGGCGTTAAGGGTGGAGAGGGTACGGGCGTGGATTGGGCCGTGGAGGGAGAGGTAGGCTACGACGCCGTTTTGAGGGAAGCAGGACTCCGGGTCGAGGGTCGAGGGTCGGTTCAGCATCTTCAAAGCCCCCCTTTTTCTCTTCTTCTTCTTCTTCTTTTGTGTCCGCGTTTCTCTTTTCCCTCTCAAAGTCTCGTGTCGAGCTCTAGTGAGAGGAGATGTTAGCTACGATGAGGGGTTTGTGTTTCTCACCTTGGCGGTTTGGTAGGTTGATGGAAGTTTTCCAGCTTAGATTTGGTTTGGTAGATGGCCGAGAAAACACTTGATGGCAATTGAGATACCATGCCGTAGATATAGCCGACCCGCAAGGTCGTCTTGGATTTGTTCAATCATTGGCACAATGTCTTTATGTTCTTCTCAAAGACTTGAAGTCTAGGTTTTGCGACCTCCCCACGTGCATGTACGCCGTACCCACCGGCAGCAAAGGCAAAGGCTTTCGAACAGTAACGTTTTCTGATACGAAGGCGATTCGCTGGTTTTACTGTCAAAGAATGTGTTCCGGCTTCCAAGACATGGTCCCTGTCGCCAAGGGATGATGCCCTCCTCAGGACAAACAAAAGACCGCAAATGTGCGCCAACACAGTGGTTCTTTTCTTCTCCAATGTGCTGGGTCCAATGGACCAGTATCTCATTGTCGAACACACGAGTTATCACGGGCATGAAAGGCGCCCCACAGGTCCTTGACCGATGAACACCTCCTGCAGTCTGCCATCTCGCAAGTTATCAAATCGCATCGTTGGAAGCGACGCCATTTGTGCCCCGCCCCCCACCCGGATGATGCAAACAGGCAGGCCGGCCGACGAGATATGGGCAACGGAAGCGGTCGAACTTCCGAGGGGATGAGGGGGGAATTACCAACAGCTTTGCAGGGGTTTTGATGCAGAAACTCCATCCGGCTGCAGGCGTGTATGTCCCGTCGTGCAGGCATCACCTCGGTTGGAGGTCTTCTTTCGGCTCCTTGTCCTATCACGTCTGCTCGTCGAGCCAACCGCCCAGTGAAAAAAACACAAACCATCGCCGATAATCTTTTACCAACAAGAGGACAATGCAGATAGGCCATGCTCCAGATGAAATGAGATTCCTCTTTTGGACAGTTATGTTGCCCCTCATTTCTTCAAGCAACGGGGGCTGGGGTCACTCGTAGCGAGGCCAGTCACACGAATGGAGGAGGGGATGTGGGTTTGCATTTAGGAAGAAGTATCTCCCACATTTTCCCCCGGAGTGTGGGAGGGTCCGGGTTTCATTGCTTCTCTACAACAACTTCTGTCAAATTTCAGACTGATTTACCTGTAAGCTATTCCAGAGTGCCGGGACTCAACCTATACTCGACCTGCCCGGTATCGGTGGCCACGATCATACTTCCCAGCAACTTACGCATACGGTTTTTCAAGTACCGTACCTTTTTCCAGGAGATTCAGCTCTCAAGATGCAAGAACCACAGCATATCCCAATCGTAAGATCCTACTGGCATTTAAAATTCAGCGACAGGCTAACGTGACATCTTGGTCAGGCCGCGGATGTAGAAAGCGCATCGGATGGGGGAGACGTAAGTTTCACGCCCGATACAAGGTCGAATTCATCGTACTAACAAACAACCCACCGTCTGTTAGCTCTATGAAGACTCGTCTGTTGCTTCGCTAAGATCAAGCATCTTGGAAAACCAGGCAGAAAATGGACGGACATACCATTCCATGAGCGCCGGGAGTAAGATTTGTCTTTCAAATCTTCTCCATACTGCATGCTAATGCTTTGCCAGAATACAGCTTCCCAAATGACGAGGTTAGTATTTTTGCAATGTATTTGATTATGAAGAAGAATGTTCCCTTGGATAACGAAGAGATTTGTGATGTAGAAGGAGAGTGACCGTCTCGGTAAGCACTTCAAATCTCTTAGACACGGTATCCCTTCGATTACGAGTTGGCGTGAGCACAACAAGTGCGGCATTTTGCCAATTACAACGGGAAGGTACAACTTCTTGCCAATTAAATACAATGCAAGACAGCGGCTTGCAGGGAGAATATCACGCCACCTGCATGTCTTGTAGTGATGCTCACTCACGAGACATGAGATACTAGTCCAGTGGCAGTAAACTTGGAAGATGCTGATAACTACAGACTTTCAACACCGCATCTGGGTAATGGCGCTTGACGGTGAACTGGCGATCGCCCCTGGGCACAAAGAAGCGAAACACGTCTTGGACATGGGTACCGGCACCGGTATCTGGGCAATGGATTTCGGTATGCAGTCTCCTGTTTTCGACATTGGCGCCCAACTCTAATTGACCATTCACAACAGCTGATACATTTCCGTCTGCTGAGGTTTGACCATTTATATTTTTTCGGGGTATACTTCATTTCATTCTGACTTGACCAGGTTGTGGGTGTTGATCTCAGCCCTATGCAGCCCGGTTGGTGAGTATCATGGTCCACTGGACATCATGGAAAGCAGCCCCATACCCATGTCTAACAAACTCACAGGACTCCTCCCAACTGCCTCTTCGAAATCGACGACCTAGAGAAACCTTGGACCTGGTCCAAGCCCTTCGATTTCATTCATTGCCGAAGCATGGACGGCTGCTTCGCCGACCCAAAGAAGATAATCAGAAAGGTGTACGAGTAAGTGGCAAGAATGAACCTGCCAATTTTCATTGAGCTCTCAAGTTGATAACTTCTTTTCCTAGTGCCTTGGAACCGGGCGGCTGGTTCGAGGTCGGAGACGTCATTCTGCCCGTGGGCTGCGACGACGGTACCCTTCCTGAAGACTCGGCTCTTCGAAGATGGCACGAGCTGCTGGACGAGGCAGCCACAAAGATGGGACGCCGGATGGAAGGTTTCGCCAAGTACACGGCAGCCATGGAATACACCGGCTTTGTTGACGTCGCGTGCAAGGAGTACATCTTCCCGCTCAACTCGTGGCCGAAAGACGAGAAGCTCCAGATGATCGGACGGTATATGTGCGTCAACCTTGATATAGGCCTCGAGGGACTTTCTCTTGGGCTACTCACTCGTGTGTTGGGATGGACCAAGGAAGAAGTCCTTGCATTCTGCGCAGATGTGCGGAAGGACCTCCGTAACAAGAAGATACATGCGTACTGGCGAGTGTAAGTCTGGATCTTCCGCTCTGATACTTGAGCCGATAGTACTTCCGAGATCGCATTTTGCTGACTATCGAACAGTCACCGTGTCTACGCCCGAAAGCCCGAACAAGAAGCCGAGGAGGAGGGCGATGATGAGGAGGAGGGTGCTGGAGGGGAACCTGAGAGTTGATCAATCAGGGAGATGTGGGCACAACGTCCAGCAGCCTTTTGGCTTAGCTGTGGCTGCTTTTCATTCGTACAACGAGCAACAAAATTATTGCGCTTGGGTGGGCACGTGTTTACTTGACAATTTGACAGTCTACATTTTTAAAGTAATCAGAAAATATCACGAGAGCTTTTGATGAGTTTAACAAGAAAAAAGTAGGTTGCAGGCATGCGACATTATCCAATTCCACCCTCATAATGCCGGAGATGAGGGGAATTTTAGGTCAAAGTTCAGGGCGGCGCAAGTTTCATGTTTGGATTACCCAGTCTCGAAGAACGACCAACGTTCATAAAAAAAGCTCTTTTGTTCTCTCGCATACCTGCAGTGTATTAATTATTTATCTGAAGACTTTTTAAATATGTTTGCATGTGCCAAGAGCTTATATCTAGAAGGCGTGGACGGGCACTAGAGCATTGGCTGTAGGGCAATGGCCACCCTGAAAACCCAACACATTGTTTTGTAGTTTGACTCTAGGGAAACTCTATAACGAAAGACGACATGGCCATTCTAGAAGTCTCAAAGTCCCAATAATATTAATGAATACTTCATCAATTCTAGCTCTTCCCAGCAGACAAGGTTGCCATCTACGCAGTCGGTCATTTCATGAACAGGAAACCGCGGTGTTGGAGGCTGGAATATTTTGTGGGTAAATAGAACATGGAAATGGACAGCAACGACGGATATGGTTAAATGTCCGATGCATCGAGGGGAAACTACCAACGAACTTGCAGGGGTTCAACGCACCTAAAACCTCCTCCCGGCTGCAGGTTAACATGGCCCGTTGGCCCGCTGCACGTATCACCTCATGTTTGCTTGTTGACATGGGATGGTTGTCTTGTCGTGTCCCGTCAAAGAACCAACCGCCCAGAAACCTCTCAGCCAATCACCAACCAACATTGCTCGAACAACTGTGTAGTGGAAACTTGCCATGGATTAAACTCTTAAGATACCACGTATGGACAACCCTCCTCCGGGTCGGACCCAGACCTAGGTAGTGAAACTGGCTCCGCCGTGGCGCTTGAAGGTATACTTGTGGGCCAAACAAAACTAGTGATTGAGATCAAAGCTTTGTATTTAGGAAGCGCACCACCTATCTCACCGACCGGCCACGGAAAGAGATGATTCAATCGCTCTTCCGATAAAGAATCCCATTGTTTCCCTCATAACTAGATCTATGTGAGAGTCTTCCCAAAGTCTCGGCTATTGGCCTCTGTATGTGACCCTGACGTACCGACCTTTATCATACTCGACACCGGCTTAAGCGCTTAGTCCTCAGGTTTCTCCGTCACTCAAATTTAAAGTGTTCAAAATGCAGGAACCCCGACTCAACCGTCCGATAGGATTCTCCAACGAGTAATGGTTGTAGTGGAGGGGATTAATATTGCCCTTCTACGATTTTGTAGGCCGTACAGGCAGACAGCGTCTCGGAGACTGGCAAAGTGAGTGCATTTATCCTAGCAGAATCAGCATGAGTCACTCGATGTCCATTTGCTAATAATGGATACCCCCCTTGTGTTAGTTCTACGAGGATTCTTCATTGGCTTCTTTTCGATTGAGCATCATGGAACACCAGGCTGAGAATGGCAGGACTTACCAGCCAGTGAGCGATGGAAATTTGTACTACCTCTTTACAGTCGTTTGAAGACTCATGCTAATCCCAAACAGAATACAACTACCCCAATGACGAGGTATGCGCCTGGCGGGTTCAGCGAAACTTTGTGTTTCGAAAATAACCATTGGCATGAATCCCACCATCTCAACGTGAGAATGAAAAACTCGGTGAGTATGTCGAGCATTTGGATTATTTGACCAGTATGATGCTAATATCTGTAAGATTTACAACACCGCATTTGGCTCATCACCCTCGCGGGTGAGCTACCGACGTCCCCGGGCCACAAGACGGCCAAACGTGTGCTGGATACGAGCACAGGAACTGGCATGCGGGCAATCGATTTCGGTATTGATTTCTTTCTCTCAGAGGCTTGAGGAGACGGGTTACTGACACATGCAATAGCGGATAACTGATCTCATTCTAATTCAGCCTGAATGGTGAGTAGACGTATCCGGCTGTTTCTTCATTGTAATGTCTTTGGCTAGATGCAAAATATCACTATAGGACTCCCCTAAATTGCACCTTTGAAATCAACGAGCTTGAAAAGCGTTAAATGTAGTCTGCGCCCTTTGCTTCATCCACTGCCGAGGCAATGAAGGCTGCTTCTCAGAACCAAGGACGACGATGCAGAAGGTCTACAAGTAAGCCGTTTACGTGCAAAAATTCGAGCAAAGCTTCTACCTATTATTGTGCTGAGTAAAGACAATCTCTCGTTAGTGCCTTGTCTCCCGGTGGTTACCTTGAGATCGGAGGCGTTTACCTACCTCCCAGATGCGACAACGGCACTCTGCCCAAGAAATCTGCCATATGGCGCTGGCACGCGCTAGTGGAAGAAAGCGCCGAAAAGATTGGTCGACCAGTGTCAGATGCCTTGGGAAAGCACACGGAGTTCAAAATGGAGATCGGGTTCATCGACATCGTGTACAAGGAATTCGTTTGGCCATTCAACTCCTGGCCTTCAGACCCGTGCCTCAAGGAGATCGGACGATACCATTGCGTTGACCTCGACCTTGGTCTCGAAGGGCTGTCTCTGACATTTCTTACTCGCGTCCTAGGGTGGACCCGGGAGGATGTCCTTGCACTTTGTGGCGAGGCGCGTCAAAATCTGCGAAACAGAAAGATGCACGGATACTGTAAAATGTGAGTGATGATTGGTGGAAGTGTCTTGAAAAACACCCGTGCTGATATTGTAGCTATTACGTTTCTGCTCGAAAGCCAGAGAAGGCCTTGGAGGAACCCGAGAACTGATGCGTGGTAAGAGACAGTTAACACCCATAATTTGTCGACTACCTCGACTTCCCTTCTTTTACGGTGTGTGAAAGTCTTTATCAACTAGCAAGGGTTGGTGACTTGGCTCCCCGACTTGTATTACCTGAATGCCTCGAACAATATCGACCAGAAGAGACGAACTCTTCCACGATTGTACCTCCTAAACCAGGGAGCGCCGTAGGGAACATGGAATGTCGTCGAAATTGGCTCTCATCCCAGTCCGTTCGGCGTCAGATAGTTGGAAAGAAACGAGTACGGCGGCCCCCGTCGATGGCATGCTAACCGGCCCCCAGGTTCGGTATACCCGATACCCGCAGCCCGTCAACATCGGACTAGTGGGGCTACTATGAGTAGGGTAAACCTTAACCCCCCAATAAACCAGCTCAAATGGCTTTTGGCACGTTTTAGCCCGGAGTCGGGTGTTCGGCGTTATGGCCGGGGTCGGCCTCCCTGCCATCACTCTATCTGATCCTCAGCTGCCCCTTTCAACCACGTACGCGTCTCACTGGCTGGATAGCTCGCACTTGCCCCATAAGACTGTCATCCCCTCCCCGACGGCAGGATTTTCGAACCTCCCCACGACCTTCATCTCTAACCATTTACCTTGCCCGCTCTCTCTCTCGCTTTGGCCCCGTTCCGGCTCTTCTCTTGTTCATCTGAGCTTAACTAGTGCCAAGTGCTGCCAACAGCTCATGATCTGTTTGATTGCCGGTGAAGAGGTGACGCCATAAAACAACTTTCGGGTTTGCCCCACTCTGCAGAACAAAGACAACAAATATCGCCTCGGCTTCATCGCCATCTCGCCCTACAATATGCCGCCCCGGAAGGGCAGTCCCAAGGTGAAGACAGGGTGTCGGACATGCAAGTGGGTTACTTCTCTTGTGCCGAAAACTCTACCTTATCTACCTGGCTGACCCAAGAGACTAGGGCTCGCAAGGTCAAGTGCGACGAGACCAAGCCCAAATGCACGCGATGCACAACGAGCGGCCGCCAGTGTGCTGGCTACGAGCCGATACTCGAAAACGGCTTGGCATGGTATCGCCCCCAGCAGCTCACCGCTCATGACCAGCGGGAGGGGAGAGCGTTCCAGTTCTTCTCCCATATGGTCGGGCCCGTCCTGTCGGGCCCGATGGACACTTACTTTTGGACCCATCTGGTCATTCAATTCAGTCATTTCGAGCCCGCCGTGCGCCACGCGGTGCTGGCAGTCAGCTCGCTGTACGAAGATTTCCACGGCGGCGCCCGCGTCACGCGGCAAAAGCCCGGCAACAACTTCGCGCTGAGGCACTACGGTGCGGCAATCCAGCGTATCAAGTCCGCAGATGACGAGCAGCTTGTGCTGCTGGTGTGCATTCTCTTCATCTGCATCGAGTATCTGCAGGGCGACGTCGAGGCCGCGCTACGGCACTGTAAGCATGGCATCACGATCCTCAACAGGGTGGGATGCTCATCATGGGCGCGCGATTACTTGATGCCAATCTTCCGGCGCCTAAGTTTCATATCGTTTTTCCTGGGGCGGAAACCGCCCCCGAGCGCAGCTGTGCCAGGCTTAATTGGCTTCGAAACCCCGATGCCCACGAAATTCAGCAGTGTTGTCGAAGCACAAGGCTCGATCGACGAATTGACGGTACATGCGGTCAAACTTGTATCTACCGGAGGTACTTCCCTGGAGGAACAACAAGACCTCGAAAAACGACTGCAGGAGTTCCACTCGAGACTGATCGATTTTGACGCGACCATCCCTCCTTCGGAATCCACACAAAAGGCTGCCATCTGCAGCATGATGATGAAGTTCGAGATGACGCAGATACAGATTGGCACGATCAACGGTACAGAAGAGACGAGGTTCGACGAGCAAATGCACAGATTCCGCGCCATTGTAGCCTTAGCACGTCGCGCATCGGAGTTAAAAAAGGCATTCCCCGACGACCGTCCGCAAGCCAGCTTCACATTCGAGAGCGGGTATCTGTCGATACTAGCCTTCGTCTCCAACAAATGCCGAGACCTCCAGGTCCGGCTAGAGTGTTTGTCCCTGATGGTCGAGCTCGCAGCGCCCAAAGAAGGCCTCGTGGACGTTGGCACGCTCTACAGGGTCGGACGGCGCAATGTCGAGATCGAGCACGAGATTTCATTAGACGACGGCACATTGGAGAGCAACCCGGCGGCATTAGCCAAGTTCTCCTTTCCGCCAGAGGAGAAGAGAACATTTGCGGCGCCGATAGACCACGAACTTGACGTGATAAAGAATGAGGACGGAACAGTCACATATCGAAGGACTATAAGATTCCTGCGCAGGCTTGCTGAAGGGGGCGTACATACTCAGCAGGAGTACATCACGGACCGAAAACCAGGCCAGGTACTGCCCAACGTGCCGAGCATCAGGTGTTCGAAGCCTATGTAAACCCCCAAATAATAATGAGATATCCCTTTTTACTTCCTTGGCAAGCATGGCTTCTGCACAACCAGGAATTTAGACGTGCATGCGTTGTGGGATTCGGCAGCTTCCACCGACTCATCGTGCATCGCCCCCTGGGGATCCATAACTGGCACAAGTCTAAATTCAGATGACCCCATTCCTGGTGATATATATGAAGGCCCCCATGGCATTTTTTCCAAGACCAATTCTAGAAGTATCCACCAGCATTTGCTTCCTGGAAAGTCGCCGTCTTGTCATGAATCATGTTTCTGCGAAACGACCAGCCGCGTGGCAGACCGAAGTTTTCGGCCGAGCGCCGCACACTCGGACGTCGACTTCGGGCGAGCGACTCCTGATGAGAAATCCGAGGACTATAACACCCAGAGCACCTTCCTAGAACATGGACGCGAATTGTTACCAGCCTCCCTGCTGCAATGCCGTCCCCCGGACGCCGCTTGGCACAAGTGGCGGCGGTGGGGCTGGTCCGATGGGGCTTGCGCAGCTCCCGCGTCACTCGCCCCGTATCCACTGTGGGGCTAGTCCGAGGAGTATTAAACCTAGCCCGTCCCCGGCTCGCTTTTGGCCCGCAGTGCGCCGCAGTCGCCTATCGACAAAGCGCCGCCGACGAGGACAACGTCGTAATGCTGTTTCGATCGACGCTCAACACGATGAAATTTCAGGGACTGCGTGAATGGAGAAACTGCATTGCACGGCGGCGAGACCGGTCGCACTGCCCGGTGAATAGATGAATGCGGCGGCCAACGGTGATGTTTATAACATGGCGCGTTTCCTCCTCCCAACAGGAAGTTGTAGAGCATCATCACCAACGCCTCTCCTTCGCTTTCACAATCATTACCTTCTTCCTTGAGGGGGGAACTTGTCAATCGTTTACCTAGGACTCCAACATGCCCTCTCCCTACTGGGCCCTCGCGGCTGCCCTCGCGCCGGGCATTGTCCACGCCGCAACCCTCGCCGACGTCTGCACGTCCGCGCACGCCCAAGATGCCCTCCCGGCGTCCGGCTTCATCCCCGGAATCACCATCGACGCGACCTCCGTAGAGGCCACCATTGTCAGCAACGCCTCCGTCAGCTCCGAGTGGTACCCCACCAGCACCATCGAATACTGCAATGTCACCTTCGCCTACTCCCACGACGGCCTCGCCGACGACAAGGTTCACGTAACCTACTGGGTGCCCTCCCCCGACAAGTTCCAGAACCGCTACGTCTCGACCGGCGGCGGCGGCCTCGCCATCAACTCCCAGAGCCAGTACATCCCGACCGGCATCATCGTCGGCGCCGTGTCCGGCATCACCGACGGCGGTTTCGGCTCCTTCACCACCCAGTGGGACGCCGTCTTCCTCGCCGCCAACGGCACCGTCAACTGGCAGTCGGTCTACATGTTCGGATACCAGGCCCACAACGAGCTGGCCACGCTCGGCAAGGAGTTCGCCAAGAAGTTCTACAGCGTCGCCGACGACCAGAAGGTCTACTCGTACTACCAGGGCTGCTCCGAGGGCGGCCGCGAGGGATGGAGCCAGGCCCAGCGCTTCGCCGACCAGTTCGACGGCCTCGCCATCGGCGCCCCCGCCTTCCGCTACGGACAGCAGCAGGTGAACCATCTGACCGCCAACGTCATGGAGCAGACGGCCAACTACTTCCCCCCCTCGTGCGAGTTTGAGAAGATCCTCAACCTGACCATCGCCGCCTGCGACCCCCTCGACGGCAAGACCGACGGCGTCGTCGCGCGATCGGACCTCTGCAAGGCCACCTTCGACTTCAACAGCACCGTCGGACAGCCGTACTCGTGCGCGGCAAAGGCCGGAAGCGGCGGCCCCGGAGGCTTCGGCGCCCTCTCGCGCCGCCAGATGCCCACCAACCCGACCCCCGCCCAGAACGGCACCGTCACGGCCGAGGCCGCCGCCCTGGTCGCCCAGTACTACGACGGCCTCATCGACTCCGAGGGCAAGAGGGTCTACCTCAGCTACCAACCCGGCTCCGCTTTCACCGACGCCTCCACGGCCTACGACGAGACGACCGGAACCTGGGGCCTGAGCATCTCTGGCCTCGGCGGCGAGTGGGTCGCCCGCTACCTCCAGCTCCGCGACACCAGCTCGCTCGAGTCCCTGACCAACGTCACCGCCGACACCCTCCGCGACTGGATGCTCTACGGCATGAACAAGTACGCCGACTCCCTACAGACGACGTACCCGGACCTCAGCGGCATCCAGTCCGCCGGCGGCAAGATCCTCCACGTGCACGGCGAGCAGGACGACTCCATCCCCGCCGGCTCGTCGGTGCACTACTACGAGTCCGTCCGCAGCACCATGTTCCCCGGCCAGGCCCTCAACGAGAGCACCGCCGCCCTCGACGAGTTCTACCGCCTGTACCTGGTCCCCGGCGGCGCCCACTGCGGCTCCAACACGAACCAGCCCGACGGCGGCTGGCCCCAGACCACCCTGCAGACCGTCATCGACTGGGTCGAGAACGGCAACGCCCCCGCCACCCTGAATAACACCGGCGTCGGCATTGACACCCTCTGCCGCTGGCCCCTGCGCCCCCTGTGGTCCGACGAGGGCGCCTCGTTCGACTGCGTCTACGACCAGGCTTCGTACGACAGCTGGCAGTACACCTTTGACGCCTTCAAGATGCCGGTCTACTAGAAGAGCGTCTGTCTGTCTCGGGAATTCGTTCATGGGCCGCTTGTCTTGGTCTTGGAAAATAGATGACAGCTGCGCTAAGGACGAAGAGGACGAGAAACAGTTATTGCACAGTGTACCATATTCTTGTACATATATCCAAACCAAAAAAGTCTTCGCTGTACAAAAAATACAAAATACCCATGACAATTCATCCAATATGATCCTTTCTGCATTGTATAAATACTTGAAGCTTTTATGCCAGTGTGATAATGCGGGAGTAGTCCCTGATATTTACTTTTTTGTATAACATAACCCTGACAGCTGGTCGTAAGCCAAGATGGGAGCGGCTGCTCATACGATCCGTTAAACAGTCATCTCTTTTGTAGCAAGCCCCCCAACTATAGGAAATGGTCAGAGAATCGAGTACTATGATAGGTGGTAGCCCCTTACACCAAAAGCCAACACTCTACCACTGGATCCTGCCGACGCGCACCCAAAGCCACGGGTTTTGAAGGAGACTAACGTGTTGGTCAAGCCTGGCCGCGTCTTTCTTTCTCGCGCGTAACTATAACTCTCCACGAGTGCCTTGGTTACTTGACGATCTCGTCGAATGGTGGTGCTTTCGAGTGATGCCCAAGGTGAGTAATGGGTAGGTAAGCATCAGCAGTCGACAGAGATCGGGAAACAGAAAACTAAAATTACGATTAACGCGGCGCCTATATTAAAGTACGTTTCTTCTCTATGCAAATCATAATCGCTAGTCCATTTCTATACATAGCCAAACTCCTTGTCCAGCTCTTGCGCCAGGGTGATGGAGCCATTCAGAATCCATTCCATGTCCGAGTTTAGTAGCTTCGCATTCTGTCCAACCATGCAGCTCATGTGTGTTCGCTCGGCGCCCTTCTCCCATTCTCCACCGACCAACACATGCGTCGGAAGACCAAATTCCTTAGGGTCAACCTTTTTATTTTTTAACAACCCTCCGTTGTACCAGATGAGTTCGTCCCTGATATCCACATGTGCAATCACAAAGCTGCAGATTCGTTGAGCAGTGTCACCAACCTTCTCCTTGAACCAACCGGCCATAGCGCCATAATACTTTTCAAAAGCATAGCTTGATCCGCTGAGCTCAAAACCGAACCACCAAGTCTCCTTATCACCATACGTCAGCTTGTAGGTGACCTCCTCACGCACCTCGTAGGTGTTCTGCCACGCTACGTGGAGAAGACCCATCAACACGTCCAGACGTGACTTGTTGATAACAACGACCCCCGAGTCTCCCTCCTCAGCATAGTCCTCAGTCCAGACAAGTGACTTATTCAGAGCAGCGCTAGGGTTGTGAATTTGGGATCTCCACCACTCATGACGCTCAGCGAAGGCGTGTTGCCAAAGCAAGCGATCGTGAAAGAGGAGAGCGCCAGTCGATTCGTAAGAGGGGTCCAGGAACAGTGTCTCAGGAAGTTGGACAAAAACAGAGTCGGCATCGGAGAGGAGGACCTCCTCAAAAGGCGCATAGAGGGCCGCGAAGGCTTTGATAGCCCAGCCACCCTTGGTGAGTTGCACCGTCGTGTCGTCAATGATGCTGAGGATGTCCAGGAACTGGACTTCACTGAATCGGGAGTGCAGTTTTGCGCGGTCTTCTGGCGGGAGGTCTTCATCTCCGGCATAGATGATCTGAATCGTCATATTGCTGTGCAGGACCTCCTGGAGCGAGCCGATGAGGTGTGTCGCGTATCTCATCGTTCCCTTGCCTGTGGGGATCACGAACCCGCGCGACCCCGGTACAATCGATGAACGCAAGTCTGAAAAGGGTGTCTTGCTATCTGGACGCTTCGGCGACTTCTGGATAAAGGGAAAGAAAGACCCAATCGCGCTTTCCACCGTTTCGAGGAGGACTTGGGTGTTTGCTGACGGAGGGGCGTTGTCGATGAATTCCACCCATTTTCGGGCAGCTATGACCCGCTGACCAAGGTCATAGAATTTGTCTTTGTAGGGCGGTTGTATGGGGTCTTCAATCAATGACTTGGCCTGCCTGATGATAGACTCGGCCTTTTTCTGCCATACCTCCGGGGTGTCTTCTGTGGGCTTCTTGGTATGTTGAGAATGAGATGGCGGTTGCGCCACATGCAGTGTCGGCGACGTCGGGTGATAAGAAGGAGCAAAAATGGTTAAAGAATACAAGAACATGAGTAAAAGACAGACCGAAAGAGTGACTGTTATTTTCCGTGAGAACGGCATGGCTACGAGGGCAACCATGCTGAAGGGAAAATCGCGAGGCGCGATTGCAAAGTACGGAGATTTGGTGATGAATGTCTCGGATGAGCGCAATATAAGTGAATGTGGAAATTGGGGGGTAGTTCTACTTCACTCCGGCAATCTGGTGCCACAACCCCGGCCGTTTGCTTGTTGTATACGTACACAGGCAAACGTAATTGCGCAAGGGTAGATGGAGGTCCGTCAAAATATCAAGTAGGGGTGACCAGAACCAACCAACCAACCAACCAACCAGGCAACCAACCATAGTTCCTCATTCATTGGAAAAGGCGACTGACGATTGTCAGGAGTTGATGAGCAGGAGACTTCAATTGCAGAATGTGTCACTCCATGCGACCCTGACAATCGCATTTTGGGCACAGTGGTGTTTTTCTACAGTATTTCATTTTGATTTCATTTTATTACCGGTATCCTCAATCATCTTGCTAGGGCTCTTACTCAGCAAACTATAGGAGTCGCCGAGGCCCCACCATTTCTCTTCTTTTGTCACATACTTCTTCCAACAAACAAAGCGTTGCGCCAGACAGGGATTCGACAGGGCTGTACGGCGGCTACATGCACCTGCTCACGGCGTTTTTATTACACCCCACTCTGCGGTTCAGATGCAATCACCTCACCCAGCTGCTCATCCTAAAGTTGCTGCTCTTGAGCTGGTAAAATGGTGCCTGGGGTGAGTGAGCAAGTGGTGAGCAGGGATACCATTGTTACTGCAAGCGCCAGTGCTTCTTCCCTTCGTCTGGTGTGCTAATATTCTATGTAGCAGACCGACCCTCCTCCAAGCCCAAAACTTCTGACACCAATGCTCTCATCTCGGAAGCAATGGGGATTTTATCCAGGCTATCGCGGCTGGCCCAAGTTCCCATCGAGTGCTCCTCTTCGTTGACCTGAAAGTCCGTCCCTTGCAGTGTGACAACGTAGCTCAGCTGTAGGGCGCGACGCTTGACGATTTCGTCTTCCCCGGTAGGCGTCTTTTCCAGCTTCTCGGTGGTGTACATCATGCGGGATAACGAAGCTGTGACGTCCAATACCGCCAACTGCGTCTCTTCGGCAACTTCTCGTATGATAGCATCGCGAACTGTAAGATCCATCGCATCCACCTTGCCTCCGGGTATCTCAAAGACGTTCGGGTAGTACTTCTCATTGGGGTTTCGTTTGAGAAGAAGGATACTGGGACCTGAAGCGTCATGTCGCATGATGGCGGCACCAACCGTCACCTTATCGACTTGGGGGGAACCGCTTGAGGACATGTGTAGTCGAACCTCATCGCGCGACATGGACAGAAACTCCATGGCCAGTTCTTCGGTAGTTTCGGTCAACGAGGGTTCAAAGTGAGTGGTGATCGGATGAGGAAGAGGAAGGGTAGGGGAGGAAAGAAAAGTGACACAAGAAAAGTCCTTATGCGACAGGGATTTTAAAGGTTCAGTCATCTGAACATTTTTTCTTTCCATATCTGGACTTACCGCCAAGGGGCCAAGTATTGGGCACGACCAAATAGCCCTCGTCCTCTCTGCGACGGTACGTATAAATGTGAGTCACATCTGGTCAGCTCACTGTATGGGCCTGGTGCATCGCTGATATGGCAGAGAGCATTGGCGTACTGGGCACTCCTACCAATATATCGCATGCCTGTTCCAAATCTACCAGGAGTCCATTTGTGAGCAACACGCCAGTAGTAGATAGACGTTATTACTGCTTCAATTTCAACGTCTCTCGCCTAGCTACCTGACAAGCCACTTGGCAATCTATTCTTCCAAGTGAAGTAGATAACTTAACACTTATGTTGAAAGATACGTATTTTAGCTCCCTAGTCCCTCGGGGGATACAAAACATTTCCTGACTGAAAGTCTGGGTGTTGCCCTCAAGGGACGTACTGATTAACACCTAAGTCGTCAGCGCTGACTTCAGCAACAAAGTCAATTTAGTCTTGTAATTCGTTATTCCATCCTTTAATGGGAACTTGTCACCTTGGTTTATCAATTGAAGTCATTCCCACTAGATGTAAAAGCCCCTGCCCCCCCTATCAGCCAGCTCCTTAGGTAAAATGCACTTGCGAAACTGATAGCCAAGCAGCAGGATCAAGCATACAGATTATACTATGATACCGTCGGAAGGTGCTAATACGGTGTTTCTTTGTTACAATTACCAATATCCTTCTCTATCCTTCATTATCAACTTTTATCATAATATCGTTGTTCCCATCCCCTTGCCTCTATAATACCCTTAGAATGAAGCTGTAATCGCTGAACCACAAGTTTGGCCATATCAGTCATCATACCTCCATACTTTATCCAATGCTTTGATAATCCAAACATCTACAGCATTCCAGGCCCCTTACTCAATCTCTGGAATTTTATCAACAATTTCGCCGGACCGAACGTTCTTCCGCAGTCTGCAGATGGTATTTGGATAGCAAGGATACCCAGAGCCAACTGACCAACCTACTGAGGCTGTTCCCTGCAATCATATCACGTTTGTGGTTTCTGTCCATACACAACGTAACTAGTGTCAAGGTTAGCTCGAGTCCACAGCAGTAAGCTCTCACGACACTCACATTGGCCAGTACGCATGGATCGCCGTATTATTCATGTCATTTCTTACTTCGGCGAGCAACACATCCACGTTCTCCTTGGACCACCCCAATGCGCGCGTAAACACCCCGAGGCTGATGCCCTCCAACCCCATGGTGATGTTTTCGTGCGCCCAAGTACCTTGAATCTGTTAGCCGTCTGGCCAACCCCTCCCTCGGTTTGCCCGCGGAACATTGCAGGTTTCGTCCTTGCCAGGCCGGGGAACTTGCGCAGGGGTAGACGTGCGACTCACCAAGCTCTTTGTGCCAGGGGTGTTTTGCCCACCGGTTCTGCGGCCACTTGAACACAACCTCCTCGACGTTGACGAACCCGGCGTCCCGCATCTGCCTCTTGTAGTCCTTGGCCCCGCCGTACGAGGAGCCCATCTCCCTCGCGCCGTCCAGCGCCATGCGGCTCCACCGGTACAGCGCCGTGTCCTCGCCCAGCGTGCCGTCGTCGCAGGTCACGGGCATGATGTCGGTGGCCTCGATCCAGCCGCCCGGGTTCATGTTTTCGTACGACTGGCGGAACAGCTTGGGGAAGTCGCGGATGCCGGCCGTGTTCATGCGGCAGAAGACGAAGTCGAAGCGCTGCGAGAAGGACCACGGCTCGTCCTCGATGTCCTCGATGTGGAAGTGGGCGTTGGGCGGCACGTACGAGGGCTGGATCGGGCTCAGGTCGACGCCCACGACATGGGACTGCGGGTGCTCGTCGGCGAAGTCGATGGCCCAGATGCCGGTCCCCGTGCCGATGTCCAGGACGCGCTGGGGCGGGTTCTCCTTGGAGAGCGGGGAGAGGTGGAGCCTGTTGTCGAGCGTCAGGCGGAAGAGGTTGTGCTGGAGGTCCAGGCGGTCCATCTCGAGCTCGTCGTTGGGGAAGAAGTAGGCGCCGTCCTTGTAGGCGTGGTAGGTGCGGCCGTTCTCCCGGCGGTAGCGGAGAATGGTGCTGCGGAGGGAGACGGTGGACGGCGGGTGGGCGTCGGCGCCGAGGGTGGAGTCCAGGTCCGTGGCCTCGCTGTCGTAGCCGGTGTCCTCGCTGTCGGACGTTGCGACCGGCGAGGCGTTGGGTGGCTGGTCGGGTCCGGAAAAGGCATGGTTTACGGGCGTTTCTGGCGCCGACATTGTGCGGGTTTTCGGTCGTCAGATTGAAGAAAGAATCCGGCACTGGCGAATTTTTATTTTGTCGTCCCCCTTTCCCTACCTTCCCTTCCTTTTTTGTTGTTTTTTCCTCTTTTCTTTTTCTTTTTTTCTGTGGAGAAAAAGGGAATGCGGGAGGGAAAGAAAAAGACGAAATTCGCGGGGGTGAGGTGACGATGGGACCCCGGGGAGCCGCAAGCGACCATTACGGTGTCATTTTCGTTAATGCTAAATAAAAAGCCCGCACCAAACGGGGGCCGGCAGAAAGTGGAATCATGGGGGGCGGGTGTGTCTAGGTTGGAAACACCCAACGCAGTTTGATATTTCGCGAGGAGCCACCAACAGAGACCAGGATCCGAAACCTCCCCATCGAGGTAGACCTGGCAAAAGAAACAACCCTGCATGTTGGCACTGAGTGCACGCAGAGATCATCGAGGCGACCGTTGGTCCATGGACGAAAGACGGCGGAGGAAATTGATGCTAAAATCCCACAACCTTTGTTTTCACTCGCCCTCGGCCAATCGGCCGTCGGTTGGTTGGACAGAGTCGAATGATCCCGGACGACGACTCCGCCGGAATCGGGCAAGGCGTCCTGCGGGATCGCGGCGTAGCACTTCGGAGTGGAACGCAGCCCCTCTTTGTGTGATTCGGGTAATTGATTCGTGGGGCGGCATCTGCCAGGCGGGAGATTGTCGTGGCCAGGAAACGATGACCGGGTTGCTGGGCGGAGGTGCTCCGGCGCAAGCAAGGTGGTGGAACAAGAACGTCTCCGCAGCCTGACAACGGCAACCTGGTTCAGTCTTCTACAATGATCCGATCCACAGTGGAAAGGTTCTCAACGACGAAGAACCTAGTAACATGTCAAATAAACGGGACAGATGCGCTGTGGGAACCAAATATGATCAAATGATGCATGAGAACCTCCCCTCCCCATGTCCCACCATCTATACCCGGCCAGGCACATTGGAAGCAGCGGCGAGATTTATGCGTGCTTCTGCCACCCGGCTTCAACAATGACAAAGAAATCAGACTGCTCGATTTAGATCCAAGCCTGCTCTAACGCGGAACGCCTCTTGGGTATATATTCTCTACTTTTCCAGGACGGGAGACCAGTCGTTCTTCTTTGCCCACTCTTCCCACGATGTCATGGGGCATTCGATGCCGGCCTGTATCAGTTAGCTCCAAATTCTCGAGCCATTACCGCGCTTCCCGAGTGCGCCTTACCTTTACGAGGTCTGCTGCAGTCAGCAGATCCATGCCGCCGCCGTAGCCGGGGTCCGACGAGTACGAAAACATGTACGCGACCTCGATGCCGGTATCGCGCTCTCCAGTGGCCTCGATCATCTCCTCGGGAGTGATTTGCTTGTAGTTGGCCTTCACTCCCGTCACCTTGGCCCATGTCTCGAGGAACTGGGGCCAGGTGCAGGTCGTTCCTTCCGCCATATACGCCTTTCCCGGGGGCATTTGGGAGACGGCATAGGTGAAGTTGCCCATGTCTCCGAGGGGGTCGAAGTGAGGAATGGGTGTGTGGGGGGAGGTGGTGAAGGCCATGGTGAACGTGCCATCGGCGTTCTGGTCACACACGTCAGCCAATGAGGACTGGTTAGGATCGAGGGAACCGACGCACCTTTCCGAAATACGAGTTGGGGAGGATGTTATAGCTCGTATAGAAGAAGCCCGTGTGGATGCACGACATCTTGGCCGCCAGCGCGGGATACTTCTCATTCACGTAGCCGGGGAAGACGTCGGCCTTGGCATCGAAGTGGTACAGCTCCTTGAACCTCCCGCCGCTGCACTTCTCCGCCTGGCTCAGCGTCGAGACGAGGAAGCCGTTCTCGTCGAGCGAGTCCACCGTCGCGGCCGCGGCGTCGGCAATGTTGCGGCCCTGGCGGTACTCGACGTCGTAGGCGTACTTTCGGCACGAGACGCCCTGCTCCTGGGCCGCCGCGCGGCAGTCCGGGCGGAAGAAGGGCTCCCAGTAGTTGGTGACGCTGAAGATGGCGTTGGCGCCCCGGAAGGCCTCCTTCAGAGACGTGACGTCGTCGAGGTCGGCGCTGACTACTTCGGCGCCATCGGCAGCTAGCGTCACGGCGGCGGCTGACGAGACGTTACGAGTAAGGGCGCGGACGCCGTAGCCCGCTGCCAGGAAGCGGCGGGCGACGGAGCCGCCTTGGTTACCCGTGGCGCCGACGACGGCGATGACCTTTTGGGGCATATTTTTTGGGGGGGAGGGGGGTTGGTGTGTGAGGAGGGGGCGGTGAGGGGTGAGATTGTAGAGCGTGGTGGTGGGACGATTGGCGGGGTTGCCCGGTATGAATGAGCAGACTTGAGCTGGTTATCCAGTGATAAGGCCGAGTGAAAACTTCAAGGTCTCTTTCTTCGTTGCTCGTGCTCCAGGATTGCAAAGGGACGTGCTACGCAGGCTGTTTAACGAGAATGAGGACATCAATTGATGAAAAAAGGGAGCTGCTCACAACTGTCGTTGAGAGAAAATCGGTGACCCCTCCATTGCGGCCCCCTCCCCGCCGCTTCGAGACAAGCCCAAGCCTCGAGTAGTGTATTTAGCCTTAGCGACGCACCGTAATAAGGTGATATCGGAGTGATACGAGTGGGGTCAGCTTCTCCGCCGGCCATTGGCACACCTGCGTCGTTCAAACCTTGCGGTCCTTTCCACTCATGGCCTTGGTGATCGGGAGCGGATCCCCTGGTGGGTTTAGCAGCTGGTGGTGAAGGGTCGGGACGTACGGGGGCGGCACGGACGTTGCGCTCGAAGCGGAATAGGTGCGTCCTGCGGGTTATTATGCAAGGGTTTTCCCGGATTCATTTCAGCTGATGCCCGGGTGATCCGCACATCCCTCATTTCCATCCATAGTGTTCGCCCTATGTACCCAGGAGCACCACGTGGGCTGACGGCACATTTACTTTTTCAGCCTTAAGTTGCTACCACCTTCCGTCTTTTTAGTTCCCATCCTGACGGGAAACAAACACCGAAGCATAAGCATATCTGAAACGGGATTCTCGCTTTACCGACAGGCAGATGGCTGCTGGTGCTGATTCCGCTCCTCACCCAATGACGTCGGCTCCAACTGCCGGCGGTTCCAGTACCGCGGACTCGGGTCACGTCTCGGGAGGGCCCCTTAGCGCCGAGCCAACCCAAACACAAACTCCTACTACTGCCGCGACCGTGGCACCGGCGACGACGCCGCCGCGCACTGCGGCTCCGACAAGTATCCAGTTTCTTCTTAACCCGACCGAAGATGAGACGGTAGCACCGCTGCAGGTAGATGTAAGATGCTCTCGCATAGCCTCCCCCTCCCCCCCTCCTGCAAGACTAGAGGTTGCATACTAACACCGCCTTGTCCTACCCCGACAGACCGACCTTGCCAACCCTGCCGACGTTGACTCAGCTTACGGGTCGGACGGTGGCACTGCTTATACCGGCTCCATCTCCTCTTCCATCTTCCACTATCAATACGAGAACGGCCGTCGATATCATGCTTACCGCGAGGGCCAGTATGTCCTACCCAACGACGACCAGGAGCAGGAGCGCCTGGACCTGCAGCACCACATCTGGCGCCTCCTTCTGGGGGGCCAGCTCTACACTGCGCCGCTGCCTATGCCCGAAGATGACGACGCCGCCGAGCTGAGGATATTGGACCTCGGCACGGGGACGGGCATATGGGCCATCGACATGGCCGACGAGTTCCCCACCGCCAACGTCTACGGCGTCGACCTCTCCCCCATACAGCCCGAGTGGGTGCCGACCAACTGCAAGTTCCACGTCGACGACTACGAGGACGAGTGGACGTACCGCGAGGAGGAGCAGTTCGACTACATCCACGGCCGCGCGCTGAGCGGCACGTCGTCCGACTGGGCGCGGTTCTACGGCCGGGTGATGGGCGGGCTGAAGCCCGGCGGGTGGGTCGAGATGCAGGAGTACGACGCGTGGATATTCAGCGACGACGACAGCTTCGAGCGCGCGGCGTGGACCAAGGAGTGGGTCACCAAGCTGGACGAGGCGAGCCTGACGTACGGGAAGCAGATCAACGTCGCGAGGCACCACAAGCAGTGGATGATTGACGCTGGCTTCGAGGACGTGCAGGAGCTCGTATACAGGGTAAGTCCCCCGTACATCCAGGAAGTGTCCCTTCTGTGGAAATGACTTGCGGCAGGGTGCTGACATTGTACCAGATACCCATCGGACCTTGGGCAAAGGATCCCGCTCTCAAGGAGCTTGGCCGCTGCGAGCTGGTCCACATGCAGATGTCGGTCGACTCTCACACGCCGGCACTCTTCACCCGAGTGTTGAATTTCACCCAGGACCAGGCCAGGGTGCTTATGGAGGGGGTGAAGCGAGAGTTCAGGAGCAAGGACTACCGGCTCATTACAAGCTATCGATTCGTCACTGGGAGGAAACCAATGGCATAATGAGATTGACTGACGGCCTAATGATGACCATTTTCTTCCTTTTTGAAACCAGTATTGATGAGCGATTGAGGAGTTTGCGGTGCTGTTTGGGTGGTTTAACTTTTACCTTCTCTTGGGGTGCTGATATGGACGAGCATCTCAGGTAATCAAATAACAATTCTTTTTCTATGAAACGGAGCAATGCGCGTTGCTGATGTGTTTTATTGCGTACTTGTCCTTGTTAATAGCCCAGTTCGGGTAACAGTTTCGCATGATTCTCTTCGGGTTACATTCACAGCGTGGTTCCTTTGAAAGCTCCGTCGAGGCTCACCCAGCGACGTTGACCATTTATGTGGCTAAAATTGCCGCTAGCTTATTGGTATTAACTCTAAAAGTTTCGTTATATGAATTACTTTGTACTATAATCAGTATTGTTTTACTTTAGCGCAATTAACAACCTGGACGCTACGGATTGCAAAGACCATATGCTGTTAGTTAGCAATATACGTTATATTAAGCGTAAACAACCGCCTAGCTAGAGCTCTTAGATACTCTCGTCTACACATACATACATGCATACAATACACTAAGACGGCCGTCCTCTTTACGCTCAAGGTCTGTCGAGTACACATCCTGGAAGCTACAGCACGGGCCGTAGTGTATGAGTTTTAGGGCTATTTTACGACCAGAAACGCTTTAAACTCTCTGTAATAAAACACGTTACAGACGACTCAGCCTTCTGAACACGTAGTAAACATCAAAATGTGGTATTGTCTACTAAAGTACAGTATAGTAGCTATAATATAACTGTAAACAGGGATAGGGTAGCTGGATCAACTCCGCCAAAAGGATTACAATCCATAACCAAGAGAGCATGCACAACCACGAATTCGAGACTCATAGGCGCGAAAACTAGATCCATCACTCGTCATTAACCCCCACAAACTTGTTCGATTCTTCCCAAAGCTTCTTAGAAGACTCCTCGTCGTAAGCCCAAGGAGCGTACCCAGTCTCTCTCCTCAACCAGTTGCCGGTCGTATCAGCAGGACCCTGCTCCACGAGGTCGCTGAGAAACCTGCCGCCCCGCCCCTCCCATTCCTTGCTCAGTGCGGCGTAAACGGTCGTGGCTGCTCCCTGTGGAATGTCCTTCATGCCCGCCTGTAGTGACTTATCGGTGGCCATATCCTCTAGCTGCTCTTTTGGTAGATATTGCGCCAGGTTGGTCAAAATGATACCCGGGTGCAGAGAGAGGGCGTGGAGCCCTTTGGACCCGTACCGCCTTTCGACCTCGCTCGCAAAGTAGATGTTGGCCGTCTTAGACTGGCCATACGCGGCCCATGGATCATAGGAGGAATCCTCTTCAAAGTTTAAATCGTGCAAGCGGACTTTGCCAAGACGATGGGCCGCGGAGGACACGGAAATCACCCTGGATTGGAACGCGGGTGTAGACGATGCGAGTAGAGCGGGCTTCAACAGGTGGAAGAAGAGGAAGTGACCCAAGTGATTGGTTCCAAACTGGGTCTCGAACCCGTCTTCGGTCTTGCCTTCTGGCGTAGCCATCACACCGGCGTTGAGAATGAGGAGGTTGAGCTTGTCGCTCTTGGAGAGGAAGGCCTTGGCAGCTGAGCGCACCGAAGCCAAGGAGTCCAAACGTAGCTCGATGGCATGTACCGGTGCATCGGTCTTAGGGCCTGGTCCGTTCTTGACACTATCGACAGCCTGCTGGGCCTTTGCGGAGTCCCTGGCCGTCAAGAAGAGGGTGGCGCCTGTGGCGTGGATGGCGCGTGCCGTTTCTATACCGATGCCCGAGTTTGCGCCCGTCACCAGGACGACCTTTCCAGCGAGTTCGCCAATAAGACCCTCATCCTTGACAACTTGAAGGGCCGTGGGCCGCGCATCTCCTGGACCCTGGGGGCTGACGTGGGAATCGGCGTATCTAGACATTGAAAATGTGATGAAGTCTACTTGATGATTTTGTGACTGAGTTGATTGTATACTGCTTTTGAATATTAACTGATGTCTACTCCAGGCAAGAAATGCCTTCTTTTTGTATCTCCATCATGGACAAATGATGAGCCGGGTTATTCATCCAACGTTTCGTCCGTCCGTCATTCCGTCCGCCATTCCGTCCGTCAATCGAGCCGGCTTGAGTGGATCATCGTGGTCGAAACTTAAATTGGTGGGGTGCACAGCCGGCCTTAAGCTATCTCCACGAGGAGACCGCCCTTCTTTAGGACTTGGCGAATGCAAAGATGGGCCGGATTGCAAATCAACTACTGATTGATACACAACGTTTCATGAGTGGGCCTCCATATAGACTCAACTTTGTGTCTTGAGCATCTAGTTGATATTATCCGCTGGATTCCCTGCTTGCGCGGAGACGCTAAGAGGTGTGGTTGTGGTCGTTAAAGGGATGAGGACAGTCCCCTGTTTAGAGTTTGAAATTGAAATATCGGGACGTTCGGTCTCGAACACAGATTTATAAGCTAATGGATACAGCGCCAAGGCCCCCCCTTGACCACTGCAATAAATGCATGTGTAACACCGGAGTGACGTGGTTGAACTTCGAATAGCTTGTGCCCAGGCTCGAGGCATAGGCAGTTTTGCTTTCTTTTTCATCTGAAATGAAGAAATAGAGAAGTTAGCCCTTCCCAATGCAAGGCATTACAAAGAATAACTCAAGGTATGGCTTAATATTTCTTGATATTTAAAAGAATACTACGATTATACTCTAGAAAAGTCTTAGCTGTAATATTCAATTACAGTATTAAAAGAGACACATCTTGCAGCTCGGGTACTTGTTGCCTCTTGTGTATGTGGAATAAGTTATATATGGCCTAGCATCTTTGATTATGTCGATTTATTGTTTTCATTATCAACCAGTACCAGTAATCCGTATGTCGGGATCGTTCTGTTCTATCACACTTGCTTCTGGAGGCTAGGAACTATTATTTTGCGAATTACGAGCGACTAGCTTCACCAATCTCACCCCATTGACCAGAGGGCAATGAGCCGAGTAAGTTCCGAACGTAAATTCCACGGAGTGGCGGCTCGCTGTGCTACTCATCCATTTGCACGCCCGAGATTGGGTGATGTCTGAAGTGAGTATGGTGAACAAAGTAAGCAGGAGGGTGGGAAGGTGCACACATCGTCGAAGGCCAGCTGTTTATTAGACCACCATTCGAGTTGAAAGTGACTGAAAAACAGAACCGAAAACCGAGGAATTGTAGCTTGCCGTCAAGCGTGCATGTATTTTTCTAATTGCTGCCCAATTGCCCTATCGATTGTTGTGGCATCGCCGGGGGATAACGCCCCAGTTTCTTGGACTGTAACATTTTCTTCTACTCTCTCTTACGTCAAGCGACGTTAGATTCAATCCGTTGCTGTTGTCTTGTCGACTGCAATTTCTACTGACAACAAATAGGTCTTATGCGCCCTTGGACATCAACGGCACCCTATCTTGAACAGTCCGCAAGTAGCATATTTTCTATTTGCTGATTAGGCTCACTTAGGTGCAACTGACACGCGGGATTGACCCCAGGCAGAGCCGATGATTCCCAACACAGGCGAGCTTATGTGCTGTTGCATGTTCACGGTGGATACCACTGTTATGTTACCCGTGGAAACCGAAGGAGCAGCGAATATTTCAGTTATATAATAATGCAGTAGTTGGTTCAAAATGTAGCGTTGTTGGGCCAGCTGTAATATGTCTTTTTTCTCTTTGAGAGAATTTGTCACGATTGTTTCCTCGAAGACAGGATGGTGGTATACTAGCGGCCGACTAGTGTTTGTATTCAGTTGTGTAACGACAGACTATGCAATACGCATTTCAATGCACAGCCCCGGTAATCCCCATTCCAACCATAACATTCGACTCATAAAGGGGGTCAAAGCAAGGCTTTAATGTCCAACAAGTGCTGCCCCCAGTTTAAAGGCGGCGACCTCTTTAGCAATTGCCGGGGCAGCTGCTGCAAGTAGCCAAACTGTGTGCTTCCATTAGCACGTGCAGGACTTTCTCGGGGATGAAGCTCACGTACCAGTTGATCGTGCTTGGGATGTTGTTCACGAAGCAGAATGAGTACTTGTCGAAACATTCATGGCAGTCGCTGTAGTGGTCCGTGCAAAAGTTGCGCTTCTCCAGGTCACGGCTGGACAGACTGTTAAGATACTCGTCGAGGCGAGGGCGCAAGTCGCGAGCCTCTTCGACAGTGAGGCCAGACACGGCGGTAGCGGCCGCGAGAATGGAAGAGAAGGCGGTGATGGTGAAACGCATATTGAATGGGTTTGGTGGTAGTTATAATTGTCTGAGAGTTCTATAGTGGTTTTGTTGAAGCTGAATACTGTGTGATTGTATCCGAAGATGTTATTTTCGACGGTCGCTTTAAGACTTTTTATACTCGTAGAAACACCGCAACATTTTTACAACTTCATACTCAACTAGGAAAAACGAAGTTTAACAGCCGCTTTGATTCCTTCACGCCCGGAAACTCTGCTTTGGCTATTCCACACTCCATTGATGATGATCTATCGCGCTGCTCTTACCCAAAAAGGGACACAAAGAGTATGACAACATTAGTTTAACATAGAGTTGTTAGGCTAATCATACACCATAATAAAGTGGATTGAATTTTAGCGAGCAAGGGAAAAGCCAAAAGCGGCAAGTAAGCCGAAAGGAAGCGGATCAGTAAGACAACTAAACTTACCGAAACGCTCAATAGGGCCTTCCAGTTCAGCAATTGCTGCTGGGGCGACACGATTGCGGCACAGAAGTCACAATACATTCAGTTGCCGTTTGTGCGATTTTCCCCGACGATCCATAATGGATCCTCTAGATCAAGACTATGAAGCCGGGCGTAATTCACGTTAGCAATGAGGCTATTGACATCAATGCACCGTCCAAAAGTTCCATCTCCCAACCTCCAAACCGTTGGTTACCCCTCACTTCTCTAACCCTATGCCACATCTAGGCTACATTAGGGGACCCAGACATAGCCCAGCTTATTCTTTATAGTAATAGCTGTAATATGCACGATAGACGTTATAGTCTTACATAGGAATAACTCAGTCTGTTAAGGATACGCCAGGATCAAAGGAGTCATCTATTCACTATACAGGTAGACGGATACATTCATAGTCACTCGTTCATTATACTTATCAATCCATCATGTTAACCCCCTAACTGTGACCTCGATTCTTAACAGCTTGTTGTTGCCTAGAGCAGTGGAGTCTGTTGCTTATCCGAATCGGATATAAAAACCTTGAGATCAAACCACTAAGAGTGCCGGGCGTACTTGGTGACTTATAAGGTAACATTATACGGATTCCGTGCCCCAGTGCCCTTTTCTAACACGGTTGGCATTCATAAAAGTGGCTCTTTGGAGAGAAAAGGAACATTTGCAAGCGACAGCTTCTATCAATCCTGGACCCTCCCGCTTAGATGGAGCGCATAATCAGGAAACGAGAACTTGCCATAAATTATAGAGGACCTCAGTCCACTTTCGATAGGCAGCGTGTACTACCCATACGTTTGCTCTGGGAAAATGAGGATGGAATTGTTTCCATACGAGCCCAGTCTATTGCATGCGTTCTCATGCATATATATGTCTCTCTGCTACATCAACCTATAGTAAAATATACCCTTGCACTTATTGCTTGAGCATATGGATGAACAATCATTTGTTCCATAGCCGAAGTTTCTTGCATATTCGTATGCAATAGACTATTCAGACAAACAGGATGGCTACGGGGGCAAAATCTTCTACTCTTGAAGCACGTTCGCCGCTGTGTTCATTGGCCTGTATTTGAGCACCTTGGGATGCCCACCAGCTGCATAACGCGGATGACGTAGGTTGAAATAATGAGTATTTACGAATTTCCTCGCCCCATCCACAGGAATCCTACTTCTCACCCATGCTTACCCATGCTCACCCCGATCGTGCGGGCTTAGGGCGGCAGGTGAGACGGCCGAACCTGAGTGTGCCGTAATGTCCTTCGACCACACGAATAGGAGGTTTTTATGCCGAATTTAACCGGTATTAACGCCTCAGGTTATGAAAACTTGATGACGAGGAACAGCATCATCACCCGGCTTGACATCACCTCAGTACGTTCTATTCGAGTTAATCTCGATGCCGAAAATCAAAGGTTTCGATTTTTTCTCTTTAGGCTATCCTCCTAACCTGAAACAATAATTACAAGCTAGAATATCACAAGCCCATGAAAATCGATGCGATAGATGCAAGACCCAACGCAAACGCTGCCTGGCCGTTCGCCGCCGACATCGCCAACCCGCCATTCTTTGGCGGGGCCACGCTGTCCCGCCCGGGCTCCATGGACTGAGGAAACATCAACACCGTGCCGTTTCCGATATCTCCCTCCGGAGCCGTGGCATTCCCATCAATGGTGAACGAAGTGTTCGTCGACTCGAACCCGTCCCTCCTTCCAACCAGGACCTCGACGCTGCGAAACGCAACAGCGGGCGCGTCCTGCGCGAGGAAGTGCCCTGATGTAGAGACCGCAAGATACGTCAACCCTCTCTCCGAGTGTACGGTCCCCAAGACGCCGGCGCCGGCGAGCGTCTCGGCGTCGTTGTTGGTGTGGTACGGCACGTAAAGCGGGGCCGTCGGCTTCCTCTGGAACCCCATCTGCCCACCCCAGGTCAGGTTCTGGATCGTGAGCAGCGTTCCGTCATCGATGAGAACAAAATCCTTTGTTCCGTGTGCGATGATGACGTTGCGCGTTTTGTCGATGACATTAGGCAGCACTGGCTGACTCCCTGGGCCGTCTTCGACAGAGCCGTCTGTCCCATTGATGAAGACTGGCGTGTCTGTGCAGAAGACCCATTCTTTGTCCATGGGAGCATTGATAGCGCGCTTAACGTCTGGTCGGTTGAAATACACCGGGCCGGAGCCCTTAGGCCTGTACATTGTTCCGTCGCTGAAACCCAGCGGGTCGTACTTGAGCGGGCAGAGGTTCGTGACGGTATACACGCTGAAGCAGGGCGTGATCTCCGTGGCGGCGTTTAGCACCATGTTCCAAATACCACATTCCTCCTTGACGTTGCCTTCATCATCCGTGCCTGGGAGCTTAGCAGGCTGCAGCCCTGCTGGCGGATATACGAGATACTTGCGCATGTAATCTGTGTACCCGCACTTTTTGTCTGTATCCTTAAGCTTCTGGCGGAAGGTGTCATTGAACGCGAGCACGTTCTCCCACCGGTCTACAAAGGAAAGCGTAGGGATGTCCTCGCCGATGCTATCGGCCGAGTACGTCCCGTCAAATATCTGCATACCCGCAACGTTGAAGTAGTTCTTATCGTCACTGTCGAGCATAGTGCTGGCGATATAAGGGCAGTACATGCCGCTGTACGAGGAGCCCGTGACGTAGATTTTGTAGCCCTGCATGGCAAAAGTGTCGACGAAGTTGCGCCAAAATCCCAAAAACTGCCTCGCAACGTCGAATTCGTCCCTGGCGTTGGGGGTTCCCTGGGAAAAGCCCGCACCCACCGGCTGGTCCACCCAGACGACGTTGGTGATGCGATGCCAACTCCATTTGTTCTTGATGGGCTTGAACATGCCCGGCTGCCAGAGCATGGGACCGTTTTCCGAAAGGAGCTCTCCTGTTGACGAGCACCCGGGCTATTATCCTGCGTTAGTGGGTTGCCCAGGATGGATTTGTCACCCTTGACTTACACCACCAGTCAACCAGATTAGAATCTCCTTGTCCGCCTCCTGTTTCTCGGACGGAAAGAACCAGAAGTACAATTTTCCGGCCGTGTCATTGTTCTTGTCGATGTTGAGCAATCCCGCGTATGATTCACCGACGTCAAAGTCAATTTCTGGGATGCCGGTGCCATTGACCACAAATTCTGCCAAAAGAAAGTTAGAAACTGGCCCTTCTTAACGCCGCGTATCAGACGCACTTCGAGTCTTATCCGTGAGGAACTTCGGCGCCCTTTGTTCTTTGCTCACGACATTCTGAGAAATTCCGGCCTCTGAATCCGGGAATTGGCCTTGGGAAAGCGAAGGGCGGTACTGTTTTAGATTGATGGTGGCAGAAACAGCCGCGGGCAGCAAGACAACTGCGTGAAGCCAACGCATAGTGGGCACTAGGGCTGGATCGTGAAGCTGGGTCGTCGATACCCTTAGATGCCTTCGGTAACTACAACATCACCTCTGCGAATGCAAGAACAGCCGCAAGTAAGTGGGGCAATACGCGATCCGGCTGCCTTTTAAGAAACACAGATTCAACATTAAGCATATTCGGAAAGGCGCGATGCGCGTTTCATGATGGCCCTTGAACTTTGAAGGGGGTTCAAGCTCGGACCTGGAAGCCCAGTAAGGAAACACGCATCAGTGTCACCTCAACCTGTTCCGCCCGAGCTTATTTCTCAAGACTGTGGAGAATGCGGAGACTTCCCGTGCTCATATGGCATGTGATGTCGAGGGATGCATGGCTTGCCGCTAAGAAATCCCGGTATTGGATTTTTGCTTGCAGATATCGTGACACAAATGCAGAATAGCTTCTTTGGATACCAAACCCGTATTGTTTCGGCACCCAGAAAATGCCTCTTTTGGTCAAATATTGACATTACCGAAGGTTGTTGGTGAAGCGGGCCAGAAATTCACATTGTTCAATCAATTGCCGCTGTTCCCCCTTTGTTCGGAATCCCCCAAGCGGAGTGTTTCCCAGGTCAACTCTTTACATGCAACAAGGTCAACGACTTCTAGTCACAAAACTAAGCAGTCTCGCTTGCGTCTTATCCCTGGCCTCTAGCATATTAATTGACCGATTACGAGAAATATGCATTTTTTATAAATAAAATGAATAAAAGAAAAGAGGTCAAGTGCTCTTGCCCATCAGATGCTAGTATCTCCCGAAACTTGTATACGTGTTTTTCGGAAGACGAAGATCGTCAAACAAGACTCTGCTAATAGCCGTAGACAAAGGAATTGGGGTTTCTATTTGCTTGAAACACCGAAAGGAAATTGGGGTTGCACAGGAACTCGGAGAAACTTGGAGTTGACGGTGTTAAGCCAAAGGCAAACCAGCACCTCGAGAATATAGGGGCAATACTCTGTGCACAAAAATGTTGCAGTGTATTCACGTCCACCTTTCCCTCTGCAAGGCATTCCACATGTAATGGACGGACAGCAGCAACTGGAAGAATATAGAATTCGTGATATGTGACGAAGAAAGAAACGCCGTCAACATTATTCCTTTCTTACATTCACTGTCTGTTAAATAATTCAAGGAACCAAATGTACCTTGCATCGGTGTAGAAATCCTTGATAGCGCTTGCTATCAATAAGGTAGTGTAGATAAAGTCCAGTACACTTTCAGATGATAATGACCACCAAAAACAAAAGAATAGGTCCATCCAGGATTCGAACCTGGGCTTACGGAAAATCTGGGGTGAATCAGAATCCGACGTCCTAACCAACTAGACTAATAGACCAGTTGAAGCGAATTAGTCGCTTGATGTTGTGGACTCACCGTGCCACTCATCACTTTATGTTTCGTGGGCATGGACCCTCTGAAACCGCAGCTGCGGTGGGGATAGTCTCCAGACCCACTCACTGGGTTGGCTTCAACACTGGCCACAGTCCCAAACTGCTCTTTCGAGTCCATTTTTAGCATGTGTTCGAATCGCAACCCATTGCTTTTCATGAATGAAGCATAATGGCAACAGACTGTCTTTGCAGGTATCATCAGCGATGAAAAGTAGTCATCAAGCCTTGGGTGACATTCTAGAATGTCTAGAAGTAAACCCTCATGAATAAAAGTCAGATGATATGTTAACCACATTCCAAGATTCTTCCAGTAACATGTCTTAATGGTTCGTTAATTGTCTAAATATCTTGTAGCTATGAATATTGGCTTCCTTGGTACCTACTTGCCTTCCGCTGATTACTTTCAGAATTGAGATGAGTAGTCGCATCAACACTTGTCACAAGAGACAAGGTGACACGGCAATGTGAGGTCTAACCAGTTCCGCTCCATGCACTGCCTAACCTTATGTTACTGCACCGAGTTATGAAACTAAGACCTGATTATTCAACTCCCGCGTCGAATTCAAAGAACAAAGGCATGTCTTAAGCATAATTCTAGTATTTTAGTTTGTTCTCAAATGGGCGGTACTGGCCAAATGTTACCACCCCAAGGGAGCACCCAAGAAACGGCGGCTTCATTCTCTCAGTCTAATCTCCAGTGCCGAAGTGGTGTTCTGGCCAAATTTTCGAACGATCTGCTTGACCATGATAACGTCCGTCTCGCCTTTTGATCATAATATTGTCATTGATAATCTGGAAGTATTTAAAACACTGTACTTCGATCAATACCCGAAAGAGGATAGACTATCCACCAGCTCCTTCTCCGCAGCGTTCCTCATCTCTGCGATTTGCTCCGCTGTTTTCTTTTTCAACATGACCGGGTGCTCCAAAGCAAAAGGACACAGCAGGCCGTCAAGCTTTCTCAGCCGGTCAAGTGCCGATATGCCGGCAATGTCACTCGGCCTCTGTGCTCCTCTTTCAGCCAGCGCAGCGTCCCACGCCTTGGCACTGACCAACTGCCCTGCTGCCTTTTCAGGCAAGTCGGGAATGTCAAAGTTGCCCGTGAGCATCGCTTGACCCAGCCGGCCCCCGCTCAGGTCCGGATCACGGCCGGTCCCACCGCCGGTGTTTCCTCCAATATCTCCTAGGGAGCTAAAGAATTCGTGGCAGGGGTGTGAGACAAAGGCCCAGTCGAAGTCGAGGATTCCAGTAAGCTTCTTGGTCTTTGTGTCGAAAAGGATGTTATTTGTGGCTAAGAAAACGAGGTTAGTGACTCTGGATGTCGCACATGGGGTTTCAGAAATGGAGACTCACTGAGATCCCCATGAATGAGAGCGCGGCTTGTGATGTCTACCCCGGAACCATCGAGATACGGCCCAAGGCCGGAATCCAAATACTTATCAATGCGCTCCCGGACACCATTGGGCTTCCAGCCATCAAGAGCCGGGCTCACGCCCGCGTCCTCTAGGCGAAGCTGCATCTTTGCTTTCCAGAAATCGCTGTACGACTTCCAAGGCCCGCCTTTTAGAATGGTCATCTGGCCGCCTACAATCTCCCCTGACCGGTCAATCGTAAGCCCCCCGTGAGACTGGATACTGCTAGGCAGCGGAGCCTTCTGAATAGCCGTGAAAACATCGGCAATCTGGCCGAGCACGTCTACCTTGTCCGCATCGGACATATCGCGAAATTCAGAATCGAGAGTAACACCTTCCTTGAAATCCATCAAGCTCCAGCTGAACCCGTCCTTTGAGTTTTGGTACGACTGCCAGGCGTACAACGCCGGCATGAGCCCCGCCACCTCTGGTTTGAAGGACTGCAGGCTCTGGCGGGCGAGATGAATGGCTGCGACCTCATTCTCGATGCGGGTCTCATGCACGACTCCCTCTGCTTTGGGGTTCGCTACGCGCATAACGATAGTTGAGACCCCCGTGGACGGCGGGGGCACGGTGTAGGGGCCTGCATTGGCGAAGGAAGTTGTGGAGGCCGGGGTTGAGAGGGTGATTTTGTATATGAAGTTATTGTATTGGAAGGGAGCGGTCTCGTCGTACTCAAGGGGAGTGATGTTTAAGGGCTAGAAACAGCTTTAGTTGGCGGTAGAAGTTTCTCAGGGGGGTACGGTGTCATACCTTAAGACCATATCCCTCAATGACATTCCTCACGAGGTCGAGGCGTTCTTGGAACTGTTCGTGATTCATGGTTGAGATTGGGCGATACACAATCGAGGTCGGAGGTGTAAGTAGTTGGAGTCGGTTGTTGTCTTATGATATATGGACTTGATATAAGGCAGTTCACATGGTTCCATGGCTCTTAAATATGTCTTTGCCAGAGACACATTTTGCACGGTCCTCGATGTTCCTTTCCGAGTTCGCAACAAGTAAGGTGCCCCACGCAAGCTGACTGAGTCACAGACACAAGAACGGAAGGAGGAAAAAAAAAGTGCTCTTCTTCAATCTTGGACGAGGAGCAGGTGAATTATCCCACATCACATCAAACGTTGGGAGATGGGAGGGGACGGCATTGAGTTACGCCCAAGAGATTGCAGGATTGACGAATCGGATGTGATCCGAAATTAACCAATAATTGGATCCTTATGAGACATCTATTTGTTGTTGGTTCCCATTCGAGCTGGCACGTTTGGTTTTTGGACGAGTTGAGACAGAATTCCAGGCAGCAAGGCGCCTAGCAGGGATCAGGGACTATCTGTTGCTGCACGTCAAGTTCAACATTGTTCATGTTATCAGTACGCGGGGCATGTCTGCCTAAACCGTGCCGTAGAGATACATGATATATGAGACTAGAAACTTGTCTGTTATCGGACAGTGTTCGTTTTCGCATTCTCTCGACCTTTGAAATGATTGTATATGAAATGGGCATCAAAGTAAAGCGGCGAGACGGCTGGATATCAATGTCACTGGAGTGGGGCCATTGCGGGCCGACTTGACCACACCCCACGACGAAGAATAGACAACAACTAACATGATTCGGCACGAGCAGGGATAATAGTCCGAAAATTTTCTCTTACTTCCAATAAGCAGTTATCTGTCTTTAATGGTTTCGTGGTGTAGTTGGTTATCACGTCAGTCTAACACACTGAAGGTCTCCGGTTCAAGTCCGGGCGAAATCAATTTTTTGGCAAATCTCGCCAATGGCTCATTGGTGACGTTTTGTCTTTGGCCTCCTGTCCCAGTCAGCCAAAATAGTGAGATATTGGCATTTCATCTATTCAGATTGACACCATCACCATAATCTTGCTTGGAAGTGCATTTGTGAATTGAAAATGCTAACCAAAACACCATACGAGCCGAAACGTTTCTTAGCTGTCAATGACACCCACAACACGTCCGACGACACGGTCCCACTCCTCATCCCAGCGCAGACTGCCTTCCTTCACAGCCCCCGCCTTCAGGTTCTTCAACTCCTCCTTGCCACTCTCACTCAATAATCGGATCAAAACGTCAGCCAACTCAGTAGCAGTCTCAAAACCACACCCATTCTCACCCTCCTTGATCAGCTCTCCGAAGCTTTCGTAAGCGGAGTACGCGGCGACTGGCAGGCCGGAACCAAACATGTCAACCACCTTCATCGGCAAGTCTACGCCGGAGCTGGACTTGTGGAGACAGACACCGAGGTCGGCGCATGAAAGAAGAGTCGCATACTCGCGGGTTGACAACCAAGCGGTCAAAATCGTGATGCCAGGGAGCTGGCCTTCCAAACGAAGCTTCTTAATTTTCTCCTCGTACTCGGCCTTTTGAGGCCCCTTGCCGGTAATGATGGCCAAGATCGGGGGCCTGCCGACGTCACTTTCGGTGACAGCCTCCTCAGGGTGTGCGTAAGCAACCAAGGCGTCCAACAACAGTCCAAAGTCTTCATCAGGTGTCCAGGATGTACTGCTGACGATCAGGCGCGTGGTGCCCTTGATAATGCTGTCGGCGACATCCTTGGTCTCCTTGAGGCGAGAGAGAAATGCCTGCCGAGCACCAGATGACTGGATGGGCTGAAAGACCTGCGCCGGACGGTCGTGGAGGGTGAAGATAGGCTTCTTGTTGCTGTATGGCTTCTCCTTGAGTTGACGAGCCATTGCATCGGTGACGGTAAGGTTGGCTGTGGGGACGATCCTGCCGAAGAAGGTCTCGTACTTCTTGTACAACCAGACAAGAGGGTTTCTTCTGCTGCGGCCTGTGGCCATGATGGACCAGCCATAGTTGTGCCAGTCAATGAGAAGGTGGCTTCCTCTCAGAAGGGACACAAGTAAAGCCAGGTGCAGCGTTGGGATGGATGGGGGGTTCTGTAGAGGTCAGACATGCATTGCATGAGATGGCGGCTCACGTACCTGAATGATGATCCATCGCGCTGGGGGCGCGGTGTAGGCCAGCACGAAGAAGATGGACCAAGCTTGCCAAACGACCTTGGCTGGCTTGTTGATGAGAAATGGAAGAGTGTCCCACTTGAAAACAGCTGGAAGGGGTGGTAGGGGGTATAGTGCCACTCTCTCATTGCCAACAAGGTCAGGATGGCGTGCGGTCTCCTTGTAACCGACGAGGTCGACCTTGCCTCCATGCTTCATGATGCTCAGGGCATGGTATTGCATTCGAGGGCTACGGCCAATGTCGCCGAGCACCAAGATCTGGATGTGATCATCCTTGGGGTTCTCAGACGCATGGTAGCGGGTTGGCAGCAGCTGCGAGATATAGTTGATGCCAAATGCTGCGACAACGGTGGTGAGGATGCCAGCAAGGACGGATAATACGAGGGGTATGACCGACATGGTGGCGATGCGCGGCGGGTTGAGTGCAAAGTTGTCGCGTGAGCCGACGCAGCTGTCGTGGGTGGTGATGGCTGAGTGGAGTGTCAAGATCAACGGCGATCCTCAGATGCGGTGGTAACGCTTATGCAAGCTGTCTCCGTCGTGTCATCTGAAGTTGCGTTGCAATATCGCCTTAGCGCAGGAGGGGTCGACACCGATGGCCGGGCGGCAGGTCAAGTCTTTGTGTGTCCTGGAAGACAATTTGGAACAGCCCAGCTCCTTGCGTAATAGACACGATAGCTTCTTGTCGAATGTGTTGGAATTGCACAAGAGCTTCTTGACTAGGCTAGACCCCTCTCCAAGAAAGCTCGTCCTTGTTGGCGCCTTCCATCTTGGGATGGGCTTTTCGATGTTGCAACTGTGGCGCCAATCACGCCCCGGCGTAGGCGATAAGCAGACTTCCGGGAGGATCACGTGGCCGATAAGACAGCAATCGGTACGTATCTTTCTCCTCCTTTTTCTCTCCCTCTCTTCCTCTCTTTCTGTCTCGCTGCCTGTACCTTCAGAAAACGAGGGTTTGCGACATACACCGGCGACTTTCGCAATCCCATCTTTTTTTTTTCCCCTTCTTTCAAAATTAGAAATTTCCAGTGGCTCGTTCGTCACCTAATTAATGGAAAACCGGCTGCTGCACATGCAAAACCGACACAGACCAGCAGCCGCCTCGACAAATGAAAGTCAATGATGCCTGTCTGTCACTGGGCGCATCTGAATTCAGACAAGCATAGCATGTCACAATGGGCTGGATAACAAGTGTTAGCCACCTCACCGCCCTACCACACCTTTCCCATCAGGTACTATCGGCCTGGGATCGGGGTCGCATTGTCTGCATTGGCACTTTATGCAGCCAGCCACTAGCAGCCCCTCCTGATGGGCACCAAATGGCGAATCACAGAGAGGGCCGCCATGAACGCGCCTCCTAGCCTCTCCCCCCACACGGAGAAATCTGCAGGGGCTGACGGCTGGATTCCTCATTGGGGTAGGTGGGAGATTCATCTGAAAGGAGGCACCGCCCGACATGCCATGCATCCCGTATGGTAGGTTCAGGCCAAAAAAACAAAAAAAAGACAACGCTGTATCCCACCTTGGAGTTGTCACGGCTGCTTGTTGTTCTTCTGCTGTCTTTGTCTGGGACCTCCAGTCTCCTCTCTCTCTCTCTCTCTTTCTCTCTGGCCACACGTCTCTCATTTACAACGCGCTCTGAAGCCTGGCAACACAATCAACTGACAGCCTTCATTTGCTGCCTCCAATATTGTCTGTGCGACACGCACGCCGGCACATCCATCGACGATCGAATTTCCCCTCAGGCTCAGCGTTGGATTGCGCCGCAACGTCATTGACGGGGCGACTCCATTCCGGCCTTTAGCCTGTGCAGGTCCGCTGAACCGCTGCCGCCAGGTTAAGGTAATTACACTACACCAGGACGGGGCACACGAATCTCGCCTTCTCTCCTTCCAGCTCTCTAAGGCATTGGATATCGCACGGCGCCTCAATTGCAACACCACTCGCGCGACATTGTACTTTGCGTCACCCCTCGTCGCCGATATACCCAAGAAAAGAAGGCGGATAACCTCCGATCCATGACTCAGGTCTACATACGATAGGGGGTCTTTTCATAGATCCCGAATCAACGGGTCCTCTGTGGAGAGAGGAAGAACGACCCAAATAAAATACAACAGAGGGGACGAGAGAGCCCTTTTCTCGCCTACCCCCCGCCGATCCCGACACCGACACCGACATCGACCCCAGTCAAATCTGGGACCCAGACCGACTCCGACAACGCGCTGTGGTCCTTCAACATGGCCTCGTCCTACGCCTTACCATCCTCAGCCCTCCCACACGCACACCATCACCACATGCACTCCCACTCCCACTCGCCGCCCTCTCTCCATGCGTTGAAGTCGACAATGTCCAACGGCGGGCTGCATACCCACAGCCAGAGCCAAGACTCGACCGGCAGCGACAACGGCCACGTACACAACCACGATCATTCGCACAGTCACAATGGCCACACCCACGCCCACTCACAACACCGAGCGAACTCGAGCCAATCGTTCCTATCTCGAGAGAAAGAGCCGCCCCAACCGCTCGGTACAATGGACGGCTGGAAGACAGACATCACCCCGAGCGGCCGCCAATTGCTAACACCCACGACGGGGTCTTTTTCGGCAACATTCAAGCCTCTCGAGGGCACGGTAACGAGAGCGCTCAACCATCACGACCATGACCATGATCACTCCCACGGCCACTGCCATGGTCACGACCATGGCCACGACCACCACGACCATTCGCACTCCCATAGCCATTCCCACAACCACGACCATGCGAAACCATCGTTGTTTACGAGAGCTCTTCTAAAGTACACACCCGCTGTCCCCGTTCTCCATACCATCCTTGTGGAGAAGGACTCGAGAAGAATTTTCTACTTCATGACGTGAGTTGTTCAGTCCAAAATACTGGTCTTTCAATAGCTGACACCGATTTCTGCAGTCTCAACTTCGGCTTCATGGCTGTACAGGCATTTTACGGCTATGTCACCGACTCGCTCGGCTTACTTAGCGACACGATCCACATGTTCTTCGACTGTTTTGCTCTATTTGTCGGTCTTTGCGCCGCAGTAACGAGTAAATGGCCTCAGAGCCAACGATTCCCATTCGGGCTCGGGAAGATCGAGACGCTGAGTGGCTTTGCCAACGGCATCTTGCTGATGTAGGTCCTACAATGTGCAATATGGTGCGCCGGGTCTAACCGATGCCAGGCTTTTGAGTGTCGAGATCATTGTGGAGGCGTTTGAGCGCATATGGGAAGGCCAAGAGCTCCATCGCCTGAGGGAACTGCTGATTGTCAGCTTCCTCGGCGGCGTGATCAACCTGTTGGGTCTCTGGGGCTTCGGTCACCACCATCACGGCCACGACCACTCCCACGGGCACTCGCATTCGCACGACGAACACGACCATTCACATGATCACTCGCACGGGAACAAGCACGGCCACGCGCACTCTCATCATAACGACAACATGGAGGGTATTTTTCTGCATGTTCTGGCCGATACGATGGGAAGTGCCTCAGTAGTGCTGTCGACGATTCTGACGTACTACACGGGCTGGACGTTTTGGGACCCGTTGGCATCGTGCGCCATTGCCATTCTCATTTTCCTCGCATCGATCCCGCTCATCAAGTCGTCTGCGCGCAACCTCCTCCTCAATGTCCCCGACGACATCGAGTACAACTTGCGCAACACACTTGCAGGCATCCTTCAACAGAATGGCGTTGTCAACTACTCAGTACCCAAGTTCTGGATGGACGACCGCAGCAGTGAGGATTCAGGCGACAAGTTGCGGGGTGTGGTGCACGTTGTGGCAGCTCGGGGCGCGAGTTTAGACGAAGTACGGGACCGGGTACGGGAGTACCTCTTGAAGAACTCGATGGACATAGTGGTCCAGGTCGAGCGAGAGGGAGACGGCAGCTGTTGGTGCGGTGTAGGTCGGTCAACGGCTCTTGCTACGACGCCGTTAAAAGCAAGGGCCTTTTAGGAGACGACGCCGCCCACGACACCCGTGCCGATCATCATTGAGACCTTGGTGGACCAGGATGAGCGCACGAAGCAGGATTGAGAGAGTTCCTTCTGCTCACTTTACACCCCAGGGTTGGACAGCGAAAAAGGGGCAAGACGAACCGGATACAGGTTTGGGTATAAAATCCCCAATTGGAGACAGGCGGTTGAGAGGCGTGACACCTTTTTGGGACTGATAAACAGCAGTCTGAGTCCCTTTTAGCCCCCTCGACTTGCTTATTGTACTCGCGTGTTGGAGCCTCGGGAGTTGCACACAGAACCCGCATCATGGGAGGCATTGCGACGACATTCAAAACTTGTATGAATAGACGCACACATTTTAGGCGCGCGGCAATGGAAGACTAGATACCCTTGAGGCCAATATTTTGCAGGCAGCTGGAACTGTGATGATGGTGACTATGCCCGTTACTTAGAGCAGTCCAAATCTCCGTCGGTCCGTAATCATTCACGGGCCTGAAGTTGTGACATGACAGAATGACGCAAACCACGGCCACCATCCCGCGTCTGCCTCCCGCCGAGTCTTGTGGCCTGGGTCAGCCGTCCGTCCGTCCGCCCGGAGCGGCGCTGGCCAAGGGGGGCAAGCTGTCACTTGACGTGCAGGCAACGACCAGGGGGGGGTTGCAAGTAATGAGCGTGAGATTGGGGGGCGCTGGCTGGTATTGTGCCGGATCTGGCGGCTGAAGCAAGATTGCGACCGCGACCTGCAGCATTTTTTGAGTTGGAGGCGAGGGATCGGGGTGCAGGATGCAGGTTTTTTGCAGATATGTTGGTAAGCCGAGGTGCCATTTGTCCATTTCCCCGGGCGGTACTGGTACAGTTGTTTTTTGGGGGAAGACACCGCGGGGTTGTGGTTGTGTGGTGATGGTGGGTATTCTTTCCCCTTCCACTTCCAGTTCTAGGGTCCTTGGTATTGGGCGGGAATAAAAAGACATGACTGTGTTTTTGCTGCCACAACCCGTGGAGAGAAACTTGTGAGACTTTGCGTGGCATGAAGGTCCCCTTGTGGGGGTTACCGTGATTATCCTGTCTCGAGATGAGACAGAGCTGAAGATGGACGTCTACTCTTGTTCCTAATAGGGGTTTTATTTTCCTTTTATTTCTTTTTCGTTGTTCATTAGGAATGTGATGTTTGTTGATGATTTGGCCATGACGGACATAATCGAAAATCACATGAAAAAAGTGGTGTCCTGAATTGAGTTCGTCTCAAACACTCCCCCGTCAGCATCATACACTGCCATCATCCATCATCCATAGTCACTCTCTGTACACTTCAGATCACACAACCACAGGATGAAGACGGGGGATGAAGACGGAGAACAGAAGGAGTCCGTGGCATCGACGGGCATGCTTGATTACGTAGGAAACCACTGTGCGTCTAAAGGTGCTGTTTTGACACCATCTGCAGTGCGCCGCACACCGACAGGTTCCATCAGGCCCCGCCGACCCCGACGCTGCACCCCGCTGAGTACCTAAGGCCAAAGCCCCCCAGTTCAGGTCTTCCCCCAAATGTCGGCCCCTCCCCCCGGACCCAGGCACCCCAGGCGGCGGGGGGGCAGAGGGGTTGGCTGTGCGACAATGAGCCGAACGACCGAGGCACCATCATTGCGCTGGCCGCCGGGCCAAGTCGCAGTTTCATCCCGCGCGCTGGGATGAGCTCAGTTACAAGGCGATGATGGCCTGTCCTCCTGTGTTTCTTATTTTTGACAGCAACGCTTCTTAGTCAGTTGTGCAGACAGACCGTTTCCCTGCACATCTTGAGACTTTTAGAATTTTTAATTTTTCAACAACTTTCGCCTTTGCCGACGACCGCCGCAAACAGAACAAGCATCACAAGCCGATTCGATATTGACTGGAGCAAGATAAAAAACCAGTGGATTCGCACACCACTGGATTCGGCTACATTGTGGGGACCCGACGACGAAGAGCAACTTGCCGAGGCTCGCTGTGACGTAGAAGCTCCCCAAAGCTCCCAGGGACCGGTTCAGCTTGGAGGAGAGAAAGCCGCCCTCCCTCCACGGACGACCGAACGAACGTGACAAGTTTGTTCGCCTTGCCCTTCGCCTTTGCACTATCATTTTTTTTCCTTTTCCCGCACGTACAAAACAAGCCACGCCCGCAACACTAGCGAGCATTTCGTGCCAGGAACGGACCGCACGGGACCCGGTTGCACTGAAAGTTGCGCCTAGGAGCTAGGAGCTACGGTGCACGAGAGAGCACAGCGCACACAAACCATCGCGACACAAACATCAGCACGTGAATCCATCTCCCTTTCCCCGGACTTCCTCCTCCCCTCTCCCCCACACCCCAAACTCCACAACACAACCCGCCGTCCTCGTTCTATATCCCCCTCCCCTCCCCCTCTCCCTCGCCTCCGGCATCGCGAGTCCTCCTCTTCCCTCTCCCTTCCATTACCGCCTCGACCCTAGGCTCACACAATGGCGCCCTCACCCACCCCCGACGCCGCCTCCGCCGCCGCAGGGAACCTCAACGCAAAGCTCCAGACCCTCCCGAACCCAATCTCGGACAAGCTCCCGCACATCCCCGAGTCCAAGGACGAGCTCAAGGCCGACGCCGGCAAGGCCGCCTCGGGGCTCGCGACACAGCTCCGCTCCCTCGCCGCGGGCGGCTTTGGAGGTGTCTGCGCCGTCGTCGTCGGCCACCCCTTCGACCTCGTCAAGGTCCGCCTCCAGACCGCCGACAAGGGCGTCTACTCCTCCGCCATTGACGTCGTCAAGAAGAGCATCGCCCGCGATGGATTGAAGAGGGGCCTGTACGCCGGCGTCTCTGCGCCGCTCGTTGGTGTCACGCCCATGTGTACGTGCTGTTCCCTTTTCCCTTCCGACTCCCCCCCAAAGTCCCACAAGCCCCCAATGCTCCCTCCCCAGCAGTCAATGCGAGCAGCACCCGAAGCTGACACCCCTCTCCCGCAGTCGCCGTCTCCTTCTGGGGCTACGACGTGGGCAAGTCCCTCGTCCGCTCCTCGCCCGACGCCCCCCTCTCCATCGCCCAGGTCTCCGCCGCCGGCTTCTTCTCCGCCATCCCCATGACGGCCATCACCGCGCCCTTTGAGCGCGTAAAGGTCATCCTCCAGGTCCAGTCCCAGCGCCTCAAGCCCGGCGAGGCGCCAAAGTACAACGGCGGCGTCGACGTCGTCCGCCAGCTCTACGCCGAGGGCGGCCTGCGCTCCGTCTTCCGCGGCAGCGCCGCCACCCTCGCCCGCGACGGCCCCGGCAGCGCCGCCTACTTCGCCGCCTACGAGTACATCAAGCGCCGCCTGACGCCCAAGGACCCCGTCACCGGCAAGCCCCAGGGCGACCTGAGCCTGCTGGCCGTCACCGCCGCCGGCGCCGCCGCCGGCGTCGCCATGTGGATCCCCGTCTTCCCCGTCGACACCGTCAAGTCGCGCCTGCAGACCGCCGAGGGCAACGTCACGCTCGGCGGCGTCGTCCGCGAGGTCTACGGCCGCGGCGGCATCAAGGCCTTCTTCCCCGGCTTCGGGCCCGCCCTGGCCAGAGCCGTGCCCGCCAACGCCGCCACCTTTTTGGGCGTCGAGCTGGCCCACCAGGCCATGAACAAGGCTTTCGGTTAAGCCAAGACACGCACACGCACGGAGAGAGAGAGAAAGAGACAGAGAAATGCGAGTGTGTGGCAACGGTGTAGACGTGCGAATAGAGAAAAGCGGACCAAGGGTGGAGGGGGTTGGAGAGTGTAATGGGCGTTTCTAAAACAGAGGCCACTCGCGATGGTGGTTTTTTTTTTTTGTCCCCTTTTGTTATTTCCGTGTGGAACCAACCAAATAGAAGCGCGGAGTTGAAATCAAAGCTGCCTGGATTATACAGCAGGAGCAATACCATATGCATGCATGCTGGAACACACATACACCAGGGATACAAAATACATTCAAGTCGTACCAAGACGTTTTTCTTGTTTTCATTTGACTATGATGCCCCCCATCCGTGCTTCATATACCCTTTTGAAAAGGAATCGAAAATCCCTCCCTCCTCCCGAAAAGACCGTCTCCCCGCTAGTGCCGGTACTTTTCTCCATGTGCTATTAAAAAATGTTATTTTCGTGTTTAAACCCGCCCAGACTTTTTCTGTTCCTTCGTCGCCATGCCCTCCCGCCCCAAAAAAAAGTGATGAATAAAAGAAGTTGAGATGTGCCATTCGCTGCCCAAATGCGCGCGTGTTGTGTCGTTTCGTATCTGTGTACGGTTGCTGTACCCATTTTGTGCTGGCGTTGTACTCCTGTATATGTGACCTCGTACGATCAGCAGTCTCCGTCTGGTCATTTTCCTGTCCTGCGTTCCAATGCAATCATCATTCCACCGCCCCGAGCTAGGCCAGCTATGCGCGCTCATTGACTGTCCAGCGCCTCTTCGAGGTCGTCATATCGCGCATGATCTCCGTCTCCCCGATTGGGCGCGGCGCTCCCCAAAGACCACCGCTGCTGAAGCTCACAGGAGGAATCCTGTTCTCCTCGTCCGTGCCGTCACTCGAAGTGGGACGAGATATCTCCTGCAGTCTGGGCGGGACCCTTGTCGGGCCGCCAAACTGCGGCTCCCTCCGCTCTGGCGTCGGGGGTTTGACAATCTCTTTGCCGGGTTTGGAGAGAGCCGCGAGCTTCTTCCGGTGGTCAAAGTCTGGGAAAATATCGTCCTCCTCGTCCTCGTCCTCCGTCTCTTTCTTTGGTGTGATTGGTGACCACAGCCCGACGGAGAGGGTCGGCGAGGGGGTTGAGAAGCTTGTCGCACCGCTCCCGACAGTTATTCCAGTGGTGTTAAGCGTGGGACCCCTGGGTAGCGAGTATGTGTTGTTCGCCGTGCGGCGCATGCTACCGAGGCTCGCGTTGGCCGAGTTGCTTCGGCTGCCCGGGAAGGCAAACGACTCAGGGTTGAAAGTAATTGGTGCCGGCGTGTATGAGGGCGTAGCCGGGCCGCGCCCCCGCCCGTTCAACTGCCCGTTCTGTGAGTGGTTAGAGGCCGTGGACGGAGCTCTGGACAGGTTGTGAGTGGCCGAGGCGGCTGGCCGCAGATGCTCAGTGTTCGCAAACAACTTGAGATCGTAGTAGTGATGGACAGGAATGATGCCTTGAGCGCCAGACATGGGATCCACATCTGGCTCCGACATGGGAGTATCCAAGCCCGAGGGTTCGGACTCGCGGCCCGGCTTTCGCGCAGCTACCGTCAAGGATGCCATCGCCACATCCATCAGGACCGGTTGGTGAGTGATGGCGCCAATCAGAGCGTTGCATCCAGCACCGTGGGACACAAGAATAACCACTGGCTCAACGTCGTCGTCATCCTCGTCGTCAATAGCGCACTCAGTGTCGCCGTTCCTAGCTGGCTTCACTGTTTTGGTGACCATTTCGGCCGGTCGCTCGGCCGTTGTGTACCAGTCCACCAACTTCTGAATGCCCTTCCTGAACCGGTGGTGCATGGATGTCCACTCCTCACCATACTTGCCTCCGTCGCCCCAGTCCAGGGGGGGCCGCATCGAGTCCCACTGGTAATCGACCAACACACAAGCATCTCGGGCATGCGCCACATAGCCGTCAGGGATCTTGGAGCTCGGAGATATGGCGTAGTTGGGGCTTGGGGACACATATCCGTCGTTTGGATTGGCGGGTTCTGGTAGGGTAAAGCGAACTCGTTGGCTGGACGTACTAGCCGTACTGCCCGCCCGGCTTCGCGGTAGAGCACCAGCCATCGCAGGGACGCTATCCAGACCGATGATGGACGGCGAGTTCGAGTCAATCGAGCTAGACCGTTCTGCCGCTCTGAACTTGGGGCTGTTCCACAGTTGACTCGGAGCCTGGCCAACAGAGTTGGCGTGGTGGTGGGAATGTTCGACGACTTGGTCGTGCGCGCCAAGGTTCTCCCGTCTGAGAAGATCCGCCTTTGCTCCAGCCAGCATCATTGCAGAGCCGGGGGGCGGTGTGATCATTTCAAAGTATTCGGGAGAGAGCCACTCGCCCAGGAACGCATCCAGCCGGATGACGGACTTCTTGATTTTCTTCTTGGGCAGCTCGGGCTTGCTATCGTTCGGATCGGTGGGCAGGGGCTCGACTTCTTCGGCCACGGAAGCCGGAAGAATGAAAGGAGAGGCGGAAGGGTTCGCAGTAGGTGAGGGCATCGGGTACGAAGGGGTGCCAGGAGGGGGCCCCTGGGCCAAGCCGGCGCTGATGGCAACAGACGTCTGGACGCATCGTAGAAATGGGGAGCTGTGGAGGACCACCTTGAACCTGCGTCGCTTCTTTTGGGAGTCGGCAGAGGCGTTGCGTCCGTTGGATGTCTTGGGGCTCGCGTTCAACTCGGCTTCGGCCTGTCGTAGGATGTTGCCGATCCGTATACCGAGCGCTTTGGACTGCTGCCAGCCGCCGTAGGTCAGGGGAGGATCGTAGGGAGTCGGCGAGGTAAGATGCCACTTCTTGTCGGCGGCGTCGAGGCGTGCGCCGTGCCTGTTCCTTTGTCAGCTCCCCGGAAATAAATAGAAACCTGGTGAAAGCGAAACCTTCTTACCTGACCACGAAAATGTACGCCGGCGGGCGCCCCATGTTGCTGGCGACACGAACGAGAATTTGGACGTCCACTCGAGATGCGTTCGGAAGCAGGCTTGCGGGGGTTAGGTGAATTCCAACGGCGTTGGTGACAGGTGCGGCGATGAAAAGTAACGGATGAGGGATCAGATAATGACGGTTGGAAATGCGGCTAGACACCCCCCGCCATTCAGCGAACCCAGGTGATCAGATGGCTTGGGCGGGAGAAATAGGCTTTGGCCGGCGGCAGAAGACCACGAGAGTGCGAAGGAGCGAAGGATTCAAGAAGGGCTTGAGCCGTAGACGGGGCGCCAGCAGTCTTGGAACCCGACGGACTGTATACGGTCGGAGTAGGCAAAGTTGGGACAGAAAGTTGAGTAGTCAGGAACCAGTCGAAGTAGAAGCAGAATCATAGGCATGGAGGCAAGCGGAGAAGACGGATTTCATAACCCTGCCACGAGTTTTGCGTCAGTCACCCGGCGTTTAGGTGCCCCTCTCCGACTAAAGGTACACTAGTCGGCACCGACTTCGCAAGCGCTAAGAGAGGATGGGACTGGATGGGGGCCGTTGGACCCAGAGTCAGGGTCGCCCAGCGGCCGGTGGAGAGCAAGAGTCGTGGAGAATATTTTGGTAGATCGTCATGACAAGCGTCAAGGCTCGGGGTTTATTAATCGCGACGGAATTCAAGCCAGGCAGGGTCTGGCCAGTGCAGGTGCAGGCGCAGACGCAGAACAAAGCAAAAGCAAGGTACAGATAGGTACAAGTACTGTGTGCCAGCCCGTGTGCTAACTAGTTTCTCGGGCACGTGTAAGGGTGCAGCAGCCAGTGAGGCGGGGCGGGGTTTGCTTTGCTTGCTGGTGCGGCTTCGCGAAATGTGGTGTACGGACGCTATTACTATGTATGGTAACAGGCGGTACTGCAGTACGATGATGCAGAGACTAGGGCATGCCAGACACGACAGGTTTTGTTTGGCTCGGTTTAGTTTGGACGAGTCTGACGATGGAGACAGAAGACCCACCAGCCATGCCAGAGTCAAGGGTCGCGGTGGTGGTGTGTTACTGGCGGTGCGGCGATGAGGGGAAGCACACGATTCACCGACTGACAGGCTGGGAACACACTGCGAGGGAGGGGGATCATCACCGAGGGGTGTCAGTGTGTCACTGCTTTGATGGAGCTTGTTAGAGTCAAGTAAGACAGGGTGTTGCTTGCTGCGCCAGGCACATCAGCTTTTGGAGATGGACATTCGTCGGGTCACGATCAACGTCTTGACTGGGCCACCTGTCGCCGTTGTCGATGGCGGTCTGATGGAGCGGTGCAGCGCAGCCTGCTTGCAACGCGAAAGCTCATCTCTCTGTGTCTCTATTGTGTGCATGTGATTGTCCCCTCACAAGTTTAGCGCCAAACGTCATGCTGGCACGTGGGGAGTAGGAAAAAATTGGACGAGACAGTGACCGAAAACGCCGATGCCGAGTCTGCGAAATAAGCTTAAGTAATCAATCAGGCCTCACCGGCCCGAGTCACTCCTCCTCGCCTCTTCAAATTCTACATTCCATTCCAGTCCCTCTGGCCTGCCTGGTCGTCAAGGCCTTTATTGAACTAGAGTATGGCTAACCGATGTCTTGGCATCCTCGGAATGATATAATGACCAGCATCATACGATCCGATGCAAGCCGTCGGACTGATCAGCACCAGTTATGCGAGGCGGCCGACAGAATCATCATCTTGGACTTGAATGAATCCTCCGGGCCCGTCCAGATCCAGTCTCGGTCCAGTCCAGGGACCTGTCCATGTCATCTCCTCCACCCCGGACCCTTACCTTCGTCCCATATACACTACGGGGAAACCAGTCACACCGCGAGACTAACCTAGAGGGGATATGGTCTGTGCAAGGCAACATCTACCCCTCCATCTCCTTGTCCATTGGCTTTGCACAGACCACTTTGACTTCGAGGTCTCGGTATGACTGGCTTCCCCGTACGTACATGGCAGGTAAAGTTCCAGCCAGGGACGATCGTCGACATCGCCTTTCACGCATTTATATCGCGATTCCTTGCGGCAAATACTTTCCTTTGTCAATCATCAAGTCGCCAATTCATTTGTATTATACTCACTTGAAGTCGCACTAGCTTATAGACATACCACGGAAAATGGCTACTATCCAAGATGACCAGCAGGTCCCAGTCGTCCCTGACGACTCAAAGTCTCGACTCAAGGAATCTTACGATGCCATCGCCCCAACCTACAATGATTGGAATGTCGAACAAACCTCTGTACGCATCGAGTACCTTGAAAAGATCTTGGAAAGGCTCCACACCTCTACCTCGTCGGAGCAAAAGTTGCATGTCCTAGAGCTAGGCTGTGGCTGTGGCGTCCCCGTCTCGGAAAGGCTGTTGATGGTGCCGGGCATTTCCGTCACCGCCAACGACATGTCGAGCACCCAAATCAAGCTGGCCAAGGAAAACCTCGCAAAGTACGGCACTGACCGCATCTCGTTTATCGAGGGTGACATGATGAGCCTCGAATTCCTCGACGGCTCTTTCGACGCCATCGTCGGCATGTACAGTCTCATCCACCTGCCCCGGGAAGAGCAGAGTGAGATGATTCGTCGAATTGCAAAGTGGCTGAAGCCCGGTGGCTTCCTGCTCGTCAACTTTACCTCCAAGAACTTGCCTGGTCTCGTCATGGAAAACTGGCTCCATGAGAAGGGCTGGATGTACTGGAGCGGCTGGGGCGCCGAGGGTACTTTGGACAAGATCAAAGAGGCTGGCCTGGAGACGATTGAAAAGGACGAGATCAAGGACGATGATGATGTCACCTTCCTGTGGGTGATGGCGAAGAAATAGGCATTTGCGCATTGCCTCTCGTCATGGACATTGTCGGAAGATCTGGAAAGACGTCGAGCTACCTTACCTGGAGAAGATATTGTACTATGCAGTACCTTGCCAATACTGGGGTGGGGTGGGCTTTCGGTTCAAATGTACCTTGATGTTCCTGTACCTATCTTATCACAATAGCGGTATTGATCACGGTTGGAATTACGAGTACTTGCTAAAGTCCAATTTCCAGTGACATTTTTCATCGTTTTGCAGACTATTCCCCCTGCACTCCCCAAACAGACTTGGAATTATCAATGGTCATCTGCGGGCGCAACATATTAATTAATACGATAGAACAAGCGTCTTGGTAAGGAACATGAGGACCCGGCAGGACCGGAGATCTGGTTCTCGCGGGGATGTGGTCTGTGCGCTCGCTCGACGAACAAGAAGCTTACTAACGTCGCCTTTGTCAGAGCTCCGTGGCGTTGGCCCCTTACCAAGCCTCACATCAACAACTTCCCTTGAGTTCGACGCGATCCCCTCACCTCCCTTGCTACGCCTCTTACTACCTTGTAATCTTCATTTCTTTTTCGCAACTTTCGGACAGCAAATTTACGCCAACATGAAGCTTTCTCGCCTTCTTCAATTACCAGTCCTTCTGGCCGCATCGACGCTTGCGCCGTCGGTGCTGGCCGAGCATACGAGCAACTGGGCAGTTCTTGTCTGCACATCGCGATTCTGGTTCAACTACCGCCATTTGGCCAATGTCCTCTCCATCTACCGTACCGTAAAGCGCCTCGGCATCCCCGACTCGCAGATCATCCTCATGCTGCCCGATGACATGGCCTGCAACCCGCGCAACGCATTCCCGGGAACCGTTTATAGCAACTCGGACCGCGCGGTCGATTTGTACGGCGACAACATCGAGGTCGACTATCGCGGCTACGAAGTCACGGTGGAGAACTTCATCCGATTGCTGACCGACCGCGTTGGCGATGAGATGCCCCGCAGCAAGCGCTTGCTTACCGACGACCGAAGCAACATTCTTGTGTACATGACGGGTCACGGAGGAAATGAGTTTCTGAAGTTTCAGGACGCCGAGGAAATCGGCGCCTTTGACCTGGCCGATGCGTTCGAACAGATGTGGGAGAAGAAGAGGTATTACAAATCTAAACCGCCAAACTGTTGCGACAGGCGCTAATTGTTCAGATACCATGAGATCCTCTTCATGATCGACACCTGCCAAGCGAACACGATGTACAGCAAGCTTTACTCCCCCAATATTATCGCGACCGGTTCCTCTGAGCTCGACCAATCATCCTACTCGCATCATGCCGACAACGACGTCGGCGTCGCCGTCATCGACCGATACACGTACTACAACCTAGAATTCCTCGAATCGCAAGTCCAGGACTTGAGTTCCAAGAAAACGGTCGGCGAGCTGTTCGATAGTTACACCTACGAGAAGATCCACTCCCACGCAGGCGTGCGCTACGACCTGTTCCCCGGTGGCGCCGATGCCGCGCGAAGCCGTCGCATCACCGACTTCTTCGGCAATGTGCAAAATGTCGAAGTTGACAGGGCGAAGAACATGGTTCTCGACGAAGAACTATTGGAGCTCAGTCAGAAGATTTTTGCCCTGAAGCAGCGGGCCGACGAGGCTGATGCCGCTGCGAAGAATGCGTCGTTGGTGGAGAAGGCCAAGGTTCAGACTCCGAATGCGAAGGTGCAGGCCAAGAGGGTCAAGATGGCCCAGCCTTTGACAAATGACAACTGGTGGGAGAAGAAGATCCTTGGAGCCACTGCTTTGGCTGGCTGTGCCCTTCTTTGGGCTCTGGGATCATACCTCGAGGCCCCGAAGAAGGCAGAGGATAAGTCTAAAACGGCAGGGCATAACGGCCATGTTTCCGTGAATTCATGATTGCTTTTCGTGTCCTGTTTGATTTTACGTATTCATTTGACTTTTATGAACTCGCATCCAGCCTGGCGTTTCGCGGAGCAGGGAAGGGGTACTTCAGTCCCGGGGGTTTTGTTTACATCTCAATTAGTAACATTGGGTCTGCGTGACTCCAGCTAAAAGAATGACCGATATTATATTTTTGCATCACTATTGAAGCTTTACAGCGAGAGTCTGCTCCATAACTGCAACTGTAAATGAACCTGGGATGCACCCGATGCCATTGCCATTTACCCGGAGTATTTCCAGTCGGGCGTCCCTGGGCCGTTCACCTGCCTCACCGAAACCCTCACCGAGGATTTCACTCCCAAAAAACTTGCATGAATTCTTGACCAGTTGCGTCTTGCCACAGCCGATCGTCGTCAACACATCCTTCATGGAGGACCGTCGACGGCCTATTCTATGTGAAAATGGATAAACTCAAGGTTAGTGTACTATGGTTTTCAATGTGTCCAGCGCGTCCCGTGTTCATACTGCGCACCTTCTCTGCAGGCCCTGCCACCTGCCTGCCTCACTTATATCGGTTTCATTCGCCTGCCCGTAGCCTATTGTAAGTGGCAGATGAATGCAGACGGGTCGCACATTATAAGAGCTTAATCAGGAAACTCATGCATGCTCATTGCATCCTTACTCAACCCTTCCCTTTTTCACCCGTCAATATGCCAGTGACATGAGTCTCTTTCCAACCTCATGAGCTCCCACGCGAGATAGAGACTAGTCGTCAACCCAGAAGCAGTCATTGCATGGCCTTGATGCATGGAAATTCCCCTCATAGCACACCCAACCAGGCGACTGAAGTCAGAAGTCATGGACGACATATTCGCCCTATCAAAAACCCTCCACTCCAAATATTCAGCCTCTGATAAACCGCTAACACGACACACCGGCTACCAGATCCCACCTCTCAAGACGCTCACCATTAAGTCTCGGCCGCTGACGAGCCATGCGATCACCTTCTCCTGTGACGCCGAGCTGGCCGTCGCCGCCGACGACTCGGTCCACGTCTTCCTCCCCGAGTTCCCGACGCTCGAGGAGACGAGCAATCCTCCCGCCCCGGCCCCCAAGGACGATGCCCCGACAGCGGGGAGAGGTCCCGCCGACGCGCACGATGGCGAGAAGACGTCCCGGCAGCAGTACTACACCTACATCCTCCGCATCCCGACCTCCCGCAAGCCCGATCCGCGCATGAACGCTGCGCTCTTCTCCGCGCAGGGCATCTCCGTGCCCTCGTACGAAGACGACTGGGCGGCGTCGACGGGAGGAGCAGAGGACCCGTCTTCGGCGTTCGAGGGCGTCGGCTCCGGCACGGTCACCGGGTACGGGGCCTCGCTGAACCAGGTCGTCGCCGTCGAGTGGTCCCCCGGCGGCGTCGGGCGGAACCTGCGCGCCGTGCTGGCGGTGATGCTCACCAACGGCGCGCTCATCGTCGTCGGCGAGGGCGGCGGCGGCGGCGCGGTCGACCTGGGCGCCAGGATGAGGAACTTCAGGGACTGGAGGATCCTCTGGGGAGTCGGCGCGAACCTGCCGCTCCCCGACTCCGGGGCCGAGGACGGCGCGTACCTGCCAAAGGACAAGATCCGGTCGTTTGCGTGGGCGAAGCAGCTTGGACCCGGGCGGGCGCTGCTGGCGTACGCGACGGATGAGGAGGAGATTGCTGTGCTGAGCGCGCAGTACCACCTCCCGAACGGAGACAGCGACGATTCGGATGCGGGTTCGTACATTTGGGAGATTGAGGAGGTTGCCCGATTCGACGGCAGAGGCCCGCATCCGAGTTCAAATGTAAGTCCCATTCATTTTGTTGCTGCCGCCTGAAATCACTGAGATGGCTAACTGTTCAAGATCATGGACCCCGACTACATTCCCTACAGCTCGGCATTCTCCCTTAAATGGGGACCCTGGCTTCACTCCGGTAACGCCAAGACTGCTGTTCTGTCCTACTGCGCAAAGAACTATGTCGGCTTCCGCAGGATCACGATCTCTGCTGACTGGGAGCTGGGCGCAAGCGTCGAGGTTGGTGTAGAGGAAGCGGACGTTACAGGCATCTGCACGAACCTCCTGTCCGATGCGTTCGTGGAATGGGAGGACGCCGTCTGGGATCACGATGGTGTCAAGGTCTGTCGGGGCGTCATTGCGTCTCCGTTCAAGGCCCTGCCCTTCCAAGTCGCGCTCAACGGGCCGGAAGGCACAGCCAAGGAACCCCATGCTACAAGCGTTTGCAAGACGACATATCCTGACGACACAACCTCATTGGACGCAACAAACCCCATCTCAAGCAAGTCTATCTCGGTTGCTTCGTATCTATATCCCACCGCTAACAGTTTACCGTTAGGTCTCATGATTCACCCCCCCGATATGGCATCCCAAACCAAAGCGCCCACCTACTCCCTTGTCCGTCTCTCGGCAACGGCAACAAACGACAACTGGTTCCAGCAAAGCGCCAGCGATCCTTCTGCTTCGACTATCGAGTCTCTCCCTAAGTGGGCTGAGACGATCTCCTCGGTCGTCAAACTATCTGTACCGGTGGCCATGCTCGGTCGTGGTGGCGGGGCAGCGGGAGGAGACGGCGAGTCCGTCGCCTCGGGGGATGACTCTGATTCGGACGACGACGATTTCGATTTGCCGGAAGACGCGGGCGAGCAGATCCACCCGCATAGAGTACGATTGTGGGGGATGACAATGTCGCCGGCAGGCGGGATGAGCGCTGTGCTGGTCTCTCAGCACAGCACGCAGAAGCCGGAGAAGTCGGTCAAGACGAAGGTCATGTTTGGGGGACGGTCTATCTCCGTGGCGGCGCCCCCAGCCGCAGATGAAATGGACGTCGACGGCGCCGAGAATGCTGGCGGGGAGGGAAGTATGAGGGCGTACTGGGAGAAGCAGAGTACCGAGGCCAAGATGTGGGATTGGATGTACGGCGGCGGACCTGCTGTCCCTGGAACGCCGGGGTCTGAAGGCGAGGCGAGAGCCGGCGACGTCTCGTTGAGGAAGAGGTTCGAAGAGGTCAAGACGCGCCAAAGATGTGTGTTTTGCCAGTCCCCTTTGACGGACGAAGGGAAAGAGTCTGTTTGTGAAAAGGGACACATTTTTGGTAAGTTTCTTTCAATTGTCTTGTCATTGTTTGCTCGTTCAAGGGTGAATTATGCTGACATGGAACAGCTACCTGCGCGGCGACGGGTCTTGCGATCCTTGCGCCTGGTATTTCCAGGGCTTGTGCAGTCTGCGGTCTCCGATGCCTTGTGGCAAAAGAGGTGTCCAAGATCGCGCAGGAGCATTTGGGCCCCGATGTCAAGATTGAGGCCTCGGGTGAGGCGTGCGGTGGATGCGGTGGCAAGTTTGTGGTATGAGCAGGTTTGGATTTGATGTAGGGGGTAAACCCGATATTAGAAGAATTGAAAGACTTTCATAAGGGATACGAGATGTGCACCGGTAGTACGTGTATTATGCCTCCGTGCTGAATCCAGCAGTCTGGCGCATGCCTGGCTCATCTGCCTGCCCCATTTTTGAGAGAGTTACAATGTGCGACGTGAGCATTGTGTTACACACCAGGTTGCTGGCTCTCACCTCATGCTAGTTTCTCACTTGCTAGACTGGGTGCGTCAAGCAAAATAAAGTCCATTCAGGTATCAGTGTATTACTTGCATCACAAATGAACCCGATCTCGTGTATTTGTGATATGCGTTGATTCATGGGTGGCTGAGTTTGCCATGACTGTCTACCTAACCTAATCGATAGACTGTGTGTGTGCCTCTGCCTCCCCAAAAGAATTCCGAGTTCATGCCGCAGTCCGTATTATCATGCCCTTCCAATGATTGCCTGCGATGTTATCCCGTACGCCTCAGATCTCGCGCTTGTTCATGGTGGTCTTGTGACCGTAATTGTCGTAACAACCAAGGGCGCCGTCCTTGAGCCAGATGCCGTAGGCTGGAATAAGAGAACACAAAAGGTCAGCCAAGGTAGGTTCCAAAACGCTTTGAAAGGAATGGCAGGTCATGGGAGCTTACAAAGGTTGATGTTGGACATTCCAGAGAGGTCGCCCTCGCACCAGCATCTCAAGATGACAGGGTCGGTGCCCGACTTGCGGTCCTTCAGACCACAAGTTCTACAGTTGTGGTTGCCACTGTTTTGATTTGTAAGTTATTTGGAGAGTAGGAAGAAGAAGGGTTAGAAAGAAAGAGGGGGACTCAACTGGTTAGCCCAGGCAAATTCGCCGTTGAAGTTGGCAAGGCATTCCTTGAGGTCGAGCGAGGTCTTGGTCTGAATGCCGGCATCGTTCTTGCAATCGGCTGAAAGAACAGTCTTGAACTGCACGATGGGCTCCTTGTAGTCCTTGTTCAGCTCGATGTTGGTGCAGGTCTTCTGGAAGCAGTCAGACTCAAGAGGGCATTCGCGCTCGGCCGAAGCCATGGCGGCGAACAGCGAGAGGACAGTGGTGATGCCGAGGACCTTCATGACTGCGGTTGTTTTGATGAATGGGTGGGCTTGTGTTGATGAAAGAGAAAAGATCTCGAAACCCTCAAGGGATGTAAGGTAGGCGAGGGTCGTGACGAGATACGGGGAATGTGGGAGGAAAAGATAATTCTCGTGAGTTGGGGGGTTTAAATATTGTTCAAGGAGCGACCCAACGACCTCAGAACGACCTCCTTCACGTGACTGGCGGTGAAGATATAGGCAAATGGTGATTTATTTCATGCGAGGTGGGAGGCAAACCGCTGCGAAGGAAAGAGCGGCTAGTGCTGCCGCTGCAAGTGCTCTTTGAGTGGAAGGGAAGGAGGCAAATAGGCCAAATGGAACTCACTTCCACCAAATCTGTGCAGCAATATATTTCTAGGAATTTATCCTGTATGAACTACATCACGTCATATGATGATTGTGAACTGAACTCAATGCTGCATCGATTCTGGTTTCTGGGCAGTTGAAAATACCACATGTTGTAGACCTGACCTCTAGCTAGCCAAATGCAAAGGGTCATTTCAGTCCAAAGACGCCGCCACAAACAAAAGTAATCAGTATACCCAGTAATTTGCTTCTTTAGAATCTACACATTTGTTAGATGATACGTTCCATTTGTACCAATCTTTGTCTGTAGTCCTACGCTAAGTCTCGTGAAGGCTGAAAGCCTTGGGCAAGAGAAGGTTGCAATTATGCAGGGGTGAAAGTTGGGCTACATGACCACAGAATTTCAGGTCTTGAAGGCGTAGGTGTGACAAGATTGATATTACTCCCATTGAACAAGGGGAAAGCCTATTAGGATCCACCCTGAAGAACCGTGTATCTCTCGATGAAGCAATCGAATCCACACCATGGCATTTCTACAAAAGTTTCTTACAAACAAAAAGGTCAACACATCACAGGAGTTGATTATACTGGATCTATGCATAAAAGTAAAAAGGGTGGCCTCGGCCGGATGAAAGAGGCGAATAATGCTCCTCTACGATGCGACTATCTTCCAGGCGCTTCTCGAGAATCGGTTCTCGGGGTCGTACTTCTTCTTCAACTCCACCAACCTCTTTGCGTTCTCCCCAAACCCTTCCTTCACTTCCACGTCCCCGCTGATGTAGTTGTTGTACTGGCCGACCCCGCCAGTGTCGCCCGTGTGGTTTCTACCCTTGATCTTTTGGGACAGCTCCCGGTTCCAGCCCCTAATCATCCCGTCCTTGGCGGGGTCGGTCCAGCAGGTCAACACCATGCAGTCGAAATAAGTCCCGCGGTTCGAGTACGCCGTAGCCCCAAAGGGTACACTCGCCACCTTATCTTTCTTGTAGATCTCTACAGCAAGGACGCTGGCTCTCATGTCGTTGCCATTGGCCGTCTCCGCATCGACGCCAGTATAGAAATCCTTGGCCATTTCTTCCCACTTGCTCAGCTCGAACGGCGCGGTGAGGTTCGTACCCCCGGTCAGTCGTCTCGCGCCAGGCCCTTGCAGCTCGTCGATTAGGGTGTTCGCCACCGGGTAGTCCATCTCGCTCGTCATATCCACCAATGGCCCAGCCTCGAACAGCCCTTTGAACAGCGTCTCCTTGGCTTCTTTCTCAGTACCGTTGTGGAAAGGCTGGACGACAATCATGGGGACTGCGTCAGGCCCAGGTGGGCCGTAAGTGAATCCCATCACGAGGAACTGTCTCCCATCCATCTTCGCCACAAACTCGTTCGCCCACGCCACAAGCTCGGGCAACTTGGACACCGGGAACATGGCAGCACCAGACCACACTCTCCCCTGAGGGAACGTTTTCGAAGTGAACCGTGTGACGACCCCGAAACTCGCGCCCGCGCCTCTGAGCCCCCAAAAGAGGTCCGCATTTTCCGTCTCGGACGCCGTGACGATCGATCCATCGGCGAGCACGGCTTCCACCTCAACCAGACAGTCCACAGCGAGACCGTGCAACCCACTCAGCAAGCCCTGTCCGCCTCCAAGAACGAGACCCCCGACGCCCGTGTGCGAGACGGTGCCGCCGACGGTCGCGAGACCGTGCTTCCACGCCTCGGAGTCGACGTCCTTCCAGGTGCAGCCGCCACCAAATGTGATGAGACTCTTCTCGACGTCGACTGTGACGTCACGCAGGAGCCCTAGGTGAATTACCAGTCCGCCTTCCAAGGAAGAGGTTCCTGCCGTGGAGTGGCCGCCGCTGCAGGTGGTGAAGGGGATGTCGTGTTTCGTCGCAAAGCGGATCGCCGACGAGACATCTTGAGCCGACCTCGGCTTAATGACCAGGGCCTGGTAAAAGTTCAGTCACTGTGCAGATGCGGGCGGCCCTGGGAAACTGGATGCTTACCGCGGGTTTGATGCAGACGATCGACCAGCGCTCCAAGCTCGCCTCGTACCCCTCATCACCGGGTAACAGAACCTTGCCGCTGATCTCTGCCCGAAGGGCCGGTATTTCTTGAAGCCATGAAGCCATGAAGTCTTATTTTAGGGGAAATTTTAATTCTCTCTACACGTTTCCTTCTGTTCACAAAGTGTCGTCGCCGGTATTTAAATCTTGGTGCTGAGGTGTCAGGTAGCTACCGTATTCGGCGCTGACATGTCCGCAGCCCCTCCCGTCTCCACTTTCTTTCCCGTTGAACGTTCTACACAATACTTTAATTGGCGAAAACAGGAATGAAAGCAGCAGGGAACTATGGCGACTTTGAACGTCATTGGGTATAGCAAATGCCATAGCCTTTCTCGTATCGGACAAGCGCTAATCATGACAATTAAATCCATGCGAAGGGTGTTGACGGAAACCCCGGAAGGAAACGTTGGCAAGTGGATTATTAATCTGTGTCTGTCCGTGTCAACCCAACAACTGTTCATATTCTCGGAGTTCTCATATGAGAGATTAGAAACTCCCTTCTTTAATTTATAATTCCACTAGGTGAAAAACCAGTAACTGGGATAAAATTCCTAGCTTAGAATGACTATGAGTAAAACATTCGTTCAGTGAGACATCTTGAACTCACTGCCAGCGGAAGACGGTCCACGCCGGCTACGTTGTAACTTACAAGTGGCCAATGACATTAGCTGCCAGTCGAACGAAGCAACCTAAATCCGTTCACACAAGTGAATGATAAATTTGCTAATTGGCGTTAATCAGGGGTTTGCCCTTTGTGAGTCTCAGAGAATATCTGTACCGTACAGAAGCTTAAATTGCTTCCCCGGTGACCTTCCTTTCTACAATCCAGGTAAGTGCCAACCCAGCACTAATTTTACTACGTGTCCTGCGGAATAATTTGAGTCTGGGGGCAGGCATCATTTTTGTTGAGAAGTGTTAACTTGCAGAATGGTTGTTTAAACACGGCCATTCTCGTACAAAAATACTTGATGAAAACTAGGTAGAGACACTATCTAGCTCATAGGGCCAGTCGTTTAAAACAGTGACTGTAAATTCATCATATCTAGTCCTATAATCTCGCTATTTCCCCGGTCCGGAGAAGGCAGAGTGCCTTTTTGGCTTTGTTGATCTCACAGCCGTCCGAGATGCCGTCATAAAACATCCCAATGAGAATATGAATTTTCCCTTGAACAGCCGTGGCCGCAGCGGTGCGGCTCCAAACACGGCGGATAGGCCGAGAACAACCTCCCCTGGTTCAAAGTTGATCCCAGTTACTCGAACAAGAAGACGTGTCCGGGTTATAAGCGTTTGTCATTATATAGTCAAGAAGCCCGGGGTCGCCCCTTGCCAAAGACCAGTTTTCGGCTGCCCCACTGTGCTTTGTGCTCGTAGTCCCAGAACCTGCCAAATCGGTGTAGAATGGCCCAAGTATGGCCCTAGTCTTGAAAGTGAAGAGCGGATGGTAGTGGGGTTGAACGTATCTCCCGCTACGACCTTTTGCTGAACCTATGCAGCGGCCGGCCAACCAGTCTGCTTCCGTCAACACTTGCTTTTTTTCAAAATCTTGGCATTGCAAACATGTAGCCCTCCGAACCGTGGACCACGATGTAAGCGAAGGGGGGGTTTGGATATTGGTGATGTAATGTAACTTTGCAGCGGAAATTGTTACCAGACTCGCGTAAATGTGTGCATCCGCCCCGCGGGTTCGGCCTTGGGTTCACCAAGTTGCGCCAAGACTCACGTTCGACCCCGCAGTAGCGTAGCACCGGGCTGTCCCCAGGGGCCTGTCGATGGCCAGGTAGTTTACCCCAGAGTGTAGTTCGATCTTCCCAGATGCGGAGGCCCCCCGTACGAGCTGCACGTTTACCATGAATATCAGCCGCCTTAATTGGAGGAAAATTGGCGAATAGGTTCACCCAAGAGAAAGGAAAAAAATCACGACTCCGCGCGCCGAGACCCCCGAGTGGCCTCATGGCTATAGCCGCTCGGCACCTCTTGTCATAGATTCGAACGGGCGAAAAAATGTGGGGTCCGGCGGTTTACTATGTAAGTCGGGGGGGCGCGCGCAGGCCCTTTCCAGTCTTGACGAGGGAGCGAGCTCAGGGAAAAGCCGAAACCGCCTCTCAGACGTGATGATGATGATGAAGGCTGCGTCCAACTGGCCGCTGGTGTTCTGCGCCGGCCTCGCCCTGTGCGAGGCCCGGTCGCTCTGGTCGTCGGTCCCCGCAACCTTTGGCGGGAAGAGCGCCGACACGTACCTGCTCAAGGCCGGCTACCCCGTCGGCAACGGCAAACTCGGGGGTGAGTCTGGAGACGGGGCGTCCGGCGGGTTTGAAGTCAGTCCCAACTAAACCATGTTTTCTTGCCAAGCCATCCCATTCGGCCCGCCCCATGCGGAGAAGGTCAACCTGAACATCGACTCCCTCTGGGCCGGCGGCCCGTTCGAAGATTCCGTGAGTTCCAGGCGCCGGTCAGGAGCGGGTTGAAGCTGACAAAGGGGGCACGCCCATTCAGAGCTACACGGGCGGCAATCCGACGGAGCCCAAGTACCAGGCCCTCCCGGAGATCCGCTCCACCATTTTCGAAAACGGGACCGGAGGTGAGTCTTGCTCCATCTTGAAAGAGCGCCGCGCTTGAGGGGGGGGAGGGTTCGCTGACAGCTCCGCAGACGTCTCGCCCCTGCTCGGGTCGGGCGCCCACTTCGGCGCGAACCGCGTCCTGGCGAACCTGACCGTCGCGATCGACGGCGTGGGCAACTACACCGGCTACCGGCGGAGCCTCGACCTGACGACGGGGGTGCACTCGACCACGTTCGCCGCGGGCGGGGCGGCCTACGAAGTCACCCAGTTCTGCTCCTACCCGGACCAGGTCTGCGTGTACCATGTCGCCACGGAGGGCCCCGCCCTGCCCGTCGTCAGCGTGGGCTTCGAGAACCAGCTCGTCCCGGGCGACACGTACGCCGTGAGCTGCGGCGACGGCCACGTCCGCTTCGCCGGCGTCACCCAGCTCGGGCCGCCGGAGGGCATGAGGTTCGACTCCATCGCGAGGGTCGACGGGGCTGCCGCGAGCACCAGCTGCACGTGCTCGGGGGCCCTGAAGGTGACGCCGGGGACGGGGCAGAAGGCGCTGACGATCGTCATCGGGGCGGAGACGAACTACGACCAGAAGAAGGGCAACGCGGCGAGCGGCTACTCGTTCAAGGGCGAGGACCCGGGCCCGGCCGTCGAGAGGCTCACGTCGGCGGCGGCGTCGAAGCCCTTTGACGCGATCCTCGGGGACCACGTCGCGGACTACCAGAAGCTCCAGGGCGCCTTCGAGCTGGACCTCCCCGACCCCCTCGGCTCCGCGGACACGGAGACGGCGCAGCTGTTCGCGCGGTACGACTACACCGACGCCGGCGACCCGTTCCTCGAGGCGCTGCTCTTCGACTACTCGCGCCACCTCCTCATCGCCTCGTCGCGCGAGAACTCGCTGCCCGCGAACCTGCAGGGCCGGTGGACCGAGGAGCTGTGGCCGTCCTGGAGCGCCGACTACCACGCCAACATCAACCTGCAGATGAACTACTGGGCCGCCGACCAGACCGGCCTGGCCGCCACGCAGCTCGGCCTGTGGGACTACATGGAGGACACGTGGGTGCCGCGGGGCACCGAGACGGCCCGGCTGCTCTACAACGCCACCGGCTGGGTCGTGCACAACGAGATGAACATCTTCGGGCACACGGCCATGAAGGACGGCGCGAGCTGGGCAAACTGTGAGTTTTTCCGCCGTCCCCCCATTGCCCCTCGGTCCCCATTCCGTTCCAAACGTGCGCGTTGCTGACCAACCCTCCCTCTCCCCTCAAACAGACGCAGCGGCTGCTGCCTGGATGATGCAGCACGTCTGGGACAACTTCGAATACACGCAGGACCTCGCCTGGTTCGCCCGCCAGGGCTACCCGCTCATCCGGGGCGTGGCGGCCTTCTGGCTCACGCAGCTGCAGGAGGACGCCTTCTCGGGCGACGGCACGCTCGTCGTGAACCCGTGCAACAGCCCCGAGACGGGCCCGACGACGTACGGGTGCTCGCACTACCACCAGCAGATCCACCAGGTGCTCGACGCGGCGCTCCGCGGCGCCGCCCTCGTCGCGGAGCCCGACGCCGCGTTCGCCGCCGCCGTCGCGTCCGCCCTCGCCCGCCTCGACAAGGGCGTCCACGCGGCGTCCTGGGGCGGCCTCAAGGAGTGGAAGCTGCCGGACGCGTACGGCTACGACGGCAGGTCGACGCACCGCCACCTCTCGCACCTGGCCGGCTGGCACCCGGGGTACTCGGTGTCGTCGTTCCTGGGCGGCTACGCCGACGCGGCGATCCAGGGCGCCGTGCGCGAGACGCTGGTCGCGCGCGGCATGGGCAACGCCGCCGACGCCAACGCGGGCTGGGCCAAGGTGTGGCGCGCGGCGTGCTGGGCGCGGCTCAACGAGACGGACCGCGCGTACGAGCAGCTGCGGTACGCCGTCGACGTCAACTTCGTCGACAACGGCCTCAGCATGTACTGGGCGACGAGCGCGCCGTTCCAGATCGACGCGAACTTCGGCCTGGGCGGCGCCGTGCTGAGCATGCTCGTCGTCGACCTGCCGCTGCCGCACGACTCCGCGGCCGAGGCCAGGATCGTCGTCCTGGGGCCCGCGATCCCCGCCCGCTGGGGCGGCGGGAGCGTCAAGGGGCTGCGGGTCCGGGGCGGCTGGGTGGTTGACTTTGGCTGGGACGAGAGCGGCCTCGTGACGGAGGCTGTTGCGAGGCCCGGGGGCAAGACCGGAGGCGGCGGCGTCCGGTTTGTCAATGTTCGAGGGGCTGCTCTCGCCGAAGTCTAGACATGACGGTAATGGCCCCCCCGGCTGGTAGGTGGTTGAGCAGATGGAAGTTCTGGGATAAGGGGGTTGGTTGGGGGTTGGATTTACCGGTCAAAAGTTGGTGGTCGATATTATATAGACGCTGTCACACCTGGATTCGCAGTTCAGTTGGCGAGCCAGATCAAGTAATCTTCTAGAATAAGTCGAGCAAGCAAGGCTCACATACAAAACAACAATGCTTCTCGTACATGTTGAATTGACGTCAGTTGAGTGATCGTCCACCGCCAAGTACAACTGGTCCCCTGCGCCACAGATGTTCTTATAGCACCGACAGAGAGCTGTAGCGAACCAGAGTGGAAAGACACCGCAACAAGTGAGAGAACGTCAATGCCAACGTTAACATCAAAACCCCGCGCAAACGAAAGGATAACAAGACGCATTCATGAATAGAAATCCAATTTTCAGATTCCTTAACCTAGTTCTTTTTTTGAATTTCGTTCCTAGCAAGGAAATACCACATCTCAGTGGCATGGGCAGGCTTGCCGTAATCTGGTCTTGGGGCCAACGTCTACCGCCCGACCGCAACGCGCATTTGATCGGTCATACTCTTTTTCCTTTCTCTCTTTCTCTCACTCATTCTCCCGCAAAACTCGTTCGCTTCCTCCTCCCCTTGCGGCAACACTCTAAAAAAAAAAGCCCTACAAGGCGGGGGGCTCATGCACATTTCCTCCAACGGCATCCCCCACCCCCGGGTGGGTAATCTTATATGTACAAAAGGAAACAAGCTTTTCCTTGAAGACAAGACATTATACAAATAACAGTTATCGCAGACACGCTCGAACAGATCTTTTTGATAGTCGTACAGTAGGAAAGTTGACAGTAAATCAAAGTCGTGACAGATGTGGCTGACTTAGCCAGCAACGCCGGAGGCGGGGTACCCTATAGAGCTTTGTCAGCAGATGCCATGAGTTGGGAACAAGAACAGAGGAAAACTTACACCATGAACATGTAGCAATGATGGCGTACAGACAAATAAGCTGCAAGCCCTCGAGCCAATGACTCTTGCCGTCGCCAATCAGGTAGTTGACCAACAAAACGGCGACAAACAGCACGGCGACCTGAAACAGGTCGAAGCTAAGCGTCATGTCGTCGTTGCCCATACCCCAGCCGATAATGACCAGTAGCGGAATCAGGAACAGCGCGACCTGCATACTTGAGCCGACGGCGACACCAATGGCGAGATCCATCTTGTCCTTGATGGCGACCGTCACGGCCGTGGCGTGCTCGGCCGCGTTACCGACGATGGGGAGCAGAATGAGACCGACGAACTCCTCGCTGATGCCGCCCTGCTTGGTGACGTAGTCAATGGAGCTGACCATGGCTTCGGCGCAGAAGGCGATCAGGACCGTGGAAATGGTGAGAGTGCCGACGGCAACGAAAAAATGCAGCTGGGGATCCTCCTCCTCTTCCTCCTCCTCCTCGTGGCGCTGCATCATCATCCTGCTCAGCTCCTGGCGCTCATTCTCGCCCTCGCCGCGGACGCCAGTCTGCGCCATGCGCGCTCCGGTACCGGCCAGCCCGCGGGCGAGCGCGCCCTCCTTCAGCCCGCCGCGGCTCCACGGCTTGGCGGCGACCTTTTGCGACTCCTCGTTGAAGATGGCGTTGTGCGTCTTGAGCTGGAAGAAGAGATATGAGGCGTAGATGATGAGCAGAATAACGGCGGTTCCGCGCGAGAGAGCAGCGACGTTCTTGTTGTTGTCGGTTCCGTCGTTCTTGTCGAAGACGGTGGGGACGATGACGGAGGCAACGGCGAGCGCGAGGAGGGATGCGGCAGTCTGTGCGACGGTGGTGTTGAAGTACTGCTCGGATCGGTTGAGTCCTCCGAAGAAGAAGCAGAAGCCCATGACGAGCAAGAGATTGGAGAGGATGGAACCGATGAGGGATGTCTGGACGATGAGAACCTTCCCTTCGGCCAAGGCGAGAATGGCGACAATGAGTTCGACGGCGTTTCCGAATGTTGCGTTGAGGAGACCTCCTAATGTCTCGCCGGTTCGCAAGGCGATTTCCTCGGTGGCGAATCCCAGCATGGCGGCCAACGGGATAATGGCGATGAAGTTGACGACGAATACGGCGATCTTGTTAATGGAACCGACGTAGCTGATGGCGATACCGACGGGGGCGGCCACTATCAAGACGTTGATGTATGAGCTGAGCAGTGTCCGTTGGAGCTGGTTGGCGAAGGTGAAGGGCGCCTTCGGCTGCACGTGGCGGATGAAACCCGATTTTTGCTTCTTGGGCTTCTCCATCTCCTCGGGAGGCGTGTTGTCCTCCTCCTGGGCTCCATCTGTCTTGCGGTTCCTCAAGATGCCGTTTTCCGGCTCCTTGTTCTCGAATACAGTGTCGCCGCTGCCGCTTCCCGTCCCGGACCTAGTCTCTTTGCTCATACTCCGCACAGTATCGGAATCTCTGGGGGCGGGCTCGCTCTGGACGTGGTGTATCGGCTCATCGGTCTCTGCCTCCTCTGCCGCGGGCACCTCCCGCTGGGCCTCGAGGTTCGCGCCGTCCCAGGTGGAGCGCTTATTCGGGCGGTTATCCCAGGATACGTGACGAAAGGGGTTCCATGTCTGCTCCTGACTCCGGCGGCTGAGGCCGTGAGCTTTGCGTTTGATGTCAAAGTGGTTGACTGAACCGATGATGTTAGGCATGGTCAGCAATTGGCAGCGAATAGGCGACGCTGGCGCTGTGAGATGGTCGGGGATGAGGACGAGGAAAGGTGAAGTGAGGTGAAGGGGAATGGTTCGTTAAGTGAGATAGGGTAATGACGTGAAACCCGCGGTGTGGAGTGCAGGTGGGAATAATATGGGGAGGGACGGAGGGGACGGGGGGTGGACGAAGATTAGTCGAGTCCGCACTTGACTCGGCTGCAGGGGGGCACAGATGATTTGAGGAGGTGGGTAGGGAGAGGCCAGAACGGTGGGCTAACGAATAGGTAGTTTCCCACTCTTTCAAAGGGGAGAGGGGGGAGGGTGCGTGGGAAGTGGGACTAGGAGAGAGGGAAAAATGAAGGGAATAAAAGGAGCAGGAAACAAATTATTTGTGTCGTGATGTGGTTGGTGATGGCGTGTGGAAACAAGGTGTGTTTTGAGGGTCTTTTTTGCCTCGCGGCGGGTGACGATGCAACGGTGACGGGCATGGGGGTGGGCGGGTAATGATGCCGGGCTCTTTTCACTTACAGGTGTTCATGCTGTGTGCACTGGCGGTGGTGGTTTGGCGTGGTGTGTTGGTAAAATGCCTATGCTTGTGTTTGCGGCCAAGATCGGATCGCTTCAGATCAGCGCTCGAAAGTTGAGACGAAACGCGAACCGAGCTATGGTCTGGGGGTGTCGAGTTGTCGTTGTCGTTGTTACCCGGTTTCTCTTTTTCTTTTTTTGCTTTTTATCGACTGTCGAAGGAAAGCCGTAGATGTCGTTGTCTCTTATGGCGCAGTCGTGAGAGCAGGAGACTGTGGCGCGGCGGTCGGCAGAGAGGCCTCCTTGACAATGTGTCGTCGCTGGGTTGGGTGCCGGAGATGAGACGGGTCCGAATGGGCTTTGGTCGAGATTGGCGGTGGTGACTGCAGGTGCTAGCTAGCTAGCTACCAAGGCGCCACGGGGAGACGCGCAAGCCAAGGCCGGGTGCCGCCGCTACTATGGAGAATGGAGATGGAGATGGCTGGAGGGAAGACGCTGCCGTGGGCGTTGCCGGGCTGTGTGCTGCTGCGTCGCCGGTTTGTTGGATTCGCAACGGCGGATGTGTCGACCAGAGTAGCGTATGCACCTCGGTGAGGCTGTGCTGCGGAAAAGTGGGAGCGAGGAGACGAGTGCGAGTCGTGGTCGGCGACTGGTGGTGGTAGCTCCTCCTTCGGTAGCTAAGGCGAGCAAAAAGGTTAAGGTAGGCTGAGTTAAGCTGGTCTGGCCTGGTCTGGTCTGAGCTGTGAAAGGTTCAAGGATGATGGGGGTGAGGATTGGGGATCAAGGCAAAAGAAAAGGGATAAATTTTAAAAAGAGAAAAAAAGCTTTCCTGTTGTTGGAAGGACGGGAGAGACAAAAGATGAAGGGAGTGAGGGAGCTTTACCCTTTCTTCACCTGAGCTTGAGGGCGCTAATTTACGCAGATGGTATTAATTACTAGCTAGCTACCTTAGTACCCCCGTAAGCAGGCGAGGGAGGGAAAGCACCGGTGGACAGGATGCGATGCACTCGTCGGGCTGGGGCCGTTTCACACCACACGCCTACGTCAGACTCTGTGTTGCTGTTATTGCTGCCACCACCTTGGGTGTAGCGCTAATTTCCCTGAATCGACACCTTCACTCTCGCCTATCCCATTCGGTTCGAGTCGACGTCGTAGCTCCCACTCGCCTCTGTGCCCCGATGCCAGTCTCGCGGGTGTCCACCAGCCAATATCGTGCCGCCAAAACACCCGGGAAAGCGGGGGGGGATAGTTGGCTAGCCATTTGCAGTTGCGCCCCCTTTTCCCACTTCCCTCGCCCGGTTGGTTGCTTGCATGTTTTTTTTTTCCTTTTGTTGTGTCTCCCTGTACTTCTCCATCGGGCCCCATGTGCCCATCAAATGAGACCCTTGCCGTTGAAAACCGTCCAATTTCGAGCGTATTGATACAAGGAGTGAAGCCCAAGTGAAAATAAAAAAACAAAATAAAACAAAAACCAACTGCGCCCGACGTCGTGTGCGTTGGGAGATGCAGGAATGTCGTCAGCGAACCCCGGTGACGTGCCAAGCCGCGCCACATGTCTTCCAATCCTACCCAGCCAGCCCAGCACACCAAGAAAAAAAAATGCCACCAAAACAAGCTTCCGCCAAGCCCAAAAGACCTCACCTCAATTGTAGCCAAGCAACCCTGCCAAGGCGGTAAAAGGCGATCTCATCGCCTTGGCTATTTGTTTCTTCACGCGAGCGACAGGACGGAATGAGTGCGAACACCGTTGGCGACTTGTGTCGGGAAAAGAACAGCATCAAAAAATGAAGCAAGGAAAAAAAAGTCTAAGCCTCCCTGTGAAACGGTTGTATTGTTCTGCAAGCCTCTTCCCAGTCACCGTGGCACATCATAGCATCATCGCACATCTACCTACCCAAAGTCCACTGTCGGGAGCGGAATGACATCAGCCACACCTTGACTGCAGCGCCCAAATCTGCAAGCCAGCCACACCGATCAATCACCCCACCATCTTCCAACCCGCGACCGCCAGCCAGATCAGGAATCCCATGCATTAAAGCCCTTTTCTACATGTTCCCCCTCCATGGCCCAAAGATTCAAGGCGCGAGCCGGACAGCACCGGCGCAAAATTCCCAAAGGTTTGACAGGGGAGGATTGGGTTTAGGTTGACTGAGCCTTGGGCAAGCAGTTTTGCCTTCCCTTCCCCTCCCTCTCCCTCCCTCCCTCCCTCCCTCCATCCAGGCACGCCAGGCCCGGCCCTTAGTGGGAAACCTTCAAACGACGATGCGATAGGTTTTGCCGCCAAAGAAGAAAGAAGAAGGATTTGAGTTGTTTGTCCCCGAGTCAGATTGGGTCTAGACAAGCCCCCCTCGCAGGGCCACGCCTCGGACAGGCATCGTCGTGTGGCTGAGGCGTTTGTTGTCCCCGGTTGTCCAGTCCACCCTGCCGGGCCAAACTACACAATAAACACATGTCACCGTGGGGTATGGCGTATGGCTTGCATCCTCCCGCATTCCGGTGCGAAAGATGGGCTCATGTGACCTTGGACGCCACCAGCAATGCTCCCGTTCCGGTTGGGCTTTGGCCGTGGCGCAGCACCGTGTCCCCCCCAAGGACCCAATCAGATCTAGCGACGCCCGCACCGCCACACCCGTCCAGCGCAAAGTCTCCCGCGCAACCTCGAATGGAGAAGCTCAGAACGAACGACGGGATAGTTATGCCCGCCGCGGCGAATTGCCATGTTAATTTGTTCTGCGGAGACAGGAGACGGAGTACCGGTATTGACAAATTCAACTCAGCCACGCCTTGAAGACGACATCGTCGTGTGGCTGAAAATGGCATCGACCGTAAGGTTTCGGCCATTCTGCCTTAATAGTCGCCTCCGACGGCAATTCTATGTCCCCATATCTGAATTGAGCGCGAGGCCGGGGCTGCGGTCGATTCAGCCCAGGTCCAGGCTGAGCCTCCTCGGCCCGGCCGTTGATTTCATACCCGGAGCTGGGCTGAAGTAACCCCACCCCTTGGCCAGTTCTTCAACCTTGTTTACCCGTTGGTTACCATGTTGTCTCTCAGCCTATGTACTTATCCGAGGGCGTGATTTACAGACCAGAGGGATCTGTAGTTCCGTAAGAAGGGTATGGTCCGTATAACAACTGGAACTCGGGCCCCTTGCATTATGCTCGGGGGCTCCAGGCTTCAGGTTTACCCACACTAACCGCCAACTTTTCTTCGAGGCCTGCGTTGCCGGGCCGATCGCCGGCCGTGTCGTTACCTACAAAAAACACCGCCGAGCATATTACCGGTGCCCTTCGTAGAGGATGGTGGATCACTGGCCCCCAAAGGCCGAGTGTCGCCTTGCGGCGTATTATGAGCTAAGTGATGGTACAGTCGGGGGCCAAAAAATGGGTCTCAAGTTTGGCCTCGCGAATCGCGTGCGTCGCCGGTGGCCCGAATAGGAAATTTCTCAAAAATCGAGAAGCGAGCGACCTCAGGGGATGGCTTCGACGGCACGTTTGGTGTACAACCACCCACACCCGGCTGTGTTGATGCGGACAGCTTTCAGTCTCTCGCTTCTGTACCGGCTTGTGGCCAAGGGCTCGGATAGGTTAGGAAGCTGAAAGCGGTGCGCCCCGGTAGTGAATACCAATGCTATCATCTTGAACATACATCCACGCCTGTATTTGTGAAAACGGATAAAGAGGCTTTGCCGTCTGATGCCAGCTCTCCTCGCATCATCCCCCATAGACAAGAGCAGCGGCGCCAGCGCGTAGATCAGAGAAGAAAAAAGACCGCTAGTGCCTGCCGACCAGGCACCGGAAACTCCCCGTTGTGATACCGTACCTTTGGCAACGACATTTGGTCTTTTTTTGGCAATGGCGCCTCACCCAGACACCTGACACCTGGATAACAAAAAACAACCGTGCCTTTGTTCTTATTGTTGTTCGTGAGATTCATAATCGTCTAAGTGGGGACACTACACACTATCCACACAAAAGCCACACTTTCTTTTCTTCCGGTAGCCATTACAAAGTTCAAACACTCTCTCCACCGACCACCGGCCGCCGCCACCGTCCGCGCGTCCCGAACCAGACGCATCAATCCCTCTCCCTGGGCTCCCTCCTGGGCCCCCCTCCCCCCAGCCCGAGCCCGTCCTGCACGCTCGCCCTCCTCAGGAACTGCATCCCCGCCGCCGGGCTGCTCATCAGGCTCCTCGGCCCGGGGCTCGGGCTCCCGCCCACGGTCCGCAGCCCCTCCAGCCCCCGCAGCCCCTCCGGCCCCCCTCCCCCGGGCCCCGAGGAGTGCAGGTCGCCCAGCACCCCCGCCGGCAGCCCCAGCATCGGGATGCTCGCCTCCGGCACCGCCTCCAGGCCGACCGTGACCGGCCTCATGGCCCCGGGCGTCGTCATGGCCTGCGGCGGCCCCCTCTCGAGCGTCTCCTTGTAAAACGTCTCCAGCGCCGGCCCGTCCGAGCAGAACGCCTCCAGCTCGTCCAGGATCGGCACCGGGTCTGCCGCCGTGCCGAGCGCCGCGCCGGAGCCCCCCGTCGCCGCCGCCGCCGCGCCGGACTTCATGTCCGAGGCCCTGACCGCGGGGGACCCGCCCGCGTAGTACACGGGCTTGACCATCGGGCTGCTCATCGGCGTCGGCTCCGGGATGCCGAACGGCGTGTACGACCCCACGGGGATGATCCTCCCGCCGCGCTCGACGACGTTGTTGCCCGCCCCGCCGCCGCCGCCGTTCGCCTCCCGCATGTCCTTGAGCTCCTTTTCCCGCGCCGCCGAGGCCCGGTTGCTAAACAGCCTGTTCGCGAGCACCAGGAAGTGCCCGTCGTCCGTGATCTCGGCGAGGAGCACGCCCGACCGGTGGATGTACTGCGAGTACTTGAAATCGGGCTTGCCCCAGGAATAGCTCACCTCCACGTCTCTCGGGTAGTTGGACGCCGCCTCCATGTCGAGCACGAAGTCGAACTTGCGCATGATGACCTTTTGGTAAAAGTGTTTGCCCGGCGCCGTCTGCGGCGCGAAGGAGTTGGGCTCGTAGTAGGTGACGGGCTGCTGGCTCGGCGGTGGCACCGAGAGCTTGATGAGGTACGGCCGGCGGAAGGGGTTCACTTCCGTGATGGAGCACGCCTCTTTGATGGGCACCTCGACGAGCCGGAGCCCGTAGATCGCCGCCTCCCTCGCCCAGCCCTCCACCACGTCCTCGATGAGTTTCGCCGTGACGTTCATCCAGTCGATGCGTATGTGGTAGCAGTTGTCCGGGTTGTGCAGCCGGTCGTAGTGCAGATCGACCCGCTCGGGGCGGTACGACCGCTTCCTGTGGTCCACGTCGTACTTGATGACCTTGCTAAGAACAACCTTGGGTACCTTTTTGTTGAATATGACCGAGGCCGCCGTCGGCGTCGTCGAGCCCGAGATTGGCGAATTGTCTTCGTTGATCGACGTCGGCCGGGATACCATGCCCGGCCTGGGAGAGTCCCTGGGTATGTTCTCCGACATTGGCGTCGACGGCACCGAGATGTCGCGTCTGCGCGAGTTGAACCAGCTCGGCGGGTGGGGCTTTGCGTACTCGTTGGCGATGGAGTAGAAGTACTGTCCGTCCCTAAACATATGGCGCCGCTCGACGTGCTCAAAGAGCCCTCCGCGGTCCTTCTTCTCGTCCGACCTGTCGTACGTCTTGACCATGAGCATGTTGCCAAGCTGCTCCGCCTCTTCACGGCTGTCCAGATCCTCAAAGTTATCCATGAGCCAGTTCGTCATGTCAGACCCGATGAAGCAGTTGTAGTGCAGCCGCAGATGCCACCTTCGGTTTTGGAGCTTGACGCCGCCGCTCTCGACCGGCTGCTGTATCGCCTCCGCCAGCGCGGCGAGGTTCAAGTTGGATTTGCGGAAATGCTCCCGGCTTGAAATGAGCTGGCCCTTCCGGTTTCCTTCCATGCCCTCGACCAGCGGCAAGTTATCGAGCTCTGCCGCGATGACGACAGAGGGGTCTTCCGTCTTGTAGACGATGTCGAGGGGGTTGGGGTCGCGTTTTGATTTCGCCGTCTGGTATCTGCGCTCGTGTGGCGGGATGTACCGGTGCTTCTGCCAGGACAGCGACAGCCGCCTGATTCCCTCCAACCGGACCTCCTCGGCGTTGTCGCCAGCCTGGTTCCTGGGGACCGCAGACGAGCGGGAGACCATCGGGATGAGCACGAACCGCGCTCTCCAGAACCTCAGGTTCTCCGTCATCTCGTCGTGGTGCCCGGCGAGGTACGAGTCGATGTAGTTCCAGTTCCTCTCGGGCCTAGGCGTAGATATGTCAACCTCCTGCGTCTGGTAGCCGCTGTCCATCAAGGTCCGGATAGCGGGCCTGTACAGCGGGCCCGAGTTGGGGTTCCCAATGGTCGACTCGGCCGGTTTTCGTATGTAAATGTTCACCTCAATCTCCGTGCCGTTCACGCAAGAAAGCTGGTGTATGGTGTTGCCCACGGACAGGAAGATGCTCGTGCCGTCCTCCATCGCCTGGTCGCGCGAGAAGATGTCGGCGATCCGCAGCAGCCGCTGGCCGAAGGCCTTCGCGACGGACGGGCCGATTACGACCTGGAAGCCCTGCGAGAAGCGCAAGCTGATCAGCTCACGCAGAAACTCCTCCCGCGACTTTGGCTCCTCGGCAAGTTCGTCGTCGGCGTTCTGCGCAATGACATAGGGCTGCCTCTGATACTCCGTGTCGAACTGCGTCTTTGTCGGAAAGTACTCGGTCGTCAGCGGGACGGCGGCCGGGCAGCACAGCGCCTTCCACTTCATGACCTTCATCTCCGAGGTCCGGGGGAACACGTGCTGCCACCGGCTGTAAAGCACCGTGTCGTCCATTTTGTTCCGGTCCGGGTTCGAGGGGTTCAAGACCGTAAGCCAGGGCGAGATCGCCGTGGTGGGCGATAACGTGGACGGCAGCTCCGGCATGGCGCCGGCACGGAGCTTGCTGTTGAACATTTTCTGGTTGTCGTCCTCCGCCCTAAACACGTGTGAGTTCTTCTGATCGGGGTCTTCGCCGAACAGATCCTTGCGGGCCAGGGAAGACGGCAAGACCGAGCCGTACCTGTGCTGTTGGCCTACTGAGCTTTCGCCCCTGCGCGACGACCTCATGTTGATGGGTATACTCGGCGTTGAAGCAAGGTCCTTGAGGGTGTCCCTCGAGTCGGACCGGAATAGTTGCGGCGAAAACGAGGACATGGCCGGCTTGATGACCTGCGGCGACGATGGGCGGGGCATGGTCGACATAACCAAGGGCGCCGTGGGGCTCGTCACGCTCTGCTCCGTCGACGCCTTGACTGTCTCGAAGCTGGCCTCGGCCGCCACGACCTTTGGCGCCGCGATGCCGAATCCCCGTAGGCCGAGGCTGATCTGCCGCATGAATTTAGGAGGTTTGGCAGGCGGGTGTGCGGACGAGACCCTGGACGTCGCGCTGTGGGAACCCGGCGTTGCTGACGAGCTGGATGCGGATGGGGCCGGAGCCGGGGCTGTATTCGTGGCTTTCCGCGCAGCCGAGACAATCTCCGCCTTTTCGCTGTCGCCAATGTTGACGGACAGCTTGCGACCCGCGGCGACGGCCGCGAGGCTCTGGTTGGGTACCATCCTCTTCTCGGGCAGAGACGTTCCAAATAGCCCCGAGTCCTCCATCAGTTGCCGCCGAGTCGTCTCTTCCAGGTCACGCGAGGCCCTGGCTTGCACGGGGCGTCGCGTCCTGGGCAGTCGCGCCCTCGTCTCGTCGTACTCCTGCAACTGCTTCCACAGCGACTTCTCCCCGGGCTTGACGAGTCTATCGGGCACGAACTTCTGGAACCCGTAGACGTGCTCGACGAGCGTGTCGAGGTGGCGCTTCAGGGGGATCACAGCTATCTCGTCTGACCCGCCCAGGCGCGACCTCTGCGAGCTCTTGGGCTCCGCCGTGGTCACCGGGAACAGCGGGTCGGCATGCAGCGGCGTCGTCTCGATCTCGTTCGTCTCGAGGACGCTCCGCATCTGCAGGTCGTACATCCTCGCGCGGATGGCGAAGTCCTCGTCATCCTGCTCCTCTGTGTTCTCCGAGACCGAGAGCGCGATGCCTTGATACGACAGCGCCTCCTCGGACGTCCCGGTCCAGTACGAGACGTGGAGCCACTGCGGCAGCGCGTAGGACCACTCGTCCTGCGGGTTCGCCAGGGTGTCGATACGGTGCGCGAGCTCCAACCCCTTGGTCGGGGACAACGACTCCGACAGCGACTGGTAGCTGCCGATGACGGGCGTGGCCTGCTGCTTTGGCGTGCTCTCACGGCTGCGGACAGACCTGGTTCTTGAAAGGCCATGCGATCCGTCCGACGTCTGCGGGTTGCGGTACCGGAACAGCGGGACGGAGTGCAGAGGCATCTTGGGCACGCAGATTAGGTCGATGCCGATGCCGTTCCCGACAAGGGCCTCAGTCGTCCTGCGCAGGGACTCGTACTCGACCTCGAACACGCCAGGGCCGGGGCTGATGACCACGATGGAGATGCCCGTCCGCATGAGGTCACGGTCGACGTAGTCGTGCGCGAACTGCGAGGACGCGAGGTTGATCGCCTCGAGGAAGTTGCCCTGCATGGCCAGCGACGACTCGGCCTTGACTCTGTTGGACGCGATCCCCCTCCCGCCCATCTCCTCGGCCAGCGGCACGAACGCGCTGCCGGCCTTTTGGTGGTGGAGGCTGATATCCCTGCGAAAGAAATTGAACTCGCGCTTCAGCTGGTTCAGAATCGTCGTCCATTCCCCGCTCGCCATCTCGCTCACCACGACACGGTAGAAGTCCTTGTACGGCCGGCGGTCGCCCGAGATCTGGGCGCCCGTGTAGTAGTCCCCGTGGAGCGTGTTGCTCGCCAGCTCCGTTGTCAGGCCCGTGTCGTACTCCACTCTCGCAAACAGCACGATGCTCACGAGGTGCTTCGCCTTGAGCTTGGCCCACTTCTTGAACAGCGCGGGCAGGAACCCGTTGACGACCTTGTTGAACAAGATCTCACCGGACCCTTCCGAGTCAAAGTCCCACATCTCCCGCGCCATCTGAATAAACAGCACGTACCGCGCGGACTCGCTGCGGAAAATTGGCCTCGTGTTCCGCGTGAAAAAGGCAGAGTGCGTCTTGCGCCCGTCTACAAACACCGCGGTAACCTGTGCCTTGATCGTGCCCATGAACAGTATCGACTGGCCCTTGTACACCGTCCGTTCCGACAGCTCGCCGATGGCAAGCCGCCACATGTCCGACCTCGAGAGGTACTGGTCCTTGAACGAGAGCTCGACGTGCGAAGCCGCCGTCGCGGGGTTATCGGCGTCGACGGGCGTGAGGAGCACATGCGCGCCCTTCTTCATCCCGAAGGCGTCGGCGATGTGCTTCACGACGTAAATGTCAACATTCGGCAGGCGGCTCTTGAGCTCCTTCGACATCTCCTTGGCGACGAAGAAGTATTGCTTCCCCAGCGCCGCTCCCTCCGCGGGCGCATCGGCCTGGCCTGCGCCGCCGCTCGCACCCGCGGCAGCGGCAGCGTTTCCGCCGCGATTTGCATGGTCCTTGGCCGCCGTCTTATCACCCTCGGTCTTGAGCACCGTAATCGCCACCAGGCTTCCCGGGCGTACATCGCCCTTCACCAGCTCCGGGCTCAGGAGCACCTCGTCGCGCGAGTACCCCTCGTTGACGCTGACCGTACACCTCCTCTCGAGCCGGCGCTGCTTCACGGAACTGGATGAGTTGTCGCCACGGATGGTTGAGGCGCTGGAGACGGTGTCGGGGGACCGGGGCGATTCGACCGAGGAGGCGGCCGAGGGCGGCTCGAGGCTGCTTCGGCTGAACTGGCGGAGGTGGGAGGACCAGTTTGGCCCCCTGCGCATGGAGGGGGCTGCGGTGGCATTGCGAGGCATCATTGGCGAAGGGGGTTGGGCGCTCGTCAAGGTGGGCCTGAGTGGTGGCTTCGCAGTGGCATTTCGTTCTTTCGTATGATGCGACGTGTTTTGCTCGTGTGCGCGGTGCTGAAGACAATGCGATCCGTCAATAAAAGTCTATCAGTTGCGCGAGGAGCTCCCCAGGATAGTGGTGCATGGTGCAGCTGCAGCTCCATCATGGCGGCAGAATTGTGACATCGAGCTTCCACCAAGCCACACCGCCTACTGAGTTTAGTGGGTCCCATCTCCAGGTTGTTTGACGTTTGCGTCCCCCACAGTCTCACCTGGTCTCACCTGGCCACACCTTGCTTGACCTGGATGAGACTCAGAACTTACCATTGTCTGGGGAAGCAGGTGGGTGGTTGGGTAGGTAATTGAAGACAATTTCTTCAGTCAACTACTAAGTTCTATACAATTAGAGAAGTCGGCAAATTTCGGGTTTATTATTCTGGACTCAATGACTGATTGAGACTGACCTGAATACTTTTGCCTCAAATGAGAATGAACACACCATGATCTAGGCCACGCAATGACTTCATATGGAGGCAATCCTTCTTCCTGTCAAGATTTCATGTACAAGAGCCATGTGTTTGTCTCAATGTCACATCCCCTCTCGCGGGGGACGACCGGCCATGTCACGATATCACCACCCAAGTCTCCAAAGAGCATGTCAAAGTGGCCGGGACGACCCAACTGCTCCCTTTGTGTTCGCTAAGCCCAACAGGAGAGGGACACAGCCGGTTGGATCATCGCTTGACGTTCACCTCTGATTCTCTTTGTCTCTCAGAGGCAAATGGGTAGGCCCCCAAGAGTCATCTTCCAACCTTGGCGAAAAGAACTCCATGCTCCCGTTGTGCCTTGTCGGGTAGCTGCTTCCCATGTGCCCACGCAAACGGCGCAATTATATAATACCAATAAACAGATAGGCTGTGCGGGATCATTGATTTCATATATGTTCCAAAATCAACAAAAAGTTTAGACCATATGCCAAAAATCAACGTCTATGGTACCCGGGGTGTTAGTCTAGGCTTCTACAACATGTAATTGATAATCTTTTACCTTTTGTATATTTGGCAGCATGACTCAACATATTCTCTACAAAGGTACCAGAAAGCAGCGTCTGGTCGATATGATAATCATACCATGCGGCTTCATTGTCGCCGAGCTGGCCATTAAGTTCCGTACAAAATCGTTGGTTCTCATCGCAGATACCCTTCCATTACGCGAACAGTATCTCAACCTGCACACTCTTTCCAACATGACGGCTGAAGGTAGCACAGATGGACGACCTTGTAGGGCTTCTCGTGGCGTTGATGTGCAGTGACTGTAATTGACGAGACCGAACCTACAACTCCCCAGAGGCTGATTCTTGTCCGTCAGGTCCGGCCCACACCCTTGCATCTGGCTGCAGGCATTCTCAAGGACTGGGCGCCTCTTTGAACGGCTTGCTCCTGCTCGCATTGGGGATCAGCATTCTTCTTCGGGAAGTCGAGCGATTCATCAACCTCATTCGCAGGCTTTCTCCCATGGTTGAGATTCAGTGAGCAAAGCTCAAATGTGTTCAGATATGAAGGACCTTGTTCTGGTACTTATATTGGACGGCATCAGACTCCGACGCAACGTTGTCGTTGTGAGCTTTCTTTACGTCCAACAACACTTCACATGTTGCGGCGCCAGCGGTCTGATGCCAATCTCAGAGGGCTGTTATAGCCACGGCCATTGATACGAGAGTGGCTATATAGCAGAGAGTTCGTCAAAGAGTCTTTCTCCGCTACCTCGACATCTCCAGCACTTGCGGGTCTTTGGCTACTTATCGTGTTGGAGGCTGACTTTGTGCAGTTTAAACCGCCATGTCCGTATCTCGAGAAGGTTGCCCATCAAGCATCGCCACAGCGGTCGAGATCTGAGTATGCCCGGGGCACTGATCCCCGTCGTTGGAGGTGTCACCGTCAATGTTGGCGTCATTATGATAGTCGTCGTCATTTGGATGAGGAACGGAGATGGCCGATTCCAGGCGGATTCTGGAGTCGGCCCATTCATCGCCTTGATCAATATGTTCTCCGCTTAGGCACTCTGTGAACAGGCAGGTTGCATTTTGGTGGAAAGCACTCCCCTTGGTGTGGGCATTGACGCCAGGAAAATAAAGATGACGAATGTATGGATTCATTGCCTCGGCCGTTAATCGATAACCGAAGCTGAAGAATGCCACATCCCCAGAGTAAGGGCTATAGCAAAGCACTGTGACTGGAGAATCGACCAGAAAACGACGTTTGCCACCGCGTCCATCGAAGTTGCGGATGGCAGCGTTTGCAGCGTTGACTCACAGGTAAAAGCCATTGGTGCAAATTCACAACGCTGCGGGATGTCATGCCATCGCTCTGCAACCTACGCACCAGCCCCGTCAAGAACCAACCGTATTGGGTGGTGTACGCCGCGGAGTTACGAGCGTGGCCTTGGGGGTTCCGAATGCTGTTTGATAACGAGATATGTGGCTGTACTTTCTGTGTATCTCATTGCTGGCGCCGGGATGGCGGACTCAAGCAAGACAAACGGCCGCCTCGCAACAAGGGTGTATCTCTGGGCGGGTGGCGAGCCGACGCAACCTCGGAAGCCTTGGGTGGTCTCGCAATGCCGGCTATATTTGCCCTTGCCCGTATAGCCAACGAGTTTGCCCTGGCATGACCTCCGCCACCGGGCGGATTTTCAATCGAAGAGTAAGGCGAGATCCGAGCTGAGAATAAGCCGGTGCCTAAAGACGACCCTGCTCTGACGCGTGACGGAATGTTACAGCGATGGCAGACTGGATGATGTGAGAAAAGTCAGAGACAAACGCGTCGATCAATCGTCGCACAGCCCATGTCTTCGCCAAGATATCTGCGGAAGAAGATCGGATGCGAGAAACGCCTTCCGGTAGGCTGCATCGGTTCCGTGCCGCCCTCGCCGCAAAAGAAGGAACGAGAAATAGCCCGTCTTATCCGTGAATGGGGCGTTGAGCAGCGCAATGAATGACAGGGTAGCATATTCCATTCGCTACGTCCGAATCATGATTGGAACAACCGCGACTGGGGGCGTCTCGAAATGGGGGAGCCGTAGGAACAGGGTTATCTCTGAATTTGATACCGGCTGCTGGCTCTATGAGTAACCCTGATCTCGAGATCTGCCAGCCAAGTACGTAATAAGGGGGCCACCACACACTTGCTTTTGCTGGCTGCACTAACGGGCGGAGAAGTCAAGGACCTGCGAGACATGGCGAGGCGGGATGGCAGACACGATTACGGCTATGTTGGCAATTGGTCATCGCCATATTCCCACGACATCGTCTCATTTTAGTGCTATCTTTCTTTGAAGAATCGCAATCCCGAGGCCGTGGTAAGCCCCTCTCTCTGCGGGGAACGGTGGACGCCGCCGAAAAGTGTGGGGGTCAATCTGCCGAAAAGTGGGTGTGTTGAGCGAGAGAGGGTGGGTGGGCTGAAAGTCTGTACACTATTCCGAACGGCTGACCGAGATGGCCCTGGCAGGAAGGGACAGCTCTGCATCTGTGAGCGATTTGAAGAAAAGCGTCCGCCACGCCCACATTTCACATCCATGTGCAGCTGTTTGGGGGCCAAGGTTTTAACTTACACCCCAAGGTCAGAGGCGATGGAGTCTTGTGTCACCTCTATTCAGCCGTCATTCATTCACCCGCGAGCACCCCAGGCAGCACGTAACCTGATTACCGGGATCATGGCATGGCATTCCGGTGTAATTCCACTGCAATGACTTGAATGCGCATGTGGCTGTCTTAGCCATAAGTTTATTCCAAAGCCTAGCTGCAGAGATGCACTGCAGTCCCGCGAAGCCTTTGACCGCGCTGTCGCAGGGTTTGTCGTTATCAACCGAGTGCACGCAGTAGATATACCATGCATGCTACGGCCGTGGCTGATGCGCGGCGCGGACCCCGTGGCTCAACAATTGTTTATTCGGTGGCTGACCTAGCCATGCGCAGCCGACATGCTACTTCGGGAAAGATTATCATATTTTGCTGACATAGGTAAGCCGGGCTGGCCCGGCCCGCGGACAGGACGGACGGAAGAAAGGACTTAGTCGGGGTAAGGAGGGACTTGCCCAAGCATGGGATATGAGAGGCGATGAGAGGCGGTCTCCAAGTATTAGGCAAGGTCGGAGAAACCGTCGGAAAGATTAGGGACAGCGCCAATCACTAGAAAAGAAAAAGGAAAACGGCACTCGCCGAGAGTATGCCGACATTTGCACGAGAACAGACCCTGGTGCTGTTCAACCGAATTGACCAGGCCATTCAGGCCATTCCAAGAATGAGGCTGTAGCGAGATGAGAGGACTCGGTGAACGAGGGTCGAAGACGGCGGCGGGCGCAAGTTGGCGGGATGCCACACCAAGAAAGGTATTCTATAGCTGATGTCACCAGGATGCTGGCCGCGGGGAGCCGTTCCGCTTGAGAGTGCACAGTCGCATGGCCATGTCTGAGGATTGGGATGGTGAATGGGTCGATAGGAGATTCCCTTGACTCTGGTGCAAGACACACCGCTGCCTTTTGCAAGGCCGGGGTAGCCAATAAGTGTTGACATATTTCCCAGGATGATCAGAGGTGAGATCATACCGTGGAGTTAGCCACGTAAAGTTTGAAGCTCCTGTCGACGTAGTGTATTTAATTAACGCCAAGGTAGGTTGACGGGTATGCGCAAAAAACGCCCGCTCGCCGCGTGAATGCTTCCGGCACCCGCTCAGTGCCCGTAGCCCGCAAAGGGACTGTAGGAATCAAACCAACCATCAAAGATGACGACGTTACAAGCCAAATGAGAGAGACAAGGTGAGGCTTGCTGACCTGGGAGCGAGTTGCAAGGTCAAACCAGACGGCGCCGGAATGCCACAGGTGAGCCCCCGGAGAACCGTGCGTAGGGGCACTTTTGCGACGGCGTGAGTGCTGGGCAGCGAGCGTCCAGGAGCCTGGGAGTCGGGCTGAATGAAGCCAGCCCTGGCCTGCTATGGGTGACCCGGTGCGAGAGGGGGGGTTCTCGTCGAGGATATACTATGGTACAGTTTGTGCATCGTGCAATGCAGTAAAGCGTTGCTGATCCTGTTTGCCCACAGGAAGATCGCAAGGGACATGCGCCAGGGTTCCTGATCAAGTGCCTATCGTGGAAGGTGCATCCAGTGTCACGACCTGATCGGCGGGCTCTTGGTGGGTGCCAAACGTTGGCTCGCTTGGCCGCAGAGCCACGGTTCTTGGAAACGGCCAACGCGGCATCGAAAGGGATGGTGCAGCGAGGACGCGTGCTGGCCGGCGGCGCAAGCATCAAGACTGTCTTGGGAGAAGATGGGTTTGGCGTGCGCCTCACGTGTCGCGATGTGGTCTGAGGTGGTGTGTGCGATGGGTATGCGATCCACAGATGTGACTGACTGCATGGCGGTTGAGTGAGATGTATCGTAATTACGATGTGTGCGCGCGTGTGTGTTTGTGTCTGTACACTGCTCTGGACTCGGAAGAGTGCAGGCATTTGGAAGACAGGGCGGCACATGGCAACAGGGCCCCATCCACCGCGCCCACGGCAGGCAGACGCAGCAACTAGCTTGCAGCCGCCCTACGTGTTTTGTGTCTTATCTGCAGCTCGCACACTGCATCTCGACCTGGATTCGGCGCGTGGACAAGAGAGCCGTTTCCATTCGCTCCAAAAGACTCACCGTCGTGGCGGTGCAACGCGACGGCTGGGCGTATACAGCGTCATCTGACGTGGTGAGTCAAGATGTATAGGAATAGTCTCTGTAGTGTTGATGCTGGCGCCCTGGCCGGCATGCGAGTTTGGCCCAAGGTTCGATGCTGTCCGGGGATGGCCATGAATGCCAATTATTTTGGGTTCCGGTTCCGGAAGCCGGGCAAGGGGTACATACCCTGCCTAGGCAACGACAGGCCTCTAATCTCTGGGCAGCAACGTTAGGAAGGGAAGAGAGGAAAACAGCCGGTCGGTCAGGTGTTTGTGTGTTGGAAAGGGCCGTGCCATTTGCGCCGGCGGCGCCGAGGTCCCTGACTATCAACGATGGGAAACATGGGAAAGCTTGGGTCAGTTCGAGGTTGGGCGGCGACGGCACACGGAGGCGAGGGGGTTTGGAGGAATGGCGGAGCGAAGGGCCCTTGACTTGGCCTACTTGCTGCGTATGCACACTACGTGGGTAGTGAGTGAGTAAGTCGAGCTGGGATTTCGGTCTCCCACCGAGGCGCTGTTTTGTCTCGTCGTGCACGAAGTCAACCAGCGTTTGCTTGTCCAAGTGTCCATCCATGCCGGACAGTCTCAGTGACGAAGCGAGTGATCTGCAATCACTGACTGGCCATTCCACCGCCCCGGATCGAGCCACTATCATTGGCATGTAACCAATCCACCTCCACATCCATCTCCAGGGCTGCGCTGCAGTCATGCCAAGCAGCAGGCCACTCGCAGCATCGTGGGCAACGTTGACTTGCATTGCTTCCCCTCCTTCTCTTGGATGGCGTCCGCCAGTGAGTGAGTGATGTTCTGGTCTTGGGGGGCCCGCGGCGGGGTGCAAGATTACACCTGCGCTGTGGATTGGGACTATCGGCAGCAGGAGCAACTGCGCCGAGAGAGGACAAGACCAACCATCATTAGTTGGCGACGGGACCATTTGTAAGCGACTGATGTAATCCGGGGGTAACACCAGTCCTGGTCGCAGGGGTATGCTGAGCAGACGACCAGAGACCGAAGATTGGCGTGTGGTTGGTAGGGAGGCGTGGGCGCAACAAGGATGGGCACCTCCGTCGGGTCGGCTCCGAAAATGGGATGCTGTGCTGGTGACGAGTGATGCCTGTCCTGGGAGTACAAGTATGGATACTCTCAGTGTCTCTTGCCGCATGCCAGGTATGTAATTAAGGCTACCTTGTGACTGGCGAGAGACGAAACCCCAGAATAGAAGTGCGTACTTTACCGTAAACAAAGGTGTTTGTCTGAAGTCGGATGGTCGGTGGACCGCGGAACCCCCTTCCCCTTCGTCGGTGGCCTCGAAAGACTGGGGGAAGAGACATGGACGATACGGCGGGCGCAAGACGATACAAGCGAGGGAGGCTGACTGTCGATTCTCGCCGAGGTTACCATGGTTGATGCCCTATGGGAGTCTTGGAGGATGAGCGGAAGCCGATGGCTGATCGGGAAGAAAGACGCAGGGGTCATGATGAGGACTCCTGGAGCAGGGAGGGAGTTGGCGAAGCTACCTCGGAGAGCTGGGCCCCAGCTGACGAGGCTATGAAATGTCGGGTGGAATAACGAAGAAGAAACGCTGGAAAATGCGGATAGGTATGGGAGAGTGGGAGTCGAGGGTCGGACGGAGCGCGGGACAAGGACAAGGAAGGGGGTCCTGTCGACGTAATTACAAGCCACTGGATTGGACAGGATAATGCTCCGTAATGGCAGCTGAAGATAGTGTAGATGTCGGGGGGGCAGAGGCAGAGGGGAGATAAAAGCTGTGAGTGATCAGAGTGGTGCCAGGGCAGGAGCAGGCATAGGTGCGGACAAACCACAGCGCACAAAACACGGCACAGCAGGGACAGGGCATGTAGCGCTGGCCACCGCTCGTTGATGATGATGTCTGGTGTTGGTGTTGTTGTTGTCTTCCGCATAATCAGTAGGTAGCTGAGCTGAGGGGGGTGCGGTGAATAGCGAGTGAGCCTTCAAGATGATGGCGTCCAGCAGGTAGCGCAGTTCGCCCAAAAATCCAGGGTCTTCAGGTCACGTATGGGGGGCTTCGGGGCCGCTACCCCACTGTTGCTTAGGGACTGGAGTCGATTGGAGGCCGTGGAAGAGCCCTCGTCCAAATGTTACCTAAGGGACCTTGCTCTCAACCAGGTCCACCCCAGTACGATGGCCGTTTCTTCCTGTCTTTCTTTTTAGTCCATTTTATTCTTGTTGTTTTTTTTATTTCGGTTTTCAGATGCCCTAGGTATGTCAGAACGTTTCTCTTTTCGAAAAGAACCCACCCGCCGCCGCCCATTTTTAGAGGGGCAGGGCGGCAGCCACGCGCTGCACTAAAGCACGTCCGCAGTAGCAGTGGGCGAGGGCAATATGCCGAGTGCATAGTACAGAGTACGTATACAGCAAGGTCGTCAGTCATGTACCGACGGATACAGGCAAGGCAGAGCAAGGGCCGTTCACCGCATTTTTGGCTAGGCTGCCCCCCTGCCATGTCATGTATGTCAACCCCTCGGGGAAAGGAAGGACGCTTCGAACGCGCCGCTGTACCTGGACCTCTGTGCCTATCAACGCACCAGGAGGCGGCGTGTGGTGAGGACGTGACGTGAGGTGGCGGCGGCTGCCGTTGCCATTGCCGCTGACCAAGCCTGACAGAGACAGGGTCGCAGAGGCAGCGACAGCGAGAGAAAGAAAGAGAGACAAGGGACTGTGACCCGTGATGGGGACAGAGCCAGAGCCAGAGACAGTCGTAGCAGCCAAGGAAGCAAAGAGACGGGCAACGACGACAACAAACGGGGCGGAGGATGGATGGAGGAGCGGGACACAGACAGAGAGCCAACCAGTCCAGTCTGGGAGTAGTGTGTGTGTACGTATCAAGCCGCCTAGCTAACTACCTTACGGTAATAGTATAGGTACCTAGTATCGGTAGCACCAACACTAACACAGCGGGAACGCCTTATGTAATCTACAGAACCACCCACCACCCACTACCGTCAACCATCAAAATGGAAGGCACGATCTTATCCACCCAGGGCAAGAAGACTCCAAGAGGTACGTACCCCACCGCTACCGGTCCACCGACGATTGCGGCACTTCCGCGCTCTGCTACCGCGCTGTCACTCACTGCCTCCTCTCCTTCTCTCTCTCCCTCACTCTTTTTCTTGTCTCTTCCGCCTCTGCCTACCTTTGTGGGTTCTTCCCTCTCTCAAACATCAACGCTCGAGACACGACATAAACATCATGGACGCACCATTTACCTGACCACACCCCTCCCCTCCGGACCATGTCCATGTCAATCTCTCTACTCACAGACACCCTACCGACGCAGACAACTTAACCACTGCTTTCGGCCTGTCCCTTCCACTGTCGCCTTCGCTTCTTCTGCCTGTTGACCAGGTCCTCCCGTCCGCACCCTCGATTATTCCCCGCCAAGCTAATTCGCCGTCTCGTTCGACGTGGGACACCACCACCACTACCACCGCTACCACACCTCAACCTCAACATACCGCCCACCTCCGACGCTCCCAGACCTCCGATACCTGCCTTCCTTACCTCAAGGTCTTCTTTTCGACAACACACCGTATTACTTCATACCGACCCCGACCGCTTCTCACCCACGAGTCTGTCCCGTCCAACTATCACCGCCGTCCTCCCCATTTATTTCACGCCCAAACCGTTTCCTGCCGCCTTGCTCCCTCTTCCCCCGCGAGTCCTCCAAGGCACTTGACACCGTCCATTCCGTCGTCTTTCCTTGCGCTTCGGCCACTCGCTCGACCACCTACTGTCGCCACCGCTGTCGCCAAATACCGAGCTTCCAAACCAACCACCCGGTCCATTTTGATCCGCCATTGCCATTTGCTGCCTTTGTCCCGAGCACCTGGTTTCCCTTCAACTGCGTCACATTTGCTGTCTCGCTCACACTTCTCCCTTTACCTCTCTTCGACTTCTTCGACAACTCGGTTTCGATAGACTGCTTGCGTCGCCCACTTCTCCCTCGCGCTGCCAGTTCTTTCCACCCCTCGCCTCCGCATCCTCACGCGCTCGCTCCCTCGCTCGCAACCTTGACTTTGGGCCCCAGTCCTGCGACCTTTAACCACCCCCATCCCCGCATTCCGAATCGGAGCGTGCACCCAAAACTCCAATTCGCATGCTTCGCACCTCGCAGAGAGAGCTTACATCGGATCTGATTACCACGACCTTTCGGCGATTTCCGATTTGCCCAACCTTCGACAACTTCCGCTCGACTCATCACGATTAAGCTTTCGCTCCCACCTAGCTCTCTCCGACTCCGTGCACCCCTCAACTCTGTTGGTCTCAGCCCGCCTCTCGAATGAGCCTCACCCTGCACCTTCAAGGCTCCTCGCGTCGCTCACCCTCAATCACATGGAATCTCAGTTAGAAGCAATGCTGTCCCATCTGATTCCCAATCACTGCGTGCCGTGCTGAAAAAATGGCACTCCTTCCTGACCTCTAAACAACAAGAGTCTCTATCTAGCAACCTCTTGTTATTTGATCTTCTCCAGCCGTCTCACTCACGATGCTGGGGAAGCTCTTCAACCTGGGCACCGGGAGTGCTACAAGTGCTCCTGACCCATCGCAAACCAACAACAACGCCTACAAAGACTCTCCACAGTCTCTTGAGTCTATGCAGGAGGACATCCACACTCGGAACCTCTTGTTCCCCGACGCCGAGGCCTTGTATCAGCATCGAAATGACCAGGTCTTTCCATTGTCCATGGTTTCTGCCCTTCCTTTGGCATCCATCGCAAGTGCCTTTGACTACGACGGCGACATTGATCTGGAAACCCGCCATGTTCGTGTCCTCATTATGCAGGATGCCGTTGCCTCCTTCCCAGCACAGCTTCTCTTCGACAGCCATCCTGCCCCTCCCAAGTCACCTTCGATGACGGACCGCCCGGCAACAGGCATGGGGACTGTACAGGATTCTTACAGAGGCCCGACTTCACCGCGGAAGAGCAGTCTGAACCAGACATCGCGGCCCCTAGTTATCCAGCCGGACAGCCCCCAACCCCGCCAGGGCGCATTTGATCGCAGGGCCTCGATGCAAGGCCGAACCCAATCTCAGGCCGAGACGGAGCTCCAGCGCGCGCGAAGAGAATACAATGACGAGATCCATGCTTTTGCCGGCTCCGTCTTTGGCAATTCAGAGTTGATGGCTTATAAGGGCACTTCAACAAAGGTTCATATTGTCCCCACCGACAGCCGCCCTGAATATGGAGGCTCCTACCTCGGCGACGGCCGTGGCTCCATTGGCCGGTCAAGCATACGCTCCAGCCGACTGGCACAGTCCTACACATCGGACAACGTATCACCCATGCAACCGCCACAGTCATTTACCTCCTCTGCTCCAAACACACGGAGTCATCCCGAGAGGAGAAAGATCCTCATCACACGATTGTTCCCCGTCCTATTGCCTAGCGATGACGCTGACACACAGAGTGACACCCCTTTGAGCCGCTTCTCAGACCACAATACGGGTTTCCCGTTTCCGCAGTCTGCCGACGACCACAGTATTCCTAAAAAGAAGAAGCCACAGCCCAAGCAAAAGCGCACGCCCATGTACGCGGTTGTGTTGGTGGTTCAGCTTCCGCCTACTGCTACTCAGATCGTCCCTCCTTCCACCGTCAGATCGACCTTCCGTGGCGCCAGCTCTTACACGGAGCAAGAATCGTTCCCTTCTTCTGTGAGCTCTGCTCGGCGTTCGGGCTGGACCCTGTCTGGGTCTGGCTTCCCTATCGACTCCCTGGATTCTTCTTGCTCGACCGACGTGGATGACAGGATGGACACTGTTACGCAGCACTGGGATATCATAATGCGGACCTTGACGCACCTCCAGGGTGTTATTGCCACTTCACTTGGCACGCTGCTCAAACAAGCAGATATTACTTCGCCAGACCCCTACCCTCCTTCGGTGTCATCATATTTGGGCAGAGCTCCATCTATGAGCGGAAGAAGAAACGAAGAGCCACACTTTGTCAAACCTCCCAAAACCAACGCGAAAGTCATAGCTTTACAGCCCCACTGCTTACAGAATGATGATAACATCGTGCAAGAGGCCAACTCGGCAAGAATCAGGGTTGTTACCGGCCTACGAGCTCAACGGGTCATTACGGCTCAGGGGAGATGGGGAATTTGGCGAGATGAAGCCAGGTGGATGGCGAGAAAGGCTGGCGAGAAAGAGCATGGCTTTTTCTTCTTCAACCTTCTGACTGGGTTTCTCGCAACACACACGGACTGGTTGAATGCCATGAGCCCAGCGTGGTACCGCCGAAAACACTATCAGCAGCAAAAGGCCAAGGGCGAAGACGATCTGTCGCTGCCGGCCCGAACAGTCATCATCGCTTCGGACAAGATGCTCGCACGACGCATGATCTTCCTTCTTTCTGCGTTTCTACCGTCGCATCAGCATATCTCATCGGTCAGGCCTCATCGATCGAGCACTTCGGCGTCTTTCGGGGCTTTCTCCCAGTCGCCCCCTTCGCTGATAATTCCAATACTACGAGAAGAGTCACTGCGTCGCAAGATAAACCGACGAACGGGCCCAAGGCGAGTCTCGCATTCTCGTACTGTTAGTCAAAGCACGCGTGCTTCTGGAGTCCCACCTCAGCTTGCGCACTTGAGTATGGAAAGTCATCATGAGAGGCGCGTTTCGGATGCTGCTTCGATACGGTCAAACCTGCCCATCCCTGGGAACGACCAGGTCAGCAGGAAGAGCAGCGCCGCGACGACCACAACCATCACCCCTGAAACCACCATCCCGCACTTCACCACTGCTCAGAGATTCGAGACCCGACGTAGTCTGAGGCCCGGTAGTAGTGGCAGTGTTGCCGCAGACGACCTCAAAAGGACGCTGAAGCGAGGAGAAAGCTCAGGACACATTAGCTCGGCAAGTACAGACTCTCGCATTTCGAGCTCGCGTTGGGGCAGCGTCATCAGCACTCTCTGGAACGGGAAGAGGAGGGACTCTACAGGCCTCACCACGCCTAGTCATCCGTATGGTAGCAACCCTACATCCCCGACCAAATCTGCACCAGGAGTGCGGCGAGACAAGCTGGCGGAGATGGTCAAGGAAGTGAGGGCCGATGGTTATCATCGAATGGACGACCGCAGTCGCAACACTGAAGCTGACGCCAATGGCCCTGCAACCCCTCGAGGGTTCGATGACCAAATTGTCGACGACACGACTGAGAGGATCCCCTTTCCTGAGCGAATTCCTGATCCCAGCGGCGACTTTCAGTCGCCGGTCAAGACATCGATCAATGCGGAAGACGGAGTGATTGATGTTGACATCCCCTTTCCCGACTACATTACTTCTTTTGAGACCGCGGTCAGCTCGCCGTCAAGCAGCGGATATCTATCAACGCCAGGTATTGGCAACGGGTTGGAGGGTTTCGAGCAATTCTCCCGCATCCAGATTGATGGCGATTCCCCGATGAATGTTGCTGGGTTTCTCCAGCAATATCACCAGGACTTCATCCTTCAGGCGGTCCCCCCTCAGGATACTCTCATGGAGGATATTCGGAAATCCATGAGAGCCGAGCCCACCCCATTCATCACACAGCCGTTCTACTCGACTGAGCAGCCTGCTGACCGGTGGGTCGACGTGAGCACCGCTCTGATTGCCGATACGACAACGCATACAATCAGACGAATCCATTATCGTCGGCTCATTCGGCCGAAGCCCTTTTTGGACAGATCGGCCCCTCTGGGCTCCGCGGGCTCAAGTGCTTATGGCAATGCCCCTATGACCCCGTCAATCCTCCCTTATGAAACACAACTGGAAGACGAGTTCATCGAAGAGCCGATCGCAAGCCTTGACGAAGTATTGATCGAAGCAGTCGAGAGGGTCATTGCGCAGAGCAATGAAGTGAGCAAGCAGAATTCCTCGAACTCGTCTCGATCGACAAGCAAACGACGAGACCGCAGCAACAGTGAGGCATCTGTCTCGGTCGACTCCCATCACACCACGCGCATTCCGGTAGCATCTCAAGAGGTGCCTCGAGACCAATGTAAAACTGTAGTCTTATCGGCTCTGGATGAAATCATCCGCGACGTCATTGAAGAACGAGACCACGACACCCCGGACGCCAATGTCCAGGGAGACCGAGACCGCGAAAGCACTCTCCGAGAGGCTGTGCGAGTCTGGCTCGACACTGTCGATTCCAGTGAACAAGTATAGCATTATTACCCTTATGGGAAGGCAGTCTGCAACCATCAGCAAGCAGCTGCAAACACACTTTACGATGTAATGACACCTAGCAGAAGCACAGATCTGCTAGTACATGTACCACCACAAAACATAGCTTTTTTCCTTGGTCCGAAGACGGAGACAGATAAACTGAATTGATACCCCGACGTAGAACAAACCTTTGTTGTTTCTCGAGAGCGCCCACACAATTACGATGTGGCAGTGGCGTGCGGTTGACATGGCTAATATGGGGCTGGGTTCCAGTGTGCAAGCCCTGGGTTGGCGTTTCAGGCGACATGGGTTAAATCTATGGATTTTATCATTTAAGGTGCCCATCTTTTGTTCTGGAAGGGGATAGTGGATGAAGGGCGTCATGTGGAATTTTCCATTTTACCAGCTAGGAGCATGAACAAGTTAATAGGGATACATTCCTGACGAGGCTCTGGCTTTCTGTGACGTGCCTTTTGACTAGCCGGATAACGTTGGTCTAGAGACACATCCGACTCCTCCGTGACACTATCTATGTACGGCCTTCTCGCCGAAAGAGGGACGATACCTAGCTGAGAGGGCTTTGTAAAGTGACGTCGGGACATATATACGGGCATTCGCATGTTGGCTCAGTTGAGGCAATTGGTATTCTGAAATTCGCAGAGAGATCATGCTACAGAGGGGGAAGGATTCAAGTTGACAGACAAAGCAGTCTCGGTTGGTTTTTTTTGGGTTTTTTTTTGCTATTCTATCTAGGTATCTTGCATAGATAGATATACGACACCCAAGCAAAGAAGTTACAAATGATGGTTTTTTTTAATATTAACTGTGTATCTCAAGTAGCTTGCATTCCCTCGCAACCTAGCAAAGCGGGGGAAGGAGGTATCATTCCGAAGCAAAAAACCCATCCCATCCGTCAGGGGAAAGACTCCCCAAACCCTTCCACGCCTTTCTCATTCCGCTCGTAACATTAAAACGCCCCTTTTTCTTGCCTTTCCTTGCCTGGCAAAACAGATCTTGAATAAAGTAGTGTAATGGCAAGACCGAGTGCAACATGCCTCAACCCAATGCTCTCCCGTTCTTGATGCAGACCCCTGAAACAACAATGCCCTGTATGTGTGCGAAGTGACGACGGTTAAGTACATGTACAATTGAGCAGGCAGGCCCGGGGGGATGATATGTGCCTGTTGCTGCCTGTGTTCTATAGTCGCAATTGCATCCGTTGCATGAAAGGGGGGAAAAGCTTGATGCTCAAGACAGCCGACGGTGGTTGCGTGTTTAAGCGGTTAAATGAAGTCCATTTCGTCAAAGTCGCCGTCGGCATCGTCCTCGGCTTCGACAGTATTCTTTCGTGGTCGTCCGCGTGCTCGCGCCCGAGATGTAGAACGCGCGCGTTTCTTGCGATTTCCAAGCAGTGCGCCGGCCTTTCGCTTCCGGCCTCTGCCATCAGTTGCAGCTCCATCATCTTCCTCCTCGCTAGGTGTGCCGGCTTCGTCGCCTTCGAGGTCGTCTTCTTCTGCCACCTTGAACTCCTTGTCGACGTTCATCAACTCCACAAACACTTTGCACTTTTCCAAGGTAGCCTCTTGCGATGCGAGGCCATTCATGTGCGAAGTGACCTCCTCCCAGAACTTATCACCTGTTACGCCCTGGACCTTTGTAGGTGCTTTGCTGAGATCCTTGGCTGCTGGCTTGGTCTTCGTCTCGCGTTTGCTACCCAGGCCGTATAGGCGCCGAAGGTAAGTTCTTGCTTCCCAAAGGCATAGCATAATGATGGAGCCGGACGTAAGCTGCCGAAGCCGCTTGGGAGGGATGGTCAGCTGCGGCTGCGTGAGCTGCGCCGGCTGCCCGTTGACTTGAAGATCATCCGGTTTGTCCATGTCCATGCGCACGTTAAAAATTTCAGATTCGATGACGTGCGCCATGCTAGACCCTGTCGACGAGAAGAGCTTTTCCATTGCGTTCACGGTCACCAAAACTTCTCCAATTGTCACATAATCGAAGTAAGCAAGATTCTCAATCATGAACCGCGAGAACTCGACATGTGGGGGCATTGGCTTGGAAACGTCGAGCTTAGAGGGATCAAAGTCGACCTGTGCCACAAGTTTCTCCAAGAACTTCTGTCGATTCTTCGATTTGCTCACTTTGAGTACCTCCATCAGCAAGTGAAGCTTCGACTGAAATGGATTCGCTGTTGCGCCGCGAGTATCCTTGACGATATCCCGCTGGTACTCAAACGCTGCCTGGATGGCTTTGATGTATTCTCGTTCGATGACAGTCTCATGTTTTTCATGAAGTGCTCGATGCTCCATGAACGCAACTTCGGATATTTTGGCCATTGATGAAGTCTCCAGAGTGATCAAAGTTACGCCTGTTTCTTTGGGATGGACTAGGCCCTGTCGGTTGATGCTGCCGAGAACTTCAACCGCGAGAAATGCGTGCTCATCTTGTGACGACAGAGCGATACGAGTAACTTCTTTCAGGAAACGCTGGGTGGTCGCGCTTGCGACATCGTCATAGTTCGTCCCACCCATGACAGTCAACTCGCGTTTCTTGTCACCGTCGAGGCCGGCGGCGGCGGCGGCACTAGCAGCCTCAGACCGTTTCTCTTCGGTAACGAGAAACTCTTTGAAAGATCGGAGTATGGTGCTCTCGAGTGCCGGAACCTTGGCCTCGAATACTTGCTGAAACTTGGTGTACACATTTGGCGATACATAGTTCCGAGGATGCGCCTGGCATATGAGGCCTATGGCATCGAGTGCATGCTTTCTGGCCTCCATAGGCTGCGACGCATCGGCCCAAGGGGATAGATTGTCGACCATGAGTTTTGCGACTGATGTGCCAGAGTACTTTGGGAAGATTTTCTTGAAAACAGCAATCTCGGAGTCCAGGTCGCAATGCTTGCCAACCATTCCCACAATCGTTGAGTATCTGGCAAACTTCATGAGCTTATTGGCATCCATCGCAGTGTTCCGCATACTGGCGACTCCTCTGAGACTGGATGCCCCTAGATGAGCCAACTTGTCGCGGTTATCTAACAGGTCGGCGATAATCCACAGGCAGGCTACCACGTCGTCCAGAAGGTGCTTGGTAAGCCTGCCAACGGAATTTTGGAGCTGCTCTCTCACCTCCCGAAGGAAATCGGCATATTTGCTGGACAGCTGCGGTAAAACTTGGCGGTAAATGACCGTGACGGCTTTGAAGACAGCCAAATCATCAGCACCGCTGATGCTGGCGAGATGAGGCTTGATCAGTCTGATCTCCTCAAAGGTGAAGAGCTTCGGGTCTGCTTTTGCAAATATCTGCAAGACCTGCAGCGCATCTCTTCCCGAAGGTGTGGTTGGGTCGTCGGAATCGAGGTTATCGATGAGGTCGAACATTTTCTCAACAAGCTTCTTGCTTACGCCAAAAGGCCCATTGTGAGCCTTGTTTTGTCCTCCGAGAATTGACTGCAGAACTTTGTCCAGCACAGCGCCCACATTCCCAGACTTGACGGTTTGGATCATGAGAGCAACGTGATCAGTGAGTGACGTTTTGTAGGCCGCCGTGTCATCGACCTGGTAAAATGGAGCGAACCAGACCTCTTCAATCATCTGGCGAGCAAGCTCTCGTACACCCTCGTCTGGATCTTGAACGCGGTGAAGCAAGCTATTTGCAATAGCGCTACGAATCTCCCGGCTGTGGTTGCGAAGATAGATATCTCGAGCCAATTTCATTGCCCTCTTCCGCACTCCGATACCAGAATCAATGAATCTTTCAATGATCTTCTCCGCCATCTTGTCCTCCAATCTCGGGCGCAAGCCGATGCACTTGCCCATCAGGCCGATGGCCGAATCGCGCACCTGAGGCGACGAGTCGCTCGAGCAGTTAATGATCAAGTGAACAACCACAGAATCGCCATCTAAAATGGCGGGATCGGTTTCCAACAGCTGGTTGATGCTTTTGAGACTCTTGCTGCGAACAGTTGCCTGGTCACTAGCCATAGCATTGAGGAGCACATTGAGCATGGCCTTGAAGTGCTCGCAGAAGGGCGATCGAAGAAGGATAATCTCGTACGACAACTTCGCGTGGTTGTTGTTAACGTCTTTAAAGGTATATTCGTTGGAAAGCCATCGACGATCCTCGATCATCATTCGGAGCCGGAAGGCAAGGCGCCCAAACTCCTTATCAAGGGAATCATAGGTTTCTTGCATACCGTCATAGCCAGCAAGTATCCTTTGAGCCCAATCGGCAATCATGAAAGAAATTGCGCCCTGCAAATGAGGATCGTCACCGCAACGCTGCTGAAGGTGCTCGAGAGTTGTACGATACGGCCCTGACCAGGAAACATCATGCTCGATTCGGGTTTTCTGTTCCAACGCCGCGGTGGCCAACTCGGAGAGGTAACGGGACAGCTCATTGGAGTCGTTTCCATCCATTGAGTTGGTGGTTTTGCGAACGTGAGATCGCAGTTTGGAAATTGCAGCGCTCATGACGCCGAGAAGCTCAAGAGCCATGTTTTTGGCGGGTGCAGCTGACCTGTCTCCTTCCCAAAGCTTCATCATGTAGAAGGTCATTTGACGAAGGATGAGTTCGGCAGAGGGCCAGTCGGGGGAGTCAAGACATTCGGTAAAATCCTCAACGAAAAGGTCGAGTAGGTTGCGATAAGGTGTATCGCCCGACTTTGTAGACTTCAGGGCTCGGTTGACCATGAAGTTGACCACGTAATTCGCGTTGTGTGTCGAAGCTTCTGTTAGAGGAAGTGCTACAGCCTTGAGCTCTTGGAGGGCGAGCTCGTGTTGAGAGGCTCCGGCCTCTTCAGATTTAATGGTAGCAGCCAGGGTTGGTCTGCCAGGATGGCTCATCTCCTCGTCTCCGTCGGCGTCGGCGTCGGCGTCAGCGTCTTCTTCCATCATCGCCAGTCGGCTGCGAGTGCCCTTCTCGTCTACCTTCCCGGAGCTGGCTTGAACAAGACGCATGATGAGCGCTGAAACAGGTTGTATGCTTCCGCCATTGGATAGTCGAAACTGGCGAGCGCTCTGTTTCCCAACCGGAAGTTTTTCCAACGAGGTGAGAATGTCGTCGAAGATACCGCGGCGCTGGTCAGGCTTGGCGAGGAAAATCTGGCAAAGCATCTCCATTGCGACGAGGCGAATGCCATCGAACTTCTGCACTCCGACAACGGAATCTTTCTCTAAGTACGCGTTGTCCACGAAAAGCAGACTCGATGCAGCGAATTCCAAGGTGCCGAGAGTAGAGTCGGAGAGCTCAATGCTTGTGACGAGTTTGGCGAGCAACGCGAACAGCTTCTGGCAGTTCGTGAGAATCGGGCCAATCGCTTTTTTGTGAGGCTGCAACAATTTGAACAGAGCAGATGTAGAGCCGCTACTCCTCATCTCGACCACAGGAACGACGATACCCTCAACCACGCCTTTGAATACGTCGGTGGACTTCTGGATGATCTCCTCGGAATAAATCTGTTTCTCTTCTCTGCCACCGCACATTATACGTAGGCATGTGCGAGCGGTTTTGAGACCCAACTCAATGTCCGGCAATTGATTCAACCAGCTCATGACATCAGACTCACCCCAGGACTCCTCAACTCTGAAGTCAAGGTTAAGGGTGTGTACCAACCCTGCTTCGCTCAACTTTTGAATATGGTGAAGGCTCTCGATAGGCGCTTGGTCGTAGCTGCCGAGATCGATGACCTTCTGAATGGAAGTCTGAAGCTTCTGCTGGGTGGCGCCTGTCAAGATGGGCTCGTTTTCGCTACTCAAAGTAGCGACCTGCTCGTATCCAGGTTCGTTTCCGAGGACATTTCTAATGCCTTCTAGGACGCTCCCAGTTAATCTCTCAAAGTCCTGAAGAGCTGCCTCAGCCCGTTGCCGTTGATTCAGATTTGTGCTGATATCATCCTGTCTGCTTTGGTAGGCGCCATCTTGTCTGCGCATAGACAATCCCGTAGGCTCGCCAGGGGAGTCTGGAGCCGCCATCTCCTGGTATTCATTCTTATTGAATCCAGGGGCGTGAGGCAACTCGATAGCGAAGGAAGTCTTTTGAGTACTAGGCCCAGGCACTTGTTGTGTGGGAGACTGCGTAAGCGCAGGTTGCGGGTGGCCGGGATGTGGAGGGCCAGGTTGCACCAAGTGCTGAGGTTGAACGATCGGGTGCTGTGATAAAGCAGGCTTTGTCGGCGTCAGGGCTGCAGATGCTTCAGATGCAACTTGGTCGGGAATTTCCACATATGCATCAGGATCAAATTTCTTGGAGGGGATGGCCACTTCAAAGCGAAAATTATTCTTCTGGGGAATTTCTGCATTGGCTGAAGCGTGTTTGGGCGGCGGTGGAGCAGATTTGGGTGTCGAAGGATAATTCGGCGGTTGCTGAGTGGAAGCTTGTCCGTTTACAGAGGCGGCAGAGGCAGGTGCTCCAGAAGGCGGCTTGATGAATGTTGGCGCCCTATCAAACACCATCTTTGCCACCGGAGAGAGACCAGAGCTAAGGCTCTGAAAAGAGCCAGCTGAGGTCGAAGCCATATTCGCATTCGGTTTGGGGACGGACTTAAACTTGCTGCGCGGACCAGGAACATTAGATATCGACACCGGTTCGTGTTAAATGATACTCAACTTACAAGTATGTTCGTGCATTGGGCTTTAGATCATGGAGCACATGGTCAACGGCATATTTTAGGTGTTTCAAGCCATGATTCTGGTTCTGTCCTGTCGCTTCCTTGTTCAGATTGTCGTACTCCTGGCTATTGAACATGTGCGATATGCTCGAAGCAAGAGAGCCGGAGCCGAGGGTTGGGTCGGGTATGAGATCTGGCCCAGGTCAGCTTCACGACGAACTCCAAATAATGCAATGAAGGGATCGGGCTACCTGAGGTGAAGGGAATAACGGAGGTCTGGGGAGAGTAAGGCAACGCCTCGGGTAGTGTAAACGGCCTTGCCATCGGACGCTGCTCTGCAGCTTGTGGCTGCATGTAGCCGCCGTTCGGCGGGCCATTCTGGATGGGCCCTTGGCTGTTCACCATTTTTGCTGTGTCCTCAGACCTAATCCGACCCTCAAGACATGATATTTCGAGCGGAACGAAGAATCGAAGCGATGGGTGAGGTCGGGTGGGAGGATGTCGGGGCTCGAAATGCGCGTTCACGGGGAGAAGGGTTGCCGTTGATGGAAGTCGTCGGAGCAAGGAAACACTAGAGTCGCTGTGAGAATAAAGAGGCCGATCGCATCGTCAGAGCCCGAGAATCGCAACCTCCGAAGAACAATGTTGAGTTGCGATCCAGCGAAGTCGTCGTGGATGGGATGGGAAAGTGGGAAGGTTGCGACAGCCTCGCGAGGAAGGACCCTTGTCCGCTTGGTGGTCCGTGCGGAAGCTTCAGGCCAACCAGTGGCCAGTTGTTCCGTTCCTGCCTGTATCCCCCAGGGGCGCTGTTGCCTGTGCCTTCCATTGTCTTACCAGCGCTGGTTAATCCGGTACGAGGCGGTCCCCTCTCCGATAAGCAATGTCGATAAGGAAGGAAGTACGTACGATAACGATAGCGCCTACCCAAAATCTTCCCGGCAGAAATATTTTGTCGGTCTTTCTGCCGCGATGCTCCGTTGATCACCACACTCTCGGCCGGCAACACTAGAACTCCCTCTCTCTTTTACATACTCACCCATACACACACCGCAATCATGTCTGCGATTGGAACTCTCGTCTTCTGCACCGACTGCGGAAACTTGCTTCCCGCGTCTATGGGTACTGAGAAGAACACTCTCACCTGCGACTGCTGCGGTGCCGACAACAAGGGTAGGTCGATCGTGGTCGGCGCATTCGCTACGCAACACACGACTGACGGTTCACGGTAGACACTGGCTCCAAGACGATTATCACCCAGACGAAGCCCTCCGATTTCCCTTCTCAGTTGAGGCAGAAGCTCCAATCAAACGTCCAGGCCGTCGACAGGGCCAACGTGAACACCGAGGCCACAATCAGGGAGACCTGCCCCAAGTGTGGAAGAGAGGAGGTCCGCTTCACCGCGGTGCAGCTTCGCAGTGCCGATGAAGGCAGCACCATTTTCTTTACCTGCGATTGCGGCTTCAAGTATGCCCAATACTCTATTCTGACCGTGCACGACGCAATGCTGACGATTTCTAGGTGGTCTCATAACAACTGAAATACACTAAACTTTTTGCCCGTCGCTTTTGAGTATCCTATCCCACTAGTATTTACCTACCGACCAAACCTCCCAAAGAAAATGTTCAAGCAGCCGTCTTGGCCGCCTCAGGGATCAGCGCGTATTCGGCCTGACCGCTGGACTCGAACTCGGCCATATCCAATGCCACGATGACGCTCTCGCGCACAACCTTCTCCTTGTCGTGCAGGAACTTCTTGAGCGTCTCCTCGACGCCCTCCTCGTCTCCGAGACTTCCCAACGCCTCGGCGGCCTCGTGCCGCACCATGCTCGCCTCCTCGACATTGCTAAGCGACTCGGTCAGAGCAGGAATCGAGGCCGGGTGTGACAGCTGGCCGAAGACGAAGGCGATCTCGTGACGGAACAGCGCAGACGGGTCTGCGAGGCCCTTGGCAAGGGCGAGCACAGCGGGGACAGCGGTGGGCAAGTCGGGCGGCGACGCGAGGTCGCGCAGGGCGAACATGGCGCGGTAGCGCTGGAAAAGGGGCAGCTTCGTGTCCATCAGAGCCTTCTCGAGCTCTTCGACGGTGCGTTGCAACCCCTCCATGGGGGGTGCGGGGTCTACGGAAGTAAAGTCGCTGTAAAAACAAACGGACGTAGGCGTTAGCATAGAGAATCATGATACCCTTCCCGTTCCTCTCTAGAGTGCAGGGCCCTTGTAGTGCAGCCGGGGTCTCTTACCTCTTGCGCAGCTTCTCCAGCTTTCTTTGCTCCGAGTTCTCCCACTCAATGCGGTCGATGGCGATCTCGCACGTCTCGGTGATGCAGACATCCTCGCCCTCGCGGTCTCTGTACTCCCTCAGGATATCCAGCTGGGACACGTCGCCCAGCGCGCCAAGGGCCTCGGCGGCCTCGTGGCGGCACATGGGGTCCTCCTTCAGGTCGCAGAGGACATCGCGCAGGTAGGGGACGGCGACGAGGTTGTCCGTCTGGCCGAGGCAGTATGCGAGCTCGTGCTTGAGCAGGGCCGAGGGCGAGGTGAAGCCGGCGGCGATGGCCTCGATGGCGGCGGCGCTCTCGGGTCCCTTGGACTTGCAAGCGACGTGCTTGAGGGAGAAGAGGGCGCGGAAGCGGAGCGGGAGAGGGGTCGTCTCGGAGGTTAGCGCCTTGCGCAGCTCGGCGATGGTCTGGGACTGGGAGTCGTCGGCCGCGGCGAGGGCCTCGAGCGTCTCGCGCGTCTCGGGCATGTCTGCGGAGGGGGACATTTTGGCTGGGGTTTTTTTTGGTTGGTTTCTTGGGGTATCTTTGTGTGGGCAAAAAAGTCAGAACGGTTGACGGACAAAGCTCAGCAGAATGAGGCGTGGGCCGATTTTCTAAAAGGGTGGGATGGACGAGAGTTACCTCCGAGGGGTGGTCTCAGTTCGGATCTGATAAAGAAACTGTAGAAATTTTGCGAGGGGCACAGCGGGGTGATTTGGCCCCGATAAGATCTTGCCCCTCAGTGGAAGGGTACCCTGTAGCCCTGTAATGGGGTGGGAACTCTAGCGCCGACCACAGCCGCTTTTCCTGCAGAAAAATGAAGGCAGTTGAACATCAGACGAGGGTTCCCCATTCCAATTTGGTCCTGGCCGGGTCTGAGCCCCAACATAGGACCGGAATCATTATCCCCGCTCATCAATTGAAGAAGCTTCAAACGGTCTATTAGTCTAGTTGGTTAGGACGTCGGATTCTGAAGACCCCAGAACTTTCCGTAAGCCCAGGTTCGAATCCTGGATGGACCTATCCTTTTGCCCTTTCCGTTGTTTTGGCAAGCCCTTCACTCTGTCCGTAATTTTTGATATCTCAACTTTGTCGAGCAACTAGAGCTTTGTAATAGAAGGGTCTCACAAGTGAAAAAAATTTGCCAGGCTAAGTTGCAGCGACATTGGGCATTGACGGGTTACTCTATTAAGTGGGGTTACCACCTCCGCGGAACGCTTGAGGCGGCGGTTTCGCCACCACTCACAGCAACTCCTTTCGTCAACCACGGTCTCTCACTCTCACTCATCCTTGAACCAACCAGCACCTCAGCAACACGATACCCCGACCCACGAAATATTAGAAACCGAGAAACGAGACCTTCTCATTAGATATAAAGTGAGTTTTTATGGACTGCTCCATAGGGTCATGTTTTCTGACCTTTGCGACAGAACGCCTCTTTGAAATTCCGGCTTATCAATCAACCTCATCTCACTTGGCCGGAAGTGAAGGCCGGTCCCGGACCTGGAACTCTCGCCTCAAGCCGACTCACCCATCGCACCCATCCGCTTCTCCCAACTTCAAGACCATCGCAAGCCTGGGAACAACCCCCTCGCCCGCCAACTGCTTCTGTTCTCGGGACCCACCAAACCCCTCCTCGTCTTCATCTCACACCGTCGCAATGGCCCCCTCCTTGGAGGCAGACTCGGACGCCGTCCAAGACGTCCTCTCCAACCCCCTAAAGCAGAAGCCCTCCCTCGTCGCGCCGGAACCAGAACACTGCCCCGGCCCCGAGTCCGCCGCGGCGGGCACCGCCGACTCGTGCGCGGGCTGCCCGAACAAGGACATCTGCGCCGCGACCGCCACCAAGGGCCCCGACCCCGACATCCCCATCATCTCCTCCCGCCTCTCCTCCATCTCCCACAAGATCCTGGTCCTGTCCGGCAAGGGCGGCGTCGGCAAGTCGACCTTCACGTCGCTGCTGGCCCACGCGTTCGCCACGAACCCGGACAGCAGCGTCGGCATCATGGACACAGACATATGCGGGCCCTCGATCCCCAAGATGATGGGCGTCGAGTCCGAGACGATCCACGTCTCCGGCGCCGGCTGGTCGCCCGTCTGGGTCCTCGACAACCTGGGCGTCATGTCGATCCAGTTCATGCTCCCCGACCGCGACGCCGCCATCATCTGGCGCGGCGCCAAGAAGAACGGCCTCATCAAGCAGTTCCTGAAGGACGTCGAGTGGGGCCCCCTCGACTTCCTGCTCGTCGACACGCCGCCGGGCACCAGCGACGAGCACCTGAGCGTCAACACCTTCCTCCGCGAGAGCGGTATCGACGGCGCCGTCGTCGTCACGACGCCGCAAGAGGTCTCCCTGCTGGACGTCCGGAAGGAGATTGACTTCTGCCGCAAGGCCGGCATCCGCGTGCTGGGGCTCGCCGAGAACATGGCGGGCTTCGTGTGCCCCAAGTGCACGAACCAGAGCGAGATCTTCAAGGCGACGACGGGCGGGGGGAGGGCGCTGGCCGAGGAGATGGACATCCCGTTCCTGGGGAGCGTGCCGCTGGACCCGCGCATCGGGATGGCGTGCGACTACGGCGAGAGCTTCTTCGACAGTTTCCCCGACAGCCCCGCGTGCTTGGCGTTCAAGGGTGTTGTGCGGAACCTGAGCAAGCAGATGGGGCTGGACGAGAAGGACGTGTTGCCAGAGTAGATGGAGCATTGCGTCTTCTCACGATTTTACGTTTTATATAAATAAATAAAAGATATCCCTTGCCTCGCATATAGTCTTCACTGTTCGAAGCATCCATCTGTATATTATTTACGCGAATGCGGCATTACTACCATTCTGTTCGCATTTGCGACGGCCAGCCTGCGGCACCCTCCTCGACTGTCTGTGTATGTCATGCTCGCTCGCACCTATTCACCGTCTCTTCACTCGGAGCCCAGCTTCTGCGGTATCTCCTCCAGGTCCTCGGCGTCCTGGATGTCGATCACGCGGCCGACCTCGCTCGTATTCCGCATCAGCTCCTTGGCGCCCGCGTACAGCATTCTTATCTCGTTGTTGCAGGTGATCGGGAGGTAGTAGATCAGGACGTACGGCACCGACAAGCGGCCGGAGGGCTGCGCACATTCCCCGCGTTAGCATTTTCTTCGCCCTTGTTCTTCTAAGCGGAGACCGGCTTTGGATCGGCAGGACGTACCAGTGTAAGCGGGTAGCTCAGCAGCACGAAGCGCGGGCTGTGGTCGGGCAGGTCCTCCGCAATCTCCTCGAGCGACTTGTAGACAACCTTGTCGTCATCTTGGCGGATCTCGTGCGTGTTCTTGTCAATGTAGTCTAGCGAAAGGCGCGCGGCGCGCCGTCAATGTCAATAACGGTTGCGTTTCGCATAATATGGTCGGCCGTAGAGAGGTTCGCTGAGGGCTTGGCGAGGAGACATACTCACATATGACAGCTTGGGGGTCGTTGGAGCGCGAGGTCCCGAGACGGAACTTGCGAAGGTGGTCCTTGGTCTCCTGCGAGAAGGCGTAGAGCCGCGATTCGGAAGCCTGAACGGAGCAGCATGGTTCAGCCCGGGTTCCGGATGAGAGGGGGATGTTATCGGAGGGGAAGATAGCAAACGTACCATGGCTATGAATGCTTTTGGGGGAAATCAACGCAGATATACAATGTTTGTTCCAGCGTGTGCGGAAGGAGCAGTCCAACGAAACCGAGACCGAAAGCTCGAGGGCAAAAAAAAAAAACAGAAAACCGGCCTAGAGGACGCAGGAACAAAGCTTGCTGCTCTTGGTGTACGATGATCCTCAGGGTCTAGAGTCTGTTTTGTCCCAAGCCGTAACACTAAGAACGTCAGGCCGAAAGTCAAGCCACCCCTCCCCCGCCCTCGACGGTGTTGAGACCAGCGCAACAGCCCCGCCATTCCCTGCTGAGCAGGGTGCCCCACTGGTGACCTCACCCACCACCGGCGGAGCTCAGCCGCCCCCCGGTCACCTGCCGGCGTTCGGCCTCCTATCAGCCTTAAGATTCCGACGACCACTCAGGCCGGTACAGTAATCCTGCAAACCTCATTTCAGGGATTGCTAACTCTCCTATTTTCTGTCATTTGGTAATTGCTATCTCTTATGGAATGGGATTATTCATGTAGAATGCCACGCTAGATACTTTTCTTAAATCGCTAACAGACTTCGTTATAAAGGTCATGTCATTCAGTCGCACGTAATAGCAACCGTCCGTGTGTGGTTGTGGCCACTGTATTCATTCTTCGCATGAATATTTTAACTTCTAGCGGTCTTCTATTACACTCTCCCTTCTCTTCCCACTGTGGACTCCTAAGAGAAGAAGATGAGGACTGATAAGACCAATTAACCCTCCTCAAAGCTCCTCATCAATCACCCGCGTCGTGATAGAAACCTTGCATTCTCATAAATATATTATGGCTCAAGCCATATTTCCTGACCCTCGCTCTCATCAATGCCGACCGGATGGCGCCAAAGATTTTGCAATTGTAGTAAGTTCACAAGGGTCCTCACTCTGAGCGGTGGCTGTCCAGAAAAGATGCAACATCGACTAATTGCTCGCAATGGCCACACCCGGACTCACTTTATTGTGATGCTGCTTCAGCCCATGCTCCGGCACCGCGGTAGAGAAAGTCTGCAGGAATTGCATTACGGGTCAGCCCCTAAGGTCCGCACCATCGTCGCACTTGACAATCCCCTCTTCCGCCAATGACTACCTGACATGCTGACACCCGAGGATGAATACTGCTTCAACGAGTTATCATCTCGATGCATCGAACTGAAATACTCCCCCAGATTTAATCTCTCTGCTCATCCCGCTTTTGTTCTGGAAGACCTCTGCAGCTTCAATCATCGCGTGTAAGTCTTCAAGATCTACCCAGACTCGCTGTTAGCCAGGGTCTGGATAATAAACAAGTTCATATCCCAAATAAGGGGGGAGAGCCAAAAACGCTAATCGGTTCGCAAACCCTTTTTGCTCTTGGCCTTTCCCCCATTCCACCCCGCGTCAAACTCTCCCACAGGATGTACCGGGATGTCTGCTAGGGGGGATATACTTCGCTCCCACCGGAGAGTTCTTATCGGCTTAAAACCGCTCCGATAACCAAAAAGGGACGACCCCTCCATCACGTGATCCGGCTCCAGCACTCTCAGTCATTGGACGTTACTTGGGTTGCAGAGTCAAGGGACCGGGCTCAAGCTTCGGACCGGTGCATCTCGTCACATTCTCGATCCCCCCATACCGTATCCGCTCCGTCCCATCACTTGATTCGTGCATTTACAGACCTCCTCTGGCCCTTTCCCCCCGAAGACGTAATAGGTAGACCTCGCGTTGCAATTCCCACTCATTCCCGCAGCCTTTCGTTTGTGATTCCCTTCTACCCCAATTACTCTACCTCCTCGCGGTGTGACATCATTGACTCTTGTGAGTGAGTAAGTTAGTGTATGAGAGAAAGGAGAAAACACCAAAAGTGACAATAGCAAAAGGGAAGAGCTCCTTCCATGTTTGCTCGTCTTACCCAGTTGTCCCGGCATCTCCCCTCGGCCCAAACCATTACGCAAGCTGTCAAGCCCGCCTTCCCGGCCTCCGGTCTCGCCCGCAGAATCATGGTGTCGGCCGACGAGCGGAACACCCGCACGATTCACACGGCGGCGTGTCTGATCATCGGAGATGAGGTCCTCGGCGGAAAGGTGAGTCCCCCCCGAACCCGAGGAGCGGCGCATGAGGTATCGTCTCAGCAAAACTGACATTTTTATTTGGCGTGTCCGTAGACGGTTGATGTGAGTAAAGCCGAGCCCCATTGGGCGGCTGCGGTGAGCATACAAGCTGTTGGGGTGTTGATATTGACCGATTGGTCCAGACCAACTCCGCGTACATGGCCAAATGGTGCTTCTCCTTGGGCATTGTAGGTTTCATAACCAGGACACGACGTCGCCCGCCAAGCTTGCTGATTGCCAGGGCAGAACTTGAAGAGGGTGGAGGTCATCGAGGACGACGAGAGCGAAATCATCGAAGCCGTGAGGCGCATGAGTGACCGCTACGACTTCGTAGTCACCAGGTTTGTCCTTCAGTCTCACAGCACATCGAACCCCGGAGCTAACAGGGCGATGTAGCGGCGGAATCGGGCCAACGTAAGGATCTTGTATACCGACATCAACGACACATCATGGCTTATAAGTCGGCAGGCACGACGACATCACGTACCAGTCAATAGCAAAGGCTTTTGAGCTGCCACTGATCCTTAACGAGGATGCGTATGGACGCATGAAGGCGCTCTCCAAGCCTCACAAGAACCAGCCAGACTTTGACTGGAACGTCGACTCCCCGGCTCTGCACGCGAAGCTACGGATGGTCATCCTCCCTACCGACGAGAAGCGCGACGCCAGCAAGCAGTTCCTCTTCCCGCACGAAGACCTCTGGGTGCCGGTCAACGTTGTCAACGGCAACATTCACATCTTGCCCGGTGTCCCGCGGCTCTGTAAGTATACCGCAAGACCTGCCAACACCCGCCCCCGTATCCAAGGTGGTCGACTAACACTGCTGGACAGTCGAGAAGCTCCTGGACGGGTTGAAGCCGAGTATCGTGCCCCGGCTCACCGACCCGGAGGGCAAGGGTCTCTGCCGTGTGCTCATCTCCACCCCGCTCCCGGAAAGCGCCGTCGCCGGCTTCTTGACGCAGCTCGCGGCCAAGGTGGAACCCAAGGGTGTCAAGGTCGGCAGCTATCCCCGGTGGGAGCAGAACGGCACGGTCACGCTGGTTGGACGGTAAGTGATGGGTTTTCTCCGATCCCGCCCGCCGATAAGTCTGCGGACGTTGGCGTTCTTCCTTGTTTTTCGCGGACCGGGCCACGGGAGGGTGATCGCTGACTGTGCTGCAGGGACCAAGCCTTCATTGAGAGCATCGTGGACGAGGTCGTCGAGGGCGTCCAGGGAAAACGCGTGTACTCGGAGGGCGAGGATGACACCACGGCCAAGGCAGGAAAGGGCATTGAATAATTGTAGGAACCGCCCCCAAATTTCGATCAGATAGCAAACAAACCTTCTCCCCCCCACGGTCCCGAAGAGTGTGGCACCGCTGTGCGGCAATTACAAGTCCTTCCTTGTTTTCGGAATTCCCGACTGTAACCTTGTCATCTCGACATTTGTAGTCTCCTAGGCGATTAAGTGGGCGTTTCCCGTCGCGCAAGGAAATCCTCGTGTGGTTGTGTGTATTCTGCTGTCGAAACATCATTTTCGCTCAGCCGCCTAGCCTTTCGGTCCCTAGACCGGACCTGGTTCCTGTGGTTTCGTGCACCTACCTACCTACCTTGTATGTTTATGATTTCCCCGAGTAGTCCGAGTCAACGTTGGATGGGGCCAAACGGCGGAAGACGCGCAAAGGCCGCACGTGGGTACGGGATGGACACACCCTCGAAAGCCCAATTTCGGCCCACATGGAGAAGAGGAACGGAGGTGGAATAAATTGCAGATCTCTTGATGTCGAAGGGAAAGGGCAGTTTTTTTTGCACAGACTGACTCGGCGTCGCAGGCGATTGATCCCATAATTCCAGACGCGAACCAACTGGCCGTCCAGAACTCCTACACGGAGGCGGCATCGCGAACCTCTTCTACCGAATAGCGAAACGATCCCCCGCGACCACCCATGTCGGGCACGATGGCGCCGCATGCTACGAGTCCAGGACCCTGGACGCGTCGTCGCCTCGGCCAAACTCATCCACCCCAAGCGCTGGCTGCAGATTGCATTTCTGCAGGTCAGGGGTGGATCGAAATGATCTTCCAGGGCTTCTAGAATGATGAGGGTTCCGTTGCAGTTGTTGAGCACGCCACGGCTTGGTAGCTCTTTGTGTCGCCAATTGGAGAATGGATCGCGAGAGAGATACGGCAGCAGGCTACCTACCGATTAGAGACTGGCTCCGTTTCGTCGGGAGATGAGTGTGGGTTGGGACTTTGTGCTATCTTGGACGATGCCTAACGAGGTTTGGCTACACTCCGTCGCGTGACGGCACGATGGGGCTGTTGCTCGCGGATCCTTATCGACAGCTTCACTCCCCCCCCCCCCCCCCCCCCCCATGGCGGGAGAAATATCTCGAGACTTTTGAGCAACCATTTCAGCGACGCTATGCCTCTTGCAACGAGTCAGCCGAATTCGAAGACGTGATGGAGCGTCAGTTCATGCTCCACAAAACCATGTCTACGAATACAACCCAGCCCGTCGCATTGTCGCTCACAAAGCATGGATTGGCCGTCCATCGTGTGGCCTTCCGGAAATCTCATCCCTCCCGAGCATCGGCGCACTGTGCGCCCGGACAAGCTTGGGGTCAGTTCTTCAGGACTTCTGGGGGATTAAGCGGCCGTGGTCTGTCCAAGGCAAAGCACGGTTCATGGCCGGACCTGTGCATGTGGTGGCGGCTTTGTAGCGGACGGAAGGACGTAGTAGATAGTCGCCGCCTCGTGTTCATCCATCTACCTTATTAAGAAGGCATTCCTGACAATCCGCCCTGTACCACTCGAGGCCAAGACTTCTAGAAGCCAATATGAGCCTCTCGAGTCCGGTACTATTCAGAAGAGCCACCAATCGACAGGTCATGGGTAATTGTGGCTGCGCCTAAATCTGGGGTATTATCAATCCTGGCTGTCCATTCGACCGACGGTCCAAAAGTCGACGACGTAGAGAAACGAGCAAATGGTTGGAGGCCGTTACAGGGGAGCGTGTAACACAAATGGATAGTTCACTGTAAACCCTTGATGCATGCCAGAAGAAGAAAAAGTATCGGCGTGGCTCCCACCGTATCGTCCTCAGGGTGACTGACGTGCAGCAATCCCCAGCGCCGTTCGAGAGAGACATGACCTGATCACGCCCCTGTCAACTCCACTTTGAAGGCGTATATACCTTCCGAGAGGACGAACGGAAGGGACCTGAGCGCAACATCACGAGAGATCGACACGGTCGGCGGTGATAGCTTCTGGGGGGATGATCGGCGCTGCCTTGCCGGTCGGGCCATGCCAGCTCGGGCAGCGCAAGAGCCAGTGGGTTTGGAAGAGTGCGATAGAGCAACTATGGCCGCGCTTTGACTTGGAGCGTTGGCAGTCTTGACAGCGGACAAATCACACCCGAGATTGTGAGGGCCACCAATGACGAGACTCTTTTGGCCGATAAGAGAGGTGTGCCGTCAACCGGTACTCTCTGAGCGCCGCAAGGGTTGGGACTTTTAAGATCCGATGACCTACGACGCTAGCAGCTGTTTGACGAGAGTAGCAGTCTGGGCCAAGGCGTAAAAAGCATCAAAAGCAAGCAGGTCAAAGATCAGATGTCAGTGCGAGACCAGTTGGCCGTTTGTGCAAGAGGCAAGAGATATCAGTCGGTAGAGGCAATGAATGCCGTTTCAGTCTGGAGTTTTGAGTTTCGCTGCAGCGAAAGTTGAGCCAGATGGAGGTTGAAATCGTTGCCATTGAGAGGCCTCAACACACCACTTTCAGACAGAGGCACACTTCGGCCTGTTCTGTCATAATGACAAAAAAAAAACCTCCCCTATCAACATTGAGAGCCTGGGGTGCAGTAGCCCATGCCGAGTTGCGCCGTTGAAACGGGAAGATTGAGGGGCCCAGAAGCGGTGTTGATGCAGCTGCGCCGTGGGACACAGTGAATAAGGTGGATTCCGATTAATTAACCCCATTTCCCCAACATGGTATTGTGTCGCAATGGGCCGAAGACTGCATTTGAAGGGCTCTGCTCGTCATGGCCCTGGTACGGTGTGCCGAAGGAGGCGCGTACAGTAAGTAGAACTACCTTCTACCTTGTCAGTGCCATGCCGGACCTGTCATACCGTGCCCATCAATCCCTCAACATCAGCTTCACACTCATTGGCTCAAGACGCCGCTGTTCTTCGGGCTGGGCCATGCAGCGAGAATGGCGAGCGATGGATTCATCACTGTCGAGTTTCTCTTGACGAGGGACTGCCGAAACTCTGCTACTGGGTTCCCCGTTCCTATTCAGGAGCAGCGTGTGCCACCGTCGCCACGAGCTGAATGTTTTCCTTGTCTTGTGTTGGCCGAATGCGGTGGTTGATGGCCGTGTGTACTGTTATACATTTGGCTATTGGCTGTGGCTGGGTGAGGCCAAGCTCTGTAGAGGGGTTGGAATAACCGCATTCAGACCCCGGTGCCCATTGGTACGTCAAGGCAACAAGGGACTCACGATGGCGGCTGAGAGGTGCCGCAGTGTGACATGGTTCTCGACATACCCGCCCGAGGCACACTGCGTCTTAGCCTACACAGACATCTGCATCGGTGGTAGACTTCAGACGACGTCGTGCGCCCACAAGCGGAGGAGGCGGAAAGATATTGTGCGTTCCAACGCGTATCTCCTTGCATCTTAGCAGCTGTAACCCGTAGACAAGATGGCTTTGTGGGATGGCCGGGTGCGGCGGGAAGGGAACAATTGCTAGAAACTCTTGCCTTTGCAGATTCTTTGGAAGATTGGGTTCTTGGCCGAAATGGACTGGAATGGAGTTGCATGTAGGCCGAGCAGGGCGGGCACCAGTGCCACCTGTTGGCACGAAGGTCGATTGCGCGGCACCTAAGCCTTGTACTGAGCGACGGCAATCTCACCGCGATACTCCGTAGTTAGCCATGCAACGGACTTCCACGTGGATGCGGGAATCCGAAGAGGCTTAAAGTTGGTACGAGGGCAACGCCGCAAGCAGACAGGCCCACGGCAAGCAGCACACTAGGTACAGCGGGTGGCGATGCAGGTTTGGGGTGGTGTGTGGTATCACTGATCAGGAACAGGGGGCAGGGGGGGGCGCCGAAGACTGTTCGTTGCTGCAGGTACTTGCATCGCGGACAGGGAGCGGGAGTCCTGCGATGGCGACGGGGAATCGACGGTGGTCGAGGAAGGTAGAGGAGGAGGCCCGATGCAAATTGGACGGTGTTGGGGCGAACCTGGGAAGGTTGAGCAAAGTGCACGCATATGTGTGTGTGTCTCTCTCTCTGGGCCCAAGCTCAACTCTATCTTCCCACTAGGTAGCTTGGCTTGGCTTAGGTGCGATCAACGGAAAAGGACGTCACGTACCCAAGTCTAGGTCACCCAAGCAGCAGAAGCTTGCTGAAGTTGCTGCTGTTGATGTGGACGGCTGGCTTGTGGTCTCCTGTGGTTCACTGTATCGAGCTTGAACTCGAGAGGACAACGCTCAGTGCAATGCAAATGCTAGGTATGTAGCTCGGCGAGTACAGTGCGAGCCGGACCACTCGAGAAGCAGGTGAGGTGGGTGTGGTCAGAGCTCTCTGCAGGAGGTACCCACACTTCGGGCCCCCTTAGCTACATAAGCTAAGGTACGTACCGTACTCTGTAGCGAGGGAAGGGGAGGAGGGTAGGTATGGTATGTATGGTATGGCCATGTCCCCGGGCCGGCGCATCATCAACCCACCAGGCACGGCAAAGGAATTGAAGCTACATAGCCTGTCCTTGGAATGTAGTCGCTGGTTGCGGACTGTTTCTCGTTTTCCACGATGTCTCTCCGGGGCGACAAACAATGGGCATGCATGTGAAAGGGCGGGCACGATATGCGCTTGACCAGGCCCGAGGAGGAATACGTCCTCGTCAACAAGCACCACCAAACAAGCAGCACCGTGGACTGCTCCGCCCGGACGTTCTGCTTGTTTTCGCTCCTCAATGTTCGGTTCGTGGAGAATGCCGTCTTTAAATCACGGAGCAAGCCCAAGCAGATTGCTCTCTAATCTGCAGTCTGCAATCTGTAATCTGCCAGGCGGTCTGAAGGTATACGGCGGATGACAGTAGCCAGCCCATCTCATTCGTTCTCCGTCCCTCCCATGTTATTAAAGCAATCAGCAGAGTGGAGCTGGAAAGGGTCGAGATGCGATACGTCCTTTTTTGCTTCTCCCACATTGGGGTTCGGCTCAAATGAGATGACTGAAGAATTGGGGGCCGGCCCAGACATGGCGATTCGACGCAATATTGCATGGCACCACTATGGAAGCGGTAAGGAAACCGATCGGACGCGGTGTGCGGACAAGACTTCGCGAATTGCCCTTTATTACCGGACCTCCCACGATGGCATCCCCGTACGGAATACGGGGATGGACGTTACGCTTCAATTTCGGCGTAACCACCCGCATCTGATAACTACGTAATACTGCAAGAACAGCGTCGATGTTGACGGATAGGTGCATTCTTCTCCACTGCCTGTCCTGCCCCTGTCAGGATTTTGGAATTGCCGCTGGCGTCGCTCGCATTTGCAGTTCGTCCCCCCCCTGCCAGGCCAATACGTATCTCGGGCCACCCCCCCATCCTGCTGATGCTTTGGGTGGGATCCCCATCTCGCTCCCACTCGCACGAACCACATGGCTCCTCTCCCCTTGCACTCTTGCCCACTCACCACTTCCGCCTTTTAATTGATCGCGGTCCCCTTGCGCTTCAATGGCTCCCCTCCCTCGGCTGCTTCGCTGCGGGTGGGAATCTGCAGGCGTCTGCACCGGGCCTCTTTTTATGGTTCCAGGCCCCCCCTGCCGCAGCCAACGCTACTGCACCAGAAGACCGCTGCGACAAACTTGCACTTGCAAGTCCCTTCTTCATCCCCGGTCAAATCCCACTCTCACTCGAGCCCTTGGTATCGACCAAAATTTTTTTGCCCAATCTCTGAATGTCCCTTCCGTCATCCTGGAGCACTGCATGCCGATTCGACGGGTGCAGCCTATGGAATCGACTGCCAATGCAACACCAATCTCCATTCTGCCCCTTTCTTGGGAACTCTGCACATGGGGGCAATCAATTGTTGGCGCCATCATCGCAAATAGCGCCTCCACAATGGTAGAGGCTATCAGCCTGACCTTTGCCTCACCCGCCGACCTGCGCTCTGTGACTGTGTGCCACACGCTGCCTACCTCGCTCTCAGCACTGCTGGTGAAGCGCGTACATGTAGTCTGTGTGCGTGCGTGAGTGCGTGGGTGCGTGTGCGCGCGCGCGTGTGTGTGTGCCTGGATGTACCTGGATCTCCTGCGACTCTAGTCGTCAAATCATAATCTCGGCGCTAACGTCAAGTCTTCGCTGACCAGCAGCTTTTGCCCACTTTGTCGAGGAGAGGCGACTGATAGGAAGTCAAGGTGCCTGGGCGAAATAGAGAGAGGGAGAGTGACAGAGCGCCTGGTGTTGCAGAAGCCGCGCGCATTGGGTCTCTCGTCTCATGAGAAGGGCCCAAAAGAAGTGGGCGAGTGTGTGCGTGAGAGTTACAGGGAAAAGGGACCTGGCCGGACCTGGACAGAGCTTGGCCGGGCACGGCAGAACAAGACCAGACCAGCAGAAGGCCGGGAGAGGAGCAGTAGCATAGCAACAAGACGGGACCAAAGCAGACGGAACCAGAGAAGACTTCAACAAGCCCGTCCCGGCCTTTCACCTCTCACCTCGCGTCACCTCAGCGGTGGTGTTCCCTTGGTTCAGTGAGAGAGCGAGAGAGACAGAGAGACAGAGAGAGGGCGTGTGTGTGTGCGTGTGTCCCATTTGAAATGCTGGGCCGCACCTTTACTGGAAAGGCAATACGTACCGTTTTGGGACAAGGTGAGGGAAGGTACACACAAACACTGTACCTGCCTTCTCTAGGTGCTATGCTGCCTCTGCCTGGCTGGCATTGGGGAAAAAAGCAAAGCGCGGGAAAAGAGCGAAGGGTAGGGAAGGCAGGGAAGGCAGGGAAAGCAGAGGTACGTTGAGGGATGTACAGCTGTGGAGTGGGTGTACTGCGATTTCCGCCGTGCAGCAGCTGCAAGAGCAGGTATCCCGGTACGCTCAGTGCCTTCCTTGCTTGCCTTTTAGTCCTAAACCAGGTGCAGGCAAGGCAGGTGAGGTCGCCCAGTGCTGGTCCTTCCTTCCTTACACTACGACTGGACCGACCCGTTCCCCATCTCCACATTTTGCCAAAAAGCCCCCCTTAGCAACGAAACACCACCCCATTCTCTCGTTCTCCTTCTCGAAAGACTGTCTGCTGTCAGTCCCGGATTTCTGCCATCGACCTCGTCGTTTCACCTTTAAACTTCGCAATCCGGCCTGTGCCGTCCCAGAATCCCACCCGTCGTTTCGCTCGCTGCCAACCGTCCTCACGCACCTCACTTCAACCCGCTGAATCCCTTTCCGAATCCATCTCAACGCCAATCGCCCGGCTCCTCCTGACTGCCGCCCGGATCCTCCTGCCCAGCAGCTGCTTCGAGCCATCAACAACGAGAGCGATCGAGAGCGTCGAGATCACCTCCATCATCCAACACATCATCACAGCACAATGGCGTCCAAGGTTCGTCTTCGCGACCTCGCATCCCTTTAGCCGCTCCTCGCTGCTACTTAGGTCCGCTGCTAACCCATCTTCGTCTCGCAGTTTTTGAGGGAGTACAAGCTGGTCGTCGTCGGCGGCGGTGGTGTCGGTAAATCTTGCTTGACCATTCAATTGATCCAGAGCCATTTCGTCGACGAATATGACCCGACCATCGAAGGTACGTCGAATGATTTATTTCAATCCAACTGCTCCATGCGACCGCGTATCAATCACCTGCTAACTTCGCCATCTCCATCACAGACTCGTACCGCAAGCAGTGCGTCATCGATGAGGAAGTCGCCCTGCTCGATGTTCTTGACACCGCCGGCCAGGAAGAGTACTCCGCTATGCGGGAGCAGTACATGAGGACAGGAGAGGGCTTCCTGCTGGTTTACTCCATCACGTCGCGACAGAGCTTCGAGGAAATCACCACATTCCAGCAGCAGATCCTGAGAGTAAAGGACAAGGACTACTTCCCCATGGTTGTCGTCGGCAACAAGTGCGATTTGGAGGGCGAGAGAGAAGTCACACGACAAGGTACGAGCTTTGCTATGCCGCCATACTGCACTGCACTGCACTGCATGTGTGGTGGTTATTATATGTCTATGGATTGATGACTGATTTTTACTTTGCTATATAGAGGGAGAGGCGCTCGCGAAGTCATTCGGCTGCAAGTTCATCGAGACATCGGCCAAGTCCCGCATCAACGTCGACAAGGCCTTCTATGACATTGTCCGCGAAATCCGTCGATACAACCGCGAGATGCAGGGCTACTCAACCGGCAGCGGTGGTGCCTCGGGCATCAACGGGCCCCCGAAGCCCATGGACGTTGAGAACGGCGAACAAGAGGCAGGCTGCTGCGCCAAGTGCGTAATAATGTGAGCGGTGTTGTGTTGTTGCTTGGAGAGAGCGGGATGGGGTAGCGGCGACCTGAGCGGCCAGAGAGACGCGGGATACCTAGGCCTAGACCGGCAGGTGGATGCTGGACGCACGGCTTCTCCTTCTGGACTCTTGAGCGGTCCAAGCTGACCCTGCATTGTCGATTGGAGAAGACACGTTGACACGGGAACCAACGATCAAAAACTTGTTTGTGCTGCATCGGACGGGGAGTCGGGTTCTGACTTGCTGCACTTTTTGGAACTTGTTCTTTACAAGACAACTTCATGGACATGGCCTCAGCACACGATTGTATGTGGTGGGGGGGACAAGGACGAGAGTCATTTTCACAAGGTTGTGTGGTGAATGGATCCTCACCATGTGCCATGAGAAGAGAGGGATGCGGACATGTTGATCCGGCTGCTGGAGGTGGTTGGCTGCAAGACCTTGCGCGAGGGGCGGACTCGAGATTCTTTATGCACTGGGAGGGCTATTTGAGACCAAACACCGGCTTGTCTCTGTCTCTTCTTTATATCGGTACTCCTTTTTTTTTTCTTTTCATATTGTAATTTCTTCTTTCTTCCGAGACACCGCAAGGTATTTCGAGGTCAGAGTCAGTCGTCAAGTCATACAGATTCCCTTTACGTTGGTCCACCGGACGTGTGCTTGCTTTGCCTCTTATGTGACTTTAAACGGTTGAGCTGGGGTTGGGTGAGATCAGTCACTTTTCAACTTGACCGTTGGGCTAGGATTGTCAACTTGTCTCTTGGCCAAAGCTGCTATTTGCACAGCAGTCTGTAGCTGAAGTCGTCTGGCATAGTGGTCATGAGAAACAAAGAGTGAAGATGAACGTAAACCAATGAGCAGTAATCATTGTACCGTGTGAAGCTAATGTGGTTTCATATCAAGGGCTCTGCTCTGTGTGTGACTGCCTGAAGCTCGTTCGTTCTCCTTTGTCTTCACAGCAGACAATGACTATGACTTGAATGACTTGTCAAGTAAGCTTGGACAGGTTACAAGGAAAGTCACAAATGTGGATTTTGCCCAAAAAGACGGCGAAGAAAAAACACTTGTTTGCCCTCTTTGCCTTGGTCTTGGGACGTGTCCAGGGCAGAAAAGGGAGCGGCGGAGGCAGCTTTGCCTCTCAACAACTTGCCCAAGATTAAAGACCAGCCACTTACAACAACCGTGGCGCCCCACTACCTAATGCAGCCCTCGCGTTTCCAATGTTGCCAACGACCATCCAGTGACATCACAGCCGGAGAAAATGCCAGAATCAAATACTTTCTTTTTCAACCGAAACACTGCAATACGCCTCGCCATTCACCGCCATGGCGACGTCTATCTAAGCCAGTCCACACAAAATGTCACTCAGGTCCAATGCGTCCCCCTGCTTATTCCATCCACCCTGCCAGCCGTTGAGCTGTTGGCTCCCAAATCTGCTGCCATAGTGTAACCGGCTCGACTCCGCCCATCCAATTGTCAACACCTGGCTCTAAATGGATTTCGTGGTTTTCGCTGACCACGCCCTGGCAGTTCAAACAAAGATATACTAACGAAGCCAGGAAATCATCGTCCACTGACATCTTGCTGGGCTGCCGCTTACAGAAAAGGCACATGTTGGCCCCGAAGTTAGTCACCGCCCACTCGCTTACAAACATGGTCTGAATCATCATCTGCGCTGCCAGTCGATAGCGATGATGTTGGCATAGGCGTCGGTTGAGAATCTTTGAGGCGCAGGCACAACCCGTCACCGGAAGGCTTGGCTTACCTAATGTGCCAAACGACGCACTGCTTGCTTCCGTGATCACGCAAGGGTCGCAGGCGTACGATCGCATCCTGATGAACTCGGACCTCGTGAGCGGCTGCGGGCCATCGAAGAGGTTCTTCTTACTTGCCATGTCGCAGTTATCACACACGATGTAGGGTTCCGGCCGGACCATGTGCTCAAGGTTCTCGCAAAATGCGCCGCTGGGTACCGTTGATCCGCACACCTGCTCTTGGAGCGATTTCTGTTCCTCGCAGGGTTTATTGCGGACGACTGAACCATCATACAAGGGTCCTGCTGTAAGGGGTACATCTGGGACATCCCTCAGGACGTTGAAGCCGGGCCGCTTCCACTTGGAAAGCAGCTGCCTCAGGTGCTTCTCATATACGGGAGGATCCCACCAAGACACAAAAGGCTCACGATCCTGCGCCGGCCCGGACTGGTCGTTCAGCTGTAAGAGTGTTCTCTCGGGGAGATCGACTTGGGCCCCCTTTGGAACCTCGAAGAGCTCTGGGACGACAAACTGACGACATTCAACCCCCACGAAGCGGGTGTCGCGTTGGTACGCCGTCATTGCGTCCCTGATTTCGGCACCGATACGGGCTTGTTCCCTATCTTCTTCTTGGGTAACTGCATCGCCCCGTACGTCTTTGTCCACGTCCATTGGAAGGAGATTTGGGTCAACGGGTATGTCATCGGCCAAACGTTGCAGGTCGGCGTCTGATGTTCCATGGCCGCTACCCAGTATATGTTGGATCTCATCCTGGTTTTGAGGTCGACCTTCAAATGGTGGCAGATTGTATCCGTGACCTTGGTCACCAGCCGCGTTGAAGTTGCCCAGCCAGCCTTCAAACCCTTGACCACTTTCGAGTGCCCTAGCAGCGGCATTATTGTCGCCATAGTACTGTTGGCCACCATTAGGTGACATCTGATCTCCGAAGCTCGACCCAGGTGACGAGAAGGTGTTGAAAAATTCGTTTCCACTTCTACCGGCACCGACACCAGGATTTTGCGGCGGTACCGGTGATTCTGGAACCGCATCCTTGGGCAGGAGAGGATGAGGACGAAACAGCCGCCTCTCCTCTGCATACTTGGGCCGATTCGGTCCTACCAACTGGTTTTCTGGCACATCCCATCGCTCGCTATCAACACCATTAGGACCATATCCGAGAGACATATAATAGTCTGCTGAGTCAGCGCCGATGGTTTCTGTACGTTTGCACACGTCGACATCGACCCAAGGGTCGCACGGCGTCCCAGTTTTGAAGCAGCTATCACATGGCCGGTTGCGGTCACAGTTGTGGCCGTTATCCCGACAAGGCTTACACCCGATGAATGATGTGCTTTTATCGCAGGTGTTCCTTGACCATCCTATCATCTTACGGTCCATGTGTGGAAGAGTGAGAGGAGGCTTGTTGGGGTCTGGCTGAATCCGGCAGGTCAGGCCCCAGGAACTGCACTTGGCGCACGCAAAGTGGGCATCACCATCGTAGCCTCTGCACTGCACCATGTTGTTTACGCAGTTGCTACACTGCTGCCTCTTGGGCCTGCTTATCGATTTGCCGGTTGGGACGAACTTGTCTCCGTAGCCAGGCCACTGGTACGGAGCGTTGTACACCCGTCCAGTCCAGGGGTCCACGCACGGTATGTCCTTCTCGACGCACGAGGCACACTTGAACTCGCCCAGCCTCACGTCCAGAATCCATGAGCAGGCCCTCCACTTCCTCTCCGTCAGGTTTGAATGGCATGCGCGGCACATGTGCCTCCACCACGGCCGGTGGTTGCGGGCCACTGTCCCGTCCATCAGTTCCGGCCGGTTCCACATGAGCGACGCCGGCTCGTTAGGCACGTGTCCCGGCCGCACCCCGTTACCATCGCTGTACATCCGGCATAGAATGCCATCAATCTTGCAGGGCGTGCATCCGATCTTGACCCTGTCATCAACATCGCACAGCGTCGGCCGGTTAGAGTTTCTCTTCTCCCTGCAACGGACACAGCAGCTCGTGTCGCTGTCGCCGTTCGGGTACATGGGGCGCGAGTTGGCGAAGCGCTTCTGCCAGTACTCCCCGCCGCGGGCGGTGCAGATGTGGTTGGAGTCGACGAGGTTGCGGTACTTTGTGCACCTCGAGCACTCAATCTCATCTGCGTGGTTCACATCGCACCGCAACTCTGCGACCCGGCAGGGGTCGCAAGGGCCGTCCTGGGCCAGATTCGACTGCGGACGCTGGCGGTGCAACGGCTGCGGGATGACCGCTCCCGTAGGCCCCGCGTCGTTTCTGGCTTTCTTGGGATTACTATCCTGGCTTGCCGAATCGGCACGCTGGCGCTTCGTCCCCGCCTGGTTCTTGGTCGGGGGCCGCACCGAGTACGCGCAGCTGATGCCGGCGGCGACGCACCTGTTGCATGGATGCTTTCCCGAGCACCAGTGTTTGAGGAGCCGGCAGTTGTTGCATCTCGCGTAATAGGTCGGCTGCGTGGGCTCGGCTTGTTGCAGGAGCGGGGCGGCGTAGGCATTTTGCTCATCGTCAGGCAGGATGTACTGCGGCTCCGGCGGGAGGACGCGCCGAGTGGGCATGAAGCGTTCCGTCGTTGGGAATAACTGTGGAGGTCGGGGAAGATCCGGGAGGATAGAGTTCGCCTCCACCAAGGCGCTAAGGTCTATGCCGTCGTTGGTGTCCGCCGGGAACTCGTAGGGGGCGTCTTCTCGGTATGTATTGTATGCCGTGGTTGGATCCGGGTAGAGACTAGCGGTGACCATCGGGTCGAGGTCCATTTCAACATCGAACGCCTGCTGAGGCTGCTGTTGCGGCGGCATCGCGGCCGGGGGTTGTTGCTTAGCGGAGCCATTGCCAGTGTTTGCTGGGGGCTGCTGGGCACGTTCGAACGACGGCAGCGCGATTGTTGCAGGAACCCGTCCTGACATTTCTGCGCCCTATCTGCTGCTCAAGCAGGCTCAGTTTCACCAGAATATGTCTCGTTGCAGACAATACGAACAGCTCTCCCAATGTCAAAATAAGATCAGGCAGTGTCTGCCCGAGGCTGCAGTTTCAGGAGACTTGTTGCAAACTCTCGTCAGCTCGTAGAGAACCTGTCCCTTCCACTTGATGAGAGGTTGTGTTCATTTTTATCTTGAGTCTGTCCAAGCTAATCATTGCTCTGAATCCTGGCTGTTCAAAAAGGAAAAGGGCATTCTCGGAGCCTCCCTTGTTGCCGGATTTCCCCTTGTTGTCGACGATTGTCCTCGAGAGCACGGCGATGCCATTTCGAATGCTTTGTCCTAATTTGGGCATCAATCCTACCTTTGATGACCGATTCCGATTGTCCAAGTTGTTGTTTGGTGGCCTTGACGGATTCGGACAGAATGCTACTTCAGACTTTGCTTCAATGGGCAGCATGCTCGAGGCTGTCAGCTCTTCGGTAGTCATGAACATATTCTGGTATTCGAGCAAGGTGGGGGGTCTTCTGAGACCATCTCTTTCAGTTATAAAGGTTCACTAGTCGAGTTGAATCAACTCGTTTCCTCACGTGCCGCTTTTGCAGTACATTTTGGGAGATGGCATAGCAAGTGCCTGGCGATCTCCGGAACACTGCCCGAGTTGGATCGCAGGTTGTCATGAACATGTGCTCAGTGTAGTTCGTAGTCATTCTGGTACATTTTCTGTCAATCCGCCAAGATGTCGTAGGCAGCTACCAGGTACCGAATGTTGCTAGTCTTCCATGCCATGCTCCAATAACCAATCATCCAACCTATCTGTCCACTCCCATAAGATGACCTCCCTCCCCTCAGCGTCGGTCGTGAAGTTTCCATGATAATCGCCAACAGTCACGCCCTTCAGCTGCGGAACGACCTCTCGCACGACCCTGCCCGCGCGCTCCGTCGCCTCGACGTTTTGAGCCAGTACTTGAAGCCATCGCTCATTCCCGCCTTCACCCATGTAAAAGTTGCCACACAGGGGACCTCCGTCAAAGCCGAGGTCGAGTTCGGCGGACCAGGGGAGGTGAAGGTGTTTGAGGTTGGAGAGGGGACTGAGGGTTTTTGTAAGGTTCTATTCCGACGCAGGGTCAGTCTCGACATCAATTCGCATTGAATAAAATGAGCAAAGTGAGAGGGAGGGTGGGGAAAGAAGGCACTCACCCGCAATATCTGTTCCTCCTTGCGAGGGTAGGTCCGGTATACGCCTGAAAAGGAGCCGACCCAAAGCTCGTCGATGTCGGAAAATTCGTTGGAATCGACTGCAATGCCACCATCAGTTTCCCAGTTTTGTACGCAACCACATTCAAAGGGGGCAATGTTTTGCCCGAGTAAACTCACGTTCTGCCATCGCAGACCCCCATGCAATGTTACCCAGATGGAGCTTCTTCAGCCCCTTCAACCGACCTGCAGCCTTGACCCAATCCTCATTCGTATCCTTTCTGTGACTCCTAGGTGACCTCACGGATTTATCACGCCTGGCCTCGAGTCTCTTGACAGACGGGCAAACATCGATTAGCCACGGCGCAAAAATATTCGCCGTCAACTCCTCAACACTGCCCAACCTCGTCCCGCTCTGAACGAACGCCTCTCCAATGGCGGCGTTCTCGTTGAGCCCCCGAATCATCCAATCGAGCTTCTCCAGGTTATCCATCGACCCCAAAACTTCGTTTAGCAGCGCTGGCAAGGGCTCGGTCAGGGCGTTCCAGGGCGCCCTCTCGCGGACATAGACATCAACGTCCAGCTCCCGGACTTCCTTGAGGGCTCTGGGACAGGCCCGCATCTCCTTAAGCCTCTCGATCGTGTTGGACCATTCGTCGCACGAGCCCTCGGGGCCATCATTGTTTATTTCGAGCTTGCGGAACAAATCTGCCGGCACTCTGAGGCTGCTCGCCAGCGACTTGTCACCGCCCCCGAAGGAATCGCCATTCTGCGAGGCAGCATCGTCGGTGAGGCTGCATAGAAATGATTTGATGTTTGGGAGGTCTGCTAGATCACCGGCGCGCTCGGAGAGCCATGGGTGTTTGGTGTCGAGGATGAAGCGAGGGACGCCTGCGGAACTGGGGGGATTTTTGCCGCCTGCCCAGGAGGGGACGAGGGGCATCTGGAATGACGGGATTTGCCATGCTGTTGCGAGACCTTGGAAGAAGATTGCAAAGACAAAGAAGAGGGATGTTGTGGTTGTTGATTTCATTGTGGGTTTGATGGGGATGGCGGTCGCGGTCAAATTCACGCGGGTTTTGGTGCAAGTGGCGTGCTCTTGATGTTTTGGGACGACTAGGCACGCTGCATAGGGGAGAAGCAACCGACTGGTTTACCATTTATACAACATACACCTTGGTTAAAAAAATTAAAAATTTCATGGGGGATCAGAATCGTGGCATCGAAAGGAAGGCCACGTGTATGGTCAAGGGTTGACGAAATCGTGTCCAAAGCCTCGGAGCATTTCAATGAAAGATGAATAAGGAGTCATCCCCGTCCCGCAATCATTGCTGCGCCGCGGAACAGGCAGGCAACAACACCAATGCCAATACGCTCCCATGGCGATTGGGACAACTGGTCTTTTTGTCTGTAGTTCGTATGCGACATAATAGTAAACCGCCAGAGTACGCGAATCAAACAAATATTATTCCAATGGATATCTCGCCTACAACCACCTCGGGTACAGAGACCACCTCGCCTCATTCAGTACCCAGCCAATTAACCTCCCTCCCAGAACCAAATTTTAAAAATGTTTGAAAATTCAAATCCAAATATCCGCTAGTCATTCAAAGCCCAGCCTGGCTTCGGACTCACACATTCCTTCATGGCTTTCGGGGACAGGTCGTAAAGGAGCGTTAGGGTATCATGACCAAGTTTCCACCATTAAATATGCAGTCCCTCTTATAAAAATGCCGCCAAGCAATGCCGATTATTCATTAGTCTTAAGGAGTGTCGTGAATCCATCGTGAAATTTATGCTGTTAATCTTTTCTCGTAAAACGCCGAAAATGTGGATAGGATCTCGATGAGAGAGCCAAAAAAATGAATGTCGTGAAATAAAGTAGCTTTTCCCACCTATTTATAAACCCGCGATAAAATCAAACATGGCGTGGGGGGAATGAATGGTAACTAAATAAGCAGAAGAGCCAAAAGTGGCGTGATGAGGGCGAGAAGGATGGAGGTGGCTGGCTTTGACGCCGCACCCGTGGGAACGACGACAGGACCAGTGGTTCCGGTGCCAGGGGAGCTTATGGTTGAAGAGGGAGATGCGGTTCCCGAGGTAGAACCGGGGTTATCACCAGTGGCAGTGGATGTTGAAGGGCTGGAGCCAGTGCCGGTTGTTGCGGTGTCCGTCGAGACCGTCGAGGCGGTCGCTGCGGAGGGCGTCGACTCACTTGCAGAAGGGCTTCCAGATGACGGTATGTCAGACGCTGAGGCCGTTGAAAGAGTCGATTCCGTCACAGATGCAGCGGTAGAGGGAGTCAAAGTTGCTGTTGTGGTTTCGGAGGTGGCAGTTCCCGTCTGGGTCGACTCGGATGGCGTGGATAAGCTAGCGGTAGGCGTCGTCTCAGAGGTATTGGGGGCCGAAGGAGCCGAGGTTCCAGTAGCAGAAGCGTCAGCGGTAGCGGTAGTTGTGGTGTCTGGGATGGGCACCGCAGAGGTGTCGCTCGATCCGGCTCCTTGACTGGCGGTGGTGACTGTAGCCGTTCCAGTCGCCTGGGTTTGAGGCGGCAGCGCAGTTGCAGAAGACGGAGTTTGTGGCGCCTCTCCGTCGCAAAATACAAGAAACTGCTGGAAACTTGGCTCGATGTAGATGCGCAGTGTGTCCTTCCCTTCCTCCTCGTTATCAAGCACACACTGCCGGCACGTGGCGAGGTCGTTCTGGAACGCGGAGTTTGGTTGGCAGATATTGGGGTTCTTGCCAACATTTTGAACTTCAATGTAGCAGTTGTTGCAGTTGTCGTAGCAGATGGCGGGGGCAATAGTCATGTCCCGCTTGTTAAAAAGAGAGCGACGCTCGTAGGACTTGTACTCCTTGTGGTGGTTGTAGGCATGTTTGGCTGTCTCTGTAGTAGAAACCGGAGCCGGTGCAACCGTCGGCGTTGGTTGGGAGGTAGGCGGGAAGTGCGTCAAGTCAGTGGCTGATGCCCAGTTTCCAGTGGTGATCGTTGTCTTCTTGTGTCCCTTTTTGCCCTTCACCTTGGTCACAATTACCTCGTAATCAAAAATGTCGAAAGGAAGACCAAAAGCGTTGGGATTGAGGTTGAAATATCCTTCGTTGGTGGGGTAGTAATGCGTCTCGTTGTCCTTCCAGTTGGCCAGAGTGTAAGGCGGTGCCGGGATGCAGTCCCTGGGATTGCAGACGTAGTCATCCGTAGGCGGATCCGCCCACAAATTGCAACCAGAGGGCTTGGGAGGGTTGCAGACATAACCGGGCTCGCAGCCCCAAGTTCTGTTCGACTTGGGATCATACCCAAGAATAGGGTTGACACCAGGAGTGTTGGTAGGCGCAGGGCAGGCAGTTCGATCACGAATCTCGGTCTGTGTGACGGTCAGGGGAGGAAAGGTAAGAGTGACAGGTGGTAGAGTCAGAGTTGAAGTGACAACCGAGGTTGGCCCGGGAATGACGCTTGTGATGATTGTTCCGTCCTCGGTCACAGTCACAGTTGAGGCTGGGGCAGTTTCGACTAAAGTCGTTACTACTGTGGTACCTGGAAGAGTAGTTGTGCCGGGAGGCAGAGTGATGGTGTTTATGTCTGTGACTACTGTGGTCAAAGTCAAAGTTGTTCCGGGAAGAGTGATGGTCGTGAGTTCACCAGAAATCGTCGAAATCACAGTTGATCCCGGGAGAGTAATTGTTGCAGGAGGAGGAGTGATCGTCCAAGTGTTGGTAACTGGGATAGTAATTGTTGTAACCTGCCCAGAAATTGTTGTGACCACAGTCTCTGGCGGGAGTGTAACAGTCTCTGCAGGTGGTGTCACTGTCGCGGTGACAGGGATGGAAATGGTAGAGGCAGGCAAGGTGATGGTTGTAACTTCGCCAGAAACAGTTGTGACGATGGTAACCGGCGGCAGAGTGACAGTCTCAGCAGGGCGCGTGACAGTTTCCCCGGGCTGGGTTACTGTGGCGGTGACAGGGACAGTAATGGTGGAGGCAGGCAAGGTGATGGTTGTAACCTCGCCAGAAACTGTTGTGGTGATTGTAACCGGCGGAAGAGTGACAGTGGAAGCGGGTTGGACTACTGTCGCCGTGGCCGTCAAGGTGTTGGTCTTGGTTCGAGTAACGAACGATATGACAGGAATTCTCGAAACGATGGTCGTGACGTATGTTTCGACTACAGTTGTGTATGAAGTCTCTGTTATTGTCCGGTCGTTGGTCACAGTCACTGGAACAGTCACCGGGTAGCTGGTCGAGAGAGTGATTGTGTCATAGTACGTGGTGGAGACATAGATGGTCGTCGGCGAGGTGTAGGTATACCTCTCCGTCTGCTTATCAGTGACCGTGGCGGTTCTTGTTTCTGTTGCTGTGGCAGTGGCGGTCTGAATCTCAGTGAAGGATGCAGTAATAGTCACAGGCGTCGTGTAAGTTATGTAACTGACGTACGTGGATACGCTGAAAGCCGTGGTGGTTGTTGTATGATCGACCGTGATGGTGTAAGGAATACTCGTGGTGTAGATGTAAGACGATACCACAGTGGTCGGCGTGACATAGGTAGTTACTGAAGTTACCGTAGCGGTTCTAGTCACTGGCTTCGTGATGGTGGCAAAGTCGGTGACCTTTCTAGTAACAGTTGCGGTATCGGTAAACTTCTGGGTATCTGTAAATTTCTGGGTATCGGTGAATTTCTGAGTCTCTGTGAACTTTTGGGTAATGGTATCGGTGAAGTAATACTCCTTGGTAAAAGTTTCGACAGTGGTGTAAGTCTTTGTGACGTATATGGTTGTGCTTGAAACGACCGTTGTGGGAACGAGGGTGGTTGAGATGTACGTCGAGACGTAGGTCGAGATCGAGGTGTGGATCCTGGTCGCAGTGACTTCTTGCGTCTCGGTAAACTTCTGGGTTTCAGTATGCTTCTGAGTTTCGGTGTACTCCTTGGTCTCGGTGAACTTTTGAGTCTCAACCTCCTTCTGAGTCTCGGTGAATTTTTGAGTCTCAGTCTGCTTCTGAGTCTCGGTAAATTTCTGCGTAACGGTAGTTGGCACCGGGATAGTTGTGAACTCCGTGACCTTCTCTGTTGTCGTCTTCCAGACTGTCGTTGTGCGAGTCTCGCACACCTCGTGAGGAGTACGCTTCTTGACATCGTACCCGGCACCATAAGTTGACGCCGCGTAAGTAGTTGGCTCAGGTTCGACGACAGGTTTGCACCTAACATCAGTTAGCTCATGGATCTTTGGTTTTGTGGTAATTGTTTCTCTTACAGTGCGACAGTGGTCGTGACAGGATACGAAGAAACCTTTGTGGTAACAACTGTCCTAGTTTCATAATCTGTCGTCGTATACGCTTGGGTTGTAAAGACCGTCTCCTTGGACACCACGGTGACACTGCCTCAGATTAGCAATGGTTCCAGCTCCATCGGTTAGACGATGAGAGCAACTTACGTGGAAACAACAGGCTTCTCTTCAGTTACGGTCGTGGCCTGAGTGACAGTGTCTGTTGTCTTTTGCGTGACAGTCACGGTCTCCGTCTTCTTCTCGGTTACAGTTTCTGGTTTCTTTTCGGTTACGGTGACTGTGACCGTCTTTCCCCAGGGACACTTCGAACCCCAGTGTGCGCAGTCGTCTGTATCGGTACCATGATCCGTTGATTTCTTGTCTGCGTCGGTATAGGTGGGCTCTGGTTGAGCTGCGACAGAGGAGGCAGCCTCTGGGACAGGCTCCGAAGTAGGTGTAGGCGAGTCTGCTGACGACTGAGGTTCAGTCTCAGATGAGGGTGAGGACGCAGGGCCGACTGAGTATGCACCGGATGGTTCTGGAGAAGACTCATTCTGCCTGGCATATACCGGCCTACCATCTCGCGCCGTGACACTGGCGGCTAGGGCCCCCAGAGCCAGCAGCTTTCTCAAGAGCATGGCCGCAGATTGGAGTGAAAGAACGACTGTGACTTTCCCACCTGCCCAGAGTCAATGCAACACGTAAACTTGCCGCGTTGCGACAGTAGACTAACGAATGTGGGAGGGTTGCAGGTTGAAGCTGAACACGCACAATGAGTGTCAGTCGGGAATTGGGGGCAGAACAGGTTCGTGAGAGCTGGGATTGGTATCTGGGGCTCATATGTATGTACAATGGGGTGCAGTGAGGAGGAGGGAGGCTGAGAGCTGAGTTGGTCAGACAGCCTTGCCTGAGCGCAGACCCAGGACGAGGTGGACTACCTTCCAAACAGCAGGATGAGATTCCCCGCTAGCTTAGCCAGAGAGAGTAATCCGTACCTCGTAAGCCACTTAGTGCAGTGACCGCTCTACGTGACATCCGTCCGAGTTGGTGTTGAAAGAGGTGGGTGGTCTTATGGGCCCGGCATCTCGCAAGTTTCTTCCAAGAGCAAATGGGGAGGGACTTAGCTAATTAAACCAGCAACAGAGAGACAGGGAAACAAGATGACTGGGGAGCCCAGCAACATGGGACCTAAGCTCCAGGCCCTCGCCTCTCGTGTGCTGACGTGCCACACACTGATGGGGTGTGCCTCGAACGGCAGTCGGGCCAAACAAAGACTTGGATTTTTTGCCATGAAGCTTCACTCGAAAGTCATTGGCGAATGCAAGATCGGAACAAGACCAACATGGGGCGCAAGAGGCGAGAGAGCCGATGGAGGCGGACACGGGAGGAGGGGAGGGTGGTGACCCACCTAGACCCTGGCTCGGAGCTGCAAAGATGACAACAGGGATGTTGACCGCAGTTGACAAGCTGTTACCTTGAAAGGCAGGCGAAGCCCAAGTCGAATTCAGAGAGGTAGCCATGACAACGGCACACAGGGACGGCACCAAGAAGGCGGGTACCAAGTACAATAGACGTGATGACGGACAGACATGGACCAGTTGGGTACGTGTCCCGGGAGACTTTGCGCATGCAGCGCGCAGAAAGAAATGGCTGAAAGCCTGGTCGCCAATGCCTTACGGTGCAGCCCATTGCGGCATAAAAATGACAAATTTAAGCCTAGTCGCAGTGTTGAACTCGATCACGCACCCAAGAGGCTTGGATAATGCACACGGTCTGGCATAGCTATATGGTCTGGTCATCTCAGACTAGGCTGATGGTGGAAGTAAAAAGCATAATTACATTGAAGGAGACAGACGTAACGAAAAGAAAAGAATAACGAGGGACTATTGATCAGTGGCTTAAGACAAACTCAAGACCACAGCTTGGCGGATAGTGAGAGAGACCCGAGCACTTCGTCACATCCATAGCTTAGCCACATGGGCAACGTCGGGCGGCGGTGGGGCGGCATCGGCCGGCCGTTGTCGTCGTGCTTGGGTTGGGAGCGAGTAGCATTGGCAAAGGCCAAGACCGAAAAGACTCCTGCACGTACAGGGAACTTTTGACTCGGGAGGAAGACATGAGTGGCCAGCCCTGGTTCCTCTTGCGCAAGACTCAACCATACATGCTGCATACTAGGTTGGAGCCGTGTGCATTATTGCCTCGTTGGATCGGCCTAGGTCTTGAAAACCCGACCGCAGTGGAGACATGGTCCCCATGGATAAGTAACGTAGCGAGTAGGGAGCAAACCCACAGGACTTGGGCCGAAGGAAAATCTGGGGCCAAGACATGTCGGGAAGAAGTAGGGTAGTAGACATGCGGGATGCGAAGCGCCTGCAACTGTTGAGGTCCGGCACGGGGAACAAGATTGAAGATCATCGGCCCAGAGATGCATGCAGTATCGCATCCGGATTGTCAGGTACCACGGGAAACCGTTTGGTTGAGTGCGAGTCTGTGGCAAAAGATATAAACAAAGGCAAAACACTCAGCCATTTGTGCAACGGAAAAGGCTGGACACACCAACGTCCAGCTTCCCATTGCGGATGCTTGACATCGGTAACAAAGAAAAAAATCCACTCATCGTCTTATGAGGAAACCACTATCCGGCTGGCTGCAGCCGAGGTGGCCATGAGGCAGTGTGAGTAGTACAACATCAGCCCACAGGTGCCACTTGTGCACATTGCGACGATGTTTGAGAGAGGATACGGAACATCGGGTGGCGGAACCTGATGTCATGAACAATTGTATGGAATAAGGTCGTGCTGATGCAGTCTGATACCTATTGTGTTGTAATGCAACAAGGAGTCGAAAGAGCATCCAAGGGACATAGAAGACGTGTGGTAGAAGTCTTCGCAGGATTCTTCCTAGTGTTCCTTTCTATCGGCCCATTTCCCCCGGTCGTCCTGCTGACGAATTGAAAGTGAGGCTGAGAAATTGTCAGCACCACCGGGTCCGTTCTTAAAATATTGGGGTATGAGAGTAAGATCCTAGACATGGTTCTGATCATGACATGATCTTTGGCTGTGTGTTCGAGGTCAGCCATGTATCGGTAGTTCCCCGCAAGCCTATGGCTCGAGTCGAGGGTGATGCCTCGCCGGACGTGGTAGTCGTACACGCAGTCGCCATTGTGCAAACCTTATGCAACAACACCCGCCGCCATGTGGGTGGCTGGGCAGGCAAGCATGGAGGCAGGGAGGCAAGGCAACCAGAGGTGAAAAGGTGAAAGCGAAGCTGAAAGTGTCAGCAGAAGAGGATGAGATAGATGACCAGGAACAGGGAAGGTGAATGAGTAACAATAGAGATTGACTAAGGCGGAAGGAGCTTAGTACAGTGACAGGGGAAACGTGCTGCCGCCCTATGGGAAGAACGGGTAAAGAAAGACCTTTCCCTATCCGGGATGGTCTGGTGATCTGGTCCCCCAAGAGAGGGAAAGAGGGGTAAATGATCAAAAGTGGGGACTTTCCGTCCGTGCTCACCCCACCTCCCGCTTTCTCAGCCGTCAAGGTTAGAGATATCCCATTGGTTTAGGGACCATTACCTCATCTTCGCTAAGCCGCATACAGGTTAGGGATCCATCGCCGTTCTCTTGGACGCCGTTTCTTCCTTTTCTTTGTGTTCTCATGGTTCTTCACATTGCCGCTTACCGTGAATGCTTCTTCATTCCTTCATTGAGTCTATCTTTGGGGCCTCCCTCGAGCTTTCTCCACATCACATCCGATAAGCTATCCAGATAAAGAGAGCTGCCGATGCCTTCATCCCTGCCATCGGTTCCCCGCCCGGAGCACACTTGAGAACTCGGCGCCCCTTTGGACCTCGGGACTTATTGCAAACCACGCTCAGCCTTCCACTCCCTCTCACCGACTGTCGTCGCCCAGGATTCGTCTTACATAGTACTCTGACCATCCCACAGGGCTGACACCATCATCCTCATTCCGTTCAGTGGGTTGCTGAGTGTTCATCCGTACCTGACCTGGAATTAGACCTCATCCGAACTACCCTGTCCCCGATCCTGGCCCGAGCCCGCAGGTCCAACTGTGCTGGTCCCATTCAGACCTAGTAGGACCAACTTGGCGACCCGTCTATTGACTGACTTGCATATGCCTATCCCCTGTCTTGACCACTGCCGCCACACCATTTTCCATGCACGTTGATGCTGGAGCCCCTGCGCGCCTAGTATAGGTAGCGATGGGAGGGGGCGCACAAGCAGGCAACAGCCACAGGCGTCCCATCTGGCATCCAGAACTCTTTCCTCTTGCACCGCAGCTTGGGGCCTTGGCCCTTGAATCATGTCACCTGTCTTGTTGCGGTGCCTTCCCCGACTCCAAGATTACCCGGAATTTAATCGAGCCATTTTGACACTTCGGTCTTAGTCGCCCACCAAGAGTAAAGGGATGGCATTTTTTCCACCTCAAAGCCATATGAAGCTCATAATAACAACCGAAGGACGTTGCACCAGACGTAAAAACTCGGCATTAACCCGAACATGGCAACCCTCTGCCCGACTTCAGTTTCCTTTTGCCCCAACACGGAAGTTTGTAACATCATTTTTTTGTTCCTGAGCCGAGTGTTTGCCTAGCCGATATGTTTGTTTCCCCCGAGGGTGTATGTTGTGAAAGCCAGAAGCATATGCTCTGCTTCTTTGCCTGTAGTGCTTGTAGTTATCCCGAATGGAAATACGCTGCTACTGTTGTGTTCCCGCACTCGAGCACAGCCTGATTGTGGGCACGCGCACCATTGGCTAATTTCATTTTGAGGTTGCGGGTTCCCCCCCTTCTTGAATATCTATACGAGATTTGCACAATTGAACCAACACATCTGACGAGCTACTTTGCCATTGGAGCAGGTGAACTCTCCTATCAGCATCACATTCCTGTGGTTCGGTTCTCCAAGCAATAAGCTGGATGGGATGGATCGAAATGATTTGGCCGGAAGATGACGAGGCTGGGCGTTCTATGGCCATTGCCACAACCCCTCTCCCGGCTCGAGGATGCCAACCTTTCCTCTTTGTCCACCAATCATACCCTAAACCTCTCCCACCCCCAAGTGAGCCGGCACGAACTTCCTTTTCTTGCAGTGGCCTTTTGGGAGACCGCCGAGCCAGCCCTAGACCGGGGCCCGAAGACTTGCATACAGCCACCATCCTCTCTGCTACCCTCCGTTTCCTCGGTTGCCTCCTCTAGCCGTAGTCTGGCCAGCGGGTACAGCCTTACACACTCCCAATCATCCTCTAGTGGCGACCATCTTATCAGTTTCTCTGCCGACTTGTTGGCTCTCTCACGTCGGTCCTTCATTGCCACCGCACCAGTCCGTCCGTTTAGAGGCCGGGGAACACGGCGAGAGCGACGCTGCGGGGCTAGTCAAGTCTTTGTATGCGTGTGTGTATTCGCAGCACTTCTTCTCACCATTCGACGGTTGCTTCTCGACCGAAAAACGCTCGTCCTGGGTGTGTTCTCTTCCAGTCAGGAGCACATCCTGACACTATCAGCCTCAAACCTTCCCAAGTCTACCGGAACGTCTCTCAGCAGGTGGTTCCCACCGCATATCAGCCTCCGTTCTCCACCCTGCTTACCCTGACATTCTTCCCTGTCTTCCAGAAGACTTTGCCACCACTTCTGGTAGCGCAGCGCTGCCCCCAAATAAGCACCGTGTCCAGCCAGCATGCGCTGAGACAGCAGTGGGCGACGTGATTCTTACAGTAACGCCTCATCAAACCAGCGACTTGACGACGCCGTCAAACGATGGCTCGCTTGCGCTCCGTCTTGCTCGCGGCCTTTGCCAGCCTGGCAGCTGGCCAATATGATGGGTGGGATCTTGAGAAGGGACAAGTCAGTTCGTCCATGTGTTATTGGTACTCACCAAGAGGTTTGGAACACGATCCCATCACGAATAGCCCGGAACTGACAAACTCGAAGCTGCCGTAATTCGCGACACACTATGGCTGGATGGTGGAAGACTCTACTGGACCCCAACATACCGTGATGGAAACATCGGTCCTCCATCAACATTGGGTAGGTTCAACTGCGCATCGAATTCAGCCGCCAGCTGACATGCCCAGATAACCCTCTGGGTCTCATGTACTCGTTCAATTTTAGCAAATCGTTTGACTCAACAACAAATATCACCACGCTGATCGAGACCAAATCAAAGGCCCCGGGAGGTTCCGGTAACGTCAACGGCTTCGCTCCAAACACCATTGACGGTGCATTGCTTTACAACGACGCCGAATTCTTTTTGTACGGAGGCGTCTTCAACAAATGGACAGACGCCTATGAACCCCCAGACGGCGACAAAGTCTTGACTTGGCGATTCTACGACTACGGCCCGGAGAAGGGCGCTTTCAACAACGGTAGCGACCAGAGGACTTTGGACGACGGCGTTACGCGCTATGTTGCCCACGGAGGAGCGGCCAGTGCTCCATCCGAGAACAAGGCTTGGTATGTGGGTGGCATGCATTCGCCTCTCTGGGGCGAAATGTACCAGGCCACGACAAACCGCTCTTTGAATCCTGTCAACGCCTCCAATACCCTCATTACGCTTGACATGTCGAACCAAATGTACGAGAAGTTTACGAACCAATCCTTACCCGACACCATCAAGTCGAGAGCAAACCCCGAGGTTGTCTGGGTCCCCGTCGGAGCTGAAGGCATCCTGGTTGTTCTGGGAGGTGTTACATATCCCGAGTATGTCAACTCCAGCCACAAGTCTGACGACGCATTCCGCAGTGTAAGTCTTATACCCATCGATCCTTGATAATCGAACCTGACATTCTTCACAGCAACAAGAGAGCCCTGCGTTTATGCAGGTGATTGATATCTACGACGTCGCTGGCAACAAGTGGTACCAGCAAAAGGTCGAAGGAACAACGCCTCCAGCTCTCACAAGAGGCTGCGCTGTGCTGGCCCCGGCTCAGGATTACTCCAGCTTCAATATCTACTATTACGGCGGGTACGATGGTATCAACCCCAAAAACGATTTCAGCGATGCCGTCTGGGTTCTGTCTATTCCTTCGTTCCAATGGACCAAGGTCTACGAAGGAACGGCCCTTCATGCCCGTGCTGGACACCAGTGCGTGATGCCCTACCCGGATCAGATGATGGTCATTGGCGGATACACTGCTCAGCCTGGAAACGGTTACCCACCGTGCCTTGATGGAGGTATTATTCAAGTGTTCAACTTGTCAACTGTAGAGTGGCTTGACGGCTATAGCCCGACTAAATGGTCCAACTACACCGTCCCCGCCGTCATCCGCAGCAAGATCGGAGGCGACGAGAAGGGATCGGCGACAAAGACTACGCCGGAGCCTTCTGGCTGGGCGGACCCGAGCCTTGCATCCGTCTTCGCAACTCCGTATGCCACTTCGAAGATCAACACATGGTATCCCTATACTGAGCTAAAGGAGACCGATCGACCGATTGTGCCAGGAGATGGAAATACTGGAGGAAGCGGCGGCGGCGGCGGTGGGACCCCGAAATGGGTTGCTCCCGTCCTCGGCGTTGTTCTCGGCCTCGTCTTCATCACGGCTATTCTCGTTGGCTTCTGCCTGTGGCGTCGGCGCAGAGTCCTCCGACGTGGCAATGGGACCGCTACTACTACGGATGACAACGGTTCGCGCATCATCTCTTGGATCAGAGGGCAACCAAGCGAAGCGGCAAAGGCGCCGACCGTCACAACCGAGGAGACTCTATCCCACCAGGATATGGCCGAAGTCCGCACGCCGCCCCCCGCGCCCGCGGCGACCCCAGCACCGGTCGTGGCCCATGAAATGGCTGACAACTATGTTATTGCTGAGCTTCCAGGTATGTCATCCTTTGAAAACCTTCTATTAACTAACAAGAGGCTGATCAACTGTAGATACTTCGCGACCCCCCGAGCTCCACGGAGTAGGACTCACCCCCATCGAAATCATCAACAAGCACACTCACTTCGGCACCGGCTCGAACCCGGCAACAGCCAACCAGTCATCTTACTACGCCTCCGTCTCTAGTAACGAAAACGCCTCGTCCCTCTCGCGTTCATCCGGCGTGCTTGGCTACCAGACCCGCGCGCAGTCTCCTGACCCGGGCCCGCCGTCGCCGTCAGTCAGCACTGTCGCGCCCGCGGGCCGTGTGGGCTCTGACGTATCCGGTCTCAGCGAACAAGATGCCCGGCACCTGAGACATATCAGCCAGGCGACAGTCAGCTCCACCTCTTCAGGTGGCGAGCACGATGGTTTGAGTTCGCAGCAGCAGCAGCCGCCGCGCGGAGTTCCGGCCACGGTGCCCGAGACGCCGACGCCTGGGCACCCGAGCCCGTTGAGCCCGCCGACGGGGGCGTCGGATGGGGAGGATTACCTCAGCGCGAGGGTGTTGCCTGTTAGCCCGGCTGGTACGGCGACGCTGAGGAGGAGCATGTTCCATGAGAGTGAGGATGATCTTGGGTCGAGGAAGTAATGGTTCACAAGAAAGTTTCACGAGGTAATGATACAAATGGGCGCTAGATATTCCTATACTTATATGTAATTTTCCTACTCCCCGGTTGCCCCGGTAGTGTCTCTACATATTTTTGATCATCACATGCATGGTACAAATCATACTTCTAACGGCCGTCCTATTGCTATTACATACTTGTCACCTTCATATTACGAATGTGGTTTTGTCTATAGATCTCTAAAGGCCAAAGTAATCATCAAAAGAGGGAATATTTGGTTTCCATCGAAGCCCCAATCGAAGCAAACTGATATGTATCACCGTCGATTCTTAACCTTGAAGATAACTTAAAAGGCATCCCGAATCTATGAGCAGGATCAAATAGGTTTTGGGAAATTCCCGAACCATGGGTACCCATGCCTGTGGGTTGGTTTTGGTGGGTAGCCCGGAAAATGGGTACGGGTAGCTTGTTAACCCATACCCATGGGCTCATGGGTTTGTGAAACTACTAGAAACATCACAGGAAGAGGGGTGAGATGCCCGTTCATAGGGAGCCAGTCAGCCGGGCCTACAAGCCTAACCCATTGCGAACCGTGCCGCCGTTTTCAACGAGCACTTCAGCGCGACTATTCAAAGACCTTGGCTGGCGGCGGACTGGACCTTTAGTCGGATGTTGTCCTCATTGCGGAGAACCCTCTCTGGTCGCGGACCCGGGCCCACCTACGCCATGGTGTCTCTCGAAGTGCAAATCTACTGTGTGCCTCATTCAGCGCCAAAGTTGTAGACTCTCTGGCCAGCCACGAGGAGATGATCGTGGGAAATTTTGGTTCAGTTCTCTGACTGAAGATTGTGGGCCCACGTTGACGATGCGGCATATGTATCTCCTGGTGGGCGGGCAGGTCTAACATGTCGCGGAATCAAGAAGTGTCACTATCATCACGCTTCGGGAGCTGCACGAAAAGGGCAAATGAAGACGGGGGTGAGGAACAACCGATATCCTCCGTGGTCTTGCAAGACCGGAGATGCTGCCATGGCTGTGGAAATGCAACGTAACTGTGCGTTCGTGGACCGTTCCTGTAAACACGCATAAATACACAGGGGAGCATTGGCACCCAATACCGCGCTTCTTCAATGTGCATTCACACGCTGCCGCTACTGTGAGGACGCAAATAGCCTCTGTGCAAGGCTATTCAACGACTCAACGATGCAGCCGGATTTGTTTCACCAACGAGGCTCGAAGAGGGCTACCTGGAGCAAGGCGAGCTGGAGTCTGCCGAAGAGCAGGGTGGTTTTCGTCAATGTAACACTTAGGAAGCATGCAGAGATTTCCCTCATCCAGGCAGCTTGACGGCTCTTTAAGCTGTCGCTTTGGGTCCGCAATGCTAGGCGAGAGGAATCAAGCTCACAGCTGCTGAATACTGAGTCGAAACAACCAACTATTCGCGAACTCTCGGAGCTTCGGCGTTGTTTGTCAAAGCTACAAGGGGAGGAACATTGACTCATCATAAGCACTTTTCAATGGGAAATCGGGGATGTATTAGCAACGGGCATGTGCCATGTTCATTTCTCATCTCTTCGCTTCTTCTTCGCATCGTAAAATATATTACAGGCCTATGCAATCATGAGTCGCTGACCTTACGCTGTTTGTCTCGGAAAGAATTGGTGGAAGAGCTGATACTGGCTTTGGATGCCGAGTGCTTCAGCGACCTCTCAGCCACAGAGTCGGCCCCGGACCCGCTATCCCGGCGGCTCATGCTGCTTTCCCTCGCCAGGGGCGATGGTATCTCCGGGGTGACGGACCTCGATTCGATATGTGGGCGCTTAGTCTTGGATGCGGATGATAGCTTCTTCTTCCTCTTCTCCGAGGCATTGGAACCCGTGCTGGCTTTCCTGCTGACAGTACCGTCTGCGTCCTCGACTGTTGCGGCGACTGACGGTGCCAGGCTCGCAATGCTGCGGCTGGAGCTCGTGGAACTGCGACGACGGGTGCTGGTAGTGCTACTGCGGCGTCGGTGCTCGCGCTCGATAGCGGCGGCGCGGGGGTGGATGGTCGCCTTCTCCGGCTCGCGATGGTGTCGGACGGGCGTCGGGCTGGAGCGGTCGATGCGGTGCCAGGGCAGCCACCAGAAAATGCCCCAGCGCTGCTTGGCAACTTGACGGTCGCGGGCTGCGAGCTTCTTCTGGATGAGGGCGCGGCGCTCGTTTTCCTTCTCCCAGTATTCGGTGCGGTAGATCTCCCAGTTTTCTCTAAATGTCGGTGTGAAGGGCTTTGCCAGCAGGAGCAGCTTGACGTAGTCGCCGCCCGGAGCAAGATCCTCCTCGTGACCGCCTTTCTCTTCGTCTTCGATCAAGATCGGGATTGTCGGGTGGTTGTCGGCGGTGAGGCTCAGCTCCTTTTCGACTTCGCGCAGGACGGACGGTTCGACGTAGCGGTAGGACGAGCTCGCCGTGTGGGAGAAGAGCCCGTATGTCAGGAAGAAGCCGATGGTGGAGAGGAACTCGGCCCACCAGGGTCGTCGGATAATGACCAGCTTAGAATTGAACCCTCGTAGTCCCCTGTTAGAAATAGCGAACCAACGTCGTGGCCATCGTATGCCCCGCTCCCATATGCCCGTCGCCCAGACCAAGATGGCAGTCATGACGCCACCCATGAAGCAGATCTTCTCAAAGGTCTCGACGCCCCAGTAGACGGAGCCGCCGACGCCGCGACCGTCCTCGCGCGGGGCAAAGAAGAGGGCGTAGCCGAAGCCGCATATCCAAGCGGTCAACAGGGTGAAGAAGAATGTATGGTGCCGGCGGCGGGCGCGGAGCTCGAGATACTGGGCACGCAGGGAGGCCTCGAGAATTAGGAGGTTCAGGTAAATCATGGATGGGGAGCTCGGGGTGTGGCTCAACGGGTCGCCTTGCTTGCCCGTGTCGGGTACGACGCCGGTAGTGCCGACGGCGGCCTTCGCCTCCTTCCCCGGAGGTGGTGCACCCTTGACGAGCGAGTCGAGCTCGTCGGCCATTGTCTTGAGGGCGAGACTGGGGGTCCCGCAGGGAGCAAGTTTCCGGTGGTGATGCGGCGGTCAGGTGGTTCGGGACGAAATTGAGAATGGGAGGGGCCTTGACGGCAGCCGCGTCAACAGCGGTACGCAGGCATGCGCGGAGGTCGGAGCGGAGCGGATGCGATGCAGGTGCAAGTGCAGAAAGGAGCAACAACGGAAGCCGTGTGCTGCACTGCCCTTTGGGTAGGAAAAGTTGTGCGTTGCGGAACTCAATCGACGTCCGGCAAGACAAGGGCGGAATTGGTCGACAGTCAGATGTCAGGCCGCCGCCGCCATGCTTCAACTGGCTTGGGGTGGAAATTCCGCTCCGCCTGGTGGCAGGTGTGGACAGTGGAACGTCATAGCGACGAGTAGTGGACCGAGCGTTGGGGTCAGGACTGGCCGATAAGCGATAGCGATACAGATAAGACTTGTTGGGGACAGGACAGAGGTTAATCAGGGGAAGCACCTTAAATTTAGGTCGTTGTACTCCGTCCACTACACACACTACCGGCACACTGGACTAGACCTCGACCATTTATTCTTCAGCAAGTTCACGGCCGCAATGACCCAGTAACCACCCAAGGCCCTGGCTTGTATGTATATGTGGCGTCTAAGCTGAAGAACCCAGGTCTAAGAGTTGCTCAGGGACATGCAGGGACTGGACAAGGTTGTTTGGCCCCAGCTGGTTCACAACTCCAACTCGGGCCTATTTCGTATGGGAACCTTGAGCCCAGCGCGAGGGTTTTTGAATATACACCTACCAATGTGATACCTCGAGCAGGAACGGGCAGGTTGCTTCACTCATAATAGTGGTACTGTCCATATGCTTGGGATTGCGTTTCAGCAGCGTATGGAAACAACTGCAGGCAAACAAGCTTCATCTCTTCTCATGTCGAGCACAAGCCGGTCTTTTCATGCGCGCATTCCAATTGTGTTGGTGTCACGTACCGGGATCTCGCGGTGGCATGTGACACATCAGTAATCCAGACACGATGCTTTTTCCGGAACGGCCAGATTATTGCGCCTAGCAGGCCAACGCCACTATTGTGATTGCGTGGTCCACTGAAAGTACACTAGTTCAAGACAACATCAGCCAAATGCGCTGGATAAATCCATAACGTCAGCCACCGGGACATCGGAGGTTTGGTAGTCCCTTACCGCCGACACGGCCCAATGTTACTACCCGCCCCACCTTTCTGCCCGCCAAACTCCGAGTGCTAAGTCCATACCGATCCGCAAACCCGCCCAACCCGCATCTCTGGGGGCACGTTTTTCTTCAATCTTTCGTACCCCTGCCACTCAACTGCTCAACAAGCCTGTCGTTTTTTTACGGAGCCTTTCTGCCGGGGGGTTTCCCTCACTCGCTCGGCCATTCCACGCCTTCTTTGTTCCTGCCTCTGCCACACGTCTCTGCGTCACCACCCTCCCTACCGCCCGCCCGCGCAACGGTGTTGCCGACTTCTGAAAGGATTGCGAATCTGATCTGATTGATCCATTCCTCTGCACCCCGGTCTGCTCTGCTGACTGATGAGTCGTCGCAAGTTTCAGAGCGCCCCGACACGCACCCTCCGTTGCCGTCAGCCACACTGATACCATTTACGCTACTCTCCTTTGTGAACCCCCCATATATAGTCGGCCCCGTCGCCACCCATCATCCGGCATGATACTACAGCAACAAACTTCCTCTGCTGTAGTGAACGGCTCACGGCTCAAGCTTGCTTCCTCATTGATCTCCTCGTCCTCTGCGAGCGTCAAGTCACCATCTCCTAGCATCCGGGCCTCCTCTGAAGAATCCGTCCCCCGCCGATCCCACCAGACAATGGCCGCCGCCGCCGCCCCTCCGTCCGCACCCAATGCGCTAAACCGTCCCCCCGGGACATATTTCCCCCTGGGATATAAGGATGCCGTCTATCAATGGGTAAGATCCCTCGGAAAGCCTTCTCGGTGTCGTTCTCGTTCAACTCGCTAACGACAGCGTTTGCAGTGGGCCAGCGTTACCCCCCAGATGGCCGAACGAAACGTCCTCGCCCACATCCCCTACCTCAAAGAAGCCCGCGAAAACGCCTCCACCGATTCCGGCAAGCCAGATCCCTTTGGCACGCGAGTATGGAGGTCACAGATGGTACAGCTTTCGGGGAGGGACCGCGCCCTGAACGAGTACTCTATCGAGCGCACTGGTGAGGAGGTTGACAATAACCTCGTCATCCTACACGGCTACGGTGCTGGCCTTGGCTTCTTTTACAAGAACTTTGAGCCGCTCTCGCGGGAAAAGGGCTGGAAGCTGTATGCCCTCGATATGCTTGGCATGGGCAACTCCGCAAGGCCGCCTTTCAGGGTCACCGCCAAGGACCAACAGGGCAAGACAGCCGAGGCCGAGGCCTGGTTTATCGATGCCCTCGAGGAGTGGCGGAAGAAGCGCAACATTGACAAGTTTACGCTTATCGGACACTCCCTCGGCGGATACCTCTCCATCGCGTACGCGCTGAAATACCCCGGCCACCTCAAGAAACTCATCCTCGCCTCTCCGGTCGGCATCCCCGAGGACCCCTACGCTGTCAATGCAGCCATGCCAGAGCCTGAAGAATCAACCTTCCAGAACGAGTTCACGCAAGACCAAAACGCCGTCACGGCTGACGACCAAAACTCAATGACCTCCCGGGCCAAAAAGTCGTCCACGAAAAACTCCACGAACGCGCCGAAGCGCCCACTGCCGGGCTGGCTCGTCTGGCTCTGGGACGCCAACGTCTCCCCCTTCAGCATCGTCCGCTTCACGGGGCCCCTCGGCCCGCGATTTGTCTCCGGCTGGACTTCACGCCGCTTCAACCACCTTCCCCAAGCCGAGTCGAGCGCCCTGCACGACTACGCCTTCTCCATCTTCCGCCAAAAGGGCAGCGGCGAGTATGCGCTCCCTTACATCCTCGCGCCCGGCGCCTTCGCACGCAGCCCCATGGTCAACAGAATAGATGGTGTTGGCCGACAGACCATTGAGAAGGAAGGTGAAAAGATCAAAGAGACGGGTCTCCCCATCGTCATGATGTACGGCGAGAACGACTGGATGGACGTCGCCGGCGGCTACGCCGCGCAGGAGAAGTTGAAGCAGGCCAAGCTTCAGGCTCTGCTTCACGGAACGGATGAGGAGAAGAGGGGTGAGAATGGGTCTGCCAAGGTAATTGTCGTGCGAAAAGCAGGACACCACCTCTATCTCGACAACGCTGAAGAGTTCAACGAGTATATACGCAAAGAGATGGAAGAGACGCAAAAGAGCAAGCTATAGAGTTATAGGGCCTGGGTTCGGTGTTGAAGAGGGTTGGTGGGCTACACAGCGCCTCCAACCAAAGGGACATTTTTTGGTGGCGTTTTTCTGGGGTGCATTGCATGACTACGGTTCGAGCCTACAAGGCCGATGGGAATATCCAGTGGGAGCGTTTGGCTTGGTCCATTAGAGTCTGTTCAACCGGCTCACATAGATGAAAATTTAAGATTCTGAATAGTTAAGGGCACATCTCCCCATTCATTCAAACGATTGCTGTTTTCCACCTGCAGATCGGCAGGCTGTTCCGTGACGACATCGGTGGCTACGGTCTTGGTCAGCCGGACCGGCCCCGCACCGCAACCTTGAATCCGGCTGCTGCCGGAACTTTGCGCAACGTCAAACCAGGCCAAGCGCCACAAGACACATATATAAATGAGAAAAAACGTCTCGATGACGTACGATTCATAAATCAGTGACTGGATGTAGGCTCAATATAAGAAATGAGAGCATGCCGGACGTTTTTGGGCAGCCTGGAAATTTTGGAAGCTGGTCTCGCAACAATACCACAGTGCACGAAGATGAACACAAGTTGATAGATCTCTACCCGATGTTTATTCATTCATATAAACAGTTTTGCACACAGTTTCGGTTTGATGGATTGGTCAGACGGGTCACATCGAGGTACGTCGTAGTTGCTGTTTTTTTGTTGTTTTGTAAAAATAAAAATAAACCACTTGTTCAACAACCTACGTTAAATCAATAATCGCACCACGCTTGAATTCAATTGCTCAGCCATTCCTGAAAATCCACTCAGGCGAGAGGATTCGAGCCTTAACTCGATAATATTGGTCACAAATGCCGCGGCCCCGGAGTCAACTTGGCCACGAGGCTAGCCCCCAACGTAGAAACATCAAGTCGAATTGCAGATTGACATTCCTTGGCCTCAATCATAGGATGTGTGATTCAGAGTAACCATCGCGAGTGCAATGCAAATATTCAAAATCCAACATTTGAGAGAATTTCTATTGCCAATACGTGTCCAGCATGAGGGCATCATATGCCTTTCACAAGGATTCCGTCCCTGCGGTTTGTGATAGCAGGGTTCCAAACAGCTCCAAGGGTTTGTGTCAAGGAACGAACACAGTTTGTTTCCTCAAGTTCCAACCCATTAATCCAAACTTGAAGCAGTCACATGGCGACTTGTCACAAAGGCACCAGCCACGTGCTGAGGCTATCATGGAACTCACCGGCGCGCATTGTTTTCTCGTCCCTTGTCGACGCCACAGTGAACAGCTGCTTATCCGTCTCAAGTCTCCCACTCACGTGTTAACATTCACAAGACCGAAAAACGTTCAGAGGAAATTTTCCCACTGCCGCGTGAACATTCGTCTTATTCCCTTGCCTCGCTGGCTGCCATCTGAAAGCAGATCTGTGATTCAGCACACCCTCACCCATCCTTATATAAGGATATGCCTGGCCCCTTTCAGAACCCCCTTTTTGTTCGCCATCTCACTCACCCAGGAAACCCAAGTCGACCACACAGAGATACAAATCAGTCACCGCCTCTGCCAGCCTTTGACAACGCGTCATCACTGCCCTCATTAGCCATCAACGCATCTTAGCACCGGACTATCAGCTTCCAGGGCGTCTTTCTCGACTCCTTATCCCCATCGTCGCCTTTCAAGCGTGATATTCAGCTCCAAGATGTCTGGTCCCTATTCGCGCGACATCGCTCACCTCCAAGAACAGCGGTACCCTTACATCTTCGAAGACGACTTCAACCAATACAGGGCGGGCTACATACCAGAGCAGTACTACTTTTCACCCCAAGATATGGACAACTCCCAGCTTGACCAACCAGTGACTTACAACCGATCGGAGACATACGACCCCGAGAACTTTCTGGCACCTTTCTACCCGCCTCCCCGCTCAACAACTCCGGAATCCCCCCCTCCCCCCGCCTCTTACCGCCAGCCTTCCATCTTCGACCCTCGCGCCATCCCAGGCGGCTTCTCATCCAAACTCTCCGCCACCCTTGCGATCCCCCCGTCTACCGTCCCGGAGGAACGCTACAGGCGCCAAGCCCAGATCGACGCAATCTTCACCTCCACGCAGCCCAGCCTCCTCCCGCCGCCGTCACCGCGGGTCAAGAAATCTTCCCCGCCGCGCGACCCCGCAGTCTACAAGATCAGGCGGGCGCCGTGCGAGGTCAGGCTCGCGCCGCTGCCGCCCAAGAGGATCCTGGGGCGCTACATAGACGTCAGTGGCATGCCCGACGGGCCCCAAAAGGAGGCTACGGTGGCGCACAACAACCGGCTGGCGGGCGAGAAGCGAGACGACCTGAAGCGGCGCAACAGCCGAGCGGCCGAGCGGAGCCGCATGCGCAAGGAGAGGGCCATCGTGTGGCGGTCCGAGGAGCTCGCCCGCGCCAGGGCCGAGACGGCCTACTGGAAGGCGCGGGCCGTCGCCTCGGGCGCGAGACTGAGCGCGTGGGAGGACCTGGACGAGGGCGTGCGGGAGGGCCTGGTGGCGGACAACCGCACCGACGCGATGGACTACAGCCAGGACGAGCCGCGGGGGAAGAAGTAGCCGGCCGGGAAGAAGCGATGGGATATATCTGGTTTCGTTGGAATTTTTTCTTTTATTATATGACCGGGCCGGGAAAAGCGTGGTGGTTGTGTCCTTTTGCTGGAGCGGTCCTTATGATTTGCCCCCGTTTTCTTTTTTCCTTATTTTCCGACTTTTGCTTGTTTGCTTTTGGAGGGAGGTATCATTGGAAGGAGAGGTTGTCGATGTTTTGTATATGTATCTATCTGGTCAAGGGAGAATCGAGAGTTGACAACTAGGTCACGAAGAATCATCTGCTCATTAATAACATGGGTTCACAAGTATCAACACTTGGCCACTATGGCAATTCCAACGTGAAAATGATGACAGCAAAAATACCATTTCTTTGTTTCACCTTTGATGGTGGGCAAGCGTTACTCCTCTGACCGTCATGGGGTTGTTAGTCAGAATGAGAATGTTGTTTACCGTTTCTTGTCCGGAGACAATGAGAAGAGCCCGGTATGGACACAGAGTGTGGGCGGCAGATGGGTAACCATCTTAGTCCATGTTCTGAATCTTGAAAACTGTGGAACTACTCCATTCAAGCGTGACATGCACTGAAGGGTAGACTCCAGGGGCCATGCATCCTCACTGGAATAACCGCAGTCACGAAACTCTCATCACGAGCCATGTCCAAGTCACTATGGCAGACTCCAGCTGTGAACGCAAGCCGTGAACGCGGGGACGCAAAGTTTGATCAAACTCTACAAATTTGATTAGCTACTAATAAGAGCCAGTGGTATCTCTCGTAAAAAAAACACAAGCAAGCACCAAAAAAGACCACAGTCTTCCCCATCGCTACGGCGAACGAGCCCGACCTTTCTCCAGCCCAGAGTTCACCCACTTGTTGCGGGCCTTCTTAAATTCCAACTCCGGTCATTACCCGTTTCCGAATCCCATCTCGCATTTCCAGTCATTAGACGCACTCTCCGCGGCCAGCTCTCATACACATTATCTCTTGTTTTCCTCCCAAGAACTTCCGTATGGGCCAAGGCGGCGGCATCCTTCCCGCTCTTCTCAGCTGAGCTTACGCCTCAGCCACAGAGGGCTGCGAACGCGACTTGCTCTCGGTCTTGAGGCCGCTCAGCTCGGACCCATGTCCTGTGGAGACGCCGTAGCAGTCAGGGTCCTCAAGGCATCCCTTGATGAAGTAGAAGAGGACGGCAATCATCAGCACCCTGGCGTCAAAAGTCAGCATGATTTCCCTCGATAGCTTCAACCCTCATGTGCCTTCCTAGTTCGAAAAATGCGTGATAGAAAGGGTGGGAAAAGACCTACCAGTTCACGGCACCAACCGCCGCAGCAGCGGCCATGCTCCCACCGTACCGCTTCTCCTCGGTCGTGGGACCGAAGCAAGTGCTCTGTATGCACGTGTTGCCCAGGAACAGGGCCGCGATGCTCGCGGACCACGCCCACCCGGACAGCCAGAACAGGCAGTTTGTCCCGTAGCCAATGAGGATGGCGATGCGGAAGTAGAGGTGCGGCGCGAAGCGCTCCGCCGCCATGGCACCGCCCAGCACGACGATGGTGAAGAGCGCCTTGTTCATGTCAGCCAAGCTCACGTCTTTTCAACTCCCTTCTTCGCCTGCCAGCTTCATGAAGCACCATCAAGGGTTTGCCCCCTCTCCCGTGGGATTGGATAGGCGATACTCCGGGGGAAGTGAGAAATGGAAGCTGAGGAGACACATACGACAAAGAGCATGAAGCCCGGCGGGCCGGTGTAGCTGCTGGAGTACGCGCCGAGCAGCGAGAGGTTGTACGCGCAGGCGGCGAGGACTGCGAGCGAGAGGACCAGGACGGCGACGCGGACGATGGAGAAGAAGGTCGGCGTCGGCGGGGCTCCCTTGCCCATGAGGCCTCTGATGTTGTTGGTGCGTGTCATTTTTGTTGCTGTTGATGGTTTGTGATGTTCCCTCCTTGGTGTCTTTTCTCCCTCCTTCTCCCAATCAAGACGAGTCGGTGCTTGTTTGGCGATTCCTTGTCGTCGATGTGACGCCTTCTATTAACAACGCGCGATTCGGGGTCGATGCTCGGATAGCTTCACTCCAGATCCGGGGACTAGGTATTATTCACCAACGGTGGCTTTTCCGGCAGTTGTCCTTTTTTCTTCGTTTTCCCACGGTAGACTAAAACAAGCGGGACATGAACGAACGTCGGGTTTAGATGTCGAATAGGTAAAACAACAAAACCTCACTCATGGAAACCAAAAACGAAAAACCAAAAAACCACCCGTCGGCGCAGTCGAGGGGACGTCCGTTTCCTTATACCCTATCTTACCCCGTCTTGTCTTGGGGCCAGCTACAGGCCCTCCCCCTTCAAACATGCCCAGTCCGTGGCCTCGCATAACAACGGCCCCAGCCCAAGAAATGAAAAGATCCAAACACCCAGGGCCTGCGCCACAGAACACAGGCTCACACACAGGCGCTCTCCCCTTGGTGTGCAGCAAAGCTCCTTGAAGCCCAAATAAAAGGGCTGAACCACCACCACCCATGGTGGTCTGATCGCTCCCAACGCCGCTCGGTCCATAAATGGCGGTTGATCGACGGGGGAAATGGGGGGGGCAGCCACAAACGCGCTTAAAATAAAGGGATGCATCGATGCATAAATCGCAATCACCCCCAGCCAACAGGGGGTCCTTCCCGAATGAGCACCCCTGATTAGCTGGACGCATTCTGGTTCCTGAATTGTGAACTCACCAACCCCCCCTAGGTCATCACGGCAGTGCACAGAATCCCTGGCAGCCCAGGCAAAGCCCACGCTTACCGAGTACCCCTTGCATGCTCACTGTCGATCAGCGAACGGGAGGGTTGCAGCAGCAGCCGACTGCCGGCCTTCTGCGCGAGCCAAGTGGGGTCCTATACTATGCGGTAGGAACTCTTTCTCGGAGGCGGCGAGCCCAAAGTGCAACTCGAATTTTAACGAGTTTCAGATGCAATGAGTTGGGGGTCGGCCTCGTCGCGGGTCTCAATGCAAGAACCAAAAAAAGAAAGACATCTTTTTGGTTGGTATTGGAGAGCATTCCCGTCCTATCTCTCCTTCTCTCTTTCTTTCTCCCCCGTTCCCCTCCCTTCTTCCCATCCTTTCCTTCCTGCGGCCCGCACGCCGTTCCATGTTTGGATTTTTCCCTGTCAAGGGCCTGTCAGTGTGTCAAAAATGACCTGAACCCATCCGCCCGTCCATCAGACGAACGCCCGAGAGATGGGGCTGAGCTTTTTTTTGCGACAGGAAACAACCGGAAACAAGGAGACACAGACACGCTGTCGCTGTACGGATACACGTCAGTGTGAGAAACGAAACTTTGCGAATCCTAGCGACTAGCCAAACGCACTTACACCCCCCGAACCTGCAAGGAAGGAAGATTATCCATCCATTCTTCGCTGGCAGCATGCACATCTGGAAGGGGAGGAAAAAGGGGGAAAAAAGAGTCAAAGCACTCTCCCCCTCACACTAAGACCCCTCCCGTGACGACGCAGCCAACCCTCGAGCTCCCGCCAAGCTCTCGAGTGACGTCTTCGCCCCAACGTCCTAACGCCGAAACATGCCGGGATCCCGTGAGCCTCTCCTGAACAACTACCAATTATTTACCCATGGCCACTTCAACTGCACGAAATCTGCGATGCCATCAATGATTCCCTACTTGCCACAATGAAGGGCTCATATTGCCTTGCCCGGCACTCCGATCGATGCTCGTCACCCGAATTGGGTAGGTAAGAGATACGAAAATAGACCGATGAAGTAAGATTACGTGGATAAGCCCCAAGTTGAAAATCCTCAGCTGGCTGTGAATCAGCTGCACGCCGTCCGTTATTAGTCATCGCGTTGAGTTATGACGTTGTCTTGCACTCAAATACCTTTGGACTTGAAAATGTCCTTGCGACGACACTAATCTCAGCAGTCATTCATGTGTCTCCCAAGGCTATTACTGCTAATCACCCGCGGACCAAATTGGACATTGTTTGATACAGATTCTATTGTGGCATTGAGGAACTAGCTTTCTATCATTGTTGCGCCGTTCCCTCCCTGTGCATTACTCGTCAATTCATTCGACGATGACAGATCATTCGAGAACACTCCTCCCAAAGTGTCCTCGCGATCTATACTCCCAGGCTTGTATGATTTCAAAACACGACCCAAGCGAATAAGCGAGATCCCATGCCTGCCTATATCCCATGAACTAGAAATGCATTGTACAGTCTAACGCTTTTTAAAAGTTTGCGACAGCGACAGCAATCGCCTGCGAGTCCGAGTGTGAGATGGAGACGCTGATATCCTGGAGGCCAACCTTCTTGGCGGCGGCGGCGGCATCACCGTGAAGCTATGTCCATGTTAGCGAAATGGCGTGAGTGAGGTTTAGGTATGGGGAATCTGGCTCACCTTGACCAACGGGGCACCCGACTCGTCCTTGGCAATCTCAATGTCCTTCAACGGCGCACCGGCACCCTTGCTTGACACACCAAGCGACTTGAACACGGCCTCCTTTGCGCTCCACCGGCCGGCAAACGAGCTCTGGGGGCTGGCTGCCGAACGGCAGTACTGAATCTCACCGGCGGTGAAGTTGCGCTCGATGAACGTCTCGTTGTCAATATTGATGGCAGAGATGTCCTCAACGTCAACGCCGACGTTGCTGTTCTTGTTCACCACCTTCTTGGCCAAAGCCTCCATCATGTCCTGGGTGGCCTGTGCCGCTGTAGAGGAGACGGTCTTCTCGGACGCCTTCATGAAGTTGGAGGGGTAAGAGATGGTCGAGGTCTTCTTGTCCTCGGTCACGCGAGCATCGGGGTTCAGGAGAACCTTGCTAAGCTGCTCGTCGGTGTAGGGCGCCTTGGACTTGGCAACGAAGAGCGTGTTGTTGACCAGGCCGTTGTGGAAGAAGCGGTAGGCCTTCTTCTGGCGGGCTTGGACCTTGGTGGAGTACTCCTCGTAGGTCTTCTCATCGAGCGTGGCGAAGAGGTACTTGGGGTGGACACCGATAGCCTGGGCACCCTTCTGACCGAAGCCGAAAGAGGTGACGGAGAAGGCCTTGATACCGTCGGTCTGGATGCTGCGGCTAGGGTAGACAATCATGTCGTACTGCTCCATGATGGGGTCGACGTTGTCAGCGTTGCGGTTGCCGGGCACCAAGCCGGTGTTGAGAACCTGCAAGCAGCCGTTCATCATCCAGGCACCGGCAGCACCCTTGGGGTGACCAGTGAGGTACTTCTGGAAGATACCCATGACAGCGTTGCCCTTCTTGCGGCCAAGGTGGCGAAGCTGTTGGCAGATAACGGAAGACTCGTTCTTGTCGTTGGCCTTGGTTGATGTTCCGTGGAAGGAAGCGACAGCGAGGTCGTCGATGGTGAGGCCCCAGGTAGCGAGGGCACCGCGGAGGGGAGCAATCTCGGGGTTGTTCTTCCAGAAGTTGTTGCCGAGGCTGCGGAGGACCTCCTTCTCTTGACGCTCAGCCTCCTTCTTGATGTGCTCGGCACGGTCGTGGGCGTACTCCTTCTCGTTGATCTCCTGGCCCTGAGCCTTGATGGCCTCGACCTCGTCGTAGAGGTACTCGAGCTCAGACTCCTGCCACTGCTTGATCTGCTTCTTGCGAAGCTCGATCTGGCGACGGCGGTAGTTCATGTCGAGCAGGGGCGAAGGGAACTTGCCGGCATGCTCACGGGCAGTTGTCAGGACACCCTGACCAGGGGCAGGGACGGATCGGCCAATCTTGTCAGTGGCAGTCGTGGTCAAAGCCAGGATACCGTGGATGGGCATGCCCATGTCAAGGGCGAGCTTGGCAGTCATGAGCAGCTGGACACCGGAACCCTGCGACTCCATGAATCCGTTACGGGTCGTGGTGGTGGGACGCGACATCTCGCCGGGGGTACGGCCGTGGGCAATCTCGTCAACGGCGTTGCTGGTGGCCTTCATGTTGGCGAACTCGTAAGAGCCTTCCTCACCAAAGTCATCGAAACCACCGACGAAGACGACACGTGCCTTGCCCTCCATGATGGTCTCGTAACCAATATCAACGGACTCAACGGCAGTGGCACAAGCACCGACGGGGGTCTTGATAGGACCAGAAGAAGAGATCAACAACATGTTAACCCAAGCGGCCATGGTGTTGATGAAGGACTCCTGGAGAATGTCGTTCTGAACGGGCTTGTCAAGGTAGCGGTCTCTGTGCATACCACGGAGAGCGCCGGCACCACCCATACCGGATCCGATACAGTTACCGACCTCGGAAACGTGAACGTACTTATAGAACTCGTAGGGGTCGGTGATACCGGCAGACAGCAGAGTCTCAGCGACGGAAACGAGGACGAAGAGGGTGACGGGGTCGACCTGGGACACGATGTCCTCAGGGACACCGTATCTCTTGGCGTCCCAGCCAGTGGGAATCTGGCCGGCAACAAGTCTGTCGAAGCGGAGCGCCTTGGGGATCAAGAGAGCGGCTCCCTTCTTCATGCGAACAATGTACTCGCCAGACTCGGGGATCTCGAAGATCTCGACCTTGTCGCCGTGCTCGCGCTTGAACTCCTGGGCAGTCTCCTTGGATGCCTCGAAGGGCTCGAGGTCCTCCTCAATGACAACCTCGTGCAGAAGCTGCTTTTGCTCGGGGTCGTAACCGCCGAAGAGCTCAGGCTCAATCAGACGGATACCGGAGTGCTCAAGGATGAACTTCTCATACTTCTGCTTGATGTCCTTGTCGTCGACAGGCTCGCCAGTCTTGGAATCAACCCAGCCAGAGTAGGGGGCAGGCTTGCCCTTAATGGGGCCGTTGTGGTTCTTGATGAGACCCATGATCCAGGCCATCTCGACGCAGCCCTCAAGGGAGAACTCGCCGTGGGCCTCCATCTCCCAACGGGTGCGGGAGTTACCCCAAGGTCCGACTTCAGCGAAACCAGTAATGACAACAACCTTCTCCAGGTCAACCATGCCCTTAAGACGGTCGTTGAGGGGAGCAATCTCCTCTTCCCAGTCGGGAAGAGTAGGGAAGTCAAACTTGATGTTGGCACGGGGCTCAACAACCGCCTTCTTGTAGAGAGCCTCGGAGTTGGCACCGTTGACAACCTTGTTCTCAATGGCGGTCTCCTTGGTGACGGCACGGCGGACCTCGCTGGTCTCCATGATGTCCTTGCGGAGCTTAGTCATGGTCTGGTTCAGGTCAGGGATGAACTGCAGACCACCGTTGAGATCGGCAAAGACAGGCTCGCTCTGGCAGAGGTCGACAACAGCAGGAGACATGAGACCCAAAAGGTTGAAAGCCATCTCCTGCTGGGAGAAGGTGCGAACGCCGAAGGCCTCGACACCCTCAGCGACAATGTTGTTGCCGCTCATGAGACCGGTGCCACGAGTCCAACCGATGACAGCACCGCAGATGGTGAGGTAGTGACCCCAGTCCTCAGAGTGCCATCTGTTGAACAAGGTCTCCAAAGCGAGCTTGGACTCGGAGTAGAGACCGTCGTTGCCGAAGGTACCGTGGTTGGGCGAGAGGGGCAGGACGACCTGAGCGGGACGAGTCTCGAAGCCCCGGTCGGCCTTCTGGGTCTTGACGCTTCCAAGGATGCGAAGCAGGTTGGTCAACATGATACGGTGAGCCAGCTCAGATCTAGAGTCAATCTGGTCAATCTGGCGACCGTTTTCGGGGATAGCAGCAAATGGCACAATGAAGTCCAGATCCCAGCCGAGACCGTTCTTGGGGTCGTAGATGTAGTCGATCAGAGCCTCGCAGTCCTGCTTGCTACCCTGGTTGAAGGGCACAACGACAAGTTGAGAGCCACGCGCGCCGAAGCGGGTGTACATGGACTGGTAGTACTCGGTGACCTCGCGGGAGAATCTGCTGGTGGTGACAACAACCTTGGCACCTCCGCTGATGAGACCCTGCAGGACCTCAGCTCCGATGGAGCCGGCACCGGCACCCGTCATGAGAGCGTGCTTGCCGGCAAAGCTGACACCGTCCTTGGCAGCCTCCTCCAGAGACTGCAAGTAGTAGCCAGTGAGCTTCTTGCTGTAGTCCCAGCCGTGAAGGCTCTTGCGCTTGAGGTGCAGGAAAGGGATGGTCTCAACCTTGCCCTTGGGACCGGTAGCAGGCTTGGCCTTCTTGGAGGGGCTGTCGTCATTCGGAATGATTTGGTTCTCGTTCATCGCGAGAGAGCGCAGCACGTCACCATACAAGTTCTTGATCTCGAGCTGCGAGGTCTTGGACATCTTGTGCTGCTCCTTGATGAGCTTGTAGATGCGGCGAAGGTCGTTCTGGACCTTGGTGCGGTTGCCGTACTCGGAGATCTTTCCACCCTCAGCCATCTGCTGAACGTAGTGCTCCAGCTTGCGGCAGCTGGCACGGGGAACCTCCTCGTAGTTCAGGCTGCCGCGGGGGTCCACAGTGGTGCGAGGACCCGTGGGGACGGCGACGTCCTTGTAGACGGGGTTGGCGCTGAGAACCTCCTTGCAGTTCTCAATGAGCTGCTCGCCAAGCTCCTTGGCGAGCTTGTAGGTCTCGCCACGCTCCGCGGGGCAGTTATCGATGTGGTACTGCATGAACTCGACGAGGGTGGGGTTGGAGCGGTTCATGATACGGAGGCACTGGCTGACAATCTCACGGTCGACAGCCTTGAGGCGGCCAAAGATGATATCGTAGTACATGGTGAGAGCATCCTGGCGAGCCCAGTTCCAAGAAGAGTCGTAAGAACGAGCCTTGAGGGAGCTGAAGACAGGTTGGATGCCAGCGGCATAGAAGTCGCCATGCTCGGCGGTCCAGAGATCGAGCTGGGCCTGAAGCACCTTCTCAGACTCCTGCGAGTTGATGTAAGCCTTGTCTCCAGCGCGGAGGTCCAGCTTGAGGTATCTGGCGAGGAGCTCGAGCTGTTGCTTGAACAGAGCCCGCTGGTCCTTGGTCAGAGCATCAATGGCAGCAGGGTCCATCATCATGCCGCCGCCGGAGCCACCAGCGGGGCCAGCAGCCTGTGTCGTGGTCAGGCTGATTCCGGCGCTGGTAGCATATTTCTGGGTGACATCGTCCAGGAAAGCCTTGGCGTCAGCCTCGGATCCCAGACGAGCGGCAGGCTCCATGGTGAGAGCCAGCAGCAAGGTGCCATCTTGTCTTCCAGAGCCCAAGCCCCATCTTGTCTCGAGGTATTTTCTCGCAGCGGTGATGTTGAAACCACCAGGCATCTTGGAGGATATCAGGCGCGCAATGAGAGCCTGGGATTGCTTGCCCAGCTGGCCGTCGAAGGTGGCCTGCATTGAGGAACCAAGCTCGTCAAGGGGAACATCTTCGGGCTTCTCTGGTGTTGATCCAAATTCCTTTCCGAGGTCACCGAGAATTTCGTTTTGGAGGGTGGATTTGCCTGGATTTCAGGGGTTAGTGGGCAATTGCGGTGTAGGGGAGCAAATTTTCAGCTACTTACCACCAACAAGGTCCTTGATGGCCTTGCTCAAGGGAACCTCAGCCAAGGGCTTCTTGAGCTTCTGAGCAATAAGAGCTCGCAGAATGTCGATGGCCTGGACGGGTGCATCGGCAACCTGGGCAGCAGGGCCGGCGCTGGGCGGGGGAGGAGCCGCGGCAGCGGGCGCACCAGCAGCCGCAGGAGCTGCAGAGGGAGTAGCAGCTGGCGCACTGGAAGCGGCAGCAGGCTCTGGTTCCTCCTCAATGGGGTCGGCCTCGTAGTAGATCTCTTTCGCGTCCTTGTTGTAGCACAGAATTTGACGCTGGACTGACTTTGCGGCGTCGTAGGCTTCGTACTTGGAGGCGAGGGTGCGCTTAGCCATCACACCGAGGGTATCCGCGGGACCGATTTCAACCACCCTCTCGGCGGTCTTCTCGGCGAGGAAAACATCTTGGGTCTCAATCCACCGCACGGGAGAGGCGAACTGGTAGGCAAGGAGCTCCACGAGGAGGGTGTGGGCAAGCTCTTGCTCGACTTCGGGACGCATGATGGGCAGCTGGGAGGAGCTGAAAGTTCAATTACACGGAGCTGGGAGAAGAACCGAGAAACCGAGGGTATCTAGTCGACGAAGTAAAAATAGGTGATGTCCGCGGGAGGCCGTGGGAGAGTCGGGATCCTGGGACAGTTGGTATTGTTGTCTGCGGGAGGGGGTATATGGGTAGCAGACAAGCTCGCAAGACTTGTTTATTTTTTTGGGGGAGGGGAGACAGTCGGTGGCTGTTCAAGGGAGAATGAAGTCCGCGCCAGAGATAGAGAGGGACAGACTGGCAAAGGCGAGCGAGGGAGATGTAGAAGATTGGGAGGAGATGATGAGCCACGGATGAAGGGAAGATGGGCTGGATTTGATGGATAGAAAAGAGAGACAAAATTCAAGTCGACGGCTCTGGCCCCTCGATATCGGGTCACTGGCACTTGATTGACTTTCTTTGGGGGGGACACTTTGGGAGGACACCAACTGGAAAGGGAGGGATGGGACAGTCCCGTCAGGAAAAAGATGATTGTTGAACCAGGCAAGGGCCCCCACCGGCTCAAGGAAGATGAGAGAGAGTGCAAAGGTCAACATCGAAAGTCAAGGTACCTCACTACGTAAGGTACAAGGTACATGCCTTGGGCGAAAATTGGGCCATGTCTCGAGACATTCGACTGGCTGTCACTGGTTTCCCTTTTTTTTTTTTTTTTGAGAGGCAAGAGGGAAAAAAGAAGTGGAACCCCTGCTTTGCCTCGCGATGGGCTTCCCGGCCGCCGCCCCCCTCCTTCACCCCCCATGCAGGTGGGAAAGCTCACGCCGCTGATGGTTTTCTTGTGCTGCAACGCCTGCAAAGAGCTCCTCAACCATATTCAGACGCTTTCCCCAATCGAGCATGGGACGATCAGGGGTGGCTTCCCCACAAAACCATTTCATTGGGGGAATGCAGGGTGGGACCATGGTGGAGACTCTTTTTTGGGAGGGATGGCAGGGAGGGAAGTCGTCACTGATGCGAAATTGACGTTGGAGTTGGAGTTGAAGTTGAGAACGGCGACCCACGAAAAAAGTTGCGAGGTGGGAGATTGGACGCATGAGAGGCAACCTCATCGGTATGGTGCGTGCTGCGAAGCTACGAAGAACAACCAAGCCACGAAGCATGAAGTTTGGGGCAAAGTCATTTCTCGCCATACCTTAGTTGCCTCAATCAGCTTGTCACCTGGCTAGCCCGACGCCAGCCAGTGCTTCTTGTTCTGTGCGCGCGAGAGAACGAGCGAGTTGGCACTACCGCATTATCGTCATCATCATCGTCGTGCTGCATGCATTATCGACAAGTCTCAAGTGACTTTCTCCGCGCGTTTCGAACCTGATCATGTTGCCTTGCTTTCCCTCCACCTTTTCAGCCAGCCAGCCTTGCAATGCGGCTTAGCACAGAGCGAGGCAAGGCTAGACAATACGAGGCGAGGCGTTGCACCTGGCGTGCTTCCATCATTCCATGCCTCCCGCCCTTTGGGGGTCTTGGGCCGTGTTAGGCTGGCACGGCTAGCTCTGTAGCGCGCGTTTGTGTCTTGGGTCCTTTATCTTCCACTTCCTCGCGTCCCTTTCCCGAGCTATCGGAATGTTGGATTCGATCTAGTGGCGGCCGTACCTGCCCTTCAACATGACCTAATCAGAACACGCAAGAAACGTTTGGCGTGCGCCAGGCTGTTGTCTCAAAACATTATCTAATCCTCGATTATCTTGCCTCGTACGCGCTTAGTTTGGCGTGCCCGTTCCAACTTTTGATGATCAAAAGTTTGATCCAGTCCCCTATCAGCACCCCCTTATCGCCGCGTTCCTGTTGGCCGCTACCGCCTCTTGCGGCATTCAACGACGGGCAGTTCTTTTTTTGGAGCTGGAGCTGGAGCTGCAGCTTGTTGGAGCTGGAACCTTGGCGCGATGCTGATGCTGATACCGATAACAGATACCGCCATCCTGGCGGGAACTCTGCCCAAGCATCCGTCAACGGAATAGTTCTAGTATACGTGTACAACTCTACGAGTGCGGCAAGTTGTGGGAAAGTGGTGCCATGTTAGCATTTGGCTCGTCAACGCGGACGGGGGACCCGGAAAGCCACACCCGCAACACCTCAGCAACAAGCCAAAAAACTTCCATGCAACCAGAAGAGGAGAGAAGCGGAAGGGGAGAATGGGAAATGGAGGGAGGGAGAAGGAGGGGCAAAAGTGGTCGCTGCTCCAGGAACCCGCCAAACTCGATGGGGGGCGAAGTAGCGATACATGTTCATGAGTTGACCCAAGCTTTGAGCTTCACTGTTTGAGGTGCTTCAGCTTAGCCCTGGGCTGCTTCGAATCTTGCTGCTGACCTTTTGGAGACTTGCGACGGGTCTCTCCAGTTCTTCAGTGGATGAAGGGGGTGGGCGAACGCCCCCGGTTGACGGAAACCTAAGCCAACAAACCATTGTGATGCGCAACAGATGGTGCCGTTTGTCTCCGACCACCACCTTCAACACATCTCGCGCCAACGGAGAGACAACAATGGCGCATCGGAGACCGAGCGGCCAACTCGGCGCAACAGAAATCGATGCTCGATAACTCTAGGCTTCGTTCCCATCAGTTCATGCTTAATCGCCGGGCTAGGCTGGGCGGGTGGTTTGTCTCACTGCAGCTGCACGATGCTCAGTGCCAGTTACCCCTCGAGGGAGGGGGGCAGAGAAAAACAAAACACACGCGCCCCCTCGAGGGGTGGCCTGCAGGGCTTTGCATTCCTCGACAAGCGCCCGCGTGGCATGGCACTGGATAGCTGCCGCCCCAGCAAGCCAGAGTGTGAGAGTGCGGTGCGGTGTGAAGGCGGCATCTGTATCTGTACCTAGCCTTCTCCCTACCCTTCCTCAGGGTCCGCGCATTTCCCTGCTCCCCAGCATCAGCCCCAGGCGTGGGGTGAAAGCGGTGGGGAGAAAATGGCGGCAGAAAACCGGTACGACGCTGAAACTGTTGACCGCCTTCCATCGGCCAGGGAGCTGCGGGAACGCAACGGGGGGTACTCCAAGTACCGAGTACTTGCACTTTCGCATATCTGGGGCCTAGGGGCATTGTAAGCGTCACCCTCGGTGCCTCTGTGCCCGCAGCGAGGCAAGCCAACAAAACCCGAATGTCGTCGACCTCTGGTGGGAAAAAAATGGCAACGAGAGATGTTGCGCAGAACCCGAGATAGTCCGGCGAGCCATGTCATCGTTATCGTCCGCAGCTGCATCCGGGATGCCATGTAGCAGTCTCGGCATCTTATCGGCGTGCACATCAGGTCTGGCTGTCTGTCGTAGAACGACATTTGCAGAACCGACATGATGCCGTTTGGCCGAGGATTCGTGCGTCCTTTGATCCAGCCAGCGCAAGCAGACACGGGAAGAGTGCCGGTGTGACAGGCTACACTAAGATTCGCGGCAAAGATCCGGACACACGATGCACACCAAAAGAGGGAGAGCGCGTCCGCGGCCCCGTCCAGCCAAGTCGTTGCGTCCCGCCTTGGTTGTGCGGTTGTGTTGTTGTACCGGTACATTGCCGTCCGTTCTCCAACGCGGCACCCTTGCGGATCACTCGGGCTGCATGAAGTCAAGGGGTGGAGCAGGAAGGGTGGATTGGTGGTGTACCACCATCCCCAACAGAACTAAAAAATTTGGCGAGACATTGAGATTTGAGACTCGGAGAGAGAAGCAGGCAGGAAAGAGGCACGCATTACCCATTGACACACGCTGGGCGGGCGTGGCAGGAACCACTTTGCGCCAGCTCCAATGGAAGGCAACTGCCTGCTTCCTTGTCTTTCCTTGCCTTCCCTGCAAGCGCAGCATCGGCCAACGTGCCTTTCCTCCGCCAGCCCGGACCAACTGCATTCATTCCAATGTCCCAAAAAGACCCGGCCTGATTTTTTTAATCGTTGAGTTCCATCACTCCTGGATGTACCTGGCCCTGTCTTGGGTACCTCGCCCCTCGTAGCCACAAACTGGACCAGGCACCTCCAATTACGTTGGCGGGATTGACCTCACTCGCACTCCTCACACCTCACTGTGAGGTACCTGCCCAGAGGTTGGACCCATCCACTTGACATCCACACCACGCCGTATCTTCTCAAAGTACCTGTCCCAATCCCAATCTCAATCCCACTGTCCCAATCCATGTCCACATTGAGACCCGGGCAGACACTCCCCAAGAACCAGGACCCAGACCCAGACCACAGCAAAAGCGAAGGGATGCCATTCAATTGCCTCGTCTTCCCATCATAACCTCGTCCCTCCCTCAAGCACCCTCCCAACTTTCCCTTGATCATTGATCTCCTCTTCTTTAAGCTGCCATCTGCCACGCCTTCGTTCTCCCTCTCACAACTCCACATCAAGGACAGAACTTGCAGGGCAGTCTTCTCGTTTCCTTTTCTTGTCCTTCGTAGACCATCCATTGCCCTCGGAGATTTGTAGAGACAGCTCTAGACGTCCGCCATACGTTAGACACAAACTACACCACGACATTACTGCCACCGCCCACATTCACACCGCCGTCCCGGAGCATCTTGACCCAGCTGCCTCCTGCTCTTTGCTGAGTACACGGAGTCAGACATAGGTAAGCCACTTGGCTTTTTCTGGTCCCATTGAAGAGTCTTGGGAGCGCCAGAAAAAAAAACCCCTCCAGGGACGTCTCGGCTAACACACGTGGCGAGAAAAGCTCCATTCGTAGACCACGAAAAAAACTTCATCCTCTTGATACCCCCTAATCCGCCATCACCATGTACGGCACTGGCACCGGCCCCCAGACGGGCGTCTCTACCCCTCGATCCAACGCTTCTCTCCGCCCCCTCACTCTCCGCCATGGTTCCCTCGAGACCTCTCTCCTCGTACCGACCGCCCTCCACTTCCATGCCTCGCAATTGCAGGACCGCTTCAATGCCACTCTCCCCACCGCCACAGATGAGCTTGCTCAGGACGACGAGCCTTCGTCCGTCCCCGAGCTGGTTGCGAGATACATGGGATTCGTCGCCGACGAAGTCGAGAAGGGCGAGGACGACGAGTCGGGCTCCTATGAGGAGGTCCTGAAGCTCGTCCTTAACGAGTTCGAGCGCGGCTACCTCCAGGGCAACGAGGTTCACGCCCTCGCCGCTACGCTGCCCGGCATTGACGCCAAGAAAATGGTTGTCATCCGCAGCTACTACCAGGCTAGACAGACCACCGGTCGCTCAATCAAGGCCTACGGCTCAGCGCTTTTCCGCGCTGCTGACGACGGATCCGCCGACATTTACACCATTTTCGGCGGTCAAGGCAACATCGAAGAGTACTTCGACGAGTTGCGCGAGATCTACAAGACATACCAGCCCTTCATCGGCGAGCTCATTCTGAACGCTGCGGAGCTCCTTCAGAACCTCTCCAAGCACCCTGACGCGGAGAAGCTTTACCCCAAGGGCCTGGATATCCTGAGATGGCTCGAGAGCGAGGATGAGACTCCCGATGTCGACTATCTCATTTCCGCGCCTGTCAGTTTCCCCTTGATTGGTCTCGTGCAGCTTGCACACTACGAGGTGACCTGCAAGGTCCTCGGTGTCCACCCCGGTCTGCTGCGCGACCAGGTCAGTGGTACGACTGGTCATTCCCAGGGTATCGTGCTCGCTGCCATCACGGCCGCTGCCGAATCGTGGGAGTCGTGGAAGGAGCTTGCACCGTCCGCACTCACTATCCTCTTCTGGATCGGTGCTCGTAGCCAGCAGGTGTTCCCCCGCACCTCCCTGACGCCCACCATGCTGAGAGAGTCTGTGGACAACGGCGAGGGCCTTCCCACGCCCATGCTTAGCATTCGGGACCTCTCCCAGGCTCAGGTCCAGAAGCACATTGATGCTACCAACAAGTACCTCCCCGCCGACCGCCACATCTCCATCTCCCTCATTAACAGCCCGCGTAACCTTGTCGTTACCGGCCCTCCCATTTCTCTGTACGGTCTCAACGCTCAGCTCCGCAAGGTGAAGGCACCGACCGGCCTGGACCAGAACCGCATCCCGCACACGCAGCGAAAGCTCCGCTTTGTGCACCGTTTCTTGCCAATCACTGCCCCTTTCCACAGCAAGTACCTTGCCGAGGCAACGGAGTTGATTGACGAGGACTTGAAGAACATTCAGATTCTCTCCAAGTCTCTGGGCACTGCCGTCTTCGACACCAACACTGGAAAGGACCTCCGGGAGGAAGTCGATGGCAACATCGTTCCCACCCTCATCCGTCTCATCACTAGAGACCCTGTCAACTGGGAGAAGGCTACCGTTTTCCCCCAGGCGACTCACGTGCTTGACTTTGGTCCTGGTGGCATTTCTGGCCTGGGTGTTCTCACCAGCCGGAACAAGGAGGGTACGGGTGTGCACGTCATTCTTGCCGGCACTGTCAACGGCACCATCACCGAGGTTGGATACAAGCCTGAGCTTTTCGACCGTGACGAGGAGCATGCTGTCAAGTATGCTGTCGACTGGGTGAAGGAGTTCGGCCCGCGACTGGTCACCACATCCAACGGTGACACGTACGTCGACACCAAGATGAGCAGACTTTTGGGCCTGCCTCCCATTGTTGTTGCCGGCATGACGCCGTGCACCGTTCCTTGGGACTTTGTTGCCGCAACCATGAACGCTGGATACCACATCGAGTTGGCTGGTGGCGGTTACTTTGAACCCGGCATGATGACCACCGCTCTTAGGAAGATTGAGGGTGCCATCCCATCCGGACGTGGTATCGGCGTGAACCTGATTTACGTCAACCCTCGTGCGATGCAGTGGCAGATCCCCATGCTTGGAAAGCTCAGAGCCGAGGGCGTCCCCATTGAGGGCTTGACCATCGGTGCCGGTGTTCCTTCGGTCGAGGTCGCGCAAGAGTACATTGACACTCTTGGTCTCAAGCACATTAGCTTCAAGCCTGGTTCCGTCGATGCTATCCAGGCCGTCATCAACATTGCGAAGGCCAACCCGACATTCCCTGTCCTTCTGCAGTGGACCGGTGGTCGCGGTGGTGGTCACCACTCGTACGAGGATTTCCACCAGCCTATCTTGACCATGTACCCCCGCATTCGTCGCCAAGAGAACCTCATTCTCGTTGCTGGCAGTGGTTTCGGTGGTGCCGAGGACACTTACCCTTACCTCACTGGTGAGTGGTCCAAGGAATACGGCTACCCCCCGATGCCCTTTGACGGTACTCTTTTCGGCAGTCGCATGATGGTCGCCAAGGAGGCTCACACTAGCCCTGCTGCTAAGCAGGCCATCATCGATGCCCCCGGTGTCGATGATAGCGAGTGGGAAAAGTCTTACACTGGTCCTACTGGTGGTGTTATCACCGTCCTTTCGGAGATGGGCGAGCCTATCCACAAGCTCGCCACCCGTGGTGTCCTTTTCTGGGCCGAGATGGATAAGAAGATTTTCTCTCTGCCGAAGGAGAAGCGAGTTGCTGAGCTGAAGAAGAACCGCGACTACATCATCAAGAAGCTTAATGATGACTTCCAGAAGGTCTGGTTCGGCCGCAACCGCGCTGGCCAGGCTGTTGACCTTGAGGACATGACCTACGGCGAGGTCGTCCGTCGTATGGTCGACCTCCTTTACATCCGCCACGAGCAGCGCTGGATCGACCCCACTTTCGTCAGACTTACTGGCGACTTCATTCAGCGTGTCGAGGAGCGTTTCACGTCCACCCCTGGCCAGGTTGCCCAGCTTCAGGACTACAAGGACCTCCAGTCTCCTTACGAGACCGTGGAGAAGATCCTGTCTCACTACCCCGACGCCGAGACTCAGCTCATCAACGCCCAGGATGTGCAGCACTTCTTGATGCTGTGCCTGCGTCCCATCCAGAAGCCCGTCACCTTCATTCCCACTCTCGATGAGAACTTTGACTTCTACTTCAAGAAGGATTCTCTGTGGCAGTCCGAGGACCTTGGTGCCGTCATCGGCCAGGATGTTGGCCGAACCTGCATTCTGCAGGGTCCCACCGCCGTCCGTTTCTCCACTGTTATTGACGAGCCCATCAAGGACATTCTGGATGGTATCCACAACACTCACGTCGAGTACTTGACCCGGGACCTTTACAAGAACGACAAGAAGGCCATCCCCACCATCGAGTACTTCGGTGGCAAGTTGATCGAGACTGAGGTTCCCGTTGAGGACGTTGATGGTCTTACTGTCTCATACGATGATGCGCACAAGAACACCTACCGCCTGTCCACTTCGCCCACTGCAACCTTGCCCAGCCTTGATGCTTGGCTCGCGCTGCTTGCTGGCCCCGAGCGCAGCTGGCGCCATGCCCTTCTTACCTCTGAAGTGGTTGTCCAAGGACAGAAGTTCCAGACCAACCCCATCAAGCGCATCTTCGCCCCTGCCCGTGGCCTCTTCGTTGAGATCCACAACCCCAAGGACTCGAAGAAGACAAAGATCATTGTCAAGGAGCAGCCTCGCCACAACCATTACGTCGATGTCATTGAGGTCAAGCTCGAGGGCACGAACGAGATTGTCGTCAACATGATCAAGGATACCACCGCATTGGGCAAGCCCGTGGCTCTTCCCCTCAAGTTTACCTACCACCCTGAAGCAGGCTATGCCCCCATTCACGAGGTCATGGAGGGTCGCAACGATCGCATCAAGGAGTTCTACTGGCGTGCGTGGTTTGGAGATGAGACCCTTGACCTCGATGCCGATGTTAGCAGCAAGTTCGATGGTGGTAAGGCTACCATCACTGGCGAGGACATCAACGACTTCATTCACGCCGTTGGCAACACCGGCGAGGCATTTGTCGAGCGACCTGGCAAGACTGTCTATGCGCCCATGGACTTCGCCATTGTTGTTGGCTGGAAGGCTATCACAAAGCCCATCTTCCCCCGCACCATTGATGGTGACCTTCTCAAGCTTGTTCACCTGTCCAATGAGTTCCGCATGAAGCCTGGCGCGCAACCCCTCAAGAAGGGCGACGAGGTCTCCACTACTGCTCAGATCAACGCGGTCATCAACCAGGACTCTGGTAAGATGGTCGAGGTTTGCGGCACCATCTACCGCGACGGCGAGGCTGTGATGGACGTCACTTCCCAGTTCTTGTACCGTGGTGCTTACACCGACTACGAGAACACGTTCCAGCGAAAAATGGAGACTCCCATCCAGTTGCACTTGGCCACCAGCAAGGACATCGCTGTTCTCAAGTCGAAGCAGTGGTTCAACACTGACGACATGCCCCGCGATATTGATCTTCTTGGCCAGACCCTCACCTTCCGCCTGCAGAGCTTCTACCGCTACAAGACCAAGTCGGTTTACAGCAGCGTCTCCACCCAAGGCCAGGTCCTCCTTGAGTTGCCTACCAAGGAGGTCATCCAGGTTGCTAGCGTTGACTACGAGGCTGGACAGTCCAACGGCAACCCCGTTGTCGACTACCTTGAGCGGAGCGGTGCTCCTCTCGACCAGCCTTTGCACTTCGAGAACCCTATTCCCCTCAGCGGCCGTTCCCCTCTGCAGCTTCGCGCCCCTGCCACCAACGAGAACTACGCCCGTGTCTCTGGCGATTACAACCCCATCCACGTTTCTCGCGTGTTTGCCAACTATGCCGCCCTGCCTGGTACCATCACTCATGGCATGTACTCGAGTGCCGCCGTCCGTAGCTTGGTGGAGACTTGGGCTGCCGAGAACAACATTGGTCGTGTCCGCAGCTTCCACGCCTCTCTTGTGGGCATGGTGCTGCCTAACGACGATCTTCAAGTCAAGCTTCAGCACGTTGGCATGGTTTCTGGTCGCAAGATTATCAAGGTCGAGGCCAGCAACAAGGAGACTGAGGAGAAGGTTCTTCTTGGTGAGGCTGAGGTTGAGCAGCCTGTGACTGCTTACGTCTTCACCGGCCAGGGCTCTCAGGAGCAGGGCATGGGCATGGAGCTTTACGCTAGCAGCCCTGTTGCCCAGGAGGTGTGGGACCGTGCTGACAAGTACCTCTTGGATAACTATGGTAAGGATTGGATATCTATGCCCTTTCTACAAGCTTCTTGCTAACAATCTCTAGGTTTCTCGATCACCAACATCGTCAAGAACAACCCCAAGGAGCTCACCGTCCACTTCGGTGGTCCTCGTGGCAAGGCCATCCGCCAGAACTACATGGCCATGACCTTCGAGACTGTTGCCGCTGACGGAAGCATCAAGTCTGAGCGTATCTTCAAGGAGATTGACGAGAAGACGACGTCCTACACCTACCGCTCGCCCACAGGCTTGCTCTCGGCTACTCAGTTCACCCAGCCCGCCCTTACCCTTATGGAGAAGGCCAGCTTTGAGGACATGAAGTCCAAGGGCCTTGTGCCTAGGGACTGCACCTTTGCCGGTCACTCCCTGGGTGAGTACTCCGCGCTTGCTGCCTTGGCAGAGGTCATGCCTATTGAGAGCTTGGTTTCGGTTGTGTTCTACCGTGGTTTGACCATGCAAGTCGCTGTCGAGCGTGACGCGGCTGGCCGATCCAACTACTCCATGTGCGCCATCAACCCTAGCAGGATTTCCAAGACGTTCAACGAGGAGGCGCTTCAGTTTGTCGTCGACTGCATCTCTGAGGAGACTGGTTGGCTGCTTGAAATTGTCAACTACAACATCGCCAACATGCAGTACGTCGCCGCTGGTGACCTGCGTGCCCTCGATACTCTTACGGGTGTCACCAACTTCCTCAAGCAGCAGAAGATTGACATTGAGGAGATGCGCGGCAACATCGAGGAGGCCAAGGATGCCCTCAAGGACATCATCAAGGGTAGCGCTGAGGCGACTCTCAAGAAGCCCACGCCTTTGGAGCTCCAGCGTGGTTTCGCAACGATCCCGCTCCGCGGTATCGACGTGCCGTTCCACTCGACCTTCCTGCGGTCTGGTGTCAAGCCCTTCCGATCGTTCCTTCTCAAGAAGATCAACAAGACGACGATCGACCCCGCCAAGCTTGTTGGCAAATACATCCCCAACGTGACGGCGAAGCCCTTCGCCATCACCAAGGAGTACTTTGAGGACGTGTACAAGCTGACCAACTCGCCCAAGATTGCGTCCATCTTGGCCAACTGGGACCAGTACACTCAGGACGGCCCTGTTCCTAACGGAGTCAGCGTCGACCACGAGGGACCTGGTGCGGCTGCGTAAGCAGTGAATCAGAGGTGTGAAGCTATGCTGTTACGAAACAAAAGGGAGAGAGGCATTAGATGATGAAAGGAAGGGGGCACTGAATGACTCTAGAAGGCGTAATCGTTGTACAAATTACGGGTGTTGTTTCTCGATGTTGTTTTATCATGCTGCGTTAGAAGGTTTGGTCTTTGGTCTTTGGTCGGGGCGTTTTTATTGCTCTGGTATTATAATGGTCGTACAAGAAGAAAATAGAGCAACTTAGTTCAACCTCGGTCGGATGACATGAAGTGAAAGAAAGCCAATGCAAACGTGAAATGTGTCCGAGGGGAGCATGGGAAAATGTCCGATCTGACTGCTTTGTCCGACATTCAAACAAGGCGGTGTGTGGTTACACACAATGACTGGGAGCTACCGGCAAGCACAGCAGTTTTTGACAGCGGGCGATCTACGAAAGGTGGATGCAAGGGCCCGGGAAAGAGATGCATCTTCCGAAGAGCGCAGCGCGCGAATAGACGGGTGAGTCCGCTGTCAGCTCTGAGGGGCGGCACAGACGGCGGGGTGTCCCTTTTATCGAAGACGAGGACCAGATACGATAAGGATAAGATAAGACCATGGTCTATAACACATGGCGAATAAAAGAGGACGATGGGGTTGTGATGCAGGCGGTGGCTTTGGTAAGAGCGAGGGGTAGAGGGAAGACAAGGATGAAGCTGTCCGGATTAGTCAAGCCGAGGTGTAGGATTGCGGCTTGGTAGCTTTTGAGAAACGTGGACTGTGACGGATGGCTAATAATGACAACCAACCGGCCAGCGGCGAGCGCCGTGCGACGTGCGACGTGAGACCGGTGCGCTGCGATGTGGGGGGGTGCGCGTTGTTGCGGTTTCCGGGGCTCCGAGGACTAGGAGCTCAGGGTGTTCTGGACTTGGCGGTTCCTTTGCCCGTCAGCTTAGGGCGCCAACAACTGCGCTCTGTATCCGTCGTTTTAGTTCTATTAGTGGGAGGAATGAGGGGAGAAGCGGGATTCCCATGTTCCTCTCCCAGGCTGGGCCCCGTCAGCCCCCCCCGCCTCTATTTCGTCTTATCTCTTGGGGAGAGGAGGGGGAGGGGGGTTTTCCGATAGCGCCGCCGCCGAGGCAGCATACCTAGTTTCGACTGATGGATGCACGTCATCCGTTGCACTGCATATATTTACCGGTGTCCCCTTTCTTTCTTTTTCCCATCCTCCGCTCCCGCGATTTCGTTTCTTGAGGTTTTGGAAGTCGTGTACAGTACTGCGTCCCGTGACCGTGTCACTAGCACATCGCCCTGGAATTGAATCCTCTTGGTGAGATTCTGTGAGAGCCCCGTGAGAGAGCTGCTACATTGGCAACATCGTCACCTGCCTGAACCCAGACCGAGGGGTTTCGCGACTCTGCCGACGGCAACCGAAGAGACCCTTAATTAGTGCTCGGGACGTCTGGTCAACTAGTCTTTGACCACAGCGACACTCAACACAACAACGACACGATCTTCTTGACACAGTCGCAGACGGTGGGAAATCACAGCAGATATGGGCGACATGATTAGGGATCTGCCCCCCGCAGCGTCTCCTGAGACAACAGAACGGCGGAACCAGCTTTTCCTGGGCACCTTTGTGCACTCCAAGACAAGGGAGGAGCTCGACTACCTTCACGACACGGCCGTCTGCGTCGACGCCTCCGGAACCATCGTCGCCGTCGAGACGGCGTGCGACCTGAAGAGGGCTGAGGGCGAGCTTCTTCCTCGTCTGGGATGGACCGCGAGCGACGTCGACGTTCGTGTTGGCAAGGAGGGGCAGTTCTTCTTCCCCGGGTTTATCGGTATGTTTGCTTTTTGTATCCTTATCGTCCCCTCATCTCCCAGTAGAAAGGGACGTGTCGATGATCTCCCGTTGGTGGGCGATAGCGCGCTGAGACACGAGCAAGCCTCGCGGAACGTTTTACTTTTTTGGCTTGTGAAATCCCCACCCCGCAAACAGCCATGCTAACCCCCACCATCGCAGACACACACGTCCACGCATCGCAATACCCCAATGTCGGCATCTTTGGCAAAACCACCCTGCTCGACTGGCTCAACACCTACACATTCCCCCTCGAGGCGAGCTTGAAGGACCTGAAGAAGGCGAGGCGCGTGTACACGGCCTGCGTCAAGCGCACCCTCGCCCACGGGACGACGACGTCGGCGTACTACGCCACCATCGATGTTGCCGCCACGAACATCCTCGCCGATATCTGCCTGGCGCTGGGGCAGCGTGCCTTCGTGGGGAGGGTGTGCATGGACCGCGAGGGGTTCTGCCCAGATTACTACCGTGATGAGTCCGCCGAGGACTCGTTGAGAAAGACGAGGGAGACGGTGGAGCACGTGCGGTCCATCGACCCGGGGTTCGAGCTCGTCGCGCCGATCCTGACGCCGCGTTTCGCGCCGTCTTGCACAGGAGAGGCGATACAGGGCCTTGCGGACATGCAGAGGGAGCTGGACGTGCTTGTGCAGACGCACGTCTCGGAGAACGAGGGAGAGATTGAGCTGGTCGCCGAGCTGTTCCCCGCGAGCGAGAGCTACACGGCCGTGTACGACGACCACGGGCTGCTGGGGGAGAAGACGGTGCTCGCGCATGCGGTCCACCTCTCGGAAAAGGAGGCCACGACGATTTCGGAGCGCGGCGTCAAGATCTCGCACTGCCCGTGCAGCAACAGCAGCATCACAAGCGGCGCGGCGAGAGTCAGGTGGCTGTGGGACAAGGGGATCGACGTCGGGCTGGGTACGGACATGAGCGGGGGTTACAGCCCCAGCATCCTCGAGGCGGCACGGCAGGCAGCGCTCGTGTCACGGCACATCGCCATGGCACTAAAGGGGGAAGAAAAGGAGAGGGCCAAGTTGACGGTCGAGGAGGTCCTGTACCTGGGCACACGCGGCGGCGCGAAAGTCGTCGGGCTGTCTAAGAAGATTGGCGGGTTCGAGGTTGGCATGCAGTGGGATGCGCAGCTTATCGATCTGCCGGTGGTGGACGAGGACGGGGAGCAGGGCGACGATGGGAACGTCGACATTTTCGGGTGGGAGAGCTGGGAGAACCGGGTTGCGAAGTGGGTGTTTAATGGGGACGACCGGAATACCAAGATGGTTTGGGTCAAGGGAAGGCTAGTGCACTCGCGGAAGTAGAGATGCTGGAGCCCCGAAAGGGCCCTGGGACGGTGCCCTTGGGAGTCGTGTATGCATAGGAGGCCTTTGGCGTTTGACATGGTCCTTGATTCCTTTCATAGGTATGGGTTGGGATATCCGGTTAGACATGAAGCTCAGCGCTATGGATTCGAGTCACTCTGCATTTCCTGCGTCTTTTCCTGACTTCAATCTCTGGATGATAACTCCAGCCCCTCTGTTGGAATGCTCCGAGCTGTGCAGTCCAATTAATAGTCTCCTTACTGGTTATCATCGGGTTGAGCCTGTCGCTGACGGTATATTGAAAATGCCTGTGAATGAGCCCTCCTCTTGTTACCGTGTATTGCCAGCCTGCGTGCTTCGCCCGATTCAGTCAAGGCGGACTGAAGTGGTGGAGGCGGCGTGTGGCTACATTTGCTTTGCTTTCGGGTGCACGAGTGGCTGCAGTTCGCCCAATGAATTCGTCTCTTCTCTGGGCAATCATGGATGAGGCTGCATATTGCCATGGCTGTGCCCGACACACCCCTCAACTCCAGCCTGACCCGCCACCTCTCGCGCCGTCGTATTTTCTTGCCCCTCACTTCTGGTGTCAGCACTGACACTCTGCTCAACTCTCCAAACATGCCTGGCTTTTCCACATACCAAACCGCCCGCCATGTCTGTCTGGCTTTGAGGGCATAGCGGGTCTCAGCTTTGCTTGCAACATCATGCAACATCATGCAACTCATCAGCTTCGGCCATGACGCCGTCCGTCTCGATGTGTCACCGCATCCACGAGAGTGGCACACCGGAGCCCAGTCTCGCCGAACACGCCAACAGCCTGAAAGATGTCTCCGAATACGGGATGAGGTTCCTGTCGCCCGGTCAGCCCGGCAAGCTTGCCGCCATGCTCATCACCTCCAAGGCCGTCTGGCGGAAGCGAAGGCTGGAATGGCTGAGAGGCAACCTGACGTTTTATCTGGGCCTTGCTTGTCCTACAGAGCGTCAAGCGAGGTCTTGGCCGCTCCGACGACTGGGAGACTATACAACTCCGCATTAAATCTCTTCTTAGATATTTGATGGAAATGTGGTCCAGGTTGAATGAAGCCAACAATTTCTACCTCGAAAGAGCAGTGCTCTATTTCTACTTAGTCATTGAGTTTCAGAGGAGCATCCAGCCAAAGGATCTAATGCATACTTGTTAGAGATGTTGTCAAGCAGACTGAAGGGCGCGGTATCTTCGTATTCGTGGGTAGGCTGTAGATGAGACTATTGCTGAAAGATCCCCCCTTGGATTTCCCCAAGGCAATCCAAGCTACTTATACTTATACGGCCATACTTCCTCCTTAATATATCAGGCCTAGATCCTTGCGTCTACGCTGCTTGCTTCTCTGTAGGCCCTTGATGTCGTCCGGGCGCCTGACAACACTGCAGTGTTTTTTCCTTTTCCTTTGGCTCTAATACATGGGTCGACGAAAATTTGAAGACAGTGGAAGAAGCCGAAGACCTGGTGGAAACTTTGTCTTGAGAGACGCACGCACTGGAACGAGGAATATTTGGAAATGCACCTCTTTACCCCATAACGAAGCCTCTAGGCGCAACTATGGCAGGCATCTATGCGTGCGAACAATCTTGGAGGAGCACTTCGGGCCCAGCACCGAGTATCAATGACAAAGTCAGAGCCACAACCTTCTGCTATCTCACTTCGAAGATTGTGGCATTAAGAAGCCTATCAAATGTTTTAATTGATCGGCTTCATCTGCCTTCGGTAAGGGCACTGTTACTCTGCACTAAAGCATTTGACTTGGGGAAGCGCCAGTACTACGAAATTATACAGGAAGGAAGCATAAATGCCGCCAAGCTGCTAAGAAGATTCACAAGTGGCGATGGTGATCGGTATGATCCTAAGTATTGATGGATTCGAGTTACATGACCTATCTCTGGTATAACTACGAAACATTGGAATTCCTAATGATTTCGTCTTGGCCCTGGAACACATTGGTTACGAAGCTCACAACTTAGAGTTGGATTGTGACAGAGATCGAGATAGTATCTTCATGACTGAAAGTGTTCTTCTTCGGCTGTTGTTTGGTCTTGCGTACTGTCAGTTCAACAAAGTTGGCAGTGATGTGGGCTAGGAATGAATGTTATTTAAATTCTCCGTTTTCCCGTTTAGAAACGTTCTATATACGCGCAGTGTAATAAATCATAACCTATGAAAAGAGTAGAGGCCGTCGGAAGAAGGAGATCTAGGATGTTCCCTGCTCTCATAACAAACTTACCGTGAGGTGGCTACGTCATTCACCATCGCATTATGATCATAGGAGGCTCATGTTTAGATTCCGTTATTGGCGTACTCGAAGCAACGAGAAATACGTAGCAACATTGATTCCAATCTCAGCTAATGTGGAAAGTTATCTCTGCAGCTTTCGGACGACTGACTAAAATCATTCGAGCAAAACCCCCAGCATCAGACCAGCCAATTGCGTTGCAGTAGAATCAAATCTGCGCGTGAAGCTCGAACCGTCCTTGCACCTTTTACGACACCAATGCCAAGATGTTAACCACCCCTAGGTTCTTAAAAAAATGGCCCTTGCGAATGTTTACACCATGATTACCGATATCTTGTCGACGTAGTAAAGTGGGACGGACAGCTTCCAAATTTCTTCCCGCCCGCATTCCGGTTCAGTGTTGCAGCAGATGCGGATCTGGCAATGGCATTTTGTTTGGGAGAAAATGCCTATGCAGACCCATGCCCGACTTTGACAAAAACAAGAGAACTTTCGGGATCACTCCGCCTCCTATCTACCCCGGTTTGGCCGTCGGGGGGGCCGTTGACTCGTCTTGCAGCGGGCAGGCGGTCCGCCCCTGAACTTACGCGGCCAGGGCTCTTGGCGGCCCGCCGGGATGGAGTCCGGGTGCCACGCTGGGGGCCCCGGGCCCCGGCGCACAACGGTAATACCTCGCCTTTCATTGGCTCGGTCTTTTTTTACATTATAAGTGACTGCCGGATGGGGAATTGATCTGAACGTGGTTCTTCGGGATGTGGGAGAGACGTTCTGCCACGACTCTTCGTCGGTGGGGATCGTGAAATCTGGATTGCAACTTGGTTGGCAGGCAGACTAACGTATCTGGGTGTGATGAGACAGAGAGGGGCGGTGGATGACAATAGCAACACTGCGATGAGATGAACCTGTATTCTGGGGACTTGCCAGGGGATACTCGAGGCGAAGCAGGGCGCTTTTTCTTTTCCTCTTGGGGAAGGTGAATAGCGACTAGGAGAATGACCGAGTGTATATAAGGAAGAGCTTCCATCGCGGCCGTTGATTGTTCCCGTTTAGATCATCATCCCAGATCTCAGTAGCTGACCCTTCAACCGCAAGCCTTGGACCTTCTTTCGTTAGACCGGCCTTGACACATTCTTTGGAAATATCATTCTTTCAACTAGCACCATGCAGATCCAACTCCTCGCCCTCGCTACTGCCCTCCTCACGGGCGTGGCCGTTGCCCACCCGGGCCACGACCACACTCTGAGCCACTCTGAAATCGCCCGTCGCTCAAACCTCTCGAAGCGCTGCGCAGTCCAGGCCGGCCAGTTCAGCGAGATCCGCAAGAAGCGTGCCGCCGAGAAGCGCTCGCTTGTCAGCCGCTCGCTCGTCCAGCGCGACAGCAACGTCACCATCCACACCGAAGGCCCCCACTACAGCACCGTCCAGAACGACACCTGCGTCCTGACCCCCGAGGTCACCAAGGGACCCTATGTCTGGCCGCGCTCGCAAACCCTGCGCCAGGACATGAGCGAGGACGAGCCCGGTATCCCCCTGTACTTGGACATCGGCGTCCTCAACGTCAACACCTGCGAGCCCATGCAGGACGTCCTCGTTGACCTGTGGCACTGCAATGCTGTATGTTATTCCCCCGTTGCTAAACAAAAGTCTTAAAAAAAGAGTGACTTGACTAACACGCGCACGAACAGACCGGCTCCTACAGCTCCTTCATCCACCGTGACCCCAACACTCCCTTCGAGGAGCTCCTCGACCAGCTCAACGTCACCATCGGCCCGGATCTGGACCTCCACACCGACGAAACCACCTTCCTGCGCGGTATGTGGCCCACCGACTCCAACGGCATCATGGAGATGAAGACCGTCTTCCCCGGCTTCTACATTGAGCGCACCATCCACATCCACGCCCAAGTCCACACCGAGTGGTCCGTCCGCAGCAACGGCACCATCGTCGCCTCCAACGTCGTCAGCACCGGCCAGCTCTTCTTCGACGAGGAGCTCAGCGCGCAGCTCATGGCGCTCGAGCCCTACGTCAGCCACACCGAGATCAACCGCACCACCAACTCCGTCGACAGCATCTTCGCCCAGGAGCTGGCCGGTAACTGGAACCCGAACATGGTTGTCGAGCCGCTTGACGGCGAGGACGTCACGAAGGGCATGCTCGCCTACATCACCATTGGTGTTGAGGCGTAGAGACTTCTAGGTTCAAGTGGTGGATCGTGGAGAGAAGAGTTGACGTAAGAAAATAGTTATGTATTGTAACGCAATTAAATGATTCCCAACCTTTTAAAAAAACACGGTCCCGATTGCCATGTCTCCAATCATAAAAAAATCTGATGTCTGTTGGCATGCATGTATGATGCTACACAGTAATAGGCAGCGTTTGTACATGCAATGCTTCAACGCAGCCCGAAGGCTATGAACGAATTTTCCTACCAAAATCAGCACGAACAGTATGATGACATGGCCAAATGATCACTGGTGATTCAAAACCCGTTCAATCTGCGCATTCACGAGGGTTTCCTTGTGCATTGACACCCTATTTAAAGGACACGACCCCGCTGTTTGTCACATACCGGCCAGCCTCTACTTCTGGCCAGTTGCTCTGGCTGTGGTGGGTTTCTTGGCTGCTGGGTTGACAATAGTATCTCGTTGCTTATACCAGCCCACAACTGTTGTACGAGGGATCTTGAAGTGGTCGGCGGCCTCATCAAAGGTTGGACGACGTACGCCATCGGCAGGGTCAAGAGGGGTATCGCCAGCACGTTGACGGGTAACTGGCCAAGCCTCGATTGGGTAGCGATGATGCTCAAGGTACATTAACACGTCAATTCGCTTGCGCCGGCTGTACGTCCGTTGCGGCCTCTGTACTGGTGAAGGCGTTGCATAAGTTCGCTTGGTAATTGGAGTAGATGTCTTGCCATGAGGCTTCTTTTGCGGCCGCGATATCAATTCGGTATTGGAGACGATTTCGAAGAGCGGCTGGCGGTTGGGCATAGTGGTTGATTGATGAGAACAGTGATGGATTGATGAGAATAGTGGTGGAATGATGAGAATAGTGGTGGTGGATTAATGAGAATAGTGGTGGATTGACGATAATAGTGGTGACGAATAGGTAGTGGTGGGGCAACTGGCTGACCGCCTTCTACAAGAAGCCTAGTACACACTAGCCGTATTTGGTTAGTGGAAATAAGTGGTGGAAGTCGAGTTTGCTGAGAGGATACCTATGGTATTAGGAGGCCCGCAGGGACGCTCGTGGCATGCCAACGCAGACGGGACGACAGCAACGATCAGATGAAAAAAAAAGAAAGAAACAAAACCCGAACGATTCTGATTGTTGGCCCCCTGAGTCGCAATGCTTGACAGGGACCAACGTAACTGCCCAGCAAAGTCTCGGGGCTCAAGCAACACAGCCCACTTTCCGGAATTTAAGACTTGAAACTTGAAACTCTCCTCGGTCATTGTTCCTTCGTCCTCTCTTTTAGCCCCAAAAACCCACACACAAATACACGCACACATCGTACAGTATGGGTACCTAGTTCGTTCGGCAGTTCGTTTAGCAAACCAAGCCGGCCATGCGGCGCTCAGTCGGAACCCCCATCAGCATGTACCCCGACCAGAATAGCAGAAGCACACCTGCATAAGGTGCATTCGGCTCTGATGGAGACCCACACTAATCCGAGTGTCCAACGACGCCACATCGACAGCCACTATTAGCGGCCCGGACTGTGCTCCACGCCAAACGGGCTAGTCGGCGGGCGGCTGCTTGGTTATATTGACGACGCAGATACGGGTAAGGCAGGAAGTAGCAAGTGATGAGGAGAACCATGAAATGGCATAAGATACACGAAGAGACTAGGTAGACAGAGAAACGGGTCGCAGAAGACCGACAGGTTTGCTATGCTATGTGTTGCTGTGATGTGTTGTGAAATCGGTTTAAGCGCAGCAAGGCCAATGAGCGAGGCAAGAGACAGTTCACAAATTAGAAGGCAATAGATTGCTACGGAGCCTATTGACCACATACTTTTTTCGTCCTCAATATATGAGGCACCCTGGTTAAGCCCCATACTTTCCCGCCGTGGCGTCATTCTCGGCTGGACTAGTTGATAATCTTTTGCAAAGTTAAAATAGCACTAGACCAAAACCGAGGCACGCGTGTGAATATTGCCAATGCCTCCTGGGCGGTCTCGTTCTTATTGGGTCTGGAAAAAACATGGCCCTTGATATGCACAGCTGGCTTAGTTGGTTCGACTCTCTTGCCCTTCAATACTGCCTTCTTCGGACACTTGTAGTGTTGTGCAAATGCGGTTTATTTGTCTTCAGCGAATCATGACCTTGTCGCTTCGCCACCTACCCAAGGAAACTTGAAAGCAAGTCTGTCCTCAAAACCCGCAATCTATTTAGAGAGAAATGTCATCCTCTCAGCACTTGCATATATTGGACTGGGGTGAGGTTTAACATTGCAGCCTCGAGCACTACTACAAGAACGAGGATCACCAACTGCGCGGTAAAGCAAAAGCTTTCGGTAATGAGAACCTTGTCTCATTATCGCTTGTTCTACACTATACAGTTACGCCGCACAGTAACCGACTACGCCGATCGTAACAAGCATGTAAGCAATACGGCCTTGTCTACTCCTGACTGCAGCAGTCAGCTTGTTTTTCTTTTGTTATCCGCAAGTATTTATGTCTAATTAGCTTACATGATATGATATCTGATTGGCTATTTTCAATTATATCTACCAACAACACTAACACACCTTTCGTCACTTTCTCGAAAGATCTTGACTGTTAATTTACGTATAGATAGGTAGCAGAGTGTTATAACTTAACGATTTGCAGGCTGTACTAGGGGCTGTCAATGACCAACTGTGACAATGCAAAAGATTCGCCGGTGCAGGCAAACTTACTTGCGCTGCAGCCAACACGGTGTGTAAGGGGCCACAAGAACCACGTGTCAGGGACAGGCCAACACTAAAATACCGGGATCAAAGGCATAGCAGCGTGTACGCAGGGACTTATACCAGGGACAAGGGGTTGAGGGGGTCGCCAATACAGACGTAAGAGGAGTACCTACCTATGAGAACGAAGCTACTGCGCCTTTCACTCTGCCGTGACTTATTTAACGGGAAAGACAGGATAATGGACATAAGGAACATGTTAATACAGTTTGTAATGTTGTATAAACGGAAGCAGGGTTAGTTAAGAGGCTGTTGAATTGTCTAATTTTGCTATGGCCTGATATGTATTTTGAACATACTCTTTCGTTAAGTGAGATCCTAGTCCAACAGGATAAAGCTTGTTCATTGTGTACACAATAGTCATTCTCCTTTCTAGATCCATAATTGCAATTGATCCCCCTCGTCCACCCCAATAAAAAATTCTTCCCTTAGGTAGCCGCCCCAAATGTCTATGACATTCTCGCCCTCGATGTTGACAACGATTGATGCGCCAACCTCTTCTTCTGAAAGGATGTTCTTAGCTACCGAGTCACGGACGCCATGGAATCGACGCTCAAAGGTTCCGTGGACGAGGTAATCCATGGTAATAAAGACAAAATTGATAGAGTACAAGAACAAGACACTAAAAAAACAAGTTGCAGGACAGCAAAACAAAGTGAAGAGGACAGCTTGGTTTGTGAGAACACTAAGTATATCTTTTTAATGGGAATAGTTGGCTTAATAAAGAACAATCCAAGCACTCATAATGCTTTTGGTAAAGCGGAACCGTTAGCTACTGAATAAGTAATTATGCAATTTAGTTACCTATATGTACAGATGTCGTAGATATGCTCAATCATCTGACCTAGTGACTCTAAAGGTTGGAGGCTCTAGCATAACTAAGAGGGATAAAAATCACAACATCTTTTGCCTTAAGCAGATATAAAATAACGACAATGCATAATCATAATCACCAAGTTGAGTGCTCTAGACAATAAACCCGATTCATATTGCCGACTCATGTGGAGTGCTTAGTCTTAGCCAAGCGCCGGACGTCCGGCAAGGAGTCTAAAGACCATCACATTAAATGACGCAGGGTACAAGATGTCAGGGAGACTCGGATAGTCCCAGAGAAAGAAGGCCCATAACCCCCACCCACCCCCACTAGAGGCTTTTCGGCACTGATGAGAAAAGTCAGGAACCAAGGCATAGCTTAAAAATATGTAGTATAAATATATGTTTGTGGCTCTGTGTTTGTAAAAGCTAGTAAGTAATAACACGCATAGGTGGTGCTGCTGACATATCTAGCTTTAGGGAATCAGTTCAAAGCGCTTGGCTGAGGGGCAGTGCGTCTAAGAACGGGGACGGGAACGAGAACAAGAACGACGATAATCAATTGAAATCTCACCTATCGGATTGAGCGGAGCTATGTAGCTAGAGGATAAGTAAGGCGGGCACGCCACTGCTAGACTTCATGCACATCTCCACACAAACCTCACACTCTACAACCTTTTGGCTCAAATTGCTCTTTTCTAATTTAGCTGGAAGGTTGGCAACAGACGATGGCAATGTCATTCTCATACGGCTTTGAGCTTCCCAATGGGACAAAATAATCCACGGCGAGGGCGTGTTCATCAAAGACACGTATCCTCCAGAAATGAACATTCCAGGGCAATTGCAAGTCTTCAGCCCGGGGCACAAGGCCGACCCGACAACCCCAACATTCAGTGGTCCACACGGCATCTTCAATTTCGATACCAGTTTGCGGATGCCAAGACACGTCCATATGGCTCCGAACTCGTCAGGAAATGGAGATCGATACATTGTAGAGAAGCTGTTGGTACTTAACGGCGTTGCCATCGCTGAACTTGGAGGGGAGATCTACGTGATTCTGCCCAATACTATGGTTATAATTGGTCCAGGTGTTCCTCACACCTGGACAGCTTGTCCCCCGGGCATTGATCTACAAGAACTAGGGATTTACAAAAGCGAGAAGATAGTATCTGAAGGCCGATTCACGGCTGTCTACGAGTACGAGGAGGCTACGGGTTTCTATCCAACAGCACAGACGAATTTGCTTAAAGATCAAAACGACTACGTGAGATGTGAGGATCTCAAGTCTATCAAGATTCCAGCATTTACACTGAAAGAGCTGAGGCAGAATGCTTGGTTCGTGTATGGAAGGGAAGCGCGGGGATTGGAAGGTTGTAGTTAGCGTTGAAAGTCGTCTGGGTGGCTAATTTGGCAATCAGTATACGGATACCAGAACAAATACTACACTGACAAGGACTGATATCAGCTCCAGTTTTATCAACGTAGTGTAGAGCCTAAGCCTCTGAATAAAGAGTCCCGTTGCCATAATAGTGTGGTGCAATATAAAGCGGGGTTTGTAAATTGACGTTGCATGCCCCGGCTCATCCGGGGCCTCGGCTGAGTTATGATTCCCCGAATGTATTCAACTCTCGACACGCTAACCTGGCTTGGGATCTTTATTAGAAACTAAGCATACGATAATCCTCGTCGTTGATTGTGTATCCACCAGCGACGGCGTGCAAATAACGCCGATGTAGCCAGTTGTTTTCTCCTATCGCCGAGCCAGGCTGTTCTAGCATGCCAATTGTGGATCTGGGAGATCCATTGCAATGAATCCAATTCCCCGGATAATCGGCATGATAGACGTTAGTAACCGAGAAGCCGCCAGACGAGCTGGCACATGGACAACACATGATACACATGCAATCGATTCTTATTGAGTCTAACGCGTTTTACAACTGTCTCCTTCGCGAGAATAGCCCACTCAAGTTTGACTGTATGTGCGCCATTATCCAGTTACGCCAAAGCTAGTCTCCTTTTCCCACAGTACCGTGACGTGATACGGCGAACATTCAGCCATAAGCAAGAACTCGGCCACGGCATTGACGGCTGCTCTTGGCCTCGGCGGATCCCGCAGCAATGCCACCCAGCCCTAAAGCTGTAACTTTCTGGCATTGTGGCGTCTAAACTCCAGCTAATTCCGGCGGGAACATTATGAGCGAAAATGACCCGCCCCTAGTTCGCGGAATTAGTAGATGCCGTCATGGACATTGACTTTAGACAAGGGCTGGGGTTTTCATATATAACCCAACCCAACCTCACCTTCAAGATAGACTCAGCCAACTACCACTATAGCCACTACGACTTGCACAGCACTTAAGCCTGCTCGCACCGAACACACGACTGAGTTTATTTACTTATAAAACTTTTCACAGCAATGGCCGATATCAAGTTCGAAGGATGGCTGGGTCAGACCCCCGACAGTGCCAATGGAAAGATGGAATGGGGAGCTTTCGAACCCAAGAAGTGGACGGAGGATGACGTCGACATCGAAATCTCCCACTGCGGCGTCTGCGGTTCGGATATTCACACGCTGCGCTCAGGCTGGGGTGAGACCCCTTATCGTAAGTTTAGCATTTAGGTTCGCCCTGCGTTGCTTTGAACACTAGGGCTATGAAGCTTATTTCTTGTGCTAATTTGTATGCCTGTAGCCTGCTGCGTCGGCCACGAAATTGTCGGTAAAGCGGTCCGCGTCGGCAGGAACGTCAAGCATATATTTGTTGGCGACCGTGTCGGGGTCGGTGCACAGGCCCGCAGTTGCATGCAACTAGACTGCGCCGAGTGTTCTGCCGGCCGCGAGAGCTACTGTGTCCACAACGTCAACACTTATGGCTCCGTCTACCCTAACGGCGAGGGTAAGTCCTACGGCGGTTACGCCGACTACAACAGAACGAATGCACACTTCGTTGTTAAGATCCCTGAGGGTCTAGCATCTGAAGATGCTGCCCCTATGCTATGTGGTGGTATCACAGTCTTCTCACCGTTGAAGGAAAATGGCTGTGGACCAGGCAAGACGATCGGAATTGTTGGTGTTGGTGGTCTTGGTCATTTCGGCGTACTTTTCGCAAAGGCGTTATGCGCCGATAAGGTAATAGGTATCTCGAGAAAGGCTTCTAAGAAGGATGAGGTCCTGAAGTTGGGTGCCGACGAGTATATTGCTACAGATGACGACAAGGACTGGTCCAAGAAGCACGCTCGTAGCATTGATCTCATTATCTCTACAGTCTCTAGTGAGAAAATGCCTTTAGAGCAGTATTTACGACTCCTCAAGGTTCACGGGACCTTCATCCAGGTTGGGTAAGTATTCACCCTTAAAATAACCGCTTAAAGCTAATATCTAACTCTAGTGCCCCTGATGGTGGCAACCTCCCTCCTATCAATGCCTTTACCCTTATTGCAGGCGGTATCAAGGTCGGCGGTAGTCTCGTTGGCTCACCCTCAGACATCAAGGAGATGCTAGAACTCGCCGTCGAGAAAAAGGTTAAGCCCTGGGTGCAGAAGAGGCCTCTCAAGGACGCCAACAAGGCAATTGTCGATATGGAGGCTGGCAATGCCCGGTACAGATACGTACTGGTGAATGAGAAGCATGCTGAGTTGTAATATGCTGGGGATGGAGGTTTGATATGTGTTACGGGCCAGAGACTAAGCATACACAACTGAACTGTCCTAGCCCGGGACGAGACGCATCGAGTACCCAACGGCGGCTCATCGACACCCCTATGTATAGATATTTTACGCCCTTGCGGCGTTTTACTTTTTTTGGGAGTTGCAAATAAACAACAATAGAGACACTTCACCAGTTAAACGCGCTGCAAAGCCAGCCCGTTACAACGGTTACGACGTGTAGATTAGAAATAGAATGGCGTGCTTTAATAACTATAAACCACGAAAAAGATCCCTTCCGAGTTGGATATGAGATATCTGCCAATGCGGTATATTAATTAGTCCACTCAGCAAGAAATCATAGGTTATGAGCTTCTGCTTTATCCATATTCCCTTTGTTGGATTACCTAGCCAGAATACGGACAGGCGGTCAGCAGCAGCCCGCAGCGGGCCGCGGCAGCGGAACCCAGAGATTCCACCTCCGGACTGCCCATAGCAATATCTTCGCTACTGCTGCTGCTGCCAGCCTTGCTACCTTCCTCCTTTCTGAATAAATGAATACAGAACCATTTTAATAAATTTATTTTGATTTACCACCCGTACGTATCCTGTGATACCAACAATGACAAATTGTGGGCGTGCCGTATGCGGCAGTGGGCCAACAAATAGAGAAGTACTCAGAGCTGTCATTCTGAGATTCAAACCCAATGGCAGTATTGCGATATTAGTTAACAAACCTACGCCTGACACTTTATGCTCTAGTATAGACAGCGTTTGATGACGGCTACTTTCACAAGTAATGGGCTGCAAACCTCGTAGCCCCGTGCAAAAAGGATAAATCAGTATCTATCGCCGTTTACTTCAGTTCACGTCAAGTTGCGATCTTTTCCTTGTGTGAAATTATCCCCATGGGGAACAGGTCTAAATCTCAATCTACCCTCTCAGGATAAGTTCAACGTCATCTCGCAGTTCGGTCCACGTTGAGGGAATATGCTTCGGGTTAACCATAACGCATATCCCATCACAGGGCACGAGCGTCACATGGTCAGGTTTCCATCTTCAAATTACTGGCCACCATTCAGATCGGGCAGGTTTCAGGTTTTGAGGAGGCAACGCCGATAAAATCCACTTCTAATCCACGATCATCGGCGATGAACTAAATGGTTCGCGTTCCATCGGATCCACGGTTTCCGTCATTGTTCCACCGCTGACCCGCATTTCGGGCAGCCCACACCTAGAGAATGATGTCAAGTTGCAGTTGCGATGCAGACGTCTTTGGGTAGCATTCCCCAGAAAAAAAGGGAAAAAAGTTTGGGTTTTCCACTGTTACGACTCGGAATGTCGAATTACATGAGAAAGGCTGGCCAAACTCGACTCAGAAATTGGAGATCGTTGGATCTTTTTGGGTACCCATTTATTCGTCCTTAACCAAACAACTCCTTGGTATGGATTCGTCATATCTCCAGTTTGACGTAGGAGCCCTCGGTCACATCTTGCGAAATGTAATGATTGATAAACATACCGAATAGGTCGGGGAATGAATTCTAGATCATATCTTGCAGCATCATTCTCCATTCATCTGCAACCCCGGCACTTGATTTTCTTGTCGTTTTTTGCTTTAATATCGTTGATCGGAGGTAGGAGAATATATCACCTGTCGATATTCTCAGCCAGCTCTTACGTCAAGCACTGATAACAATACGAGTTGCGTCTTCATGTTTGAAGGTTATTCGTCGGTCTCGGATATACCTACCCACCATGACTTCTACACCACCTTCTGATAGTCCACGCGTTTCTCGACCGAATCACGCCGACCAAACAGCCCCGAACAGAAACAGCAGCGCAACACGGGTCGGACGGAGTATCGACACCGAGAAACCCCAACAATCTTTCGAAAGTTCTGGGGATCGCCCAACCGGAGGCTTCTTCGAGGATGGACTGGGCCGAGACGAAGAGTCCGAAGGCACACGTGGCCGCGATGAGTTGGCTGCAAAGACCAACAGCAAGCAACCGGAATTTACTTCCGACGGGAAGCGCATCATCACCGAAGATGAATGCTACCACATTCTGGGCTACTCTTGGCCGGCGTGGAAAAAGTGGATGCTTCTTTCATCCATTTTCGCCGTCCAAGTGTCGATGAACTTCAACACAAGCGTCTTCCCTAGCGCTGTCACTCCAATCAGCGAGGCTTTCCACATCAGTGAACAAGCCGCCCGTACCGGACAGTGTGCGTTTCTCGTCCTCTACGCTTTTGGCTGCGAACTTTGGGCGCCCTGGAGTGAAGAATTCGGACGATGGAAAATCTTGCAGTGAGTCTTGCGCGTAGAGCTTGTCGATGAAACAATACTTACTTTCAGTGTAGGTGCTCTTTATTCCTAGTCAACATGTGGCAGATCCTAGCTGCACTAGCTCCCAACTTTGGGACTATTGTTGTCGCTCGAGCACTGGTATGTGACAGTACCTCTCAAGGCGGGTTCAACGGAGCTAACTGAATATGTAAACAGGGCGGTCTCAGCTCGGCCGGAGGCAGTGTCACTCTTGGCATGGTAGCCGATCTCTATCAGCCCGAGGAGCAACAATGGGCAGTCCTCTTCGTTGTTCTGTCCTCTGTCTTCGGAACCTCGGTCGGCCCTGTCGTTGGTGGCCCTATCCAAAAATTCCTTCCCTGGTACTGGAACTTTTGGATCCAGCTTATCTTTGGCGGTGTTGTCCAGTTCGTCCATCTGTTCATGCCCGAGAGTCGTGCTACCATTATCATGGATACGGAAGCTAAGCGCCGCCGCAAGACTGGCGAGGACACAAATATCTATGGACCGAATGAGGTCAAGAAGCCTCGCCTCTCCTTACACGAGTTCGCAGTCACCTGGATGCGGCCCTTCGAGATGTTCCTCCGCGAGCCTATAGTCCTCTCATGCTCTCTCCTCTCCGGATTCTCCGACGCTCTGATCTTCACCTTTCAAGAGGGATTCACTCCAGTATTCAACAAATGGGGGTTCGGAACTCTTCAAAAAGCTTGGGCGTTTATCCCCATTAACATTGGCTATTTGTTGGCTTACATCTCTTACATACCATGGATTATCAGAGATCACCGCGTCACTAGAGCGAAGGGTCCTGACGCATTGGCTCCTGAGCGCCGTCTGAAATGGTTGCTCTACCTCGCTCCGCTCGAGACGATCGGTCTGTTCGGTTTTGCATGGACATCTATGGGTCCCCCTGAATCTCACTGGATTGCCCCAATGATCTTCTCCTGCCTGATTGCCATCGCCAACTTTGCCATCTACATGAGCACTGTTGACTATATGATTGCCGGTGAGTCGACAATATGAAGTATGCATTTCATAGTCACTAATTAGCTGTAGCTTACGGGCCTTACTCTGCGAGTGCCACAGGTGGCAATGGTTTCGCTCGAGATTTCCTCGCCGGTATTGCAGCCATGTACTCAACACCGTTGTACGAGAATATCGGTGGCAAACGAAACACTGAGTATGCAAGCACTATTCTTGCTTGCCTCGCTTTCATGGTCACGATTCCAGTGTACCTTATCTACTGGAAAGGACCCGTCATTCGAGAGAGGTCTAAATTCGCCCAGACCCTTGATGCCGATCGCCGCACTAAGGGTGGCCGTCGCGTCGTTGAGGCCCCTGAAGAGCAACTGGAGCCCAAGAACCTTTGAAGCCTAGAGGAAAGAACTCGATGCGACGAGGCTCATGGCCTACACAGTGTTATGGATAGATGTGAGGCACGGATGGGCTTCATCACCAGGACTGTCCATGGATTCGGGGTCCCCATTGAAATTTTCTAACGATCTTAATGATCCTAACGATGCCAATGTATATTAATACTTGTGTGATGTTTTCTCCCTTGTTCTTCCCAATACATCGCATCACTAGCTCCATGATATCCATGTGCCATCTGCCTTGGTATGGTACTTTCGCGTGTTTGGTTGATTTGAACTGGTCTAGACCTACCTTTCTATTCATCCTACAGTGCACAGGCTGGTTACATTTATTGCCGCACCCACGGTCTCCGAACACTCGAAGGCCGAAATGACCAGAGCCGCCATGTGCTCTTGTTACGGGAAGTATGAACATTGCGAATCTGGAAAGTTTTACACAGTACGGTGCCATGCCGTAGGTCTCACCAAGAAAAGGTTCGCTACGAAATATCAGGCCTGATGGTGAGGCAACAACTATCGCACATATCAGTAAAATAACTATTTTCTTGCTAGAGCATTGGAGGGAGAACTTTGAAACTTCTTCTAGGCCTCGACCAGCAATGCCGACCCGTGATATCGCCGTGCGGCGAGATCAAGGATAAATCCGGACGATGTAATTTTTACATTCCACAACCATCCTTGACTGCACCTCATCATAGACTTTAATTTGGAACGTCGCGCTGAGGATTATGAACCCGAATATACGGTGCATCAAATAGTCCCTGTCCATCTTACCAAGTCTCCGCATTGTAGTTTCCTCGATTCCTGCTAGGGCTATGAATGTTATTATCCGTCTCATGACAGGAATGCCGGCAGGAATAGGAATATCTGAATGGTCGGTAACTTCAGATGGAGGGATTCACAGGTGAACCAACTGCATGTCGCCAATAATGCAGTAGATACCCCAGAGAGGCGAGGGTATTGCAGGCATCTAATCATGCTCAATTGCAAAGGATACACGCTATTGGTGGTGGAACCATGAGTACAAGAAGATAGAACGTGATGCAGATGGTGGGGTGGGTCAAGGCAACCGTCAGTCATCATGTCGATGATGGAGGGTGAGAGGGTCGACTTCCCAAAGTCTCAACTGCCGGTATGACTGAAGGATTCGGATGCAGGCCGCGAATGTACGTATTGGGTGTGTGTGAGGATCGATAATATTCATTGGAATCTGGAATGTTTCAACAGAATTGGGGTGGAGAAGCATGGCAAAAGGAATCATAGTGGAGCCCCGGCGAGGCCACCAAGGAGGCCTAGGCAGAAATATTCAATAGCAGTCTTTAGCGGCTCAAGGTCAATACTGCTGCACTGCCATCCATAAGCACTTGTCTCGGAATGACAAGGTGCTGGCCGAACCACCAGAGTTTCATTGGCCACAGTCGGCCAGCGATTGGTGAGTCCGGATTTGGTTGCTCGTTAAAGAAAGCTGACAGGCAGTAGACACGCCTGAGTTGTGCATGGTGCATGGTGCATCGGCGCAGTGAGACGGTTGAATCCTTCTTGGTAACACTTCTGAGATAACCGCCCGCGTGGCGAAGCACACATGGAAGGGATCGGGCCTCCCCAACCCGACATCGGCGATTTGTATGGCATACGAACAACTGTCGGATTTGATTGGCAGCTGCATAACCTTCGAATTCCTTCCCGGTTTCCACAGGATTCAAAGTAGGATCTACGCAAGGTATTCCGTACCGCAACAACGGTTCTGGAGATTAACAAACTGTGCCACCTAGTAGTGGATGGCTGGCTGAATTGACATCTCCACAGAGACATCAGCGCCGATGGTTTAGTGGTAAAATTCTCCGTTGCCATCCAGCAGCGTCGGGGAGCCGGGGGTTCGATTCCCCCTCGGCGCATTTCTTTTGCTCATTCAGCTTGTTGGTACGATTTCAGCGATGTCCTCTTGTTCTTTTTATTGCTATGTAGTAGATTCAGAGCCTTGCTACGGAGTCTTCTGTCAAGAGATGCTTCTGAACCTTCCCCGAGCCTGTTCGAGGGAAGTCGTTGACGAAAACTGTTTCTCTTGGTATCTTATACCGAGCAATCAGTGGCTGACAATGGCCAACCAGCTCTGCGTGAGTGAGCGGCAAGCCAGGTGCTGCAATTACGTAGGCACGGCCGGCTTCGCCCCAGAGCTGGTCCGGAACACCGACGACGGCGACATCAGTCACGCCAGGATGTTCGGCCAACACGGCCTCAACCTCGGCAGGGTACACATTTTCTCCTCCCGATATAAACATGTTCTTGCGTCTGTCAATAAGGAAAACGAAGCCTTCCTCGTCAACCCGCCCGATGTCCCCTGTTCGAAACCAGCCGTCCTCCGTGAAGGCAGCAGTGTTTTCAACAACCTTGTTCCAGTATCCCGGTGTAACGCTCGGACCAGAAACCTGGATCTCACCCGGTACGCCAAATGGAACCGGCTGGTCCAGTTCGTCCACAACCCGGATCGCCGTCAACGGGCCTGGAAGTCCCACAGACCCCGCCTTGGCGGTGATTAGCTCTGGTGACAGTGGCATACCAGAGGCCGTCCCCATTTCGGTCGAACCGTAGCCATCGACCATCGGAACACCTTGGGTGAGCCACCACTTGATTCGGGCAGGTGGATTTGGAGCTCCGCCTGTAAACAGCGCCTTGAGGGTGGACCATGTTGAGGGATTGAAGTTGGGTGCACGAGCGAGAGCCTCCGCCATCTGAGGCACACAAAAATAATGTGTGACGTGCAGCTCGGAATCGCTGAGACGGGCATTGGTTGCATCCGGGCTGAACCTAGGAGATATGATGAGCGTGCCGCCCCGCATCAAGGCCGGCCAGATCTGAGCGATGAGCCCCATGAAATGGAACATGGGCCCATCGCAGAGAAATACACTCCCTGTGTCGACCTCTGTCAGGATGCTGAAGTTTACAGTTGTAGCCAGAATGGATTGGCCAGTCAACATGACCCCCTTTGGAGCTCCAGAAGTTCCAGAAGTGTAAAGAATAATGCTTGTCTCGTGTGAAGGCCTTGCCTCTAACCGAGGTCCAGGCTCTGCGCTGTCCACTTCTGCAGCAAATTTGGCAAAACTAAAGTGGCGACAGCCGAGAGGCAGTTCAGGTGGGTCGACGTCCGTGAAGAGAATAGTAGGGGTGCAATCTGCCAGCAGTTTCGCGAGCTCGGGCCGAGCAAAGCGCCAGTTCAGCGGGACATGGGCTGCTCCAAGCCTCATAAGTGCTTGCTGCAGAATGATCTGATGAACATTATTAACCGAGACTGTCGCCACCCTTTCACCGGGTCGGACCCCTTGGTCGGAGAGAACAGCAGTTGCGCGTTGTATGTCGGAGTTGAGTTCCGAATACGTCCATCTGCGGTTGGTCTCGAGGTCGATGCAGGCCAGGCCGTTCGGCCGCAGACGTGCATGAAGAAGGACTGGGTCCGGTGTGAAAAAATCCATCGCTCTCGGTCGGCGTAGAACCCCGAAGAAGGAGAAGAAAGAAGAAGCTTGCGTAACTAGGCTGTTATCGAGAAAATCCTAGCTTCGGTGGAGGTGAGTTGCGGATCGAGTCTGGGTTGGTGCTGCAAGTTACTGTTGTCGATTGTTAATCACTGATGCAAACTCAATGAATGACGATCTTCAAAACCAAGGTTGGTATTGAATGAAAGCTGTAATCTTGAGTTCGAAAATTGTTTTTGAGGAAGAAAAAACACAATCCAACAAAGAGCGCTTGCTATTGATTATAAAACAATTTACTAGTTGGAGAAGCTACCATTTCTCATGCCCCGGTGATATTCGGACTTGTTTCCACTTCCTATGTTTTTGCATTTCAAGCCTATGTCCATGTATTGGAACCCACCCGTCGTCGTGCAGCCCTTTCATGTTGCGGAGTCGCGGAGACGGATTCGTGCTCGCCAATATGCAGGCCGCATCTGGTGTGTGTGGGGGATGCCAGCCACCTGTACTGCGCCGCAAGCCTCGTGATCCTGCGCATCCTACCAAACTTTGTCGCAGAGCGTCAATTAACTCATCTCGCTCTATTTGCCAATGATCGCAAGAGTAAAGCTGTAGGGGATGTGATTGACGCACTTCGACACTAGTCATTGACGAAAGATGCACACTGCGGTCTCGGCGTTCAAGGCAGTTTTCAGCTGGGGGCCTAAACTGACTAGATTCACACGCACGCCAACCCTGTCTGACCTAAGAATATGGCAAGTCACCGGATCTTGCTCCGGATTTGGCTGGACGTGTTGGACGGAATTCGCGTTGCTGCACCCTATTCAGCCGGGTGCTTTCCTCGAATATGTGCCTAGACTCACATGCAGGTCCTTGGGGCTGTTTTTCGTATCATGTAGGGGAGCCGTTTTCAAAAGCTCGGATTGGTAGCCAGTTGAATCTTGATGCAACGGCTTAACCGGTTACGGCTGCGCGTCCAGATCGACGCTATTGGAATTGTGAGGGCTATGTAGTTTTTACACTACGTATGCAGGAGTAAGCAACGCCCTTTGATTTAGTGGACCTTGTACCCAAAGACGCTGGTCTTTTAATTTCTATGCATATAAGTTTTGTGTGTGCCCGTCAATAAAATGCTACCAAATGGGATGGAATTTACAAGTAATGCTCGACGATCAAAAGACAACTGCGGAAAACATGAACAGCGATTCGAGGCCCGCAACAAATGGGTATTCCGGGGTCGACCGAAATGACACGAAGCTATACGAGCCAATTGCCATCATCGGCATGGGCATGCGGCTTCCAGGAGGCGTTCGAAATACTGCTGACTACTGGGACCTTCTCGTAAATGGTAAGGATGGACGTTGCCGGGTACCTAAAAGCCGTTACAATGTCGACACTTGGTACGGCCCAGGCAGTTCTCAAGTGCCAAGCGAGTTTGGCTACTTTCTCGAGGAGCTGAACTTGGCACACGTAGATCCTAGCTTTTGGTCGTTCACCAAGCAGGAAGCTGAGCTGATGGATCCGCGACAACGCTTGTTTCTCGAAGTTGCTTACGAAGCATTGGAAAACTCCGGATCGAGAAACTGGAGAGGGACCGATGTTGGCGTCTATGTCGGTACAATGGGGGAGGACTGGAACCTGCTTGAATATCGTGATGAGCAGAGCCTCCAGCAAGTTCGTCCCGATGTTTACGGCGACTATATCATTGCTAATCGGGCATCCTATGAATTTGATATAACTGGTCCGAGGTAGGTCAATAATGTATGACTTTTTATTTGTCCATATTAACGCTGGATTCAGCATGGTGGTGCGGACTGCGTGCTCTTCGTCTCTTGTGGCACTGCATCTAGCATGTCGCGACTTGCAGAATGGCGACTGTACATCCGCACTAGTTGGAGGCGCAAACCTTATTCTTACACCCAAAGATACTGTGATTATGCATCAGCAAGGGGTCTTATCCCCCTCCGCGTCCTGCAAAAGTTTCGATGCGGATGCTGATGGGTTTGCTCGAGGCGAGGGTGTGTCTGCGATCTACATCAAGAGACTGGCAGATGCCGTGCGGGATGGCGATCCTATCCGGGCTGTGATACGCTCCACATGTGTTGCCGGCAATGGCAGAACGCCTGGGTTGACGACACCGAGTCCTGAAATCCATGAAAGACTGATGAGAAGGGGGCATAAGCTAGCCGGTATTACAGATTTGTCAAAGACTGCAATGGTTGAGTGCCATGGAACTGGTACCTCCGTAAGTTGGTTCACGGCATCATACCAACCCGATATATGCCAGGCTAACGTGCTTGTCTTATGATTACCTAGGTTGGAGATCCTTTGGAAGTCAGTGCAGTTGCCAACATATGGGGTGACCATGGAATATATATCGGATCGGTATGTATGTGTGTTTTGACCTTTTGAAGCGTTACTGAGTCGATGCTAGGTAAAACCTAACATAGGGCATGGCGAAGGAGCGTCTGGTTTGTCAAGTATTATCAAAATGGTCTTGGCGCTGGAAAACTCTACAATACCACCAAACATCAACTTCAAAACTCCAAATCCGAAGAGTAAGTCTGTCATTTGGAGGTAAATTTGGCAAGTTTACTCATCACTGCTTAGTTCCTTGGACAGAGGCCAAACTCACTGTCCCGACTGAACCCCTCCCCTGGCCGGCAGATAGACTCGAAAGAGTGTCGGTAAATAGTTTTGGTATCGGCGGCTCCAATGCCCATGTGAGGAATTCGTTTCACCAGATAAAGCAATGTTCTAATTTATCTTTAGGTTTTGCTTGAGTCGGCTGCCTGCTTCCTTCCACCCTCGGATAACATCGCAAATGGATTGAAGCCCGGTACATCCAAAAATCGGATCTTGACATTCTCTGCCAGGCATCCAGACTCGGTTAAGGCTTCAATTAGTGAAGTTGAAAGTTACTTAGCCAGATATCCGGAGAGACTTAGTGATGTTTCATATTCATTAGCTTCGCGCCGAGAGACTCATACGCATCGCGCATTCTGCCTATCTGACGGCAGTGGTGCCTTCCAGATGTCATCAATCAGCAAACCTACGATTACACCATCGTCAATGATCTGGGTATTCACAGGCCAAGGAGCGCAGTGGGCACAAATGGGAAAAGAACTATTGGAGCATGAGCCACTATTTCAGCAGCAAATCAACGCCCTAGACCACGTTCTCGCAGGCCTCCCTGATCCTCCGCCATGGACTCTAAAAGGTACCTTGGAAAACTTCAATTTTTTTACTTGGGCTAACCTCTTCAGATCTTCTTTTGGCCTCTAAAGAAGAAAGCCGTTTGTCCGAGGCCGAGTTCTCGCAGCCATGCCTCGTGGCCGTTCAAGTTGCTCTCGTTTGTTTGCTTCGGTTATGGGGTGTTGTACCAACCGCAGTAGTCGGACACTCATCAGGAGAGACAGCCGCGGCATATGCAAGTGGTGCAATTACAGCCGAAGAAGCTATCATCATTGCGTATCATCGTGGCCAGATTACCCGAATTATCAAAGCGGCACATAATGGAAGTATGGCTGCTGTTGGTCTTGGCCGAAAACAGATCGAAGAGTTTCTTCGCCCAGGAGTCATTATAGGGTGCGAGAATTCACCCTCTAACGTGACCCTGTCCGGCGAGAGCGATGTTCTGCAAGAGATATTGTACGAGATTCGATCCAAGCATCCGGAGGTGCTTGCTCGAAGTCTCCATGTTGAGTGTGGATATCATTCCGGTATGTTCACACTAGCCCAGATTACTTGCACCAAGTCAAACACCTTGCTAAGAAATGATTTTGTAGACCACATGAAAAGCGCGGCAGCTGACTTCGCATCGCGACTGGAAGGACTAATCCAGAACAAGGAGCCTAGTGTTCCATTTTATTCGTCGGTGACTGGGAAAAGGAACACAGATCTTTCACCTTCTTACTGGGTGAAGAATGTTGTTTCACCAGTCCTATTTAACACAGCAGTTCAAGCAGTCCTGGAAGACTTTAAGTCACCACTCTTCGTGGAAATTGGCCCACACTCCGCCCTAGCGGGGCCAATCCGCCAGATATTGCACTACAGAAATAGAACAGCCCAGTACATCCCTACATTGGTGCGAAATCAAGATGCGGTTTCAGCTGTTCTAAAGACGGCAGGGGAGCTGTGGCTAGCCGGAAACCAGATCGACATCTCTGCCGTTGTTCCAGCAGGAGAGTTTCTAACAGACCTGCCGACATATGCCTGGCATTATGAAGAAGAATACTGGATGGAGAGCAGGCTATCGCGCAGTTGGCGCTTCAGAAAGTTTAAGCATCATGAACTACTCGGTTCTCGGGTTGAAGCGATTTCCGACGCTTGCCCCGCTTGGAGGTGTAATCTGCGTCTGGAAGATGTACCTTGGCTTCGGGAGCATGTTATCCATGGAGAGAAAGTATTTCCTGCTTCAGGATATATCTCCATGGTCGGAGAGGCTTTGAGACAACTCAAAGGATCACTGGACTTCACTCTGAGTCACATAACCCTTGAGTCTGCCTTGGTTCTTAACGATGAGCAAGTCGAGCTTGTGACCATACTCAATCCAGCAAAGCTCAAATCATCAGACGAAACAGTCTGGTATGATTTTACAGTATCTTCGCTCAACAAAGGCAGCCAATTTTGGTTCAAGCATGTTTTCGGCCAATGTAGAGCTGGTCCAGACCAGCAGCAATTGGTCCCCGAAATCGCTCCCCTTCCTCGCAAGGTCTCGATGGCCTCTTTCTACAACACTTGGAAAAGATTTGGTCTGAGCTATGGAAATCTCTTTCGCAACATTGTAGAAGTTAGCTCTCACGTCACTGAAGCAAAAGCCACAGCAACACTAGAGTCCAAGCTGTCGATGTATGACCAGTCGGTCTACTCCATCCACCCAGCCACTCTCGACTCGAGCATGCATGTCGCTATGATTTCTGCATGCCGTGGGCTGGAGAGAAACTATCGAGAACTGACAGTGCCAACCTACATCCATGAGGTGTATGTGGGCAAGCCTTCTGAAGGTATACAAGTTGTAGCCACTGCTGACACCAAAGATCGTGTTGGTGTTACAAGCAACATCATCGGAGTCTCCGCCGGACGAACTGTCATCGACATTCGAGGTCTGCGAGTCATCCCCCTCGACGACGACTCTGAAGGTTCAGCAGAAGATACTCACGCCGGTGCCATTCTGGAGTGGAAACCAGACATAGACTTTTTCAATTATTCGCAGCTTTTCCACCGTCGCCGTGTGGATGCAAGCGCCAGGGTTCTAGAAGAACTAGTTTTGGTCTGTATTGTTGACCTGAGAGCCCAACTTCAGTTTCTGCCTGCCATGCAACCACACTTGGTCAGACTCAAAAGCTGGCTTGACGCATCCTATAGAGAGGCCATGACTGGACAGTATCCCGAGGTCCTCAACTCGTTCGAGATCGCATCAATGAGTCAAAAGTCACGACAAGAGGCAGTTTCGAGGCTACTTGAGTCGTGCAAAGATACTGCCGCAAAGGAACTCGCAGCGGCAGTCCATCAAGTTCACACTTTCGGCGCAGGCTACTTCTCGGGCTCACCACACGCAGCCAAGGCGCTGATGCAGGACAGTCATCTTGATGGGGTCCGCAAGTTGATAACTGACGTGGATTTCTCCCATCTCATCCGACTTTTAGGGCACAAGAAACCGAGCATGAGTATCTTGCATATTGGCCCTACACCGGACGATGATAGCATCTCATCTTCATTGTTCTCTTCCAAGTATGAGGATCGCCCATACGGCAGCTATGTGTACACAGGCACATCCGCCACACCGCCAAAATTGACAGAAAAGCGCCTTGGGTCGCAACCATCCGTGAATTACAGTCAGCTGATGATAGAGATAGATCCTGTTTTTCAGGGATTCACAGAAGAATCGTTCGATCTTATCATCTCCGAACCGACGTTATCTTCGTTCTCGATGACCGCAATCAGCAACATGCGGAAGCTTTTGAAACCACGAGGACGCTTGATTCTGCAATATTTGAATCCTGCTTCCAGAGTCCTCCAATTCGCTCTAGGACTTTCTCCCGAATTCAATCTGGGATTTGAGTCCCCAATAAAGCAGGAAACTTTGTGCGAACAGTTGAACCGGGCAGGCTTCGACGGCGCTTCAGCTTTCACTTACACTGGAGAACATGGTAGGCTTACTATCGCCGCACCGTACATGGGTTATTCGAGACCAAAAAATGCCAGTGTCATCTGCCAAGATCCGAACCATTCATTGGTAGCAGATGCAGTGACCACGTTGCAATCTCGCGGGTTTGGTCTCCAATTTTTCTGTCCTGGGCAGGACTTACCTTGGGGCCAACCTGTCGTGTGCTTGCTGGATCTTGAGTCTCCCTTTTTGCACGAAATGACACAGAGTCAATGGGAGGAACTCAAAAATTCCTTATCCTCAGCACAAGATGAAAAAATGTTGTGGGTTACAGGTGCCTCTCAGGTCAACTGCAAAGACCCGAGGTACTCTCTGACGTTAGGCTTCACCCGCAGCATTCGCAGAGAGCTTTCGATGGACTTGGCCACCCTCGAATTAGAATCGTTTGATGCCAGTGGGTGGAACGCCAGTGCTGACCTGTTTGAGAGCCTATGTAGGCGCAACAATGGCGGCGAGGTTGATCCGGATGCCGAATATGTCTTCTCCAATGGCTCGATTCAAATTTGTCGGTTTCACTCAATTAAGGTTTTAGACGAACTGCAAGACCGATACGAAGAAGCTCCAAAAACATTGAAGATCTGCGAACCTGGCGGTTTGCAGGGCTTGAGATGGAAACAATATGAGCCTATTCCTGTAAATGGGGATTTTGTTGAAATCGAAGTGAAGGCCGTAGGGCTTCACGACGCAGTAAGCGAACGACCTAATCCGAATATTTGAGCAACAAGCATCAGTACTGACTAGTTAGGACCTCCGCATACTTATGGCTAATCCCTCGAGTGCCAACAACAATACCGGGGGCTTTGGGCTCGAAGGCAGTGGTGTTGTGCGAGCTATAGGACCGGAAGCCCGCCGCTTCCGAGTCGGGGATCGAGTCGCGTTCAACAATGATAGCTGCTTATCAACTGTAATCACACTGCCCGAGACACTCTGTGCAGAGATTCCAGAGAATATGAGTTTCGAGGAGGCTGCATCAACACCGTACTCATACGGCACAGTATTGTATGGATTGATGGAACTCGGGAGGTTGAAAAAGGGCCAAGTAAGATTCGCCTTGTCGACAGTTCTACGCTTACGCTAACAGCCCAGTCTATTTTGATTCACTCAGCTTGTGATGCTCTGGGTTTAGCTGCTGTGCAAGTGGCTAAATTTGTTGGAGCCGAGGTATCCATCCTCAACCATTGCCCACGATTTCAAACTAGTTCGCTGACCAAACTTCCTAACAGATCTTCTGCACCGTTGAGAATCCAGAACAGGCCCAATACCTTACGATCTCTTATGGAATGCCAAAATACCGGATCCTCAACTACAAGAATGCTTCTTTCTTGCCCGATATTTTGCAACTTACCAATAAACTTGGTGTTGACATTGTCTTCAACACAGGGCCCAGTCGCTTCATCCAAAGTTCTTGGAAATGTGTCGCACCATTCGGGATCATGATACAGGTCGGCCGAGGCGATTCTTTAGCAGCTTATCAAATCCAGATGGACAAATTCAGTCGCAATCGAACTTTCATAGGCCTAGATTTGGAAGATTTGAGAGTTCATCGGCCTTTACAGTGCACCCGGTAAGCATCTATCTAATCAACCCGAATCTCTTGAAAGTAAAGAAGGTCACTAATAAAGAAACACAAATTTTAGACTTCTGGAGCAAGCCTTTACTTGGTGCAAGTTTGGTCTTAACGAACCCAGCCAACCGACTACATCTTTTCCAGCTTCCAATGCGGCTTCGGCTTTTCAACATCTACAAGCTGAAGAGCGCATAGGTCGGGTTGTCGTGACTTTTCCTCATGATGACAGCAAATCCGAAGAACTTCCTTTGCGATCGGAGATAGCCCTACGTTCAGACAGAACTTACGTCATTGTTGGCGGGTTAGGAGGTCTTGGTCAGGCCACAGCAAGATTTCTCGTAGAGAGAGGAGCACGCCATCTCGTTTTCTTTTCCAGGTCTGCTGAGGATTATGCAAAGAGTCATCCGGAATTTTTCAGCGAGCTTCAGTTTCTTGACTGTAAGGTGCATGCCATCTCTGGAAGCGTTAACGATATGAATGATGTGGTTAAAATGATCGATTCGGTGACCACGCCAGTCGCTGGGATACTACAGGCGGCGATGGTTCTGCAGGTAAAGTTCCTGGCTATGCCATTCAAAAATCATTTGCTAATACGATTCTAGGATGTTCATTTTGTTGACATGACTTTCGACCAATGGCGAACCACCGTCTATCCCAAAGTGCAGGGAACTTGGAACCTCCACCATGCTTTGCAAGCACAGAGAGAACCGCTTGATTTCTTCTTCCTTTTCAGCTCCCTGTCGGGACTTGGTGGCCAGATTGGACAAGTCAACTACGCTGCGGGAAACGCATTCCTAGATGCTTTCGTACAATACCGACACTCTGAAGGCCTCGCCTGCTCAGTTCTTGACATTGGCATTATGGAAGACATTGGTGTCCTTGCTAGAGAAACGAACCGTCTAGAGGCACTTCGAGCGACTTCACAGCACTGTCTTCACGAGCAGGATCTTCTTGATTCTCTAGAGCTAATGATCTGGCGGTCCCATGAAAACTTGAAGAATAAAATTGGATGGCAGGTTAGTCCATTCGAAGGGTACACGAACCACAGCCAGGTTGCTATCGGAATGCGGTCATCTTCCACGGCAAATAGAACCGGATGGCAGAGAGATCCACGGGCCGGGTTCTTATCGAACAAAACCGTCCAACAAGTCTCGGACCACGGGCACAAAATGGACAAGACATTGAAAGATTATCTCCAGAGCTGTAGCTTGGATCCTGCTGTGTTGGCATCCGATGAGGCAAGAGAGTTCTTGGCCAGAGAAATCAGCGCTGCTTTGCGAGGATTTACAATGCAGCAGGATGAAGAGGTTGACATCTTACTGCCATTGCAAACGGATTCTTTAGTAACGGTCGAGCTCCGAAATTGGTTGAGGCAGAAGGTGGGTGTTGTTTTCAACATCCTAGAGATGAGAAGAGCAGAGAGTATTCTTGCTCTTGGGGGTATGGCTGCGGCGAGGCTTTCTGTTGTTTACAGGGCGGGTATGCAAGACCTTGCTGTATAATTGTGTTTTCATCTTCTTCCGGTGATATCCTCATTTTAAAGTTAATGAAATACAACATATTTTCAGTAAACTGGGATGGTAAGAATCCACCGACTGGACTCAATTCAATGTCAGGGCCTGAACTACCGCCGCTCATGATTTGTGATATACCTGCGGTGATGTTTAAAGTTGCATGTTTTTGGCTAAGTGGAGTCTTAAATGAGTGCGCCCCCTGGCAAAGGAGTGCTCCGTCATTATCATAGTGAGAATTTCAAAAGTGCCCCGTACTTCGTCTTCATCGAAAATGCAAAGCATGGTTTTATATTGCTACGCAGTCATCAAACTTGATGTTTATGCCTTATAATTAGTATTGTTTTAAGTTTGTGTTTCGCCTCGCAAACGGCCCAGAATACCAAGATGAGTCGGTTGCTACTCTACTACATCGAGCAAGAGTGGCCCCGGGGCAAGCCGCGTATCATTAAAACTTATGACACACAACAACGCCAAATTGCTTCAGGCCATTGCTGCCATAGAAACCCTCTAGCTGATGTCACCATCGCGACATCAAGCTACGTAATTACAGTTTCAACTGGAACTTGCATTGGACTATTAACTGGCTCGTTTTAGCCCCTTCTGTCGTAGTGAGCATCGTTGCAATCCTATCCAGTATGGGGCTTTAATGAAGAGTTAAAAATCGAAGAGTGTTGGAGCTTAGTGCTAGGATGGGGCTGGCAGCGGCTGTTGAATTGTAGAATGAGAATAAAGTCTCAACATCGTCTACAAAATATGTTGGTCGATATCATCAAGCACAGCTTAGTCCCCAGCAAACCCTACCGGCATAAGGAGATCGTGCGTAGAAACGCAAGAAACGGTGTGATTGTTGTGAAGCACATCACTGATGTTCCTGACTTGAGGCCGCTGCTGATGGATGGAAGGTCAAAAATATATTTGGAATGGATACAACCTCAGCTAGGAAATGGTAGCAACGGAGGAGGCGTCGTTTGTCTGGTGATGTGTCACTGCATTAAGTTGGGAGTATGTCGCAGAAGAAAAACTCTCCCAAGCAGTAATGCCTTGTTTGGACTCGATTGGTAGGATCTTAACCATGCTTAATTCATCATCAGCGCTGTCAATGTCAATGTAGCAATTAAACATACGGCGGCGGTCAAGAATAGAGTCAAAAAAAAAGTCACATTTAACACGTGAAATACAACTATGAAAGTCGTGCACCAAACCTGAGGCCGCATCATCCCATTTGAGTTAGTCAGCATCGCCGCTCATGCTCAGGCTTGATCAGTCAGAAAACGGGGCCGCCCTTTTCTGGGCCTACCGGTAATTCAGCCTTGTTACCAGGCCTGCAGCACCTAGCGCGGTTGGTCTGGGGTGTTCCGGTATCGGTCCAGTATTTTTTGCATGACAAAGGATGACTGCTCCACTGGCAAGTTACATTTTTACATTTTTAATCTCTGTTGTTTCATTGATCACTTCTTGACATTGATAATTGCCAGAGGGCTACACTCTGCGCTTATCGCAACATGTCTTACAGAGCGGTTCGTGATATCCTTCCTTTATTCAGTCTTGAAAGCTTTTATATCTGGCAGACACTGATCTCCCTCACACAGGTCGCCGCTGCCGCTGCCACCCCTTTGGCGCGGTCGCTCATTCGTGCGAGCCTTCGTCGAAGTCTTCAGCGTTCCCAATTCAACCAGCCCGCGCTTCGCTATTCCTCAACAACTGTTTCCTCCTTTCGTACGAATATCCAAGGGCCAGCGCCGCCTAACATCGCTCCTGAGAAGAATGTGACAACGCCGCAAACGCTGACGGAGAAGATCCTTCAACGCTATTCCGTTGGTCTGCCGGAAGGAAAGGTTGTCCGAACCGGTGACTACGTCCAGATTGAACCTCACAGATGCCTCACGCATGACAATACCTGGCCTGTGGCCATGAGGTTCATGTCCACAGGTGCTACCAAGATCAAGAATCCTGCTCAGCTTGTCTTTGCACTTGATCATGATGTACAGAACAAAAGCCCCAGTAACTTGAAGAAGTACGAACAAATACAGGAGTTTGCGAAGAAGCATGGTGTCAATTTTTTTGGCGCAGGTCATGGGATCGGCCACCAAATTATGGCAAGCTCCTCTGCGTCGGATTCATATCAGGGACCTTTAGTTGCTAACGGATGCGTAGGTTGAGGAGCTTTTCGTTTGGCCAGGAACCTTATGCGTCGGATCTGATAGCCACAGTAACATGTACGGAGCTCTGGGAAGCTTGGGAGTGGCCTTGGTCAGGACCGACGCGGCCGGAATATTTGCTACTGGGAAAAGTTGGTTTCAGTGTCCTCCAGTCGTGCAGGTGAATCTTCTAGGCACACTACCCCCGGGCGTTCGCGGCAAGGATGTTATTATTGCGCTTTGCGGGCTCTTCCCACTGGATGTGCTGAACCACAGCGTTGAATTTGTGGGATCGGAGGAAACCATGGCTAGTATCCCCATGGACGACAGACTGACAATCAGTAATATGTCGACTGAGTGGTCTGCAACATCCGCAATGGTATGACACCTACTTGAGCTACAGTCTGCATCTCCATGAGCCCGTCTAACTAATCTTTCTATAGTTTCCGGTGGATACGACACTAGAACGTTGGCTCCGATACAAGGCTACAGAGGCGGCAATGCTGGAGGATCGAACGACTCGTCAACGAATTACGCACGAAATGGTCGACGAACTCTTTGCCAACCCTGTCCGAGCTGATCCCGGAGCGCACTATGCAAAGAAACTCTACCTCAACCTCTCCACTCTGTCGCCTTATATCTCTGGACCTAACTCCGTCAAAGTCTCAACACCGCTGCATGACCTCGCTAAAAAGAACATCAAGGTAGACAAGGGATACATTGTAAGCTGCACCAACTCGCGAAGCTCAGATCTGAAGGCTGCAGCCAAGGTGTTTCAAGCTGCCGCCGAGACCAATGGTGGTAAAATCCCCAAAATTGCAGATGGTGTCAAGCTATACATTGCAGCAGCTTCGGCCAATGAGCAGGCTATTGCTGAGGATGAAGGTAGCTGGCAGACCTTGGTCGAGGCTGGAGCCACCGTACTTCCACCTTCATGTGGCCCATGTATCGGACTGGTAAGTCGTCACTGCTCCCCGTGTGGAATTTCGTGTGGGCTTTATGCTAAACATTATTACGTAGGGCACGGGCTTGCTGGAGGATGGTGAGACGGGAGTATCTGCATCAAATCGCAACTTCAAGGGCCGACTCGGATCAAGACGTGGGTTCCGCTCTTACTATTTCAGTTGTGTTTGTACTGACTGTGAGAAGTTGCCCATGCGTACCTTAGTAGCCCCGAGGTCGTGGCTGCGAGCACCCTGAACGGCGTTCTTTCGGGACCAGGCGTCTACGAGGTGCCGGAGAATTATACTGGCCTAGAGTACGGTTACGGCAACGGAAAACCTGCAACTATCGAGAATGAGCTCGGCAGTGCCCTTGAACAGCTCGAGTCTCTCATCGACAGGGTTCAGACGACTGCTCCTATCGGCGATGATGCTGCCCAAGCAGTCACGAAGATCCTCCCAGGCTTCCCCACTAAGATAACTGGGGAAATCGTCTTCGTTGATGCTGACAATCTAGATACCGATAACATATACGCCGGCAAATATACCTACCAAGACGATATGACTACGGCAGATATGGCAAAGGTCTGTATGGAGAATTATGACCCGGAGTTTAGGTCAATTACAAAGCCCAACGATATCCTCGTCTCAGGATTCAACTTTGGGTGCGGCTCATCAAGAGAGCAAGCCGCAACAGCTCTTCTGGCTAGGGATATCTCACTTGTTCTGGCGGGCAGCTTCTCTAACATTTTTGTCCGGAACGGCATCAATAATGCACTGCCTTGCCTAGAACTGCCACGTCTAGTTGAGCGTCTTCGTGCCGTCTTCTCAGAAAACAAGGTGCCTACCAAGCGTACAGGCTGGACCCTGACATGGGATATTACCCGGAGCATTATTGAGGTTCAGGAGGGAGAAAACGGAGAACGCTGGACGGAGAAGGTTGGAGAGTTCCCTGAAAATCTGCAGAAGATTATTGCAAAGGGGGGTTTGGTAGGATGGGTTAAGGATGAGCTTGCGAAGGCTGCCTAATAGACCGCAGTGTGGAAAAACAAGGCAAATGTATATGAATACGACATGTAGAAAGACAATGAACTCCATCGGAAGTGTGTTGGGCCGTCGATTCTCCAGCGTGAGATTGATGAACCATGCCCCAACAGTGCCATAATCGACTTGGACACCGCACGCCAAAGACTGTCGGATATCAGAGATAGCAAGCGGCCTGACTGTGATCTTGTCATCCTAGACGACGAGTAATCATTCGCTTCCAAACAACTGTGGGAATTTCCCTTATTGAGCGAGTATTAGGAAACGTTTTGATTTATACCACCATCGTACTTCAGGATGGATTCTACCGTACGCCAGTGGGTTCCCGCCATGTAAAAATGCGGAGCTAGATACAAGCCAAGAAGTTGTTTTCTTCAAGACGTCAGAACATTGACAGCATGACTGTACATCAAGTTGCGCAGGAAGTTGAAGCAGACAGGCATCCATCCCGGAACAATCACCCTGGTATGGGCTGTCAACATTAGTGATTTGACAACTCTGAGGAACTTCTTGGAATCTGCTGGGTATTTCGACATCCTGTCCCCTGGCGAGAACTGGGTACCGTTGATTCATGTTCTCCGTCCGAATTTGCCTAGAATTGGGCAAAGTCCATTCCCCCTGAGACTTGAAGTCTTGTTCCCTGTTATGTTTTCTCGGCCTATGTCGACGAACTCAATCATGCGGCGCTCGTCAACTGTCAGCAGACGCGATTGATCTGTATGGGGTTTGATAAACTCTATATGCCTGTTGAAAACCGAGGGAAGATTGGCAGCAGTAATCGCTGCAAGAATTTCGCAGGCTTCTATGCTTGATTTGTTAGAGAAGAAAAAGAAACAAAGAAAGGTTTGCGCCTTCAAAGTATTCAAGTCGCGATGGTTGGTTGTGGTTGTGTACTGCTTCCTCGGCCAGCGTTGTTTTGCTGGTGGCGCGCGCCATCCTCAGCTACCCGAGTGCCCCCACTCATCTCACTATTCCCCCCATAGCCAAGGCACTAGGCGTCGAAACACAGTGAATTCAGTCCATGTCCATGTAAGCACTATGTGGCTGCGCCTAAGTAGCGGCTTGAACACCTGGCTCACGCTCCAGATCACCCTTGCGCTCAGGGTAAAGCAGCAACGGCTCAGACTCCACATTAGAAACAGATTTGGACTGGATGAATTGTCGGTGGTAACTATTGAGGAATCCAGAGTTGAAATAAAAACACGGACCGCGAAAAGCGGCCTGATTGGCTTGGATGTGTCTTTAGCCGGTGATAAAAAATGTGATGTGCTGCGGGTGCCTCGTAGCACATGGTGATGTGGCATTCATTTTTTGTGAATTGAGACACGGCGGTGGTGCCTGATCGACAAGAACAGGAGGGGTTGTTGGGAGAAGCGGGTGTGATGGGGCACCGGAAAATGGATCCCGAAACAAGGTGAAAAATCAAGCAGATCTTGAAGCTAGGGAAATTTTGCTTAGACTTGCCTATTTGATCAGGATAGGAAAACTTTGGGCGTGTCGAGAAGTTGCCCAAGGGTCTAGATCCCTGTGAAAGTCTCGAATGTGGATTCCTGCGGACAGCTTTTCCAAGGCGGAAACTTCCCGTTGCATCAAAGTCTTTTGATTCTAACCAAATATCGAGTCGGATTCAGCCCTACGGATAGATAAAGGACGATATCGCAGGGAAACACGCCAATGGAACCCACATGCTAAGGCGTCTGAAGATTTTTACTTGCTGATGCACCGACAACAACCATCCATTAGTCTCTGTCTAGACCATCCTACAAGGTTCTCTAATCGCGTTGCGGGCAACAATCGCGAATGATTGTTGCGTAGGATTGGCGCGCAACTATGGTGGAAATACTGTGGAGCATCACGGCATATGAATCGCCTGATGTCCGGGATCAAAGTCTGCCATGTGGCGATATCCGCCCAACTGATAAGGGTTCATTGGATTGACATCACTGCAACCTTTCGTGAAGCGAGTCCATCATGAGCACAACCCTTTGCAGAGTCTTGAAATAATTTAAGTCACTCGCAGAATTTGAAGACGTCTATTCTTGTCAAACCCCTTCCATATCGTCTCTGATATCCCCCCATACTATACGAACAAAAGGCAACACAGACGAAGGAATATGACCCACGAAACGCACACCGGTGATCACCGGGTCTCAGTGGACGCAGACGGCGAGTCTCTCGCCCGTCGCACCTCTGCGCTCGAAGATGTCCCAACGCTTGTACCGCCTTCCGGATACCCTGGCATGCCCGTCACCCGCCGCAGAAGCACAGTCTCCCAAACATCGAGAGTAACATTTGAGAATGACCACGCAGAGGACCTCGAGGAGCTCGTTCACAGCGCCTCTGCTCTTGGCAAGCATCGGTCGCGGGATAGGCGCGAATCTCAAGACGACGTCTTCGAGTTGCCCGCGTTCCCAAAGGCTGCAAAACCTGGACCCGTGAGCACGATCCGCGAGGTACCATCAGAGTTTACCACGCCGCAGTCTACACGGCCGCCATCTCCAGTCTCCGGGTCCACTTCGGAACCGCCTTCGCCCGGAGCGGGCTCCGGTACTCAGACACCCGCTGAGTATGAGGTTGGTGCTGGCCAGGCGTACCCTGATATTGGCACAATCTCATCGTTACGAGGTGCCCTATTGCTTTTCTGCACCTGCGGCGCACAATTATTTGACAACGTTAGCATGAGACTTCTTTCCTTTGTTTTCTTCACGACTGATTTTTCTGCTCACCCCCCCTTCCTTGTGCATTGCAGGTCGTGGCAAAACGATTGGAGAGCCCGTTGGGGTTCCCTGTGTTTTTGTGACCAACTTGTCTATCTGTAGTACGGGCCTCCTCCAAAATTTGAGGCCTAAGCCTCCGCCCCCTGGGCCCTGGGGGCTGAATCGGGCGTCCTTCAGATCGACAGGTGGTTAGGCTGACCTGTGGGTGAGATGTATCCGCCCTAGTGCACGCGAGATGAACGCCCAGCATTTGATTAATTGGAAGCTGCAACGCTTAAACCGGTTGTTGGAACAGCAGCGGCATGCCGTTTCAGAAGTAGAAGTGTCGCAAAAGCAGACAGCAGCTGTTGTCTAGGTGTAATTAAAATCCGGGGCCACTATCCCTCGGTCCATTTTGCATCCCAGGCTCCGAAAGAGTCATTTTTTAGGGATTTGCCTAGACGTCATCGGATGCTACCATTTTGTAGCTGGCTCGGTCGACGCAGCGCTAATGTCACAGACTGCCCCGGTCCCTGCCTGCCATTATATAGGCTGTTACGGCTACCGAGCCACAGTATATGCAGCAACGACTCTGCAGGAGCAGGAGAGTTCCTTGGAAGTCAGAGTAGGATCTTGCGCTGTCTTCCAATCTATGGCGCTACTGTGCTATCTGATGTGACGCCCTATTGCGTCTGAAGGAGCCATGATGGCCTAAAATTACCCGACTCAACCGTCAACGCCCCATTCCCCCGTCCGCCTGGGCCACGCCGCCGATGCTTCAATTCTGCATACCACAAGCAGACGCCGAATCTTGTACTCAAACATTATTAGGTATTATGACGGCTCATCCAACGCATGAGCATGACTGACTTCCGTGATACTCTCAACTGCAACGCCTACCCATCTTAATTTCCGCTCAATCCTGCTGATTCAGTAGACCGTAAGCAACCGCAAGGCCAGCGGTGAACGCATCACGATCGCCTCTCTCCATCGCGGTTTCCAAGTCTTGTGTAAGCTGCTGGAACTCAGGGTTCTCATTCGGACTGCCCAGATGGCCTGCCGCGGTTGCCAACAACTCCGTGTACTGTGCCTGGAGTTCAGCCACGATTTCCTCATCAACGTCCATCGGTTCCGGATCGTCCGATGCCGCGCTTCCACCGCCCACAGACATCTTGCCTTTGCCCTTGCGCTGGGTTGGGACGTCCTCGTCGAAGTTCATCAGGTCCGACTCGGGCGAGTCCGTATTGTCGCGACGCGCAGGCATCTTCCCTTTTCCTTTACCCTGGACCAACAACGAATCATCAGTAAGTGACATCAAACAAAACGACGCATTGCCAAAGAAAAGTGCACAAGAGATCCTTGAGAAATCCCGAGAACAATCACAGGAGGAATTTGTTAGCTGAGAAGAAAGGCACGGAACTCACTTCGGGGGTCGGGCTCCGCAGAGCGGTCTCCTCGTTGGCCTCGAGCTCGGACTGATCCATAAGGTCGGTCTGTTCAGCAATGCCGTAGTCATCGTCCCAGGGAATATCAATGTAATCCTCTTGGAATCTCTCGCTCTCCGGCTCCAAGTCCCTGTCAAAAATTTCCTTAGACAGCTTGACGTCACGTACAATTTGCTTAAGCAATGGGTAGGTAGATTCGTCGAAATCGAACTTCAAGAAATTTTCCGTTCGCGCCTCGATTCGCATGTTGTTCTCCGAGTTGTTGTCCAGTCGTTCTTGAAGTCGGGTGGCTCCGACGGGCCAACCACTCCGCATAGCTTCGCCATGGTGTGCGTTGCCTATAACGAAAGTAAGAGGGTCGTGGAATGCAACACCGAGAGGGAGCTCCAGGATTGATGCGTACTCCTCCTTCAAGGACTTCTTGATGTCAAAGAGGGCGTCATCGGGGTTCAGGATACATTTCGTGATGCAGACTTGGAAGATACACTCCAAGAAGATTGTGACTGGGGTGTCATATGTCGTGCCATAACGATTGCAATGTACCACCATGCGAGATAGCCGCTCTGCCATCAGAGTGAAGGCGTTCACCCAAGACCAATCGTCCGGCATCGTGTCAGGATGACCAAAGTACGGGCATCCATCATTGCTTCGGCGGAGCTCGACACCGAAAAACTCGAACATCTGATCAACCAGGTACACGATGCGCGCCACTTCGACCTCTGGCCAAGTAGGAAAATCTGCACTGCAGAATCGAAGCACGTACCGGTTGTCACTCTCGTCCCAAGGACCAGTTGGCATTCCTTTGCGCTGACGACCCGAGATCAAAGTCTGCAGATCGTGATTGAACTTGACGGGATCAGTTGCAGAAGCCTGAAGCCGGCCTTTGACGGTCCACCCGAAGATAAGGCGAATCTTACGAAAGCGCCGGCAAATCTTGACCATATCGCTCTCAAGGTCCGCAAACGCCTGTAAAGCCTCTCTGCTCCATGTGTTGCCGTTGTATATCTCCTTGATCTCATCTCTCTTACATACATATGCAGAGAGTGTGTCGAGGAATGCAGGAATCTGAATATGCTTGGCCTGGTTCAAGGCTGTGGTGGTGATCCGCACGTTACCAACAACGTGAATTCGGTATCCTTCATCCATCAACCAGCATGGGAAGACTGCATCTAGGCTAGGCCGCTGAGGGTCAGTGCGACGGGATCTTGCTGAATCGATGTTGACGCTGTGAAAGTTGTTGGTGTACTGATCTCTGAAAGTGAGCCCAACAGGCATTCCAGCATCCTCGAGCTCTGACGGCGTCGGAAGCTGACTTTCGATATACTCCTGGAGTTTGGCTTTCGTGTTTTTGGCCTCTTCTTTCGAAATCAAGCCGCTAGATTTTCTGAACTCAGCATCAACCACGTTGTGCACACCTTGGGCCAGGACTTGGGCAATTCTGTTTGGTCCCTTCCAATCGCCACGTCTGCTCTCACATGGCCGGCACACACGCTGTCCATCAAATTTGCTCATTGTAAGTAGCGAACAGATTAGAACTCGGGCACATCCTGCACAGATATGGGTGGTTGTGTTGACCATATCACGAGTGCAGACGCACAGGTTCGGAGGCATGCCTCCATCCCGGATTTCTAGGTTAGTCTCATCAGCAGCCGCAGCCGCTCGAGTCCAAGCGAGTTTGATATCCCCATCGCGCAGCCAGCTATCCCGAATGAGCTGCTCAATAGGTTTGGACCAAGCTCGGTTGGAAGATCTGACGATGATTTCGGGAAAAGAGACATCTTGTTGGCTGGGGTTGGCTTTCTTTATCGCTGAGACTGCATGGGCAGCGAGTCCGATATAGACGGTTGCAGGCTTATTGGAAACATGGAGAAGAGTCTTGCCCATAAAGATATCGTCATCTCCCCTGATGTTGGAGTAGCCTCCAAACTTCTCAACGTGAGCAGTCCAGAGGCGTCTGGCAGTCGTTTTGTCAAGAATCGTGCCATGAAGTGCCGTCTCGACTGACCAGAGGCGAGCGAAATGCTCTGCCTTCTCCAGCTCAATTCTCTCCTCTGCGGAAATCTCTAGCTCGTCATCTGAGGGCAGCATTGATGCAAATTTGGGTGGTTCGCCGGGGTTGGGTACAGTCTTGGAGATGCTGAACCTCGCGGCTCCCTTAGCAGTGAACTCAACGAACTCGTATCTGGCAGGGATGTCTGGAAGATCACCCATCGGTCTCACTGTTCTTGCGGTGGAGTCTCTTTTGTCCTCGTAGAAAGAGTACGTGGTAGGATCAAGAAGTCTCTGGGAAACCTTGAAACTGTTGCTCCATGCCCCCTTCGCCTTGAAGAATTTGGGGAGGGGGCAGAGGATAGGCTTGTCGGGGAAGTATTTGGTACGCAAAGAACGCACAAGCATAATGCTCGCAGTGGGATTTCCAATCATTCTGTATGCACCGACAGCAATAATGCTTGTGGGTCCTGGCCATCGATTGTAGATCTTGATCAGCTCATCTGCAATGATGGTTGCCTCCTCTTGTGTGTACTCGGCGGTTGGCATGCGGAAGAGGACGTAGATACTCGTCGAAGATGGGTCTACTGCCTCAAGCGACCATTGAGCCTTTGACGTCCTTTGAACCATGTTCTGGTAAGTGTTGACGCGAACCTCGTAGTTGCGGACCACATCCAAAGCCAACAACGTGTCAAGAGAATGAGAGGTGCCAGTTTCTGCGGTAGCCATGGACTTTGTTGACGCAAGAAGCAAGCCGTCCAATGCCTGGTTGGCTCTGGATTTGTTGAAGGTATCAAGATTGTTCCAGACCAGACCATGTGATTTCGAACGGCGGGCCTCAACTGACAATCCAGCAGTGAGGTCCTTCATCTCCTGAGGTGTGGCGTTAAGGTTACTGCGCTTGCGTTTTGGCACGGACGACTCAGATCTGATTCGCTTGCGTTGAGGTGAGGGACTGACGCTGGATGCTTCCGCATCGTCTGAATCGAGAGGGGCTGTTTTGGCGGGAGTCTTGACAGCTCTTCGGGAGGAGGCGGCGCGCGAGGAGGATTGCTTGGTGTGCCGCTTTCCGGGATTGACCTTATAGTCAGGCGAATCTTGATCAGAGTGGATGGAGGAAACATCGGGCTCCGAGTCAGACTTTTGAGGAGAATAATCTGACTCCGGACCAGGTTGGGAATGAACAGTTCTGGTCGTAGGGGTAGGCGCTGCGGGAGTCGGACCAGCAGGGGCATCATGCTCTGTTTCGGCCACAGCGGGAATTCCAGAAGAGGCCGCAGCCTCAGGTTCAGCAGCATCAGAAGCGCTTTGGACGACGGGTTGGTCCCGCGAGGCACTACCAGCCGTGGCAGAGCGACGAGCTTGATACCTCGTTGGGTAACGTCGACCGCCGCGGACCTCGGCAGGGGCAGCTTCAAGACCCGAAGACAAAGCCTGAGAAAGAAGAAATCGTCAGTATTCTTCAAATCTCTTCTGTTGGACTGAAACTTACCAGGCGAGGAGGCTGGGCGTCTTCCTCAGACGAGCCCTGAGCCTTCTTGCTCTGATTAGCCTTGCGCTTGGGCGCCATCGAAGGAGAGGTTTTGTGCTGGCTTCAGCGTTGGCAATGATGGCTACCATAATGTTAGCGTTTGAAATAGATAGAAAGACACATCCTTGTAGTAGAGGATCTTGAGGCGGCGTTTGTTACCAGTGATGCAAGAATCCTCTGAGTGAGAAGTTCGCTGGAATTGATTGTGTTCAGTGTAGAAGTTGGAAGTAAACAAGAACTCTGCGGGGATCAGAGCTGGTAAACTTTGCTCACGATATTCTTTCGCTAGCGAGTAAGAAAATGGAAGAGAGAGAAGACTGCAGAGGAAAGTTGGGAGGGAGGTGAAGAAGTAGGAAAGGTGAAGTAGGAAAGCTGCCACGGGCTGTGAGACGCAGGCCCGCGGGTGATAGCGTTGGAGTTCTCACGTAGAAACCCTAGAGCTCGGTCCAACGGAAAGATACAGAAATTTGTGAGGGATCAAGGTAAAACCGGAAGGGCCAAAAGGTTCCAGGCTGCTTCTGATGGGGACAATTTGAAGGATTTCGCTGGTGAAAGGGTTTTGTGCGTCCTGCTCCAGGAGGGGGAGAACTGGAACCCAAAGCAAAGAATCATAGCCCCACAAGTCGTATGGGAAGATATACTGATTGAATCAAAGGTGAAGTGAACAAAAGTGGTTGTTCATGGACTCATTCGGCCGACATCCATGTATCACGCCAAGCGAACAGCTCCATGTTCTACAGTCTGTAAATTAGGTGCGATCTTTCCCTGTTTATTTTCTTTCATTCGTTACCAAAATTGCCCTTTCTAGCATTTGCTTCCATCAAATCTCTTTGGGACGCTTTTGTTTGTATGCGTGTCGACGTCCCAGAGGTCAAGATCAAGGTTGAGCAAAGGTCATTTCAGAGAGCTGCTATTGGCCACTTTGGCCAAGGTCGTTGACACTCATGAAGTGGGCCAGCCAGATCCCGTTCACACCTTAGCTACCGTGGCCAATCAAAATTGTTTGAGCTGCCCGTTCTTTTAGGTACCCACTGACACCCGCCTCCACACGATGCTGCTATCTCCACTGAGGAACGTGCCGGAGGATGCCTTGGGAAGTGAGTGTCACGTCACTAGATGCACCCGCCTTCCACTCATCTAAGTGCTGAACCCGGTTGAATAAAGACTTCTTTCAGCAGGGCTTAGGTAGTGCTTTTGAACTCGGGTATATACCTCGATAGATACCTCAGGTACCAAGGTAGGTAGGCACCATTCTGTCCGCACCAGTCATTCATGTGTGGGTCTGGTGCATTCGGGTCAGGCCCCACCTGCACCGACAAACTGCGCATTTGCCTGCAGGTGCCAACGACAGGCCCCACCATAGATCTTACCCATGTCGCTCAGACCTACACTTCTCTCTGTTTGCTGGCAGCCCTCTTCAACCCATTCACTGATTTCCACCGCAGCCACCTCAGGTGATGACCTGTCAGCCAGCCCAGATTGATCTTTCGATCTCTAATTTTCAGGCAGAATTCAACTTTTCAACCAAAAAGGAAGGAGACAACAAATCGTCGCGATCTCGATCAAGATGGCGAGGCCTCTCAGCGAAGTCGACAATCTCAGTGGTAAGGTTTTTCATTATCATTTTCGTTTCATCCGTTAACTGTATCGCAGCAACTCTCGAGTGGAGATTCAACGATATCTGGGGAGTCTATGACCGAGGCGACCACGAGGATGCAGAAGCTATGGCTGAGCAGCTCTTGATGGAACCGTATCTCAGCTCCGTCCATCGAGCTGGTTTGCACCTGCTGCTCGCTGCATCACCCACCGACTATGTTGACCACGCCAGACAGGCAGTCCGTCTATACAATGAGGTACTTCAGGGACACAATCTCTCGCCCGAGGAGCAATTCAATGTACGCAAGATGCTCGGTGCAGCAGAGAGCGCCTTGAGCCAGGCACGCCGCGACCAGAGTGCCGTTACCCGTGAGGTAGACAAGATTCTGTGAGAACCCCGATACAAATCTTCTTGCTTGCAAGGTGACTAACAAATACCACTTCTGCAGTGCCAGCGGAAAGACCATGACCGACCTTCATGACATCCAGATGAAGGAGCTGAACGATCAACTTCTTGAGGAGGGGCTCAAGGGAGATGGAGATTTCGACACTCACGACGAGAAGCAGGATGAAGAGACCCAAGGAAATGCACCCGAAACTTCTCTCCCATCTAGCCAAAGTGTGCCTCTTGTCGTTCTCCCGTCCAGTCAGAGCGTCCAAGAGACAGCCGGCAACTCTCAAGGCTCTGATGCGAACATGGGCCGATCGCAGTCAACCGCACTGACCGACTTGGACGATGACACCCAGCCCCTTCCCTCTTGGACCAAATCAGAGCATTGAAAATCGAGGGTTTCCTAATCACTTTAGTGTTGATGAGAATGGAGAAGGCCTTAGTCTTCGGCTCGTTGTGGCATCGGGTGTAGTAGCCTTCCTCACTGGGAGGGGATACAGAGCGGAAGTGCTTGGACTTTCTGGAACTACCAGACGTAGTAGCTGAAATGCCGAATGCAAGTTATACTTGATGATAATTCTTTCATGCGCCACGTGTTTAAGACTGAGCATTATCGATCAATTTCAAGGATCCGAAATGACTGCCTTGTCCTGGAAAAGCACCATGTTCTTCAACGGCCTGAGCTCCTCCTTGTTGCCTTCTGTTGACAGTTTGGAAGGCTTCTACCTATTCAGGGCATCCACTTGCTGGCGAGGGAGCGGTGTCCCAATGAATCGACAACTGTTATTGCGGGCGGGCGCTCTTGGTCAAAGTGTGTGCAAGTTGATACATTGTCTAGAGCTGGTAACTTGCGGTGTGATAGGGTTTTAGCATGCACTGTTGCATGGCTTGCGGAACATTATGGCTGGCGCCGAAGTGAGAAACCCTACCAACCCCCATCCATTCTATTTAATTTCCGAGGTGTGCATGCGCCGCCTTTTTCGCTGTAGGTAGTTCGCTACAGGAACTATGGCCAGCCCTCTGCAAAATTTGACATTCATTCGTCACTAAGTTGTAAGGAAGACTGGAGGCTTAGAAAAACTGAAAGGGTAGGAAAATCAAAAAAGGTGTAGGTAGCCATGATGCTGAATGACAAAGCCTTCAGACCTCGCTCTCGCGGTTCTTTCGCGTTGCTCATCCGCGATTGCCGTCACGATGTGTATGCAATCTTTGATTGTTAGGCATGCTGCTCCTAGGTAAACAAGACGGGGGTGCAACGGCAGGTTTATTATCGGGATCCAAAATCAGTTCCATCCGAGTCTAAACTGAATTCATCATCCTGACGATTCCGATGCTCCCTCTCGAAGTTGGCCACGGTGACTGCTGTCATAATATCAGGCTGGGGAAAACTTACTGTTACCTTGTCCAATCCATCTAAAACGTTGCACGACCTCCTCTTGCTTCGTCACGTTCTTCTTTCAGTTTGGGGATGAGGTTCCATCTTCGGCTGATTGTTAGCGGTAGCAAACGGCCTGTGCTTGAAAAGCTGCTGTCGCGGGAGAGATTCCATGCAGGTTAGTCAAGAGCGGCGGGTCGCTGAGACGTATTGTCAGGGATGATCGGTTGCTGGGAGCCTTGGTTTTGGCAAATTGCTGCGCTGTGGTGTTAGGCTTGGCGATGCGAGCGCGTTGTCGGGGGTGGTGAGCTGCCAGGCTGCAATGCCACACTTGGCTACAGCGACAGGTGCTGGGATGTGTGGCCTGCGAATAACCACAAGCAAATTGGTTAGCTTCTATTAACATCGCTTTGCCCGCAATTCAGAAGGACTTTGATGCGAAGAGCGAGGAGTTGCAGTGGTTGATCTCTGCCTACACTCTGACCTTTGGCGGCTTTCTGCTGCTTTCTGGCGTATTTGCAGACCGATTTGGTCGCAAGCTCATATTCTCTGCCGGCATGGCTACACTCAGCATCTGGACAGTTGCCAACGGTTTCGCAACCTCGTTCATCCAGCTCGCCATTTTCCGAGCCTTGCAGGGAATCGGTGCTGCGATGACGGTTCCCTCGGCCGTTGGAATCATCAGCAACTACTTTGTCGCAAAAGACCGAACGCTTGCTCTAACTATCTTTGGCGCCGCTGGTGCTGTTGGTTTCTGTCTCGGCCTAATCTTCGGGGGGTTTTTGACTTCTTCGCTTGGTTGGCGATACATCTTCTACATTCCCGCTGCCGTCACGGGTGTCATTGGCATCATCGGTTGGATTTTTCTTCCTAAAGACAGACTGGAAGGTAACTCGAAGCCAAAACTGGACTTTGTTGGTGCTGGTCTGTCGACGGCCGGTCTCATCCTGCTCAGCTTCGTACTCTCGAGCGGCGGCGAGTACGGGTGGGGCAAGGCTTTTATCATCGCGTTGCTCATCGTCAGCATCGTGATGATCGTCGCCTTCACCTACGTCGAGAAAAAAGTGTCCAACCCCATTATGCCACTCTCACTTTGGAAGCTTCAAAACTTTGCCGGTCTATGGATTGGCGGATTTGGTAAGTTGTATGCTTCTTGTAGCAAAACAAACGCGCTAACTTTTCACCAGTTATGTACGGCGGTTATCAGACAACCGTCTACTACACCACCCTCATCGCCCAGGAAGTCAACAAGCTCAGCGCCGGCGAGGCCGCGCTGCGATTCCTCCCAATGGGCGCAACAGGATTTATATTCAGTCTATCAATGTCTCGCATGCTGGAAATATTTAACACAAAGTACCTCCTCATCACGGGCATGACTATTTGCGCCATCGCCCCCGTGCCTTCGGCACTTATGAGGCAAGATGATCTCAACTTCTGGAAGCACGTCTTCCCAACAACCGTTATGGGGGTCGCAGGCACGACTATCGTCTACTGCACCATCACCGTTGTGCTTTTGGCATCGGTGCCCGTCAATGTCAAGAGTCTCTGCGGCGGTATGATCAACACGGCGTTCCAGATCGGCAGCGGCGTGGGGCTTGCGCTTGCGAACGCTGTCGTCCAGGCAGTCGACACAAGCAAGGGCCACAGCCAGCTGCAGCAGTACAACACCGGGTTGTGGTGCTGCGTTGGGCTTGCTGGCGTTGGTGTGATAGCCAGCACATTTGGTGTGAAGAACATGGGAAAGGTCGTAGGCGGGCCGGTAATGGCACACTAATGAGCGCAACGACGGTTTGAACAAAATGAATAAGGAGAAAAAAAGTTGATGCTTTTGGTCTAAACTTTACAGTCGCTTAACACACATTGGGTAGAGAATTGCGCTTGGAGTTTGGTTGCGAGTCTGATGCTTCGGGTATGGGATACGGACGGTTTAATGAATTGCCACAGGAATCAAGTTAGAAAGAAGGTGGAAAAGCGATATGGGAATAAATTTGGATAACAATTTTTTTTAATAATCCTTTGTCATCAATGCATTCATTTTATGTGTGTCTGCAATAGATGCGGCACTCTTTCGCCCACAATTTGGTAAGCTGAAGCTCTGTATATTACTCGGCCTCTCCTGCATCTAAGCCCGGTACATATATAGGTTGGTAAGGCATCGAGCCTTGCGATGTAGTACTAAATCGTGCGAATGAACAAAGATACGAAATCAATGCTGCCTAATAATTGTCGTATTACTTCTTTATACTGCTTTAAAAAGATTCTAGCTGTGTGCTTGCGTCACTGCACAACATCCGAATCCTTCCGGAATCCACGGCCAATCGGGGCTCAAGTATTCGTCACGACACCCAAGCAAATGTTTGACCACTAATCGAGCTGCGAATCAACATTGAATAGAATGGATTTAACATACGATAACAAAGGATCGCATTCTTCCATCCATCTGTTCAAGTTTAATGACTCGGACTTGGGGACATTGAGACCATCCGATTCGTCGTGCTAGCCTCCGGCCGCCGAATTGCAGCACTTGAGAAATTGCCGGTTCAAGACCGATTGTGGAGACACCAAAGCCCCACTTGCCTTGGGCGGCTTCCGATAGCCAACATTTGTATCCGAAGGCGCTCGGAACTTACAGCTGAGTCGGAATACTGAAGTTAGTGCATTTCATAACACGCTGGATATAAAGCCATCAGGATGGAGTTTCTCAAGAATTGGGTCAATCGATCATTTGACTTCCCACGCTTGATTAACCACCATGGCCATCACACTGCCCGCACTCATGACGAGCTTGGCTCCGTACCATATCATATCTTACGCAACCCTGCTCGGCACATCACTCTTCCAAACCTTTGTTAACACCAAAATCTGCTACAATGAGCTTCCCAAGTCAGCATTCACGACATTGCAAAAGCGCCTCTTTCCGATCTACTTCAGGTGCCAGTCGATTCTTCTGGTCTTGACCGCTATCACATTTCCTCCGTACGGTCCAGCTTCCTTGCTAAAGGAAAAGAAGGACTGGGTCCCGTTTGTTGTTGCCGGGGTCACAGCTTTGGCGAACCTCTTCATCTATGGACCGAAGACGAGACAGGCAATGATCGATCGTATTCATCAAGGTAAGTCTTAACCTTTCCTAGAAGCTTGATTACAGGTGATTAGTTTACTTATTGATTGCCGATAGAAACTCGCGACGCAAAACGGCCTGACGCTGCTGATGAACCGAGCCCGGACATGCACGCCGTGCGGAGGCGTTTTTCGAAAAACCACGCTATGAGCATTCACCTTAACCTCATTTCAATCTTTGCCATGGTGTGGTATGGTGTCAGTTTGGCGTCTCGGCTTAAAATAGAGCTAGACTGAGGTGCTACTATATTTCATCAGGTACTTGCATGTGAAAATAGTTGTCGTCTGGATTTTGGAATTGTCATTGTTGGATTACCCAGCCATAATACGGGCGGACGGTCAGTAGCAAATTGCCGCGGCAGCGGAACCCAGAGATTCCACCTCCGGGTTGCCAGCTACGATATTTTCACTACTGCTCCTGCTGCCAAGCTTCCTACTTGCGTTCCCTTAGATATAGACGACAGATTACAGCTTTGAATCTACTACGTTGATTTACCACCTGTTCTGGTATTCTGTGATACAAACATTCATGTATATCTGCACTTTGATATAAAGACAGTGACAAATAATTGAACCAAACCACATATGTCCAGGCAGATGGTCGATGAGCCAAGTCTAGTTGGTGCAAACCTGCTAAATTTCGCTAAACTGCCAATAAAACTACGTTTTGCGATAACCTTAACTTATTTCGTGGCTGTCGAATTCAAAGAATAACGTGTCTTTATTGTGGCGGCAAACATTCGGCCCCGACGACCTACATTATAATTACTTGACTCAAGCCTACATTGTCAAAGTAGCAGAACATCGCGAGTATGACTAAACTGAGTTCTTGGAATTCCGCTGTCAAAATCTGACCTCTATCATAGATCAATCATACCCTCTAGGCAAGGGAGGGCAGGCTAACATTTCATCTCGATACTGGAGGTTGAGAATGAAGACCTCAGCAACTTGAACTTGTTCATCTTTTTTTTCGTAAAAACATTGGCTAATATTTATGCATAATCCTGCAATATTTACCTAGAATTGAACTTCCATCAGACGATCTACAGCTCCTCGGAAACTGGCGAAGAACCAATGTCTGAAGGATTCTGTCCTGCAAATGCTCTATTCCATTCATTATTCATGCTTGTTCATAACTTGCGTCCAAACTCAACTCACGGGTCGTAGTAAATCAGTGTGTCTTGAGGCCCCTCGGATCCAATGTCATAGAAGTCCTTGCAGTCTGAAAACGTGATCTTAGGCTGTCCCTCGTAGAACTCGTCGTACTTGATATCCAGAGCATCACGGAGGTTTTCTACGCCGCCATTGGGGTGGATGTGCTTCCAGGGAAGTCTGCAAGTATCGGCTTTGCATCCTTTCAGTACCAAGAGAAGGGCGTCGAGACGGGTTTGCACGATTGACAGGGGTCGACCAAGGAGTTTTCCTGAAGCGCTTCCCGCCAGGTTGTGCATCTGCCCTGGATCTTTCTATGGTTGAAGTCAGCAAATGCTTACGACTTGAATATGTCTGGGATGTGGGTTGCTCCTTACCTTCATATCGTAGAACTCACGTTCATTGCTGCACCAGACCGAATAGAACAAGCTGTAACCATCTCCAAGAACACGCATGGCCTTGTAAGTGTTGTTCACACTCGCTATAAGACGAATTTCCTTAGCAAAGCCCATTGCCAAACCAATCAATTCATATGGTTACTCACCACCTTCAAATATTGGGTATCCTCGTTGTTGTCCCCAGAACTCAACATTGACGTGGTCGTGTTTGGGATCGTTCTGGGCCTTCTTGATGCCTTGCTCCGAAAGAGGGATGGGGGATCCATCAAAGTCGTCGCGCAGGGTAATGTTGGCGATTGAGAAAATGGTGGGAACGATGTCGGTATGAGTGGTGACAAAGTCGACCGTCTTTCTCTTGGGCACGCCGGGGCCGCGGACAAGGAATGGTACGTTGATGTCTTCCTCGATAGCGCACGTCTTTCCCGGCATGAGACGGTGCTGTCCGATGTGGAAACCGTTGTCGGACGTGAAGACAACGTAGGTGTTGTCAAGAATACCGGCCTGATCTAGACGTTTGATAATCGCATCAACCATCTCGTCGACAGACTGCAGTGTCTGGAGACGGCGGCGGTAGTAGTTGTCGCCATATTCAACCTCAGATGCATTCAGCTGAGGGATGATGAGCCCCCAGTTGGCTCTGCTGGGCTGTTAAGGTAATCGCGTAAGCGAACTGGCGAAACCAAAAGAACAGTCTCTGGAATACTTACCTTTTCAGGATTGAAATTGTAGGTCCGCGGCACGGTGACATTGGCGAAGAGGTGCTCGTGTCTCTTTGCCGGGATAGGTGGCGTAGCACCTGGGCTCGTCTCGCCGCCAGCGCCGTTGTTGTGGGGACCGATGGGCGCAACACCAAGGAAAAAGGGCTTGCTGCCGTTGAATTTGAGGGCATCTTCCAAGAAACCAAGAGCACGTTCAGCAACCAGGTCATTGCTGTACTCGCCAGGGAAGGTCTGGGGCGGGCTCTGGTTTCTCTGAAAAGTAGCGTTGAGATACATGTAAGTGTTAGGATCAATCAGGACTGGATAATAAGTTTTTTAGTTTGAGAACAAGTCGGTTACGACAATTTACTCTGGAAACTTACAGTCACTGCCAGTCCAGCCCTTGGGGAACGGATTGTTCCAGTTGTCGGTGGAATGGGCATTGAATAGCTTGCCGGTGTAGTAGGTATTCCATCCGGCGTCTTGAAGCCAGACAGGGAGATACTTCTCATTGTAACCCTGCGACACAAACTTGGGGTAACCGCCTGCGAGATGGCTCGTTAGAGGTATGCCTTGGATTCAGAGAACAATTCGCAACATGGGTCTCGACTCACCGTGAGGCGGAATAACGTAGGTAACGTTGGTGTTGTGCGCCGCCTGGCCTGTCAACAAGCTAACGCGAGACGGACAGCAAATCGCAATGGTACAAAAGTGCTTGCGGTAGTATGTGCCTTCTTTCACAAAGTGCTTCTGCACATAGGGCATATAGTCGAGGGAGCCGAGCTGCTGGTCCTGGTCATCGGTAAGGATGAAGACGATGTTTGGTTGTCGCGGTTGCACGTGCTGGGCAACAGCAGCGGAGGCGGCAAACGCCAGAGTCGCCAGCGCCGACAAGTTAGGAATTGGCAACATAATGGCCCGGGGTTTTGATTGCAAGCCACGCGAGGCCGAATCTAAGATACAAGTACGTTGTGTTAAAATCACCCCCAACAAGGCTTCCGAGATTGAGACAACATGGAGCCTTATATGCCACCTTATTTAATAAGACGGAGCAGTCCGTCATCGGCTCCAATTGTCAAGTTTAGTTGACCGTAACTCTTCTTTAACACCTCGAAAGAGGCCCGACTCCGAGTTTACTGCGGCCCTAATCAGCGGGGCCCCGGTGGCTTGGTGGCACCGCCGGTGGACCCGGCCGGCATTTGCCCATTGGGTGACCAACCGGGTGGACTCCAGATCGGGGCTATGGGTTCTTATGCAATGTCGACAGCTGTCGCAATTTTGACTGTCGATTCCGTCATCTCTCCAGCTAGCCTAAACGCACCACGATCACCATTTCTTCCACTGAAAATCAGGACTTTTTTTTCTTTCGGAGTTTGTTCCTGTTAAAGAAGTGACAACAGGAGCGGGAAACCAGCAAGCATGAAGTCGACCAGTTCACGGAAATGTCGGTTGGGCACGTGCTTGTTCCACCTACCTGTAATATCTCATCCAGCGGTTTCCTCAGTGTGCTGATGCAGGGAAGCAGCATTGTGGCAATGTTGAATAGCTCTTTAGATGGTAAGTCTAGGGGCTGAATTGCACCACAACGTCAGATTGCCCAGGCCTACCAGGTTATGATAAACCGGTCATTATGCCCACGAACAATGCGATTCAGCTTTGTTAGCCTGGAGCAAGCCGCTCTTCAGGCATTTCTATATCGTGGCAGCTGATAAAGTTATATAAAGCCGTTCAGACATCAGTGTCAGGCTGTCGATAGCAGGATTAATTCATCCTAAAAGCTCAAGTAATCACGGCCACTACTGAATTGCATCAACCCAGTTTATTACGCTGATGCAATCTCATTACGCCGCTGTCTGACAGGGCCTGGGATTAAAGGATGTCAAATAAACCATGAAATGACAATTAAAACACACGCACATCCAATTCCATAGCATGGTTGACTCCATTGAGCCGAGAGTCTATATTTTCAGCAGGCTGCCGAGTCAACAAATGGGAAACGCAGGTCTTCAATAATCTGCCACGATCTCTTTCCTGACAAGCCAACTCATCTTAAGGCTGGCACAAAAAAAACACTCGTCTAATATGTATAACAGCACTTGTACTATCCGAGATAACCTGGATAGACTAGTCAACAACACGGGAATGTTGCAAGTTGCAGCTGATCGTGGGTTGTGAGTCAGGTGGGTGGATCAGCCCCGGCCAGAATATATGAGAACCAAATATCCAAGCTCGTCCAACGCATCCAATCAACAATTGGATAAACCGAACCTGGCCGGCTGGCGCAATGGTAGCGCGTCAGACTTCTATCTTCTTTACGAAGTGTAGTAATCTGAAGGCTGCGGGTTCGAGCCCCGCGTTGGTCAATCTTTTTGCTTTTGATCAGGTATTTCAATTCAAGTGCGGAATTTTTTTGGCCTGAAGGAGATGCCTGGGGTGTTTACTGATGTGCAGGTGCGCTTCCTTCACAATGTCATTTTGGCGGGGTAGGTACTGTTGTATTTTTACTGAGGCTTTGGCGTGGCCTAGTGCTTCTTCCAGCAGCGCAATCCGGACAGATATCAGTTTTTCCGACCTCTTCCTGTATGATTGATTAGTGCTGCATCCGTTGGGCTAGCCTACTGTTTTGAATTCCCTACGTCATTCCGTGTGGTTCGTCCCCTAGCAGCGGAGGTATCCGAGTCCGGTGTTCGCTTGTTGCACACCTTGGGCTCACCGAAAAGCCCCACCTAATTCCTGACTGTCGCATAATCGTAAACCGGCTGCGTCAAGCTCCAGCTCAGCTTCCTCTCCCACGGCAAGCTCTTGAGCCCAGACTAAAAGATGGTACGTTGCTGCGCATGCACCCAACTAGAGTTTACTTTGCGATCCTGTCGCATTTGCACAAAATGCTGCTTTGTGCGAACGTCCACTAACGCGAGCTGTTGTCGCAGTTACCCCTCGGCCTCTTGAATGCCGCCCAAGGGCACCCGATGCTCGTGGAGCTGAAGAATGGCGAAACACTCAATGGCCACCTGGTCATGTGCGATACCTGGATGAACCTGACGTTGAAGGAGGTTGTGCAGACGAGTCCCGTACGCGCCCATCCGCCGATGCTCTGATAGTATGCACCGCCACTGACGCCGATGCAGGAAGGCGACAAGTTCGTCAAGATACCCGAAGTTTACGTGAAAGGAAACAATGTACGAACCAAAGCAATCTGTAGACGTCAGCCAAGGTTGGAATACTGACGCGCTTGCAGATCAAGTACCTGCGAGTCCCCGACGACATCATCGACGTGGTCAAGGAGAACCAACAGAACCAGCAAGGCGGCTTCCGTGGTGGCAGGGGAGGACAGAGAGGAGACCACGGCGGACGAGGAGGTGACAGAGGCAGAGGCAGAGGACAGGGCCGTGGCAGAGGGCGTGGCCGCGGTGGATCATGATGAGAATCTCGATATCACGATCAAGGCAGGCTATCTTTGGCGCACTGGTCTATTCCAGTGGCCCAACATAATGTCGATGCAGAGTATACTCTGTGGAGTGCAGACTTCATTGAACGTGTTGCACAAGAGGAACCAAGCATGCGGCTGTCATCTAGGGTCGAAAGGCTTTCGAAGACAGCATCGCTAGCCTCTGGCCGGACCTGGGAAAGCATGCGAACCGACAGAATCATTTTACGTACCATAAACATCAGAAAGAGAAAACCCATGAGAGGTCACACGTTTTTCGCTCGTTCGTTTTGCTGCACCCGTTATGGTCTGCTACTTGTTGACATTGAGCCATCTCAAAAGGCCGAATCACGTGACTTGGCACTGGCCGGGATTATCTCGGTGAGAGAAGCTCCGAAATCTGAAAGCTCCAGCTCTCCAGAATCTTGCTCTTTGCGCCCACCCGCATTACCAGCTCCATGTCGGGCTCTCGAGTAGTGTTCGACGGCTTATGGCGTTGCCTTTGCCCCTCCATCGATGCGAATGTTGCGGCTAGACTATTGAGCTCGCCCGCCCTCCCCCGAGCATCACTTGCGACGAGCCATCGAAAGCGATCTATTACTGCCCCCCGCCAGCTCGCTGTCCGTACACAATGTCGTCGACACGCGACCGCCGCAACCTCTGTCCTCCGCTCAGAACGGCGCCTGGGGACTTCCACCAGTGATGGAGAACCCCAGGACGATGCAAATCGAGCCGAATCACAGCACAATGGGCCGAGCTCATTCGACACTGGACCTAATCCGAACGAGCAGCTCCGTTCTGCGCCTTTGCCAGCTGTTTACGATGCCTTGCAGCTCTTGCGCGGCCAACCGAAAAGCTTCGACAAAGTGGCAACAATAATTACGCATCTAGTCAGGGAACGAGATGTTGAACTGAGCCCGATATTGTACGAGCACCTGGTGGTCGCTATGGCCGATGTGCAAGGCTCGGCAGCGATGCTGGGACAGCTGTTCGCGGAAATGAGACAATTGCAGCTCAATCCAACGACAGCAATCTGTCACGCCGCATTAGCTGTATGTCCACCTGGGATGACTCGGGGCAAACACTGTACTGACTTGACGCCAGGCCCTTGCTGTACACCCCGACTACCTGGTACGAAACGAGGTCCTCACTGCCATGAAACAGGCGTGGACTGAGGTTGACGCTGAAGGTGAGAGCCATGTTGCACTTGGACTCCTCCGAGACGGCCAATACGAAGTCGCGCTCGACGCTCTGGAGTCTCTGATCGACAGACAGGTGCCCATCGCCCCCTGGGTCTACGACATCTTCATATTCATGTTCGCTCAGCACGGCTTCGTGGATGAAGCTGTGAAGCTAGCACATAGCAAGATTCATACCTCTGAAGGCCAGTCCCACATAGCATTGTGGTATATGCTCTTGGGCACGTGCAGTCAGATGTATCACTACGAGGGCACTAAATACATATGGGGCAGGATGCTGGAGACGGACAGGGAGCAATTATCTGACGGTGTGCTGCTCAACGTCATAAATACAGCCGCAAGGCAGTGTGACTACGAGCTTGCTACAGGTGCCGCCCGCTTGATCACTCAACGGGGAGGCAAGCTCTTTGCGCACCATTACGAGGCCTTGATCGAGTGCTACGGTGGCGTCGGAGACGTCGGAGGTGCTTTGCGGGTTCTCTGCATCATGTTCAAAGCCATCTCTGTTGCGCCGTATGCCAGCACCCGTTCAATTTATCAGTGGATCAAGAAACAGCCGGCGAGCTTGGATTCTGCTCTTGACACACTGGCCGAGCTGGTCCGGGATTACAAAGTCCCCATCGCGGCCCTCAATGTCCTCATCGAAGCCGCAGTGGAAACCCACGGCTATGCAAAGGCCCTGCAGATCTACCAGAATGCGCACAATTACACAGAGGCAACCCCTAACCACGTCACCATTCGATATGTCCTTCAGGCGTGCGATGACACTGAATCTCTCAAGGCTTTGGTGGCAGAGAATCCCGAGCTGGCCTTGAAGGGGGATCGGCAGAGCTTTGCCAGGGCCATCTTTGAGTACGCCATGGCCGGTGAAATTGACCTCGCATACAAATGCGTTGAGCTGCTAGGAGAGGCCCCTGAATACGGGGAGGGCGAGAGGCCGGAAAAGCCCGGGTTTTGGATAAATAGGAAGACTCTGCTTACCCTTGTGAGAAAATCTCTCGACGTGCAGGATGAGCGCGTCTGGTGGTTGGTCGAGCAAGCCGAAAAACGCAACATGGACGTACAGTCCGGCATATCGAAGCTGATGGCGTCCTTTGCTGAAGAAGTTAAAAGAAGCGCCGGATTGAGCGATGGGAATGAAGCTTCGGACAAGCGCTCTGAACCGCGACATTCCTCTTCGCTCTAGCAATACAGACAGTGATGAGGAAAGCTCTTTGTATCGGCGTTAAACTTCTTACACTAACCTCAATAACATCGAATCCTTCGGACAAGCTACCCCGCAGCGAGGATTCTTTTGCGGCCCCTGTACATTACTCACATGCTTAATTATCAACTCTCTTAAAAAATGATTTCTGAAGCTGAATGGTATACCTCAAATGTGGACTGCGCGACAGTGACTCACTGCTAGAACACATGGGAGCTACCTTACTTCGAATTTTGCCGGAGACGGCGAAGAAGGCCTTTCGCTGCATTGGTTTCAGTTATTCAAATTGCTTGCATGGCACCCGGTGGACACAAAAAAGCGCACACCTAACAGGTCAGTAAAGTAATCCTCACTTAGAGAAAACCAGAGTGAAAGAAAAATTGGTATAAAATATCTATAAATAGTAGGGAGCCTTAAATTCTATCTTTTCAGTTCTTCTTGATTTAATTCTAAGAGTTGAGGGTGTTAACTTGCAAACAAACAGAATTGGTAAATATGACTCTGTTAGTGAACAGTGTATAGTGTGCGCATTTCTTTTTGTCCACCGGGTGCATGGCTTTTGTCAACTCACCCATGTAATCCACATCCAACTCTGATTTAAGGTCGATTCCAAAGCCACTTTTGTCTCCAAGATAGAATGGCCATTGGCGGCTTGGCATCAGATGGATTTATAAGTCGAACCATGGACGGGATGACGATTGGTTTAAGCCTAAAACTCAGTGGTCCATAAGCTTGTTCCCCCACGCTAGCCAATCAGACGCCACGCAGATGCGATCTCGCTGATAAATCTACCCTTTGCTGCAGGATGATTAGTGATTCGGGGCCATCGTCATTCCATGCACGCTCACTAATAGCAACGACATTTGGCATGGAAAATGCACTCCCTCCTGCGCACTAGCTCCAAACTCCAGCGTTTTGGCAACATGCACGCCATTTCGCTACCCCAAACGCCATGTCAGCCCTAGCAAAAACCCCTTATCATTCCAGTCGGAAGAGGTGGGAACGCATGGCACTAGCTCTTGAAGTCTAGACGAAGGGGGATGCCAGCCCAATGCCCTGGCGACACGATAAGATGTTACCGCAGCAAGGGCCGTAAATCTCGTCCTCCTGGCCCACCCACCCTTGGCTGACTCTACGCCAGGCAGCTGGTTCTAGCACGTCCTTTTCCGGCACATTCGAAAGCTTTTCCCCGGCTTGATTGATAATGTTACACGTGCTAGAGTTGTGTTGCACCGCGCTTCTAGTCCGTAAGCCTAAAGCCATGGACGGACCAATCTCCAGGTTTGCTCAGTCATCAAGTCTCAGCCATGTTATGTCTTCGGTGTTAGTAGGGCTACATCAATTTAATGTTCCTTAGGAGAATATCAAGTATATAGACGGAGGCCATCTCTTGATCATGGTGGTTTCTGTTTTTTTGATTCATCAACCCAACTCACGAGCATTATACCTCTAGAGGGCAAACCTACCCAACAGCAGACCTTTAAAAGCACTTCAAACACAATCTGCTCCAACATCCATCCGCCCAAAACAACCTAGCTGCCAACGCGGCAGGATAGTCCGACCCAATGGCGCAAATAATCCGAGATGCCCCTGCGGGCCAAGTTATTCGCTTCCTCACCAGGAACAAAGTCCTTCAATACCCGGAAGAAAAGCCTGGATTCCAGCTGCCACAGCAATGGCTGGACGTCCTGAACTCGGAGAAGGAGACGCCAGCGGAAGCAACGCCGGCTGACATCACTGCTGCGTCTCCAAGATCCTCCGACTCCATCCATACCGGTGACGAAAACAAGCGGTACTCCCAAAAGGAGGAAGAGGACGCTGCACCATACGGCGCCTCCCTCCAAAGAACGAAGACCAGAGAAGAGACAATCCCTTACACACAAGACCGGCTCGAATACGATGAGATGCACGATATCCAGAAAACGAAAAGCATACCAATCGTGCCAAAGAAGACCAAAGATGGAGCCATCTTGGTGGACTGGTATTACAGCGACGACACCGAAAACCCGCAAAACTGGTCTAATTCCAAGCGCGGTCTCATCACTACCATCATCTGTGTCTACACCTTCGTCGTCTACACTTCTTCGGCTATTTATACCACATCTGTAGAGGGCGTTATCCACGAATTCGGTGTCGACCTTACCGAAGCCTCCCTGGGACTGGCTCTGTTTGTCCTGGGATATGGCATCGGTCCGTTGCTCTTCTCCCCGCTCTCTGAGATTCCCCGAATCGGCCGCAACCCAATCTACATTGTAACAATGCTTCTCTTTGTTATTGTGTCGATCCCCGCCCCGCTTGCCGACAACTTCGCAGGCCTAATGGTCCTCCGATTTCTTCAAGGTCTCTTCGGCTCTCCCTGTCTCGCATCCGGCGCTGCGTCACTCGGGGACATGTACAGTCTCTTGAACCTGCCCTACGCTTTAGTAGCGTGGGTTTCCGCTGCGTATTGCGGTCCTGCTCTTGGCCCTCTCTTGTCTGGCTATTCTGTTCCTGCCATGGGTTGGCGTTGGTCACTTTGGGAGATTCTCTGGGCCGCCGCCCCGATCTTTCTCGTCATGTTCCTCTTCCTTCCGGAGACTTCAACGCCTAACATTCTCCTTCGACGCGCCAAACGCCTCCGAAAGCTGACGGGAAATGACCGTTTCATGTCCCAATCGGAGATCGACCAGCGGAACCTGAAGACCTCAGCCGTCGTCATTGACGCGCTCATTAAGCCCCTCGAAATCACCGTGAAGGACCCTGCAATCCTCTTCGTCCAGCTCTACACTGCCATCATTTACGGCATCTATTACTCCTTTTTCGAGGTCTTTCCTCTGGTATATCCCGTCTACTATAACATGACAGTTGGTCAAATCGGACTCGTCTTCCTATGCATTCTTGTTGCGTGCCTCATTGGCGTCGCAATGTATGTATCCTACCTCGCTTTCTACATGGTACCGCGCATCAGGAAGTTCGGCTTTCCCGTCCAGGAGAACCGCCTTATTCCTGCGCTCCCGGCGTCCTTCGGTCCGACAATTGGCCTCTTCATCTTCGCCTGGACGGCGTCGCCATCAATTCCTTGGATCGCGCCGACGATCGGCATCACTGTTTACGGTGCTACCGTCTTCATCGTGATGCAGTGCATCTTCGTCTACGTCCCACTGTCTTACCCACAGTATGCGGCCTCCTTGTTCGCCGCCAACGACTTCTGCCGCTCCGCGCTCGCATTCGCTAGCATTCTCTTCGCACGCCCGCTGTACACCAACCTGGGCGTCGCCCGCGGCACGAGTCTTCTCGGAGGTCTTAGTACGATTGGCATTGTCGGTATCTGGCTGCTCTACTTTTACGGAGCAAAGTTGAGGTCCAAGAGCAAGTTTGCCACATTCTCGGAATAAGACCTTGTATCGAGCGCGTGCTATTATCCAAAAATGGGCCACGGCGTGGCAATGATGAATGGAATGACTTGGCTTTCCTCCTCGGTTTCTCTAGCGTATTTCTTATAGACACGGCGGATGTTGTGAAGGAATTATGGGCGGTCTAGATTTATGAAAATTGAGTAATGTTTTAATAACTTCAAACCTTGGTACCAGCAAAAGCCGAATGAATGGATCTAGTGCTTCATCTTCCGAACCAGACAGGCCAAGTTCTCACTGATCCTCCGCAGTGCGCAAATTCAGTAATGCACAAGTCGTATCACCACCTTGACACCTGAAGGGTTCGTGATCAGCGAAGCACGCGGAGAAGAGGGTACCAGGGTAATCTAACCCTACACTAGCCATTTTCTAACGCAGTTGCTCTGTCCGGGCTATATCTTGCGTCCCTGGCAGCTATCAACGGTGCTCAGTAAGTCGGAGACGGTCAGGTGGTAAAAACGGAAGTGGAAATTAGCAACGCCCGAACGGCATACAGGAATATATGCAGGAAGCTGTTTTGTCTCGGGAAATTTTCATGTTATTCTTACGCTTGTGTTGTTCATACTGCACTTCTTGCTTGAAAGGTTGAAGACGGGCCAACCTTTGGGTTTACTCAGTTACGACGTCTCAGCTGTGTCAATTCTTCATTTCAGTGTTAGCAACTTGATATTCATTTGGTGTTTCTTAAGAGAGTTCCGAGTATATTTACGACGGCTAGACTTTGATCTTAGTGGACTACTTTCTCGATCCACCAACTTAACATATAAGCTTTGTCCCTCTGGAGGGCAAATCTACCCCAACATCAGACCTTCAAACGCATCCAAACATAATCTACACCAGCATCCACCGACCAAAGATAACCTAGATGCTAATGCGGCATGAGTCAGCTATTTTATAGCGAGGATTCTGCATTTACGAGCTGACTTCCTGGGCAAGCGCATGCATCTCGGCTTACCCAAAACCCAACGGGCCAATCGGCTTGGATCGGTCATCATGGGGCTGCATTGTTGCCTAATGTCTTACAATGCATCTTATCTCCTCATCTGTTGTGAGGGGAGTGACCTAATGATCTTCATGAACTCGTAACACCAACAAGTTCGATGTCCAAGATGGAGGAGAAATATGTCAACCAAGCAACAGTTTCCCCACATTGGTCGTCAGATGGCAACACATTTTGGTACATCAGAAACTTCTTTCCCAACAAGTTCAACTTCATCTTCGTTGATGCCGTTAACAAACAATCTCGACCGGCATTCGACCATGAAAAGCTGGCGGAAGCAATAAGAAAGCAAACAGGGCAAGAAGTGGATGCATCCTGCTTGCCTTTTAACTGGATCGATCTTGCTGTGGACGGATCGTCGGCACGTTTTTTATACAATGAGATAAAGTGGTGTTTTTATCAGGACAACACCCTCCAAGAATGGCATAGTGCCTTAGGCCAACCGAAGTCACAATTCCTCTCAAAAGAGAGAGCCTCCGGATACTCAGACAGGCAGGTCACGGTCACATTTGTTAACCGCACCAATGCAGATTTGTCAAAATACTGGATTGACTGGAAAAGCAACCTAAAGTTTTACGGAAAACTCGGACACGGACAATCTCATAGCCAGAAGACGTACGCCAGTCATGTCTGGAAACTGGTGGATGATGCATCCGGAACCGTCAAAGCAATCTACGCCGTACCTGAAGAGAGCGAGTCTTCTGTCGTTATAGATGACAAAACTATGGATCAGGCAGCCAGTCAGGATGAACTTAATGAGGAAAAGGTCGAAAATGTAGCCCAAGATGAAGCAGAGTTGCCGCAGCTTTTCGTTCAAGACTTCAACCTGTGGCTCCGAGATATCGACAAACGGGAGACGGTGTTAGCTTCCAACGGAACCGAAGACCATAAATACGACAGATCAAAGATTTTCATGTCCCCCAACAAGAAGTTTGTCGTAGCTTGGCAATATACTCCAGAAGACGACCACAAGATACATCTCCGCGAGGCTGCTCCGAAAGATCAGCTTGAGCCCAGACTCAACAGCATTCGGTACCTAAAGCCAGGCGATCGCGTCAGAGTTGACCGGCCGCGGCTTTTCAGTCTCGAATCAAGATCTGAACTTCCTGTAGATGATAAGTCGTTTCGAAACCCTTACAAACTTCAAGACCTCGGTTGGAGCCATGACAGCTCCGAGTACCGCTTCATATTCAATGAGCGCGGCCACCAACATCTTCGCATCATAGGAATCAACACCGAGGGAGTTGTAAGATCACTGGTTGAAGAAAGAAGCGACACATTCATCGATTACTCAAGCAAACTCTACGTGCGAGTAGTTGAAGAATCAGATGAAATCATCTGGGCCAGTGAGCGAGATTGTTTCAACCACTTGTATATTTTCAGCTTGATCAGAGGAGAGTTGGTGCTTCAAGTCACGAAAGGAGAGTGGAACGTCAACTCTGTTGTGTTTGTTGACGAGAAAAAGAGGCAAATATGGTTCCAGGGGTATGGCATGGTTTCTGGGCAAGACCCTTACTACGCTCATTTGGCTCGCGTCAACTTCGACGGCACTGACTTGAAGGTTTTGACTGATGGGGATGGGACGCACAACTGGTCTTTGTCTCCAAATAACCGTTACTTCGTCGACACCTGGTCGCGCGTTGACTCGCCTCCACGCTCTGTGCTGCGAGATTTGATGACCGGAGAGCAACTCGTACACCTTGAAGGAAATGACAGTGATTTAGAAGAGTGGCTGGATAATGGCTGGGTTTCTCCTGAGAGATTTACTGCCCTTGGACGAGACGGTGAGACGCCGATATACGGTATTATCATTCGGCCATCGGGATATGATCCGTCAAGAAAATACCCTATCCTTGAGAGCATTTATGCTGGTCCACATGATTTCCACACCCCAAAAGAGTTTTCAGCTCTCTCTCAGCAACGAAAGTGGTCGGATCAAGGGTATGTAGTTGTCCAACTCGATGGCATGGGAACGAATTGGCGATCAAAGAAGTTTCACAACATTTGCTGGAAGAACCTCAAAGATGGTGGGTTCCCAGACCGTATCGCATGGATCAAAGCCGCAGCTGAGACGCGGCCTTGGATGGACATATCTCGGGTTGGGCTTGTAGGGGCGTCGGCAGGTGGACAGAACGCTGTCGCAGCGCTCCTGTTCCACGGCGGGTTCTACAAGGCGGCCGTGGCTGACTCTGGTTGCCATGATAATCGCATGGACAAACTTTGGTGGAACGAGCAGTGGATGGGATATCCGGTTGACAAGTCTTATGAGGAGTCATCGAATACGGTCCATGCGAGTAAGCTGACGGGGGCTTTGATGCTTATTGTCGGAGAGCTGGACGACAACGTGGACCCTGCGTCAACTTTGCAGCTGGTAAAGGCTTTGAATGATGCGGACAAGGATTATGAGTTTCTCTTAATTCCGAGCGGCGAGCATTGTTGTGGGCGGACAAAGTCTGCTCTTCGGCGACAAGAGGCATTTTTTCGACGGCATCTCAGAGGTACAGAGGAAATGTCTTAGCTAAGTCCAGATATCAAATTCGTTCTTTATCAAGTCATCTCACACCTTACTGATTGATAATTCCACCTTGATGCTGGCAGGGATGTAAATACCATACTTGAAGATCGTAGGCTTAGTCGTCATACGGTAGAACGTGTCCTGAGCTTTATTACATTCTCAGCGGACAATCAAGGGAGTAGAAAATTTACCATAATCAGACGCACGCATACGAGTGCTCTTATTCGCATTTTCCCATTGCAATATTGTATGGATTTCCAGTCAGTGGCAGTTACACTCGCCTTCAGAGGTGTGTTTAAAAAGAAACAGTGCACTGTAATGAATTTAAACGTCCAACATGGGATCCTTCGTTAGTATGTCACGTGGTGAACTCAGACGTAGACCCAAAGACCCGGGTCTGAGTTAATTAACATCAGACGGGTAAGCTGCCATCTCCCGGAACCTTAGTTGGACTGCGCGGCAAAGATCTTCGCGCGTGCATCCGGCGAGCCCGTTTCGAAGCGGGACCTACCAGTCTGAAGAACCAGACAAACAACATTCTCTTCCCTTACTCTGTAACTTCTCTCCCTTTGCCTTTCAAACTCTCTCTGACTGGAAAATGTCTACTGTTCCTGACCATTTAATTACGTAGCGAAAGCTCGCTGACGCTGCTATCGGTTCACAAACACCAGCATTGTGTATTTCGCCCCGCTATCAGCCAGATACATCATTTTGGTTCCTATCGGCTGTATGAACATTTGATTGCTACTTATGAATAGCTTAATTTGGGCTCTCTGGACGTTGTCCTCGTAACTTGCAAGCTTGCCAAAAGCAAGGAGAGAAAGGGCAATTCCCCCGCATTTTTGGTCAAGCTCTCGCGTAAGATTTTCTTCTCACCCATGCAATCAGTGGGTCGAGTCCGGACCTGAAGTCATTTAGGAGGGCCACAATTGATGGCGATTTTATCTCCGGCAGGCGCTTACTCCATCAACTTTGCGGGGAGTGAGATATCGCAGGTCTAAGTACGTAACAGCATTGGCGACGACAATGAAGAAAAGAATAGGCCCCATACCCAAAACACCAGGTCATTGTTCATACCAGACCTGAGTAGCGAGGCTGTGGGCTTGCACCTTAATCATGGAACGCACTAGATGAGACAGCTGGGCTGATTACCGAATAGGTGATCATTCAATCATTCTCAGTGGCCAGCCACCCGGCCCCTTGCCTGGCATATCTGCCAGGGGTAATGGGAGCTAGTGGCGATACCGATATCTAATGGTATGATACACCCCGCGACAGAGTCGCACCATTGCACAGTGAGCATGCACACTGAGGGCCGCCGGCATCTAGCCTCCCGCAAGTTTGGGGGCCGACGGCACAGACGCAGTAGTGTGGCTGGTCATGGGTGCTGATACCGTCCGTTGCTTAGAAGCCGTCATTGGATCTTGCGATTGTCTTGGGGTAGCACCGGGCCGGTTGTGTTCAAATGTCTACCTGGGCATGTCCAGGCCTGACTTCCCTCCCAACCCCCCACACCCCCCCGTTGAATTGCAGGCCAATTGACACTTTTCTGAATCTCCGCGCAAGCCAAGAATGGATCGCGACACGAAATCACAGGGCGATGTCGAGCCCGACACTGCCAATATGAACAAGGAACGATCTACCGACGTGCAAGATGTTGTGATCAACGCGTCTGGACACGTCCAGGAGCTTGACCGCAATTTCAACCTCCTATCCCTCGCTGGCGTCGGTCTCGTTGTCGGCAACGTATGGCCCGCCATCGGCGGCTCCATCCTCGTCGCCATCTTTAACGGCGGTCCTCCGGGTGTCCTCTACGAATTCATCGCCGTGTCTGTTTGCTACTGGACCGTCGCTGCCAGCATCGCCGAGCTAGCAAGCGCCATCCCTTCGTCCGCAGGCGTTTACCATTGGGCGTCCGTTACACCTGGTCGCCGATGGGGTCGATCTATTGGGTTCTTCGCAGGGTGGTGGAATTACCTCGCTTGGATCCTAGGCGCTGCTAGTATGGCATCTATCTTCGGCAACACAGTGGTTCAGATGTACGCCCTCAACCACGCGGGGTTCGAGGCAAAGCCCTGGCACGTTTTCATCGTCTACATCATCGCAACCTGGCTAGCCTGTGCTATGGTGTGTCTGGCCAATAGCGCCATGCCGCGGATCAACGACTTTGGCGTTGTTGCGATCCTGGCTGGCTTCCTTATTACGGTTATCGTCGTGACCGTCATGCCCGGCCGAGATGGGCGACCGCCACATGCATCTTCCTCCTTTGTTTGGGCCGAGTGGACCGCCGAAATTGGATATCCGAATGGGTTTGTCTTCATCGCCGGCATGCTCAACGGAGCCTTCAGCGTCGGCGCTGTCGATGCCACAACCCATTTGGCCGAAGAGATTCCCAATCCACAGCGCAACGTCCCCATTGCTCTTGGGTTGCAACTGATTATTGGCTTCATCACGGGCTTTTGTTATCTAGTCGCCATCATGTACGCCATCAACGACTACGATGCGCTCTTCGAATCTCCGTACCCGATTGCCGAGATCTACCGCCAGGCTACTGGCTCCGCCGCTGGCGCAACCGGTCTTCTCGCTCTTGTACTCATCTGCATCGCTCTGACGTTGATGGGGCTGTACATCACATGCGGCCGTACGCTCTGGGCACTTGCCCGTGATGGAGCGAGTCCCCGTTCTGATATCTTAGCACAAGTCAGCCCTAGGTTGGGAATGCCGATGTGGTCTACTGTTTTGTCGGCAGTTCTTGTCACTGTTCTCGGTGCAATCTATGTTGGAAGTACGACGGCTTTTAACGCTTTTGTCGGAAGTTTTATTCTTCTGTCTAGCAGCTCCTACCTCGCCGCTATTCTTCCCAATCTTCTGGCGGGAAGAAAGAGAGTTGCTTATGGGCCCTTCCACATGCGTGGATGGATTGGCTTTGTCATCAACGGAATCGCATGTGCATACATGTTGGTGTGGTTCGTCATATACTGTTTCCCCTATGCGCTTCCTACCGATGCGCAATCGATGAATTATGCCTGTGTCATATGGGGTGGTCTCACGGCTTTTGTTGGTGTGTGGTGGCTTGTCGGGGCAAAGGGATACGAGGGGCCTACAACAACCGGCGCCGTTGTGAATGAGAGGGACGCAGGTGCAAGGTCGGAGACTTATGCATCTTAGGATACCCTGCCTCATAAGATATCACTCTCATGTATCCGCAATAGTCTAGTAGATATAAATAGACCAACCTAGTTCCTTCCATATTACTTTCTCTCAGTAGACACAGCAGCCGACGATGCCTCTGTTGAAACTCCATGCAAGAACGGCGTTAGCCGAGTGATGCCGATTTCTCTACGAAGTTTGGGTGTATCCAACCTATATTTGATCAAGTTAGCTTGCATGCTGTGCAAGAGTGCGCAGTATACCCAGCGGAGAAGAACTACAAATCAATGTAGTCGTCATACCCAAGCGGGCATTCAAAAACAATGAGCCCGACTACGTTTGGACTATGTAACAAACCGATAATCTCGTTTCGGTCAAGTATATTCAAAGCTAGCCAAGCTACGAAAGCCGAATTTAAATTTGGTTCTATTGGACGACAACGCTAAACACGTTCGTTGGCGGTAAACGAGTTCGGATGACATCTATGTGCCTATCAGTACTATGACATACCGGGGTTTCAGCAATGTTTCCGGGGGAATGATTTTAGGTTAACGATGTGGAACAGAGCTTGGTGAGGGGGAGTTGGCGGGGAAATGATAGTCCGGCACTGTTGCCAACTAATACATCATTGTCTCAGCCAATCGACTCCCTCCCCAACATCCCCCCCCCTCAACGTTGACCCTGGGCCAGTCACCGCTACAAACAAAAAGATCTTTTGCCAACGACCTAGCATTAAGCATATCCAAAAAATGAGGAGCAAAGGTACATCCTCTGCCGTCATCTCTTATAACGATACTCAGTATCCGTACAATCTCGGTACCTTTCACCGCCCCGTGAGTACGACAAGCAGAGATGCCCAGACCTGGTTCAACCGCGGCCTGACATGGGCGTACGCCTTCAACCACGGGGAGTCAGCAAGATGCTTTGAGAAGGCGATCGAGCATGACCCGTTCTGTGCCATGGCCTACTGGGGCCTGGCATTTGTTCTCGGCCCCAACTACAACAAACCGTGGAAGGTCTTTGATGGGGAGGATCTCGCAGACACAACGAAGCGCACTTATCGCACTATAATCAAGGCAAAAGAGCATTCCGGAAAAGCAGCACCTGTCGAGATTGCTCTCATCGATGCTCTCATTCGCCGATATCCGCAAGAGAAGCCGGCCGAGGACTGTTCAAAGTGGAACCAAGACTACGCTCATGCCATGGATTCCGTACTTCAAGCTTACCCGGATGATCTTGATGTGGTTTGCATCTGGACAGATGCCACAATGAACGTTACGCCTTGGAAATTATGGGACTACAAGACTGGAAAACCCACTCCTGGCGCCAGGACGCTAGAGATCAAGAACACCATGGACCGCACCTTCAAGCTTAGAGGCTCTCTCCAACACCCTGGCCTCCTTCACTTATACATCCATCTTATGGAGATGTCACCAACCCCTGAAGCCGCACTCACGATAGCAGATAACCTTCGTGGACTTGTTCCTGACGCGGGTCACCTGGAGCATATGCCTACGCATCTCGACATTATTTGTGGAGAATATCGTCGCGCCATCGCCTCCAATTCAGACGCAATCCGTGCTGACTCCAAGTTCCTCGCCCGCGAAGGCCCCCTAAACTTTTACACTCTATACCGTTCCCACGACTTTCACTTCAGATTGTATGCTGCCATGCTTTGTGGCCAGTCCAAGGTGGCTCTTCAGACGGTCGAAGAGCTCGAGTCCACAATCTCTGAGGAACTACTGCGGGTTGAATCGCCACCAATGGCCGATTGGCTTGAGGGCTTCTTGGGTATGCGAATGCACGCTCTAATTCGCTTTGGGCGGTGGGATGACATCTTCGCCCTTGAGCTTCCGCATGATCCCAAGCTCTACTGCGCAACCACAGCTATGACACACTATGCCAAAGGCATCGCACTGGCTGTGAAAGGTCGGGTCGAGGAGGCTGAAAAGCAACGTGTTCTATTCCTCAAAGCCTTGGAACATGTACCCCCCTCTCGTGCGGTCTTCAACAACACATGCCAAGAGATCCTTGCAATCGCTGAAGCAATGTTGGACGGTGAATTAGCATACCGAAAAGGGGAATACGACATCGCCTTCGTGCACCTGCGAAAGGCTGTGGAAAGAGACGATGCCATGCCCTACGACGAACCTTGGGGTTGGATGCAGCCGGCACGTCACGCCCTTGGGGCACTGCTCTTGGAGCAGGGTCGTGTTGAAGAGGCAGCGGCTGTGTATAGCGCAGACCTTGGGATCGACGATGCTCTGCCGCGGGCGCAGAGGCACCCCAACAATGTCTGGGGACTCCACGGATTCTACGAATGCCTCGTAAAGCTTGGGCGGAAGGAGGAGGCTATGATTCTCAAACCGCAGTTGAACCTGGCGTTGGCAGTGGCAGATGTACCCATCAAGTCGTCGTGCTTCTGTCGCTTGAAGACGGTTGATTGACAGATACGGATTCTGAGGCCGCCGTCTCAGCGTCGTCTCAGCGAAATTGGAGCACCGCTCGCCAGATTATGATACTGGCTTTGACGGGTGATGATAAATGGTTATGGATGAATGGACTACACGATCTTGGTGACTTCAGACTGACACGGATAGGGATATACGAAAACATAGCGAGACTTTGCATCAATGGAGCAAACATACATGTCAAGTGTGACTTTGACGGAATGGATCAGAAAAATGGGTTGTGGGTGTTTTTTTCTCTTCTTCTTCTACTCCTCTTCAGCATGAATACACCTGGAAATCTCAACGGTAATTTATTGTGCTCCTGATAACTTAAGTCAAAAGTTAAGTTTCCAGGTGTCGATCAACATGTATGCTAGCGAATGAGTGCCGAAACCCTAAATTTTATACTTTCATGGTTATTCTCACTTGAATTCTCCGTTTTCACAGCTGCCCAGTGTCGCAAGACTGTGGATGGACACTGGAGGGATGGTGCATCACAGTGCAATTTTGATTATGAATGCCCAGAGATTTATCATCCCAAGGTGCCACATCAAGTTGCAATGGCTGGTACGGCTACATGCAACAGCATGGCATGGTATTCTATATAATAACTCCCCGTATCCGGGTGAAAGGAAGGCGGGGTAGAGACTGTCTAATTTGTTGCCCGGAGTTGAAGGGAACTTGCCAAGCTATGCAAGGTCAAACCTTCCAATATAACTGAAACTATTCCCGATGAACTTCTCAATGAGATGTTCAAATCCATTTGTTACAGGGATGTGTTACGTGGAAAAAGTTAGACTAATATCACAAATGGTTCAATAGGCGGTACGAAAACCTAATTAGCATCACAACATTCTATCGTCTTGTGATCTATAGTCATCACAAGAGCCAGAGATTCCAAGTCACTTCAAGCTTGTGTTCGTAGAACGGTTATTTTGTAGAAGGTTAAGTATATACGTGGTTTCCCAGTTATGTGTATGTATGTACAAGAAGACTAAATGGTCCAAGGCTAGCCCGGGACACATGTGTTGATGCATTCCCAAGATTGTTTGTTGTGTTGGCTTTCACCAGCCCATGGTTTGTTATTGCTGTAGGAGCTCTCGGCTCCTAGGCAATCTGCCACCTCTTCCCATCAACAAGTTGATAAGCGGAAGGTTTTCCAGCTGGAAATCGCTGAAAGCGTTTAGCCGGAGCAGGTGCCAGCCTTGCTGGGCTCGCAGCCACCAGCGCAGCCGTTGTACATCTGGCACTTGGTCTTGGCGTCGGCGCAAACGTTCTTGAGGGTGGCAGTGTCCTTGTAGGTAAGGTTGATACCGACGAGCTCGCCACCGTTCTTAGCGGTAACACCCTCCATGTAGACGTTGCGCTTGCACTGGGACTTGCACTGTTGGGGGGAAATGTTAGTGAACAGACATTGGGAACGGGGAAGATGGAGCAAGACGTACGTTGCCGCAAGAGCGGTAGAGCTTGCCGTAGTCCTCAACGTAGTAGTTGATGACGTTGACGGTACCGCAGCCGTTGTGCTGGATGACCTTGTCGGCGGCGTGGTAGGCACCACCACCGATGATCCAGGTCTGCGTGCCAGCCTTGTCGTTCTTGATGGAGATGGCGTCCTCGCAAACGTCCTCGAACCAGACGAACTCGAGCGTGCAGTGACCGTTGCAGTGGACACCCTCAGCCTGGTTCTTGCCAATAATGGCGTTCTTCAGGGTACCGCCAGCCTGGATGTAGAAGACGGAGTCCTTGTAGTCTGTGAGAAACATATTGTTAGATATCTGGGGTATTTGATGTGTGTATTTCGGCAATGAAGGTGTTACTCACCACCCTCGCCCTGACCACCGCAAGCACCAGAGCCGCGGTCGAAGCGCTGCCACTTTCCGTCATAGACCTGACCAGACTTGATCTCGATGTAGGACTTGGAGGTGACGGTTCCGGTAGCCTTGGGGACACCGCCGGTGTAGCCGTTGCAGGCAAGAGTGGGGACGGCAGCCAACAAAGGCACCAGGCCGAACTTGAAGAATTGCATCTTGAAGAATTGTTTATGTACACACGAGGGGGGAAAAGAATGAATGTGGTAGTTGGTTTAAGGCTAAAGGAATGATGTGCGTGGTGGGCAGAAAAGTCTAAGTCCAAGAAGGCCGGACAGAACGCAGACTTATATACAAACTTTGTGAGGGCAGAATCATCATCTCTAGCAGGGTCTTGCCAAGCAGAAGGGTTCATACTTTCCCTATTGCATGTTTGCTTCACGATTCAAGAGACATCCCTGGGCAAACAATCTAGGAGTCAGAACCCGCTCCAGGGTTGAATTTGACTAGGGGCAAACCGAGGTGACGGTCAAAGACTTGGCGGGCGCATGGGGATCGATGGATCATTGGGGCATTGGAATTGCGGGCTCGGGAGATGCCTGCATGAATGATTCTGTGTGACGGTTGTCGATGAGTAGCCATTCTGGAGATCAGTCTCCAGTAATAGCTTTGGCGCTGGAATTTTGCCCTTTTCGCTGATATTGGGCCCTTGAGGGTTGTACCTGATCGTTATCCTCGACCAAAACCCATGCAAGGGCGGGCACAGCACATGAGATGAAACTCTTGGGATACGCAGGAACAGAAACAACCTGTAGAAAGGGAGACGAGGCGCCCGTCCCCCCGTCCACCTGTCATCAGACACACACACACACACGCACACACATATATCAAAGTTTCGTCAAGATTTATCAAGTACCTTGTCCAAGCAATGTCTGGAAACGTATGTTCAGTAGGGTGACAGCTTGATGGTAGGCAGTCGATGTTACTGTCCGGTAAGATGCGGCCCAATCGGAGAGTGCTGCCGACGTCAAAAAGAGATAAGCTCTGTAACAATGGCGATGGCTTACCGACGACCAGGTTTGTTGTGCAAGGAACGGGCCCCTAAGAGTCAGCATTGGGCATTGGCCGACAGCCCAGTTCATCCCATGATCCTGTTGCGACTCTGGTTATCCACCGCAACGGTACGTATCTGCCGAGAACGGTTCCGAGGCGATTGTGGCCCTATGGAGCTGTTGTTGATGTGGTTTCTCGAAAGTCGCCAAGACTCTACAAGACTCTCCATGCACGCAATGGGATGCATTGCCGCAGCTAACAACCTAGTCCGGTGCTAGAGGTTGATTAACGCCAAGAACCAAAACGCCTCAAAACGCTTTACAGAAGAAATTGCCAGGACACTCCCCCCGCACTGACGCTTTTGAGTGTTGCTTTCCATGACCACCATTACAATGTGCTCGCCTTACGAGAAGAAAAAATCCGCAGGTCTAATTGCTGTCCAAGGTGGACGACTACCTAATTGGGTGTCATCGGAAACGGACACATCGGCCCCATTGCGACCATGACCGTGACTCTCAGTCACCTTACCTAACCTTATCCACAACCCATGTTGTGGTCTACCCGTTGTACTCTGGAGCTTTGAATTAATCTTCATCATGCCCCCACCCCTTTTCTCTGTTCTGAACTGCTTGCGAGTTATGAATGCACTATGGTACCTCTCTGGGTTATCGGAATTCTGCCGCATTCTCTCGTGGTCATTGGACCATCAGTCCTGCTTCCCACGTGCCCAGCCCTTGGGACCTGCCTGCTGTCCTCCTCTCATTTCAGGGATTGTTTTGGACCATCTCCCGTTCTCTCCATTCAAGTCTCCGTTTCTGAGGCTATGCTGAATAATAATCCGGCTTCTCTCCGAAAGCACAGGCAGCCGGACGAATCGCCCTCTCGTCCCGTCGCCTTGTGGACACCAGAACTGGATCTTCCAGCCCATATTACCGGGCTCTAGCATTCAGCATACCTGTATTTTTCCTACTCTCCCGGGCTTTCCGTCGCTGTCAGCCTTCTCCATTGCTCTAGCTTCCGGTGCGCCCACCAAATGCCCATGGCATTGATTAGCGCTTGCTCCCGATGAGGTCTTCAACTCCGCCTTTATTGCCTCCATTCTACCAAATCCGGGTAACAAGGCGAATGTTTTCCATGAACCCTTTTGGCCTCCATTCGCTCCTGGGCGCTCATTCGTGGACTGAAAATGTTGCGACGGTCACTTTGTACCCCCATGCCATCTAATTCCTGGTTTCGCGACCAGCATTGTTGATATCGGGTCCGAATTAGGACGGTACCAAACTTCGCAGTAACACTGCCCACATATCATTTGCGGAATGAAGTCATCCAATTAAGCTCATCCAGGCTGCCTCTTTTGAATCGGGTCCTCCATGTCCCCCTTTTCGATTGGTTTTTTTCTTAACTTAGCTAAGCTTGGTCGCTGGAACGACCGTGCTCTAGAGATCCAAGTCAAACTCCACTTCTTCAAGGGGAAAAGGGCAAAAAGGCTCATTTTGTCCTTGGGCATTCCCCACGTTGACCGCCACTTCCTAGCTAGACAGGAGAACTGACACCGGCAGACAGGCAAAGATGCCGGCAGAGAGTCGGACGTTATCACACTGCATTATCTGACAACCTCAAGGCGCCCGCAACATCACGACCTTCCCCCTCCTCGAGGCTGGGTTCACGCCCTTGCAAAGAAGCAGCCAAGGACATCCATCACATATCAAACTAACCACCAGCTCGATTTGCCATATGAAACAACACAAAACTCAAAGGTTCATCCTTGTGTAATTCCCGCTTATCATAAAGTTGCATATATGCTGCAGACATTAAACAAATGGAAGAGAACCGCTGGTCTTCTTCTTTTCATTCCTCCTCCCAAACAAACCCTGCCGCCAAGCTTCCCACAACACCACTGCCACGGGCACCAGCACCACAAAGGCTTGGCAGAGTCCGCTTTTTTACTTAACACGCCAATGCCACAGCAGTGTACACAACCAAACAAGCTGCACATGTCACGACTCCCGATTCTTTACGTCCCTTTCCTGGTCTTCCCAATCTCCGTTCATATCCCTCCCCCCGCGGTTGGCACCCCTTCTGACCGCCCGCTTGGGGCCACTCGACGGCGGTGGAGTAGGTAAACTTGCAGACCCGACGGAGAAACCTTCATCACCTCCGAGAGCAATATAGAAGCCCGAAGTCAGCCTCTCAAAAACCGCTCCATACGGGAGCCAAGGAACGAGAACACGACAAACTACTCCTCATTAATCAAGAGAATAGAGCGACTCAGACAACCTCACCGTAAACCCGCCGGCACCGTTGCATCGTCAGTCCACATGACAGGCACGTTCAATCTATTCATATTGAGCTTCTCAATCCAGACCTTCTGTAAACCCGTAGCCCCGTCCGGGACCTCCCTTCCAATGAGATCGTCTTCCGATCTCAACTCAATCGCCCGCCGCCACCGCTGCTCGCCCCCTCCCATATGCCAATCATTTTCATCCGTGCCCCTCAGTACCATCACCTTCCGGCAACCTGCCGTCCCTGGTTGCCTGGGATCCTACCCCCCTTCCAGGTGTTTCATTCTTCTTTGCTCCTGGGACCAACAGAAGTGCATGTCTCGGCGTTATTTCAGGCGAACCGCTCTTTGACAGTACTCCTGGACTTGGCAATTTCTGGCGGGAAAACTTACCGTTTTAGTTCTAGGATATTTCCAATAACACGACATATGTACAAAAGAAATCGTAGGATCTCACTGGGAAGCGAAATGCGATACCACCATTTTGGTGTGCTCTAATCCATACTGGACTATCTTGTTAGAAAAGCCCGATTCTGAAAAGTGAGATTCTACATACATCATGAGCTGTGTGGCAGGCTTCGCCCCCTGATGGCACAGCAGATTGCGACCCCCAACCGCCACGACCGCACCACCTTGCTCATGGAAGACCGACAAGGTCTTGGCCCTACGGGGCTCAGCCGGGATCCCCGTGCGCCGTTGCAATGGAGGGCCGGTCCCCCTTGACGTTATATGGACCTTGAACCACCCCGTACTCGTTATCCAATACCGCTTTTTATTCCCGCCAAGAGCTTTTACTCCTTCCACCCACTCTGTCACGGTGAGGCCCCAAGACCCCACCTGCGGTATCATCCTCCTCGTCACGGATCAAGGCGCTATTCTTGCTGAGGCGGCTATTTTCTCGGGCATTCTCCTTTGGAAGCCCTGCGCAACCCGTCGTAACTGCAGTGGGTGCCAAGCCTAACCGAGATAGTATACTTTCCTGCGCCAACAATCACGATCGAGGGAGAGATAGGAGAGACCCCTTTTCCCGGGTAGAGTTCTTCAGGTTAGCATACGATTCCAATTCCTCAAAGTTAAACAAGAAAGAAGGCTCCCGTTTGGAAAAGATAAGCATGGGCCGAGTTTGATATTTGTGCCCTTCAGCGAGGAACTTTGAGATAGCGTGCCGAATGGTAGAAGCCGGGATCAACCGGCCTTTATGGTAGCGTAGGCCTCTTCAGAAGTTAGTAGGACTTCAGAGGAACTATCAGTTACGTGCCTCAGCAGAACCAAATACCGCCTGTTCAGAGTTCCACAGGTAGCAGGGCTCGTGTCCAGTGCTTCTCTGGTCTCTTCGAATATGACAAGCATTGCACAGCAACTGCGCCACTATCACTTTGACCTGCCTCCGCACGGAAAGGTGGAAGGCAAAAAAGCATCCGGCTTTGGGACACATTGCTCTCCCCTATTTTTCTCCCTTGTTTTTTTCCTTTCTCATACGTTTCGATGTTTTACCCGCCCATACTCCCAATAGTGGTTTAGTTACGAGGCTGTAAAGTTATTTGGTGTTTGTTTGCGTAGTCCTCGACAGGTTCTTAGATTGTAAGTAAAAGCTATCACTCTCGATTCGTCTAGTATCTGAAGGCGCAACCTTCAAGAAATTTACATAGGCTAACCTTCTGGGGAAGTAGACTACATAATGCAATAGACCAAAACGACCCAAAAGACCCTCGTGCCGGTCGAGAAAAGACACGACCCTAAACACACATCGTCGCTATTGAGAATTCTTGCCAGCCTTTCCGGCAATTCTTTCGTTGTCCAATCCTGGGTGATTCCCGTAGCATGTTGCAGTCGTGTAGTGCTTGTCATCGAGTCAGTCAAGCCGCGGCTAGTTTCCGAGTTTTGATGCGAACCACTGCGGACGAAGGACTAGACCGGCTCGAAGCATTCCCCAAATGCCATAACACAGCCATCTTTTAGGATAGCTATGGAAAGATGAAGGCTTGTCGTTGGCTTCGAAAGGCTTCGTGGTCAGCCAAAACCTTTCCTAATCGTACGTTAAGCTACAAAGGAGCCAAAGAGGTCTGCTCTTAGAGTACTTAACGCCTGAGAGGATTGCCATGAATCACAAACTAGCAATAAACTAGTTTATCATTCCCGTTCATTCAGTCCGTGGAGAATGTCATCATGTTTCAACTAGCCGATAGTTGATAATGGACTGTTACGAGTTGCCGGGAGTGTTGCACAAATTGAACCCAACTGCAAGTTCTTGAACCACAATCTGCTCTCGCCATCTATCCTCGTCCAATTTCCGTGCCACTTGATTGGAATAGCGCTGGAATTAGTCGACATCAACTGATCGGCCCAACATCCCCGAAGGCCATTACCCAAAACTGGGATGACTACTTTTGGTACCATGCCTAAGTCAACTCCGCAAGACCGCCCATCTTCTAACCACTCTTGCTACCCAGCACCCACTGTCCGTCCACCCAAACTTGTCTTAAGAATTACACCGTTGTACATAACCTGCCTCCGGCCGTTGAGCATCAGCGTGTCCCATCCACCGGTCAAGCCGTCACGTCGAGGTCGACTTGGGCTGCAGCAAGCATTTTTGTCGGGCTTCGACACATCAGTATGCCGTTTTGGTGAAGCGAGACCCAACAGGCTTCCAGTTCAAACACTCGGTGACAGCATTCTTGCTGTCTTGGATACGACGGGGCGGGCATGCCACACAGGTTAGGTCAGGTATTGCGTGCGCCAAGCACGACGGCAGTTGAATCCCGAACAGACAAGACAAGGGTGAACCAGTGAATTCGGCTAGCAGAGAAAACAAAACGGCCGCCCCTCAAAGCCAATACTAGAAAACAAGGCGAAGTGGCCATGTTTGGATTCCACTAAACACACCGGCACGGAATGTGCATGGATCACAACCCACCCACATTCTCAACCGGCGTTTACATGTTTCAACCTGGAGCATTCAAGATATTGCAGGCGAACAAAAACGGGCTTCGCTTTTCTTCCGCTGTATAAATAAGGACTCTCCGAAATAAACTTCATCGCTACTAGCCGCTGTTGATACCACCAAAGCTTCCGTTCCCACTCACGATGCTGATGCTGTTGGCAAGGCGGGTACGCCCAAGTTTTGCATGGTCAAGAAGATGGAGGCGCCGCCAAACTCCGGCCCAGTGATGATAGAGACGGGGGCGGGGCCAGATAGAAATGACAACGGCGTTGAGACGCTAGTGGTTGTTGCTGTTCCCGATATCGTGGATAAACCAGCGAGAACTCTATTCGAAGAACAATGAGTAATTGATGATGAAATCGAGAAACTGCTGACAAGAGTGGATGCGATTGCAGAATTAAACGTAACTATATATGACAGGGTTGTTGTGTGGATGTTTGTACTGCTTGTTTTTCTGGGTAGCAGGGGTAACGAGGAATTGGTCAAGTGGAATGGAGTTGACGTAGTCGCAGGACTGCCGGAGGGGTGGCTTTCAGTGCTAGCGCTAGAGTTCTCAATCGATATGCTAACAATAGAACCCGCCGATGGGAGGCTCGACGTGCTCGAAGGAGTGACGTCGGTTGTCTGACTTGTAGATACGGTTTTACCGGTAGATGAGCTTGCGGAGATGGAGGAGGTGGAGATTAAAACGAAGGGTGTGCTTGAAGGGTTCGAAGACGCCGAGGTACCGGAGGTGGGAACGGGTGGCATGCTAAAGATATCAGAGGCACTAGCCGTGCTGGTCGTAAGCTCCATGTCGAAATATGTTGACGATGTAGCCCTAGAACACAAGCTTGCAGTCGAAGATGACGTATCCGCTGATCCAGAGATTAAGATACTCCTCCCCTCGTACAAGGTAGAAATCTCCAGCTCAGTCAGACCATCACAGTAATACTGTGTGGAGTTGGGACAGGGTCCGTCGCACAGTGAGACGTCAAGAGCACCGCTAATGGTCGGGTCTAGGTCGAGCGCTTTACTGCGGTAACAAGCATCCCGGCTAAGGCCTGCAAAGGCCCTTTCTAGACGTGGGCACCCCTTCTGGCATAGCATTGGGCTGGAATCCTCTTGTGCAATGGCAAAAGCGAAGAACTCCATGAGAACAACGTAGGCCGGAATCTGGGCGCAAGCGATGGATGAGTAGGGCCTCTGGACTGGGCATTGCTGCAGGGCATTGACCGCAACCGTTAGTAGGGCCTGGATGGCTGCGAGGAGCTGTTTCGACGTCCGCATTTCTCCGTTTGTTTACTTGGGGTTGAACTCGAGCGGAGTGCAGGCGATGTAGCTGATGATGCTGAAGGCGTTTCGCGTGCTGTACTGCTTAACAGCTAGGAAAGCTGCTCTACTGTTTGAGCAAGAAGAACGGAAAGAGATGGGAAGTGAGAAATAGGACTAGATGAAGAGGGTGAAATAAGGCAATAACAGGAACATATGTGAGGTTCAGCTTAAATCAAGGGGCCTGGCCCGAAAGTGCTGGGGGTGTGGAGGGGATTGTGTGTCGAAGGGGGGTTTGAGACAATCGTTCCCCATACCAGCGGCAGAAAGACATGGCAGCATAAAGCTAAGAATCTATTGTTTTTATCGTTTTATACTTTATTACTATCGTGTCAGCATATTCCGTCACGGAATGCGGCTCTGGCATTTCCTACGAGGGCGTGTGTCTCTCGTCTTCTTTTTCTCTGGGTCCTCTCCGATTTTGTTGTCCGTCGGGCTGTGATGCTGCGACTCTTGAGACATCCCGTGGGCTTGAAAAGAGTCTGCGGAAACTAGCACTTCAAATTACTAGCAATGGTCAATTAAATCAAACAGATGATACTGAAGTTGAGGCTGGCGCGAGAGAAAAAGAAAGTTCGGGAAATAAAAGGAATGGACCATGGCACGATGATTCTACTTGAGAAGCCTGCATGATCCCGACGAGAAACATCATCAGTAGGTTCGTATTCTTCACCAGAACCTCCTTCTTCAGAATAGTTATTACGGGGAGGGGAGAGGGGAACCGCTACCCCCCGTAGGGACTGACATGTCCGGTTCAGGGGACCATCATCCCTATTTGAGGGGGCCGCAATCGAGACGTTCAGCCAGCTAATGAATGGAGGAGCTGGAACTGAGATCTATGAAACATCCTCTCCGAATGACAAAGAAGCAAACTTATCTGCTGCGGCTATACCATAATTGAACATGACGTTTCGGGTGACCTCTCCCCTCCCCGGTTCAATGCGTCAATCAGTTTACATCTCCTTACAATCCCCAAGACTGTAGACACAAGGGTTTTTGCGGAGCTCGGACAGAAAGACTTGAACAAACATGGCCAAATGGCATCGCAAAAGAAAGGGCTTTACGGCTTTGGGTCTCTTATCGCAACATACACGGACAAAGCTTGCATGAATTCATTCGTCGATGCAAGTCTTCCGTCTGCGTGTGCCATCCACGGCACAGAGCAAATTAAAATACAGGAATGACGAGGTGAGCCCATAGGCTGCCCTAAAAGATCTACCAGATCCCGGGACTTCGTCGGGTATCGCAAATGCCGTCCCGCCCTTTGGGCAGTTCCCGCGTGATTTCCGCCTTGCTGCTAGACACATGTCCCCTAAAACAGCAGACATTATACGTATGTACAATAAAAACACATAGAAGGAGAGTCGGGTAGAGACCCATGCTCCCGCACGCTCACCGATCAGAACCGTGGAGGGAGTTCTTGAGCAAGTCGTAGATATCATTGTCTCCACCAGAGTAGTTGTGGCCCGTAATGTTGAGGGCGCCTTGATTATGTTGCTGTTGTTGCTGGTAGGGTTGGTTGGCGGCGCCTGGGCCGTTTCCATAGTTGGCGGGAGCACTGTTCCTAGTGGCATAATCCCCCGAAACGTTGGCCGCCGGGAAGGTATTGGAAGTTGAGCCAAAACCATACCAGTTGTGTTGTTGATCCGCCTGCGTCGACTGTTGCTGCGTCTGCGAGGGGTAAGAACCGTACGACTGTGTCTGTTGCGGCTGTTGTTGGGGGTTGCTATACTTTGTCGAAGACGTCTTGGTCTCATTGGTTGGTGCTGAGGCACGCACGTTGAACGACTGTAGCGAAGAAGACTGCTGCTGTGCTGTTGGTGACGGTTGGGTATAAGAGGCGGCGGCTGGTGTGGCATTGTTGGCATAAGACTGTGTATTACGGGGTTGGGTATTAGACCATTGCCCAGATTGACCGCTGTTGCTAGGGGTATATGAAAGACTCGTGTTTTGGGTTTGGGGTCTGGCGCTGCTTCTCTCATATTCGTACGATGCATAGTTTGACCCGTTTTCTGACGTGGTTTGTGCCGTGTAAGGCTGGTATGCGATTCTTGTGTTCGTATCTGCCGAGTTACTGCTCGCATTCGAGTACTTCGTGTTGTAGGCGCTGTAGTTGGCCACATTGGTCAAAGGGTTAGAATCATTGTACATCGTTGTGCCCATGGTTCCTTGAGAGGCCGGCTGAACCGCATGGTGGGATGGCGTTGCCCGAGACTGGTTAACTGGGGTTCGAGTCGGGGCTCTTTGCCCGGCCCGACTCTGAGTTCTGGCTGCCTGTGCTGGGGCTTGAAATGCCGAGACTTGCGCTGGCGGGGCCGACTTCGCCGCTTGCGGTGTAGGCGAAGGCCGATGTTGTTGTTGATGTTGATGCAGATTGGCACGGGCAGCAGTGTGCTGTGCATCGTCATAAGAAGTCTGCTGCGGAGTAACAGTGACTGGAGTCGGCGTCTGAGCGGACTTCCGCGACCGGTGTTGCCTAGCGTTCAGAGGGGGCGATGCAACGTTTGGTTCCTCGGCAGTCGACGTACTCTGCCAATTTTGTGCATAACCTGAGAGTGAAGTAGAATCCTCGCCCACAGAATGCTGAGGTTGTCCGGATGGCAAGCTGTGGCGTGGTGTTGAGGTTGTGGAATTCCTTGCAGCCCTAGGGCTCTTGACCGCAGCGGGTTGAGTGTAACTCAAATTCTCGTTGCCGGTAGGCTGGACGTAGTTTGCCGTATCCGTACTTGGCTGAGCATAATTTGCCAAACCAGTAATAGAAGGATGCAAATGGCCCGCTGTGGTGCCCTGCTGCTCCGTATAAGTCACGGTAGCAGAAGGCTCCGGATATGACGAGACGCCCTGGGACATGCTCAGGTCATCTGAGGTGTCCTGGGCGTCTGCCAACTTATTTAGACCGGAGCTAAAGTAATCCGGACTAGGGGCCTGAGCGGCAGGAGTGAGCATATTGGCGACTGGCATGTTTGACGTGTAATCAATGGTTTCAATGTCGTCAGGTTCTTGCTCTTCCGGTTCTACTTCAGGCTCCAGAGCGGCGGCTGGTTCGGCCTCAGCCTCTGCAACATCTCCATCTTCAATATGCGCTGCCGACACCTCTTCCTTCTTTCTCGGCGCCTGCCTCTGCACAAGGGGATATTGGCACTCTACTCCCCGTCCTGCACACGAACTGCATGTGGGCTTGCCCCGGTCACACTATGCCTAATTAGAACCTTGAGCCCCGTCTCGAGAGAATGAACTTACTTTTGTCTTTCTTCTCCTGCATGTAATACAGGAACCCCGTGATATCTGTTTAATTGGAGTTCCCGCAGGAGCTGGGGTCAACTCTTCATCCGCATTGACATCTTGACCAGCTGTCTTGGAATTCCGCGACCGCTTTTTCTTGCCCGAGGCGGGCGTTTCCGAAGCTTCCGTCGGGGCGGCTACATTCGCCTGGGCTGTCGTCTGTTGAGGTGCAGGAGATGCACTTGTCGAGGACGATGAAGCAGCAGCATCGCTGGGGTGCACGATTCTCAGCCTTTCGGCGCCGTACTTGGCCAACATAGAAAGCGACTCCTTCTGGAGATCCGGAGATTGATTCGCAAATATGCTGAACTGTTCCGTAGAAAGACTTTCCGGGTCGACGCCGCTGTCACTCAGGAGCCTGATGGCGACCTCACGGCGCCTAGCAGCTTCTGCTGGAGGCACATCCAGTACTGCGTGAGAATGGACGCCACTTTGTACAGCAGCGTCCGCCTTGGTCGGAACAGTGGCTATTGTCTCGCCACCGCTGGCCACTGCTGGGGTAGCCCCGTCCTGCGCCATCTCGGAAGTACCTGCAGCAGCGTCTGCTTTATTCTTTCTCTTCTTCTTCGGTTGGCTTGGCGTTCCATCCCCATCCAATCCACTCTTTCTCTTTCTCGGTGTCTTCTTGGGCCTGTCGACGGTTGGAATGAGGGGTGCAGGTGGTGGTGCGGGAGGAAGAGGACGGAAATGCGCGATCATCTCCCCAACGGTCTTGTGCAGGGGCGTGTGCTCGTACTTGATGGTGATCGCTCGAGAATTCTTTGAGAAGGCAATTGTAACAGTACCGCGACAATCGAATGCCGGACGGCCTGAAGGGTCGTCAGTAGACGGCATCATCACGATTGGTATTGGGAGTTCTTACCTGAGGCGATCGGATCAAGGTCCTTCTGGCTGTACTCCCCAATGAGAGACTTCGAAGCTGCCTTCCCATTCTGCCTGTTCCACATGGCCACAGAGTCCTTACAGATGTAGGTGAAAGTCCATCCGAATTGGCCGCGCGAAACCTCTCGAACCACCCACGTGCTCTCATCGACCGTCGACAAAAGCCCCATAATGTGCTTCGTTACAACTCGCTGCATCGCTGGGTTATCGTGAGGTTGGTTAATGATGGTGTCATAGGCGCGCACGACCCTTACAGGCTGGCCCTCAACAACCTGAGATCGGAAGCCACCCAACGCCGGGTCGATGTTCTCCTGTGCATCGTTGTCGCCTTCGTGGATGACAAACTCGACAGTCGGCGGGACGTCAAGAGTGACGGAAATGTGCTCGCATCGTGTGGGCGTCTTTTTCGTCTCGAGGTCGCGACGCAACTGAGCGGCAAGGTCGTCGGGATGCGCAATGGACGGCTTGTTGCTCGCGACGTCACCGTAAGAGGGCGGCAAACCCAGCAGGGCCTCGGCCATGGCTGGACGTGAATCGACTCTCTCGCTGCGAAGAACCAACGCAACGAGATTTGACAGTCGCGCCCTCGCGGTAGGCGATTGCTGGCGACTGACAAATTGACATTGAAAGTTGACGATTGACGATTTGGACGGTGTTTGCTGGTGCTGGGGGCGCGAAACCGCGGATGCGCGTCCGTGAAGGGAGGGGTGCGGGGAGGCAAGAGGTGGATGACGGGATGGGGTGCACATAGCCAACCCGGGGGCAAGCGCGGCTGGACCCCTGCTTGTGGTTTCGCCGTCTCTGTCTCCACCTCCCACGGCAGCTGTTGGTGACGAGGAATCAGATAATCTCATCGCCATCTCTGATATAGCCACCAAGCCTAAATTCCCGTTTCGTTATTCGGTTGGCTACAAAAAAAAATCTTGTTTTCCAACAAGAGCGATCGGGTTGATGATTGAAATTAATTTGCGAGAGAGGAGCAGAACCTGTTGTGGTGCTGGGAGAGATTGGTGTAGAAAGAATGACGGAGGAAGGCAAGAGCTGCAAGATAGAAGGCTCATACCAATCAATTGAGAATAGACCTTGGAAAGGTAATGTTATAGGATTAAAGAAAGAAGTCACGCAGGCAACTGCATTTTTTGGTTTAACAGTGTGGTTCTTTGCTTGGGTTCTTGTACCGGGAGTCTGGCTAGGCAGCTGATGCCGTGTTGTGAGAACATCGCCTTGGGGTCATTAATGAAAATGAACAGACGTCTGAAGACCTCAAACTGCATGCTGCGTATTCTTTCACTGCTCTCAAACAGTAACTCGCCGCCATCATTGTCAAGGGACGAGACGAGTTTATAATGAATTTAAATATTCAGAGTTGTTCAATACACCAGCAGCAGTTCCACGCATTGATAGTAAGAAGTTAGCTCTAGATTCTTTTGCAGAGCGGAGTTAATACCAATGAGACTTGTGCCCACAAACAATCGCTTATATGCCATCACACGTTCATAAACAAACATAAAGCGGGAACCTATTGGACTTGCAAACTAATTTGCATTTTTCATTTGTAACTATATAAGAGACTGATGCCGACTGGGCGTTTAAAGTTATGAATGTGAGAGCTGAAACTCCCTAGGGTATCAATGGTATACAGGTGGTACGCATCACATGCGCTTTAGTAGTAAATCTTCTCATCCCAGATTGGAGGTCTTGCGCCCTCGGAATCCCACACAAGCTTGTTCTTCTCGTCCAGCTGGCAACCCTCGTCCGTAATCGGAATGATCTTGCTCGTCTGAGCAATCTCGTGCTTGGAAACGCCGGCCGAGTCCTCAGGGATCCAGAGGAGGGGAGGCAAGCTGGAGACGGAAGGAGGATAGTAGGCGTTGTCTTGAATGGCACCGGGGTACATCTCGTCAATGCTGGCCGCGTCGTGGGGGACCAGCTGGCGAAGTGTAAGATAATCGGCGAAGATCCAGGGCTTGAGGAACCGGGTAACGATGTTACCCCCCTTCGCCACAACGTTTTCGTCGCCTCCCGGAGCAAACTTCCTGACGTTAGGGATTTTCTTGAAAAGGTTGGTCGATTCGCCGTTTTGCTCTTCTGACACACCCCTGCCGGAATCCTTGCGGTCGATTCCCTCAACGTCGGCGTTCAACGACTCCTCCTCGACCTGCAGAGATCTGGGGAGTGTGTAAAGCAACGGGTCCAGAACGCTGTTCATGGTAAGATGGAAAAGAATGGAGAAGATGAAGAAGATGACCATGAGAACAAGAGGTCCGATGGCCACTGAGACGGCGAAGAGGCCAATCAAGCAGATCTCGGCAAGGTAAACACCGGCAAAAAGCTGCTTGAGAGCGCGAGGGTACAAAAGACCCCTCGTGTCAACCTTGGTGTCGGTGACGAACAAGATGTTGTAGCGATAGGCGAGGTAGAACAATCCGATGCCGATGGTGGAGAAGAAAAGCATCAGAGGTGCAATGACAGCGTAGGTAATGCCTAGGCGAACGCGTTAGCAACGTGTCCCGTATCACACAGGAAACCGTAACATGACTTACTAATGACCGAGATCGTGGTGTAGACAGGGAGAACACTGCCCCAGGAGATAGCCGCGAGCGTAGACCATTTGTTGTAGAGAGCTCTGGGCGTGTTGGTGAGAAACTTCAACAGGACCACAAAGATGGCGAAGCCGACAACCTGAGTCAGGACACCTGTCGCAAGTGTGATACCCTGGACGATGAAGTAGCTGACGTAGAAGCTGGAAGCCTTGGGCAATTGCGAAGACAGAATTGAAAAGATGGAACCAGGGTTTTCAGCGAAGGCCCGAATAGTAGTGATGGCCGATCCGGCGATGGTCATGACGAGGAAGACCTGGATCAGCTGGAACCAGAAGTAAGCATTCTGGGTGAACAGCTCAACCCGGGAGTCGGAAGGCTCGCCAGATATCTTGGCACAGAGGCGCATAATGACAGGAACCAGCGACATGAGAATCGACAGTGCCACACTGGGAAGTAGACCAGAAATGACACCCATGATGACGTCGGGGATTTGCTTGAGCCAGGTCAGGAAGACGACGGTCTCCAAATAGGACACCTGAGTAATGATTCCCACAACGGTAACTGGGATGGCCCAGAAGATAATCAGAGCGGTGACGAAAGCGATAACGAGATAACGACGAACGACTCTCTGCCACCAAGACACGCGAAGGGACTTCCAGATGACCTCGGTAGGCTGAACTCCAATGTACTTGGGCGTCATTTGAAGCGCTTGGTGGTGCGTAGTGACCTGGTAAGCAGCCTGGGCGTCGGATTGGGTGTGGAATTCAGCAAACACGGCCGGAATCTTCTTGGCCTTTCCAGCACGATAGTCGGCCTGAGCAGCTTCGACTGCAGGGATGAGACGCTGCAGCTCGGTGCGGCACCACTCAATCGTGTCAACCTTCTTTCCAACGAGACCCAGCAGACCAAGGCGGTGGGTCGGGCGTGCCTTCTGAGGAATCCAGCGGGCGGAGGCATCGGCAGACTCAGTGTCCTGGGCAGAGGGAGTCTTTTCAGCGGGCGCGCCTTTTTCGACCGCCTTGTTGCGAGCAGCATTAGCCAGCTTAATGAGTTTGACCTGGGCCTTCTCCAACTTCATGGCAACCTTGTCGCGCTCCTCGACCAGTTCGTCGAGCTTCTCAGTGTCGCCGGTGATCCAAATCCTCTTGATGGAGTCGCTGAAAAGTTTCTTGAACTTGGCTTCGTCCAGGTAAGCTTCGGGAACCGAGGTGAATAGGACTGTTCGCGATGAGATGCGCTTGGAGTATGTGGGCGAAAGCAAGAAAGCCTGGCGCAGGTTGATGTAAAAGATGCACTCGCGCATGATCAAATACATGACAAAGCCGTAGAAAATCCAGCCGATGAGAGCGTGGGCGTACAGGCGATTGAGACCAGAGGAGACCTTGACATTGATGTTGCTGTAACTCAGGATGTCGAGCTGGGCCGCCGTACCACCACCGGTGGCATTAATGGGGAACAAAACAGGCCATGTAATGACGAGGCCGACGAGGCAGATGGAGGCACAGATGCGCAGGAATCGGAGGAATAGATAGGAATCAAGAGACTGGTGCTTAAGAGCGTAGATGTCAGGGATCTTCCAGAAGCCGCCGAACCAGTTGAAGAAGCCACTGGGAAGACTCGGGGATCGTTCACTGTCGAATTATTAGTTGAGGGTGTCTGCAGAGATGACGGACGGGCCAACCTTTCACGCAAACTGCCGAGGTAGGTTCGCGGCGCATAGAATCGGCGTTGGCTCCGGCGAAGGATCAAGAAGATGACGAGGTAAACCACGGCGATGGGCAGACAGACGGCTAGAGTACTGACGAGGCCGGAAATGGTGCTGCCTGACGTATCGCCAACGGCTTCGCCGCGGTCTTGGCCGCTCTCAAGATCGTCGAGAGTCGACATGGTGACGATATGGCGAAATGAAAACGCCTCTAAGTCGTGGTGTAGTGAAGTTCACAGGGAGGAAAAATTATTATATCGAAAGAGAGAAGAAGGTCGTGCGGCGGGGGGTCCTGGGGGGCCAAGTCGGGTATTAAACAGGGAAGGAGGAGGGTCGGTTGAGGGTCCTGTCGTGGAGAGACAGTGGAAGAAAAGAATTCAAGGGACAGGGGTAGCGGTGGTGGAGGGTAGGGGGAGGGTGTGGGATGATATGTCGAAAACGGGGAGCTGGGAAATGAGACGATGGGTTAGGGCGATCAGCTACACAAGCGACAAGCGACAAGCTGCCCAGAGCTCAGACGTAACCCAAGATGGATGATGCGTGCGCGGTTCACCTGGTTGCGTGGTGCAAGCGGCTCGAGTGCAAGTGCGAAGCGGGAAAAGAAGAAACAGTGACGTGACGAGTGTGAGATTGGGGGCGCGTCTCCCAATGTCTCAGTCCTTGGCCGCGCTGAAAGGAGGTGACGCCACACGAGGGCACTAGAGGCTTGCTTTAGCCTCCCCCTTGCCCTCTGGGCTGTTGTTGCTCTTGCTAGTGCAAGGTAGTTTTTGGAGGCGACGGATATGATGCTGGTGCGGGCGGGCAAGATCAGGTATCGGCGTGGAAGATGCCGGCGGTAGAGGGAGGTCGGGCGCCGATGCGGTGTGTAAGGTAATGTGGCAGATGGACGGCGGTGGAGACGACGAGATGGAGCTCGCGAATAAAGTCTGTGGCAGGAAGGCCTGTGATGGCTGTAACTGTAAACACTGTCTGTCTGTCTCCCTCTGTATTCTTGAGACGAAGACCCTTGGCTCGATGAGGGGTCCTCAGTGTCCCTTATCTTAATTTCGAGGGTCCTCTGACTCCTCTCTGGCCCAAAGAGGGAAACAAGAGGCCACCGGAATACTCAAAATTTGGATCCCAGTCCGGCGTGGCCTAGCTAGCATACACACACAGCATGTAGGCCTGCCGTTCATTCCCATCCAGTCCTAATTAGCCCACTCACACGCACATACCGAGTACCTCCTAGTATGCTACGGAGTATACTTCGGTGGATAGTGCGTGCACACACCAGCTGAAGATAGATGGGGGGATGGCTAGCCGTCTCTGACCCTCCTTTGCATGCTACGCCCATCCAGCAAATGGAATCCGGCGGCGAGCAAGGGGGGGTGTTCCAGGTTAATCTGTCGGTATGCAGCACACTACTCTGCACAGGCGTACAATGACAAGGGTTGGGGCAACAATGCCAACCAAAAATGCCAGCCAATGCAGAACACTTGGCTGTGTATGACGCAAATGCGCAGCCCCGATTCGAGGTCGACAAACGTCCAGAGCAGAGGCCGGGCTACGGCGTTGGCATAGCCGGTAAGGGGTGGCACGGGGGGCCCCCTTTCACCAGACGCCAGACAAGGGGCATCCATCTTGTTCTTGACGAGGTTACCAGAGTTGGAACTAGCGCCCTGGCAACTTGGTGGCGTCGATGGACCTAAGGACGGCAGCGCACTGGCCATCTGGTGGGGACGGACACTATCGATCGAGCATTGCTAGCCACTCAAGGTGAAGTGGATCTGCTGAAGCTTGCCGCTCGGGGCTCATGATTGGCTACGAACTCTGCAACTGGAAACCTCCCTCACGATTACCTAGACGCTGCCGGTTGGTGGGCAGTGCCGATTTTATTTCATTATATTTTATTTTCTTCTAGCGTGTACTAAATTTCAACCCTTTTTTATTTTTATTTTTTTATCTTCTACCCAAGGTTTTGCAAGTCCAGACTTTCCCTCCTCTTGGCTCCCTCTTTCGTCCGTCCCTCTGCACCTTGTCTCGGCTCCCTCAGACACCCCCCGAGCTCTGTTCTTTGCATCATGCATCCGTCGCTTGTCTTGGGATGTGCTTGCGCTTGCGCGCGTGTGTGTGTTCGTCTGGTCTTCTCCGACCGACGTATACATGGTACTTTGCTTAACATCACCACTTTACTTCTCACAACACGCCTTCGCTATTCTTCACCTGAATCAACGTGAAATCATCACCAGATAGATGCCCCCGTGGCCCAACAGCCCAGCCCTGTCGTCCGCCGGCAGAGTTGCAGTCGGCCCCGGCAGATACACAATGCCCAGTGCCAACATTCCAGGTTTTCACCATTCAAAGATCTGGGCGTTCGCTCCCCGCTGCAGGGCTCGCGTTTTTCGTGCAGGGCCCCCAAGCATCACAGTGGGCTGAGCCACATCATCCCTGGGCCACCATTCTCACGCACCATCTTCCCCGACCACCGCCAATCGTGCTCCCGACGACCATGTCGTCCCTGGCTCCATGCCTTTCCCCCCCACCACACGGAGCACGGCACATGCAACGGCGGCCACACGGCACCAAAATGCCTACCAAGTGACATCAACCCGCTTGGCTATCTCTCGGCCGAGCGAGGAATGCGGAAGAAAATCAAGAACGCCGCCCACTGACGCAACGTGCTCATGCTTGCCCGCAATCTCGAACCCACTTCCGCGCGGCTCTTGTAAATCTCTGTTGCAAACGTCGACAATCAAGGCTTGGAATGGGCAAACGCCTGCCACCCAGAGTGCGACGGTCCAGACACCGACCGGCTGGGCAAGCCTTCGTCAGCGTCATCGAGAATGCCACGCCAACTTGCTGCCAACAAGGACGCTTGGCGCTCTCAGATGCATAGTAATACAACGCACTAAACCCCCATGGACAAACGTGCCGGTCTTGCTCTTCTGGCACGCGGACTATCGAATGAATGATGGATGGATGGATCTCCGCGCGACATCCATCAGTCGATGAACACTGCCAATTTCCTTCTCTGGAACGCATTCGCCTTTCGCCCACCAGCGTCACAATCCTAGCGTCAATGGTGGACGTGCCAAACCGCTTCCGGCCGCCCCATCAAGCTTCATCGGCGCTATTCTCCCAGAGAATCTCAAACCCTCCACACTCTGGCAACCCTCCCCTAGTCACCATTGACAGACCGTCTCTCCTCAGACCCCTGCTCGGCTGACGAAGGAAATTGGTCCCCGTGAGAAACGCGGTTCTAGGCGGGCCAACCGACAAGCAACCCACCGTGAGACACAGAGGAAGTGAGCCACAAGTCGCCAAGCCACCGCCTGAGATTCAAACAACACACGAGTCACTGCCACTATGTGCGCGACAGCAGAACGACGGTAGCCGCCCATGTCGGTCTCCCTCCTCTTTAATGAGGCTAGCCCTGCCGCGGTCGGTCTCGCCGTTACGACGCCTTTCGTTTGTTTCCAACGTTTGCTGCGACCACGTGCCACGGGATGGGTGCGCATCTCGGAATTGGATCGCGCTCAATCCCTCAAGGTTGCAAACACACCGGCCCCATCTAGCAGAAAAGCCAACTGCCCGATCGGTGTAATCTGCAATCCTTAGCAGTCTCTGCTAGGCTGCTGCATATCCTGCCGAGGCCTGCACAGCTGGACGCGCTGCACCTCATGCAGATTTTGAAAGTCGTGTGTCCCCCTTAGGTGCACCCTCGCGAGCTGAGGGGCTGCATTTCGACCGGCCCAGGCCCCCATACCGCTCTCGCTCCCCTTCATCAAATATCCCAGCCAGCATCGCCCAATTCCGGACCTCTCCGTTGTGAGCCCGACGGCCGTTACAAACTCTATTTGAGAGCTCAACTGAAGATGACAGCCGGCACACTCCGGCCAAACCGCTGACGGGCGCGCCGTTCCCATGCTTCCAATTCTCATTGCCACTACACTAATCGATTGGCATCGTATTGGCGAGAAGCAGACTTCTCAGGAGGTATTCTGCGGTCAGCTGTCTAGATTCGACCAGATTACTGGTTTTGACAACGCATCTTGATCGATTTGATCCCTCAAATTAATTTGCTCGAGGAGCAGTAGTGGACATGTGACCCCCCTAGAGGAGCAGCATGCACCTTGCCAAGACCTGCGAATGCGTCCACCAAATTGCCATGTTTGGCGACCTACCTTATCTCGCTAATTCAGTAATATCCCTGGCTTTTTGTCTCAAGCGGAGCTACTCATAGGATAGGTCAGACTCAAACTGACTTTTGGTTCAAATTGAAACTATCCGCAGAGGTCTACGGGTATGATCTGGGCTTCTGTCTTTTGTATATGGGCCTGCTCTTTCAAAGACAAAGTCCAGTATTAGACTCTCGATTGCCAGAGAGGAGATTGATGCAAGTCTCGGGTCGTCCTTTGGCGAAGTGACCGCTGAGTAGACGTCAGTGGCAGGTTTGCATCCTCAACTATGACTCTCCCATGACCCAAGGGGCTATTTCAATCCACAGTCATATATGAATGGCTCTTGCTATTGTTCCCAAAACACACAAGGATCTCTACCAATGTCGTTGGGCAGTCTTCTTTGTCTGGCGTGTCGTTGTAAAACTTCATGCCGCAAACGTTGTAGCATCCCTTTGTCAAAACCACTGCAATATGCATTGCCATCAACCGCTTTCTCATCCCTTCAAACGAGAATGGCAGCGATAAATCGGATGTCCTTCAAGATGATCCCTCATGCTGGCTTCAACCTGTTCCATCATCGACATCATCCTCAGTGTCCTTGATATATCTGCCCTGAAGGCATTCGCAACACTTCCCCATCGCCATGTCTTCGCCGGTTTCCGTGAGCCAGGAGCTACCTCCAGGTTACGTCGGCAACACACCGTATGCCCACGCATACGGGTCTCGTTTCACCGAGGAGGTTCTCAGCCGTGGCAGCGAGAGCTCCGGCAACGCTCCCACAGCTCGATTTGACATCGAGCTCTTACGTCACGTCAACTGCGGATATCTCTCGACGCAAGGTGTTGCGCCTACGCTGCTGGCGCTCAAACAACATGCGCAGGCTCTGGCTGTTCTTATTGCTCAGTTGGCGCCTGCGAGCCAGTATGCCGAGGTCGACAACATGAACAACACCAACGGACGCATCAAGAAGACCTTCAGAAAGAATGAAGCGTTCGACTGGCTCAACGACCTGAGCAGTCTATATACGAACGACGATGAGTGGCATCACAAGCCGCTGACTGATCTCATGAATAAGGTCGAGCACCAATCCGATACCCATGGTGTCACTTACCACTGCCCCGTTCAATGTTTTGAGGAAGACAAGACGGCGAGGACGAAATTGCGTCCGTACGCATCCCACGGCGCTCTGGCTATGCACGCGAACGAATGTCTTGAGATGCTGGACCACGAGTACGGTGCCACAGGGGGCCTCATGTCACTCCTTCCTACCGACGCCGAGACCGACTCAGCAGAGATGAAGGCCGTCCGCAACAGTCTCTTAGGGCAATGGCTGCTGTTTAACCAGCACCTAGTAGCCCGAGTTCACGATCTTGAGCTGAGCTACGCCAACGCCGTCGATGTCACTGCCGGCGAGGCGGCCGTGCCGATGCAGATGCTTTCCAAGATGGGGCCGGACGCCTCGTCTGGGCGCGAGGTCGCGTTCCCGCAGGACAAATGGGTTCTTGCCAACGCCGGCGACGATGTCTTTGACTACTTACATCGGGTGATGGATCGGCAAGAGGCGCACATCGAGCTCAAGAGGGACATCTGGACAGCGAACGGCACCCACAGCGACCGCATGTGGAACGAGATGCGCGGCGGCGACCTCTACGCACGGGGGCTGGTCTTTTACGACGTCAAGACGCGGTACTACCGGCTGCAGGGCAAGGGGAGGAGCACCATCTTCATCTTGCCCGCGTACGGCGAGCACCCCGCCGTGCAGCAGACGCGACGGCTGGAGATGACGCCGACGGTGGTGTCTGTGGTCACGCCGACGTGGCCAGCCCGCATCTCGGACTGGGAGAGCAAGTACAAGAACAAGCTGGATCAGGCGACGCGGATGGAGATACAGAACCACAACCTCGCGTCGTCCAGCCACAAGCTCAAGGAGCACAACGAGACGCTTGCGACGGAGCTGCACAGGGCACGGTTCATGAACGAGCAATTTGAAAAGTACTACACGGCCTCGGAAGCGGCGGCCGGCCCGACGGCCCTGGAGCAGAAGGCCGCTGCTCTCGAAGTTCAGCTGATGGACAAGACGGAGGAGCTGAGGGCTCTGGAGAAGATGGTACAGGAGGCCCAGCGCAAGATACCTTACCAGTATCACGACCTGCTTACCCCTCCCAAGCCTGCAAAGCCGAGACCCATGACCTCTCGTGCACACTAAGGGAGTCCGACGACTCCCACGGGTCGCGGCCAAAGGAGCACATAGGAAGTGTGCCGCGCCAGCCGGAACTTCATGGAACTACGGTCGATGGGTGACAATGGAACGTGGCGCAGATGAGGTGGCTTGGCCGAGAGTGTGTGTCTTGGTGGCACGGGGTCAGGTTCCAAATATCAGACACGGAAGAGATTTCGAGGCGGCGATGCTTCTCGCTCCGCCGCGGTTTGTCTGTGGTAGCTCTCACACATAGCTAGGTTGGTTGGGCAATGATAGGCAACGGCGTACCCGGGAGACCCTTGGAAGACCAACCGGCGCGATGCTCGCTCCTCACGTGCAACATGTGATTTCCAAGGCCGTCGCACCCTCACTTTGTTGTTGGCGGTTGTGAGTTCCACCAAGATCAATTTCGAAACGATGCAAGATTTGGCGGGAGACAAAGAAGAGCATCAGGGATAATGCGCCCGGCTAGCCCAGATCGGGGCTGGTGCACATCAGACGACAAGGGCCCGTTAGCTAGAATCCCTACCCGGCGGGGCGTTGCTCTGGCAACATCCCGTCAAGTCGCGCCCGCCAAAACAAACCCTGCAGCAGCAACCTGACGGCCCTGGCCAAAGCCCGACCTGCCCGCGGGGTCCTCATGCCATTTGACGACCACCCATTGGCCCATCATCCCATCTCTGCCAACCTACGGCGCAGACGGCATTGTTCTAGCCCCCTCGGCTGGCCTTGGGGTGCGCGGCCCCGACGAATACTTGCGGGTCGGCTGCCGTTCCTTGGTGCTCTGTTTAACGGCATGCACCTCCCACCGGGACCACCACCAGCCCCTCGTTGCCCCCCTGTCCATCCCGACTTTCGATTTGTTGACATCCTGCTTCTTCTCTACCGATACCTTGTGAACCCACAGACACCAGCCGAAGGCCCCAACCCCTCGATTTGCTCGTCATCGGTTAATCTATCGCCGTCCGGGGTCCTTCTCCATCATACCCAGCTCTGGCCTCCTCTTTCGCGCATGCCCCGTGCTTTTCTCCCTTACGCTTATCACTTCTCGCCAACGCATCGAGGCCCATTCCCGTAGCCAGCTAGTCAACGGGGATCGAAGAGAGGGAAAAAAAAGGAATGCCTGCTTGTTGACACGGCGTTCTAGACCCAGACTTAACATCATCGCATCGAAGAGGGCATCGCGGTTCATGACGAAAACGACTGGCGACAAAGGAGGAGACAGACCATGAATTGACCACCGCTCAGCGGTCGGCGGATACGATACACAAACGACCGGGTGGACGGACCACGCCGCAAACGACAACTTTTACGGACGATCATGATCACGACAGTCGCCCGGTGGGCCTGCGCGACCGAGGCAGCTATCCGGACGCCTGCCCTCGCCGCACTCCTCTTCGCTTCTCTGGCCTCGTCCCAGCAGACGTTTCCTTACATCCCAACAACAGTCCTGCTCTCATCGGCACTCCCAGGCTCGCCCAGCAATGGCAGCGGCAATGGCCTCGCCTACATCTTCCACCACGGCAGCAGCGGCGTCGAGCTGTTATCAGTCAACATCACAGCGACGGTCGACGGCGCCGCAAGCCTCCAGACCGTATCAGCGAGCTTGCCATTCCTCGATGATGCGACGGAGACAACAGTCTTCCTTCCCACGATGGCAGACAACGGGACGATTGTGGTACAGGCGGGGGATTGCATGACGGCCGAGGGCTACGATGTCTGGACATATACCCCAGCGGCGGCGGGGGCTTCGGACAGTTCCCCATCATGGCACAAGACCGCGGCGACGCTGCCGAGCACCGCGGACTCGGACGCAGGCCCCTATGCCCTTGGAGCCGGCATCACCTTCTCGGCGACCCTTGCGCCAACAATGTCCGAGCCCGTATTATATTCGTACGGCGGCATGTGCCTAGCCCCGACAACGGATGAATCTCTGTGGCAAGGGAACGGGACTTATACGAAATCGATGCTTCGAGTGGCCCCCTCGGACGACGGGTCTGCAGGTTACACGGCGGATTTCGTCTCCGGAAAAGGCCCTGCCTTCCCCGAGGCGGGCTTCTCCTTTACGCCCCTGAGCCCCTCCATATCCAACCGATCCGGCGTCGTGACACAGCAGAACCGCTATGTTCTGCTAGGCGGCCACACGCAGCAGGCTTTTATCAACATGAGCTCGGCCGCCATCTGGAGTCTGCCAGAGGAATCGTGGAATTTCGCAACCGTCGGTGCCGCGCGCGTCGGCAGCAACGAACTCGCGATCAAGGACGTCAAGAAGCGCGAGGCTTCCGAAAGCGTCGAGAGCCGATCGGGCCACACGGCCGTGCTGAATGAAGATGGAACCGCGTTGATTATCCTAGGCGGCTGGGTCGGCAGCGTGTCCCAAGCTGCATCCCCGCAGCTGGCGCTCCTGAAATTGGGCGATACGTACGGTGACTGGACCTGGTCGATACCAACTCAACAGCCCGATGACGGCATTTTTGGCCACGGCGCAGCGATACTACCCGGAAACGTGATGATGGTGTACGGAGGAAACGAAATCACGAGTTCGGGGTCGAAAGCGAAGAGGCAGTCGAGCGGCAACGGACTCAGGTTCCTGAACATGACCTCGATGTCATGGTCCTCCAGCTACTCGAACCCAACATACGACACTTCTTCGAACGGATCCGGCAGTAGCAGCTCCAGTGGGGATGATAACATCAAGAAAGTCGGGCTCGGTGTTGGCCTGGGCGTTGGGCTCGCTGCAGTCCTTGGCGCTTTCTTGGTCTATTTCTGTTATAGGAGGCATCTGAAGAAGAAGAGGGAGGCAAGGGACGAGACGGTGCGGTCATTAGCGCAAGATGCAGCACGATATTTGCACCCGGATGACGAGATGATGGAGCGAGACGACGGATCGGTATTCCCCTGGACAAGTCATGGTTGGTACACTGGAGGCCACGACCCCTACGAAACAGGCGAGAGATCATTGGGATACGAATCGCTCAGAATGAACCGCAACCAAGGAAGCCAAGGTGCCTACCAGCCGCCCGGCTTGCTGATTCCACGCAAACCCATTCCTCGTGCTGCCAGGGGCGCCTACCAACCAGCCGCAAATCTGAATACGCCGGGCCACATTCACCCAATCTACGAAGCGGACGAGGACGATCCGGAGCATGGAAACAATGCGAGGGCTTCCAGGAAGAGAGGTCAGGAGCCCGGCACGCCCACAACACCCGGGCACGTCGATCCCTTTACGACGCCGACGAGTTCCGTGCCCTTGCTGATCCCCGGCAACCGGAATTCCATGACACCCAGTCCGGAGGCCCTCCTGAGGCGGGACCCGGAGGTGCAGGACTGGCAGTCCGATGTCGATGCCGCCGAGGCACTCCTCGCGCGGATGCCTTCTCGCCGCGCCAACCGAGTTTCTCCCACACGGCGAGAGTCAATGCGCTCAGCTCGATCCGTGGCCGACGATGAGCGAACGGCCAGCAACGTGTCCGAGTCCGCTCGGAGTGCGATCAGTGTGCCCACGCGCTCGACGTCTGCTCGGCGGAACAGTGTAGGCCCCAACAACCTGACCATTATCACCGACAACCGCGCTGGCACTTCATCTTCTTCGGGCAGCAGCGGCCACACCTTCTCAACCGCCAAGACCACATTTAATGCCCTCCAAGCCGAGGGCCCCTCTCTTCTCCTCCGATCACATCGGCCTGACGAGGAGGAGGACTTTGTTCATGTACCCAGCAGTCCGAGCAAGCACAAGCCCCGCAGGTCACTCGGCTGGCTGGGCAGTCTTAGACGGGTCTTCAGCACCGCCAATGATCCATCTGATTCGAGTAGTCAGGAGAGCCCTCAGCGCCTATCTTTGGATCAGGTCAGCTCTGACTACGAGCCGCGCTTGGTCGGACTGTCAGGAATCGGTGGCGCCGAGCTCTTGCGCAGGAAGCAGGGCCGCCACGACTGGGACGTTGACCAGAAGTCCTTGGACGAGTGGGACATCGAAAAGGCGGTCGAGCAGCGGCTGGTTCAGGTCATGTTCACCGTACCCAAGGAGAGGTTGAGGGTTGTCAACGCCGAGATTGAGAGGGAGGAGGAGGCTATTCTGGTGGACCCAGAGAAGGACGAGCTAGATGACGACGACAGACTGCATGCGGATTTGGAGAAAAGAGCCCTGGAGGAGGAGTATAGGGACAAGGGGAAGGGCAAAGAGATTGACATTGGGGACGAAGGTCATAGGGAACAGAGGAGGCCCGAGTCTCCCGGTACAGGATCGCCAGTACGCGGAAGAAGGCTACTGCACCTACCGCCCCCGAAGGACGACGATACACACGGCCACAACCACCCGCTCCCCAGCAGGGAAGACTCGACGGAGCCTCGGCCGTCGTTAACGCTCCGCACGGCCGAGGTGGTGAGCGTGGCGAGGCCTCGGACCAGGGTGTTGAAGATGGTGGAGAGCTTCGAGTCTAGGAGTAGGGAGAGCAGTCCGTCACTCGGCTAGGTGTCGCGGGGGCGTTCCTCTTCTTCCTGTTCTTTGTTCAACTCGTTCTCTTCCGTTGCTCCCGCCACGCTGACGGGATCACGAGGCGAGACTCCTACGAATGATGGTTCGATGCCAAATACCACGGCAGACAGTGCGTCTGCCACATGATAAATTGGGTTCCAAAATACGGAGTTTCGGGCGTCGTTAGCGGTGCCAGTGACGCTCTATTCTGGAGGCCTTGAAGCCTCACACTGGCAGAACCAGGGCAGGGATGGGAGTTCGCATTCTTTGAATCGCGAGGGAGAAAAAAGGGAGGCGACTCATTGTATACATGGATTTGGTACCAGGACATTTTCTTTTTTTTTTGGCGCGAAGGGATACTGGGAACTCGGGACGGCGGGGCGGGTATTTTGTATTATTTTACTTACCCTTGTGCGACTGTTGCTCAGCAAGCGGGCAAGTTCGGTTTACGGGGAACAAGGAGCTGGTTGTCGGTTTCGTGGCCCCTTGCCTGTCGCTTCCGTGTTTGGTTTTTCTTTAACATCGATCGTTTTTGCTTGAGATCAAGCAGGGATTATGGGGAAAGGGGGGGTGGGGGTTAGGATTGTAAGGTATCTGTGGAGGGGTTCGCGAGGTTCTTGAGGTAGAATATCATTACCTTCTGTTTACCAGGCTCAAGGTGACGGGTATGGATGGATATTGAAACCCGAGCTTGGTGAAAGTGTTTATACATTGCCCGTATTCTCGAGGTCCCGAGTTTGGCTAGCGTTTATATTTTGTATTATTTCCCACAACATTTCAAAGCATTTCAAACCGACAAGATTCTTGTTCCGCTTTATCAAACTGGGGCATGTCCGAGGCATCGCATCCTGCTGAAGGATTACCCTTGTACAATCACAACCCGCGGTCGGCCACGAGGGTATCGAGGGTGGCCCTTTCTGGTGTCGTCTACGCATGAAGTGGTCTTGGAAGAGTGAGCGAGGAGACGGTGTGGTTTATGGCTGGCTGTTTGCTGGCAACGAAGCATAACACGGCCATTATTGTCGGACTCCGTAGGGACGCAGAGTTTCGAGCGCGGTATGCCTCAGTAGCGGTGCGTGGAAACTTTGAACGAGTGTAGAAGAGGCGGTGGCAGAAGATGGGGACGAAGAGGGGGGTTAAAGACGGGGTCCGCGCCGAAGTAGTAGTTGATGTATGGCGAAATCTAAATCAGCCTCTCGTTATGCCCATCTTTGTCAAGGTTTATACAGAGTAGCAAGAGCAAGCAGACGGCAACGAGGTCTCTTCCCCCAAAACAGGACGAGTTTAGCATACAGCATAGCTGCACCTGTTGGTATCACAGGATACCCGTACGGGGGCGGTAAAGCAAAGATCGAAGAGCAAAACTGGTACTGTATTCTGTTAATTGTGTGTTGTAGAAGGAAGAAAGTAGAGGTAGGCAGCGGAAGCAGCAGTTGAAGACATCGCCGTTGGCAGCCCGGAGGTAGAATCTCCGGGTCCGAATGCTGCCGCTTCCCGCGGCCTGACCGCCTACCCGTATTCTGGCTGGGCAGTCCAACAGTACCTCAGTGAACATTACTAGTTTCCCAGGCGGATATGATCGGAAGCAAGCCCCGGAAACCCGAACAGTCTAGATTACAAACGCACGGTGGTGATCTGATTCCTCTCCGTATCTAACCTCTACCACACATTCATCACAAGGCGCTCGGGACTGGAATTGACGGGACATCGGTTTGGTAGAATAACCACATACACTTTCACCTCCCCATTTACAATAGTGCGCACGTGTAAGTCAAATCATAAAGCAATGGCATTCGTTATGAGAGAAACTCTGATGAAACTATTCATATCTCCCTTTTCCTCTACATTACTATGTTGCCATCTATATAGCTCTTCCTTTATAATATTATATCGTTCGCGACCATGGGAAGTTGATAGATCTTAAGCACACCTCAAAAACCTTGCAATTCCAACACTGCCACAGCTGACACTAGAAAATGTCTCGCACGAATCAAACCCCACACCCTTTCCGACTTGAAGTAGGTATTTAGGGGCTTTCGTTTCTTCTACAAGACACATCTTGATTTATACTTCTAGCAGAGACGAGTACCATTATCAGAGCCAGACGGAAAGAGAAGCTGGGAAAAGAGGGTGACACTAATTATCTGGAAAAACTATATTCGAAGGAGCAACCCCATTGGCATTTTTTTTTACCCGTTGAATACGACAGACATGTTTCGCTGGAATAGCCGTTTTATATGCTGGGCATATGTACACTTGCTCACCGTTCCGCTGAAATCAGAAACCCCTAAATGACGTCCTCAGAAATGTCTCAAGTTGCAAACTTCATTTATTACAAAAGACATTAACGGAAACACAATCGCACATGATTACGAATACAGAATGGAGAACTCTTCTCTTGAGATTAGCCCGAAGTTTACGAGTAACGCAGCTTACATGCAACGATTGATTATATGCCTCTTCTAATAGGAAAAGAAACGCGTGTCAAAATAACATCTTTCTCTTGCCGTTGTGTCTGCACTTTCGGTCTCAGACCAGAAACACTTCCAATGAAACGGCCAGCTAGCAGATCTCCGAGGCAGTTGGTCTAGGACTGGGGAGCTACAATTAGTTGTTTGGTAACAACAGGTAAACGGTTCGCCGTCACTAGTCTTTAACCTCCCTAGATCCTTTGAGAACTGGGTCAACAAGTCGGGACAACCTACTTATCTCACATGACTCTCACCGAAATGGCTTCTTCTTTTGATATCCCCTGTCAGACACACAAAAAACATCAACCCAGTATTGAAATTTGACTGGTTGGCACGGCAGTCCAATGAAACTCGTATCAAAATGAATCCTAACCAGTATCCAGTCGCGATAAATCGCCCCAACAGAACTACTGCTAACTTTGCCTCACGGTTCTGCTCATGCGGTAAGCTCGACATTTTTATCTCATGCTAATTTCTACTTTTGAATATATGCCCCTGTCCGTTATGTTGCTTTTGTATATCATTGGGGCAAGTATGTTTTTACAGACAATATGATGGAGCTGCCAATGACAATTATAATTACAAATGTCAAGCATTTCTTGGCGGCTTAAATTTCGACAATATCTTTATAAAGAGTACAACGTGTCATTGTAGATTTCTCCCTAGCCGACATCCCAATGATGATGCTGAAAATGGTGCCTGGAGTCTCAACAATAATGTCGTCGTGCAAACATGGTGCTAGACAGGTACGGGACAATCAAATTGAACAGAAACGAGAACTCTTTTTACACCCATTCATTCAACATGGCCCCTAGCGAATAACAAAACATTTTGTAATATTAGAAACTAACAGGGTTTGCTATTTGCACACGGCAGCTAGGTGCCACCCTAAAGATTCATGGCAAGGAATGTAACGACGGAATGTCTACCTCGATGTATCCTCCTAAAAGTGTCTGGATACCAATATTCTTGAAGCCTCGTAATGTTTTCTAACTTGAGGACCCGAAAAGCTTGAGCTGTCGGATCACCCATCTTGGATATCTTCCTCGAGCAATGGCAAAGAGGACAAAGATGCCTGCAAGAGAATGAAGGTAATTGTCTGGTAACAAGACAACCCAATGTCAATTTATTTCAGTTCAACAACCTCGCTGTGGCTTTTCATGTCTCTGGAAAACATATGTGAAGAAAATCACATCCACACACAGGCACTACTGATACTATCAGTTCCCCTACACAACAGCAACGATAACAATTTTCTACAGCATGCCAGACCCTACAGGGTCTTACACAAAGTATCAAGCGCAGTGTTGTTCATTCCTGGGGCTACAGCGAATGAGACATCAGCCACTTGTTCAAAGCTTATGCTGGCGGTTTCGCCTCGTTAAGTTGTGATGTTGGCATTGTGTGTATCACACTCATCTTCTCTCACCTGCCTTGTCTGGCCCCGAGTCCAGTATCCCGCAAGATGTGCCATGTGACTGGCAGATCGGGGCATATCCAAGACCGAGAGATGACGTTTCTCCCGCGGAACGAACGATCGACACGTGTTACACGCCGGTTGCGGTTGGCTCGCTCCCCCTTCTGCTGCCTCGCCGCAGCCCGTCATGGCAATCGTCGAAAGCCACGTTCCGTTTCCAGGGGGGAGGAAGAGGTGCGGGGGAGGATAAACACTTCACGGAACCCAGCCCCAGCTGAGCATAGTACAGACGGACCGAGTTCCAAGCACCTGGCGTCGATCAACTGACCTATCCGGACCACGCCAGCAACGCCGTCAACCCCGTATCCCAAGACAACAACTCTTAGGCCATCGTTAGCATACACTCTGTATCTATCTCGTTGGGCACGCGCAACCCGAGCGCCGTTCAGTCATCCGGCAATTATGTAACCTGACGTCAACGTCGGATAATCCATCTCTTTGTTCCCAATTCTCTCCCCCGCTCCCCCTTTTCCGCACACACCCGACCCCTTAAACTAGGAACAGCCAAACACACCCCTAGGTGCCTGGGCTACTGGGCGGGCTCGGGAAGCTTGACTGCACTTGGGGGGTCATCGCACGAGGCAACAAGCCCTCCGAACCCTCGACGCCCAGAGCCCTGGACGGGATTCGACGCCAAGGCGGGCAGAGCTTGGTTTGGGGAGAGTGGAAGGAAAAAAATCTGGAAGCGATCCATCCCGTCCCATCGCATCGCATCCATCCAGCTCCGCTCCTCCAAGGGGTCCAGAATCATTACTCGCGCACGACCCGGGTACCCGAGGAGGAAGGGGGCGAAAAAGACAAAAGGGCATGAGGTAGAAGGTGTTTTTGATGGGGATTTTTCAATGGGGATTTCCGATGGGCGAACGCCCCCCCCCTCCCTCGTCCCCCTTCCGATTCCCATAGTAAGGCGATCCGTGTATCCCCGTTCCTGAAGATCCCTTTACCGGTGTTTGTTCACCAAGGGAGGACCAATGAGCGAGGTTTTTATAAATAAATAAATAGGAAATGGGAAGCAAACGGGCAAAAATGTGAACTGCACTAGGCCCGTTTCCATCACCAAAAAGATCGGAGAAAAGCTGGGCTGGCAGGTTTGGCAGCTCGGGAAACCCAAAGGTGAAACCGCCACTTGCGTAGCTGGCGCGAGCGGTCCCGGAAAAAGGGAGTGGGGGAGGGTGACGACGGCCGAGGTGGGGGGGACGAAAAGAAAAAACCAACAAAAAAATAATAATACCACACACGCACACGATCTAAGAGCTTCAAGGCGGCGGCGTCAGGAAGGGATGCGCTTGCGTCTACGATCGAGATCCGATGCCATAGCCGCGGGGGACGGGGTTTGCCAGCGCATGAGGGTTGGCGTACCGCTGGGCAAGCCCCCAAAAGCCTATATACACGCACACATACTACTCGCAGAAAGACGCGTGCACACTGTCTATACGGCCCGACTTTTGACAGGAAAAGGCAGGTAGTCGTGTTTCATAGGTCCTGATTGGTGATTGGACACGGGGAGGCAGCAGTAACAGTGAGCATGTCGGACAAGAAGGAAAAAAAAAAGATATTCCCATCCTAACACCGGCGCCGTTTCGGGCAGTGCGGATCGCCCGGCTTCCGACGCTAGCGCACCCGGCGAAGATCCTCATCTCGGGCGGGTCGGATTCGGGCGCGAACCAGAGTGGCCCGCTCCCCCCCTCGCTTCCCACGTTTGGTGATAACAAAGTCCGCGGTGTCCAGCTTCCGTATGTGGTGTGTGTATGTGTGCGTATGGTGCGTACATTATGATTATGTGCCCGTTGATCAAGTTCCCCGCCAAGAATGGGGAGGACGCGGGCTGAGCTGTTGGCTTGCATTTGCAACCTACCTGGTTTGGCGTAGCTCATGGACGGGCAGCACATGAAAGTAAATGAGATTGCCAACAAAGCATGCCCCGATCCTACACTCCCCCTGCGTTAGCTAGAGAGGGAGAGGGAGAGGGGGGGGGGGGGGGGGTATCAGGATGCGCGGATGACGACAATGGCAGCGACGATGACAATTAGAATGATATCATTAAGGGGGGGGTAAAAAAAAATCTCTATTTTGTTCTTGTCTTCACAACTCGAGACTCCGGTCCGCCAACGGCCTATTCCGCGCCAGCACGACGTCCACCAGCTCCTTGCCGGGGAAGTCGATGATGACGACGCCCGTCTTCCCGCTGTCCCCCCGGTCCGCCGTCGCGGCGAGCCAGTCGCCGGTGCGGTCGTTCATGCCGGCCACCGTGCGGTTCAGGTTCCCCGCGGCGGCCTCGATGGGGAGCACGCCCACCGAGGCGCTCAGGTGCGCCAGGTACAGCACCCGGTTGGCGTGCGGCTTGGCGGTGGCGGCGCGGCGGAGGGCGTTCTCGATGGCCTCCCACTTCATGTACAGGTGGTCGATGCTCGGGATGATCCACAGGTCCTCGAGGACCATGTCCGAGGACTCCCAGACGACGCCGTAGGGGCTGTCGGGCCCCTTTGAGGGGAAGTTCTGCAGCAGGAAGATCTTGCCGCGGAGGCTGCCCAGCGTCGGGAAGGGCTGGCGCGGGTTGTGCGTGCGGAAGTGCTGCTTGGCCCCCGGGGACGTGATGGTGGAGTTGTGGAGGTAGTAGTTGAACGCGTCCTCGAACGTCATGGTGTTCTGGCCGAGGGGCCGGCCCTCCTCCTTGAGGCGCATGACGACCGTCTCGCTGGGGTGGTCGTCCAGGAAGTCAAAGACGGTCTCGAGGACCTCGGCGTACGAGTGGCCCGTGAACATGGACGCGTGGTAGATCTGGATCGAGTCGTTGACCAGGCGGCCGCGGATGTCCAGGTACCGCATGCCCGCGTGCAGCTGCGACGAGAGGTTGTGGTTCTGGCACTGGAAGACCTGGTTGCTGAGGTCGTAGGTCATGGTGTCGTGGGTCCCCGGGATGGAGAGGCTGGTGATGTTCGTGTCGTCCGGGATGGCCCTCATCCACTCGGCGTGGTCGGCCCTGTCGACGTCGAAGGAGTAGTGGGACTCATAGCCGCGGTAGCAGTGGTTCTTCGACTTGACGAAGCAGGGCGCCAGCGAAAGCAGGACTGAGAAGAGGGCTGACACGAGGAGGAAAAAGGAGAGGACATAGATGAGGGGCATGCAGTGGAAACGCATCTTGCCGGCTCGCAGCGGGAGAGAGTGTGAGAAGGCCCTTGGGCGAGTGAGTGAGTGAGGTTGCAGTGAGATGTGAGGGCGGGCGGAATAGGACCCGAGGGGTCCGTAATGCACGGGTGAGGCTCGCCTTCGGGGTGAGACGCGGATGACGGAAGCTCCTGCGTCGCCGGCGGTCTCTCTCTCTCTCTCCCAGTCCCCGGCGCGGCGGCCCCGGACAATAAGTCAAGCAAATGGAGAAAACAAAAACCAGTCAAATTGACGAGCTTCCCGAGAAAGTTCCAGGAAATATATTCAACACGAAACGCACTTCAGCACTTGCAGTCGGCGCTCTCAACGGTTTCAGGGGGCGTTGTTCAGATGTCGCGATGGATGAGAGCCCCGTGGCTTGTGGCTTGCCCACGTGCGTATGACATCCAAGGCCGCACCAACGTTTATCCGGAATTGGCCGCCGCTGGTCGGGACGCGGGAGGTTCATAGCGCCCTTCCCCTGAGTTTTGGGGACACGTGAGATCCTGGCGTTGTTGTCTGGAGCTGGTGGACCGGTGAGGTCAAGGTGAGCGAGCGACTTGACTCGCTTCACTGGATATCTTGCATCATGTACTACACGAGTTGGAAGCGTAGAAGAAAATACTATAGCGGTTGGCTTAAGAGTTGATAAGGTGTGTTAGATAAGCCATGCCCTCAGAGCTCAGGCCCCCCCCGGCGACGGACCCGGCACTCGCTACCCCGCGCGGCTTCGGCGGAATAGCACGCGGCCGATTTGGGCTACCGCGAGCTAATAACAGTCTCCGGTATCCGTACGTGTCTGGATCATGTCGGGTCTTTGTAAGATCACCATTTGCCCCGGTCCATACATGGCCCGCATCTCTTGTTTTCATCTTTTGGCCGCCACGCCATGTCTGCCCGGCTTCGAGGGTTGCACAATGACAACAGGTGAAACCTCGGGACATGCGGTGTGCAATCACACCGGGCACCAGGGGGGGCCAAAAACCTGTTACTGGAAGCCCAGTTGGTATGCCGACATCCTGGTAGATGATACAATCATTTTCACCACCCCCCCCACGTTTTGGAAAGGCAGGTGGTTGGATATCGGGGCTGTTACGATATGCTCGCTACTTCGTACGGGATCGTTGTCAAAGTGGCTCCTCGCCCGCGTTAGGTTCCAGATCTTTCGGCCGATTCTCCATAAGGTATGGGGATCGCTTGCGAGCTGCAGAGCCCCTCCCCCCCGGCCCTCCCAATCACAGGTTGTGGGTTTTGGGGGACAGCTTGCACCAGATCTTGCCAACCTCCGGAATCAACGATGCCATCTCACTCAGGGACTCACACCCCGCCACCGACGAGAAACCCTCACTGTGCTTCCTGCCAACGCCTACGGACCTGCGTACATCTGTCCTCCCCACCGTGCATCTCGACCGAAGGAGGCGTCGCCTGCACCTCGGCGGGAGCGTACGTGACGCCCTGTCTACCTGCCCCTCAAGACATGCCGTGAAGCCCTTCTCCGCCACAGGTTTATCCGCAGAGCTCGTCGGTTACACACGTAGTAGACCGCCCTCGGTCGATAGAAATGCTACACACTGCGGAATGGGCGGCGGGCTGGCGGGGTAGCCGCGAGGCGCACGTAACCCCCAGCTCTCTATTGACCTATAGACCTTGCAGATGCATGAGTGGCGCGACGAGGTTGAGATCCCTCGACGCAGTTAGTCTGATGCCCGACCAGTCTCTGACGGGGCCGCTGCTGGTTGAGTTGACACTACCGGCGCCAAGATGGCTCCTTGTGTGAATCAATGAAGAGGGGTCGCCACAGGTCGCCACAGCGCACTCGGCTGTGTGATGTTGGAAGTCGGCATGTCAATCATGGCGATTGTGAGGCTCAAGATATTACGCCCAAGTTGCTAGTTGACGGATCATCTCCCTGGTTGGTTGACGCCACTACCGTCAGACCGGATCACTGCCGGGGGTAACGATGAAATGTTGGAAGGGCGAATTACATGGCCAGCTACTGTCAGTTTCACAAGAAACCTAGCGACATTGCGCACCAAAAATGCCGGCATGTTTCCAGTGAGCGATTTGGGCCTCTTTTGCCAGTTTGACCAACGTTTTCTTGATTTCAGCGCGTCAAGCCGGAGCTGTTGTACGCTCAGCAGCATGAGGGGTGACCACCCGCATCTAGTGCACGTGATGATGATTGATGGCATATGCTGATTACTCACCTCTCTCACCAGTAGCAAGTCGGCGGATGTGTAAAAGAGCAAGTGAGAGTCAGGGAACAACGCAGAGCCAGGCCTTTGAGTGAACATGCACCGCGATGAACGGGTCACATTGCTCGTTGCAACCCAGCGCGGTAGAAGGTGCCGCCCAGAGCCCTCAAACCGAGGACCCAAGCAGGCGGCCGACAACCCTCAAGGTTTCCAAAATCAGCTCATCATCGCGTATGTTGGTCCGCGTCGGGTGTGCATCACTAGCCCCCGCGAACGCTGGCTGGTGTTGTTGTTAGTGCGGCGAGCGACCCGATAAAAGGGTTCCATTTGGGCAAGCCGACGATGGAGAGTGCGAACCGCCTCTCCCCTCATCGTGCCCCCCCTCCCAACCCCCCTTTCGAGGGTCTTGATCGTATCACGAACCGGAAACCCCATGACTTGATTCCTCGTTTCGCCCAAAAGAAGAACACGCCGATGCCTCGTGCAAACCTTCTTGTCTCCTACCCGCCGTGACAAGATGACTTGGGGCTTTGCCAGCCGCCGTACCCCTCGGGACGGCTTGCCCAGCGGCTTCATGTGATGGCTTGCGCCTCGTATCCCTCTAATCGACCGGCCCATACCCATCCCTCTCGTATGCATGCATGCATACCACCCACCTTCTCGTACCCCCCCTCTATCGGGGGGACTGCACATCGCGTTCATTAAACCCATTCGCCAATCGCGCGCAGTCCCTGATGTTTTGACGACAAGAGCCTCCATGGCGATCGCCGTCCGAATCAGCGTCTCGCTTGGCGGGGCAATTCGTGGAGGCAAGAATCTACCAGCGGTCGGCACATTGGAACTCCGAGACGTTAGTGCGAGTCCCCGAGGCCTTTCAGCTCGAATTGTCCGCCGCAGATGTGTTGATGAGCACGACAGATGGCGCAAAGGCCGGGATAGGGTTTGTAGAATGTTGAAGAATGGCTGGCTGATCTGGTTGAAAGGGAAAAAAAAAGAGAGAGACCTTGTTCCCTGTGCCGGCAATGGGGGCCCGTGGAAGTTGCTCCCTATCGGGCCTTTCGAGGCCGTAGCTTCTCCATAGGCCGTCGACCAGCGGTATGCCTGCTGCTACTGCTGCCGCTTCGCTCCGCCGGCTCCGCATGACGAATTGAGTTTTCCTGGCTTACGTTCTTACTTTTTGCGGGAGCTCAACTCGGCCTGCACGAGAGGCCACCCGTCCCGACTGCGGCCGATTGCCAGTGCGCAGCTGCATCCGTATCCTGGGGGAACAATGAGAGGACCGGGCAAAAATCTGTAATCATCAGCGCGGAGTTGCCTCGCCCAGGCCTGCAAACTTTGGCCAGGGTTGAGAGGGGACCAGCTGGATCCGGTGCAGCATCGCGCATGCGTCCTGCAGCATGAGGCCTATTTGGTATTGAGTTTTCGCGTCTCTAGGCAGGATTGGTCTGCTTTACGGACGGTGACCGGCTGCGAGGACGAGAGGCACTTATGATACGACCACTGGGTATCATGTGGTGTTTTCTCATAGTATCCATGCCCAAATGCTTACTAACAAGACGCCGGACAAACACGACGGTCAGAGACGACAGCCTCCTCCCAGTGTGGCGTGCTAGACATGTCAAGTGGTTGGGCGGCGCAGATGATGAGGTGACCAGCCATGTGCCGTATTGAAGCCACGCAGATATCTAGATCAGTCGAAGCATGGCAGCTGAGCATCAGTTGAGTTACTAATACCGAACGACGATAATGTCCGTGAATGGCACACCCTCAATCGGTAGTTTTGGGGTCGCGGGACTTGGGGTTAGGTGTCCGGGGGTCGCAACGGGGAATATCGTGGCACGTCCCCAGCCTTCCTTCCCTCTGCCACTGACCAGAGGGGGGAGGGAATGTTATTTCTCCGAAAACACGTAGTGTAATGTAGTACCCGGAGCAACAAAAAAGGGTTTGCCATGGCGGGTTTAGTGCCTCAATATTTCGTCTTTTTCGACGGTCCTTCTGGAGTGAGCTTTCAAGATCAGGCCGCTCCCTGCATCGAGCTCCGATGATGGATGTAGGCGACCACCTATTGCCACGAGCCCGCCAATAAGGACCCGTCGGGGGTACGTCTCCATGCCCTAGCAGGGAGGCATCCGTCCGTTCTTTTTTAGTGACAGATGATGGCCTCTACTCCTGGTGTTTGGGCTAAGGCTAAGGATGACGGCCAAGAGGAGACGCCAAAGGGCGGTAGTGGCAGGCACAGAGCGGCACAAGGGCCAAGACCAGGACCAAGTCGGTAAGGTCTGCCGTGTCTTTACCGCTATTGCTCCAGGGGGAGCTTGGCCATGCTCACAAATCAATCAATGGTTCCAACGGGCAAAGGGGCAGTGTCCATTTGCGGCGGAAGAAGTCAGTGTTGGGGGTGTAACCTGAAGCGGTGCCCCAAGCCATGATGGAAGGGGGACATTTAGAACGGGGCGGTTTCGATGGTAGTGGGAGGCTAAGATGGCCATTGGCAGCCGTGTTGTGCTGTTATCGGCGCCAGCATGAGGGTCCGGTCAGGTTTGAGTGCATGTGGGACGTGGAAGGGGAGAGAAGGTAATCATGACGAGAAATGATGGTAACTGGGCAGGCAGAATGGCGAGTGGTCCATGGAGCGAGCCGATAGAACCGGCAGAATGGGATTTAATGCAACAGAAATGACTCGACGTGCCAGCGCCGCGGGTGAACAAGCTCGTCTATCTGAGCGGGCAACGAGATGATGGCGAGACTCGACAAAGAGGAGAGAGATGAGAAGGGGGGCGGGTGTTGCTGACGAGACTGAGACCTGGGCGCCAGGTCAACCACAAATTTGGCGGTAAAGTATCATATAGTTTCGATTGGTATTTTATTACTGGCTGTTTGCGCGCCCCCGAGACAGCCGGCGACCCCGGCATTCCTCGTATTGAATTGGGACTGTGAACAATAGGCAAAGCTCCAGGAAGTGTCGGTGACCAACCGGGGATAGAGCACGAAGTAGGTCCGGATAAGGGCAAGAGGGGTGGTAGTTGGCGCGGGAAGGACTTGGGGAATTCACTGAATGTTACCGAGTACAAATGAAGAGCAAGGGCCGCACGGTTGGGGCACGTAGCTAGGAAACGAAAAATAAAAAATTAAAGCAAAAAAAAAAAAAATGAAATAAAAAAGGAGACGGAGAGAAATACTGTAAGAGGTAGAGAGACAGAGGGCGAGAGAAAGACCAAACAAAACGCGGTCGCCCTGCACAGGAACAAGCAAAATGAAATAAAGCAAATTCGATGGGGGACGGTGGATGCATCACGACTCAGCCATGGCCTGGAAACGATGAACAGAGTGGACGGGGTAATTACTGCTAAGATAAGCAACGAGATGAAGGGGTTGATGCAGATATGAAGATCCAGCCGAGCTGATTTCCCCGTAGCCGCGGGAATCTCCAATTTTACAACCGAGACGCCGTGGTGGTGCTGCCCGCATTCTGCATGGGATTCTGCATGGCATTGCCTCGCTTTGGTTGCGTTTGCGCAAGAAGCGGGCAATGATGGAGAGAGTGGTGAGAAAGAAAGGGACGAGAGGGAGGGTGATGAGGGGTTCCCCCATGTCGCCTCTTTTGGCGGTTTAGCGACAAGATCACCGCTGTGGGGGAGAAGTATGCTGTCTTTCAGCGCTCCAGTTTCACCAGGCGCAGCGGTGTTGGGGCCAGTGTCACCACAGGGCGCCGGGGTGTTTTGGATGAGGATTTACGGGGGAGAAACTGCTGGAGAAGCTCAGCAACGATTGGGGCGGCGCCGGCTACGGCAAGGAATGCAAGCATCATGCCTCTTGGATAAACATCAGCCAGGTACGGATGCTGCGTATCTTTTTGTGCTCTGTGCCAGGCCCACCCGTCAACAATACTGATCTGTGCGTCGCTCCTTGGCGGCAGAGGGTGACGACATTCGACGTGGTGTCAAGAGGACAGGGGGTAGGGGACAGGGGACGAGGGAGGGGGGTACCTGGTATTCGAGCAAGACAGTCAGTCGGTAGCAGTGGCAGTTACAATTCATCATCACTCGGCTCGATGTGTCTGACCGTATAACGCCCGAGGAGGAAGTGTCGTGTCGTGTCGTGTCCGTTGGCGCCCGCCACGAGGTGACGGGAGCGGCAGAGACCACTGAGTGAGGTGCGGTGCGACGGCTGAGATTATCATCGACCGCCGCCGCGTTTCGGGTGTTGCTGGCTTCCAGGCTGTGGTGTACTTCTGTCGGCCCGTCCGTTGCGTTTGATTTCGATGTTCATCGAGACCCTGCAAGCGTGACAAGCGCTGGGCTACCGGTACATGGCACACAGCGTTACGTGCGGTGCAGTGCAAGTACATAGTGTCTGTCTACCAGGCGTGGGATGGATGCGCCGGGCGCGCGGACAGATTCCTGAGTGGCTCAAGTCGAGAGCCGGGGTGCCGTGTCAACGTCGGCCCCTCTTGTCTGTTGGTGATGATTAATTCCCCTGCCGTAGGGCAGCCTCGGGGGTAGGGGAGACCAGGTCAACCGTCAAACAGGTTGACGAGGCAAGCACGAGGCCCTCTGGCTTAGCTGGTGAGATGTTATGAAATAGCAAGTGCGTCTTATTCCCACCTGACAGGCAGGAGGGAAGGAAGGAAGGAAGATATGCTCCCATCCCAATAGCAGGGCTCATCACCGCCCGGCCTGCCATTTGTCCCGATTGGGTGCGAGATGCAACGGTGAACAGCAACATCACACACACACACTCGGAAGGGTGGTCTTGGCCTTTGCTTCTTCATGGCAGAGGAAAGAAAACATGGTGTTTCTGTTGCGTGGGTTTGGGGCGCACTCACTACGTACACTACATAGACACATAATGGTGTCGTGTCGAAAAATGGTCGCGGTTGCCGCTGAGATGTTCCATCCACCGCCACCGCCGCGCCAGTCCCCAATCTCCCAGTCTCCAATCTTTCATCCTCGCCCGCACGCTCAGTATACATAAGGTGGTACATGGCATAACCAATGCATCACAGCATAGCACAGCATAGCTAGCACAGCGCGGCTCAGCCCAGCCCAGCTCAGCTCAAGACTGCACAGCACAACTCGTCGCAGCACAACATCAACACCATCCACCCATCAGATCAGGACAGATCCACTGCCATTTCTCGTTGTCGTTTGTCGTGGCCCACTATGCCACCGGCTCTGGCCTGGCATTGGCATGTCCAATTGGATTGCACCTGCCATTGGAATCAGGAAGCAGCCACCCCCCCGTCCTAGTCAATTTGGTTGCTGCTCGGGTCGTGTCCCTCTTGCCTGGTCCTGGCTTGGTCCTGATCCTGATCCTGGTCGTCCTGGGGCCTGGTCCTGCTGGACCTGGTCGTTGGCCCGCCCCAGTCACGGCAAATCCACTCTTTCCTGCAAGTTCCAACCACCCATTGCTGTGTGTGCTTTCCCTCTGCGCATCTTTTGTCGTCGCCTCGTCGCCAAGCCCACTTTGGCTGTCTACCTTGGCGCCCAGTCTACCGATAGTGTGTCCTCTCGTTTTCCTTCATCCATTTTTCCTGCCCATGGTACGGATATTCGTAGTCACCGCGCCGCCGTCCCCCTCCCCCTCCACGCCCACGCCCACGCCCTCCTTGTCCTGTGCATCTGCATCTGCAGCTGCAGCCGTGACCCGGCTTCCGCCTTTCTACTTGTAACCTCCCTCGCTCACTCCACCTTCTTCTTCGATATTGGAATCTTCTGTCATTCTCCTTCTTCCCTGCTTGCCCTTCCGTCTGTCTGCCTCTCTCCATCTTGCCTGCGGGGACCTCTAGCCTTACTCCATCGATTCCTTCAGCTTGTTTTATTTTATTTTATTATTTTTGTTTTATTTTCCTTTAGCTATATTTCTCAGGCACTCCGCTTTTGTGCCTCTGCCTTTGTTGGCAAGCCCAGCACCCCCCGGCAAGACAAAAAAAAACACCACCACCACCACACAATCGTTTCGCTGCAGCATCCCTCTCTCGTTTCCCGGCCCTTGCTTGCTTTGGTCTTACTCCTGCTGCTGCTGCTGCTGTTCCCCACGTCGTCGTAGCTGCAGATACCAATCGCGCTGCCCTGCACCGCTCGGCACCAACCACTTCGCTCGCCTGTTTTCTTGCCTACCTCTTTCGCTTCTCCCTCTTGGCGTCTGCTTCTTTTCTACCCAGGTGCCGCCTTACCATCACCACTTCTCCAACATCACCTTACCTCTCCTCCAAACAACGACCGCAGTTACCCCAACTCGGCGACGACGACAGCTCTGACTGAGCCTGCCTAACCATTCTCCCCAGGCCACCGCATCTTAAACGACCCTGGCGAAGGCCACTTTCACTAAGTGGGAGCACCATAATAATTATACTCTGCCTGTTGCGCACCTGGTCGTCCTGTCTCACAGGTCCCGATTCTTATTCCTATCCACGCACTAGTTGTCTCTAGGGGCAATCACTCAAGTCACTTGTCGGTCCTTGGCTGCCCTGCTAGTATTATTCGGCCGGTTCACTTTGATCTCACCCGAACGAACCCTTTTTTGCCCTCCGTCCACCCTTGGCGCCAACAAATCTTGTACGAACGCCACGGCTCAGAAGCCTACTTCTTTTCCTATCCTCTTCCCTCCTCAACTTTACCGGCCCTACCCTCGTTTCGAGTCGGCACATCGTTCAGGCCCTTCTCGCTCGTAGAGACAGGATTAAAAAACGACTCCTCCCCGGCTTCTGGAGTAGCCGGACGACAATCGACCTGTTTTTGTCGCCTTTGCAGTCTTCGCCTCTGCGTCGACTCCCCTGCGGTTTCCCGCTTGCCTGCGTGATCTTGTAGGACAGGCACCGCATCATACCTTCGAGAGGATTTTTAACCTTTGCTCCCGCCGCCCACCGACCGATCCAGACGTCAGATGTCAGCTCTGTGAGGACCTGACTTCAGGAATTTGTGAGTGCGAGTCCTGGATTTCACCTGGCCATTGGTTCTGAGCTTATCCTCCGAACCTAAAATCTCCTGTTCTCCCCAATTGGAATACGAACGCTGACCAGAATCCTCGCCGCCAGACCTGTCTACTTGGACGCAGCCATCATGACCTTCACGGAACGAACCACGAGGTGCTTGGGCATCTTTGCCCTCGTACTCCTATCATGGACGACGCTGGTCCAAGCCACACTTGACCCCAGAGTCATCGGGCCTCGACAGCAATTGGAGCAGACGCTTTGCTCCAGTCAAAACACGGCGTCCATGAGCGCAAGTAAGTCTACACCCTTCTGGGCCAACCTTTTGTGATTAGCATGAACCTGCAATGGCCGGACGGCATTGATAAATGGTCCCGAGTCGAGATTATGAGGCTAACATGCTACTACAGATCTCAGCAACTGGCAGACGAACGGGCTGTGCCAAGATTTCTGCCGAGACAAAAACTACGCATTTGCCATTGTGCAATGGCAGTCATGCTGGTGTTCAGATGTTGCCCCGGCCGCGTCGACCCAGGCCGAGGTCAGCGACAAATGCAACGATATCTGCCCCGGCTACGATATCGAGCGCTGCGGTTCCAGACCAAACTGGTATGGCTACCTGGCACTGGCGAAAACCCCAACCAGCACCGCGGGTAGTGGAGGCAGCACTGGCAGCGACACTACTACGTCGACCAAGGCTCCTACAACAACGCAAGTGAGTATTCCCGTCCTTTGCCATGTTTCGTGATTTGGATGTGTGATCTCGTGTGATTCCTTTCCGAGCCCGCTCCCAGACTCCATCATCTCACATCCGCAATGTGTGATGCCTTGGTTTAATCGTCTGGAATTCAGCCCCCCCTGGCCCCGCCCGCAACGACCGCTCATGCTGTCACAACAAAAACTGAGACTCTTCAGAATACATCGACGCCCGATCCAGAAACGACGTCGACGACGTCCACCACCACTTCTGTATGCTCTCAAAGTCCCAAACATATGCCATGCCCAGTTTCCAACATTTGATAAATGATGGGGTGTATCGCTAGTGAGTGGACGCTGACTTTGTTTTTCAGACGACGAACCGGCCTAGAACGACGGTGCAAACGGTGACGGCCGATGGAACCGTGCGGACTGTCACAGTTACGCCGACAGCCACAGGAACCGAGGGAGCAACGGGTGCTTCGGAACTGAACCCTACCAACCAATCGTCAGGAAGTGGACCGAGTACGGGTGCTGTCGTGGGAATCGTCGTGGGTGTCATCGGCGCCGTTGTGGCCCTTGCAGGCGTGGGACTGTTTTTGTTCTTCAGACGGCGGAAGCAACGACAGAGCGAGAACGAAAAGTACGACGAACCGAGCCACCGTGGCAGCTCAGCTGGTATGACCGGCTCGCCACGCAACCCCGAAATGGTGGTCACCGTCGAAGGGGGGCGATGGGATCCCGACGCCACCAGCGAACAGCGGAGGAGCCGGCTCCTGGCACACGACCCTCGTCTGGACCCTCTTCCCAGAGGCTTGTACGTGCGCAACAAGAGCGCAGAGAGCATCAACACACTGCGCGACGACCAAGATTATTCCCGCAAGGTTCACCAGCCGGTCTTGCGGGCGACCAACCCGGATCCTGACCCCTAAGAATCGGCTGTAGGGGCATCGGGCGGACCAAGAGGACGAGATAATTACATCCTCGTTTACGACGTACACGAATTCGGTCCCGGTACAAATTTTCGGTCTTTGCATTGCGCTTCGAGATACCAGGACGGCGTTTCATTTTCGATTTTTTTTTTCTTACAGGACAACAACATGGGAGGGCAATGGATGCAGGGTTACTCATGGCAACAGCGGGCACGGGATGGCCCTTGGGGAAGATCGGCAACTGCAACATTAAATCAAAGGCATCAGGCCACTGGTCACGAACACGAACACATCACGGGCAACACGAGGGCGCCGGCCAACGGATGCCATAATTTCGATTCTTCATCTCCCCTTTCGATTCGTAGTTTGATCAACGGCACCAGCGCAAGAGAAAAGTGCTAAACCGGGATGGACGGCATCGGAAAGCCGAGCCGAGCGGGCATAGACGGAAGGCTCCATCTCATTATGAGATTTGATCAAGAGTCTACAGATATAATCTTGAACGACAAGTGTACATACACCAACAAGACGTTGGCTAGGCAGAGATCCCTCTCCAGTTACAGGCGGTCGGATGGATGAAATTGGCTACAAATAGTATCAATCGACACCGTTGCTCGTTCACAGAGTACAGTTTGTGGGTGACAATGCTCTCAAGACACGCACGTAACATGTAACCAGAGATGCCTGAGGTGGCACGAAGTTGTTGGAGCTGAAGTGAAGCGGCTTGGATACAGGGTTGTGTAGCCAGCCACCAGGTCTTGGGTATCCAAACAGGCCGACTTGCATGATCGTCACTGGAGCGAAAGGAAATTTTTTTTCTCAACTAGTTTTGAGAACCATAATAGCATAATCGACGCGTACCCGTCTACCGTAGGATATGTCATGGAACCTCCTCCACAGCCGTTTTGCGTATAACGAGCGCTTCCAGGATTCGCTCAAAAGGCAGCCGCTGTCTTTGGTGCATATTTTGCTTATTCCTGGTTCGGGCCGGGGCCGGTGGGGCCTGTTTCCAGGAAGGGGGACGGGGGCTTGTCCAAGCCCGGCCTGCAGGCCGAGTGCGTATTCGATACGGAACACGGGCATAGAGGTTGCAGCCGCACAAGAGGACCGGGCACACATGTGTTGAATGAATAAGTACAGCCGAAGGGGGAGGGGTCCACGTTGCCTTGGGATTTTCAGTCCCGTATAAGAAGTGAATGGAGAAAATGGAGGGTTCCGGGCCCGGTACAGATAGGCCGTGTGGCCCGTTGGGGGGGGGTAACTGGTTTCTCGGATCCCAACGGGTTTCGCATGCGTTTGCGTATTGTTTGTTGTTTGCTGTTGCTGTTGCTCTTTTGCCCCGTTGCTGTTGTTGTTGATGTCATTTTGCAATTTGACAGAGATTTTCCTTTTTAGATTAGGGGTCAGAAAGCTTGGCGCGATTTAAGGGGTGGGAGAGGGGAGAGGGGACGTGGTTGGAATGTGGAAGATGTATATATGTATTTGTGTGCGTGAGGCAGAGGGATGTGAAAATTTGTTCAGTCCGTTCATTGTATGTCCTTCCTGCTAGGGCAGTGGTGGGCTATGAGCGGGCCTGCAAATCCCAGTGAAAGGTTCATGCGGTTTAGTAGAAGGGTTGGGCGTGGACGGTTTTTGGCGATGGCGGCTGATTTGGCCGTCGGACGGGATACATCCAGGGGGGGGGGGGGATGTTCTTTTTGGGGGTGGGCTGGTTCCTGGTTTGGATGAAGAGGTCGCCATCTCTTTCTGGGAAGGAGCTGGAAGCTGATTGGTTGCGACTTGGCCATGACGACAATTGGGAAAAAACGCCTAGGAGCTTGAACCGCCATCCAAGACATTTTTTTTAAATTAGCGTTCGGCGGGTTGGCTGACAGCGTTGGATCTGCACGCACACACACGCGCTCGCACGCGCACACACACATTTGAACGGGGGGTGGAAGCGGGAGCAGTGGGCTTCGTGGTCATATCCGGGACTCGGGGGAGAGGGCGGAAGCGAAGGGCATGGCATACGGGGGGTGGGAGTGGGTGGCTGTGTTTGCGACGGAGTTTGATAGCCTCCTGCGCGGCCTGGTTCGATGGTCGGCGCCGGCGGCCTTGTGGCGTCGATGGTTTCCTCTATATCGTCGGAAGCAAAAGTCTCCGGGTGTGTCTAGTTTAATTTGTTTATTTCATACCTCCCGATCCAGATGGCGTCAGACGTTGCTTGCATAGCCAAGCGGGATGCGCATAGGGAGGGCGGCGAGGCAGAAGGAAATAAATATGCATGTTTCGAAACGGGCTGGACGGGGGGGGCATTCGAGATGGGCTCGGGACCTGAGGCGTTAGCGAGGGGTTGTTCAAGAGTTTCAGGCATAAAAGATATTTATTATGACTCAAATCCAAGAAATTGGTACGCGGTTTCGTTTGTTGCTCCAGGGGTGGTTGAGGGGAAGGGGTTAGTTAGAGTGAGGTGCGGAATGGGATACGAGCGATGCAATACGAGTCCTTTTGTATTATTATTTTTTGCGTTGACTCATGTCCCAGTTACTCGAATCCATCATGGGGCGGCGGCTCATCCAACCGCTGGGCGGAATCGTGGCTGAGAAGTGGGAATAGCCTCAGCTCCCTCAGCTTTTGCATCGCGGCATCGCTGCGGCGGCGGAAAGTGGGAGGAGGAGGCGTCGCGTCTAGGAATAAATCGCACACAGCTTGGCACCGGCCGTGTCCCAGAGTTCCAGAGCCGCGGTTACATGGGATAGGGAGAATTGGGGGCGTGCCTCGGGCGTGACGTCGTATCTAACCCCGTCATCCGGTCTTCGTGTCGCCGCGCTGTTTCGCAATTTGGACGGCACTCACTCTCAACACCTATGGCTTTGCAATATGTCGTCGGGCGAGGAAGCAGCATAAAGAAGAGGGCAAAAAAACCCCGCAAAAACTCGGATGATGAATGGTGGTTCTGGGAGGCAAGGAGCTCGAGTCCCTGCATGGATTTGCGCATCATTTCGCGGGTTCTCGTTTGTTACGTGCGTTTGCCGTTTTAGCCCAGCAATTTTTCTTTCTTCCCTCTTCCCTTCGCTCTCCCCGTTCCATACCGCGCGGGAAGGTAAGAAGGGTAGGAGGGAGGGAGCCGTTCCCGTGGGGCCCTTGGTGATGACCGACCCGTCGGGAGGATGAAATAAGAAGCTAATGAGAGGCCCCGTAAGGGTACGCGTTCACTTTCGGGCTGGCTCACGATGCGTCGACTGCTTTGCAGCGGCAGTGACATGCCGCAGTGATGAGCACCGTCATCCAAAGCACGCGAGCAGGTGGAAGACGGGATGAAGCACCATTTTGTGAAGGGTGGTCCCCTGAAGCTGTCTCTGTGTTGTCCCAGCGGCTGAAGGGGTCTCGTTGCTGACTGGATGTCGCCGTCGTCAGCGGCCCTGTAATCTTAGTGCGCCAACTTAGCGACCCTTGGCACAGCCACCCACTCGACAAACGGGGAGGGAGGGGGGGAGTTCTCGCTGGGCGTGTTGCTTTCTAACCCCGGATCCTCCTCCTGAAAGTGGTGGTGTCTCTCCTGCCATTCCCTCCCCTCCGCTTTCGCATTCCTCTGTCCTTTTTTTCCCTCCTGCAATACCCATTTGGCCGCCGACGTGATTCAACACGACACACGGCTTTTCCTTGGTGCGTCTTCTGTTCTTTCTTCACTGCGCGGGATACGCTATCCTGCTTTCCTCTACTTCCTGTTCTTGTCGCCAAAAACGAACGATATCCGACGACAACGACGACGCTTGTAATTGCGCGACGCTGGGTAATTTTTTGTGGAATCCTGCGAGAGAAGGATCGGCCTGGACATTCACTCATTGTCGGGAACCTTGGGTCATCGGTTGGAGCAGACGGTCACCGACCCGCCACTCAGCCCTGGGGCATAGGGAGGCCGTCTCCGGGACGAAACAAAAGAGGAGGAGGAGGACCAGCTCTGAAATACACCTGAACCGCCATTCTCCCCCTCGTCGACGTTGCGAACACGCGATTCCGACGACGATCAAAAGAAGTCACGGGCGACAAGCTCCGCCAAGACGGCACCCGCTCTGTTCCTGCAGCTGACGAGTCTTGGCGATCGTAATCCAAACCCACCCTCGCCGCCCACACCGAGGACAGCTCTCCTCCGTCCGCGCCGCTTTCTTTTCTCCTCGTCACCCCTCCGCTCCGTGCGCCCCGACCTTGTCTTCCGATCACCAAAGGCCCCTTCCCTTTGGCAGGGTGCTGAACCGTGAACATGAATCTAACCTGTAACTCGACGCTCGAGGAGCTGAGGAGTATGTCTCGCTTCCCTACGCCCCTTCCCCCTTCGACTTCACCACCTCGTCCTGAGAGCAGGCAGTGAGCTAACATGTCTTCCGCGCCCAAGTCCTCCCCGGCTCCGAGATTCTCATCGTCGGCCCCCTGACCTTCCACGACCTCGCCCTCGTCATCGCTGGCTCCTGCACCATCATCGCCATATTCCTCTCCTTCTACCTCGTCTTCATGCACTCCATCAACTACACGAAACCCCGCGAGCAGCGCCAGATCATTCGCATCCTCTTCATGGTCCCCGTCTACGCCGCCTCCTCCTTCCTCCAGCTCTACTTCTACTGGCACGCCGTCTACTTCCAGGTCATGAGCGACTGCTACGAGGCCCTCGCCATCGCGTCCTTCTTCTCCCTCATGTGCCACTACCTCTCGCCGGACCTGCATACCCAAAAGGAATACTTTCGCAACCTGTACCCGATCAAGCCCTGGGTTTGGCCCCTCAACTGGTTCGCCAAGTGCTGCGGAGGGGAGAGGGGTCCCTGGCGCACGCCCAAGAGTGGCTTGACTTGGTTCAATGTAATCTGGATCGGCGTCTACCACTATGTCTTTGTCCGCATTGCCATGACCATCACGGCCGTCGTAACGCAATACTTTCACCGGTACTGCGAGAGCTCGAACAACCCGGTATTTGGCCATGTCTGGGTAAGAAAATGCAAATCGCTAGTAGTGTTTAGTGAACCTTGGCTAACAAGTCCCAGGTCATCTCCATCAACTGTGTGGCTGTTACCATCGCCATGTACTGCGTCATTCAGTTCTACGTGCAGATGCGCGAGCCCCTCAAGGAGCACTCGCCCTTCCTCAAGGTCCTGGCCATCAAGCTCGTCGTGTTCTTCTCCTTCTGGCAGGTCACCTGCATCTCGCTCGCCACATCCACCCTGGACCTTGTCCACGCAAACGAAGTCCTCGCCTACCCCGATATCAAAGTCGGCATCCCCGCCCTGCTCCTCTGTTTCGAAATGGCTTTATTCGCCCTCCTTCATCTATGGGCCTTCCCGTACGCCCCATACGTCCCCGGAGCAAGATCCACATTTTACCCTTCCCCCGACCCCCGCGACATCAACGCCCCCTTGCGTGAGAACTTGCACTCCACCCCGAGCGGCGGCTGGCTCGGCCTGCGTGCCGTCGGAGACGCCCTCAATCTCTGGGACTTTGTCAAGGCCTTTGGCCGTGGCATGCGCTGGCTCCTCTGTGGTGTCAAGCGTCGTAAGGAGGACCCTAGCTACAAAACCGCCGCCAGCCTTGACATGGACGACCTGGACAAGGGCAGCGACACAGGTTATCGTTCGCCTGGCTTCAAGAGCACCGACCATCTCCCCATCGCCCACGAGTTCCGCCGCAGCACGTATCTGCAGCCTTCACGGCCGCCGCCTCGGCCCACGCGCCGCGACAACGAGAGTGACAGTCTCATCGCCTACGCGCAGCCCAACCCTTCTCATATGTCACCGCCACGCCGACCTGGGCAGCCCAACTCGCCTTTATCGCCGATCTCGCCCTACCAAGACAAGGGCTTCGAGGAAACCGGTATGGCGCCCGTGCCCCACACCCATCAGGGCAATAACGCGGGGTGGGAGAGGCCGCCCGTGGCGGTTAGCCCTGTGGCGGCAGGTCCGCGTGATCTGACACAGCAGAGGGTCGGTGAGACGCTCTGGGGGCCACGCAGCCCCGCAGCCACGATCCCAGAGAGTCCAGTGCTCGGGTCGCAGATGAACAGCCCAGGGTATAGAACTCAAGCGAATGCGAACCAGGCAAATGCGAACCAGGCATATGAGAACCAACCCTATGGGCAACCGAGTCCCGGCACGGCCATGTGAGCCACCGATATATATATAATGCTGGTGCACATACGCAACACGTTGGGTAGTGTGGGCTGTGTACAAGACTGTCACTCGTAACGGGAGAAAAAAAGAAAAAAGAAAACGGGGGATAGACGGAGGTGGGGATGGATTTGTCTCATAGCAGACCGGATGGTTTTGGGGCTCGTTTTTTTGTTTTTTTGTTTCCCCCATCTTTGGCATGCATGCATGGGACAGGCGTTTTTGATTCCTCACGAGATACCACATCATGTAAGCTGATTGGAGATGACACACAAAGTTGATGAAATAAAACTACTCGGTTGATTCATCCGCAGAGGGGGCGCTCATTTGGCTACGAGGTGATGATGGGCCATCTCCAGTTAGGCCGTTTTGCCCTCCCTTCCTTCCTATACAAGCCCTGGCCCCTGAATATGCCCGCCCTCCCAAGTCTTGGTAAATCCCCTTTATCCCGAACGCCCTCAGACCAGGGAAACATGTGATGTATCGCTTCTATCCAGCCCCTTTTTCTTTCGTACACTCGTGCAATGTAAACCCCAGCCAACCATGCCCTTTTTGTGTTCCGTCCCCCCCCTCCTTTCACCTTGGTGCCCGCCCGTAGTTGGTAATTTCCCCCCCCCCCCCCTTTTTTTTTTTTTTTTTTGGTTTCGTCGGCACGCGCGCCGCCCATGCGTACACGTCCCGACCCCGTCTAGGCGGGAGACGACCGCCTATTCTTGCAGTCTTTTTAAACTGTTTAAATGCCCGTCGGTGCTTCCCCTCCCTCCCCTTACCCACGGGTTCCGGCCAAATTTGGTTCATGGCCGAAAGGAGGTCCCTCGTTCGGGGGGGGGGTTCGGCCTTTGCGAGGGGGCGGTGGTTGTTGTAGAAGAGAAGAAGAAAAAACCAGGTAATGTTTAGGGGTATCATGGAATGTTCAAAAGTCGTCATTGTCGAGGAAGACGATGAAGATTGAAATACAGAGGAAGAAAAAGAAGAAAAGTTGAATCGTTTATGGAATGCGATTGTGCCATGCCATGCAAAAAGAGTCTAGGAGATTTGTGGCAAGGCAAAAGTTCCAGAGAGGGAAGACATTGTTGTCCCCCGCATCACGATGCTCGCCATGCCGCTGTTCTCCGGCAAGATTTTTGACATCTCTTGGATTTCTCCAAAGGACCCCTCAGCAAGGTTGTAGATGTGTGTGTGTGTGCGCGCGCGTGTTTGTGTGTTTGACACGGAGTTGATTTGTGTGTATCTGAAGCATTTCCTTCCTCCCCTTTGACCAACGCAGCAGTCGTGAACCTCCAAAATAGTACTCGTAAATAATAGAAGCAATGTAAAAAAGCGGATAATGAATGTTCTTCTTTCGTTGAGGATGCGGTCTCTCTTCTTGCCCCATTCTATGCGCGTGTCGTCGGATCGACCAATGGCATGCATCTTCCTCTCTTCCCGCACAACATAATTTTCTCTAGGCGAATCTCTCCCCCTTCATCGAGTCGACTCATTTCTGTTCGTGCTTCAGATTCGTAGACCTCCCTAGCGTCTCTGTCTCTTTTCGCGCTCATTTGACAGACCTGCAGCGTCTTCGCTCCTACGCTTCCGGCCACGCTCGTCCCGTGGTTCACGTCGGTCGTCGGCCGGCCTCGATCCTCCATCCCGTGGTCCTCCTCTCGGCGCTCCTCGCGCGCTCCCACCCCATTCTTCGTTTCTCCCTCCTAAATTTCCCTCACCACGCCCTCCCTCCCCGCGGTCGCTACGATGACGCGGTTCGCGGCTGCCTCCAATGCTCTCTCGGCTGCTGCCATGAGGAGTGTGGGGAGCGTGGGGAGCGTGGGGAGCGTGGGGGACGTGAGGGACGTGGGGAACGTGTGGAACGTGAGGGGCGTTGACGTGCGGGTCTCTGGTGCTGTTAGAGGGCTCTCGGCCTGAGCGCCGAGGCTCACGTTCTTCTCGGTTGCTTGAGGAATGCCCTTGTGCCCCAGACCTTCGATGACTATGTTCACGGGGCTCCTTGCTTTCTCTATCGCGCTCTGGGCTGCGGTCTCGCTCACGACTGCTTCGCCTAGATTGTCGGCCGCGCTCCGAGCGGTGTTCCCGTCGGCTGCGGTCATGCTCATTTCGCGGATGCTCATCGCCATTGACTTGGCTTCTGTCTTGACGAACAGGGTCCGCACGCTCTTGAGTTGGCGTGGATACCGGCGATGCACCCGTCAAAACTTGAGCATCGGAACCGGCGATGCTACCCCTGGCCGCCCCCCGCCCACGAATGCTGGTGCCCCGGTTGCTGTCTGGCATGTTGGCCTGTGCTTGTTGCAGCGTGCTGTTGATACCTGCAAGCTGTCTACGACTACCGCCACTGCGGCCTCGATCGTTTGACGACGGTCCGGACGGCACAACATCTGCAGATCCCGGAAAGCTGCCTGTTGGTGTTCGGTTATTGTTACCTGGCCCCCCGGAAGGCCGATCGGGTGTATTGATAGGCGGCAAAGTCGGTCGAGAGTGCTCGTGACTGGGTGGCTGCGCATTAGGTGGTGGCGGCGGTGGTGCTATTCGTGACAGTCTATCAGGATGGATTCCAGGGGCCAATGTAGACCCTCCGGAAGATGGTGTGGGCGACCCGATTGGAGCAGAGTTTAAGGCGCGAGCGCGGTCAGGATGCGTAGCAGGCGTAGGGGTCGAGGTTGTGGGCGAGTTGATGGAAGGGCCTGATTCATACTGGTTTCGACGTCCCCTGCCCGAAGCTGGCCCCGTGGGTGGATGCCTCTCTTCTGGCGCTGGGCTGTCGGTATTTGAGAAGCGCCCATCAGATCGTGGGTTTGGAGTGCCCATCGCTCCACCTCGAGTTGCTCCTCGGCCGCGGCCACGTGGTCCCGATGGAGGCTCGTTCGCCAGAACTGACTGGATCGGATTTAGCCTCCCATAGTTTTGATCCTGGTGGGTGGATCGACCATGGTCGGGCTCTAAGCTTCGGCTGGGACCAAGGAACGCCTCTCTGCCTTTGTCTGGGCCGAGTCGGTCACTGTCTCTCTCTCCTGTACGGTCTGTTCTTGGGTTGGAGACAGGAGGTTCGCCATGCGTGTCTCGTGCAGAAGAACGATGATCCGAGTGATGGGAGCGACCATGTCTGTCGTCTCTCACAGCATCGGGAGTAGAATCCGGGTTAAAACGTCCGCTTCTTCTCGGAGAATGTGCCCGAGGCGTACCTCGGTCCCTCGGTTCATCTCGTGCTAAACGGCCTGGTGTGTCCGGCCGTGGCTCGCCGATCAAAGCCGCACGCTCTGGGTTGATTATTTCAGGACGATCTTGCTCTGGCACACGTTGTCCCCTGCCACTTCGTCGGTCTGTTTCTGAGACCCGAGGAGGTCGATCCGAGCGGCTAGGCCTGTCTGGCTGCTCACCTTGGATCAAAGCAAGTCTAGCAGGGTTCATTGGCGGACCCTCCGGTGATTGCTGAGATGCCTGTGGTGGCGGGGTAGGACCGTCTCGGGAAAGTCTGCCTGGCTCTGCAGTGCGCCCATTCATCGAAGGCAGTCTATCCCGCGTGGGGCGGCTCTCGCGCTCATGAGGTGCATGCTCACGACGAGGTAGCGGGTCCTGCCTCGAAGACCAGTCTTTCTCAGACAAGCGACCAGGCTCTCGGGCTGGGGCATCTGGTCCACGTCTGTCTTGGTTGGCGAAGTCACGACCACGTTCAGGGCGAGCGGGTTCGGGGAACCTGGGATCTCTAGGGTCTCGCGGGTCTCTGCTCTCCCTGGGGTCTCGAGGATCCCTTGCATCCCTGGGGCCACGGGGCTCTCGCGAATCCCTCTGGTCCCGGCGTTCTGGCAGCGTATCTGGAGTAAAATGACTCCGGTTGTTGTAGTGGCCTGGAATGGGGACGTCCGGCCGCTTGGGAAGGGTATGAGAGTTCCTGTCCCCACCCGTGTTTGTCGTCGTTGCTTTGGATGCGTCTCTGTGATTCGTATTGTTCGCAGCCAGAGTCGCGGCTGAGGGCTTTGGAGTTGGCGGTTTGCTCGAGGCAACAGAGCTAAGGTCGCTATGTGCGACCCCCGCCTTGGCTGACTCTCTCTGGACAGCAGATGGCTTCGGAGGCAGGTTAGGGTCTTTTGGCGCAAGAGTAGCCGACGCCGACGATGCTGATGGTCGGTCGACATCCTTGCCATCCTTGACTTCTCCATCCTCTTGTTCTACCGCACTCCTTCGAAAAGAGTATTAGTTTAGAGGTTCGTGCAATCTACCTTGGGTGACATACTTAGCTGAGCCGGGCTTGAATTCAGCCGCAGTCGCACGTAGAGCCAGTGTGGTACCGGATTCGACATCCTTGGCTTTGCCTTGGGCCTGGCCGTTCTTGAAAGACGTCAGTATAGCTGTGAGATAACGGTTGTTTGTTTTGCTTACCATGTTGGGCCGGAAGCCCGCTGGCAATACCCATTTCGCCTTCCTCCTTTGCAACTCCGACAGAGCACCTTGAGCGGCAACTGAAAGGTCCACCCGGTGGCCCTCCTCTCCAGCAGTCGCAGTCTTTGATGCCGCCTCGCGATCAGTGATCGTCTTGAGCTGTTCAATGAACTGGTTGCCCATGAATGTGACGGCCGGGAAGAAATCGAGGACCGCCTTAAGAATTGTCATTGCGTTGCGGATGTGCATCCACTCCATGCCACCGAGGCAGGACTTCAGTGCCAGATTGAGCTTGTTGTGCCATCCATACAGAATGTCTCGGAACTGCGCATGATCATAGTAGGATGATGGCTGTCCGTTCTCATCGAATTCGGAGGCAAACCCGAGAAAGTAGCTGCGCTTGCCGACAGCCTCCCTTTCGTAAACATTGGTGTCGCGGTGCCATTTGGCAAGGTCTTTCAGAATGCAATTGAGGAACCTTCCGAGATGCTCGGCTTCGCGAACCGTACAAGTAAAGATCATCGATCGCAGCCGGTTGACGTTGAAAATCCTGTCGTACAATGCTTTCAGCCGGAAGTTAGGTGCGCCGAAACTGTGAAGCTTTCTTATCAAGGCATAGCAGTACTCTGCGTCACTAGCTGAGAGCACAAGCCGTGGAAGCAAGCACTGCTCGAGAATTGCGTCCGAAACACCGTTAAGCTTGGTGGCCGAGCCTGGAAACCATGTACCCATGCGATCCGACATGTAGTCCCGGACAATTCGCGCTCGCTTCATCTGGGAGTCAGCCTCTTTGGGGAGCTCATTGCTGATCTTCAGAAGCTCGGCCTTCTTTGACTCTTTCTTGTTGATACCACTGCGGCTCATGTCTGAGCGATCTCTCGTGAGGTCTTTCTGCATATTCGTGAGCCTCTTGTGAGCGTTGTTGTAGCTTGCGGCTGGCACTTCAATATCGCCGAGCTGCAAGGCCCAGAACAGAACAAAAAATTCTGAGCTGAGCTTACGCCAGGAAGAAGCCGGTGTGATAGACTGGATCGATTCGATAATGGGTTCCAGAGCCTCGTGGATTTGGCGCATGGCATCTTTCTTCGCCTTCTCTCGGACTTCGGCCGGGGTTAGATTCTTTTCTCCCATCTCACTTGGCTCTCCGGTGGGTTCGCCTGCCTCTGTGGCATTTGACACCATAGACACATCGCCATCGGGGTCAGTCGTAGTTGTCGACGCGTCTTGCTTCTTCGCAAACATGTTGTGGGCAACACCCTCACGGCCGATTAGGAATGCTAGACTTGCGTCAAGGCCAAACTCGTCCATCAGGCGGGTAATAGCAGGCACAAGCGAGTCGAATTCGCGAGGCTCCAAGTTGGTCCGCAGTAGATCAAGGTATTGCACCAATATCTGATGGCTGTCATCAATAACAGAACCAATGTACTTGATGTGGGCTTCATCGTCCGGTAATTTGTAAATGGCGGACTGTCGATATTGGGCAACGTTAATGAGTAGGCGTCCGGCAAGCTTCGAGTCAATAAGGCATTGCATCAGGCGCTTCGCACTGCGAGTCGACTCAAAACGTTTATCCTGAAGACCGAGAAGCGTTTGTCGGCGCAACACCTCTCCTCCTGACATGGCCAGGATTTGCTCGTCGGTAAAGTCGAGAACTTGGACCACGCCTCCCATTGAAGCCACAAGCTCTTTAAGAATAATCAAGTCAGTCGAGTTGCCCTGGAAGAGCTGGTCATTGGCATATTGAAGGATTGGAGTCGGGTCCAGGATGGAGTATCGCTTGAAAACTTTGCCAGCAAACTTGGAAAGAGCCTGAAGCCATTTACTAGTCAGCAAGACGGAGGACTCTTGTGTGCGACTTCGTTGATTGCCGCCCAATGAGCTCATCAGTGACCAGACCAAGACGTCGTATGCCAAGTCGGTGAAGTACTTGGCACATTCAACGAAGGCCTCGATGAGGTTCGCGTATGATTCGATTTGGCTCAGAGCCTCCTTAAAAACGATGCCTGGCGAGGAGTAACTAGTCTTCGCCAGCGACTTGGCCATTTCGCTCAAGTTGGTAAGAGAGATGCGCTTCATCACTCCCCTAGTTTCAACGCGTGTCCGAGTAAATGCTGCCTTCATTGCCGGCAATCTGGAGATTTGTCCTTCAAACCATTCAGCATAGATGGAGTATCGTGTCGCAACAGGGTAGAGCTTGAGAAGGTCCCACACAGAGTTGACAACAGCCGCATTGGCTGTGGTCATGCTGAGAGCGGGAACTAGAATTCGTCGCAAAAGCTCTTGCCACCGGTCCATATTGTTCTGCGAGTGGTCCTCGGCAAGACTCTTGGCTCCGATGCTGACGAGCTTTGCCAGCAAAGCAGGGTCTTTGCCGATATTCACGCCGGAGAGATTCAAGAGCGTATCGCATAACGTGAATACATCCTCGACAGTTTGGCAAACGGGAACGTTGTCGGCCCATTCATCCCAGTAGAATCTGTAGTGCTGATCCCTTCCATCATAACCGTCGGGGAATGGCCATCGCATGGATTTCTTAACTGGCGTGTTGGTAAGCTTGACGGTTCCCTTGGGGACGCCACTTTGGTCGATGTCGGCGATTGGCTTCGAAGGGCATTCGGCAGAGCTAACAGCGACAGGTCGACTTTCTTGAAATACCTTCTCGACACTGTGGTTCAAAATGCGGTGTATCCTATCCAGGATTTCGGGGAAAGCCTCCGGAAGCCAAGGGAAACGGCCGAGGATGAAAAGGGACTCCGGGATGGCGCCAATTGTCAACAGACAGATGAGCAACGCCGCCTTCTGCTCCATAGGTTCCGGTAGCTTCTCCTTCTCATCCGTGCTAGCATCGGGTTTCGACTCGGCATCTGACTTCCCAGCAGCGTCGCGCATGCGCATTGTGGGCGGCGGTGCGGTATCGTCGGGCAATGCGCCTGCCATAAGAAGGGCGTTCTGGGCGGCGCCTGGTCGGCTTTGTCTTTCCTTTTCCTCGAGCTCTTTCATTCGTTTTTGTCTCATTGTTTCCATCTCCTCGTCCGCAGGCCACAGGTGGGGATAGATATCCACCAGAGACATGAAACCAACTTTGACGAGAAGGGCGACGAGATAGAGAAGGTTTGCGGGTAAGACGTCGTCCGGATCCCTGGCATCTGAGGAATAAAACCGCAGCTTGAAGCCAAGAAGTTGGGCAGCAGTGCGGTTGCCTTGAGGAGGAAGTGTCTTTGTTACCTTCATCCATGCGGTTGCAGCACTGACTTCGGCTTCAGATGCAGACTCAGAAGCTTCCAGCAACTTGAGATGGTCATCTGTGACTTGTCTCCCTCCAAGCTGGAAGAAAGCATCAATGTGAGCCTCGCGAGCTTTTGCCCAGAAATCCACATCTCGCTGGCATCTCAATTTGGCGGTCGCCAGCTCTGTCTCTTCGCTTGTCATCCAATGAGATGATTCAGGCAGAGCCCAGGGAGGCAGGCCACCTATGTACACTGACGCAGCAGGATTCTGGTTGCGTGGCCACCAAGAACTGACTCGAAGCAGTTTGATGAAGAATCGGTACTGTTTGATGAGAACGGCAGCAAAGACATCGAGCGTAACGTCGAGCACTCTGCCAACGTCAAGGTCAAAGGTTCCGATAAGGCCCTTGAGTCGTTCGAACGCCGCATGGGCTGTTTCGGCGGAAGGAGGTTCCGAGCTGCTTGTTGTGAAAAGTTCTGTCATCAGCTTGGAGTAGCCCTCAGTTTCTTCGCGCAGCAAGTTGTAGTTGGCTTGTCGGTATAAGAGATTGGTGGCATGTCTGATCCCAAGCTTCACAAAGGTTTCCCGAATGAGGCCAAGATCTTGGAGCAGTTGGGCATCAAGGGTCTGGCGGACCAGTTCTGGTGAGACGCCACTTGCTTTGATAAAGTCGCGAAGCTGAGGCCGAAAAAGATCCCGATCGTTGTCAAAGATAATGGACAACGTATCGAGGAAGAGAGTATGGGGCTCGAACGAGAAAGACTCCTTAATCATTTCCTGCGATTCCGGGCCGAGTATCTCTTTCATGCAAGCGCCAGCGTCGGAGGGAGACAACCGGCCCTCCACAACCGCATGGATGAACTCTTGGTAGATTGCGGTCAGTTCCTCGATGTCCACATCTAACCGTGACTGAGCTCCATGGTCGATCAATGTTTGCTTGCTACCGCCCGTCCATGAAGCGATCGCGTCATCGGTAATGTGTTCGTAGCAGTATGTTGTAGGTACTGGAGAGGGCGGATGGGAGATCGGAGCAGGCGCCGTGTCCGCGATGATCGGGGCTGGCGGTTGCGATTGCGACGCTATAGAGGGCGTGCGGGCGATGGTCGGGGAAGTGACGCGGGAGGCGCTTGCGGACTGGCTCGTCCCAGACTGTGCCGATTGTCCCTGAGTTGAATCTCGCCGGTCATTCCTTCTGCCGTATCTACCACCACGACCCCCTCTTCCACCTCCCTCAGAGAAATCTCGATCGCGTTGAGCCAAGGCCGTATCGCCGGGTCGATGAGGGGAGGGTCTGTTTCCTTCGCCAGCAAGGCCACCACGAGCCTTGCGCTTGGGAGCCATCGTGCTCTCGTTCGCGGGCTTTTTCAAGGTATCATTGGAGGTGCGCGCTCTCTTTTTGTAGGCTCGCTGTCAACACTCTATTAGCCAGGTTCGAAGGATTTGCGCGCGCGCGCGCCAGGGACGAGAGATGCATACCAGGTGGTCGAAAGGTTTCGGAGCTCGTCGCGTGTAGCTCGGTCAAGGAGCGGCGTGCACAAAGGAAATTAAAAATAAATTGTACAATCGTTTCGGTCAATGAAATGACTTGAACGGGGGAAATAGAGCTGCAATGAATACAGACGAAGGTCGCGCTCCAAGTTGGGGATTTTTTTGGTTAGCGACGGGATGGTGAGGATGGATGATTTCTCGCGTGAAGGACATCAATTCAGAGCTTCAGATCCACTGCAAACGGGTAGCAGCCTCACGGAAGGACAAGGCTGTATGAGTGGAGTACGTACCGGTTGGCGGTATGTACCGGCTACTTGCAAATGTGCAGGGGTGATTCTAAAATGCCTGTTGCGAAGACCTGCCAGCTGTTTCTTCCAATTGACTGTTTATCGGCTGACTCATCGACCCCGCGCGGCCAATGAATCACAGGCAAAAAAAACAAAAAAAAAAAAGTCCAATGTACTCCGTACTGCAGCGATTACGCCATTTTTGACCCAGGTCTTTGGTTTCTCTCACTGAACGTCGACCAGTCACACAGTCACACTGAGCAAGCTCAACCCCCAGATTCTTCATATATCTCGCATATCTAGCCATCGTGGAGGGGCTCGAATCCTAGGAACCTTACCCTTGCCATACTTGACCATCTGCATCTTTTGCAGCATCAAGTTTACGACCTTGTCCACAGATTCACGAAGTCGATATTGCCCCTCGTTCATTCCGAGATCGGGATGGCTGCACAAACTCAAGAAAACGGCGCTCAGCCGAAGTACGGTCAGTATTCTCCCTTGCTTGAGTGCGCCTTCGCGACACAATCACCTCCTAATTTTCATTGTCACCTCCTCAATCCGAGTCAATTGTTCTTTGTCGTTGTCATACTGCTCCTTTGTGTGCTGCAAAATCGCTATCCCCGATGTTGGCATGAGATGAGAAGACCAGTTGCTGAATACCTGTAAGAAAGAACCCAGACGCAGCCTGAGAACCCGTTTGCTGCCCTGATTCCGGAGCAAAATTTTGCGATAATACCCGAATTCACTCTCGAGTCTGGGGTCACTCTCCGCAATGTCCCTGTGGCCTACACAACTAGGGGCAAGCTCTCACCCAACGGCGACAACGCCATGGTAATCTGCCATGCTTTGACCGGCAGCGCTGATGTCAGCGATTGGTGGGGCCCTCTTCTTGGAGGCCCTGGAAGAGCTTTCGACACGTCGAGATTCTTCATCGTTTGCATGAATGCTCTGGGAAGCCCGTATGGCACTGCGAGCCCTGTCACTGCCAAGGACGGAGACCCGACGAAGGATAGATATGGACCAGAATTTCCCCTGACTACAATCCGCGATGACGTCAAGTGAGCAGCATCCTTCCTACTGTCTTGACCCCGATGACTAACCGTATTTAGCCTACACAAGTTGCTGTTGGATGACCTTGGCGTGAAGCAAGTTGCTGCAGTCGTCGGTGGGTCGTTGGGCGGCATGTTTGTGTTGGAGTGGGCGTACCTTGGCAAAGAGTACATTCGATGCGTCGTGCCTATCGCAACATCGAGCAGACACAGCGCATGGGGTATCAGCTGGGGCGAGGCGCAACGGCAGAGCATCTACGCCGATCCCAAGTACGACGACGGCTACTACCCATTCGATGATCCCCCGTCGACCGGCCTCGGTGCTGCACGCATGTCTGCTCTCCTGACCTACCGCAGCCGCAATTCTTTCGAGTCGCGGTTCGGACGCAACATTCCAGACCCCTCGAGGCGGCAAACCATCCGCGAGAGACCCAGGCCTAGCACGCCGTCCGAGGCTCACTTCCACATTCACAACGACGGACATATCGTCAAGCGAGTCGGCATGTCGCGCCAGAACAGCCAAGGCGGCATTGTGGAAACGCCCGCCAGTGGCCCGACGGCTGAGGCGGTCGCTGAGGCATTGGACCCCCAGTTTCACGGCCCTCAAACAGAGAGCCTAACCGGAGGCGACAAGCTCCCTACGTCGACCTACTTCTCGGCACAGTCCTATCTGCGTTACCAGGGACAGAAATTCGTCAAGCGATTCGACAGTAACTGCTACATCGCCATGACGAGAAAGCTGGACACCCACGACGTCTCCCGAGACCGTGCTTCGACCATCGCCGAAGCCTTGGCTTTGATCGAGCAGCCCACTCTGGTCCTGGGTATTGAGAGCGACGGGCTCTTTACCTTTGCCGAGCAGGAGGAGATTGCCGAGCACATCAAAAACGCCAGGCTTGAGCGGATCGACAGTCCCGAGGGCCACGATGCATTTTTGCTCCAATTCGAGCAGGTGAACCGTTACGTGCTAGACTTCCTGAGGGAGACGCTGCCAGACATCATGAACAAGGAGGGCGAAGAGGTGGAAGAAGCCGAGGTTGGCCAGTTGACCAAGAGTAGTACCTTTGGAGAAGCCGAAGTGGAGGATATTACCGCCTGGTAATCCGCCGGATGAACGGACTGGGCGGGGTTTTTCGTATTTGTTTGGTTGTTTCAACATGCCTGGAGTCTTTCAACAACTCAGCGACTGGGGAATTAGATGGGGAAAATTGGATTGGATTATGCGGCGCTCATTACAATGACATGAAGTCTGACTGAAAGGGATATGTCTGGGACGAGCCTCATACTAACAAATGGCGCATTACCTAACGTTTTTAGAGTCGGGTAACATGGATGGCGACGGGTATTGGTGCTCGGAGATGTTTGGTCCACGACCGGCGAGAGCGCGTCGTGCCATCTGTACTTTACCCTGTCAGATGACACCGTATGGCCGCCGTCTTTGATACCGTCTGGACGAAGCGTACAGCACGAGCCTGTCAGATCGGAATCCCGCTTCGCAGGTACGACAAAATCCGTCGCCCAGTAAAAGTAGTCCCACCAGTTCCCCCCTCTTGCTCTTGCAATTTAAAACCTTGGCCCGGATTGGCTTCCCCGAGAGGGAGCATCCGAACGCGTTCTTGACCCTGCTCAGTTCAATACGATGCAGTCGGACGCGAGAGTAATCACGAGCTCAGCATACTGCATCGAAAGTCCAAGGGCCCCCGGCAGAAGACGAAGTCGTACATTGTCGACGGCGAGCGACGGTTGAAACAAAAGTTTATCGAATGCCAAGATGTAAATGCAGAGTATACCGGCCGGAGCTTCGGTATATATCGACAGTTGGATGTTGTAACTCGGCACGGTGCTGCATCTCTTGCCAATCCTTACCAGCACATCACCGAGAGGCGCATTGGCAACAGGTGATGAATTGCGGTCCCTTCGGGTTTCGAAAGCCACGTGTCGAAGGGAATCCCTGCCATTGGCTCGGGGAATCCCTGTTCACCACCCTTGTTTGGGGAGCCAAGCGAGGCATTAGCAGGCCTGGAGGCCGTGGGGGGTGTTGTTCAGTGCGCACCTGCCTGTCATGAATAAGGCGGATGGGAGGGGAGGGGGCCTGGGAAAGAGAAGAATCGCAGTCAGACTGCAACGCTCTGGCCAGCTGCTGTCGAGCGTGTCCGGCCCAGCCTTGAAAAGGAAGGAAAGGGACCGGAGAAGAATAAGCAGTGTTGGCTCGCTGGGTGAAATAAGAGGCGCGTTTTAACGTGTTTTCTCCAACACCAAGCGTCCAATGCGAAAAGGAACAAACATGGACCCAACGTCGGCGTTGACAAGGGGGCAGATCTGCTGCCGGTTTGCGTCAAAAGGGTTCCGTGTGGTTGATGTTCCAGCACCCTTCTAGAAGGACAACCCCTGCTGTCTCAAAGTGAATCTGGGTGGGGTGGGAAGGAACTACCACATAGGGGCAACCGCATAAGGGGCACCTTCCCTGCCCGCGTGCCGACGGATGAGGGAAGACATGCCGCATTACTGTATCGTACCATGAGAGTACTGAGCAATTACCCTACTGTCGTGTATGTGAGTTGCTCTGTCAAACGGTGAATAAGTGGATCTTCTGCTTTTTGTGCTTCCAATGTCCAGGAAATGTTGCCAACGCGTTGTCTGTGGCATGGACCCGTCTGTTCTTCTCCCGGTTGCTAGTAGGAGCATTCTGCTCTGTGCTTCATCTCATGCTACTCTGGCTCTCGATATTTCAGAAATGACGGGTCTGTCTGCTCGGCAGCAGCTGGGCTGTGGCTCGAAGTCTGGTTACCGAGAGCCAGGACCGGCCACGTTGCCGCCCATGCCCACAATGTTGGGGGCTGTTTTCGTCAACGTTCCCTTGCGCCCGTAGTCTCCGGCACGTGGTACCTAAATCGTCGCAGTTGTTGCCCACACCGCGCCGAATATTTCCCACTAGCACGTTTTATTGGAGTGAAGTGGTGTGGTCGCTTCTTGTTCGTCTTGTCGACGAGTCTGGCAGAAGGCAAATGTGTATCTCATCCTGCATCATTCCATGTTTCTCTTCTCGGCGCCACCAGCTGAGACACAGTTCTTCGAGGGATCGGACTCTGCGTCCTTCAAAACACCCACAAACCTTCTTTCCCCTCAACCAACACACGCGCCGTCTACTTTTAGTTTAACCTTTGTCTTGAGGGCACACGTCTTGGACGATGTGTGTGCCTTTACCGCGTCCGGAAACAGACTGACAAGCCATGCGACAAATGTGAATCGCCTAGCATATTTCCACAGCTGCGGTTCCGCATTCAATTGTCTTGCAGTGCCGCCAGCTTGGCAGCTCTCGAACCATCGGTACAATTTAACACTTCTCTCTTTAAGAAAGCCCAAACCACACACGGACATCTATTACGTCTTCCCGTCCAATCGGTCACGTCGCTGCCGTCTCCCCCCTGGCCAGCATCCCCCTGCGACCTTCCTGCCTTGCCGTTTCCCCTGCCATCCACGTTCAGCCCCTCGCCCCATTACAGCGGTCCTGCAGAACGGATCGGGCGGGACAAATGTGGTATGCATCTCTGCAGCCCTCGAGCGGTCCCCTTTAAACTCTCCCACACCCTTCGCTCCCACGCACCCATATCCGAGCCGCGTAAACCTTTGCCCTGATCTTGAACACCCAACAATCTCAATCGCAGCGTCTTGTCTCGCGCGAGAAACCGGCCACTGACCTCGGCGATACCGTCAAACCGGCCGGCGACCTTTGGCGACGAACATCTCACCGCGGGAGGAGAAGACCGGGGGTGAATAGGCACTGCCTGATACGCAGACTTCTGGACTCCACCATGGCAGCCTGGCGAACAACTGCAACATAGACCGGGCAAAATTGCCATCGCGACTTCTCTCCATTGCTGCTCTGGCTTGTGTTATCGCCGGGCTTGCGAGATGGATGACATGCTACCGCCGCCGATGACCCCGACCACCGAAGTTGGGGGGCATCGGCGGACGTATGGAGGCAACAAGGCCTTCCACAACTTCTATAACGACTACTCTCACATAACGGATCCAATGCTGCGGAGAAGATTGGCCCTGAGCGAGATTGACAAGGTCCCTTTCGGACTATACCGTTCGTCTCCGCAAGACTCCACTGTCATCAGCAGTAGGATACTAACATTCATTCTGCAGATGTAAGAGCTGTTTTGGTAGCAGGCGTTGGTTTCTTCCTCGACTCGTACGATATCTTTGCCATTAACCTCATTACTACCCTACTCGGCGTTGTATTCTGGCAAGGAACCCCCGATCAGATTACGCACGGCTATGGCGGCAACAACGGCGAGTTGCCAGGCCCTGTCAACTCGGCCTTGAAGGCCTCTACGAGCGCCGGAATTGTAATCGGCCAGATCGTGTTCGGCTGGTTGGCCGATGTCTTCGGCAGACGGCGGATGTACGGCGTGGAACTTGCAATCATCATCCTGGCAACCTTGAGCGCTGCTCTTGTGTCGCCAAGCCAGTCAGTCAGCTTCACCGGACTCATGGTATTCTGGAGGGTCATCATGGTAAGCGATCCAGTGATCGATTAAAAGTGGCCACCTCGCTAATCGGCCCAAGGGTGTTGGAATCGGCGGCGACTATCCACTCAGTTCAGTCATCACCTCGGAGTGGGTTATCCTGGCAGTTAGATTGCCTCAACTATCCAAAGGCTTGCGCTGACACATCTCTCAGGTTTGCGCCGACCCGTTGGAGAGGAGCTATGATCGCGGCCGTCTTCTCGATGCAGGGCATGGGCCAACTAGGCGCAGCTGTTGTTGCTTTAGTTACGGCCGAAGCCTTCAAGGACTCCTACCTCGATGTTCCCGGTCTCTCCGACTGCCATGAGCGATGCCAACTTGCTGCTGACCGTTCATGGCGTATCATCGTCGGCACGGGTGCGATCCCTGCCTGCATAGCCTTGTATTATCGAATCACTATTCCCGAAACGCCGCGGTATACCTTTGATGTAGAGCAGGATGTCGAGAAAGCCGATGCTGACATTCGGGCTTACATGACGAGCAAGTCGAGGGGTGATGTCGACCCAGAGATGCAAGCAAAAATGAAGAAACAAATGGGGCCTGCCTACAATACCCCAGGTGCATCATGGCGTGACGTTTTGGCGTACTTCTCACAGTGGAAAAATCTCAAGGTCTTGCTAGGCACCACCATGTCATGGTTCTTTCTGGTAGGTCAGGTCTCGATGACAAGGAACGCCGGCACACACGCTCACGCATTCGATAGGATTTGGCCTTTTACGGCCTTGGCTTGAACAGCACTGTAGTACTGCAGGCTATTGGTTACGCCGACGGCGATAATTTCCACGAGAAACTACACAATCAAGCCATCGGCTTGATCATTCTGGCATGCGCTGGGTCCATTCCAGGCTACTGGGCAGCGGTTCTCACCGTTGATACCATCGGTCGCAAGCCCCTCCAAATCATGGGCTTCTTAGTACTCACAGTGATATTCTGCGTCCTTGGTTTCTTGCTTCACCGCCTTTCCGACACCCTCTTCCTAACCTTGTACATTATCGGCCAGTTCTTTTTCAACTTCGGCCCCAACACCACCACATTCATCGTCCCCGGGGAATGTTTCCCAACGCGGTACCGTTCTACAGGGCACGGTATATCTGCAGCGATGGGCAAGATCGGTGCGATCCTAGCGCAGGTCATCAGCATCCCTATGCTCACCAAGGACTCCCCCGCCGACTGCCATGGGAATGCGTGTTCGCCCTGGCTCGATCGACTCCTCCAACTTTTCGCTCTCTTCATGCTTCTGGGCATGTTTTTTTCTTTCCTCATTCCCGAAACAAAGGGCATGACGCTTGAAGAGCTCGCCGGCGAGATGCCGACGTCCTATAACCGCGGCCGCAACGGCAGCATATCGCACTACCCACGACAACATTCGAAGTGGAATCCCTTCGCCGGCGGGCACCCGGCAGGTTTCCATTACCCTCGCTCCAGCAACGCCAAAGCCGCCGCGCGGGTTGGTATCATGGCATCTCCGGATCTCATCGCCGAGGAAGAGCGCAGGAGGAGAAGTCAATCCCGGTACTGGCGCAAGAGGAGGAAGGAGAGGGGAGCCGGCAGCAGCATCGACGCCTCAGATGAATACGCGATGAGTTTCCGCAACAGCGGTGTTTCTTCAGCGTACGGAAGGAACATGGGCGCGGTCGACGAGCAGATGCCTCTCGAGACAGTGGTGCCTGGCGTAATCCCAACATGGGGCGCCGGGTGGGGCCGGATAGATCTCGGGGCGCAGCCGATGGAGAACGTACGGCTGAACGACGTCGGAAGTTTGCTGCGTCGCGATTCTCGGGCTTGATTTTCGCAAAGCGGGTGTACGGCTTTCCTACTGGGATTAAAATAGGAAATTTTGATGATAGATCTGCCGGATGGCTTTCATCTGGTTGTTAAGTGCATGATAATGACATCACGAGGCCGCCCACGCGGTATAGATTATACTACTTGACGAGTATTTAGAATATCGTGATCTCGCCAGTTTACTCATTTGCGTTCTTTTTGCCAATTTGGTTGCAAGGAACAACTTGGAGCCATCCCAACTGCGGGACAAATGTTGTAGAGCACGATTCTCCGGGCACGACGATTTCACGGCAAAGAGTTGCGAAAACTGAACCGCCATTCCATAAAGCAAACCAGCATTGCGCCATGTATTTTTGTGCGTATGCTATCATCGTGTTTGGTCCTCCTTCATCGGCCTCAAGCCATCCGCTTGTCAAAGACAAAGAAAAAAAAAGGGGAGGTCTCATTCTCTCTGGCATCCCTTAACTCTCGTCAAAATCACTCCACGAATGCTCCCTGCATGTGCGCTCCCAAATAAGTCATCTCATCCTTCATCGCGGCCATGGCGCCGCTCATCATCTCCAATGAGTGGAGCGGGCACACGTTGCACTCGAACCTCGCAAAGAGCCGGGCCTCGCCGTCGGGCAGCGCGCCGCGGCCCTCCCTGTCGGGCCGGAAGCCGTCGTTCGCCCAGAGGCGCAGGCGGCGGCGGACGATGTGCAAGGCCAGGTTCTCGTTGAAGAGGCCCAGCCGCTGCTTCTCGTGCTGGTGGAACTTGAAGGCCGCGCGGCCGAGGTAGCACGCCGGCGCGTTCTTGCAGTCGCTGCGCCGGGGGGGCACGTCGTAGTCGATGAGCCGCTCGGGGGCCTCCTGGCCCCAGCTGTCGCAGAAGACGAAACGCGCCTCGAAGGCGTGGTCGCGGCGATCGAACTTGACGTAGGCGGTCTCGCCTTTGGCACGGTTGGGGAAGGGGGCCGAGTCGGGCTGGCGGCGGGAGAGAAAAGGCCCAGAGTTAACTAAACGGAACGTTGACTTCTGCGCAAAGGGGTTTACTCACCGCAACATCCGGCAGGTCACAGCTCCATACACCACAAGGAACAATGAGCTGATCGTCGTCCATAGGCGAGAGCTGGGGTGCGCTGCCAATGGGATTCGCAGTAGTCCAGCCGTCCGCGAAGACCAGGTCCCAGAACCCGTTGATCTGGGGCTCGCGAAAGTGGAAGTCGGGACCGAAGGTCTTGCTCAGCTCCTCCCAGACGTCTGCGCACGCCACCGCCTCGTTGGCGGGCACGTCGTCGAAGCACGTGTAAACGATGTTGCGGCCGCAGCCGTCGCAGTCGTGGCCCATGATGCCGATGCCGAGCCGCAGGCCTGGGTAGGCGGGCCCAGAGACGCTGAAGCGCGGGCCTTGGTATCTGTGTCGTTCACTCATTTTGTTGGTTGGTCTTTGTCTTCCGTGTCTCGCGTCTTGAGTTGTCGGTTTGCGGTGTCGAGGGGGGTACTTGTCAAGGTTGATGCTTGATCGTCTTCTGCAGAGCAGAGAGAAGAGAACTTTTGACCAGGGAGCCATGGGGTATTTAAAATACGTTGATATGGTCATAATCAGTAAGCTCGGCCTGGTGAATGGTCCTCCTTTGTGACATGACTTCACTTCGTCCTATAATCGAGCGGGAACAGATTGTTGTCTCCATATGGGTCACATGGAACGTGAAATAAGGGTGAAATTCACCAGGAGACAGGTTAGCCTCGAACCAGGATAGATTCATTAGGTAAGGAACGAGTTCAATGTGCAGTCTCTATTGTCGTACACAAGTACTATCAGGAAATTAAAATGAAGGATCATGTTATGGGTCCCCTTACTACAGGAAAAGCATTTGCGAGTCGACCGAGAGAACGGTGACGTACTAGATCCAGGAGCGCTTCATGAAGGTGGCGGCTCGATTGTTGTCTTCGAAAGCTTTGAGGAAATGAAAGATTGGAGGAGCTACATCCGACCCTGGCTTGTCCGGAGGTTGGCAAGGGAGTCCTGGCCGATATGTTGGAAGAGTTTCCGAGCCTCACCCTCAAAGACCAAGTGTATTTGCTTCCTTGCTGAATTTCTGTGTTCATATCCAAGTTTGTACTTGGTCAGGTAGTTAAAGGGCCTGTTAACTACTGATTTGGGACTGCTTTATTCTTGCCTAACTGTGGCTGGTCATAACTATATGTTCTGAGCGAGAACTTGATGTGATGTGAAAACAATACCTACACTTGATCAATGTTCAATTCCATGGCAAAGTTGAAAAGATATTATTTAACTAAGCTGCACCCTTGGTCATCCTCATGGTACCGACCGACATAGGTGGAGTTTAGTCCAATCTCAGGGGTGGCCGACTCACAATCATCTGCCCTTCACCTCGGACGCGCTTCACCAGAATTTCTGGTATTCCATCTTCCATTCGGCAGGAGCATATTACAGCCCCGGATTACTCCTTCCGAAATCCATCCTTCCTTCATTCAATCTCCTTTGAGATTCTTACTCTCACGCTGTCACTCTCACACCTCCACCTTCACACCTTCACACTCACGATAATACACCAGACCCCCCAAGACGCACTCCATCTTTTTCTAGTGTTGACCCTGGGGATTTATTTATCTGAGATAAACACAACCATCCGACAATCATAAGAGTGACGCAAAGGAACCAGACATCATGGCAGTCATCTCGCGTCTCAGCCAGCTCACCGATGAACAGCAGCGCATGTGCGATGACCTTCTCATCGTTCTCATCCAGCGCAACTATCCTCTCGACCCTCCCACACTAGACCAGATCCGCGACGAGTTCTGGACTAGAGTCTTCATGTCCGGCTGGAACACCGATGTCGCCAACCCCAGCCCTCCCACCCTCCGCAAACGCACCAGCAATGAAAGTGCCCTCCTCATCGGCACCCTCAACCAAGACGTTCCCAAGAACGGAACGATTCCCCCCCACAGACGCGCCGGCCAGCCTGTGTCTCTCAAAGTGAGCCTCAAAACTGCTGTCGATCGTGGTATCATCGAGGCCAGCTTCTTCTGGATCGATCAACAAGGCCACCGCGGCTCAGAGCTCTCCAACGCATCCATCGACATTGAAGGAGGACTCACGTTGGCCGAAGCCAAAGTAGAGGTCAGCCTGCACTACGACATCAACGAGAAGGGACGAGTTGGTGTCTGGAACTGGTCAAAGGTCACTCACTGGGGTCGTGCGCGCCTCATCAACCTGGCTCACAACAACGTCCAAGGCGAAGCGCAGAACGGTCTTGAGAATGCGACTGGAGAGGACATGGAGGAGCTCAAGCAGATCCGCTTGGTTGAAGAGCATTGGATCCAGGGTGGTGAGTCTGCACAGGTCTATGTCAGCCATGGTATTCCCGGTGGTGCCATTAAGACCTTGGAGATGCATTAAACCACAACCGGGTACGTAAGGGTCATGGAAATAGGATCGTTCTTTATGCAGCTTGGAGAGAAATAACGGAGGAGTAAACTTAAACTTTGATCAATATTCCTCAAGGGTCACCAGATATTCTTGCGGTTATGCTTTGTGACATCTTGAGGTGTTCATCAGACCTAAAAGCGTAGCTCCACTAGCAAAACAAGAACACCCTCTCTCACCTCTCTCCTTTTATGTGTAAATGTGATATCGCATGTTAGACTTGCAGAGTTTTCTTTGTTATTGTCCATTGTGTGTGGGCTAAAAACTACACTTTGGAAGGAAGGAGCGATGGGAGCGTGGCGATGCCGGACATTGAGGTCGATGTACAAGGCACAATAAGAGAGTTCTCAGAGGTAAATCGGAAGCTCAAAGGCACTAAGAAATGTGGTGTTTGGTATTTGAATTCCTGCATATTGCATAAATCATCTTAAGCTCTCATCATGAGAAATTCATTAAGCTTTTTTACCACTGATGAAAGGTTACACTTTCAAAGCCTGGCTCTTATTCCCTCGGGTTTCTTTACCATTTTCCTTTTCTAGTCTCCCAACAACCCGAGTGAGCCATGAGTGACTTTGTGGGCCCGTCGGCGTTGTAGCATTTTCATATAAAACCAGGGGACTTGATCACAGACAAAACTCTCTGAATCTTTAAGAATTTGCCAGGTTGTTCATCGGTACAGTGGTGGATTCATGCTTGTTTGCTTCGGATTAGGTACCTTTGATCATCACCACCCGAGTTACGTAACCCGGTTACATTAATACCGCAACTCCTAGACCCTCAGCCATCCCTAGCAGTATTTTATACAACGCCCAAGCTCCTGGGTCAGGCAACTCTTGGCCGGCTGCATCTCCCACGTATGTTGCGCGGCCAAACTTTGCCTTCAAATACCGAGTAAGCTCTGCCTTTTCAGCGGCGACCTTCACCGCGGTACCGAAGTCTCCAGATTCGACAAAACTGTCCGTGAACGGAAGCAGAACATCCATGACCGTACGGTCGCCTTCCCTCGCAGGGGTGTGAGACTTGAGAGACTCAACTGCCGAAGCCAGGGATGAAGCGTACACCACGGAGGATAACGATGCAGCGGTCATAGAGTCCCCTTGGACCTTGGAGCGAAGTGCCGAAGAGAAAGCAGAGAGCAGAATACCCAAGATGGCGCCGAGGGTACCTCCCATATCGTCGACGGCCTCGATTGTTGATTCAAGGAACAAGAAGACGGAACCGCTCGCCGCAACTCCATTGTCCAGATTCCGAATGACAGCCTCGCAAAGACCCTTAACGGCCTCGCCGCAGTCTCCGTCGCCCATCACCATATCCCATTTCGTCAGCTGTGGCTCAGCAGCGATCGCACTTTCGCATCCTGATCTGACTGAACTTTCCAATACCGTCGGGTCAACCTTGACGATATTTGACGTGGAATTGGCATTGCCATTCAAGCCAGAATGACCGTTTGTGGCATCCCCGTTCGTCTTCCTTGCATCTGCTGCCGGACGAATCGTATTGGGCCAATAAACCGCAGTTGTGGGACGGTCGAGAAGCTGCAGTAACTCAACGGTAGTCGAGTTCGACTGTCTTGCTGCCGCCGAGACGTTGCACAGGGAGATTGAGAAACCAGGAGCGTTTAAGGAAGTTTCGAATGCGCCGGCTAGTGTGCGACTAGGATTGATGCCCCACGTCGACGCCAGTTGCGTCTGCACTTCATCTGTTAAGGCACCCAGCTCCAAGACGGAAAGCCCGCCGTAGTTGTTGATTAAGAGTGTGGCTTCATCGTCGGCTTCAAACGCTACAAAGGCCCTTTCTGGGTCAGTTTGGTCGCAAAGAAGCTTCAACATTCGGTCGACGAGGTCTTGGACAGACGGAAAGGGGGTCAAGAGCTGTTGTCCGGGCTCGTTGTGGATTCCGGCGCCGACCACACAAATGTCTTCTGCGATGGAATGAAACTGTCTTCCAGGCACATGGCAATGGTTCAAGGCCGAACCTATGGATACAGTCTGATCGTTCACTGATCTGCCAATATCCACGCATCGATCAAACGAGTATTTATCTGCTGCAGCTGCGGACAATATCTTCATGGCTGAAACAGTTAATAACTAGCACTGTTTTGGAGAGCTCATGTTGATTTCCGACTCACTAAAAATGTGACCTGGCATTCCTCTCCTGCCAACTCTGCTGCTCTTGCTTCTGCCAATAGAAACATCATCTGTTGCAGGGAGAACAACAATTTTGTTGGTAAGACTAGCAGCTTTTGCTCTCTCAGCTGCGAGGCCGAAATGAAGCCGGTCGCCAGTGTAGTTCGTGATGAGCAGGATGGTTCCCGCACTTGAAGGGGCCAACCTCATGGCCTCCAACACTTGCTTCGTGCTAGGAGAAGCAAAAATATCACCACACGCGACTGCGGAGAGAAGGCCCTCGCCGACGAATCCACTCCATGCCGGCTCATGACCGGATCCGCCGCCGCCAATGATGCTCACAGTTGAGCGGTCGTTGTGCGAGTTTGCGACGACGCGATTTGCCTCGCTGAGAGTCAGATGAGGGTTTGCCGAGACAAGGGCTCGCAGGGCCCGCGGGACAAGCGTGTTTGCGGCGGTGTCAGGGAAGTAGTGTTTTGTCGCCATCTTGAAGATGTTGCATTCAGAGACATATGTCCAAGGTGTTAGGGGCCTCAGTCACGACGGACGCGACTCCCGGATATATGGCAACAACATCAATCTAGCTATCATTCTCATGCTCGCTTACATGGCTGCTGTTAAGTCGTAGGCGCGTTTGATCTAACCCTTGCGCTTCGAGCCATGCTACCGTCTCGACACGATCTTAACCATCTTAGCGGCGTCATGGGCTACCTTCAAGTTCTCACTCTTAGGGTAACAACAAGCGAGGCAATGTGTGGTCGCGAGACGCGGGTTATGGTTCAAAGAGGAGCCTGGACTTTAGCCGCGTTACCCCTGCCCCCCGGAAGCCTTATTGGGGGAGTGGTTCGTTTCCCCCGCGTACCCCCGCACTTAACGGTCGGTAGATTCGACTGAGTCCCAGATCGGCAATCAACTCATCAACAACAACCGGACAAGTCCCGAAAACCAACGTAGAGCCGAGAGTGAGCGCCGACTTTGCTCCACACGCCTCGGAAATAGCCATTCGGGCCTGCAGCTCTTCCAGGTTACTGGTGCTCCAGTCTATGAAAGTTGACTCGGCATACGCAGTTTCGTCAGTTTCTCTAGCCGACCCTGTCAAGCCGCGTCTCGTAGTCCTTACAACCAGAGCCTGTACACTGCGGACACAGCATGTCATGACCTCATGGACAGAAGTCGAAATGCAACCGCACCGCCAAAGAAGCGCATCAGAAAGCCCCGAGGGCGTGGCTTGCGCACCAAAACGGGCTGGTAAGGCTATCCCCCCACTTTTGCTGCCTCGATTCGTGGCCATTGACTTTCTTGCAGCTTAACCTGTCGAGAGCGGCATAAGAAATGTGACGAGAAACAGCCCGTGTGTGGGCCATGCAGCATCTCATCTCGTCACTGCGTCTTTCCCCGGGTGTCTCAAGAAGCGGGCAGGGGATCAACTCCCGTTGCCTGCAGTCAGGAGTCCATAATCGCAACCACGTATCCTCGTGAGAGTGGAGAGCAGCCGCATGCTCATGTGCACCCCCAATCGATTGACTCAAACGGGTCTATGAGCCTCGATTCGCAGTCGTCACCAGTATCGCGCCCTCCCGATGAACTCGGCACGGCTCATGCGTCGTATGTGAGCCAACCGCCCGTATCGGCGGGACTGACACTCGGCGATGCTTACAGCTACTCCCCCGAGACCGTCGCATCCGAGCTCTGGACCACCGACTTAGCCTCCACGCGATGGCTCGGCTTGCTCGCCACCGATGCTGCACAAGCCGACAGTGGCTTCTCTCTAGCCCCAAGTCCCGCACCGGAAGAGGGCGAGCAGAGGCAGCTGGAGGCGCTCCATAGCTCACCCAATGCAGCCAACCTACAGTCTCGGCTCAACGATGTCTCATATACGGAGCGGAAGGCTTGGCAATCAAACAAGCCCATCACGCTGACCAATCGTGAGGCTGTTCTCTTTCGACACTTCACAGAACGCTCAGCTCGCTGGCTGGACTTCCTGGACCCTCAAAAGCTCTTTTCCACTTACGCAGTCCGGTTAGCCTTGCGAAACGCAGGTCTCATGAATGCCATTCTCGCTTTGTCAGCCAAACATCTTTCCAAGTTGGAAGGGGCGAATCGAGGATTAGACTCCAGTGATGGAAGCTCGGGGCACGACTCTGGAGGTGAATGGGTACGATACTACTATGAGACCCTTCGTTATGTCCAAGAAGCACTGGCCTATACAAGCTATACTGCTTCGGAAGAACTCAACGCCACAGCCATAGTAATCTCAGCTTACGAGATGCTCGACGAGTCGGATGGCAGGGGCAACTGGCAGCGGCATCTGAAAGGCGTTTTCTGGATTCAGAGATCTCAAGACGTGAATGGGTCATCAGGCGGCCTTCGACAAGCGGTGTGGTGGGCTTGGCTCCGCCAGGATATATGGGCTGCTTTCCGAGAAAAGAGGCGGTGTCTGAGCTTTTGGGCGGCAGACAAGGATTATCACGAACTTGACCAGCATGGTCTCGCAGACCGAGCCATTTACCTGCTCTCTCGAGCGGTGAATTATTGTGCTTACTCTCGCATGATGGAGGCGTCGTCCACGACTGATTCTTCGGCTGCTGGGAACAGATCAAGGGCTGGCAATGAGATGCTGGCTGAGATGGAGCGATGGAAATCTTTCTTGGGTGATGGGTTCAAACCTCTCCCAACTCCATCGAACCCCTCCGACGTCTTCACTCCGCTATGGGTTCATCCACCCCAGTTTGGAGTTGCCCTCCAAGCATACTCTTTTGCAAAGATTCTTCTCCTTCTTCACAGCCCAATATCATCTGGGTTCGACGGATATTTGAAGATGCAGCGGTCCCTTTCCGAGGCCGTTGACACCATCTGTGGGATAGCCATGGAACTAACAGATGAAAGCTGTCAGGTTCTTTCCGCTCAATGCCTCTATGGGGCTGGTCTGTGCGTTCAAGATCCTACGAAGAGAAACGCAATTATTTCATTAATTGAAAAGAGCGAAGAAAGAGTTGGTTGGACGCCCATGGCAACCTGGCGAGACGACTTGAGGCATGCCTGGGCCAACGCTGACAGTCAGAGTCCTGGCAATCCGCGTTAATCCCATGTACTATATGTATATACTTGCACTTTAAATATACTATAAGCTTCTATTTGGTGCCATATATATGCGTAAACCAAAGTATGGAATATTGGTGGTTCATGCCTTGCCAGTGGACTTGCACACATCCATCTGCCACTCCGTTAACTTTTGAGCTTCGTCAACTCCCTGTTCCATTAATGTGGTCAGACTCAGACTTGACGCGTTCTTTTTCAGATGGGCCAGATAATCGTCAAGGACCAATTTGTTAACGTTAACCTTCGATACGCCGCCCCGAATACACTTTTGCATCAAGTCTTCGGGAAAGTCGTTTGTTCCGTGAAGCACAACTCGGACTCTCCCTGAGACTTTCTCGCGGATCTTTTGTAAACTAAATCATAGGTCTTGTCAGTAACGGTCATTTGAACGTTGTGAACCGGGCGGTCTCACCGGTCAAACTCCAATACAGGGCCCCTGGCACCATACTCGCCATGGACGTTGCCAAAAGCAGGTGCCAAGAAGTCAATGCCTGTAGCAACAAAGTCCTCAACCTGTTCCTCCGTCGTAAGAGCCCCTTCGAGATCAGCCGTATCCGCAATGCCGTCCTCGCCACCCTCAATTCTTCCCGGCTCTGCCTCAGTTGCGATGCCCCTTTCGTGACAGTAAGCTACCAATGTCGTTGTCTTGGCCAGGTTTTCCTCCATCTCATAGTGGCTCATGTCCACCATGATGCTATCGAAAGGAAGTGTATCCGCAGCGAGTCGTATCATGGCCTCGTCTTGTGCATGATCTAAGTGGATGGCAACGGGAACAGAGGCAGCGCGGGCTGCATGCGCTGCGGCGTGAACAAGGAGCCCAGATGAGAAGGTAATGGCCCAAGGGAAGAACTGAATGATTAAAGGGCTTCGCTTTGCTTCGGCTGCCCGAATGAATGCGATGATATGCTCGATATTGTAGGCTATAGGCGCGACTACGCCGTACTGCCCCTCCTCGGCGGCTTTGAGAATTTTGTAGGTTATATTCCGCGAAGGATCCCAAGAATTCATGGTCAAATTGGCATCTGATAAGGATGGCATTTTTCCTGGTACTTGATATATGGTGTGCTTATCAATCGGTTGATCGTTGAGGTGAACAGGTTTCAAGATTGAAGGCCGAAAAGGGGAGGTCCGTGTCAGCGACGGTACGGCAGCCAGCAAAGTAGGGCGTATAACTATCGTTTGAGTAGAGATGTATATCCGTACTATTCAAGGAAGCAAAAGAAGCAAAAAGCCCAGTTGTGGTGGTCATTTATCTACATGATGCAAACATGCCGGTATTTAGGCCACCCATGCATGATTCAAATGGGCGTGCTGTTTACAGCGATGAACGCTACGTATAGTATGAAATTGATTGTGTGGCAGTTCTCATAAAAACTCGTTTAGTGAAATGATTCATATGCATACTGACATGAGAAACACGAGATCCTCCTTGCTTCCCCTCCATATGTTCCACTCCGCGTCCGGTCCAAGGTGTTACTCTCACTTGTTGCACTAATATGTGAGGTAGGTTGGGGACCCGACACGCGGGCACTCGCCCCACTGGCCACGAAGCGCGGGCACTCGCCCCTGTTCACCTATGGTAGTATCGTCATCAGCTAGATTCAGATCGCTCTGAGAAGATCGGTACACAATCGCTGTTCCTAAAATATCTCGGGCCTCTGGTCTGAGATTGCATTTGAATAGAGGATGGCTGTCAAAAAGGATGCCAGATTCTTTGATTTCATGATATCGTTTTGAATCAACCCACAAATCTACATCCTCCTGTTTTCATTATTCTCTTTGAACTCAAAATCTTGTTCATCCTTACTTTTATTCACGCTTTTTATTCAATATGACAGTTCCCACCGGCCTCCGCATCGCAATCGGCGGCGATGATGCCGGCTTCCACTATAAGTCCATCATAGCCCAGGATCTTGCAGCAGACCAGCGTGTAAGTACCGTTGTGGATTTCGGTCCCGGCTCCGAGGCCGATAAGACCGCATATGCACATTTCGCGCTTGCTGCTGCCGAGGCCGTTGCTAGCGGCGAGGTCGACCGGGCGGTTCTCATCTGCGGCACGGGACTAGGTGTTGCTATTTCAGCCAACAAGGTCCCCGGTGTGCGGGCTGTAACAGCACATGACAGCTTTTCGGTCGAGAGGGCTATCAAGAGCAACAATGCCCAAGTTCTATGTCTCGGACAACGTGTCATCGGGATTGAACTTGCAAGACGGCTGGTGGGGGAGTGGTTAAGCTACCAGTTTGATCCTGTAAGTCCGCTTCTGTTAGGCCGTTTTCTTGACCTTTGAGTCCATTCATTGTTGCTGATAGAAACTACTTCTCAAGACTTCGGCCTCGGCGGCGAAGGTGAAGGTGATTGATGATTATGATACGAGGCAGTCTAGTAAAGCCAATGCGTTTGGCGTGGGCGGGAACGGCATCGCTCAACAGGCCTAGGTACAGATAAATCAAAGCATTAGCACATTTATGCAATTGTATTCGATAATGTTGATTGATGTTTTGGAATTCCACTTTAAATCATAAAAACCCGTAAATGTCATAATAGGACAGGTGATATTTCAAGCTCCTAGTACGACATTGTGCTCAAGACACAGCTTCGCATAGCGTTTGAAAATGCATAACTAGATGTTCTTTGAGTGGAAGTCACTGAACAGGCAGTGAACGAGTAAGGTAGAATAATAGGTTGACCTCTTTAACCAACCCTCTTGTTATACTGAGTACGATCATCCGTCGACATCTCTGGGGTTAGAGAGGCCTGTATGCACATATACTCAATGGCTGGAATCAAGTAATATCTGATGAATTTTGTTGCATTGCTTAGTTTCTATAGACGCGTCTACCAACCGGAGTATAACATGGTCCCAGCCTGTTGTGCAGCCAGTATAAGAGTTCATTCAGTCCACTGCACACCTCCATGTTTTATGACTCTACGACAGTTGTCGCAATTCCTTCGTCTTAGAACGAGGTTCCTTCTTTCCATTTACCATGCTCCCACAACTCCCGCAATTGGGATATCAATACCAGTCGTGTAAGTTGCCGTTTCGCTCAGCAAGTACACATAGGCGCCACCCAGTTCCTGCGGCAAAGCAAGACGGGGCATGCCGCCGTAGTACTTCATCTTCGTATCCCAGTCAGGCGATGTCTCGACATAATATGTCAAAGCCGTCTTGACAAAGCCTGGAGAGATGGAATTGACACGAATGCCATGTTCAGCCCACTCCATGGCCAGCGTATGTGTCATGTTACGAATCGCACCCTTTGTGGCGCCGTACGGCGCAGAAGGCGCAGCCTAAATTTAAATAGAACTATCAATAAATGTGGCTCAGATGGTTGGAATTGAATTTGCTTACCCGGTTTGGTCTGTATGAGGTCATGCTAGCAGTGAAAACAATGCTTCCTTTGCAACCAAGTTTGATGAACGCCCTTGCGGCAGCAGTAGCACAATTCCACGAGCCATTGACGTTTAGTTTAAATAATCTTTCAAACTGCTCCGGGGTGAAATCTAGAGCAGGTTGATGCTTTGTAGCGCCGGCGTTGGCAACCATGCCGTCGAAGCGGCCCTTGGCGGCAACGACGGCGTCAACTGCAGCGGCGACGCTGTGGTAGTCTGTCACATCACAGTGCTGGAACTCGAATTTTCCCGGAAACCGTTTGAGAAGGCCGGCAAAGGGTTCTGCCGGCTCGGTGATGTCTAGACTGTAGACACATGCTGCGTCGTTGGCGAGGCAGACCTCTGCGATCCCAAGGCCAATGCCCTGATTTGCTCCCGTAACTATGCCCGCGTCAACGCAATAAATTGGAAAGGGTTTCTGCTGAAGAACTCACTTGCAATGACCTTATCTTTTAGAGAAACCTTCCAGTCGTGACTTTCTGAAGGAAGTGTGCTGAGGTATTGCGAAGTACCATTCGTGCCATTCGTGGGAATGGCCGTGGCCTGACTGCCGTTTTGCTCTGAAGACCCCGTCATTTGGTGATTTCGAAATGTTTCCAACTTGAGAGTAATTAAATTAGAGTTTTCTTGATGCGGAATCCCAAAAGATTTTTGTGAATGTCGAAATGAAGCAACTAATTTGGTTGATATTCGTTCAGATCGTCAACATCATGGTAATCTGTTTGGCGCCTTAAGTATATGCGCGTATGGTTCAATAATAGCCGTTATCCGCACTCGGGAACTTTGCCGCTGGGGAGTTCTCAGGGATCGGATGTTAGGAGGCTCTCGAGACGCGTTTCGAGCCCATTACGAGGTTCTCAATCAAGTTTGTCGTCCTATATTCCGAGGGACATTGTCAACTTGCCACACTCATGTTTGAGGATTGCCGCGGCTCGCGGTCATTGGTTGTCTCATGTCGTATTCGAGCCTCGAGACGCGATGTTCTCAGCCGCGAGACACAGGGAGCGATTCTAGACCCAGTTTAATTGTCCCCGAGACGAGGTCGCACACTCAATGGCGCTACTACATGCTGTTCCGGGACACCTCCCCGTACCCCGCAAAATTGGAAGGGGTTGCCTGAAGCCCCAGTTCCCCGGACTGCGGTTGCGGAGAACCAGACCAATGAGTAGTTCGGACGATCCTCGAGTCCTCGTCGATGGTACGACAGCACACTTACAGGCTAGACTGCCTCCAGAAAATTACGTAGAAGCAAACCGAACAGGCATTTTGGCCAAGGCAGCTCCTCGATCCAAGCGCTTTCAGCAACAGTTCGATTCTCGGTTGTGATAATCATATGTAGAAAGGATAAAATACTTAAAACATACTTTTTGGCCAGTTGATCTCGACGGCTCTATATTCCCACTCCCATCCGCTTTTGTTCACAACCCTCCATTCTCCCAATGGGATAACAGCTGGCTTTTCCCGCCAATTCTCATCAAGTTTCTCTATCTTCTGCATCTGACAGCAACGGTAAAATGGAGAAAAACGAAAGCACTAGCAACGAACATGAACATGCCATCTCGAAAGACACGGAGTGGGAGGCAGTTGACGGTTATGTACCGGATAGTGAGGAAGAGAAAAGGCTGGTCCGCAAGATAGACACATACTTGTTACCCCTTATTTTTATCATGGTTAGTAACTTATTCTCGCGGCTCGTCACTTGAAAAGACTAACACTGTTGGCACAAAGTATCTTCTCTCCTACATGGACAGAACCAAGTAAGTCTCCGCAAACTGGCCCTCACTCATGAACCCCAATCTGACATGTCTTCTTTAACTTCAGCATAGGCAATGCCAAGATTGCCGGTATGGATAAAGACCTCGATCTCGACTCTGGCCGATACTCGATCGCTCTCGTTGTATTCTTCGTCGGATATGTCGTCTTTGAAGTTCCTTCCAACATGGTCCTAGCCAGAACACGACCCAGTGTCTATCTACCGGGCATCATGAGCCTATGGGGTGCTGTTACCATCGGAATGGCCTTCACGCCAAACTATAAGTCACTGGTTGGGTTTCGTGTGATTATGGGTATACTGGAATCTGGCTTCGCACCCGGTGTGTTGCTTCTGCTTTCCTCCTGGTACAAGAAGGAGGAGCAGAGCAAGCGCTTCGCTGTCTACATTTCAGCCGCGATCTTATCTGGAGCCTTTGGTGGTCTCCTGGCTGGTTCTATCACAAGCGGTCTTGACGGGACTCATGGCATAGCGGGCTGGCGTTGGCTGTTCGTGGTTGAGGGTGCCGCCACCATTGGCGCTGCTTTCATTGCTTTCTGGGCTCTCCCTGATTTCCCCGCCAACACCTCTATCAAAAAGTTCAACGAGAAAGAGCGCGATCTGGCGATTAGAAGGCTTCAAACCGCAGCTCAACAGATTCGAACCGAGGAAGAGCCTCGCCTGGGACACTGGGCAGCCTTCAAACTTAGTATGGTTAGCTGGAGAACCTGGCTCTTCGTTGTCGGCTACATGGTACGTAAAATGGAAGTAATTATATTTACGACTACAATGGTAGCTAACCCTCTTTTACACAGGCTATTGTTGGATCCTCAACTCTGTCATACTTCTACCCCACCTTGGTCAAGGGTTTGGGCTACGAATCGACGGCTGCACAATACATGACGATCCCCATATTTGGAATTGCGTTCGTCTCAACGGCAATCACCGGGTATTTTGCCGACAAATATTCCAAGTGGCGCGGATTGATCCTTGGCGCTTGGATGACTGTCGCCATGCTCTGTGCCATCATTATCTGCGTTGTCTACGACTTCAAGGCCAGGTACGCCTTATTGGTTATCATGGCTTCTGGGCTTTGGGCTTCTAATGGTCTGGCTCTTTCATATGCCTCCGTTAGCTTTGGCTCTATGCCCAACGAAACGAAAGCCATTTCTCTTGCATTCGTCAACGCCATGGGTAATCTTGCACAGATCTATGGAGCGTACCTCTTCCCATCTAGCGACGCACCAAAATATATCTTGGGCTTTGGAATCATCAGCGGCTTATGTTTTACGGGTATAGTTTCCTACGTTGTTCTTCACTTTCTTTTACGGAGAGAGACCAGAGCCGGATAGAAAATGACATAGGTTAAAGTCAATACAACATCTTCTCCCCAGAGCAGAGGGAGTTTTCTGAGAAAACCAAATTTCATGTTCTATTCAAGTACCAACAATGATGATCATATTTACTAATCAGTGAAGCTTGAGGGATTTGAGTGCAGTTATTGGCCTGAGAACGCTTTGATTCATAACTGTTGTAAGGGAGGAATTTATGCTTGGCTAATATCGTAACTTCGTGCCAGTCTTAACGTCAACTATAAAACAAACAACTCCGTCATGACTACTCAGGAGGTTGTGTTGGGCTTCAATTGAGTTAACAGCATCGAAGAGTTAGTCGACCAAATTTTTTTTTTTTTTGCTAACAGACCCAGCTAGGCATCTAACTCACTAAAGAAGGATATGGGAGAAATGTGGGATGAGACGTTCCGCTTTTATTAATTTTTTTGGAGAACGAACCCCCGAGCAGTGCTTCAAAACCATTGCCCCGTATTCCTGCCCGATCCTTTTTGCGACTCGGTGACGGTTTCCAAGACATTTGACATAACTAGTCCAGAACTGGCAGCGATATGAAACAAACAGTCAGAAAATATCGAGTTTTTCTGATGAATGTATGGTCTAGGTTTCAAAACTAGCGGGAGAGGGTTGTAAATTGGTACTAAACCCTGGCATTAGGTCTGGTTCCCTGGGTCGGTGCCGGAGCTGAAGTCGAACTTGGAACCAGATGATATTGATCCATAGCCGGAATCCCACTCTTCAAAATTCAGAGATGATGTACTCGAGTTAGCGAACGCAGCTGTCTTCACAATTTCGAGAGTGTTGCCTGGAAGATTAACCTCGTCTTGAGAACACGGCAATTCAGCTGGGTCGAATGAAAAATCGAACAGAAACCCATCGAATCCATCTAGACTCCCCTCTAGTTGAGATTCAGACTGCCGAAAAGCAGCTCCTGGCTGATGAACGAGGACTTCAGAGACAGTTGTGGCAATTTCTTCGTTGTCTCCTGCATTGATGTCGCTTCTTGCCATGTCTGTCAGTGGCGGGTCTTGAAAAGGTGGGCTGTTTTGTAGCGTGGACATGTACGTCTGAAATAACTCATGCTGAGAGTCCCGTACGATGTCGCCCATCTGCCTCATCAAAGACTCCTCTAATGGCTCAAGAGCTTGCTCGATCCTGCTCTCTAGTGCACGTTCCACTCTCCTTGGCAGTTCTTGTATCAACCACTGTTCGTAGCGTGCAACCGCAGAAGCTGATGTGGCGACTTCAATCCCGTTACCGAAAACAAGATCTGGATGACAGTTAGCGTCAGAGTGAACTCCCCGTCTGTATTGGGAAACCTACATGAACTGGGAATATCGGTGGGTTTAGTGTCAGGAAACAGAATTAAGTACACTCGCCGCCACTTCTCAGCTTCAGTCATGTTCTTGCCGGATTTCTTGCGGCTTCGAAGCATCTTCTCTTGATTTGAATCAAACCCATCCACTTCCGGCTTCTCCTGAACCTGGCATGGCTTATCGGCTCTTGCGTGATCATCGCGAAGTGCGCTTGTCTCAAAAGGTTCGTGACAGCGTGGGCATGTGATCGGCAAGGCATGGCATCTATACAGATGTTCTCTGATTTTCTTGTCAGATATTTTATCAGAAACATTAAGAGGACTGGAACAACTTACTTTACGCGATGAACGCTAGTCCAACCAGGAGCAGGACATGATCTCCAGGTGCGATAACGATGCGGATTGTTCTTGAAGTAAGGGCATGCAAGCCTCAAGTTACCGTCGGTCTCAGATAAGCCTTTACGCGGTTTCTTTTGTCCTGGGCCATCCCGAGACCATTCGTCATCTTCGTCGTCTTGAGGTCGCTTTCCAAGAGTCTTGAAAGATTGAAAAGTTTGTCCTAAGGGTCCGTTACGATTTTGCGATGCCCCCGAACCTCCTCTCTCTTGTGGCTGCATAGATTGACTACCGTCTCCTAAATCTTCGTCAACGGGCTCCGAAGGAAAGCGCTGCCAGAAAGCACCGAAGAAGTAGCTCATCAGGCGATCTAGTAACAACCGCTTCTGCAAGTTACTTGGAAGTAAGATATCCTCGTCTTCCGATGAACTTGTTCCAGAACAACTGCTTGATGTTGAGCTTTGAGGATTTTCTATGTCGTTCTGCGGATTTACTTGCTGGTCTGGCGTGTTCTCAGGTATCTCTTCTCGATATGCATTAACTGAAAGCTGCGAACATGCTGTATATCCCTTAACTGAAGCTATCTGAAAATCCCGAGCTGAAAATGTGCCTGCAGAGTTTGGGGTAGTAAGAAGAGGTAAATGGACTCCAGCGTTTTCAATGCTTTCATGTTCCACGTCTTCCAGGTCTTTGGCGAGTTCTGTGTCTTCTTGTTTTACTTCTAGCATTTCCAAGTTATCCAGTGACATGTGAGTGCTTTGTAGTTTAATTCGGTCTTCAGTGGAATCGGAGAGTCGTTTAGGGCTGGAGGAAAAGTCGTTATCAGATTTGCCAGAGCTCAATGCACCTCGAGGTTCAATAGATATGTCTTGGCGACTTCTCGTTTTCGCCCACTGACGACCAGATTCAAACCGGTGAAGTAAACGTTCTTTGTCTTGCTGTATTCGGTATGACATTTTATTCCTTTCGCTCGAGATGCTTCGGTGACTTCTATTTTCTGGTTGACGATGTTCTTTAACTTTCTCGCTGATCTTCGAAGCCTCTTCATTTAAGTATGCTTCGAGACTAGATTTTCGGGTTAGAATCGGCGGCGATGATTGCGTTAGAGACCGTTGATGGTTTTTAACGAGGTCAATTTCAGCTCGCAAAGCTTTCGTCTGGGCCACCAGAGCAGTTTTGTCGTTTTCCAGAATATTGATCACATTTTGCAAAGTGTGATTACGAGAACCGCTATCTTGAAGATCGGCCTTCTTTAGTTGCAACTCTTCTTTCAATTTCAGGTGAGCGCGTTGCAGCTCAAAGTAGTCCGGCTTTAAGGGCGTTGAACCGCAGTCCTTAGAAAATGCAGAAGCCCTGTCGTTGTCTCTGCTATTGGAAGCCCCGGAGTTTCGAGGAAGCTGCCTTATTGATCGAGCAGAGTCAAACTTAACAATACTGGAGTATGTGGCGTCGAGGCCTTCGGCATTGTAGTCCGTATGAGTGTCTCCCGTAAGTGGCGTGTTGAGAGAGAGAGTCGAAAATCGGGGCAAAGGATGTGATGTCGCCGGGTTGCTGTCCACATTGCTGCCAGCATCTGGGCATCTGCTCTCCTGAACCGGCATTGTGAATTTAGGTGTTTGTAGCTACTCGAGGCTAATAAGCTAACTGGAACAATGGCATGTAGTGTAAGTATGTCTGGCTGCCGCTAAAAGTCGGGCTCCCCGCGTTTTTATTTAGTCAAAGTGCCCCAAGACTGTGCCGTAACGAGAAATGCGCGTTTGCGCAGGATCAAGCTGACCAACTAACTCCAATAGGCTGAGTCTGCCTCCTCACAGTTCCTCAGCCAGGGAGGCAACCAGGCTGCCCGCAATCTGCCTTACCATGGTGCACTTGGTTCGCAAGTCACTGCATATTGTGCCCAATTTGATTGATGGTAGAGAAAATAGAGGTACTGAAACGGATCTTCCAGACTCAGCTACTCTATTGGAGGATTTGAACACATCTAGAGCGCAATTCCTAATTCTCTCTCATATTGACGCCCAAATGCTTAGTAGCGAAACCGAGCAGAATAGGGGGCAAAAGTGTTTGGCTTGACCAAGTGAATTGTATGCCGTGTTTCACAAAAAAGAGCGCCTCTTTGCAGCAGTCGGGGAGTATTTTTGGTCCTTGTGTCTCACAGAAAGGAAATACAAGTCTAACGGAATGAAGAGTAGAAGGTGAGAGTCAACCCTTGGCGTGTTGGTGTGTGGCGTTGCTTATCGATAAGCATTGGCTTGTCGTCCCAAAATAGTTTAGTGAGGGGCACCCCCACCAAAAATTTCATTTTCACCGACGGGGTCTGGCCATGCAAAGTGCAGTGACAAAGTCATACTCGACGAGCCTGAACACATTCTTGAGACGGTCTAGCGCTTCTCACCACTAGAAATCAATTACTCGACTTATTAATTCATCAATATTCTTTCATATTTCAAGATGGGCAAGAAGAGAGAAAGAGACGAGGCCAAGCCCGCGGAGGATGTGAAGATGGCCGACGACAGCTCGGACGATGAGGTGAGAGAGCTTGAAATCAAAGTTTTTGAGGCGCGCATCTCACATACCTAGGACTTTGATGTCGTCAACGTCGATTTTGAGTGGTTCAACTTCGACCCGGAGATCGACTTCCAGGGTACCAAGACGCTTCTGCGCCAGCTGTTCGACGTTGACTCTACGCTTTTCAACATCTCCGGCCTCGCAGACCTCATCCTGTCTCAGCCCACAATCGGCTCAACAGTCAAGGTAGACAGCAAGGAGAATGATGCATATGCCCTTATGACGGCGCTCAACATCAAGGAGCATAGCCAGAAGCCCGAGATGGCCGAGCTCGCAAAGTACATCGTCGCGAAGGCGCAGACTAACCAGGCCCTCGCCCCTATTCCGCAACTCATCAACAGCGGCGCCCAGGTCGGCTTGGTTCTCTCCGAGAGGCTCATCAATATGCCCTCCGAGATTGCGCCGCCCATGTACCGCATGCTCATCGACGAGATCGAGGCCGCGGTTGAGGACAAGGAGCCGTACCAGTTCACTCACTACCTGATCTTCTCCAAGACATATCAGGAAGTCGAATCAACGCTTATCGAGACGGAGAGGAAGGGCAAGAAAGCGAAGGCCGATGCCGCCATGTGGCACTTCCACCCCGAGGACGAGGTCTTTGTGAAGCACGCGGCGGCCCACGGCTCATTCCAGTTCACAAACGATGATAAGGCGGTGGCGGATAGCAAGCGCGCTTTCCAGGAGATGGGGGTGAAGTCGCACGGGTATCTGATCTTGATCGAGGCGAGCAAGTGGGAGGGCGCGGTCCAGGCGGCAGAGCAGTATCTGAGCGCGCCTCAATAGACAATTACGATAAATCATTTTGAAGTTTATTCTCACGTTCTACTCTATCGGCTCAAGTCTTTGCATCAGGTACTCAACCTCCACATCCTTGGTCAGGGGTATCACGAAATCCTTGTACATGGCCACCGCTGCGTCCGCATCGATCTTGGCCTGGTTCTCGGGACCCGCTCCGATGGATGGGTCGGTACCATAGGTCAGTACCTTGAGCCTGAGCCGTTCGAGAACCTTCTTTTCCACGGCGGCGTTCGTAATGGCATCGGCGATACCCTCGCGGTCCTCCGCCTTGATGAGCTTTGTGTACTTCTCCGGGTCCGATTGGAACTTGGACTCGGCGACGAACTTTCCAAAGTGTATTCTCCGCGACAGGGCCTGCAGGCAGGCAATATCGCAAGTGGCGGAAGAACCGTAGTTCTCTTGGGACTCGCCGCGGTCCTCTCGGCCGAAATCGGGGCACAGTGCGGGGAGGAACTTCTCCACGTAGAACTCCTTGATCTTGTTGTTGACATTGACGTCGTTGGGATGCAGGATGCGCGGGTAGTGCAGCGGCTTGAGAATCTGCTTCTGGAGAGCCTCTGGGAAGAAGGGGTACTCGTCAGGCGACTCATATCGGCGGATGATGGACTGCAGCTTCTCCTGTTCGCAGAGGTACCAGTCCATGAAGCTCAACTCGCTGTTGGGAATATCCAGTGCGCCGGGGATGTAAATCGTTTTGTTGTGCGCGAATTGGGCTCGCTCGATCAAGTGAAAGGTAATCGTGTCCTCCAGGCGGCTTTTTTTGCGTTGTTAGCTGACGAATTACAGCAAAGAAAATCACCTCAGGGTTCAGAGGGTACCAACATCAACTGGTACCGAATGCGGGACAGGTCCAGCGCCTTGGAGGGGTCCGATAAGTCGATGAGAGAATCCATTTCGTCGTCAATTGATTGGAATCCCGAAGTGCAGTCGTAGCCCAGACCTTTGGTATTATTCTGGTGCGGAACGGGGGTTTTGATATCGGGTTGGAGTGAGAGACGCATTCGAGCTGTTATCCTCGAGTCACAAAACCTTTGGGTTGTAAGGTTTGTTAGGTGCGTGCCGAGGCCGATGACGCTCTCATCAAAAGAGGAAAAGTCCCAAAAATCTCATCTCAACACAGCCGGCGCAAGGCTGCCAATCTCGTGAGCTGGACCTGCATGTCCAGCGCAGGGGGCGCAGGCGGGCACCAATCAGTGACCCCTGGTATCATTCGGAGGCGGACACGAGACGTCTCAATCTGCAGCCTCGCGATTCGCTAGCGTGCCCAGGTGTTCCGTGCAGGGAGCTCTCGATTTGTTAGCGCGTCATCCACAGACAACCGACCCCAACCGGACTCTGGCCAGGGTCGGTTTGGTGTGTGGATACGTAGCTGATTCTCGACCAAGACAACAAAACTTGACCTTGTCGACGCACAACCGAAGCTGTTCCCACAACTGCAGCCACGACCTCCTCTCCTTTTCCGCCTCTCCCCTTCTTCCCCCTTGTGCAACCATCGTCGCGCGTATCGAACGGAGAGCATACGTACGCATGGCCGCCTCGGATAACGATCATTATGCCTTCCACGACGATGCGGCCGCCGGAGACGACCAGTCGGTCATATCTGTAAGTCACGCTCGCCGCCTGGTGGCCTGCTGTTCGTCTAGACACGGTGGCTGACGGTAATACTTGTAGACGCGTGGCATAGAGGCATTCGGGCGCAAGGTGACGACAACGGCAAGCCATTTGATGGGACCTCTTTCTGAGCAGGGGAACAACAATCACCACTATCATGGCGCCCTGGCCGAAGTCCACAAGCAGCTCCGGCGACCGACCATTCAGCGCAGCATGTTTTCCATGGCGAAGACGACACCGACAGACATGGTTCGCTCCAAGCTGTCCACGACGGAGATCCAGCATCGCGCTCTCACATACCTTCCCGACGAGATGCTGGCGAACATCCCCGAGAGCGACAACTCCTACTCCCTATTCCAGGGGTTTAAGGCGAGCTTCCCTGACCTAACGGAAGAGGGTAGAAAGCATCGGAGGCGGGTGTCACGTGGAAGAAAACTTTTGGAGGATGCGGAACATACTGCTGGCACGCCGCAGGCATTGCACAATCTCAAGAAAGATAAATCTTCGATGATGCATGAGTTGGAAATGTTGGGTGTTCGTAAAAGCATGGCAAGCAGCGAGATCCGTGACATCGATAACAAGATTGCCAATTTGCACGGCATGAGACGCATTATCCTGGACAGACTCGCGAATCTGGAGCAGGAAGAGACATTAATGGAACACGACCGTGAGTGCAGATTCACCCTGGGTCAACTTGTGGCCTGCTCGGTGCTAACAAGTGCTAGTCATGGATGTCGAAGCACGATTAGAAGAGGCGCAGGAACTCGCCGACGAGGCCGAATCAATCGCGATAAATACACCCACAAAAACCGAGGAAGATCTGGCTGGAGACCAGGATGAGTCCGGATTCATGTCACAATCTGTTTATGAGAAGCTCCCCGCAACGTCCACCACACCAGCATCAAAGGCCAAGAAAAGGGTGGTCCGCCGGAAATCAGTGGCGATATTGCACGAGCATTTCGAGGCAGGCACCGCTATCAGGGAAATCCGCGCGCACCAGGACACAATTACGGCACTCGACTTTGACGCACCTTTCGGAACAATGGTTACTTCGGCTATGGACGACTCTATCAGAGTATGGGACCTCAACGCAGGGCGATGCATCGGTTTGCTGGATGGGCACACTGCTTCAGTTCGCACACTGCAAGTCGACGACAACTTCCTGGCGACCGGAGGCATGGATGCTACGATTCGATTGTGGGATCTGAGCAAGGCGCACTACGATCCGCACGGCAGCCAGTATGGAAGGGACGAAGACGAAGACGATATTGCATTCGAAAACCCCGACGACGGTCCTGTTGAGCCTCCCGAAGGAAGCATGAGAGACTGCCATCTCTACACCCTGCAATCCCACGTCGATGAAATTACGGCCCTGCACTTCAGACACGACACTCTGGTTTCTGGCTCTGCGGATAAGACTCTGCGGCAGTGGGATCTCGAGAAGGGCCGATGCGTGCAGACTTTGGATGTTATGTGGGCTGCGGCGCAGGCATCTGCATCTCTCGGAAGCGAAAGTTCTTGGAGGCAAACAAACCGAGCACCAGCGCAACAGGCCGATTTCATCGGAGCTCTGCAAGTGTTTGAGACAGCTCTTGCATGCGGTACCGCTGACGGTATGGTGCGCTTATGGGATCTGCGAAGCGGACAGGTTCACCGAAGCCTGGTGGGACACACTGGACCAGTGACGTGTTTGCAATTTGACGATGTCCATCTCGTCACGGGCAGCATGGACAGGAGCATTAGAGTAAGTTTCACGCCTTGATTTTCAGTCTCGCATTTGCTAATATTTTGTAGATTTGGGATCTCCGTACGGGATCCATCTATGATGCCTACGCATACGATAATGCCGTCACAAGCATGATGTTTGACGAGCGGAGGATCGTCAGCGCCGCCGGTGAGGATGTCGTTAAAGTGTACGATAAGGTCGAGGGCCGCCAGTGGGACTGCGGCGCGGGCATAGCTGAGGCGGAAGAGGGCAAGTCGCCTTCTATTGTTGAACGTGTACGTGTAAAGGACGGCTACTTGGTCGAGGGACGACAGGACGGCATTGTAGGAGTATGGACATGTTAGAGTATACAGAACCCCCTTCCAGCACAGAGCGAAACAACGCAATTATGACGGCTGGCCTGACCATCTATGTCTCGGTGATAAACTGTTCTGGCTCTGGCTATATTCTTCTGTACCACGCATGGACCTACTGCTAAGGTTGACCTGTTGAGGGTTTGATTCCCCGCTGCTTCATTCGCATTTCTCTATATCGGATTTTTTCTTGTGTCTTTGCTTTTTTTCCCTTTCCGTTTGGTGGTAGCTTTTTACTACCCCGACGGTTCATCCAATCTTGCATAAGCTCATCCGTCGGGCAGCATCGTCAGACGGGACCCGCTTCGGCCGGCAACTCCAACTTTTTTGACGCCATACTTAACACTCAACCTCGCCCTGACTTACAAAAGTCGGGCACGCCCATACTAATTACGACGTCTCAAGACCCTCCCGTCCCTCACTTCCGGACGATTTCGCCCGGAAAGAATAGTCTCAGGGGTGAAACAGCAGCACTGATTTGAGGAACGGTGACTTCCCTCATTCTGAAAATGTCCGCTCTTCACAACCCCGCCCTCGTTGAAGAATGCGTCAGGACAACCGCCTCGGTCCACACAGATGTCCATCTCAGCTGCCCCCCTCAGGATGCTTCACAGCAGCCCACGGACAACAAAACGGGCCTGGGCCCGCTCGGTCCGGATATCCTCCGCACCCTCGAGTCCCTCGCAATCAACGTCCTGGCCGTCCAGTCATCGGGGGGGCACGACCCCGCGCCCGAAGACGGCGACGACTTGCTCCGCCGCCTCGACGAGGAGATCCATAAGACGTACCGCCGCTTCTATGATTTCGTGTACGCCGACCTGCCGTATTGCTGGAGGCAGCTGTACACGGACCTGAGCCTGCTCAAATTCTCATGCCTCGTCTTCGCGCACGAGAGGAAGGGGAGGACAGCCGGGGATGCAGAGGCCCGGGTGAACCGGGACAAGGAGGAGGACGAGGAGAATGAGGAGAGGTTGCTGGATGAGCTGGTCGCCGTGCTCGACCGGGCCCTAATTCTCGCTGGCGGTGCGGGGCTAACACGCGGCCGCAAGACGGTGTCGAAACTCCTCGCTCACCTGGACAGCCCGTCGAGGATGTCTTCGAGAACGCCGTTGCCGCCGACCTTCCCCTCGTCGCGCATCTTCACGCCTCCGGTGAAGAGCCCCATCCGCTTCGTCGACTCCATGTCCATGCCCGAGTTCCAGTCGTATCTGGACAGGCCGGGTTCCCCCCTGGGCCCGGAACCGCTGGTTCTGAAATCGCTCCTCACAACGTGGCCCGCCCTCTCGACGAGGCCGTGGTCGTCGCCCCGGTACCTGCTGTCCCAAACGCACTCTGGCCGGAGGCTGGTTCCCGTGGAGGTCGGCCGGAGTTACGTCGACGAGGGGTGGACGCAGCAGCTCATCCCCTTTCGCGAGCTCTTGTCCCGCATCATCGCCACGGACCCCGCCGCCGGCCCCTTTTCTCCCGTCTCCCCCGGCCCAGCGGCGACCACTCCCGCCGCCGAAGCGCAGAGGGGCGAAGACGGGGGCCCTGACGGCGAGACGAGAACGACATACCTGGCCCAGCACGAGCTCTTCTCTCAGCTCCCCCACCTCCAGAACGACATCCTCACGCCGGACCACTGCTTCACGAGCCCCCCGCCGCACCCCCTCTCCCCGTCCGCCGACAAGCCAGAGCTCGACCTGCCCCTCGTGAACGCCTGGTTTGGGCCCGCGGGGACAATCACCCCGCTCCACACGGACGGCTACCACAACCTCCTCTGCCAGGTCGTCGGTGCAAAGTACGTACGGCTCTATGCGCCCCACGACTCCGAGGCGTTGTGTCCCCGCGGCGTGGACGATGACGAAGAGGGCGCGGGGGCGCCTGTGGACATGAGTAACACGAGCACCTTCGACGTCGGCGCCGTGGAGGGCTGGGACGCGGACGCCGAGGGCCGGGACGCGATTGAGCTGGAAGAGTTCCGCGGGCTGAGGTGCTGGGATTGCGTGCTCGAGGCTGGCGATGTGTTGTACATCCCCATCGGGTGGTGGCACTACGTCCGCAGCCTGAGTGTGAGTTTCAGCGTAAGCTTTTGGTGGAACGGGGATCACTACGTCGGGCCGGACGGCGATGCCGATGAGAGCGGTACGGATGGATGAGGTCAAAAAAAGTGTGTATCATTTGGTTTTCGTAAATATAGAGGAAGATACCCCGGCGTAGGTGCCAGGCCACGTCCATCCTTGTCATGTACAGTTTTCACGTAACAGTCATAAAATATTTCAGTAGATCAGCTCCCGCCCGCCGCGTCCTCCGCCTCGGCACTATCCGCCGTCCCCTGCGCTTGACGCCGTGCCTTGGCACCCGCCTTCAGCTTCTCCCACTTCTCGCGATACTTCTCGAGCGTGCGCGCCATCGTCCTGTTTTCCTTCTCCAGGGCATCCATGCGCTGTATTGCCAGCGCCATCTGTTCCTCAAGCTCCTTGTTCCGTGCCCGCAGCACGGCGTCACCGCCTGCTGTTGCTCCCGCGCCGGCGGTACCGCCAGCCGATGGCGACCCTGGCCGCCGGAAACGCATGCTTTCCGCCAGGGCAAGGCTCGAGCTCTGCGCGCTGGCTTCGAAGGCGTGAAGACGTTTGCTCAGTTTGTCCAGCATATCTTTCAGTCCCTTGTTTTCGACGTATAACTCTTCAACAGTATTCGATAGGTCCCGCTCATTGCGCGTCTTGCCGACGCGGCGCTTGCCGGGAGACAAGGTGTGTGGTGACTCGCGCGCATCGACGAAGTCATCGTCGTCGTCGTCGATAAGGCTATCGCCGTGGAGTGATGCCTCGAGGCGGCGCTTCTCCTTGTCGGCGAAGCTGATGATGTTTGCATAGGAGACAGTGTGACCGCTCGTTGGAACGACATAGAAAGAATCGTTGGGGTTGTGGGCTGATATGGCGCGGAGGGTTGCGCGGGAGTAGATCTTGGACAGGTCGGGTTCGGCCTGGACCGCGGCAGACTTGAGCCTGTTGCGCTTTATGGGGGCCGGCTCGGGCACTTCGGCGGGTTCGGGAGCGGACGAGTCTTCCGTGATAAGGGGCAGGCCGGCGAAAGCCAGCGGAGCGGAGAGGCGGTTGATGATATTGCCGAATGTGCTGTAGAAGCGGGAGTATCCGTCGTCGCTGGCTGGGGATGCGGCCTCTTCAGCTTTCTTGGACTCGGCCTCGTTCCTCTGGTGCTCGCTGACAGTCGGCGGTATCCATCCAGGCTTGCCTGACTGATCAAGAACAGTTTGCATCTTAGCCCTTGACCCGTCCCTCCGTGCCTGGAGCTCCATATTTCCCGGGGCCTGGTCGTTTGTCACGCTAGGCGGGATGGGCTGGCCCCGATTCCTGCTTGACCGGATGCCCCGCGCCGAAGCAAGATTGCTCGCAATAGACGAGGTCATCTCGCGACTGGGGTATCGGCGCTGCTGCGCCAGGGACGGCAAGACCTTGGCAGTGGCTGCCGGGCCTCCAGCGGGGTGTCCCGAGCCGGACTTCGCTCGGCCATCGTCGGCGGAAGAGATGTCCGCCGTCTCGGAGGACTGTAAGTCTTTCTCATCGATGGCGTCCGAGGTATTCTGGCTTGCGCGACGATCTAGTGGTAGCTTGAGCAATTCGGAGAGGCGCTGGTGGTGTTCTTCAAGGAGTTTCAGGGTGCGCAGGGCTTCGATGCTGGTAGTCGCGCGGGCGGCGTTGGCGAATTCACCGGCAGCGAGGGCATGTTCGTTGATGGCGACCGTGGTTTCGGACTGGTGTTGTGCATTGGAAGCGGCTCTGGCGTGGTCATGCGCCTGGTGGAAAAGCGTTAGACAGTTGCTTAATGGGTACAATGTGCGTATGGATGTGAATTACCTTGACTAGCGAAGACTCGTCCATGCTTATAGCCGCAGCGCGGTGGACTGCCTATGGTGATCCAAGGGACGGTATCGGGGCCGAATCGGACGGTGGTGTTTCTTTGGAAGTGTGTCTTTCGTACTTTTTCCTGGGTCACGCGCCCGCCGCAGGCCGGTGAAAATGGTAGCAGTAGGTGGGTGACCTGGAGGTAGGGTGGCAGGGAAGCGTTCCAACGAACCTGGCTGGGATGCCGGGTGGTCGGTGATCGGTGGTCGGTGGTTGGCGGTTGCGGTTTCCCCAGAGTCGCTAAAGGCTCCCCGCTTGTTCTGTCGCCTGGTGGCAGGTGGAAGTAGGTAGCGCGCACCTCTTGAACGGACTGGAGTGGGATGTGGATGTGTGGGCCTGGATCGGTCGGTTTGTCGGAGTACGTAAGCTCCGTCAAAGTGTTTCCTCCCGTAGCGTGGATAGAATGCATGCCACACCCCAACCCACGTCACTAGTACCTAAGCTAGGTTGCGGCCAATTCTGGTTGGTGAGTGACATGGTGATGATGCAGCTAGTCAGATGGTTAGTTCATCGAACAAGGCCCAGCAAAGGCATAGAGAGATGCAGGCAACGCCGCTGGCTATGGATTCAATAGGTAACCGTTCGAAAAGGTATCTTTCTACACAGGGTACTCCTGATCCATCACTTCTTCCAGTAGCATCTTGTCCATACGTTCTGCTACTAAAAGATATCCATCCTCGTCAAGGACGCCAGTTACCCGACTTATACACCATGACATTGTAACAGAGTATCGACGTAGACCAACCAGCGTTGGTAGAAGCCTTTCTGAATGACTGAAGATGCGTGCCAAAAGTCCCCGAGACCTTGTACATATGTTGTAAGAAAATCCCGCCATGTTCGCTGAGAAGGCATTCCATTGTCCAATGCCCGGTTCCGCGGGGTCTTGATCGTTCCACTTACACTGGCCTATCATAAGGAGGTGGAGGGCGGGCAACCCCAAGACACCATTCACACCTGCAGAGCCTCTGACGTAAGAATGGATTCCCAAGTGCGCAGCTGATCCAAATTGGCAACCCAACAGCCACAGCAATCCCCGATCGGGTCAGCCATCGAAACTTTCTTGGGTTTCATCTGCAAATCTGCCAGGCGTGCATGCATCGCCAGGAGGCAAGGTCGGATGAACGGCGCCAGGCGTGGAGGTGTTGCACAAAGTCTGGAGGTATCCTGTATGCCCATCCTCCAACCGTGTGGCGCAGCAGTGCATTTGGCTATAATGAAGCTGCCTGGCCTTCGTAAGCTTCGTAGGATGTGACCCAAATAGCCGACGGGGGCAGGCAGTACGTGGACTTGGTTGTGTTAGGGGGTTAGCCACAGCCTCCCCTCCCAGGGAGATTGACCGTGTGAAGGGTCAATCCTGATGCAGATGCAAGGGGAAAGTCATGGATGAAGGGAGTTCTGGATTGCGCCGTTGCAGAGACCCACAGGCAAGCGAAAGATGCTATTAAACCAAAATAGCAGCGTGAGCCCGGGTGGCAGGTGCAGTGCAAACAAATAATGCGACATAACATTACCGACCCATCGTGGCTGGCAAGATTAACGGCCCCAGATCCCGATTCCTCTGGTTTGCAGGCCGCTCGTAATAATGGACCGCTGTCAGAATGCGAAAAAAGGAACCATCCAATTGGTACTGCTCCCGGCCGTGCAACGGCAAGGTGGGCAAACAAGCGTCCGGATCCTATTTTGTATCCGTAGTGTCCCGTATGTGGTTTGCACCTATCCGAGGGCACGTTGCGAATGTCTACCTAGTGATCTATCCATTCTTTCTTTCATTCCGTCCGGGGCCCACTACCGAAAATAGGTACCCATTTCTGCGATCTAGTATACCTAGTGTAGGCTGCCCTTTTAGGTCAAGAGGATTCTCCCGCAGGGGGCCGTTTACCCCGGCCCGGCCTGGCCCAGCTAGGTATCTGCCTCGCCTTCGGTGACGATGACGCTCATGGAAAGAGAGCTCCGGCTTGGATCAAGCAAGGTGGGACTACGCACGTCAACCAAGGCAACAACTCGTCACTGCAGTGTGTCGCCTATCGCTTGTCGCTTGGCCGCTAACATCCCTTCTAAGCTTGTTCGGGCCAGCCAGAGCTCCCGTCTGTCGCTTGGAGGGAACGAACTCCTTCAGGAACAAGAGGTCCATGGTTCCCATCCTTGTGCCGAGTTGCAAGCAAAACATCACCTTTAACATTAGAGATTTGTGCGGCGACGCAACGAAACAACAACCCGCGGATTCGTCCCAAACACACAAACAAGAGTCAAACACCCGTCTGGCCCCCTCCGGATCCCTCCTGACCTTAATTTCCCTACCTCCGGTTCCCTGCACCCTCGGGGCATGATCTTCGTGCCCACTCTTCGCATCCAATGCGCGTATTGTTCCCGACAGCAGCTCAACCCCCCATATTCTCGTAAAGAGTACGACATTAGCGGTTTACGTACGACCCTCTTTCGCCGAGGGAACCATGGATGCCACTGGCGAAGGCAGTGGAGGGCTCAGCAAGCTATTGCCAAAGGCCATCGTAGCTAAACGCCGCCGCAGAAAACAAGAAGCCCGAGAAGATGACGCCGCAGCAGCCACAGCGGCCCTACTGCTAGGGGTCAAGGGGGAAGATGTCACGGCTCCAGCTGACACGCCTGTACCACTAAAAGACGACGACGACGCCGCCAGCTATCTGTCCGTCAGACGCGACAGCGGCTCCTACATCCATGACACGGACAGCTTCACCAAGGACGGCGGCTCGACAGGGTTTCCCGACTACGACTACGACCACTACCAGTACCGCGGACACGACGGCAGCACCGAGGCCACCAGCATGGTGTCGCTGGACGAATCCGAGCTTGAAAAGTAAGTTTGTTCGTTTCATTCTCTTCTTCTCTTGCAGCCTCGGCCGGGTTTGGCTCTCTTGGCTTGCGTTGCCTGTGCCTCGTCACGTCCCATTCCCGCACGCAATCTTTTCATTGTTGGCTTTGCTCTTCTATGTATGCACCTACCTCTCACATATGCATCCGAGCGCACTTGTTCTGCATCTTCATCACCTCCCAAGGCCACGTCCCTCGCGTGGCGCAATTTCAACACCGTCGCTGGGGTCTCCGTCAAATGACGAGGCAGGCTACGAATTGATTGCTAGCATGTACGCACTGTTGGACAACCCCAGCGGCGCCGTCTCTTTCTTTTCTCTCCCAGTGTGGGGTGGGCAGTGCCTTAGTGTAGGCTACTCTGGCCATCCTTGGTCTGACAGTCTCACTGGCCCGGGGCCATTGGGGGGGAGGGGGGCGGACTTTCGCTGGGTCTCAGCTCCCTCATCCACTCTGCGGCAATCACCGTATGACACCTGCCCAGGGTCCCTTCAGCATTGCTCTGTCCCTGAAGAGTGTTCCATTTCAAGCGAGTGCGGACACTTGGTCAGGGTCGTCCATATCCTCCCGACCACCTTCGTTTCGTCTCTTTAACCGACTCTAACCTCCGTGATCTTCCCCTCTCTCCAGATCTCCTCGACCAAATGCTATATCCACGCATCCATCGCAAATAGGTTACTTGACCACATCTTCACCTATCGTTCAGGCAACCCACTTGCCTGAACCCCAACCGCAGATACTGGACGGCCAACTCCCCGAGATCGCCTTGGCGCGATCCACGTCGAGCTCAGCCAAGAGGACACAATCGGTTGAATCGACAGATTCGTCCCTGCGCTCCAAGCGCAGTTTTACGAGCCTTGTGCCACCCAAGAAAAACACCACAAGGTCGCCGTCCCCCGTCGGCCGCCTCAAAGGTGTTTTCACAAAGTCCAAAAAGACACCCAGTGCTGCCGCAAGCCCTGAGCGGAGTGTGGGCGGTGACGACACCGACACCGACCGAGACACGCACAGAGCTAGATACCGAGGCAGAGCTTTTGCTTCCACCTCTGACCTCACCACAACCATAATAACGCCGGCCCCAGACCCGCCATCGGCGCCACAACCGGATGCGATCAACGATGCGGATGCATCCCGCGTAAAACCATCCCCTCAATCCCCTGAACGACGTCGTTCGAGAGCCTCCACGGCTACATCCCAAATCGACACGTCCTTCGTGCCCCGAACCCCGCCCAGTACCGACGATTCCACGCCCGTCATCGTCAACACCCCTCCTACGCCGACCGATCACAGAGCACCATTCGCACAATCTCCCACGGGACCGGCTCCGCAGCCTGCCGCCGAGGCTGCTGCTACTGCCGCTGGCAACACGAATGGTGGTTCTGCCACGGGTACCATGATTGCCCACCGCAGGGGTAGATCAGGATCTGCCAGTCTAGGGCCAAGCAAGCTTTCCAACATCACCCTCGCGCCCTTGACACCCACCCCCGAAAACGGCACCCCGAGCAATCCGGGCACTCCTGGCGGCGGCTTCTTTTCGTCCGTCTTCTCGGCTGCGCAGAACGCTGCCACCTCACTCACTAGTACAATCCAGAATACCGGAATCGGCCCTACAGTCCCCAAGAACAAGAACATTGCGAGGCCCCCCGACATCAAGATCGAGGAGCAGCCGGAGGTCGAGCCACCACTTCCGTCCTTGTCGGGTTCGGTCATGGAGAAGGAACCTGCGGTCAAGACAATGGGGTCGGGCGAGCTGAGCCTCAGTCAGCTGGGAATCACAGAGACAGGCAGCGCCGCTGGCACTCCCATCATGGCCAAGTTCCCGGAGTCGTCGGAGGCACGGGTTAGGTCCGAGTCGGCTCCTAGCGACGCTGCCTACGCTGCTGCCACACGCGATCTTGGCGTAGATGACGGCCGACAGACTGTGAGGCCCCAGTCGTTGTACGACCCAGGAAGCGGAGGCGACCGTACGCCTCCTTCAAGCAGTATCCACGAAGACAAGAACTCTGGCGTTCATCGGAGCGGAAGTATCCGTAGCGCGATTGGGCGTCATCGCAAGCGGGGAAGCTCAGCTGTGTCAGGGGGTACCATTGGAGCTGCAATCACCGCGGCCAATGCGTCTGTCGCTCATCCCCAGGCGAACGCAAGTGTGCCGAAGCTTACTGGGTTCGCGGTCGCGAGCAAGAAGCGCAACCGTGATTTCCATGCATTCTTCAAAAGCGTGCCTGACGACGACTATCTGATCGAAGACTACAGCTGCGCATTGCAGCGCGAGATTTTGGCGCACGGCCGTCTGTACGTTTCCGAAGGCCACCTTTGCTTTAGCAGCAACATCCTGGGCTGGTCTACCACGCTTGTAATGAGCTTTGACGAGATAGTGAGCGTCGAGAAGCGCAGCACAGCCCTGGTTTTCAAGAACGGACTGATGATCTCGACGTTACATGCCAAGCACATATTTGCCAGTTTTACCAGCCGAGACTCTACCTACGATCTCATTGTCAATATCTGGAAACTTGGGCACCCAACTTTGCGAAGCTCGCTGAACGGGGTACAGCTCGAAGGCACTGGCGGTGACAAGACCGAGAAGGTTGACGTCAATGACGTCGCGGTACCGGATGTCGACGACGGCAGCTTGTCCGGCACCGACGAAGACAGCGAGTCTGGTGATGACGATGTCTACGACGAAGACGACGACAACGAAGACTTGCAAGACGTCACGCAGTTGTCAGAGGTGAACGCTGAGCCCGAAACCGAGAAGACAGTGTCACGCAAAGTCTCAGGTGCAGGAAATAACGGCGCCGTTGCCGATGTCGTTAAGGACGCTGTTGGTGTGCCTTCTGGCGGCGATGACTTCCCCGGTCCGGCTACTCATGCCCCAACCGATTGCGGGGATTCAGCAACGCACTACGAGAGGATTGTTGGAGACGATGTTATTCCGGCGCCTTTAGGCAAGGTTTATAACCTGCTCTTTGGCCCAGCATCCGTCACATGGATGTCAAAATGGTTGACTGTCGAGGCCAAATGCACAGAGTTGCAAATGGAAGACAAGAAGGGCTTGACCCTGGACAATAAGTCACGTTTCTTCAGCTACATCAAGCCCCTGAACGGAGCAATCGGGCCAAGGCAGACAAAGTGTCTTGTCACAGAAACCCTGGAAAACCTCGACTTCGAGAAGGCCATCAACTTCAGTGTCGCAACTCAAACACCCGACGTACCCAACGGCAACATCTTCACTGTGAAGACCAAATACTGCTTGACGTGGGCGGAAAACAATTCCACCAGAGTACAATCTAACTGCACTATTGAGTGGACAGGCAAGAGTTGGTTGAAGGGTATGTATTAGAACAGACATTTACTGAAGAAGACATGCTAACATTGCCAAAGGTCCCATTGAAAAGGGTGCAAATGACGGCCAAACTCAGTATTGCAAAGACCTTTTCGCCAGCTTGAAGTCGGCTGTCTCTTCAAAGGCCCGTCCTAGTGGTGCGGTTGGAGGCTCCGGCGTCAAAGGCAAGAAGAAGGGCAAGAAGAGCAAAGCCACAGGTTCATCGACAGATGCGGAGGATGAGCAAATCCGGCCTAGAAATGTCCCTAAGAAGGACTGGGGCATGTTAGAGCCCGTTCGGGGCATTCTCGAGCCAGTCCTTGACATCGCCAAGCCACTCATGACAGGAAACATGATGTATGGCCTCTTGGTGGGTCTACTCGTTGCCACCTGGTTTGGTTTCGGCCTACCAGGCAGACAAGCATCCAACGACATGCGCATGTACGGTTACCCAGACCGTCTTGCCGCGTACGACGAGATGTGGAGGCGCGAAGAAAGTGAGCTTTGGGAGTGGCTGGAGGAAAGAGTCGGGCTGGACCGACTACACGACAACAGCCTTCCCACTCGAAAGAGGGCCATCGAGCCAAACACGGTAGAAGAGAGGCTCAGGGAAGACCGCATGGATGAGAGGGAGGTAGAGGAAGCTATCAAGGTGACAGAGGAGAAGCTAAAGGTGTTGAAAGGAGTCATGGACAAGAAAAAGACAACCGGTTGAGGAAATACCCTAGGAATGGGAGGCGGAAAAGTGCAGCAAGTCAAGTATGACACCACACAAAGTGTCTTTTTTTTGTTTTGTTTTATTTGTAGCATATTCAGTAGCGATGCCGACGAGCAATCAGGGCCTGAGTGGAATAGCATTAGCAGTGTCACCTTGAATCAGCATTTTGCATTTGGGCATGCTCTCGCAATTCAAGCGAACTTCCAAGTTACATGGTGAAGCAGAACAGTTATCTTCACATTTGTGACACGAGTGAAGCTTGTTTAGGTGCAGGCAATACAAATCTCGAGGTTCTTGCACAAGGCCATACGGGTCTTTTTCGATACCGCAACCCGTTGGAACCCGAGGGGGCTGTTTCCAATTTCCTGTGTTCATCCTTGGAGATGAGGGAGATCTAAAGGGGGGAGGGAGAGAGGCTTTCTCCTCTGTGCAATCTCGTTCCTCATCATTAGGATGCTCAGGAGGTGGGTGGGTCTCCTCCGTCAGGATCAGGGGAAGAAGATTGCTGGTCCCCAGGCTTTGCTGGTGATTTTGCTTCTGCTGCTGGCGGGGCCGCTTCTCCTCGGCCTCGAACAACTGCTGCTTGGCACTTTTTCTCGGTCGTTCTTGGCACGCCCAGACGTCTCGTTATCCGAGCAGACGGGCCATCCTTCGGCGACCCAGAAGGCAGACAGGCGACCGGATCCGGCACAGGGGTTCGGTCCGGCCCCGAAAAGCGGGTGGGGCCACTATTATCTCGCTCCGTTTTCTAAGGTTGTGCGACTTGAACCCCCCGTCCGGACGTCCTACCTTAAGCCGCAGACCTAATACGTCAGTTCTTTTTCTCGGGGGGGTATGCCAACGGACCAATAACCTACACGGCCGAGTAAGCTATTGAGGGTCGATCGCCGGGGTTGGTCACAACTAGTCTCGCCAGTTGAGAGTTGCGGGAAAGAGAAGAGCCGAAGATGATCTGACCAGCAGGATACACCACTCAAAAGTAGGATCGTGTGAAGATTTTCCGTCTTTGTTTTGGTTTATTTGACGGCTCAAACCGGCATCTGCTGTGTGTCCTTACTCTGGCGTTAAGAGGGGGTCTCTTCGATATGACTTCGAGTGTCCTGGCGCAGGGGTAATCGACATCCACGAATTCACCTTGCGGAGTATCAACGTGCAACATATCTCCATTGGTAAGGTTACCAAGACAAGTAGGTATTTGAAGGGTAATCCCTTGCGTTGCGTTCAGTCTGCTGGTATTGCATCTAAAGACTATCTGCTCTTTCATATTATGTATCGCCATGGCCTTAGAATGCCATAAGCCATGGTAAAATAAGGAGTATACCTGCAAGCTCTCTCACGCCGCCCTCTGCAGACATTCCCCTTGGGCGAGCGCGGCATCATCTCCAGGCGGGACGTGCCGGTTTAGGTGGCGATAAACATTGCTGGTGGTTCCCGATCTCAAGAATCCTTTCCACCTTGGTCATGGGAACCTGTATAATTATTTGACCCATGTCTCAAGGCAGCCGAGTGATTCAGCTCTACCATATCCGCACGATGGCCGTAGAGTGGGGACTCCTGCTGTTGGCGTGCGACTGCCGTTTACCGCCTTGTTGAGTCGGCACCACATCCATTGTTTGCGGGCCCCTATGAATCCTCAACCATCTTCTCCTCGACCTTCTCATTGGGAACCTCCGCCCCGGCCTCCTCCAACACACTGGTGCTCTTCGTCACTGCCAACACCGTGGGCAACGCGAGAATCAAGGAGCCCATGCTCAGGCCCCAGTTCATAGCGAACTGGGTCATGGCGCTGGTGTGCAGAGCATTGATCCTCCACGCCATGGCGCCGCCGGCCGCCTGGAAGGCCTTGTAGGCGCCGACCAGAACTGCGGCTCTTCCTGTCGAGTTGGACTGGGTGCCCATGAGCCAGTAGCAATAAGACTGCCACAGGGAATCGTAGGCGCCGTAGAAGATGTACAGGAAGATCGGCCCGGTCGAGATGGAACCCTGGGTGTAGTCGACATCCTGGATCAGGCCCTGCGCGTGCCGTGCATCCTGCCACTTCTGGAACTGGTATCCGCCGCCCCAGATGACCATACCGGTGACGAATAGAACGACCCAACCGAGACGGGCTCTGCCCGGGCGCTCCAGCATGGGCAGGTCAAGAAGTAGGCCAATCAAGAGACCACCGAACATCTGGGCCATCCAGTACAGAGCGCCATTGAGAGACCGGGTCCTGATGTTAAACGTCATACCGTTGACGTTGTTCTGCTGGTATGAGTAAAAAACATTGGCACAGAAGAACAGGGGTAGCATGCAAACCACACGCCAGTTGCACAACGTCGCCACCGTCATATCAAACAGTCCCTTCATGGTGTGCTTCTCCGTCTCGGTCGCGGCGTGGAGCTGGGCCAGACGGATGCGCTTCGGCGAGCAGATGAAGAAACCGAGCACCCAGCCAAAGAGCATGATGGCCATCAGCGCAATGTATGTCGCGTCATTGACGGTGCCGGTCGTGGAGTTGAAGTTGAGGCCGAAGGCTGCGAGGGAGCCGACGCCGCCGCCGAGGTTGAAGATGATCCAGAAGACGGCGATGGCGCGCCCCTTTTGCGACTCGTGAACGTAGGTCGTCATGATGGCGCCCTGGACGATCCAGATGAAAGAGGAGCCGATGCCGAGGATTGCGCCGGCAGCGATGACAAATGGGCCATTTGCGTTGTCTGTTATCCTTCTCAGTGCCTAGCTCGGAAACAGCAGTGGGAGTGGAACCTACGGTTGAAGTTGAGGAGACTTCCGCTGTACAGGGCATACGTCCAGCCGCCGATGAGGAAGGCTATCTTCGGGCCTACGACGGCGAGGATCGGGCCGACGAAGAAGAGGGCTGCCACGGCTGTGGTGGAGAGGAGGGCGACGGTTGCGTTGGCTGCGACGGTTGAGTCGACTTGGCCGGAACCTCCTAATCCGGTAAGGGCATTGTACATCTAAGTTGTCAGTGTCTGCCCATATGCTCATCATATTTGAGACTCACTCCCGGTAGACAGAAGCAGATGAAACTGATAAGAAGAATCCTGGGACAAGTCAGCGATCCCGACGCAGCCAGGAATCCTGCCAAGGAGAAAGAAAGAGAATACGCACTGCGTCCAGGGATGCGAGTACAGCCTCATGAGGCGGGAACCCTCCCCGTTTTCGATATCTTCATTGCTGCCAACTTCAGCAGGTGCATCATTGGGCACTTCCCGGGTTTCTTCGGCGCTCATGGTGGGCATCGGCTCGGTTGCTGGCGACGAGATGAGATTCTCTCCTACAGACTTTCCTCCACGAAAATTTACAGAGAGTTGATCTAAAGAACTTATGTCTTCCGGTCACCGCGACATTGTCGTCACAGTGTTCACTTCAGAGGTTCGAGATAGGGAGGACGGCACGAGACAGCAACGTTGAAGTCGGGCCACTCCACCCCTATCTCGAAAAAGGTTTCCCGCGACGAGATCCCCCCCCTTTTTCTTACAAGATACAACATGGTAACAACGCGGTGACAAAGCGGGGTGATTTTCTTTTTTCCCCCTCCCCTTCGACAGAGATAAGCTGTGGTCCCCCTTTCTTCTCCGCATTATTCAATCCTTTTCTCGAAACGGGCAACACGGGGAAAATTTCAGCTAGGAACGTCGCTGTTTCTCCCACATTTTCCGGGATCTGTGCGGGCCGAGCTCAGGTCGACGCCGGTGCATGATTCGCCCGCGATCCTCCACCGAGATCCAGGAAACTGGGTCAGCCCCGGCTTCGCGCGTCGAACGGCGCCACCCGTGCAGCGTCCCTTGCAGCTGGGAGTTCCCTTGGTTGGAATAGGGGATCCGCTCAGTCTGCTGTGTTGCATGCCGTTCTCCCCGATGAAACGTGACATCGAGTTCTAAAGGTGGATAGCCTTGACGACGGGAACTCTCGGACGACGATAACCTCAGCTGCAAGTCATTCCCCGTTCGTTCAGCCTTCAACGAAACTCTATCGTCCACCGCTAGGTGGGAGGAGAGAGATGTGCCTGACGTGAGTCAATTGACGTACAGCTCTCTCAAAGTCCATGTCCCGCTTTCTCAAGACAGACCCCAGAATACCCGTCCGCCTCAGATGTACTGAACAGACAAAGGTGCGTCACTGCTTAGGAATATACGCAACCGGTAGAGCGTTTGCAGCAAAGAGAAGAGCGGATACATGATAAGATGAGCGAGCAAGAAGCCACGACATCATGTCTGACGCTTAATTTCGTAACTCCCTATATGATCCCACGCTAATTGAATTTGTTGTGCCGCGACTCAATGGAAAATTCGAACCCTAAGATTGGTAGTGGCTGTAACTTTCTGCAAACGAGCAATCGCGGTTTTTACCAACTAGGAAACCGGCCTACGTGTTGGCCGAGCCTGTGGTGGCCTTTCCTTTCCTAGGGGTGAATACAAGCTGGGGAATGGGCTGGGTAAACAGCAGCGGTAGCTAGGTTGATGGTCGGGCGGTGGTTTCATCTGAGGCGGAAGAGGGTGATGGCAATCGTAGACGATGGAAGCCTCTCTCCTCGGTGCGGCTACGTATAGTCCGGTATGGCATCGACACGCGAATACAACCCGCTAGCATAGTTTCTATGCACGGGGGTTCGGCAGTGATTGCCGGGTTGTGCAGAGCAATAGGGCCAATTTTCGGCTCGAGTAGAAAGTCAGGTAGATCTTATGGGTCCGGCGGGGGAAAGGAAGTGTATTGTTGCAAGAGAGAGAGAAGTTGATCAAAAGAAACAATCCGCCAGACCCCTCGAGGTCTTGAAGGAAACGTGCCTCATATCAGATCAAGGCTGAGGCGATGTGCCTTTGGATTGCTGAGTGCCGTTGGAACGTTACTTTGAAGTAGAAATGAGTGGGCAAGTTACGCGAGCACGTCCCAACTCCAAACCCTACATGACTCTTGCTCTCCCCGTGGGGACGTCAACGTCGCACCTGACGATCCCCACTACGGCTCCTGGTCATGACCCGTGAGTATGGTAAGGTATCATGAGGCGCTTTGGAAGTTGAGGTCTCCGAGTGGCATGGAAAAATCTAGAAACCAGCCCCTACAGGTACCACTTCAGAGCTGGGCCGTGTTGATAAGTGATGAGTCCTCCGGTTTCTCGGCAGAGCAAATTGGTCCGGAAACGGGATGGGTTCGGCCACCGGGCCCGAGAGGTCGAACTCGGGACTGGCTTCGGTAAGCTCCCGTGTCATTGAATCCCACCATCCAACGGTTCATTTAGGTTCGACTACGGCGGCACCATCTAAAATCTCATAAACGGCTATGCAGCAGCGGCACCTCCAGCCGACCTAATCAGATGCGACCAAGATCATCAAAGCCGTATCTGCAACTCCAAGCCACTAGGCCATTCATCTGCACCAAGGACGATCACCACACGCCCCATTCCGTGCTGCCAGATTCATCAAGACATGCAGCCGACCTCTGACCTCATCCCGCGCCGGATGCAAGCCATCCTACACCCGGCTGGCGTACCTTGACCCCCTTCACATTACGCCAACCCAAGACATTAGTTGCTACCCGAGACACAAGCTTATCGACCAACGCCCTCCTACACGTGGCACACCGACATCGATATGGAGGATGAGGACATTGGAAAAGGGGGGGTGTGGGCTAAGCGACGTGCATGTCAAACAAGCCCAACCTTGGCGACTTTGGGGTACAGCATCTGCACGGGATATTCCCAGGTGTCTCTGCCCCCTTTGGAACGCAACAGCATGTCTACGCTGGCGCCGGAAAACGTCGGCGGGCCGGCGGCTCCCCTGGCCGGTGCCGCGTCGCTGTGCCGCTTCTCCGCCCATTGGTGGGCAAATTCAGGTTCAGGGAGGATCGGCATGCCATCCCATTCGTCGATAGGCAAAATGATAGGCAACAACCTCGCCAAACTTCCTATCTCTCGAGGCTCGGGAGAATGGAGTGCGGGAGCGACGTACGGGACAATGCGGTCGTCGTTTTCCACAAAGATATCCGACATCAAAACAGGCCTGTCGTCAGGGGTGGGCAGTCGGTAATCAGTGCGCGGTTCCTTCTGGCGAGATGGAGGGTGGGATTCCGTCACCCGAATGGGAGCGCCACCCCTGTGAACTTTACACGTGGAAAGGTCGCAATCATGGGTGAGCAAGCCTGAGCCTCAGATTGCAAACGAACAAAGACTCCTGATGTTAGGAACTGGGTAGTTTGACACCGAGGTGTTGTGGCGAAACAAAGGGGTTCGTTCCGAATGTCTTCCAGAACCTCACTGTGGCAGAACAGTGAGAAAATAAGAGAAGTGAAGAGCATAAATAGGCAACATGCAACTGAATCTAGTGAGCTTGCCATGAAGCAAGTTCAAACAGCAAGTAGCAACCGCAGATATCATGTGCGAAGGAACAGCAACCACAATGGCCTGTGGCCACATTCTCCGCTCTCGTCTCAGAGACTGCGGCAACGGCGAAAAGTGTAAAGGTGAGCACTGGAAGTCTGCGTTTATCGACGACAGCTGCGCGGCCTGTCACCGTCCGATGCTACTCCGCCAGAACAAAGCGCGACACGAGGCTGGGCAGTCTCTCCTAATGAACGATTACAGGCAAGCAAAGGCTACCGGGGACGAAGAGGGCATGTGCCGTCTGCAGCGCGCCATGATCGAGCACACACGGCTATCGCATCGACGAAACTTTGCGGTAAGTCTGATCAGAGAAGAACAGTTTGGTGGTGTAAAGTGGCCCAAGGCCAGTGAAGGCGACGGCTGTGATACCATTGACAACGCTAGCGGAGAATCGGAATCGGAAAGTAAAGCTGAATGAATTGCGCGCTGGGTATAGATACAAATCCACAAAGCCTCCCACATACCCCCAAGGTACACTTTCATATGGCCCTCCGTAATGTTTCGACATGCTTATCACCAAGGCCCTGAAAACTGTGGAAACCCCCCAAACTGCACGTCACTCGAACCCATAAACTGCGCAATGTCCCAAGCCGAAGGTATGTAGAGAGGCTGATTTGGATGATCTTGTCTCGTTGGGCTAGCATTGGCTTGCGCCTGTGCCTCCTTCTTTGCTTGGTTGAACTCCTTAACCCTGGAGGTGCCCAACTTGCCGGCTCTCCTCTTGTCCGTGGGACAACGAAGTAGAGGCACCTGAATCACAGCAGAGAAAATGTCTCTGACTTTCTGCTCCGGCTGATTATGTCGTTTCGCTACCTCCCCAAAAGGAAACAGGTCAAGACAAGTATCGGCAATATCGACAATGATATGTTTAGTTGTTGACTGCGTATCGGGTGCTCTGGTCATTTGTGCTTTCGGGGGGGCAGCCACTGGTTTGGCAGGTTTCCTACTCGCCTGTTGAATAACATATGATTGCGTTTGCGGCATTGGGGGTGGAGATCCAATATGAAACATGTGTCCTCCTGAGAGGTGCGGAGGCCCCCCAGGTGAGAGATGTGACTGCTGTGAGGGAACAGCGAAATGGCTGGTTGGACCAGTCACCAGAGGCTGCTGGAGGAGTGGGCCGTACATAGCACCAGCCATTGCGTTATGATAAGGGTTGATGCCTAATACATGAGTCCAAGGTTGCTGAATGGAAGTCGAGGAAAGGGAAGCCGGGCTCGGTGTAGGCGCACTCGTACCAGAACAAGGACCGGTGCCGGCGGTTATGTTGGCTGCTTTTTGCCTCAATCTTGCTTCCATACATTGCCGGCATGGTCCTTTTGCTCCTAATGCAGGGCGGCTGCTGCAGGTGCCGGGTTGAGAATCTGCTGTGCTGTGTGACGTAGCATGGACGGATGAAGTCAACGAACTTGGAGCAGGAATCGGTTGGTGGGCGTGAGGTTGAGTTTCGGTGCCGGTGAGTTTTGCCTGGTTGATGTCTCTATGATTATCTACAAGACCAGCCGCGACTTGAATTACCGCAGTATCTGGACAGGCATGGTTTGAGATAGGCCCTGCAGCACGATATTGTTGAGTACCGTCCTTGCCGTCTGCCACCGGGGCAGCAGGGAAGACAGAGGGATTTTTTGCCGGGTTATTGGCGCCAACTGGTTTTGGAGACGTGCGGACCGGGATTGTATCCTTTACAGTCTCAGTTTGGTTCTGATTCCCTGAGTGCAATTGACTTGGCGTACCTTCCGCTCTTACTGGCGATGGAGAGATGTTGGCTGGAGTGCTTGCCGGCTGAGCCGGTCCGGGTAAACTAACGACAGCCCCATTGCTCCCGTCCAGGTGCCCAGGCGTAGATCCATGGTTCTTGTCAAGCCGGAGCATCGACGGTGTGATGTGTTCCGGAAGTGACTTGGGTGATACTGGCGGCGATATTTGTAGACCGGTGGATGGTGCGGTCCAGAATGATTCCGGGTAGTCAGACCTCCCTGGAGTTGGCATAGAGCATCCTCGCATTGGATCCACGTCTGGCATATGAATTGCGGGTGAGGGATCGACCATGCCGGTGCTGCCTCGTCTTTCCGGCTGAGCTATCTCCTTGGCGGGGGAGGGCGGTTGGTGAATGGGGGCTGGCTGCTCCACGGGTATTGATTCCGTGGTTGAATGTGGCGTGATCGGCTGATAGCCGTCGATTCTTCTCTTCTTCACCGGATTGGAAGACACAAATTGGACATCGTCATCTTCGCGTTTGGCCGGAACCACAGGCTGTGGGTAATAGACAGACGATGCTGGAAAGGATGAAGGAAACACGCCTGGGTGGTGATACGAGCCTTCCATATTGACGAGAGAGAGAGAGATGGTGTCTTTAGAATGCGGGTGCGGGAGCGGATGCAACATCGATGAGACGGAGGGATGCCGCTAGTTGATAAGAACGGCCGCTTAAGCATCCATATTTGAACCCTACCCCGGCCAACGGCTTTGATGAGTACATGTTGGAATGACGGGGGATCGGCACGGCAGTAGCAAGTTTTGAACAGCAAAGAGAGAAGCCAAGAGAAGATTGTTGGCATGTTGCACAGTTTGTCTTTCAACATCGTCTTTGGTTTGGTGTCCCCCAACCTGGTAGAAAGAAGGCCAAATTCACAGGGCTCTGCGTACTGTACTGCGACAAGCACTCTCTGGATGCCACTCTTCCCCTCCACCCCTCCAGATGCAGATTGCCACTTGGCAGGGAAGCGGCATCAGGTGGGTGAACGCTCCAGCCGTGCAGACAGACCATCAACTCGCTTACCGACGCGGTCGGCGTTGAAAGATAACCAGTGGTATGTGTGCTGATTGTCTGCAAAGGTGCAAACTACAAAGCTTGGCATTGAAGGCTCCAAGACTTTGGCACATGCATCTTTGCGCAGAAATTGGCACAACTACTCCATCTCAATGCACTGGAGCTCTGGAAGTTCCAAGGTGCTGACTGTGCCCTGCACATTGAGAAGATATGGATATGAGGCATCAGGAAGCTGCTGGAACTTTGTACTGAATGCACCGTGAATGAGCCCAAACATCAAATTGAAGGCGAAGAGGAAGAAAAAGGAGGACGAAGACAAGGACGAGAACGGTGCGAAAAGGAGCCGCTAAATGCAACTGGGAAATAACTAGCACCACGGAAATGAGCACTGTGAGAAGGGATGTTGCATTTCTCTAAAGCAGTACGGGTACTCTGCTCTGTATCCGTACGGATACAGATAAACGAACGGAGGTTGGAGACCTCGGTCCCGCAACAGCTTCCAGCATAGGTACGAACCAATGGACGGCCAGGTGGCTTGACCATTGCCTCAGCCTCACCTTCAGCCTCAACATTGTTTCCGGGTTGGAGCCGGTAATTAGCTCTTGCCCACTTAGCTGATCTCCCCACATCGCGGGGCAGCCTTGAGGCAGCTTCCTCGTTATCGATCCAACAGCAACAACAGCAACAACAGCAGCAACAGCAACGACGACGACGCAATTTCTAAGGCACCTACGCTTATCTCCCCGAAATCGGTAATTTTCTCCCACATGATATTGCCCCGTAGGTAGAAAAGCCTATACTTAGAGGCGGCGGTCAGAGCATCGCCCATCATGGCCTCCACGGTGAACCCGCTCATATCGAGCCAGAAGTCCTCAGAGCTTCAGGCTGTTCTCCACCCTCTCGTCCTCCTCACCATCTCCGACTACATCACTCGTCATACCCTGCGATCCCAACCAGGACCCATCGTCGGCGCCCTCTTGGGCCAGCAGAATGGCCGCGAAATCACCATTGAGCATGCATTTGAGTGCCACACAAGACAAGCACCGGAGGTAGAGGGCGGCTATCTGCTGGATTCTGAGCGCTTCGGTGCGAGACTGGAGCAAAGTATGTCCCTTTTCCCGGGTTCTGTAGTATTTTTGTTCTAACCCCCGTCAAGTGAAGACTGTTCACAAGGACCGCAGCCTTGACCTCGTCGGCTGGTACACCCTCCTCGCCGCCACCGGCCCGACTCCTACCATACTCCCGATCCACCACCAGCTTCTCTCTGAGTTCAACGAGTCTGCCCTCCTCCTCGGCTTTCATCCCGAGGAGGTCTTTTCCCACTCCGTTGGCGGCAAGCTGCCGATGACCATCTACGAATCCAACCATGAGGTTGATGACCCGAGGGGTGCAGAGATAGAAGGCGAGGACAAGAAGATGGACGACGGCGAGTCCAATCTCAAGCTCCGCTTCCGTGAGCTGCCTTATACGGTTGAGACAGGCGAGGCCGAGATGATCAGCATGGACCACGTAGCGCGCGGCGCCGGGAACGCAACCGCCATCGAGGCCCCGAAGGAGACTACAAAATCCAAGGTCCAGCTTGTTGAGTCAGGAGGCAAAAGCCGCGCTGCCACAACGGATGAGCAAGACGGCATTGACACAACTGAAGCCCAGCTCTCACCAGAGGAGGAAGAGATGGTTGCCGCCTTGACGGCCAAGGCAAACGCCGTAAAAATGCTGCAGGGCCGCATCCGCCTCATCACGACCTACCTCGAGCGCTTGCCGCCTGAGTATCTGCCTGGCCTGGACCAGTCCGCAGTGTCTTCGGCTGATACGCAGACGACACCCTCCAACACCATCCTTCGGCAAATTCAGGCTCTTGTCAACCGGCTAGACCTTGTCGTCCCTTCAGACGTTGAAGGCTTCGAGAAGGAGATGCTTTGCGAGGAGAACGACGTAGCTATCGTCTCTCGTCTCAACGACCTCATGCAAAGCATCAGTGGCATGCGGGACCTGGGCAAGAAGTTTGGCATCGCTGAGGCTGCCAGGGGCAGGAATCGCGGAGCGGCGCCAGCCGATTTCCCGGGCTACGGGCCCTCCAGCTTCAACATCCCCGGTGCAGGCGATATCATGATGTAAATGCAGACTTTGAGCAACGCAGGAACAGACCTCATTGGGGTAGCTGTGCGCATCATCGGCCTATTTAGGAATCACGGAGGGGCGTTCCAGGGATAATGTAGACATGACGATACGTACTAGGGGCCACACAGCTCCGACGAATAAAATCATCTTCAACTCGCTGACTGGGAAAGCCCTGTAAGGTGTGTGGACGAGGAATGTCAATAAACCATCGGGCCAATAGGATCTATACTTCAATTACGCAGTACCTCCCCCCGGATATGTGTAATCATTTCGGCAGTGAGCCGCTCTGTTATTGACTCCATGATCACCTATGCAAATATGGAGGTTTTGCTTGGGACCTGTCATGTATTATTTCTCGGGGACGTGCTGCAGCCAAAATACTGGCTGTTTCGTCTAGTGTATGGATATTGTCTTGCCAAGGGGAGGGGGTCTTGAATAAGCCAGATCTATTAGAACGGGGAGAGAATAAACGGAAAACGATGATATAAAGATCCTGCCCCTATTTCCCTACTACCGGGTCTCCTTTTTTGTGTTCAAAATAACATAGCACCAGAGGGGATAGGACGTCGTCTATGGCCCATTCAATATCTTCCGCCTGCCTTCTTCTGTCTGTTGCCGCAGCCAACTCAGTCAAGTTGGGGTAAGCTTCCTATGTTCTGTAGGTATCAACCAATCACAAACCCACCAAACCAAAACTTGCTTCCGCCCAAGTCCTCTCTCTCTAGGTACTCGTAGAAACTGTTCAGAAAGCAACATAAAACAAAGTGAGAAAAAGAACTAAGAAAAGAAATTTGAACAAATCTAAGTTGGTATCAATCATCAAATTTCGTGACGGGCAAGCAAAAAATAAAATGAAATAAAATGAACAACCACGGCGTGAGTGGATGAAAGAGGTCCATCAGGCCTCAATGACCACCTTTATTACCAGATTTCCCTCATCGTCACATGTTCGACTGGCCAGCTCAAAGGCCTTTGCTGCGTTGTGAAGGCCCTTGAACCGGTGGGTGATCATGTCGTCCAGGCAAGGAAGGCCTCCGTTGCCTTTAGCACAGAGTAGGCGCACGCCTGTGGGATAGGTGTTGGCATACCGGAAAATGCCGAGAATGTCGATTTCTCTCAGGTGGGCAACAGACAACGGTAGTGTCTGAACAGGCGTGCCCATGCCCACCATGACAACCTTGCCACCTGGTTTCGTAGCGTAAAGGCTGGTGTGCATGCACACCTCCTTGCCAGTGCACTCAAAAGTGACATCGACGCCGTCGTCTTCGCCATCCATCTCGAGTTCCTCGGGGACCTTGGTGAGAGCAAGGACTTCTGCAGCCAATGACTTGGCACCATCAAATTTGCTCTGAACGCTCTGAACCGAAAATATGCTTGCTGGAGTCATTGCTCCTGGGTCTGCTGGTGTAGACGTTCCAGAGTTGCTGTTGACGACGTGACCGTGGGTAGCGAAGCCCTTGGAGACCGCGTAGTTGACTCGGCCAGCATCGACGTCAGTGATTGTAACTTGTGCGCAGCCAGCTTGTCGTGCCATCGCTGCCGTCAAGAGTCCAACGGTGCCTGCTCCAATAACCAGAGCCGTGGAGCCAGGCTCTGGTGCCGCTCTGTTGACAGCATGAATGGCGACGGATAGGGGCTCAAGAAGAGCGGCCGCCTCGTAAGAAACGTGGTCTGGGATCTTGTGGCACCATGCTGCTGGGTGGTTGATTCGTTCTTGAAGAGTGCCCTGGTAATGGGGGACACTTTTGGCACTGGACCTGAACCTCATCTTCTTACACAGGTTGTATCTGCCCTTCCGGCAGATGGTACACTGGCCACAGGGAACGCCGACCTCAAGAGCGACGCGGTCACCGAGCTTGAACCCTGTGACCTGGGGCCCGATGGCAATGACCTCCCCCGAGGACTCGTGACCAAGAGAGAGAGGATGGCAGGCACAGAGATCTCCGTTGGCAAACTTCTTGTAGTAGCTGACATCGGACCCGCAGATGCCAGTCCTCTTGACGGCAATCTGCAGCTCTCCGACATTCGGGTCTTCAATTGTTCTCGTTTCCTGAAGGTGTCGTTAGATTTAACATATTCTGAGGGAGGGGCGGAGCCAGGTGATGCGTAGGGGTGTGCAACGGGATCAACGTGGGGTTTTGTGTAACACCGCCCACGTTCTCCACGGCGCAATCCATACCAAGGAATTGCACTTACCAATCGCAAATCCCGCGGGCCATGCAAGACAGACGCAGTGACGGAGGAAGACTTTGACTTGTAGACGGGTAGATGCATTGGTGCGGTCTCTCCCGTTGCAACTGGGGCCATGTTGAAGCTGAATGACGCCGGCGGCGTGGGGTGAAGCGTGGGATGTTGGGCTGATGACGGGTTAGGGTAGTGAAGGGGCTTGGCCTAACTTCCTATTAGGGAGGGTTCGTTCAGTGGGATTGGCTCAGGTGCCGGATGAGGGGTGCCGGCAATCAAAGATGCTGAGGAGAGCGAGGCGAGGGTCCTGGAATGAAGAGGGACCAGCGCGGGGTGCCTCGAGGACTGATAGGTTCGCTTTGGAGTTTGGGAGTTTGGGAGAACAGGGCCAGGAGGACAGAGGGCAGGGTTTGTCGTGGGATGAAGATTTAAAAACGAAGCTAAAGCGAGCCCGTGGGTGGCAGATGTGGGCAAAACGGTTATCACTTGGCAGAACAAAATGATAATCGGAGGGATAGGGAATTGTGATAAAGAGCAGGAGAAGCTCGGGCTCGAGGAGTCGTTGCCCCCACCCCTTAAGTAGCTTGCTCGCGAGCCCGGCTCCGGACTGTCGTCTTGGTGAAAGATGCCCATGGTGGTGTCAATCAGTGATTAGCAGCTTGCAAGGGCCTTCTTGGGTGAATGGGGAGACGGAGAGTTGTCGGCCTTGGGCAAATCGAAGGGGGCCATGAGGGGAGCGCAAGCCAAGGTCACCCAACCAAACATCAACCAGTTATCGGAGCCAAGCTAGGAGCATCTTCGTACGTGTAATCTCGGGAAATCATATGCAAGAGACATCCAGCGACGGGGCCACATCAGCATTCGGCAGGACAACCCTTGGCTGGCATCGGACTGGCTTGCGATGAGAGAGAGAGAGATGGAAGGGGCATCGGGCGGTACATGGTTTGGCAGGGAACGAGAGGCAGGTCGGGTAAGGAGGTGCCCGCATTTGGGCAGCAGCTGTACGCACTGGGCGGCGTACAGACGTGAAGACATTGGTTGACGATGATGGACTGGGTAAACGGATGTCGGGTGGAAGTAACTTTTCGCCTTTTGCAGTGACTGGGCTGGGCCCTGTTGAGCCAGTCCCGGAACTCTCCAGGCATGGATGGCATGGATGGGCCGGCTACAGTGGTGGACAGTTCGTAGCGGCTGGTGATAGGACAGGCTGGATGGCATCAGTGCGGTGACAGGTATCGGCATGCATTGGCTCCAACCTGATAGCCAGAGACGCATTGCCTTGCTTGCATCTGGTGCAGGTTGCGGTGACAAACTATACCTGTCTCGGCTTGCTAGTCGGTGGGGAGAGAGCAGGTATCGACCATGGCGAACCGCAGGAAAAATTATTCTTGCTCGTCCCAACCGCGGCAAGGCCACATGCGAGAGCTGGGATGCTAGGCAAGGTGGGCAGCTAAGGTATGGTCGGTGAGGTACCCGGGAGAGGACCCGGAAGGGAATGGAGAGGAACAGGGATAAAGGAGAGGGGTAGGGAGGGGTCGCTGTAACGTGGTTGCATGGTTCATGGAGGGGAGGAAATGAGCAGCTGTGGTGAACAAGGTAGATGCCGCAGGCAGTGCCTCGATCTGCCAAGCATTCTGGACGAGAGATGGGACAATCGTGGATGAGTTGCGAGAGATGATGGGCGGGCAGTCCAATATGATGCAATGAATGAACCAGTCAGAAGAGAGAAGCTTCGTATTTAAGGGGGCACGGCAAGAGTGAGAGAGGGAGGGAGAGAGAGTCGTGCAGCAGGGTGGGACAATGCAGTTGAACACCGTAGCCGTACGAGGTTCGCGATGGCACAACGAGTCGTGGCTCTAGTCGAGTGCATCCTATTTCCCTGGGAAACGGAACCCAGTCTCAGTGCAGTTCACGTTTGCCGGACGCCCGCCGATGCAAGGGCAGACCAGGGGCCTCATCCTCTATGTGCGTTGGAATCGAACAAGGGACCTGTGTAATATGGCGAACTTGTATTCAAACGAGCGGCGGTAGGTAGGTATTGGGTATTGAGGCAGGGGAAACATTAGTTTTGCCAAAGGGCTCCATCTCCTGCCGTGTCTCTGTGCCCATTGTTGTCATGGACCGGGGACCGGAGAGTGTTTGAATAAAACGGCCGAAGGATGCGTGCTACATGCGCGCCGATGGAGATTGGAAGTGGACGCGGTTGGTTGAATTGGAATCGTTCGGAGCCATAGTCATTTCACTTTCCTTGCGTATTCCTAGCTTGCTTTCTTCCCGGCTGCCCGTGTTATCCCATCGAAGACCCCCAGTTTGACTTTGACGGACTTTGCGACAGAGTGCGACTCTCATTACATAAGCCGTTGGACATCAGATCGACGGGTGAACACAGTAAGAGAACATAGTGCATGCTGTTAGAACTTTCCTCCACCTTGCTTCACGATTGTTCAATATCCCGATCTGCCAAATCTCTACCAGGTGGCTTTTCTGTCATCGTACGGTACGATACAACTCTCGACTTGCCACGAGTTCGGTTTATCTCGCCACTTGGTTTCTCGTCTTTCACTAGAACGAGTTGGCGCCTATGGGAGATTGAACGCCCACCCCTGTCCATGGATTTTGCCGCTTGCTCTGCCGCTTTCCTACCTACCGGCTGTCAACGTTCTAGAATTGGGGATGTCGCTCATGCACCATCCCATGTACTCATCAGGTACATCGTCATCACCTTCCCTGCCTCAAAAGTGTGTGTGTGGTACGGAAGGGGTGAACACAACCCACCCTAAGTCGACCGCTGGTGGCGCACATTCCGTGGAACTGATTGCATACTACCAATACATGATAGTTTCTGCTCGTTTCCCTTCGTCAACCAACCCCGTTGGCGACATACGATATTTTCTGCCGATCAGTTCAGAACCGGTGTCTGAACTGCAGGATCTTCAGTGCAGCAACGACATTCACATCTCGCGTATCCATTGCCAAAACATGCGCCAACCAGCAGCACTCGTTGAAGGATGCATTTGGCGTCCAGGGTCGGGTCAGGGTTGCTTTCCGCTGTCCTGGTCGACGCCCAAGACCATCCAGTGCTGCCCCCTTTTCGACTTCCAGGGCTCATGTTTCCGCCCTCAAGTTGCTCGATGCATGCTAGGCCCCGCTGTGATGACCATGCCGTCAAGGTCCCTGGCACTTTAGTCGCGGCGGCAGAACCTCCATTGGACCCTCTGAGGGGAATAGCTGGCCTGGCCCGACCACGGCCCTGTATCAGTAAGCTCGACCCCTTGCACAATCAACAGCAAGAGCTTGAACCCAGCAGCCTTAGATGACCTCCAACGAACACTGGCCGCGGCGGAAGTTGTGCTTCCTACCCCAGCTTCGACATCCGTCAAACCGGCCCGAGCAAGACAGCAAGCAAGTCCTGGACCTCTACGTGGCCCAACGAACCTCTGACCGCCTCGCCGAGCCTCTCCAGCACCGCAACTAGCGTGTCAACGGAAGAAACGCAGCAAACCGTCGCTCCAGCGAGAAAGGCCATACTCAAGTTTTGGCGGCACTCGATGTTGGCCTGCACAACCCTAGGCCTATCTTGGGGCTGGCTTTCTCCAAGAAACGAATGGTTAACGAACAGAATGCGGATACACCGCATCTGCACCTCCATTTTACCGGCCCTATGGCAAGACAGCTTGCTGCACATAGCCGTGCCAGGACCAGCCTGGCTATCGACAGCTCAACCCTCAAAACCATGAGTGGGCCTCCTCGTTCGCATCTTTCGACGTAGCCACGCATATCGCACTCTCCCAGGCCGTGGTTGCAGTCGGTTGCCGAATCCAAGCCTTCTCCGTGGCAAGGGCACGGAATGATCACTTCTAATGTCGGCCCCGGTACTCCCAATACGCTGCGTCCCTTTGCCGAGAAAGGACGAGGCACCGTGACGACAACCTGGAGGTACGGACAGGGCCATTCCCGTCTATCCAAGCGACAAAGCTGGTCGAATTTGCATACCCGGAGCCCCGAAACAAGGCAAGAGGAACTTACTACCTGGAGCCGCCCATGAATGGTACCCTTGCATTCAATGCATTGTCTCTGGTCAACACGCTCAGTCAAAACCCCTAACCTACGCCGTTTGCAGACAAAAGGAACTCGTCGGCTCAATGTCCAGCGAGGACTGGCCGCATCGAATGTATGCTTCAATAGCATCATGCAAGCTTTGGAAACCTTTGCTTACTAGATTGGAACTGGCAGTCCTTCTATCATACTCGATGATGTCGTTACCAACGGTGCAAGCTGCAGCCTGCGTCCATCTAATCGGCACATGAATGCCCCATCAGTAGGAGGTGCAATACTCTATTCTATTTCAAACGGATGATCCTCAAGGCGCGTCACCCGGAGACTCTAAGCCGCCGGACAGGGTCCTCGGTGTGGCAAGATCTGCTTTGTGGACGTCACTAGATGCAAGATGGTTCAAATTTCAACCTGCTCCTAAATTGTTTAGGTCGAAGGAACCAAGCAATTGCAACTGCATGAGTTGCCTCGTCACAACTTACGACGGCCGCTCGCAGGTACTAACCTTCAAGAATTGGAGATTGATGTTACATTTGGAGAAGCCCCTGCAGTCTCACGCAATCGGATCGCACAGCATTCCACCACATACTAGGGTCCCTGCAAGAGAGGTGGAGCCGCCTGAGAGGGGGGAACGGCTGCTTTCTTCCAAGCCGCCTCGAGTGAAGCCATTCCAAAAACGCACGTCCTGCCATCTTCCTCCGTGATAGGCACGCCGACCATTCATCAGGATGTACAATCGGGCCAGCGAAGTTCCCGCTTCACTCCTTAAGCCAGCATTTGGGGGTTTGAGCTGCTAAAGGACCGATGAATAGTTCAACCAGAAACATGATGCCACGTTGGCCGACTGATCAAACCTGCATACCCGGCCGGCAAAGCCATCTAATCTTTTTATAGTCACAGAGCGACGAGTTAGTGTCGGCCTTTATTGTTTGTCATCGATGACCTACTGCTGGAAGGCGATGTGGCTTCCTTTGAACACTGGCGGCTGCCGACTCCATTTCCCATCATATCCGTTGATTGCCAGTGTTTATCGGCTTTCCCATGCCATCAAAAATGGAGACGAATGAGATGTCTAATGCGACCTCACTAGGTTACCATTGCTCCACGGGTACATACTTGCTAGCGAGGGATCTACCGGGTCTTTGGATTCGACTGAAACATGCTGGCATCACTCAAACAGATGCCAGATTGATTGATGAGAAAACTGGCTTGCGCCTCTCCATCAGACGCTGACAGGAACCGATTTGCCACCTATGGAGAAGCTCAAGTAAAGCCACCAGCTGGGAACAAGCCCTGCTTGCTGGGGGGAAGTACCGGCGCAGCATAACAAACAAGAAATTATCAATGCCCGATCACCTGCATCAAACACTACATGACATATTGTCCCTATCTCTCAGAAAGCTGGCCAGAATGTTGGCGAGTCGGTAGCACAGTCTGCCTACGGTTCCCTGTGCTTCCCAGAAGGAAATGCCACTCTTCATCCGCCAATCCGGAAGAGGATCATTATCTCATATCATGGTACATTGACCAATTTGCTACGCGGATGTACGAACCTAGACAGAATACTTGCCAAACGTGGCCACAATGAGAAGCCAAGCAACCGCAGCTCTTAACACCGCCACCAAGCACGAAATGTGCCCGTAGGGTGTCTGGTTATCTCACCAGCAGCCACACATCGAATGTTCTCCTAACTGCTTTTGTTTCCCTGGGCATGTGAATCTTGTCCCATTGCAGCGAGAAAATGGCATGTGCATCAAGCAAGCACCAAGCACCCAGCATCCAGCAGGCAGGCAGGTAGGCTTGCCCTCATCCATCCAAGCATCCCGCAGTCGTAGACCAGGTTGCGACTCTGCGTTCCTACTTGCCTCACCGCCAATCGATCTGATTAGTACCCTCGAATGATAGGCGACATGGGCCGAGCGGGATGTAAGCACAACGCGCTGCAATGCAGCAAGAGACTGTGGAAGTGGGTGCCATTGGCGCAGTAGTGGTGGACGAGACAGGAAAACAGAGACGGCATGTGCATGCGCGCGTTGTGGATGCTGTGCAGCTTCTCCCCCCCAGCGTCACAATCTGGGCTTGTTGGAGGGCGTGCCGCCGCCCCCGCCACCACCGGCAGCCAGACGCCGGGCCGTCCAGTTGAGGACCGTGGAAGATTGCTACCCCGTGTCGCCATATGCCAAGTCTAGCTCTCGGGCTGGCTGGCCGCCCATGACTGGCTGATCGTTTGCCTGGAACATTCTCGCACGACACAGGCAGGTCAATTTACTGCGGCTGCAGAGAAGTAATCGTGAAAAAGAGAAATCAAGGCTCATACTTGGGAATCTATGTGTATGGGAGCACATACAGGACGGATACAACATTACACATGATACGAGGGTTGAGAGTGTCTCTACCAAAACCGAAAAGGTTCTGGTAGGCCCTCTCGGATGCGCTTTTCCGTCGCCCGCCTCGCAAAGCCCGCGCCGACTCGTCAGAAGGTGCTGGTTGCCAATCGGCTTGCCGCGTTTCTCGCATCCACTCGGTCCTCGTCGTCTTCTTCTGTCACACCGGCCAGACTCGCCCGGCCGCCCGCTGCGCCGAGGCCCTTGTTTTGCCCTGCACCTTGCCCATCGTCGCCATCTCCATCCTCGACGACACCGGCAATAAGACTGCCAGACACACTGCGGTTCAGGTTATCGGTGCGTCGTGGAACACCACTCCATGCATCACCCTTAGGGCCCTGACTGGCCGCCACGCTGGCCCGCCTAACGGTAGGGTGAGACTCACGTCCGAGCCTACTCAGACCGCCAGATGCATCAATGGAGCGAATGTCGGGTCTCACGCTTTCAAGTACAGCAAGAGCACGTCGTTCCGCCTCAATTTCGCGAATCACATATTCCCTGATGCTCAGCCGCAGATCCGCTGCGGTTCTCGCAAACCACTTTCGACGCTCCTGCACAAGGTTTTGCGTTACACGAGTTGTCTTTTGGTAAAGGTAGGTCTCATTCTGACGCGCGTCATCAAGGGCGGTGATGGCCTCATCAACCTTCTCCCGTCTGACATTGGAGCTCGCCTTGAGACGATCGGCAGCGGTGAGCTTGCTGCGCGTATTCTCCTGTGCCTGAAGGAATTCGCGGATGAGAATTTGACGGTTTGTGAGCGACTCCTTGACAACAAAGGAATCCTGAGAATGGTATTGGAATGGGTCGCCGATTGTCGTAGCTTCTGCGGTGGCTTGTGCAGCGTGGTAGTCACCGACGGTCTGTACAATCTTGCCTAGCTTGCGGTAGGCGTTTGCGAGACCCGGATGGGGCTCTTGAATGTGCATCGAGCCAAGTTTAACTCCAAAGTCGGACTCGGCGAGTCCAAGACCTAGAAGACATCAGATCGGCAATGCCAACGCATTGGCGGGGGGATAGACTTGAACTTACCTCGACGAGACTTGACCAGCTTGTCAACCTTGTGGCCAGCATCCATGGTTCCCAAGTAAAAGAGCTTTACAATCGGACGGGCTTCCTGAAGCTCCGGAGTGTCATCCGGCGGAGGGGCAAACTGCTTCAGAATCTTCCTGCGCACGCCGGTCGCCGGCTGCTTCATCTTGACCATGGGGCTATAACCAAAATCGCTCTCTACAAAGAGAACCATCTCATCGTCTCTCATAAGGACTTCGTTGCTGCACACGTAGTTGAACCACCGTTGCAAAAGGGCTTTCACCCGGGCTTCATCCTCGTCCGTACCGGCGCCGGCTGACGTCACGGCAGGAGGCACCGTGGGCACCAGGCATTCGGGGTTCGCGGAGATGAGGTGTTCCGCAAGCTTAACGAATTCAGAGTGGAAACGTCGTACGTCGCGATACTGAGTAGTGCGGAATCTCGGAAGGTTTGTCTGCGGTCTGTTAGACGTTTTTCGACCGCAGGTTAATGCCGGATACTTCTTACATGAACGTCGAATCGCAAGATGGGGTCCTTCTTTCCGGTTCGTTCGAGACCAGTGATCTTGGCCTGGAGCCTGAACTGAGGCTGCTGAGGCTTGCGCTGCTGGTCCTGACGGGCCTGTCCACCCGCAGCCGCCGGTCCTCCTTGCTCCTGCGATTTCAGAGGGGTCTCGGGCCCTGGCTGGTCGTCGCTAGTCCGGGCTTCTGAAGCGACTTCGGTCCTCGATTCTTGTGATTCCACCTCGGTCGCCGACTGAGTGCTCGCTGTGTCCGGTCGTCTGTATTGCTCGCCGCTGAAGCCCTCCTGGTCCTGCGGGGTGGCGTTGCCGGGGCTCGGTGAGTAGTTGAAGGGGGAGCCGGCAGGGTCGCCGCCGAGGTCAGCGCCGAGAGAGGAGAAGTTCGTCTGGTTCGGTCGGGGCGAAGAGCCGGGAGAATTGCCCCAGGGCGATGCGCCGGGTTCGTCGTTGATGGAAGCGCTGTAATCCATGGCTGTGGCGGCGTCGCAGTCGTCTATGCGTGGTTTGCTTGTTGATCGCTGGATTGCGTGGACGGATCACCACTGGCCGACTAAGCCGATGCGGGGAAGAGGGAAGGGTGTATATGGTTAGTTGGGGATTCGGGACGTCAGGCCGTCCATTGACAGGACCAATAGCGAAGGATCCGAGATATTTCGGGAGGCTGGTCAAGGTAGGTGCTGCCTGTACGTTCTCGAGTCGTTCGCGGGTTGAGCGGTATGCGAGCGTGATGTCTGGACACAGAGAGACCGGGGAGCTTTTCTCCACGCAGCTGCCTTGAATTGGTTCGTAACAGCCAAACCTCAGGTACGCTCCGTGAGCCTAAGCCCGCCGTGAGGCAGGGCATGGGGACGCTAAGCCAAAGCGGAGGCAAGGTGGGGCTTACTGACCGCAGCTCGGGCCAACAAAAAAGGAAAGCGGCTGGAAACATTGAAGAGTGACGACACGCGCGGCATCGCGCCTAACTCATTCATTCTCACAGCTCAGCTTCGGCCAATGAGGACGCCGTGTCGTAGGGGACGATTTCACCATATTCTCAGCCTTGCGACAACGATTCTTCAGCCTCTGTGAACCGAGGCGAGCTCAAAGGGGAAGAAGGAATAGCGACGAGTGAGGCGCAAACCATGGCGCACCTCATCAACCCGCTGGCCACGGCCGAGCAGCTCTACAAGCGCAACACCTTCAGCTCCCTGCCCGCCGACCTGCAGGATGTTATATTCTACGCCACACAGTGTCTGACCCAGGCAGCCGGCGTGCTGCTCGAGCTGCCGCAGTCAACCACGGCGCAGGCCAATGTTCTGCTCGCGCGGTACTGGCTCGTCGAGTCGGCAATGGCACAAGAGTTCAGCGTGAGTCCCTGCACACACCTCCCGGCAACAAGGCCCGGCGCAGATTATTGACACAAGGTCCTAGGACGTCTCCGCCGCAGCCCTCTACCTAGTCTCCAAAATGGGGTCATTTCCACGCTCAACCCGCGACGTCTCGAACGTCTACGCCTACCTCCTCTCCCCGGCGTCGCCCCTCTTCCGCGGCGAACCCCCAGACCCGAAGCGTCGCCCGGACCCGTCGACGTACTACCAAACAGACGGCGAGTACGCCGCCTTCCAGACGCGGTTGCTGGCGGCCGAGGCGCGGATCCTCTGGGCCTTGGGCTTCGACACGGCGGTGGCGCTTCCGCACGCCCTGGCGGTGACGTATCTCCAGGCCCTGGACTTCCTGGGGAAGCCTAAAGGAGAGATGGCGGGACGGGTTATTTCACATCTGAACACGGCGCTGCTGAGCCCGCAGATGCTGTTCCTCACACACCAGCCCAACGCGCTTGCGACGGCGGCAGTTTATATCGCCGCCAGGGAAGCCGGGGCGAAGATGCCCGAGGTGGCGTGGTGGGAGGTGTTTGATGTTGAGAGGGAGGAGTTGGGATTCCTTGTCGTAGGGTTCAGGAGTCTTGAGGGTTGGGTCCGGGGGTTGAAAGAGGGTGGGTTGCTAGCCGGCGGCATGATTACGAGGGCAGCGATCGAGAGGGAGGCAAGGAGGAGGGCCGGTGATGGCGACGAGGAGGACGAACTTATGGCGTTGATGGATCAGAAGACCGCGTAGGGCGCGTAGGGTGCGTCCCGCTCAATTGTACATATAGACTCGGAAAGTAAATATTGATACCCATTGAAAACCCCTCATTTTTCTTTTGGGGGCCATTACCGTCTCCCATCCCATTTACAAACATAGGTTCTTGGAGAGTAATTTTTTTATTACTATTATTATCTTATACCTAGCAATCAGCAGAGACTATTCATCTGTCCGGACTATTTTGCACCCATGGTTTACAATCCAGATTCTCTATCGCGTTTCTGAAATGCAACCTCAATCAGGCCCGAGACCTCCGTTTGCAAGCGGGCACGCGAAGCAACTCCCAAGTTGTACCCTTGCGTTGCCGGGCCTGCCTGTCCGCTCAAATGCCCCTCTCGAGTCCTTTACAGGCCAGCCAGCCGATTCTTCACTGTTTGTGAGTTGTAGGCAAAGTCTCGAGTTCTTGCGCTGGGACGGTCCAACGAGAGACCCTGGACCAACGACATCGCGGTTAGCGGCACCAGGGGACAACGACACCGGCGCCGCCTCCGGTGATGACTCCCAAGACGTCCGGTTTGAGTATCGATGCACTCATCGTCCGTATGTCAGGATTACCCGCTTGCTACGCTCCTCTCTGAGATCGCATGGTAAAAGGCAGTCTACACAATGGTCGACACCGAGGGCGTTGACCTTTGAACTTGACACAAAATCGACACAAAGTCATCAAAGGAATGAATAAGGTGCAGGCAACTTGCGCATGGCCTGGAGCAGGTGAAAACGAGGTGGGATAGGGTATAGGAGCCCGATGAAATTGATGGATAACTACCGTTTGGCAACTTGATGCAACTCGAGATGAACCCCCCGCCCGAAATGATCCATTTCCACACCGTATGCGCCAGCCCTAGTCCCTTAGTGCCGGGTATTGCTCATATGATCCCATCCAAGATATATTGCTTAGAAAATCATCCAACTCCATTTCATTTTGTCCGTAGCCGTATGGTCATGGTTCCCCTTTTCCTATTTAAGCTTGTCCAAGCGTAACTGCTTCCTGTGTCCCCGGCTGTCCGCCCGCCGAGCTCGCTGCTCTTTGTCGCCGTCCTTATTCCAGCCTACCAAGTGGCGCATATTTTTGTGGGGGGAACGACGGGTGGGGGGACGCTGCTGAGTGCTAGAGCGCCCAAACGCTCTGCCCCAAATCGCCTACAACCGGCCGTCCATGACTTCCTTTTTGAATATCCGGACGTCCCACACATCGTAGAAGTGAACGCCCTCGACTGTCTCTAGCTTTGTGTTGGCCACGATATCAGTGTCCTCGTCGTCGCTGTCACTGTCGGTATCCCATCCCGGCATAGGCAACGGTGGGAAACCGCCGGAGGAGCCAGAGGTAGAGGCAATACCGAGGTGGCCAAACCCTCCCAAAGAGGTTCCAACCTTGTGTTTCCCTTTCTTGTTCTTCTTCTCCTCCTCCTTTGCCGCTGGGGTTTGAGGTGGCGGCCGGATAATGCGCTCAACCCGGTCATCATCAATGGAGATCCACTCCAACTTCAAGTCTGGGTAGTGGCACATGTTGTCAACGATGAACCTCCGAGTCTCCCGCATAACCCAGACGCACGTATCGTCGTTCCTGAACTGGGTGACATTTAAAGCCCGAAGGCTCACCAGTCCAGATATATGCTGCATGAAAGTGTGCTGCGAAAACGGTCAGCTGTAGTCAGATTTGGGCGACCAGTGTCTCGGATGACTCACAATAGCGCGGATTCCAACCGCCGCCGCCAACTCCTCGAGTTTTCTTCCGCGATTGCAGATCAGCAGCATGGCTTTCTCGTCCACATCCCAGCTTGTCCCAGACTCATTCTTGATCATCAACTTGACTAGTGTAGGCATATGCTTCTTGAGAACGAGACGTCGGATTTGATCCATGATGACGTTTGTTTTGGGCGCAAAGCTTTCCGGCTTATACTTGACCGACCGTTCCAGCATGAACAGCTCGGTTATTTGCTCCAGCTGCGCAGCGAACGTGAGGAATGTAATTGATACGTTGTCAGTGAAAATTTTGCGCAGCGGAAGCGGCTGCACCTTGTTCTCCTTGGCCAGCATGGTCCAAATCGGAGCTTGATTGCCAACATTGAGTAACGTCAGCCTGTGGAGGGCTCGCACATCGATGGCCGCTTTGAGCACCGACGCCTTGACAGGGATCAAGTGGACGCAGAAAGATCGCAGAGCTAGGCCTCTGGTTGACCGGATATACTCGCTGATGCGTTCGTCCTCGCCATGTGCTGTTGTGGCTATACCGTGAACCTGCTTCTCCACATCACGGATCTCGGCCTCCGTCGCATTAAGCTCAGTCCGTACGTTGTCGATGTCCCGATAGAAGCTGTGTAGCTGGTTTTCCGCGGAACGGATGTGGTCTCTGTCGAGGGCGTGCGTGTTGGTCCGCAAGTCCTCGAGTTTCTCTTGCAGACGAGTAGCCTCAGCTAGCAAGTGCTGCAGCCGAAGAACGAGTGTCTCAAAGTTTGCTTTCTGCGCTGCCAAAGTGGCCAGAGCTCGAGTCGTTGTCGGTGACTCGGACAAAGCCTCCTTGACCGGAGGCTGGGCCGTACTAGGAGTGGCCGTGGGGTCATCTTTGGTCTGCTCGTGCTTGATGTCCAAGGGCTCTTCGATATCCTCGACTGAAATCGGCTCCTCCACGTTGATATCCTCAGGGTTGGCATCAGCTCCAGATCTCGTTTTTGAGTTTAAGTTGGTATCCCTCGCAGAAGTAGGAGTTTCAGAAGGCTCAACACCCCCAGCGGGTAGCTGGGTGCTGGCATTCGTTGTCGAGGCAGCAGCAGGTGTGGTTGAGGAGCCTTCACCAGCGGAGGGTTCCGCCTCGGCTTCCGTTTTGCCTTCTGGCTTGGCAGCGTCTGCCTTTGTCGCTTCCGCCGCCTTTGCCTCTTCTGCTTCCAGGTATTTTCTACTCGCCTTCTCAATCATTTCTAGTATCTCTTGCTTGGAACCATCGTCGGCGTCGCCGTCAGCCATGCTTGTCATCAGCTTACCCGAGACTTCTCGGAGTCTGTTCATGAACGCCTCGGCAGGCGAGCCAGCTTCTTTCACATTCACGGCCGCGGATGGGTCGATCTTCTCCTTCCCCTTCAAAGTTTTGCGCTGTTGCGGTTTCTTGACAAGGAAAGGTTCCACGTCAAATACCCGGCCGAGTACCGACTCTTGACTCTTTCGCTCTTCTTGAGCACGGAATGCTTTCGCGGGCCCGCTCGCCTCATCCCAACCAGGCGCCGACGGCATCGGGACCACCTGGAATTCGTCATCTTGATCGGAGTCATCGGGGTCGGCATCAGGCGGCGGCTTTCGCGACTGCGAAGCAAGGTATGTGGAGAAGGACAACTTCAGTTTCGTGAGAGTGGAAGCAGAATTGCGTACACAAGACTTGATCTCGGTAATGGTATCCAAGTTGTCAATGTCGAGAACGGCAAGCGAATTCAGTTTCCGGAAGCCTGACAACGTCGCAGGTTCGTTGGCAGATGCCCTGCGCCTATTCCTGGGCGTAGGTCTCAAGGCCGGCGGCAAGGGGGGTGGAGGCCCGAGTGAGGGGTTGTACGGAGGCGGAACGGATAGCGACATGCTTGCAAATGTAGGAGGAGGAGGCGGGGCGGTAGAAAAGGCCGGCAATGGTTCCCAATGACCCTGGGTCACTGTAGGCGGTGGCAGGCTCGAGGTATACGGGAGCGGTGGGGGTAGTTCGTAGAGAGAAGGCCCGGCCTGCATCCGTACATGGAGGTTCTTGAGAGGGGCAATCCGGTGTAACGCCTTGTAGACGGGCCGGCTCAGCTCGACTCGGATGTTCCACCTGGTGATACAACTGTTAGCGAGGCCGGCGGAAGGTGGCAGGTCCGACGCACCTAAAGGTTTCGAGCGACTTGGCATTCTTGAGGGTAAGCAGCAGCAATGTATTCATGAACTTGCCACAGCTGGCGCTGTACAAGTATGGTTTGTAGGCAGCCTCAGCCTTGTCGCCGGCGCTCAGTGTGTCGAGGGATATGTCTCTCAGATGCTGGGCATAGTCGTAATCGCTCGACACGAAGGTCTCGAGGCCACCGGCCAGGCTGTCGATGGGGGAGTCGAAGGACGGGTCATCTTCGTCAGGGAAGACGATGTGGAAGTTGCGGTACAGCTGGGCGGCGGCAAGCTCGCGGAAGTGCTTGGAGACGAGGGCAAGGCAGATGAGGTCGCTCTGGCAGCACTAAGGACAGTCAGCTAGGATCGCGCAGGAGGTCGGCGTGAGGTTGGCGTACGTGACTGAAGACGTCTTTTTGGGTCTCGGGGGGAAGATCGAGAAAGCCGAGCGATTTGGGTTTGATCCCGGGGGCGGCAACAGCCTTGTCGCAAGACTCGGCAGAAGCCATCATGGGCGGCGGCAGAGCCAGGTCGGGTTGGAGAGTTGGTTGGCAGGCGAGAAAGTGCGGCGCAAAACGACAAGGTAATTAAAGTGAGCGTCGGGATACCGGGATACACGTCTGGGCGGGGTGTCGAATAGTTGCAGGGTGAGCAAGGTGAGGAAGGAGATGGACGCAAGATGGCGGCCAAGGCTTGTCAACTCAGTTGATGGGCACTGGCGCTTTTCTGCCTCGTTCCCGCCTCGTTGAGTATTGGGGAAAGTAAGACACATGAATACACCCTGAAAGACGGCAAGACGGAGGACGTGGGCGGCCGGGAAGGGACAGTTGCAGGTGGAGGGGCGTGTTCGGAGGGCGAGACCCAGCCAGCCAGCGAGCGATGCGCCCGCCCTCGGCCCACCGTCAGCGCAATGCACCACCCACACACCCACTGCTGCTGCACACTATAGAACCTGGTCGATGTTCCGCCCCGGGTCGCGTGCACGGGCGACAGGTGCAGCCACTGACGGGCGAGCCTCGCAGTGTTCTGAGGCGCTCTGGGAGGGGGAAAGGGTTTAGCGTCCTGGCATCGCTGCGAGCACGCGCAGCACTCTAATCCGGCTCCACCTGCCGTTGCGACTCGTTCTTTGGGGCACCTCCACTGAAGGGCATCCGCAGTGTATGTAAATAAATCGATCCCTTGATATGGTGTATCATGTACTCCTTATAACGGGTCTCTCCTCCACACGAGATGTTTTGTTCCACGTTGCGTCGTCTGTTTCCCTCGCGTGCCGTACACTACGTACAATACCTGAAAGAGAGCGCCCCGCCGGATGCAGTCCTGGAGGCAACGAGAACGAATGCCGGTCAAAGGATCGGCCCCGTGTGCGTGTTCCAGACGCCTGGATCGCCATGCCGCTTCTTTCCAGCTCCAACGATGGGTACCAGATCTGCAGCATATCCTCAACGTCGGGTAATGAGATGGCTCTTCGGGTTATGATCCAATTTCAGACAAGCCTCTCAACCCGTCTCTGCAGTAAACACCACATCCAATCAGTATCAACAGCTGTGCATCTGTTGTAGGCACCGGATATCAGTCTCGGGACGAAATCATGACGAGCACCAAGAGCCATGGCAAAGACACGGGATTCGTGTAGTCTCCATTGGCTGTCAATCATGGGACATTCTTATTTGCTGCAACATCCTGGCAAGGGCTGGATGTGACAATGGGGAATTCAGTCTTGGCTGCGGCCAAGTCGCCTACGTTTGCCGTCTGCTAGTGTCGAATTCCAAACGTGGGCATGCCTCGTTACGAAGCGCAATGACGCTTTTGTGGAGATGTAAGTGGATGGCAGAGCCGTGGTGTTTGCTTGATTTGATGTAGCCTCGGCTTCCTACTCCCTCGTGCTGCTCTTGGCTCTGAATCTTGGACTTGGAGTTGAACAGGCGCCCTCCATCATCCCGGCACGCTCTTCTGTGGTAGACTCGACGGATGGATATTCCACGATAAAAAGTTCGTCGGAGGCAGCCATCATTCAAGACACCAGCGCTGGGATGGCGCAAGAGTGAGGCGACGATCGGCCTTAGCGCATCCGCTCCAAGGGGAAATCCCCACAAGCCCCCACTAGCAAGGCTGGGCGGTGCCGACTGATCCAGACCGGAACGGGAGTTTTGGGGGGGACCAACACAAGGAGGACGACAAGGGATCGAACCGGACCCCAAGACCCCACCAAGACCTGCTGTGCCTCGACGGATTTCACCTTTTCCCTTAGTGTAAAAAAAGAACACAAATCAGATGGGGCATTGTTCTGTTCCTCATTTAAACCAGGCAAACACCCATCCCCGTCCCATCCCATACCATACTATACCATATCATCCCGCCATACATACCCTTGCCGTGCTTGTGTATGCTTGCACGCTTGTTCTTTTGGACTGCAACCCTACAGTCCCCGTTTGCCCCCCCTAATCCTGGAAAACCTTGAACCCCTCCAGCTTGTTCTTGTCCAGTCTCTTTCCCCTTCCCGTTCGTTCCCTGTCACAGCTTAAGCTTCTTGCATCCCGTGCCTGCCAGACTCCGACCCGGGCGGCCAACCAAACAAGCCCTGTTGCCTGCTTGACAGTCACCGCCTGAGGCGACATTGCTTCCTTGGTACGGATACCTCACCTCACCTCGCCTTACTCACTTTGTTTGCAACGGCAACCAGCCCGAAGGCTGAGAGCATCGCCACTATCCAACCTCTCTTCCCCTCTCTTCTTTGTTACACCACCACCTGCAGTCTCATCTGTTGCTGGCCGTGCCATCGTTCGATCACTTCTCGCTCGACCAGCATTCGTTTCTACCCCGGGACCAGCCAAACAACCACATTAATACCACTATTAACTTCGGTACCCCTTATTCCCCCACCTCTTTTCGCGCGGAAACCATCTTTCTCGCTCTCAACCTCTTTGGAAATCGTCAGAACACGATACGCCCTGCCAGTCTCTACGGATCCTACTTCCGGCTCCGCAGCGAATGCTTTGCTCATAAAACAACCTTGTTGCTGCAAAAGTACCGACTCTCCTGAAGGTGCCGTGACTCAAGCGCAAAAACCTGCCTGCTGCCTATTGCTCAATTGGGACATCGCGCCGCGACCAACAAGGTCTGGATTGGTGGGTGAGCAGCCAACCACCAACAGCCCTTTCGGCTCGTCCCTCGTATAAACAGCCCATCCTTTCGCACCCCCGGTTGAGTTGCGACTCGCCAGTTTCGACATTCACTCGACTCTCCTCAACTAGCACTGACCAGACCAAGAGCTCACCATGGCCGACGTCGAGGAGCCCAAGTTCAATTCTCTGGCCGAGAGAATTGCCGCCTTGAATATGCAAAAGAACTTCCAGACGCCAGAGGTCAAGACGAAGAGGCCACCGCCCCCACCGCCGCCAAATCGCCCTGCTGCCCGAAGCCAGACGCTGCCTGTCCCCCAACCAAACGGGCTTCCTACGCCTCAGAGTAGTCCTACGATCCCTCCTCGTCCGACCAAACCCCTACCGCAAAAGGTCAACCCACCACCCCTGCCGCGACGAACCACCGGCTCATCCCAAGTCGAGACGTCAACTTCGCCAGCTCCCAGTGATCGGATTGCCCCTCCACCCCTACCCACCCGCACTTCGACACAGCAAATCTCACCTGCCCTTCCGCCTCGGAGACCGTCCACTCAACAACTAGCAGTGCGCCGCAACTCGAATGCGTCCGAAATTTCCAACTTGTCGTCTTTGTCTCTTAATCACACTATTGCATCTTCTGCCACCAGCATCCATTCAATCGATGGGCCTGGGCGCAAGCTACCGCCCGCCTTTGACCAGGCGAGCCTACCGCCCCTGCCACCAACAAAGAGAGAGCGGGAAGCTCAAGCGAAAGAGGCCGCCGCCCATGAGCCGCCGCAACCCCAACGTGCCCTTGTGTCGGTCAAGTCTGCGCCTGTCGTTCGACAAATTGAGCCACCTCAGAGACCAGCTTTGCCCCCACGATTAACCTCGAGGCCAACCAACCAACAAATTCAGAATTCGACATTGGAGGAAGATGCGCCAGCGAAACCGCGCCGGCTACCTCCTCCTCCAGTAGCGTACGTCAAGCCGCAGCCGCAGACAAACGGGCACACCCCTCAAGAACAGCAAGCAAACGACCGCCCACCATTGCCGGGCAGACGGCCAGGCGCCGCCGATGAAGCTCCTCCTCCCATTCCCCTCAGTTCCCGTCCTAGTGTAGCACAGATCGAGGCCATCTCAGCCAAAACCACCGCACGCGCAAATGATTGTTTGACCTGCCGGGATTTCTCTGGGCCTGATGGTGTTGCCGCTATGCACCCCAGGCAGTCACTCCCAAGGAACGACCCGGTCGGTTATCTGGCCCAGGTGCTTTGCGGGCCGTTTCCGTCTCACACGGACAAGGCGCGAGCCATCTTTACCTGGTTCCATCACAACATCGCCTATGACTGGGAAGCCTTCATTACCCACAATATCAAGCCACACACCGGGTCTGAGACCATCTTGATGGGGAAAGCAGTTTGCGCGGGGTATGCGGACACGTACAAGGAAATTGCAAGCCGCGCCGGCCTCGAGTGCATTTACGTCAGTGGGCATGGCAAAGGTTACGGTTACACTCCTTTGAAAAAGGGAGAGCCCGTCCCGCCGAGGGCTCAGGACGATCATGCTTGGAACGCAGTACGCATCGATGGCGGGGAATGGAAGCTCATCGACGCCTGCTGGGGTGCCGGCCACCTGGATGCCTTGACCGATACATACGTTGCCAGCTTCACACCGCGCATGTTCACACTGAGTAACGACATCTTCGGTCAGACCCACTACCCTGGGAACGACGGTCACCACTTCCGGCCCGACGGTAGAGTACCGACCTGGGAGGAATACTACATCGGCCGGTGGCAAGGCGAGCCGCCTTTGGTTTGCGGCGACGCGTACAAAGAGGGCGTCCTTGGCGACTCCATTAGCCCCAAAGAGCGCGATATACCCGTCTACAGCGGCAAAGTCGTACGCTTCCAGTGGTCCAAGGCGTGCGAGCACTGGACATCGGAGAAGCATGGGAAGGGGAAGCCGCCGCTGCTGCTCCTCAACATCAAGGGACGAGACGGCCGGAAGGAGGACATGGTCCCCATTGAGACGGACGGCTACTGGCATTGGGTCGACGTCAACGCGATTGACCTGGGCGCGCCGGGCCAGAGCATCGCCGTTGTCATGATTACGACAATCGACGGGAAGGACGCTAGAGGTGTGACCAAGGAGGAGTATTTCTCGAAGAAGGGAAGGCGTAGCATGAGCTGGGCGTACCTCATGAAGTGGGAGCTTGTCGAGGGGACAAACACATGAAAGGGGGGTTTTCCTTATGACAGCGACGGCCGGGCAATACAAGTGCCGCATATAATAATGATAATGAACTTTTTCCTCGAACCACCATTTGCTATTCCAGTGATATATTCTGGCCACGGACGATGCGAGCTTTTTTGTTAGCGCTTGGCAGTGACTATGCCAAGTGCGCGCTTCCCTGTATCTTGCCCCCTATCTTCTATCCACATCCAGGGGCAGCTAAAAAAACAAACTGAAAAACCAAGTCACCAAGTCACGATAGAACCCGATGGTGTGTCTCGGTCCGACTGCCTCTTGATCCTATTCGTTACTCCTCCGGTGGGTATCCTGCAATTTCTTCCTCCTCTAAAATCCTTCAAGCCCCATGAGGCTCGCCGACTCACAGTTCCAACTTCTGCCACCTCCGCAACCGGCCCCCGTACTTGTAAATTAACGCCGGCACGGGAATGAGCGCGATGGCTATGAAACCCAGCAGGCTGTTGCCCCAGCCGAGGCCTAGGGCGTCGTACATGGGCGGCCCGGCCATCGGCAAGAACGCCGCGACGACGCTGCGGAAGACGGTGAAGGCCGCCAGGCCGCTGGCCGCGAAGTTCGGGTAGGCGTCGATGACGTACGCCTGGATGGGCTGCCAGATGCCCAGGATCGCGACGCCGAACGGCAGGAGGCCGACGACGGGCGCGGCCCAGTGTGTCTTGAACTCGGCCGTCCAGCCGTACCAGAAGAAGGTCACGGGGAGGAGGGCGGCAAAGTAGATGCAGTCCGGCAGGCGCATCTCGGGCTCGAAGACGCCGTTGTTGGCCTTGGTCATGCGGACCACGGTGCGGTCCGAGAGGAGGCTGAAGAAAGCCATCCCCACGATGTAGCCCAGACCCAGCGGGATATAGACGAGGCCGGTGGTGCCCACGGAGAAGTTGTAGGTGCTAGTGAAGACGAGGGGAATGGTGCTGAAGAGGAGATAGAGGACGCCGTAGGCGAAGGCGCAGTAGAGGCTGACGCTGAAGATGATGGGGGAAAGAAAGAGCATCTTTACGGGGCGGACGAGGCCGCGGAAGAGGACCTGGGCGGTGGACTGCGGGGCGGACGCCGACGTGTCGTCGTATACGCTGCGGAGTTCGGGACGGTTGAGTTCGCGGCGCAGGCGGGCGACTTTACGGCCAATTAGGACGCGGGGGTTGGTTTCGTGGCTGAAGATTGCGATGGCGAGGGCCATGGGGGTGGCGGCAATGAAGGCGATCCACGAAGACCAGCGCCAGCCGATGTCCTGAGCAATAAAGGCGCCAACAAGAGGGGCCAGGGTCGGTCCTGTATTTCAGCGTCAGTATTATTTTCCAGATGGCGTGATCATTACTTTCTTTAACAAAATGGGTTGCAGAAATTAAATTACCTATCAACGGCCCCATCATCCAGATTGTGAGGGCCTTGCCACGATCCTGGATGGGAATCATGTCGGCAATGACGCCGCCGCCGATGGCGAGGCAGCCAGAGCCGCCGACTCCTGTCAGGAAGCGGAAGACGATGAGTGAATTAAGGGAGGGTGCGAGGGCACAGCCTATGAGCCAGGCGCAGAAGAAGACGTTTGCCGTGGTGAGGACGGGACGGCGGCCATAAATCTCGGAGAGGGGAGCCAGGAAGAGGGGCCCGACGGCGTAGCCTAGCAGATAGATGCTGACGGGGAGAGTGCCCAAGGTAAGATCCGTGTTGCCATAGTCTTCGTTCAAGTACTCAATGGCTGGGGCAAGGATGGACGAGGCAAACGGGGTCATGAAGGTTATGCCGGAGAGGAACCAGATGATGATCCATTTGCGCCGGGCTGGGAAGTTCATGGGCATAGCAGGATCATCTTGGGAGTCCCAGCCCACGATGCCATTTTCGAGGTCGGATACAGGGTGTATGGTTGGGGGGAGCTGTTCGCGCTCCTTCTTGCGGCGGGAAGAAGCGAGGCTGGCAATGCGAGAGAGACGGCTGCGGACGCTGGTGTGAGAGCGGCCCGTTTGTATGCGCTCAACGACGATCTCCTGGTCGCGGTTAGCAACGGCAATGGAACATACATTAACTCCAATGGCAATATAGCTTCCAGTCTCGGGGTTTTTCAATTAAACAACGAAAGGAGAGGGCGCTACCAGTCAAAAACTGTCTCCCCTGAGTCCCGTCGCGAGGTCTTCGGCGGGGCGGGACTGAAAGCTGCAAATGATCTCTAGAGAGTTGAACTCACCTCCTGATACGGCTCGCTGTCTGGCGCGTCTTCGGTGTCATCGAAACTCTTTCGCTCTTCCATCTGCGCCTCTTCTGCCTTTTCCGACCTTTTCAACTCCTTTGAAGTGGTAGGGTGTTGTTTGGACTCATTTTCTGTCAGCGTTCTCTGCTCCGCGGATCCTCCTCGGAGGCCGTGGGCGCCGGCCGTCGCCTCCACGTCTTTCTCGGAATCCATAGCGGTAAATGCTGCCGATAGATTAAGTGGGTTCAATCCCAGCAAAGACAGGCTAATAGTTGAGAGAAGTTGAGAATCGATTTATCAAAACGAAATGAGAAGAACCAAAGAAGAAAGGGACCCGGTGAAGTAGAACCCCAGCAACCAAGAGCAGACAGCACTTGCTTGAGCGCCTACCGTATTTTATGTGATTTACCACTGCTCCATGCCGATGGCAACTCCTGCGAGGGAAACGGCTTTAGTAATTTAAGCCAACCACCCACACACCCCTCTTCTTCCCATTGCCGCATCTACCCTAGGTAGGTAAGGCAAGGGCGATGATCATCGAGGGTGAAGGTGTAACATGATTTGACCAGCATTCGCCAAAAGGCCCCATTTCATCATCGCCGGGCCCCTGCTACTTGCAGGCTTACAAGCGACGACATGCAGGGCGTCGGTTCCTACGTTCCCTTCTCGGGGCTAAACTCCCTGTGCTATCTCCGTGGCGGCCAGAAGACGGTACGTAGAGGCATGCTATGCCTTGAGGGGAACCGGCTGGTGGAAGAAGAGACACTCTCGGGAGGTGGTGGATCTGACTAGAGCAGCCTCGGATCTCCTTGTCCAAGGCGGTGACGGGTAGAGGCGAGCCGCGGGGTTAGGAGAGACGGCGGCCCTAAGAGACCAACAAGAGACATGATTGGGGCACCTGTACGGAAACACGGCAGTGGTTGGGGTATGGTGCTGTGGCATTCTTAAACCCGAGGTTTGCAATTCCCCGCCTTGGGGCCTTTTGGGAAGTGTTTCCGGTATGGCTCAGTGAGATCATTCGGAGCTAGCAGGCGAAGGCTGCATTCAAAGCTGACCTGGAGATGTAGGTGGTGAAGAGGGTGCAACATGAACGAGACTCAGGTTTGTAATCAACTAGCAGTAGAAACAGCCTTCCCTCACAAACCCCGTTTGCTCTGCAATGCAATTGTCTGACTCAATGCGCCAACCTACCTCGAGCCTAGAGAACGACCCGCACAGACCCAGCTCCTGGAACAGCATCCCCGGCTCCACTTCGGATGCCAAACAGTGACACTGACCTGCATGCCCCGCAGCCTCCCGGCACCCTCCAACACCGCCCACATGGGAAAAAAGACCCATCCCCAAAAAAGCATCGAGGTCCCAAAAAAGCCACACGTCGATAACGCGGCCAGTGGGGTCCCTCCTTCTCCAAATTGACTACTGTGTCCCGTCGTCGCCGCCGCGATACGATACCTGACTGACTTCCATCGTGAAAGCTTCCTCCGGACAACAACCCAACCTGCACACTCCTTAAAATTCACCCGGCGCACACGCACACGATGAAAGCGACCCAACCACAAGGCTAACAAGAAAAGTTAACAAAAGAAATACCACAACACCCAGTTGGTATCTCGAGCGCGCCGTTGCGCGCATCACAACCGCCAAGCATGGCCTCCCCCACCCTCTCCCGCACCGAGACCCTGAGCCTGGGATCCCTCTCCCTCGCAGCCTTCGCAGTCCTCCTCAATGCTTTCCAAGGCGACGGCGAGCCATTGATAGCATCTCTGGCGCTCTCCGTTCTGGCCTTCTCTCTGGCCTACGCCATGATCCGCTGGCTCGGTCCCGTCTTCGTCGGCGCCGGATTCAAGGGCCGCGACCTCTCCAAACACCACCGCCCCGAGCTGCCCGAGTGCATGGGAGCTGTCTGCGCCGCAGTTTACCTTCTGGTCGTCATAGTATTCATACCTTTTCCGTTCTACAAGGACATTGTTGCCGCCACTAGCGGCGGTGGGAACAGGGATGTTGTCTTTCACGTCGAGAATATCCAGCAGGGCCGCTTCCTGCATCGATTTCCTCACAGCAAGGTCAGTTTGCTTTCGCGCTCGCCCTGGACGGCAACACGGACAAGAAGTCTTGTGCTGACTTGGCAAACCACCAGCTCGCCTCCTACCTCTCCGCCATAATCTCCCTCCAGACCACCGCCCTCCTCGGCATAGGAGATGACCTCTTCGACATCCGCTGGCGCCACAAGTGGTGGATTCCAGGCCTGGCCTCCGTCCCCATCCTCGTAATCTATTTTGTCGACTTCGGCGTCACCTCCATCGTTATCCCGATTCCCCTTCAGCCATACCTTGGCGAGCTCTTCGACTTGGGCATCCTCTACTACATCTACATGTCATGCATTGCCATGTTCTGCCCCCAGTCCATCAACATGCTGGCGGGCATAAACGGCATCGAGGTCTCCCAATGCATCGTCATCTCCCTCCTCCTCGTCCTGAACGATTGCCTCTACCTCTTCACCCCTTACCCCCATCCAGCAACCGACTCCCATCTCTTCTCCCTCTACCTCCTACTCCCCTGGCTCGGCGTCTCCTTCGCTCTGGTCCTCCACAACTGGTACCCCGCCAAAGTCTTCGTCGGCGACACATACTGCTACTTCTCAGGCATGGTCTTCGCCACCGTCGGCATCCTTGGCCACTTCTCCAAGACCCTCGGCCTCCTTCTGGTCCCCCAGCTCTTCAATTTTCTCTACTCGACCCCCCAGATCTTTGGCCTCGTCCCTTGTCCTCGTCACCGCCTGCCGCACTTCAGCGCCCGCTCCGGCCTCCTCGAACCGAGCGTCACCCCCTGGAGCCCCGAACGCCAACCCCACCCCCTCGTCGCGCAGGGCCTGCACCTGCTCGCCAAGCTGCGCCTGCTGAAAGTAACAACGGACGAGAAGGGTCGCTTCGTCGAGACGAGCAACTTCACTCTTCTCAACCTGTGGCTGGTGTGGCGAGGCCCCCTAAGGGAGGACCGGCTTGCGTGGGAGGTCACCTTCCTTCAGCTCTTCGTCGGCCTCTTTGGCCTCTTCGTACGGCATCGCCTCGCTCTGCTCATCTTTAAGGAGGATAACTGGGGCATGACAACTAAGCAGTACTGATATTCGCAAAAAGTAGTATCGAGCGCCTCCCTCTCTGCCCCTTCCTTTTCTTTTTCGTCTTCTCAACAGCATCGCGCTCGTATTTCAACCGGCCTCTTTTCTTCGTCTCTTTTTGATTTCCATTCTTGATTCATCTGGGACGAGAGACTCGATAGAGATCGTTTGTATCATAAAAAAAATGGATGGAGATTGAGATACCCTGTAAGAGTATACATACCGGAGACTGGCAAGAGAACAGCCACAAACCTTGTCAAATAACGAATCAAACAAAAAAATTCAGAATCAAGAGCAAAATACAATGAGTCTAAAGTGTGAGCTGGGAAATAAGCAGCGTGACGGCCGCATAGAACATCCATTTCATCGTCATGGGAAGGGCAATGCCCAGTGCCAAGCCACTCTCACCGGCCCATCTAAAGCCTAGAAATAATACACGAAATATGCCGCTCCGGGCAAAAGTAGGTGAACCCCTATTCACCTATCCCAATACCAGCCGAGCCCCGGCAGCAATACCTACTGCCTTAGTTTGCGCCAGAGAATCCCCCCAAAAAGACGACACTCCTTGCCAGAAAACTAGTCGAGACGGACAACAGGTGTTTTCTTCATAAGTGCCTCCCCCCTCCAATTTTGTTTTGCAGTTCCATCAAACAGAAACGAAACAGATGCAACTCAGACATTTCCGAAAAGCGCTGACCAGAACCGAAATCCCCATTTCCCGTTCCATTTGTCCGTCGCCGCCCTAACGCCGAAACCGATTACCAGACCGCCGCCGTCTTGGTACGGTTTGATAGTATTTAAGAGGGATGATAGATTTGGGTCGTGTCGTCCCGGATCTTCCCAAAAGCAAACATGAACATCAGTCTCCATATAAGTTACAAGGAATTGTTTGCTGATGCCGCCGCGGGGACCATGTTGACCGTATTACCCGGAACGGGTGTCAAGACGTCTGCGCTCTTCTCTACTGATGGCGAGTCAACAATCGCATCGAGCGTCGGTTTCGACTCTTCGGTACCAGACAACGCCGTTTTTAATCCAGCGGTGGGCTTTGCCTTGTTCATTCTGCTCTTGGTGTAGTCGCTTAGACTAAGTTTCTTTTTGACGGGGCTTGGGTGTGCCGCCACGCCATTCACAGCGGATGATGCAAAAGAACTGGGAAGGCTGCCCATGGAGAAGGGTGATTGTGTTGTCGTGGAGGCTGATGACGGAGTTGTCGCGCCAGGGGTCCCTGAAGTTGGACAGCTGAACGCGGGAACGGGAGGCATTTGCACTCGAAGCTCCGGTGACTTCGTCTTCGATGGACTGCTTACACCATTGACCTGCACATCACCAGCCGCGTCGGTCTGCATGGGCGATCTAGCTGTACTTGGTGAACTGACAGGGGCATCCGTCATAGTCACATCCCCAACCGAAGGAGTAGCTGGCGAAGTCGTTCTTCCTTGATCATTCGTGTCTTTCGAGGGCGTAGGCGAGGCTGCGAGTGGTTTCTGATCAGCGGTCGGGTCAAGGTCCATGGGAGCTGGCTCTTGGATGGAGGGCGACGGAAGCGACTTGCGCCTCTCGGCCTCGTCTGAACGTAGTCGATGACGGTTGTTCAGCAAACGTTGTGACAGGGAGATAATCCGGCGTCGTGGCTTTGGTGTCGGAATAGGCTCACTGTACCACTCGCCTTCCACGGGATCAGTTTGGATGGCAGCATCACAGTAGATCGGGCGTGGGGCAGACGACGCCCGCCTCGAGTGCGTTGTGGTGGACCCTGCCAGTGACGCGGGCGCCTTGAAAGGATTTTGAGCTGTCGGCGAGACGCCGCTACAAGGAGAATCTGATTTGCTTCTTGATGTGCCTGCGTCCACGTAATGCGTAGTACTGGCGGATGCATTGCTGGTAGAGTTCCTCTGCTTCGGCTTGGATCCGGTGCCGTCGGAAGTACGTTTTTTCTTGCGTGGGGGCTGTTGCTGCTCCATTCGGCGGAACGAGTCCTCTACCATCTGAACCTTCCGCTTGTCCCGGTCAGTAGGTTCTGTGAGTATGCCCGGTTGATCTAGTGAGCCTTGACGCATCGGTGTTCGGTCTCGACTGGGTGGTTTACTGCGCTCGGATGCTGATCGGTCGTCGTTTTCAACGTCGTTTTGGTGGCCTTCGCTGGCTGCTCGACTGTTCGTAGCATGGCCAGTACTTGTGGGTGAGATGGTATGTGTTTTTGGTTTTCGGTGTTTCTTCTTTGCGGCAGGCCGAGACTGACTCTTCGCCTGGTGTTGTCGGTGGAAACGGGCGAATGCACAGTTGGCACCTAAATCGCACGCACAGCCACCGTATTCTGACAATATCCGATGGATCCAGCCGGATAACGATTGATATTCGGCCTCATCCATCTCAGACTCATTGTGCGCCTGGTTTTCGTCGTCGGCGAGACCCAGGAGGTGAAGCATACGGGCGGTGAACTTCTTGGGTAATCTGAAGTCCCATGGCAACGTAATCTGCTCGTTTGCAGCGATGTACCGGTCGCTTACAAGCCAAAAGTGATACTCGGACTGGCCAGACAGGTACGTGTCCAGTACCGCATTGGGTTTGCAACTCCTCCGAACAAAACGGGCAAGCGACCCTTCTTTCCTGGTATCGATGTATAACGGCAGCATCGGGTGGAAAAAAACGAAAGGGAGTGGCGAGGAGAGTTCCTCCCATAGGTTGTCGGGATCAGCGCAATAATCCTTTTGAAACCCAATCACGCCGTTGAGCTCGATCAGAGGCACGTCTTTCTCGATGGCAGATGGTGTCGCAAGGTACTGCCACCGCAAGATTGTGTCAGGCGAAAGGGGAAGTTTCTTGCTGTCGACATGAAGCTGACGCTTCCGGGTGTCGATATCTTTGGGAAGTTTGGCAAATACATCGTTGAATTCTTCGCCAGTCTCCTGTCTCATGCGATCTGGTTCGCGGAGCCAGACCGACAGGGTATTCGAAACAAAGAGGCTTGCAAAGGAATTGATTTGGGTGATCGGAACGTCCGCTTCCTTACTCATGGAAAGGAAGCCATCGGAGTAGTTGTGTATTTGGAAGTCACTCGGAAGGTCCGGAGGTGTGGTCGCAGGGCTTGGAGGGTGTCCGTTGGGCTGTGACCGACCATTGCCGTACGAAGGGCTCCGCTTGGCATTTTGGGAACTTATCGAGTGGGACGTTCGATGGGATGTCTTCGCCTTTTTGGTTTGGTGAGGATGGTCGCTCGGACTTCCGTGCTTTGCGTGCTCCTGGCCCGCAGGGTGGCCATTCAACTGCAAATCTGTTGGCTTTGGCTTCTTCTTGTGACTTTTGGAGGGCGGACGTTTCGCCTTTTTATCTGGTGTATTATCTGCCGTGGCGCCGTTCTTCAGTCGACGGGTTCGTTCAATGGCCTTGTGTCGATCCAGAGGGCGGGGCTTGCAATCAGCACACGAGTGGGCAAAATCCTCGCGGAGCGCCTCCTCGCGGCTGTCAGGGTAAAAGCAGTCGATGTGCTGCCATGTGTCGCATGTGTCGCAGTAGATCGTGTTTCCATCATCATCAGAGAAGTTGCAGATACACTTGATAGTGTACGGCTCTTCTTCCTCTACCGTCTCGACCTTGCGTAAAACATTGTGGGTTGAGACTGGCACGCTCGGAGCGAAGAGGGTCTGACTAGGGGTCGCGGTCTGCGTCGACAGTGGCTGCGGATTTTCTGTCATAATCTAAATCTGCCTCGTAATGGGGATTGAAGTCGAGGTATGCGTGAGCTGATTACTGTTGCGGCCTGGGTAGCATGACGACGCCTGTCTAGACGCGCTGGAACAAGTCGTCGAGAACCGCAGGAACGAGGCGAGAGGTTGTTGTGGTCATCCGTCGGGGGACAGTTCGTGATCGGGTCGAGGGATCGCTGCGAAGTCGAGGGTAGGACTTGACGAGACACGTCTAGGCTGGCTTAAAGGGCAGGCCGTCGAGGAATCGAGAACTCGTGGAACCAAGGTGATTGTCGAGTCGCCAGCAGTCCCCTCAAGCCAAGTAGGCGTTGTCGACACGTCAAGGGTTTGTGTTGTGGGCGTATGGTGGAAAAGTTTTTGGGTGATCGCGAAGTGCGTATCCACGAACCGAAGCAAAAGGGAAGACGGGGGATCGAGGGAAGGGTTAGGCGGTTGCGCCTCGTCGACGGAGAGGGATGGAACGGGTCGAGTAGTTGTGTCGAGTCGAGAAGACGGAATATAAGGAGGAATCCGAGTGTTTTCGACCGAAAATGAGGGAGAGCAGGGTGGTTTGGACCGAGAGGATGAAGTGGAAAAGAGATTGAAAGAGAGGAGGAGAGGGGGCACGACACGAAGGAGAAAGATGGATGGGTCCCCCAAGGTGAGTAGCAGCAGCAGTGCAGTGCGGTGCGGTGCGGTGCGAGCGAGTTGAGCGAGACAGGTCCCAGTGCAGGAGCGTGCAGACCAGAGACCAGGCCAAGCCAAAATGAGAGCGAGGGCGAACGGGTAAGGAACAGTGACTGCACTGCTGGGCTGGGCTGGGACTTGGACCTGGACTGGGCTGGGCGGGCTGGCTGGCTGGCTGGCTACCACCTTGTGCTCTGGTGCGCGGGCTGCGGATTGGATTGGGGGGGGGAGGGGGTAGCAAGACAGGATGGGATTTTGGGGGGGTTGAGGAGGATGGGTGCTAGGTGCTGGGTGCTGGGATGCCGAGTGCACCTGCTCAGCTCGAGGTGCCCCGGGTTGCGGGTTGTGTTCGAGACGGCTTGTTGCTGTGCTGGGGAGCACTGGCTACCACCAGCCAGCCAGGCGACACAGCCTGGTACAGCCGGACACTGGAGGGAAAGGGCGAGAGAGAGAGACGGGAGACGGGCAGGCGAGAGAAAAGCCAAAGCCCGTGGGTAAGGAAAACAGGGTACAAAGGTACCAGTACTTACTTGGAGCTAAACCCGAAAGGCGGTGGGCACGCTGATATGAGTGGCTACGGCAGTCCAATCAGCCCTCTAGCGCAGAAACTGGATGCCTCAGGCAAATACAGTTTCAGGCCGCAACCAGACAGAGATGGTCCGTCTGATGAAGGACTGACGACTGCCTGTTAGCCCTCCGCACCAGGAGCCTGACGGTCAGCTAGGAAGACCATAAAAAAATTGCAACTGAGAATGAAAAGGAAGCAAATGTTGATGGAAAGTAGGTTGATACTTTCATAGCAAATAGAATGAAAATTGAATAGAGACGAACTCGAAGCAGCCGCTCTGATCATCTTGATGAGAGCATGCTGCGGCGATAGTCGGCGGGCTGATGTGAACAAAACAAAAAAGAGGCAGACTTGACGGGCGGGAGTGGAGGACAAGAGGCGGCATGCAAAGATTTAATGAGTAATAAAAGAGAAGAAATGGGCGTCAGAGTGTGGTGGTGCTGGGTTTGTTGGTGTGCGTTGGCGGTGGCCCTCTCTGGCCCTAGCAGAAGAACGGATGTGACGGGAGCGGGAAATGGAACGACGGAAAGAGAGACGATTAGGAGACGGCGACCCGCACGACGACGGTACGAATTTCCGCGTACTGTACGGAGCACGGTTGGGTGGATGGGTGCCTTGTTGCCTTCTGCTGTACCGGTAGTAGGAGCATTCGTAATCGTGCGCAATAGCAGCCAGGCGGGTGCCTGTGTGCGCGAGCGCGAACTGCCGTAAGCAAGGAGACAGAGAGTGTGTCTGGCCTGGGCAAGGCATGCGCAAATGTTTGTTTTGGGTGCGCGTGCACCAAAGGATGAGAGAATGCCGACGTGGTGATGGGCGTGTTGAAAAAGGTTCCAGCAGAGAGAGAATCCATGATTGAGCGGCCTTGGGAGACGAGACCAGCAGAATCTGTGACTGAGAGTCGGGGGTTTCCATGGCTTTCATCCCGTCAAGAGGGGGATATGAGGCCGGACCAATTATGCACGAATTGTTATAAATAGGAGATGGCCGAAGTGACATGACATTCCTGCTTCGTCTCTGTGGTCACCATTGTACCTTCCATCCCCGTTTCGCCCGTCCGTCTCGCTCTCCCCGTAGAGCTTACCTTCTCTGTGCTGGGCGGTCGGGCGGGTGGCAATGGACATTTTTCGGTTGGGGCTATCCAGCCTCAGGTATCAGGGGTAGGGAGAAAGGTGTGGGAGAGACATTCGGAGGGCCCTCCAGGTCATGAGAAGGTATCCAAAAAATCGATCCAATGGGAGTCAGTGGACTAGTTGGAGGCGCCGCCCCCTCACCTCCACTGCCATGAGCTCTTGGACGCGAACTTTCCACCTTCGGCCCCCCAGAGCACCAGACGGAGGGCTCTTCGGCCGGGGGTCCCTTCATTGCTCACCCGGGCGATGGTAGCCTAGTACCTTCCAGGTCGTCGGAGTTGCTCGGCTGGTTTGTCAAGGCGTCCCAAGGATCATACCGGAGAGTGAGCTACCTCGACGCTGGGCATCTCAAAGTCGAGGTACCTTGGGAAGTTTGGAAGAAGCAAAGAACGGAATGTACCTGGTTGAGCGATACTCGGCTGAGGTGGGATTGGACTGTATTGGATTGCAATGGAACCATTGGATTGCAGAAGAGTGGGGCTTACTGGCGCAGGGTATTTCTGCGCTCCCTTCCCCCCAAGTCAAGTTCCCGCGGAGCAGCGTCGCGTCGTGCTGACTCCCATCTGTCTCGAGTCTCAACTCAACATCCCGCGGTCCCTTCTCATTGGCCGATGCGGCCCACTAAGAATGGCCGATGGGTCTTACTGCCAGGGCCTAATATCATCGTGCATGGAGCCCGTCTTATCGTCCTGTAACAGGTGCCTCCCTCCCTGGTCCACCTGGAGGTGTGCAGTTTTGCATGCGACTTTCCGCTAGAGTCTTGGAGGTGACAAACACTTCGGCGATTCAGATGGACAATGCTGGCTGGGGGCCGTTCAAGGTCGCGAATCGAAGTTGCCTGCAGAGACGGCACTGCTTGATGACTGCAGCAAGAGCTCTCGCGTCCCCCTAAACATCTCCGTGTGCGTTCAATATCGTGCCTCAACTATGCGTTGAACATCGACAGTTGCGACAGCGGCATGGAGCAGAACATGTCATCATTCCTTCGGGCTGCTGCTCTTCAGCATTCACTCGGCACCTAATGCGATGTCGCAACCTCGTCCTCTCTCCAACCGTAGTCGTAATGGTGCACATCCACCCACCCTTCCTGCTGCGACCCTGACCCTCCTACGTCTCCCTTTCTTGAGACAAGACTCTCGCTTCCATTTACTTTCCCTCCCTAAACCCTGCCCCATCGCTTGGTGCGCCCTTCAATCCTCCCCCAAGCTGGCTCAACCCCTCGCCGAGAAACACTAGGTTGGCCGCCAAAGGTTCGGCAATGACACGCTGTGCTGAACTCTACCTAGACATGGCGACATGGGGAACGGTCCTTTGGGCTGGTGAGTTGTCATCTATCTGCCTCACCAAGTCATAGTTGCGGAAGTATCGGTACTTTGACCTCCAGTCAATGCTTCCACCATCTAGAGCGCATTTGCGCGCACTTCGAAATGCGCGACCACGCGCGGCGTCTTTGCATGCCGCCGCGGCTGCTGCTGCCCGTCTGGCATAGTATAAGATGTGGAGATAATGGTGTCCCCTGCGGCCTCGAGCACTTTTCGACCTTTGCCTTTCTACGCCTTGATCAGATCGCCAGGCGAAAAGGCGCTACCTTTTTTGTTTCTTGCCCCCGCCGCCCCCCATCCTGCCCCAAATTGGCAAAGACAACAAAGAGTCGCGAAATACAATCTTCCATCCGTCTCCAGCTGGCGTCAAGGCCTCGGCATGATTCGCGGCCGGTGCACTCCTGGCAAGGATCTCCCTGTCCAGCAATCGCATCTTCGACGCCTAACCAATGTTTTGTGACACTGATAGCCAGGGCTGCAGTTGAGGTGCCTGGTACTTGCACACAGTTCCCCGATTATCGTCCAAGCAGGTTGGCCCCTCGTCTCTCATTCACTCGACCACTTCACTGCACCAGTTCCCTGCACTCGACGCCGATTTGATTGGACTGAACCGGCGGCCAACGCTACCATGCAGTACAGCCCTTCCACCGTGGGAAGTGCATGAGGTGGTGTGGCTCCTGCTACAGCTACCTTTTTGCTGAGGTCGTCATCCATGCTATAGCACGACCTCTTGAGTCGTGAGGGCGTCTGTCCAATCACGGAACCTGCGCAATTGAGACTTGAAGATGCTTGGATCGGAAAACGCACCATGCTATTCCAGCCCTGTCACTGAGAGCTTAGAGGAACCAGCAGCTTGGACAACGAAAGACCCTGAAAGAGCCGACGACCACTTGGCTCTTTATGCTGAAGTCGCTGTCTGCCTAACTTGGACCTGTCCACGGGACTCAAATCTCCAGGGATCTTCCAGCGATACCCGTGTCGCCGAAACGGCCCAGTTGCTTTTCGTGCCATGGTTCCAGCCGTCGCAAAGGGCGAGCACGAGCGGAGGCGAATGTCTAGCCCGCCACTGTGGCTGGAATGGCTAGAATGCCTTCGGTTTCTTGCGTGGCGCAGCGTCTGGATGACGCATGGACCATCGATTGAAAGCGAGAAGAGGGAAATGGCATTTCCATTTGGATTGTTCGTTGCGGCATGCTGTAGTGACACTGATTGTCTCGATCTCGAACTGACGAAAGCTGGGCAGTTGATAACGAACGTGGGATTTTGGAGGGGAAGTCACAAAAAGTGGAAATTTGAGATGGCTCGTGCACCACGCACGGCACAAAGATACGTATCTTCAAGGACAACATCGATGAGTATGTCACAGTGTTTACATGCGATTTAGCCCAACAATGGCTTTCGTAGGAGGAAACAGTCTGGTTGCCACCCTTCTCAGAGGAAGTTATAGACGTCTTCATGTATCGATAAGCACCCAAATCTGCCAGGAATCAGCACTTCTTTCGCCATCGCACCCACGCAAGTACACTTTGAATGTCGCCATGGCCGCTGCGGAGGTAAGAGGGAAACGGCGCTTGCTCAACCCAAAGGCCCACTAGATTCTGCCCAATCAGAGCAATGCTTGGTTGTCCCCATGACGTTCTCACTCCGAACCCAGCCCCATTGCTCACCACCCGCCAACCAAAGCCACTCGCAAGAACCACTTCTCTATCATCTCCCAGCCATCGCAACGCTAAACATCGAACCTCGGACATCGACGACCCAAGCCGAGAACCAACGACGTCGAATCGGCCACTGTTCGAACGTTCGAAACTCTCCCGTCAAACATAACCAGACTTCATAGACCTCTGCCCACGATGAGGTTCGCCACTGCCGTCATCGCTTTTCTCTCCGCCGGCCTCGCACCGGCCGGTGCCAGCGTTCTGCTCCAGAGAGACCAGTCGGTCATCGTCAATGACGACCTCAAGGTCCCCGGTGACTCGCCTTTGGAGCTCTGCCCCAAGTCCCACGCCGACGATATTGTCGAGATCAAGAGCGTCGACCTATCTCCCAACCCCCCTCAGGCGTACGTTACCTTCCTTCTCTGTGGGGGCGCATTGTCGTAAACAAGAGCTTGCTAACACGTTGATTCAGTGGCAAGGAGCTCATCATCAAGGCCACCGGTACTGTCAAGAAGGATATCGAGGAGGGCGCCTATGTCCTGCTGCAGGTCAAGTACGGCTTGATTCGCCTTATCAGCACCAAGGCGGACTTGTGCGAGCAGATTGGGAACGTCGACCTCGAGTGCCCCATCGAGAAGGGAGTATTGACCATTACCAAGTCCGTCGAGCTCCCCAACGAGATTCCCTCGGTGAGTGCATTCCATTCCATTTGTTGGTGGACAAATGGCTGACCTTATGTGAAGGGCAAATACACCGTATTCGCCGACGTCTATACTGCTGATGATGTCCCCATCACCTGCTTGACCGCCCAGGTCGTTTTCTCCCGCAACAGCCAGAAGAGCATCTTCAGCTTGGAGCTCTAAGTAAATACAGGCACTACGAAGGTTTATGATAGCAGGCACGGATTACAGTTGCACGTAGCGATACATCCAAATTGTTCTTGAGGGTTCACATATTCCCATAGCACGGCTTAGCATCAGGACCTTGGAATACTGCAGGTCAATTTTATTTTCAATGAGGTGGATTCGTTTGGGGTTCCTTTTTTTTGAGGGTTTCTTCTGCGTAGGAGTATTGGCATGATGATGCGTACGTACATAAGGTAGCGGTGCTAGAAATGTGGCTCGCAATTTATTTCATGACGGGTCGGTATGATCCATCCATAACCTGAGATAACTGCCCGCATGGCGTCTTGCGTCTGCCTGTCGCCCATTCTAATGTGACAATTCCAATTATTTACTCGCCAAACAACCGACGTACTCTCCGCAGAACGCTGTCCTTCTCTGGATCGTACGGGTGGTCCTTGCTCGGAATCTCAAGAACAGTCGGAAAAGCGGCCGTGTAGGTATCGACTCGGTGTCTTATGCGGTCGGCAATCTGTCCTCCAGTTAACATGCATCCTGACATGGCGCCTATCCCTCCTGATGGCAACTGACATGCTGGTTGATCAAGACAATGCCAATGTCCTTCCTCTCCGTGAGGGACACAAACGCTGATTCAATCGTAGCAGTCTCGGTCTTGCTATCCACCACCAAGAAGTTCTTCTCTTGGTCGGCACCCGTGCTGACGTGCTATGGACTTGTCAGTTATCTCGAGCTGAAACGGAATCGTCGTTCACTCGGGGGTCGCGCACCCCAATGCCTGCGAGGAGAAGGCCGGTAACAGAGTCCTACTTGATTGTCAGCGACTGCAACGGCTTGATTCATCATATTAGATAGTCTAACCTCGTCGCCAATGACGGCTAGGAACTGCCGGTCCTTGTAATCTGCCTGCGAAGCCATCCTGGGTGACTTATGCGGTTGTAGGAAAGCTTGCGATGCCGAGGGGGTCGGCGAGCGGATTGACGTACTGGCTTGATTACCTACAACCCGGCGGCCCACTTCAGCACCGCATGTCTATGGCCAAAATGTTAGCGCTATGGTGCCAGCCACTGCCTGCGCAGCCAAGGCTGCTAACAAGCACAAATGCTGCTACAGCGGGCAAGACAGACCCCACCGGCAGCAGGTACGTACCCACCTCTGGCAGTACCGACAACTTTTTGGGCTATCGCAAAAATGGAGGGTACCCCCCTGTCGAAAGCTCCTGCCTGGCGGCGGGACAACCTCCAAAAAATCAATAGACCCGGCAGCTTCTTTGTAAACAATTTCACCTAGCGACGACAAAACGACATCCAGTTCGACTCCGTTCGACCCCCATTTTGACGCCGTCAAGGCCGACAACAATCTATCCTACCGAATACGCCGTCGGTGAGAAAGGCTATAACTTGACAAGATGCCGCGACTTGTGCGAAAGAAGCCGCTCTCCGAGCGCCTCAAGGCCATACTCAACCCCATGGACTTTTTGCTCTGGTTGTCCGAAGAGTTGGAGACGAGGGATTGGGATTCCAAGGCTTTGGGCACACAACTTGGGCTCGGCTTCAACTTCGCCTTCTTCCTGGCCAGAGCTAACTGCGTGGTACCGGATGCCGAGGATGATGTGTTCAGTGATGGAGAGTCTCGCAGTCTCGTCGCCTTCGTGGTCAGTAGCATACTGCCGTTTAGTTTGCGCATCACCTGAGCTAACATATCGTCAGGTACGACCGCTCGTCTGGATATTAGGACTTCTATCTCTTGCCAACGCTTTCTACGCCATGACCCGAACAAGACAGTACCGGTTGTTCCAAGTCAACGTCGAAGATAAACCGCATACTCCTTCTGCCCAGCGAGTCAAGGCCAGATCCGATCCGGCTGCCTCTTCTCCTCTTCGGCTGCTTGGCAGTCTTATGGTCTCGGAAACCGCCGAGTCGCGAGCCCATCCCGATAGATCGCATGACGTGTGGGAGTTGAGCGTATGGGACCCCCTTCCGGTCTCCCTGCAGCTTTTCTGCCTGTTCAGTCCCGGTCACGTACTCGTCTATATGATGTTTCTCCCGCTTGTGCCCTTGGACCCTCGACCGAGCGTCACAATTTTCAACTGCATTGTTCTGCAGCTGATTTTGTCTGTTCAGCTGCTTTTCGTTCAGACCCGATACGCCCAGCAGATCAAGGATACGGCCATTATTCATAAGGAGGTCCTCCATGAGTATGACACGAAGTTTGTACGACCGCGCCTTCACCCTATTGTTCGTGATGTTGGCACGCAGTGCTCCCCTGAAGAAGCGAAGGATGAGGATTCGTTTGTGGAGCTTGGAACTCCTACAACTGTCATCAAGAAGGAGTTTGTGGTTACGCCCAATCCCCACGTCAAGCATCAAGAGCCTGTCCATACTCCGCCAGGTAGTAGCTTCACCTCTCGTCTCTTCACGCCAACATCGAGCCGGCGATCCGAGGCTTTCACCCCAGTACCCAGCGCTCGACCTGTTCGCCAAAGCCTCCCCCCCGCGTATCAGTCTTCGTCGACTTCTACAACCAACGTAGCAGCGGCCACTAACCCAACGAACTTTGGCGGCAACTTGGGTGTGTTCAGTCATGCAAAGTCGCCGCTCAAAAAGACTACAAGCTTGAACGAGATGAACCAGGGCTTCATGTCTCCACGCAATTCGCGGGAGATGGCGGCTCTCGAGCAACGTCGCGGGAGCCCGCTCAAGCAATCGGAAATTAGGAGATCGACCGGTTCAGATGCGTTGGACACCAATGCCCCTGGGTACAACCCCTTCGCCAGCGCGAGGAGAAACAGAGTCGTACAACAGCAGGAACGATATCCTTCAAGATGGTCGGGGTTTCATTAAGGACGCAGAACATGCATACATAACTTGGTAATGGGTGAAATTGCTTTGGCGGGACATTTGCTTGGTGACTCCTAGGTTTGTCTGGCAGCATACAACGGCGTTAGGCTGGTTTAGGCGGGTGGTCAACTTGGGCTGGCGTTCTTCTTTATTGACAAAATTATCTAAATCTCGGGTTGAGCTTACGCGACCGATTCGATGGTTCCGAGCCCACTTGCAATGTGCCACAGCTTCCCATAAAGTGGGTGGTAAGGCGTCTTGCAAGCACACCCGTCATGGCAGGTAGGGTGCAGAATCAGCTTACATCGAGCTTGCAAAATACGCCTACCTTGGCCATTCTCCACGGGTGCAAGCAAGGGGCAACGGCGATGTATAATGTTTTCATGTCATTGCTCGGTCTTCCCACACGTCTGTCGGCAAAGGAAGAGTCTAGCAGATTGTACATAGTGTGAGGCCTGTAACAAGACACTTGCCCAAGATGCCGTAATGCATCTCTGTTCATGCAAATGCTGTATTTTGTAGAGCAGCTGCCGCCCTCCAGCTAGGACTTCGTAATACTCGACCACTGGTTGCACTGGGAAGACAGTCGATAATGCGATGGGGACATCAGTGTGAGAGCGTGGAAGGATCTGATGACGTTCCCTACTCGTACCAACAACACCAAGAAAGACACCGGTTCTTGGTAAATGATTCCTGTCCCTCCAACGCCTCCGTCCTAGCAAAATCCATACTCCTTGGCGCAAGCGACTTAACACCACTGAAATTTCAAACGCGTCGAGCACTAGATCAAGTAAACTACTGCCTGGTTTGCCAGGTTGGTTGATGTTTGTTGCTAATTATTCCCTTTCCAACCGCAATCATCCCAATTTCAGTCCGACGGCTTCTTGTTCCGTAGTCCCCCGGGCATGTTTAAGACATGTACGAGACAAGGATTCCGGGGTCATTGAAGATGTACTGGCCATGGCGCGTCGTTCAGGAATGCCTAGATGTCAGACCTGTGAGACGGTCGGCTTGATCGAGGGCCGTGGCGGCGGAACGTACCAAGCTCCGGGCGAAGGGATGGCAAGGTATGAGACCGCCGGGACGGCAAACCCTAGGGGTTTGTATGATCTACCAGTAATCCGACACCGCTGAATTCAAGGTTCATAGTCAAGCAAGTTTTGCACAATAACTGTGTATACCTGACAGGAGTGCCTCAGGGAGAAGGGGGAAAGAAAAGAAAAAAAACCACACGGCAAAAGCAAGACGAAAGGAGCTGAGAGTGGAGGACGAGGGACAAAAAGAATAGCCAGGGATGGCGAGAAAAGTAGACAGCAATTGGGATGCCTGAGTCTGACACATACGAAGAAAACGGTTAATTCAGGAAAGCTTCTAGGTGTTGTCGACGACAGTTGCTTGTATGAATACAAATGCCATTTTGCCATTATTCTTGGCAAACCGGACTGGGCTTTTCTTGTTTAACTTTTTCCTCGGCGGCCCTGGCTCAGCGGTGAAATGCCATGAATTGGAGTCCTCGTAGATCTTGCTTGTGGTAAAGCGGCTGTTGTCATTTGTAGCCAAAAAAAATAAAATAAAAATAAAATAAAAATCTGCCTCGATCACTTTCTTGGTTCAAAAAACATGGGGATACCTTCTAAACTTCAGTCAAACCCTACATTGAACAAATACACCAGGAATGATAGAAATAACCCGGTACATATGACACCTCGCCGAACAAAGCGGGGGCAAAGGACCCAGGAAGAGAGAAAGTGAAAATAAAAGGGAAACTTGCTTTGTTGAGAAAAGTGCCATTTTGCCCTGCATATCAGTTCTTATCGGGACAATTTCTTGTGTGGAAGCCTAACTTAATCTTTCTCCTAGTTTCCAACATTACACTCCCGAACTCATCGCCCCATCTTCAACTCTCAAATGCCAACCCGCGTAACGTCTGTTTCTACGAACTCGCTGTGCCTGAACAGGCCGTCCGCTTCGTACTCAATGAATGTCTCTGTCAAGTACTTGAGTTTCTTAATTGACCTCGATTCATGGTTCCACCACTTGTGCAGTTCTCGCAGCGTGGTGTCCATGCTCTCAAAGCACTCTGTAACGATCTTTTCCAGTTCCTGGGTATACTCTGCCATGCAATCTGCGAGACATATCGGTTCCCAAGTTCCGGTATCAGCCAGCTTGTTTGCACCGATAATACTCGTCATATTTGAGTGTTTATCCGAGATCCTGCGTAACTTGCATCGCTTTGTCGGTGCTTCGAAATAAGTATCGAAGCAACATTGACGGGACGGATCATCGACAACCACAGATAGAGTCTCCAGTTTTGGGAAGTAGAACGTGATAACCCATGCGACTAGATCCAGATACTCTTTTTCACCCGTAATAGCTAAATGAAGAGTTTCGTCGAGAATTGGCTCGGATATGTTATCAGAGAGATCTTCCACTGCCGCGGGGCCTCTGTTCTGGCAAAAGAGGGTATCCAAGTCCGGGCGAAAAGAGCGAAATGGCACGGGGCATCTAACTTGAACGCATGTAGTCTCTGGGGTCGTGAATCTGATCCCACTCAAGTTAAAGTGTTGAACGAAGTGGCGGGACTCGCGGCAAACATGCATGAGCACCGGGTAGGCGGTATAAACCACCATACATTGCGACGTGTCGGACGTAGACTGTGCGATGCATACTTCCGGCTCGTCTTCGGGAAGTGAGAGTTTCCAAATTGCTGCTCGAATCTCTGGAGGTAAGTCCCCGAACAAGTGAAAAGTCATTGTGTGCTCGGGTTTGTAGAAAATGATACCCAGAAAGGGAAGATTTGAGGCCCAAATGGGTTAAAAAAGGAGGGAAGAGGAAAAAGAAAGTGAATTGAAGGTGATTTGTTTTCTGTGAGAGGAGTGCTGTGAATACGCAGGCAGTTGCCTTGTCAAAGAAAGCCAGGGGTTGATGGCAGGAGCAAGCCATCGAGTTGTGGCAATTAGGTGAGATTGGCTGTTCAATTATGTCGTCCCTTCCCAGGCAAGGATGTCCCTTTCCCGACTACAACCCATCATTTGCAATCTCCAAAATCGCAACAGGACACCCCTGACAACCTGTTCACAACTTTTAGTAACCCAGTTGTTTGTTTACTTTCAACCTACTCAGTAGCATGCTTATCTGAAAATATCCTCGAAAACGAACAATGCCAACCCACTCTACTCCAGCCACTGACCAAGATCGTCAAGCACCGTCGTTCCGCGTCTTACCCCAACGTCCTGGACAGCAAAGATCCGAAGAGTCTGGTCAGAAACCATCTATGGGCTCGCGTCTAAAGGCTATTCTCCCAAGCCGCCGCGCTGAGAAGGGTGGAACCCACCGGGACCGAGGGTATTAGGAGACCGCGGACAAGAAGCGGTCCATATCTGGTCACTCACCCAATAGCTCGCCGCGACTAGGAAGATATTCTGATCAGATAACTCGCTGGAACACGGCAAAAGAGCTATCCCGGTCTCAAAAAGATCGATCCTCTGCTGGCGAACCTGGCCCTCGGAGGGCCAACACTATTGCCCATCCGCCCACAACCAGGGCTTCACCAGAGGAGGGAACACTGGAGAAGCGGCGGTTGATTCAACTGGAGAGAAGAACTTTAAAGGAGAGCGGGGATTATCTCGGCGTCACAGGAATCAACCCAAATACTGGAGAATTGGACGTGTTGACACCATCCACTACCAGTTTTAGTTCCACTTCTTTGGCCATTGACCAAAAGCTGGCATCATATCAGGAGACGGAGACAAATACTATAAATACCCGCAGAGGAGCTGCCGTACTGATCGAAGAGGTGGTTAAAAGAGCTCGACAACAGGACGAGCAAAGGTTTATCCGGAAAGATCGAGAGAAGGAAGCCATACGACAGGCTCAAAGGCACGTCCGGTGGCAACGTCATCGTCGGCAGTGGTCTTCTGCAAAGGAGCCAATTCTCAGCCCCATTGCGCAGTCAACGGAGAGTGTGTCCACCCTAGGTAAGTCAACACCCCTGGACTATTGAGGGTCGCTTTTGGCAGATATGTGCTCGTTCCTGATATCTATCTGTAACTAAGAAGACAGTGACCATTGGGAAATCCTCACAAACGAACGTAATTTATGCTGATAGAAGTTCTAGAATCAGAAGCCAAAGACAGACGGATTCCGCCAAAGCCACAGAGAGTGCAAGATCTCCTGCGACTGGATACGGGCCATCGTGACCCCAGATCTCTCTTACCCAAACACGTTATCTCAGAAGACGACGGTGTAGATTCTTCGGACACTGTCATACATACTCCTCACCGACGACGATCGTCCTTCACATCCCCTAACGTTAACAAACTTATGGAGAGTGGAACTAGCTTTGGATATGCCGAAGGCTCTGGCATAGGACAGCTCTCTGCTGGAACCAAGAATCCAGCACAGCATGCGAGGATGAATAGTCTAAGAGGTCCAACTGCGCACTCTATGCCTACCGCCCAGCCGAAGGACTTGAAAGAAGATCCTATGGACAAGGCACTACCTCCACTACCTAGAAATCCGGAAAAGACCGTGTCTTTTTTAGGCCGGCGACCCATTACGGGGATAGACCCGGCAGGCGGGCAAGCACTCCGGGCCGTTTCCAGCCCGAGGGAACCGACGAGCACAGGGGAGAACGATCTGCAGGACTTCAACGGCCAGAAATTCTCAGGGAAGCCGTGCCAAAGGTCGGAGCGAACTCTTTTTCGCCCCTTGAGTGCGATATCAGCAAACGGAAGGCCGATTCAAAACAGCCCTGTGAGGGTTCATTACCAACCAGAAACGTATCAACCGCCACAAAAGGGACTTGGGCAGCTGGAGATTGGAAAGACGTTGGGAAAAGAGCAGACTCGCCCATCAATCCGCGAGAAGAAGGAAACTCTAGTGCCCAGAGCCCTGGTCTCCGACGAAGATTCGGAAAAGGTGTCAAAGGGAGCGACTTGCAAGCTCCTGACGGAGTATCCGCTCGAATTCAGCACCCAGAGGGCAGTCGAGACCTGTGGCCTACAAACTATAGCGACCACATCCCCATTCAAGTCGTCGTTGATATACCAGGACCCTTCAGTGGCGCCAGAACTATTGAACGTGGACCAGATGGTCCAGTACCCTATCCACAACCTGTTCGAAGACCATCTCATCATGACGGAAAGGAGACCAATGCAGGCAAGCAGGCCTTTCGTGGACCAGCTGATGATTTTGGAAAGGATGGGGATCCACGAGGACCTGATATGCCTTCAAAACCAAGAAGAGGCGGAGGATCTGGCGGCAAAAACAGCTCCCACACACATCACCACCACTACTGGCTTCGACCAAGGTCCTTTTACATCGAACCCATGCCTAGTTCAACCAGGGAGGACAGTCAGCGAATCCTGGAGCACATTGCAGAATCGACACATGGCTCGACAATGCGACGAACAAATGTCAGCATCAACAGAAGACATCTCGACCGAATCGCTCCATCAACTAGCCAACGTCAAACAGCGGACCAGGGCACTGGTACCAAAGGCCACCCTAGTGGCACCGGCGGAACAAAATACTGTGACCCAGAAGATGGGCGAGAGATTCTCTGTGAAAAATTTGGCCGACAGCGATCCTCGGAAGGAGCGAGAGGAGATTTCTGTCACACCACCCACGTCCATGTCTACATCACCCCTAACCGTACTGGGGGAAGCCATTCAGCGGAGACGAAGCAAGGCCGTGGCTTTGGGGGCGGAGCGGGCCGCAGTGGCCAATTCTGGCAGCAAGATGGCGGAAACTCGGAAAAGCAACCCTTTAAGGAGCGAAAACAGCAAGGTCCTGCCGCTCAGTCTGAGGAAGCCATATATCGAGAGTGTTCCAAGTAGGAGGTTGCGGAGCAGCTTCAGGATGATGGGTTTTTTAGACAAGAGTCCGCCGAAGCCGAACAGCAAGTGCAGGGAGGTCACGAAGACAAACGCAAACCAAGATGTAAAGATGGTCCATGCCAAACAAGGAGAAGGTTTCAACCAGAAGAACTTGCGTGCTCAGAGCAAGATAGCAATAGCCAGTCCAGCCACGTCGAAAGTTGGCTGCAGCACGTCAACCACCCTGGAGGACAACGGCTCCGAAGGCGGCGACATCGAAAGTCGTTTGAGAAGAGAGGTGTTCCATAAGGGTGCGCTAGGGCGCGCCACTCACGGCAAGCAGATCGTGGGGAGCTTGGCTAGGTGGTATTGGACCGTCATATCGCCATGCCTTGATCCGACATCGCATTTCAGAAAGCGACTTGATGCCAACAAGTCGACTTGGGCAGACTTTGGACTGTTTCTGTTTGCACTGAGCAGCGGTTTCATCCTATTGGCGGTTGCAGTCCGGATCGCACAGGGGATGACATGGGCGATCCGAATGATGCAAGGTATCCTAGGGGGTTTGATTGCGATTCTCGGTTCCTGACAGCCGGTGGTGACAAAAAAGGGAGGTTGTGGAGGAAAGCTTGGCGCTGTGCCCGACCAACCGCCGATCGGCGTTGTAAGGACCAGGTCGGCTGGCCGAGGCGCTACGGCGCCGTAAATCGGCTGGGTAGGGGGAAAGGATGGTTGATAAGAAGAGGCCGAAAGCGCAGAGTCAAATGATACGAGATTGGCGGGCGCTGCTGTTTTGAGCTTGTGTGGGGTAGTGGCAGGGCAGGCAGGCCGCAGACCAAGCGAATGAAGGGAGATAAGTAGCCTGATGATTGATGTATCGATATGCTGTATGGCTACTCATTAATTAACCCAGTGGTTGCATGGCAAAACGGGCACCGGACGGACTTGTGTGCATGACCAAGGCGGCTTTTCGGGTACAAGTGTCGAGTTTGGTGGCCTCGGCTTTGTTCTTGGAACGAGTGTTGGGATCACCGCAGCAGCGGCCGCCGATGCGGTGAGGCTAGGTTTCGAATGACCACGCGCGGTAGGTCAGTTTCAAGAGCAGAAGCAGCAGGTAGATGCCGATCTGGGTGGTTCATGTTATCATGCAGTTCTGCAGCGTCATCATCGAGTAAGCCTTGGCGGGCCGATGCTGCATTCATCTCTGATGAGATTCAGGGATTCAGGGATTCTGTACGGACAGATAGACCACTGGCTCACCGGACGGCCGATAGCATGGTGTACTATGTACAAAGTACCAGGATTAAGATTGGACCGTTGGGAGGAGGCAAAGCAAGCTGCATTGCAGCAACATCAGCAGCAGCATCGGCATGGCGTCAATCACGTACATGAGAGTGAGAATGAGGCCAACGGCAAACGACGGAACAAAACGGGGACGGTGGTACAAGTCGGACACATCAGAATAGAAAGACTTGCTGCTTTCGGCGGCGCGGAGCCCATTCGAGCCCATATTACTCGTCAGATTGCGGGCTCGTCGAGTCTCACGTGCGGTCCGTGTAGTCAAGCAGTGGAGGCTTTTTTTCACATTTTTTATTAGTGACCCTGAAAACTCGGCAGTCTCGCACACTGCAAAGACTCATACACAGCCATGAGGGGCCCCCATGTACCCAATTTTGCCCGCCTCGTCCACTAACGTTGGGAATCGCCAAAATCATGGTAGCATTTGGAAGGTTCTGAGCGGACCCCCCGGGCCAGGGCACCTTGCGGCGGCGGGCCAATCCGCGGGCGTCATTTGCAAATCAGGGCGCTGTACCCCGCGTTCCGGCGACGGACCCGCCCCTGGCTGGAGCTGGCGCCTCCGATGATCGGAACAGATTCGTTCCTAAGCTTCACAAGCTTGAGCCAGTTTGGGGCCATTATGTTTCGTTAGGCAGGTACGTTCATCTTGCGGGCACTTTTGCTGAGCGTGCGCGGGGCGTGCGCCTCTTCCTTGCCTCTTCCGAGCTCGTATCGTCTCTGATTCAGAGTCCCAACTCTAAGAGCCCAGCTATTAAGTCACTAGAAAGACGAAAGGCCTCCTGGACCGGCAGATACATATTGAGCTGCTCCTCCCCCACCTCCTCCCACACACTCTCCGATTCAGGATTTTCTACCCTTTCTACTCTCTTCCCTTTCTCCTTTTACGCCTTCCCCACGACGCTTCACTGCCTGTCTGCTTCCTCACTCCAATCACATACACCTGTGTTTGATTTGAGAGCTTGGGAAACCATTACACCAAACCGTCCCTGATCAAGGAGACGCCGATTTGCTTTGGATTTCTTCTCCTGTTCGAGTTGCACAATGCCTGTTGCCGAAGGTACCCCGCAGACTCTCTACGACAAGGTCCTCCAGGCCCACGTCGTGGACGAGAAGCTGGACGGCACCATTCTGTTGTACATTGGTAAGTCCGCCTGCCTACAACGAGCACGGGCACGAGCACGAGCATCGATTCGCCTCCAGCGGCTTGCGCGAGGAAATTCCATTGGCTGACATTAGTTGCGTTGCAGACAGACATCTCGTGCACGAGGTCACCTCCCCTGTATGTGATGCCTCCCTATTTTTTTTTTGGTCCCCCTTCCGGCTCGGATGACGTCGGTTGATCGACCCCACCACCAAAACTCGCTAACACAGGCCTGCAGCAAGCTTTTGAGGGTCTGAAGAATGCCGGCCGTAAAGTGCGCCGACCCGACTGCACTCTCGCGACGACAGACCACGTAAGTTTCCAAGTGCATGCAAAGCCACCTTAGGCAGCGTTAGTCGCTAACCTAAGCCGGCCAGAATGTCCCCACCTCATCACGGAAAGGCATGAAGGACATCGGCTCCTTCATTGCCGAGGATGACTCCAGAGTCCAGTGCATGACCCTTGAGGAGAACGTCAAGGACTTCGGCCTCACATACTTTGGCCTCGGCGACAAGCGACAGGGTATTGTCCATGTCATCGGCCCGGAGCAGGGCTTCACCCTGCCTGGCACTACCGTCGTCTGCGGAGACAGTCACACCTCCACTCACGGCGCCTTCGGTGCCCTGGCCTTCGGTATTGGTACCAGTGAGGTCGAGCACGTCCTGGCCACTCAGTGCCTGATCACAAAGCGGAGCAAGAACATGCGGATACAGGTCGACGGAGAGCTGGCACCTGGTGTCAGCTCCAAGGACATCGTCCTGCACGCCATTGGCAAGATCGGAACTGCCGGCGGTACCGGTGCCGTTATCGAGTTCTGCGGTTCAGTCATCCGCGGCCTCAGCATGGAGGCCCGTATGTCCATCTGCAACATGTCTATCGAGGGCGGTGCGAGAGCCGGCATGGTCGCCCCTGATGAGATCACCTTCGAGTATCTCAAGAACCGCCCCCTTGCGCCCAAGTACAACTCTAGTGAGTGGCACCGTGCCATCAAGTACTGGAAGTCTCTCCAGTCCGACCCCGACGCCAAGTACGACATCGATGTCTTCATTGACGGCAAGGACATCATCCCCACCGTCACCTGGGGCACGAGTCCCGAGGATGTCATCCCCATCACCGGCACCGTCCCCGACCCCGAGACCTTCTCCACCGAGGCCAAGAAGGCTTCCGGCCGCAGAATGCTGCAGTACATGGGCCTGACCGCCGGCACCCCCATGGAGGATATCGTAGTCGACAAGGTTTTCATCGGTTCGTGCACAAACTCTCGTATCGAGGACCTGCGCGCCGCTGCCTACGTCGTCAAGGGCAAGAAGATTGCGGCAAACATCAAGCGGGCCATGGTTGTTCCCGGCTCTGGTCTCGTCAAGACCCAGGCCGAGTCTGAGGGTCTGGACAAGATTTTCGAGAGCGCTGGCTTCGAATGGCGTGAGGCTGGTTGCAGCATGTGCTTGGGAATGAACCCTGACATCCTTGCTCCCCAAGAGAGATGTGCCAGTACTAGCAACAGAAACTTCGAGGGCCGTCAGGGTGCCGGCTCCCGGACGCATCTCATGTCTCCCGTAATGGCCGCTGCCGCTGCCATTGTTGGCAAGCTGGCCGATGTAAGGAAACTGGCAGGTTACAGTGCCAACCCGCACATCAAGGCTGCCATCACTCCCACCAGTGAGCCCCACGTCGATGAGCGGGTAGAGGAGACCGACTCGGACAAGGAGGCCATCGCCGACCAGCCTGAGGACAACGAGCCCCACACCAACACCTCTGTCTCTCTCGGCAGCTCCGCTGGCCTTCCCAAGTTCACCAACCTGAAGGGTATCGCTGCCCCTCTCGAAATGTCCAACGTTGATACCGATGCCATCATCCCTAAGCAATTCCTCAAGACCATCAAGCGCACTGGTCTCGGCAAGGCTCTCTTCTACGCTCTTCGCTTCAATGAGGACGGTTCTGAGAACGCCGACTTTGTCCTGAACAAGGACCCCTACCGCAGCGCCAAGATCCTCGTTGTTACCGGCCCCAACTTCGGCTGTGGTAGCTCAAGAGAGCACGCCCCCTGGGCCCTCAACGACTTCGGCATTCGCTGCGTTATCGCGCCCTCGTATGCCGACATCTTCTTCAACAACACCTTCAAGAACGGCATGCTGCCCATCATCATCACCGACAAGGAGAAGATTGAGAAGATTGCGGCCGAGGCCCATGCCGGCAAGGAAGTCGAGATCGACCTGCCCAACCAGCTCATCAAGGACGCCGCCGGCAACACTCTCGCAGCCTTCGATGTCGAGGAGTTCCGGAAACACTGCCTCATCAACGGCCTCGATGACATTGGCCTGACAATGCAGCAGAACGACAAGATCGCCGACTACGAGCGCCGCATGTCTCAGCTGACTCCTTGGCTCGACGGAACGAACTACCTCAAGAGAGACCCCAAGACTGGCCGGCTCCTGGCCAAGGCCGTCCCCGTACCCAAGACGAACCGGGGCGAGACCAAGTCGGAGCCTCTTGAGTGGTAAGAAACAAAAACAAAAACGGATTGGCTTTTTCAAAGGAGTTTTATCATGTAACGTGTCAACGATACGATTTGGGTTTTGGCATTAAGGGGGGGCATGTTTATCTGTCCAGACATATTCTCTATGCTGGCGGCGATTCGGGAAATCAGATTCATAAAGGATTGGTTAAAGTGGCTTTCTATAACAAAAGCCGAAAAAGTTTTCAAAGTATGCTAGATGCGCAGCAAATACAGAGCTTACGCAATGACCGGGCCGTTTGCGCCATCAAACCCAACAGTCTTCGAAACCTTCCCAAGTGACTCGTGTGTATGCGATGTGAATGTGTGTTTGGATGGACTAGAACTCTACCTCGGACTCTCTCAGAATCCCAACGTGGACCACAAATCCGGATTCTATCCGCAAACCCTCCGGCAGCAGTTCATCTGGGACACGCCAGACGCGAAAGTCCCGATGAAAGGCCTTGACCCATTCCTCAAAGACGTCTGGGCTGCGTAGCTGCTGCGCCACGATGCAGACGCACGGCTCGGACCGGTCCGCGGAGTCGTCCCCAGAGTGCCCGGCGGAGTCGTGGGCCTCGGTCTCGTCTTCCTGGGTGCGGAGGCGGAGGCGGGCGAGGTCGGCGGTCGTGGAGACGAGGGGCGCGACGAGGGCCTCGTTGTAGATGCAGTCGCAGCAGACGACGGCGTCGAAGCTGCGGGCCTGGGGGGAGCCCGTCAGGTCAGGGGTGGGCGTGTCGAGTTCCCAGTCCAGGGGGCGGAACTCTATGACGCCCGACCCGACTCCCGCTCCCCCTTCTGACTTTGCGTCGTTGGCGGGTGCGGCCTTGCGCCGGCGCGACGAGGACGCCTTGGAGGAGCCGCCGGCTTTGGGGAGGGGGTTCGCCTCGAGGTTCTGGTGGACCATGCGCGAGACGTAAGGCTGGTCTGTGAGGATGTAGCGGGATATCCGCGGGGCGAGGAGGAGAGCTGTCAGGGGGGAGATGCCGCAGCCTAGTTCCAGGACCGTGGAGGAGGGGCGGAAGATGCTCGTAAAGGGGGATGTTGGGGAGGAGAGGTATGTTGCGAAGAGGGGTGTTATTTTCCAGAGGACTGTTATTTAGAGTGTGACATTGTCAGTCTTGCATCAGACGAGAATTTGAAGTAAAGCCCCTAGGATGAAAGGAGAGGATGGTTTGTTTGGATCGTTGGAGTAGAGAGACTCACCGGCCCCGGTTGTGCCGCCTGCGCGGGTTGATGAGAGGACGGTTGGGGATTGATGGATTGTAAAGTCCCGGCCCGCCAGAGTGAGTGAGAGGTCCGTGGCTTTGGGGTCGATGAAGCCTAGGTTTGAAGAGGGGATCTCGTGGGAGAAGAGGAAGAATGTTTCTACAGAGGTCCTGTGAGTTGAGCTGCTCTTGTAGTCAGGGATAAGACGGGCAGGGCAGACCTTCTTCTGGATCAAGGATTTCATCCTCAAGGGTCGAGATGAGGGCTTTTACGGCCATTGCATCCGAGGTTGTTATGAGGCGGCCTTGGGGTTGATTAAAGTATCTGTAAGTTGAGTGGAGGTTTTAGTGAGTTGTTTGGTTCATAACGGCTCACTATGAGAGTAGATGGTGGTTGTGAGAATGAGAGGTAGGTGTGAAGGTGTGAGTGGGTAAGGTGGATGCTTCTTGGGTGGGATTTGCACTAACAATTTTTCGCCATTGAAGAGAGCCAATCCGACGACACGTCGTCTTCGTACTGGAGCCCTCAACTGCTTCAACTCCTCCATCCCAAGATGAGGAGGCAAAATTTCAGTTAAAAAGTTGCCCATAATCCGACAATGAAATGATAACGGAGCTGGGAATTGCCCGAGGCATTGGCGTTGGATGAAAGAGATGGCAGCCTTTGCCTGAAGATGGAGATGGAAAAGGATATAAGCAGGAGTCTTTGTCACAAGTTTTCAATGGCTTGTACACTGCACTTGTTTTATTCTTGACTTAGAATACCTCGTAGCTAGATTTGTTCCTGCTAACTTGGTCTCCTTGGTCCTGGTTCTCGCCCGAGCTGCAAATTCGTGCCTACAGTTTCTTGCTACCTGTGTCACTCGTCTTGAAGCTGAACTCTGAATTTTTGAATCAAACATCCTTCTTTATGTTCCGGCGAGGTTGTCTTGGGTGTCAACAATAAAACACGGCCAATCGCAAAAATTTCTGAAGGCGATGCCCGTTTGCCAATGCCCTTGCCGGTCTGTGTTTGATTTTGTACCCTCTCCGTAATTTCAACAGTGCGTGATGTATCCGTAAGGCAGCTAGCCTTAGCATGGACCAGAAAGGCCTCTTTGCTCCGGGATTCGGAGACTTTGTTTGTCCCTGCAGCAAAAGTCCTTGCTGGAATTCGTTCTCCCATTCTTCGTTTGCTCATGCTTCCGGTTAGCCCCTTTCATTGGTGCCCAATAACTTACACGAATACTTGCAGAATGATCCAGATAACAGCGTCGAAAAAGTTGACAGTGTTCATAAAATACTTCCCTCCCCATCAAAACATAGAATCCCCCAAACTCCCACCTCATTCTGCCGTTGCACTTTCTTCACCTTCGTTTATCTACTCAACTACCACCGAAACCTGTTGGTCTCCCAACTTCATCTATCATGGCCCCTGTACAGTCCACTGTTGAGGCCCCTGGCTTGGGCAACCGCCATCTTCTGGACAAAATTGACAAGCTCAGGGAGCTGGGAATCTCCAAGCAGGTTCCTCTCCCCCAGGTAGGAGGTTTGAACATCCAGCAATTGTGCTTCCTGTTAACCTTGGCTCTAATTCAGCTCGTGGTCGTTGGAGACCAGTCTTCCGGCAAATCGAGTGTACTCGAAAGCCTCACGGGATACTACTTCCCGCGATCGGTGGGCCTTTGCACGCGCCATGCCACCGAGATTGTCTGCCGACGGGAGAAAGACACCAGCATCGTTGTGACGATCCATCCTTTCGATGCCACCCCTGAGAAGGAGGATGCTGCAAAGTCTTTCCGACATGTCCTTGAGGATCTGAAGGGTGAAGAGTTCGCAGAGATTCTCAGGAAGGTAAGCAGAACATGTGTTTCCGTCTTGTGTTCATCCACTTACTGTTTTTGAAGGCTTCGACAATCATGGGACTGAAGTCCATCACCGATGAATCCTCAAGCGGCGCCGCCTTCAGCCGAGACATCCTTCGTGTCGAAATATGCGGTCCTGACGAGGAACACTTGACTATCATTGATGTCCCTGGCAAGTTTGTTCATATCCTTAATCCAGATTCATCATCTAACCTCTCTATCCACCAGGCATCTTTGAAAACCCCCAAGAAGGTATGCACACGAATCCCCCCTTTCACCCAACATAATACATTTTGACCTCGACACAGGGGTTTCAACGTCTAATGATGTGGCATTGGTGAAATCCATGGTCAAAGGTTACATTAAAGATTGCAGGACCATGTAAGCCTTTGTGCCACAATGCACCTGATGGTAGAGACTGACACAGCCCACAGTATTCTTGCAGTCATCCCGTGTAACGTGGATGTTGCAACGCAGACCATCTTGACCTACGCCGCCGAGGCTGATCCTGACGGCAAGCGCACCATTGGCATTCTCACCAAGCCAGATCTGGTCAGGGAGAACGCCACCAAGGAGGCAGTCATGGACCTGGTCCGGGGTAAAAGACGGGACATTCAGCTCGGATACTATGTCGTCAAGAACCGCGGTGCTGAAGATACGTCTTCTAGCAAGGAAGATCGAGACGTGCAGGAAACTGTGTTCTTTGGAGAGGAGCCATGGGTGAAGCTTGACAGATCACGTCTGGGAATCACGGCTCTGCGTCACCGCCTGCGTACTCTCCTCATGGACCGCACCAAGAGCGAGTTTCCCAAAGTTACACGCGACATCAATGAGCGACTTGCAGAGGTCAAAGCCAGGATTGGAGCTCTGGGACAGCCTCGAAGTACGGCAGAAGAGCAGAGAGCCTACCTCGGCAACATCGTCAGCCGCTTTAATGATATCAAGAACTACGGGCTAAACGCTTACTACACCGGAGACCCTGTGTTCGAACAGTGTCCCGAACTCAAGCTTGTGACACGAGTTCGAGAGATGAACGATGCTTTCTCGGCTATGTTCTTTGAAAACGGACATACCCGCCAGTTTGAAGAGCTCAAACCCGATGCTGAAGCCGACAATTCGGAGACGACAAGCCAAGACGAGATCGGGGAATGCTCATCGAGCCAAGATGAATCCAAAGACAGCATAGTCACCCGGGACGATCTATATACCCTCCACTTTACCATCCCTTCGGATCAGTTCGACGAGCTCCACGACGTCTTGACGGAGCCTTGCCGGTGCACCCCGCCTGAATCCAACGACATCTTGAAGCACTTGGAGCACCTGCACCTCACTTCTCGTGGATATGAGATGGGTACAGTAAGTGGCTCGGGGTTTAAGTCATGTGATAATGGAAGACTGAAAAACACCTAGTTTGGCAGTCAGATGCTGCCGGCGGCTTTTAAGGAACAATCCAGGAAATGGGAACCCATTGCCTTGTCGCACGTCAGCAACGTCGTCCTCGTCGTACATCGCTTCATCTACGAAGTGGTCCAGAAAGTCTGCGTCGACCAGCAAGTGCGAGAAGCCCTTTGGCTCTCTATGTCGGAAGACCTGATCAAGCGATATGGCATTGCCATGGACCACGCCAGGTTTCTGGTCTCCGTTGAACGCGAAGGGCACGCCATCACCTATAACCCGGCATTCGACACAGCCTTCAACCGAGTCAAAGCCGAAAGATCCACAAGCAAGTACCATCCTTGCAGAATCAAGCACTCGTCAGACACCTATGTACGATGGGCCGACGTGGAACGTTCAAGCTCCCATGTGGCAGGAAACAAGGACACCTGCCATGCCATCCATGACTTGCTCAAGAGCTACTACCAAATCGCCAGTGCTAGGTTTGTGGACTTGATCTGCTTACAGGCCATTGACCATTTCCTTTTGGGCGGTGAAAATGGTCCCCTGGGAGTACTGTCCACGAATCGCATCTTTGGGATGTCAGCAGAAGAGCTCGAAATGGTCGCAGGCGAGGATTCTGTCAGCAAGAGCACCCGCGAGATGCTGATGAATGACGTTAAGATCCTCGAGGAGGGCAAGAAGATTCTGCGAACTTGAGTGAAATGGGAGGATTCCTGCATCGTAGTCAAAGGTGAATGCTACGTCGCTGTTGTTTCTGGGCGTTGGGCCCTGTTGTGGTTTAACTGCCATGGGGCACGGTTGGCTGGGGAAGAGGCAAGTTGAAACGGGGCCTAGCTCAACCGCAGCACAGAGCCATATGGTCTCCTGGCTTGGCATCACCATGCTTCGGGAACTTTTGATACAACTTGCTGTCGGCGCATGGGCACAGGCAGCCACGGGGTTCGTTTGCCATGAAGGGGGTTGGCTAGATCGAAGAGCCGGTGCGCCAAAACACTGTGTAGCAGTTTCCTCCATGTCATGCTGGTGCGTGGTCATCATGCGAGATGAAAGGTAGTTAATTTTGCTGTGGTCTTTTGAGTTGATAGGGCTCCGGGGTGGTGAAAGTCCGTTGACAGCACAGCCCGAATTGACGCCGGCGTTGGTTGGTGCATTGGGGAGAGTCGAGCGCATTGCCTCGCTGTGCGGGGCATATCTGTAAGGCGACCCATCCGTACGTTGGAGGAGAAACACATAAAAAGGAATATAGACCAGTCACGCCGGAAACACCAGATGATGGGGAAGTTGAGATGACTGAAGCTGGCCCATTGCTACTCGTCGAGGTGTTTGGGCTATAGGTATGGCGCCGATGAATTCTTTGCGTTTTCGTTTGATCATGGGGAGTAACGCAGAAGAGGGATGGCGGGCTGTTCCGTGTGTGGGTGTAGAATACATGGGACCATTCATGGGATCGTTCCATCTTCGACCAATCTGGTGTAGGAAACAGATCTATCCTGTCCACGCTCCCAGGTTTGTAGTGATCGTTAAATCTAGTTGCATTTGCGACAAATGTAGAGCTACATAAACATCGTGTAAAAAGGTTGGATAGGGAAGCTACAAGTAATCGACACTGGAATGGAAAGGCTGATAAACAAACGCACAAGGGCCGGCCAGCAGGGAGTAAGGGGTCCCAGGTGAGAACGCGGAAGGTGATTCGGTTCCTCCCGGCTTGCGTTCGGGCTTTGTTCGACCCTCGGTGTCACATTGCGACAGTCGCTGGAGTTTATTCGTCAAGGTCAAGAAGCTCCGAGGCTATTGGCCAAGGTTGCGATCCCGAGTCACAACAAACCAAGCTGAATTGTTGAATCATCCAGGTAGGTGGTGCTCGGCGTGGCTCCTCATCTTAGGAGTCGGAGGGCAGATCCGCTGTGCGGTATTTTGGGGGTGGGACTGCAGGGGCGGCGGAGGCAGATCAGAAAGCTTGTTCCAATTCCAGCGGCGCATCGACCCACGTGACTACCCCAAAGACATGCCGTGCCTGTCCACGTTTGGGGCTAATGTCCGCCCGACGTGCCGCGCCCGAGGGGCCGAGAGTGGCCCTGATCGGGCACGTTGAACACGTTCCCTCTCCGCTAAGAAACAGAGAGTCGACACCAGAGCCTATACTACACACAACAAACAACTCCGACCACCGACCGAATTGAACGGTCTGAAAGCCCAGGGGTTCTCCCGGACCATTGCCCCTGAAAAGAAGCGCACTCGTTTCCGAATTTGCTGCATCGCCGGACTTACTCAGTCACACGAGACGAGTCCATCTTCAATCCGTCCACCTCTCGCATATACCTCACATCGACATACATCCCACATCCCACATCCCATACAGACCAGGGCCCCGGATAGGGGAACAAGGATGCTGCAGCGGGCAGACCCTTTGTCGTACGCAAGCTCACTGACCCGGGGAACCACTTGGCGACCTTAAATCCCATTTTTCCTCCGTCCGTTTAGCTGCAACCATGGTTCGTGCCTCCGACGTCGCTACGTCGGCCTACAGGTCAGTAAGGGGCCTCTTAGTCGGCAAGGCATATAAATACAATGCTATCCCGGAAGACGAGGGAGAGAGAGACGAGCTGGATGAGCACCGTGAGAGTTACTCGCCGGACCTGAAACGTCGACTTCTCGCACTCACAATCACCACCATGACCATCGCCGTTATACTCTCGCTGGCCCTGAGCTTCAGGTAAATTTTGCCCCCTCTGAACGTTTCGCGAATAGCAGATCATGAATCTCACAAATCAAACAGTCTTGTAAGCGGCCAGGCACCCCGCAATGGGCTCGAGACCATCTCGCAATTCTGGGGCCAATATTCTCCCTTCTTCTCGGTGCCGTCTGACATCAACGCCGCCACGCCCCCGGGCTGCGAGGTCACCTTCGCACAGGTCCTGTCACGGCACGGTGCTCGGGACCCCACCGCCGGCAAGACGGCGACCTACAAGGCGCTCGTCGACCGCATCCACGCCAGCGTGCCCACTTACGGCAGGGGATTCGAGTTCATCAAGACCTACGAGTACACCCTCGGCGCCGACGAGCTGACATCCTTCGGCCAGAGGGAGCTTGTCGACTCCGGAGAAGCATTCTACAAGCGGTACCAGGCGCTCGCTGCCAACAACGACCCGTTCATCAGATCCTCGGGTCAGAACCGAGTGGTCGAGTCGGGCTTGAACTGGACGCAGGGCTTTTTCGGCTCCAAAATCGCCGACGGCCACACCGGGCCCGATGGCGGCATCGCGGGGGGGATCATCATCATCCCCGAGCAGCAGGGCATCAACAACACGCTGGACCACAGCCTGTGCACAGCCTTCGAGGAGGGCATCTTCTCCAAAGTAGGCGACGAGGCCCAGGTAGCTTGGCGCGAGACCTTCACGGCACCGATCAGGGCCCGTCTCAACGAGAACCTGCCTGGTGCGAATCTCAGCGCCGACGACACGGTCAGCTTTATGCAGCTCTGCCCCTTCAACACGGTGGTCAACGGCACGCAGTCTCGGTTCTGCGACCTCTTCACGATGGAGGAGTGGAAGGACCTCGAGTACCACGAGACGCTGGGCAAGTACTACGGCTACAACGCGGGCAACCCGCTCGGGCCGACGCAGGGCGTTGGCTTCACCAACGAGCTCCTTGCGCGGCTCACCCAAAGCCCGGTCGTGGACCGCACGTCAACCAACGCCACGCTGGATGCCGACCCCACGACGTTCCCGCTCGACAGGAAGCTCTATGCCGACTTCAGCCACGACAATGACATGATGGGCATCTACGGCGCGCTGGGCCTGTACAACGAGACGCAGCCGCTGTCCAAGACGAACCGGACGTCGGTCGGCGACGCGAAGGGGTTCACGGCCAGCTGGACAGTGCCGTTTGCCGCGCGCATGTACGTGGAAAAAATGAAGTGCGGCGGATCGGACGAGGAGATGGTCCGGATTCTCGTCAACGACCGGGTGGTTCCGCTGGTCGGGTGCGGCGCGGATGACTTTGGGCGGTGCAAGCTCGGCGCATTCGTGGACAGCATGGGATTCGCGAGGAGCGGAGGGAGCTGGGACCAGTGTTTCGTGTGATACCCATAATCATCAGGCTTGCTTTTTTAGATTTAGATTTAATCAGTTGACGACTAGATGGATAGTAATAATCTTCCCAATAGAGTTTGAGAGGACATGACTTGTACCTGGTGCAGCAGGGAGGTGCAAACTCAACGTGCCGAGTGTCAGTGCCAGTGCCAGTGTCAATGTCCGTGCCGATGGCGTGTGTCTGGTCGGGGGCTCCCCAAAGTTTCAGCAGTTGACAAGGGGCAGTGTAAGGGTCCGGCCGTGAAGACAGTAGCGGCGGCGGGGCGTTGTGGGCACGTATTTTCTCGCGCGTTGTACGGATAATTGATAGCTAACCAAGCTGAAGGCAGAGCTCGAAGCCCCGGCACGAAGGCCTGCAATCGCATCTAACAAGCTTCCAATGCCATTTCAAGCGGATACCACGGCATCCAAGCCGCAAACTCCATCCCCTTCTCAGCGCCAGTGTCGTGACGGTGGCTTATGTAAGGGCCGGCGGGATATATCCGGTAGGTAGTCCTCGACCTGCAAGCAAGGGGTCCCGCTATGAACAGGAATAGGTAGCGCAAAGTACACGCCAAGTTGAACGCGCAGATGGAGCAGGGGTTGCAAGCTGGTTTCGTTTCCCGCTTCCTCCAAACAACTTGAATGCCGCCTCCGAAGGGGGGAAAAAGCACGGGAGCTCTCCCTAAGAGCACCGACGCACGTCATTGGGGGCCGTTGGCGCTCCCGGTTGTAATGCGCACCTCCTGCGTTCGGCCACCCAGGTCCGGTTTCCCGAGAGGTGAGTGCTGGTGATATTTTGCGGAACAGTCATCATTCTCAACTCAGCCCCGATTTGTCTTCTGCCGTCCCTGCCATCTGTTGCAACCTTCTGCTGGAGGAATGTGCACCACCTTAGCGCCAGCCCGCGCGCAGTCATTCTTCACGGAAACTCTGCCAGATAGGACGGACATGATTGGGCGCCAACAGCGCTCATTGCGGAGGCGGCAAAGGCGACGAATCCCCCAGGCCTTGGGCAACCCACTAAAAAAGCAACAAGCTGCCGGCCAAGCTGTCGGGATTACAAACAGCGAGGTGGAGGAAGAGACCTGGAGGCCCCTCAGCGAGCAACCGAGCATTGGGGGACCAGAGCAACGCTGCCGGAGCCCGCGGAGCTAAAGAAACGGGGTCGCTGGAATTGGCAGTTGGGGCACACTCTGGGCTGCTCGCCATTTGCGCATCATCCACTGAGGTGCAGCCGCATCGATCCTCTCTGCTTGCTTTGCACCGTTCACTCTTCCTCCTTCTCTCTGCCTTGCCTTAACCGTACACACCTTGCATTAACTCGTCCAAGGAAAGGCAGGCAACAGCTGAAGCTTGGTTTGCTGACCTAGCCTTGCGCACCGCACCGCACCGCACCGCACCGCACCGCAACACTTCAAACTAGGTTTCGGCCGGTCTTTTTCCCAATCCACCTCAGCCGGCCAAGCTTACTTCTCTCCGCCTCTCTCACTCTCACACACCACACAGCTCCCCGTCAGCAGCCTTCCCATACAGGCTGGTATCCGTGTCCGTGTCTGTGTTGCCCGCACATGCCCACTACAGCCACAAAGCGGCTCCGGCGACAACTGACAGCACCGACGACACAAACCACTACCTACCACTGCCACACTCCATCACTTTCATGAGCCGGACCTCCATTATCCGCCGCACACCTTCAACCACCACCACCGCTGCCGCCGAATCCACGTAGCGCCGAGCAGTTTTCCTCCCCAAGACGACGGACTATCTCGTCGCAATTGAATCGCAGCCATGGTGTCAACCGCTGGAGGCATCGTCATCGCCATCCTGGTCATTGTCGTCGTAGGCGCCGTCGGCTGGGTCGTCTTCACCCAACTGCGCGCCCGGAGATTAGGCGTACGTTCAACCCTCTTGGCTCGCCGCTGGCCAGCCCGTCCATGCGGGAGATGCCCGCAATCGCGAGGCGTCCTTTTACTAACATATTGCTTTAGATCCCACCCCCATCGCTGTCCTCCTACATACCCTTCCGAAAGTCTGACCCTCCGCCGTCCTACGGACCCCCGCGCCCAGCCCCGAGCGGCATCGTCGGTTGGTTCAATGACAAAGTCACCTCATTCAAGAACCGCAACAACCGCTCCGCCGCCGGCGCATACGAGCAGCCCTCTGGCGGCGGCGCTCCCCGCCGTGGCTTCGGGCCACTCGACCCGGACGAAGCTTGGGACGCGCGCGTCGGCCACGAGGCCGAGACTTACGGCCCTTACGGAAACTACGAGGAGCAGGAGCTGGGCTACAGGGGCGGCGGCGGCGCTGCGGCCGGCGGAGGTGGGAGCAGCTACAACATGAACCTTGCCGCGACGCCGGGCGTGCACGACGAGCCGCGGGGCCGCAGCCTCAGCCGGGCTGGCGACGATGACCTTGGCCTGAATGTGCCCAAGGCGGGAAGCAGGAATCCGTTCGAGGACGACGCGGAACCGAGCAACATTAGCATGCGCGGTGTAAGCCCGCGGCCGATTATCGAAACGGGGTCGCAGCAGCAACAGCAACAGCAGCACAAGGATTCCGGGGAGAGCCCGACGGAGCGGAGGTCCATCTTCCGGGAGAATGTATAGGATGCCAGCGGAAGCTTGAAGATTGCGCTACGACCGTCGGAAACAAGACGGGGCTAGAAAAGAGCTTGGTTCGTCCTGGCCTCAGGATTTCATACCCGGGGATGTTTGTTAATTCCCTGGCGGAAGACAAGGGCAGTACAGTTTGTCTTTGGGCAATAAGATGAAGCTACGAGTAAGGAAGGCGGGCCGGGAGGGTTGCGGGATGTGTCATGATCGGGATGTGCAAGATATTGGTTTCTTATGCGAATCCCAAGGCGTTGGGTTTTCCTCATTGCTTTTATGTCATTTTTGCGGGAGCAAATACAACCACATTGAACCGCGATCGACGAGGCCTTTGCAGCCGTGTGCTCCTCGGTGTTTCTTGATGTTTTCCTCTGGCCAGAGCGAGGGTTGTGGAACCAAGACAGGCCGTTTCCGGCATCCCGCCGGGCAACCCGGCGAGAAACTTGGACAGCGCTCCGGATATAGTGACGGTCAAATTTCAATTTGAGTCGGCCGGTCCCCCGCCAGTTGATTGGGCAACGACGTTGCGAACCTCGTCTCGACGTCGCCTGATTCGAGCTTTCCCATCGTCGCATGCCCCATTCGCAACGTGCCATTGGCCCACCACCCTCCGGGTCCCTGTCCGCCCGCCTGATCCGAGCCCGCCAAGCACCACTCCCCGGCCTGTCGCAACGACGACAAGCCCCCCGGGGTCGGGGAAGTGGTGGGCGGGGGGACGACGACTCACATTCCAACTGCACTGGGAGTGGGAGTGGGAAGGGTGAGAACCGCCCGCTTTCCCCACAGTGCCCGCCAGCTGTGACCTCATCCCCCCAAAACCCCGCCATCATTTCGTTGCTCCCCTCCCGCTCTGCCCCTCCAAAGGGTTGGAACTTGAACTCCAAAAAACAGAAGAGGGAAAAAAAAGGGATCGGCTGATCGACATAACCACGACAATTACGAACCCCCTTTTATCGTTTACGACTTCGATACGGCCCAATTCGTCCTTTTCCTGCTCAATTGAGTTCCTCTTGTGCCTGCCGAAACCACCACCCCGCCAACACCATCAGCAACAGCAAAGATGGCGGACCTCAACCTCCAAGAGATCCACGATACCCTCCTCGACATCGCCAGCGAGGCGGGCAAGATGATCCTCGCCGCGAACCCGTCGTCAATTGACCAGGGAACCAAGCTCAACTGTGCGTATTCTGTCCCCCCTCCCCCCCGGTTTGAGCTCCAGCTGACATTGTACCCCCCGCCTCCCAGCCGTCGACATCGTCACCGAAACAGACCAGGCCGTCGAGAAGATGGTTTCGACCCGTCTCTCCTCCGCCTACCCCTCGGTCTCCTTCATGGGCGAGGAGACATACACAAAGGGCACCCGCCTCGGCCCGGAGCCGACCTTCGTCGTCGACCCCATCGACGGCACCACGAACTTCGTCCACTCCTTCCCCGACGCCTGCATCTCCCTGGGCCTGGCCGTCGACCGCGTCCCCGTCGTCGGCGTCATCTACAACCCCTTCCAGGACCTCCTATTCACGGCAATCAAGGGCAAGGGAAGCTACATGCGCCGCGCGGGCGGCGCCCCGCAGCGCCTGCCCCTGGCCCGGAGCCCCGTGCCGCTCAAGGGGCTCGACAGCGCGCTGCTGGCGTGCGAGTGGGGGTCGACGCGCGACGGCCCCAATTTCGACCTCAAGGCGGAGACGTTCAAGAAGCTCGCGGCGACCAAGGAAAGCGGCGGCGCCATGGTGCACTCGATGCGCGCCCTGGGCTCCGCGGCGCTGAACATCGCCGCCGTGGCGGCCGGCCAGCTGGACATGTACTGGGAGGGCGGGTGCTGGGCGTGGGACGTCTGCGCCGGGTGGTGCATCCTCACCGAGGCCGGCGGCATCATGGCCGGTGGCAACCCGGGGGTCTGGGACCCCGCCGTCGACGAGCGGGTCTACCTCGCCGTCCGGGGCGCGCCGAGCGGGCAGAAGGAGATTGTGGAGGAGTTTTGGGGCGTGCTCGGGGACGGCAAGCTGGATTACTCCGTCTAGAGGGAGGGCGCCCCTTCGTACTCGCCAAGGCTAACTGAAAAGAGTTGGGGAGAGAGTGTTGCCGGGATATGACTGCGATGATGAATGAAAATGAAATTCGAATAGACAATGAGGATTCTCGCGGCCGTGTGTACCTCTGGCCAGGCAAAATGTTCTTGTCGATATTTATAGATTCTGTTCTTGAATATAGCCAACCGATTTTAGAGGTCGCTGGAGCTTACATGTAAACTCCGCGGCTGCATAACAAAACAAGAAAATGATGAGATGGCGGAGTGAGCTTCCAATTTGACGTGTTTCGTCTTTCTATACGGCAAGGTACTTTGGAAGATGACCATCCCATCCTGGAAGGAGGTGTGATGATGAATTGGGACGAAACCAACTCTGCGAACAATGCAAGGCCGTCCAAAAACCTCATAAGACGCGGATCGGATGATGGCTGGTCGGGCCTCGACCGGCAACCCCTTTTCTTCGGGATTAAACAGGTGGTTCATGCGCGCGTCTGAGCTGGTTTTTGAAGTGCAAGAGGAGAACAAGGGCGCTTGTTTTCTGCATCATCGTGCGTTCCCAAACCCCGTTTCTTGAGCAGGTATGTATATATCTGATGATGTTGGAAAGGCAGCCATGACGTCTTTTGTTTAGTCCCTTAGATGGCTCGGAGGGGGGTTGTGATCTTGTTTGTGACGGAAAAGCAGAAGCGTGCTTGCAAGGCCGAGGCTGAGATGCGTGTTAAGTCCAAACACGAGGCTTGGAGGAACCGTCTGTACAAAGTTGGCAATTCAAGGAGAGGAGACAGGAGAGGCGCAGGGAGCGTACACGGCGGCCACTGTAGTTCTCACGAAAGTCGCCGGCTGAGCACGGGTGTCGCGGAGGACAAGCAGGCTACTCGTCGAGGGGCTTCAGGAACTCGAATCATCGTCTTCCGTTGTCGAGCAGCAGCTGCTTCTCCAAGTCAAATGAATTTGATGCCAACCCCGGCGTCCATCTGAACACTTGGCAATCAGCATAAACACCTGGAAACACCCATAGAAGTAAAGGTAACGGAACACCGGCCAGAATTGACCCAGGTGGTGCCCAGTCAACGTCGACCGCCGGAATATTTGCGCCGCTGCGATGGTTGTCTCGTCCCCATTTCAGTGCGGAAAGGAAAGGCAACTTTCGGACCGCCGTAAAGGTCATCGTCACTATCTTGATCGCGGTCATCCTGTGGGTATCGGGATGGTGTAAGCATCGTCGCACTTGGACGACTTTGCACGAGGTTATCGGGAAAAGCTTGTCGGTATCTGGAAGAGAAAAGATCCTACCAACGAGGAATTCCACGCTCATTTTGTGCTAGCCACTGGACCAAAGATCTCGTGTGCCATCTTGTTGATCCGTGCCAGGCATACCGGCGGGGGTTTGACAAGGCGGGACTGCCAGCTTTTCCCCCTACTGAGGGTAGACTTTTCTTCGACCCCTTTGTAGACGCGAGGCCAACCGTACGAAAGAGGCGCGACCATGACCCTAACTTTGTGCCTTTGGGACCAACCTCCCTTGAACGGTCCGTTCACCCTGAGGTAGACCGAATGACTCCGGTCCGCTACGTAGTCGGGGAGAGGAAGCATTTCTTGCCTCCTCCGTACGTTTTGCTAGGTAATAGAGATTCTGCACCCAGGACGTGGCCCAGCCATGTCAGCAGGACCGCTGCCTCCTAATCAACGGCGAACCGTGTAACAGAGGAAATCCTTGGTACTCGTCAGGTGGGTGCTGAAGCCGGGCGGTAGACTTGTTCAATTACATGACGAGAGCTCCATTACCAACAAGAGGGAGAGGTGAGGGGATGGACGGCAACCGGGTATCATCTATCGGAGTATCCCACATGCCATCCCCACGAGCAAGATCGTGTTCCTCGCCTTTGATTTGCGGCATGGCTTTACCTGCAGTTCGCTGTCCCAGTTCCATGGTTGCCACCCGTGTCTTGTACATGTTTCGTTTACCGATTCCTTTCTTTTGCTTTTGCTCTTATGTTTCGGCCCAATCATGCCAAGGAGGACGGGGCGGCTCTTCGGGGCGTTACGTTTGGCGATAATGCCACTTTCCACGCGCCCCAAAGGCCACGAGTAACAGCACAGAGAAGCAGTACCCCAAGGCCACCGGGTTGAGGCGGGCGGCCCGAGGACGTACAGCGCATGCATACGAGCCCAGATTTCAAATACACTATACGATTTTGACTCGCCCGGCCCTTCCACCTCTGTCGTCATTGGATACGTGATACCCGGCGGGAAACCGGAGACCCCTCATGCAAGAGATTGCGTGACTGTACGAGATAGCCCAACTACCCTGTTGATAGGCTTCGGAGGGCGGATGAGCGAGGCGTGACGGTCATTTCTTCGAGAGCCATCGCGGCAACGAACACATGCCATCTTGAAAACTGTTAGTGCTCGGGGATCACAACTGCTGGGGCTGGGGCTTCCGAGAATCGACGCGGCGGGGGTACTGATCGACAATATTACGCAATAATGCCCTGTCGTTATCATGTACCATATTTCGGGGAGCCATGGCGACGCTGCTTGCTTCCGTTTGCTGCAACACATGTTAAGCGCAAAGTTTCTATTTATCGATTCTTTATTCACATGAAAAATAATACACATATATACCTTTCCACTCACAAAAGCATCTGACGAATTATAAGTGAAGAGACTTTGGTTTCCTTCAAACTAGATGTATAGCAACTGTCCGGTGTCTTCGGACAGAGAAATGGATTAAATTCCGTTGTCCGCTTATGTCCAAGTTTTGGTGTCCCCCTCATTTCTTGTCATCGGTAAACAAACACCCGGCCTTTCCGGTGCCTCGATATAGACTTATCCATTGGGCAACAAGTACAGGCCGCGGAAGCACCCACCATCACCGGGTAACTATTTGTCCATGTTGCAGCTAACAAATTTATATATCTGGGACTTGAGCTCCGCTGTAGTGCCACCAGTCAATGTCCGTATCATCGTCTCATTTATGTCTCTCATGCATTCGTTTTGGATTTGCCCCCTGATTGCCTAGCTAGAAAGTATGTTCATTGGGATCGGCCATTGCTTCGTAGCTCATGGGAGGCCTGCAAGCTCGTTCAAGATGCAGATGGCACCAACAGCAAGACGAAATTAAGACCGCGGCATCATCCTATTCCTTCTCACTGTAAACCCGACCAGAAACGAGAGCACCTTCTTTTGCTAGTCTCTTTAATTATCGCGAAGAAAAAGAAAAACCCGCGGTCACGTGCTAAAACAAGCTCTGCAACTGTGATGCGCTTTCCTGCATTTCATGGTACCTGGAGGCGTTTTGTTGTTGAATCAATGTCTTGGTTACACTCACCTCCACCTGAGCACGCTCCAGAGAGGCTCGAAAACACGTAGATCCCAGCTTGGCGTTGAAATGTTACACCAGAGTGGACCGCCCGATTCGGCGTGACAGTGAGACAGTGGGTGAGACACAACCGGCCAGCAGCATCGTGTGTTACCAGTCTTGTAAGCCGTATAGAATTTGGCAATTCAGGGGTAAGGCGTAGATGTGCTGTATCGATTCAATGTGCTCCACCCGAAATTGACGAGTAAGTCGCCCAATGCCAAGCAGCAAGGCTGCGGCGTCATCACGTATGAAGAAGGCTGTTTTTTTTTTATAATGCAGAACACATGGAGCAATCCAGACTCTACCCTGCCTTGTATACACAAACCAGAGACGACGTTGAAGGCGGCTCCTTTGACGACGTCAACAGCGTGGGGGTTGGCGAGGTCGTCAGAGCCTTATAGGATGGCGTGCGCGGGGTGGGTGGGGCCCGACATCAGGGACCATGGCACACCCTTGTGTTGGTCTTTAAGACGTCCAATTTGGGATTTAAGCATCGATATCGAAGATGCCAATGTGAGCGGCGCTAAATTGCATTTCTATTCACGATGGAATGGATGGTGTCGTGGTGGCAACCTTGCTGGTTTTTGTAGCACACTTCTGGTGGGCCATGCAGCCATGCAGCCGTGCTGGCAGCGAGGTGCGGCACATGTCCATGATTGGCCAGGATCGGCGGACGTTGAGCCCCAAGTTTCTCGAACGGTATACTCCTTGGAGGACAGAGAAACAAAAACAATGTGGTGGCTGGCTTTGCTAGCCATCGCCACAAGCTTTCAAAACTAGGCAGTAGGCTTGTGGTCTAAAACTGTTGACCTCTACACGTGTGAATGGGACGAAGTCAAAGAGCGTCGTTAGTGACCGAGTGCCACGCACCCCACTCGTCACGGGCTTCACACCCCCCCAAGGATTCCCAACGGGAACTAGCGCAAGTTCCCATGAAGAACCCTGTCATGGGGCCGACCGGAAGTGATGCCTGCAGATGGGGATGCGGGGCGGCGAGGAACAGATTCGACATTGAGGAACGGGGGTGTGCTTTGACGACAGATTTGAACGATGAAGAGCCTGAAAAGAGGGAGGAAAGGCGAATAACTGCAGTAAACCCGCCATTGGGGTGTGAGGGCGTTGTTAGGTGGGAGGACTGTTTGGTCGAAAAAGTCGGTGGAGTTGGATGGTCGGCCCAGCAGTCGTGTTGGGAAGAGGATGGAGGTTCGGGGAGCATGCTACCGAGGAGGGAAAAGGGGATAAGCGGTAAATGCAAGTAGGCGGTATTCCGGGATGGTCTAGCGGCGTTGCATGTGGGCGGTGGAGGTGACTAGAACACGGAGTGTAGTAGCGGTGGGGACGGGCTGCGGGCGGCGCTAGCGAGCATGGTGGTGCGTGTCATTCGAGGTGAGCTGCAAAAAGCATAATTTCATGCCAGCCCAAGATAAGAACCCCAGGCATTGCAGCATGGCGTGAATTTCATCATCGTTATCTCGCAGGCAGATATAACGACAATCATCTCCTACTGGGCCGCCAACATACCGGCCACCTCGAACTGGACATGATGCGACGAGCACAGGTTTCACTGCAGGGAAGGATGGACGCAGCGTGCCCTTCGCGGCCATTGTGGCTCGTCGATGAATAGGCAAAGTGCAGTCCGGGACATTTGATGAGCGGTGCGGAGCGTCGCATCGACCTCGAAACCGTATGTGGCGACCAGCGTGAACGAGTGTTGCGGAGGTGAGGGCAGGGCAGGGCAGGACATGCGTGGTGCCTGTCAACAAATGCAACGACCAGGACTGGGGACGACCGACGTCGGCGCTGGGATCGGTGACGCTAGAGGGGTTGCAAAGTGGATGGATGGATGGATGGATGTATGGGCTTGTTTTTGTCCCGGCCCTGGTTCGAATGCCGCTCGCCCAGCCTGTCCTCGCTGCGCGGCGTCAAGCCAGGTCCGGGCTTAGCAAGGAATAGATTCAAGATATCGTTGCAGTCTGAATCGATCGCTTCACATGCTACTCATCCGTTTCGTGTGTGACGTGAGCCTCTTGAGAGGTTCCACGGCGTCATCACGCCTTTGAATCCCTGCACACGGCATCGTTCGTTGTTGAAGATGATGGACTTTGGAAGGCGGCTCGAGATTGTCTGCCGCAGATACGGAAAATTTGAAGGTCTGCGGCACATGTGGATTGCTCGTTCCCCGCCGCAACCTCAAAGGGCTTGGAAAAAGTGACAGGGAACATTGAATTCGTAAAATATTGACGAAAACGGAAATAACCCAAGTCAGGCGATGTGTTCTCCTTCCACCCTCCAAGTGGACTCGCGACAGTCATCTGGTGTCGTCTGAAGTGTGCACATGCTGGGTCGCAGTAGCGCATACCGTACACAGCAGGAGGATGAGTGTCGAGGTTGCTGGGAAATTTGGAGGCTTGTGTGGTGGCGGAGGGGATTGACTGACAAAGTCGAGTCGGGAGGGTCGAGAGCGCCGTCCAATCAGGAGCGCCAATGACTAACGAGCTCGGATACAAGGATGCGGCGTACACTACCACTAGCTGGCGAGAAACTGGAGCCGTAGCACAGTGCTGAGCGATGCGGCCCAATCGGTCCCGGTCGTCCCAAGGTGAAGTGCAGTGCACCGGAGGCGCCAGCCAATAGCACACGCAGCCGTGACAGAATTGGGCCATGAGTTGGAGAAAGCGCAGGGAAGCCGTGGGAAAGTGGGCAACAGCAGCAGGGCAGGCAATTTCGCTGCCAGACGAGCCGGGGCACAGCGGGCACTCTGGACCGGGCCAAAACTGATGATCCGTGGAGCTTTCAAGAATCTTCTCAGTCGATGTTGGCCGTGCTATGCATCATCTTGGATTCCAACTCGTAACCCATGCGGTGAGATTGTGGCCCCCCGGCCCGGGAAAGACGACCAGAACTCGGCATTCGCGTGGAACGGTCGGCAGTCGTCCACTACACCACAACCCTCTGGTGACACGGATGACGATCCACGAGCACGGCGGAATCGCCTCGACTCAATGGTGGGCAAGTCGACACGAGCAAAGGGGAAACACAGCACGGGGTGGTTCTCGGCGAGGACAACTCGCCTCTCTGGGAGTTGCGAGTAGTTGTCCCCCTCGGAAAGGGGCTCTGCTAACGACTGGTGTCGAGCTACGTGTGTATGTGTGTGTGGTTTGCTGACAAGCACGGATTGTCCAATAATAGGTTTCGAAGATGCTGGGACAAGTGCGCGTGTGATGTGGTCAGCGGGTGGGAGGCAAGAAGGAAAGAAGCATGAAGCAGATGTCTGGTTCGCCGCCTCACTTGGCCCGAGGAGCCGACGACCGACAGCCGGCCTCGCTGGTGTCTGTCCTTGGTTGTGTAGCGTACCTTGCTTTCACCCACCAAGGGGAAAAATGCCCACCACACACCCACACGACAGTCACCGCCGAGCTACTGTGTTTGCAAGGAATCGTAGCGCAAGTTGCAGGCGGATATTCCTCTAGAGCCCGTGCGCTCCCAAAAGACGACGCCAGGTTAGCGCGAGATCCCTCCCCCGTCACCCGCATGGTCCACAGCGCCACTTATGCATATATCACAGTCCGGGCCCGCTTCCATCCCCCATATCTGCATAGAAAGGCAACCTGGGCCCGCAAGTGCCTGCGCATGAGCTGCTCCGTGCATGCGCAGACAACTGCGAAGCTGCCCTCTTCCCTGTCGCCGTGCGTCCAGACTTGCTGCTTTCCTTGGATGCCATCGGTCTGGAAACTGCATTTCCCTGAGCGCCCCACCTGTCGCTGCAGGCTTTGCAGCTCGGCAGAGCCCCGCCGCACTGTACTACTGTGTTGAAGGACGGTCTAGCGTAGTGTAAGTCGTATCGTATCGGTGGGGAGGAAAACATGTTGCTCTCCTCGTGCTCTCTCTCATGCTCGCTCTCGCCGCCCGTCATATGCATTCCTCACACCAGGGACCAAGACACCCAACTCGCTTCACCACAACACCCGCCGGCTATGTGTCCCGCTTGCATCCGCCATCCTTCTTTGATTCTAGTCCCGTCTGGTACCCCGGGGCTCTGCAAGCGCTTTTCATCATCTCCGAAAGCCGTTATCGTCCACGGATCCACGTCCAAGAACCAATATTTACCTCCCTCCCCCTCCTGCTTCCGCTCTTGTTTGCATTCCTCTCGCTCTTCCTCACCATCAACCATCTGAGAACGGACGAAATCTCTTCCTGTGTCTCTCTGTCTTCCAAGACGTCACCGCCAACGGACCAAGAGACCAGAAACGTGTATAAGCGTGGACGCATCCCGACATTCCGCTCCTCCAGTCCTACGTTCCAGTAGATCTCGTCGAGTGTTTCTGTCGCATCGTAAGACTTGAACCAAGTCGAGAGACAATGGCCCTAACCATTCAGAAAAGCCCTCGCAATCCGGACGACTTCCCCACCACACAGCTCTTCCTTCTTGGTAAGTTTCACATTCCCGCTGCTGGCATTCTCTGTCTCGCCTTTTGCAGCCCACCCTTCCCGCATTTTTTTTTCACCACCACCACTACCACCACCACCATCACCAGCCAGCCACTCGTATACTAACGCCACAATCCCAGCTATCGTCCGTCTTGCCGAGCCCATTGCCCTCACCTCCATCTTTCCCTATGCCTGGGCACTTGTCAAGAGATTCGAAATCGGCGATGCTGGAGATGCCTCGTTCTACGCCGGCCTTCTCATCTCGTCCTTCTCCCTCGCGGAGGCCCTGATGGGCATGTACTGGGGCGGTCTTTCTGACCGAGTCGGAAGAAAACCAGTACTTCTCCTAGGATGCATCGGCACTATGTTCAGCATGGTCATGGTCGGCTTCGCCTCCAACATCTGGATCGCTCTGATCGGCAGAGCCATCGGCGGTCTTCTCAACGGCAACATCGGTGTTATTCAGACCATGGTCGGCGAACTGGTCACCAAGCCCGAGCATGAGCGTAAGTTTCCCTCTCCGCTATCTTCAGCCACACATCATGCTAATTCCGTAGCCCGTGCCTTTTCTGTTATGCCCTTCGTGTGGTCCATTGGCACCATAATCGGCCCCTTCATTGGCGGCACCTTTGCTGATCCCCACGATGCATTCCCCAACATCTTCCCTGCCGGTGGCTTGTTCTATCGCTACCCTTACCTCTTGCCCAACCTTGTGTGCGCTGTACTGTTGTTTATCAGCATCGTCCTGGGCTATTTCCTCCTGGAGGAGACCCACCCCGACATGCAGCCCCGTGTCTCCCTTCCCGATGACACTTATGCGTCGGAAGAGACTCCTTTGCTGGAGACGTCGGATGCTATGAAGAGACCCGCCGTCGACCTGAGAGACGACAACTACGGAACGGTCCGCGACCGCAACACCAAGGCTTCAGAAAAGAAGCCGGAGCAACCCTACAACATCTACACCAAGCGCATCCTCTCGCTGATCGGCGCCCTCTGCATCTTCACGTACCACTCGATGACTTACGACCACCTGCTCCCCATCTTCTTCGAAGACGACCGCGCCGCAGCCAACCCCATTTCCCTTCTCGCCTCACCGTCAAGTCCTTTCTACTCGCCTGGCGGTCTCGGTATCTCACTCCGTGCAGTGGGCATGATTATGGCAGTCAACGGTGTTATTGCGCTCATCGTCCAGGCCGTCATCTTCCCCTTTGCCGCCGAGAGACTGGGAGTCTATCGCCTGTTCATTATCGTTACCGTGCTCCACCCGATTGCCTACGTCATGGTACCGAGCCTGCTCTTTGTTCCTGAGTCGCTGTTGTATGCCGGCATCTACTTCTGCCTCGCTATCCGCAACGTCCTCTCGATCATCCTGTACCCTCTGCTCTTGATCTTGCTCAAGGAGGCCACCCCTACACCCAAGGCCCTAGGCAAGGTCAACGGCCTGGCCGCGAGCGCCGCTGCTGGTTTCCGCATGATTGCGCCGCCAGTTGCCGGGTGGTTGTACACTTTTGGAAGCAAGGTTGACTGTACCGCGCTGGCCTGGTACGGCAGTGCATTCGTGGCTGTCATTGGCGCGGTCCAGTGCTTCTCCGTGAAACGTGAGCACAAGGACGAAGTGAGCGAGGAGGATGCTCAGCCTTCCCTGTGCAAGAAAGAGTCTCGAGTTTCCATCACGGAGTTGTTTTCCGACGATGAATGAAAGTGCCATGAGAGACGAGTGTTACGAACATGTTTGAAGGGGGGTTGTGCAAAGGCGCACCGAGAGATGGGAGTACGACGAGGGGAGTTCAAGATGTTTTACGATCCAAAAAGACATGTAAAGGGGTATAGACGGGGAGTTTGTTTTTCACGGGCGAAACGGAACGGCGTTAGGGACTGGGTTTGGAATTCTGGGGTTCGGGATCGAACGATGCGAACGCATCATTCAGACCAAATATGTCTCTTGTTGGGCTGTTAGCGAGCCTTGATTGGAGTTGGGCTGCATTGGTTGGGCGCTAGGAGCGATGGTCATTTGGTCGTTTGTATAGTTAATCACTGTGGGAGAATCGAATTGGTTTGAACAAATCAATTAGCTGCCGCCTGGGCATTGGAATGAATTGTTACAATTATCGAATGATCCAAAAAAGAGGTGAAAAACAACATGACGATAAAAACCAGCAAAAGTCGTTGCAATTATGCCCTAGAGCCAGGAGCGTACCATCCAGCACTTTTGAAAAGTAATGTCAACACCTCAGTTGAGGTCGAGTTGGTTGAAGTTCCATGAGTTTCGTAGCTTCTCCATGAACTCCAGAATTTGGACGCTCTGCCCAATGAAAATCGCCACCCACCCGCAAAACCACAAACTCACCTCACCACAACACACAGCCCCAAAATTTTCGCTCACTTCAGTCACACAAACGCCGCCGTCAACCACAACGACGACAATCTCAAGTGAGACGGCACCCACAGCGCAAGCGACTCATTCTGCCGACCGAAGATACCATCAATTTTTATTTTTTCATTGGACTCGACTGAAGAGTGAAAGTGGGTGAGTGAGAAAGACAGAAAGAAAGAGGCGACTCAACAGCTGAAGAAGTCACACCATTCACTGGGGAGGGGAGAGAAAAAAGTAAAAAAAGAAGAAGAAAGGAAATAAAAGGGAAAGAGTAATTTTGATTATTATTATTATTATCATCATTAAGCCAGGGTCGTCGCAAAGATGCAAATCGACGAGCTCACGGACCGGATGGCGGACGCCATGCTCGCCGGGCAGCAGCAGCAACAGCCCGCGGGGGCGGCAAAGGGCGCGGCGCTGCCCCCCGGGCACGCCCTCCTCAGCGGCAAGACGGCGGACGAGATCTTCGCCGACCTCAACAAGTCGCCGCTCTTCATGACGGAGCTCGAGGAGAACGACGACCTCGCGGCGCTGCAGGCGCTCGCCTACGAGGGCACGCCGCGCGAGAACGGCGAGGAGTTCAAGGAGCAGGGCAACGAGTGCTTCAAGGCCCGGAAGCACGCCGACGCCAAGGAGTTCTACACCAAGGGCATCGACATCCTCGCCGCCGAGGAGCGCAAGCGCGCGCGGGGCGAGAAGACGTACCACACGGAGCGGGCCGCGTCGGGCGAGGGCGACGACGCCGAGGAGCGCGAGATCGAGGTCGAGGACGACGCCGACGAGATCGCCAAGCAGCGGGCCGTCCTCGAGAGCCTGTACGTCAACCGCGCGGCGTGCCACCTCGAGCTGGGCAACTTCCGGTCCTGCTGGACCGACTGCGGCTTCGCGCTGCGGCTGAACCCCAAGAACCTCAAGGCCTACTACCGCTCGTCGCGCGCGCTCCTCAAGGTCGGGCGCATCGCCGAGGCCGACGACGCCTGCGCGCGCGGGCTGGCGCTCGACGCCGAGAACAAGCCGCTCAAGGCCGTGGCGGAGGACATCATCAAGGCCGCCGAGCGCGCCGACGCCAAGGCGCGGCGGGAAGCGGAGCTGCTGGCCAAGGAGCGGCGGCGGGCGATGCTGCTCAAGGCGGCGCTGGCGGCGCGGGCCATCAAGACGCGCGAGACGGCGCAGCCGCCGCAGATGGAGGACGCGAAGCTGAGGCTGGTCCCCGACGAGGACGACCCGGCCTCGAGCCTGAGCTTCCCCGCCGTGCTCCTGTACCCCCTGAACCTGGAGAGCGACTTCATCAAGGCCTTCAACGAGCAGGAGTGCCTCGCGGACCACCTGGCGTACATCCTGCCCGTGCCGTGGGACGAGGAGAGGGAGTACACCCCCGCCAGCGTGGAGTGCTACATGGAGACCCTCAAGGGCGGGCTGGTCAAGGTCGGGAAGAAGGCGGCGCTGCTGAAGGTCCTGAGCGGCGGCAACGTCGAGGTTGTGGACGACATTATGCGTGTTTACGTTGTGCCTTCGTCCAAGGCCAAGGGGTGGATCGAGGAGTTCAAGTTGAAGAAGGCCGCGGAGAAGAGCAGCTAGATTTCGAGACGCGTCTCTCTGGGCGGATGGATTTGTGAGGACATAGATGACGAAGATAAAAAGAGACTCATGATTGCTACGAATGCCGGAGACTCGAACGTTTCTTTGGTTGGTTATTAGGTGTTTTGCATTCTGAACTCCGTCCAACACCGCTCCCCCTTGGAAACGAATGCCCCCCCCCCCACCGTTAATCCACCGCCAGACACAGAGTTGTCCTGGTCCAGCTACAGCTATCATTCGTCACCGACCAAAAGGGAGAAGAAGAAAAAAACAACTGCGCGAGCAAACAAGGGAATCTAGACTACGTTCATATCGTTCAAATCATCGCTTCCGCTCTTTTCAGAACCGTTCACGCCGACGTGGCCCTCCGCCGCTTGTTTCGGTGGGAGTCAGAGCTGTCCACGTCGCTGAGATACCCAGGCTCCTTCCTGGATGCCGTCTTCAGGGTCATGAGTCCAAGTGCTGCGTTCTGTTCTGCCAACTCGGCGTCGGACTCTTCTTCCCGTCGCTGATCCGAGACAAAGCTCAAAGCAGGGCTGCTTTCGTGGGTGCTCTCCCCGCCGTCACGGCCGCCGTCGCTATCGTCGTGGTCGATGGGCCGTTTATGTGCCCACAACGGCCGCGGGGTGGCAGTATGCCTGTTCAAGGGGGTAAACCGTGGAACGGCGCTGAGGTATGGGTGGGGTAACTGATAGCTCTCGTCAACCATATGGTATGGCCCCGGGCGATTTGCGGCTGTCCACCCGGATGTGGGTGGCTGGGATTGTCGTGGCGGCGCCGGTTGATATCCATAGCTGTAGCCAACACTGTCCGATCCGTTGCTCGATGCCGAGTGGGGACATGAGCGATGGCCCTCTCCGTCAGTGTCGCTGTACGGGCTCATCATGCGGGTGTTAAGACGAAGTCTTCTGTCGTCCCGTAAAGGGCGAATTGGTCGATGATCGATGTTGGAGACGTGACCGATGTCAATGGGCGGCAAGGCATGATGTTTTACCTTTCGCAAGAGGTCGGCTTCCCTGATGGCATCTTCGACAATACGATGGTCGATCACCATGCGCTGGTAGTCTTGGGAACCCGGAGGAATACACAACGACGGAAATGACGGGCCAAAGATCGGAATGAGAGCTCCGGCGATATTGTGGCAAAATGTGGCGCATACCGCCTTGGCACATTCGTACGGCATCCAGTATCCTGATAACCTTTTCTTCAGCTTCCATGGATGAGTTCAAGTGCCGTGTCAACTAACCTTGAGCTGCTATTGCACCTCCAGTGATGCTGTGGGTAATGTCTTTGAGACCTGGATTGAGGCTCAACATCTTCGCCGGAACCGTCTACAACCTGTTAGCACATTCTTGGAGACGAATCGAGGCGCCTTACCTTGGAGTATTTGCAGCACTTGAAGAACGGAGTCATGCGGACAAGACCGACGTTATAGTCCCACATAACTGTGAACTCATTGTCTTCTCCCGGAACTTTGAACTCGTACTTGAAGACTGAAAAGCCGTCAGTAAAGGCATTCCTATGACAGTCGGTAACACCCACCTTCAAAGCTCTCCCGTCCCGTCTTCTCAAAGAAGTCCTTCTTGCCGCTGTTGTAAGGGATGTGGGCACATGACTCCTGGATCCGTCCGAAAGGCGTGACGCGAAAATGATGGACCTCGCGGCGGGCTGTCTCATCCAAGTTCTCGAAAGGATAGTACTTGATGACGCCTCGCGGTTTGTACTTTGGCATCGGGGCTGGGCCCTTGGACATCTTGAGCTTCGGGATGACGGGTCGGTCTAGGTAAGGTGACGGGGCTCTGTCCGAGTAGCAGGTTCCCGGCAGGGACAGGGCAGGACTTGGAGGAAACCGAGGGGCAGGAGGCGGCCCAGGAGGCGATGGGTTAAGAAGAGAGGATACGGAAAGCATCTTTCCGGCTGTTTGTAGAACGAGGGTGTCTTGGAAGCGGTGTATCCTGCGATGCGGAAAGAACCTGATAAACTAGTGCAGGAGAACCTGTCCCTAAAAGAGGGGAGATGGGGGACTTAAGACAAGTCCTGCAGGACCGACGAGACTGGGCGGGAAAAAAGGACCAGCAGAAAACCAGAGTCCCTTTGGCAATCGACAAACACCTGACGCCTTCGTCCCGGGGGTTGGCGCCTCAATATCCGCGGGCGTGCAGCACGCTGGCAAAGTTTTCCTGGACAAGGGGGTCCGAGATTGTCGTCTTTCTCAGACAGTTCTGCAGCGGAGCTTGCAGTCCAGTACGGGGCTCGGGGGCTCTTCCTTGGATTATGGCGCTCTCGGTGCAGATTTCTTTGCTGCGATGTCTAGGAATCGACCTCTCAGCACTGGGGTCTCCGTTTGTGACCGGCCACCGCTCTTTCTTTTGCCGTATCGAGGTGAAGCCACGAAGTGATAGATGACTGGTACGATGAGGAAAGCTGGAGTCCCCGAGACTATCGACTGGCAGTGGGCATAATATGTTTCTCTCAGAAAGGGCATACGCGAGGTCAAGTCTGATGGGCTGAGGTTACTCCTGAAGGTTTTGTGGTGACCGCAAGTTACCGCGTGTGTCGTCTCGGTGTTAGAAGTCCGGGTAAGCCAAACGGCTCCGGGGAAGCTTCCATGCAGGATTATCCGCACCTCTTCCGAAAATGGAAGACCCTACAGAAGGGCCCAAACCGTCAGCCAGTCGTCCGCGGGAGCTGGACGCTTCGTAGCTACACACTTCACGCCCCATGGCCTACTTGGAGGTCAGAGATCGAGGCTAGGCAAGTTTCATCAGATACCACCAGCTCAGGTATCGATCCGCCAGGGGGCTTCACAGGGAACTGTGGAGCTCATCTGTTGAAGTCGCAGAGTCATTGGAGAAGTTTGCAAGCGCAAATATAGGAGAAGCTCCCCGCAGAGACCAAACAGGGAAGAGTACCGTGTTTGGAGGCGCACGGGGGTGGAATTTGCAGAGTGGGCTTGCGGATAGCCGCATGAAGTGCTATCTGGCCACTTAGTCTACTAGGTTGTTCGACGTGGTGGAACAAAGCTGGTCATCCTGCGACGTTGAAGATCTCAGGGCAACGTCAACTTGACTCGGCACACGTGGCTCTGACTTTGCGATGAGAGGGAGGCTATCAAGTACCGAAGATGTTTGACTGTGGTTGTGGTGACTGATGAGCATGGAAACAGCAACTCATCATTGATCTGAACTCCCTTTTCGATGGATACGACAGCTTGCTGCGGGTGAAGATGGTGACTGGTCTTTTTCGTCAGACCGCCAAAGCCGGATTACTTCCTTTGTGGCCGGCCTATGTGCATATCCGAAGGTAGGCCGATGCCTTTCCTGAGTTACTATGGGGCTCTTCGAGAAGCCCGGTCCGGATCGTCCATCTGTATGGCTTTGCATGGGGGGTAGTTGCAGCTGTCACCATAGTGTCCCTTATTCCCCCACGAGCTTGCATGCGCACAAGCACAAGAAAAATGTCCGATGGGAAGCACAAGAAGCCGCTCCACCTTGAGGTACCACCCTTGACTAGGCGTGTACACCTTGCCCTGGAAAGTCAATGCGCCGGACTCCTCAGTCGGCAGTCATATTGCCCATATTACAGAGGACTGGATTCGAGCATATTTCGGATAAGCCTTGAACATCCCTCTGGGCATAGCGACGGAATTACAATGTTGTCTTGAGTCTCTCGGTTGGGTCGCTGAAGTGACGCTGTGAATAGCGTCAACCTGCTGCTCCATAAGTTGTGGCGGGCATGCAGGACGACATCGGTCATGGTCGAGTCTACGACCCCATGTCTAGCGTGGCTTTAATGTTGAGACTATGCGTTGGACTTCTGCAGCTTCCCGTGCACCGCTACTTTGAACAGAAATTGAATCCATCATGGCCGCGGCTCCCTGGCTATTGCAAACGGAAAAGTGATGTAGTTAAGTTGGATAGGACAGCGAGTTGAAGAGACTGTCCAAGCGTGAGGCAGGGCTAGATGAACGGGCGCTGCCTCTGCTCTTTGGACCCTTGCCGTAGGCAGATGAACCGGTACCTGGGCGTTTGTCGAGTGGTTTTGGCACGTTAGGCGAAGCCGAGAAGGAAGACGGAAACCCCACCGGATCCTGACGAACGCTACCGTATTCCGGGTGCTGGCAAGCCATCTGAGCCAGTGTGTTCCGAATCGTACTTGAATGAAGCTGGCCGGGTTCCAAATCCAAAAAAGACCAAGGCCCATGGAATATTCTTTGATGAAGACGCCCTCGTGGTTTCAGATGGCCATTCACTGTCTCGGTGACACCGTGGTGGGTGACAGGAGAGAGGTGGCGAGGCCGCCATGCGCGGTGCGACGCAAAGTTGGATGCAGCAACGGCTGTACGCATCGACTCCGGGATATTTTGCTATTTTGCCATGCAGAGCTCGGGAGCTGGTTGTACACAGCGTGTATGCAAAGCATGGTTGTGTAGCTTGGGCGGGCGGATGGGCAGCATCACATTTGCGGCAGCCATGAGCCAGCTCGCCCATAGTCCATCCACTCGGTCGTACTGGAAAATAAAGAAGCGGGAGGCGTCTACTGATGAACCTGAATCCCCCAGGCTTTTTTTAATACTCAAAAGTCAGCCGGCCGCATGGGGTATTACTATCAACGGGAAAAATTATCTTGAAAAATAAGTGCAGTGAATGGTACTGGGTTCATAATAGAAGGGGTAACTTGAGAGAATAGACATTGAATCCTAAGTTGCAGGTCGTTGATAAATATACGATGCCAGTCATAACGACTTGAAGAGGCGGTAGTGGTTGCCTCCCTTGGTGTAACCTACTACCTCATGGTCTTGCCGCTCGCCCTCGATGCAAACTCGTCGTGGCCGCCGTTGGACCAATGTTGCGTGGCACTGCATCGGAAGGAGAAATATATGCGTGGAGAAGGAAAGAGACATCGTGTGATGGCTGATAATATCTCCGAAATACCCTACGTGAGACCGACAAGATGGTGCCATCGGACTTTGGCCCAGAGAGCGAGGCTGGGCGAGGGGCCGTGCGACATGAGGCTGTCACAGTGAAGGACTCCATGAGGAAGTCGGACTTGGGTTAATGAGTACTGAAAGGAAAGGCCTCGAAGGACACGGCTCGCCTTCCTTGCGAGACAGGAAAGAAATCATTAGCTAATCACCCGAAATGAGAACCCCAGGACCCCCCCTTCCTCAACCGCCCAAATAACTCGTTTTCTTGGTTGCACCCCCTTGTTGCCGGACCATTCCATAAACTGGCCCGTTTATTCAGTTTCGACGGGCCGAGTTTGATTACATCCTTTGCCGCAGACACGTTCATCCTCAACGGCATCGGCCGCCGGCAGGTGTTACTCGAGAACCCCGCAAGAGCCTCCTTGACCACACACAAGAGGCCGAAATCGCTGTCGGCTCTCTGCCGGCTGGGCTTTGAAGTCACGGTCCTGGTTTCTTCCCCGTGACTTAGGTTTCTGTGTGTTGGCACAAATTTTCATCTTTCGATGTTTGGAATGCTGATGGCCACTGCCAGGGAGGAAACCGGAGTCAACCGACCGCACTTCGCGCCTGTCAACAATGCATCTCAATCTATGGATGTGCATCCTTTGAACCGCACACCACACGAAAGAGTTTAAAACTTGACTACAGCTCAAACGTGCCTCGATGGAGATGTTTTAGGGGAAGGACTCGCATGGATCTTCTCACTTGGTATGGAGGCGTGATAGTCGACATGTGTCGCCAGAGGGGCAAGTTCCCATGTCTCACTCCAAGGCCGAGTGAATTCCGCACGTCATCCCTTTATCGAACAAAACATTCCCCGAGATCCCCTCAAAAAGATGAGATTGTCCTTACAATGTAAAAGCTCCCGTCTCCGTCAAGTGATGCTTCCTAAAGAACTCGTCACGGCGGGCCTTGGATATCACCGACGCTTTGTCACCAGCCTGCAAGATGCAGCCCCTTTATGCGTACCACAACCATGCCAGGGCACTCCACGCTGCCACGTTCCTGCTAGTTCTCCTTTTTGTTTTGGTTCAGGTAGCGTGGAGTCGTCAGGAAGCCTACGAAGTCATTGATGTCGACCCGCTTGTGCCGGTGATAAAGTCCCAGACGAAGGGGGGCTCCTCGCAGGGGCCCAGCTACCTAAAGATGTTTGCCGAGAGGCAAAGTCTTACACAAAACGTTTCTTGGTTCTCTCAGAGGATCAGGGTGGTACCGGACGCCCCCCAGAGATTCCCGACGACAAACATCAAACAGGCGTTCGCGGGCAGCGAGTTTCAGAACATCCGCTGGGATGACGAGAGTGTGAACGTGGACACCGGCAGCGATACTAGTCTTCCAGTGACTACAAGCCCTATGCCGCACACCGTCGATGCCTCCGACCTGCTGTTCGGGGTGTCAACGACCTACGACCGCCTGACGCACGCCAACGACTCCCTCGTCAAGGACTGGCAGCGGTGGTTCACAAACGGCCGCGGCGCAACAAATGGTGCGAGCGCCGTCGTAACGCTCCATCAAGCTACCAGCCAAGAGGCCTGGGAGATATACGAAAAACTGGAAAGGCTTGGAATAGATGCCACAGTGATACCGGCGGGGAAAGGCCGAGACAAGGCCTCGCGGTACTTGGACCTGGTCGGCATTCTCCTGGACGTCAAGGAAGCGATGGCCGAGCAGGGGCAGCCGAAGAAGTACCTCGGCCTCATAGACGACGACATCTTCTTCCCAACCCCGGGGCAGCTAATTTCCAGGCTGTCGAGATTCGACGCCTCGGCCCCGTATTACATCGGCCTCCCGAGCGAGCGGGCGGATTGGTCCGTCCAAAACGGCACAGCGGTCACCGACGGGGGCGGCGCAGTCTTCCTCACTCCGCCAGCAGCGCTGACCATATCCCATCTCCCATGCCGGCCGGCCGAGGGCTTCGGGGGTAACGACACAAAGTGGGACAGCGTCATCCGCGAGTGCGTGAGGGACCGCACCGACATCTCCTTCCACGTGCTCCCGAGCTTCTACTCCCCAACGGACGCCCTCTACAACATGCAGGCCGCGACCTACGACCTCGGCGTCTCCCCACTCACCCTCCGGCACTACAAGTCCCGCCACCACTTCAGCCCAAGCCTAGCACACCTCGTGACGTCCGTCTGCGGCGAAGCCTGCTTCCTCCAGCGCTTCCAGTTCGCCAACAACTGGGTGCTGGTGAACGGATACTCCCTCACGCACTACTGCGCCGGCCTCGAGGTCGTGCCCATGACGAGCGACGCAGAGATGCTGGGAGCGATGCAGTACGGCCTGGAGGAGGAGATGCCGCTCGGCGAGGGCATCGTGCTGGAAGAGACGGGCGAGAAGAAGGAGGTCGTCACGTGGAGGGGCACGCGGAACGTGTGGCTGTTTTCGGAAGCCGCCGTCGGGGAGAAGGGGGAGGTCTGGCAGGCGTACGTGAAAAGGAGAGGCAGTTCGGGGTTCATGGACGGGGAGGAAGAGGGCGAGGATGGCGACGGCGACCATCTTGACTCCATCATTATTCTAATTTGGGAGCATTGATCTTATGAATAGACGCAGACGACATGACTTGTGTAATTGGTGAGTGCATGGCGCAGTCCCTTCCTTTTCAGAGCATGCCTGTACACGCATTAAGAAAATCAAGGAAGACGGCCAAGGGAAGCCATTGATAGATGTGTACAAACCGTGGGTCAAACCCCCTTGCCGCGACCGGCGATAGCTACCAAATAACAAAAGGAGACAAGTCGTCAATCCAGCGCATAAAATCTAGCCATGAGGAGCCTCGCGGGAAACTATGCTCAGGGGCAATTCTCCCCCAAGGCTCGAGATATCAGCCCTTCACTTCCGCCAAGTATCCTTCGTAACCTCAAAGAGCACCTCCCCGTCCCCCTCCTCCTTGCCGGGCTTCACGACCCCCTGCCACCCGAGCTTCTTCTCGACGAGCCCGACCATGGGCGCGTTCCTCTCGCTCATCGTGGCCGTGACCCGGTCCAGCTGCAGGCCGCCCTCCCGGACGCCCCGGAACGCCCACTCGACGGCCAGCCGCAGCGCCTCCGTCGCGAACCCCCGCCCGCGGTGCTCGGGGTTGATCATGGCCCCGACGTCGCCCACCCTCACCTTCCGCCCCTCCTCCTCGTGCTCGTTGATGCCCCCGAACCCGCCGAAGCCGATGACCCTGCCCTCGTCCTCCGCCGCGCCGCCCTCGACCAGGACGACGAGCAGGTTCACCCTGCCCGGCCCGCTCGCGACGCGCCGCGACGCCTCGTCGAGGACGGTCGGGACCGCCGCGCTCTCCCGCATGCGCTCGATGACGACCTTGGCGACCTCGGGCGAGATGGCCGAGGCGTGCGGGTCGTGCTTTGTGTTCTCCGGGTTCGAGAGCACGGCCGAGATGTCGGCGGCGTCGCGGGGCTCCAGCGTGCGGAGCAGGATCGGGTGGGTCTGGGACCGGAGCGTCGTGGGGAGGTGGGATGCCTGGGTCGCCATGGCTGCGGGCGAAAAACTCTCTTTCTCCGTCCTCTGGCTTTCTTTCGCGGTGGGGGGATTTTTCCAATTCACGTGGTTATTTTTAAACAAGCTTTTTTCTTTTTACGGGATGGGACGGAAAGAACGCGGGTGTCGTTTTTGTGGTTGTCGTCTCTGATATGATATGGGCCGGGGCAGTTCGGAAAGTTCGGAGAATCGGCCGGCAAGCAGTCGGAGAGTAGAGGCGCAAGGTGCGTCTAAGTAGTCGAGGCACTGGGCAGGAAAGTCGTCCAAACTACCGTCGTCTAATGCTTCCGTTGCAAAAGTGGGAGGGGAGGAACGGATTTCTTATATGTATAAGCCCGATGGGATGATCGTTTCGAATGAACTCTGTTCCTTGGGCCTTCTCAACTCGCACCGAGTCCCCATGAACCAACCCCCCTTTTATGTCTCCTCCTCCTCCAATCTCCTTCATCATCCCAACCACCACTTCAGACTCCCCCCCTCAACGACGACGATGACAAACGACGCTGGGCCAGACCCTGCGTATCGATTCCTTCGTCTGGAGATCGCGTCAACGCTGCTAATACCCCACTCACCCACTCCTCTCCCAACGTCCCCCATGGAACGTCGCAATCGCGGCCGCAACAGAGACCTACCCACACAAAGCACGCCTACGTTTTAGCAACAAAGACGAAGAAGAAGAAAAAAAGGCTTGGACCTGCGTCTCCTGGCCATTCCCCGGAAACTAGGGCTGCCGCATACCCGTTTCGAACCCCTCCCGCCCCTTTGACTCATCGAACCCAAACTCCCGGAACGACCACCCCTCTTCGGAATCCTTCAACTCGGCTTCTCTAGCTGACATTTCCTTCCAAAAAGGGCCTGGAACCCCGCCCGTGTCATGACAGGATCCAAATGCCGGCCCGTCCTTCTATCCCGTTTCGAGAAGGTCGGTCTCCCCCGATCGGCGCTGGCTAACAACCAACACCTATTTGCGGCCAGCAGTTGCCCCACATAAACCGAAGAGTCCCGGCCTCTCCCATGCCTGTCTAAGAGTCACCAAATTACCTGTGACTCAGATCAACACTCACATCTTTCTCTCGAGCAAGGAACGGTAGTCAGTTGAAGCCAAACGAGTCAAGCCGCGGCCGCAAATGGCCGGGTATCAATTTCGCAATGCAGCGTCTCTCTATGACCTGCTCTATGTTGCGCGATTAACTGTCCCACGGGTATCCAACTGGATCCCGGCAAAGGGTGAAAAACTCCGCCTCCCTGAATCCCGTGCTCTGAATCAAAATATGTCCATGCTTGCTTGCCATGCCGAATGTCGTATCAAAATATTTGCACACTTTCCATGAGTTCGTCTCGTCTCGTCTCGTTTCGTCACAAAAAGATCACCACGAATCGGGACCGAAATGTCCTCCTTCGGGCACAGTGTTGTACGAGCAAGCCTGCCAGTCGCAGCCCTGCTTGTACACCTCCGTCCCCCACCATTTGAAGCCCTTCATGTGGCCGGGGTAGACGAAGCCGAAGAAGACAACAACAATGCCAAACGCCAGGCTCGAGTCTAATGCTGCGCTCATGGTCATGGTGTACTTGGCCCACCATGCGCTCTTCCTCCTTTTGATCAGGTAGTTGAACACATAGCACACTACCGCCCACACCGAGAAGTTGAGACCCGTCGCCGGCGGGATCCACGCCATGGATCCGAAGACGACCGGGAGGTTGATCTTCCTCACGATACTGTGTTTGTTCCTGCGCGCGTAGAGCCACAGGGGAATCGGCGAGATGGCCCCGATGAGGAAGCACCACACCAGCCCGCGATACGTCGCCTTCGGCCCGAAAAACTCGCCCGGTCCAACCACACCCCACAGGATGGAGCCGTTGAAGTGCACCCGCGCGATGGGGCACGTGAAGCCGTTGACGGCCTCCGACGTACAGATGCCCTTGACGTTGGCAAACATCCAGTTGAGGACCCCGATCTGCGTCAGAGACGACACAATTGTGGCAACCATCTGAACCGAGAACATGATCCGCGGCGGGATCTTCATGTAATGGCCGAGTTTGAGATCCGAGGCAAACTTGATGCCCTGCGCGGATGAGATGTATCCGTACGTCACGAACACCATGTTTGCGATCGGGCGGCCGGGGAACACGGCGCCGCAGATGAGCTGGCAGATCAGGTAAATGCTGCTGTGCTGGTTCGTGACCGCCATGACGATGCCGTTTGGAATGAAGAAGATGGCACAGACGCCCAGTGACATGAGCAGGCCGTACCACGGGAGATGAATAGGGTAGCTATACCGTCAGACTTGGTTAAACATGGCATTGAAGGGGCTTCACTTACTATTCGACGACGAAGATGCCAACCGCCAGCATCGTCACGAATGTCGTTAGGTACCAAGACAACGGCGCGTCCTTGTACCGCTTCATCAGCCGGCAATGCACATCCTCTCGGAACATCAGACCCTCGAGGTTGGAAGAGGACCTTGAGATACCCCCGTTGCCGCTGAACGACCTCTCGGGGGAGACGTGCTCGGGCCCGCTAGACACAGGCTGGTAAACCGCCTGTCCTTCGTTGCGGGCTTCCGCAAGGGCCGTCTTCCACGTTTGGATTATGTCCTTTCCGTGCCAGCACGCCGTGTGGGTGAGCAGTGCTGCCAGTGCAGCGAATTGGACACCGTAACTCAGCACGTAGGTGATGGGCAGAAACACCCGGCTGTATTTGCTGTACGCCTCTCTGTCAAAGAGGAAGTCCGACGTCAAGATCTTGCTCACATCGTAGACCTCGCCCTTGTTGTCGAAGACGGCAGACGATAGCATGGGCAGGTAAGACGAGTAAAAGACGTTGGCGTAATAGGCGATGGGCGCAATGAGCCACATCACGATTACAAGACCACCGATGACGTTCATCGCCGCCCAGAAAGGCACCAAAAGGGGAGAGCCGATGTAGGTAATTTGCGCCCAGTCAAACGTCAACGGGAACAGACCAAGCCCCGACACGACACCAAAGAGGTTGGCAACGACAACGTTCTTGGGCGCAAACCAGGTGATGACGTTGAAGTAGCTGAGGCAGGGCATCAACAGGCCGGGCAGGAAGTAAAAGGCGAACCCGCCGAACCAGACGAGGTAGAAGAACTTCCACCTCGAGATCCTCCAGCCGTCCGCGATCCTGTTCTCCTCCTTGTGAAGGGTGCCGAACATAGCTGCCGACATCAGTGTACCGGGCCAGATCATGCCGCTAGGTCGCACGAGGAATCGGCGGGTCAAGCCCGCAAAGGCGTAGCCCAGAATCTGCGTCGAGAGGGTGAGGAGGATCTGGTATGTGATGGTGGCCTCCTGGTGATAGAACTTGGACTGCTCAACGATGACATCGGTCGCAAAGGCAAACCCAAACGACACATTGCTACTCACGTAGACGCAGGTGTGCTCCTTCTCGTTCCACCGACCCTGGCCGAGCCACCTGCGGAATCGAGTAAAAGACCATTTGGGGGGCAGACGGACGTCGGCGCTGTGGGGCTGGAGCACGCCGTCTAGGAATTCTTCGTGAGGATCACTCGGGGACTTGAGGACGTAGTCCCACATGAGGCCAAGCGGGTGGACGAGGAGCAAGGCGATGACTGGCGTAATAGCAACGCTTGGGTATCGTAAGGAAAAGAACAAGTTGGTGGAAGAACCAAGCACTGAGAATAAAAACGAAAGAATCCACATTCTCGGGGTGTTGATGGACAAGGTGATGTCGTCTGTCGGCGGCACCGATGCGCGGACAACTTCGTGAGGCGAGTTGTCGACGGGGTCGTCTTCAGGCTCGCTCCCCGTGTAATCGTCGTAGTCCACCTCGTCGTCGGCGCCATCTGGCTTGCCATCCTCGAGCATGTTGGTCGTCACCGGGGCCTGCGTCACTCCGAAGCGCCCCTCCAAGCCGGTAGCGAGGGCGGCGGCATCGAGATCCTCGGAGAGGCGAGAGCTCTCCCTTCTCAGGCCGCCGCCGGAGAACCTCGACGAGGCGGATTTGGACGTGTCGGAGACGTATCGGAGAGGGTGTGCGTTTCCGGTCCTCGAGTCACTGCCGGTGGGTGATACATTACGGCTCGGGTCCTGGGATACGGCGCCGTAGGATGGGGCGTCGTTCTCGCGCGCCGAGCGCAGGAGAGATGGTTTCGAGGGCATGGCGCCGTCGTCTAGTTGCAGGGAGGGAGATGTTGGGATCGGTTCGTTCGTATTGTCACCATGTTCGCCGGCGGTCGACGTATACGAAAGGGTAGAAGGACGGCTTCGGAGGGTGGATGGGTTGGATCGAGGGTGGTGCGTCGTGTTATATGGGTCGGAGGCGGTTTGGTCTGACGGCGAGGGAGCTGAAGGATTCACGGCACCAGCATCAGCAGCGACAGGGCTGTCGTTTGTGGAACCAGCTGCAGGTGCAAGAAGAGGCAAAGGTTCCAAGGCAAGAGAAAGCGTATCGGCGTCAGGGTCGGGAGGGAAAGGCGCCGCAGGCTTGCTTTTGTGGCCAGCTGCTTTTCGGAGGCTCATGGCTGCTCGCCAGTCTAGTGCCAGTGGCAGCAGCCTAGACAGGCAGGAAGAAGGAAGTGACGGGTCAGAAACACACGCCCGACAGGGAAGCGCAAGTAGTGTGAGTGGACTGTGGACCGTGGAGTGCGGACCTTTGGATGGAGGGGACACAGGTCTGGTCTGGAAGGAGGGAGTAGCAGTTTGGTGGGGGGTGGCTATCGTCCGGGATGCACTACGAGGTGTGATCCAGCGTGTGATGTAGCCAGCTGCCTTGCCGGTACGGCATGGAACCTTGCAAGGCCAGGTTTTGGCGCAGCTCCGGCGTTGGACAGAAGCGCTTCTTTTCCGAGGTGAATTGGCTTGGCTGGCTGGCGCTGGCGCTGCTGCCTCTCTGCCGCCTTGCCTTGCTTGCCTCTCTGGCTGAGGCGTGAGGTGTTTGGCCGCTTGTCTCGCTTGGGTGACGGGACTGGTGGTGAGCCGAGGACGCTAGCGGGTTTGGGGTGGAATCGGATCGGTGGAAACTACAAGGGCGGGAACCACACCGGGCGTCGAACGGCGGCGAAGGATGACGGACGTGAATTGGGCTGAAGTGCAACGTAAGAGGTGCAGTTGGTTCTCTGTTGGTGCCTTTTGAGAGCGTGTGGGAAAAGAGAGAGGGAGATGACTGGTGGGCGAATGGGTGGGGGTTTAGCCTTCCCAAGACAGGCCTGTGAGCCGGGCCCAGCGTGGCAGCCTCCCACGACCCCTGCCGCTCGCTGCCAGCGCTCGGGTGCCATGCTTGTCAGGGACCCAGGATGAGGGATGAAGGGCTAGTTGCCAGCGCTCGTGTGTGTGTGTACATATCGGTACATAGTATTTCGTAGTGCCGTGTCTGTGAGTGATTCCCGTCCGCTTCGTCCGTTTGGGGCCGTGCAGCACCGACATGGGGCAACATTCCTGACTCGACCGACCCTGGCGGCCGGTGTTTTGGCCGTTAAGGATAGGGCCCTGCTCTACGAATTGTTTGCTTGTAGTGTAAACAATCGGCTTCAATCCTCAACGGCCATGCCTACCTACTAGACTAGTGTACGTACCTACCTCATCTCGTTCCGCATATGCCGCTATGCTATACTGTACCACAATACATTGCGGTGTGATTGTGCTTGCAAGCCACATTGTGAGAAATGAGTACGTTGCCAATCACAAACCACGTTGAACTGTTCCAGGGCCGGTTTTGGTTACAACTTGGAGCCAGGTACAACAGAAGCACTGCGACATCTCATTGGTGAAGTTTGAAAAGTGCGCTGCCCTCGAACCGTGCTCAGCCCAAGAAGCAAGGCCGACTTACGGCGATCCCAGCCTAATGCCACTTTGCAGCTTGCTGCTTTGCACTGCAGCCTGCAGGACGATCCCAAGCCGCCCTGGACCAACGGCACAGCATGCAGCCCCAGGTACTCGGGGGGCGCAAATGGCATGTAAGCTGAAGGACGGGGATTCGACTCGTGGCGGCGGCGGCAGCAGATATGCACTGCGCTGGATGCCCTTTCCGACGAGGGCGCAAATGGGCGAGTGACAAAGGGCGCTGCAGCTGGCCCGGCGCGGCACAGCATATGCGAGGCCAGGGGGAAGCTCCAGCTGCCAGGGTGCCAGGGTGTTGATGGGTGGTGGTGGAGCAGAAACCGCATTCAGCGCTGCAGGATCTGAGGCACCATGCCCTCCAAGGGTTCCGAAGATGTTGATTTCCTCGGCCCCGGTGTTGGTTATGATGCGCAGGTCATGCCAGGGACTCGGAGTGTTGCACAGTACAGGAGGTGGCCTGACAAGGCGTCGGCGACGACGACGACGACGACGATGCCGTGCGAATACTGGGGCAGGACAAGCAGGCACAACACGGACGGCCAAGACCAGATCAAGGTCGAAAGATGGCCGAGACTATTGACGGCTCGGGCACGGGTAGCGGTAGTCCCATGTCCCTACCATCGCGGGATGGACACATTGTGGGCGGTGGCTATTTCGTTAGCAATTCGCGGGTTTCCGCCCGGGGGTTCGGATTGGGGCATTGTCTGGCGGATGGGGCGGGATGATGTTACTCGAACCAGAACACACTCTAAAGAAAAGGCAGGTCATTCTTGGCCGCGGCGGGCTCTCCATCCACCATCGAGAAGAGGCCATTTCCAAGTGGCTGTCCCGAGCAACCCTGTCCGTTACTGGAACCTGCAAAAGGCCGTGCACTGGCTGCCGGGGACGGGCGGGGCAACAAAACGTCGCCCAGCGGGTGAGGGATGAGAGAAGATGTATTCTGGGAAGGGCGAGGCGTCGCCCGTTTGAGCCCTGAGGGTGAAAGAAAGAAAAACGCTCCCCCTCCCGAGAAAAAATAGGTACAACGGTTTCCGAGGACGAAGAGAAGGGACGCAGAAAATGACGATATGCTTAGGTAAGGCCGTTGCATTCTCGTGCCGCGCCGCGCCTGCCTTGTCTTCCAGTGGGTGTGGGCAGGCAGGCCAAGCTGGAAGGGCCGTGCGAAGCGAAGCGAAGCTTCAGTGCCAGTGCAGCAGCAGGCGGCACGACACGACAGGGCATCGACTGCACTAGGTACGGTGGGTTGGGGAAATCTTTACCGGGCTGATGATGCGCGGAAACCCCACTACTCTGCTTGGGTGACATCGGAATCGGACTGTTCGCAGCTTCGACGTATTCCTACCGCAAAACGAAACAATAAAAACCCACCTCCAGAACCACGTCCGACCTGACCTGGCAGGGGAGGGGAGGGGACATGAGTGCCTATGCTAGCTATCTTGGCTATCAGACGACGAAGAAGAGGTGTACTGCCTTGGGCTGTCTGCCTTCTGCCCGTCTGTCTGTTTCCCCAACTAACACGGCTCGCGTTTGCGACGGCTCTAGCTCCTGGCCGTCATCTTACTACAAGCGTGGGATCCTGGAGCCAACCACGGCCAACGCACCTCCCGTTCCCACACCCAGCCCCAAGATGGTCGACACCAGTAGATGACGGGAAAGGTCATACCTCCGCGCCAACCACGACACTTGCGCGTTGACACGACCCATCCTCGCCGCGCATGACGGTGTAAAGGAGCTGCACGCATGAACCCTAATTCCAATCGAGTTTTTTTTTTTTTTTCCCAGCACTGCTGGACCCTGACTGGAGGCTGTCAATCTCAACCTCTGGGCAAATTTCCTCGTCCTCCGCTCCTTTGCTGCCATTTCCCGCCTGTCAATGCCCCATCCCTGTCCTCCTCTCTCTTGTTTTGCCTTTTTGTTTCCTTTTTCCACTTTTAAACTTCCAAGGCAGTGCTGTCCAAAATAAACACACCCGATCGCATGCGCTTGCAGCGGGTGTCCAATCTGCTGTCCAAATCTGCCATCCCAAATGGCCCAATGCCGACCACCCCCCTCGATCCATGAACCCTGCCCTCCCGCTCCATCTTCTTTCTCTCTCGCCCTACAGAAGTCGGTCGGGCCAACAGAATTCCTGCTTAACCAGCTTACTCACTGATCCGAACCAGCGGTGACTGGTCAATGGTCTCTCAACGACGCCCACGACGCCCCCAACTGGAACTTGACCAACCACGCAAACCGCGTTCAGGTACACTGAGACACGACCTCCTCCGTCACCACAACCCCTCCGATCTGTACCCATCCTCTCTGCTCACCCATTCGTGCTTGACCGCTCCGTATCCAGAACCCGGCTTTCCGTGCCTTTGCATGCCGTCTCTCTTGGTTTGTTGCACTCCCTCCTCCACTACCGACTCCGCCGGGCCTGCGTCGCCCACCCAGCCTCAATCTGCAAATCACCAGACCTCAACCTTTCACACACCGCTCATCAAATGACGTCTGCGATGCTTGCTTGCGCGACGTCCAGGGCTCTAACACCGCCCCCGCATTACAGCCGTGCATGGCTTCAAACCTGAATGTGTACCACGACGCGCGTTTTCTTGTCATGTATAATATTCCAAACACTTTGCCGTGCAGACACTCGTCTCCCACGTGGTCGCCAGTGGCCGAATCCGGGCCCTCTTGGACTTTGACAGCCCGCCGGGACCTCGTGGCTTCTTGCTCCGACTCTTCGGGTCCCATGTGGCTGCCTTTCGTCTTTCTTTGTGGGTGGTGGCTGGCCCATGTGGGGCCGTCGGCCGTTCCACCGAGTCCCGCTTCTCGGCCAAGAGAGATGGAGGGGAGGGACGGGAGGCAGGGGGGGCAGGGTTGGTAATACGGGCCTCCGGATTGGACAATGAGACATCCAATGGGCCGGGGTGGTGTCCTCATTTGTCCTACGAGGGTCATTCCCGGTCCAAGTCATCAGCTACCCGTAAGCACAATCTTACATCCATGGGTGCCCGTCGTCGTCTTCCCTTTCGCGGCACGTCCAAGAGCTTGAGAGGCTTGGAATCAGCAATCCCTGATTCGCCGCCGGCCGGACTCTGCGTATGCTGCCCGAATCCGATGCTCAGAAACCAACTCGTTGTTTTCGGGGGACGGCCCACGACCCCCAAGTGAACTTGGTACTTGGACGCGGGATGTGGCTGTTTGTGACGGCTTCCGTCTTACACGGGGGACAGCTGCAACAGGGCTTCTTCTCCTGTCGGTGGCTTCACTTCACTGCACCTTTACAAATGAAGATACCCCCGGGTACGCACTAACACTGGCTGCCTCGTTATTGGGGTGTTGTGCTGGCAACTCTGGCATGGCAGATCTATTTTACAATTCCCATGTGAACTGGCCAGGCATAATCATGCGGCCGGCCATTGGCATCAAATTTACAGGGGCATCGGCTCTCTCCCTCTTTTCCACTCCATTGCTTGCCGTCGTGCTTGCAGACCACGGTCTGGACGGGTCAATGCTACCCTTTATCCTGCGAGAATCAGCTTCCGGCGAGGACGGCAGGATGACACATTTCACCCACCACCATCCGCCTCCTTCTCCCGTGTGTGTGTGTGTGTGTGTGTGTGTGTGAATTGTATTGGCATCACCCTTTGCCTGCCAGGGCCATCATGATGAGTTACTCTAATGAACTAACTCTTTCGAACCCCTGGCGACCATGTCGATGACCACCAAGTGTGAATGGCCTGTGTTCTGGCGACGTTGCCTACAATGTATCTCACCTTTTGAGACGTCAAGGCATGAGGTCCTTTACCAGCCCCAAGAAGCTGGTGCGGTCCTCGCATGCTCCTCTCATCCTTAGTAGACTCCGAGTACTTCCTTACATCTCGAGATGTGGCCAGGGGTATATAGGATCTGTTTCCGACTACCAGATGGAGGGGTCGGATGAGCTATTTCTGACCCCTTTCTCGAAGACAAGAGTCCTAGTACGGCGGGAACCCGGGGCCCGTGGTCAGGGGAAGCAACCGAGGGATCATATACGTGATCCGATGAAGGCAGCTCTTCCCTAGAGCCTTTTACAACGGCCTTGAAGAGCGTTCATTCCAGATTATCCCCCGCGGCCATGCCGTCCCGGTCGGCCGCTTTCACAAGTTGTTCCAGACGTACCTAGTGCATTCGTTCCTACTCGGGTAATTTCATCATCCATTTTCTTCCGGGAGACTGGACGTCCCCACGAGACGTGGAGGATTTCCTGTAACTCACCAACCCGAACCGTTCTTCGGATTTCCCTCCTTCCTTTATTATGAAGTAGGGAGATCTTAGGAACAACTTCGTCTCTTGAAAAGCCCCAGGAGGAGGGGGTTATACTACACACTCAAGACAGCTCCTTGAAGTCAATCCAGTCACGGGTGTGCCTGGCTCAGGCTCTTGTCACGAAAAAAGCACTTGGAACACTCATGCTACGCATGGCGATACGAGCTGGCCTTGGTGCGGCATTTCTTAGGGTCACTAGATGCCTCGAACAGCATGTTGCGGCAGAGTCCAAAAGCTCAAATACGCATGTCAAGCGATGTTTGGGCATGATCGTGTATACATCTATTTTCTCGCATCAATGTGAGATGAGAGAAGTGGCCCAAAACGAATCAAACCAGACAGAAGGCAATCCAGTTTATCATCAATCGGATTTTGACCTTTGCAGGCGCTGGTACAGCATGCGTTAAGAAATCAAGAACAGTCACAAGACCAAGGGAGGAACAAAGTTTTTAGACATGCAATTGCAGTCTCATTTATTGGTGATTAGTGCCCGCAAGGCCACTGTCCCTAGGCAATATGCCTCGAGCAGCGGACTTGGGACATCACTGTGTTATAATAGTGTCTGGAACGACGTAGTAGGCAGGCCCTCGGCCAGTCAACCAAATATTGGTTTACCCCCCAGAGAGACCTTACGCGAAGTGAACCAAAAAACCAAAGCAGAATCCGAGCCCTTCCAGCTGGTGTTGAACCTTTGTATTTTTCCGACAACAGCCCCCCTCGTCAGCCAGTAACGAGGGAGAAAGGAAACTCCACGCCTCAGCCCGCAGGTGTTGAACGTGCCAGCTAGGCTACCGCACAAGTTCAACACCCACGCTCTAAGCCTCAGTTCGGATCTTCTTCGTCAGCATCGTCATGGCGGCCACAATGACTGGCACTACGCTGACGATCTCGCCCAAGCCCGCGTAGGCGGGAGGGATGCGTACATTCACGAAAGCGCCCGCTGCCAACAGGATCGCGAGCACGTTGTATACAGCTGACCAGACGAAGTTGAAGACCATACGGTGGAAACTAGCGCGACTGATGTCGAGAACAAAGGGGATGCCTTCAAGGCCTGCGAGGAGGATCACGTCCGCGGCGCCACGAGTTACTTCGCTGGCCGAAGCTGCACTACCGAGTTGCACTCCCACGTCGGCCTGTGTGACTGCCACGGCGTCGTTGGTGCCGTCGCCGACGAACATAACAAGCTTGCCCTCGGCCATGAGCGAGGCGACATAATCCCGCTTCTGGGCCGGAGTTCGCTGAGCGGCGACATTGGGGATGCCGACCTGTGCGGCGACGGATTCAACAGCGCGCGTTTGGTCCCCAGAAACCAGGTGGACGGTAATTTTGCGGCGAGTGAGCTGTGCAATGACCTTGGCTGCTTCAGCACGAAGACGCGTACGCAAGCCGAAGATGGCTATGGGGGCGGAATCACGAGTGACGACCAATATGGTCATTCCGGCATCTTGAAGGCGGGTAACGGAAGGCAGAGAGCTGACGTTGGTCCATGATGGATTCCCAGCACAGACTGTGTTGCCGTCAAGGGTGGCTTCGACACCGGCGCCAGGGATAACGCGGGGGTCGGTAATTTTGATTTCGGGAGTTGCGCGTTGGGCAAGATGTTTGGCTATGGCGAGGGAAACGGGATGCTTGTTGCCAGCGACGAGTGCCTTGGTTATAGCACGAGCTTCGTCGTGGTTAGGGACTAGAAATTCTTCCTCGAGGACGTCTAGGTCGCCCTCGGTGATGGTACCAGTCTTGTCCAGGACCACGTCTGTGACCTTCCGAGCCCTTTCGGTACACTCAGCTGATTTGATAATGACACCGCCGCGAGCGGCAATACCGCCAGTGACAACCAAGACCATTGGAACCGCGAGGCCGAGGGCGCAGGGGCAAGAAACAGCAAGGACAGCAACGGCGTAGGTGATGGCGTCAGAGATTGCTTTTCCGGCTGATTCATCTCGAACCTTGATACCAACAACAATCCAGACAATGGTAACGATGACGGCAACAGACGTTACGGCAGGAACGAACCAACTTGCCACCCGGTCGGCAACGTCTTGGATTCTTGGCTTCAAGTTGGCCGCTTCCTCGACGAGCTCTGCGATATCAGTGACGGTGTTTTTCCCAGGAAGACGAGTAAGCTGTGCCAGTAGCGTGCCAGAACCGTTGATTGTGCCCGCGATCACGTTGTCGCGCTGCTTCTTGAAGACAGGCACGCTCTCACCAGTCAGCATGGACTCATCTACCTCGCTGGAGCCGTTGACAATCAGGCCGTCAGTGGGAATGGTTGAGTGAGGTAGGATCTTGAACTTGTCGCCGTACTGAAGGAGACGAGCGTCAATCTCGATATCCTTCCCATTTTCCACAACGACAGCGGTGGAGGCCTGGAGGGAGCGAAGCGACACAGCTGCGACGGCGCGGATGCGCGCAGTAGCAGCGACCAGGCGGCCAAGAAGCACAAGGGTGATGAGAAGAGTGCTCGTCTCGAAGAACTCGGAGGTTTCCAGAGGTCGGTTGGCCATGCGAAAACCGAAGGCCACAACAGAATAGACATAGGCGGCAGTGATGCTGATTACAACCAGCATGTCCATTTCAATGGAGCCGTTATGAACAAGAGACGAGATAGCTGGTTTATAGAAGTCTGGCACGGCGATGAGTTGGACAAACGTTGCCAGCACAATCGAGACGATTGAGCGCGTCTTCTTGTCGACGAGCGTATCGCCCCAGGCAAGGACGACGACAGGAATGGTTAGGACTGCGGAGACGGCAGTCTTTGTCAGTTGATCATACATCCTCTTTCGGCCGCTGGCGATAGATGGGTCATCACGGGGAGGCGCCAGTCCCGTCGAGAGTGGTTCAAGTTTGCCGTAAAGCGTTCGGGCTCCAATGACAGCCGGGTCGTAGGTTACCCTGACCATCTTCTTGTCAACGACGCTGACATCGTTTACGCCGAGGATTGAAACGTCGGTCAGTGCCTTAGCGGCCGTACCCGAGGCAATTATATCCAACGTTTGATCGTCGCTAGACATTCGGGTGCAATGGAAACCGGTCGCTCGCTCCGTGTTGCGGATTATATCATCAACTTTGCCTGCGGCGGGATCAAATTTGAACTCGGCATTCCCCATAACAAAGTTGACTCGCACGCCGGACACGCCAGGCACGGCCTTGAGCGTTCGCTCAAACTTGTTTCCACATCCTGAACAAGTCATGCCATCGACAACGAGAGCGACATGCTCCAATCCGGCATCTTTCTCGATGTCTCTCTCTGCGGTACGAGAAAGGGGAAGATGCCCCTTTCCGAGAGTAGGAGGAAGGTGCACATCATGTCCGCTGCAACAGTCGGATTTGTCGTCGCGGACAGGCTTGACAGCCATGTAATGATCGTGCGCGGCGTGCGTCTTCTTGCCGCGGCGCTTGATGCCGTGGTGGTGGTGATGCTTGTGCTGGTCGTGGGCATGAGCGGTCGTGTGCGCCTCGGCAACAGGCTCCTGTCGCTTTTTCGTAGCAGACGAGGTCTTGGCGGGAGCAGCAGTGGTAACGGGTTGCTGCTCGCTACAGCAAGTAGTCGGAAGGCCGCGATCGAGAATGCTGCGGCAGATGCAGCGGGCCGTCTCGAGATAGGCGCTGTACTGTTCAAAGGCCTTGCTGAGATGGGTGCTGCAAGCTGAACCCGGATGATGACCGTCCTTGTCGTGAACATGCTCATGATCGGCAGCACCTAGAATAATTAGTCTCAAGATGGACTGGAGTTGGCTAGAATAAGTTTGCATACCGTCATGGGCGGCGTCGTCGTCGCACGTTTTCTCACACTCGGCGGCAGCAGCGGCAACGATGCACTTCTCTGTGTAACGGTGTCAGTTAAAGCATATAACAGGCGCGCAAAGGTGTATTATACCGTCGCAGTGCTCTTCCTTGGAGGTGCAGCATTCGAGCTTGACGGAGTGACAAGTAGAATCATCATCGGCATCGCAACAAGTTTCCGCGTCGCAGTTCTCGCCAAGGCAGGCCACTTCTTCAGCGCCTTCGCAAGTTCCGTCGTCAGAGCAGCAATCTACAGCCCCAGCTCCAGCCTTGATTTCATGTTCGTGCCCATGGTCGTGCCCATGTTCATGTTGATGTCCAACCTCGTTCGCAGGACCGGCGCATCCCTGGTCCTTGGGAGGCCCATCGGAGCAGCATCCGGAACCCATCGTATCGCTGTTCTATTGTCTTCTTCGATAAATCTGTTGATTGAAAGGGAATGTCACACAGGGAAAGAAAGATGTTGGGAATTGTTTGGGGAAGGAAACCGTCTGCCTCAGAATTCGGAAGCGACGTTACTCTTAGACGTTGAAAGCGGAGGGGTTCCGACGCGGATGGGGATTTACCGGGGTTACATGCAAGAGCAAGGCGTGGCCATTTCGGTATTGGGCGTCCCGGATCGAATGACCACCCATGTCCAGAAATTGAAACTGCATGTTCATTCGCCCGTTGTGTTCATTGTGTCTCTCCGCTTACTTGACCATTACCATACATGGCATTGCGAAGCCGTATTCGACACATGGATTGTGCCAAACTGGCTAATAGGAACAACTCGTGTCCACCAGGCTTTGTCAGTTGCCACGGGCCCAAGCCTTCAAGAAGGATACCCCAAACATTTGATGCCAGGTGCGAGATTAAGATTAAGGTGCTTCTTGGTTCACGACGGGATGGGCCACTGTGGACACTGGGGAAGACATTGTGGACCAAACTGTTGGGGCTTGACGACGCCTTCAGGTGAAGCTCCATCGCGGCAATTCCATGTGGAGAGCTGTCAAAATGATTCAGTGCTTTCTTGCGGCCCCACCCCGACCGAACATTCGAGACCTTGGGTTGCTTGAAGCTCTACCGAGGTGGATGACTGGTGCGCAAAATGTCTGACTTGCTTGGGCAATGTTTCGGTCGGTGATGTGGTCTGCGACTTGCTGTACCGATGTCTGCGTCATTGGATGTAAGTGCTGAAACCGGGAAACGCCACACTAGAAAAGCTATGCCGTATGGACTGTGCCGAACCGCGGCGACGTCGCCAGTAGCGTTGTCGAAGAAATACACGTTCAGACCATCATCAAATACAATTATTTATTGCAATGTTCCCCGAGCCCTGCCCGAACCTTTCCTGCCTTAGGCGCCACTATCATTACATATCCAGAATAAACACAAGTCCGCCGCCGCCCTCTATTGCCCATTATTTGCAACATGGTATCTTGTCCCCGACGATAATTGGTATCATGCAAAAATAAGACAAATCGATCATTCAAAAAGCCAACCCGACGCTGGTCTTTCCAGGACCACTGGCGTCTTTTTCCTTCCCAAACGTGGTGACGCGCTCCAGCGGCGGCTCCTCCGCTCTTGTGGCGGCGGTACTGCCGGGCGACCACGTCGTCGGGACCGTCTGGCCTCCATCTTCCGACTCCCATGTCGACACAGTCGACACCGAGTCGAAACTGGTGCGCCTGTCCCGCGGCGCTTGGATGCATTGATAGAAGCCCTCGCATCCCCTGACGGGGCGGGGGAAATTAGTGATGGAATCACGGCTGATGTTCCGCTGGTGGCGCGGCTCTGCTGCGGCGCCTGGGAACAACCAGTTGGAGACGCGCGAAAATGATTTCTTCTTCCGCAGCGGTGGGCGGAGGACAAGTGGCAGAGGCGGTGGAGGGGGTCGAGATTCTCTGCCGCGACTCGGGGGTGGGGTGATGAAGGCCGCTGAGGCGTCGGCGAACGACATTCCGCGGTGGGGAATGTGCATCGGCGGTCTAGTTGGTGCCGTGTGAGGGCGCTCGGCCCCGGGGTTCAGGCGCTCGGCAAACGATGGCGCAGCAGGTGGAAGGGCGGGGACCGTGGGCAAGGGTTCCACGTCTAATCTAGTCAGCACACGCGAGGTCGCCGGATTCTGGCTTTGTCTGAACTTACCGTGCGCCGTCAGTGCCATCGAATGAGATGTCGAAGGTCGACTATTGGCGTAAATGCTCTGACGCTCCATGATCAAGTCGATCTCGCGCTGAAGCTTATCGACCTCCAACATAGCCCCAGCAATGCGCTCCTTCATCTTCTCCGTGCTGGATGGAGTGTGTGACCGGGCAGTCGACTTTGGTGGGATTTTCGGCGGGGTGTCCTCTGTCGAGGTCGACGGCGACGCAGACATCTTCCGAGGAAGATGGAACGACATGGGCGAGTAGCTCGGCTCATGCGAAAGTCCGAAGACATCGTCTTCCGGGTTCGGTTGGACTCGAGCGGGTGGCGGCGGCGTAATCATGTCAAAATGCGGCAGAATGGGTGACAGCTCCATTTTCGGCACATAGATGCTTAGCTCGAGTGGCCTGAAAGACGAGGGACGAGGCCGACGTGGAGGACGTGGAGGCCGTGGTGGTACAGGGTGGCCGACGCTCTGGAGGTTCGTATATTGCGGAAACTGGAAAGACTCAGAGTGCAGATGGCGAAAGTCGCTGGGAGCCGATATTTGTAGCCGGCGCGGTGAAGGGTCTGGGCGAAGTCGCTTTCTCACAGAGAATCGCTCCCGGAGCGATGCGAAACTTCTCTTTGCCCCCTTCGACTTCCCCGGTGGCTGGGGACGAGGTCCGGCTGGCTTCTGCATTGTCCCAGCAAACGGCGGTGGCATGGGCACGGGCTGGTCCCGGGTTATGGCGGGTGACAGTTTCTCAGAAATATCAAAGGTGTCTAAGCGGGTGGGTTAGTGCTCGGTGGGCATTATGTGTTCGCCGGACCTGGAGACTGACCTTGACGCGACTTCTCCGGACGATTAGACATCGGAGCACAGCAGTTGGTGAGAGGAGAAAGCCATGTCGCATAGGCGTCTGCAAGCATGCCACTCAGACCCTTCATACCTGCTTTGCAAGAGGATTCATGCCGACTAATGCTGGGAACAGAGGAAAAAAACGAAGGACGGCCAGCGATTTGACAGAATATGAAAAAGGGAAGATGCAAGGAGGGCGGTAAGTGCAAAGATTGAGTGATCCGATTGAGTTATATTGGAGAGTAGCGGAAGGCGAACCGGTGGTAGGCAAGATGAGAAGTGCCCACTCGGGCGTGGCCGAGTTCTCGTGCTTTCCCTGGCATTTGGATCCCAATTCCCACTTTGGGCCAGAGGTTTAGCTCAAGTGCTTTGCCTAATAGGCTCAGTTGTGAGGAACATGGAGGGACAAGGACCTGGCAGTTGTCGGCGAGGTGTGCAGTCAAGATGCAGACTGGCCGTTCTGATAGGCCGGGGTTGCAGACGGGGCCTGACACGGCCGGCCAACCGGCGCTTAGGAAGCTGGGGTGTTGTCGGATTCGGATGGCTGGCGCTACACCATCATCCTGCACCAGATTGCAGGACTCCACCAGTCGTGTAAGATGAAGACGATGGCTCAGCGAGTCGATGTCTCACCTCCGCCTTGCTCTGGTTACTCAAAGTCAGCTAAACCAGCAGTTGCTTGCCACAAGTGCCCCCCCGAAGGAGGGTCTCGTGCCAGTCAAGAACCGGCATCCTGCGAACGCCAGTCACCGCCCCTTGTCATCTACCGGGCCCACGAACTCTGCGTAGAAAAAAAATTGTTTAGTGACGAGCAGGGCCGACGTTGAAGGGTATTTCGAAACCGGGCATGCGTGTTCCAGTCGGGCGAAGGAAGCGGCCTGAAGGACCAATCGCTGCAGCACGGCTTGCTGTCTGCCCAAACGCAATCCCAATCACTCGGTGACTTGTCCCAACGTGAGCGGACGGGAATCAATAAAATCCACTGGAACATGCATGCAAGGCACCGCGGGTGGCATGGGGGAACACGGGAAGCCTATCTGCAGGTTGGGATGTGTCGTGCTGTCACAACACATATCGCAGCCCTGCGTGGCACCTATTGAGGGACAACATGGCCGTTGAATGGTTGTGCAGTGAGGGCGAACCCGGGAGGCTAGTAATGATGAGAGGTGACAGTGGGCTGTCAGAAGGTGGTGCTCCGCTCCGCTCTGCATTTGCCTCCCTCGTTTTTTCTTGGTTCTAATAAAAGCCCCTCGGACAACCAGAGTCACTTGACGTCCGCCGCGATGATTTCGCCGTGGTGGTTGCAACCGTCGGACGGATGAAAAGGAAGAGGTCTCCAGCGTTGTGATGACTTGAGTCAAGCAGAAATAGTGACTAGGAATTGTTGCTGATAAATGTGGCGGAGTACTTCGTCATCGTCTGTTCTGAAGAAAACCGGTGGATGAGAAGCTTCGGCAGCATCTCTCGCGTAACTCTAGCGCAAACAAAATGTCTCGGGCAGACCGCCACAGTGTGGAGGGAGGGAATGGAGGGGCTGGAGCTGAGGTGATCGCGCTTACATAAAGCATCCCTCCTGTGTCCGCTACCTGTACTGAGCAGCGTCGCCTTCAAGCTTAAAGTCACATGATGTAGCAAGTGACTCCCCCTGGACCGTTGGGATTTGGGTGTGGTCTGAGCGCAGTCCCAGGCTGGCTTATCGATAACGGGTACCGGAGAAAGAGACTGCCGAATCGCTCCTGGCGGAGGTACCTACACCCCTGCACGGATTTTTTGGACCAGAAGTCAGAAGTGAACACCTGGCTTGCTCGCTGGAGCCGCTTTTGTTCAAAGACCCAAAGGCCCACGACCACAGCTTTGACGGCCACCTCACGTTCATCCAACAAAGCCAGATTTCCCCCTCAGGCTTCTGTCGTCGCCGGACTCCTCCAACCCCGCCGACGCGTTGACAGATACCCAGAGTTCCTCCTCACACCTTTTCCAAAACACTGGTTGCCTTCGGCACTAGCTCACATTCAAGATGTCGATGCCAATGCCCGGCCCCATGCAAATGGGTCCCAACGGGCAGCCCATGCCCTCGCCCGAGCAGATCGCGGCCATGCGCAGACAAATAGAGGCCGATGCCCAGAAGGCCGGCATGAGTGTACCGGATTTCCTCAATCATCTCCGACAGCAAGCTATGCAGCAGCAGCGACTTGCGCAGCAGCAGCAGCAGCAGCAGCAGCAGGGCGGCGAAGGTGGAGGGGGCGAGCATGACCACGACCACGATCACGATCATGGCCACCAACACCCTCACCCGCAGCAGCAGCAACAGCAGCAGCAGGGTCAGCCCCAGCCTATCAGACCCGGTCCGCCGAACCCTGTTGCGCTGGCCCTCGCCACTTTCCTGCGCGGCCAGGACTTGAAGCCCCGTACCTGTATTCTCAACGGCGAGCGCAAGGACATGTTCAAAGGTATGTTTCGGGCAATTCGTGTTGCAAATATTGGGTATCAAGCTAACGACCAATTCACAGTCAAGCGTGCCCTCCGCGCCCTTCAGTCCCCCGCCTACGAGAAGGCGCGCAAGAAGAACCCCGCCCTTCCAGAGATCACCGACCGCGCATCTCTTGAAAACACCTTCAAGCTGCTGCCCATGTCGATGCTGGCTCTGCGCGTAACAAAGACTGACCCCCATGAAGGCCATGACCATGGCCCGAAGAAGACGAAGCGCGTCAAGGGTCTTTGGACCGTCCGCATCGAGCCTCAGCAAGAGGCCAAGGAAGAGATGTACTACGCGTGGTTCTGGGAGGGTAGCCAGGTCAAGCGCAAGCTATACTCTATCCTCGCCCTGGTCCTGATCTTCATCGTCGTCTGCTATCCTCTCTGGCCTCTCAAGCTCCGTCTCGGCGTCTACTACCTCAGTTGGGGCTTCCTCGGCCTACTCGGACTGTTCTTCCTCATGGCCATCTTCCGTGTTATTCTCTTCTGCATTACCTACTTTGTCGCCTCCCCTGGTCTGTGGCTGTTTCCCAATCTTTGGGAGGACGTCTCGTTTGTCGACAGTTTCAAGCCCGTCTGGGCCTGGCACGATGTAAGTTTAACTGTTTTGCCCAATGCACCTGATCCGGAAAACGCTAACACAAGCAGACTGCTCCCAAGAAGGGTAAGAAGAAGAAGTCCTCCGGCGCCGCGAATGCTAGCGGCACTTTCGCCGCTTCCACTGGCCAACCTGCCCCTGCTGCTGCGACTACGACCGCGACGGAGACTCAGATCGCATCGGAGCCCACGCAGCGCAGTGGTTATATCGCGCCGGCTGTGGAAGAGCTGGGCGACGACGAGGAGTAGATGCATTTTGAGGTGGTACTTTGCATCACATTGGCGTTGGGGGATTCATCGGTTGAAGGAATGTACTTGTAGAAATACCCTGCGTCCTGCATGTGGTCGTTTGGGTTCGGGAGGGATAAAAGTCTATATCGGCACATAGCTCTCGTCAATTTGACTTTTCCTAAAGCATCCAAATGAAGGACGCACGAAAGATGACGATTTCAGTAAGGTATACGGAGGACGAAAATTTGATGCGCGATGTGGTAGAGGTCACCCAGGTGATCATGCTCGACATCTGGTGTCTCAAGATGTGAATGTGATCACCCAGGCGCACAATATATTGTTTATTACGGCTGATGTATCCCCGGTTATGGCTCCTTACTACTGCACCGATCCCTCGGCGCGCTCATAGTACCAAATCGCACCCTCCGTCTTGGCGCAGTTTGAAACACTCCCACCGTTGACATCAGCAGCGACAGGAACACCGTCGCCACGCTGGGGCTTGCCGTAGACGTACAGGTAGTACCAGGCCTCACTGAACTGAGTGTACCCGTTGTCGAGGGAGCCCTTGCCGGCCTCGGTGGCGTTGTACCGGGGGCCGGAGCAGCCCAGATACGGCAGCGCGCCGTGTCCCTCCTTGAGAGCGGCCTGGATATCGGAGAGCGAGTAGGCGGTCGCGTTGGAGGGCGTGATGTCCTTGGCGGCGAGCCACTTCCAGGTCGGGGTCTCCTTGTAGTAGTGGATAACGGTCTCGAGAAAGTCGACAATCTCCTCGTGCTGCTGGTACTTGGGGCCGTAGCACTCGACGTCAAAGGTGCTGAAGCAGGTGGCGTGCTTGGAGAACTCGTGGGCCCAAAGAACCCAGTTGGGGGTGTACTGGGCGATCCAGAATCTGCAGAAGGTGAGACCGAGAACTCCAAAACTGGGGTTGAAAGAAGGGTGGGGGACTGTACTTGTTCATGAACTCCAGAAGATCGAACCTCTCGAAGGGCTTGAAAAGAACGTCGAAAGACGAGCCGTTCCATGCTGGGACGGGAGTGCCACCTGGCTTTCCGGTCGTGGTGTTCGGAGAGGGAATGGGGTCATACTGGCGGCTGAGATCGCAGTACTGGGTGTATGAGCCGTTGCAGAAATCGGGCCACAGGCCGTGGATGCCCCACGAGTCCTTGGGCAACTTTTGTCCCTCGGATTCGAGACCAGTATGAGTGTTCCAGAATTGCGTCGCAAGCTATCATATGGGCGTTTCTTATTAATTTCGTTTCTCGCATACATATACAGGAGGTGACATACAACGAGACCGCCGTAGGTCTCCACGCAGCAGGTGTCGACCTTTTCGGGTTGCGCTCCGCAAGAACAGGACAGAACGGGTTCCACTAAGAGGGGGACACAAAAGGTCAATTGAGTCCCTGGTTTTCACAAAGTGTCAAATTCATACCAAGAGCGCAAGTGTGGTTCGCAGTGCTCAGTCCTGGGTATAGACCGGCTGCAGCGGTGCGCAACAAGCCAGCGCCCACAAGGAAACCAATTACTCGGGTCATCTTGAGTCTCTCACACACAAAGATAGCAGAGAACAGAGGCAAAGCGAAACAACCACGAGTCGAGAGTTAGAAGAAAGCACGGCGGCAGGCCGCTTTAATACTGTTTGGCGTCCATCCCGTAGGCTATGGAAGGAGAACACCCTCTCGTCCATTCATCCGCATCATCCAATCTCCACACGGAATACGATGTTAACATGTTTAAAATGCTCTTGGCTTGATCAGGAAGCTGGCAGGTTGGCGATCGGTAGGAAATGCCGTCGGTGACAGGGAAGTGTGGGGCAATATCCCACCTGCTCGAGATACGGGATATGAGAGGTCAATTGGGCGCGGGGCGATAGTCGGGGTTCGTCGAGGCCGGTTTGCAGTAAACTGTTTAGGTAGTGTTCCCGTTGACTACGGCGAGCTCCGAGGATAAGAACTAGATGTCACGGGGATGTAGCTCCTAGAGAAAGCTGAGCTGGACGACGCTTGCCACACTATGCATCTGCACTTTCCTTTAACTACCAAGCTCGGTCCATCATCACCACGTGGGAGGATAGTTTGGGATGCCTGGTTGAGGGCAGTTGGTGTGAGATGACTGCTGGGGGGACTCTCTTACTGAGCCTTCTGAAAAAAATTAAATTAAACGGGCCAAAAAAAAAAAAATAGTGGCTGTGCAGACCAAATCTCGACTGTGGCGGAAGCTTTCCCCCCAAGGAATGGAGGAACACGTGAACTCTGGGCCTGAGGAAGCTGATGCACAGGCCACCTCAGTCACAGGAGCTACAGCAGTCGTTTCATACCTTCCCGCTTCATTCTCAAGATTGAGCGTGTCTGGCAAGAGCGTCCTAGGGAGCAAATTTTCAACCACGCATTGCCTCTTCATCCGTCGACGCGTGCTGACTGTGACTTCTCATTTTTCTACACTTCCTCTTGTTGATTAACTTGTATTATACTCAATTCCCCTCCCCGCGGCTCGGAGATCGTAAGACGGCTGTCCTATCACCTGTTCTTGTGCGAAGCCCTCGTTCATCAAGCTCCGCGTCTCAGCACTCAACTGTCGGGTTCTGTAAACCATACCTAGTAAGCTGCATTTCCGTCTTACTCTCGTTGCCTGAATCATGCTGCATCATCAATTTTCATTGCACCTCTAAAACATCGCGCTTGGTATCGGATGACCGTCATGGCGTGGCTCACCCCAAGATTCACTCACATGGCTTCATGGCCCATGTCATATCGGTGATTCACCTCAACGAATAGCAGTCTCAGCTTTTAACAATGAGAACCCCTTTTTCTTCAACAAACTTATCCATCGTCAAAACATATGTAGCATCTCAACCATTACTTGGGCGGCAATCACCACAAATATTTTGTCAGTCAACTAACACCGTCTGCATAGATCCCCCAGCCACATAGATCGACAATGTCGGACGAGTTGCCGGTTCCCGCCACCAATGGCGTCACCGGAACACCCCCCGATGCCAAAATTAAAGATAATGAGAAGGAAACGCAGTTCTCGTGGCTGTAGGTAGTTTGCTTCTCACTTGATAGTCCATGCCTGACATACTCAAGCCAACCTCACCCAATATTCGTTATTGTCCTCGTCGGGCCCGATGAGGTTCCCTTCGGCATTCAGAAGGATTTCCTTTGCGCCAGGTCATCTCATTACCGAGACTACTTTAAGAAAAATGTCACCTCGGACACCGTTGAGCACATCGTAAAGGTCCCAAACGCTTCGCAAGAGGTCTTCGGCCTGGCCCAACAATTTCTCTTCACTGGCCAGGTCTCTGAAAATGCCGAGTCGTTTCCCTCGTACGAGGCTCTTATTGGAGTCTGGAAACTAGGACATGAGTTTGGCATCGACGGTCTCTGCGACAAGACTCTCGAGGCGATGACCGAGTGCAGACGCCTGACTCAGCACATTCCCGCCACCCCCCTCCTCGTCCAAGTCTGGAGGGATACTCCGGAGGGCTCAAACATCCGCAAGCTTCTGCTATCATGGGCAGCCGAGTACATGCGGTCGTCTGACGCGAGAGCCGAGTTCGCCAAGTCGCTCCCCCAGGAGGTTTTGAGCGAGCTGGTGGTAGCCATGAGCTCGCTCGACAACATGCCTGCGGCTCAGGCAGCCCCGGCCGACACAGCTTCGGCCGAGCCGACACCCCGGAAAAGCGTGCATTATCTAGAGGAAGACAGCGACGACGAGCGGGAACACCTCTCCAAAAAGAACCGACGCGCCTCTGCGCCATTGCCGGTGTCGCAGAACAACTCCAAGTCGGCCCCCCGCGCCCCACAACCGCCCGTTCGCAAAGCTGCGGCAGTGGCGGCGGCGGCGGCGGCGGCACCTCGGCCCAAACCGGTGGTCCAGAAGCGCCGCAGCATCGTGTCTGTACCAAGTGGGGAAATCAGTACCGAGAGGAAGGTCGAGTTCTGCTCTGACCTCCTCGATAGGATGCTTTCAGGCCCTGGTACGTTCCCCCTTAGTTGCTCGAAACTTGGAACACGCAGTTCACGTCCGGATGATGCTAACTTACACAGGCTTCTGGACAAGACTTGTTGGACCTTTCAAGGAACCCGTTGACCCGGTCGAGGATGGCGTGCCCGACTACTTCAACAAGGTCAAAAAGCCCATGGACCTGAACACCGTAAAGCTCAAGATGTCACGTCGCGAGTACCAGACCGAGGACGAATTCGCTGCGGACGTGCGCCAGATCTTTGACAACTGCTACACATACTGGTCCAAGGGCGATCCCATGTGGGCGGCATGCGAAAAGTTCCAAAAGACGTTCGAGGAGAAGTACGCCCAGATGCACAAGAACATCACCAAGATGATGCGCGAGCCTGTTGACTAAAGCATGATTTTCAACATTTACCCTTCGCCAACTGAATGAGCAGAGATACGGACCGGTGCTCTCTGTGTGTACAACATTTTATGGAGGAACAGCTGGCAGCGTTTTTCTTCCTTTTTTTTTGCTTCTTTCTTCTTGCCACGCTGCTAATATTAATGGGGGCGAGATGAGGAGGGCATGTTATATAGGACTAGGGGAGTGCAAGTGAGGGCGCCTACATTATCTTGGGGGAGAGAATTGCTTTTATGGAGGATAATACCCAGACTGGCCTTTAGCAGGGCAAAGCTACCATGTGTATTCAGCCAGCACAATGACGGACGAATCAAATGCCGGAGCACCACAATTCACCGACTTGACTTCCACGGATGCTGTGAAATGCTACCCAACCCCCGTCGCGCCTCCACCAAGGTCTTGGCTACTTGGCCCCAACGCCAGAGCCATCGCCAGCCTAGCTAACGAGTCGAGCCGCTACGTGGTTGAGGTGGTTGAAGTAGAGCCAACAAACACTTCTGATAATAGCGAAACACTGGCTCCCTATGGAATCGCCCCTCCCTTCAATCCGGGGTTCGGCAGCAAGGCGGGGGAGGAGAGGGTATAGGATTAGGCCTCAAAGGCTTTGTCCTCTGGTCTGCTTCAAATTTAACTGTGCCGGTTTTCCTTTTTTTCTCTCTTTTTTTGTGTCGGCTGGAACTGACCACGTAGTGAACGCGTTTCTCTTATTTCGTTTTCTTCCGCGTGAGGCTCTACGTGAGCAACTCCCGACAGGCTAGCCTAGTCAAAACCTATATTAGCCCCCCTGTCATCGGGCCGATGTTGGTGGTGCCAGCCGGGCGCCTCCTCGCAAGGGGGGGAAGAAAGACGTATTTCTATTGTGATTTTTTCTCTCTCTCTCTTTGCTTTCTGTCCTAATTAGCGCCGGTGGTGCCATGCGTCAGGTGCCAGACCCGGACGTCTTTGTCTTGGTACGATTCGGTCCGAGTCGCGCGTGGGGGACTGGATCGAGTCTAGCCCCTCAATGGGCGCCCCTCCTTTTCCCCTCGCCACCGCTCTCCCCCAGAACCCCAGAAACGCTCCGCAATCTCTATCTCCCCCACCTCTTATTTTCGTGGGCGGGAGGGCAAAAATCAAAGCTATCGCTCAAGCGTTGGCTACTTACGGGCTCGAAAAGCTTGACACGTATCGCTCTCATGTACCCATATTGGCCGGCCAAAAGTCAAACCCCCCCAAGGCCGGGTAGATGTGGCCGTGCCGTCACGATCATCCCAGCCAGCTGAGGTGCTTTGAAGCAAGCTTGGGGACGCAATTCAAATCATCGAGAGTCGCTAATTGAGTGGGTTCTGTCAGACAGACAGACCTGTCTCCACACTACCTGATAGGGATGCTCTACTCCGTCCGTACTCTCACCCATCATATCATAGCACGTCGAGAGAACGCAAAGGCCCTTACTGGACCCCCAATGCCAAGCATCATCGCAGCAGACAGGGATCCGTGGCGATTTGATAGTCAGGTTTTGGAGTTGGCACTGCTCGGCATGGATCCCCCAACAGCTGCATGCGGGAAGCTCTTGGCCAGAGGAAGAAGAGAAGAAGAAGCAAACGTCAGAAAAAGTCCTGAAGCGTGTTCGAAACCGAATAATCGGCGGTGGTGTGGAAAGGGAGAGCAGCATGCTTGGTCGCTTCCAGCCGTTCAAAGGACGATAGGCCTCAGGTGACACCGAAAAATGCAATGATCGTGAGCCTCTGGGGACATGAATTACATCACGATGAAGAGCAGACTGCTTCGCTTGCTTTGTTCGCACCCCGGCCGCCTTCTTTCTCCAGGTCAATCCAATTTTTTTTTTCCCTTGGGGTCAAGCTAGGCCAGCTTTCGCGTGGATGGCTCCGGACTGGGCCCGGTCAAAGCGAGCCAATCGCCCCAGGCCAGCCCCTCCCTTCCCTCACTCTCGCCGCCCTCCCCCGCGTTGCGCGTTGATATCTTCGCTGAAATTTTGCAGAAAGCCTGTCCCCACGAAACGCCGTCCCCCGCAACTTCTCCAAATGTGCCATCACGGGGGTGGGAATTCGCTAGCGTGTGTGGGCAATGGTCGCTACTGGCCCGCCCACCTTCCGCGAGGTTCATGTCGAGCTCATTGCCCGTGTCTCTCCGTGAACCACCACCCCCCCTTCCCGGCAGGCTTCCCTGGGGGAGAGGGGGAACGCCAGCCGGTTGGCTAAGCTTCCAAGTGCCGGGCAGGACGGGCCTAGACGCACGACGCGTGAGGGAGACAGAGTTGAAGAAGGCTCGCCTTGCCCGGCGGGATGGCACCCGGTGATCATCATAGCTCCGTCAGATGCAGGACACTTCCCGATTAGACGGGAATGGAATGGAGGGAGAGGGTGGCATCGTCATTCGTCCCGAGAGGTTGGAGAACGCAGGGGTTTGCGCAGCTCGACACGGCCATCAGTCCGCCCCGGCCTTGACGCCGCGGCGTGGATCCGTAGATTTGGGTTTGAGCGAGAGCTGTGCCGGGCTAGGTGGTGTGGGGATGATGGGTGTTGGGGTCGTTGTTGGGGTGCTCTGTCGTCCGCCTCTCAATAATCCCGTATGCAGTAGTCAGTCCCAGTCTCCCCCCTTGACTTGGGTTCGAGGCCTGGCTGGATCCGACGTCGTGGTTGGAGTGGGTAGAGTCCTTGCCCGAACTGTTATGAACTAAGCTTACTAGCTAGTGGCGTTGACGATGGGACGACGGTTTCGCCGAGTTGGAGAGGCATTTGGCGTGTTTTTTTTCTTTCTCCCCCCCCTTCCCCGTATTCTCCACATCTTCGTCGTCCCGTCGTGGGTTGAGCAGTATTGTATATATAACGCATGATGGACGACCATGAAGAAGGGAATATCTCATCAGCCAACCCACTCTTCTCCTCTTCTCCCACCTTGATACCCCATTACACCAGCAACCATGTTTGGCAAGAACGAGGAACCCGAGGTCTCGGAGGTGCTCGACCAGCGCCGGCCCAGCGCCGTCGAGGCAACTGAACACCAGCACCGCATGGCCGTCTCCAACAAGGGCCTGACGGGAGCGTCAGCCTTGACGGTGAAACAGTCCATCGTGCCCATCACCCTGGTCACCGTCCTCTTCTTCCTCTGGGGATTTGCCGTAAGTCACCAAGAGCCTTCTCCCTAACAAACCAAAAAAAAAGCCCCCTCTCCTCTAACACTCTCAACCAGTACGGCCTCCTCGATGTCCTCAACTCCAAGTTCCAACTGGCCCTCAACATCACCGCCGCCAAGGCCGGTGGTCTCCAGGGAGCCTACTTCGGCGCCTACTTCATCGGACCCCTCACATACTCGGGCTGGATCGTGCGAAAGTTCGGCTACCGATGGACCTTCATCACCGGCCTCTGCATCTACGGCGTCGGCGCCCTGATGTTCTGGCCCTCGGCCGTCTACCGCTCCTTCCCCGGCTTCTGCGGCTCCCTCTTCATCGTCGGCTCCGGCCTCTCCACCCTCGAGACTAGCGCGAACCCCTTCATCGCCACCTGCGGTCCCCCGCGCCTCTCCGAGTTCCGTCTCGAGCTCTCGCAGTCCTTCCAGGCCGTCGGCTCCGTCATCGCCCCGCTGCTCGCCGCCAGAGTCTTCTTCTCGCACACCGAGCCCAACGACCTGTCCAAGGTCCAGTGGACCTACCTCGGCATCGCCGCCTTCGTCTTCCTGCTGGCGCTCGTCTTCGTCTGGGCCCCCATCCCCGAGGTCACCGACGCCGACATGGCCCTGCAGGCCGAGCAGAGCGCGGGCCTCACCGGATACCAGGACAAGCCCATGAGGAAGCAGTACAAGCTCTTCTTCGGTGTCGCCGCCCAGTTCTGCTACGTCGGTGCCCAAGTCGCAGTGGTATGTTCACACACACACACAGCCCGCACACGAGTCTTTGCTCGTCGTCCCGTGATCAGGAGAAGCTAACAAACGAGTAGGCCAGTCAGTTCATCTCGTACTGCGTCGAGTCCCGCGGTCTGTCCCACGCCGCCGCCAGTGATCGCTACGCCATCGGCCAGGGCCTCTTCGCCATCGGCCGTTTCGCCGCCGCCGGCCTGATGATGGTCGTCAAGCCCCGCCTCGTGCTCATGGTCTTCATGACCGGCATCATGATCTTCATCGCGCTCGCCATTGCTCTCTGGGGCGAGGCCGGCATCGCCATGCTCTCCATCGTGCTCTTCTTCGAGTCCTGCATCTTCCCCACCATCTTCACCACGGCCATCCGCGGCCTCGGCCGCCACACCAAGCGCGGCAGCTCCTGGATCGTCGCCGCCGTGTCCGGAGGCGCGCTCTTCCCCAGCTTGACGGGTCTCCTGGCCGACAACAAGGACTACCACATCGCCATGGTGGTGCCCCTGGTTGGCTTCATCGTCGCCTTTGCGTACCCCGTCTTCCTGAACACGGTCTGGAAGCACGAGTTGGACGGCTTCAGCGCCAGCAAGATCGGCTACACTGATGAGCACGGCGTCATTGGCGACCCCTCCAGAGAGGACCAGGTCGACAAGGCCGGCGCCAAGCACCTGGAGTCTTAGGATAGGATCTCCGGGAAAGGTGGCTTTGTATTCATGTGGGATGACTGGGAATTACGAAACATTCTGAATAGAATAGAATAACTATACGTACATACGTTTATTATCTTGTTTAATTTTCTCTCGCCCAACTCGCTTCAATACCCGTGACCCCCTTTCGTGTCTCCATCTCTGCCACACTCCAGTATTCCAAAAAGAATAGTCAGAGATAAGTAGAGGGACGCAAACGACAAGAGGAAGCTGAAGAAAGCTGGTATGCGGCTTGTTCTCGTCATTTGGGTAGCAGTTCAGCTCCCCGAGGGAGGATTGTTGGTGCCACGAGTGTCTCATGTACCTGAATCGTTGGAATGTGTGTTTCTCGGCAGCTTGCTTGATTAGCCGTCACGATAGATTGTTCTTCTTTGGCGAAGAAGAATGACCGAGAGGGGCCTAGCCTCACGAGCGCTGCTGAAAACCCCGGGAGACTCTTGGCATGAGTGACATGGGCGACGTCGGCCACCTTCCGGTGCCTTCCGTGTGCCCTCGCTGTCCGGTTGTGTGTCTGAGGCTTCGTGGAACGTCACCCGAAGTGACTGAGTCTGATCCCTCGCGCCGGGCCCTCTTTCTGAGAGAAACTATGCGGCCTCGAGGGGTTCAGGTGGATGGCACGGGAGCCAGAATTACGGTTTCGGTGCGCATACCAGACGCTAACAAGGCGCGAAGGAACCGTCTGAAGTGATCTGCGCACTCTAATTGTCTTATTTCTGACCTAGAAACCGTCCGAGAAATGAGGTCCAATGAGACAAGAGGCTAGCACCGGAATGAGTCGGCGGTTGACTGGAACGGGCTCGAGGGCCAGCCGGCGGCTGTCGGGTGTCTGTCTGTCTGTCTGCCTGTCCGTCCATTCGTGCTCATGTCTCGTGCGCATTTCGGATTGAACGAGATCGGATGATATGACGGCGGTTGGGCGTACGGAGACTTCCAAGCAGATAGGAAAGGAACGGCCAAGTCACACAGGGGTTAGTTTGGTTAAGCAGTGATGAATTCTGAAGCCGGACGTCATATTCAATTTCCAGATGCCTCCTCATCAATGAAGCGAGCCATGGGCAAAAAAAAAGGCCTTTTGCCCTTTTTGCCGCTACCTTAAATCCTGGGGGGGTCCAACGTCGTGGAGCTCACAAGCGAAGTAGCGAATCAGCGTGGGGAAGCCACCTGAAACGGCGTTCGATGGTTCGTCAGATGGCCGAGCTGGCAGGGGGCGCAACCGCAGAGGTTCGCTGATGGTTCTCGTCCAAGCGATTGGCGGATGATGCACGTCTGGGTTGGCGCTGCAAGGTACCCGATGGTGGCCTTTGCTTTTTTGGGACTGGCTGACATCCGTCGCCAACGAAAGAGGGAAGGGGAAAATAAAAAAAGGAGCCGCTGTTATTCCTCTTCCGTCCAATCAGCGCCCGCTACGGCGACCCTCTTCCTCCTCTTTGGGGGCTGCTGGCCATGCGCCGAGCACGGCCTAAATCTCCTGAGATTGGAGATTGGCTGGCGCCGGCTTGTCTCATTTCCCAAGGTGCAGATTTCCGCCGTTTGTCTTTCCTCTTTTGTGCCTGTCCTTCCCAAGCCTCCCTGCTTCTGGAGGACCCCCCAGGGGGGAGCGCACAGTCACGTTCGCCTCTTTTTCTTCTTCCCCCCAGCCAGCACGCAGCAATCAGTGGGTAGGCTTGTGGAGGGCATCGGACGGGGGCCGCTGGAGCCCCTGTTCTTTCTTTCTCGCTGGAATTGACGGCGGCCAGTCAGTCAGTCAGTCAATCATGTCAACAAGGCTGGGCCAGTGTTGCGGTGCCACGACGCAGTAGTTTGCGTGCGCGGAACGTGGCCCAACTGAACTGCTGTGCGACGGCGACAACACCGGCCGGCCGGCCCATTACGAGAATCGGCGCATAATCCGATGTCATCCTCATCCACTTTCCCTCCTGTCCAAACAGCCACTTGAGACGCCCATGGGCGGCCAATGCCACCCTCTCCAAACAGTCCAGTCAGGACCAGGAGTTGTCGCAGTTGCTTGAACCTGCTCAAGGGGCTCAGCTCAGCCATCGTCTGCCGCACTTGACACCCATCAACAACCCTGGAGCGGTCTGTCCACCACCCACTGGCACGCTGGGAAAGCCTCTGGCCCGGACGCTACCAAGCCGGGGTTATCGTGGCTGGCCCTGTCGGCGCAGGCCCTCCAAGTAGTCGCTGTCCAGGCAAATGAAATTAAAAAAGGAGGATCCTTCCGAATCGGTCCAGCCTGCACCACCATAGGCTACGCTGTATTATCTGTGAACCGTGCTGCCCTCCGCCTGTCCCATGTCCTTCGTCTCCTTCCCACATCCCTCTCCACTTCATCTCCAGTCTTTTTCGCTGTCCCTCTGCGTTTCTCCCGCAACCCTTCACATCGCCGCGTGCTTTTCAGGTCGGGCCCCTCCAGCCCAGTCACTCTTTTACCTCGCCACGAACCCACGCCAGAGTACTCGCATCTCTCTCGCTCGTCGATACTCTCGTTGCTGTCCGTCGTCGATCCACTCTTTCATCGACTCGCGATCCGCCAAACCACGCCATTGACACGCCTTCGTCTCTCGGCCTCTTGAACGTCCAATTGACCTGTTGACCGCCCAAACACCCACGATCGCTACCCGTTCGACCCCCCAGTCAAACCCGTATTCACGATGCATATCCGCTCCTTCGCCTCCCTGGCATTCGTTGCCTTCGCCGCCCAGGCATTTGCCGAACAGACCAAGGTCTTCAAGCGCAGCATCACCACCGGAAGGGATTTGGGTCTCATGCGCCGCGCCGACGATGGCTACCAACCCGCCGATGAGGTCTGCTCCAAGGGCGGAAACACCTGCGCCGAGGCGTGCGGCACTGGCTACCAGCAGTGCAAGTCCACCGACCAGGCCGTCCACTGCTACAACCCGGCCGACGGCGAGACCTGCTGCTCTACCGTTACCGGAAGTGAGTTTTTTTCCCGGCTTCGCGCCGTTCCATGTGTTCTTCGTGATGTACTAATCCCGTCGCCCAGACTCCTGCTTGACATCCTTTTACTGCACGCACGACAGCACCGCCGAGACCATCTGCTGCCCCAACGGCATGAACCTCGGTGACTGCGCAACCAAGCACGGCGTCACTGGCGCCCTGGTCTCTGACCCTCCCGTTCCTCTGAGCACTTCGGTTTCGAGCACCACCACGAGCAGCACCATTCCCTCCACCACCAGCACCACCTCTAAGCCTCCTCCCACGACTTCGTCTACCATCGTGACCACCACCACCACGACCACCTCTTCCGAGGTCCCTAGCAGCACCGTCTTCTCCACTAGCTTCACTCCCAGTGCTGGCACCCTCAGCGCCTTCACGGCGAGCAACAGCACCTTTGGTACGACAGCGACTCGCACCAGCGCAAGGAGTACCATCTTCCCCTCGTCGGCGACGACCTCTGCGGCGTCGTCGGATGAGAACGTCGGAACCAGCAACGCGCCGGCCGGCATGGCCGTCATTCTGGGTGTTGCCTTCATTGCCGCCTTGTTCTAATCATCGACAACTGACTCAACTGGACGTGCTGGCCGGGTATCGATTCTCATCTGGTTCAAGAGACGAGTGTCAATATCTGTCAGCCGTTCCATGCGTCACGAGTGTAACGATTAAGGAGCGAGCGGCGTTTGGAAGGGTTCCACGTGCACTATCGGAACGTTAATGTTGCCCAGATTCTTTGAAGCTTATGATTCCCCTGATCAGTTGAATGTACGGAGCGGCTTGATGAAGACTTTTTATTTTATTTTTGCGATGGTGTTTCTGGAAATGAAGACGGGAGAAAACGAAGAAGAAAGGCGGCTTGGAGACCTACTTGGATCAGCGCCATATATCCCTTGTAAACATTTTTGTTGTTGCTGTTGTTTACTACTTACTGTACTTACGATTCCCCCCAAAACCCCCCCCTTTGGGCGAGACTGCGAAAGCTATACTCCAGCTCGCCCACAAGTATCATAAACCCTAATATCCCCTGGGAAAACAATAACACCACGGCATTGCACGCGCCCCAACCATTACCAATATCACTTGTTTTTATCCATTAATCGCCCCGTGAATGGAGTTTGCGCGGCTGAAGCCCGCCGCTCACGTGTCTCACGTCTAATTGCGCCAGGAAATGTTAATACGACGAAAAAAGAAAGGAATAAGGAACAAAACGGCGTCGGCGTCGGCGTTGGCGCGGAGTTGGTGGTGGTGGCGCGCGCCGCAAAAGCCGGAGGCGGGGGTAAGGGTGGGGGGCGGGGTGCGGACGGGGCGGAGAGGAGGGGGCGGAGAGGAGGCGCCGGGTGGGAAGACATCGATTGACGTCTGTACGTCCCTATCCCTCTCTCTCTCTCTTGCATAATACGACTTCTCTCTCACATTGTCTCTCTGACAGGTAGGCAAACTTGGTTTCCGAAGACGGAGAGGATCTATCTGTCTGTCCCTGACTGTCAACCAACAAAGCGCGAACGCCGACTCCTGCAATTGCCAGCTGGTGTTAGGTCGCGCACCGTGAAGGAAAGAAACTGCCTTGCTTTCACAACTTGAGGAGGCACCTTTTTTCGTACCTGTCTGGTCGAGGGTTTTACATATCAACATGACCATGTTTGATTAATGCAGTCAATAAAAGCAGGCTGTCAAAAAAAAAAAAAAGCGTTGCTGGCGCCTGCTAATCCTAAAAAATAAAATCATTACGTCGCCGGGTATCATAGGCAATGCTCTCTCTACTGCGCCACTTTCGCCTCTACGAGAGGTTTTTTTTTACTCCCCCCCTCTTCCTTTCTCACTTCACAAGCCCTCGTTCCAAGGCCGCCAGAATTGATTGCTGAATGTCGGCATACACTTGACCATGTTTGGTGGCTGCTCCTGCCACTCGATCTTGGCCGGCACCCCCACGTTTTCGATTATGGTCCACGATGAAGCGAATCCCCTTTCCTCCTTGATTTGTCTTCCGTCTTTGATGTTGTAAGCAAGGCTGACGCTTGGCACAACGGCGATCTTGCCGTGGCCGAGTTTCCACAGGTCCTTGCACAGCAACGTCGGCTCGCCGGTATGGCACTCGCCTTGGTAGGACCTCCTGAAGTCGAGCTTTTTGCTCAGGAATGGCTCTCCGGTCATAGCCACGCCGCCGTTCCAACACGCAAACACCTGCAGAGGTTTCCGACTGAGGTAACGATCTTGCGAAAGTTGGTCGTTCCAGAACATGTTTGAAACGTCGCTCCACTGCTCCCCCTTTGGCGTTTTGTCGGGGATGGGCAGAAACGTGTCGCCATTGATTGTCCGGGAAATCCAGGAGTCATAGAACGAAGGCTCGCCGTTATGTGGGGCGTACCTGAGGAAGTGGTAATCCATCGCACATGTCATGTCCGCCCCCTGCGTTTGCTTCTGGTACGCCAGCTCGAGTATGTCTTCCGTGCAGGCGGCCACATCGTTCAGAAAGACAATGGTCGCCTTCGGGTCATAGGCATCCGACTCCACCATCATTGGCTCCAGGGCCAGGTTCCGCAGCTTTGCGAGCTTGCCGATACGATCGCCGCTGTGCGAGTCTATGCTGCTCGTCTGCAGGTAATAGGCGACGCCCATCTTATCGACATCATCTTTCAGACGGTACAGAGTCTCGTAGGTGCCGTCGGTGGAGATGCCTTCCACGATGGAAAGCGCGCAATTCTCGGGGCCAATGAGCTTGATAGCCTCCAGGACAGCTCCGATCAGCTGAGGCAGAAGATCCCTGACTTGACGCAAATCGAGGGCGAAGAAGTAGTGTCGCTTGTCCTTGTTCTCGGTCGGCCGCAAGACTCCGTAGCGGGTGACGTTGGGTGGAGGGCAGTTAACTATAGGAAAATCGCCGTTCTTAGGGTCCAGGATGGCCTGGACATACTGGGTTGCCTCGGCAGCCTTGTCTGGACGGCCTTCAAAGAGTGCCGGCTGAACCCAGTTGGGTGCTGATTCGTTCACCCAACTACCGCCATACTCTACACCAGGTTCAGTATATCGAATACGGAAGAAGCGGTTGGTGCAACTTACGTTCCTGGGTCCAGGGGACCACAAAGTACTGAGCCAGCGGCTTGCGAAAGAGCAAGAAGCCAGTGATCAGGGTGAAGACGACGATGGCAATGAAGGGCGTGCGCAAGCGCCGTGGATTGTGGAAGTTGGCGATCATTGTACACGTGCAGAATGCCAACAGGTGCTGTATATATTGGATTCCGAATCGAATGAGACGGAGGCGGCAAGGGTATCTTTGGAAGCTGTCCGGAAGTACAAGCTACCGGCTCTCTTACGTTAATGGAATCGATGCCAAGGCGAATACCAGCAAAGAGAAGATATTGTAGGATGAGCTTACGGGCTCATATCTGCTGCAGGCAAGCAGGAACGAACACTGATAAAGACCACACAGAGGAATCGTCAACCCGTCCTTCTCTGTTCTAATCGGAACACCCGGCGACCCGAAGAAAAGAGAAAAGTTTATGGCATAAGACAAGATGGGAAGGATCTGAGAAGGTTATAGTTTCGTGGGGTGAAGGCAGTCGGCAGGAAACGGCGTGTTTCTCCCACGTCTTCAGTGCAAAAATGTTTGGGAGATGGGATGGAGCCCGAGCGATGAGAGGCGAAGTGCAACGGGGGAAACAAGTGGAGAGCGGCGACAGAAGAAGCCAAGGCAAAGGTAAAGTCTGCTCTTGCAGGCGGGCGCGCCTGCTTTAGTTATGTCCAGAGCACGGATTCACTCAAGGCAGGCCAAGTCCTGTCTACCATGTGTCAAGCTTGGCAGGTTGCGCCTCATAGGCACACGTAATACTGCAAATCGGGGCAGCTAACGACCAGGCTCGCCCTACCCGGATGCACATCGCACTATGTCACCCTCGAGGAATCTCCACGACAAGGAGAAACGGACCCAGTCCCGGTGCTGCAATTTGATAGTGGCCTGTCGGTGCCCACATGGCTCCCCGCCCCCACCGACTTTCACGGAGTAACGCCAGCAATGCCTTCTCTGCGGCTGCTCTGTGGTGCCATGCGACGCTATGCACTGCACTGCTCTGCTCTGCTCTGCCTCGGAACGGGGGACATGAGGGAGACAGGCAGAGCAAGTATCCGAACGCGGTTCCTTAGGCTTCACGTACTGTCCCGACGTGCATGTTTCAGCTCCCTGCACTTGCTCGCAGCTCGCCAAACAAATACTAGGCAAGCAGCATTGTTCAACAACAAACCTACATTGCCAAGTGTATTCGCCGCCGATCTCAACCACAAACTGCTGAAAAGTCTTTGCAAGGTACGAAGTATCGGTGTAACCTCAGACGACTACCTAGCCCATTGTGGTTGCCTTGGGCCAAGGTACGTATCTGCAACCTCCGCCCGGCCCAAGCCACCGGACATGCGCATCGGCCCCCAAAGGGAAGCGAGCCGTACATGGATATCTCCCGTTTCCTGCGGTCAACAATCCCGCAAACACACGCGGCCCTGGTCTCAGACGCATCGTGCAGACAAACTCAACTCAATATATGGTCGGATCGCTTACAGACACTTTGCTGCCCAAACGCCACTGTTTCCGCCCGTCTGTGCCTTTTGCTTGGCCCAAACATGGGGTTTCTTTCCACCAACGCGGCGTTTGGATTGGAGAGGAGGGGCCGCTCTCAGCCCAAGCATGCTCTTTCCCATCTCTGACCAGCTCCCGGGATGCGCAACAGAATGGACCAAAATGCCGATCCTTCTCTGGACAAGATCATGCAAATGCAAACAACTTTGTGCTTCACCCATTCACCCACCGCCGGGTGCTCCCTACCAGCGACCACTGTAGTCTGCACTGCCCTGCCCATGCTCCCGTCTGCTCAATAGGTAAGCGGCATCATCTAGCCATACACGCGACGACCATCGGCATTCATCCTGGCTTTTGTGATGAACTTGCATCTCTTTGAAAAATTTCCCCGGCATTGCCCTTGTCTGACTTGGCTTTTCTTGCCGAAAGCTGCAGCCCCGACAGCCAAAGGCCTTTGCTCATTTTTCTGTCCGAGGGGAAGTCGTGGTGCGTCACCGGAGACGTTGAGGTGACGTCTCCCAGATCGCGGCAGCCATTCCGACCCGACCGGACGGCCCGGCGGCAATCAACCAACACTCCCGAAGATAGCGTCGTTCGCACTGGTTCACCCAAGCCTGACTCAGCATGTTCGCTCACCTCCATCGTAATGCCTCGAATGCAGAACCATCATCCGCGCTGGCTCCTCCCTCTCCTTTTTCTTTTTTTTCCATCTCCCACATTGGCGTCTCGAACGGACTTTGGCCGCTGGTCTGGATTGATCGAACTCCCGGCCCCTTTTACGTAGATCGACGGACCAAAGATCCAACAGTTCAGGCTATGGGGATAAAAATGGACTCGACGCGCGGACGCCGGAACCCCCACATCCACGACAAACTACACTTGTAATTACCTGGCGGATCAAAATGACTCGCCAGACCAACCGAGTTGTCTGATTTTCGTCTGCCTGGAACACGAGACCCACGACCACCCAAAGTCCCTACACAATTGGACTCGATTGCAAGTCGGGCGCAAGGCATCAAGATTTTACATGAAAACAATGTAACCGCAGTGGCAGGTCTGATCTCTACGAATTAAGCAGCCTGGCCACTTTCTTCGCAACGCTCTCCTCGAATTCTGTCACGCCGCCTTCCAGGCGTGTTAGATTTCCCGCCCTCAACTTGTACACAAGCCGTCGTCTGGGTACCGACTCTTCTTCGTCATCCTCTTCGCTATCAGAGTCCTCAATCAGGCCTTCAACGGCTCCGCGCATGAACCATCGGTCGTGACTGACGATAACCACTGCCCCCTCCCAGTCCCTGAGGGTCTCCCGCATGGCTGTGACAGTCTCGTAGTCGAGATGAGTCGTCACTTCATCGAGTATGAGACAGTGTGGTCTCCGCCACAGGAGACGTGCAAGCTCACACCGCACAAGCTGTCCACCCGACAGCTTCCCAAGCGGTATGTCGGATGCAATCCGACCAGGAAGACCGAAACTGCCCAGGACACCGCGGAGTTGGCCTTCGTCAAGCTCCCCGGCAACTTCTTTTGTGAGCAGTGACAGAGCCGTCAAAGAAGGATCATCTCGACCTATCTCTTGAAGAGCGTCGACGGCATGCTGAGAATAGTACCCCAACTTTAGCCGCGGGTGTGTTGTTACTGTGCCGGATGTGGGCTTCGCCTCGTCGACAAGTAGTTTCACAAGAGTCGACTTGCCCGCACCATTCAGACCGAGAATACCAATTCGGTCGCCCATGTGAACCGACAGATTAACGTCCTGTAGTACCTTGGGTGCCAACACCTTTGTCTTCGTCTTGGTCGAGTAACGAAATGTTGCATTCTCTATAGACAAGAGAGGCCCGGGAAAACGGAGATCTGGGGGTTCTGGCAAGACGAAGCTCACCGGTCGCTCGTCCTGCGGAATGTCGATCTCGTCACGTGCGGTCAGATAATAACCGACGAGATCGCGATTCAGCTTGAACCGGCCGCCCTTGGCGCTGACCTGAAGTCCCCATCGGTCATCCAACTTCTTTTGACGGGACTTGGCCTGCCGCAGCTTGTTCTGGTCATCATTGGCCTTTCCTGCCTTGATGTTATTGGAAATACTTTGTTGGATATGCGCCTTTTGCTTGTCTTTAGCGTCCTTCATTTTGGTCAGCCATAGCTTACGCTCTGACTGAGATGCCTCATAAGTTGGCAGGTCGCCATGGAAGTAGGTCAGCCCTTTTTCCTTGAGTATGAGAAGGTCGCTGCAAAGGGTGGCGAAATCCCTGTCGTGGGACACGAGGATGAGCGTCGGAGCGTCGTCAACATCTTGAAGAGATTCGAGATAGCGCTGAAGCCAAATGATGCCCAGAAGGTCGAGAAAATTGGTCGGTTCGTCCAGGATCAGGATATCTGTCTCTTGGAGCAATGACACGGAGAGCGCGGTTCGCATCTTCCATCCACCAGAGAGATCAGACACGGGCTTTGCCATGTACGCCTCCGAGAAGCCAAGGCCTGCCAAGATGCGTTTGGCTTTGGACTCGATCTCGGCAACTTTGGAGGGTTCAACCTGCAACTGGAGATCTGCCAGCATCTCCAACGCCTCTTGCGTCTCATTCTTGAGGGTCTCGGCAGAAATCTCGTCCTGCGGTTGTTCGAGCCTGGCTTTTGGTCAGCAAGCACGGAGTTGCGCTGTTAGGGGTTGACTTGCAGTGATTGTGATTCGGAAACCGTCTTTTCAAATGCCTTTAAAGCTTTTCGTGCTGCCAGGCCCCGGTCTCCGCTACGCAACCTCGCGTTCTTGTCCACTTGAAATAGCCGCTTCTGATTTTTCTCGTGGCGAAGAGCGCGAACCGCGCGCACGGGACCATATGGGTCTGTGTTGTTGATGCCGGCGGACAGAGCTACGAGGTGTTAGTTTAAAGCTGGACGTGAGGGCACATTGGGCCCACCCCGGATTTCCTGCTCGACGTCTGATTTAGCAGTCGCCTGCTCGATGACATGCTCCAATACACTGCGGCTCTGGACCGGCTCGCCTGTTCCACCCGAGGCATCTTCAGGGCGTACGTCCGTATTGGTATCACTAACACCCGTTTGCTGAAGAAGAGATATCCGAGTTTCTTCGGGTATGCCCGGGATCAACTTCTCTGCGATGGCTTTTAGGAGTGCTAGATAGATGTCAACGCCCGAATCGAGTGTCACGTACACGATATGTGCTTACTAGACTTCCCTGAGCCATTCCTGCCGACGAGTGCGTACCGTTGACCCGCTTTCAGGCGTAGCTTGGCGTCGACAAGGATCTCAGTCCCTTCACTTCGGGCTTTGGACTTGCCTTTCGCACCGGACGGGCTCGCCGAGGTGACGGTGATGTGCAAGCCGTCAATGTCCAGCTAGCATACTTAAATCAGTTGTTTAAACATGGGCGCTGCAGAAGTCGCATCATACCTCGCGATGGTCCGCGGTCTGGATGTTGAAGCGTGTCTGCTTGCTGGTGCACAGGATCGTAGCCACGGACTCGGATGCTATGGACGTCATTGCTACCGCGAACTGTGAACCGGGCTGGCAGTATGGTTCCGTTTTCGAGTCCACCGGCAGCTTTACAAAAGAAATCAATACCAAGCTTTAAAAATCGTCTATTACAGATGTGCTACCTCAGGCGTAAGGCAACCCGGGGCGCTTCCGGATGATATTTATGTCTAATGTGTTGTTGGTATGAGCCAAGAGAGCCCGCCCATCCCAACTTGCATTTGGGACATAGGCCAGCACGAATTGATTGGCGCCCATGCTTGGTGGCGTCGTACCTTCTTTCCGTACCTTAGCAAAAGTTGATGTACGGTACGTACTCTCCTCCCTCTCTCTCATTTGCTCTCCCCACAAATGGAGGTTGCAATTAGTTGCTATGTCCAACCACTTGGTTTAAACCTCCGCACAGAGTGACTCACGCCGAACACTGGACGGAGGGGCAATTCGAGACAACGGTCGGTTGGGTACGGAGCCCACTCCAGTTCGTCCGGTGCTCTCATCCACCATCGTCTCGGCACCGTCACAACAGCCGGAGTGACTCAACCTGCATATGCTCGGCATGAGTTTGGAGGGCACTTTGCGACTCATCGACGCAAATGATGCCATCGCTTATCTCGCTGCTCCCTCACAACAACGGAAGAGACTCCAGAAACGCCCTCGTCTCCCTTGCATTACCCGATTCGGCGTCGCCAATCTCGTGGATGCTCAACTGCTTTTTCGCCCACTTCCTCGCCGCCCCAAACTTCCCCGTCCTCGACGCCGCGTACGCCGCATATCCGTACGCCTTGCTGAGGTAATCGACCAACCCCACCTCCTCGACGAGACTCACGAGCTGCTCTGCGTAGGGCAGCACGTCGCCTCCAAATGAATCGCTCCCGAGCTCCTGCTCGATGAGCCCCATCAGCCTCTTCATCTCCGTCCTCTTGTCGTCGTCGTCCCGCGCCATGCACGCCTGGCAGTCGCACTGGAACCCCCACTGAGCGAGCCTCGCCCTCCTCACCTCCGTTGGCTGCACGAGCGGCGCGTACGTGATGGTGACCTCCTCGCCCGCCGCGATGTCTCGCCCGGCCCAGATGACCCTCCGTCCGCCGACGGAGACGCTCGCCGAGTTGGGCCGGCACGAGTGGTTCAGCTTCGCGATGCGCGGGAAGATCCCGATCGTGCCGCCGGCCATGGTGAATCCGTTGGTGCGGAAGATGAGCGCCTCCCGGCTCTCCGTGTCGCCGGGTCCGCGATGTTCCGGGCACGAGAGGTAGGCCGCCCTCGCCGTCGCGTTCAGGCCCGCGAAGCTCTTTTCGACGGCCGCGGCGATGGCGTCGAATGCGAAGCCTTGGCCGCTGACAAAGGTGCCCGGGTCGACCGTGAAGAGCGGGGTCTCGTCGATTATGCGCGTGCCCTTTGGAATTTTCTGCAGGGCGAAGACGCCGAGACCTTTGCCCGGCGACGGTCTCACCTCCCAGAGGCCGTCTTCTGATTTGAGATCTGTAATGAAATGTAAGCGCTGGGGCCATGGCCAACGGTACGACGAATGCATACTTGAACCATATCGAACGCGAGCTTCCTCCGACTCGCCCAGCCCATCCGGCACACCCCCATCGGCGAGTGGGAAATCTTCCGTGATGACCCCAAAATTGCTCCTCTCGCCGTGACATGGATCCGAGTCGCATGCAGCATCGCGAACCTGCGCGCCGTTTAATCTGGTGTCGGCGCTGGTGTCGCAACCGACGACGGCGGCCGGGTGCTGCGCGGCCGCGAGCCAGAGCCACGCGAGGACTCGGGACGATCTCATGATTTCTGAGCACCCGCAGTTCAGATGAAAAGTAAGGTTGTCAAACTGTACGTATACGTACCAGAGCCCATTCAACAGGTCATGTATTTCTACGAAGATTGTAAGAGTCTGGCATTCTCATACCACGACCTCTTCGCGCCTGAACCGTGCCGTACAGCATAAATTGACCATGGCATAAAAATTGGGCGAGAGAGGGCGTCTTCGAATGGGGGTGGATGCCGTCCAAGGGACAGGCTCGAAACAGATCTGCTGTCACAGGATCGTGTCAAGGCGCCGTGGCGTCTCCCCACGACAGGCATGTATTGGCGGGTACAACAAGCGGGAGGGAACCAGGGGGCAACTGTTTCGAGTTGCCATTCCTCCCCCCCTCCTTTATTCGGCCTGCCAAGTTGGCTGTGAAAAGCAAACATCGCCTCTAGAAATTTCTCCAAAACGGGCGCAAAACAGTAATGTTTTTTGTTGGAAGTTGGTGGACGAGTTCGGACGGAAACTGTTCAACTTTGGCTCATCATCCTGCCCCCAATTCTCCTCTCCGACAACGTTAAAGTTCAACTATCGATAAAGAAGAAGAAAACCCCAATAAAACAATAAAACGACCGCAATTAAGAAGAACATGCATGATTCCATCGTTTGCCTGCCTGATGATGAAGCTAGTGGTCGCCCCAAGTCCCTTCCCGATGCCCCGCAGCTCAGCCGGCCTGTCTGCCCACCACCCCAAATCCCGCACCGGGGGCCTTTCGGCACCCAACCCGGCGCTCCGGCGTACCCCGTGTTCCCATACCCGCGATCTTCGCCGTACCTTGCCCCGCCTTCGGATATCTAGCTCTACCCCTTATGCTGTCGCATTCTGCATCGCAAGAGAAATAAGGCCATGGCGAGGCCGACGGCCACGACGCCTCCTAACACGCCGCCTGCGATGGGGCCCCCTTTGCTCGGGCTCCGGAGGGGTTATCAGGGTTGTCGGCGATGGTGTAGGAGGCGTGGCCGGTTCTGCTGGTGAAGATGAGGGTCTAGAAGAAGTCGGCAGTGATACCATTGTAACTGGTGTGTTTGTTTCCAGAGTAGGTGTCTCCGGTGTAGGCGTTGCCGTTGTCGCAGTCGATGCATCACACCCGCTCGCAACGCACACAAGTCCGGCATCACAGCACCCCGTCTCAACGGCATCGCAACCCCTGTAGAAGTAAAGCCTGTTGCGAAAGAAGAACCTGACGGGCTTGCGGCGTCTCAAAGTCCAAGGTGTTGAAGATAGGATATATACAGCCTGGGACGCCGCATCGCACTTTGACGTCGCCGGCATCCATCTATGAACTCCTGACCAGCCCTCTGACTGCATCTCTGACGATAATAGCATCTCCTTAGCTCTTCTCTTCTTTTGCCTCCATGATATGGTAGACGTACTGTCACGAGGCGCAATGTTGGCTGCCGTCTAACCCTGTCCTAGGGACTTTCTTAACATACAAAGCTTGAAACCCAAGTAATCATACCGCCATATTTCCTGCATCTCAGCCAGCACGGGCTGATTGCCATGTGCGAAAAGATCCGGCTCCTCGCAAACTCTCCAAAACCTGCGCAGACATCCCTGTATCAATCCAGCCTTTCTCCGAAAAGGGTATCCACGCTTGGGGCCGGACGTTCGTACTTCTGAGTGGGCTCGCCACGATAAGGTTTCCAACGGCTCTGTTAAGCTTATCCGTTCGACTGGATCACCCATCCTCAGCATGCAGGAACGGTGTTAATGGGAAGAGATACCCACGGTTGGGACTTGAACCTCAACCACGCAACGTTCGTTCCTCGCAACCCGACAACTCTGTTCACCATGTCAAGCATCTCCAAACCGCCCAGCATCCAACCCAACGGAGAAAGCAAACCACAAGTCTTAATAATGAGACAGACTCTCCCAGCGAGAGTCGAGTTCTTTCACTTCATTACACTCGAACCATTCATCATTCTCAGTCACTCTAACTCTACTACCTCAAAACCCGCACTGCAAATCAACGAACCAGCCAGACAACCCACCAACACACACACACACACACACACACACACACAGAATACCCTTACTTCATTATCAAAATGAAGTTCACCACCACCGCCATTACCGCCATCTTGGCCGTCATCTCGGGAGCCCAGGCTGCCCCAGTCGCCATGCCTGTCTCTGCCCCAGCCCCCCAGGGTGAGGGCATCCCCTTCATCGGTTCCCAGACGCTCTGCCAACACCGCACTCTCCCCGGCTACGTCGCGCAGTCCTACTCCGTCATGGCCGCTTCGGGAGTCACTGACGTCCCTGCTGTCTGCGGCGGCCTCTGGGACAACCTCAAGCGCTTCGTCCCCTGCGCCGTGCCCGTCGACGCCACCTGCCGCGAGGGCGAGCAGCCCGGGTCGCTGATCTGGCACTTCAAGGCCTCGACAGGCTGCAACGCCGGCATGATCGGATCGGCCTGGTGGGAGGCGACCAGGAACGAGTTTGGCGGGCTCCAGTGCAAGGACGTCAATAAGCTCAGCTTCCAGTAGAGAGAGAGAAAGGTGGCTCAAGAACATGTACACAACATACAACTTACATCATGCAGTGCGCAGTCAACAGCATGCGTACAGCCATGAACATAATACATCCGCGGAGTTAATTGGGCAGAGGTCAGAGTGCCTGGAAACCTGGAGAGTTGTACACCAGGCAATAAAGCTCGGGGGCGTTCGTGGGGTAAATGATGGGTAATGGTAGACAGAATGGTTCAGCTCATTCAGGATGCCAAGGCACATACAATTGCACCTTGAGAGTGTACATACAATAAAACACTTCACCCAAGCTCTTTTCCCTGGCTTCCTTTCTGTCTGTGTGTGAATTTCAAATATATCATGGAAACAAACGGCTCTCGTCCTCTGCACCAAATCCGCAGGATAGCCAAAGCCATCCATTGACACAACCCTCCTGACTGGCACTCGATACTGCACACCCCTAGCCCTTTAGCGGGAAGATGACTGCCATGACGCCCCCCTACACGAACTTAAAAGCAACGCAGGAGACTCGACGCATTCAGCTTCAACGTACCCAATTGGCCACACCCTTTGGTACCCGGCTCGCCAAACCCAGTCTTCGGTCCTACTCGAAAGTCTTTAGATGCCAACAGTCTTCTCTCACTGGCACAGGATACGGCGAGCGGACTCCACGGTTCCTAGTGAAGACGCGCTTTGCCCGAGCTCAATGCTTGGTCCTCGGACTCACAAATGACAGACTGGTCTTGCATGGTCTTGCATGGCCTATTGTTGTCTATTATCTGTATGGAAGCGTAAAGTCATCATTTGCTCAAATTCCGGTGCGCGCACCACGCCCGTCACCACTCGTCCACCGCCACCTCACACCGATGCGGGGAAGCCCCCGGCACCAAGGGCACGCCCCGCCTCCCCGGGGCCGGCAACCAGCTCTACAGTATCGAGGGGTCGGCGAGGATACCAAAGAGCGGCTTCGCCAGCTTCGTGACGGCCATCCACCCGCCCTCCGGGATCTCGACGATCGTCCCGTCGACACAGACCTTGCGCCAGCGCGGATCGCTCTCCCAGGTCGTCACCCTGATCTCCTCGGCGTCCTCGTAGCCCACGTAGTCCTCGGCGTCCCCGTCCTGCCACCTCATGCCCACGTGCGACCCCTGCTTGTACGCGGCCATCATGATCTCCATCGTCTTCTGCCCGCCGACGGCGCCAAAGTGCACCAGCTTCAGCCGGCCCTGCAGCGGCCCGCTGCCGGGCGAGATGGTGAACGTCTTCTCCAGGTTCGAGACGATGGCCGCCAGCGCGTACCCGAACCGCTCCCGGTCCACGGGCCTCGCCACGCCGTCCTGGCCCCGGACCTCGACCCTCGCGGCGTACCCGTGGCTCTCCTTGAGCAGCTCCTGCGCGACCATGCCGAACCGCTTGGCGCCGTGCTTGCGGTACTCGGGCGTGTCGCTCTCCCAGACCAGCTGGGCGTGGAAGCCGTAGCTGGCGACGATGGCGCCGAAGAGGTGGTCGATGCCGGTGTCGTGGCGGGACACGTCCTCGGGCCGGTGGGCGCCGGGGTCGGCCGTGTACGAGACCAGCCGGGCGCCGGGGGAGAAGGAGGCGCGGAAGCTGGGGAGCGGGGCCGGGGTGCCGAAGAAGAGGGTGCGGAGGCCGAGCACCATGTGCGAGGGCCCGTTCTCGGCGTAGAGCGGCTTATGGAGGGAGTGGAAGGTGGCGTTGCCGGTGCCCAGCGGCAAGAGGGCGAGTGTCGGCAGCGGTGCTGCAGAGTCCGTCTCCTCGCACCCGTTGAGAAGGTCAACGACGCCCCCGTCGCCGCTTAGGAGGATGATGGTCTCGGTTGTGGTCGAGGCGGCGCCATCCGGGGCGGGCTGTCTCGCGGCCCACCTCTGCTTGGCGAAGTTGCGAACACTGTCTTCATCTTTCGTCACCAGAACGTTGTACCTGGGCGGGGCGTCCGTGCCGGCCTGAGCAGGCGGCTCCTGTGAGGCATCCGTCGCCGGCTGGCGCTGGCGGCCGCCCGGCGTCTTCTCGTCGGCGAGGAGGACCAGGGGCTGGATGACATTGTCCCAGAACTTGGGGGCATGGCCCAGGCCGGACTTGGTGGACACGACAAAGTTCACTTCATGGCTGCCGGGCTTGGGGCTGAGGTGGTCCGGGAAGCGTGGGAGCAAGAGGCCGTTGGTGAGCTCCGGGGGCAGGTCGCCCGAGACGAACAAGATGTCTAGCTGATAAGGGAATTCCTTCGCCTCGGGGTCTTCTCTGAGGGCGCAGATGATAGGGATTGAAGTGGAATGGTGGCTCGCCGGGATGATGAAGACGATCTCCTCCGGGCGGACGGACTCCCTGCCGCGCTGGGAGGTGAAGTCCAGCTTGCCGTCGACGAAGGTGGCATCGATGGCGCGGCGGGGTACGAGACCGTGATCGCGGGGCTCGAAGCCTAGCGGCTCAGCGACGTCCACGATGGCCATTTTTGTTTTGTTTTTTTGCGCTGAGGTTTGACGAAGAAGAAAAATCACAGGCTATGCAGGCACGCAATGGTTCTCAATACCGTATCTCACCGGGGTTTCTCTCTCTCGCTCATCAGTTGTTCCGGTGAGACGTCAAGGAATCTGAAGATGAGAGGGTTGTCGACACGACGTTGGGGAAGGAAGATGTCCAAGGAACAACCAGGCAGCCACTCGGGACGGGACCAGGACGGGGCAAGACAAAGAGAAGCGAGGGCAGCAAAGCCGGCGACCCTTTCAGGCAGGTGGCCGTTGTCCGAGTCTCTAGCCCCAATGTGATTGTCCGGCTGCTTCGGTTTCCCAGGAACAAGCCCGGAGTGGTGTACTACCTACGTTTGAGTCTAGACAGCGAACGAACGAACGGGAGCCGCAGCCATGGGGGATCGTAAGCAGACATGATATCGACATTGCATTGCATGTGCCGGTGCCGTAAAGGGTGGGTGTGTGTGCGTGTGTCATCCGGCCGGCGATTGCGTTATTTTGCGGCCGGGAATAGCATTGGACGCAGCCACGCTCTCCCTACCCTCGTTAAGGTCTACTGGTGGTGGTATACGCCTCACAAGGGACTACTACTGACTGTGGCGGTATCTGGTGCTGGCTAGTGGAGAAGATGTGGTAATCTTGGGTAATCTTAGGTTATCTCGGGCTATCTTTGGGGCCTTGGGACCCCTCGACTGCTGAAAGCTGCGCCGAGACAGCGTTGTGTGAGAGATAGTCACTGACAGTGCTCGCCATCCGCTGCCACCGCCCGTCGCCCACCGCCCGGAGTCGACCAATCGACGCCGGAATGCCGCACCGTGCAGCATGCCACCCAGCGCCCGCCCCGGCACCTGGCATCTGGGCCAAGCAAACCCGCTGGAAACTGGCGCACAGCATTGCACGCCGCCAAACAGCGAATAGTGCACGAGACACGCCGCCAGCGACGGCGGGGATCACCATGCAACAAAAAAACAGACGGCCGCAAAAACAAAAGAAGAGGCCCTATCGCGCATGGACAACGGCCAAAATGATGGGAGCGGGGTTCGAACCCGCGCACTCTCACGAGTAACAGAGCTTAAATCTGTCGCCTTAGACCACTCGGCCATCCCACCCATATACCGAATTGGGATATTGTAATGCGGAGTTGCGGATTATACCTCACGGTGCATTCTTGTTTCCTCCCCCTCGCTTACGCCCGCCGACGTGCGTTGGTGGGGGCCGCATTTGACGACACGGGAAAAGGAAAAAAAATTGGCGCTTTGGCTGTGGGCATGTCGTCACTGGCACCTGCGGTTTGTGCAGAGGGGACGGAATGGGGCGTCTGCCATCACACGGGTGTCGGGTTGGTACGTAGGTAGGTAGCTAGGTAGGTAACCAGCTACAGTACTGGACAGCAGCATTGGGTCAGTGTCCATGGTTGGCTCGGAACGGGCAGATGGACAGACGGACGGATTGACAGGAACAATTACCTCAATGTGCTTGTTCAACTCTGGTATTCTGTGATTCTTCATCTCGACTAATCCAACATGCTTTGCTTCTTTTTTTCTTTGCTTTTGTTCTCCTTTTCTCGCTTTCGTCCATCACTGTCCCTTTGCCCTCGTCATCGGGCCCCAGTTCTCCCGCGGGTTCATCTGGTATCTGACCAACTTCCTCGGCTCCCTGCGCTTGCCGAGCTTCGCCAGCTTCTCATCGAACACGAGCGTCTTGCGCAGCTCCTCCTGGCTCGGGCCCTTCTCCTCGCTCTTGTCCGCCTTCTCGGCCTCCTCCGAGCCCTCCTTCATCTCAACGTCCGTGGCCTTGCCGTCTTGCTCGGCGCCCTCGGTCTTGGCCGCCTCCTTCGCGTCGCCGTTGCTCTCCAGCTTGTCGAGGCCAAGCAACCTGTAGGCCGGCATCTGCGGGTTGATCCTGTCCGTGCGGACGGGCGCCTTCTGGCGGACCCACTCGCGCATCACAAACCAAATCGCCTCCCACGGCGCGTCCGTCTTGACGCTTCCGGGCCGGCAATGGCTGCGGGTGACACGGTAGCCGAGATGCTTCAGCGCGCCTCTGAACAGGTCGTCCGGCGGCTGCTGCGTGATGAGCGTGCCGGCCAGCCTGGACGGCATGATGAAGAAGGGGAAGTGGTCCACCCTCGCCAGCTCCTTGTCCTTGGGGTCGAGGTCCTCTTCGGGCTCCGGGCCGGGGAGGTATTCCTCCATCGCCGTCTGGAGCATGCCCTCTATTCTCCCGGTCGTGTGGTAAACGCTCTTGTCGACGGTGGGCAGGAGATCGAGGATCCGTTGGATGAACTCGGCATTGTGCAGGGGGCCGCTGTACATTGGGCCCGCGATATGCATGGTCGAGCCGCAGTGCTTGCAGCTCGAGTCGGTGGGGGGTCCCTGAGATAGGCCGTGCTTGTAAAAGTATCCTCCCTTCTTCTTGGGCGCGGGGCGCGTCCGGACCATCGGTTGTGTCTCCCACGCCGAGCATCCAGGGCAGTTGTACATAATCATCGTCTTGCCGCCCTGGTAGTTGACCGCGTCCCTCGACTTGTGCACCTTGACGAAGACGCGGCAGTAAAAGTCGATCGAGAGGGACAGCACAGGCTCGATGGTCAAGCCGTACTTTGCCGCGGCGCTCGTCAAGGCGTGGAGGATGACACGCAGGCCGACCTCGTGGGAATGGAGACCCTTGACAGGAACACCGCCGTACAGCGAGAAGCACTTCTCGGCGTAGCAATGGCCTGCCCAGTGGCTGCCGTCGGTGCAAGTGACGGCGAGCAGACCGCCGTCGTCTCTGACAGCCTGGACAGCGGCGTCCAGGAAAGGCGCGGCAGTTCCATAAGGGTCCAGGTCAATAACATCGTACTTGTTGTCCTTACTGGGGTTTCCGAACCGGTCTCGCTTGGACAGGTCGTCGGCGATGCGCCGGTACATGTGGGCGATGGCGTCGTCGTGGCTCGTCTGAATCTTGTCTTCCAGTCCATTGTGCTTCCTGTTCAGTTTAATCGACTCGATCGCACTCTTGGTGAGATCGTTGGCGGTCACCGAAGTGACAAAGGGAAGCTCGTGCGAGTAGCGCAGTGCACGAAGGCCGGAAGCCGACAGGGCGTCCAAGATGGTGAAGCGAGGCGGCGCCTTCTCGGGAGCCGGCTTTTCTCCGCCTTCGGCTTGCCCTTCCTTGGCCTCGGTGGTCGCCGCAGGAGCCTCCTTTGGGGCCTCGGCGCCGGCTCCGTTGGTGACACCATTCTCATGCTGTGCCGACTGAGCTTCGCCATTCGTGGTCTCGGCTGCCTTGCCGTCGTCCGTAATCTGAACCTTGGCAGGCCGGTCGCCACCCTCATCCGCGGCACCTCGCCGCCTCTTCTTCTCCTTGCGCTTGGAAGCGGGGAGCGCGGCTTTCCTCTCAATAACCTCCTCGCCGTACGCTCTGATTGCCAGAACCGAAAGATCGCGATTGAACTGCTGGATCGGGTTGTAAAACACCTGCTGGCTGTCCCCCTTGCCCTTTTTTTCTCCAACTTCGGCGGGGACCAGGATGGTGGCTTTGCCCTCCGTCACCCCCTTGTAGTTCTTGCCATCGTAGGTGATGACCGGCTCCTCCCCGCTCATGATGTCGGTTATGGTGCGATTAGTAGATGAGTTGCTGTAAAGCCTGGTGAAAGGCGAATTGGCTCCTGAAACCGTCTGGTGACGAGGGACGATTGAACAGTCCGTTAGTCGGAGTGAGGTGAGACCGGACAGTGGGAGCTGTTTCTGTAAATGCCGGCTCGCAGCGCGTGTGCCCAGGCGAATAGCTCCTCGAATGTACGGCTTCAACATGCAGTCATATGATGGGTCACAAAATTTTGGGTCGGCCTCAATTCGGCTCTCAAAGCGAAGGTTGTCGCCGGTCCACGAGAGAAATTTCAGTGGGTCCTCGCAATTCTGCCGAAGGCGGTGAGTCATCCGGTGACATGCTTCGCTGAAGACCCCACCAGATGCATCTCAGTCACAATTCAACGTCAACCGTGGTTTTGCGACGGGTACCTTTGTTGGGATCATATTCCTCGTTTCTCTTACACTATTTGTCTTGTTTTAACTAACATACAGCCGTGTTGACGAATCATCTGCTGCCACCAAAAAACCGCCAAACTATCTGAAATTCTGCGAGCGTCTTCTTTGGGTCAATAACATAGTTCAATTGGGGTACATTAAGTATCTGACGAGGTTGCCAGTCTTTCATACGACCGACACGGCCATAACCATATCAACTTTCCTGGGAAGTCTGAGGAGCAGCGACTGAAAGTCTGGAGGCAATGACCGAGTTGCCTGCATTGGGTGTTGCCGGTCCTGCCACGCCGGGCTTTGGCGGCTCGGGAGCCCGTTGACCACTCTGGAGAACCGAACTTGGCGTGTACGTGGCCGGAATGTTGGCCGCAATTGTTTGTTTGGCTTCCTGGTAGAGGTCAAAGCAGTGAATAAGGACTTGGTCGACAGACATGTTCTCGGGGACAATTCCAGTGTCGAGGACTTTTTTGAGATGGTCCTCAACCTCGGCGAACTCGGCCTGGTCGGAGCGATAGCGATCAGGCAGGCCGCTGTTGTGCAACAGTGCAAGTATTCCAGCATTCACCGTGTTTGTAGCGGCAATAATGGTGATGGGGGTACCGTCGTCATAGGACATGGAGCCAATTGCGGTGAGGATGGCGCCCAAGATGATTTGCAAGATGTAGCCAACCCATCGGATGGAGCTCATGCCGTGGTAGAAGTAAAAGTATTTGGTCCGGTGCCAGATGACGTCTCGATACAGGCCGTTGGGGATGCCCTTGGGCGGATAGTACCAGCAAGTGGGGTGGAGGGCGATGTGGCCTTCAGTGTCGCTGACACCGCCAATGCCATGAGCAACGATGGCCCATTCCGAAGGGGTGAGGAAGCGATATTTGATTCGGCGGTACTTCTGCTTCTTGGACCCGGTTTGAAGCTGGGGCTGGTTCTGTTCTTCGGCCGCCTTCTCCGGAGCATCCCGCTCGGCGTCGTTGGCCTCCATATCGGCCTCGATTTCGTCGACTTGCAAAGGAGGGAGCTCTCTCATGTCTAATATCCAGAAGCGGATTGCTTTTGGCAAAGCAATTTGAAGTTGACAGTAGCTGCAAATCTGCAGTAACTGGAGGATCAGCGGGTCTGCAGACTCCGACGAGCGATGAATGCTTACTTAGAAACGTCGCCAGGGGGTCAGCTTGCGAGAGGCCAAACTGAGCTTTGAGGTACGGTTGTCAAAGACTCAAAGAGAAACTTGTTTATGATAAGAGGCCACTTGAGAGGAAATTTACGCGGAAACCTCTTAAGGGAGGTGAGCAGCCAGGACCTGCGCAGTGTGAAATCACAGTTGTAAGAAAGGGTCAAGCAGCAGCGCCTGCTCGGCAGTCTATCGTGAAGCATGGCAATAGCAATGATATATCCGGTCTCAACTTCTTCAGACATGGTGTTGTAGTGGGAAGAACCACTGCCCTACGTAATTACACGCTGGCCAGCAGCAATAGACTGTGGCAAGCCTTACCCGCACTCGTATACTGTACGAAATCAGAAGAAGGTTGATTTAAAAAAGAGAAAGTGTGTTACCCAAGGTAAAGAGAAAACAGACCCTTGTCACTGTTCTTTTACCTCTTTATGCTGTGGCTGGGTCGGTAGGTGAGGCCCATCGCCGGTCAGTCTTGCCCGGTGACTCAACACACGGCCACCGCAACCCCCTTCCTCGCGCTTTCCTTCCACTCTACTCTCAACCATGGATAGTCCTTCCTGGTTCATTTCGAATTGATGTTATTCCAACAAAAGACACAAGAACAATCCGGCCGATTGGTCAAGTGGTAAGATCCTTGCTTTGGGCTCACTCTCACAGCTTAGCAAGAGTCCCGCGTTTGAACCGCGGATCGGCCCCTTTTTGCCTCTCATGGTGCCATATCGACCTTTCCAGCCTCATGAGGGTCTAATGCTTGCATCCTGAGCCTGTCAGAGCCGGTTGGTCTCGCCGAGGCTGGGAATGCTGCTGCAAAGGTGGACGCACCCGCCGCTGCCACAGGCCACTTTGAAAAGCCATACACAGAATACCCAACCAACAAGTTGCTCAGGACTTCATAGCCATTTACCAGGCAATCAATAAGCTTATCCTGGATTTCTACCATTCATCAGCCGCCCAACCTCGTCAGCTTTTCTGAATTTGGAAACGGAGACGAAGGCCTAGTTATTGGATAGACATGAAAAGTTGGTTTGAGTAGTTCTATAGAACGTAATTGAGAAGGTATCGTCTATCACGCGTCCTGTTGAAGCAATGGTCTTCAAAATTCTTTCCTGGCTATTTTATTTCTCTTCTAAAGTTGAGGATTGACTTAAGGGTAAAGACGAGTTCAGCATTATGTTGCCTTGAAGACGAACTGTCTCGACGCATAGTGTAAGATTGATATATCAAATCTGGCATCACCGTTGTAATAAGCGTTACGGTTTCTAGCGGACTTGTGCCGGGCGGGTCCTAAATGGGGCATCCATGGGTAACTAGCCATGACAGCCAACATCGCGTGGGCGCTACAAATTGGGTTGTGCAGCCAAAATGCACGTAAATGACAAGCGGTTGCACTCACAAGGGTCGCACACGCCCACCCGACCGGACGATGTATCTTCGGCCGCAATCCAGTAAGGCCACTTACGGAACCAGCCCGTTACACAACCTCCACTCAATAGAGTAATAAATACAAGTCGGCAGTCGCTCATCGTAATCGTTAGCCTCGTCCCAGTCAACCAGCTAAAGCTTGCACTCTGCAATGTCAGCTGTAGGACTGTCTGAAGATTACAGCGCGCTCGTAGCATTAGCTGTATATTAATGTAGATCAGCATGGTCGAAATAGACCAGTCGTTCCAGGCATAGTCCAAAGAAGACTCGGGATGTTCCACTCCATGCTCTGCTGGTGAGCAGCCGGCGGTGGCTATTGGTGACAGGGTCTGGCCAATGCCACCAATGGAAATGAAAGCAGTTTGGACTGACTGAAGGTCAGCACGCCAAGTCTGACCCCTCACGACAAGGCTGAGAACAAGTCGTCGTTCTTACCATACGGCCTCAGCGAGTGCAGAAATCTTCACAAAACAAAATACTGTTTGACGCTACAATCTCTGCTAGTACACCTTGCAAACTGTAGCTCGTATAATCTTTCCATGCTACTATCGCCCCGCTGATCTCCAGCACCACAGCCGTCGCGCCATGGCTAGGTCCGTTCCAGCCTGCGACTTCACCGTTGGCTGGGTCTGCGCGCTGCCCATTGAGCTGGCAGCCGCGATCGAGATGATGGACGAGGAATTTGCTGACCTCCCGTCCCATCCGGCCGATTCCAACGTCTACTCCTTCGGCCGCATTGGCGTCCACAATGTCGTAGCTGCCTGTCTTCCGGCCGGCCAGATGGGCACGAACCAAGCAGCCACGGTAGCTAGCCAGATGAAGTCGGGCTTTCCCTCGCTGCGGTTCGGCGTCCTCGTCGGTATCGGCGGTGGCGTCCCGAATCTTGACGACGACGATGACATCCGGCTCGGCGACGTTGTGATCAGCCAGCCAACAGGGCAGCATGGGGGAGTGATTCAGTATGATTTCGGAAAGACTGGCGCCGACGGCCGCATCGCTTGCACTGGTAGCCTCAATGCGCCACCAACGATACTCCTCAACGCCTTGGCTAAGCTCCGTGCAAATGACCTTCGAGGCAAAACGCAAGTCCTTATGCATCTGTCTAAGCTCTCTAATCAATTAAAGTTTGCATCGCCAGGCCCTGAACAAGACACTCTTTACAATGCATCATCGCTGCACATCGCTGGAGCTACATGCGCAAAATGCCGTCCAGAAGACGTGATAGACAGGAACACCCGCGAAAAGACAGACCCAGTCCTTTTTTTCGGCAATATCGCTTCTGGGAATCAGGTGATGAAGAATGGGCCAACGCGCGACAGATACAGTCGGGAGCTGGGAGGTATCTTGTGCTTTGAGATGGAGGCCGCAGGCCTGATGAATAATTTCTCTTGCATTGTCATTCGTGGCATCTGCGACTATGCGGACGCGCACAAGAACAAGCGGTGGCAACCGTATGCAGCAGCGACGGCGGCAGCATGTGCAAAAGAGTTACTTTACACCATCCCACCGTTGGTATCGATCATACCTGATGGAATAAGGAAAGGTGAGTAGAGTACAAAAAACCAATGGCTGGTTATCTAATAATATTGCAGAGAGACTGTTTCACTTTATACCACTCCCACAAAATAAACGCTTTATCGAACGCCCAGAAACACTTCATCTCCAGCAAAAGCTGCTAGAAGACAAGTGCCAGTCAGCTGCTTTAGTAGGGCTAGGCGGAGTAGGGAAGACTCAGATATCTCTTCACATCGCCTATTGGGCTAAAGAGAACCTACCAGAATACTCCGTCTTTTGGGTACCCGCCTACAGTCTCGCGAGCTTCGAGCAAGCGTATACAGATATCGCCAAGGAAATGGGGATCGGCCTGACGGCGAAAAACGAAGATATTAAGTCGTCTGTCAAGCAACATCTAAGTTCTGGAAAGATTGGGCCTTGGCTCCTGATTGTGGACAACGCAGACGACATGGAAGTTCTATACGGCACTAAAGGCGATGAAAGAAGTCTTATAGAGCATCTTCCACAGAACAGCCATGGCAAAACTTTATACACGACGCGCTTCCGGGATGTAGCGCTGTCAGTTTCGGTTGATGATCTAATAGAAGTTCACGAGATGGACGAGAAAGAAGCTCTAAGCCTTCTTAGAAATTCACTTCAACGAAAGGATCTTATACACGACCGCTGTATAGAGCTTCTAGGGATACTAACCTACCTTCCATTGGCAATCACACAGGCAGCCGCATATCTGAATCGGAACAAGCATGTATCCATTGAGAAGTATCTCCGACTGTTACAGGGTACTGAACAGACTCTGATTAATACGATGAGCCGGGAATTCCGCGACAACACCCGCTACGCCAACTCACAAAATGCTGTTGCAACCACATGGCTGGTTTCTTTTAACCAGATTCGACGGTATAGCAGCTATACAGCCGACTTGCTGCGTTTTATATCCCGTATTGAGCCAAAGCTCATCCCGCAATCGATCCTACCGAAGCCAGGACCTGAAGTAGATATTGAAGATGCACTTGGTACGCTGTGTTCCTACGCATTTCTGTCTCCCCGAGAGGAGGCCGAGACTTTCGATATGCATAGCCTGGTACACTTGGCAACGCGAGTCTGGGTTAGGCAGCAATCGCTGGAGGATCAGACCATAAGGGAAGTGATTCATCAGTTAGACGAAGTGTTCCCATCCGACGACCATCGTAATCGCGCTTTATGGAGACAGTATATGCCGCATACTCTCAAGGTTCTGCAGGAAAGCAGAGAGGTGGAGAGAGATATAAAGTCCAGTTTGTATTTGCAAGTTGGGCGATGCCTACGGACAGATGGGCGACGGAGAGAGGCTGTAACATCATTGGAACAAAGCTTGGCACTAAGGAAAGACTGTTCGATTGAAGATGCATCTCGACTTCATTCACAATACGAACTCGCATGGGCATATCAAGAAGATGGGCGAGTGAAAGAGGCGATCAAGCTGCTTGAGCATGTTGTTGAGGTTCAAAGGACGACACTTGATGAAGGGCATCTAGATCAGCTTGCCTCACAACATACACTCGCATGGGCATATAAATCAGATGGGCGAGTGAAAGAGGCGATCAAGCTGCTTGAGTATGTAGTTGAGGTTCGAAAGACACTTGATGAAGGGCATACAGATCAGCTTGCCTCACAACACACACTCGCATGGGCATATAAATCAGATGGGCGAGTGAAAGAGGCGATCAAGCTGCTTGAGCATGTTGTTGAGGTTCAAAGGACGACACTTGATGAAGGGCATCCAGATCAGCTTTCCTCACAACATACACTCGCATGGGCATATAAATCAGATGGGCGAGTGAAAGAGGCGATCAAGCTGCTTGAGCATGTTGTTGAGGTTCAAAGGACGACACTTGATGAAGGGCATCCAGATCGGCTTTCCTCACAACATGAACTCGCACGGGTATATAAATCAGATGGGCGAGTGAAAGAGGCGATCAAGCTGCTTGAGCATGTTGTTGAGGTTCAAAGGACGACACTTGATGAAGGGCATCCAGATCAGCTTTCCTCACAACATACACTCGCATGGGCATATAAATCAGATGGGCGAGTGAAAGAGGCGATCAAGCTGCTTGAGTATGTAGTTGAGGTTCGAAAGACACTTGATGAAGGGCATCCAGATCGGCTTTCCTCACAATACGAACTCGCGGGGGCATATCAAGCAGATGGGCGAGTGAAAGAGGCGATCAAGCTGCTTGAGCATGTTGTTGAGGTTCAAAGGACGACACTTGATGAAGGGCATCCAGACCGGCTTGCCTCACAACACACACTCGCATGGGTATATCAAGCAGATGGGCGAGTGAAAGAGGCGATCAAGCTGCTTGAGCATGTTGTTGAGGTTCAAAAGACAACACTTGATGAAGGGCATCCATATCGGCTTACCTCACAATACGAACTCGCGGGGGCATATCAAGAAGATGGGCGAGTGAAAGAGGCGATCAAGCTGCTTGAGCATGTGATTAAGGTTGAAGAGACGACACTTGATGAAGGGCATCCAGACCGGCTTGTCTTACAACACGAACTCGCAAGGGCATATGAAGCAGATGGGCGAGTGAAAGAGGCAATCGAGCTGCTTGAGCATGTGGTTGGGGTTCAAAAGACGTTTGATGAAGGGAATCCAGATTGGCTTGCCTCACAACACGCACTCGCATGGGCATATCGAGAAGATGGGAGAGTGAAAGAGGCGATCGAGCTGCTTGAGCATGTAGTTGAGGTTCAAAAGACGAGACTTGATGAAGGGCATCCAGATCAGCTTGCCTCACAACACACACTCGCATGGGTATATCAAGCAGATGGGCGAGTGAAAGAGGCGATCAACCTGCTTGAGCATGTGGTTGAGGTTCAAAAGACGACACTTGATGAAGGGCATCCAGATCGGCTTGCCTCACAACACGCACTCGCAGTGGCATATCAAGCAGATGGACGCGATAGTAACAGTTCAAAGCTACAGCCCTAAACCTTAGCGACTAATACAGCATTGGGGAAGAACATTGCAAGGCTAACTGTCTTACATGTGTAGGCCGCTACAGTTCTCCTAAGTACTGCAGGTCTAGCTTTTTATTCGAAATCATAACTATAAGTTTATTGAAGGGCCATATAGATACAATGTTACGCTTAAAATTGGATAATATAATTGATAGTTTGGTGACAGCCTTTGAGAATTAGTTGTTCCTAGAGCTGCTTATGCCTGTTTAGATATAATGTATTGCGTCGATACCGGAATACTGTAGCAGAGTGGGGGGGGAGGACTTGAATGTATAAAGCTCTTTTGATGGATAATCTACTATACTGATGTGAAAATTGCTTGGTTACTGCTGTTTTACTTAGCCAAAATATGGGCAGCCGGCCGCGGCAGCGGCCGAGCAGCGGAGCCCGGGTATTGCACCTTCGAGCTGCCAACAGCAAGATCTTCACTACTGCTGCTACTGCCAGCCTTCCTACTTTCTCTTCTACACACCGATTAGCAGCTTCCGAATATACCATATTTATATTCGGCGAGCCTCTGCCTGTACAAGTACCCTGTGATACCAACAGTTGTCTCTCGATGAACAACGTAACTCATGCTGATCGAGAAACCATCTGAGCTACTGAGGCAGGTACTGCCAACCGTTCACAAGTACCTCAGCTTCTGCGGCGATGTGCATAGTACGTGCCAAGATCGACTGATCGGTGCGCAGAGGGAATTCGAACAGACAAATCGTGGACACCAAAAACGCAAACATCTATAATGCTGCCGCCTGAACTCCAGCATCTTACAACCAAAAAAAAAAAAAAGGAGGCGAGATAAAACCTGCCAAGCCAACTCGTTTGATCGAAACAAACCACCGGGAGCCGCGCCTATCGCAATTCGTCAAAGTCCGACTTTATCGTTCTTGACCGAACATGACAAAGGCACTTTGTTGCGCGTCTCCCGCTTGGCTCCCTCTCTGCCGCGTAAGCGGCCGTCAGCACGGCGCTCGCAGACACGACCCGTGATTCGCCCGCGCCGCATCTCAGCTCTGTTGCCTGGAGGCGCCCCCCTCCCCTCCAAAAGAACCCAACCATCGGCCAGGCGCTCGTTCGTAATGTCAAACCACAGGGCAGCAGCAGAGGAAAAGATGCCGGGGAAAGCGGAGAGGGGTCGGGCCTCTTCTATACGTCAAAAGCAAGGCGCACCGGCCGGGGCTAACAGCCATTCCCGTGCGGCTGAAGAAGGGCCATATATGTGGTTGCCTCCCGAGTGAACCAGGCAGACTTTGAATGCCTCCGTTGTGTAGCCTCAATCTGCCTTGCCAAATCAACAGCCTCTAAAAGCCCCCCAGGTTTCTCTCCGTCTCTCCTGTTCCCCTCTGCCTGTGCCCCATCGAGATCACTTGTCAAATGTGCATCCCGCGCCCGCGTAGACACAGAGCTGCCTCTTCCTCTTCCTCCGCGCCCATCAGGAACCTTCCCTACCACCGCATCCCCTCACCGCCCCCGACGCCCCGAATGGTCCCGAAGCCCACTTCCCCGCTCGTCGGCGGCGGCGTCAGCGGCGGCACGTCGGCAGCCTTCCTCCCGGCGCCCCCGCGCGTGTCCTCGCAGCACGAGCGCCTCCTCCTCGAGCTCCTGCCCTTCAACGACTCGGCAAAGTTCCACGAGTGGCTCGACGGCAACTTCGTGCGAGGGTCCTGGATCGAGTTCTACACGGACTACCTGTCCAAGGCCGCCTCCGCCGCGGGCGGCGGTCGGGCCGGCGGTGCCGGGCTCAGCGCCGTCCCGGAGCCGGACAAGACCCGCACCGCGCAGGCGGCGCGCAACGCGATCAACTCCCGCACCCCCAAGTTCCTGGTGTACCACCCGGACAAGGCCGGGTGGACGGCCGAGGACCACCACGTGCGCTTCATCGTCACGCTCGTCGCCGACAACATGCTGCAGAACCTGTGGCACGAGTCCGAGTGGAAGAAGAAGGGGCTCGACGTCGCCAAGGCCGCCTACGAGGTGCTCATCTTCCTCAAGGCGACGGCGGTGTACGTGGACCCGAACCCTCCGGGTTACTCGGCATGAACGGCGTCTTTGTTTAATTCCTATCTGAAACCTTCCCCCCTCCCGCCCTCCCGGGGGGGAGGGGGAGGGGGGGTTTGCTTTGGGGGTGGGTTTTCTGTACCGCTACAAGAGGAAAAGGCGGGAGGGGGGGGTCTTTACGGGTTGCAATTGGATTGCATCACGATGGCGTTTGGATGGTTTGTTTTTTTCGCTTTGGTTATTGTTTTTCGTTCCCGACGGCATCGAAAGGGATTTGGGGGTGGTTCCCGGGGAGGGTTCGGCCAATGGCCATCGTCCCGTATCGATTTCGTCATTGGCAGATCGGATATGTCTACGGACAATCTCGTGAAAATAACAATCACATATGAGACGCGTCATATCATGCTCGTGAGAACCGCCAGTTGGGCATTTTAGAGTTTTCGGAGGATGCCCCGACGCCGAATTGGAACGATGCCCGCTTCCCAAGGGGGGCATTCCTCCTTGGAACATGGCGATATTCCAGTCTCGTATCACATGTTATGGGAACGCAAAAAAAAAGGGGGTAAAAAAAAAAGGGTGTTACAGGCTTTACAATGGAATGTTTCTTGGCCAATTGAGCACCATCTCCAGGAACTACCCGCGGAGCCCCAGTCTCCGCTCTGAGGTCAATATTGAGAGACTTCACACTGCCGACTCCTGGAACCGGGCACTATTTCGGCATGATGTGGTTTTGTTGAGGGAAACGTGAATAATCCAAGGAGGATTCTCGACATTTTTTCGTTCGGAAAGTCTGTTTTCTTAGCTCTTACATGTAAGCATTAAGCATGAGCCTAACCGGTCCCAACATCACGGGCCATTTTTGGATTTCACGACATGTGAAAGAGAGTCTACGGCGATGGGAGGGAGGGGGTTTGACTGACGTCGACGGCTGAGAGAAGGTGAGGGGGGGACGAGAGCCTCCCGAGTTACCGTAAACTTCCCGAGGCGAAACTTGACACCTATCCCGACGAACTCTCTTGAAGGCCCGCAGCGAGATGCCGACCTAACTCTAAAGGCACGCCCCTCAATCCTCTTCACGAGCGGACAAGACACCAGTCACACATGCCGAGGGGAAGGGGTGAAAAAGAAAGAATAAAAAAAAGGTACGAGAGATGCCCGCGGACATGCCGCGAACTGGACTGGATATCTGCCGCATCCCCAGATACCCTGTCAAGCTGGGCAGGTTTGTCTTGTTTTAGGAGACGGGTGGGAAAGCAACACGAAGCCCTGTCACAAAACGGCAGGCCGGAAGGGAAGGAAAGACGGGGGAAAGTACTCTGTGCGAGAGTTTCTGAGATGCCATCACCACCACCCCCTCCCCTCCACTCCATCTCCATGCCACCCAGTTGCTTCGTTAGGGCGCAGCATGCGGTTGCAACGTATATGTCGAAAGATAGAGAAAGGCTTGCGAAACCGCCGCGTTCGACTTCCTACATTTGTGCGGGAGGGCGGTCTAGACTCGCATATGCGGGCCAAGAATCAGATCGGAGAGCCCGTCGAAAAGCCACAAATAGGCAAGACAGCAGGATGTCGCATTCCAAACCACCACTTGTTTTTCGCGAAGAGCATTACAGATACGACGATACGGATAGAGATGGAGCGTGAAGGAGGCGAGAGGGGAGTGGGTGTGTGGGTGCTACGGCAATGGCAGTATTGATGGGTGGGCGGAGGAGCGGGATATGCATGATGGATGCAGGTCATCGCCTGCAAGGTCGACTCTGCTATTATTGTTCATATTTAATTATTATTGACTCTTCCTCTCCCCTAGCCCGCGCGCGCCCTTTCGCCGAATCTTGCCTATGCGCCCTGCCCGCGCCAGGAAAGTCTTGAAAGATCGGACCATCTAAGCCTCTGGAGACTATGCATTTCACCGGCAGTGGTCGCGGCAAGCGGGCAAGCGGCCACGGTATTGGGCATCCGAGTAAGAAAGTGGGGAACAGGAACGACAGAGACAACCGCGGAAACGACGAAACAAAACATTACAACCACAGCATATACGCAGCTAGAGGCAGGGAACATGCAAGCGACGACGGGGTGAAATGGGAAGCATGGAGACCAAAAATGCTTGGTTGGCGGCCGGCGCTCGCTGCGGCATTACGACTCTCTCTCGCTGTCCCCCTCCAATGTGCGCATAGTGGGCTCCTTTGCTGTCTCGACCGCCGTGAGGACCCGGGACGATGGAGCCAGGGTTAGACGACCTCCGCACGATCAAGCGGCTTTGTGGGCTGACCAAGAGGCGGGAGGCGCCTGCTCGAGGGGCAGGTCGTGCAGCGGAATCGTCTCAACTCCGCGTTGGGATCTGATGTTTTTGATTTTGTCTGGGACCGCCCGTCCAACCTGCATTCCCCCCAGGGTTGCATCGGTATGCGCGGCGAATGGGCGATCTGTACAGCACACTAGGTCCGTTCCGCCGCTGTGCCAGCAGAGCAAGTACCGCCTGTCGTGCGTGTATCAGCCCCTCCGGGGCTCGATGCGCGTCCCATTCTTGCAGCGGCAGCGGAGCAGTAATAGTGGACAGTGGTAGTCGGTTGTAAGGTACATAGTCGATGGTGGCAATTGCGGTCACTGGCGATGTCAAATCGTGTATGCGATTTCCCTCATGCGGAGGGGGGCTTCCCCGTCACCCCAGGGGGAACCGTTCAAATCAATCAATCAATCAATCAAACAGCCAGTGCCTTTCCTGATAGGTCACTGACCGCGGGGGGGTCGGAGGCCTCGCCTTGGTGCGGCTATTGAAGAGAGCAGAGCAAAAATAAATAAAAATCGACTGATGAATGGGAGCCGTGGTTTCAGGCGGATGCAACTGAGCCATCTTTTGCATTCCACTCCTTCGGCGATAGGCCTCGGCTGAGCTGGGCCGACGGGTAACGGCAGCACGCAGCAGTAGTAATCTGTAGCAGGCGCACCTACTACTGCTGCCCTCCCACCCTTACCTCAACGCTAGTTAGCCGTGGAGCAACCTCCGGTACGTTGGCCAGGATCTGGGCGGGCTAGGTTGATCTCACCCTCGATCGTAAGATGAAATGGCGTTAGGCTGTACCATAGTATGTGGGAGGGTGAAAAAAAAAGAAAGAAAGAAAAAGAGCGGAGAGACAACTGGAGCGAAGGGCGGGGTGAGCGGAAATAAGTTGAGGCTATTGAGCACCCTTGCTTGTTTCGTCGGTGAGCCTTGTTTATCCAGGCGGTGATGCGAGGCCCGGCGATGCAACAACACCCACCGAGATGAACGGGAACGGGGCACATGCTGTGCATGCCACACACGAGCGAATGAATGGGCAAACACGAGCAGCCGCGATGAGAGCTGGAGCTGGCTGTCCTGGAGATCTCCGAGGACCGCAAGGTTCGAGCGTGCTTGTGCAAGGGCTGGGCGGGAATGGCATCATCCTCGGTCTAGGCTCTCGACCTACTCATTAAAATTGACCGAGATGGAGACATTAGGGCGGCCGGAGAATAATATAATGTGTACGTATTCTTTGTGCAAGTAGGTTACAGAGTAGGTGGGAATAACTTCAAAGCAGGACCAATGCCAATGCAAGCGGATGGGGCGGGATTATGTCACAATTGGAAGGGTAGCGGCATTAAAGACGAGTCGACGAGCAATAGCCCAACACAGGGCAATTTGCAGTGTCGATAGCCTCTCGGCTTTTTTTTTTTGTTTTTTTGTGGTGGTATTTTTACGTGAGTGGGAAGGAGAGAGGGGCGCCGCAGGGCTGCGAATGGAGGGGCGTGCGCATAGCAAAACGTGCTCGAAGATCTGGGGCTCTGTGACGGAGGGCGAGATAGTCGCGAAGCGGGATGTGACCAGGGAAAGTCTTAAAAGAGACTGGCGATTCTGGCAGGTTTGGGCTGGGTGGACGAAAACAACGGCAAAGTACCGCAAAGTCACTTCTTCTCCAGAAATACATGAGAGAGGAAAGAGGCAGGGGCGCTTCTTCGGAGCGGTTTTTCGTGGCACACACAATAACGCGCATCCAGCGTACAAGGAAGGAACGACGAGGACGTGTGGATCCCGCTGCCGGCACCATAGGTAGGTAGGTACTGAGTGTGCTGCGCTGGTGTCGTGGCTCGGCCATGTGCAGATGCGCACCTGTGCCCTGTGTGCCTGCCGCTTGCCTTGAAGATGATGATCCAGCGCTTTGGTGCCCCTGTCCCTGGCATGGAGGAGCTCCCTCGGGGCCCTTGGGGGAGCGCTTGGCGCGTTGCTGAACCTGGCAGAGGCCTTGGGGCGCCCCAATTGCAGCACACCATCCACCGCCCGTGGGTGGGGCCCCTCGATCTGACGCCATTTTTTCCTTCCAGAACAAACGGGGCCGAAGAAAAGGATTTCCCCACGAAAACCCGCTGCTCCCCAGCAAACCTGCCTGTCCCCATCCCAGAAAGCGCCTCCTCGATGGCTCCTCCACCCAACTCACCCACTCGCCTCAGCCATCACGGTCCTTTTTTTTTTTTTTTTTTTTTTACTCTTCCCTTTCCCCGTAAGGTGAGCGGGCGAGGGGCCCTCCAGCCGCATCCGGACTTGCCCGGCTCAAAACGACAACACACGCACGCACGCACGCACACACATGCGCACCTGTCGCCCTCCTTGCCTCCCTCTCCCCTCCCACCAGCTCATCCTCAGCACACTGCCTGCAGCACCGCACCCGCAGCGTGTCGTGTCAGCACCAGCCACTGTACTTTTGCTGACCAAGAAGTGGGACCCCCAAACAGGTTGGGGCCGGGGCCCCGGGGGAGCCACGGCCTCTCTCAGAGTCTCTTTACCCTTCTCGACCTGAGCTGGTGCTTCCAGGCGGTCCGCGTCAAGCCGACATTTGGCCGATGGTGACGATGAAATTTCATGCTCAGGGTGGAGCCGGGCCTTGACCGACCGCTGCTTCTTATCGGTCCTTAACCGCTGAATCTCTATCCCTGGCGGGTCGGCCGTGATATTTGGTGGAGTTGATCTAGTTTTTCCCCCCTTCTCCCGCCTCACGCTCGCACTCCAGTCAGTGTCGGAGTTGGCTCCTGGCTGGAAAATCTCTGCCACCTCTGAATCTCGTCAAGTCTGGGGCTGGTTTTGCCAGGGCCACAAAGGGGGCCAAGAGAGGGCCATTGCCGTATTATCGATTCATGCTCGTCCTATCCGTCGGCCAAGCTCCGGCCTCTGGCCCGGAATTTTTCCTCCCTCGCCCTGCTTCCTGCTACTCGGCCAATTCGTCGTTATCTCGGCCGCTAGCCGCTGCCTCCTCCACTCCTTGCTCCCCGTCGTCCTTGTCATCATCATCGCCGCCGCCTCCGCCATCGCCGTCATCTTCGCTCTCGGCCTGCGTGCCCAGGAGAAGGTCCTCGCTACCCTGCCACTGCGGTGGCATCCCGGGAAGAGCCGCGTCGTCTTCTTGAACCCACCCGTACTCCTCATCGTCCTCGTCGCTGTCGGGTACTTCCAGACAAGCCTCTGCCAGCTTGCGTTTCGCCCGTGGAGTCGTCGATAGCAGCACCGATGGCTGGCTAGTGTCGTAGTGCACACCAATCACGCCCGTCTGTCACGATAACGTGCCTTGTCAGCAATCCATCCTGTCTCCCTTTTCCTGGAGACTCCGCTTTTGCGAAATCATGCCGGATCCGTGACTGCCCCAACAGAAGTACTGACCGCTTCAACTCTGAATGCTGCCGCATTCTGCATCATGTCCGACCCGGCCCTGCCGTTTGCCTTCTGCACGCCGGCGAAGGACACGGTCGACGGTCGCTCATCCTTCCAGACCCAGTCCCTGAACAGCACGAGCCGTGTCGATATACCCTGCTCCCAAACACCAGCGTTAATGGATGGGATCAGAGTCGCGCTCCGCTCAGACTGCATCTTGGTTGCGCATTGCGACAGGACGACGACGGCGCAGTCCCGCGTTGCAGCCAGCTTTTGGAGCGCGCTGGCGATGTACTGCAAAGCCTGCAGCCGCTTCGCCGACAAACCTGGACCTGCATGCTGTTAGTAGATGCCCCATAATCTTAGATAGCGCTGCCAACCTTTCCCTGGTGGCAGTCCCTTTCTGCCGTCGGGCGCCTTGGGAAAAGCGTGGTTTACCAGGCTTGATAAAGAGTCTATGACGACCAGGGCCGTATTGGCTGGCACGGTCGCTGCGGCCGGACGGCATAATAGCGCGACTAGATGAGGTAGAGTTGGGCAGCTATAGTGTGCGAAATTATCACTGTCCGTCTTTGCTGGCTGTTCTTCCGTAGACGGCCGCGCCTTTTGCACTTCTTCAATCACCGCGGCAAGTCGTTGGCCGCAGACAGAGTAGGCGCAGTCTTTTGGGGGGAAACGCATCAGCCTCGGCGTTCTCTCTTCCAGCGCGTTGCAGTCTCAGATGAACCGACCTACCCACACGGCGCCATGCCCCTCACCCAACGCATTTGCGACAAGCTGAATGCTTGTTGCACTGTTAACCTTTGATGTCTTTTGCAGGGCTTAGATTGGGATACTGGCACCTTACCCTAGAGCTGTCTTGCCCGAGCCAGGCGGTCCCCATATCTCGGATACCTGGCCCCTTTGAATACCTCCGCGCGTCAAGGCGGACTGCTCGAGAGGGAGAGGAGAGGAGAGAGCCTGGTCTAGGCGAAAAAGACCTGTAGAAATGTGACGGGCGACATCGTTTTCCAATTCTTCCAGTGCCTGAGCGGCGGACACAGTCGGTAGTCGGTCTGGTTCCAGTCAATGAGGTGGTGGTGCTCTCTGTTGGACGGTGACATACGTACGTGTTGAGGGGAGGTCAAAGCTGGAAATATCCTCCTCGTGGACAGAGTGGTATCTCTCCATTGCTAGAATGTAGCATTTCAGACCGGTAGTCGTTGTCAGCAACTCCGTGGATTCTGCTCAGCTTCAGAGAGGCGAACGTCGTGAAGTTGGAGGAGGCGCACAGTACGCGTGACCCCATTCTCACACGTACCCTACCCCACACGAGGTCACCAGCCACAAGTGAACTGTTATTGGTGAGAGAGGAAGGTGTGGCTTTGGAACGGGATTCTGCATGTTGGCGGCTGCCTTTTGGAAGAACACGAACAAGATCAACCGTCCCGATGCCTCAGTTCTCGTATCCTTCTAGTCTTGGACACTAAACACGGCTTCATGCATTCAAATATCAATGTACCAAGAAAAACGGCACAAAGACTTGTGTAATTCATACGGGCACAATGCTAAAGCCGTGGCCAAACCCGAATAGCTGTGTGTCGCAAAAGAAACGGCTTTCAACCTCGAAACCGGAGCTTAATCCATAACGAGGTGTTTGCGGCCGGATCCAAAAGCTGCAGTCGAAGAGCCTATTGCAATCCTCTTGGTTGAAACCTCCTCCTACTCCGCAAAACTCTTGGCCTCAGTTGTCCATTGATACGGCCTGTCTGGTTGGAACACTCTATCCATGCCACGCCAGATAAGCCGGCAATGTCTCAGTTATTCAAGCCTTCCGGTACCGACCTCCTGGATACTCCAGGAGGATTTTCGGAGTCTTTGATACATATTCGGACGACAGGAAATGTCAGCACCGCGGCAACATCCCCGGCTCAACTAGTGGATCGTGGCCGTAGGGGCCGTTTGCTCGAGCGCGGCCGTCTTGCAGACGCAACCCCCCCTATTTCACCATAGATCGGTTTGCAAGTCTATTTCCATGTCAAACCGGAACATTCTAGGGCCTCTCCAGTTTCATAGCTTCTGCAACCCCACAGTCAACTCGACGGCCTCGAGCTCTCAGACCTTGTGCTCGCCGCTGTTCCTCGTATGCTTGCAAACGCTTGACCGTTCTCATCCGCGGTTTCATCAGCAGCTCCACGAAGATGTGGTAACAGCTCTGGACACAAATCAAACAAACCCTGTTGCCAGCAAGCATTGCGGCTGGGGTCGAACAGAGTGCAGTTGACAGGCCTTGGATAGTTTACATTTGCAACCGACCACAATTTCGCCGAGAGTTGCCTCCAATGAGAGACGAGGCTGGATGCTTTGATCATGCTCACCAACGCCAACACATAGTAGTCTACAACACTTACGGCATGATCCCGCGTGGGGCCCTGCGGGGGTTCGGGATGCCTAGATTGAGCAAGTAATTGATCTTGGGGTCTCCCCATGGGATCCAGGACGTCCCCTCAACTCACTCACAGCCTGGGAGGTTGAGAGCAAATTTGAAAGCCAGCATGACCTGTCTTGGAGGAGGGGCACCACTCGTCGGCTCGGAAATCGGGACGGTGGTTATCTACTCCACAATAGGCGGCCAGTCTTTGACATGAATGCACAGCAAGATCCTTGCGAAGATCAAAAATGTGTCCTACCCGACAGCGAGGGACTGAGTCGCCCTGCACGTGCGTACCTCTGCGGCCAACACTCGCCCTAGAGTGCTGAGCCTCAAGTCCTCAACAGGAGCGCATCCAAGGGTCTCCCTGACGAACATGCCTTTTCGGGCGTAATGGTTCGGAGACGGCGTGCCACGATTACACGCCGGTTCTCGACCATTGCATCCACAGATGGGAACGGTGGCCAGAGTCTTGAATCCTCCATCCCGAGATCCGAGCTCGGGTCGACGGAATCACGTTATCATCTGGTGACACCCAGAGAGGCAGTGAATCCTGAATCCCTAGCCTGGGCACTGGGCGCATGTCTTTCATCTCAGGAACTGGGGGGAATTGCCAATAAACCCCCTTGGTGGCCTTTGGGGGGGGGGCCACTGACCTGGGGTTGATAACGCGGAGGGCAAAGCGGAGTTACTCTCATCCGTGTAGTCGTCCCACTGATTGTGTGGGGAGCTGATATCGGGACTCGGGCCAGCAATTTGCGGCGCTTCAAACTGCCGGAAATCGCGCGCTCACAGGTGCGGTTAACCAGAGCGTCAGGGCGAAGAACTCTGAAGACTGCCCGGCCGTTCTGGCCAGACCTTCTGGCGACCGCATCCATGTGCGGCGATGCAAGGTACGCGCTTCCCCAGCATTTTCATGTGGAAAAACGTCGTTGCGGCTTCTCCAAATGCTGATTGCGCTTCCCCAAGCTTCACCGCTGACATCATCCCTAGAGTTTTGCTCTTCGGGGGAAAGGGGCCGATTACCCCCCCTTGAGGGTACCCCCCCTTTCTGCCTTTGGGCATTTCACATGTGATAGGAACGAGGGGCACTCGTTCCAAAACTCAAAGCTTGCGACGGCACGAATTTCAGCGACGGAGCGGTGGCCGTCTGAGAAACGAGTCTCCCCAGCGCCATCCATTCTTCTGTTTGCGTCTCGCCTGAGGCTACCAGGACGCGACAGAGATTTCACAGGCGCCACTCACATACCGCCAGCTTTGACCAAACATATGTTCAGAGCAGCTGGCTTGCTTGCTTGCTTGCTTGTGCTTGTCGGGGAATCTCGGGATCTCAACCTCCCTCAGAAAACTGGGACTCGGAGCAATAAAAGCACACCACTGCCGTGTCCTCACACCTCGGGGGCGTGGCTCTGACGCTCTCCCCACATCCTATCTGCATCCTCTGTATCGTCCCCCCGTAAAACGCCATCCCCGGTCCATTCCCACGCCCCCCAGGCGTCGCCTTTTTCAGGAAGCTGGTTTCAACCACAGTTGTACCCAAACAAGGAGACTCGGGTTAATCTTCACCCAAGCCAGATAACATGATTACGGCTGGGACCCTTCCCTCCTAGCCTGTCGAGCTACCGTCTTGGCCTCCCGAGGGACGTTGCGGGGATACTTGGAAGAAGTAGAGGGAAGTCTGGGGAAGCATGGGTAGATCCAGTCTGTCACCGAAGAGCTCGGTTCATTTCCGTTGGACCGTCGAACCAGGGACTGACTCGTGCTGGATGGGTTTCGTAATCGACTCTCTGAGGAAGAACGGCCACGGCAGTCCACAGTTTACGCGAGAGACTGAGCGGCGATGATGCGCGCCCGCTGATAGGGGAGGGGGGGGGATTGGGAAGTCTCAGCTAGTTGCCCTTGACACTGCCTGATAGAGGCGTTCATTGAGTTCATGGCCACAGATTCCAGACTCTCAGAATGTCAAAAAAATAAAATAAAAACTCTTATCTCTCTCAACCACCATCAACTCGGGCCGGCCTAGCTAGATAAGTTTAGGGGGCTACCAAGACAATGCAGAAACGCCCTACAGATACTCTGGGGGACGGAGGAGAGGTGAGACGGCCCTGGAAACAGCACCGGACCGCGGTGTTCTCTCCGCTCGCTGGCGCGCAAACAACACCATATGCATGCATGGCTGTCCGTCTCCCTGGAGGCGGAGAGCTGGACACGAAAAACAAGCGCGACCGTCTATGAAGCTCTCACTCAGAGCGCGCACACACCACCATGCATTGCTGCCGCTGTCGATATGGCATCGGGGGAAACGCGGCGGCCTGTCGGGGGCCTTCCTCCCCCCACACATCATGGTAGGTAGGTACGGGATTATGCAAGATCATCGTTGCTCCCGTTCCCGCGAAATCCGTCGGAAATTTCGAGGGCAATTTTTTTCGTTTTGCCATTGACAGCTTTGCGGCTCGCTCATTTTATTTCCCCCCCGCCAATGCCAATGCCAATGCTCGTGTGATGCGACGAGCGCGTGATTCCCCGGCTTTGCAATTGCATTCCCGCGGGTTAGGGAAGACGGGCAGGCATAAACTCGTGACTTGTACACAGCTCCCACCGAACCACTGCCAGCCTCTGGAGGGCGACAGGCGGGAGAGCGAGGAGCAAGGCGCCTCAATCGGGCGTGATTGCTCGAGTTGGTGGCTACGGGCTATTCTCGGCGATGTGCTCCAGGAGGTAAAAACCCGCGAAACGAACAAACGGCTGCCCGGTCGTCCAGCCATAGTCCGGCTAGGCCTTGGCATGGACGGAATTGGAAAAAACTGTCTGTGGGCTCTTGGGCTGAGCGGCCGGAAGCTAGACAAGAAGAGGAACGATGGCGCTCGAATGCGCGATGCAAGCTGAAGCTGATACACGAACTAAATAGATTGACACGAACAGACGGCAGAACCGGGCGGCATTTTCGTCCTCGATCGATAGCCACCAGCGCCGCCCGCGCAGCGAGAGTGGCAGTCCCCTTTGGCCCGCCGAGACTGCACCGCACCTTGGTTAAAATGAACGGGGTCAGTCTTTCATGTGCGAGTTTCTTGGCCGGTTGGTGATAGATGGCTTGGCTTTGGCGAGCCTGAAGGTCGCTGGCGGTTAGGATTAAGTGCATCCCTGGAGGTGCGGGTAGCGCAGCAATCAGACGTGCCAGCCAGCCAGATCGGGGCGGGAAGAAACCCGGGGGCGGGAGACAGGTGCGTGTAGCGGAGGAATAGATTGGTCAGATCTTTCATCTTTAGGCGTCGCCTTCTAGCCATTATCGGGACGTTGTAGCAGCTTGACAAATCCGGAAAACAAGGTATCAATCAAGGCGGCGGCGGCGGCCCCATCAGGCACTATCTGTTTTGCGCGCCGACAGCCAGCTTCAGCCGCTGCATCACCTCATTCTGTCGCCACATGCCATCAAGAGTCCTCCGATGCCCCAAGCGTCGCACGACCAAAGCAGGACTGACTCGTTCCAATCTCACGACGAGCTTCGTGTGCTATCCAGCATGAGCATTGGTGAATTTTAAGAGAGTTACGCAAGAGTTTAGTGCCCTTGGCCCGGAGCACCCCGTCCGAGAGAGGCCAAGCGGCTCGGTTGCGGAGGGGGAAAGTCTGGGGGATGATGAGAGATCTTGCGGTTCCCCAAATCTTGGGACAGGGTTATCGAGGGGCCGCCTCCCCCAGGAATTCTAAATGAAGCTTAGCGCGCATGGCACTTCGGGGGATCGACTGTACCTGGAAGGCAGGTCGGGAATGGAAATGGCAGTTGGGTGAAGGGGGCGGGCTATCTGGCCCGGCTGGGAACACAATGTGCGACTGCGGACCTGGCGCTAGAGAACGCAACAGAGGAGGTGGCGCCGCTGGGGGAGACCCTGATTCTCTCGACACCAATGAGAGGGCAGTTGTGTGGCAGGAGGGCGCTCGATGGCGATATGCCAGGACGGAAAGCCGTGCATGGTGGTGAGAGAGAGGATGCAAAGCGACCCCCCCAAGCCCCCACGTTCTGTCCCGTTTGGATCATGGGGGCATCTCTCCTTTGGGCGAATGAGGGGTCCTTGCTCTCTCTCGCAATCATCCAAGATCCTTCGCAACAAGACAACCCTGCCACTCTGCCCAACACCCAAAGAAACTGAGCCGTGGGAGGCCGACGCCTCTTCAATCACCCCCCGGAGGATGTGTTCCCGCCTATCCGCCGCAAACGGTGGGAAAACCACCACCATTGCGCTGGCGGAGCGAATCTCGAAATGTCTGCGGCGTTGGACATGTCCGCATGACCGGAAGAGACAACCAAACCCGTCAAAGCAAGGGAGAGGGAGAGAGACAGGAAGAGACTCCCTTCCATCCCGACAAGGTTCCGAGACTCAGCGAACGCGCTGCCGCCGGCCCGGTGAGCGTGGATCACGGTGGCCAGCCCAACGCAACGTGCTGGGAGATTTCGTGGGTAATCCGCGGACGGAGAGGCGAGCCGAGGGTCAGAGGCGCCGTTTGCCCTCGGCCAGCGACTACCGAGGGCCACCGAATCACAGAAAGCGCGCCCAGCAAACCCTGTGCGGCTGTGCCTGGTCGCGAATACACAGGGTAGGGTGTGTGCGAATCCGACCCGAGGGGGGCAGAGGGAGGAGCCCACCCCAGGATTCAGCTCACGCGGCTTTTACGGCTTATCTGTTGCGGATCACGTAGTATGGCCTCAAGCTGACGAGCGCTGAAGAAGTCACGATGCGGAAATTTGACTCATCTGCAACAAGGTCCTTTTCTCGCGCTTATCGCGCAGTGGAGTCGCGACAGACCAGACAAGACAGAACAAACTCAAACAGGCACACACACTCTCTCGCACAGAAGGGCACAAGGCCAAGAGTCTCACCGGGGCGACGTTGCTGTCGTCGCTGGCCTCGTTTTTCTACTGGGCAGGCTGCGAAGTTGAGGGTGAGGTTAGGCAGCCCTGATGATACAAGCCCCTGGTGATGTTGCGGTGAGGGAAGCGCGAAGCTGATCAATATGCGTGAAGGGTCTTGCCTTAGGGGGGTGTCTGGTGATGGATACGTCGTGGTCCGACGCTCTCGGAGCGGAAAACCATTGACGATGGCACACTTCTGCTGGTCGGGATCCGGTACCGCTCCAACACTCTTATCTCGAACGAGGGGAGCTAAACGCACTTGACAGAGCGGCGCCCCCACACCCCCCGGTGGAGCCCGGACTTGACGAGAAAAAAGGCTTGGAACAGTGTTCCATGGACGCTCGTAAAAGACCGGCAAGAAAGTCGCGCTTCAAATGAGCTGCTCGTGCGATGGTTTTGCTTGGTATACGGAACGGACACGGTGGAGAGTAGCGGCGCCAATCCTCTGCCCCCCTTCCCCCAACAGCAACAACAATGACAGAAATCAAAAGAAAAAGGAGAAGGGGGTTGATCTGGACTTGTAGCAGGCTGAGGGGCAAGGCGTCTTGGAACCCCCATCCCATTTGACGAGCCTCTTGTTCGTCATTGTCACTGGAAGAATGACAAGCGACGGAGGAAGCGAGGGTGCCCCCCACCCGCGGGGTCACAGCCCCGACCTCATCTCATCGCGAGCTGAGGAAGTCGGATTGCGGCGCCGGGTCAGCTCGGACAGGCTGTCTTGTGCCCTGTGATACGGCCGACACAAAGATAGGTCTCTCATCGCCTGGGAACCAACCGCAACCTCCGGCGAGGATGCACAGGGAGTGGCTTTGGCGAGAGATGATGGCATAGACTCACTCAGCCTATTGGGCCCTGTCTGTATGCGCTTCGCCATGCCCATACCCATGATACGGCCCAAGACTGGGCACGCGGCAAGTGGCATGGACGGTACCAGAGTCGGATTGAGGCGAATGAATGCCGGTATCCTCTCCTCAGCTGATGCTCGTGAGATGAGGGCATGATTGGGGTTCCCCATGGAGAGAGGAAGTGGACGCCTCCCCAGATTTCCTTTTGTCAATAAATGCAGGCTCCCGCGGATCAAGGTTCGACCCCCATTCTACGGGGTAAAATCTAGCGATGAGGGGAGGGTCGGACAGGATTGTGCCATGGGCGAGGCGAATGGGCGGCGCATTGCGTGACGAGGGGCCCCTAATTGTTTTATTTTTTATTTATTTCATTTTCCTTCTGCCTTTTCTTTTCTTTCGTCCGCCCGTCTCTCTCTCCCTAACCGGGATAGCTTCTCCAGGTCTCGGCGGACCAATCAGACGATGAGACGGTGGCACAAGCTTGGCGTTATCACGACTAAGCCACCATTTCCATCGCCTCACCGCCCCCGCGTCCGGCCGCCCGCACAAGTACAGTCAGGGTCGCAAGAGTAGGTACACCACAGCTAGGACCAGGCTGGAGGGGGCTAATCTCGGCGGCCTGGGGAAAGGAAAGCGGGATGGGGGACGGGGGATGGAATGGGATGGGATGGGAGGCGTGGAGGCAAGGTTGTTGAGTAGCTCCCACGTTGGCACAAGGGCCTTGTATATTATCTACCGCCGTAGCGAGGGGACGGTACCGCAAGTAAGAGGCACGTGTCGGTAGTAGGCCGAGCTGTGGTCCGCGAAGGGGAAATTTGACTCGAGTATAGATGAGAGGGAAAAACCATTTGGAGCGGGAATAGCGGCGGCGATACGATACGATACGATGCGTAGTGCGGATACTGCTGTTGAGGGGTGGATAGCAATATTGCGAATGAGGCCGAGAAATCACCATGGACAGGGCGAGGAAGGCCAGGCATTCCCATTCCCATTCCCACCACCACGTCGCCAGAGGCAGGCGGGCCACAGGGCCAGCATGACAGAGAATTTCGAGGATAAGGAAGGATCCCTATGCCTCGGGGTACGGGACGATGGTGTAATAGTGCACGATGACTGAGTGGGCAGTATAGAGGTTGCCCACTGCTTGCTGGCGAGGCGGTGTCGTTCCGTCCTGCTGATACAGCTGGTGGTGCTTTGCAACCCGACAGATGCCTGCTCCGATGATGCCAGCGGAGCAGAGCAGAGCAAAGCAGGGCAAAGTAGGGGCACAGCACAAAGCAGAAGCTAATGATTAGCATATCTGTACGGAAGATCCGCCCAGGAGGCAGGTCCCAGTTTCCCCAGCCTGTCGCAAAGGCAGCTTGGTATCTGGCAGTGCGCGTACCTTGCCTGAGGTACACGGGTACATTGCCGTCCAGGAAGGGCACAAGAAATAAAATAAAAATAAAAAGGAACGAAGAGAGGATACGTACCGATCTCTCCGGGAGCTCAGAGCACGTCCTCTTGGCTTTTTTGGAGTGGGGAAGGGAATAGTGGGGAGAGGAGGCTAAACCCCCCTTCTCACACGCCCCCCTTCTCTTCCGAGGTGTACCCCCCCTCTTCCCCCTTTCGCCCGCTCCACAGAGTCAGTCATCTTCCACACGCCCCCATCCCACCCACATGTTCCCTGCTGGACATCGTCGTTGTCGTCGTCTTCTTCGGCGTCTTCTCGCTGGGACGGGGTCTCTCTTTCTCTCTCTCTGGCTGCGGCTCGTCCAAGGGCTACACTACAGGGCCCTATCACATTTCTCCCACCTCTCACATACCCGGTCTTGTTTCTTTCACAGGCGCTGCCACCTCGTACACGTAAAACAGCCATCGCTACCTGCTACCGTGAGTGGCCCCGACCTCTGGCCGCCCCGTAACGGATGCCGTCCGTCCACGACGTATCTGGCCCAGTCATGGCCGTCTCGCCTATGTCCGTTTGTGCCTTACATACCAAGCCTCCCACAGCCCTGTCTGGTTTGGTGTGCTGCCGCTGATGCTGATGCGGGTGCAAATGCGGTCCAAAGAGAAGGCCAGGTAGGTGGGTAGATAGGTGCCTACTCTGAATTCCGCCTCACGGAGTACTGCCGCAGCTAGTGTGGTGTGCGGCTTGCGCTTGTGCTTGTGCTGGCTGGCTGGCGGGCTTGACGCTGGAAATGGGATATGGGGGGAAGCCATGGGGGTCCCGCATTCGCACCCGCATCAAGACCGTCTCTCCCAGGTACCCTCCATTCTCCATGTACCTTCCACGGGTATCCGTATTGCGTCGTGGACCCGTTCTCCTAGTCCCTCCTCACACATTACCCTCCGTTAGGTAACTTTGGGGGGGGGGGGGGGGGGGGGTGCCCCGGTCTCTCCAGAAGGGCCCCAGAAGCACAAGCGAAAAATGCACAGGGACACTAAGGTAGCCCTGGAGCAAGGCAAGGGCGAGGGAGAAAAAAACCGAAAGGATAAAAAAAAAAAAAAAGGAAACGGCACCAGCGCTGGATAACTCTCACACAAGGAGCCAGGAGCCGGGACCAGGTCCAGGAGGAGGAACAGGGACGGGGACCCGACCAGACCAGGCCAAGTGAGAGAAACTATCCACACCCTCCCTTCCCTTGCCTTACCTTCCTTGTCTTCCCTACATGTTCCTTTTCTTCCCCATCCACACCGTCCACACATCCACACCCTCCTCGCTCTCTTCTCCCGCCTTGCTCTCTCTCTCTTACCTTCCTCTCTGTCTAATCTGCACCCTCTACCCTCTTCTGCCCATTTAAAACTACCGCCCCGTCCTGCCTCCCCCCTCCCCGTCTTTGCTCTGTTCCTTCTTTTGGAAAATAAAAAATTGTTACGCCAACTCTCTGTCATCCCTCGCGGATCAGCAACTTCCCCGGGCCACCCCTCAGTCCCCCCCATCAGGAAAAAAAAACGCCAAAGCTTTCACACCCACCCAGCAACTACTCGACTCGCACAAACTTATATATTAGCCAACACCCACACCCACCCGCACTCGACTTCTCCAGACCACCACCTACCGCAACACATCACCCTGAACCGTACTCTCACAAGTCGAGCCGGTTCTTCAACTCTGACAAAAGTCGACTACTACTGGAAAGGAAAGAAGAAGAAAAAGGGTTCAACGGCCTTCCAAGCGCCCAGCTCAGCATCATCTGGGCCAATGGGCGATCACATGCAACAGACACAATCGTCTCCTTTCAACTTTTCAAGTTTACTCAACCCCGATAAGAGCGATAACATGATCTCTGGCGACGCCATGGAGACCACGAGGCTGGGGCAGCTCAACGAGCTGAAGCCCAAGGGTCCTCTCCCCGGCCAGACCGTCGAGAACCCCAACGAGCTGCCTCGCCCCTACAAGTGCCCCTTGTGCGACAAGGCCTTCCACCGCCTTGAGCACCAGACGAGACACATCCGCACTCACACGGGAGAGAAGCCTCACGCCTGCCAGTATCCTGGATGCAGCAAGAAGTTCTCCCGCTCTGACGAACTCACCCGCCACTCGAGGATACACAGCAACCCCAACTCAAGGAGAGGCAAGAACCAGTACAACTCGGGTCCTCAGTCACACATGCCTCAGGATGGCATGATGGCTCCTCCCCCGGCTCCCAAGTCGATTCGATCTGCGCCGACTTCGAGCCTGTCCTCACCCAATGTCTCTCCCCCGCATTCCTTCTCCCAGTATGTCCTGCCTGCCCACCCGCTTGGCCCCTATGGACGCCAGCCCCAGGGCAACTCCAACATGGACATCTCCATCCTGGCAAAGGCCGCCAACCAGGTCGAGCGTGAGACGCTCACCGCGCCGCCTTTCCACGGCTCTTCTGCCAGGCACCACCCCTACTACTCCCACAGCCTGCACAACTCGCGAGGCCACCTCCCCTCGCTCTCAGCTTACCACATGTCGAGATCGCACTCCAACGATGAGCACAACGATGACCACTACTCTGGCTCTCGTCATGCCAAGCGATCTCGTCCCAACTCGCCCAACTCCACGGCACCCTCCTCTCCTACCTTTTCTCACGACTCTCTGTCGCCCACTCCGGACCACACCCCCATCGCCACCCCCGCCCACTCGCCCAGACTCAGGCCCATGGGCTACGAGCTGCCGTCCCTCCGCAACCTGTCTCTGCAGCACGCGGCCCCCCCGGCTCTGGCTCCTCTCGAGCCTCACCTGGAGACCCCCTACCTGCCGCCCCCTCCCGCCCCCACCAGCGCCGGAACTCCCACGCGCAACGGGGCTTCCCTGACCGACATCATCAGCCGGCCAGATGCCAGCAGGAAACTCCCCGTCCCCAAGATCGGCGTCCACCAGCTCCTGGATGGCAACGACGGCTTCCAAAGCGGCAGGAGTTCCACCACTGGCAGCGTTGCCGGTGGCGACCTCATGGATCGGATGTAACGGGTACGCACTCTAAAGTGGCATGACTTGACGACCTGGGCAATAGACGGGATAGAAGAATTATGGCGTTTTGGGTACTTGGAATTGGCAAAGGTGGCCGACCACGACTTCTTTACCTAATGACGAAACAACACAACCAAAGAATCGATGGGTCTCCCCCTTTACGGCGGCGGCTACACTCAAACTTATAGACTCTCCTCCATCGACGGATGAACAAACCGAGATTGGATTCACGACTCCTCTCACTTCCAACGAAAAGCAAACAATTTTTCCTTGTGTGTTTTCTCTTTTCTTTCTTGACGGGTGTGAAGGATAGGGGATTTGTGAGTGTGTGTATGAGAACGTTAGCGGGTCGTCAACCCGCCTTTCTCTCAATGTGTCATGGTCTGTTTGTATCGGCGACGGGAGATTTTTTTTTTTATCAAGATATCAACCTATAGACGGCGGGATTTTGGGCGGGGCACTGGTGTGCATGAGCCTCCCGAGAAGAGAGAGACTCTCGGGTTTACGGGTGGGGACTTTTCCCACCCCCAGCGCAGAGAATAGCGCTGATGTGGTGTTTGGGCTGTTTCCCACGATTACGTCGCCGCCTTGGCTGGCTTGACGAAGTTTGTTTCCTACCACCTGTTCTTAGAAAGAGAAACTCGAAACTCGATACTCGAGGGAGAGAAAGAGAATCCAAAGAGATCCACTTCACTCGCATATAAAAGTTCCTGACCTGGGCAAACGTGACTGAATCCGTGTTCTGTGTCTAATTCTAATGCCCAATGTGTGAGAGTTGCGGTCGTGGTGTGACAAGAATCCACTCACACAAGCGCCCACACACTCACAATCACACTCACACTCACGCACCCAACAACCGACCGATGATCGGACCCGTGCCCAGACGGCCGTTTGTATTGGGGGTGGGAGAGGGAGAACGGATTTTGGGGGGGACGTGGCGGACGTTTCCCTCCACCCCCACACTCTCTGGTGCGGTACGTAATCTGCGCGCACTTCCAGTCCCCTTGACTGCCGCAGCCGCCGCCGCCGCCATTCAGCCCTGGGGGGGGTTTATTGATATATCATGTCGTTTGCGACAATACGGTGATGACCACCCCCCCCTTCAAATGCGGTAACCGAACAAAAACGACGGGTGGCCCGCGTACTGGGCGTGACCACGCAGGCGGTAGAGCACCCCTTTTTTTCTCTCTCCTTTAACTTATCATGTTCTACTATTCTCTTGGGCATCATCGTGAGTAGGGGGGGCATTTTGGGGGGGGGAGGATTGTTTTTCCCAGAGGGAAGGGGGCAGGGAGGGGGGGCACAATCACTTCAAAGTGGTTTGATCCGCCATATCCCGCTATTTTTCCCCCCCCAGGGAGGGGAGGGAACAACTCACTCAGCAAGGCATGATGGCATTGGCATGGGCTGGCTGGCTGGCTGGCTCACTGAGTCTCTCTCTCTCCATGTCTTTCTCATACATGCTACTACTACTGCCACTACCACATTACAACACTACACTACACTACACTTCCCTGCGCACTTTAGCCCATCTCGGCCCTATCTTTCTTTAATGACGTTCTCGGCCCTATCTCATTTTTATTTTTTATTCTTCTGCCGAGCTGCCACTTGGCACTCCCCCACCCCCGTCTTCGTTCCATGGGCTGGGGAGGCTGGTTGAAGCGGGTGGGTAAAACACACACGCACACACGCTCGCACACTGCACTCGCATTTTACATGGCACATATACACACCCCCTTCGATCCTTCTCCATGTAAGTGCGGATGGGCGGTGATGTCTACTACTTAGACACGCTATCTGCTACTTGGCTTGCCTGCCGGTATCTATCGATCCTCTTGAGTTAGTACACTCGGGCCCTCCCCCTCCACCTCTTCCCCACCAAAAAGTCGCCCGGAAAACCACCCCCCCAGAGTGCTTATCGTCGCCGCCCATCGTCACAACCCTCTACGACTCATGGAGTCTCCATGGGGTGGGCGGCCGCAGGCAAACTTGGAATAGGAAGGGGGGAAAGGGGAAGAGAAAGGAACCCATCCTGCCGTTCTGCCCATCAAACTACGCAACCGAGCCACTTTTTGTGTGTTTGCGCCCTGGATATCCGGCCGAATCGGGCAGGGAAGGGAGTCGATGCCATCCTTCTTTTTGTTTTTCCCTCCTTCCTCTTCTCGGTTTGACCAAACCTGATGGGAATGATGCTCCCCCAAGTGGATTCGTGCAAGAGTCAGTTCCCCTGGATCCCTCGCCCCTTCCAGCCCTCCCGACGCTCCCCCATCCTCCGCCTCCAAAGATGGGGCGGGGAGAAAAGGAAAAAAAAAAAAAAAAAAGGTCTGGAACGACGGCATTACGTATTTCTCGAGGGGATGATATCACAGCCTGCCCCACCACGTCCCTGGAATGAGCATTGTTGGCACCGATTTTGACACATGCCTTTCTCGTGGGGTACAGAAGTGTGTCAGGGAAGCAAAAAGACTGTAAAAAGATTAATAAAAATAAATAAAAATTCGAAAAAGGGGGGAAACCCTTTCAGTTTTTCCCCTATCAGACATCATAATAGGTCCATCATCGGTCACTCGTACACAATTCCTCTTGCATTCTGTCCAGCTACCTAGGATCGTTACTGGCATTCCAGCTCTCCAGCTCGGCCAAGAATGACATGCCACCGGGGCCCTGTGCGACGGCCGGCCCGGGAAGGGCAGTGGCAGTCACCTTCCCCAGTTTTGAACGGAGATCGGTCGATGATGAGTCAGAAAATCGCACTGTTATTTTCCCCGTGTTATGGCGGGGAATGGTGTGTGGGTTAGTTTTTCCGGGGATGGTGGCCTTTTTTTTTCGTGCCTTTACTTTTTTTGCCCACTCCCTCTCCCTTTTCGGACCTGGAGGGATGGTGGGTTCGGTAGTTGGGTGGCGAGAATGCAGTTGGGCCAGGAACGCACTCAACTGATCGAGTACTTTGGGCTGTGTCTTGGAAAAACAGCCACCAGATTTCCACTCGACCCGAACCTGCTTTCTTTCCGAGCCTTCCCATCCCTTTTGTCGGACCACGTCCCCAGCCCAACTACTACCTACGCCTCCCCAGGTTCAAGGCTGAGGCGTTGAATGCCTGCAGCCCTGGTGTTGGACTCAGAAGTGAGTCAAGGCACATGTCGCCGTCAAACCCTCTCCCTGTCGCTGCTGCTGCGGCGCCTCGCGAAGCACTTTGAGGGGGGGAGGCCTAGTGGTGAGGCCACATTTTACAAAGACTCGTCACATGCGAGAGCGCCAATGGTGGCTTACTCTTCGGGTGCTGGCATGCCAGCCCATCTTCTCATGAGGGAAGGCAGGGAAACACAGCTGACGTCGTATAACAGACCTACAAGTATGGTTTCGGACGCGGTGCGACGTGGGGCGTATGGCCACCGCAAATGTCTGTCCTTTTGAGCAGCCCCTCAAAGATTGGTACACGGAATTCAGGGCGAAACGTGGTGATGAGGGCGGCACTAGTGGGAGCACCTCCTCCGCCCGTCGCTGTCAAGGGTGAAAAACGAGAGCCCGAGTAGCCAAATGGCGTCTGATGTGTACCTCTCTGCTGCTCGCCTCAAGATGGTTGCCTCAATGTGTGAGAGTCTGCTGCGCGTGTCTCTCTCAACAGACGAACGAGGCCACGCATGCGCCGTTTGCCTGCCTAACGTACTTTGGGGGGAACTTGCTCACCGCCATAACGTCCCGACGCGACAAGTCAAATCGGGCGCGCGCTGGCGGCCTGCGGGAGGGTGTGGTGGGTGCATAGATACACACTCGTGGACGATTCGGTACGTACAACCTTGAAGGGCGGGACTGGTAATTTTTGAATTTCGATCACCGAAGCCACGGCGCAAATAGCTGGGGGTGCGGGGGACTGGTAGATTCTGGGGAGCGCGGCATGGCGTTTTTGGCACTATTGGAATGCGATCCGATTCGAAGAGGTTTGAGATGAATTGCTTTTCGAGACAGGGCACGCGGGCGAGACCGCCTCGAAGGGTCGTGCATTGTGGCTTTGTTTTCTATCATGTTGGTCAAGGCGGACAGTGCCTCCGGGGAAGGACGGAAGCGAGGGCGGGCGCGGGAGAGAGACGAGACGAGACAAGCCGGGGATGTCTGGCTGCCAAGACAGCCTGGTTGACGACGAGTCGCAACCATAGGTCTGGAGGAAAACCTGGGATGGCCGCTTTGTGGCACGGCCAGTTTGCTTTTGGGGTGCCTGGCGCTCGTATGGCGGCTTCAAAGACCGTATAGCCAGACATGGTGAGTGATTGTCGCCCTGCCTGGTTGACACAGTGCCTGTTTGCTCGATGAGCTGGTTGAAACAAGATCTCAGAGTTGAGACATGTTCGCGGGCGCTTAGACAAAAAGGCAGTGATCCTCTTCCCACTTGACCGTTCCGCCTGATGCCGACCCAGGAAACGGAGACGGTGTGATGGCGCTAAAATGCGCTCTCAGCGAAGCACATGCGCCAACCTCGCGGGCGGGATGGCCAGCTGAGTCCTCCCCTCCTCCCCCCTCTGAGCTTGGCAAAATCCCCGGCCTTGGATGAGGGTGTCGCAATGTGTCGCGATTGGAGGGAGAAGAAAGGCCAGACAGACGCATTCGGCGACGACAGTGTGGGGGCACTGAATGCCAGTTCCTGATGGTGACGGTCTGGATCGACGCGGCGCGTAAGCAAATAAGATAGATAGGGGATGGGACGTCTATCCAATCGTGCTTGACGCATGATTATGCTCGTTGGATGAGTAACTATCATGTCTCCCCTCTGACTTGCTTCAAGTTGAGGAGCATTGGTGATGCGCAGTCCAACGCTTCAAGGTGTGACGCCATACCCATCCCCTCAGGTATCAGGGGTTGCTGAAATGCCATTGCCGAGCATGCCCGTCGCTGACAGGCGGTATGCCCTTGTCGAAAACTCGAAAGAGTACGTGGGTGTCTCCGAACGCCTTTATTACTCGGCATAAGCCATTTCCCCTGCACACCCTCTCTTCAGGCAACTCGGGCAAGCTGGGGCGCCGACGTTGGCGAGCCCCCACGAGCTGCCCCACGAATCTGTGCCCCGGTATCTTAGGTGCGTTTTTGACGTCGTTTTATGGGGTTGTGGGGGAAAGGCGTGCTTTCATGCAACCTTGTTGGGACAGTTGGTGTCTTGCGCCAGAGGGAGCGATAGGATCGGCAATCAACAGCTGCATTCATCCCTCCGGTGACGCAGTTCTCCCAATTCATCTGGTTAAGAGATATGTTGACGTCGGACACCGAACAAGAGGGAAGCCGGGGTAAGAAACCCCGTCTGTTGTCTCCCAGTCTCTCCAACAGGCTGAGCACTTGTTTTGTACCGTGGTTGTAGGCAAAGTGACAGGCAGGCCGACACGGGGTATGCAGGCCGACATACCCCGTGTCAGCAAGGCAGGGTCGCGGTGTGACGATGGCTGGCTGAGGGTAAAATTAGACCATCCCTGGACTGAGGCGTAGCTGAGTCCTACCCGTCCCTTCCGATCAATTTCCGTGCCGTGTAACCCGCGGGATTGGAAACCAACCAGTTGCCTGCTTCGTAACAATGCAATAGCCGCATCGGGGTCCGGGAATCTAAGTAGGGTTTCTCCCGCCATTCAAGCCGTGCAATTTTATTTTCTTCTTTGCCTCGGGTCCGTTTCCCTCCCCGAATAGGCGTCGTTCGAATGATTAACGCGACCTTTCCCCCTGCTGTTGGCGCAGTGATGGGTTTATCCTGCGCAAACCTTCTTGCATCTCAGCGCTACTCTGCCTCCAGGGAAGCTAAATACGGGACAATGTTCCGGGTGAATTCATGGTGCGACGGATCGGCAGATGCGGCGGGTGGTTCTTATGGCAGTGTCCATAAAGCCCACAGGCTCTTATTCGAGGCCGTTTGACTTCTTGCCACGTAGAGCAGGCTGCGGGTGTCTACATCATCGCATGTAATGATCTCAAATGCATGGCTGCTGCATATCGCAGATCGCCATGCCCATCAACGCTCCCTACTACGGGTGAATTGCAAGTTTGCCCAGAGTGCGGGGGAGAGCACACCTTATCGCGCGTTTGATGTTGATTGCCCGATACATGTGTGAGTCCGGGGAAACAGGCATCGCACAGCTTCCCTGGCGCTGTGTACGAATATTCGGTGAAGTCTACCTGATTCGCAAACCGCAATTGCCGATCAGAACGTGTGCAAGTATTTTGCCGTCTGCCAAGGCGGTTGCAGATAACGGACGCGTCAGTAGCAGCTGAGTGATAGCCATGAAAGGAGTTGGCCTTGGAGCAGATATGTAACGGAGTATTGGTCCTCCGCGGCGGGCACCGGCTTCCGAGAACACATCCGTCCATGACGGGAGCACCCAAGTCTGGCAAACGTCCAACTATAGACGGAAAACAGGCAGGCAGGCACCCTGTACTGTACCCGTAGACACCCGAGCGATGCACGGTTTGCAATGCTCGACTGGCCAGAAGCTGTGGCTGAACCTAAGAGACGTATTTGGTCAACCCGTTGCCATCGTCATCTCACCCAAGCCTGCAAGATAAGACGTTCCCATGTGAAAAGGGGAGTGGATTGTTCTAGGCCCAAGTAGCTCCGCCATCTACCCGGTTGCGTGAGCCGGGCTCTGGCCACAGACTACGACAGGCACCATGTGAAGAGGCGTTGGTGGTTGGCAACCCTCTGCCAGGCAGCACGTAGTAAGCCAGACGTGGGTGGCGGGTAAAGGTGCAGCAACCGGAGAACCGGGACGAAGCTGGGCTCAGCACCGGCTGAACAGGAACCCAGGGGCTGCGCGGCGTTACGGCTTAACCTGAACCAGAGCAACAAAGCGGGATGCCGATAGGGTGCTTTTTCGTGGAGAGTGCGGCCAGGAATGGAATGACGAGGCAAGGTGGACGAGCCGGAAAGGCATCCGAATTGTCGTTTTGGGTATTCCAGATTGGACCCCTTGCAGGCCGTCAAGGCTGCCGAGCTGCACAGGCAGTTTGCGTTTCATTCCATTCAGGGGGACGGGGGAGTTTGTTTCCCGTGCGTGCATGATTGATGCCGGCCATTGTACGAGAGGTTTTTTGAGACGCAGAGTGGAATCTCAACCCGGGGCCAGAACGACAATGCCACGCACGCAACGCAACACGCTGGAACCGCAATAGCTATGCCAATCTCTTGGCCGGTCCTGCTCATTCTCAGCCGGGCCTGATTGCAGTCGTCGTCGGTGATGTTCTAGCCTCAGAGACAGATGAGAAGCACCTGCCCCATCTTCCCGTAGCGGGATGTCAGTACTGTCTCAAGACGGACGGAGGGCAATTTCCGTCAATCAGCAACGGCGAAAAGCGCCAGGTCCAGTGGTATCATCTCTTTACGGTTCAGAGCCCTCTCTGGGGGAGGAGACTGGGGAAGCAAGGAAGGGAGCAAGGGGAAAGGGGGGAAGGGGGGGGGGGCGTGGAGGCGGGAGCGAAGAGCGAGGTGCAGCTGTTGGGACAGCAGGATCTGGGAGGCTCTGACCTTATCTGTGGGGAAACATCGAAAGATGTGTCCCAAGCGGGCCAGAACGGGGGTCCTGGCCTGAGGTGACAGTGATTTTCCACATCCCGTCCTTTCCTTTTCCCACCCTGGGCAAGCTTAGTGTAGAGGTGCATTTGAACCGAACCCCGGCTCCGGCACCCTTTGGCCTCGGATTGTCACCTCACCTTCTCTCCTTATCCTCGCTCCCGTCCAGGTTCACACCCCCCTCTAAACCCCTCCAAGCCCCGAGCTACCCCAGCTGTCCCGGAATCCTATCAGCCTATCAGCCACTCCCAGGCTATGGCAAGGGTATCCAGGATGGCGAAATGGTAGGGGACAAGTGAATGGGAATACCCGCCGATACAGTGACACTCCCCCCCGGGCTCTCGGTGCTTCCTCTTGCCTAATTCGAACTAGATTCTCACAGTCTACTCGGCCGTTCTTGTCATTCAATTTGACTAGAGAAAGGACCGACCCATTGCGCAATATTGCCTGCAAAAGACCCTGCGAATCTCGTCCGCTATCACCGTGTGGCGTGTTGCTCACCTGGGCTCACTCTCCGCGATGCATCATCTCCTTCCCCAGATGGAGAGGACCGTCAGCAATCCACCTTGCCTGGGCTCACCTCGAGGTACAATGCCTCGGCGACTCCCCTGCTCAGCGTCTTCCTTTGCCTTTGCCGCCTCAATCAGAAGCCCTCCTGCTCCTCCACGCCGCCTCGGTGTCGCTGTAGTACCCGCTCCTGTCTAGGACCTGCATCGATACGATGCGAGCCATGATTGTGTGGGCGGCCATATTGTCCTCGATTGCCCTCGATCCGACTACCCATCGAGAGCACATCTTCACCCACTTTGGTCTGCGTCCTTTCTGTCCTAGACGAGACCACCCTGGTCCGACACTTTCGCTATCGTGACCTACGGCAACTCGGCTCGGTAACAGGCGTCACCACTGCTATGCAAATCGCACGGGCTAAGCGGCTGTATAGTCCTTGCGACAACTTACAACACACCCCAGCTTACAAATGCAAGCTGTGTATGTATGCAATTGATTGATACCCGCAATAACCAAGTTGCAGCTGCCCGAAAGCACCGTCGTTCCGTTTGAGATTTCATGTTTTCCTGAATAGATCGGCTGCATTGCTGGTATGGTTTCCCCAGAAAGCCAAGCGGCTCCATGTGCCTCACTGTAAGGATACAGCACCACACCCTCAACCGAGTTCGTCCCATCTACTGTTCCCCAGCTTTCCCCGCCTACCTATTGCCGTTGCGACCTCCTCACCGGCCCCTCCATTCCATGCCGCAACACCACCACAACGCCCAATGGCAAGTCGGTCAAGGAGCCTCATCCGCTCTTGCTCCTCGGTGTATTCTGCTCCCCGCGATCTTGGATCTTCCGTTGACTCTCCGCAACCCGTTCCCCCTTCGTGCGGGGATAGTTCGTGCATCCCAATATGCGTGGCGGTTTCGTGGAGTTTCGGCCCGGATGGCGCGTTGATCTATACACCGGCTAGCATTCCGGCGAACGACGCCCGCCACACCTGGTACGCCATCCTCGTCACCGAGTTGGCGCATTCGATGCAGAAGTTTTATCCGGTTCCCAGGCGAGCATGGCATTGGATTGTTGCATCCGGTTCCAATAGCCTAGGCCCATCCTCTGTGTGAGTTGGATCGCGCTTTAGGGAGTCCGTATGCTCGGAGTTCATCCGAAATGAGTGACCAGGAAGAGCAGCATGGTTGCATGTGCGCAGCTAGAACCCCTCGCGTTCGCCCATCAAGGTTCCGGGTAGACGCTTCTGTCTCTTTTGAACGCTTTCCTGTGTCGAGACGAAGGACAACAGATGATGTCCTTTTTGTTTAGACTGTGGTGTAGGCAACTTTAACGGTGTGTTCATCTCTCTCCGGACCAGGCAATGCCTTAAGGTAGCTGGGCAAATATGTTATCGACCTCTGTAGTCTGGGGCCCCGTCTAGTGTTCGTTATTACTTGTATGACCAGGAATGTGGCATGTCCACCGCAACGGCATCTTGCCAGTTGTTGCGTAAAATAACCCTTCTTGTTGGGTCATGGTTGCGCATGGAATGATATATGATGACCATGGCATACGACATAATATTTGTAAATGATTGTCAAATATCTACTTTCGCCCACGACCAGGAGTGTAATGAAGGCTCGGGACTTGACTGTTCACGCAACTGGGACTTGCTTTCTTCTGTTGAGAACATGCGCAGGCTACAACATCTCCGCTGGGCCAGGATGCCGTCCAACTTTGGGGAGGTTCCCGAGGCATTAGCTTGCCAGGCCAGACACCTTTTTGCCTCCGACCTCTCCTGTGGCTCGGCCGAGCTGTACCTCGGCCTAGAAACCACCTCTCGGGTTTTCAGGCGGAGTTCTCAAGATGACAAATGCGGGAAACTGTTCCCTCAGCAAGGCATGGGACGAACCTCGATCTTGTCTATGCCTAGTTCGCGGGGCCCGTAGGCCCCGCGCATCCCATGGTGCTACGATTAGTTTTGGTCCCGCGCCCTATGTAACGGTTCAAGGCTCGTTGCAAGTGGTTGGAAATATAGGCGGGTGATGATCTTGTCACTCGGTACATTGACTAGAGCCTTAACAGACTGTCTTATGCGTTTCCCATTCTATACGCTCTACAGAGAGTGCTTCACCCGAATAGCCTCGCATACGTAGCAGTGGAAAGGCCGCAAGGCTGAGTATATCATTGACTAATGCTTAACATCGGCGTGTAGAGAGGGAGCAGCAGGAGCAGCTTTGTTGAACACGGCGTTGATACTACGCAGGGGAGGGGGTTTCTGCGTAGGCACGCCACTGAGTAGCATCACGAGCTCGCGGCTCGACCTAAAGGCTGAGGTCAACTACGAACCCCCAAGTCCTAGACGAAATTGTCCTGACTTCAATATTCCGTCGAGTATTTCCACATCCTACTGCTCTTCCAATAGTTGGTGTCTCTGGTGATATTGAAGGAGACACTTGATCACGGCTACCGCTGAGCGCCAAGGAGCTTGGGCTCACAGGTCGTCCCGGGCCGACTCTCTTGTGGATACAGGATGAATCGTGATCATGGGCATATCTTGCCAAAGTGTCCAGCAGACTAATCTTTCCTTGCCTGTTCGCCTCCGTGTTTTCTTTACGCCAACGCCGCCTCGCCCACTCCAACAGCCAAAGGTCTCCCGACTTAGAGGGGCAGACTTGTTACTGTGTGCATAAAATGAGATTCTTCGTCTCCTGTATCAGACTTACACGAGAAGAAAATCCCCGACGGGATCGAGGTATGGCGATCGCCCTACGGTATGAGGGAAGAATCGAGCCGAACCCCGAGTATCATCATCCTCTGTCACTCGGGGCTGGAAGCCCCGCCCGCAGCTTGTACAATCCTTCAAATAAGAGGACTGGGATAGCTTCTTATAAGAGGCCCGTGAGATGAGGTCGGAAATCGCAAGGAACGACAGAGGGAGTCATATAAATATATGGATGCCAACGTAGTATGTCATTAACTTCAAGTCGATGTAGTTATTGAAGGAGTGAAGCTTCCAGAGATTTTCATAGCCACTGGGGCTTCATGTTTCTTTGCGACCTCTCCCTGAACCCACCTAATGCGCAAACAGTTGCTACACCATTGCTTGAGGGTGTGGCTCGGGGCATGGTATAAGAAAAGCAAAAACCAAACTGCAGGCATCAGAGAGGCAGGTACAGGCCGTAATGAAGAGCACTAAATCAAACCGAAGGATCTCGGTGGTCTCAACTAAGAGTATGTGAGCGATTGTTATAGTGAAGAATATACCATGGGCGACAGTGCATGTCTGTATGAATACCTACGGGTGCACTGAACGCAACCCAGAAAAGTTGCAAGTTCCAGCGTAGGGTATCTTTGTGAAAATAGCACCACGAGTCTGCCAACCCAAACCACTCAGTACAAGCTGTTTTGTTCAATCTTCCTGCTTCCGTATTATCACTTTCGTTCTCACTATCAAGCCCAACGCCCATGAATAAATATACTGGATCGGGAGCATCAAATGCAAAATGCACTTGGGTGTTATTATCTACTCTATGATGAGCAAACGATATATGATAGTGCTTTCATCCAATGTAAGTGAGTCTCGTGGGTGCAGTCGTGGCAGAGATTATATAGGCACAAATGATACCAACCTCGACGACTATTATGCGAGCACGCCAACTAGTATGTGCTGATCACTCCTCATAAACAGTAGCGTTATTGCTTTTTTGAATTTTTGGAATATCAGCCTTGGAAGCAGCAGCCTATTCAGACTCCTTGACGTAGCTGCCGGCCAGAGTAGTCTTTGATGGTGTTGTCTGTTTACCTTCTACCGAAGTTGAGACTGTTAATGGCGGTTCATTTGGGGGTTTCACTACATGAATTTTGCTTTGGCCGTGTGTTTGTCACTTTTTGACCCTTGAAGGAAACCTGAAAGAGGGTTGGAACGACTTGACACGATTACAGGAGTCCTTTTTGCTTTCGATGTTTCCCTTGTACCTTGTCGCTGTTCTACTTTCTGTCTCTGACGTGAATTCACAAGAGGTAAATGGTCAAGTCCAGGATGGCAGGAGGCAGATACGTGCTCGGCTTCTTGGACGTTTCGATGCTACACGGTTTACGTGGGGTTCCTTCTTCGCTAAGCCATTCTACAAGCCACCAGGAGAATGTGCAGTTGGGACCAGCGTCACAAAACTATGCAGCGTCATCTACAAGAGGATGAGTGAGTTTGAGACATTGGGATTGCCACCTTGTTTGAAGTAAACACAGAATCTTCTGCCAGAAGAGGAGCGTGGTGGGGCTAAGTTCTGCTGTGTTTTACGCCGATCAAGCCCATTTAAACAGTCTCATATCGAAATGAGTGATAAAAAGGGCGTAGCATAGGTAAAAAAGGTAAGTGAGCCAACGAAGTATTATCACCGAGTGCCAACAATAGTTCATGTGCTGAATGTGGGCTTTCCCTTGTCGTGGGTGCCACTATCTTACAATACTGGCCAGCTGCATCTCGCCGCCCTCGTCCATGTTCCTATCCGAGTATATCACAATATTATACAATCATCCCCAGTTGATTCCGAGGAACCTGACACCTTTCTTCCCCGAGCCTGACGATGTGTCCGCGTTCTCCAGGTAGAATCTTTGCTGACCTCTGATGTCGACATAGAGGTATTTGTACTCGAACTCACCCGAGCTCGGCGTCTTGATCATATGTAGGTAGACTACTCCCTTGTTGAGGGGTCCTTCGACCTAAAAAATAACGTCAGGCAAGGCCAAGCCAACAGCGGGAAGGTTCCATACGTGGAAGTGCATCAGCAGGTGATCGTGACCTCTTGAATCGGTGTTGACCGTTGAGCTACTCGAGTTAGACTTGTATGGCCCTTTCTCAATCGATAGAGGACATACGCAATAGGGCGGGCACGCCGCCACTTGTTCTGCGTCTCCTCGCCATGCGCCACGATTTTCTTCGGGTCTCCTAGCAATTCGATACACTTCGGATCACTCTTGATTCTGTCGACGACTCGGTTGAAATGGGCCACTTTGCTGTCTGGGGAGAATACATCCGACCACAGGACGTATACCACTCCGCTCTATAACACAACGCCAAGGGTCAGCCAACAGTGGTCGCGCGGGGCGAGGTCGTATGACTTGCCGTCAGGGCCAAACCGGCCAGAATCAAGCCGAAGTTGAAGCTCTGCTGCGTGGCCCTGGCCGCCTTCTCTCCCGCCGAAAGTTGCGACCAGGGTACCGATCCATTGTCGTTGAAAGGTGTGACCGTCTTTCGCTTCGGCCCAGTCGTAGAGGTCGTCGTTCCTAAGCCATGCTGCGTTGCATAGCTTCGCTGGAGTAACACGGGGTGCAGTCGGGGCGCAAGGCCCAATCTGGTAGGTGCGCGGATCGCGATCGCACTGGTAGTCAATTTCATCATGGCGGTTCGGCGTCTGCCATCGTTCGACCGCAAAAGTCAGGGAAGGTGGTCGTCGAAGAGCTCGGCAGTCGAAAGCTGGAGCTCCCGTGTAGCTGGGGCGGGCGAGCTCTGCAAAAGCCTCTAGACCGCCCTTGGCAGAATTCCACAGCCAGTCCACTGTGGGGAAAATTCAACTAGCCATTTCCGGACTAGCGCTTTGGCTTCATGCCACTTCACCGAAGGGCGGCGACTGCCTCCTGAACTTTTGGACACGAAATTCAGTTAACTCCGCTCCCTGCTTTGCTCGCGCATCTCCATATACCCGCATCTGTCCGTCTTCGCTTCCCTAGAGCCACCTCACCACAACGGCCACGCATCACTCTGGAAACACAAACAAGACTGAGTTGTTGCACGCACCGTCACCATGGCTGCACTCGCTTCTAAGCAGCAGTCGCTGAAGATCTTTGAGAAATTGAAGACTAAGCCGGCGAACAAGGTATGCCCAACCCTGCGCCTTTTCACACTCTCAGCCACAGTTCCATGCTGATTATCTTGCGCGCGGTAGATCTGCTTCGATTGCGGCGCCAAATACCCGACTTGGACTTCTGTTCCCTTTGGCATCTATCTGTGCCTTGACTGCTCGTCCAACCACCGAAACCTCGGCGTCCACATCTCATTCGTCCGATCCACCAACCTCGACCGTATGTGCCCGATTTCGATGCTCCGTTTCCCTTGACTAACCAGCGATAGAATGGCAATGGGATCAGTTGCGCTTGATGAAGGTTGGCGGCAACGAGTCGGCCACCAAGTTCTTCCAGCAGAACGGAGGCACCGCTGCTCTGAACAGCAAGGACCCCAAGACCAAGTATCAGTCCAATGCTGCTACCAAGTACAAGGATGAGCTGAAGCGCCGGGCGGCAAGAGACGCTCAAGAGTGTGTAACAGTTCCCGTGTTGCGCGCATTGCAGGCCAGCTGATGTCATTCCAGATCCCCCAACGAGGTCCTTATCAACGATGCCACCGACACCGACTCCGCTACACCTGCCGGCGAGCCCGACGATGACTTCTTTTCGTCCTGGGACAAGCCCTCCATCAAGAAGCCCACGCCCCCCATCTCCCGAACCGCGACCCCTCCGACTATTGGCCGGACCCCTTCTCCTTTCCTCAACGCCAACAACGGTGCCGGCAAGGACATTGCCCGATCCTCGTCGCCCCTGGCCAAGACCGAGGCCGATAACAAGCCCGCCGCCAGCCGCATAACCACCTCTGCCGCCTTGCGCAAGACAACTGCCACTGGCGGACCCCGCAAGGCCAACATTCTGGGAGCGAAGAAGGCGCCCAAGCTTGGTGTCAAGAAGGTGACGAGCGACATTATCGACTTCGACGAGGCCGAGAAGAAGGCAAAGGAGGAGGCCGAGCGCATCGAGAAGCTAGGCTACGACCCCGAGGCCGAGGAGGAGAAGAAGGCCGCCGCCAAGGCGGACAGCGTCGCGGCCCCTACCCCTGCCAACCCCAAGGGTGACTACGGATCATCCAGCCATACCCGCCAGAAGTCCAACGCGGAGGTGGAGCGGTTGGGCATGGGTGTTACCAGACTGGGATTCGGTCAAGTTGGTGGGCCCAAGGGCGCGGCGGCACCCAAGAAGGCTGCCGTTGGCGGCTTCGGCTCCGTTGGCCCCATCAAGGCTGCCGCTGAAGGTAAGGAAGAGGCACGGTCTCATCAGAGCTTGGTAACACGGCTAACACAAATACAGATGAAAGCCAGAACTACGCACGCAGCAAGTTCGGCAGCCAGAAGGGCATCTCCTCGGACGAGTTCTTCGGCAAGGGCTCTTTCGACCCCAACGCCCAGGCCGAGGCGAAGACCCGGCTGCAAGGGTTCGAGGGTGCCACCTCGATCTCGTCCAACGCCTACTTCGGTCGTCCCGAGGATGAGCCGGCTGAAGAGTACGGCGATCTTGAGGGCGCCGCCAAGGACTTTATCCGCAAATTCGGCATCACGGCCGGCGACGACCTCGAGAACCTCACTCAGCTGGCAGGCGAGGCCAGCCAAAAGCTGCAGGGTGCCATTCGCGCTTATCTCGGAAGCTGAGCGGGGCAATAGATGGAAACGCGTTTGGAAAGGACCGCAAAAAGGATTATTTCTTTTACTTTGCCATTGAGACTACAAGAAAATTGGCCGTACCCCCGGTTCCCTTCATCGTGGAGGGGAGTAACCCCCGGGGGTCACTGTATGGCCCGGAGCAGGGACGGTACGTCGGAAAACGTCAGGCGGGCGCGGAAAATAGATACCTTGTGTGCTTTTGCCACGGACCATCCACCGAGCCTGGGGTTTGGAAGGGAGAGAAACAGACGCATGCTGGGGGTGATTTCTTCTCAATGCATCCCAGCATATGAGGCGCACAGACAGAGCCGGGGGGGTGGGATTGTGGCGGTGAAACTGCTGTTGATTTAGGTAATACATAAGTATGAATGAATAGAATTGGGCTTCATCTTAGTCCATGGTTGTTGCGTCGGACTCGGACTCGAGTGAGAGAATGTGGCCGTCTGTCAGTCGGGGCCGAAGCCGGCGGGAGCAGAGCTGGGCGGGACCTGCCTGTCTGGCTGGCATGTGAAAGCAGCGCACTGATGTGTATGAAAATCCTGGATACAGCCCGCACGGCCCCTGTGGCTTTCCTTTGTGTCGCCGGTCACGAGGGTGTTCGAACCTGTGGGGGGAGGGGAGCAAACCGCCGTCTGTGACCGAGAGAGAGAGAGAGAAATAGCCGATACCCAGACAGGTTTGTTGGTGGCCAAAATGTACAATGTATTATGGTTTTAGTGAGAAAACATCTGGTATACCTAGTTGCGATCCTCGGTGAGCGCGGGCTGCTATTTTCTCACCCGCTTGCTTGCTCGCTTGACCATCAATCATCCAACTCAACCTTTCTCCTTTGTTCCTTTTTTCTTAATTTTGTGGTTCATGGGGCCACATGAGGAAACTCAGTTCGGATACAGGCCTGTTTGCAAATCCATTCCGGCGAGGTTGAAAAAATATAAAACTTTATATGTTGGGTCATTCATGATGTGCTAGCTAGCATCCGTCCATCCTATCTCATTCCTTTGTATAAACAACCGCCACAAAAAACTCCAGGCTCTGGGAGGGACGCCAGGCCCAGTCTTCCGCTGGCGCCGCCCAATAATGCGACCAACAATTAAGACATTCGGGGAAAACAAACAGTCGTACTTTTTTTCATACAGATTTACAGCTTGGCAATCATCTTGTTTCCCTTCTGGATCCATGCAACGGCGTCGTTGACAAACTCGTCCATGACGACCTTGGCAGGCTTCTTCTCGTTGCAAACGGCGGCGGCCTTGCCCATGAGGAAAGGGCGGAATTGGTCGAGGGCGTCGTCAATGTCGACCTCGGAGGCGTTGTTGTCGCCACCGTTGCTGGCGCTTGCCTCGTCGCTAGAGTTCATGAGCTTCTCGAGATCGGCCTCGTAGGGGATGACGCCCTTGGCGGTGAGCTCCTTGATCTCCTGCTGACGCTCCGTCTCCCAGTTCTCAATGTAGGGGTTCTTGCGGACGCGCAGAGGGCGACCAGTGAAAATGAGCGTCTTGATGTTGTCGTCGTGACCGGCACTGCGGACGGCCTCCTTGTGCGCCTCGGGGGCGCCAGCCTCGTCCGTGAGGATGAAACGGGTTCCGACCCAGACGGCACCGGCGCCCATCATCAGGGCGGCGGCCAGCAACTGGCCGTTGTGGATACCGCCAGCTGCGATGACCTGGACGGGGCCGTTGAGCAGCTTGCTCTTGGTGTTCTTGCAGAGGTCGACGACGGCGGGGATGAGGACGGTGGTGGGGACATCACCGGTGTGGCCACCACCCTCGCCACCCTGGGCGCAGATGATGTCGACACCAAGGTCGAGGCACTTTTGCACGTGCTTGGGGTGGCCGATCATGTTCATGTAGACGATGCCGGCAGCGTGGAGCTTGTCGACGACAATCTTGGGGGGGACACCGACGGCGGAGACGAACAGCTTGGCGCCGGACTCAATGATGATGTCGACCAGCTCGTTCAGCTTGCCCTTGGTGTAATCGTAGCTGAGGAATAGGTGGTCAGCCTCCAGGTCATTCAGACATGTGACACATGCGCCCGTTCGTCCAGTATGGAGGGTGGTAAGCTTACTTGGTTTTCCGGGCGCTGCCGCCGACCTGGGGGAGAAGCAGGTCAACGCCAAAGGGCGCGTTCTTGTCGTTGAGGTACTCCTTGAGCTCGGCGATCTGCTCCTTCAGCATGTCCGGGGTGTAGCCGACGCCACCGATGACACCGAGACCGCCGGCGTTGGTGACAGCAGCGGCGAGCTTGGGACCAGCGGCAACGTTCATGCCGGCAAGCAGAATCGGGTGCTTGATCTTGAAAAGATCGGTGATGGGAGTGCGAATCTGCTCTACGGTTGCGGCAGAACGGGTCAGTAGCGGCTCTCTGGAATTTCTCTCGCATGTGACAGCGGGACCTGGGGGAGATCGTTCGACTTACGAGGGGACGCCATTGTGTCTGATTTACTGGATATGATGACGCTTGAAGGCCTGGGTATATTGTGGAATGACGAACGGTACAGACAAGGAAACCGGTATGGAGGAAAGATGGTTGTAGATGGGGAAGAAATGCGACAGATGTATGGAAGAAGAGGAGCTGGCAATCAGCGGTTTAAAGGGCCCGACGGGAGGTAGGATTCGGCATCAAGTGGTTTCTTGTTTCTGGGGAAGAAGGGGCGGAGTGCGTTGCCATGCGCCCATGCTGGGCCGAGGTTCGCCTGTGACCTTGGCAGCTAGGTCCTTTCGGGAAAGGTGGGGAAATGTAGCGGGGTGGATCTGGGGAAAGGAAGCCGAGGGACAGTTGTACGAGGGGGCATTTCACAGGGGCCGCTGCAGAAAGCATAATTCATTATCTGTATGCATTGTCCCATTGTTTGGTGGTAGTTCATCACCTACCCGTTGGCGACCTCGGTCGGATGCGACGACTGCAACAAGAAGACGAAGAAGAAGCCATTCGTCGAGGATTTACGAATATCTGGCCTGCATTCCCTCCCGCCAAGATGACCCTTTCAGCTCGCACCAAAACACGCGGGGGACAGTCGTGCTGACAGCGGCGGGGCCCATGCGCCGAGTCAACCACCCGCTGTATCCGTTCCAGAACGTTTGGAAAAATGAACTCGTAAACTCTGTTTGAATCATGATAGGATCTAAGTTCAAGCCCGTGGTTGTAGGCACAAAGACGAGCGAATAGGCAAGTGGGCTTCGGCGCATTCCAGCCTCCCATCTTATCTTCAAAGCCGGACGAGGAGAACCCCTGACGCCTCCCACGCCTTACCTAAGCACTGCAGTGCAAGGGACCACCCCGCCCAAACCTCATTGGCTGTGAAAAGATTCTCTCTCAGTGACCCTCACTACACAGCATAACAAACTCATATTGGTGGGCGCCTTCGAGTTTCTCCCTCCGCCATGATGAAACCCCCTATCCCCCTCCGCCACCCCTCTTCCTCCCTCTATTCACGAGCTTGTGCCCTAGCACGCAGCAACAATGCGCGCCGCCAGGCCCTAACGCCGCGACTTGCTCGGTTCCAGGCCACGATAGCAACCTGCACCACGTCCTTGCGCACGCCCTACTGCACCGCAACATCACGAGGTAGTAGTTCCTCCACTCTCGCTGTCACTCCTTTCACTGCCGCTGCGCTCGTCCGCTCCCGCCCCCGGCCAACCGCCACCGCCACCACCCGTCGGACCCCGTCGCCAAACATGACTGCCGCTGTCCAGGCCCGGACCGCGTGTGGGTGCGCATGCAGCAGCGGCGCCGGCGGATGCGGCGGCGCCCGTGACGCCGCCGCCGTCAAGGGTCCGAGGACGGCCTACATCGCCCTCGGCAGCAACCTCGGCGACCGGGTCGGCTGGATCGAGCAGGCCTGCGCCGAGATGAACCGCCGCGGCATCAAGGTGAAGCGCACCAGCAGCCTGTGGGAGACGGAGCCCATGTATGTTCTAGATCAGGATAGATTCGTCAATGGAGCCTGTGAGGTTAGTGACACCCTTTTGCGCTTGCGAGTTTGCGAAACAAAAAAAAACAAAAACAAAAGCAGAAAAAAAATTCGTCCCGTGGTGTTGCTGGTGAGGTGACGCGAGTAATTGAGTTCGGGCTGATCGGACGACGCAGGTTGAGACTGAACTCGAACCCCTGGCTCTTCTTGATGAGCTCCAGGATATTGAGCGCACAATGGGCCGTCAGAAGTTCATTGACAAGGGCCCGCGCAACATCGACCTTGACATTCTCCTCTATGGTGATGAGAAGATTGAGCACCCTCGCCTCACCGTCCCCCACATGGGCATCCCAGAGAGGGAGTTCGTCCTGCGTCCCCTCGCAGAGTAATCTCACCTCTCACTCATCAGTTTTTCAAAAACCACGCTGCTAACGCTCAGCCCAGACTCATCCCCGACAAGCCTCTTTACGCCTCAAACCCCTGGAAAATCACTCTCGACTACCTCAATGAGCTCCCACCGGCCGCGGCGCCCCTCTCCCCGCTAACCCCCATCTCCTCCTACCTCTCACCCCTCGCATCCCTCACCTCCAACCGCAAAACCCACGTCATGGCCATCCTCAACGCCACCCCGGACTCCTTCTCCGACGGCGGCGTCCACACCGCCCAAAACCTCGTCTCGACCCTGCAGTCCTTTGCCAAAGCCGGCGCAACCATGATCGACATCGGCGGCTGCTCCACCGCCCCCGGCCGCCCCGAGGTCTCCGCCGAGGAGGAGCTCGCCCGCGTCCTCCCCGTCATCAAGCTTGCCCGCAGCCTCCCCGAGCTCTCCCACCTGGCCATCAGCATCGACACCTACCGCGCCTCCGTCGCCGAGGCCGCCGTTGCCGCCGGCGCCGACATCATCAACGACGTCTCGGCCGGCCAGCTCGACCCGGAGATGCTCTCCTACATGGCCCGCAGCAACCGCACCGTCTGCCTCATGCATATGCGCGGCACGCCCGAGACCATGAACTCCCTGACGGACTACCCGGACGGCCTGATCCCCACCATCGCCCGCGAGCTCCTCGAGCGCGTCGCCGAGGCCGAGGCCGCGGGCGTGCGCCGCTGGCGCATCATCCTCGACCCGGGGCTGGGCTTCGCCAAGACGGGCGCCCAGAACCTCGAGATCCTGCGCCACATGGACGAGCTCCGCTCGTGGCCCGGCCTCGAGGGCTTCCCCTGGCTGCTCGGCTCCAGCCGCAAGAGCTTCGTCGGGAAGGTCACCGGCGTCGCCAAGCCGCAGGAGCGCATCTGGGGCACGGCGGCCACCGTTGTCTCGGCCGTCCAGGGCGGTGCCGACATCGTGAGGGTGCACGACGCGGTCGAGATGTGTCAAATCGTCAAGATGGCGGATGCCATCTACAGACACTGAGCGGACTTTCCGGGGCGCAAGAGGTGGGACGAAGGACTTGTATGATAAGCGGACAGTAACGATGGGGTGCCCATGCTAGACTTCCTGTACAACAAAGGGCATAAAAGTTCTCTTGGAGGGATGTTGGTTTTATTTTCCTTTCTTTTTTTCATACTTTAGGCTGTTGAACCAAAAACATATGCCTTTGGATTAATGGGCAGGGGAAGGCCTCCCCTACTTATTCCTACCCTAACCCTGGGAGAGGGATATCCACGATGACGTTCGCCCACTATGTGGCAAGTGGGAGGCTACTAGGCCTCGTCGTATGAGTTACGCTTCCGAGGCCTCTCGTGCATGCTCGGGATGGCGAACACGTTTTCCCTCTGCCTTGAAGCAACTCGCGATGGGCTCTTCAGACACGACAAACCACCTACCGCGCCGAGCAGCAACACGAACCAACGAAGCCACTGTTTTCGTCTCCCGGTCATCCCAGCACTCGTGAACAAGACGAGCCATCGAATCGGCCCTCCCCTACGAAACCGCTTACTGCTGTTCTTCTTCGTCCGCCTCTTCCCTTGAAAAAAATGCAGTAGTAGTTCTGCTTTTGGCATCATGTACACCCGCAGTGAACATGTTTCTAGTGACCAATCCTCCGTAAAGGTACGCGCCTCGGTAGCCTTGCCCGCTCTGCCACGTACTGCTACTTTCTGCATAATCATTGCTCTCGTCCGACGAGCCACTTGCAACGCCATAGCGTCTGCATAGGGCAACTGTTTTGAGCCCGGCAATATTGCTAGCTCTCTTTTATCATCGCGGGAAGTATTTGTTCTGGCAGTGGTACGAGGAGCACATTCTCTGAGCATTGCCTGGGAAAGGAGATCCACCCTTGACTATTAAGTACCCTCGAAGTGGAGGGAGGATAAGGGGGTTGGATCTGTCGGCGTTGTGTGAGACCAAGAATACCCAGGCTTGTCCGAGACTCGACCGTCTAGATCTATGAGAACTCAGGGCCATCCCAATATTTCCTCCGTCTTTGCCTCACCCTCAAAGCAGCCGCCCTTAATGTTGTATAACACTCTACGGTGGCATTGATTCCCACAATACAACTCTTCCTCCGTCAACCTGTCACGATTCCTCCTCTGTATTCCGCGGTGTCTCAGAGGTATCCCCTCACTCCTTGAGCAGTCCATCCGGGCGAAAGCCCTCCCTGGTGGCTTCATGGGCCCTAACCGCTTCGGCTACTTTGTCTAGCACTGTAGCTACCTGGCACTCATAAGAGCAGACCGGGACAACGAGGCGGGCCGTAGTGGGTGTGGCTTGGGACCTCATAGCCGTAGGGGACATACGGAGCGTGGACACCAAGTCACCAGAGCGACTCTAGAGAAAACATGCTAGTTCTTGTGCGTGTCTTAATATCGCCAGGTGCCGGCCACGCACTCGGAAAGCTTTCCGCCAGAGCGTGCCACCGCACTGAAGAAGAAACTGTGGTCTTTTGGATGAAATCTGGACTGTTTGGTTGGAAATATAGAGCACAGCGGAATCTCTGAGCCGAGGACATCCAAGCCATAGCCCCGAAAAGAGGGCTTGGGATGCAAGAAGTTGGAAATATGGGCCGGATACCAACTCTGGTTTCTTGAAGATTCGCGTTAGAAGGTGACAGTGGAACCGAAACCGATGCGAAGGAAGTACCAGAATAGGGAGGCCCCGAGAATAGCCCAGAGGACAAGAGGACAGTTCAGAGGTATAGCTTTCGCAGATAGCCATTAATTCGCTTTGGTGTGTACTTTTCGCTTTATTTCAAGTCGTACATTATTATTGAGTTCCGGTTCATGACGACAGGAACGCGACACTAACTCCAGAGAACCTCTGTGACTCGAGAACAGAGTTGAACCGCTGCGGAGACGAACACTCCAGCCTCCCGTCCAAGCCATCCACCGACCCAAACCCATCAAAACCCCGAGCGCCAGGAAAGAACCCGCAGCCATATGACTCTCTTCAAGCCTCAAACAAGCCATATCTCAGCCACCCTGTGTAAACCCCCTCGGCTCCCAGACACCCCAGCGCCGGGTTGATGCTCCCGATGAAAGACGTGAAACAGCAAGAACGACAACATAGTCAAAATGATACCCCTTCCATCCCCCACTCCATTCTCAACATAAGCTCACTTGAATTTCCAGACACGGAACTTCTCGTCCTTGTCCATGGCACTCATCGCGGCCTGGGCGGCCTTTTCGCGGCCGTGGCTGCCGAGGATGTCGGGGACGGTGTGGGCGAGGTCGTGGCCCAGCCTGGAAACGATCCTGCCGGCGAACTTGGCGTGGCCGGTCTGCGCCCACGCCAGCAGCAGGGCGAGGCAGAGGGTGGAGATGGCGACGTGGCGCATTTTCTTTTCCTTCTCTTTTGGGGGGGGGGGTTGTCTTTGTTCTTGTTTATGTTTTGCCGTCTGCCTTCCGTCGTGAGTGGGGGGTCCCGTTTTTCTTCTTCGTCTCTTCTCGGGCTGCTGCTTGTTCCTTCAAGCGAGGTGTTCCTCCGTGCCCCTTTGCTTGAGGAGTATTATACGGAATGTGGAGGACTGAGATGGTTTGGCAGTGGTGATGCCCGGTACGATCTGGGAGCGAGAGTTACCATCGGCTGTCCTGAAAAGCGAAAGGGGCCTCCTTTTATGTTGACATATCTGCCCAAAGCTTATTATCTTGGGTTGCGAGCTACGGGGCCCACAAGGTTTGAAGAGACAACAAATGTTGCCACGGAAGGTTTCCCGAGGTTGAAGGGTTTGCGCCTCTTTCTCTGATTTTAACTCTGGCTTCGGGGCCATATCATGGGATGAACATGGCCAGAAGCAACTCAATATCAACGCCGTGCTCACGAGACTGCTGTGACACCCGTGGAAACTGGACAGCACGGACAGACTTGATGTGTCTCCGGTCTACACGAGGTTGTGAGCCCCTTGAGCAGCTCCAAATGCCTCATTGAGCGTGACGGGCAAGGGGGGGGGGGGCCTATTGACCGTCGATAAACGAAACCCAACTGTTGGAGCCCAAGCATCAACGTCCCCATCTCAATTGCGGATCCAGCGAATAACGGTCCAGCCACTGTCTTGGAAGGCCGTCTTGCTAGATTTACGTCCTGCCCGGGTACTCTACCCATATCGAGTCTAGACTTCATTCACAGCGATATGGCAACCCACCCCTCCTTGAACGTACCCTTCTCCGCGCCCGATCAGTAATCAGCAACAAAACCCTTGCGATCCATAAAGACGTCGAATCGCTAGAACGGAAGTTGGCCGCGATGACTAGTATCTCGATCGGAAACATCGGCTCCCGCCCACCGCATGGCGCCGCCCTCACCATCGCCACCACTCCCAGTCCGCAGGAAACGCTGCACCCCCCGGTGATTAGACAAGAACAAACAAGCTGCCTGGGACCCAAATACTGGAGCCTAACAAACACGCACACACACACACACACACACACACACACACACACAAAAGGCCGGCGGGGATGTTGGCTTTTGTTAGTGAGACAAGACACGTGCAGAAGAATCAGTGATGCACGCCGCAAGTGCCCGCTGCTGTGCGCCCGTCAGGCCATGATATCTTCAGTCATCCCTGGACCCCTCGCGAGGTGTCTTGGACCGAGTTGGCCACTGGCCGATCATCAGACCATTTGACTTTCCATGATGGAGAAGGAGAGCGTCTCGGGTGGAGCTGCGAGGCTCGCGCCTCGAGAAGGCAATCTGGTAACGGGGCAGCCAGTGAGAGGCTGTCGGGGATGAGGTAAGATGGCTTGAAGACTGCAGGACTTGTCTGAGAATTTGGCGTCGGAGTCGAGCGGTGACACGCGTCTCCTATGTAGGTAGTCCGGTCAGCCCTCGAGCACACCCAGTTCCAGGCCAACGACGGTGTGGCGGGCTGGGAGCCTGGAGCAGTGAGTGGTGGCCCAGCCCCCCCTTAGCGATGCGAATGAACGACCTAGGAGGGTCTGGACTTTTCGGCAAGAGGCCCACCGATTGGGGAGGGGCAGGGTCGCCAAGGTCGCAGGGGTCGCAGGATGTGGGAAGGATTGGTGGCCGAGAGGGCGCGGCCATGTGATGAGAGGAAGGAAAGGAATAGGGGTATCTCGCACGCAGATCGTGTCGTCAGCGAGTGACGGGTTAATGAAGGAATAGAGGGGTGATCTGCATGTGGTGAGACCAGATGGGAAGGGGGGGGCTTCATTCCCTTGTGAGTGGTGGTGGTGTGCTGAGGAGGAGAGCTGAGAGCGAGACGGGAGTAATATGTCTTCTCATAAGGCTGAAGGATGAAACTTTGTGTAACACCAACACGGCTTTTCATCTAGAGGGTTGCTGACGAGAGAAACAACCCCCTCCAAAGCAAAACTTGGTCGAGACTGCTGCTTGGCTATTGCACATCGGAGGGGTCTCCTGGTATGTTTTTGGTGAATAAAACGGTCAAGGCCGGGAGTCGAGACGGCCGTGACTGGTCGGACCATAGCTTAGGCTTCGGGTGACAATGGCGCCTCGGCATGCATAGTGTAGTTGGAGATGAGAAGCGTGACAACGGGTGAGGGGGAGAATTTCTGCCCTGGGCAGACAGGCAGGAAGCAACCAACCTTCGTGGCATCGGAAGAAAGATTAGCTCGGCGAAGACCCATATTCGCTCCGTTCCGCGCTGACACTGGGCGAGAGCCACCTATGCGGGCGAAGCTGCAGGAAACGGCGCACCGCGCGACTTTGCGCGCCCTCCTCCCGGCCGCCGTCTCCGTCTCCTTCACCGTCACCCGCAGCTCGCCCGCCTCATCATCTCAGGATTTGCATCCCAGATCTCTTGTTGGCTGGTGGGAACAGGACGTGGCGTCCCCTGCACAGCTGAGCCCGATTCACCACTGCTCCCCCCCGAGGGCGATCTCATCGCAGCCACTCACGTAAGACAGGGCAAGGGTTCAGGGTTTCTGGTCCAGGCCTGAAAAACGCAGGCCTTGCAAAGACGGCGGTCCAACACCATACCCACCCTAAGCAACCGGGACCCATTCTACCCTACCTGAATCCTACCTGCGTGTCACAAACATTCGACTTTGGGTTTGACCTTGAATGCTGCTAGGAACTCAAAAAAGCGTCAGAACCACGACAAAACAACCCCCGAAAGAAGGCCTCCGATTCCCACTTAACACCATCACGGACTAAAACCCCGGCCCCGCGCCCCCGCCTGGTCCTAAGCGGATCCCCTTTCCTTTCCCCCTCCCCTCCCCTCATCGCCGAGACTCTCCAACCGGGGAAGACCCTCCCCCCCGGCTTGGTGCTAAGCTAATGGGGACAAGCCTACGGGGGGCGGTCACGAAGCCAAGCCTCTTTCGCTGTCGAGCGACTCTCGACTCGTTTCTTCTACGGCCTGGCCGCCCCCCAAAAAACACGTTTGCTTCCCCTCACCCTGTTACCAATAGGATTTTAAATCAGTAAATAAAACCCTTCTTAGTGCCTGGAGCACCGAGGATCTAAAACAAAGACGTCTAAGGCCCGAGTTCGCCAGCGGAATGTCACTCAAAAACCTTAATTGGACATCAGTTGAAATGTGGAGCTCTCTCCCTCTCCAGCTGTCTCTCCCTCTCTCTTATTTCAACCTACATGCCCTAGCGTCCCTAGTGCGTGGTGACGATAGAGTTACATGAAAATGAGGGACGCGAGACATGTGAGAGGAGAAGAGAAGAGAAGAGAAGAGAAGGAAGATGGAGGAGGAGGAGACGAAGAAAAAGAAGAAGCATTAGCCCGGCTCCAAGACATGCATCCTCCCCCCTTTAATCCACATACGGCTACGCGTGTACGCAGAGTCGTCGCGCCTCTCATCCCCATCTGCACCGCAAAGGGGGGGTGTCCATTGCCAAATAAAACAAACAAACATTGCATCGCAGCCTTCCGGCCGGGCCCGGAGGCAGCCAGCATCACAGCGCACTATGCTTGCCTGCCTAATCTCCTCGAGTTACGGCCGTTTCCATCGACGACTAGCCGTTGCCAACTCTCGGACTTGGTGTCCTTCTCCAGGCATCCCCCCTCCTCCCAACCCTTGTTCAGCCGAGACTTAGTCAGACTTGGTTGGCCCCCGGTCGACCGTTTTTCCCTATCATACTTATAGCATCATCAATCACATGGGGTGGGCGCCAACAGATGACCTGACGAAACAAAACGAACATCATTGCAGGACCATTGTCCTGGAGCCAAGCGTCGCAAACCAAACAAGTGAACCAAACAATCGGGAGACGCCCCAAACAAAATCCAACTGCCAACCAACCAACCAACCAGAAAGCCGTTCGGTCCCCAAGCCGTTGTCCTCCGAGGTAAATCCCAGCCAGTGCTTGGGTCACAAGGTGCGCCAGCCCGCCGATGCCGTGCAACTCACCCTCCTCCACCACACGATTGCTATCCGAGAAAGAAAGAAAAACCAATTTGCACTTTTCGCGCCTTTCTCTCCCCTTCTTAACTCAACCCCCGGTCGGTTAGGATGCCACCCCTCCCCTCCTCTCTCCTCTCGACGGGTAGCTGCACGTACAGCCATTATCCATTAGCCAAACAGCCAAACCAACCCCCCTCCCATTCAGCAAAAACGGGAACTAACAGGGCCCCCATTTTCCCTCCCCCATCCCTCCCCTCCCTCTCGACATGTACATTTTCAGACACTCTTCATCATCCAATGGCAGGCGCCCCCCGCCCAGTCGCATGAACTAGACGGCTCCCGGCATCATCACCACATACGCCCCCCCTCCCTCAAAACCCTCCCCTCGCAGTCCGCCCGAAAATCTCGCCGCAAATCAAGGATCTCGACCATCGCGCTCTCCTACCTCTCTCCCTCTCCCTCTCTTTCCCTCTCTATCCCCCCCGTTCGTTCATGCTGTGTTCCGACAAGATTCGTATAGAACCAGACCAGCGGGATCATGGGTACCGCAATCGACTCCAGCCCTCTTCCTCCCTCTCCCTCTCTTTCCGTCCCCCTTCCCCCTCCTTTTCTTTGTGCGAGGGTAACGGGAAGGGAGACGGAGAGAGAGAGAGAGAGAGCCGGAGACGGAGGGAAATCCTTGAAACAAGAGAAAAGAGAGAATTCATCGAGTGGTGTGTTGGTGGCTAGATGCCGTGAAACCACCAACCTGCCTGCCCTCCCCTCCCAAATCCCATCCACCCACCCAAACACCCAAATACCCAATTATCCAACGCCAAACCATTTCTCTTTTGCCCTTTTGCGATTTTCTCTCCATTGCCAAACTTTCAACTACCCGGTGGCGAGGTAGGGGGGGGGTTGAACTCTCCGGGGCCAGGCCTATGGAAAACGGCGTAATCGGACAGCCGCAAAATGATTGCATGTTTGCTTTATTCCCTGGTCGCATTTCACAACACGGGGGGAAGGGGGGTAGAGGAGGCTGAGGATCTCCTCGGCGTCTTCCTCGATCCTCTCGGTCCCGTCGCATTCCTCCAGACCGCATCCCGTAGTTGGTATCCTTGGCTACGTGGCGCCAGGAACAGGGAGTCATCGCGTCTAGTTCAGCCTGGCACCCCTCCTCTAGCCATCACAAGCAATCAAGATCAGCTGCTAAACAACAATCAGGCAGGCAGGCAGCCCCCCAAAGGATTAGAGGATTGTGTATCGGTGTGACTCGGCTTAGGGATATGTCAGATTTTACCGCAAGGCAGGTATTTCGAAGGGCAGAATGGCTGGCAGCTGCTGCGATAAAAAAAAGAAGAAGAGATTCCAACCCCCCTACCCCCCAAAAAAATACCAAGTACCTGGCATAGGCGCCTGCAAATGCTTCCCCAGTACCTGGCCCCCCCACAAAGATCCGGAAGACATGCCAGACCGCACCCGTCCATGTCCTTGCCATCACCCGCTACGCGCCCCCCCACTCGAGCACCCCCCCCCCCCCCCCCCGCGAGACCCGGTATCGTCCACAGACTTGATAAGGTAAAATAAAAGTGGCTGTCTTTGTTGAAGCGAATGTTCCGTATAATCACGTTATTACAAAACCGTATGGCCATGGAAAGCAAGAATGCGGCGATCCAGAAAAACAAACAAACACAGGAAACAAATGAAAAGGGGGTAAAGGGGTAAAGAAAAGGTGTGAAAGGTAGAGGGGGGGAGGCCAAATAAAGAAAAGGAAAAAAGAATAATAGTAATAAACCGTCGTGGGTATCCCTAACAATGCCTATCGTTCACCGTTAACCCCCGTGTGGCCTCCTGGCCAACGTGTTTTCCAAACTTTTCCTTCCCAAGATATTCCATGTTGGGTACAGTGGGAAAATTTCCCTCGTCTCATTTCAAACCATAGATTATCTTTCTCTTTTTCCGCACGCCAGTTCGCCGTAATCCCTGTTTTTCGACCAGGTTGTCCTTTGTCCGGTATCATTCGGTTTCTCCTCCGGATGTGCAGTAAATCCCGTGATGCTTGTGTCCCCCCTCCCCTCCCAACGCCGACAAAAATAAATAAAAAACAACCCAAAATGAAATGGGGGGATTTCAAAAACTCGCCCTCAAAATGTGTGCCCGGCATTTTTTTGGTGTTGCAATATTTCTTCGGGAAATGAAAAAAAAGAAGGGGGGGGGGGGGGGGGTTCAAACGAATAACGACTTTCGACAACATCATGCCCGATTCTTGCGTGGTTTTTGTGTTGTTTTTCGAGGTATAACTCGAATCTGAGATACCGTCTGCTCTTCTTGCTGCTCATGGTCACGTCATGTTTGTAACATTAACCCCCGACTGCGACACCATGGTCGGATAATATCCACCCGACGTTGACTTGCCCTCGAAAGGGCCACACCTCTGATTTGACATGAGCGCCCCAGGCTGGAAGATGCTTGGTAATATTGCACCTTCAGGGTCACGCTTGACTCTATCATGGAGTGGGTCGTAAGTCGACGTCATCTGCGGTATCATGGTCTCTTGTCCAGGACGATGGTGTGTGAACATGTCCACCCCCCCTCTCGCATCGCTCTGGTCGTAGATAGTGGCGGGGTAATACTGATATTCCCTCGTCGTGTCGATGGCTTTTGCATCTTCTGGGGGTAACATGGTCTCGAGCTCGGAGTGATGGCGAGCTGACCCGTAATGTCCGCTGCCGCGGGGTTCGAACCCTCCGTAGCCGCCTCCCATCATCGTACCTCCCGTCGAGAAGTCGGACCCAACGATCGAGTTGTTCGCGTATCCGGTAAAACTGCTGCTCGAACCTCCAGGTCCACTGCTGGTGCTGGCTCGCCTCTCGTTTTGGTAGTGCCCCGGCGAACGACCGCGCACAATCATCTTGGCCGACTTTCGGTATGCGACTCGTATGAAGTTGTCTGGGCCTTGCGTCCCCACGTCCGCCCATAACTCGATCAGAAGGTGGTAGTACTGTTGAGCAGCCCGCCTCTTTCCGTTGTTCGCGGTCGCCTGCTTGAACTGGATGCGCTCGAACGTATGCTCCGTCTGGTAAGAGTCGCCGCCTTGCTGGGCACCAAACCCCCCACCATCTGCAAACCCAAGTCTCGACGGCCCCCCGAGCCCGCCATCGTGGGGGTAGAGTCCTAGGGGGTGCGATGCCTGGGGGTATTTTGGGTGGAGGCGCACCTTTTCGGGCTTCGCAATCGGGCCTTTGTCTCTCTTGGGCGTGTGCTGGACCAGCTCGATATTGTGAGAATCGTTGTCTGCGACGACAGCTGAAATGGACATGGCGAACCCCAGGACTGAATACGGCTGCGTAGAGCCTTGCTGGGTGAACTGCAAAGCCTGGCCAGGATAATGCGGGGTCAGACTGAAGGAGCAGATGCAGGAGAAATAGTTCCTCCGGTAACATGTCCAGTCTCCGTCGGACTGGAAGAAACCTTTGTCGATGTTGCCGTGTATGTCAATCTTGACTTGCATGCCCCCTCCATCCGTGTATTGGAGGATCCCGAGGTTCGTGATTGGGTTCAGGGGAGGAACGCTCGTCTGCGTCCTCGAGGAGGACGATGGATAATGCCCGGGATCCATTCTCATAGAAGCGGGTGCAGTGAAACCGGTGATGGGGCTGGAGGTTGGAGATATAGGATGGCGTCGCAGAGCAGTTGGATACGACGGGGATCTGGGCTGGTGCTCCGATGCCCTCCTAAACGATGGCGTCGCCGGAGAATACTGGTCTCGAGTGGTGATGTGTGTGCCAGGATGGGGTAATGCTGTGGATCGGTGGGCATGTGCCATGCCCGTCGAAGGGGTGCTACTGTCAAGTAAGTCTGTGAGTTTGACCATCGTCTATCTTGACAGGACCGTTTCCACTTGGCACTGTCGAGGGGAACGGTGTGCGACCTACTTCGAGCCCAGGCGCGGCCTAACGTCCAGGCTGGGGAAGACGTGAGAGGCGGCCGGATGGTAGAAGCCGCCGTCAGCGGAGTACGGAGTGTTGGTGGTTATAGGTGGATTGAACAAATTTAAGAGCGTTGGGTGTTGCGGAGGGCCTTCGATCGTCGACAGAGAAGCATTGGCGTTGTGTTCGTATCTGGAGTTTCCGTCAGCCCGAGTGGTCCCCCGAATTGAGAGCTGTGTACAGAGTAGAGGGTTGGAAGCCTGGCACGACAACTGCTGTACCGCGTCCGCATGCGAGACACAGTGTCAGTGCTACCAGCTCGTCGTACTGCCAGCAGCCTGTTGCACAACGGCCAGCGGATACAGGATCGGGAAATGCGAGGGCACACCACCATCTCGCGGCGATAGACGGGAAAGCCAGCGGATTTCTAGTCACACGTTGGTTGCCAAAAGGCAGCTACCCACGCCTGTCCATCCTTTATCGCTGCAAAGGACCAGATTTCTCTTCTCTCCTCGCATCTTTCTGTCCGAGGCATGCCAACTTGACAGGTTGGGCCTGAGATTGAGAAGAGCAGGATAAGCCGAGCCAGGGTGCGGCTCTCCCCCCCCGCTTGTAGAAGTGCGATTACCAGACGGTGGGGGGGGGGGGTTTGGGGGATGTTACCGCAGGGCCTTTTGATGTCTGGATGTTTGAAAAGGGCCAGAGCCGACTAGAACGGCACACTGCGGCACAGACAAAGAATAGAGACCGTGGTATAACGGGTCCCCGGCAGAACTCGAAACTAATTGGATTGTCACGTACCGCATGTCATTGCCTGTAGCTTGGATGTCGAGGTAGTCATACCCCGTCGAAGGTTCGAACTCCTGCTTGCACAATGGCACTTGTTAGACCATGGGGTTTTTTTTGGAGAGGGCTGGAAAAAAAAAGGCCAGATGATGGAAACAAGAATGAGTTTTCGCAATATGACTTCGACGCTGTGTCGTTGTAGCCTCCAAAAGAAAAATGGTGTGGTTGCGGGGACGCCTGAGGCGTGATCCGTCACAGACAAGCAGACAGAAGGGACAAGCGAGTGACCTGCGGCGCACCAGAAGTGACGAGTTAGCTCGAGGGGCCAGAGAGAGACATCTTCCACAAGGTGACATGCATCAAAGTAGCTTCGAAAAAGAGGAGGAGGAGGGGTAGTAGGTGTTGACCGGTCTGGGCCTGGTCTTGTTGAGCCCGACCGATGAGAAGATGCAGTAGAAGCGGCGACGGCGGCACCAGAAGATGAGGAGGCGGGGGAGAGAGGGAGGGAGAGGGAGGTGAGGAGAGGAGGCAACATGGGAAAGACATGGTACAATCCAATACCGTCAGTCACCACAGTGTACTTTTGCTTGCATGACTTGCAGATGAGTGAGCCAGCCAACGGGCCAAAGTGACAAGTCGTGCAGTGCAGACACATACAACACACGCCCAGCTCACCTCACATCACCCCAGGTGTGAGTGCGCAGGACCGCGATGCCTAGCAGCAACTCTCGAGTGCCGAGAGCAAGGCACCAGTGTGGTACGGATGCGCAAAGAAGAAGAAAACCGATGACTGTGTCATGTCCTCCAAGCCTTGTGCCTCTTCTCCTCGCCAGGTTAAGAGTCTCGATCGTCCCAAGAACCGAACAGTTGAAGCACAAGAGCATTCGAACTCGAAAAGTGCATGCATTCGTGTTGTCTGAACAAAAGGTGCTCTACTCCCTCAAAATGTTTTTTTTCTTCTTCCCCCAGTGCAATTCCAGGAGAGCCTTGGTTTGAGAATGGGGGGTGTGGGGGATAGCGGGAAACAAAATGAAATCAAAACTGCCGTTGATGGATGGGGACAAGGCATGAGAAACAAGAAAAAGCAATGAGCGTTGAATCGCGTACGCACCTTTTCGCGAAGCCTCACTCGGCCCGCTGCCCTGGCTGTCCGTCCCTCGGGACAGGATCACGCCGCCGGGACGTGGCCTAGACCAGTCCTCGCCTCGACCGCCCTTCCCTGTCTGCGCCACCTGTCAAGCGTGTTGATTTCGCTTTTGAATGATGATGGTTGCGCTGGGCTGTACTGTGTTGCCGAGCTGTGCAGTTCCAACCCGGGCCGGCCGATTGACGGGCGTTTGATGACTTAATCGGGTTGATTAACCTGCCGGCCTATTGTTGTTCCCGTTGCAACAGTTGTTGTTGTTTTTCGATCGGGCACAGCGTCGCGATGCGAGAAATTGAAGGGAAGATTGGGAAAAGGGGAAAAACGAAGCACAGAGTGACATTGCAGGGGAAAGGATAAGGTAAGGTAAGAAACGAAAGCGAGGATAGAATAGGTAATGCAAGGTAAGGATGGGATCCGGTTAAAAAAAAAAGGATTCAAGGTACAGTACCTTGGATAGCTGTTGAGGATTCATTCGACGGTCGTCTCCGGCGACGAGGGGTGCCGCCGTGCCGTAGTAGAGGGGCGGTGATCTGGTGCTGATGCTGGTACTCGTACTGGTGCTGGTACTGGTGCTGGTGCTGGAGCAACGGTCTTGACGCCCCAGTTCCTCGATCCTCTTTTTTTTTAAAACCCCGGCTGTTAGCAGGTTTTCCCATCACATATATCCAGGCTCTAACCCCCCTATCCGCTTCAAAATATAAAAGTGTTCTTTGCTGTTTTCCAACCGTTGCCTGCTGTGTTCCTGTGCACGATGCTGCGGGACTGCAAATCGGCCAGGCCCTGTTCCAACTAGGAAATGGGGGGGTGGACACTCACCGGCGGTTGACTTTCCAAAAGTGCCCCTGTCATGCCAAGGTGTTGCTGGCAGCTCTTTATCCTGCTCTGCCTGTCCAAATTCGATTCTGCCGTCAGCAATGGAACTAATTCTCCTCAATCAGAAAGGAAGGTGGCCGTTTCGTCTGCTCCATAAGCCAGCATGATCGACAAATGTTAGAGACACCGCCACTGATCCACGGATAAGACACAAACCATGCTGTTGTGGTTGCGTTGTGAACAATGACAAATCGCCCAGTTAAACTTGACGACCGTCCACCTCAACATTCATCTAGCTGTCGCTCCTCGCATGTGTCTGGCCATTCGCTCCCGGTCGACAATGGCCCACTGGCCCCGGTGTTGCTCTGCGTGCTGAAGACCACAGAAGGGGAGCTCACTCACTCGCAGGAACAAGAGCGCAACAGAATAGTGTACCTGCCCGAACGTCAGCTTCTGCTCTTTCACAACGAACCGTGTTGCCGTTGCATCGGCAATAACCAGCAAGTGGGCAAGAAACCCCGCCCGCAACGGAGACGTATCGGATCCTGACGCGGGGAATCCGGCAAGATGGGTCCAAGCCAACAACCCCCTGGTGCAAATCGCATTGGGCAGTCGCCAATCACCTGCCCAGGGGAGACCCTCCTGTAAAGGGAACTAAAGGCAGCTGACTGGGAATGGAGTCGCGAATCTCACTTACTCGCTTTGTATTATTTCGTCTGCCAACTTTTGCAACTTGTTCGGCCGGCAGACTGGCTCTGTAGGAAGACCTGTTGATCCAAATGCTAGACCGACCTTCGGCAGGGAAATATTGTAAGCCGCGGCGCAAGGAGTGGGAGGGAACGTGAGCGATGGGTCTTTATAGCCGGTCGATGCAGGTGTTGGTTATCGAGGCAGGGTCTGTACTTGAGATGCAGTCGGTCAAATCAAGGAGTTTGCGAGAAACGCAAGAAAGTGCAGGATCTTGGAAACTAGCCATCTATATACCTCGCCAAAAGAACACCAGATGTGGCTGGTTCGAGATCGCACAGAAGTAGCAAAGAGGATTGGAGGCTCAACATGCAATTGACGGTTCGACATATGCGCACAGACCAAGTAATAACAGACTGATGGGTTTCTCAAGCACACTGCCGATAGCCCAGGAGACCAAGGGGAAAGAAAAACGACTCGGAAGGGGTAGGGCGGGGGGAGGGGAGGCCACCACGCGTGAGCAAATGGGTTGTGCAGACGCTGAGACAACAGCAAAGGGACATTGAATTGTGCGGAGAGCTCCAAGAACCCCAGTCGGCTTCTTGAGGAGGCGTACGTTGCCTTGCTTTGGCGGTTCCTTTGCTAGAATACGATACCAGGCGTGTGAACTGAGAACGCAGGGTAGAAAAGCTGCCAATCGCCAAGCCGTAGAGCGAAGTACCAGGAACCAGCCAGGCCAGAGATGAGGTATTCTGGGCAGGGGGCGAGAGTCTGTACGACTTGACTTGGCCGGCCAAGCTTTTCAATGGCCCAATTCCATGGGGCTATTGAGGCAAGCAAGTCTTTGTAGCCGTGTATGAGAAGGCAATCAAGGTGGGATGGTACTATTCCATTCAACCTGCTGGCTAGCAATCATCAAGTCTGCCGCCAATGATGGTATAGGCGATGTTTACATCTCTCTGGTCTGTATATGATACAGCATATGGATCTGGGCCGTGTCTGAACGCCCTTTCCGAAAACCATGGAGCGGGTGATCTCCTGACTGCGTCGGTGTGTAGTCGGGTAATCGAGGTCTCACGCGGTGAACAGGAAAGGGCCTTCCAAGCCTCGTTGACCTCTCCTTCCATGCATCAATCTGCACCTATCCGTCCGTCAAGAGCAAGTGAAACGCCACAAACAACCCCTTCAGATAGGGAAAGGATTTGCCTTGGCAAGAAAGTGGGCTATCGACGGCAGCTTGCAGTCGTGAGAGCAGGCCATAGGCGTTTAGCGGACAATCCCGGCCATTGAGACCCAAGTTTTCCGTGCCGTTCAGAATCGCCGCATTGAATAAAAGAATGAGATTGTAGCGGATCTAAGCTGGATTCATGAGCTTTGGCCTCGTGTCATCGGGATTGTCGTATGCAGCCAGGAAACCTCAAGTCTGGGCTGGCGGAGATGACGGAGGGGAGCCTCGCGTCTCCACGTCCACGCCAAAGACATGTTTGGCAACAATCGTGGCCTTGTTGAAGATCCACCACCACGTAGCTTTCGGCCCTAAATCTGCCATGAGACCTAACAGTCCTAGTGGCTTATCAATATGGACACAACGCTCGAGGTACCCGGAGTCGGCCCTGCTGCAGACCACATTGAACCCGACGTGTAGAGGCGTGTCTCGGCAGACAGAGACAGGCTCGCCACATGACACGTGAGATGGGAATAGGGTTTCGCCTCAACCTAGTTGACAAGGTGCCATCGGACCAACTCTGTCTATAACACCGTGGTTCTAGGTTGTTTAGGCCACGCATGCTTTGATTAGCGGCCTAGGCAGACATATCAAAAACGCTTCCCAGCTTGGAAAGCCTCGAGTGGATTTTCGAATCGGGACATCAGAGATGGGATGATGCAGAAATAGAACAGCTTGAGCTGTGCCTCTCCGCAATCCAATGGGATGTCTCAATACCCGAGGGCACAGAGAGGCAGAAAAGGCTCGGTCCAAACAGTCGGGCCTGCCAAAGAAGGTGCAGAATGACCAATCTCTAAACAGAAGTCGTCAGTCCCAGGGTTGGCAAGATAGCCTCTGCACCTTGTTCCCTGCGGTGCGGTCTCAATCAATATAGGTCAATGGGTTAGTTGGATTGGTCGTTTGTGCAGGTTCCCGTTGACTAGTCCGGAAAGATCCAGACAATTGTACTTGATGCGCGGCCCCGTACCCAAGGCACCAAAAGCCAACCTCGGTGTTTCAGAAGTTTGATTTTCGGAGCTAACTTGTTGACCGGACTGGCCGGGTCAGCAGCGGCTTAGCAGCCAAGGTGACGGGATTTGGTCCTGCAGGGCAGGGCTCGCAGGTTGGATGGCTGGCCGGCTTCCCATCTGCAAGGCTTTCGAAACGAGCCCCAGCAGGACAGACCAACGAACGAAGCACATGTGGAACGATTTCCGCGCCAAGGCAGGACAATACGCCCGTCAAGGGTCAGCGAGCAAATGGTCGAGTATGGTCCAGTCATGTCGGACCGGGCCGCTGGCATCTGAGTGTGGCATCCCTTGGCCGAGTTCAGCGCTGCTGGAGCTGGCTGTTGCCTCTACCGACGGGACGGCAGAGGGAGGAAGGGGCTGAGGATCAGTCTGCTGTGTACTACAGCACGCCATGGATTTGCATATCAAATTATGCCGCCGAAGCGAAGGTAGCCTGTCAGCCAGCACCTTCCTGTAGGATATTCGACGTCGCTTGCCGGTCGAGACTGTAAAGGGGACAGTTTCCCCATGTTTCTTTTTTGACTGCTTCCAGAGATCAAATCTTGTGCAATGTGACGTATCACGGGGGCCAGGGCCATCACTCAGCGGCAGGCAGACAGGCAGAGACCGCGCAGCAGAACAAGTTTCCGGCGGGCTTGCTTCTAGTGGAAGCGGGTGTCGACGCTGATAGTTTGGCGTGCAGAACGCGAATCACTGTTGCAGTAGGCCACGGCAGGGGGGGGCGCGGCGAGGGTGGTGGCACAGGATACTGCTGGGGTGAGTAGAGAAGCGCGGTAGAAGAACGGGTCGTTGCCTGGGGCGTGGCTCTGGGCGTAGGGAATGTTTGGCACCACCGGGGCACGGTCTGTTGACCATGTTGTTGAATAATGGCAATGGCGACGTAGCAACAGCGTGAAGCGTCCAACGTGTGTGGGTAGGGGCTTCGTGTCGCGAAGGTCCTGGTAGTCACACTAAACACACAGTAGGGTTGGATATGTAGGCGATCTGTAGGTCGACGGGGCCGTATGAGGCGAAGATGACGAGACGAATGAGCTGAGAGCGGCATATTTGCAATGTCTTGCTTGCTTCTTGTTTGCTGGGCAGCTCTAGCTGCCTATGCATGACAGCTGTCGGCAGTGTGGGTGTGTCTGGCTCAAAAAGCCCGTTGTCGACATATTCCCGGAGGGTGCTGTATTTTGCATGGGACGCCCCTTCGGACAGCAGGTACAGGCCGATGATTGCTGGGCAGCCGTCAGTGAGCAATCGAGCTCAAGGAAAGGAGGAAACAAGCATGGCCGGGGGTGCTGGATTGACCGGGAGACGTTGGTGGGCGAGGGAGACAGTGTGTGTGCGGTGAGAGAGTGAGAGATAGAGAGAGAGGAGAGAGAGAAGGCCAGAGGGAGTCTGCACTGTCTTGGTTTGGAGATGGTAAGAGCAAGCCGGGCCTAGGTGACAGTCGGGAGTGGCTGCTCCTTGCACGGTACGGTGTGGAAGTGGGGACAGAGGTGTGGTGTGAGCAGGAAAGACGGGGCAGGAGCTCCCATTGGCTGGTGGGGGAGGGGATGCCTCATTCGCCAGCTTCGCAAGGTCGCCGTTGCACAGTGTGGCTCTTGCAGCCATGATGGCAGCCACTATCCGTACTCACGGAAGAGACACAATGCAGGAGCTTGGCTTGGGGAACCAGATGCCATCCGTCCGTCCCTGCTTGTTGCATCTACCGAGGCGGCCACACTGTGTACTCTCATCCTTCCTCAGTATCTTGCTCAGGCAAGGCCGGCCGGTCGGTCGGTCGGTACATAGCCAAACCAAAGGTACTTACTTTACTTTACCTTGGCTTACTCTCTGCACTTTACTAGCTCTGTTGCGCCTCCCAACTCACAGAACACTCCATCAGATAACCTCTGGAGGCGGCTGCCACACACAAGTGTATTTGAGACTTCACCCTGTGCCTTGGTCTCCTATGGCTCGCTGCATCTCTCGCTGCCACTGCGCCCCCGGGGCCCTCACCCACTCACTCTATACCTCACAGGATGCACGTTCCGCAACCGCACTGCATTGCGCCGCCATTGGGCATGGCATGCCTCCTCTTCGCCCTCATGTCCTTCCTTGATCCGGCTACTGCCTTGCTGCATTGTTCGCTCTCACTCTCACCCATTGCCATGTGCTGATGTGTGTCCAGAAAACAATGGCTCTACCCGACAAACACATGTGCCTTGGAACCCACAAGGGCGTAAACGACGACAGTGTCGGCCTTATTCGGTGTCGAAGCCAAGTCGGCCCCATTTCTGTACCAAAAGCTCGACTCCATGCCGCATGTACTCTAGACTACCGCCGAGAGCCTACTCGGCCATTCCTCCAAACAACCCCACAGAAGGAGCCGGCCCCAGCCTACAATCACCACGTTGCCAATGGCGCATGACTGGCAAGCCGGTTGCTTGGGTCGGCACGCCCCCTCCCCATTCTCGAACGAAACGCCTTCTTCTACAGCACCTAATTCGGATGATATCTTGACAATCAGAGCCACCCAACAGACGGTCCGTGTTTTGAGCTCGCCCCCATGTACCAGCAGGTACCTCTAGGGCAATCCCGGTACCGTGCCACGGTTTGCCACATGTTTTCTCTTTCGGTGACAATTCTTCCAAGTCATCGGGAGGCCCGCCATTCCTCTGGACAGCAATCTATCGTTGACTGTTCCGGCCAGGCGTCTGGCCGTTAGGATCCACCCTTCGCCTGCTCAACCCAGGCATGCAATGTCTTGCAGGGTGGCAACCGGGAGCCAAACGGATCGCCTTTCGTGCATTCCCGGCCGCCAACTCTGGGAGGGCAACTTTTGACATCAGGCCCCATCTGAATCATGTGCCAGCCCGCTGGCTGGAAATTAGGGTTTCCTTCTTGTTGGGAACCTGATCACCGCCATCGAGGCTCCGTCGAAGCATCTTACACTCCGCTCACCTAATATATCACAGGGCTTATACAGCTAAGCCGACGTCTCATTCCGGAAAGGCGTGGATGAGCAGATACTCAGCAAAACTTCCGCCAACAGGCCTCTTTTCATTATGAAGGTTTCAGAATCCGGGCGCAGGCGGGAGGTGGCAGCGCGGACAAGACCTAATTGGGGCAAAGAGTTGACAGCGGCTCGCCGCGTCTCTGCTGTTTCGATTCGGACGTTCAGATCCATGGTTTGTATTGAGCCACCCCCGTATATGTACGGCCTACGGCAGAAGGACCCAATTCCAACCCAGCATGCTGGTTGCCTTGCGAAATCATCAAAGAAGCGGTCAAGGGGCGAGAACCTTCTGCATCTAGTTCTACGATGAACACTGTCGCCAGCTTCCATCCCGCGTTGTCTGCTCCCATCTGAGCTTTGTCTTTCACGCAAGGTCAGCCCAGCCATCATGAACCCCTGGCTAAAGAACCCGATTGGCCATTGCACAGTCATCTAACCAGCCTAGACTCATCGGCGCCATTCCGACGACACGAGGATCGCCTTTTGGCAAAGACTAAGGCATCGTGGATGCCCAGCGCCCTGCGCCACTAACTTTTGCAGCAGCAGACCCCTTGGGCTTGGTGCTGCGGCGCCCAGGTAACACAATGGAGGACGTTACATCCACATCCTTCAGAGCCTTGCCACTCACGAAAGCAAGGGATCAGCTGTCTCGGTGAGCATACCCGTGATAGCACACGATGAATATCTAGTCGTCATCCTTTACGCTGAAATATCAGCCCTCATTTCCGAAGATCTGCATCGCACTGTTACGGACGCTAGGTCCAGGTGAGTCTAGCCATCTGCGAGGGTTCTTTTTGGGCCTGGTGCTTGCATGCCGCAGAGCGGATGTAGGATACTGCGCTCTTAGCTATCTGGAGGCTACACGGAGCATATGGCCAATTTTACTGAGAGCCACTCCCTTGGGATCGTGACAACATGCACAGATTGCGACTGACCGTCTTCAGATGGCCTTTTATGAGCTCACTGAGTGTAGGGCGCTTATCACATTGCTCTGACTCTACTTCAATATCAGATCCGGGCAATGTAAGGGCACAGGTTTCCGAATTTGTTCGCTTTCTCCTTCCAGATCGGGATTGTCAATCTCGAATTGTCCAACGTACGAGACTCCCTCGGTCAACTTGCTCGCCACCACGCCATGTTTCGACTCCATGGCTTAGCCCCTGATCATGCTGTGCGAGGCATCTGAATCCCCAAGAAGGCCTCCATCAAAACATGGGTAGGGCATTGGCTGAGAACCATGAGCCGTCGATCGCCAGGATCACCCGTCCACAGTAACCCCTGACGAATTCCAGACTACCAGGAGCCTCTACGTGGCCAGCAGCATACCCATACCGTAGTATCTCCTTTCATGTCAGGTCAGGCGTACAAAAAGTCAAAATGGCGCGCACTTCAAATGAAGCGGCAGCAAACACCGTGTGCGGATTCGACGCACGTTGTTCATCAGACCAGTTTCAGACCCCGCCTGTCGGGAGTCAGCTATGGGCTTTTGTGGATGCAACGTTAAACAAATCTTCCTGGCGGGCGGATGGATCCATCGGCTGTCGGCCCTCTCTGCAATGAGGCAGAATACGGCTGCTTTTACACGCTGTCGGTCTGCTCGGACGTCATAACGGTCGCTGTTTAGGCACGAACCGAATCCAAAGACGATGCGGCCCTCGATCGATGGAGGATTTGGGGTGGTATCTTCAACGGGTCACTGGCGTGGCTATGGTGGACCGATGACGCTGTGGGAAAGCCAACCCCGAGAGAGCCAGTGATGTGAGCAACCTATGACCAAAGGTAGCGAACCTGTCTGGCTGACCACTGCTGTCTCAGTAACCTGTCATGCTCGATTCAAGACAAACTCTGACAGGAGCAGCTGAAAACTAAAACGTCTTGAGTCCGGAGTGAAGTTTTTATGGGTCACACAAACACTCTTTGGCCACGAGGGCAGGGTTGGCAAACAGAGCAATGTAAACTAGGATTATACCGGTATGGTCCTCGGCGTCAAAGTCAAGAAATGACACCAATATTTCTTCTCCCAGAGGAACGTAGGAACAAGCTTCGAAATGATAGATGATCGGCCTTACTGGGCACGGGTGGCGTTTATGGTGATCATTTGCCCGCCACATCCTAGCCAAGGTTTGAGTCACATACTTTTAGAAAACAGCTAGCCCGAAGCCGGCTGCTTTTCTCAAATAAACCTTGCTGGAGTATTTACTGCTTTGGATCGAGCCTGGGTCCGTTACCTGGCCACTCGATGGTTACACCGACTGTGTTGTTCAAAGATATCAACAACAAGGTGGACCAGCCATTTTGCACCATGACTTGCTCGAAGGGTGCAAATCACGTGTGTTATCCACACCCGCAAATGTCGTGTAAATTACGGGGCAAGCGATTACTCGTTAGTCTCTAGGGGCGCTGGAAATAGCACCATGGTTTATGACACATGGGCTGACGTGTGTAGTCTCGAACTCTGAAATAGCACATGGCAAGCGGGGGCTATCAATTTTCAAATAGCTCAATACATACAATACAGTGGAGGCGATTCGGAGCTCCATCAATCAACTACGCCGGAAAGGTTGTGGCACTGCCCCAACTTGTTCACTGTTTTCTCGTCCGAGATGCAGCTAGTCAGTGTCCGGTCAGTGTCCTTCCGAGCGTCGGACGGCGGGTGGGTCCGTCCCGCGTCCGGGCCGGGGCCCTTTCTCTATTCCGGAACGCTCGGGCCATGTGTTTGTCAACGACTCACTCAACTTTGGGCGAATCAAGGCCCTCGCACACCGCTGACAAACACAGCACAGGCCTTTTTCCATTCTTAGCAAAGACGTTTGTACCGTTTGTTCCCACTCCCCCAAGCAACGCTCTAGGGATCCTTAGGCGAGCAACTCCACCGTAATGTATGACTCCAATGCTGACTGACGGGGGGGCTGTGACTAACGGCGAAGTAACTCATTGTCGCTGACACGCCCCAGGTTGACGCAAACTGCCTCAGCACTACATAGCGACCAAAGTTCGCCATAGTTTGCTTGCTCTGCAGTTGGCTTTTCCACCCCCCTTCTCCCTCGTTACCTCGACGGAAGAAGCTTTCCCTTCCCAGCTTCCCTCGTATCGTGACCTCTCTCGGGCATGCCTAAGAAAAGGCACCAGGCGTTATACTCGAAGCCGCAGTCAACTGCCCCCTCGTCATTGGGCGCCTCAGCTTCGGCGTCTTCTGCCGCTCGTCAGTTCAAACCCACACCCGCACACCCCTCCCCCCTCTCTCTTCTCTCCTACACCGAGATTCCTACGTGACATCGCTTCCTGTAACTGACAGCGGGGGCACACAAATAGACAGCAATCGTAAAGGCGTCAACGAGCTCTTGGCCGATCTCCGTCGATCCTCCCCGTCCAACCGTGCTACCTCGACGGCGGCAGCAGCAGTAGGCACTCCCACCGTCCCGCCAGCCCTCCGACAGATCCTCCAGATCCCAGAGACGCCCCCACCGGCACCCAGGCGTGCCCCGAGATTCGACGCAACAGGGAGGAGAGTACCACCTGGTCCGCCGCCACCACGTAGCTGGCTGTCGCGGTCTAGCCATGTCACTCGCGCGCACGCGACTGCCGCCCAGCGCGGCAGCCACGCCATCCAGTCCCTGCCCGGGACGTATGAGCCGGACAAGGGCAGCCTGATGGACCTCCTGCTGAGAAGGATGGCCCTAAATTGGGAGTTCCAGAGAGACTACGACCAGTACTACCTGCACACGTTGCCCAGCCGCGTCAGGGCCTCGCTGGCCAAGTACGTTGGCGTCTGGTACGAGGGCGGAGCGTCCGCTGCCGACCTGCGCAACATCCTGATTCCTCCGGTGTGTGAGGACGGCGAGCAGCAGCAGCAGCAGCAGCAGGTCGACACCGAAGGGCTCGTGTCGCTGAACAACGACATCTACTTCCTCGACCTGACTGGCTCGGTGGGCCGCTCGATGACGGTCAAGGAGCTGGCGGACGTGCTCTTCCCGCAGCAGCTGGCGCACGCGACGGAGGCGGTGCAGGACTCCTGGGACACGGCAGAGGCGCCGTCCCTCCCCCCGAAGCTGCTCCCCAACATCACACACCTCTGCCTCGCCGTCGCCCCCAGCGCGCGCGGCGGGCCCGGCGTGTCGTGGAAGCACCTCCTCGCGCTCGCGGGCAGGCTGCCCACGCTCACGCACCTGAGCCTCGCCTACTGGCCCGAGCCGTCGCTGACGCCCAACGCAAAGTTCTCGAGGATCGTCTCGCCCGAGGGGCGGGCGGAGCAGTACGCGGGCACGGGGGCGTACGCGCACACCCTCGACGACGACTGGTCCGAGGCCGTCATCCTGCTGCGGAAGCTGAGCAAGTGCCTCTACGGGCTCGAGTACCTCGACCTCACGGGCTGCGGCGCGTGGATCAAGGGGCTCATGGCCAACGTCGACGGGGACAGGGTCGACTGGGCCGGGCCGTGGGGCAAGGTCTCGACGCTGAAGCTGAGGTACGGCTACGACGTGAGCGAGGACACGCCGATCGCGGACTCGGAGAGGTACCGCGAGACGGCCGAGACGGCCAGGGCCATCGAGAAGTACATTGCCGCGCAGAGGGCCGGCAAGGGGAGGTTTATCAACGTGGACAGAGACTCGACGGACGATATTCGATTGCTGTCCATAAACTAAATGATACAAAAAAATAGAACAAAATTAAACCAAAAGAAGAAGAAACAAACCAAATTAAAACTCTGGAAATCACGTACACAAAAGAAATATAGGCAGCGTGCTAGTTTAACTCGGACCCACCATCCTCAGCTGAGCTGTGACTTGACGAGACATCTCCTCCCCCCCGGCCATCACCCCGGGCTTGCTTGCTTAAGCGTCAAGCGTGCCCCGGGACTGCTGCTGCTGCTGTCTGCTAGCATCCCACAGCTCCCTGAACCTCCCGCCCGCCTTCAGCAGCAGGGACTGCGGGTCCCCGACCTCCTCGACGCGGCCCTTGTCCATCACCACGACGCGGTCAAAGTCGGCGACGGTGTCGAGGCGGTGGGCGATGGCGATGACGGTGTGCTCCCTGAACTCGTCGCGAACGAGGTCCCTCACCATGCGCTCGGTGTGAGCGTCGACGCTGTACCCGCCCGTCAGTTCTCTCGCGTCTTTTAACCGGCCCTGTTTTCTTTTGATTCGCGAGGGGGGAGGGGGCGAATAGGGGAAGAGGAGAAGAAGAAGAAGAAGAAGAAGAAGAAGGAGGAGGAGGGGCAAACGTACCTGCTTGTCGCCTCGTCCAAGAGGACCACACGTCCCGCGTCCCGACGCAAGACCGCCCTGGCAAGGAAGAAGAGCTGCCTCTGCCCGTGGCTGAGCGCCTCCTCGGCAAAGACGGCGTCCAGCCCGCCGTTCGCCTGGATGGTGTCCCAGAGACCGAGCCGGGTGAGGGCTGATATGGCGGCGTCGTCGGATACCGTGCCGAGAGGGTCGATGTTCTGCCGGACCGTCCCCGGCAGGACGAACTGGTCCTGGGTGATCGATATGAGCGCCGACCGCAGGGGTAGGAGCGGGACCGAGTCCAGTGGCAGCCCGTCCACGGAGATCTCGCCAGAGGACAGCGGCAGGAGGCGCAGGAGGGCGAGGAGGAGGGAGGATTTGCCGCTTCCCGTCCGGCCCACGATGCCGATTTTCTCGCCGGCACGGATGGAGAGGGTAATTCCGTCCAGGGCCTTGGCCCCGCCGCCCTCCTTTCCGCCGCCCACGTTGTAAGAAGCCGAGACGTCACGGATCTCGATGGCGCCGTTCTCGGGCCACCCCCTGGGGACCGTATCCGGCTGTCGCTGCTCGCCGTGCAGCAACTGCCTCCTCGTAGCATCGTCCTCGACCTCGTCGAGCGTCTCGTCTGCGAAGTTCTTGATGCGCGCGACGGCACCGATGGAGGTCTCGAGCGAGGTCCAGAACTGGATGAGCATCTTGAGGGTCTCGGTGAAGGAGATGAGCTGGACGAGGGAGACGCCCGTGAGGCCCACGGAGACGGAGGCGCGGAGGCGGACTGCGAGGCCGACCACGAGCAGAGCGAGGGCCGTTGTCGTGAGGTCGAGGACGAGGGTTAGCCATTGCTGGGCCAGGAGCAGAATGTAGAAGGGCCGCTGGGAGCGGTCGACCAGGACGTGGGAATGGGAGATTGAGGGGGCCGTCAGGGCGTGTGCGCGGAGGGTCGGGAGCCCCGAGAGGGTTTCGAGAAAGTGGGTGCTACGAGGTTGTGTCAGCGTCTTTTGAAAGGTGTTTTGAGGTATTGCTCGAACTTACTACACTGGTGCTTTCTCTTCGAGGTCTATGAGTCGAAGCTGACGGGATGTGCGGAGGTACGCTCGTTGGATGTAGTAGAAGACGAGGACCAAGAGCGGGAAGCTGATGGCGATGTACCACGACGCCGAGGCGATGAGGATAGCCTTTCCAATAAGCGTGAAGAAACCTATAGTGCTCTGAATCAATACAGGTCTATGACGGGGCTCTAGGGAAGGGTAGGGTTTGACATACTTGCAAGTGAGACGACCAGTGCCAAGGGCAAGCTACGGTCGATCAAGCCGATATCTTGCGAGAACCTGGAGCGTGTCAGCGGCATCGGCAGTTTGGTCCGAGAAGGCTTACCGGGTGGTGATGGAACCGATATCCGTGCTCGAGAAGAGAGACAAGGGCGCGCTGTAAACATGGTCAGATCCTCTGAAAGCAGTTTGGCGGTAGAGAAGCGACTCACTGCATTACGGATTTCAGGAGTCTCTGGTGCAAAGCGATGCCCGACTTCGAGGCGACTGGAACCAGGACAAACCTTGAGATTGTTAGCTGAATGCCGCTGGCCGGTTCTACCGAAAGACCATGCAAGCTCACCAGATGAGGACTGCAAAACAAAGGACTCCGCCTGCTTGGAAGGCCGCATAAACGCCGAGATAATAAGCGTCGTGCTGGTTGGGAGCATCGACGTTGGCGTCAACCCAGAACTTCAGCCATATAGCTGAATGAAGCCTGTCAACTTGGTGTTCCCAAACTTGGAGGACCATATCACTTACTCGGAAAAGTTGAGAAGAAAGCCCAGGTCATCTGGAGGAGGAGCATGATGGCGACAAGGACAACCCCGACGCTGCCAAAGTAGTAGCCGTAGACACTCCAGTCGCCTAGCTGTCTTCGCTTGTCTTCATCCTCTTCGACGGCCTTGGGTTTGGCCTCCACCAACGTCTCGCTAGCAGATTCACTGGTAGTCTTTTCGGGACTTGTCTCATCGTCGTCGTTACGACTAGACTCAGATGAGGCGAGGCTTTGAACGTAGCCGCCCGCCTTTAGGCAGTCTTCAAAGGTGCCCATTTCTGTAATCTTGCTGTCTCCAAATGCGATGATCATGTCTGCTTGGGACAGAAAGCTCACTACAGTCGTCTGTCACTTGAATGTCCACTTCGGATGACTGGCGGAATGGAAAGGAGGCCATACCTGATTGGGTCGCAAGGACGATTGTCGTCCCCCATTCCCTGAGAATGCCATTCTTTGTATTGAATACATTTCGGAACACTGTTTTAGCTGTGTGGTTGTCCAGTCCGCTGAAGATGTCATCGAAGAGGGCTATCTGAGGACGGGAGTAAATAGCCCGAGCAAGAGCCTGTTTTGGGTCAGTAAGGAGTAGAAACTTGGTTTAGATGTCACTGACAACGCGCTGCTTCTGGCCTCCGCTCAAAGCAAGACCATTGCTACCAATGGCTGTCTGGTCCCCCTCCGGAAGTTGGGCGAGGTCCTTTTCGAGATCGCAGGCCTGCAACACCTGCTGGTAGAGATGCGCGTCGAACTCGGAGAAACAGACAATGTTCTTACGAACTGTCTCGTTCTAGATTACTGTCAGTTTGGGCACTCTGCATTGGACGTTTGCCAACTCACAACGAGCCAGGGGCTCTGCTCGCACCAGGAAATGCGGTCGCTGGACAACGCAATATTTCCAGTGACGTGCGGGAGCTCGCCGAGAAGACCCTTTAGGATCGTGCTTTTGCCGGATGCAATAGGTCCTACAAACATGACTAGTTGGCCTTTGGATATGCTGAAATCGAGGTCGTTCAGGACTGGGCTGAATTCTGAGTTCCAGCGCAACGATGAACTCTCCACTCGAATCGCTGCATCGCCTCCGGGCGTTTGTCCAACGACAACCGCTTCAGCTCTCTTCAGATCTCGAAGCGGCACATCCTGAGAAGACAGTTGAGACCCATCCGAGGGTGACCTGGGCGAAGAGCTCGACGGGAGAGATCGATATTCAGCCCGTGGCGGTTCGGACAGGTATGTGTCGATTCGGTGTAAGCATCCCAGTGCCGCGCTGATGTCGAGAACAGTCTCGAACATGAAGAACAGGGGGTTCGCAAGCAGAATTACCAGAGACAGAGCAGCAAAAAGCTTTGTGGCATCTAGCACCTGGCCGGTCTTGGAGGAAATAGCCGTGTACATGGCAAAGGCAACGACAGGGGCGATCATCATGGGAATCTGTGCGATGGCCGATGTTATAGCGCCAATAACTCGGAAGGGGGTTGCCGCCTTCATCTCGGTGAGCCGGAGGTCAGCCAGAGTCTGAAAGAGCTTCTGCGTCAGGCCAGACATTTTGATGCTTTTAATATGACCCATCATGGCCGAGGTGATGCCTTCGAGAAAGTCAGCACTATACAACAATCGGAGGCGGGGACCAAGGCATTAATACCAATACGCTTCTGGACGTTCTCTACCCAGATAACTTGGTACTTCTGGGCCGCGGGAGCGAAGACGATGGTGGCGATCAAGGCGACTACCGAGACGATGATCGGGCCGGAGGCTGCGTAGCCGATGTGTGTGCTGAGAAGCCATGTTGCGATGGCAATCTGGATGATATTGGCCCAGAACTCGTGAATCTCGCGCCCCGCGCGGATGATGGCTTCGACCTGGCATGATGTTAAAAAAGATAAGAGGAGAGGGTGGGAGTGGTTTGTTCGGTCAAGACTTACATCAGTCGACATGAGCGTGACAGCCGCGGAGTCATCGCCAGGCGCGACGCGCAGCTCCATCGTCTTGAAATAGATGGCAGAAACCAAGATGCCCCTGAGCATGGTCAAAGATCGGAATGCCTTGTGCCAGTAGAAGCTCGACGAAATCGAAATGCCGAGGTAGACGAGGCCATAGGCGCCGATGAGACCGTAGCCATAGTTGTCAGTCTCAGACGGGTTCTGCAGGAAGTCGAGGAACCGGTTCAAGATCAGCGGCTGGCAAATGGTGAAGGCGAGCAGGAAGAGTCTTGGTAGGACCACAGCCAGCAACTGCCACTTCAGCGTGCTGATGCATGCCCTGATGAGCCTATGGCGTGGTGAACGAGACGATCCATCTGGCTGGTCGGTGGACGATGAATCGTTCCAGCGGTGCCAGAATCGCTCGTTCAGCACGGCAGCCGACATGGACTCGTCCAGATCGAACAAGTCCACGGGTCTCAGAAGACGTCGGAACCCCGTCAACAGCAGAGGCGTAAGCCACCAGAAGACACCCCGGCTGTAGATGCCGGTGGTCTCCTCGGGGCTGTACGACCGGCCATCGCCAGCTGAGACGAGGTAACGCGTCTTCCCCTGAGCTTCGAGGAACACGATAGCCGTCTTCAGTGCGAAAGATGCGGTGAAGACGGCCATGATGGCTACGCTTAAGTGCGACAGCCACATGGTGCGGAGGATTGCTCCATCCAGCACCAGGGAACCGAGAGTATATATATTCAAGATGGATGAAGGCTTAAGGCTCTTCGAGTGTTCTATATACGAGAGGCCACCAGACATAATACCAGCAGCAAACGACACGCAAGAGGCTGCGATGGAGACGGTGCGCAGACGGCCCGCGTCGTGCTGGGTTGCCCACAGCACGACAAGCACGACTTGCAATACGGCAAACACGCTGATAGCGGCCTGTTTTGTTAGACGAAGGGAATTGCCGGCGACGGCGCGGGGAAGTTTGCCGAGGCGGTAAAGCCGGAGCGGCGCGATGAGGATGAGGATGGAAGCAGGGAGGATTGTGAAAAGGCATTGTTCAAAGGTAAGAGTGAAGTCGAACCCCTCGCGGCAGTTCTGGACGATTGGGCCGAAGGCATCGTCGGCGGTTGGGGAGCATCCGATTGAGGATGAGGTAGCCATGATTGACGCGGTATGCCGTTAAAAGATTGTGGATGAAGGAGAACCCGAGGGGATTTGGAGAAAGAAAGGCTAGAGAAATCAATCGAGGGGACCAGTGCTTATAAAAGACATGGCGGCATAATACGGCCCGGTTGGCTGTAGGAGCCTCCCCCCTGAGACACCATCCAATTAAGGAAGGTGGGAAACCAGAGCAATCAATAGGCGTGAGATAGGTAGAAGAACGCGTTGAGACAGATGCTCCTCTATTGACTGATGTGAACGCGCTATGAAAGAGCGAACAGCGCATGAGGAAAACGAAGCTATTCGCACCGAGCGGTGACCATAAAGTTGTTTCTATTTTGATCCTCGCTTTTTACTTGGATGAACGTGGCGAGATGGGACGAAGTCAATCGCCCTTTTTTTGTTGGCCCTGTGCCTGGAATTCCAAGCAAAGAACCTGGAAGGACGATCGGGTTGGCAACCTTGGGAAGCTGCCGGCTGCCCAATCCTGTCCAGGTCCCCGGGCATGTCTTGATTCACTGGAGACGACCTCCACAGGGGGTAAACAACCTCAGAAGCAGGACCCTGAAGGGTCTCGAGTGGCTGTGAGCTCCTCAAAAGTTGCCGCCGCGACCCTGTCGTTCCCTGTTTCTGGACAAAACAGGGTATTCCGAATGGACAGCTAGACAGGGCCTAAACGGGGCTTGACGGGTTGATGCGGGTCCGTGCCAACGGTGTGGCCCTTGGACGAATGCTGTGGCTCAGGAAGAGACCTATGACGCAACCCTGGACATCCAGCTCCATGGGCCTTCATCCATACCCTACGTACGGCGGGAACAACAACGAACGACACTATTCTCGCGTGACTAAAGACTTGGCCACGTCAGGCTCGACAAGGCCTGTTGTGTTGTTCCACCCTAGAGAAGCAACATGATGTTGCACTCTCTTCCTTTCTCGGCCATTTGATGTGGCCCAACTATGTACCACACTCACTCCTGGGCACCCGTCCATGGCTTTTGCCTCGCCCAGTCAAGCCTAGTGACGCCAATAGGCTTGTTACTTTCCATCATCCCCATACCCACAGCATTCTTCCATGCTCATCCAGGGTCTCTTAGTTGCATCATACTCCCCGGGATGTCTCCTGTGACTGGCTCGATGTGAATCGTCCAACTTTTAGGGCTGCCTGTCCTGCCTCTTAAGGCCTGGACCCTGTGCCACCTCCAATGTCTCTGGCTCTGTTGCCTCTCGTCCTCATCCCTCGCATTATCAAGTACTACTGTGCAGTACCTGCCACGGCCTTATTACCTCGACATCGTGGGTAGCTGGCTTCACAAAACCCGCCGTGCTTCCGCTCGTCTGTCAAAACGTTGCTTCCCATCCAACCATACACCTTTTGTACAACTCAAATCAAACACTCATCCGTCGGCAACATGCATTTCACAGTTATAGTACCGCTAGTATTGTCCATAGTGGCATTTGTCCTCTCCTTCCTTGCTCTCTTCGCTGGGCACAAGGAGGGCTTCATGGAGGACTATGACGTCGTCCGTCTCAACGTGTCGAGGCTGGGCTACCAGCTGATCCCCACGGCGGACGAAGACACCGATGGCATCAGAGGCAAACTTGATGATATTTTGCGCGGCGTCACGGACAAGGTCAATGACATTGTAGGCGACGCTGCGGACCGCCTCGCAGACGAGCTGGGAATCTCGCAATGGTACTCCCTGCATCTGATGGATGTGTGTCAGGGTGACTTTGCCCCCAACGCGACGTCGCCCAACGCCTGGCTCAACACCACAGGCTGCACCCAGCCGTCACCTGGTCGTAAGTAATAGCTTGTACCTGTCTCTTTATCGACGCTGATCTCGGACTAGCCAACGTCAACCTGACGAGAATGTTGGACCAGGAACTCGAAATCGGCCCCCTGAGCATAAGCATCGCGGATCTCGAATGGCCCGACAGCATCGAGGATACCTTGGACAAGGTCAACAAGTTTCTCCTCGCCATCTGGGTCCTCTACGTCCTAGCCATCGGTTTTTCGGGCCTCTCCATCCTCGGGTCTCTGGCGGCATTCTTCATGGGTTTCAAGAAGAGTATGACAGTGACAAACTTCATCTTTGCCTTCTTGGCAACTCTCGTGCTCTTCGCCGGCAGCCTGATTACGACTATCGGTGCCAAGGAAGGCGCGAAACAAATTACGGAATTGGGCGAGGACATTGGCATCGCGGCGTCGGCGGGACAGAAGTTCATGATCATCTCATGGGTATCCTTCGCCGTCATGTTTGCGGCGGCCATCTATTGGGTCACTCAATTCTGCGTCGAGAGGCGGCCGCGCAAGCGGGTGTACACCGAGAAGCGTCACCACAAGGGCAGCTTCTGATAAGGAAATCTCCTGCTCGTCTCTTAAACAACATAAAGCATGTGCGATTTTACTTCTCTAAAATTGAGACACCATGGTATGGTTAGGGGGTTTTCTTTGTTACTTTGCGGAAATGATACCTTTCTTGGGTCTGGCTGGGTATCTGGCATACTATGGCTATTCTGGCATCATGGTTTTTCTTCCCTTGTTATCTCGATACCATTGATGCGACACACGAAACCATAAAATACACCGTTAGTGTAGAATACACAGGAGCAGAATAAGAAACATTACTTGAACCGATGGCGCCATGCGCTACATTGATCTCCCTCCCGACCATGCTTTAGGTGGTACATTAGCATTCTAGCACGATGCTGCTTTTTGATTACATCTCTGTCGCTACCCCCGCTCTCGAGCATAGATTCAGTGAGCTTCTTGCCTTCATCTTCTTCGCTGATGGAGCCAGAGACCCGCCCCGGGCCCGGTGTTCCGCATCTCGGAATGTGGGGTACGTCATTCCTCCCCAAACAGGCAACCGCACGCAGCCTCATCCTCCGCCGGAACCCAACCTTAACTTGGACTGCTCCACCTTCAACTACACCTCGCTTCAACGACACCTCACTTTAACACACACTGCTCTCCCCCTTAACCTCCAACACGTCGGCGAACTTACACTCTTTAGCTTTCACAAGCCTCGCCTGCGTGGCTCCTTCGTTCCTGAGCTTCTCAAACCTCCCATCTCTATCGAGGACCCACGTGGGAGACCAGCAACAACATGCCTTCACTCCCGTTCTCGGACCGCATCTCGTCCGCCGCGAACATGGAGCGCTCCAACAGCAGCGGCGAGGAGGAGTCGCTCCTCGGTCGCAGTCATGAGAAGATACGTCGCTTCTGGGATGGGTTCATTGACTTTGCCCTTCAGGGGAATATCCTCGAGATCGCCTTTGGTTTGATGTGAGTTTCACATTTTCGTAAATTTTCTTTTCGCTCGAATTTCAAGGAAATCGCGCACACTATCGAATACAAAGTCGCATAGAGTTCTTGGCGTGAAAATGCTGGTTCTGGTTCGGCCTACTCATGTTTCTCATGATGGAACCAACTCGCTATCCCCACCTTCTGTCCGTGATCGTACTGACCAAATCCAATCGCAAAGCATCGCGGCCGCCTTCACGACCCTCGTCAACAGCTTCGTGCAGAACATCATCATGCCGCCCATCTCCGTCATCTTCCCCCTCAACCGCAACATGGAGGAGAAGTTTGCCGTTCTCAAGGGGGGCCCCCACTACAACCACGACAACAAGTACACCACCCTCGAACGCGCCAAGGATGACGGAGCAGTCGTTTTGGCCTATGGGTAAGTTCTGGCCCTCTACTGCCGAGTCCCCTCTCTGCATTGCACGCAGCATTCCTTTGCGTTTGCTAGAACCGCCGCGTTTGACGCCCGTGTCGTTATGCCCAAGAGGGGGGAGAACTTTAAAGGATACCCGGGACGCCACAGCTAACAAACCCTACAGTTCGTTCCTCAACCAGCTCGTCTCCTTTCTCTGCATCGGCACCTCCCTCTACGGCCTGGCGCACATCTTTCAGTTCTTCTCCCGGGAACCAATTATTAAGCATACAGTTAAGTGCAAGTACTGCCGCAAGCGCATCAGCGATAAGGTGCGTTTCCCAATGCCGCCTCGCCAATGTGGCCGCCCGTGATACTAATTCTCTTCCAAAGGCAAAACGATGCGTCAACTGCACTAGCTGGCAGGATGGACGCGAGGACCGGGCACATCGTTGATGGAATCCAACTAGCTCATCGGGGACCGGGGTGTAACCCTCAGGAATGCTTGCGTTTCTAGGTGGCCCCTTTTGTTTTGCGCAGCATGGTGTGCATATAGAACCGGCGTTGCGTGCATGGTCAAATATTTCTACATAGCGAGGCAGGAGAGTCGGTGTCTCGTGGGCGGCCCTTGATCACATTATTGTACTAACCAACACTGAAAGTGAAAACCCCCAAGCTCTCAGTACAGACAGTGTATTTTTGCTCCCGAAGCGTCGCACATGGCACGAATGAGGGGCACTAGTATCATGTGAAGTTTTTATTCTCTCTTGCTATGCCAATGCTACCGCCTCGGGATGGCCATTCCAACGACACTGCCTCCTAACATGGCCCGGCACCTCGCTCTGCTCGCCGCCGCCGCCGCCTTCAGACGCCCGGCATCGTTTCCTGCGGGGCTCCCCCGTTCCGGAAAAAGTATCGCCTCTGTGCGCTGGGCGACATGATGCAGCGGAACGTGATAAAGGCAAGTGCGAAGATGACAAACACGGCGACGACGCAGGCGACGGCGATAGCTACCTGAGTACTGGTCTCCATTTTCTCTCCTTTTTTTCTTCTTCTGAAATTTGTTTTTTGGAGAGGATTTTTTCCTCCTTTCCACGGAACGGTGACTTTGGGGGGTGGAGGGGATGTGGTTGAGCTGAGGTTAATACTTTGCTGGCGGCACTTGGGTTGAAATTTGATGGTTGCTGGCTGCCGAGAGATGTCCTGGAGCGCGTGTTGCATTTTATCTCATGAGTCTTGAGAGTCTGACTGAGCCTGAGTCTCGCGAGGAGAGGAAAGGGGAAGGGGCAAGAAAGAAAACCGCCGTCTAGTTTCAAGGCGCATGCCGGCTGTTCGACAAACAACACGCCTTTGCCTTTGGCCGGTATTGCCAGCGTCAACAAGAGAACACAACGGGGCCTTTTTTGACTAGACGGGCATGCCTGGCGTGAGTAAAGCCTCCGACTGGACTGCGGCGGCGGCAAACAAAGGCCATCTTCAATGACAATGCAGAATCAGACAGGAGGTTCGGGCGTGCATCGAAGGCGGCGGCGGCGGCGGCAAACAAAGGCCATCTTCAATGACAATGCAGAATCAGACAGGAGGTTCGGGCGTGCATCGAAGGCGGCGGCGGCGGCGGCAATTTGATATGACCTGCTGTCCCCGAACGCTCCCGCTGTTGACACACACAGACAACTCGCAAACACGTCTCTTTACTGCAAACAAGCCCCCTCCCCCCCCCCCCCCCCACCAAAAAAAAAAAATTAAAAAAAATCGAGCATCAAGCCGTCAAGACGTGCGCCAAAGCCGCCACGCCAGCGATGCTCGCAACGAGTCCCTTCTGGACGGCCCGGGGCGCCGCGGCATTTGGCGTGGAGGTCGGAGTGGCTTGTCCGTCGGACGCGCCCGTGCCAGTTTGCGCGCTGGTAGGCTCCGTCAAGGTTGCCGCAGTCGTGGCGGCCTCCTGCGACAGCTTCTCGACGCCGGCGGTGACGGTGAGCGGGACGCGGAGGGACGCGTCCGTCAGGGGTGACATGACCATGTTGGCCAGCTGGAGGGTCCTCCCGCTCTTGGTGATGATCTGCTGGTAGTTCATCTGGCCGTCCGCAACGGTGCCGACGTACTCAATGGATCTGGACACCGCCGGTCAGCGTCCGCCGTGCCTTTTTTTTTTTTTTTTTTTTTTTTTTTTTTTTTTTTGGACCGTCGCACATTGAAACTTACATGTCGCTCGAGGCGCGGGTAATGTGGACCTCGACGGTCGAGGGGCCGCCCACGAGAGTGAGGGCGAGGTCGGCGGTGTCCCCGCTGCATACCGGGATGGTGCTGTTCTTCTGGCAGCTCAGGATGTACGTCGTCGCGGTTGCATCAGCGGCCTGGACAGAGGCATCGAAGGGGTGGCGGCCGAAGTAAGGGTTGAGGACCTCGACGGTGGTGGTCTGCGCCACGGCGGCGCCAAGGAAGGCGAGCGTCGCTGCCGCGGAATGCATCTTCATCATGCCTAAACTGGGGTTGAGACGAGGCTCTCAAGACGGTTCGGCTCACGAGCAAGCACCTTCAATGGGCAGCACTGGCGCGGAACTTCGTGGCAACTTATACGTCCACACAGACGCACACACGACATCGTATCTACTCCTTCAGAGAGAGCCGTGCCTCAATCTCCACAACTAGGCGGCCGGCGGCTAGTACTTTGCCGCTTCATCTAGTCAAGCGTGCCTATTCATCCTGAGTGCTTTGGGGGAGGTGAAGAAAAAAAAAAGGCACAACCGAGACAACGGTTTCTAGGCTGCCGCATGTAAGCGATTCTTTGATTGGACACTGCGTACAACCTGCTCGGCCAGGGCTCCATTTTGAAGTGGAAGGCGGCCTTGTGCCTAATCCCGCGTCCTCGTCGCAGCGGTGCAGAGATTGCCGGTGGGCTGAGGCCCCCGCAAGTGAACGACAAACCGGCCTGTAGGAGGATGGTGTCTCAATAGCATTGGGAAGCTAGCGGTGGAGGGGGGAAAAGGGTTGTGGCAAGGGTGTTGGTTCTTTGGGATAGGTGCGAGTTTGTTTTGACGACTCTCCAGGACTGCGGCGCTCCTGGCAGGTGGACATGCTAACTCTCAGCGTGCACCTCGAGCCATTTGTATGCCGGTTGCAGAACGTGGCATGTTGGACGGCTCTGGGCTAGATACTTCGGGAGGGCTCAGGCACGAAAAGGGGTTTGGCACCTGATATACGGATATTGGCACAAGAAAACCACGAGACACTCGAGCAGAGGCGGGTTTCTTGGCTTTTCGTAAACGAGCTCTGGGCAAAGGTTGTGCTTCTTTTGCTTCCCAAAACGGACGATGGCAGTGGGTCGTTTTCTTGTCACCCGTTGTGTTGATCATGCCAGGGAGCGGGGAGCGAGAGAGAGAGAGAGCCCCCCCAGGGATGGAAGGTTGCATTGGACTTCGGCATTCCCAGAGCCACTATCTTTCCAGCGACGTCCAATGGGTTTTTGTTTGCGCGGGTTTTCCGACTCTCTTTTCTTCCGTAGGGCCAAGATGCAAGAGGTCTCGTCGTCCCTCGGCATCCAGCAAAAACTGAGACTTCTTCCCCGTCGCGTACCGGCTATGCAGTGAACTTTTGTATGCAGTAATTAAGCCCAGCCTCGCCGAGGGCGCTGTTGCGGTTGCGGTGAGAGACGCCCGGATTGCGCGTCGCCCCGGGCGGGAGCCAAAGGATCAGACGAAATGATCAACGAAGGTCCTGGGGGATGATGGGACGGCGGCGCCCAAGACCGGACGGAAACCGTGAAGGTTCGTTGCCCATTGCGGGAGGTGAGTTGCATGGATGCGCGCGGATGTGAGTAATGCCAACGTCGTTTACACAGTAGGCAACCGGTTGTGACGCGCGATGATATTGACATGACTGGGAGCCAAGACGTGCCGAGGCAATGATTGGCCTTTTTTCATCATTTTTCTTCTTCTTCTTCTTTTCACGTTGTTCTGCTGGGTCCTGCGCATCGGGGTATGGTTCTGGCCTTTGTGCATCTTCAACAATGGCAAACAGCCATTGTTGTCGTCAAGCCTCGCAATTGTCTCGTTTTGTTTCTTCATTTCTTTTTCCGTTCTTATGCCCACTTTTCATTCTTTTCTCTTTTTTGGGGGGTCTGGCGGACCGACGCCCGGAAAGAGGGCCCCGAACGTCAACATCGGAGCCTATCAGCGGACAGCGTAAGAGGTAGGATGGGATTCTAGGTATTGACATGTCGCGTCCCACGTTGTGTCCCGGTCCAGGTTCCCAGGTTCCAGGCCCAGGTGGGGTGGAGGATGGAAAGGGCGCAGGAGACGGAAGAGGGAGAGAGGAAAGGTGGCTGACGATGGATGACGAGGTTCCCAGGTCGAGTCTTCCCAAGCATACATGGATTGCATTCCACAGCAGTGAGACCCCAAGACCCAAGACCCAAACCCCAAGACACACAACAAGATCAAAGACGCAAAGATTGCAGCGACTCTCGAGACACGCAGCGCAGCTACGGGGTACCATACCCTGGTGCAAACCCCGTCCACTCAGATGCCTCGGCCATTCTCCATGTAGTGTAGAGTACGCTACCTCTACATAGTACATGTGTATCAGCACCAGAGAGCACTATGCAGTGCAGTAGCGCGGTGCACTGCAGTACGGATACCCAAAGTACCCTCCCCAACCCTGGTTGGTAGAGACGGCGCTCCACCCCGTGCCCAGGGGCTCCATCAGGCGCGCCCGTGCCCACCCGGTCCATGATACTCTTCTCGAATTTCGCGGCCTTGGCATTTCTTGGCTTTCTTCCCTCCCTCCTCTCATCGTCTGTTTCTCTCCGTGTTTGTTTCCCACTCGCCCACCCGAGCAAGCCCAGCACCCGCCATCGGCGGCCACTGGGGGCCACCAGCGCCAACACCCAAGCAGTGCCAGCACCGGAGCCGGGCGCGCTTTGAATCGCATTGCAAAGGGCGCTGAGTCCTGGCCATGCCCGCCGCCGAGACACCAAGGGCAAGCAGAGAGCCACTCTGACCCTCCGGCCCCCCCTCCCATCCCCTCTCCTCTGCTCTGCTGCTGGGCTATGGCGACGGGACGGTGTCCCTCTTGGGGTCTTGGCTCTCATTTTGCCAAAAGAATGCCTATCGCCCACTACGCATCCTCTCATGCCCAGCCTTGGCCGGCAAGGACGGCGCATTGGCAACGGCTGCCCTTCTCTCTGCTCAGTGAGTGTGCTGCTCACTTTGATCAGAGGTGGTCCCGTTTGGTCACCTTTCCGCGCGCTGTCTTCGCAACGAGGGAAAATCTCCCTCATCGGAACCCGTCCTCTCTCCCCTGCCACCCATGCCGGCCCTGCTCTTTTAAGGAAACGGAACCCTCGACCCAGCGGCAGCTCGCGCCCTGTCACTGACAGCTACTGCCCGCCATTGCCGCACCGTGGAACGCCCGCTACGACCACCGCGTGTGACAGCAAGGGCCGCCGCCACCATTACTACCACCACCACCTTACAACGACGAACAAGCCCACTATCCGCCGGACGAAACGACAAACGGCTTCTCCTCCGACCCTTTTATTTTTACTCTTACTGCCTTTAATAGTAATACCGGCAGACTGTCACCATTCCAGTCCCGATCCAGCTCGCCCACCTACCCCGTCCCGTCAGGCTGGTTCGCTGGACTGACATACACACTGCCTTGCCTTGTTCCCTGGGCAGCTAGCTGCCCTCCGATGAGCCCGCGCCTGGTAGCCAGCACTTGACGTCAACGCCTTGCTGCACCATTCTTTTTCCTCGATCCTCTGCGCAGGCCCACGTCCTGTCCCGCCTCCCCGTGCCGTCACGATGAAGTACCCACAGCCCTTCCTCGCATTGCTGTCGCTGTGCCTCTCCTCCACGAACGTCGCCCGCGCCGATGACACCACCACCGTTCCAATCTACCTGCCGCACTACGATGCGAAGAGCTGGTCGCAGCTGCGGGGCAGTGTGATTTCAAGTGTATGATGAGTAGTGTTGGAGCTGCTCCTCCCGGTTCTCTCCCCCGACGTCTGCTACTAGTCATCTGACCATTCGCCCATGCTGCAGAATGCTAAAGAAACGACGTACACAATCTTCTGCGCGCCGCAAACACCACCCAACTGCGACCTCGCCGTCGAGTTCCCCTTCGTCTTCGCCGAGGGCGACAACACCCTCCAGTTCCACGGCACCAAGACGTCAACACTGTACGTGCCCTCGCTCTCGCCCGCCCCCAATGCTACTGCTCCCAGGGAACTGACCAAGTTGTGTCCGCGAACAGAATTGCCGATCTGGGCTGCACGTTGAGCGGCACGACGGCCGCGACATGTTCGGGGTACTCGAGTCTCAAGAGCGGCTACATCAACGGCAAATACACGGGGCCGACTGAAGTATCATGGACGTCGACCATTACTGGCTCGGATGTGCAATGGGGGGTTCTGACCATGGCTGAGGAGCACAAGGCCGCGGAAACGCCAGCCGCGACCACGCCCGCCGGCGACCCGAACTTTGACGACTTCCTTTACACAGGCACCATCTCCTCCTCAATACCTGCCGAGACCAGCCCCAGCGCGGCTTCGCGGCTCGATCTCCGATGGGCCCTTGCCGCGTCACTATGCAGCATGGCTGCTGCCGCTCTGATGGCATAGCAAACCGAATAACCTGCGCGAGCGAACGAGACGCATCACCCGACAGTCATGGCTTATCAACCAACCTCCATCCCTCTCCCTCTTTGAAAGAAACAACATGTACACAACCATTTATCTGGTGGGAAAGTTTAGGCAGCATACGAAGCAGAAATGAGGAAACTTAAATTGGAATTGGGAGGGGTAACAGCGGGAAAAGGAGGATCACCACATCACTGGAGTTTTTACACCCTCTCGTCCCGAAAGGAAAGAAGAAAAAGACAAAAAACAACGGAGGAATATTGGCGGATTGCTGGCGGATTGCTGGCGGGGCCCATTTGTCTTTTTTCCCTCTTCTTTCCTTTTCGGTTGTTTTGCACCACCACCATCTTTGTTTTGCTGGAAAGGGGGCCAATGTTTTTGCGTTTCAGGGCTTTTTTTTTGAAAATTTCTCGCACAATGTGCTCCCGTTTGGAGTTATACCCCCGTATCGGCGTTTGTGCTGGTTTGCTTTTTGGGCTGTTTTCACGCATAAAGGGCAAAGCTTCAATGGATAATCAAATACGGATTAAGGGAAAGGGAGAAGATGGGGGGAGGTTTGGTGGTTGAGGAAAGCCTCCCCCTCCCTCATCACCCCCATCTTGTTACCAACCAACGAGTTCAAGACCACAGTTCGGTTCAGAGCTTTTTTCGTTGCCGGCACCGCAATGAGAAGGGGGCCCGGTGTGTATGTGCCGTGTGTATATGTGTTCCGCCATGTTCACGTTTCCAACCTGTCCACTGGACAGCCATCGGCTCTTCCTCATGCGCCAACGCAACTGACCAGAAGTATCAGCACAATCCGAACAGAGAGCCTTGAGGGTGGACATTCTGTTCTCTCCGTCTTCCTCTTATCTTTTCCTTTCCATGCCGTTTCCCTCTGTGGCATCCTCGCGGGGTTACGCACTACATACGCAGCATACCACCAGGCTATCGACCCCAAAATCATTCATGGGCTAATTAGTTTCACTGGCCAGGTCGGTTGTGATACACGAGTGTGTATATTAATCATGACCATTAGGTGAGTTTCGGTCTAATGCTACCCATTAAGCAATGCTCCCTTTTCTTCCTCTGTTCACTTTACGCCTACCAAAACACCCCGACGCCAGATCCTGTGCTGCGACACCTTCATCCACCGCCTGCGTCAACTATGCCCCTGGCCATTTCAGTACAGACCACAAATAAGCACAACGGCACTGAATCCAAATGCCATAACTTGCCAGTTGGCGTGAATAGTGACTGCAGCACCCAAGCGCGGATACTTCACTGGTGTCAAACTTTTGGCAGGCAAGTTGACGATGAATGTCACCTCGGGCTCGTCGGAGTCGTCAGAATCGCCAGAGTCGTTGGGGCCATCAGTGTCATGGGGGCCGTCGGAGTCGTCGGAGCCGTTGGAGTTTCCAACATTGACAGTTATGTCGGTCCCTGCGATGACTACATTATCCTCAACCTCGGCTTTGATGAGAGGAGACGATGCCAACTTTTCGATGGCGCCGTGGAGGATCGGAAAGATGCCAACGATCTTCATCACCTGATCGATGTTCAGGTCACTGTCGGCATTGCAAGTCTTGTCTGCAGCAAGAGAAGACGGGCGCAGGAGCCCCTTCACCCTGGGCGAGAGTTCAGGCATCATGGACGTCGATCGCAACAGAGATTGGGCGAGATAGTTCTTGACGGCCATCATGTCTGTGTTGCTTGTTTTGACTGGGTCGCAGACGGGGTCATGCATGAGGCTGGTGCCGTCCTTGGATCGGTAAAAGAAGCCGTCCTCGATGGTCTGCAGTATCTTGCGGGCGCGGTCCTTCCAAACTGCACCCCCAGTGTGGTTGGCCATGACAGCAGCGCTGTACAAGCGGGTGCCGGTGGAGTAGTAGTTGGAGGGGAAGAGGTTGCTCTCGGCGTGGCCCTTGGCATGGCCATTGCTGGTGTCGACGGTGCCTACATTTGCCGACCAGTCCCATATCTTCTCGATCCAGTCAACGTTCTTAGCGTTAGAAACGTCTTTGCTGGCGTTGTTGGGAGAGCTGAGCAATCCGGATGCCAGGGTGACCGTCACGGAAGCAACAAGGAGTGGCTTGATGAAGACCATGATGACAGACGGGATGACTTTCTGGCAGAAGGGGAGTTGGCCAGGAAACTGAGTTTTGTGAAAAAGAGGGATCTAAAGGCAAATGATTTGAACGAGAGAAGTGTCCCAAAAGCGAAACGATATGAAAACAAAGGCTTGACGGAGACGATGCGAGTTGGATAGATGTTGTTGAGAGGAGGAGAAATTTCTGGGGACTGGCCGGGTAGATATACCCTCGGCCAGTCGAGGCCAACACAATGGAAAGGAAGGATGCTAGAGCCATTGGAGACGGAGGCAGGTGCAAGATGTACTCTTTTGCGCAAGAACAAGGAATCGAAGGGGCAAGTTGGCCCTGGGAGGCAGGCAACATAAGCGTCGAACGAGTGACCAAAGGCAAGAAGTAACGGCCAACTGTTTGACTCGGGAATAAGCAGCCTACATCGTTATGTCGTGGGAAAAAGCCACGGAAGAGGCGGATGATGAAGTCCAGCATTGCAACTGCCAATGCAGCGTGGTCGAGATGATTGCGAAAGAGGATCAAGAGGCAACTGCCCATGATGATACGAAATAGGCAGCTAGGCACCTTGGGTTCATGCTAATGGCAAGAAAAGTCGTGAGGGTGTTTGTACTCCCCGATTCAATGTATCAAAATAGGAAGGACAGTCCCAGTCACCAGTTAAGGGGTCGCAGCCGACATGTTCCTCCTGGCTAGGGCCATCCTCGTCCTTTTTTCCCCTTATCTTAGGCTCTGGCAGCTCTCGGAAGGTCCTCATCTAGAACGTGATTGACCAAAAAGACAAAACACCAAGTCTAGTCCTCCCCTTCTCTTCCTTACCATCCTAACCTGGGATATCCAATAAAGAAGTTGCCCGCATGTTAAGTTTGGCAGGAGCCGTGATGTTCAATTGTTTCTACATAAGGGAAGCCAGGAAGGAAGGAATGGCAGTGCTTTACCACTGGCCACAACCACCGGTTCAAGTCTGGTAGTTTGAGGAGGAGCAAGGCATTGTTTGCATGTCTTCGTTATTTCTATTGTCTATAAGGATTCGTCACCCAAACGTCATCTAAGCAATCACTCCACTCGCTGCCGCCTCCTTCTGCTCCTCGTCAGGTTGACGCCCGGCACCGCGGACATCGGCCAAAACCTTTTCGATGGAGGTAAGGAACCGCGTAACTTCCTCTTCCGTGCCAATGGTGATTCTCAAACACCCCAGGCAGCCGTGCTCCTTGCCGCGGAAGCGGACAACAACGCCCTTGCTCTCGGCTAGCCGCTCGTACACGGCCAGCGCCGTGACGTTGTCCGGCTTTCCTGAGGCGTCCAGCATCTCGTAAAGCAAAAAGTTGCTCTCCGTGCCGCCCCTCAGCCTGCCAACGCCGGCGATCTTGGGCAGCTCCGAAATGATGCGGTCTCGCTGCGCCAGGATCTTGGTGCGGTTGTCCCTCATGACCGCCAGTCCCTTCTCGGACACGGCGTATGATGCGAGCACGCTCGTGGGGCTCGAAATGTTGTACGGCGCCTTCATCGCGTTCAGAAGGCGCGCGATAGGCGGCGAGGTGAAGGCCGCGCCCAGGCGGATTCCCGCCATGCCGAACGCCTTGGAGAGGGTCTGCATCACGACAAGGTTGGGCCACTCGAGAACCCACTCGGCCATGGAACTTCCCTCGGGGGCGAAGTCAATGTAGGCCTCGTCCAGGACGACAACTCCATTCCACGTCGGGTGCTCCAGCACTCTCTGGACATCCTCCTTTGCCAAAACCGAGCCAGTGGGGTTACCGGGCGTGCAGAGGTAAACCAGCTTGATGTTCTCCTCCTTGCTCAGCGTATCAATAATGGCATCAGTGTCCATGCCAAACTCGGGCGCGGGCTTCAGGGGCACCTTGACGATGCTCACGTCGTTGATCTGCGCCGAGACGGAGTACATGCCGTACGTCGGCGGGCAAGTCAAGATGCGGTCCTTTCCGGGCGCGCAAAAGCATCTCAGCAGTGCGTCGATGGCCTCGTCGCTGCCGACGCCGACGAATAGGTTCTCGGGAGCAAGGTCCTTGGCCGTGTGGGTGTGAGTGTTGCGCAGGTTGCAGAGCAGCTGCTTGAGCTCCGGCTGGTGAGGGTCCGGGTACCGATTCAAGCCCATGAAGTCGATACCCAGGTCGCCGGGCACAAAGCCGGACTGCAGTGACGGGCCGTAGGCGTTCTCATTGGCGTCAAGAAGTACGTTGCTTCCGTCATCCTTGTAGTCACTGCAAGGGGGGGTGGTGTTCAGCCTCAGGTTCCAAGATCTCATGCAAGTACAAAGCGAGTTTGTGAGTTGACTTACTCTCTTGCGCAGCGATAAGGCTCAAGAGCCAAAATATTCGGGCGTGCACATGTTTCCAGGTTGAAGGGCGACATCTTGACTTTATTGCTGAATATACTGGTGAGATGTCGTATAGATTGTTGAGGAAAGCAGTGTCTTTATATCGACTTCTCTCACCTTAGTAGAATCGTCGACGTCGGGTTGAGTCAACTCAGGACCACTAAAGACCACTGCAAAACGGATCTACTATCGACACAGGATCTGGATCCGCCGACCCCGGAGCCATGCATCGATACCTGCCTGGCAAAGCCGGATCCAATTAGGGGCAATTGACCAATCGGAGGCCATATGAATGGTTTTAAACCCCCACAGAGAAAATTCGAGCTCCAAGAATTTGACATGCATAGATACTAATTTGGACGCAAAGTGGTGGCAAACGGGTAGAAATTATTGGTTTCACCCTGTCATAAAACCCGGCTCAAGACTGCCAGCTCCGAAGCCGTCCAACTCGGCATCGGCTCGTTGCCATCCCGATCGTCGCAATGAAGCCGAGATCAAGACAGTTGCTGACCCGGTGACATCAAATTTGCAGAGGCCTGTAGAGAAGACAATCTCGGACAGCGATTAGGCTTTCGTCGCAGATCGACTGAGCTTCAAATAAGCATCGATGCTGCATATTGTCGTCGTCGCCGCCGCCGCCGCCGCACAAGGTCATCAATTGGCTCTAGCTGACCAATCATAGTGGCCGCGCTGTCGCAACGGGTGATTTGAGAAGCTGCTTGCCCAGTGTCTCTTGGCGGTTGAATTGATCCTAGTTTCCTTCCATCACGACCTAATTCGTTTTTCTCAACACATCGCTGAACCTTTAGAAGCAGGAGCTAGCGCCTTTCAATCCACTTGATCTCACAATTCGACCCTGGAGATATGTCCATTCGAAGTCATGTTCGTAGTTCAGCCCACCGAGTTGCCGCCCCACCTTGCCGTCCCGGGATTGCGGATCAACTGGTCCCGTCTGAATTCAGCCTATTCTAATCACAACAACTTACTCGTGACGTAGTGTACAACAGTCGTCACAAGCTTCCTGCCATACCTTGACAACATCAGACAGTAGCCTTACCAGATGCTTGGACTCGCAGATATATCTTGGACAAGCCAGAAAGGCCGGACCAAGCTCCAATCGTCCCTAGACCCAGAGATCAACTTGACCGCCAACCATTCATGTTCTCGTGTGTTGGCAGCTCAACTCAGAAAGGCTAACGTTGGCCGATGTGACGATGATGGAGCTCGGGAGAGCTTTCCCCAACTACCCCTCATTCATCGTCATCCTCACCCCGGTCAGAGATCAAGGGAACCGCCGGAAAGGCTGCTAATTCTGACTGAACGTGCAGCTGCAGTTCATCACCGCCCTCCATGCGCAGTGGAATCGCCAAGCTGAGTGGCTAAGTTTACAACTTGCCCCATCTCTTAGGCACCCGCTCTTCGTCCGATTTCCTCCACATATCAGGTCCCCCGGGTAAAAGACCAATTGAGCGGTATGAAGCAGGGGAACGATGCCTTGGGAACCTATATATGAGGATAGCATCCCAAGATGTGGTCCTGGCGATCCAGTGATTGCCCACCCCTCGTTTCTCCTTGCTCCTCTTGGCGCCCCCGCAGCATCCTCTTGGTGACCAGTATTTTGCCTCAACCCTTCCCAACGCCGCGATGCTGTTTCTACCAATTGCTGCCCTGGTCTCGGCCGCTGCGGCGTCGCAATGCGGCCTCAAAAAGCTGGAGAATCTCGTGACATTTGGGGATAGCTATACCGACGAAGGTCGACTCGGGTACTTCATCAACAACAACGGTAATGCTCCGCCTCCTGGCACCATCCTCCCGGCCAGCAACTCGACGGCGAGCGGTGGATATGCTTGGGGCCGATTCGTGGCCAACTCAACCGGTGCAAAGTACTTCAATTACGCCGTTAGTGGCGCCACCTGCTCCAACAAGATTATCTCGCGAAACTTTGCTCCCATCGGTCAGCCATTCCCTTCAGTCTTGGACTACGAGATCCCGGCTTACAAGACCGACACGGGTTTCGAGTCGCTCTACACGAACAGGCAGGCGAATAACACGGTCTACGCGCTTTGGATCGGCACGAACGATCTGGGATATGGCGCGTTCCTCACCGACTCCCAGGCTCCGGGAACAACCATATCCACCTACGTGGATTGCATCTGGGAGGTGTTTGACAACATCTACGAAACGGGCGGGCGCCACTTCGTCCTCCTGAACATTGCGCCCTTGGAGCAGTCGCCTCTGTACGCCGCCACAGAACTGGGGGGCTTCGGGAACAGCCAGTTCTGGCCCAACAAGACGGCTTACAACACGACGGAATACCAGTACAAGATGCTGGAGTACTCCACCAACATCAACACGATATTTGACTACGGTGCCCCCTTCCAGCTGCTGGTCAAGAAGCGCTGGCCCGGCGCGAGCTTCTCCGTCTTCGATGTCCACAGTTTGCTCAGGGACATCCACGCGGAGCCGTCAAAGTACCTGTCCTCGCCTACGAACGTGACGGGCGTCTATCGAACCTGCGACCCGGTGTCCAGGGCTTGCGTTGACTCCTCGGAGCCCAAGTCGAGCTTCTTGTGGTACGACGAGTTGCATCCTTCCGAACGTGCAAGTAAGCAGTTTTGTTAGTCTACGCTCTTCTTGGCTTTGTTGCTGACATGTACACTCCCTTGTGGCAGGTGAGATCGTGGCCCAGCATTTCATAGATGTCGTCTATGGGGACTCGACGTACGGCACGACCTATGCATCGTGAGAGACCGAGTACGTGGAAGGGCCTGTAGTTGATTGAACAATGTAATCTCTTGAATGCCATTGGGATACAAAGTCGGGTAATAGGTTGGGCGCGGGCCACGTTTTGTTTCAAAGGGATCCAGCCATAGGATAGGGTATACTAGAACAAATGACATAATGAAGTTAAGAAAGCTTAGTACAAGCCAGACTGGGATGTTTGTGGCCAGGACTACCCATCCATACATGTTATTTGGTCCCCTTGCATACCAGCCAGATACCTCTCACTGTTGCCGTTGGGGGGGTCGATGTAGCCTTCCAAGAAGAAGCCACAGCTTGGCAGACAAATCACACCATTTGATCTCAACATGGCATGGAATTTGCCCGAGTACCATCATCCATAGTGCACGTTTTGTGACGTGGAGAGTCCGCCGTCGCATGGTGCCCGAGCGACAAGCCGTGGTTGACGTCGTGTAGCGTCAAGCAACGACAGAGACAGACAGGAGCTGTTGGTTCATTGTCAAGTGCCCAATCGGTAGGCCCGCCAAGTGTCAGCGCATCCATCAAACGGCGTTCAGATGCAGCTCTCGGAGCAGGTCGAGGAAGGAGGGGAACGGGTCCTGATCCTTGATGGCTGCAGGCACACCCCTGTCAATACCGATGGGGATCTCGGAGAGTGCTGCTGGCCGGGCCCAGTCCAGTCAGGCAACGCCGCGGCTCTCTTGATTAGCTAGCCTCCACCGCCGTCGGCCTCCCTGGTTAGCCTCAGACGCGACCCCACTTCGGATCCTGACCATGTCGGCAAAGTTTCCACACTCTCAGGCCCCGTGGCCCCTCCCCAGACGCCCCCCCCAAGGGCCCAGGGGAAAAGCAAAGCAAAAATTTCGTTCCTGCCTTTCCCTCCTGCCTGCGAACGCCTGATTGACACACACAACGACAGACTGGCACCCCGAAATCTCTCACACGCGCTCCCTCACCTCACACACATAATACTGGACGCGGACGTGGACTGGACATTGGACGCGCGCAACCACACCTCTCCCTCACCGCACACCGACGCCGCACGCCTCCCTCTCCGCTTGTTGCTCCACGCGCACCGTTACTCACACCGCGGCTGCGTCTGAGGTGGCTCTGCTCTGCTCTGCGCTGCGCTGCTCAGCCTTTGCTCTGGTCTCCTGCCGGTTCGCTTCGCTTCGCACCGCACCGCACCTTACCGCCTCGCACCCGCCACCCGCTCTCGCCCTCGTCTCGTCCTCGAGGTACCCGTGGGACCTTGACCTGCCTTATCAAGCTCTCGGTGTTGGCCCTGATTCAAGTGGCAGCCCGGCCAGAGACTGACACCCCGTCGACTGCCTCTGCTTTAGTCCTGTCTCACTGGCCCGCGCTGTGTCAATTACTGGACGCGCCTCTGCTGCCTGCCGTGGCACAAACCACTCGTCAACAATTACGGATCTCACAATCCCATCCGCCTCATCTCTTTACCAGCAATCCCTCCTCTGCAGCCCCATCCCGCCACGTCATTCTCAATCTATTAGCCCTCCATCCCTCCTTACCGTACCCATCTCTCAGCCCTTTGCTCCCCGGTTTGACCATTTCACACCCCCGTGCGTTTCTCTGCCGTCTCTCACATAGCCAGACGTACAGTAGAGGAGTACGGACGAGACCGAGACAAATAGCCCAGCCTTATCCCAGGCCCGCACTGCTATCCTGCCAGGCAATCCCCGAGAGCAGACGAGGGACAGCCGGATTCGTACCGTATGCATGGTTGTACCTTTAATACGGAATACAACCTTTGCAGTCGCGCCGAATCACTCGCTCCCTGGGCCAAGAGTTTGGCTGTCGGTCTGTCTATCTGAGAGATAGCCCAGCCAGTTGACGGTCCTACCCCTGTCCCCCACCGCTCATCACGCACGTCAAGTAGCAGCAAACGAGCCAGTCATCCCGCCAGCCTAGCCAACCTGCGGCCCGGACAGGCCAGGACCACCTCACCTCACTCCACGCACTCCTCCCGCCGCGCCGCTCTCTTCCTTGTTGCGGTCGACTTGTCGAAACGTCGCCCGCTGTGGCCGCCGCGCCTCTCTCTCACCTCCTTCGCCCGGCTTAGCCCAGCCAGCCAACCAGCCGGCCAGCTCGTGTCTGACTGAGTCTAAAGCCTGAGTCTATTGCTACCCTTTTCGACTAGGTCCCATTTGGCCCCCCCCCGTTCGACCTGCTCCCTGGGCCCGTCACGTCAAGCCCCTCCCCCCAAAACCATAATAATATTAGTAGCTCCGCGCCCATCCTATCCCATCCCGTCCCAGCCATGTACGCTCCCGGCTACGGCTTTCAGGTCTCCAATGTCCCTCCGAACTTCAACACCGGCGCCCCACCTCCAAACCAGAACCCTCACATGCAGCCAGGCTCTGTTCCAACCCAGCCGGGCCAGCAGATGATGTACAACCCCAACCAATTCGCTGGTATGCCGGGCGGCGGCCAACCCGGCTTCGTCGGCGGACCCAATCCCGCCATGATGTCGGGTGCTGGGCCTGCAAGCATGATGCAGAACGCCGGCATGCCGCACATGGGCGCGAATGGCCAAAGTAAGCTCTTCCCTTCCTTGTCCTGTCTCTCCCTGTGTGTCCCCAGCCTGTCCAGCAGGGTCTCGTATCCGCCTCGCGCCCTCCGAAGCTGCCCGTGGCAGCATGTGTCTCCCCATGGTGGCCGGGACAGAGATCATGGTGCGACAACGACGGGGCTGTCCTGGGTGGACTGCGTCACCTCCGCCATCAATCACCGCATTAGACAAACACCCATCGACCGACGCGACGCCACTGCATCTCTCAACCGCTATCAATGGAGACGCGCCTTTGCTAACTTCAATGTCTTCATCAGTGGCCTTTCAGAACCCTTACCAGGGCAATCCCTACGGCGGCAATATGCCCACGCCGGGCGGTCAACATCAAAACTTTGGCGGAATGCAAGGCTTTCCGATGAACACGGGCATGACGCCTCAACAGCAGCAGCAGATAATGATGCAACAGCAACAGCAGCGTATGCAAGCGCAGCAGGCGCAGCAGCAGCAGCAACAACAACAGCAGCAGCAGGGTCAGGCCGGCCAAGGCGGCATGCCGTTAGGCTCAACACCTCAAAGGCCGATGAGCGCGGCGCAGGGCGGCCACGGTTCACCAAATAACGCGATGCAGCAGCAGCAACACCACCAGCAACAGCAACATCAGCAGCAGCAACAGCAACATCCCCAACACCCTCAGCAGCAGCAGCAGCAGCAGCATCAACAACCACAACACCCGCAGCAGCAGCAACAGCAACCTCAGCAGCAACAGCCGCAACAGCCCCAGCCCCAGCCCCAGCAACAACACGCCCAGCAGCAGCATCAACACGCCCAGCAGCAGCAACATCAACAGCAGCAGCAGCAGCAGCACCAACAACAACAACATCAGCAGCAGCAGCAGCAGCAGCAGCATCAACAGCAACACCATCAGCCGCCGCAGCAACAGGCCGCGCAGCAACAGCAGTCCCAATTCCCGACGCCGCAGCCCCAATCACATGGCCAAACCCCCACAACTGCAGCGCAACAGCATTCGGTGTCTGCCTCTGTCACAACTCCCCAGACCCCGACATTTCCCCAGCACAATCAAAGCGCTGCTGTGAATGGCACCTCGACTGCATTCACGCCTCTTAGCCCGGGGAGTGAGTCACGGGAGCAGGAACGGTTCTCATTGCTGCTGGAGATCAACCAAGAGCTACTGTTCGAGTCGATGCAGTTGCAACATACCCTGAGCGAGTTGAAGAAAGAAACCGCATCCTCGGGAGAAGGTGAACATGCGAGGAAACCAACCCAAGAAGAGACAATCGTTCAACAGGACTACAGCCAGTGAGTTGCCAGTAAACGCGGGGCATTACGGTTCACGAGACATCAAAACTGACACTATTTTTTTCTCTCCAGTTGCATGCGCCGACTCCAAGCCAATCTTGCCTACCTGGCCGCTCTGGCCGACAGGAAAGGCAATGTTCAAGTGCCGCCGTCCCCTGCGTATCTTTCCTCCCCGCCGCTGAATATGACGCTTAAAATCCGAAATCAAACCCCTCCCGGTGATATCCCGGAAAACAACCCTGACCCGGTGGCAGACCGCGAGGAACGGTCCAAGTACTTGACTGAGCTGTACGCGAAGCTTCAAGGGCTGTTTCCTAATGCCGACCCAAAGAAGGAGCCGGCATTCCAGACCCCGGCCCGCCCCCAGGGCCAGCAAGGCCAGCAGGGAATGGGACAAGGCCAACGACCGCCGAGCCACCACGCCAGTCCCGCCATGGCTCAAGCTCAACGGCCCATGCAGATGCAAAACATGCCCGGTGCACACCAGCCGCAAGGAATGGTTCCGTCATAGTAGACTCAGGACGAATCACGAATAGTTGGATGGATCATGGAAGTTGAATAACATGACGGCGTTCAGGCAAGGTCAGGATGATGTAAAAAAGAAAAAAGAAAAAGGAATTGGTCACGGGTTTGACGCGGGCGGCGAACCTTCCCCCCCGCATTCTCGGCGTTGGCCTGTCCGCAGCGATCATGTCCCAAAGCTTGAGGATGGAGCTGCGTGGGGGATGGCGTTTGATGGGTTTTGAGGGGGGCACCAAACAAGTTTGTATAGACCGTCTCGTTCAAGCCGATGGAGTTGCGGCATGCTGTGTTATATATACCTGAGAGGCGCGAGGCCCTGTAAGATGGATTGGGCGAATGCAAGATTGGATAATTCGAGCCAAGCACTGATTGATTTTCGTTCCATGGCTCACTTGTTGTTTCCTCGAACAGTCCCGGGAATGCAGGATCGGGTTGCCTACTGAATCGGGCCGGTAAAATCGACACCCACCTGGGCAGCTTCATAAACGACCGTGCCACGCCATGCGTTCCGGCAACCCTGCAAGACACGAGCGACGAGACCAGATCGAGACGCGGGGAAGAGGAAGAAGGCTAAGTGGCAGACAGTGGCATGCGCTTGACGTTGACATGAGATATATGCGTCCTGTGCATACCGTGAACGAAGGATCCGTTGGGTCCCGGCTGTGGCATCTGGAGAGCTTAGGTGCACTGTACAAGCGCGGTGAAGGCCCGCGAGTTGAATTACCAAAAAAAAAGTGCGCTCAGGCACCTTTGCCGCATGGACGAGTGGCGCGGGGAAAGTCATCTCCCGGCCGGCGGCAGAGTCATTTGGTCATTGATTGACTTTGTCCCCGAATACATGGGATACTACCGTCTGTGGGTGCAGAGACCGTGAGCCGCCACAGTGTTCCTGCTTATCTTTTACCCTTTCTTGGCTTGAGATGGAATCTGACTTTAAGCATAGAGGGGGGCCTTTGATGGGATCGAAAGAGTCACCTGGTGGCGATATCGAGCCGATCCGAGACATTGGAGCTGATGATGTTTCTCTGCTCTACCGACCAGGGCGCGGGCTGGCTGACGACGGGTCACGCGCTTCCCCCACCATTGGGCTGGGCCTTGTGGATGCCGTTGGGTACTCGGTAATACCCGGCAAATGGGAACAGGATCAGGGTGGAGGAGACGAAGCGGAGGAGGATGGGCAGGCAAGCAACATTGCACCGGGACGAAGGGTGCGCAGCCGGCCAGCGCAGGCAATTTCCAGTATTTTTGTGTCTTCTGCCGTCGTGCGCGGAAGCTTGTTCGGTGCAGGGCTGGGCGGGGGTTGTGATTGGGCTCCAGCTGGCGTTGGTGTCGGCGTTGGCGCACTAACGGTTCGTACCTTGCAGAAGTGGCTTTCGTCCAAGCTTTCTCTCCGGGCAGCATAATTCGCCAGGAATTCTTTCTTACGCGGCTGCCGGTCACGGGCATGCATCCATTGGGTGTGGTTGGTGTGGGTTCAGGTGCCACCGTTCGTCGATGCCAGGCCAGGAATAGGGGAGGGGATGGATGGGCGATGACTGTGCGAACGGCGGGCCGACGTGGATGGGAGAGACAGGCTCGAAGGAGGGAGGGAGGTATCATGGACAGACAACAAGGGGCGCAAAGAGAACTCGAGATGTGCGCGACTTGGCCTGCCTTGGCAGGTGATGTATGGCAAACATCCTACACGTCCCAGGAGCGAATAGGCGCGTGCTGTTTCGCGGGTTTGTTTGCACCCTGGGAAATTGTGTTCCCCTCTCTTTCCATCCGTGATCCGGCTCATATGAGATGTTGTCATCAATCAAACTTCCAGGTTGCCGACGTCCCATCCAGCTATTCGTCCGTCCAATCCGTCCTACGACCGAGCCTGGGGACCATCTGCACACTTTGCTAATTGGTTGGACGGCCATGGCTGATTAGACTGGTCCTTTCATCCTTTCCACGTTCCCCCCCTTTCGCCGATCTGAACTTTTTTTTTGTGTCCAACGTTTGGGAAGCGTGGAATCAGGGAGACATTTCGCCTCTTTCCCCCCCCTTCGTTTTGAACGACGAGAATTCCTTGACCGCTCAATCCATTCCAGACCAGTCGAGATTCACCCAATCCCCATTGCCAACGCAACCCAATCTCATCTGATCATCCGCCCTCCCTTTCCCCTGCTGCACATCCCGCATTCTTTTGCCCATCAAGCAAGCCAGCCAGCCCTTGGATCTGCCGGCCAGGAAACGCCCCCCTCCCCCCTTCGCTGAGCTTGGAGCTTCTGCCGTGCTACCTACCTACCTACCTACGCAACTACGCTAAAGGGCAACCCAGCAACGTTTGCACCGGTTGCGCCACCAGATGATTCGACCAGACGACGCGCAAACTTCCCTGCCCAAGTGTCGTCCCCCCGGAGTCTGTTGCGACTGAAGGTGCCTAGTATCAGGCAGGAAGAGAAGGCGGCCCCAGTTGCACTGCACTGTACACTGCAATTGCAGGAACCGCCTGTTAATCCAGCCCACCACCCCTGGGCCCCAGCGTTTCAGCGTTCCTGGCCCCCTCGATGAAACGACACAACCATAGGAGCAATCGACGCGCCTGACAGGCCAATCCCCTCCTGTGCCGTCCAACCCTTTACTCTCACTCCTTCAGGACCCCATCCAAGTCGCTTTGGCTGCTCCAGACAGACAGGCCTTCTCCTCCCGTGGTCACTTTCAAGGAGACTGTGGATTCTTCTGCTTTCCCGTTCTTGTTCCAGCGTCGCTACTCGATCCCCCCTTGCCTCTTTTACAAGGAATCCGTTGGAGGAGATAATTCGGCTGAAGCCCAACCAGCGAACTCTGCCAGTCGCTCTCACATTAAGTCTGTCTGGTCGTGTTACCACCACCAACCTTGTGCACATCCCGGATCCGCATTGCCTGTGGTCTTGTGTGTCTCCTGGCCTCGCACTCCCTACCGACACATTCATTGGGTACGGCGGATTTCCACTCGCGAACCGCCCACAGAAAAACAACCCGACTCGAACTCGACCTGCAGATCGACTCATTGAGGCGAGAACCGGCTGCGGTTTATGAGTTCTGGGAACTGCATTGCAGCCGCGCGCCCTCGCCGTTGACCGTCCTACCGCTGGACCGTCTGGACCAGTCCACATTCCAGTCACTACTGCATTTCGTGCCCAAAATACCAACCGACCCCTCGAGGGCCTGGCCATGGAGCCGGCGCTGCAGCAACGGGGCCATGAAGTCGAGAACAACACCGAGCCGACGAATGCAAAAAGCGACCCAGAGCCCGTCGCCGACGACCAACGGGAGACGCCCAAGATGCTGGCCCACGACTCCATGGTCACAGTCAGGCTATCCGAGCCGCCTGTTCTGACTCTCGACACCAACTTCGGCCCCGACTCACCTCCAAGAAGGAGGCCTAGCACTGTTCGGATCGAAAAACCACCTTTTTCCACCGACGAGACAGAGGCCAAGGCGAAGGATCTGCGCGACGACAACACCGAAGATACATCGCCTCGTGACCCGACAACGCCGTTGCCTGCCACCACCGCCGCGAAAAGCCTACAAGACGAGCTTGTAGATTGCGAGGAAGACGACGAGGTAGACGAGGGCCAGCTAAATCCAGTAGGGTCCGAGGGAGACTTGAAAGAGCCTGTAGGCCAGGGAATCCCCGTGGAGGACGAAGAAGAAGAAGACGAGGAGGAAGTGAACTGGGACGAGTTGCAGAAAACAGAAGCGGAAGAGCCCAGAGACGCAGACACAGACAGAGTAAGTGCGCAGTGTATTTGGTTTATTGATGAAGTTGGCAAGGCTGACAGTCACAACAGTCCACCGCGATGTTGCTGGCTATGCTCGAGAAAGAGAACGACAAGCTGGCGACGAATCCAAAGACCATCAAAGTACAAGCTGTTGAACAAGTCATCGCCTCCAACCGGCCCAGACCGCCATCGATGGCGCAATTACGACACATGGTCAATGGGCCAACCCCGTCGGCTCTACGATACTCGATGCTCCCGCCGCCGCCGATGACGGACCTCGAGTTCTATGCCGCGTTGGTCAAGGACTATCAACAGACGGCCGCCCGATTGCCGACCCTCCTCTCCAACAAGATCCGCAAAGGCATCCCTCCCCCGCTACGAGGCGTCGTGTGGCAGAGCATGTCGGGCGCCAGGGACGCCGGGCTGGAGGAGCAATACGAGCGACTGTCGGGCGAGTCGAGCCCTTACGAGCCCATCATCGGCAAAGACCTTGGCCGGAGCTTCCCTGGAGTCGACATGTTTCGCGACCCCGAGGGCGACGGGCAACGAATGCTCGGCAGAGTGCTGAAATGCTTCAGCCTCTACGATACGAAAATCGGTTACTGCCAGGGATTGGCATTTCTCGTCGGCCCGCTACTGATGCACATGCCCGACAAGCAGGCGTTTTGCGTACTAGTCCGGTAAGTGCCAAAAAGGGGAACCCGGGGAGATCCCAAGGGAGGAACCAAGAAAAAGAAAATATAGGGTTTCAGGGAACACAAAGTCAAAGCTAACATTGGGGGTGTGGTCAGATTGATGGAACGATATGATCTGCGGAGCTGTTTCCTGCCAGACCTGTCAGGCCTGCATGTCCGCATCTATCAGTTTCGAGAGCTTCTTCAAGAACATCTGACATCAGTGTCGAACCATCTGGAGGACCTCCAGGTCGATCCGGCGTACGTTTCACAGTGGTTCCTCAGTTTTTTCGCCGTTACATGTCCCCTGCCGATGCTGTTTCGCATCTACGATGTTATCTTTGCCGAGGGGGCCCCGGAGACCCTCATGCGGGTCGCCCTATCCCTGATGCAGAAGAACCAGGCCCGGATTTTAGCGTGCACCGAGCTCGAGGATGTCATGCAACTTCTCCTTTCGAGAGGCCTGTGGGATTGTTACCATTACAACGCCGACGAATTCGTCCAGGATTTTGTTGGTTTATCGGGCGTTGTCACTCGCGAGAAATTGCTCCAGTTGGAGCAGGGGTACCGAGACGCGCAGATCGCTAGTGCGAATGCGGCACGTTCCTCGGACGTGACCACTGCAGCCTCCCGATTCCTGGGCCGCATCTGGGCTTCCTCCACCATCATCTCCCCGAAATCATCCTCCACCCTCAGCCCGGGCCTCACCGCTCCGTCACGGCCTTTGAGCATGCTACGCAGGAGCACCTCCAAGCAGAGCCTGGCCTCCACTCTGAATTCGATGGAAGCCAGCTCCGTCAGCGTCCTCAGTTCTGCATCCACCGAAGCCACCACCATATCGCGAAACTCATCAAACACCGACGATAACGCATCCATCCGCGAATCGACGCCCATCCCTGGCGCGAAGGCCATCAACGGCGTCGCCGGCAAGAACAACAAGGAGAACGCCCTGCACACCCAGATCGAAGACCTCCTCACCGCGTTGACCGAGTTGCAACGAAACCATGCCCTGCTTGCGAACGAACTACAACAGGAACGAGAACAGCGAGAGGAGGACAAACTGGCCGTCCGGTCGCTGCTAGACGGCCTGCGCAAGAAGGCCAGCAACGACTCTGTCGGCACCGATGCGAGCGTCGAAACTCTCAGGGCAAAGGACGACCCCGCAACTGAGGAACGCGAGGGAGGCGAGGGAGACGTGTCCACTGCCAAGACTGGCGGGCGGGATGGACCCTCACCGGAGGATCTGTCGCAACTCCTCGATATCGTCGAGGAAAGGTTTGGAAGACATGGCAGCGGCGCTCGCAGAATCTCCAGAGGCGAATCAAAGTCGCAGATGCAACAGGAATTGCAGCAACTCAAGGACCAGCTGGCTAGCGCGGTATCGCAGTCCCAGGACTACAACCGAAAGATGCACGACCTGGACCAGGAGATTTCCGCCTTGAAAGACCAGGTGCGGGAATCCCACGCGCACACGCGCATCCTGCACCAAGACAAGCAACGGTTAGAGAAACAAATACATACAATGAGGGTGCGCGCATCGGCCGCCGAGACGGACAGTAATACTCAGCCGGATGGCGATGCGCCCTTCAGGAAAAGCTCCGCGAGCGGTGCCAGCGGCTTGAGGGAGTTGAAACTTGGTAGGAGCAAGTCGACACCATCTCAAGCTGGATCGATCTTCAATAAGCGGACGTCGTCGATGCCGAAGCCACACGACTCAACCCCTCCATCAGTTACACAAGCGCCGCCACCGCCGCCGCCGCCGCCGCCGGCTCCAACAGACGACCAGCACGAGGCGCTGCTGCTGGAACTCGTACAGGCCAAGACATCCGAAGCCATTGCTAGGCAAGAGGCCGAGGAAATGAAACAGAAATTGGAGAATATGCGCAAGGCTTACGGCCTCGCGACCGCGAATGCATCGACGGCTGCAGCGGCACCGTCGGCAGCGGAATCCGCCGCATCCGCCGCCATGGGCGTCTTCGGCCGGCTCACAGGCGCATCGACAGAGCCCGTCAAATCCGCTTCGCCTGCGCCAGCTCCAGCAGCGGCTCCCGCGGCTGCGTCCACGGCGGCGCCGGCGGCGGGGGGATTCTGGGGATGGAGGAGATAGACAGAACCGACCAACTCATGACCACGTCAGCGTTCCAAAAACAACTACTATAGGAGCATTCGGAGCATCTAGAGCATTTTGCATTCTGGGGGTGTTTTCTTTTCTGCTACGGGTACCAGACCTGTTTGCCGGCCACACTTCTCGTCCGCATCTGAGACAGAAATGGCATTTTGCATCTGTGGAAGCTGGGACAGCTCCACGTTGGGGGAGCACTATTTTCTTTTTCTTTTCAACACAAACCATTACACTCTAGACTGTAACTCATTTTTATTCTTCCATTCACACACGCACGCACACATGGCATCGGAGTTGAGGAAGCCCCCTCCCCCCCCTGCGAGACGACAAGATATCGTCTCCCTCATTATGACTAGGGATTTGTCCGCCGCCCCATTTGTTTTTCTCCTCCTCGTGGGCAGACGGACCGGAGTTCTGGGCAGACTGAATTCTATCAAGTACCGAGAGAAAGTGTTAGAATACCAGTAGGAAGCCGTTTTTTTTTTAACGTGGAAGAATTGAAGACATGACACAATGGGCTAGTTGATGTTTCCTTCTGGAACGTGAGAGATCAAACGGGCGACGCATGAAGCCCAGGAATGTGCTGCTATTGGTCCCTGCGTCCTTTGACGGCGGAACCGTTAACACAGGCCATGCCATGTCATGCCAGACAGCGCTATCAGAGAGAGAGGTCTGAGAGCCTCACGGGCATGGAAGGGACCGCACCCCTTTTTCGCCCGCCCAATCTGGCAGTCTCCCAATCTCCATCGTGGATCCCCTGAAAAGGTGCAATGTTGCATCGCTGCAAGCTTTAGCTCTTGGGGGGGGGAGGAGGGGCTCCACGCCCCATGTCTGGACCCCTTTGTGGCGGTGCAGGATGCGAAGCGGTGCATCACGGGTGGAGAGCGAGCGAACTAACCTTAGAATGGGCTCCTGGTTGTGCCCCATCCCTCCTCCCCTCCCTCCCTCCTCTTTGGGATTTTGTTTTATTTTATTTTTTTACATGTGAAAGCTGGGACAGGTGTGGCGCGCGCGCGCTCACCCACAGCGAAAGCTGGGATACGCCGGCCAAGAGGTGCTCCCGTCGTCGTCGTTGCTGTGGTAAGAGAGTGGATGACATTTGATGTTTTGATGGCAGGAGGAGGAGAGAAAAAAATTGCGACTTTTTTTTCTTTCCATTTTTGTTCCCCTCTTTTTTTTTTCCCTCTTCCTCCTTTGCACGGTTGTTATGACAGGGCTGGCCGGGCTTTTGGATGAATATTCAAAGGGAGATGTCGTGTTAGTGGGTGTGCGGTGGCCCTGAGACACTGCTGGGCCCTCACCCCCCCTCCCCCCTTATCCTGAATTGATCTCGTGTTGGGCTGTCTTGCTCTAAAGGGTCACGACCAACAGGGGCGCCTACGCATGCGTTAACGGTGGAATCGACGGAGTGACCAAATTCAAGTTGCGTCTTGGTATAGTTTCCATTAGGAGGAGGCCTGGTGTTTCCCCCTCCCCCTCCTCCCTCCACTAAATGCCATGAGTCCGGGCAGAACAGGGCGGCGTCTGGCACGTGTCTTGCGGGAGCGAGGTTGGAGCACGTGCTCCCGCGGGGCAGGAAGAAGCCCGGGCCCCGATCCGCCCGCGATGCACCGGGCGGTCGGATGGTCGCGGGCGTGCGCTGACATGACACGGTGCGCTGGGACTACCTTTAGTTGTCGGCGATAGCTTCCAACCTCTTGGGGAGAGAGAGATGGAGGGATGGAGGGTGAGAAGAGAGAAAACAAAAGCGGACCCGTTTTCCCACACGGGGTTCGTCTGATTGCTGTAGCCCGTCGCATCGGTTGGCCCAACGCCCGCCCACCTAGTGTAGGTAGGCAGGCCGAGACCGATGAAAGGTCCGCGTTATCAGGACTGGAGTTGGCGTGCCGGGCGCGATAGGGTCATGTCGAGCCTGCTTGGGGGATATCCCGGCCTTGGATTGTCTGCAGTACGGGGCAACGGATAAGGAAAGAGGGGGGGGGAGGGGAGGATGTTTGCTGCGTTTATTTGCGAGTCTAATAACAATAAAAGGTAATATCGCGAGTTTTTTTTGTCCCCTTGGTTGCTGAGGAAGAGGGGCAGCGGAGTGAGTGTACGGGCCACGCATATTGCGCTAGAGCTACGGAGTCTGTGGTGGTAGCTTGAAAGCTAGGACCAGCTAGCCAAGCTCTCTCGCCAGGTTCTTCTCGCTCTCTCTTTTTCCCACGTCTTTTCTTTTTTACCCACCTGTTCGGGCAATGTATCACGCGGCAGCGAATGAAGGGGGAGGGGGACGGGGATGAATGAACAGCTTGGCACTTTGCGTGCGAGGATACGGTGGCTTGCTTTGCCATGTCTGCCTACAGAGAGCGAATCTTCTATACACTAGGTAAGTACAGAAGGCCACATAGTACTTGGCTCGGAGGCAGGCGGCGAACGACGCGACGACGACGACGACATCAGATATCGAAATGCCATGGTTTCAGGATTTCCGGGATTCATCATCCCCTGTCACTCCAGCCACTCTATGATGAGATGGTTGAGCAACGATTCTAGCCCTCTTGGCGACGAAACCCACGCCGCCGCCGCCACTGCTGCCGGTGCCGGTGGTGGTGCTGTTGGGGCTGAGAGGAGACATATGCGAAGGACGTCACATGCTGGCTGCATAACTAGCGTCCATGAGGAGCACGCAGCGACGGTGGGATGACGCCAAAGACGCGGGCCCTGCTGCTGGGGAGGACCGGCGCGATACAGCGTCATTGGGCGCCGATTTGCCGTCCGCCAGAGGTAGTCGACGGGTACCCGGCGATTGGCTGCTGTGGCATAGCTTTTGCGTCATCAGTCGGAAACAAGCTGGGCGGGCACTAGCCACACCCGAGCAGGGGCCCCTCTCTGCTCCACCGTTGCAGTCATTGGTGCGTGCAGCAAGCAACAGTAGCAGCAAAACTTAGGTGCAGCGGTGGATACGACAGGAAAGGCCGGGCAGGGTAGGTAGGTAGGTAGTAGTAGGTATTCGCAGGCACGCACGGCATGGGGATGGCGTTACCGGGAGTGGTGTAGACTCTGTACGGACGGGGTCGAGGTGAGGTAAGGTAATGTAGGGAAAGGGAGAGAAAGCTCCCTAGGACGAGAGATGCCTGCTACGTGGGCCCCTCGCCGGCTGGGAGGTCCTGTTTTGGAGGTAGGGGCGTCACTGCTGTCCCAGATGGGACCGACTGGATGATGGGTGGTGACCGATGTGGTGCCTGCTTTGCTTTGCTTTGCTTTGCTTGTCTAATGCTATGCTTTGCTTCGCTGCCGCCGGCCTGGCCTGGCGTTGGCACGGACGGACGGCCCCTGTGGGCTCTGCGTGCTCCTTTCTTTTTGATCTTCATTTTGCATCACTGTCACCCGCACCACCACACAAAGTCTTTTTCCCCCTTCCCTTTTCCCTTAACCTCCCGCCTGCTACCAACTTCCACCCACACACACACACACACACACACACTCACACACATCCTCCTCTGGTTTATCTACCTGAGCTTCCAGACCTGAACACCATTGCAAAATCTCAACACCTGGCCTCTCTTCCTACCTTATACCCTTTTATCTCACCCCTCGAGAAATCTTCCCAGCTTCTGCAACTGCTCCACCAAGCAACCCGCTCCTGTGCTGTAGCTTTCGAGCAGTCCCGCCGTCACACGACACCTTCCGACCGGACCTTACGCCCAAACACAACACCACATACATCGCAAGAAACCCTTCGTGATCCTTCACAATGTCTGACTTCCCGGACGCCCCGACCACGGCTCCTTCTGCCAACGGCACTGGCTACGTCCAGGCCACCAAGGAGAGTAAGGTACGTTTGTCATGCTACAGATCCCGCGGCTCCCGCACCTGCATCTTGCAATCGCACGAACATCCGGCTAACTTGTGCGATCAGTGTTTCAAGCTTCATGCTCACCTCTAGCGACGCCGATAAGCTGACAGTTTACTTGTAGATGCTGCCGCTGCCTACGAGCAAATTTCCAACGGTATGTATTTTTTTTTCTCCCCTCCCGTATTGTATGACGTCTTCGTGGCGCAACACCAAGTACTGACCAGAACTTCTCTCCCTCTTAGGCCCCGTCGCCCAGAACGTCAAGGACCAGTCCGCAAAGACCTCCAACGAGTTCGGCAACCTTGCCGCCTCTCGCAAGACTCCCTCTACTCCCGCTGCCACTGGCCAGCCCTTGACTCACTACCACTCCTTCTTCTTCGAGCTTATCTCGTGGAACAACCCCCGTACGTGCTGCTCGGACTTGTGCTCTAGTCCGACCCCGGCTAACAACCACCTTAGGTGCTTCGGCCATTGCTTACAGCTCCATCGTCACCCTCATCTTCGCTGCCAGATACCTCGATGTCCTGCGATACAGCTTGAAGCTCACCTGGATGGTGCTCGGCACCACCGTCCTTGCCGAGTTCGCCGGCAAGCTCGTCCTGAACAACGGCCTGGCCTCCCAGCTCCGCCCCAGACGCTACTACGTTATCCCCAGAGAGACGCTCGATGCCGCCATAGGAGACGTCCACGAGCTTGTCAACTTCTTCGTGATTGAGGCTCAGCGCATTGTCTTCGCCGAGAACGTCGGTGCATCTGCTGCTGTAAGTTGCTCGCGTGACCTCTCCACAATTGTTGACATGACCCCGGCTGACGCAATTCCTTATCGCAGGCCTTCCTCGGTGCCTTCATCGCCTACTACCTTGTCAAGGTTGTGCCGTTCTGGGGTCTCTCCCTCATCGCCACCACCGCTCTCTTCATGGTTCCCCTTCTGTACACCTCCAACCAGGAGCTCATTGACGCCCAGCTCAACAAGGCCGGCGAGGTGATCAACCAGCAGACGAGCCAGTTCCGCACCGTGGCCAGCAAGCACACCGCTCAGGCCACTGACATTACCAAGCAGTACGTTGGCGACTACAGTGCCAAGGCTCAGCAGTTGCTCGGCCGCCGCTCCGCCTCTCCCGAGGCTCAGTCCAAGCCCACTCCCGCCCCTGTTGTCCCGTCCGTTGAGGAGAAGGACTTCCCCGCTGCTCCCAACGCCGGGTTCGACAGCGAGCCTGTCGTGCCCGTCCCCGAGGAGAAGACCCCCATGGTCGCCTCCTAAGCGCCTTATTCGATTGGTTTTCTGAGTGTACACAGGCGAGCAGGCATACGCTGTATGCCACTGGCCTCACGACAACGGAACGACTCATGACGAATATGAATGAGACCACGCATACCACCATTCTCTCTACGACTTTGTTGGCGTGGTTAAGGTCTGCGGGTTGATTCTAGCAGGAGTTGAGCTGCACACAGCGTGCAAGAAATGAATAATATCAGGGAGTGCCTCCAAGCGGAGGCAAGGAACGTGGAACGGATTATCGTGTACGCATGTAGTGTATTGTCGTGCTTTTAGTTCTCTCTTCATGGCACACGGCTTTGGCGAAAGGGGGATCATCAGATTGTCTAGGGGACGCAAAGAAACGAGTTATTTCTATGATACTTCTTCTCTCCTTGTTCATCCACAACGTGACGTCGAGAAACTCTGGGTAACTGCGGAAACGAGAATGGGATTTCAGTACCAACATATATGCATATATCCAAAGCCGATGCAAGACAGTGAACCATGCCCCCCACAAGCTAGGCATTTGTGGCGAATGAGGGGGGGGGGGGGGGGGGTAGATGGCCGACACCTTTGCTAATGAGTTGCTTGCAACCCTGCCAAAGGTCTTGCTTAGGCGTGAGAGGGGGGGGAAGGCGGGGATTGGAATAGGGTTGCGCTGCGAACGAGGAGATGTTGCTTGCTGCCGAGATTTGGCGCAAGGAACTAACCCCCGCCCCTAACAATAATCAATCGTTGCTGCTTCGCCTAGACGGATCGTGCCAGGCTGGGGGGTGACGTCGGTTCAACAAAGGAACAGCCCCTCTACCCCCCCCCCCCCCCCCCCCCCCCCCCCCAAAACTGTTCCGAGCTACATGGGGACACGGGCCGGACCAGGACAGTCTGATGCTCTCTCACTAAAAGATGGATTTCGGATCACCTCGACGGCTGTCGGAGTAAGCAGGGGCTGGGGGCTGACAGGAACAGGGTGCCACGGCATGCTCTTTGGCTATTGGCAACAAAGAGGGCATCATCAGCGTAGGTAGCCATTCGGCATAGCAAAGTGTGGAAGAAAAAGTAGAAGAGGCATCGATATTGATTATTCCATGTCCGTTTCCCCGTAACACCCCCATATAGTACACGATACAGGTATACCAGAAGCAGGCAGTTTGAGGCCTAAAAAAAGGAGAAGAAAAAAAACAGTAAGGAATGTGGGATATATCCCTCGAGAGCAAAAGCAAAAAGCGGATAGGAGTCAGTAATCGACTGTCCTTCCGTGAAATCAACCACCCCACCGTACCTCCTTCGCCGACCCTGTTCCAAGTCACACGCGCGCGCGCCCGCAGACGCTCACGCATCACCAAAGTTTCTAATCGACATACCTCCCTTCCCCTTAGTCACTGTCATCCATGTCGAATGGATCATCACTCTCCGGCTCATCTACCGCCATCTCGCTGTCGTCATCGTCGAGGTAGACAGGCTTCGCCTTCGCCTTGGTCGCAGCCGCGCGCCCAGGCCTGCTTCTAGCTGCCGGGCGGGGCGGGGACTCGGGTTCCTCCATCTCGACATCTTCATCCTCGTCATCGCTCAGCACACGCTTGGACGCCTTCTTCGCGGCATATGCCTTGGCAGCGGGGGAGAGCGCGGGCTGCTTGGGAGCCGCCTTGGCCTTCGGCTTGGGTTTAGCCTTGGGCGCCGCTACTTCAGCATCCTTGCCCTTGTTTTTGGATCCCGCAGGGCGGCCACGGGCCTTCTTGGCAGGTGCTGCTGCTGCAGGCGCAGCCTTGGACTCCTTTGCTGTTGATGCCTTGGCGGCAGGGGCACCATCGTCGCTTAAGAAGCTGTCGATATCGTCGCCCTTGGTGAATGTCTTATGAGGTGACGAACGCGCGAGCATCTCGTAGTTGGTGTCATCCACACTGTCATCGTCGAAGTTTCTTGACGGCTTGGTCTTCATCTTAGGCAGAGTGGAGTCGCGTGCAGAGTCGGGTCGGTTCATAGCAAACAAGCTTAGTCGGCCTTTCTCTTTCTCTGCCGCGGGTGCGCCGATGCCTCGGACCAGGGCGCCAATGTCTCCAATCTGGCTGTCTTCTGTCTCAGACTCTTCCAGGACGTACTTTGGCTTCTTGGTTGTGGCAGCTCGTCTGCCATTTGTCGCAGGCTTTGCGGGCTCCGGCTCAACCGAGGGGCTCTTTGCGCTGGCAAAGTCGTCATCGTCTTCGTCAGAATCATCGTCAATAACGTACTTCTTCGTCGAAGCAGCACGTTGCGTACGAGTAGCGTTGCTCTTGCTTGCTGGCTCGGCTGGCGCGGGCTTCTCAATGGAGCTCTTGGTGCCTAGGTTCTTAAAGTCGTCGTCGTCGTCGCTGGCCAACTCTTCCACCCGGGGTGAAGGCTTCTTGGCCGCCGCAGGCTTTTGGCTCTGCGAGGAGTTGTCTTCGTCCGCTGATTCCACCGGGGCGGAAGTGCTCTTCTTTTCAAGGGCGGCAAAGTCCTCGTCATCGTCGTCGGAGTCACTCAATGTGTAGATAGGCTTCTTCTTGGTCGCTGCCGCCCGTTGACGGGGAGCAGCTGGAGCAGCTGGCTTGGCGGAGCTCTTCCCTCCAAGGGCAGCAAAATCATCGTCCGAGAACGCCTCCGAATCAGCCTCATCCTTGACCTTGGGCTTTGTCTTCGCCTTTTCAAACATCGCCACGAATCTCTCAGCCGCCTTTTCTGACACCTTGGGGGCGGCCTTGGCTTTGGCACCAGCGCGCTTCTTCTCGCCGGGTTCGTAGTCGTCGTCGGCCTTCTTGGCCTTGCGACTGCCGGCACCAATCTTCTTCGACGCGCGCCTACCGAGTCTCCGAATAGAGGTTCGAATTTCGGCGTCAAGGGCCATCTGGCTCTCCCACTCGGCCACGAAGTCATCAAGATCTTGGCACCAGAGATCCTTCTCGCTCAGGGCGAGAAGTGCGTCGTGCTCGGCCTTCTTGTTCTCGATCTGCCTCTGCAGCTTCTCGAGGCGTTCGTAGGTCAGGGACCAAATTGGCATCTATCAAACGCGGTTAGTAACAGAGCTCGTCGCCACAAGTTAAGGGATACGAACAGAGAGGAGGTAATCGTAGCCGTTGGTCTGCTCGTCGTTTTCTTCTTCTTCTCCCTCGTTGCCCATATCTTCGTCGGTGGACTTCTTCTTGAGGTTCTTGTCTTTGTTTCTTGGGAAAGGCTCGTACTTGCGCTTGGCAAGCTCCTCGACTAGAACTTGCTTCTTCTTCTTAGCCACAACAAGCTTGCCTTCAATGATTTCCCTGATGAACCGGGCTTGTTCAGAAAGCTTCCTGAAGTCTGAGTGGTATACACCGAGCCAGTGCTTCTTGCGCTGGCCGTACATATCCAAGCGATAAAGGAAGAACTCCTCGAGAATATCCTCGACCTTCTCGTACTTGCGAATTTGGCCGTTGGTGTCAAAGGCGACCAAGTTCGAAGTTGCAATCTGCTTGTTGAGCTTAAAGCGCTCCATGAGCCCGTCCGCCATAACGTCCTTGGCATGCTTGTCGTCCATCTGGATAACGAAGTGGACGTTGTTGTGGTCGTTGAACTCCTTGTAGTCCTTAATCCAGACCGGGCCCTTGGTACCGCTAATGACCTCCTCCAGCTTCGCCTTGAAATCATCTGTCCACATACGGATGGGAAGTTCGGTGATGATGACCTCGCCCGTCTTCTCATCGACTTCGCACATGCCGTTAAACTTGTATCGATCTTTTTCAGCGACCTCGGGAGTACCCTTCCAGCCACGGAACCACGGCATCATGGGCTGGAATGCTTCACCCTCAGAGTTATCGGGGTCGAGACGACCCATGCGTCTTTTGAGGTTGGTGACAATGTCGATCGGGTGGTAGTTGGGGATGGATGTACTCCAGCCAGTACCAATACCATCGGCACCGTTGCACAGAATCATCGGGATGATTGGCGCGTAGACCTTGGGTTCAATTCTCTTTCCGTCCTCGTACTGGGGCTCCAAGTTGGGCTCGTCGAGGGCGGAGAAGATTTTTCTAGCAAAGGGCGACAGTCTCGTGTGGATGTAACGAGGACTGGCAGCGTCTGAACCACCAGCAAGTCGAGAACCGAAGTTTCCGGAAGGCTCCAGGCAGTTGATGTTGTTGGAGCCCACAAAGTTCTGAGCCAGGCCAATGATGGTTTGCTGAAGAGAGACTTCACCGTGGTGGTAGGACGTCTGCTCGGAGATGTAACCGGCCAATTCAACAACCTTCTGGTCTTTGACCAGGTTCCTCTTGAAACAGGCGTACATGACCTTGCGCTGACCGGGTTTCAGTCCGTCCGCGACGGACGGGATAGATCGCATGTTGTCAGCCATGCTGAAGAGAATGAGCTCCTTGTTGACGAAGTCCGTGTACGTGATGGACTTTGTCGAGTGATCGAGGTATGTGCCGGGTACAAAATTGCCGAGCCATTCCTTTCTCGCATCAGCCTTCTTCTTGGAGAAAGCAAGGTCGAAGAGGTCGGCTTCCGCGGGCTCCATTGTGTCGAAATCCTTCTGATGGTCCCCGAGGTTGGTGAAATAGACCTGGGCATCTTCGTTCGAACTGGTACCCAGACCCTTGAAGTACTTGTAATGCCACCTGGAAAGCTCGCCCTGGTGGCCCTCTTTCCACTCCTCGTATTGGGGCTGGGTGAAGAAGGACTTGAGTCGTAGAGGCTTCTTGGGGTTCGGTCCCTGCCAGACCTTGACGATGGGAGTAATGAACTCCCGGAAAAAGTTTGGAATTTGCAGCAAAGATGGGTACTGAACCTGCAGGAAGTTGATGAGAAGACCCTTGATATGACTACCGTCGTGATCCTGATCGGCCATGATCATCAGGTGGCCGTATCGCAGACTTTTCGTGTCGGTGTAGACTTGCTTGTGCTTCAGACCGAGGAATTGCTTGATGTTTTGAATTTCCTGGTTCTTCGTGATCTGATCGATCGATGCATCTCGAACGTTCAGCATCTTACCACGAAGGGGGAAGACTCCGATGCGGTCGGGGTCTAGGATTGCACGACCAGCGACAGCCAAACTCTTGGCAGAGTCACCTTCAGTGAGAATCAGGGTACATTCATGGCCATGGCGAGTGCCAGCCAAGTTAGCATCAACTAGTTTCGAGTTACTGATGCGGGATCGCTTGTTTCCGTCGCTCTTCGCCATCAGCTTGTCGGCCTTCTTCTCGGCGAAGTCGATAATGTTCTGGATGGCGTCCGATTTGGCGATCTTCTTTAGGAATTCCTCAGTCAAAGCGCACTTGGTACCAAACTGGCTGACCTTGGTGGTCATCTGCTCTTTTGTTTGGGAGGTAAACGCTGGGTTGTTGACAAGACAGTTTACAAAGATGAAAATGTGGTTTCGAATATGGTTCTGCTTGAGAGCATGGCCCTTCTTCTTCTTGTCGAGGGTTTTGAGCAGCGAGCCAGTAATCTGGTCGGCGATATAGTTGATGTGTGTGCCGCCAGATGTAGTGGCGATGGAGTTTACAAACGAGACCTGCTGGAAAGAGCCGTCTGACACTGTGAATGCAATCTCCCATTTCGGGTGAGCGTCGGTCTTGTCAACTTCGACAACAACCTTGGGTTCGACGCCCTCCTCGGCACCACGTTCCTTGGCAATAGCCTTGGCGTACATCTCACAGTAGCCCTTGAAGGCGAGCTTGATGTGGGTGCCGTTCAGGTGCACCTTGATGTTGCGGACAGTACCAGCCATGTCGTAGACGCGACGGTAGATCAGAGACTCGAGATCATCATCGATGCCAGTCATGCTGAACCGCTTGAAGTCAGGCTTGAAGGTAACGCGGACAAAGTCGCTAGTCTTGCTGCTGGAAATCTTCGCCTTGCCACACTTGCTCATGTTGTCGGTCCAGACTTGCTTGTACCTCTTCCCGTTGTTGGAGTCTTGACACTCGAGAGTGAACTGCTCACTGAAGACGTTACAGAGCTTTGCACCGTAACCGTTACGACCACCGACGGTCTTCTTCTCGTCATCGTCGTAGTTGGAACCAGTCAGGAGGTGACCGAAGATCATCTCGGGGATGTAGATCTTTTCCTTGCCATGGATCTCGACCGGAATTCCTTTACCGTTGTTCTCAACGGAGATCTCGCCGGCCTCGCGATCAACAGTAACCTTCATGTAGGTCATGGTGGCATCGCGCTGCTTGTTGTCGGCGGCGTTGACGAGAATTTCGTCAAAAATCTTGTACAGACCGGGCACAAATGTAACCTTGCGGTACTCCATCAGCTTCGTCTCCTTGTTGAAAACCCACATGGGCTGCTCTGTGGGCTCGACCGATCCGATGTACGTATCGGGACGCTTGATAATATGCTCCAGCTGGGTAAGCTTTTGGTATGTGTCCGTGGCCGTCTTCTTGGACTTGGGTCCAGAGTCGATGGGTTCCTCGTCGATCAACATGCTGTCGTTCTCGATTTCTGCGAGGGGGTTTCCGCTGGACTTCTTGGCAGCGGGTGCCTTCTTCGGTTTCTTAGCGCTGGGAGGCGTGTTGGAGAATGTTGAGGCGCCATCCTCATCGTCGGTCTCGGGCTTGGCCCGCTTCTTGGACACCGGCTTGGCTTTCAGGGTGGTTTGCGCCAGCTTCTTTGCTGGCGCCTTCTTCACGGCAGCTGCCTTCGCCTTGGGCTTCTGTAACGGATCAGTATTCGGTCGAGCGAAGGCATCAAGAGTGCCCTGCTTGGGCGCAAAGGCGGCTTGCTTCGGCGGTGGTTTTGGGGGCGGCAGCATAGACATCTTGCCGGGAGGGTAAAGTAGCAATCATGAAGAAGCAATGTGCAGGAGGACTCGTCTGAGTTTTGTGTAGAAGGGTTTGCGCAAGGGTATCTGGGGGAATATCGGCTGCTTCACTGCTTCGCGGCTGGAGGCAGTCTTTGCACCGTTTTCAGCTTGCGACGGATTGACAGCTTCAAACCCCCATGATACGGCAAGGAATGCAGGCGCGCAGCTCTTGCAAAGAAGAAGCCACAACCGAGGCAGGCGCGATTGCTGTTCCTTCCCTTGTGCTGCAAGTGTTGCGACAGGAAAAAAAGGTGCGAACGGGGCTCCACCGGGGGGTCAAGAAATCCAAGACGACAAAAAGAAGCAAACATACCGCAGGGGCGAAATCAGACTCCTCTCCCATGCTAAACACCGAGCCTTCCACGTCGGAATCCATCCTGTACAGTACTTTGCGCTCCCAGGGGCGCGGGGAGGAAGATGAGAGTAGTCGGGAGGCGGTGGTCGCTACGCTTGGCGGTGGAAGAATCGCTCGGCGACACGACAATACAACAGGCTTTGCGAAACGGCTAGCTGGGCGGACCAGGCGCGCAATTGGCACGAAAGTTTGTGAAAGAAAGAAGCGGGATGACAGGGTCGAGTGTGCCAGCTCGAGCAAGGTCTTTTACATCGAAAGGAGGGTATGGAGGTCGGAGAGACGGGATGATGCGTGAGGTTTAGTGGGATGGGGGCCTTTTGTTGTTGGTAGCAACCCTTGCGATGTTGATGTTTGTCCCAGGGTAAACAAATTGGGAGTCGCGACACCTCATGGTCTTCCCTGACTGGACCGCGTTTGGAGGGGCCCCCCTTTGTTTACTGCCTCAGGCCTTGACCTTTGGCGCCAGGGTATAGAGCGGGGGATACCATGTTTAGGTCCTGACGTCCAATCGTAGTGTGGCGGTGTCACTACCACAGCACTAGAATTCCGCAACAACCAAACGGGCGGGTGTCAGATCCATGGCCCACTACCTTAAGCCAGCCAGCACATGGCGCGTGGATGACGGTCGTGCTTCACCTGCCAAAGGTGACAGGCAGAGATGTGCAGCTGAACGATGCAGGCAAGGGATGTTTACACACACCACACCGCACTCTCTTTCAACCAATAAGAGCTCGACTCATTGTTTTGAAAGGTCACTTTATTCAGACCGCAAGGCTCCCTTCACTTCGCCACAGCAATCCCCCCATTTCACACCTAACATGAAGTCAAAAGCATCAATCACTCCTAGCACCCATAGCCCTACCAAACAAACACCTTCCTGCGGCCTCCCGGCCTCCCAAACACACCGCTTCTCTTCTCTCTTAGGCCCTCAAATAACACGCTTGGTCTTTCCGGTCTCAACCTCATAAACCCAGCCACTGACCGTCACACTGTCCGGCACCAGCTTGGATGCCTTGATGAAATCCACGTCCTTCTTGACCGCCTCCTCCAGCTCAGGGAATGGGAGGAAATCCGGAATACGAGTCTTGATCTCAGACGAGGCTTCGGTACTGCAAGTATATTAGTAGAAAGGCCACGATGAGCCGTACGTTCGCATAAATACTACTGACCCAAGATTCTTCTCAACGAGCCCGTATGCGTCCTCGTTCGTGAAGGTAAGCATGCCGCAGCCGGTGTGCTTGACAAGGACAATCTCATGCGTCCCAAGGAGCTGCTGTGAGATGACAATGCTGCGAAGTGCGTCTATGGCAGAAGCGCCAGCCTGCATGTCCTTGGTGAGCGGCTTTCACAGCTAACGTGGGGGTTTCTTATTCATACGTTGCGGATGACATGCGCGTCGCCCAGTTCAATGCCAAATGCTCGGGCTGGGTCAATTCTTGCATCCATGCAGGTTAGGACAATATATTTCTTCGCGGGCGGCAATGCCAAATGCCCCTTGTCGAAGCCCGATGAGTATCTGTCGGAGGCCGCCTCTACGTTCTTCTGGATAGTAGACATGATGGGTTCGAGGTAACGAGGTGGTCTGGCTTTAGTGGTGTTGAAGGGTGTATTTATTGGTATAGAATTGTGGGAAGTTGAGGACAAACAAGTAGTGTTTAGAGCTGTCTCGAGTCTATCAAAAGTGGGAGGTCTCTGGGCTAGATATTCCCCTCCTCCTACGCAAGCCGGCTCAGCCAGCTCTAGCTGTCATGCATGTGCGCCGCATGAAATGCCATGGAAACCTGTGGTGGTATCTGATCGTGCGTGTATTGCGTGATTCCGGGCTTTGTGCACATCTGGAAGCCTTCGGCCAACGAGAGTCGCCGTCTCCGCATCCCCCCTCAAAGGCCGGTTCAGTCCCAGCTGGGAAAGGTGAGATACGCCCAAGGTCGAGCTTCAAGGTGGGGTTGATCGTGTCACCGATCGGCGTCGGCGTTATTGATAAGCAGCCACTGGATCCGCCAAGATTCGGCCAGGCACTCTTTACAACGCACTAGATGAGTTATCGTCAAATGTCGCATGAAAGGTACGGTGCATCAGCAGCACAAGGGCAGAGTTGCTCCATCCCAAGAAACCGGTTGCCGAGCCGGTCCGAAAGGCGCACGGCGTCTTACACCGGGTCATCTTGAAACGTGTTCGGGGTTTTGAGAAGTCGGGCATGCGAGTATAAGAAAGACCATCGCTTGATTTTCAAATCCCGTTTTCGCCTCCATAGGATCCGAAGACGACCCGAGTCGCCTCATTCGTGCCAGAATGTCTAGAATAAACCCCCCCTCAACGCCAGCAGAGCCAAGGAAAAGCCAACTAAGTCGTAAGCTGCTTATAAAAAAAGACCTCATCCTTCAGCTGTCGTGGAACGGCTGGGCTGATGCCGTAATTGGGAATCCTGCCGACCTCGACATATCCGAACTTTCTGAACATGTCTTCTGCTGAGCTTCCGGCTTCGGTATCGAGCATCTGTACTTCTCGTCAGCAACAACCCAACCAGGCGATGGTTACTCGGTCCGTACCAGTAGGTTTCGTCCTCTCCGAATAGCCTCGCCTTCCAAAGCACTCATCAACATCCTGGCACCTCCACGCCGACGGAACTTGGTGCTGACGAGAAGCTTCTCAACAAAGCCACGGAAAGGACCCGTCTCCGAGTAGGGCATCCAGAGCATTACGACGCCCATGAGCTCGGTTCCCTTGGACTTGGTTCCCGGCTCGGATTCGTCAAGGAGAATCAGCATCATCCGGGTGCCAGCAGTCACCTCTGCTATGCGTTCCTTCCACCAGCCCAGAAGCTTCTCATGTGATAGAGGGGGTAGGAAGGTGGCAAGAGTCCGGTCCTGGCTGATGCAAGCGGCATGCAGAGCTGCCAGGTAAGGGATCAGGTGGCTGTGATCCGCCGGCGAGAAGATGTACGGTGTTCCTGAGCTTGATGACATATTGACCAGACTCCTGCACTCTAGGTTGTTCCGGAAGTTGAACCCCTACCGCCGTATTGAGAAATACGCTGGGCGACACCACAGAAACTTGTTCAATAGCCAGGAAACGGTATGACCGGCCAGGTGCGGGTAAGAGCTGACAGATGCCAACAACCCAAGAGCGGTGCGAAACTGTGTTCCAAGTCTGATAAGCTGTTGGAGGATGTAGCCCACCAAATCTGGACTGAGAGATGCGGTGGAATGACAACTGGGTAAGGCATCAGATTTGAGTGTTCTCCATAATGATCACAACTGCTGTCAAAATGACTGGCGTTGTTTGCCTGGGGAGTTGGCGCACCGACGACTCAGAGTCGCGCAATGGAAAGGTGGAGGGGAGAATGTGACAAGTGAGGGGAAATTTGTCAAAAACTCACCTCAGCTCTAGATGACTGAGCACGAGGCAGGAAGGCACGACAAGCGGCTTGTGAAGGTGTCCGGATGTGTCAATTGACGTACCTGAGTGCTCGGGAAGGCCAGGCAAAGGCCTTGGGATGTTTGGAAAGATTAGGTTTGGTGGAGGCTGCGAGTTCGGAGAGAGAGAGGAATGTGACTTTGGTGCAGCGGTTGTCTCAGTCGTGGAGGAATGGAGTCCAGGTCAATGGACAGAAGCTTTTTTTTTTCATCTGTTCGGTTGGGACCGCCGTTCGGTTGTCTTTAAGGCTGAATTAGCGGCGGTCTCCCGTAGACTGGCCCAAGCCCGTCCGCTACGAGGGAATTCCCGGCGCAAGGGGCAGCGGAGGCCGGCAGGGTCCTGGCATATGTCCCCCGCATGGAGGAATGCGGTCTGCCTAATGTGGCAGCTGGGCCAGGCACTCGCAGCACGCTGTAGCGCAAATCTAGGCCAAGCTCGTGGTGAAAGTCGACCCTACCTACCTTACCCTGTCTCTACGTCGGCTGGCAGCTCACAACGGACCGTGACATGCCGCAGCGCACTATTGCTTCCAGCAAGGAGCCGTGCCGTGTCTATCTCACCAACTCCCAACAGGCAAACAGCGACCCTTTGTCCAACGCAACAAACTTGGGAGGTTGCCGTTCTCGGGCAGCTGCCGCGGTTGGCAAGGATGGGGTACATGGCACATGGCCCTAAATGCCGTGGCGTCTGGGTGATCTGTCTTGGAAGTGGGACCGAGGTTGAAGACATAGACGAAAGAGAAAGATCCCAGTTCGAGAGTGTCCAAATGCTCATGTTCGTAACCCAAGATGGCACCTCGTGTTGGCGATTCAGAACCGACCAAGCTGGGATTGCCGTGGCGTGTCATTCCACTCTGCTCCCGGGCGGCTATTGACACTCTCGGCTTTACCTGGACAAAACTGCCTCATTGCACTTTGTCACCACAATCCACGTCTACCCACTGCAACCCTTGAACCACCAACTACCTTGTTGTTGACCTTTGATAGGCTACCGCAACTCGACGCAATAGGAGGCTCCCGTCCCAATCCACTTGCGGGAGCCCGGGCACACGGACCATCCGGTGTCGTCTCACCTCCTTCACCGCATTTAGTGTCCCATTGGTGAGGGAAATGCACCTTTGGCTCCCTCCCTGGCACTCACATGCGCCCTACCCCTCTGACGTCGCTTTGGGACCCTGTTTCATCGCAACTTTTGCCCTGCCTCAACTCCGGGTTCCCCTCCTCCCAAGCTTCCTCGTCAACGACACCCATCGCCGTGGCCCTGGTTCTTAATACCCTGTGCTGCTTTTTTATTTCACCTCCCTCAATCTCAAATTCGGCCTCATTGCAGCTAGCTGAACGCAGCTCTCCGCCGCTATGGATAGGATCTTCCGCAAGGTGGAGCGGGGCATCGACGCCATCTTTGGGGATGAGCGACACGCGCACACCCACATGGGCCATCAGTGCCATGAGCATCATCCTGCCGACCATGCCGAGAACCGGTACCAGTCCTTTGCTCCCCAGTCTTCAGGCAATGCCAAGTGGTATGTCGATGGATGCTCCTACTTTTGGGCCGTGTCGGAAGCCATTGAGCGTGAGTATATACGAATATCCCTCCCGCCATTATTCGCCGCCTCTGACCCTGTGTTTATGCAGAGGCACGCGAGAGCATCTACATTCTGGATTGGTGGCTGAGCCCTGAGCTCTATCTGCGCCGCCCTCCTTCCAAGAATGAGCGCTACCGTATCGACAACCTGCTCAAGGCCGCCGCCGAGAGGGGTGTCAAGGTTAGCATCATTGTCTACAAGGAAGTCGAAGCCGCCCTGACATGTGAGTTACTTCCCTTCACTGCTGGTCCAGTCGTTTGAATCTGAACCTGACGATTGATGAAATACAGTGAAATCTTCTGTAAGTCAATATATTCAATATGACGGTGACATTTTCTCGGCACTCGGGCCGCGCTGACATTCTCATTAAGCACACAAGGAACTACCTGGAAAGCCTTCATCCCAACATTGGCGTGTTTCGACACCCCGATCATGTTCCCACGGGATATGATTTCCAGTCGGAGCTCCGCCAGAACTTTTCCAACATGAATCTCAACACCTTCACTCTGTCGAAGGCGTCTGGTGATGCCATCAAAGCCATCTACGGTACCGCTACCGATGGCGTGACCCTGTTCTGGGCTCACCACGAGAAGCTCTGTCTCATTGACGGAAAGGTCGCCTTCATGGGAGGTCTCGATATGTGTAAGTCATGAGCTCTGTCAACTCATAATCTGTGCTAACTATTTTCTAGGCTTTGGCAGATGGGACACCAACAGTACGTCAAACCTCATTATTTGAGGTATTCCACGAGCTGGTTCTGACTTGTGAACAGGTCACCCTATTGCGGATGCCCACCCCGGCAACCTGGATGATGTCGTCTTCCCCGGCCAGGACTACAACAACGCCCGAGTCTACGACTTCGCCGACGTCGACAACTGGGATCAGAACAAGCGCAAGTCACCCCTTAATAGTTGCATTATACTTTCTTGTGCTAATCTTCACACTAGTTGACCGCACCAAGAGCTCTAGAATGGGTTGGTCAGATGTCAGCATCAGCTTGAGCGGCCCCATCGTCCAGCACTTGGCCGATCACTTCGTAGACCGATGGTTCGTACAAGCTCGCATGGCATGATTCAACTCGAGCAGAATGCTGAAGATACATAGGAACTTCATCTACGGTGAGAAGTACGGCAAGAAGAACCCTGGCAAATACCAGGCCCTTGGAGCTGCCGAGAACCCCGAGGCCGGAAGAATCGCCGAGAACCAGACGGAAAGCGGAGGTTTCTTCGGCGGCGGCGGCCACTCCAGCCATTTGCTCGGCGACCTCTCCGAGCGCATCAACCGAGGCGTAAGCCGGTTGATGGTCAGTGACGACGACAACCAAGATGGTGGAAGGCCTTTCGGAGACGGCCGCGGCGACCGTGCTGCCAACATCCAGCTCACTCGGAGGTAATACCAGGACTACCTACCTACTCCTTTGCAAGACGCAGGACGCAGGCTGACGCAGCGCACAGTTGCACAAAGTGGTCTTCCGGCCACGCCACCGAGCACTCCATCGCAAACGCATACATCGATGCCATCGGCAGAGCGCAGCACTATGTCTACATGGAGAACCAGGTAGGCCAACATTCCCCTTTTCCTTTTCCTTTCGGCCAGACCCTAACCCGAGAACAAAATAGTTCTTCATCACCGCCACCAGCAAGGAACAGCACCCCGTCACCAACAAGATCGGCCGCGCCATCGTCGACCGCATCATCCGCGCCCACCAGAGCGGCGAGGACTTCAAGTTCATCGTCGCCATGCCCGCAGTCCCCGCCTTCGCCGGCGACCTCAAGGCCGACGACGCGCTCGGCACCCGCGCCATCATGGAGTTCCAGTACAACTCCATCTCCCGCGGCGGACACTCCATCATCGAGACGCTCCGCAGCGAGGGCGGCATCGAGGACGTCGGCCGCTACATCCGCTTCTACAACCTGCGCAACTACGACCGTATCAACACCTCCTCCGCCATGGCCGCCGCCGAGCAGCAGAGCGGCGTCAGATACGAGGACGCCCGCCGCGAGCACGACGACGTCGTCGGTGCCGGCTACGGCTCCCGCGGCGAGGGCACCGGCGCCCGCTGGGGCGAGCAGAACAACCAGTACGAGCGCTACCAGCAGGCCGCCTCCCGCGTCTCGGACCGCACCTGGGACACCGTGTCGGCGTGCTACATGGACTCCGGCCCGGACCTGCACAGCGTCCCCTGGCACGGCGAGCCCGACGCCGAGATGGACGCCTTCGTCAGCGAGGAGCTCTACATCCACTCCAAGCTCCTCATCGCCGACGACAAGCTCGTCATCTGCGGCTCCGCGAACCTCAACGACCGCTCCCAGCTCGGCACCCACGACTCCGAGATCGCCGTCATCATCGAGGACCCGTCCCCGATCGAGTCCGAGATGGGCGGCCGCCCCTACACGGCCTCCAAGTTCGCCACCTCCCTCCGCCGCCAGATCTTCCGCAAGCACCTCGGCCTGCTGCCCGACCAGCGCTGGGACCAGCCCAACGACAACTGGACCTCGGTCGAGAGGGGCCCCAACGCCTACGACTGGGACTCCCCCGCGGACCAGCTCGTCCGCGACCCCATGTCCCGCCAGTTCTGGGACCTGTGGGAGCAGACGGCGCGCACAAACACCGAGGTCTTCTCCAAGGTCTTCCACAACGTGCCCAACGACCACGTGCGCACCTGGAAGGACTACGACGACTTCTTCTCCAAGCACTTCATCATCCCCGGCGCCAAGGAGCAGGGCGACACCGCCGGCAAGGTCGAGTACGGCCACGTCGTCCGGGACGAGTTCCCGGGCGGCGTCCGCGAGGTCAAGGACTGGCTCAACCGCGTGCGCGGCAACCTCGTCGAGATGCCCCTCGACTTCCTCGTCGACGTGGACGACATCGCCAAGGAGGGCCTGTCTCTCAACAGCTTCACGGATGAGATTTACACGTAAATGTCTATGTGTGAGTTTGGGGTGAGGTGTGGTGGTAGCTCGAGCTTCAGGGGACAAGAAGTGGGAACCGAGGCCGGGGAGGAAGGCGGGTTTGAGGATGTAGGTAGAAACAAGGGCTAGGCACATGTGCTTTCTTTCCTTGGGTAGGATTAGCTTCTTTGGGCTGGATACCTAGTTTTCATTGGAAGTAATCGAGAAACAAAGTCTCATCCAACCCTTTTCCCACGTTGAAAGCGCATGCCTGGCACCCGATGCTTACACTGTTGTTTCACATGCCTACATGATTTCCCAAACGGTGCAGCTGGTCGTTAAGGATTTGTGAGGTCTCATTCAAAGTCGAATAAACAATGTATAATCTGTCAAATGGAATGTGCGAAGGCATTCCGTTTCCTCCGCCACTACTACCCATCGCCAAACAAAAAGTAGTATTATACAGACAGACCTCTCGGCCTCTTGGCCATTCCCTTACAATGGGTCCAATAGAGAGACAAAAGAAGGGATAAGGGAAAAAAAAAAAGTAAACCGTCAACTCCGTGAGTAATCACCTCAATGCTTTAGGTTTTTTTATCATCTGCTTCCCATGAACAAAGACACACCCGTTTGACGTCGGCTCCCAAATCGTCGTAGCCTCATTCACGGCTTTCCATTAGTCCAACTTGCCAAGATGTTCCTGTGCAGGACGACACGCCGACTCCTCTAGCTTCTTAAACCCTTGCTCGTACGCACTGGATTTCTAATCCACCTTGCCGTTGCCGTTGGGTCCCAGTAGACCCTCCTTGGTCAACTCCTTGCTTGCCCAGGATTCCTCCAGGCGGAAGTGGCCACCACGGCCGCGGCGAGCGCGGCTGCGGAACCAGGAGAAGGCGCCGAACGCCAGGCCGAGAATACAACCCATGGTGAGGTACGGATGCTCGACAAAGGTGACGCGCATGTCGAAGAAGATCTTCTCGAAGCTCGAGATGGTGAGCTTAGGCTTGATCTTGGGCGGCGAAGTGACGACCTTGTTAAGGGTCTCCAGGATCGACGTCCGCGACAGAAGAATGTTGTTACCGGTAATAGTCGTGTCCCAGTATCGGCGGCTCTGTTGATGCGGTCAGTTTGGCTTATAAAAACAGGTGGGAATATGGGCAGACTTACATCTTCGTCGTTAATAATAACACGATCTCCGTCCTTGGTGTCGATGCCGTACGTGGTACGAATCCATCTCTGCCAGAAGACGCTATCAACCCAGGCGAATCCAACCTGCTTCCGGTCCGATTTGTCCATGTTGATGCGGGTGGCTTTGGCTGCTCGCAAGGCGCGTTGGTCGCCACGATCATCGGCCTCATCAATCCGGAGTTGCTTGGCATCTCGCAGTTCTTGTCGCTCGAGCTGGAACTGCTGAATCTGCTTGTCCATCCACTCATTGGCGGCACTCTTCAACTCGCGCTTGGCTCTCAGGAAACCTTCCTGGTCCTCTCTGTTGACGATGCCGAGGACAACAATCTTGCCGTCCATGATCTCGCGCGCATTAGAAGCCGTCATCTCGGGAATGATCGGTAGCCAAACCGACTTCATCCAGTTCAAGACTCCGTGAACATCACGCATCTCCTTGGGTGTGAGCGGCTGGTAGTATGTGGGGCGGCCCTCCCTGGAGACGAGCAAGCGAGGCCAAGTAGTAATCTTGTAGCGAGCAAAAAGGGCCGGGTCCTTCGTCTTCACAAGCTTGGCCTTGCCAATCAAGCTGAGTGGCAGGCGCTCGAGAGCCATGAAATCCTCGCTGGTAGTAGCATGGTCGTAGAAGTAAATGAAGATGACCTCTTCCTTCTCCTCGAGGGCTTGCAGAGACTCGGTATCGACATCCTGAACTCCCTCACTGATGTCAATGGCTTTCTCGGCGTAGTGGACGAAATCGCCGAGACCTCGTAGGCCGTCGTACTCGACACGCTCGCCACCCTTGAAGAACAGAATAGTGGGGTACCCGCGAAGTCGGACGTCTTTGCAAAGCCTTGTCTCAACGTCACAGTTCACTTCTCCGACATTCAACTTGCCCTTCATCTCCTTAGCCAGCTGCTGCCAGTTAGGTGCCATAGCCTGGCAGTGATGGCACCACGGCGCGTAGAACTTGATGAACCAGGGCTCCTGAGTCATGGTAACCAATGTCTGGAACTTCTCGGCCGAAAGAGGCATTGAGATGCCCTCCTTGTTGGGGGTAACGGCAGGCTTCTTCGCCGCGGCCTTGGTAGGAGTTGCAATGGCCTTCTCGGTGGAGGTGGCCTTGACATCGGCCTTTGCATCAGCCTTTGCATCAGCCTTTGCATCAGCCTTGGCGGCGGGTTTTTCGTCCTTTACAGAAGGCTTTTCGTCCTCCTTCGCGGGAGGAGCCTTCGGGGGGGTCTTGGCCTCTTCCTTGGGAGGCGCCTTCGCATCAGTCTTCTTCTCATCGACCTTGGAGTCGGCCTTCACGTCCGTTTTGGCATCGGCCTTGTCATCTGCAGGCTTCTTGGAGTCGTCGGCCTTCGCGGGCGCCTTATCCGGAGAATATTTGTCGCCAGGCTCGGGGAGCTCGAGACTTCGGGGTCTCGAGCCCGGCTTTGCGGCTTCCAGGTACTTCTCAATAATGGGGCTCACTTGGTCGATTTCCTTGACGCCCTTGATCAGCTCGGCCACCTCACCATTCTTGTAGAGAATGGTGCTGGGGTACGATGCGACGTTGTGGGAAGCGCAAAGATCGAAGTATGCCACACAGTTTACTGTGGCAAAGCGGAAACCGTAGAATTCGGTAAAGGACTTGTCCTCAGTTGTCTCGGGCTTTGAAGAGTAGTAGAACTCGTACAATGTCTGGAATATCGGCGCATAATCTATGCAATGCGGGCAGTAAGGGCTAGGTTATCGTCAGCTAGTGCGCAACGAGGGGATAGAGACGGCAGGGGCGGGTACCTGTAATGTTTGATAAGCATAAACTGCGAGGCTTTCACCTCTTTGTCAAAGGTATCGGGTGTCAGCTCGAGTATTGGGGGCACCTTGACGGAGTTGAAGGAGGTGCTCTCTCTGTCATCCTTCTCTGTTTCTGCTGCTTGCACCCCGGAAAGCAGGGTCGAGCCCAGAAAGAGGAATAGAGGAGATAACCTCATGGCGGCGGCTAGGCTGCACCGCGTAGGCACACTGGTTTTCGAGGGGAAAGGAGTAGCAGTAAACGTTATCGAACAAGGTCGGAGACAAGCGACAGACGCGACCGATTGAAGGGGCGCGACAGAGCGCAACCGTCGTCAGAGCGGCAATCAAAGATGCAGCGTCAGAGTGTGGATCGGATCGTGTCGTGATTTAGTCGAGGGGTCACAAAGGGTCTGTCTAGGTAAACCTATTGAATCGCCGGAGACATGGAGGGTAGAAAAAGGTCGGAAAGAAGCTAATCTTTCTATCTTCGTCTGGGTCAAAGCCCCCCGAGTTCGTCCAGCGGCGTCGAAATGGGGAAAAAAAGGGTGGTGGTGCTGCTTTGCAAAGGGGGAAGCCAAGCAAAGGGGACCAGCAAAAGCGAGCGACAGGACTGGCAGGTCAGGAGAAGACCGTGTGTCAAGATTCTGTAGCGCGGTCCAGGTTCTAGTCCTGCTGTTGCGCAGCCAAACAAGGAAAATGCTGCCTGAGAGATGAGGCAATTAACATGCCCCTGTACACCTTTGGTGAGGCCACCGTCTCCATTCTTTGATGCCTCTGGCGTGCCAAGCGTGCCTGGCTGGCCGGCAGGCGGAAAGCGGAGAGCGTGTGGGATTGTGGGAGACGACGGATCAGTGTGGTGCCAGCTGTCCGCCTGTTCCTCCACCCACCCCAAACCATCCCACCACTCAAAGCTCGGGGCAAACTCCAACCTTGCAATCTAGAGCGCCCCCAAGTGGATCCCCAGGAGACAAGAATAGCAAGAGCTGCTTATCCATCTGAGATCGCCACCTCATATGTCTGCTCACGACGCAAGATACTCTGGAGTTCTAGTCGAATGGCACGTGCCGATCGCCAACACACCTCCCAGATGGAAACTCAAGGCATCTCCAGCTTACATGAAAATGCCTACTTGGAGCAAATGGGATGTACACAATTATGTCATCAACTTCATGCTGGCTGATGCAGCCTTCGTCTCCCGGAACTTCGCTGTAGAACTCATCGACAGCACCATATAATTCGTACAGGTCGTTGTCGTCGCCGTCAATAACCATTAACATCAGTCAGATTCCACCAGAGAATGACCTCTACTTGTCTAGCGGAGTATCGAGTGTGTTATCGTCTCCGAGGAAGGTTGCCCAAGGAAATGGGCAACCCCCCCCCCCCCCCCCCCCAATATCTGTCGAGGCTATCAATGTCATGCCGAGCGTGTATTGTGGCATCTGGAAGAGAAGATGCTCGATATAAACTCACCGGGCTGCTTTGAGTGTTTCACCTGTATCGTAGAGGTACTGAGGGAGCAATGCCTAACGACGGCAGGCTGGTAATCGGTCACGGGCCCTTCATTTCCAACAACCAGTGCCGGCGCTGCAATGCCAGCGATAATCACAGCGCCTCAACTGGATGATGCACGGCATCTTCTGGTTCAAACTCTGCTAACTCAAGGATTTGAGACCCAGCTCGGCAACAGTACGATACGCCCACCAAAAGAGCAGCCCAAACCGCCCATGCCAGACGCCATAGTTGCATGATGACATTGATGCAAAAAGCCCTATGCAAGATATCAATATAACAGATGTACATATATCGATGCGAGATGGCAAACTTTCTTTGTCATTATATCTCATGCTTTGCATCATCATCGCCAACAGCATCAGCGCCAGGAGCAACAAGCTTCGCAGCGATAGCATATATTCTCGCGTATTTCACGGATGGCATTACCAGAGCCATCATCCATACCGTGTCGCGGGACAACGGGACTACCAACAATAACAGGAGCGTAGAAACTAGGCTCTTTAAAAATAAATAGCTACATAAATTAAAGGAATTACCGTCACAGATACTGGGTTTTCGGTCTGTGATCAAGGAATCGTATATTTCCTTTAAGTACCTTGCAGCTCCAAAGGAAAGGCTTCGTCTTCGCTAATTAACCCTGAAATGTTCGCACCATTGTTGAGGAGCATCTGGACGATGGCCTCATGGCCTCCTCTAGATGCAGCCTGAAGAGCGTTGCTAAATAGACCGCCTTGTGCGTTGACATCTGCACCCTTGTCGAGGAGAATCTGGACGATGGTCTCATGGCCTCCAGTTGATGCAGCCTGAAGAGCGTCACCATAATCTTCGCTTTGTGCGTTGATATCTGCACCCATTTCAAGTAGTGTTTGGACGATGTTCTTATGGCCCTCTGTACTTCCCCAAATTAGTGGTGTGCGATTTTCTGCATCCTTGGCTTCTAAAGCTGTCTGGTCTAAGGCAAGTAGTCTCAACAGCACTTCGTTGTGACCATTTAATGCAGCCAGATGTACATTGTTAACGCCGTTCATTGCTTGAGATCGGTGATTACTTTCCCAAAATATATATGTCCAAGTTTGAAACCGTTGCTTCTGCGCGTCATACAACGCCAAGATACAATTTAATAAGCTTTCATCGTTAAAGCTGGCATTTCGAAAATGAGCAGGCCAGTGTATTGCAGAATAGTTCAAAAGGGGACATTTGGTGGTATCAACGTCCGTTTCTACTCTGGCGTTGTGAAAATGACTATCGTTGATGTCCTTAAAGGAGAGTTGCCGAACACAAATGCGCGTCATTATTGTAGCCGAGTGTTGCCTATCGAGAGAGTGTTTCCAAAGACCGTCGACTGAAGAGGAGACACCATCCTTTGCGACAAGGAATTCCTTAGCTGTCTGGTGTATTAGATAGATTCTATTGTCGTTTACAAACACAAACAGACCGCAAAGCTGCCGAATGTGTGACTTGAGATTGTCATGGTCGAGATCAAGGTCCTCGTATACCTGGGCATCTGGCGAGTCCGTGGCCAGTTGGAACGCAACATCCATTTCCGATAGTGTGAGTGGTCTGCGGGCACCAACTACAATGTGAAGCAATGTTTGCGCCTCTTGCCGCTGTTCGTTGTTGAGCCTGCCTAAGATGTTCTCATACGCATCCTCTACTGTTGTTGGGAGAGTGCTGATTTTCTTAAGAAATGCCATCCTGGTCCGCTTGTGGCTGTGATAGACTTCGTCTATCACGAGGTGTAGCCAGAGGTATGTTCGATGCGAAACTGCTAAGAGTTTTTCTCGTAATGCGTGCTGCACTTCCTGGCTCATATTGAGTTTGCGGCCGGCTGTAGCTACCTTGTCTTGAATAACAAGGTTAATTTCTTTACTAATATCGGCGTTACTATCTTCACCGGCCAGTCGGATTGATTGAGGTTTAGGTATGCTGCTAAACTCGGATTCGATGTCTTGATAAGGCCGACTAGTTACAAGGAACTTTAGTTGAAACCTCCTGTTAGACGTCGTTTGCCGGTTGTAGAAGTCTGTTAGAAACTGCACAATCTTTTGCCGATCATTAATGCAGCACTCGTCGAGAGCGTCCAGAACACAAGTGATGCTAATTGCTTGGTCGTCTGTAGCGGCAGCTAGGAATATACGCCACAACTCATCGACTTCCGTTTGTAGTTTCTCTCCATTCCTCTCAAAGGCGGCCATAGCATGACAAAGAAGCAGAGGTTGCCAGCAGAAGAGCTGATGAAGAAGGGCACATAAGGCCGTCGCAAGATTGTTCTGGTCGACATTATCCTTAAAGAAGAAGTAGCATAGAGTATGCTCGTTCGTATGTTGAAAGTCTTCCTCGATCAGGGATTTAGCCAATACAGACTTTCCACAGCCTGGGTCAGCCGAAATCCAAAGCAGGTCATCGTGAGGGCTCTGCTGCCATCTTTTGAATTGTGGATGCTCCAACACCCACTTGCACGTGCCTGGAACTCGGTCGGGATTGATATTTTTGAACTCCTCGTATTTGCATGTTTTGAAAGCCTGATGGCACTTGGCATGTTTTTGGTTCTCGTATATGACATGTTGTTTCTGTGTCTGTTCCCAAATAGCCGTGGTTGTGCTGGACACAAGATCGTGAAGGTAAGGATCTGCGGAAAACCTTAGTAGCTGATATTTATCTCGTCGAAGTGAGGAGCATGCCATTCTGAAGAAAACATTAAGATAATTACATTAAAACCACTTACCAGAAACCAACTGCGGAATAAGCTTCTCTTGTAGAACCCGCTCTGGTGGTATGACTGAAAGAAGCTCCTTTGCAAACGCCGCCGCTGTTGCAGCTGCATACTCTTGCCACCTTTTATTCTTGTGGGAATCCGCATAGTCGCAAATACCACGGATTACTAGGCTTGGGAAATTTTGTACTCCTGCAGCCTCCATCTCAAAACAGAGCACCCCCAGCTCTTTGCTCAGCCGGTCGCGCGTCTTTCCATGCTTGATGACTTGATTGCCTGAAGCAATATTCCCATAATGAATGACTGGATCCGTGTCGTCTCTGGCGTCCCGCTGAACTATCTGCGTATGATCACACTGGTCACAAGTAGAGCTGGGATCGATATGATTATACCCTACGTGGAACAGGTAATCGTTAGAAGCGCCTTGATAATCGAATTTCTTCTTCATCTTTTTAGGGCTTTTACTAATAAGTTCGGATAGAAATTGAGGTATTTTGCTGTCTTCAATCAGGTGGTCAGCCTGGAGACGACCTAGGGCGGCTAATAGGACCTGAGGTGGCGTGTTGAGTGATCCTGTACGTTGGAATTCTCCCTCTTGCACCGTTTTCCCCCGATCGTATTGGATGACACCTCCACTGGTCCCAGTAGGTTGGCTAACCACAATATCGCCCAGCCGAATGTCTCGTGTTTGCGACGGTACACCACCTCCGATTCCTACCATTAAACCGAACCGGAGTGACTTGAAGGTTCGCAATAAGTCCTTGGCGACCGTCGCAGCAGGTGTCGTTCCATAAATGCCTGCAGGCAGGCAGGCAATGACAACATTGTGGCCCTGGACCTGGCCTAAGATATAGCTGTTGTGGTCGGCTGGATCCTGCCTGGAAAGGTTTGGGTGAATTTTGTCGAGCATTCCTTTCGCAGCAGCCATTTCCAACGGCAGGGCGCACACCCAGCCCACGGTGTATTCCTCCGTCGCGATAGTAGTGTTATGCTCTAACGCATCGACATCGCTTTTTCTTGTTTTTCGAGGTCGGGAATCATCGGCATCGGAATCTAATCACAGCGTTAAAATAGTTCAATGAGGGCTATCAGGGCAAATTCTTAAAGGGCTTACGAGGCTCCGAGTTGTGTTTACGCTTCATCTCGCAGCTCATGCTGGCTGCAGCGTTCGTTCCAATATCATTGACAGACTCTTTGGTGTTGATGTTATACATGTTGAGTTAGATACTAGCAATCATATTCTCAGACCCGGGGTTAGACGAATGAATTGGGTAGCAGATGCGAAGAGCTTAAGGTCTCGCTCTCCTGCTCTGGAGTAGACCACAGGCGTGTTCATTTCAGAGCCTCACAAGGAGCCCTGCTTCTTAAACGAGAACTGTTGTGTCAGCCGCAGATTGCCGATAATGGCTGCAGCCTGGAGCCTCGTCATTCCAATTTAACCTATCACATTTCGAATGTCAAGTTACCAATATGCATTGCTACTTATGTTTAGTCCGCCAAGACGCAGCGCCTATTATTCGACTGTGCCTGATGTAGGCTGAGAAGCCATCAAACTACCAGAATCTGCTTGTTGCATAGAATGTTGACATGGCATCAATCGTCTCATGCAACCCCGTCATCGTTCTTCGGGTGGGGGAATCGTTAGGCCACTATAGAAACATCTGCCAATTGGTGTGTCGAGAACACAGCTTGATTCCACCTGTTCAGACAGCACCATGTCCTGGAATATCGATTCCATTGCTATCTTACAAGAATGCTCAGTCTGGGAGGCGCACTTACCATAACTGCTGTATTTACTATGACGTTTACGTGGGGCAGGCATAATTCGTCTTCTAATGCTGTAAGGTATGAGATCGTCAGGTTGTACCATCTTCTAGGCGCTTGGGTCCCCCGGGGTTTGCTGTTCCCCACAACCGCACACCACTTATTGAAAACGCAGCGTACTTTCAGCATATACTTTAGGGTCGTCGGCTGTCGTCCCCCGCAGTTAGCACGAAGCTGTCTTTAATCATTTAGCCCGGCTTCCAAGCGATTTAACGTTCACATAGGCGCTGCAACACACTACAAGGCGTAAATTGTCATCTCAAATTGGAAGGAGCACGAGGGGGGCACCAAACCAATCTACGAAGCCATGAAAGCCGCACCTCCCTGTTGACGTTCTTGCCTAAACTGGACTGAGCCAGGCTTCTTAGGTAGTGTTGCCCTTTTGTCGGTCTCGTGGGGATTGATAGTCGCTCATCCAACATAACTCCTTCCCATGACAACTCAACTTGGGTACTCCAGTGATCTCGGCATTCCTCAATATCTCCAAAGCGGTGTTTGCCTTGCGGCTTCATCAGAACCGCACGCAATCCCCAACTAGTTTACAGCCACATCCATGAACGCCGCCAGCATGGAGCGGCCGCACAAACGACAACGTTTCGAGGATGCCATCGAGGAACCAGAGACAGCAACAGCCCAGCTGGAGGGCCCAAATTCTCTGAGCCGGCCGATCAGTCCTCCTAGGAAGAGGAACCGAGGAGGCCAGCGCATCAAATCCCCCTTCCAGCTTACCCGTATCCAAGACCTTCCTGAAGTCGCGAACCACGAGACCGTTACACTAAAAGACATTCTTGGCGATCCGCTGATTTCCGAGTGTTGGGAATTCAACTTTTTGCACGATATACATTTTCTCATGAGTCATTTTGACGAAGACACCAAGAATCTTGTCAAAGTTCACGTTGTCCATGGCTTCTGGAAAAGGGAGGACGCGAATCGGTTGGCTCTCCAGGTCTGTCCACGACAGCTGCTATCCACAAAGTATGCCGAGGGCTTATCATTGTACAGGAAGATGCGGCTGCGTACCCGAACGTTGAGCTACATTGCGCCTTCATGCCGGAGATGTTCGGCACCCATCATTCCAAAATGATGATTTTAATCCGCCATGACGACTCAGCCCAGGTGATCATACACACCGCCAATATGATCGCCAAAGACTGGACGAATATGACCAACGCTGTCTGGCGGTCGCCCGTGCTGCCACTATTACATGAGAAGGACACCAACAACACGTTGGCAAGTGATCATCCCTTCGGAACGGGGCAAAAGTTTAAGCACGATCTGCTCAGTTACATGAGAGCATATGACACCCGGAGACCAACTATCAGAGCTTTGGTCGACCAGCTGCGCAAATACGACTTTTCAGAGGTGCGAGCTACCCTCATAGCGAGCGTCCCCGGCCGTCATCCCATGCACGACACTTCACAGACAGCCTGGGGCTGGCCGGCGCTCAAGAGAGCATTGCGTAGCGTTCCTGTACAAGATGGAAATTCCGATATAGTTGTGCAGGTATCATCCATTGCCACTTTAGGGGCCACCGATAGTTGGCTTCAAAAGTGCCTTTTTGACTCTCTTGCCATGTCCGAAAACAACTCCCCAAACACACCCAAACCGACATTCAAAGTCGTCTTTCCCACGGCAGATGAAATCAGACGAAGCCTGGACGGTTATGCTTCGGGTGCCTCGATACACACCAAGATTCAGTCCGCACAACAGACGAAGCAGCTGGCATATCTGCAACCCATCTTCTGCCACTGGGCAAATGATGCACCTAACGGAAAGGGTAGGTGAAAAAATAGTTTACGAAGGGACGCATGACTGATAGTGTCACAGCATTGCCCGAAACAGCTGCGATTCATGAGGCTGGCCGACAACGAGCGGCGCCGCACATCAAAACCTACATTCGATACGGCGAGAAGTCGATAGACTGGGCCCTCGTCACGTCAGCCAACATCTCCAAGCAGGCATGGGGCGAGGCCGCGGGGGCGTCGCAAGAGGTCAGGATCGCATCATGGGAAATCGGAGTTTTGGTGTGGCCATCGATCATCGCAGACAAGGCGACTATGGTGGGAACGTTTGAGACGGACTTTCCCTCGGCTGACATTGCGAACGGCAACCCGGTAGTTGGAATACGGATTCCCTACAATCTTCCGCTTCAGCGCTATGGCAAGGATGAGATACCATGGGTTGCGTCTATGGTTCACTCCGAACCTGACAGGATGGGAAGAATGTGGGGTGTGGAGTAGACTGGTTTGTCTGCACATTGTCACATGCGACACGAGGCGATTTTGCTTTGGGAGGGCTCTAGTATCATTATATTGATCCGCGGCTCTTGCTGGGCATTTGCTCAAGCTTCGAACCTTTGCTATTCCATATCAAACCACGTCGTTTCTCATGGGCGTTTCTAGCATTTGCAGGATTTACTGGCCAACAGCCTCAGGCTCCTTGGAAGCATCGTAGCCGTACTTCGTCTTGAGGCTCTCGACAAGAGTGACGTACTTCTCCTGGGCCTGCTCGGGGGTGGTGCTCTCGTCGACAACCTTCTGCCATGCGCCCTGCTTCGCCTTGCCCTGTTACGCAACGCAGGTTAGCATTTTCACGTGCCAGGCTGGAGCTTGACAAGAAGATCGTACCTTGAGGTCGAACATGCCAGGCTTGGGGGCCTTGGTGATATCCTCGCCAGTGCCGACCTTGTAAAGGGCTGTTGCATCGTCTAATGTCAGCTCACATTGCTCCGTGACCAAAGATGGCTGAACAAAAGCGCACCGTAGAGCTCGAGGAGCTCGTCGTTGTTGGGCTTGGCGGTAAGCTTCTTGCTGTCGACGACGGCCGCCTTGAAGGCTTCGCTCTGAGGGGCAGACATGATGGAGGATTTAGGCGGGGGTTGAAGAAGATCTGGGGTTTGAAGGTTGGAGCTTGTGTGGTCTTGAGGTTATATTCTGGGACGATTGTTGAGCGTTCCGTGGAGTAGGTTGCTCAGTGTTGGGAGGCGGAGGAAAGGGTTGACCTTTTGGCGGGGTTAACGAGGTTCCACACCCGCTTCCCATCATGCGCGGGGCAGCTGATGCTGTCATTGGACCTGCACCGCCACAGGACACGAGAGGCCCCGGCTCCAGGTTTCTCAAGGACCGACCTTACCCAAAGACCCATGTCACTATTACCTGTGCAGCACAGCACGGTCCAGGAACAGGGCCAGCCATGGAGTCCGACGTCAATGCTCGCGGCTAAATGATGAACACAACTTGGGCGGAGCTTCTAATGGAAAGAGACAGACTGCACTAGAGGCCTGAGCGGTGCAGATGGTCCTTTCTGGCTTTCTGGTGTGGAGCTGCCTAACCTTTCCTGGGTGCTTTGGGGCCCAGCGTGATCTGTGTGTGACCTCGGTCCAAGAAGATGCATCTCGCCGTCGATTCTACAGGAACATCCGCTGTCAGCGGCGACAATAAGTCGGGATTCTGCCCTCATCGAAGGATTCTCACCCGGTTTCTCATTGAGAAGTCATTTCCTCTCCGTGATCAAGACATAACAGTATCTTGACAACCGCAAGTGTGGCTTCGTAAGAGCATAAATGTTCAGTGGTCGATGTCCGCTTGAACCGATGTCAGGTGCCCAAAGTGCCACAGACAAGCAAAAAGCCCCGACGTCGACAGTTCTGCTGACGGTCGCCGGTCATAAATGCCTTTGACTCAACCCCTTCCCAGTCGGCGAGTGCCTTGCTCGCAGTATTCGGCAAGTTTGCACTCTGCGCGGCCGTCACTTCGTGCAGCATAATCTACACTTGATCAAGCGGCGCCCGCTCGGTTGAACAACATAGCCGGGGGCGCCCTAACCTTTCCCAGGACAAACATTACGTTTACAGCATCACCTCATGTCCCTTGTCTTTGAACAAAGCCAAGCGGCTGGCCTCTCACGCAGATAGCAACAACCTTGGCGCATATGAACCCAAGCCCAGCCAAAAGGTTGTGATGACAAGAGGCACATCTCCCCCTGACTATCAGTCTCGGCCATTTCTAGATAAGGTTCCCACACAATGATTTGCTGCTGCTGCTTAATCCAGGCCCGGACGAATCGGGTTGCTGCACTTCTCGGGCCCGATATCTTGCATTGGGGCACCTCCTTGTAGTTTACTCGAGATCCGGCGACGCGTCAATGACAAACCGACATCAGTCCACGAGGAAACAGCTAGGAAACGCAGATGATCTCGGCGAGCCCACCATCAACCTTCCGACTTGCACCGGCCTGCTGCATCAAACATGCGCAGCGCAGCCTTTCGTTTTCGTCCCTTCTTTCCGCGCACTGTCGAATGACAGTCCGTCAAATCGAGGTCTGCGCGTGGGGAAAGCCCGGACGGACAACGGGGGATCTGCAGCCTACTCTCACCCAAGGTCGGACAAGCAAGACTTTGGCTGACCTGCGGCATGCTGTGTCACCAACGGCACGGACTTTGAGACTGAAACCTTTCCAGAAATACTAATGGCACCAATTCGCGTCGTTCGTTAGCGCAGCTCTTGGAGAGGACGCGTACCCGGACAAGCTGGGATGGTGGAAACAACCCATGCCGCCTGGCTTTTTACGAGTCTCGGACCGTGCAGACTACGATGTTGAATAAAGACCGGGCATCTCGCCGTCTTCCTGGCGAGGTTGATTCAAATCTCTGACATCTTTGACCACTCGACAAACACCACTACATAACCAACCGGTCACTACTGGGCATCCCGTTGATATCCATATCTCGCAGTGACAAGTGTAGCCCCTCAGACGAAGGCCACCCATCCACACTTTCAAACATCTCACATATTCATACTCAGGCTTGGGGCAACAAGCAAGGGACAAAATGGTCAAGACGGTCGTTGTTCTCGGTGCCGCATACGGCGGCCTGGCCGTTGCTCATCGACTACTCAAGTACACGCGCCAGACGGAGGAAGACCTCAGAGTTATTCTCGTTTCGAAGGTGAGACAATTCTCTTCTCCAATTGGGCACAATTTTTGCGCAATCGGACGACACTCGCAGGGGCCGGAGGCGGGGCTAAGCTTCGGAGGCCCGTGGGGGGGCGGCTATGTTGCAGGCGGACCGCAGCTTCCTAGCTAGCATGCGAGTACCGGAGGAGGCCAGCATGATATACGAGTATTGACGCGGAAATAACACGCATGGGCCCGTTGCGACTAAAAGAAATGAACCGGCAGACAATGCTCAGGGGGCTAACGGAAAATGGCAGACGACTCATTTCTACTGGAACATGGCATCCGTCCGCGCCATCGTGCCGGGCGTAGTCACGGATGAGCAGGTCTTCCAGCCAATCGAGCCCGGTTTCGCCAACTACCCTAAGGAGAGCTTCGAGTTCGTCCTCGGAACGGTCACGGGCCTCGACGTGGGCCGCAAGTCGGCCCTGGTCTCCACCTCATCCGGCCCCAGATCCCTCCCTTACGACTATCTCGTCCTCGCAACCGGCGCCCGCTCCGCTAGCCCCGAAATGCCATGGAAGGGCGCGGGCTCGCATGAGGAGACGCTGAAAAAGCTGCGCGAGACGGCCGAAAAGGTCAAGGCCGCGAAGCACGTTGTCGTCGCCGGAGCCGGGCCGACAGGCGTCGAGTGCGCCGGCGAGATCCGCTTTGAGTACAAGGACAAGGAGGTCATCCTCCTCGCCGCGGACGAGGAGATCCTCGGCGGCGACACCATTGCCAAGGGCGTCGAGAACGAGATTGTGAGGCTGGGCGTGCAGGTGAAGAAGAACTCCCGCGTCGCCAGCTCGCGGCAGCTGCCCGACGGCAAGACCGAGGTGACGCTCACGAGCGGCGAGACGATCAAGACGGATGCGTACCTGCCGACCATGGGCCTCGTCCCGAACACCGAGTACCTGGACACCGGCCTGCTCAACGACCGCAAGTACGTCAACGTGGACGAGTTCATGCGCGTCAAGGGCGTCGAGAATGTCTGGGCGTGCGGAGACATTGTCTCCTACCCCCGCGCGGGCTTCATGCTCACGGATAAACAGGTATGTTATTGATGTTCGGCGCGACTGCTGCCGCTTTATTTTCTTTTTCATGCTATCGAGCGGTGTAACTGACGCTGAATTACCAATAGGCCGCCGGCGTTGCCAAGAATATTGAGCTTGTGATCAAGGGCAAGGAACAGCTGGCCGTCAAGGGCATGCCCATCGACATCTTCGTGTGCGCCACTGGCCGCAGCCGCGGCGCGGGCCGCGTCGGCTGGGTCAAGGTGCCCTCCCTCTTCGTCTGGGCTGTCAAGGGCCGCACATTGGGTACGGACTGGTTGCCCAAGTACACGGCCGGCACGCAATGGTGAGCGGTGGTTTCGAAAGCGTTTGTTTTCCAGGCAGATTAGGGGGCGAGAGGAGGACGGGGGGATGCTCCTTGGTTTTTGGGACAGGTTGGAGTCTTGGTTTCTTTCTGTGCCTACATTTACATCTTTTTTTTTACATCTTTGACTAACCGAGGAGTGTCTCCTGGTGGAAGGGAAGGAACAATTACCACGCATACTATATTGGCCGCCTCCCTCTCTCTCTTTATATGATAGCCTAGTCTCTCCACCTTGTGATCCTCCGTCTCCCCTCCTCTTATCACTCAAGGCGAGGTAAAGGCGAACACTATAGTCCTACATTGCACAGGTGCAAAAAATACTTGTAAAAAAAACTCCCCAAATTGAACGTGAATGATACCCAACCGGACCAACCCCCCCTTTGGAGAAAAAAAACCGGCACTACGCAAGCCACGGCATCTGCAGAGCCGCTCCCTTTCATTTTCATCATCTGCTCGCCTTCTCGTCCTCGATTTCTCTCCTCAGCTGCTCCAGCACCTGCTGCCGCGAGGACAAATGTGTCTCGAGGCCCTCGACCTGCTCCTTCACCGTCTGCAAATCATCTGAAACGCTCTTGAGGCTGGCGCCGCCCTTGGCCTTGCCGGAGCCTTCCTCGAGCTCCCGCAGCTCCTTGCGCTTGTAGTCGAGCAACTGCTCCAGCTCGCGCTTGACAAGCACAGGCTTGCCGTCCCGCTTCCCGCCCTTCTTACGCTCGACGTCGGCCTCGACGCGCGCAATCTTCTCGTCGAGCTCCTGCAGCTGCTTCTTCAGGCGCACCTCCTCCCAGTCGTCAGTCTTGGCCGTCGAGAAGTCGGTGCCGCTCGACTTGAAGCCGCTGCGGCCCAGGCGGGTGAGGTACTGGTCGCCAAACTTCGCCTTGCGGCCCGTCGCCGTCGAGTCGTCGGCCTTTGTCGCCCAGCGGGAGGCGCCAGGGGCTTGGTTGTCGAGTTGGTAGTCGATCTTGTTGCGCTCGAAGGAGGCGCGCAGCGAGGCGGGGACGGTGCGCGGGATGCGGAAACCCTCGTGTCGGTTGTTGAGGATGTGTAGGAAGGCGAGGCAGGCATCCTTGTTGATTGAGGAACCGGCGGAGGGGTTGATGAGGTTCCAGGCTGAGCGGATGTCGGTGTCAGGGACGTCGAGAGATTCGTAGAGGTCCTCTAAGGAGGTGACTGCGGCAATATATCATAAGCAAGGGTGCGTCCAGTTATGGGAGGGTGAGTATGTTCAGGTAGACATACACGCTACTTCTCCCCGCGCATCCCGGTTCTCTTGGTATATCGACTCGTACTTGGACTTATCCTGGGGGGTCATGTACCAGTCGAAGCCGTCTTTCAGCCCGGGGGAGTCTGGGTCCTCCTCAACCTGCTCAAAGGCCACTTGCTTCCCAGTGAGTGCGCGATTCGCCTGGACGAGGTGTGCTTTGGACTCGGGCACAAGCCAATCGGGCAGTGTCGTGGGGACGTCGGCATATTCCTAGCAACCCAAACCCTATTAGCACTCTGCGACACCTCCTCGCCGGGGTGCGAAGGAACTGACTCCATTCAGAATGTCGAAAATAACTCTCATCGCAACACAAAACTCCTCAAAGTCGAGATTGCCATCGTTGTCGACGTCGGCGAGGTCCCACACCCGCTCGAGCTGGTTGTCCGTAAGACCGCTGTTCTTGAGCACGGGTGCCGCCTGCTCTCCCGTCAGGAATTGTCCGCCGCCCGTCCGGTCGGAGAAAATGTTCCAGTACGTCTCGATCTCTTGTGCTTCAATGCGAGGGGGAGCCATGGTGTATGCGTGTTCTCTGGCGAAGCGTCGCTGGACGGAGGACGACGGGGGGTGGTGGTTTGGAAACTCGTGAGGTTAGGCTTGCTCGGGCCTCTTCGTTTGCGCGGCGCGGATTGTATGGATTGCTTAGTATTTGTCCTATGAGGCAGTACACCTAGCGATGCAATTTGGCGAGAATAGAGCGTCTAATCGGAGGTTGATGTTTGGCGGAGAGTGTGTCGTTGTTGCTGAGTGGATCGTCGTCAGGCCGCGTGGGAGCTCGGCCAAGGATGTAGGATTGGGGTAATCGGCGGGTTCCAGGTGGGAGGCGGTGCTTCTGTGACTTGAATGGGCGTGCGCTCGGTGAAGCAAGCTCGGTGATGCAAGCTTGACCCATACCTCCTTGCCGGGGATCCCTGCGGGCTTAGCTCAGCGACGAATTACATAAGACAACACCAAGTCCAACAACATTACAACCATCTCATGGCATATCCTTTAGGGTCAATCACGCTCATCATGCCATGTGTGTGTATGTGTGTTTGTTTGTTTTCATACTCCGTAATTTTATTGCGAACTGAGCTTTTGTAGAAGTCTGAACAAATCCAAGGGTACAACGAATCCTGAAGCAAAGCACGCAAAATTACGTATTCAAGAAGAACTACATCAGCAATGGATGCCACACAATCGACCGGCTGAGAAACTCCTTGGCTCATCTTCTCGAAATCATAAGACATTCCAAATGATTATTTTCCCGAAAATGGTTCACAAAGGTACATACGGGCACACTCTTGCAATCAATTTGTCTGTTTTTCTAGTCTACAAGCTATCGCAAGGTTTGAGTATTTCAACATCATTTAGAGACATTTTCCACGGGAAACAAGCCAAGCCTCAAGTCCAAATGGGAGTTCTGCAGTCAACCAATGACACTGCAAGCAGTCCAGTAAGATCGCATGCAAAAGGCTATCCACAACCCTCGAAATGGATATACTCAAGCCATCTTCAAAGTGAAAATGTCTTACAGAAAGTAAGAAAAGTAAGCCGTAACAGAGAACCTGACCCTTGAGTAGTTTCGGAATAAGAATGCCGGAATGGACGCATATTGCTGGTCCAGGTCTGCAAATTATTTTGCTGAATAATTTCTTGCTGGCCAAACCTCATTGCGCAACGTTCAGTCAATCTTCTCGGTGTTCGCACCAATTGTGTCGTATTGCGATCCTTCTCTATGTCTACCAGAAGCTCTGACCGGTTACTCGGCCTCGGTCGACGGGCTGCCTGTAAAATTCGTCGTTTTCTTAACGGCGTCTTTCACTCTCTGTGAATTAGCTTCAGCCTTGATCTGCCGCGCAATCGTATCGAGAACGGACGGGCTTTGGTAGGCTCTAGACTGAGGCGAAGGAGAAAACACAGGAGCACGATCCAGCCCATGGTGCCGCTGAGTGTCAGAAACGATTTGGCCTTCTATAAAGGAGCTTTGCATTCCGACGGGTTTCTCATCGTGCGCTGTGAATGCTTCGGTTGGAGTTGGTCGATCATTGCGGTGTATCTCGAGGGTCGAACCATAAGATGGGTGGATTTCCGGACTCATTTTTGGGGCTGCATGGCTATGAGCTGATGGAAAGTTTTCCTGGATACTCGACTGTGGCTCGAAAGTACTTGTGGTGGACCGTGATATGTTGCCGCTTTGGATGGCATACTGGCCCTTGAATCGGCGAGTTGCTTCGTTGGCAAGCCTTTTGTCGCTCTCATGCTGGTTCCAAAACTCCTGGTAATTGTTGTATTGAGGTAGACGTGATTGATCGCCCTTACCGCCCTGGCCCATGGCCTGGGTGGGGTATGGCTGAGAAATTGTTTCACGAGGACCGCCGTACGACAAGATGGGTTGCGGCTGTAGATGCGTGGGAGACGGGCCGTAAGTGGAAATGGATGAAGAGACAGGGGGAACAGTTGTTTTCACGGTATGCGACTGAATATTGGCCATTATAGCAGTATTGTGCGAAACGGCAGGAGGTCCGGGGACAAAAGACGGAGGCAACTGGGCTGTGGAGGGTGCTACAGATGCTTGGGCTTCCGACGGCTGTACATTGAGCTCAGGGACAGAGTTTTGGTACGCTTGAGTTGTCGAAGACTTGCGACGAGCACCCGCCGTGGCCGTAGGAGGTGTAGCGGCTTCCTCGATACTGGAATTGTTGATGGATGTTTGAGTTGTTACTGCCTGGGTCGCAGCCGCTTGAACAGCCTGATCCTCGGGTCTAGGATTCTTTCGAGGACGGCCTCGGCCACGCTTGGCAGGCTGAGACGCACCATCAGTACCCGTCTGTTTATGAGCGAGGGGTTGCTGAATGGCGGGCTGCGATGCCGGAAGTGGAAGATGAGCTAGGTTGGCCGCAGTAGCCCTCTTGGTCCGACTTGCGGGCTTTCTGGAATTTTGCTTGCGGGGTCTTTTCGGTTGAGGTCTATAATCTTCATCGTCATCATCAACCTTTCGCTTTCGAGCCTCTTTGCTGATAAGCGTAGCTGGCGAATCAATGTCGTCCTCAAGAAGCATCGGCGGGGATAGTTTCCTCTTGTCCCCCTCTGAAGTATCAAGCATGGCAGTCATCTTGGCGCCGGGTTGCAAGGGAACAAGAAGCGAGTTATCGCCTTGGTTCTCCATGGCTAACATCTGGTCATTCATGGTTGATTCACGGTCCTTCAAACCCTCTGGATCTTTCAGTACAAAGCGCAAATCTTGTGCCACGACGGAATTCTTCATGGTGACTGGTGAATAGGGGCTCCGATAGCTGTTGACTCTGTGGTTCTCTAGGTTGGCTTTCGATGTATCATTAGCCCGGTCAGATGTGTATGTACTGATGTTCTTCGGGTCCTTGCAAGGGAATGTTTCCATGAATGTCGGAAAGCTGCGAGCAAGGTTACTAGGGGTTGTGTTTGAGGTTGGGCGGGAGAACTGTAGCTGATCCGAATGCCTCCACACCTGTTCAGATGAGCTAAGAGGAATGCCTGGGGGCTCTGCAGTATTGGTGCGCTGAGGAACCGTTGGATTGGTGTAATTGGATGTTCCCACACTTGGACCCAGAGGGCTGATACGAGGCCGAGCGAGTGCAGCAGAAGGTAGCAGTCGATCCATGGGGTCTCGGTGGCTGGGAGGACGGTTATCGACATGGGCTTGAGGGGAGGCTTCTTCGATTTGTATTCTTGGTACACTCGGCTTCTTGGGGGGAGCTTGCTGCTCTGTTGGTAATCCCTGTTCCCATGCTTCGCCCGGCTCACGGTGACTGTAGAGTTCTGATCCAGAGTAATCGCTCAGAACACTGAGAGGATCGCGCTGTTGCGGAAACCTTGGTGGTTGATCCTGGCACTCATCCATCTCCATGTCATCGAGAACAATCGGTGCGTCCTGTCTATGATTAGCGCTATTTCCTCTTTCGGACCAAGCCGTGAATTGGGGTATATCAACTTCCATCGGGAGGTTCGGGATTCCGACGAGTTGTTGTAATGAGTCAGTACTTACCTGACTGCTTCCAACGATGGTAGAGGTTATCTGAGCATATCCTTGAACATCATTGAGGCTGGCAGCCCCCAATATTGGATCGTTTTGGTCAAAGTGATGGCTGTGAGGTGGGTTCAAGGGAACCTGGCCGTCTCCATTGAATGAGACGTCAGGAACACTGACCGTCACTGCATCGGGCTGCTGAGCCCGTAGACCTTCCCCATCTTCTTCTGTGGATGGTGAGTTGGAGGGGTGGCCCGCCACACCAAAAGAGAGAGGTAGGAAGGTCTGGAGGTCCAAGAGACGGTTGTTCAAGTCCGTATACTCTTCGGGAACTCGTAAACTCCACGGCTTTGGCTGTTCGTCCTTAATAGGTCGAAATTCATGCACGTTGAAGTGCCCCTTCCCTTTGTCCAAAATTGCCTGGCAGCTGGCGAGTATTTCAGGCTCGATGGGGAGTACCACAAACTCACAGGAAGTCCCACGCCAATTTTTCAAGGCTTCAATCAACTCGCCTTTGCCCACTTGGAACAGGTACTTGCTCGCTTGTTGTACTTCGTCATCAAAGAGAATATCGGTCTGAAGCACAGGTCGCGTGAGGTAATTCATCTCTTCGATAGATAACCACATGCTTCTGGAGCTTCGGATGAGTTCAGAAACTGGAGTTCTGTCCACTTCCTCAGCCCATTCAACGATCTCTTGGTGGGATTGAATGTAGCACTGGACGAAAGTGATGACTTCGGGGGTCGTAAGCTGGAGAATCCGTACAGCAGAAGCGAAAGAAGTAGACGTGCAGAGCGTTTTGATCATCACCCATTGCGCTCCCAGTGTAAGTCTCCACCATTCAACGATATGCAAGCCGAATTTTTCTTCATCACTGTGTGTAGATGTATTGGATGGGTCGTTTTCGGATTTGGCGGCGACGGAGGGAGGCTTTGGCTCGGGCTCTGGACTTCCCCAATCCAAATCATTGGTCACAGCCATTGAGAATTCTTTAAAACTCTCGCCTCTTCTCAGTGATCGTTCAATGGTCTCATGGGCCAGTAATATGTTCTTCTTGGCTTGTTCATCGTCGTCATCTTCACTCTCAGCTTTGCTTCCTGGAGAAGCGATCGAAGCCCAGCGATTTTCTTCATCGTTGACTAAGATAGCTCGTGTTAGTGGAATCATCAGTGTCAATAGAAAGGAAATACTCACCATCATTCTCCAGTCTAGCCTTGTACCTCGCCGCCTTGAAGGCCTCAGATGGGCCCGGCTGATCGAGGGGGACTGTAGGGAAAGCACAGTGAACCGCAAGTTCAGGGTCGTAGACGGGATCCGGCCAAATGAATGCTGGCTTCTGGACTCCGTATGACTCTGGCTCTGCATACTGACCTGGTTGATGAGACAGGGTTGACTGCCGCAGCTGTCTTTCAGTGCTCTCGGGTTCATCCATGGTCGTGTAATGTACACAAGAAGAACACGCGCACGGTGTTTTTGGTGTTGTGAAGATATTCAAATGATGTTGGTTAAAGCAAAGGCATTCGCACGCATCACCACCTAATGAAAGGCGATATTGATAGCTGCGGTGGTGATGAAAGAAGTAAAAGGATAGAATAGTAAAACTCGGGCCCACGAATTCTATGGTAAGAAGAAGTTGGGTGAGCTTGTTTACCTTGTGTGGGATGAAAAGGGAGGGCAGGGGCCGGTGGAGTGGAGGTCAGAGTCGGTCGCTCCTTCCTCCTTATGATGACAGGTTCATGGACTCGGAGGCAAAGGCGAAGGTGAGGGCGAGGTGAGGGCGAGGTGAGGGCTGGTGACTGCCAATCATGCTGCTTCTGCGACACGAATGTGAAAACACTAGAGCTTTATGACTTGACACCTGGATTCTTGACATAGCTTTTCACAACGATGGGCACTTTCTTAATCTCTAGATGCTTTCTCTGCATTGTATAAGCTATGTTTTACCTTTAAAGGTGAATACAGAAATATAAGAACAAGCTATTGTCTGAAAAAGGTACACACGAAGCATTTCAATCTTACTTGGGAATTTCGTCTAGAACACTTGGGCGTGTTATCTTTAAATCAGAGTGATTGGTGTCTGTTTGACTTCTTTTCTCTTTTTCTTATCTTTTCTATACATCTAGAAGGACCTCCAAATGGTGAAAATAGTCGTATATATAAACATCATATGATTTTGATTTTGATTTTTTAGAGTACATTTTCCACTATAAGCTCAACTAAAAAGCCCAGCGGCTATAAATAATGCGAGAATCATACCCGGACAATTCTGCCCCCACAAAAGAGTCTACAACATCTGTAACCATTGTGAACGAAAGTTAAAGATCCGACTTGAAAGAAAACAAGTGCAAAACGCAGTGTTACCAGCCTTTTGATTCCAAGCTTCTAATACTGGTTTGCCCTAATAACAAACCAAGTTTATTTTCAATGAACATAAGTCGTTGCCGACTGTGAAGGGGTATAGTGACATCCCCGACGCCTCCTGTGACTCCAAACCATACGTCTATTGTTATCCCTTAACGCAGTAATGATGCAAAACCCCATGGCTGGCAGCCCGTATTCGCTACCGCAAACGCCAGTTGCTCATGATACCAACCTAACGCCATTCCATCGCAGCCTTCACGAAGCCATCATGCTTGGCAGTCATGTCTGGAACCTGGCCCCTTGAGGGTCAACAAAGGGAACAAATCTGCTCCTCTCCTGGTAGCGTTCGCGGTCTGTGATGAAAGAATCATATCCGTCACCAGATTGTCTGTCATCCTCATCATATGTCGCTTCAATCCGTCGCTTGCCTCCACCACTGGGTTCGCCGAGCTGACCTCCTCGAGGAACATGTCTTGTCGCGTTGGATACGTTTTTCTGAGCGGTAAGGATGTCCTCATATGCTTGAAGCATTCTCTTTCCGTCCTCGTCAAAGTTTGCAGAGAATCGTTGGATTGAGATGAATTGAACAGTTGAGACCATGTCTTTGCCGTACACCGTCATGACGTATGCTGCAGCAACGAATGCTGACCGGTCGTTTCCCGTCTCGCAGACAAGCAGAACCTTGCCGCTCTTGAAGTTGCTGTTGTCGATGATCATTTGTCCCTCTTGGACGGCCATAGCCTGGCTGCGGTAGACATCAAGCAAATGTCCGTTGATCTTCCTTACCACCTCTGGAAAGCCGCGGATCAACTCGTTATTGTCCAAGACGTCCAAGTACTCGACCACAATGCCAAGAGACCGCGCCGCTTTGTCCACGCTCATCAATCTGGCTTGGGCAACGCGGGCGTGACGTGATACAATAACCATGGTGATACCCTCCTGGGCGAGCCAAGCTTCGTCGCGGGCAACAGATAGCGGGCCAAGGTAGAGGAAGTCCAGAATTGATTGCGCCTTTCGACGTGCCTCGTAGCTCCAGCCGACTGATCTGTCTGTGGCTGTCTGGCTTTTATTGCGAGTGATGATGCTGAGGTCCTCGCTCGTCAGGCGCATTGCGTCCACGTTGTCAAAAGAGGGAACTATGGTAGAAGCCGCAGGCCCCTTGGGGAACGTCATGGGAATTGGGATGTACGGGGGACTGGGTGGCCTGTGACTGTATGGAGCAGCGGCAATGGCGTCTGAGACGCCCTCATTTGAGGTTTCCATATTGCTTGCTGCTTGGTGCGGGGTTTGGGACACGGCGGATGGTTGTGAGAAGCGTTTCGCTGGGTGCGTGCGCACTGACTTGAACCGGACAGACAGAGCCGAGTTCTTCCTGACCTCTAGCGCAGCAAGATTTTGCCGAACTCAATACAAACGCTGCTTGATAAGACGGCCGGTGATGAGGACTGGTGAGGTTTGACAAGAGCTTTTTGGCGAGGCCTGGCGTCGAGTGATGTGTAATGTCGGGGTTGAGTGTTGTTGATGTAAAGTTGAGGTGTGGAGTGCACGGAACTCACTATGAATCAGTGTCACACGCGGATTTCGGTAAGACTGAACCGAGCCAGACCAGCACGCCGCCTAGGCCCCACTCCCCACTCTGTAGCCTAGACACGCCCTGAAGGCAACCATGTGTCAATTCAATTCCAACGTCGCTTTCCAGATTTTTAGGGAAGCCTAATTGGGAACCGACTACCGAAGTACCCTCGGGAAATGCTAGATTCAGGCTTCCGCGTCATCCCAATCTGAGTGACACCTACACAGTCCCAGAAGACGCCAAAGGCACAGCTACTTAGGTTCAATAAGCTATGGCCAAGACGCGCTGTTTCACTGACGCTAGCTCGTTGAACTGCAGTGCCTCATGCGGCCAGACCACGGAGCTGCAACAAGCTGTCACACAGCAGATCGCCATCGGGAACACTGAATGATTGGCTGGGAACAGGGCGATGCAGGGAAGAATGCACATTGGCACACTGGATCAAACCCACGTGGACAACAAACACCCTTACCTGTTCAAGCCCCCACTTCCCAACAGTATGACCAGGAAGCTGGGGAGCCATCGCGTACGAAACGAAACAGGGTTTGGATAAAACCTATGGCGCTGCCATCAGGAACAAAGAAATGGAGCCAGACTGGCGCGGCCATAGGTACCTTGAAGCAATCGACCCTCAACACCATGCGGCTTATTTCATCACTAAGCAAGCTCACGCTTGGTCATCTCATGTACCTTGGTTTGGATAATGATCGTCGACAATTTGCAGATACCCATGGGCCTATAACTTCTATATGTTTGGGGGGAGGGGATTCTCAATGGGGTGTTAAAATAATCTAATACGGTTCTGTATTCGGGGCTCTAGGAGAAATACTGCTTTTCTTGGCAGTGCTCGCGATCGGTACCACTGGTACACCCTAGGCTGGTAAGAGTCTCATGGGGTTTCCATCGGCAACTCTGTCTCCGGACAAGAACGGATAATTTCGCATTCAAATCCCACGTGAAAAGGTAGATTGCAATCAGAGTTTTGCTCCAATCTCGGCTTCTCAAATAAGAAGAGTCCTTCATTTGATTGAACATGCGAGCGGAAGGAAGCAATTACCTCGTCCTTTGGGTCTTACGTGTGCCTGACCCGAAGATTCTGGAGAATATCTTCTTAGGCTGGGGCAAAACTCATCCTACTGAGAGCGAGCCCGATGTGGTTTCAAGCGGGGGGTGCTGTAGAGGCGTGGCGTTCAAACATCATATATTCAATGTACGTAGTGGCATCATAACTAATATCCTCCGTATGTGTTTCTCAACCAACAGCTTACAACTCCTCGGACACAGTCCCGCTCTTCTTCTCGAGAGCTGCAAAGTCGGTGAAACCAAGCTCGAGCACAAGGCCAAGCGTCATCTTGGCGTGTTCGAGCATGTGGTCAAACGACAGGTACTTGATAAGGTCGTTGACACTGTGGATGTGGTCATCCGAGTTCTCAAAAGCCGACTCGATGACGAAGGCAGAAGGGTAGCCAGCCTTGCTGGCAGAGGCATGGTCGGAGCAAGCATAGCCGCACTTGGTCTCAACATAGGGAACCTTGCAGTACTAGACATCATGTTAGAATAAGGTGCACCGGCCATATAACAATATTAGAAAGACTCACCTCAACAATGACCTTCTTGATGAAGTCGGTCAGGCCGGAGTCGACAAAATCGGTGATGACGCCGACACTCTCAGGCTGGCCGGCATCGAGCGTCTTTTGCACAAAACCAGTCATGTCCTGTTGAAGCATGGCCTTGACATCCCGCCCCTCCTTCTCGTACGACGAGAAGATAGCCTGGCTACCAAGCAGACCGCCTTCCTCGGCACTGTACCAGTGGAACTCGATTGTGTTGTCGGCCTTGCCAGAAATGACGTCTTTGGACTTCAGCAGGGTGCGGAAAGCCTCGAGAATAGTCATGGAACCACTGCCATCGTCATCGGCACCGGGCGCTGCGAGGATGGAGGGCAACCAGAGGTTAATGGAGTCCTGGTGAGCACCGATGACAACAGTGCTGTTGGACTTGCCGGGGATGGTGACAATGATAGAGCTCTGCTGCCAGGTGTGGGGGAAAGGCTCGGCGTAAATGTGCTTATCGGCTCCTGCATCCTTGATGATGGAGTTGATCTTGGAGAGAAGCCACTCGGACGACTGGCGGCCGTAGTCGGACTTGTAGTAGCGGGTGTGGAAGCTCGTGAACTTTTCAAGGTTCTTCTCAATTTCGCTCTTGTCGAGGTCCTTGATCAAAGGCTTGACCGTGTCCTGGACATGGCATTTCTCGGGGAAAACGCTCTTGGTCTTGGAGTGAAGGCGAGTGGCGCCGAGGTCCTTGTGGTCGGTGATGTCGAAGAAGCGGTTGCCATTCTGCAGTACAATGGTTAGAAAACGAGAACGACTACAGAAACATGGGCCATCATACTCGGCGAAGCTCCCACTTCTCCTCCTCGGTCACCCAGCGGGTGTCGCCTGGCGCGAGCTCAATCAAGTACTTGTCGGGCTCGGACCCGGCGGGCCATAGTTGGACGCGGTTAATCTCATCCTCGGCAACAAAGCGGGCACTGGCCGAGTGTGCCAATACGGCGAGAATCGAAGCTGTGGCGACCTTCATTTTCAGTACGGGGATGCTGCGGATTCAATCTGGGGATGATGCGGGAAGTGGGTAGGTGGATGTTGTTGAAGGGAAAGATGGCTGTGGGCACGTCGGCTGCGTTGACAGATGCCTAGATAGCCAAGGTAAGCAAGCACCTGCGGGTCTGCTACAGCTTTGGGAAGCTCCCCTGTCTCAAATCCGCATCATGCCCCGCGGGTTGCCTAGCCAAGCAGATACCGCCAATGTTATCAAGCGGGTACCTTGCCTTGGGTACGTACCCCCAGAATGTCCACAATTGGGACGTCACGTCATCAATCTCTCCCTTGTCCTCACAATGCAACAGCACTCTTTAGATGTGCCCCTCTCCCCCTCATCACCCAGCAAAACAACCACTCAAGGGGGTTTAACGTTCCGTCACGAGGAGACCCTGCAGCCTTGGTCGCCATTTGTCCCCAGCAAAACGGTCTATGTCGAATAGAAACTGATGCGCCACCAAAGCTGTACCAAAGTAAAGAAGTCCAATTCGGGAAATGAACAGCATGAGACAGCTCCCACGCGAGACACCGCGACGTCTCCGGCTTCAGATGAACCAAGGAGCATTGCAGTCTGTGAATCTCTCTCTAAAGTAGTTTTGAGATCTTTTTTAAACCCAAAAAGAAATACATGCAACACCAGGCATTCGCCGGTCGTCTCCGACCCGACTACTACTCTGGCCCTCACTGGTTTATCTATGAGAGAGCGGACGGGATCTCGAGTTCTCCAATGGGTGTGGTCGCATGTGCTTGTAGGACGGCTTGGAGCAGTATATGTAACACCTCGCACACTCCGCCGTCCCCCACGGATATTGTCGGAGCGGGTCTCTTGACCGAAGTTCAGCGTGTCTCGGACTCGACGTCTGGGTCCGCCCAGAATGGTCCAGTGCTGTAATCTCCATTCCATATGGTTCGAATTCCAACTTGAAGGATTCAGCGGTCCCAGTCAGTATTCTGTCTGAATAGCCTATTGATTCGCCCGCAAGATCTTTTGATTGTTACTCCAGGCTCTGTCCGCCTAAGGTCCGGAAGTTAGAAAGCATCCGATTGGAGACTTCGGCTCGACAACCTGGTAGAAGATCACAAGCCGTTGTGGGGGTGCATCAGTGTGATTCCCAAATGCGGCACTGACTTCGCCATTCAAGCTCATCCGAAGAAACCCAGCTGCCAGGTGTGGCACTCCTCGCAAGGCCAAGTCTTGCCTTACAAGGAAAAGGCGAACGGGCGCCGGGCGCGGACATGCCTCCCGTCCTCAGGCATTCCATTATCTTAACAGGCACCGCATGTTCCCCAACCACACCCCGCACATGTATAAAGTTGTGGTTGCAAGCGGCCGTGCTACTAGTGTAGTGCCCCGGGTAATGGTAGCTCTGGTTTCGTCTCACTCTGGAACCCGACCGGGAACTTCATGATTATATATTGCTATTCTCCCCTCGTCGATGCCAGCAGAACTCAAGATTCTTGAACGCCAATCAAATCCGTAGCCCGCTCTAAAGAGAGCTGCCGACATCATGGCGGACGCCAAACCCCCCCAGAAACCAAACTTCGACCTCATCAAGCGTGGCGTCAAGAAGTCCAATGTGCCAGGCACCCTCACCTTCATCGGCCTTCGCGGTCTCGACCCGCTCCTTCAATACAATCTAATCGCCGGCGGCTGGGGCGCGGCCATTCTGGCCAAGATAGGCGTGGACACCATCCCGCTCAACGCCGTCGCAGTCACCACGACTGGCATCTCTCTCCTCGACAACCTTAACCTTCCGCTCCCGCACCTCATCCTCCTCGGCATGTCCGTCGGCTCCTTCGTCAAGCAGGCCTACTGGCTCGTTTCTCTATCCGCCGAGGAATTCCCCCCTAATGTGGCAGCCACCGTGAGCTTCTACAACACCCTCGTCAACAGCGCAAACTCCCTCCTCCTCATCACCACCGCCACGTCCATTCTCTCCTCTCCGCGCGACTTCCCCGGCACCACTCTGCCCTACCAAGTCGTCCTCGGCAGCGTCCTCTTTAGCGCCGGCATGTTCCTCGAGACCGCCTCGGAGTGGCAGCGGAAGCGCTTCAAGGACAAGCCCGAGAACAAGGGCAAGGTGATGCGCGGCGGGCTCTGGAGCTGGGCGCGCCACATCAACTACGGCGGTTACGCGCTGTGGAGGGCGGGATACTGCATGGCTGCCTCCGGCTTCATCGGTGGAACCATCATGGGTGTGTGGCAGGCGTTTGACTTCCTCACCCGTGGCGTACCGGCGTTGAACGACTACTGCTCTACGCGGTACGGCGAGCAGTGGGTGCAGTTCAAGAGGGAGGTGAAATGGATTTTCCTTCCGGGTATCTACTAGTCAACTAGACGCCCGTTGTGTCATGGGAGTACCGAGACTCTAATGGGCAAGCTGACAGCAGCTGTGCCTGTAGGGGTACCCCAAAAATTAATCACTATTTCAATATGCCCGGCAAGTAGTATTCATTGGTTTTAAAATCATGATTTGATCGCCATATAATGGCTTCCATGCCAAACGTTCTCTCGGTCGGGGTATGTGAGTATCCTGCAAATGCGGACTCGCTGTTATACAATCATCAGAAATGCCCAGTGCTGCCAAGCCCGCTACCAAACGGGCGAATGCTCCCCTCTTACGCCCTCGCTTACATGCTATCCTCCATCTGCCGACTCCTGACCTTGGCCCAGTCGTCACGCTCCTTCTTGCCGCCCTGCTCCTCCAAGCCCATGCCTCGCTCAACCCATTCCTTGCTGCCCATGTGGCTCAGACGCGAGAGCGCACGGGCGAACGCGAACGCCTCCTCGTCTCCAGAGAAAAGCCCGGAAAGGCCCTTGATGGAGTCGATGTTGTGGTCCAGGTCTTCCAGGAGATGACTCGCCCCGTTGTCGTTCTCTCCAACTTCATCTTTCTTGCCCTGCTTGTCGAGCGACTCTTCCAACTCGGCGCGCGAAACGAAGAGCTCTGTCAAGGGCTTCTCCGTCGTCAAAACCAGCTTCGCATGCGACTCGTACACGGCGTCGATGAAGGTGATGAAGCGGCGGGCCAAGTCGCGCTGGCGGTATGTCATCCCGGGGACTTCAGTGACGACGAAGGCGTCGTAGCTGCGCACCAGCTCGAGGTAGTCTGCCGCCGATGTGGGCTTGCCGATGAGCTCGTCAAATGTGAACCATGCGCAACGGCCGCTGACGCGGGGGACGTGGATCTCGCGGCCCCAAACTTTCTGCACTTCCGGGTGTGGCTCAGGGGATTCGGGGTCGCCTAGAAAACGGAACCACTTTTCGGCATGTGAGGATGCGTGCGCGTCGAGCGGGGTGTGGTATACGCCAGAAGGAGGTCTCGGGATTTTGCGGTAGTCTGTCGGAGAATCCAAGTTGATAACGTGGAGTCTGCTCTTGAGTAGCTTGATCGCCGGGACAAACGACTCGCGCTGGATGCCATTCTTGTAGAGTTCATCGGGGTGCCGGTTCGAGGTGGTAACCAATACAACGCCATGCGACATGAGCGCTTCGAGCAATCTGCCGCTGTGTCAGTTGCGACGAACCAAGCCTTGGATACTGCTTCAACCCACCTTCTGAGAATCATAGCGTCCGCCACGTCTGTACACTGGAACTCGTCGAAGCAAAGAACGTTGCCTTTGGCAGCAATGTCGGCTGCAACGAAGGGCACAGCGTCAACATCGTTACCGTACTGCATCTTCATCTTGTGTAGCCGCTTGTGTACGTCCTGCATGAAGTTGTGGAAATGAATCCTCGTCTTCGTCTTCACGGAACTCGGCAATGTGTCGTAGAACAGATCCATAAGCATTGTCTTGCCACTGCCGACGTCGCCATACAGATAGAGCCCGCGGGGTAGGCTGCTCGGGATCGCTCCTATCGTGACCTGAGCCGCCTTTCCTCCACCAAACCATGATCCGAACATTGACTTTGCGGGCTTCAGAGATTCTAGAGTCGGGTGGACGACTTCGGGCGCGTGGTAGTTGACCAGTTCATCGTGGAGGTGTTGGAGACTTTGGATGATGCCTGCCCCGTATCAGCATATGACTATTGCGATTGCGGAAGCGCAACATACCCCTCTGGTGCTCATCATTGCGCAAGACGCCGCTGTCGACCCGGCGATCGTACTCTTGTATCGGGCCATGATTGTCCCCCTTGACTGCCTCTGTTTTAGCCGCTGCACCACCATCCTCAGGGTTGGTACCCACCAGTGTTCCCTTCTGTCGCTGCTGCTACCGTTGATGCTGCCCTCCTCTGCCCTCCATTCCCGGTGTATTGCGTAGGAATACTTGCGCACAGGCGGGAATTGCTGGTGTTTGTTCTGTAGAGGCAGGATGTGCAGAGGGAGCGGCGGAGCGCGATTTGCCTAGGCAGGCGGGCGATTGGTGGCGACGCGCCGAGTCGGCGGAGGGGAAGAGAAGAAGCCGCACCTCGCATGGTGATCGGCGGGGAGAAAGAGATTAACAACAGTTGAAGTCCAGGTGTGTAGACTAGAAAGAATACATGTTACACAAAAATGAACGCTGTATGATGTGCAGTGCCTGGCCAGAATTGCACGAGGTCGTGTGGGATGTGTGAAAGTGACAAAAATAGTTCGGCTGTCAGGAAGTACCTTAAAATGACGCTATTGCCTGCCACCACCGGCGCGCAGAAATGGTGCCGAATCAAAGCAGTGGAGAATGAACATAGGAATTGGCGGTTGGCTTTGTGGTGGGGAATCCGAAAGATGCCGAACTCCGGATCATGCCGATTCGGTCTACCAAGGAAGGGTTCTCTCACCGCCGGTGAGCCTCGGTAGCGCTCAGGCCAAGTGCCCAACTTCATGGCTCAGCTCTTCGCCAAACAGCTTCAGCCTAACAGTCGGGCAGAGCACTCTTATACTGTTTTTAAAGAGGCTCTTTCCGTCGGATAGGTATGTCGTTGTTTGGAATTGCTTCAGACTCCAAGGCCCTAGATCCAATATCTAAAAGAGCACAAGGAGGTGGAAAGGAAAGGAAGGTGTTGCTTAAGGGGGAACGGAGGGACCCGCAAGACCGAGCCCACGATGTCCGCAGTCACGAAACAACGGAAGAGGAAACAGTGTTACGGATTGCCAAGTCGAATTGCACTCGAGGAGACAGGAATCATTCTCTGGCATGGGTTAACACATTGTTAAGACTGGCTAGTATGAGAAAATGCAAACGCAATTAAACCGACAATGACAATACGAATGACCACTATTTTTTTGGGGAACCATTCCGAACCCAGGAGACATAATGCACTTATAAATCATGTACACGATCGAGGCCGTGTAATTGTGCCTTTCCAGACAAAGTTGGTCTATGTATGAACCCCTTTGCCTCCCTTGCTGGGCCCTTGCGCTGTTGCACACTGTCCAAGCCAAAAATAGGGGGAGTGGGGGAGAAAATGGATGGCTTTCCCCAGACTTTCACCAAAACAGATTTGCCAACAATTACATTATGGCTTGTTGCTGGAATTGGTCTGAGGGTCCTAAATGTTATGTGAGTGTCTTGATGAGCTCCGTGCTAAATCTCAAAAGGGCCGAATATTGGCACTAGACGCTCTCAGACACAACCTGCGGTTCATATCCTCCTCATGCCATAAATTCGAGGCCAACATGTACAATACGCATATTGGAGGTAGCTCTGTGCTGATTATCTCTGCGATGTTCTCAACAGCATCTCGGTCCCGATGGGACAGACCATCCCCCTCCACCATGGCCATCCATCCCCAACAGGCTGCAGTCTGCACGAAGGGCGCATCCCATGGCTCAATTATGGCTGAGCTATATTATCTTCCCACCATACAGCATGGAAACTGGCCTTTTATTGCATTAGCGACGTTGCACAGCACCGCGATGTCTTGCTGAGGTCCCTGACCGAACCAGATCAGCTCGAAAAACCACTCTGCTGGTGGCAAGGCACACTCAAGTACCTTGGGCCAGAAACAACATCATTCTAACTATAAGGTAGGAGCTGTCGAGCCGATGAGTGTGTAATTTCTACGCAGGGTCAGCCCATGCTCCCAGCGTCTAGATCAAGAGATAGAAGGCGAAGCAAACAGCAACCCAGACCAGTTTAAGCAAGCAGTGGCCTAACGGCTGGTTGAAGTCTCTGCAGTCTGCAATGAGCATTGTGTCCGACACCTGTCGAGTTAGCAATCATTATCTCGAAGAGGGTGTTACATCATGGCTTAAAGTACGCAGCATATCGCCCCCGCCCGAGACTGAGAGCACACATGCCCGGTTATTGGTTGTGGGCTCTAAAGGGCATTTCCGAGAAGCGGGGTGGCAATGTAAACAGGTGTAGTACCAGGGCCCCGGACATCTATCTTCCTCCAGTTATTTTGCTCTGAAATAATTGGCGTCGAGTCCACCGCCCTGGGGTTCGTGGAGTGAAGGCCAACACCAGCGACTCATGTCGTAATTCGGCGCATTTTATCTGGGGCGTTCTCAAACTGCTATCTCATCATTCGGTCTGTAGATGATCGGCCACCCAACGCCAGGGACACTCGAGCGAATACCACCAGAGTCCAGCAAAGCATAAGAAAACCGCTAGGAATCAGCCCTGTTGAGCATCGCCCTGATGTGCTCGTCTCGAGCTCATGATGTCTGTACTTGATCCCAAAGCACTTGATCATCGCTTGCTTGAGATTCCCTGGGCCCCAACAGTCAAAGCGGCAGCACTAATAGGGTGCCTGTTCCATTACAGAAATGCTGCACAATACCTGAGAAACAAAGAGGGTGGGTCCCCCGCGAGAATGCGCCCACTGTCCCGTTTCATAGGGTCCCCGGCTGCTTCGTCACTGTTCTTACCTAGTATCTTCAGCCAGCGTCATGAACTTGATCTCTTACTGAATAAACACTACACTAAGATCTAGAACACCCAAGACGCGCAATAGAGACATACATTTGGCTTTAACTCGATGTGGGATGAACCGTGGGCCATCAAAGTTGTGTGTTTTGCCAATACGGGCATCAGGACAAGGAAATACACATTGTCTTTCACGTCTGTGCCACTGACATGAATGGACAATAGCCTTGTGACAGCAGAATCACAGTAAAATACCATTGTGATCGCGCTGCCTTCAGTATTTGAGAAGAGGAGCAAGGCGCGTCGAGTCTCGAGTCTCGAGTCTCGACCTTGCTGGCACATGCAAGACAGCGTCACATCATAGCCCGGTACAGCATCATCGGCGTCCAAGAAAGTAGTATACAGATTCCTGCATCTTCAAAAAAGAAGGAAAAAAAGAAAAGAAAACAAAACAAAACACAAGAGTTGGGAATCAACAGTACACCATGGTCGCGGTTCCGGGCTCAGGGAAGGCCCAAGAGCGATACCTCTCGACAAGGCGTCATAGAATGAGGGAGAAAGAAGAAGACTCGTGGTTGAGGAAGAACTTCCTACCCATTGTCAGTAGCTGGCTGAGGCCCCGCGATACCGGAGCCCCTGAAGCGGGGAGATGCTTCTTCCCCAATCCCAAGATTACGTTTCTGATCGACCAGCCGGATAACCTGGTCTGCCAGATTTGCCAGCATAGCCGGTTAGTATTTCAACAGAAACCTGAGCCACAAAGCATGGAGAAGTTCCCGGACAGTGTACCCGCGATCATGCCTTGTGGGCATGTTGCAGGAGCTCGGTGTTTGAGGAGATGGCTCCGCGGCCACGAGACCTGCCCATTTTGTCGCCAAGAGCTCGTCTACGGCAAATGTGGGCATCGTGCACCCCCTCGCCACATCACTGCAGAAGAAATGTTTCTCATACCAACCACAATTCCAGAAGGAGGCGCCATACCGGAGCTATGCCTTCGATGCTACAAGGTTTCTCTGAGGGCATCAGCCGAGGCACGATATGAAGCCTGCAGGCGCAGGTTCGTGCAGGCTAGGTGTCGGTTTCTCACATCCAACAGCCAGGCGGATGCCACCATCTTGCTGCACAGAAAGGCTGACCTGGAAAGCATTATGTTTGACGAGTACCATATCAAGATTGCTAAGGCGTGGCTGGCCTCCTGGTAGGATTGGAGGGGATGAGTGACGCACAGCAGGACCACAGCCGAGGACATTTATGGTTGGGCTGTGGGCCAACGGAATAGCCCTGGTGCGGCAACTGTCGAAAGAGCCATGCGGTGAACAGGGTTTTGGATGGTACGCAATAAGCGTACCATACATAATAAGCGAATGCTGCTACCGAGATGTCACTTTTCGGTGAATTATTTTATTTTTAAATCATTTAAAATGACATATCTCTGCATATTGCCCAGAGTAAGTCTTGGACAATTCCAACAAAAGACATCGCAAAGTAGGGCTGATAAAAGGGTATGTCAAGGAGAGGTTCATTTCAAACCTGTTCCGCATAGCAAGGACACCAGTTGTAGCAATAGATAAACGTCCCCAGATTGGCAAGTTGGACGTGATGTCGAGATCCAGTAATTATAACTGATAAGACCTTATTGCATCGATGGCGCAAAAATGACGATGTAGAAGGGTGGTTTCTGACCGTTCTACAGGATGAGCCAGTCCCAGCAGCAACCACGAGTTGCCCTCATGCGCGAAGGAGTGCGTGTAATCAGTGCTAATGCATGTGTCGTACCAACGGAACGCACCCGCAAGGGAGACACGACGTGCCAAGTCGTCGCTGGCGCACAGGCGAGACATATGCAGGTTTTGTCCCGAAGAGGGCGGCTGAGGAGATACAAGCGGAGCGGAGAGGAAAGAGGGAGACGAGGGGCCAGAGCGGCAGGATCTTCAGCTGTCACTAGCCGCGAATATGCCGCCCTCTTCCGCCTGTCGGTGAGTCGAAATAGTGAAACTGATGTGTCTTACCTGGGATGGATGGCTTTGTGTTGTCGAAATGGTCGTGGAGAGGAATGTTCGGATAAGTACGTCCACGGGTAAGGTGCGCAGAAAAGAAAGGCAGCTGTGCTGTGATGGGCTGACCGGAACGGAGCTGGAAATAAGAAGTGGATCCCGGTAGTAACCTCGGACCCTTTAGTCCGTCCTACATGAAGTTCGGGCGGGCCTGTTACCACCGGCTCGCTCCTCCTCGCTGGTCAACCTGGAAGTTAAGGGTCCTGGATTTCAGTTTTCCCAGGTGAAATCGCGCGCCCCAGGCCCCCTGCCTTTGTGCTCATATCCACAAAGACTGCTGACTCCGATTCGCTCCTTCCTTTTCGGCATGCAAGAGGATGTCGTTTGACGGGGTATGTCGAATCATCTGATGCCGGGTTGCCTGCCAACTGCAATCCCTCCTTACAAATCCAACGAATCATATCCGAGAGCGGAGAAAGACCCTTACTATGTATTCTCCAGGGAGCCTACTCGTCTCATAGGTCGGCGCCTTACTGATGACTCCTAACCGTTCATCACTCGGGACGTTCGGTCAGGATGAAGCGAAGTACCTCGATGGTCTATGACAGGCAGTATTCTTCCCATAATTGGCTGAATCGAACTCCACACTTACCTTACATAAGAAGGGCTATTCGTCGTGGCTGTCCGGCATCACCGTTGCATCATGACAGCGACTGACAGGGAATGAATCCTGCAGCCGATCAGGGGTACCGAAAGCCATCGGTTAGCCTGGTTGACTTTGCAACACCATTTATTGCCGATTCATCCATATCAAGCCTCTCGTCAGTAGCCACCATCCAACAGAACAAGTACAGTCACAAAGCGCAATTCCGGACCACAAGAGCACTATGGTCAACATTGTCCGCTCTCTTGTGCTGTGTAGTGTATACTTGGGTTTCCGAACAAGAAAGACGTAAACGCAGTCCTCAACTGGTCTTGGTATGAACACAAAAGGTTTGCACTATCTGCCGAGGGTTCGTTGCTTAGTGTTCAACTGTCTACTTCTATTAAAAGTCGAGACTCGACTCGTTTGGTTTTCTGGCTCCCGTGCTCCACCAAATGTTTCGCGACAAACGGGCACTACCCTTTAGTGTTACCGTTAACGAACCGGGAAAGTCCCATAAATCCAAGAACCAGGAACTCAGAGTTACAGTGGCCGGCAATCCTTAGCATGGCATCAGTGATACATCCATGGCCTGGCCCCTTCAACCGCCTCCTCTTCCTTGCTTACTGAACAACACGCAATTGCCATTCGCTATTAGAAATCAGACATTCCGCTCCTCATTTCAAACCGCGCCACTACGCATCGCCATCGTGGCAACACGGATGCTTCGGTTAGACTGAGAAAAAGCAACAAGAGCATCCAGGATCGTTGCGCCTCCGCGTCCCATTGGATCATGGTAGCTGATGGCAACTGCCACTGCTACGGTTGCACCAGTACTACTGTCATTTCCAAGTTCCAACGCCAGGTTATCAGTCGCAATCTAAATCATTGCTGAGCAAGGCTTTTGAAGAAACTCCCGAATCTTACAAGCAAGATGCGCGGTTGTCGCAGTCGACACCTTCCTTATCACCCCACCTCTGTTCAGGCGCGATGTTGTTGATAGAGCTTGCTTGGAGTTCAACTCACAATACCAAAAGGCTTTGCTGTGTTTCCTGTTTATGTAGCGTCTGATCCCCAATTTTCAGCCAAGATCCTGCCCGTCTGGGTCCACCAAGAGACGCGTATCCATCTGCCCACTGGCATAATTCACAGATTCGCATGATCCAACGTACCCCGACGTTCCGAAAGCCTCAACTGCAGATAAATACCTTATCTAGTCCTGTGAAAGTCTCCAGGCTGCCAATCCAATCAACCTTACAAGTGCCCATGTTGGTTCTTGGAAGCTCAGTCTATTACCATCAAGTTGCCACGCGACGAGGAAGACGCGATCCTGGCGATTGGTTGCAGGAAGACAACCAAAAGCCCCTCACACCAAGGGATAGGGAGTGCCGCTTGGTCGGCTGTCTCGCCTCCTCGTTCTGCCTAGTGGCCTAGGTTGGCTCTTGCTCTGCCGCTTCCTGGAAGATACCCCTACCAAACATCGGCATCCTTGCCCCCCTCTGTCGGGCCAGCCTTCGCCCGTCCTGTAAATCTTTGCAGGTTGCCTGTGATTTGCTGGCCCTTTGCGCTTTCTTTTGCCTGCAGCAGCATGCCTTACCCCAAAGCCCTTGGTCTTTGCAACTTTGCTAGTTAATATTTCTGCTCGCATTTCCTCGTGTTTCCAAATGAAACAAGCACCAACCAAGGCTTTCAATCCCCGCTGTTTTTTGCAAATGGTAGATGCCATACAACATAATACGTCACGTTTATATTCATTTGCGTGCTTCCAAAAGGCACTTTACGGCTTCCATTCATGGACACAGCCCTTCTTCTAACGTCACAATCCTTAGCCTATTGGCAGTGCGTCATCGTCTTGAGGGGGGGAAATCAATGGAAGCGGTCAGTGGCCTCGTGGTTCCAAAAGAGCTTGACACAAGCAATATCTTCCTTCGCCGAGGGAGGGCTTACCAACATTTCGAGTGTAGGAAAGGGAGAAGAACCGCATCCGGGATAACCAACGCAGATCGAGGGCTAGGAGGAAGGAATACGTCCTGGAGATCGAACAAACCCTTCGAGAATGTCGCTTGAAGGGAATAGAGGCTTCTGCTGAAGTACAACAAGCCGCGCGTCGAGTTGCAGACGAGAACCACAAACTTCGGCAGCTTCTCAAGACCCTGGGCTTAGGTGACAAGCAAGTCGAGCAGTACATTCAAACCGGCAAGCTGGATTCTTCAAGCCGTCGTGGTCCGCATGACCCGCATGCCGGCGGTAGCGTGGTCATTGGAAACGCGGTAACGACATTGGAGGGTCTGATGATCCCGCGCCGTCCAGCTTTTCTTGACGCGCAAATGCCACTCGCGTCGCCGAGCCGACAGGCAAGCACTGAACGGATTCTGTCTTATGACCCAGCGGCAGATTCGCCAGTCGAGAGCTGTGGGACTTCATCGGAAACCGCCCGGCAACCTTATGGTTTGATGCCTGCGTCGCCGACGGATATTGGCCCTCGACAGGACCACGCTCACACTGGGAACCTTCGAAATATAGATTTCGCAAGCCATCAACACACTATAAATGAAGACGAATGGGCAAATACCCATCGAAATCATCCGTCTCATGTTGTCCCATTGAATCAGCAGGGGTATGAGGCGAATCAGGTACTCGGTTATCCTCCGCCGCCGCTCCTAGGAGCAAATCCTTCCACGGGATCTGTGCCATCAATGTACGGCGTACCAACAGCCGCACCATACACGTCGTACCACTTAATGCCTCACCAGCAGCCGGTCTTCGTCAAGAGCCAGTTCGGAAGTGGTACCAACAGCCACTCTGAATCCGCCTCGGTAGCCGATACAGATTCGAGTCTTGAGGATCGAACAGCGCTACTGGTAGGCAACTCAAATGATTATCCATGGGTTCCAACGGTGCCCTTCGTCGGATCTCAACACAACACTCACCGCGGCTGAATTAATGTCAGAGCGCTATCTCTTTACTTTCAGGTGCTGGTTTGAAGCACACCGAGGGCCACGTAAACGTCCCTTGTATGCCCCGGCTGAGCCCTCTAGCGGCGAGGGAGCACAATTATAGACAAGTTATGGCCAGACTTGGAGACAAAGCCCCTGAAGAATCTCCTGAAATAACCTTGCGCAATCGAGCCGGCGGCGCAAGTAATTGAAGGTGCATACCGGCGAGCCGTGCTTTGTTGCATATATCGGCTGTACTTGGATTGTGCCTCTCTACAATATGAATATGGACATGGATGGTGACAGCCAGTTGGCTCTTTTTGTGCTCACTCCAGCCCAACAACCCCTACAAACAACATTCAAAAGAACAAAGACAGGGCTGTCCCCTGGGCCCCCTCGCCATTATCGGCTGCCGAAAACGTCTCATTTTTCAGAGGACTTGGGTTATATATCTTTCTATCTTCTGCAACGGTCTTTGTGTTGTCTCGGCACCTGGAAAGGGAAACAAGGTTGCATACTGTTGACCCTGCTGAGCGGGCCGTAGGTACACTTTTGAGGCAAAACGGCCAATAATCTAGAGCTCTTTAGACACGATTTGGAAAGATGAATAGGAAATGGATATTAAAGGAGCAGATTCCCATCATTGTCTTGGTTCGAAGAACGTCCTGCTTTCTGAGCCTTTGTAAACTGGGCCAACCCCTCCACTAGCAACGGCCCTTCAACACATTTCCCCGCCCCATTTCAAGTCTAAATGTCGGCGTATTACCCCCAGGAAAGGATGGATATCCTAGCATTCTTGGCTACGTCACAACGAATCGAGATCGAGAGGAGTTTCGCAACGATCAAGGCCCAAAAGGGACAGCACGGCGAAGCAACAGAGTGTCTGCGACGATTAGCCCAGGAAGCCCAAGATGCGGCCGCCGTCCTGGCCGGTCTGCGCACGGACGGAGGTGACGGGGACGACTTGTTCAGCTCCGTGGACGGCATGCTGGCCCAACAGCTCGTGCTGATCGCGACGCAGCTCGCAGACGTTGAACAAGAGGCGGCGAGACAGTTGATAGCAGCGCCGACGCCGCCGCATACCACCGCCGCTTACCCGATCAACCAGCGACGGGCAGGGTATAAGAAATGGCCCACCGCGGACCCCAATTACTCGCGGCCTGCGCTGGAGCCAGTTTTCTTCAAGGAGTCCCAGGGCGGAACGGAGCCCCGTGTGCCGGGGGACATGGCCGGCGCCGTGCACCTCCGAAGGCAGCTGGACGAGCAGGAGGATAGGATCGAGGCGGCCAAGGTGGCGGCGTGGCTGGACGATATCGGACGTGGCCCGTCAGCAGCGGAGGCAGAGGGGAGGGGCCGTAAGAGACCCGGCGACGACAACCTCATTTCTCCACCAAACAAGCGACACCACGAATCAGACTCATCCAATACAGAAAATCGCTTGGGGAAAACACCTGACGCCGGAGAGGAAAGGCCCGAGGGTATTATTTCCACAGACTTTCTGAAATCCGAGTTCGGCCGAGGAAAAATCGACGAAAAGGCCAGGGAGGTATGCGGCGAGCTCGCAACCCTCATCGCCCACATCAAGAGAACCCCGCACCGCATCATCGCCAAGAACGTCTGCAAGCGATGGGAACAGAGGCGGAAGCTCGAGGACCTACTCGTCGCCCTGAAAAACGTGCCCCTGGGGCTGTTTGCGAGGCGGATAACGCTGCGGGAGACTCGCGAGTTGGAGGCGGAACTGGCCAAACGCCGTGACGATTTGAAGGCTCAGGATGTATTAATGGACAGGATTTTCGTCGGCGGCGAGGAAACTGCCACTCAGTTTGCCGACTGGGTCATTATGATGACGCATCGCGTTGAGTTGGAGCTGGATTTCGCCGACAGGGCGGTACAGTCGCCCCAGGTAGGTTTCCATGGCCCCGAAATGTTCTTCGCGGTTTGAATCTGAAGGTTTGGGACCCGGAAGTGCAGGTGGGCATATCCCCGTTTTGGAGGCGTCCTAGAGTCAACCCATGGCCCGTGGAGCCGATAGCCGCAAGGGAAACCATACTGCACTGACTGATGAATCCACGAGAAATGCTTTGTTCATTGCGAAACCCTTAAAACTCCAGTGCTCATCCATCAAGCGTGCGTACACATACAGAAAAAAGGGACACATGCGTCCGAGTACCGTTGACCAACCACCCTTTTGACTTTTTTTTCTCTTTCGCTATTTTGAAGTGTGTTTTGTTTCAACCGCCGCATAGTGTCATTATATGAGGCCCTCCTCAGAGACTACAAAAAGTAGTCAGCCACCGGCTTCTTCGCCGGCATACCCCTCGAATCCTGAGGCGCGGCCTGGAACACGCGGTACCTCCGCGCCGGCCCGGGCAGAAGTACGTAGTCGTCTGTGCCTCTAATGCCACCGTCGCTACGTCCAGTGTCGCCGTTGCTGCGCGCAAACACACCCGTGCCGGAATTGTCCTCTGCCAGTTCTAGGATGGCCGCTACGTTGCCGCAGCGGTAGCAGTAGTTAGGTGCTGACCAGACCGTGACGATGCTGGCATCGAACATTTCCTTAAAACCTTCCATGACAAGCTGATGAGCCCGGGCGATGAGGGACAGGTCGTTCTTGTGGTTGAAGTCGCGGACAATATCAGCTCCGAATAAAAACCCGGCGCCACGTGGTGACAAACCCCAGCCGTCAATGTCGTCTGGGTCGGACCAGAGCAAATCGCACATGGCTCCCTCGTGTGGCACTTCTTGCTTCCTGTCAAGGAGCCTAATTTTATCCACGCTGTCTATCAGGGGTGACAGGCCGCCGTGAACACAAAGAATGGCGCCGGCGGGGTTGCCGAGGGAGCCTGATGAGCTTCCCGACGCGCCACTGCCTGGGGGACCAGTCTTGTCGCCACCCGACGAAGGCGCCCCATTTGGACTATTGGGTGATGGTTGCCGTTGCGGTCGCCTCTGACGGGGGAAGCGGCTCATTGTGGAACCGTTCTGGTCGCAGACCTCAATCTCGACTTCCTCATCGATGGGCTCTTGTCCCGGGGTGGAGTTGAAGGTGTGTGATGCGCCGAGGACGATAGCGCCGAGGGCGAGGTAGTCGAAAACATCGCAACAGTAGCGCCAAACGTTGGCCGAGCCGTACTTGCGCAGGCACTCGTCGTAGAAGCCGTAGACGGTGGTAATCTGGCGGGACTCGTGGTTGCCTCTGATAAGGGTCATGCGATCGGGGTAGCGGACTTTGAGGCAGAGAAGAAGGAGGAAGGACTCGAGGGAGTAGAAGCCGCGGTCGACAAAATCGCCTAGGCGCGTGAATCAACGGTCAGCTACACATTATTGTTGTGGCACAGTTGGAAAACCACGGGGGCGTACCCATGAAGAGGTAGTTGGTGTCGGGGACGTCGCCGCCGACGCGGAAGAGCTCCATGAGGTCATGAAACTGGCCGTGGATGTCGCCGCATATCTAGAGGCCCGATGAGTACTCGTTCGGAATCCTTCTGCGCATCCCAAGGTGCTATCGTACCGTTACGGGAGCTGTGACTGTGACGACATTGCCCTCTTCGATGAGAAGCTCGCGCGCCTTGTGGCATAGTTCTCGGACTTGTGCTTCGGGTATCGGGCGGCAGGCGCGCAGTTGCGCGATGGCTCTGTGTTAAGTGTGAGTCCATCGAAGGTGATTGACAGGCAAAAGTTGTCGACAAACTCACTTGTCGAGGTCGCTCATGGTGAACGCTGAAGAGGGGCTCCTTGGTATTTGTCGAGGCGCCCGAGGCCGAACAGTCGCGGTTTAGAGATGAAGTGGATAATATCCCTGTTACTTCATAGCATATCGCGTAATTTGGCAATTCCTGGGGAAGCGCAATCGAGCGCAGCTACTTCGGCCTATCGATGGGGTTGAGTACATGCGTCGCGATCAAGGCTTTCGGGATGGGATGGCGTCAGTTAAGGTAAAAGATGTACATAGGGTAACTGCCATTAGCGGTGGCAGGCCGCCCGCGAACCCCCAACTTATCGCGCCGGGATCTACAAAGTGGATAGATGGTCCATGCGTCACTGTGGACTGCTGGAATGCAGCCCGGACGTTTTTTGGCCATCAGCTCGGGATTTTGGTTATTGCGGTTACCGAAGATAAGATCCTCAGGCATGCGCCGGTGGCATGTCACGTCGCCCTGACGCGGCCCCACTCCGGGCCACTGGAATCCAATCAGATGGCCTGCATAGCAATCTGGTCATTGAGCTTCACTGCAGGATTGCGAGAAAATCGTCCGTTGCAGACCATTGTTGCGCATCTCGAGACGTCCTCAGGGGATTCAATTCGGACCCCTCCACCCTTCCGCGCGAGCATGGTGTTATCATAGGTGAGAAATTTCGCTCCATTGATTTTTTTGGCCCAATTCTACCGTCGCTAATGCCCAATTGCACGCACGCAGAAGCTGCTGGCCTCCTTTTCCGAATAAAAAAACGCGATCATGCCACCACACCCCCTCCACCCGCGGTCGCGCATGACCTCATCCCTCTTCGCAACCACAGTCGTCGCAAGCTTCTTCGTCGTCGGTTTACCCCATCTGCTGCCGTGCCCAGCACCAAGAGTCGCATACGCCGACGGAGAGATCGTAGTAGGCGAGGACGGTCGGCGGAGGAGGCGTCGACGCCGCGAGGCCCCGGAGATCAAAGACGGCATCGTCAACTTCGACCAAGTAGGCGACGAGGAGACACTACGAGCAAGGGAAGAAAGATTGAAGAGGGAGTGCCCGGTACCGAAGCCGGGTGGCATCTTGGGAGAGTGGTTGGGATTCCACGGACCGAGCAAAGCATAGACGACTAGAGCGAGCAGGTGACGACAGCAGACGAAAAATATGTACAATTCAAGATACCATTCAAGTTTAACCAAGCGATTTCTGATGAATCTCGATTCGTGATGAACTGGGACGAAGGGCGGCGAACAAGAGGCGGTGGTCAATTCGCTGGGTGAACCGCCACCCGACTGATCCGGAGGCAGGATGAGAATTGCGGCGCGCAGCAGCGGTTTTGGTCGGTGCGTGCTGCAGGGTCTGAGATGAAAGACGACTCATCCTTTGGGAGGCGGCAGTAGAGTATCAAACGGTTAACGTGTTTGGGCATAGCTCTCGTCGATTCAGCATAACCTCTATTCTACAGTCTCATCCCAAGCAGGCTAACCGACAGGTAGATACTCAGCTGACCAACAAGCTGCGGCTGCTTTCATATTCACCTTTAAGCTCCTATGAGACTAATGTGGCAAATATCACCTTCAATGTCTCCCGCTGTTTCTTTACCTTGGTGCTGCGTCAAATACCGGTCAGGTCTTCCCTTCAGATTAAATTTGGTGAGGAGTAGTTCTGAATTTACCTGCCATCAATTTCTAACCTTCCGTATTCTCTTCATGGTGTAGCTCACACCGTTATTTTGCATCTCTTCCCCATAAATCGTCCAAGTTGGATTTGGTTCGCGTTGCTCAAGAGTAACAGTCATTGTTCCCGGATGGGGGCGTTTCCCCCCGCAGAGTAAGATCACGCGACAAATGCTTCACCGTTGCTAACAATATTCAAGAGCTGTTGGCCCGGGATTGCCAAGCCTAATTAAGCACTCGTCTTTAAATCAAGGTTAATTGGGATAAGTGTGCCTGAAACGCAGGTGCAGTTTGCCCTGGTAGAGTTACATCAGCTTGATCCTCGCGATTTTTTGAGCAGCCTACCAGGGGTTGGGCGGGTCACGAGGGAGAAGAGTATCATCGTCAGGTTCGGGTTTAAACGCCGAGAATTCTTTCAGGCTGTTCAGTTCATTTCTAGGCTATTTTTGCCATATTCGGGCTTGCCAGTGGTATCTAAGATCGCCGTTCATCTCTTGATGTTCCGTTTCCCTCGGCGCTTCTGATTCCCGCCTTCCCCCCGTTGCCATTTCTCGCTACCATAAGGTTGATTGCGTATGATCACCCTGTGAGTTAAGAAAAGGAGTCGAAGATAGCGCAATAACTGCGTTGCCAGGACACGAGACATGAAGTTTTTCTCACGGCTGTGTTTTGTTCCGTCGCCTCCGGGCGATCGTGGAGGATGAGACGTCGGAAGCGACTCGGGTGGTGATCCGTGCTGCTAGGCGCCGCCCCGTCTCTGCGCGGTAACCTTAACACCCGCTAACAATGTCTGACGCAGGAAGCCCCTGATGCACGCCTTGGCGTATAGAAAGGTTGGCCTTTTTTAGTCAACATTTTCAAGGAGACCCGACGACAAGCCACACAGCAGAACAATATTCCCATGTAGCTCATCAAGCGGAGAATATCACTCGGGCGGCTTACGGTCTGATCTCCCAGCTGCCAAGAACGGCACAGATCAGTCGAAACAGCCGAAGGGCGAATCATGTCGACTGGCTGGAGCCCATGCACATGCAGCATCACGGTTCTGAGTTGGGGTGACGGGTGCCATCTGTTTCTCGACGGGGAACGCCTGAGACCGGCTCCAGCATATCCATCGTATGCCGGTCTTGAGTGTGGATACACATCCTGCTTTGCGCCTTGCAAGCAGACGCCACAAGCCATTGGCACGTCCCGCAACCGACCATCCCGGATGGCATCTGTCTCATGAGCCTTGATAGATGCCATCTGATCAGCAAGACCTGGTCAGTGGGCGCCAGTTGAGCGTCTAGCCTGGTCCACAAGAAAACTTATGCTTAATGGTCTTTCGGGAAGTTAAATAGGCGTCATCGTCCTGTGCCAAACGATGTTTAGTTCCTCATCCCTTCTCTTCAAGACAGCGTCTTTACTCTACACTTCAATTCTATTCTCCAAGAGGTAAGCAACTCGATTTTGGTAGGCGGTGTTTCCGGTTCTGACTCTCGGCAGCTGTGCTCTATTTTCATTCATTCCTAGTTTCTCTGTCACTCCTTGATACCCAATGTAAGTCATCCCATCCATCCCGTCAATGAACACGATCTGACGGGAGCCAAGTTTCTTCTATTTTCGCTTCACGACAGTCATTTCAAAATGAAGTCCTCCATGATTCTTCTCATTGCCACCGGCCTGGTGTCGGGTTTGAGCATCCCCAGAAACCTGGATTCCCGTCAGGCCGCCGTTGCCGTCACCCCTGCTTCAGCGCCCGCAGCTGCTGCTCCCGCTGCTGAAGCCCCCGTTGCCGAGGCTCCTGCTGCCGAAGCCCCCGTTGCCGAGGCTCCTGCTGCCGAGGCTCCCGCTGCCGAGGCTCCCGCTGCTGCGCCGCCTGCCGCCACCCCTGTTGCCGAAGCCCCTCCAGCTGCCGCTCCTCCCGCCGAGGGTGACGCCGCTGCTGAAGAGAAGAAGAAGGCGGAGGAGGAGGCTGCCAAAAAGGCTCAAGAAGACGCCGCAAAGCAGGCCGAGGAAGCCGCCAAGAAAGCGGCAGAGGACGCTGCCAAGCAGGCCGAAGAGGCCGCCAAGAAGCAGAAGGAGGAGGCAGACAAGGCCCAGAAGGATGCTGCCAAGGAAGCCGCAAAGGAAGCCGAGAAGGCGATGCGGGACTACCAGAGGCAGCAGAACGGTAACAACAACGACCGCAACAGGAACAAGAACAACAACAACAATAACAACAACAACAATGCTGCGCTCCTGCAGACCATCCAGCTGCTGCTCGGCGCCATGGGTCTCCAGAACTCTGTCAACGTCAACTTGCTCGCGCAGCTCCAGGCGCAACAGCAACTTGTCATGCTTGCCCAGCTCCAGCAGCTTGCCCAGCTCAACGCAGTGGGACTCATCAACCCGGTCCAGGTTATCGGTCTCATGCAGCAGGGTCTCGTGCTCAACGGTGTCCAAATCGGTATGTAAACTCTCTAGAATCTATGGCGTTGGATATCTGCTAACTTGCCTTCTTACAGTCAGGGTCCAGTGAGTGAAGCTCTGAGCTTCGGCTTCCCTAGATGAGGTGCGGTGAATCCAGCGACAGGTTCGGGCTGGGAATAGCCACATTCCGGGCTTCTGGGGCTGCTAGTCTAGCACTACAGAGATGTTCTTACGCGTGCGAGTACGAGGATACCAGCGCCGCGTGGTCTGTTGGCTTGAGGTCCCTAGAGGATACTTGCCACAAGTTTGAGGCGGTGTTGGGAGACCCGCTTGACCTCTCGCCACTGAAGGCGGGAGGGCGGGGTTCACATGATTTGGTTCTGGGTAGCAGTGCTTATTAAAAGACGGTCCTCCGTGACCAAGGTTGACATATGCTCTAATGTATCTTACGAAAAATATTTACTGCCACAATTATGAAGCATTACCAAGTCGTGCCAACTTTGTCGGTGTTGCGAGCGGTTTGTGGTTTTGGGTGGGACACCCTTGTTCAGACGCCAAGTCCTTGACACCGCGTCATGGCTTTTAAGCTTATTGCCAAAAGTATAGCCCAGCACAGGCGCTTAGGCGGACGAACATGCTACGTTTTCCATCAGTCTCACAATTTAGTTTCCTTTTTCCTTCCGTTCTCATGGTCAAATTCGCCTTCTGTTCAGATTTGGAACAAGGATATCTGTTGAGATACATAATTCAAGTTGAGAGCCAACGCCAACTCCACCCCAGATAGTCAGCGCCAAAAGCCCAGGGGTTGCCCGTTGTACCTGGTCTTGAACCAGTCAACTCTTGTCGACTGCCGTATTTCACACTTGCCATCAGACTGGTGAAATACAGTCGGCGGTGGGCAACAACTTTGGTACCGAACGGCGCTCGTCAAACGCCAATCCAACACGCCCCCCCTCGGGACTGGTGAATATCCGGACGGCGGAGAAGGGGGACGTTTGCAACCCAGCCACGGACATTGTCAATGCCATGGAGGGGTGATGCCTCGCCGACGAGCAACCTGCGACACTTTGAGGGGTCGGGGGCAAGTATGCCGAACAGGGGTCTGAGGAAGGGTTGCATGACAGCGACTGACAGGTTACAGCGGCAGAACAGTTGGCGAGGGTTGCACTGGGCGCCCGGGCCGCCTGTTAGTTAAGCAGGCTTGCCAGAAAGGGAAAATTGCGGGGGCCTAACCAGCCAATGGCGGAGCTATATGTCAGCGCAGGGGCCGCATCCCGGTCCAAAGTCTTGCAGCCCCCCTCCCCCCACCGCGACGAGTTTAAACAGCCACTAAACCTTAGTTGAGCCGCTCTGACGTCTTTTTCTCTTTCCTCGGTGCTTAACCCATCACTTCTTACAGTTAATAAGAGCTGTAAGGCGTAATATGGCATGCCAGTCTCGACATCCGATGACAAGGCGACCTTAACAACGCCGATAAGCCGGCTGGGCCGTCTCATAAGGCAAAAAAGAGCCTTGAGCCCGTCAGGGACCCTGGTGTTGGGCCCTACGTCGTCTGACTGTAGTCTTTGTGTCGTCCCTGCCTAGACTTCGGATGGCACTACTGACATGCAGCGTGCCGCCCCAAATCACTGTCGCTATACCACTGGCATGACCCTTGCTATATCATCCGGCTCCGATTTGATCATTCCTTCACGCGTATTCCGTGCTAACCGTGGCAAAACCGGCATTCAAATACACACATCAATTGCGGCCACCACCCCCATGAAACATATTCCCCTCGCTTCTCTTCGCAGATCACGAGTCTATCTTACCTGGTCTCCTATGCCGCCCGGCCAAAGAGGCTGGAAGACCCATCTGCCGACTTGGCGATGGCTCATAGGCTTCCGAGGGGAATCTCTTTGCCAAGTTCTCCCAGCTCGCTCCCCTTCCTGCTGGCTGGGTGTCGTCAAGCCCAAGCCCCGCCAAGTAAGGTTATTCTAGCACCCGCTGCCTGTTAAGGACCATACATACCCTGATCGTCGGCCTGTTTCCTTAACCTTGGCCTTCTTCGCACATTTTCTTTCGGTTCGGATGTACACTGACCCGAACATGGCCATTCTTATTTTTTTGTCCGGAGCGTGCTCGTCAGGGCCTACCGCTGGCCGCTTCGGGAGGGTTCTCAGTGATGCGCTCCATACGCACACTCTCGAAATAGGCGTTTGCTCAACGATCTATGCCGGGTTCTTTCTTCCATGCCACTAGTCAGAGACTCCAGTTTGCAACGCCCGGTCCACGTTTTCGCTTCGCTCATCCGAAGAAACCTCCCCACCCCCTGCCATCCGTACTTCTGGCATAGCTCCTAGCCTCAAAGCCCCTGGTAAAGGGTTGTTTGACACGAGACTCTTCCGTCCCAACAACACCAGGACTCTGACACGCACCGGATCTCTCTCCCTCTCCCCTTCCGAGCGCACATGGCGCCTGATTCTTCTTGGCAACGGTGCAACCTCCTCGTGCCCTTGCTAGAAGGTGTAGGAGACGACATATACCGTCTTTGGTATCTTGGCTTCTGTTTATCCTGTATATAAGGAGTCTTGCGCACCGAGAACCAAGTGTTTCCCTTCTTCATTCACACACACACACACAACAAACAAGTCAGCCTTCCGGTCCGATCTCATTCATTCTCTTCAGAGGTAAGCCTACCACGAGTGGCCACAAGAAACAATCCATTGGGATGTCGCTAACCCGTCGATAGCTGTGCTCCTTGTTCGCTTCACTCCTTTCAAGCCCGTCTTAACCAAGTCAAATCAATCCACTCCTTGAAAACCATACAGAGCTGTGCTCTCTTGCTTCCTAATAACTTTTAATCAACCAACCAAACCCAACCCAAATACCCTCCCCAAGTTCTCAACCACCAACCTCAAAATGCGTTTCTCAGCCATCGTCCTCCCGGCCCTTGCCGCCTTCGTCAACACCGCCGCTGCCGCGCCAGCCGCCACTCCCAACGAGCCCCGCGCCAACATTGACCTGAACCTCCTGAACAACCTCCAGGGCTTCAAGAACCTCGACCTCAACTACCTCCTCGCCCTCAACAACCTCAACCTCCAGAACTTTGGCCAGCTCGGCCAGATCAACAACCTCAACCTCGCCGCGTTCCAGGGCCTCTTCGCCGCCCAGAACTTCGACCTCAACGCCCTGCTCCAGCTGCAGCAGCTGTCCACCCTCCTGGCGATCCAGCAGCAGGGCGTCTTCGGCAACGTCAACCTCGCCCAGCTGAACCTCGGCGGGCTGAACTTCGGCCTCATCCAGGGCATTGGCCAGGTCAACCTGGGCCAGTTCATCGACCAGGCCTTGATCCCCCAGATCAACCAGGTTATCGCAGCGTCCCACAGTAAGTGAGCTGTTACGCACTCCCTCGACAACCCTCCTCCACTTTGTTTTGAGTCCCCGGACGCGCTGACATGGTATCCCTCCGCAGTTATCGTCGGCCCCAAGCAGTAAAGTGCCTCCCGTGCGACCGCGGTACCGAAGCCAGAATCGGATTCCTCGTGGAAGAAATCAGGCAACCCCTCTTCTCTTCCCCTCCGATGCGACGATTCCGGCGCTATCGGCTGTTCTAGCCGCGGGGGCACTGGCTGGTCAGGTGGAGAAACGGCTTTTCTGGGAGCATGGTCATGGTCATGGAGATTGCATCCGGGTCGCAGTACGGGCTTAGTGTTTCTGTTCTCTTGATATCTTTTTTTGGGGCGGGGAGTGCGGGTTCTTTCTTGTTGGCGCGATTTCGTTCATTGAATTTACACGCGGGCGACCTGGCACCCCGGGAGGGGAGTTGGGGATCTAGAGTAAGACGGGAATGAATGGGATTAGGCACCAATGGAAATGGCATTGACGAACCTTTTGATTCCATGGTTTTCCGCGTCCTCGGACGGATTAGACGATGCCCCTGTCCATCTACTTATCGTTGCTCGCTCTCAAGCAGAGGGGCGGTTACAGTTTGGCCCATGGTTCGGACCCAATCCGGACAGGCACGATGTTCGTCTCCGCGGGCTCATGGATTCGAGACAGGTGTTTGTATCCACGCACGATTACCGAGAACCCTCAAAACATTGACACTCTTACAAATCACCATCGAGACCGGTTATTACACGTGTCAGCAGCGAGATGCCGGATGGCAGAAAAAATCTTCCTCCGCCTCCCGCCTTTAGGCCTTAACCCCCCTCCGATCAGGGGAGGTCGGCCGAGTTCGAGGCGGTGGGGATGGTTGATCCGGACGTTGGGGACGTCCTGAATCGCAACACGCCCTGGCGACTTGCCGGATCTCATTTCCATCTTCTGGAGCGCTGCGCGAGGGCCGCGAGCGATGAAGCACACGGTCTTCCGGTGTGTAATGACCACTACTGGCCCGAGCCAACCTGCGATTGTTCGGCAAATGAGATTTTTTTTTTGTTGAAAATTACAGACTTCCATGGTCTTAATGCAGATGCAGACGCAGAGCGCCGCCGCCGCTGCCAAGAAAACGGGGCCGTTGTGATTACAGAAAAGGTCTCTGATTCGTATGCAACCTCTTCCAGCTCCCTCAGCCCTCGGCTGATTTTGCTGACGCCTCAGCCTCTGACGGGTGTATCTGGGCTGATCTATGGCACAACACAATACCGTGATGTAATCCGGCGAAACAGAGTAAAAACTCGACAAAAATTAGGGAAACCGCCACAGTATCCACACCCAGAATTTTACTGTTCGGAGGCGAGGAATTGGGAAAACGGAGCTGGTGTGGAGAGAGAGCAGCAGGAGCTAGTGTAGAAATCCCTCCGCACCCCTTCAACCGGGGAAGGGTCGCGTCTTCGGTTGGGCGGAGCCAAAAGCCCTACTCCCTCCAAGAGACGATCTTATGTAATTTTGTGGAATAATAGGAGAGGAGGACCAAAGGCAAGATTCGAGCATGATTGCGAGACACTAGGTCTGGGGATGCGACTCTCGGCGTTGTGTGGTTGGTTACCTCATTCAAACGACGCAGTGGCAGAGCTTGGCATGCCTTGTCGCGGGAAAAGGGAAGCCCGAAAAAGCAACGACACGGCCGGGACAGCTTCGTTGCTGCGGGAGACATCCATTGAGGCTCCGTTGCCGTCGAAGGCACCGGGAATTTCAGAAACATACTTGCACTGGGCAATAACCGAAAACCCCGAGCGCTGCGGCTGACATCCTGCAACGCTGGCACAGCAGAACGGGATGGCGCAGTGCAGGGCTGAGGGTTTTGGTGAGACGAAGGTAAGATTACGATTAGGCGTCAGCTCTAAAGCTGAGAAAAAAAAAAGCCTCGTCAATCTTGCAGTATGTGCATGCACAGCTCGGCAAAGCCACCAATGAGCTTACATGACAGCGCATGCCTCCAACCTGCCTCCTTCATTCTTACACCCTCGACCACTTGGATGGGGTTTGTCATTGTGATAGAATTGAGCCTGAAGCCTGCTGTCGCACGGGAACAGGCAGGAACAGAGTTCCGCTCGGCTCCGGGCCCGAACTCTCAGGCCATGCCGGTCGGGTGAGCCGCAGTGGACCTGATTGGACAGCCGCCCCCGACGCGCACGAACGGGGGCTGCAGGACAGAGGCGGGGGAGAGTTTGCGGATGAGGCATGCGTCGCGTGGGGTGGGGAAAAGTAACTTGCAGGTGATTTTTCGGGTCGGGTGCATGACAACTACATGCGCGCATCATTGGCGAGGTCGATCACGAACACGACAACTATGGTGATGCCGGGAGAAAGCTTCGCAGAACGGACCTTTTTGCAAAGGCTGGGCTCGCGCGGCTAAAGGATTTCGTTTGCTCTCTCAAGATGTGACAATGAGGAGATGAAGGAAGACTTGGCATCTCTTTCGGGCTTGGCTGACGCTCTGACGACGTCCCACGGGATCCCATCTGGCAGTGTCAGCAAATTCCGGCAGGCGCTCTGATGGGCGTAGCCGCGTCTAATGTTGTGCTAGCAACTCCCTCATGGCTGTGTGCCATTCCCGCTTGCGGCGACAAAGCCTCCTCCGGGCGTCTGTTGACCAAAGCCACCAAGCCACTCAGCCACTGGCTCAGGTAGACAGGATGGCTACGAGGTAGCTTGCGCAAAGTCGTATGCGGCATCCCAAGACCCAAATTTGGCGGTAAGAAACCAGCCGTCAGAGCTTGGACGTACGCTTCATGTTTAACGTCGTGCACCTAGACGAAAAGGAGATTGAACAAGTGGGGAGGGGCTTTGTGGCCCGCCGACTCGGCGGCATACGCCGGCGAGATTAAGATCGACCCGGGTTTGTGGGAGCCGATACGGCGTCGCCTTTTTCGACCCTTGAGAGATCTGGACCCCGTACCTCTGGGGCCATCCGCCACAGGCGAGAAGGGATCTGGGGATGGCTCTGGCTTCCGAGGCGTTCATGGCCGGCAACGTCCAAGGCTGCCCAGTCTGGGCCCCCAACTGCTTTATCGTGGCTGCCGCTTGCGGACAACCAACAGCCTTGGATAGTCTTGATCTCGGCAAGCAAGTTGCTCTCAAGTGTCGGTTCTCCGACAGCTAGTCGGCTGGTGGATAGCAAAGTCGTGGCTTTGGACCCTGAGCGAACGGCTGACGTGGTGGCAGGGGGGGTTATTGCTCTAGGAGCAACGCAGAGGCTCCGAGATGAACAGAGCGCCCTCCGAGTTTTGGGACACGGGCACATCGACAAGTCTGCATCGTTATTCGGGACTCTTGCTCTGCCGCAGCAAGGCAGCCGTAGTGTTTAGTGGAGAAGCAGTCCCTGTAGGAAGCCAGTGCGGGCCAGGAATTGCATCCGTAGTTAGGCCGTCCGACGTTCAAGGTGTTGGGACGAGAAACTAGCGAACGATCCGACGTACGGCGCATTGGTGACGGGCCCCCGACAGGGAGCTGGTTTATGCAGTGACGCGGAGCGTGTAATGCACATGGCGGCAGGTTCTGGCGCTAGCAGAGGCTTCAGGGCTGGGCCGAAACGGTTTTGGTCGGGATACGCTGTATATCAGTGGTTCCCTCGCTACAGCAGGGTGCGTATGCGAAGCCATTGAGGCAATTGGTTCGTGGTGCAGTCGTGCGGGCAAGATGGATGGTGGTTGGCGTGCTCCGGGTCTGCATGTGGTGGGTGCATATCATGACGCCGGTTGCGGCCAAGTCAGGTACGAATACATGAGGGATGGTGTGAGATGAGGTGAGGTCGGGTTGGCTTGGGGATCGAGATACCCGCAAACCGAGGCCGAAGCGAGGACCGAGATGCGATGCAGCTGCAGAGTCGCGGGGCCTGGCGTGGACCAGATCATGGACCAAGACCTCATCACTCGCTAATTTCCCTGGTCTTGTCAGGTATTCCGCGATGGCCACGAAGCGGTGTAGGCGAGTTCTGGACATGTCTAGACTTCGACGCCTTTGTCGACGGCCGTGGTTTTGGCAGCAGGCATCGACCGTCGAAGTCAAATCAGACAACAAAGAGAGAGGTAAAAGAGAATGACATGACGGGCTGACAGGAACGGGAACCGAAACAGGAACAGGAAGGGCGATGCGGTCCCAGGGCATGCTGACGGTGCATTACGATTCGCAGGCTCGCAGCGGCTCTCTCGTTCACGCGAGTGGCTGTCCCCCACTTTTGCCTCTCTCGTCCTGTCGGGACTCTGGGGTAAGAACAAAGGGACGGGCGAAGGGGCCTGCCCTATTGTGCATTGGAATGTGAAGATGCAATTGCGTCCAAGGCGATTCGTCCCCAAGGAGGAAAAAATCTGCCATTTGGCGTGGCTGTGGCTGGGCTAGCACGTCACTAGCCGCTAAGGACACCAATGGTCTCAGATTAGTGCGCACTACAGAGTGTCCGTAGCATAATGCTGCAAACCCAGGGGTTGGCTCAAGGTCGTCGTCGCGAGGTGGTCGAGGATCGTCCGGGCTGGCGGGCAGACGGGGCGGGCTTGGGTTCACAACTCGATTTTGTAGTGGGATCTGTTTTGACGATGCATGTCTGTCTGTGGCTCTCTCTCTCTCTCTCTGTGAGTGTGTGTGTTGGTCTCCCTCCCTCACTCTATCTACCCCCACCGAGATATGGATGGATCATGGATGAGCGGACAAATGGGTCTGGAGGTTGCCTCACAGTCTCACTCCGTACCGCCTGCGGTGTGCAATTGCCGCCTCTTCCATCTCCACAGCCCATCAGATGTTGTTGTTGTTGTGTGTGTGTGTTGTTGGAGAAGAAGGGATCCATCCGCTGGGGTGGGCTGAAGGAGTCCCCGAAATGTGAGGAGGCAAGTACTGGGGCAGGTACCTGGCAGGTTCCCACCCGTCGCTCCTCCTCCTTTCCCTCCAAGTGATTGTCTGGCGACGGGAGTCTGATGCGAGCTGCCTCTCTGGAAGAATACGGTACGTACCCGAGGCCCCGAGGGTGAGCACTCGCATTCTCATCTCAGGCTCCAGCTCAGCCCAGGTTTCTGCGGGCCCGTCGATCCACTGTACCCACCCAGCGAGCACCCCACCCATTGACACCCAAATTAGCACTTGTCGTCACGGTGAGCGGCCAGAGACGAGCCAGGTTGTCCCTGGTCAGGCCAGGAACAGAAAAACACGACACCGAGAGGCAACTGGCCGGAGTTCCTGCTGCAGCTGCCGCAGCGGCCAGAGTTGGGCCCTAGTTGTGCAAGAGATTCTCCTTTGGTGTCTTGGCTTGCCCGTATCCATGGGGTCCTTTGGGAAATACCGCCGTTCGGGATGCAATAGATGCAATGGATGCAATGGCACCATCTGATCGACCCCCGTGTGACGAAAGCCTCCGTTCCTGGATGTGCCTGCCAACACAAACTAGGTGCCATTGAACTCTTTGTTCCCCCTCCTCCACCCGACTCGATCTCGACTGCGATAGGCAACGAGGCACGGGGGCCACGTCGTGTAGCTTTTGGTTGACTGGCTGGGAGTCTGGGAGCACGCTACGTCGAACGGGGTCGTCTGAGAGCAGGCGGAAGAGGTGAATGTGAGCGAGATGGGATGATGAGAAGGGATGGGATGGGATGGGATGGGATGGTACCGGTACATGCACAGGCACAGGCACATGCACAGGCAAAGGCAAAAACGCTGGCACTGACAGCGTGGTTGGATGGCTTTGATGAGGGGGTGCCGGCCAGACGGACTGCCGCTCCCACATGCGCCGGCATCCAACGTCATCCTGCCATGTATTGAGAGGCATTACCCGGGTGCGTTATGATCTGAGGTCAGGGAATAAGCCAGCAAGCAGCAACATGGCTCGCTGCCCATCAGGTATAGCACGGCTACGCAGGACTGACGCGAGCGTTTCGTTTACAATGGCAAAGGGAAACAATTAGCCAATTCACACACAGAATATTCCGAGGCTGGGGGTGCTTGTCTCTTGTTGCGTCAGCCGTCGTCGTGTCGTCACTGCGTACGATGCAAGCCGGCGTAGCCATCTGGAAGGCTGGGTCTTCGTTTCTGAGTGACTGAAACGCACTGGCTCTCTGCCTGTCCAGTGAGTCCAGTGAGTGTTGCTTGCTGGGCGAGGCAACCTGTTTTGAGTGTGTGAAAGAGTGAGATGTTGTCTTGCATCCATCCATCCATCCATCCGCCCACCCGCTGTCGCTGTGGCTGTCTTACCCCCCCCAAAGACAACAATCCAGAGGGCGGATTTCCCTGACGTGCTTCTGCCGAGTTCCTTTTGCCGAAAACTCGCATGTTTGCTTTGCCATTACCGGATGATTCTAGTCAATAAACTAGGCGGGTATGCAGGCGACGGCAGCAAATCAATCAATAGTCCCGAACCTGTGGCCATCAGTGTTGCATTTCGTCGCTTGTTTTGTGCCCGTATTCCCAATTTTTCTCTCTCGCTCGCTCCCTCTTCGTCCCCATTCATTGACAGGCCCCCTGCTGCTCTGGTCTTGCAGATGCGCTAAAGAGCCGAGCAGGAAAGGAAGAAAAGAAAAAAAAAGAGGAGCCTTGCTTCTGCTGCTGGGGGCTCCTCTCGTTCTTTCCCCCCTAGCCCTTGGTGCCCGTTCAGCTTCACCACCGGATACCGCCTTCCCACCATCGACATTTCCCGCCCTCGAGAGTCTTGGATGCACCAGGGGGGTGGGCCACTACACCACACTACGCTGCGCTAGAGGGCAGAGGCAAAGAGAGGGTACGATCCCGCTCAGATACTACGCCATGTACGGGTTCTGAGGGAACACCCAGGTATCCTAAACCAAGTACCTCCCAGGTACATGACGGGGGGCTTGGGCGCCTCCCCACCGACCAGCAGCAACACGGACCATTTGCACCTTTGACCCCAATTCAATTCGGGTCCCCGTCCACGTCCAGCCCACACTGGTGCATCGCCCACCGCCGAAATCCCTAGCCAGCCCGGCCAGCCCAGCCAGCTTCCCGCTCCTCGCGACTCGGTTTCCTAGCATTGGCTCAACCCGACTCAGCCTTACTTCGCTTTATGAACCCTGCATAACTTGACTTGCAACTGGATGCCTTGACCCGACCCCTTTCTACACCTTGCAAACCCCCAAGTACATCCATCCCATCGTCCACTACATATACCGCCCCGACCTCCCGCCTCGAGCTTTGTGTCTGTCCTGTGCCCTTTCACTCACCTCTCCAACCCACGTTGCGTGATATCCCCTACGACCGAGTAACGAGTTGCCCTAATCCCACACCCCCGAACAAACGCTGCATACGAATATGAGCAGCACCCCCAACTGCTCAGGACCGAGGACAGGAAGAGTTGGCTTTTACGACGTTTACCGCCCACGACTGCTACGAACCACCAACAGATAAAAATAAAAATCCCACTACCGCGCACCGCATTCCACAGACAGACAGACCAGACCCCCAAAGAAAATCAGAGACAACATGGGCAACATGGCGAGACAGGTCCAGAACCCCGACTATTCGGACGAAGAGTACGGGGCCGAGGACGCCTACTTCACCTACCGACCCCTCTCCAACCTTCCCACGCCGCCACCGTCTTCCAGAAATTCTTCCGCCCACCAGAGCCCGAAAACGGCCCTGGAGGACGGCGAGGTCCTGCAAGAGAAATTCCTCGGTACGTACAGGCTATTACGTGACGGGAGCCCTCTACCACTCGCTGTTGCTCCGAGGGGGTGCTCCGATGCAATATATCGTATGCAATGTAATGCTAACATGTCCACGCGCTTGCAGGCCCCGCCATCCACCTCGTCAACCTCGTTCCCACCTCAGCTTCCCTCACGACCCCCTCGGTGCCTCTGGTCCAGGCCATGCTCAGCCGGTCCGGCCTCCCGCTCGAGACCATTGCCCTGGCCGTCTGCATCCTCGACTCGCTCAACTCCAAATTCGCCTTGAGCTGGCGCCTGCAGTGCCCCCTGCTCGTCGATGGTGCCTTTTCCTCCAACAAGCGCCACACTCTTGGCCACAGCCCCCTCCTCGATCGCCGCCGCCAGCAGCAGCTGCACATCGACTCCGTCAACCCCGAGCTCATCATCCTGGCCGCGCTCGTCATCGCGGCTAAATTCACCGACGACTGCCACGACTCGACGCACTACTACTGCGCGAACTGGGGCAAGGATACCTGGTCGTGTGAGCAGCTCAACGTGACGGAGCGATGCATCTTCGAGAACCTCAACTACCGCATCAAGCCCCTGGTTGACGACGAGGACCTGCTCGCCGACACAATGGTCGACATGCAGCTGGCCGCCCGCCACTACAACTCTGCCCGCCCCATCCGACCTTACGAGATGGGACACAGCAAGAGCAAGAGCATGACCATCGGCACTACCGTGGTCGGCCTGGGCCTGCAGCTGACACCCGTCGACACTCCCAAGTCCGAGGCCGGGTCGTTCGGCGACGAGGTGCGGGCGGCCCTCGAGAAGTCGCTTGCCGGCGACTACATGTCCTTGTCCTTTTCGGAAAACGAAACGGGCCTGCCTCCTGTCGGCGAGGAGCTTGATCTTCAGTGATTGGGCGCGGAGAGAAGAAGATGAAGAAAAAAAATTCAGCGAGCGAGCGTTTGTTCTTTGTGTGTCACGAGGGTTGATTTGCATGACCAGCGGGACCCGAATTGGGGGGTGCGGGAGTGGTCGGGCATACGGTTTAACGGTACATCTGCATGAGCCCCCGGCCTGCATGGGGTTGAACTTTTCAAAGGACTCGAGTTTCTTGACGTTTTAAGGATACCAACCTCAGCCTCGACGAGGCTTGACGGATTATGCATCTTGTAATTTCTTGGGTTGTCGGCGGCTGGCGCACAAGGGCAATGGGTTTCATTGGGAAGGGAGGGGGGGAAAGCCTTGGGGCACCACAGGAATCATCTCTTTTATTTTTTAACATACCCTATTTCGTAATCTAGTCTTGGAGAGACGAAGAGTTTTCACACTTCACAATTTTTTGGGGGCTCCCAACGCAAGTGATGTTTGCATCTCACACTGAACAGACCCGCCACACCCTCGAAGTGGCTGTGCAGTTCCTTCATATGGAATCGATCAATCAATCAATTAACCCCCTCTTGACGATGCTGCTGCTGCTGCTGCTACAGCCTCTCCCCTAAGGGCTCAGCCTGTTGATGGTCCACTTGTCCTCCTGGCCCTCCACCTTGTCGTAGACGAACCGGTCGTGCAGCCGGTTCTCGCGCCCCTGCCAGAACTCGACCCTGTCCGGCACGATCCTCAGGCCGCCCCAGAAGTCGGGCACGGGGATGTCCTCCCGGCCCTCGAACCGCTCCTCGACCTCGCGCACCCACCCCTCGAGCTGGGCGCGGCCGTCGTCCGGCTCGCCGCCCTCGCCGGCGGCGCCCGCGTCCGGCTGCAGCACCTGGCTCTGCCGGCTGGCCCACGCCCCGATGCGGCTGCCGCGCACGCGCGTGTCGTAGTAGACCTGGCTCTCCTCGGCCGTCAGCCGGCTGGCGACGCCCTCGACGCGGACCTGGCGCTGCAGCGCCTCCCACCAGAACGTCATGCTCGCGAACCCGTTGGACGCGAGGTCCGCCGCCTTGCGCGACGTGCCGAGGTTCGTGTACACGACGAACCCCCCGCGCGCGTCGAGCTCCTTGAGGTACACCATGCGCGCCGACACCCGGCCCGACGGCAGCGACGCCGTCGACAGCGTGCACGTCTCCGGGTGCGCCACCGCCTGCGACTGCTGCGCCGCCGTGAACCAGGCGTGGAACTGCGGGATCGGGGACGACGGGTCCAGCGACGCGCGGGAGAGGGACGAGAGCGTGAACTGGTCCGCGCGGGTGTTCTGCGAGGAGCCCGCGGGCGCGACTGCGCGGTGCGTCGTTAGTTTGGTGGGCTCGGAGGAGGAGGGGGTTTTAACAAGGGGGGGAGGGCAGAGGGGTTCGCGGTAAGTTGGTGATGCAGTGAAAGTGAGAGGCATATTTCAAACACATCACGCTTCCCCACCCCGACCTCGTCGCTCAACCTCTCTCTCCCCTTCGTCATACTCCGGCTCTCCTCTCCCAGGCGGTTCGGAAAGAAGGGGCGGTGGGCCATGCAGTAAACTTACAAATGAGCTTGTCGCTCTCCGGCGGGGGGTGAAGAGCCATCCTGAGCGATCTAGAGAATTTCGTGGCTAAGCCGGGACGCATGAAGGGGGGTAAACTCTGGTCTCTCAAGTGTTCGACTTTGCCGACTGAGTGGGAAGGGAGCACAGTTAGTTAGCCAACCATTTTTATTCATGGGGAGTGGCGGCAGAACCAACCAGCAGTGTGCGACGCGGGTATGTATGTGTTTGAGCAGTTTGGCGTGAAACCGTCCTACGAGATCCTTGGGAATTGGCAATGAGTGTCGTGTGGCGGCGTCGTCGTCGTCGTCGTTGTCGTGGGCGTGTTGGTTGTTGAGTGAGGTGATTTTGCGTTTATGTCATCATACCACACGACCCCCCCTTCTCTCATGATGCTTGCATTTTCGGAGAAAGTGAGGGGCAGACTCGAAAGGAACGCACAGAAACCCCCCACATTTCCAACGACGTACGCAGAATGTTCCACTCCTTCCACAGGCCGCTGTCTCTCCACGGCCCCAATTCGGCGCAGCGCGTGTCAGTCGTCCCTGCAGAACTTCGGATGAAGTGGAGTGGGAACGGTGCGGCGCAGGGGCTAGCCCGGCCCCGATCGGACAGGCCCTGTGTGACCTAGGAAAAGGTACTTGCGAATGATGACTACACACCAAGCAGACACATACACACACATACACGTACACACACAACACACAACACAGAGGACATAACGTAAAAGACCCAAACAAACGTATTTCATTCCGTACATGCGACGGGGGGTATCATATCGTAAAACGTCGTAAAACGCAGTCAGTTACGTATACACGCAACGTACGCAACGAAACGTACGCTACACATATACGCACTGCCCAAACATAACCTAATAAAACAAACCAAATGTACCCTCTTACACCGTGATGGCGCGAGCCATGACGTCCAAAGGCGTCTTTATACGCCAGATTTGAGGAATAGTTGCTTCCTACTTTTTGTCTATGCTAAACCGAACACAGATGCCCCAAATAAACACCAAACGACCCAATTTAACTTTTTGTGTGCTTTTCTCATATCCCGGTTCCCGTACAATAGGAAATAATCATGTCTATGGTGTCATAACCAACGCAAGCAAAGCCATGCGGCAGTACAGACCGTATCTCATCTGGAAAGCTGTCAGTGACTCGTTCAAAGCCATAGGGGGGCTGAAGGGACTTACCTGTCTGAAGTAGGCCGCTCTCTGGTCGGTGTCAACCTCGGGCGCAATCTCCTCGTTTCTGGGCAGAGGGTGCAGGATGCACATGTCCTTCTTGGCAGACTTGAGGGTGCGGTTGTCGATGCGGTACGAGTTCTTGACCTTCTCGTACTCCTCCACCGACGGGAATCTCTCCTTCTGGACGCGAGTGCAGTACAGCACGTCGCTGCGAGCCAGGATCTCGGGGGTGAGCTCCTCGGACTCGCACAGAAGCTGTCCAGACTCAACCAAGAACTGGCGGACATCGGCGGGGAGAGCAAGAGCCTTGGGGGACACAAGCTGGACCTGCACGCCGTAGTCGCGGAGGAGGTAGATCAAGGAGTGGACAGGGCGGCCGTAGAGCAAGTCACCAACGAAGGTGATGGTCAGGCCCTGGACGGTTCCGAGCTCCTCACGGATGGTGAAGAGATCCAGGAAGGCCTGGGTGGGGTGCTCCTTGCTGCCGTTGCCACCGTTGATGACGGGGACGGGGGCGTATCTCTTGGCAATGTCAACGCTGTTCTCGTCGGGGTGGCGAAGGACGACGGCGTCACCGTAGCAGCCGAGGGTGCGCAGAGTGTCCTGGAGAGTCTCGCCCTTCTGGACCGAAGAGTGAGAGGTGGAGATGGCGACGGTGCGGCCACCAAGTCTCTGCATCGCAGCGTCGAAGGAAGCCGAGGTGCGAGTGGAGGGCTCGTAGAACAGGGTGCAAAGAACGCGGCCACGGAGGATGTTCAAGACACCCTCACGCTGAACGCCCAGGCGCATCTGCTGGGCCACAGTGAAGAGGTGGTGAAGGTCAGCACGTGTGTACTGGCTGACAGACAGCACGCTGTGGTGCTTCCAGGACGAGGGCTGCGACAAGAGGTCGTGAAGCTTGGAGCCAACGACCGGGTGCAGCGGCGCGGGAAGACCGAGGTCGTTGAAGCCGCTGAGGCTCTTGTCGGGCAGGAAGCCGTCGGCGGAGCGAAGCTTCGAGGGCCTGGTGGCGCTGAACAAGGACGCCCGACGGTCGCGGGGGCTGTCGGGGTTGGTAATGGACTGAAGCTGAGGCTTGATGGCAGGCGACATGGGCAGAGCGCCGTGAGTCGACATATCCTTGCCCACAGCCGGCAGAGGCAGCAGCTCTCCATCGAGGCAAACAGTCTTGTCCTGGAAGGTTACGCGCTGCACGGAACCGCGCATCGTGCGGCCGGCGAAGGGAGACCAGCCGCCGGTGTTGTGGACAGCGTAGGGACGGTCAATCTCAACCTCAACGCTAGTGGCGACCTGCTCGTGAAGCTCAAAGATCTCCTTAGGGTTGTCGTAGAGGCGAGTCTTGATGTCATCGACGGTCAGCTTGCCCTCCGTGACCGAGGTCAGCAGGAGAGGCAGCGCGTCCGCAATACCGACGGAGGGATCGTCGTTCTTGCCCAGGGAGCTGGCAAGCTGGTACGGCAGGCTTCCGATGGCGAAGACATCGATGGTGCTGAGGTGGGCCCACAGAGCGTTCTGGTCGGCCTTGGTGGGGAGGAGAGCGCAATCGGGGAAGTCGTCCTGCGAGAGGTAGAGGGAGAAGATGGACACATCGCAGGTCACCTTCAAGCCCTTGGCCTTGCTGAGAGCAATAAGCTTGATGTCGTCCTTGGTAGACACAGAGGTGACGTGGATTCTTCGGTTGTGCAGGCTGGCCAGGAGCAAGATGGATGCCAGGTCAGTCAGTTTGGCATCAGTGATGATAGGCTTGTGCGTGGGCCACTTGTCAAAGTGGGCAGTCACAGCAGCAACCTTGCTGATGTTGCCAGACAGGTGGTTGAAGGGGATGAACAGAGATCCAACCTCGCCAGTGACGTGGCTGATTTGGTCAGCGTTGTCGGATGTAGCGGTGACGGAGAAGTTGAAGTCGCAGTATCCGCCCTGCTTGCTGCTCTGCTGAGCAACCTTCAGGGTGATGGCATCGGTGATTGAGCCCGTAACACCAACAGGCATGATGCGAACCATGCTGAAGCCGGCCGAGATCGAGGCCTTGGTTACGGCCTGAAGGTCCTTGCTGCCAGCAGTGGCGATGCCGGGAACAAAGGCAGCGACGTTGATGAGTCCAGGCAGGGAGATGGTGCGGTGGCTGGTCTGGAAGTCACGGCTGCCAATGTCGAGCCCAAAGTGACGCGCAATAGCCTCAACGAGAATCTTGGCGTTCTTGACGTTGGTAACCAGGGGAATCTGGTAGTCAACGGCCATACGTCTGGTCTGGTAACCCTTGCTCATGTAGTTGGCGGGGCGGCGGTACTTGTTGTTGGAGGGTAGGTTGATGTAGAGATCAATCATGTTCTTGGCCAAGTGCTGCGTGAGCGAGAACTCGGAGCGCTGGTCCTCCTGCTCGTTGGCGAGGACCTCGAGGTACTGAACAGGAATGTTGTGCTCCTGGAGGAAGTCGGCAGTACCGGCAGTGGCGAACAGCTTGTAGCCCAGGCGGGCCAGCTTCTCGACGGAAGGCAGCATCTCCTTCTTGTCCTTGTAGGAACCCATGGACAGAAGAATGTTGGCCTTGGGGATCTTGAATCCGGTAGACATCAGAGCCTTGAGGTAGGCCTCGTACTTGTCGGAGCCGAAGCAGGCAACCTCACCAGTGGAAGCCATCTCAACACCCAAGACAGGGTCGGCACCAGAGAGACGAGAGAAACTGAACTGAGGAACCTTGACACCGACGCAGTTGGGTGCGATGTCGGTCGGGGGGTACGCATCAAACGGCCGGCCCATGATGGCCTTGGTGGCCATCTCGATCATGTCGACACCCATAACCTTGGAGACGAAGGGGAAGGATCGAGAGGCACGGACGTTGCACTCAATGACCTTGATGTCGTTGTCCTTGGCGATGAACTGGATGTTAAAAGGACCAGTCACGTTCAGGGCGGCACCAATCTTGCGAGTGGCCTCCTCGATTCTGGCGATAGTCTCGGGCTCCAAGTCCTGAGGGGGCAAGATGAGGGTGGCATCACCGGAGTGAACACCAGCGTTCTCAACGTGCTCGGAGATGAAGTGGCCAATGACAACACCATCCTTGGCCACGGCGTCCATCTCGATTTCCTTGGCGTTCTCGATGTACTTGGTGATAACGACAGGGTGATCGCGCGAGACCTCGACAGCCTGATCCAGGTAGTTCTCAAGATCCTGCTCGGAGTAAACCGTGTTCATCGCAGCACCCGAAAGGACGTACGAAGGACGGACCAAGACAGGGTAGGAGACGGCCTGGCAGAACTTCTTTGCCTCCTCGAAGCTGGTCAACTCCTTCCAGGTGGGCTGATCGACACCGATGGTATCCAGCATACGAGAGAACTTGTAACGGTTCTCAGCGTTGTCAATCATCTCAGGAGAGGTGCCGAGAATCTTGATTCCGGCGCGGTGAAGGGGCAGCGCAATGTTGTTGGGGGTCTGTCCACCCATAGCACCGAGGACACCGCCAGCGTCCTCCAGTTGGTAGATGTCGAGGATGGTCTCCAAGCTGATGTTCTCAAAGTAAAGCTTGTCGGCCTCGTCGTAATCCGTACTGACAGTCTCCGGGTTGTAGTTGACCATGATTGTCTTGAAGCCTTCCTGGCGCAGGGTACGGATGGCACGAACAGAGCACCAGTCGAACTCGACGGAGGAACCGATACGGTAGACACCAGAACCCAGGACCATGATGCCGTGGTCTTCAAAGGATACGTCGCTCTCGGTAGCGTTGTAGGTGAGATAGAGGTAGTTGGTGTGGGCGGGGAACTCGGCAGCAACCGTGTCGATTTGCTTCACGAACGGCATAATGTTGGCCTCTTGTCTCAGGGTTCGGACAGCGATCTCGTTGGAGCTCCAGAACATGGCAAGCTGACGATCGGAGAAACCGAGTCTCTTGGCCTGGAGGAGGATGTCAGGCGACTTGGAAATGTCGCTGGTGGTGTAGTTAGACATCTTCTTGCCGAAGTCGCTCAGGCCCTTGAGCTTGTGGAGGAACCACTTGTCGATCTTGGTGAGCTCCCAGATCTTGTCAACAGTGTAACCACTGTGCATGGCATTGGCAATGGCGAACAGACGCTGGTCGGAGGGGGTCTGAAGCTCATCATCAATGGACATCAGAGCCTTTGTCTCGTTGAAGCCGAGGTTGTGGAAATCGATGGCACGGATTGCCTTCTGGATTGCCTCCTCAAAGCTCCTGCCAATGCTCATGACTTCACCGACACTCTTCATGGAAGAACCCAACTGAGTGGAAACGCGGGTGAACTTCTTCAAGTCCCAGCGGGGCATCTTGACGACAACATAGTCGAGCGAAGGCTCGAAGCAGGCGCAGGTGGACTTGGTAACACTGTTGGCAATGTCCTTGAGGGGAATACCGAGACCAAGCTTGGCAGCGATGAAGGCCAGGGGGTATCCAGTGGCCTTGGATGCAAGGGCAGAGGATCTGGACAGTCTGGCGTTGACTTCGATAATGCAGTACTCCCTAGAGAAGGGGTTCAGGGCGTACTGGATGTTGCACTCTCCGACAACGCCCAAGTGGCGAATGACGTTGACAGCCGTAGTGCGAAGCATGTTGTAATCTTCGTCAGACAAGGTCTGGGAGGGAGCAACGACGATGGAGTCACCAGTGTGGATACCCAGAGGGTCGAAGTTCTCCATGTTGCACACTGTGATGCAGTTATCCTGGGCATCACGAACGACCTCGTACTCGATCTCCTTCCAACCCTTCATGCTGCGCTCGATGAGCACCTGAGGGCTGGCGGCAAAGGCCTTGTTGCAAAGGTCGAGGAGCTCCGCCTCGTTGTTGGCGAAACCACTGCCGAGACCACCCAGAGCGTAAGCCGCTCTGACGATGACAGGGAAGCCGATGTCCTTGACGGCGTGCATGGCCTCGTCGATGTTGCAGGCAGAAGCAGACTTGGCGCACTTCTCTCCAATAGAGTCCATGCTGCGGGCGAAGAGCTCACGATCCTCGGTGGTGATGATGGTATCGATGGGAGTTCCCAGAACCTTGACGCCGAGCTCCTCGAACTCGTCCTTGAGCTGGATACCGACCTGCAGGGCAGTCTGTCCACCGAAGGTGACGTAGATGGCATCCGGTCTCTCATACTGGATGACCTTGCGCACGAACTCGGCGTTGACAGGGAGGAAGTACACCTTGTCGGCAAGACCCTTGGAGGTCTGGATGGTGGCAATGTTGGGGTTGATGAGGACGGTGTAGATGCCTTCCTCCTTCAGAGCCTTGATGGCCTGACTGCCAGAGTAGTCGAACTCTCCAGCCTGTCCAATACTGAGACCACCACTGCCCAGAATGAGAACCTTGCGAGGGTGAACGCGGGGGTGAAGGCGCTCGTTCTCCTCGATGGTGCCGCCGGGGAAGCTGACCGGGGCGCCGAGCTGCTTGGGGTCGGCCGCGCAGTTCTCGATGGTGCCAATGAAGACATCGAAGAGATACTCTGTGTCGCGGGGACCAGGTGTGCTCTCAGGGTGGAACTGCACACTGAAGTAGGGCTTGGACAAGTGGGCGATACCCTCGTTGCTGCCGTCGTTGGCGTTGACGAACAGTTCTCTCCAGTCGGCAGTCAGAGACTTGGTGTCAACGGCGAAGCCGTGGTTCTGAGAGGTGATGTGGCACTTTCCGGAGATCATGCTCGTGCAGGGAATGTTGTGGCCTCTGTTACCGAACTTCATCTTCTCGGTCTTGGCTCCCGAGGCACGGGCGAGCAGCTGGTGTCCCAAGCAGATACCGAAGACCGGGGTCTTGGTCTTCTCCATGGCAGCCTGAATGTTCTTGACGGTAACGTCCAGCATGGCTGGGTCACCGGGGCCGTTGGAGAGGAAGAGACCATCGTACTCTTCGCCGGCCTGTTTCACAAGGTCATGGTCCCAGGGGACGACCAAGACTTCAACACCACGCTTCAGGAAGCACCTCAACTGGTTGTACTTCATACCGACATCCAGACACAGCACCCGGATGGGTCTGCCGGACGGGTGCTTCTTTACGGCAACACTCGAGGGGGGCTTGTACAGCTTGGGAGCCTTGATGGACACTAAAAGAGGATGAGCATAGGCCGGACCTAGGGATGTCGGCAAGACTCACCCTCAGCTACGAGGTTCTTTTCATTGGGGTTCACCCAGTCTACTGTCTGAAAGTCGTCGATGGAGAAGGAGGCAACACCGTTGACGTGACCGTTGACGGTGCCGTTGGTGATGGTCTTCTTCTGCAGCAGCAACCGGCCAAGGGTGCTGCCCTGTGATCTGAGGCGCTTGGTGAGCGCTCTGGTGTCGACGCCGTAGAGGGCGGGGACGCCCTGCTCCTTGAGCCAAGTGCCCAGGGACGACTCGGCCAAGAAGTGGGAGTAGTCCTCGCCGGAGTAAGAATGGGCGACGAGACCGGCGATGTGGATCTCGGAGGACTCGAAGTGAGCAGGCAGGTCGCCCAGGAGCTCGTCGACGGTCTCCCGCGAGGGGACACCATAGTTGCCGACGAGAGGGAAGGTGATCACCAGAATCTGGCCGCGGTACGAGGGGTCTGTCACCGACTCCGGATACCCCACCATTCCAGTCTGGAAAACGAGCTCTCCGGCGATGCTCTTCTGAGCACCAAAGCTGTAACCCTGGTAGACGGAGCCATCCGGCAGCTCGAGAGCCATGAGGCCCTCGTCATCGGAGCCGACGATGCGGGCCGCAGCCGGGGGGTAGACGGTGGCCACCATCTTGTACGAGGTCTTCTTCTAGAGGTGCGGGGCAACGACGGGTGAAGAAACTCTTGGGGTCGGAGGGAACAGCAAAAAGAGTGCTAAAGAATGTGGCGGCGAGCTCGTCAGAAGAGTCTCGTAGATGGATTCAAAAGCTTCCCAGCGATCATCTGCCACGATAGATCTTCGGGAAGTTGTGTGAGGTTCTAGACAACCATTGTCGAAGGAGGAAAAGAGGAAAAAGAAGAGAAGAAGGAGAGGCAGAGCAAACAGCAGGGCCCAAAGACTTTTTACCTTACTCAGAGAGAGAAAAAAATTCGTCTGGTCCCCCTCCACGCCCTCCCTTGGGAAAGAACTTAGCGTCGATTGACCAATAATACAGGCAAAATCCCTGAATGGTGGGGTCCCGGCTACGTTGACACAGATCTGCAACTGCAAAAATACGGCAGGTACCTCACCGAAGCCGCAGGCGGTGAGCCAGGCTGGGCTTAGGGCCATCGATGAAATGGACCGAAGTGGGCAGAAAGGGCAGAAAGAAGTGGCATTTGCCGCGTCTAGCCACAACACAGGCGGGGGAAAGCCCCGCGTACTCGCTGAGGTTGCAGAATTTTGTTCGTCTTGACCCTGCAGAAAATTCTTTCCAGAAGCTTGTTGGCGAGCACTCGCCGATGTGGTAGTCTGCCACGATGGCTGGCGACGAGTGGACCGCCCGTGCATCAATCACCCCGACGGCCGAGTCACGATCTGGAATGGAATGAGGGGCGGACTATTGCTCTTAATTTTGTTCACCAAACTGAACTCGGAAATGCAATGTTGTAGCCAAGCATGGGGCTCGGGAGTCGAGGCGAGGTCCTCGCTTTTCATACTCTGCTGGTCGGCACCGGTAGCTGTGATGCGCTTGTTTGAAGTATTGTCACTCGGTGAAGAACCGAAGTAAGTTGATATTGTGCGAGAGTCACTGTGGCAGGTCTGCGTTCACCGATCAAGGTGACTGCAGCTCTCACCTAGCAATCGCCGATGCCGGTGCTGCCGCTGTGGCGGGGCATTCCTCTGGATTCGGAACCTGGGGCAACGCCGCAACGGGCAACAAATTTAGCCACTTGGGATTGCATTTTGATTCACCAGTCTGCCCTATGACTCTAGTCTGGAGGAAGTTTTGTTTTTCTTCGTTCTCTTTCTTTATTTATTTGTTTGTTTATTTATCGAAAAGCACCCAACTCTTCTTCAGTTTCGTATCCGTTTTCCAGCCCTAGCAATGACGTTTCCGGAACTGTCGAGTTGTTTCTCTCCCACCCTTACGAGCATTGTGGAGAGAATAACATCTCCACCGTTCTTTCCATATTCCGACTTGGAATGGATGGAGAATAGGTAGGTCACCATTTAAGCGACCTGTGAATAAGCTCGTGCGCGCTACGGGTGTCTCTAGGCCTCCTTCCGGCGTCATATTTGCAGGAACTCACTTGCACCACACCTTGCAATGAGGGTGGTGAGCATGATGGGCTTGTGTTCGCACGTGCCCACCTACCCATGCCTCATGGTCTCTCGGCTGGAATGCGAAAACCTCACCTCTTGATAGATAACGCAGATTGCAGTGTGGCAGCCCAGTCGAAGCAAGTCAAGTGACAGAAGCTGACATTCCGCCTGACATGAGTGGGAGGATGCTTAGGTGAGAGCCAAACACTCGTCCCCTGGCTCAGAGGCCCAGAGCTTGCCTGTCATTTTCTTACAGGGCTGCTCCACTGCACCAGGACGGTTGTATTCGCTAGTCTTGAAAGAGCCTGGAGCACGAAAGCGTGGCCGGGCAGTCGGAGAAGAAGTTGAACAAGCAGGGCAGGGGCAGCGTGTACTTGACTCGCGAGGCTTGTAAGATGGCGGGAATTTGCGAAATTTCCTGTTGCCCGGCATCAGATTTTCCCGCTGCGGTGTGCAGTTGTGGTGGAACTCAGAGTTCGCGATGCTGGCTAGACTGACGGCTCTACCCTGCCTGCCCTGTATTGGAGATCTGAATCGACGAAAAACGCCGATGACGACGGTGCTCGATGTAACCTGGCATGACGGGCGTCCGCCGCGATTCCGTGCATGGCCTGAACATGTACACGCTTTGCAGATATCACTGCTATGTATGTAACTCTTGCCCAGGATTCGCGACGACATGCAAGTACTGTGAGGGCATCGTCGGGGCACATGGTCCGTCACACGAGACAGAACAGATGTGTTCGTGTTGCTGGCCCGAGGGGGGATGGTTCCCTGGGAACCAAATCAGTACAGGCCAAACCAATGCCTGAAGGAACGGGAGGAGCATCAAGCAGACGACGACGGCGTGGAAGCAACCACACCCTGGTCAGAGGAGCGAACTACGGCGGTGCCCCCAAATACAGCGTTGCACCCCGGCCAGAAGAGGTGCCATCTGTGCATCCGTGTGTGTGGGATGCCAATGGCGGTGACGGTAATACAGGCCAATGAACTGGCTCGGGGTTGCTCTGGTGTGGGGGTGTAAGAAGGGGGTTAACCAACTTTGAACTTGGAGGAGGAGGCAACTCAAGCTTCGCTTCACTACTGCAACTCTGGGGCTCAAGAGTCGCGGGCTCGACCTGACCGACTCGCCTTGTTTCTCCCGCGAACTGCCGTCGTCCCAGCTGTTTGAGCCATTGGCATGGACACCAGACTGCCTCGGCCAATCGACTCGAGCGGTAGAATCGACCTGTTACCAACCAGAGAGCGAGTGAGGCGTTACAAGTTGCAGTTCAAAATAAGAAAGAGATCGGCTCGCGGAAAGGACCCGGACTGGCCCTGGCGTCGTGTCAAGTGACGAGGTGCGGCCGCGGATGCTGCTCAGCTGCTGTGTCGAATTTGACATTGGTATTGGCTGGAAGCTTTGAAGCTGGCTTACTCGCTTGCGTCGACTTGTTGCCTCGAACTCGCCCCTGTGGGATGCCGTCGCTGCTCCTGGCTGCCTGTACACCGAGGGGATGACGAAACAAAATAATTAAAATAAAACCTGGAAATACAAACTAAGAATTACATGCAGCCTCGGCGGCATGAGGCCGCAGACACAGCTCTCATGTTAATGTTTGGCGTTTGTCTAGATCTGTCTGTGTCTGTCTGTCTGGCAGTGTCTGAGGTGGTGCGACCCCGCCATGTTATCTTCCTCGCCTCGGGGTAGGGTGGATTTCCCCCCTCTTCGTTGACATAAAAAAACAAAAAAAGAAGGTCATGCGGTTGCTTGTCTCGCCCGTTTTTTTCGTCTGATATCGTGGACCTTGGCCGCCTTCTCGTGTATGTGCGTCCCTTTACAGACAATAGCTTAATGGACCCGCTATCAACATGGCCATTTTCGGCTCATACTTTTCTTCTTCTTTTCTGCTTGATACGGAGTATTGGCCGTACCAACTCGGAGGCTCGGTTTCCCAACCCCTTTCCATGCTTTCAGCAGAGACCTGTATGTCTGTAATTACTCGGTATGATGCATGTCTACGTGCCTGCTGGTGCTGGTCGATGCTATGAATACTTTTTTTTTTTTTTTTGGGGGGGGGGGGGGGGGGGGGGTTAGCGGTTTACGTACTCCGACTAGGTGGTCTAGCCTCCTGGATGGATCGCCTCCTAGGGTAGCAAACAGTGTCGACGCAGTTATGGAGCATCCCCCGGGCCTTTTTTGATTGTGTCATTTCGCAGACGGGACTGGCCCCGGCGAGTTGCTCCAGCAGTGCGTGGGTTTTGCGGCTGGCAAGTCCACAAATCGACGAGCACTTGCAGCACACTGGCACAGTCGCGGTATTTCTCTCCACTTTTTAGAGGCCAACTCCCCCCTTCCCAGGGATCTTGCACTACTATGTAACTAATTATTAACCCAGAGAGGCGCCTTGGATCTTGGATGCGAAGGGGGCCATCATCCGCGACGACAGTGACCGCGACGCACTCCACTCGGCCCCAATGGCGCGCCGCGTTTCCTTTCCCCTTTGGCGTGGCCCTTTGGGCATTCTGTTCTGTGGCGTGGGAGTGTATGGGAGTGTATGGTGGTGTCACTCACTGGGGGCGTCATGGTGGGTGGGTGGTGTTGGTAGTGGTGGATGGTGGATGGATGGCTGGTCTTGTATGGCGCGCCACTCTCCTTATCGCAGGCCTTCCCGTCCAATGCAGTTGTCACCGACTATTTCCCATCACGAAGCATGGGAAGCTGGACCGGCGCCTCTATCTTGCGTTTGCAGCTGGGGTGCATTGCATGCCGTAGTACGTACATACAGACAGACATACAGACACCCATTGCTTGCCTGGTCAGTTACCTGACCTCGCCTTGCCTCGCCTTGCCCGTTCCCTACCGGACCGGATTGCCTCATGCAGTATCTGTCGCCTTTTAGCACTCTACTTGGCCTGCTACGCTAAAAACCACATCGTCCTCCTTGGATCTCGATCCGCGCTCCACGCGCCTGTTGCTTGCCGTAGTCCTTTCCTAACATTTACCCCCCTCTCTTGCTTGTACATCCGTCTCCTTTCCTTTCACTGCATACTGTACTCCTCCCGGTCCAGAGAAGAACTTTGACTGGCTTCTCCACAAATCATTGCATCGATTTCTTCGTCTCGACCACCGGGGAACCCTTGCCTGGCCTGTTGACCTTGCCTACTTGGACTGGACTGGACGGGACTTTCTTATTTACCATTGCGTTCGACCAACCTGACCTGACCTCACCATACATACATACCTCAGCTCGCCTTTTCCTCCTTGCCCTGTCTTGGCCTGGTGGTGCTTCCAACACTCTCTGGCATTGACGGCAAACCGACGCGAAGCCGACCGTACACGTTCCCAAGCCCCCCGTCCCTTTTCGCACTCTTCCCGACTGTCTCCTGCGGATCCTCTATGGCGCCGTGAGACGCGATAATACAAGGCGGCGGGCTGCATCTCTTATTCCGACTGGACAATGTTTTCCTCTCTGCTGCGACCCAAGCAGAGCAATCGCAACCGTCGCGTCGACCGATTCCACGACAGACAATCGCCCTCCCCCGGCCCGGCTTATCGCCACTATGTCGGCGAGCCACCGCGACGCGCAGTAGGGGACTTTACCGAGGCCGACGACGACGACGAAGAGGAGGAGGAGGAGGAAGAAGAAGATGGTCTAGGCCAGTCTGGGGAAGACCCCGACGCCATCGACGACGAGGATCATGGCCACCGCTCCATGCCCGTCCTTCCTCTCTTCTCGGAGACATACCTCGGTGCGCACGCCCCGGGAAGCCTTACATGGCTGCGAACATGGTTCTATGAACTTAAGCTGACCGCGATCTTTCAGACTCTCTGCCCATTTACAGCATAACCCACGCAATCCGCATCATCGTCCAGACCCGTACCGAAACGACGCTAACATGGGATCAAATACGTTCCCCCCAAGTATCCCAGTTCCTGGTCAAGCCCATGCAACAGCAGATCAGGACCCAACAATTCTCCCGCGCGACTCTATACTGTCTTATGGCGAACTGCCTGCAGTTCAACAAGGAGGGTCAGATGTACCCAGGCAATGCTGGGACGAGTTACACAAGGGCTTTGGTTTGCGAACTGCTCGCCCTCAAGCTCTTGAAGGAGTACAACACTAGGGAGCTCATCGACGCCCTCTCGTACGATTTCTATCCGCTTCAGGGGCTCCCGGGCTCCCAGCCAGCGAATGCCCCCAAACCCGACCCAAGAAATAAGGCTCGCCTTATGGCATCCCGGACCTCTACACTTGAAGTGGCCATTCGTGCTTCCGCTAAGCACTTCTTGGCTCACCCCTTGGTCGTGCAGCAACTCGAGGCGATTTGGAACGGAGCCATCAGCTTTTACTCGTCAGCAGACAGCTTACACCGCGAACCACCTCCTTCACCAGTGCAGGGCAAGCCCGATGCGAGAACACCACTGTTGGGCGGGCCGTCTCAAAAGGAGGGGCAGCAACAGGTAATACCCGGGAGGAGAAGCGTCATTCTCTATGACCCTCGACAGGCGTCCCTGTTCAAGCTATCTCGTCTCCGCGTGCCTCGCTATAGGTTCTTCCTATCGACTCTGTCGCTTCTCGTCCTCATCGGCTTATTCCTGGCGGTCCTCGCTCAGCGTTCTGCCCGCATTAGCTCGTTGGAGCTGATCTTTTGGTTCTGGAGTGCCGGGTTCATGCTGGATGAGCTTGTCGGGTTCAACGAACAGGGTTTCTCGCTTTACATCATGAGCTTCTGGAATGCTTTCGATCTGGGGATCCTGCTTTTGTTGATCGTCTACTACTTCATGCGCGTCTATGGAGTGTTTCTCGTGGACGCAAAACACTGGAATGACTCTGCGTACGATGTCCTTGCGGCAAATGCCATCTTGTTACTGCCCCGCATCTTTAGTGTGCTGGACCACTACCAGTACTTCTCCCAGTTGCTCATCGCATTTCGCTTGATGGCGGTTGACCTCGCAGCTGTCTGCATTCTTATTCTCATATCTTGCAGCGGCTTCTTTGTCTTCTTCACCCTCGCCGATAGCAACAACGATGCGGCTGATATCGCCTTCAGGATCTTCCAGATCTTGATGGGCTTTACTCCAGCCGCCTGGGAAGTGTAGGTTACCCGCCTCGCCTGGATCTTCCGCATGCTAATCTCGAATAGGTGGCCAGTGTATAATTGGCTTGAGAGGGGCCTTATGGCTTTCTTCTTGATCATCTGTCACTTCGTTGTTGTGTAAGTGCAATATCTCCCCTGGAAACGTTGATTTTTCTAACGGATGGCAGTACGATTCTCATCACGGTCCTAACCAACTCTTTCATGAAGATTGCTTCAAATGCCAGGGAAGAGCATCAGTAAGTGCCAAGATATGCCCTCCTGTGGCGTGTTACTTACATGAACCAGATTTCTCTTTGCCATCAACACAATCTCCATGGTCAAGAACGATGCGCTGTTCTCTTACGTTGCGCCAGGAAACATATTTGCGTGGCTGCTCATGCCGCTGCGATACTGCATGTCCATGAAGCATTTCGTCAAGCTGAACAGAACCATCATCAAGGTCACGCATTTCCCACTCTTGTTCATCATTTTCCTGTACGAAAAGTACTGGCTCGCTCCGTCCATGTACGAACCTACGGATCTGGTAGAAAACCACCATTACCACGGGCGCGACAGAACGATCTCCTTTGCAGATCCCGCGACCCGCTCTGCTCTATTCAGCCCCAACATTCGGGTCCGCGAAGAATCCGTCACCGGATATCAGAAGGACCATGCACTCGAAGAGGTTTTCCGACGAGGTCCTGGTATTACCACCCTGCGAAACCAGCGACGGAGCGAAAGAAAGAAAACGCAACATGCGGTCCGGAGCTGGATGGACCGGAATGATGAGGCTAGCGCTTCCCCTCACATGTCCCAATGGCCGACGTTGGACGGCAGCCAAAGTGTACGACCGGATTGGCATAGGAGGCTTAGCCTGTCGAGAGAGCTCCGGACGCAGAGATCTCGTCAGATATCAGATGTCAGATCGGCCGCTAGCGACCCAGCAGATCTCATTTCGCAGCCTGCCATCGGTTCATTCTTCCGGGGTATAGCCGCAGCGACCCAAGCCCGGGAAGAGGAGAATCAGCAAACGGACGCAGACGGGGATGATGAACTCGTCACAAACGACGAGGAAGAGGATGAGGACATTGCGACGAATGCTGGCGAGAGCCGCCGCGGCCCGGTGATCCATCAGACCTCGATTGACGACTACTTTAACTCGACGCCTACGGCCACGCGATTCGCACAGGTTCCGGCGTCATCATCCCTGGGCTCGAGCGGAAGGCCTTCGGCGTCGGCCACCCCCCGCTCTGCGCGTCGCATACCCCACAGCCGGACGATGTCAACTAACACCATTCTGTACGCACCGCAAGAGCTGCGACGGCCGCCTAGCTCGTCGTCTCACTCTCCCGATCCACCGCCGACTCGTGCGCGTGTGCAAAATGGCCGTCCTACAGTGGTCGAACCGGCCACGACCGGACAACGCTCTCCGCGCCGGCAGACCTACGTGACCAACACGCGGCCAAGACCTATCATGCCGCCTCGTGACGCGGTGCAGACGGCGCCAAATCGCCCAGCCCTGACGGGCATCGACCAGCGGCTCCGGCCGAATGCGCTCAGGCGGTTGTCTTCTGTTGATTTGAGCATCTTGTCTGACCAAATAGCACCCGATGACCCGACGGGCGGCATGCCCTCAAGCTTCCAAACTCAAATGGCCATGGCGCTGATGAAGGATGCACGACTGGGCGGGGCGGGGCGGGGCGCGGACACTGGAGACAGCAACCGGATGAGCAAGCTCGTCTTGGCGCGGATGAAGACGCTGGAGGAGAGTTTCGCGGATGTTGCTAGGGAGCTGCGCGGGCTGAAGACAAACTCCAACTCGACTGCCCCTGCTACTCGACGCAACTCGTCCGGCGAAGAGCTGCAAAAGTTCACCAGTCTGGCGAACGCAGAAGGCGCACGTCAAAAGGAGGGCGGCGCCGAGAGGCCGAAGATGGTGAGAAGGACGACGGGCAAGCGCCCCGCCAGTCGCAAGAGCATGCTGGAGCCCAAGGTAGGCCTGGACAGGGCGAGGGGCAAGGGCAAGGAACCAGCACACTCGTCGGGCGACGACTCTGACAGTGAGAGCCTGGCGCCGACGAAACGAAGCTCTATGTAAAAAGGGGGACGCGTTTTAGGTTGCTGGGCATTTTCTGGCGCGCTATACCTCGGTCATGGCTGTTGAATTTTTACCGCATCGCATCACTGGGGCGTTTGGAATCCGGAGGGGGGGAGAGGCTTCCCTCTGGGGAAATTTGTACTTTGTTTTTTTTTCCGGGCATGCCGCATATACATCGTGAGCTGGCCGCGATTGCATTTTGGACATGTGGGATGGAGTAATAATGTTGTTGTTTTTTGGTACTGTCTAGATCGGTCTGGCTTTCCATCCCGTGCAGATCCTCCGAGTCTCCTGTATTCATACTTTATAAAAGAAGTCATTCTGTTTTTTAAATTAAAAAAACCACTTGTTTATCTGGTTCGCCTTGATCGGGTAGATTTGTCCATCGTTTCTGTGACGCCTCCTTCGATTAGGGGTATACTTATACATACCCTCTACCCACGTGATTCATATCGTCGTGATCCCAATCCATGCCGGCCCTTCTATGGTGTGTCCCGCAGCGGCCGAGGGGGGGAGGGGGGAAGGGTAGGATATCATTGTCGGCTGGGGAGGAGAAAAGAGATTGCGGGACGTTCGTAGGTCCCCGGTGTTTGTGAGGGGAGGCGTAGTTTTGCGCCGCCGGCACACGCGCGCCTAGATCCCGCCGCCGCTCCGGTCGACGCTGACGTAGTAGGGGTTGCGGGAGCGCTGGTTCTGCTCGTTCGTCTTCATGGAGGTGGCTTGGTATCTGATGCCGACGACGGCGGCTGTGACGGCCATGGTTGCGAGGAGGAGGCCGCGGTGACGACTGAGTTTTGAGGGTCAGTATTTTTCTTTCTTTCCTTGTGGTGGTTTACATTGGCCGGGGCGGCTCGGGAGAACCGGGGTTTGGTTGTGAGGACGAGAAACAAGGGTTGGGGGAGGGTGGAACGGGACAAACTCCAGAAGCGGGAGGGACAGAGGATTTGGAAGCTGGGGAAGCTGGGGAAGCTGGGAGGGGATGATGGTGAACGGGACGTACGTTGCGGGGCGAAGTTGGCTCGCGGTCAGTACTGGCTTGGAGTCCATGTTGAATATTGGTGTTGCGAGGTATAAGATCTTGTGTTTCCTCTAGGACTTTGGATATATACGTCTATGATTTTCCTTTTCTTTTTTTCTTTTTTTTCCCACGGAAACTTGGAGACTCGGGGAAGTAGGTCGAATGCGGGAATGTTGAAGAAGTGGAAGAGGGAGGGAACCAACAGTTAAGTAAACCGTCAACGCCCTCGACAGCTTAGCTCCAGATCAGAAGAGGGGGGCGGGCGGGCAAACGAGCGGCAGATGTGGAGGGAGGGCGAGGGGCAGTTTCCGTGTGTTTTTGTTGGGGAAGGACAGGGAAGTAGCTAGTTCTCGATGGGACGATTACATGTCTTTCACTACTCCAGCTCGACTTTCCCACCTTTTGGTCGTTTACTAAGAGCATGGTTGGAGAAACGTCCGGACGAACAAAGCTATTCCGTTAGGTAACCCGGACGTGGGACAACCCGAACAACCGCTGTGGCAAAGGGATTTGCTGGCGAGCGAGGGCGGCCTGGAGGTTCTGGTCTGGTCTGGTCTGGGACCAGAGGGAATGCGGCACACCACACTGGCATGGTACTTGGCCAAGGTGGCGTGGACTTGGAGGTGGATTGAGGGCACGCGACACGGCGGCGAGTTTGGCGGGCTGGGCGGCAAGGGACTTGTGGAATGAGGTCTGGGGTCAAGGGGTGTGATTGGATGACGGTGCTGCTCTCTTAACCCAGTAGGACGAAGGGAGCTAGAGCTAGATCTTTGCGTACCCTTGCGTGTGAGCTGCGAGGAAGTCTGATAAGGAGCCGCGGGCAAGATTCGGGATGCAATGCATGAGAGGATGTGGGCCATATGCCAAATGCAAAAGAGATGCGGGGACCTCGGATGTGCATTCCCTGTCGGGCGGAGGGAGATGGGATGGGCCGGGTGCTCGAGATGCCTCGAGGTAGCGCCGGTCGGTGGCACGTGTGTATAGCTAGACGCAGGCGCATGCATGTGTGATGCGAGTGCGTGTACCATAGTAGGCGATGCGGAGGTTTAGAGTTGGGCGAGGTTTCAGCTGATGGGCAGACATCGGCGTGATGAGGGCTGGGGGAGCTTGGGGACGGGGAATGGGGGGATCGGGGGCATGCGGGGGAGATATGAATCGATGGTTTTGCATTGCAGGGCTCCTTTCTGGAAGGATTAGCGGGTATTTGCCGGTTTTAGAAGAAAAAGAGAATATGGATAAGCCACTAAAGATTTGGAGAGGTTGCGGTTGTGGTTTGGGGCTCATGCGAAGCCGGCAAGTCTTGTCGAGGAATCCTGCTGGTGTACGCATGTGAATGTTGAGACGTTCGGGCGCATCAGGAAAGATGGACCTTTGTTGTAGGCGAACAAGCTTTCCTAGGGTTTGGCCCAAAGGAACCAGAGACTCTCTCACATGTAGAAAGCGGCACTCAAGGTCGGCTGTGTCGGGCTTGGACAAGCTTGTGCTCTATGACTGAGATGGTTTTCATGATCCGAGGTTCTCGAAGATTTCTTCAAGGTGTCCGTCCATCTGGAGACGACATTGATACGCCTGTTCTGGACAGCCACGCTGCCTAGAGGTCCGGGTTGTGGGTGAGGTTCGGAGGCCGCCATTCTCCACTAAACACCGATCGGGACGGAGCCGATGGGTCCCGGGGTATGTTTACGGCGGTCCCCGCTGCTCCTCTGATGATCCTCCAGCCTCGTATAGGGTTTGTTTTGGGTTTTCTGTATCTCCTCATCCTGATCATTGTCTCGTATTCAATGCCGTCCGTCTTCTTGTCTTTCGGTGACAAGTTTGTCCCTGGGAGCCCAGCGCTTATAGAAATCCCAACTATTACGGATATTCAATCGGTATCATAGAATGCACACACTCCTCCATAAACATCTACTTGAGCCTCTACTGTCCAATGAATGCATGGTTTTCCAGCGCTTAAGTTGCCTCGTTGCTAGAGACACGGCTTCCGGCATAATACTACGAAGCAATCGCCTGACCTGTCTCAGGGTTGGCTCGGTCGTCCGATTCATCTTCCATTATAAAGAAGCCACGACTCCAGCCAAACCACTTCGTCATACGTGGACCCGGAGCGGTTGGTGAAATATGATCGTCCCCTTGTCTTTACTGTCCATTGCCGCGCCGCTTTTAAATCGCACCGCCAAACGGTCGTTGTTATTCGCAACGAACCCAGAATCGCACATGGCATGTAAAAAATTGCCCTATGTGACGTTCGTTATAGGGTATTCCCATGAGTTTGGAAACACAAGGTTGAATAACCCAGCGACCGGCTAGAGACGACTGTCCGTGGCGCCTCATCAAGATCAACGGCACTTGTTTCGGGGAACTCTGGCACTTTGTGTGTCTGGCCTACTGCACCCGCCCTTTCGGGACGGGTCTTGAATTTCTCCTGTTGAGCTGGCAAGTCTACATTCACCTTGATATGTTCCTGCACAGTTGAGATCTTGATTTGGAAAATATCGACAGCTGGTTTTTCGTCGTTTCCGACCCTTGTCATGTTTGCATATTTAGCGTCGACAAGTTACTCCCGCTTCTGCCGACTAAAGCGTAAATCTTTGAGCTTGTTTCTAAACATATCACGCATAAACCTTCAGAGCTACTCGGCCACGTCCCCGTAGAGCGTGGCTACGTCTCACCTGCGTACCGGTACTTGTGCCGCTTGATACCTATGCTCCGTAAAAGCCCTCCAAGAGAAGCTTCCGTTGTTGGATTATCTTCTCTGAAAGAAATTAAATAGTCGTCCCACTAAAAGGTTTCCATGTTCCACCCTGTTCGGCGCTTTCAAAGGAGCCCGGGAGAGCGAGAGCCGCCGGACAGACATGTTGTCGCCGGCGATGGGTTGGGCTGACACTGTACGGCCAGTACTTCGTGGTTTTTCCATAGCTGCAGAAAATTACGGACCTCCAAGCTCTAAAGATATCGTTACCATAAGCCGAGAGACATATTGCAACGTGACAGGGCGGTTTACACGAGTCCGGGCCTGGTGGGGTTCAGAAGCAGTTGATTTCCACTAAAAGCCGACCGGGACGGAGCCGAGACCCCGCGATACACCCACGGTGCCAGCTGCCCCACTGTTGGTTCTCCGTGTGGAGGGGTAGCCAGGCAGCAGCGACCTCATTACAGGGCGTGAACCGGTCGTTTGGTTCCTGACGCCGGTACCGATGCGTAGCTCCATTGTAAATGGACTAACAGCCTGGAGCTACCGAATGTTTTGTTGGGGTGTCGCTTCTGGTAGCCTTCACTTGAGATTAGTGTCTTACGTTGCTCGTTACCATGGATTCCTTATACATAATTCTTGACTGCTATCGCTTTTGCTATCGTTTCAATCGCTCCAATGCTTCTCCATCCAGGGCTGAACGAACAGTTATTCGTCCCCATTCAAGGCAAGATCGACATCCGGTGTCATGATTGCCATCCTCTCGTCCTCCAAGTAGTTCACTTACTGCTTATCTGTTCTCCTTTGCATCGCGACAGGTATTGGGTTCCGCCTAGCAGGCTTGTATCGACATGAGACAAACGTCAGCTTGATAGTTTTTCTCCTCATTCACTGTATTGGATGGCAGAATCTACCACCCCCCTCCCCCAACGCCTGTAAGCTACTTGCAAGACACATTACCTAGCCAGGCATGAGGTGAGATTTGACGAGTACAGGCGGCCTTTCGAAGCCGTCCTGTTGGCTTGGCTAAGCTGCTGCAGCCGTGGATCAGAGCACCTTTCCAGCCCCTGGCTGCAGGTCACGGGTTGCCTTGTGTCTCGTCTTCCAATTGTCTTCCTCTATTGCTATGTACCATGGTATTTGCCTCCTCAGTGCGCCTGCGCCTGGATAGCCACACCTGCTGCCTTCGCCTCTCAGTTACTCGGGCCCCCGTGCCAGCCCAGCTACCCCTCCATTTAAGCCTCATGCCTTTCTTCCTGGCATCCGCCCCATTGCGTCTCCGTACACTTCGGCTTCCATCGCTTTTGCGTTATTCGAGGCTTGGCTGCGAAACCGCGCAATTCGCGACTCGCTTTACCTTTCCCGCCACCATATATCTAATGTGCTGGGATTCTTGATCCTCTTTTTGACATCGATTTGTGTGGCTAAGGCACAACTTGTGGTGCGATCTTGGCTCATCCATCCAAATTGCCATCTGACTCTCCGAGGCCCTGCTGCCTGGACAAGGCTACGCAAGCGTGCCCCTCCAACTTGGACGCCCAACTCGCGACCCAGCATATTTGCTACGGGACCATACCCCAGGTCGTTCCCAATTCTTCCAATTTATCTTTTCTTCGCCAACTACTTCTCAAGCACCAAAAATCCAGTTGCTCGCCTGTTGCTTGCTTGCACCTTTATCGCAGAAACGACCACCACTGTGACAGCCTCCATCTTGCCGGGAACAAGGCTTTCCGAGCTCCTCGGATCATCGCTTCGCGGCCGGCCTTATCTACTCTCGTCTCAGTAATTTCTGCCATCATGAACCCACAGGAAAGGGCGGTACACCAGCCTGCTCCTTTTGCATGGTGGGACGAACTCACGGAAGAGCTCATGGAAGAACCCGCAGAGGAGCCCATGGAGGAGGATACTACTCGCGGCCGCGCCGATACCGTACCGACAAACGAAGGCGACTCTGACAATATGGATCTAGTAGAGGTGACTGACCTCCCTAGACCTTCAGGGTTGAACGCGCGAGTGAAGATCGGCAAGAGCGACATGACTCACGTAGAGGACCGAAGGTACTCTCAATTCCTTCTCCATGATATTCAGAATGAGCTCCGCGAGGGAGACACCTTGGTCTTCGTCGATTTTCCCACTCCCTCAAAGCCTGCAAACAATGTCGATTGCTTCATCTGTGCATGGAATTCGGTGCAGTTTCGCATGCCCTCGGAGAAACTCCTCGCTACCGGTTCAACAAGGTTTGCCGAGATGCTCAATCCGACTTATCAGTACCGTATTCAGCGTCGACGGAAAGTGGTCAACAAGCTTCCACCGGGCGTCAAGTACGTCTTGGACCTCACTCCACCCTCCGAGGGTGATGAACTCGTTTTCCAGATAACAGAGACCTCTTTGACCCCGGGCGTGATCAGCTGGTGGACTTCTTACGACAAGCACGCGATTGACGACTATGTTGTCTCCGGACATGACGACGTTTGCTCTTGCTGGAGGGATAAGAAGGCGGCCGAATCCGACGACTTCGACCTTGTTCTCCAGCGAATTTCCGAGAGCGAGGTAAATCGAGACGAGGGTATGGAAAGAGACCCCGAAATGAACCAGGCCATTAAGACGGCCATTGCGAAAAGCCTTAGAGATGTCATACCCGTGAACAAGGCCCATGAACGGATATACATAGCGGCGAAGGGATGGGCCGCCAAGTTACTGGAGAAGAAGTCGAGGGGAGAAACCGCGCCTGAGCCGGTCCCCGACTACCGGAATATCCCTGACTATTGCCCGGTTCGTCACCGGGTCAACATTCTCCGCCTCATGTGCATCATTGCGGACAAGCGAGTCCTGATCGATTCGGCGCCTCGAGTGTGGACTCTGGTGGCTGTGGCCAAGATCCTGGATTGTGCGAGTGTAGTGGTGAGTCCCCCCCCCCCCCCCCCGCTGCCTGGGTTGTTCCCATGTCAAGGACGTCCTTGCTAACATGCCCTACAGCGCGATTCGGTTCTTCAGTGGATCATGAGTCCCAACAACACCGTCTTCATCGAGGTTTTGCCCGAAGAGAGCCTCAAGCTTGGCGTGACCTTGAAGCTCACCGACATCACCCGCTCGGCCTTTCGAATCCTCGTCAACGAACTGGCCCTCGAGGAAGCCGCCGGCTCCAGCAATACTCCCAAGGCTGCAGCCTACACCGTCTTCGGACGCAAGCGCCGCGACCCTGGCGACGACCTGTACAATCTCATTCAGCACGCAGCCCGAGCCATGGTTGAGCGTGTATCGCGGCCCGTGAACCTACTGGTCAGTGACACCATCTACGATGATCTGATGGTCCCTGAATGGCTGCGATTGCAAAAACTCATCGGCATGCTCGAAAGCCGTCCCGACGACCTTGATTCCCGCTGGGCCAAGATCTCTGCGGTCTCCCTGGCCGGGGCGTTAAAGAAGCTGTGGAAGAAGCATGTGGTGCATAACTTGCTTCAGAAGCCCCTCGACGCTGACGTTCTGACAAAAATTGACGACCACCGAGCCACTTACGTCGATATCCAGCACTTCAACCGCTTCGAGTTCATCTATAACCAGTTCAACAACGTCCAGAAAGCCCTCTGCCCCTTCATGTACGAGTGTGTCGGACGCAAGTGGAACTATATCGGATGCGGCTTCACCCAATCCTCCACGCAACCCAATTTCTACCGCATGGCCGGTGACTTGTGGCAAATTCTGCAAAAGATACTCATGGACAATCACGAGTTCGTGAGGGACCCTGCCTGGCAAGAAGTGCTGAATCTGCAATGCTACGACCCTAACGATAGGGTTGAGCGTCTCACACTTGAGGATATGATCAGCGGATCACATAATGCTTTTGACCCTAGAGTTTTCGAAGATACCCTCCATCCCTTCCTCCGACCCTTCTACGACGAGTGCTCCCGGCTGGGGTTGGAGATACAGATGAACATGACGCCGCACTTGCTGCTGAATCTTCACCAAGACGAGCTCAAGTTCCTCCCCCTCTGGGCTGGTGGCAACGACGATGGCACGGGAGGTGTTTTTGAGCCTTCTCTACCGCCCGCCGACTATGGACCGGCAGGGCCAGGACCGGCCTACCACACAGGAATTACGATTCCCTCGGACGCCTCCAGCACGGCCGGCTCGGTGAGCAGTGTGCTCAGGGATCTTCGCCTGGGAGGCGGAAGCACCATCGGTCCGGGCAGCGTGGATGTCCAGGACGGGATCTCGACCGTCTTCAACCCGAACAAGGTGGTGGCCGATGACATATCGATCCGCTCTGAGTCGTTTACGGACGGGGGATCGGACTACGGCAACGCCAGGTTTGCTGTTCTTGCGGACGGGCAGTCCATTGCCGACGCCGTTGGCGCCGTTGTACTCGACGAGACGCCGGATCGGTCGGATGCCGGGACCAGTGCCACCTTGGAGGACGGCGATGACTTGGACGAGGTTATGACGGAGATGGGGCCCGAGGATAGCATTTCTCGGGAGGCGACCCCTGAGTACGTCGTCGCGGGCTCCGGGGCTTACAAGCAGCCTTCGCTGCACGAGGGCAAGCAGTCTGCTCCCGCCCCCTCCGCGAAGAGCGCCGCGTCCTCATCCCTTCTTGACGACGACGATGATCTAGTTATGGTCTAGGTCATCGAATGGGGAAATATGTAGCGCATATTGGCCAGATGATGATGATACGAAAACCCTTTTTTTTATTTTTAAATCAATTTGTCTTTGTTTCGGCGTTTGGGTGGGAGGTTAGCAGGCTGCACTGATTGTGTGCTTGGATGGGCAGATTACACTTGGAACGACAAGATTAAACGACGACGACAACAAAGGACACACAAAAAGGCCGGCCCTTGGTATGGCAGTGGCTCGTAGATTTAGCACGATCGAGGCCAGACGGTCCAGCGAGAACAGACGTTCATCATGCTGTATTGAATACAAGAGTGCTGTAAATCTTTTCCCCCCTCCTCATGTCGTTTCAATCGTTGGTATTCTCCTTTTTTTGATCTATGCGCGAACTCCTTCCAGTATTACTCCATTCGCCCCGCCAATCCCTCGCCCGTCGCTCATCCCCTGTTGAGCGTGTTTCCTGAACCCTTGGGATTCGCCTCGACGAACTCGTCCCATGCCCTCGCCTTCATCGTGTCCGCGTCCGCCTTCTCCATGTCATCTTCATCCGGCTCCGGCCGGTGCCAGCTCGCATCACCGCCTCCCTCGATGATACCGCCGCGCCGTCGCTCCTCGTCGAGATACTCGTCAATGCTCATTGTTGGCAAATTGTGGCCCGAGCGGAACACATTCGCAGTCATCTCTTGCCGGTTGCCAACGAGCGTAAAGGGCTGGAGCGGCTTACCCTCCTTGGACAATATCGGGCCTCCCTGTTGGCCAAACAGGCTGCGCAGACGGCGCGGCGCGTCGAGACGGTCGCTGTAGCCATCGGACCCGCGATCCTCTGCGCGGCGGCGCTCGTCCTCCTCGACGGATGTCCCGGACGGCATCAGGGGGACTGTGGCCTGGGCCAGTACCTCCAGCTCCCGGTTTATGCCTTCTAGGCCCTGGAAGGCCATGTGTACAGCGTATGCGATGTGCGCAAGGTGCAGGTCCCTGACGATCTCGTCGTCGCCGTCCTCGTTCTGGTAGCGCGGGTTGCGGCGCAACGTCTCGAGGTGTTGCTTGAGTGCGCGCTCGGATTTGAAATTTGCGATCTTTGCCTCGCGGCGCTTAGCCGGGTCTTCGGTGCCGAGAGTGGAAAACGCGAGGGGCTCATCGGTGTAGCGCGAGTACATCGCCTTGTTCTGCGCCGAGAATAGATCGTAGGAGTCGATGAGGCCGAGGAAAGTCTCGTAGGACTCACGGGCGCGCTCGAGGGCGACGCGGCGCTCGATGGGACGGCGGGAGGGTGCCTTCTGTTGGAGGTCGGCGAGGTGGGAGGTGATGACGAGGTAAGGAAGCGAGGAGGTAGGGAGGTCTTCAAGGAACTCGTTGGGGGAGAAGAGGGCGGCGCGTGAGATTAAGTCGAGGCAGAGTTCGTACTCGGCGATGGCGGTGCGGAGGTCATCGAGGTAGGTTTCGGAGGAGGCCTCGTAGGAGTTTTCAAGGGTGAGGCGCTTCTTTTCGGCCGAGGCAAAGACGGCTTTGAGTGTTTGGGGTTTTTCTTCGTCTGCCATTTTGGCGGTTTGCGGGATCGTTGAGGTTGTCAGAGGGGAGCTGAGTAGGTTGGTGTTTGCGAGAGGTGGAGGGGTAGCAATGCCTAAGCGAGTCGGAACAGAGGTTTGACAGGGAGATGCAGCAGAAAGGAGACGATGCGAAGATAAGTTATTGTGCAAGCTGCTTGTTAAGCCGATCAATGCATCTGGATGGTGGCGCGTGTTGGTCTGAGTCAAGCTGGGGTAGCTAACAAACGCTTTCCTTCTCTGGAGCTAGAAGGAACCATCACGAGAAAAGCGCTAGACGTTTCTCGTGGCGATTTACACACTCGCAGGGTCCTTATCTTATCTAATCAAAGCGGGGAGCTGTGAGGCGAGGTGGGGTAACGACAGGGGTCAAGGTCGGCAAAGCTCTAGCGTCCAGTGCAAGGGATGGGATAATACGACCTCCCAGCAAACATTATCACCGTTTTACACAGTCTACAGGAGTTATTACTCTGTGCTTATTCTCGGCATTTCGTTGGGAAAACGTACCACAAATACTGATAGCAGAATTGGTTCGAAAAGTAAACATTTGTTCAGCAAAACTCTCCAAGTCAAAGAACATGACTTGCCCCGTACATGTCTTTCAAGTCAGTGTCTCCTGATGGTTACCTTTCTGCCTCGCCCAACAACCTACCCAATTGTACTGAATCCATAAAAGTATTAAATGATATCCGTCCATAAAAACGGTGTTTGTAGCTTACATTAGTTAGTGAAAACGTCAAACAGATACTCCCTACCGAGCACTCACGGCAACCAGTTGGGGCGTTGTTTGTATCACACCTAATAATGGGGTGTGGATTGCCGGCCAATCGTTTTCTTCTTCTTTTCTTTTTCCTTTTGTATCTTTAATTATGTATTTGAATTGTTGTGTTTTCAATGTACCGGTAGTATCCGTACGATATCCAAGAATTTCCAGAATATTGCCGGCGATTGACCTCGAGCGATAGCTACAGCCCCGCATATAGTCCATGACAGTATTCATGGTTCGTATTATCAGTTGAAATGTCAATCGAAATATTATAAGCGAATAAGCAGTCTACTAGAGGATGTTTGATAAAATTTGGAGAACCGTTTTACTCTGTCTGCTCTTGCTCTGTTTGCATGTACTTATGCTGCTTCCCGACGAAATCTCAACGAGAGGGCACACTTACTGGCCGTATTCCCTCCCAGTTCTTTCCTCTTTTGTTTCACCTTCTTCAACCGTGTATCTACTACCACTTTCACAATTCCAACTCTTCCGCCGGTTTGTGCTTACCTTGCCCACATTCACACGATAAAGGGATTGCTGCAGAATACTAGCAGACCTCACATTTCACCTCAGTAAGTACTTTTCTTCCACTCCCAAATTTTGGTCTGTATATCTTTCAGTGACTACCAATTCCTTTCGTTTACTTGACTTCATGATCCCAGAGGGGGAGCTGCCGGTATTTCTTACTTATTATTCTCGTGTCAGCCGCGTGAGCCTACCTTCTCACATGTCTCTCTGTGCCTTATTTCTCGAAGATTTGTCTCATCTGTCCCCTTATCCTGATCCTATCTCACTCCTCTTTCTTCGCAGTTATGAAAATTCGGGATTCTTTAAGCTAACCGCTGCCACTAGACGCTCAACTTTCTGCAAGAAAAGACGAAAACGCCGAGGCATGTTCTAGACATGGAGACGTTACGCATTCAAGATTTCCCCGACCTAGGCCATTCGCAAGAGTTTCCCGTCAACGATTCCGAGGTGGTTTCGGAAACTCAGGTGCCACCATCTACCGCAAACGATCAGAAAGATGAGGGTCAAGACGAAGGTGAAGGCGACAACGGCGAGGAAGATGAGGACGAGTATCGTCGCTGGAGTCTAAATCCGGAGAAGCCACGAAAGATATCAGAGAAAAAGCGCATAGATTACGCAAAGTTCCAGTCTTGGATCAAGTCGAATCAATCCGAGGTGTTGAAAGCAGCTGATAAGTCGGTCAACGAGCCGAAATATGCATCTGCCGCGTCCCTGGTCAAGGAACACGAGAGCCGCAGGATTATTCAAACTCCACGCGAGTATCAGATCGAGCTTTTCGAGAGAGCTAAGCGGAAGAACATTATCGCAGTCTTGGATACCGGATCTGGCAAGACGCTGATCGCCGCACTGTTGCTCCGGTACACTCTCGAGAAGGAAATAGAAGACCGCGCGGTTGGAAAGCCAAAACGCATCGCCTTCTTCTTGGTAAGTGATTCCTAAGTTGTGTCTTGATGGAACTAACACTCATGGTTGATTCTAGGTGGACAAGGTGTCCCTCGTTTTCCAACAACACGCAGTTCTGGAATGCAATCTTGAACACCCCGTGGCCCGTTTCTGCGGCGAAATGGTTGATGAAATGTGGTCTAGCGAATTTTGGAACCAACAATTTCGGGACAATATGGTTATAGTCTGCACTGCAGCCATTTTGCAGAAATGTCTAGCTCACTCCTACATTCGCATAGATCAGATCAACCTCCTCGTCTTTGACGAGGCTCATCACACCAAGAAAAACCACCCTTACGCTCGCATAATTAAGGACTTCTATATCAAGGAGCCCAACAAAGACAAGAGACCCAGAGTCCTCGGCATGACGGCGTCTCCTGTAGATGCTCAGACGGACGTCAAGGTGGCCGCTGCCCGTCTCGAGGGTCTTCTTCATAGCGAGATTGCAACTGTGTCTGAGGAGTCACTCTCTCTGAGGTCTAATATTCGGAAGATCATAGAGAAAGAGATTCATTACGACACTCTTCCGATGCCTGTCGAGACAGAACTACACAGGAAAATTTCAGCCCTTGTACGTCAAAACCAGCACTTCCGCAAAGAATTGTTGTTCTCTCGTGAAGCAACGTCTTTCTTAGGTCCATGGCCAGCAGACCGCTTCTGGCAAATCTTCCTAACAGACGAGACAATTGTGCGGCTGAAACACAGAACGGATATGAGCTATTCAGGTTTTGACCGGAACGGCAATGAAACGACAGCAGTTCAGAAACTTCAGGACGTCATCCAGAACCATAAGTTCGAACCTGTTGTACCGACCCTCAATCATCTGTCCATCAAAGTACTTAGACTATGGGAAGAGCTCAAAGATCGCTTCTCGAAGCCTACGGATCACCGTTGCATTGTCTTTGTGGACATGAGACTCACAGCCCTACTGCTAACCGACCTCTTCAAGCAGGAGGGCGCCAAGCTGCCGTATCTCAACCCAGCAGTCCTGGTTGGCAGCCAGAACGACGCGGGAGCTGCAAACATGTCTTTCAAGGAGCAAGTTCTGACCATCTCCAAGTTCAGACGTGGGGATGTGAACTGTCTCTTTGCAACTCAGGTTGCCGAGGAAGGTATCGATATACCTGACTGCAACGTGGTTATTCGGTTTGACCTTTATAAGTCGGTAATTCAGTACATCCAGTCGAAAGGACGCGCTCGAAGGCAAGACTCTGAGTATATCTCCTTTATTGAGGGCGGCAATGGGAGACACAGCAGGACTGTAGCACAGGTTATGTGCGACCAATCGACCCTGCGTCGCTTCTGTAGTGCCCTGCCCGAGGACAGAAAAATCCTGGGTCTAGATGCCAAAAACAGCATTCTTCAGGGAGAGCTACACTACCAGTCATACGTCATCCCATCCACTGGTGCTAAACTGACCTGGATGTCCAGCATGGAGGTATTAGCCACCTTCGCCTCGTCCCTACGCCAATTTAATGACGAGATATTGGTACCTGAGTACGTGGTCATTAATAAAGGGCAGAACTTCGTTGCAGAGGTTCAACTACCGCATAAGTCCCCAATCCTCAGCATGGCCGGTCTCCCCCACAGGAACAAGCAGGCAGCCAGATATTCCGCCGCATTCGAGATGTGCAAGGAGTTGATCAAGAAGAAGTTCATCGACCACAACCTACATCCGGTGTTTACAAAGAAGCTCCCCGCTATGCGTAACGCCCGACTTGCCGTCAGCTCGAACAAGAAATCCGAGTACCAGATGCGCAGTAAACCAGAGTTCTGGTCTCGAACCGGTCCTTTCAATCAGCTCTTCGTCACTGCCTTGGTCTTGGCAACACCCGGCGTTATCGGCAGAGAATCAAAACCATTACTTATTCTCACCAGGGATAGACTACCCGACCTCCCATCTGTTCCCTTGTTCTTTGGTAATGAGCAACAGACGGAGGCTTCGGCAGTGTCTCTGCCAACGCCCATTCAGGTATCGGAAGACGACTCAGAGCTCCTGAAGATTTTTACCTTTCGGGTTTTCAAAGACATGTTCAGCAAGGAGTATGAGGCAATAACTTCAGATGTGCCTTATTTTCTGGCTCCGACTACAAAATGCCACTCTAGTAATATATACGAAGCAAATACAACAAGCCTGATCGACTGGGACCATCTTCGATCCACACGGGATGAAGAGTATCTGGGATGGGATGAGAATACTACAGATGAATTCTTCCGAGACAAACTCGTCATCGATCCTTATGCAGGATCTCGGAAGTTTTATCTGCGGGGGGTTCGGAAGGACTTGAAGCCCATGGACCCAGTGCCCGAGGGTGTTCCTGATCCTGGCCACAGGCCATGGCGCGACTCGGCAGTGGAAAAGAATATCAAGGAGTACAGCGTGAGCCTGTGGATGAAAAGTCGCCTGGAACGAAAGTGGCGAGACGATCAGCCTGTCGTTGAGGCCGAAGTGGTCTCTTTGAGACGGAATCTTCTCGATGACTTTGTAGAAGCCACCGAAGATTCAAGAATCTGCTACATCATCTTGGAGCCCCTTAGGGTCTCGACTGTAAGTCGGAATGAAACCTAAAGATCAAAACAAGTCGCAGCTAACGAATGTGTACAGCTTCCAATTGAGACAGTCGTCATGGCCTTCGCCTTCCCTGCCATCATCCATCGACTCGACTCAGCCATGGTAGCTCTCGAGTTGTGTGACCTTTTTAACCTGGATATCCGCCCCGACCTGGCCCTCGAAGCTGTTACCAAAGACTCAGATAACAGCGAGGAGCACGACAAGGAGAAGATAAACTTTCAGGGTGGTATGGGGAAGAACTACGAGCGGCTGGAGTTCCTCGGCGATTGCTTTTTGAAGATGGCCACGACCATCGCCATCTTCACAAGCAAGCCAGACAGCAACGAATTCGAGTATCACGTCGAGCGCATGCTACTGATATGCAACCAGAACCTTTTCAACAAGGCAGCCGACAGAAAAGTCCCTGAATATGTGCGGTCAAAATCGTTCAATCGCCGCAGCTGGTACCCTTCAGGGCTACGCCTTGTCCGAGGCAAGGAAGGCGGCTCCAACTACAAGCATTCTCTCGCAGACAAATCCATTGCCGATGTGTGTGAGGCTCTCATAGGTGCTTCGTACTTGACCTATGCCGATTCAAACGACTTTGACATGGCGATTCGGGCGGTGACCGCCATGGTCAAGGATAAGCGACACCTCATGACATCGTGGGGGGACTACTATGCCGCCTACAACCCTCCGGCGTGGCAGTTCGGAAAACCAAGCGCAGTGCAGCAAGAAGTTGCACGCATGATTGAAAAGGCACTGGGATACAAGTTCAAGTCCCCTTCGCTTCTCCGAAGTGCTTTCAAGCACCCGTCTTACCCAAGGGCCTACGAGAGCCTGCCGAACTACCAGCGTTTGGAGTTCCTCGGCGATGCCCTCCTTGACATGGTCTGCGTGGACTTCCTGTTCAACAAGTTCCCGAACGCCGACCCGCAATGGCTCACAGAGCACAAGATGGCCATGGTCAGCAACCAGTTTTTGGCCAGTCTCTGCGTCAAGCTGGGCCTTCACAAACACATCTTGGCTGCCAACTCCGCTCTTCTGAGTCAGACCCAGGAGTTCGTTGCCTCCCTCGAGTTCGCCAAGGAGGACGCCGAGGCGGCCGGAACATTCTCACAAGACTACTGGACCAGCGTCAAGCACTCTCCCAAATATCTCTCTGACGTTGTCGAGGCCTACATCGGCGCCGTCTTCGTCGACTCGGGCTACGACTATGGCCAAGTGCGCGCCTTCTTCGACGCACATATCCGTCCATTCTTCACCGACATGACACTTTACGACTCGTTTGCCAGCAGCCACCCCGTCACGAACCTCGCTCGCATCCTGCAAGACGAGTTTGGATGCCAGCGGTGGAGGTTAATGACCAACGAAGTAGCTCCTTCTGTCGAAGAAGAGGGCGTCGGCGCCATCACCGGGTCGCGGGTCGTATGCGGCGTGATGCTGCACGGGAACATCTACTTTCACGCCACTTCGGCCAGCGGGCGTTACGCCAAGATTGTGGCTGCGAAGAAGGCGATTAACGGGTTTTCAGGCATGGAAATTGAGGCATTCAGGAAGGAGTTTGGATGCGACTGCGACTGCAACTGCGACGCAAAGGAGGCCGGGAATGGTACTGTTGTCGACCACCACGGCACCGCAATCTGAACACAGACGTGGATCCAGGTGGGAGAAGTAGGGGCCGGTGTTCAGGGGAAATCGGGAATTGGCATCTTTGTTTTGCTTTCGTTTGCTCGACGGTGGTACGTACGGGCGGTGCGCCGGGTGCGTCCCAGCCAACCGACTGGCCATCGCGAGTTGCTGCCGTTTTGAGACGGCAGGTAGAGCACATTTAGAGAGAAATTGAAAACCAGTGAGGCTCTCCGCCGAGTTCTGCCATGGTGGGACGTAAATGCTTCGACTGCTCCCTAGTCGGAGGCGCAGTACATTGTTAGTGGCCGACTACTACAATTACTCGCTGGAGCTGCTGGTATACGAAACGTACATCACATGATAGACATGACAAAACACGGGCAAGTCTTCCACTTCAAGACTGATTGTAATAGGGAACAGTCAAGCCCAAGTTGATTCGGCTTTGGAGCAAGGCTAGAAGAACCCAAGGCAAAAGCTTGCCAAGTTTGGTTTCTAGTCAAACCAGTTCCCCTCCCCCAGCATTCTCCTCCTCTCCGTCGTCTCTAAATCCTCCAACTTCTCCTTCTCGTCCTCCTCCTCCTATCGTGATCATCCATTCTGCGTCTCGTCGTCATCTCCCCATCTCATAGCATACAGATGTTGCTACCAAAACGCAGAATATCCTGAACTTGAGAAAAGAAAAAAACAAATCATCTATAAAACAGACCCGTGTTGAAACTCCTAGCTCTCTGTTTGGCTCTCCTCGACTTTTTTCGTTGGGGAAAAAAACTCATAGTCCGTTTGGGGGTATCGTTGAGATATATGCATGCTCCTTGCTTCCTTCCCTTTCTCCTCTCCTGATTTTGTGACTGTGGGGGTGCGTTGAAAAATTGATCCACCACCATATGCATTTACCGCCTTAAATGCCGTGGAGGAATATGTGTGTGAAAGTGCCTTTTTGTTGAAAAAACACGAGTAGACCCCCCTTCCATCCTTTTGCCCTGTTGAAAACGCCGCTCATGATGCATACTTAGAAAATAGTAAAAGGGGGTGTGTTAAACACATGTGAGAAAATCGTCCTTAGATGGCTGGGACTGGGGCAGAGCTGCCATTGGGCGCCTCTTTCGCCTGCTCCTTGCTCGTGCCGTTGACCTCGGGCTCAGAAGGAATGTCAGTGTATTCCTTCACAGAGAGACCTTCGAGCAGGTCGAAGAGGGCGGTCTTTTGGTGGAAGTCATTGTTGACTGGGAAAATGTTAGCACAGTCAAGTACCTAGTGAAGACATATATATTGGGGCATTCTTACCAATGTTGACCAAGTACCACTCGTTCATGATACGGTCAACCAGGATTCTGCTGGGAGATCCGGCCTCGAAGCAGTGTGCCCAGTCAATACCGAGGCGGAAAGCCTCATCCTTCCAGGCCATGAAGCTGATACCCTCGACGATGGTCGGCTGAACAATCTCCTTGCCTGGGAAGACACCCCAAGTGACGGCGTTGGGGCTGTCGTTGGATGCGTTGAACTTCAGGTTGCCGTTCTTAGTGGTGGCGTAGTACGTCATATCGGGGTTCTTCTCAACGCGGGCGATAATCTCACTGTATACGTCGGGGTGAACCAGAAGCTCGAGGTAAGCCTTCTGGTAAACGTAGCCGTTTGGCGGTCCCCAGCCGTGCACGGGGTGGGACGACTTCACGCCGTCAACGGCAGGCTGAGAGTTGATGGTGAGCATACCACGCTTGTTCAAGCCAATGAGCTCCTCCCGGATGGGATCGGCTTCGCTGGTCAGGGGTGCCTCGCTCCATGGGAGCGAATCGAGCTCCGTTTCAAGGTAGCGGACGAAGATGTTTGCGATGTCCTTGATGGACTTGGGCTCGCCCCACTTCTTGCGGTTCTGCTCGTTGGTGCCCGTCAGGCCGATTCCGTAGGCATCCAACTCGCCAAAGGCGGGCGACCGAGAGTCACCCCAGCGACCGTTGGGGAACTCGTCCCAGTCCTGGGTGCGGAGCACGTAGGACTTGTTGCGACCCTTCCAGAAAATGGGACGCACATCTTCCTCTCTGCGACCGTGGGCAAGAGACTGCTTCCAGGGCAGGGCGTGCTTCACAGGACGGTCGCTCGTCGGCATCCATTTCAGCTCCTCGAGGACCATCCTTGTGGCCTGTGCCAGGTTCATGGTGTAGAAGTGCAAGTGGTGAATGCCGGCGGCAACAATCTTGCGGCACATCTCGGCAACGAGGCCCTTTCCAACCTCTCTTACAGCAACATCGTCGTTCTTGATAGGCTCGAGGGCAGCCATCCATTCATCGGGCACCTTGCAGTTCATGTGCTTGGCGCGGCGGATGAAACTAGCGTACGTGGCGATGGGCATGATGCCGGGAATGATGGGGACGGTGATACCGCGCTCGCGCACCTTGCCGACCCAGCGGACGAAGTTGTCACCGTCGTAGAACATCTGGGTGACGATGAAGGTAGCACCCATGTCGACCTTCTCCTTCAAGTGGTCCAGCAATTGATCCTCATCCTTGTTGTCGTCGCAGCCCTCGGGGTAGCCAGCAACACCGATGTCGAAGTGGTCGTGGTAGGTGGCCCGAATGTGTTTGACCAGATCCTTTGCGTACCGGAAGCCGTCTTCGGTAGCCTCCCACTTCTCCTGCTCTCTCGGGGGGTCGCCGCGCAGGGCCAGGATGTTGGTGCAGCCAGCCTTATAGGCCTTGCGCAGGGCGTCGTTGACCTTCTCGAGGCCCATGTCGGTGCAGGTAAGGTGCATGCAAGTCTCGAGACCGTAGATTGACTGTGCCTGGAGAACCATCTCGCAGGTGAGCTCGGCAATGCGTCCGCCGGCACCCCATGTGATGTCGATGAACTTGGGGCCGAAGTGGTACATGCGCTCCATACGATCGTACAGGTTCTGGACACCCTGGGCGGTCTTGGGAGGGAAGTATTCAAAGGAGAAGGAGGGTTCGCCCGTCCTCCGGGAGTCCTCGAGCATAGTCTTGATGTGCATGTTGGCGGTTGCGGCGAGAGAACAATTCGAAGCTGTTCAGAAAGGGAAATAAGTGGACAATGGCCGCCGGAGGGCTCTCTAGAGTCGTCGGGTGCTGGGGGCCAAGCTCGTTAGACTCAATGGACAAGAAAAGCAACGAGAAAAAAAGAACAGAATTAGAGGAGGTAATGCCACGAGGTGCATGGGAAAGTGAGGCTATTTAGAGGTGGCGTGAAAGTGCCTTCGACTAGGGAGAGACAGAGAGAGAGAGAGAGAGAGAGGGCTAAAAGTAGCGGGGTGGAATGGTGGATAGTTCAGAGGGAATGTGGAGGGGTAGAAAGGCGTGATTTTGGAACGGCAGGAAAGAAAAAAAGACATTTTGAAGCAAGGGGAACTCACTATACAATCTCTGTGGCTTCAACGTAGTGATTCACTCCCAGCACCAATCCCCGGATCTGCGGTGTGTAAGTCTAAGTGCCAAAGTCACTCAATGAACAGGAGGCAAAGGTATGAAGATGGGAAGTATGGAAAATTTGGCCAACTGGCTCTGACGGAGAGAGGGAGAGGGAGGGAAAGAGAGGCGTGGGTGGTACACAAGATAGGTAGGAACCGGCCCAGCCCACCTGCAGGCTCGAGCTCCGAACAAGGAGGGAGCATCACTGATTGGCGACTGCCCCTCCATTGCGTTGAGGCAGCTGCCCCCACTTTGGCGATTAAACACACCCTCCAATGACCCTGGAGCGAGTGGGCGGCCACCTGCCCCGGGCTGGTGCGGGGTGCGGCAGAAAAACTGGCAAACGTGCACTGCGCTCCGGAGCATGTATCCGTACCATACAGAGTGTACACGCATGCACCACATGTCGGCGTACTCATTAATGACGGCTCACCACCTGCCCAATTGTTCAGTGTGCCTGGAAAGTATAGTATAGCATCGTAATCCATTCCTTAGGAAAACGAGCACAGAAAGTTAGATGGTTTGGCGAGCGATTGCCCTCCTTGACTTGACACAGGAACAGACTGACGCCGAAGTGCTTCTCCAAAGATTACCTGTATGTAAGTACCTACGTGTATGTACCTTGGGTACCGGACATGCATAGATGGTAAGCACACAGAACGCTCCTCTCACCCTTCCTTCATTCCTTCATTCCTTCCCTCACCGCCAGACCGGGCCTACGTCAGGTACCGTCCTCCCGAGACACCCACCTATGATACCGGCCGCTTTCGCACCGTGGAACTTTATTCGAACCAGGAACTTCCCTTCCCGTCGCTGGGTCCGTCGTCGGCGGTCGGCCACTTCCAGTCTCTATGCTCCATTCCCTAGGCCCCTGCCTCCTCCAACGGTCCCCATTTCTCCAGATACCGCACCTTTTTTCTTCTGTTTTAGTTTCTACTGCGAATTACACACAGATGGGGCCAGCGCCGCCTCTCATTGGCGGCACTTGTCGTGGGAAACCAGTGCAACCCGTCGACCGACAAACGCCTTCAACGTGCCGGGAAACGGGAAACGGGAAGTGGAAACGGACGTTCAGACACCAAACACGTATTGTCGAACACAAACTGTAAAACGTTCCTGTACATGGTAAAGGCTGTTATCGAGCAAGACATATTACGTCCCCGGCCTCTCGAGTGAGCCCAGCGGGCAAAGACGCCGCCCCGAACAAAGACGTCATTCCATGACATGCCACCGACTAATAAATAGAGTTGAGCCATCCGGAGGGGGTTTGACGCGTTCGCCGTATCTCCAGTGTCTGTCGATACATAATTACATGTAATATGGTACATGACGAGCCAAAGTCTCCGAGCAACTGCAGCTTCCGAATCCGACATCCATCACGGTTCATACTCTGAAGCGCACACAGTACCCGACGCTTCCAAGAAGAATTCCAAGAAGAAAAATTAAAATTAAAAAATTAAAAACCTACTACTCGCAAGTTTCGTTTCCTCCGAGGCACGCCCGGCTTCACAAGTTTCGAGTTGCGTCCAACCTTACTATTTACTCCCGCATATGCTTCCGAACGAGGCCAATGAGCTCCGGACAAGCGTCCCCCATCCCGTGATTGCATGCACTAGCCCGGCCGCCTGCGTGCTGCACGTCGCTCCCTCTCTACTACCTCGCCAGCTACGGCTACTCGTCTTGAATGCTCCGATCGTCGTCGTGAACACGTCTTGTCTGACAAAAGCCCCGGTTTTGGTTCAGCATTTGCGAGTATCCACCACACATGTTCAAGCTCACGGAGTTGAAATAACTCCGTTTGGCCCCAATATATCCCGCACGCAGTAGCGTCCCGTGATCCGGATTGCCTAGCTTGCCTCTGAGAACGCTCCTCGACGAGTTGTGTTGATGGCGCCGGTCTTTAGTTATTCGCCTCTCTGTTGGCCTAATTAACTTCCAGACCGCAATATGATCGACGCTCTTCTGATGTGTTAACCACACTGCCATGCTGCAGCTGCAATGCCGCAGCACCCCTTAGTCGTCGCCACTTGTTGCTCTGCTCAATCACGGCCCTGTCAAACACGAACCACCACCTCTCAAAGAGAACCTGGCCAACCTCCCAGCTTGACGCTTCATATGGATCCGCGCCCCAGATCCGCGCCCCTTCGCTCGAGTCTTCCAAGTCATAAGCAAAGTTCACAAGCCCAATCTGGCCCCGTGCCGCTGGGGGTCGTGCCTCGTCGGGAAGGCTAAAGACATTGATGATCCGGTCGCGCACGCCCGGCCACGGCAGGAAGTCCAGGATCGGATGATGGGGTAGCATCACCTGAGCCGCCGTTGGTCTCCACGACTCCGGCAGCAGCTCGGCCGGCGTCCCCGCGCCCAGGTTGAACGGCGAGTTAGCCGCCGGGTCCCACATAATTGAGTAGGAACCCAGCCGTGTAGCTACCCGAAGGAGCGCCTTGAGCACTTTCAGGTCGCTCATCGGAAGAAGGTAACTATCGGGGAAGTCGGGCGATGATAGTGATGAGTAGTTCATGAGGGATGCCGGGTCGACAGTAGAAGGCGAGCTGGGCATTGTTGCCATCATGGCCTCGCAATCTAGGCTCTGGCCAAACACTGATGGATCTGTGCCGTACAACAGCTCTGATATCGAACTGTCATCTGACAGATCAGTTGACCAGGTGGCAGATGCGTCCATATCGAAGGCCGCAGTAGTGCCATCTTCCTCGCCGGTCAACGGCAAGCTGTGGCCTGCAAGCTGCTCAATCGGGTCGACGGCATCAGGTACGGGTGGAACAGGGCTTCCAGCGAATGTCTCAGACACCTGTCGCTCTGTGCTGCCGGCATCCTTCTCCCTGGCGAGGCGGTTTTGCCTCTTGCGCTCCCCTGGTCTAGGTCAGCCTGTGTCGAGACATTGTGAGGCGCAACGAGGCGCAACATGGGGTAACGAGGCGGTGAGTCTTACGGTATCTGCGCTGAGCCAGAACGTTCAGCACCCGCTTCCTCTCCGGTGCGTTCTCATCAATGTTGGGCAGCTCCAGGATTTGAGGCTCCTGGCGGACTCTCTGCCGCGTTCTGGGCCGGTTGTAAGTCGAGGTGTGGGTCGTCGGCCCTGCAGGCATCGTGTCCGGCATTGCTGGTACCCCCTTTCCAGGTATGGCCCTTGTTTCGGTTTGAATTTTGAGGATATCGCACCCAAATCGGGACGACGGCAGTGCTTCAAACTGGTTATGGTTATGGTTATCTGTTAGGACGTGTGAACAAAAGGCACTTCGGCTCTAGAGCTGCTGCGGCCATGCCATATAAGCGTGTTGATCGGGTGGTGGGGGCATCACACAGTGTCTATCGAAGCGTTATGTTTACTGTTCCACCATAACGGATAAGCCGCCGCAGGTGTTATATCCTCGTGCTTAACAATTTCCGAGCTGAGGAGAGCACCGTACAGTGCAAACTGAGAGACACAGTTGCGACCCATAAGTCTGAGCCCACATGCGTGCGTCGCGACGCATCCCTTAATTCTGCTGCCTGGTCGGCAAACCGAAGCTCAACTGATGAGCCTACAACGAGTTTCCATTACAGCAAACTGTTTCGGCTGGAAAGACGTACCGTGTCATAGTACAAGTCTGGGCAATGGGTTCAAGACGCAGAGCGCAGCCCGTGCAGTCCCTTATAAGCAATGTAAACAGCAGCGCAGGCACCAAAGTATACTCCAACTACGACACATTTCCTAAGTATCAGCAAGTGAAGCCCTCAGGTGTGCTGACAAGCCATTCAAGGCCTGTGGGGAACCCGAGGAGAGCAACTCGTGAAGCACACGCTGCTTAGGTGGTCAAGCAGGATAACAGCGGAGAGATTGTCGTTTGCCTCTCGTCTCGGCTGCCTGTGTCTTTCCATGTTCCAGAAATCTTTGACTTCATGAAGCACGCTATTTATTCCTACTCCGTCACGAATTTGGCGAACGGGAACAGCATTTCATCAAATTACTTCCCCTTGGATGGAATAGCTGATAGGCCCTCGAGCGTGGTTTCTAGTGATGCCAGTATTGTATGTTGTACGAGCATGTGTCGTATAGCGTTTCTTTAAGTCGCTGACACAAACGGAACTTGGAGTTAGACCTAGACATATGCTACTCTTGGGTTTGACCCGATAGAATCCGGCACTACATGCCAACCAAGGAGAGAAAGGCGCACCCAAACCTGTTATGTTGCGTCGTGGTGAACGTGTGCTCGCCCTATGGCATGAGCGAACGGTATTGGCAGTGAAGATACATGGGCATTGTCTGTAACCAAACCTATGCCAAACTGAGTGGAACATCATTGAATCTTATATTTCCCCCTGTCATTTGCCAATAAGAGAGGGAAGAGGCAAATCTGTCACGGGCTTATCCGACACATCCCCGCCGCGACTGGCTCCGTTCCAATCCACATCCTGAACGGCAGCCGCATCCGCCTGGGTCTTCTGCAATTGCAACGCATGCTTGAGTGGATTTTTGAACAGATATCTTTTTTTGCGATCCTTTTCTCTCCCAACAGGCATTTCGGACTATTCGCGCCTATGTGGATGAGAATCGACCGAGGAAGCACCGGGGGGCGACAGCAAAGTATTGTTGACGCGGGGAACGGGGCGGCGACGTTCACCAGCACGGCATCGAGACACCGCGCAAGTCCATCCTCAGGAGCGTGACCAAAAAGATAAGAAGGCTGCCTCATTGGCGGGGCGCGGACAATGAACCGGATGTGCCCCTGCCCAAGACCTCCTTCAAAAAGGCTCTTCCATCTCGAGTCTCGGTAAGGCTCTGGCGCCGGATACCACCACGACGCCAAAGAACAGTTCAAGCCCCAATGTTGCATCTGAAGGGTAAGCCAATCCTTGCGAAGTTTCTAGCATACCGAATGTAACTGAAAATATGCGGAAGTGAACTATCGCGGTCTCAGAGCAGCATCTCAGCGAGCTCGAGGGTGCGATTCACCGACGAGGGATCTCCGCCCTCCCCGGGGAGGAGAACTCACAAAAGGTGTCAAGGTATGTGAGAAGCTGCCAGATGTGCCTGAACTTGCAGTAGTAGGCAAGCTGAGGGAGGTCGGCGGCGGAAGAGGTCTTCTAGACCTTGCCAACTGTCACTTGCTCCGGGTACTTGGCCTCCTCGACGACCTTGAGCGCAGCCATGTACTGCACCTTGGTCTTCTCAGGCTAGTCTTCGTGCGAGGCGACCGACCAGTCATCGTTGTGCCAGCGGGGGCGGCAGTCGCGGATCCACGGCTTGTCGTCGCGGATGTCGACGAAGTTGAAGTTGTACCGAGATCCCTTTCCGGCGTTCGAGCCCTTGTTCCAGTCGGAGGAATGCTTGAACTGGGATTCAGGGAGACCAAAGAACTCGTACTGGTCGTGCTTGCGCTTGATTGGAGGCAGGTACTTGTCGCGGGTCGGCTGCGTATTAGAGGCGCCGAGGACGAAAGATTGGGTGTCGCGAGTGAAGCTGGTGGAGGACTCGGGGGCGTGCGAGGCGGCACCTTCATCGGCGGTGTTGTCGGCGGTGCTGGCGCTGGCGCCAGAGGCGACAGGCGCAGCCATGCTTGCCTCGACAGCCAACACGACCTGTTTTGACACCCATCTGATATAAATTGGAACAGTTGATGCCTTTCTTCTTGCATTTGAGGTATGTGTGGCCCACCACGCCATAGTCATTGCAGGGCCTGTCAGGGCAGAAGCGCTTGGCGTGGCCTTCTTTTTTGCAGATATCGCAAACCTTCTCGTTTGTGCACTGTTGCTCCGTATAACCCTCACGTTGACACCTGGAACATGTCTTGATGACCTGCGGACAGTGTGTCTTAGTATGGCCGACATCATTGCAAGCCTTACGTGCGATGAGCCTCGGGCACCGTCCAACGCTATGTCTAGGTTCGTGACAGTTGAAACACATATTATCGTCGTACTGGGACTGGACATGACCGGTCTCTTTGTATTATGGGCATCGTGTAGATTTGCTTCGCTCACGCTGCATTCTCCGGTATCATGCTTAATGCTGCCGCACCTTGCGCAGCTGTCCATTTTGATCTAACAGTTGAATGAACGCGCTTCATCAAGGAAGGCGCCAATCCATTGCCTGTTGCAACCTCGAAGCTGCATACCCTCGTTCATGAAGACCACATCGAACAGCTTGCTCCTGGTTAAGGCCAAGTTCATTCGTCGAGGATCTCTGCAGAAACCATTCGCGTCTATCCGGACAAAATCGACGAAGACGATGTCACGTTCAACACCTTGCGAGGAGTCCAGTGTACGGATCTCGACACGCTGATAGTCGTAGTCGCTGATCTCTTTCGAATCCACCATGCCTTTCAACGCAGTCTGGTAGTGAAAGACCTGTCCATTGTATAGAGGAAGAATAAGCACGCTCGGAAGCTTGCCATCATCGTTACCAGCGCTGCGGAGGTTCTGGTTTTTTTCAGAATCTGCTTCAACAAAAAGCATGCATACGGGATATGCGTTTCATTGTATGATGAGTTGCGGATAGTTTTGGGTTCGGCATCACAAGAACCAATGACGATGCGGTTGTGGAACGCGTCTCTAACATTGTCGTCTCTGCGAACAATGATCTGATCCACGATCTTGTAATACTCAGACAATTCTTTGGCATCTTTCACTGTCGACCATCGCTGTATCCGAACCGAATGGAATAGCAGGATAGAGATGGATGGCAGCATTCTGCGCTGTCGATGATTCAGGTTTAAGTAACCTTTGGTCGCTCCTGAGTGGTAAGCTCGATCACGGAGCGAGACATAAAGTTGGCTGATGGACGGGCCTTGAGAATCCCTGACGCTGTGGGCAACGAACGGAGGCAGCTGAGCAGGATCACCAAAGAAGAAGTACGCCTTCGTATCGTAGTGAGCTATCGAGATTTATAGTGACCATAAAGAGAATGTACTTCTTCGCAAGTCCGGGAGTGGTAAGTTTGTGCCGAACTGCCTGCCACCATTGAAGTTGTTCCTCTTAGTCTGGCGCGATATCGGTTACAATCTTTTTATCGAGGCCATTGGCACCAGGTTCACTTGCACCTGATGCAGGCGCCGAATGAGTTATCTCCTCAACAAAGTGCCTGATCCTCAGTTCCGTATTCTCATTGGTAGGATCCTCAGGGTTGTTGTATAATGTCCGCACTGATTCGAGGCCCACTGGATGGCCAAGCTCTTTTCCAAGAAACTGTTGCATCGATGTCAATAGAACAGCTTCTGAATGAAGACCCTTGGCGTTGAAATTCTTTGTCGTCGTACGAAGAGTTGAAGTCGAGAAGGAAGCGAAAGCACATCTAGCCCTCAATGACAAGAGGTGCAGCAGCAGAGCTAAGCGCACGACCCTGATCATCGCTGTTGGAATCATCGCTTTCGGAATCGTCAGAGTCGTCCGAAGGAGAGGTACCACCACCATTATCATGACCACCAACGCCATGATACATGCAGCGAGCGCCGTGCGACATGAAGACGCACTCACCACAAGCACTTCCCTGGTAGGAAGGAAGGCGGTAGCAGTGGCGAAAGCGGTGACGAGCATTGGTGGCACACTTCTGGCGACAGGCAGCGACGAGGTGCCCACGACTCTGGATAAGGATAGCGCGGAAGTATCCCTCGCGACGGATGATCTTGGCGACGTACGAGTGAACATTCTCGCCAGCGGGCAGGCGAATACTGTGCTGAAAAACGGAAAAGGGCAAGTACCCATACATTCCAAATGGGGTGTGAGGCGAGATAATAATTATGAGACTCTCGTCGTCACACAGCCCCATGCGGTTGGTGTTGATATCCCTTGGAGTGGACCTGAACTCCAGTGAAACGGGAGACGAGGTGGATGTGTTGCCTTTGGCTTTCATGAGAACCGGAAGATTTGCTGACTGTCCTTCGAAGTCAGGCTCGGCTGCAGTCTAAAGATAAAGTCAGAGGTGTTATAAAATTGCATTCAACGTCTTCAACTTACATCCTGGATTTCATTGTTGTCGTAGGCAGTCTCGCTATTTCATTGCCGCGTGTGTTATAACCAGCCCCGGCCTCAGTCTCCTGCGGCTGCTGCTGGTTCTGAGTGTGATCCTGCGCCGTGTCTTTGCGAGGAATGACTGCCACAGAAATATTGGGTTGGGGTGAGAGCTGACCATCAGAGAGAGCGATGCCAGATTCTTTTTCTAATAGTATCTGACTGTTGATTCACTGCGTTAAGGTATCTGTTTCGTGATAGCCCTGAAAGTGAAGCCATCACGCTTCAATCAGCGCAAGAGATCTTTCTCTGATGCAGTCCACAGCTGTCCCTGGCCGCCTTTCGTAGTGTTTGACTAGCTTTCCATCTTGGAAGAAGATGCGTGTACTGCTGTATCGCGTTACAAATCTTTTTGGAGAACAAAACTCTTCAACATTACATTGCAGAATGCGATGGGTATCTTGTTCAGAAGGTGAACCTCAAGAAACGCAATAAATTCGTGAGGAAAATCTGACAACGTCGGGGTAAAGACGATGACAGGTGCATGAGTATTTAACACTCGCCAAACTTGATAAAAGAATAAATAGAAGTGTGATATTTCGGTAAACGAAGCGTCAGGTATATGTTCTTATTGTTGGAAAATTTGGAGTGAATGGGGAGAAAAAGAGGTTCTTGGTAAAGACGTTGATCATCAATGTAGGTGGGAAGAAGAGGAGCATGGTAAATCACCGCAAAGAAAAAGGCGGACCCAGTTATGGTACTGCGCGTTCTAAAGAGGTAGGAATCTGGGACGTGACTGCCTCTAATTCTGCTTAATTGATTTCAAACGAGGCACGCGACCCCTCTCGGGCCAAAACAACTGATCAAAGCCTTGAGCGCTGTCAAAAATCGACCTCGCTCACAAGCCATCACATGCAGTTGATCTTGTGCAAAGCCGGAATGCAAACACCGCTCGAGTCTACTATTGTCCATCGGGACTGAGACTCAAGCAGTATTGATAGCCCCGTGGTGTCCAGACAAAACGAACGACCCATTATGATCTGGTTTGTGAAAAGGAAGTGAGCATAAATAACCGAAGGGTATATGTGTACCATTAATTTATACTAGTAGTCGTTAGGTGAGGAGCGTTTGACAGTTTTTTAGATGGTTGAGGGCGTCAGAGTGCCGGCAAGTAAGGCTTGTTGGGAGGGTTTGTACTTGATGATCGTTATCGTGGGTCGCCAAGTACTACTGGGGGACAAGTATAAGTAAAAAAGGACCGCTACTGTTCTCAGAGGCACAGTGTCGGCCAACTGAATAACCTTTTACACGGCCATCTAGGTCTCGCAGGTTGAACAGTGGGCATTCCGAACAAGTGCCTATCTATGGGCTTATGGCTTCTAGGGGGCTAAATTCATGTTGTGATGTCGCGTAGGATATCCGGTACGGTACTGAGATGCGAGAATCTTGCCATGGGAATGCTGAGGCACGGGTAGTCGCGAGGTTTTATAACTTCACTATTCTCATATGTTAGCTGGACGTGTAGGTCACCTCCGCATCTCAGTCAGACAGGTGCGCAAGCTGCGAGGCAGGGGGTAGGATACTCTAGGCTGAAGGCATTCGCAACAATAGGAGGCAAACCGGAAGCAGTAGAGACCCAGTAAACAGTCAAACGTTAACTACAGGCAAAGGCGTTAACTGCAGGCAAAGGAGTGCAGCTATGTTTGTCTTCAAATCTTGGTGCTACTCCTGGCGGCGTTGTATTACACGATGTTAGTCACAATCCAGCAAACAATGCAATACAACGCCTGTGGTCATGTTTTTTCAAGCGACCATAAGGCATCAACTGACTCTGACTGAACAGCATGTACTTGCTCTGCATATCGTTCGGCAGCTTCTTCACTCCCGCCGAATGTATCAGGCGATGCCAGTAGTTGAGTAGCAAGGTACTTTAGGGCATCGTCGGCGAGGATTATAGGACCACCACACTCATACAACGAGCTTCTTGAACAAGGCCATTGGGATCCCAACACGCTCAGTTAACTGACCTCACCGCTGCAAGCCACGTTGGTGGTCCCGTTGCTCCCTTACCTTACTAACTACTCCTCAGTAGATCGGTCATCGAATCATTGCTGTTACCATTCTAAATCATATCAGCACTACACAAACGTGCATATAGCAACTGTCAAGGCGCGTCTTTCACGCAAATCTTACCATCAATGACGCTGCCGCGTTATCCGGTGGCAGTTTTTCTGAAAACGAAGCTCAAACGACGAGCTTACAACGAGCTTCTACCACAGCAAACTATTTTTAAATGGCAAGACGTACCATATCACAAGAAAAGTCTGGCCAATTAGTGAAAGGCGCGGAGCGCTGCCCTGTAGTCCCCACAGACAGTGTTGTCACCTGAGCCCGTTCGATGTTTCTGAGAAACATTGTATGTTATTTGGCCAACGTTTTCATGATAAACTCTCAGTTTTGTCAAGAAGAAATAAAGCCCCCATAAATTTTTCAGCATTTGTAGAAACAATCGGCCGGTGTAGCATGGCATTATGTCTGCTATTCTTACTACTGAGACTATTCTTGTACTTCTTTTACCTTTGTGTTGCCTTTGCCTTCTCTCCAGTTGGGGCTTATCGCTCATGGCTACTAGGCCTAGTAGCCTCTTCGCTCTAAGAAACTTGTAAAACTTATTCTCTAGGGAATATACTTCAAACGGAGTACTTTTGTTAGACACTATTGAAATACTCCATCTATTCTCTGCTTGGCCTCTGAGATGACTAAAGTTAACGCTTTTGTGATTTCGTCGCCTGACATGGCTAGATTACTCAGACACAAAAAGGGAGATAAAGGTTCACAAATCAACAATGCCTCAGAAGTAAACACAATATGACAAACCTGAAGCTGCATTTCTGTGACGGCTAGCATCCATATTGCGTACTTTTTGTGGAACACCTGGTATTTTTGTCGTTCTTACCGTTTCTATAGGAAGTGAAGTGGACCTTTGTATTAGTGGCCTAGCATATATAAATGCTGCCCTGCCTGGGACGGCATAGTCGACAAATGCGTGCATCGGCTTTCACGACTTTTTTTCTTGGAGCTGGATTTTAATATTTTTGTATTAAGCACTCATTGGGTATACAAGTCAAGTCTAAAACTGGCAATACCCCTATTGCATTCCGTTTTCCCATTTTTAACAAGCCTGTCGAACCTGCTGCCATCGCATCTGTTTTTTTTTTCTCTCTCTCTCTCTCACTTATGGTAACCCCAAGTTGGAAACAAACAAACAAATCCAAACCACATATCTATGTTAAAAAAAGAGATCGTTAAAGTCGTCATCAAACGCGGTCTCGCTCTGCATCAAAGAGGGCCCATGCCCATGCCCATATCAAGGTCTGCCGCGCTGAAATCATCAAAGTGCATGCCTTGCAAGATGTCATTCATCTCCGCATCCGACAGCGTCAAATCCATGCCCGTAGGCAACGCCGAGTTCGACGGCGGCAGCCTCGGCTGCGGCTGCAGAATCTGCGCTTGCTGCGCTTGCTGCGCTTGCTGCTGCTCGGGTTGTTGCTCCTTCGTCATCATCCAGTCCTTGAACTTGCCCAACAGAGTAGGGTCGTCCGCCGCAGTCGTGGCAGTGTTTATGATAAGCCTGGCCTGAGCGCGAAGGGCGTCGTCGTCGGGGAAGCGGCCCGTGATGGCCATCTCCATCTCGACAAACTTGACGAGGCCGTCCTCAAGCTCGCGAGCGCAAAAGATGGTTGCGGGCTTCGCGTAGCGCGTCTTGAAGGTCTCGAGGTACTTGTTGAGGACATTCGTATCCGTCTCGAACACCTTGCTGTCGCGAATAGATACACTCATGGACTTCTCGCTGAAGGGAGCCATGTTGCCACCCGGGAAGGCATAGGGGGGCGCGAAGCCCGTCCCACCTTGTGAAATCGACCAAGAGTCGCCCTCCGGAAGACCGGGACCGGGTTCCTTGATGATTCCGACATCGCGCTTGAAGCGTTGCAGCCACTCGGCGTTGTCCGCTGCTGTTTGGTTCCATTGGTCATCATCGTTATACAGAAGGAGCCTTGCCTGATGCTGTAGCTCTGAATCAGACGGAATATGATGAACCGAGTTGACATAACTTTTCAGTGACTTGGTAAGCCTTGAATAGCAGTTCGCATCGTTCATGAAGAATGGGCTGGTCTTGACATATGGAGTTTGACCCATTGCCTGGTTGGTCGTGGGTGGGAAGATGAGGCTGTTTGAAGCGTTGGCGGAGACATTTGATGGTGAAGTCCCGGAGACGGAAAATTGCATCCCACCTTGGGAGATCGGAGTTTGAGACGCAGGCGACGTGTTTAGACTCGATCCCGAAACTGAAGCGGGCAGATTTCGTTGCTTGAAAGCTGACAGCCACTCCAAGTTGTCGGCAGCGGTCTGGTTCCAGCCGTCGTCGAACTCGTAGATGATGATTCTAGCCTGTCGCTGCAAATCGGCATCCATGTTGGCAGGATCGGCGCCCAACGCTATTTGCATGTTCATGTAGTCGGCCAAGGACCGTTCCAGTCTGCTGTAGTTGTGGATAGTTGAGTCGATCTTGGTGGTGTCAGTCGACCGCTCGTTTTCGTTCACAATGTCCTCAGTTCTGGGGAGATGTGCCCGCTGTCTGAAGTTTGCAAGCCAGCTAGTTGACTGAAAGATGAGCTTGACGAGCCAATTGGCAATGAAGTCCGATGGCGACACACTTATACTTTCAATCTCACTAATAATTTGGGCTGCCTCCTCTTGCAGCTCATCATCCATGGCTGTTAGGCCTAACAGCCTCTTCGCTCTGACAAACTCCTGAAGCCCACTCTCCAATCTACACGACTCAAACAGGGTATCCTTTCCCGAAATTCGAAGCGTACTCAGTCTGTTTTCTGCTTGGGCTCGGAGAGGACCAAATTTGGCGGCTTTCATGATATCCTCGCTTGACATGATCAGATCACGCAGCCACGAGAAAGGAGACGACAATTCACGAATCGACAATATTTCGGAGGCGAATACGATACGGCAGGCTTCAAGCTGCATCTCTGCGTCGTCAGGCATCCGTCCGGTCTTGTCGAAGTGGTTCTGCATGAAGTATGCCAACTCGATTTTGAGGAGGTCGTAGGCGCTGCGGGGGGTCTCTGCGGGCGCACCACTGGCTGTGTACGGGTACGGCGTGTTCCGCTCATTATCAATGAGATCTATTTTTACCACAAGTTAGACTTCGGTAGCTTATCTACGGGATAGCTGAGGGGACGATTCATACATGGTGGGATGGAGTTCTCGACCATCTCGAGCACCGGTGTGTCAAAACCCCAGTCACCCTTCCAGTCAGCCATCGTGTAACCAGTCTTGAAGTGCTCTGCCAGGTGATCGACGCGAATAGACCAAGTGTCCATCACAATACCACAGAAACCACACCGCGACCGAATCTCGGGCGTAGCGACCTTCCAGGTCTTCATGGACCAGTCCACGAACTTGACATTGTGAACAAGACGCAGGTGCTGGTTTAGATGATCCTTCCGGTAAAATGTCCGCTCCTCCAGGCTTCGCTCTTGGCAGGCCGAGTGGTTGTGGCTCTCGATGTGGGCACTGTCGGGGTTGGCTTCGCCGCAGAAAACGCAGCAAAGCTGGTTGGTCACTGGGCTGAGTGCCACCGGCCCGTCAGGAGAGCACACCCATCTCTCCAAAGAAAGATGAAGCGATTTTTCGTGCCGCTGCCAATCATGCTTGGTTCTGAACGTTTCGGTACAGAATGTACACTGGAAGGTCTTGTGCGGAGTGGTGAGAGGCGTCTTCTCTTCGACGCCCTTGGTGCCGGCACGCCTCCTGCGACGCCGACGACCACGGTTAAATGATCCGAATGACCCGAATGACCCAAGAGACGCATGCGAGTATGCGGAGGCGAATGAGCCACCACTGGAGTGAGAGGTACCGAAACTGCTCGCCGATGAAGCATTGCAGAGCGATTTCCCAGATCCGTCGTCAGTGAAGTTGAAGCTATACGGACTAGTAAGGCCTAGAAAACTGTCAGCATTGCTAAGATAGGGCGCGAAACGGCACAACGCAGAATTGTCAAGCCCTTTCCGGCTGCGACCGTGAGAATTGAAACCGTACCTGATGATGAGGCGCCAGAACTGGACGCGACGGCTCGAGCAATGGCCGTAACCTCGGCAGGTTCGTTTTCGGGAGGAGAGTCAACCCATCGCTCTAGCGGGTTCATGTTACGCACTCTGCCATCCGGGGCAGGAGTTCCTCGTCTCTGAGGAATATCGATGGGGCCGCTATAGCTGCTGCGAGGATGAGGCGAGGTTGAGCGAGGGGCATGTGTTTTGCCCCGACGCCGTGCGTTAGCGAGCCAATTGGTAATCTGGGTTTTGTTCAGGCCTGTCTGCCGCTGAAGCATCTCTTTCTCTTCTTCGCTGGGGTAAGGGTGGCGCGTGTGTGTCGAGAGCCAGTTTTTCAGGATGCGAACAGACTCTCTAGAGAAGCGGGCACCGATTTTGGCCGGGGGTGTCGTCTTGCTGGGCATCGCAGCGGCAGGCTCGTCTGCGGAAGTCGCCAGGCTTCTCATGAGGTCCGGCGTCGACGTTCCGTGCAGACCAACCGCAAGATCACTGTCCTCAAGAACAGTTCGTGGATGGTCTCCCATGATGGGCCAAGGGTTCTGTGAAGGCAAAGCCTCCGACGTGCGCAGGTCAGCAAGGCCGGACATTTGCCCAGCAAAGCTGCACTCGCTTCGAAGTGCGACACATGATGTACAGTAGTTCTTGAAGCGACCCTCCTTGATCTTCTTGCACTGGTATCCTCCCAGGGTGCAGTTGATGCAAGGAGAGTCAGGCATGAACCACCATTCCTCCTGGGCGCTGCTCAGTTGATTGTCTACAGGACCGAGAGCATTGCCGGTGAGAACGGCATCTGAGGCAGATTCTCCAGAGAAATGCTCAAGAGCGAGGAAGCCGAAGTCGTCGTCGTCGACATTTTCCAAAACCAGGTCGAGGTTTGGGTCAGTGGGGGGCATGTCTTGGGATGACATGTTGAAGATGCTGCCCACTTCTGCAGCGGCCGCCTCCCAATTGACGAATTGGTCCATATCCTCGGGGATGGTTGTCATGATTGCAACTCGCCCTTAGGAAAGGCGTGCGTCTGACCTGGGTGATCGATCGAAGGGCGTCGATGTCATGGAGCAACCTCCTGCAGATGTAGACCGATAGGGCGTGGTCTCGACGTATCGCGTCGAGAGTCTTGTCAATTGTCAGGGCCAAAGGGCGTTCGGAAGCCCCGCCCAATGTAATCTTTGTTCAATTATGACCGATCGGGAGGCTAGACCGGCTTCGATTTGACAAGCACGGGTTCCTCGGGGGCAAAAAAGAAAGGTATAAGGAAGAAGGATGCAAACTTGGACAATCGGCCCCAGGCGTCGAATTCTTTTATTCAAAGCCTTCCTCGCCGTGCAGCGGATGAGATCAAGCCAGATGGATTCTGGCTCCGAGGAGCGTCCAAGTCGGAGTCATCAATGGTTGGCTCGCCAGACTGGGATTAGTATGGGTCGCTCGTGCATCAACTTGTCAAGAGTGCGCCCTTCGCTCGACAAGTCTACACCTTTCGGATGGGGACAACCCCACATTTATGCCTACGCCGGTGTGTTCCTTGTAGACCTGGTACATCGAAGAGGCTCGCCGCCACGTTTGCGGAGGGGAGTGCGGAGTGCAGCCTGGAGTCACACATCCGCGTGGGTGAAGCTGAGATAAAGACGCCATCGGCCGGCCGGCGGCCATTCCCTCCTTGTGGCAGAAAATGTATCGACATGACGGCATTTCCAACAGTTCACACGCCCGCGACAAGAACTCAATTAAAAAAAACATGTCATCTGGACAAGTCAATGGCTCCCAAGAAGCCCCGTGGAACAGCAGTGATATCACAAATACAACGAATTGCGTCGGGACTTTTGTAGTTCGTAGCAAGCATGGCATGTCAATCCCCAGGGCACATTCTAGAATTATCCTTCCGGTTCTAGTTTTCAAAACTATGCAACACTCAATATGCCGTCTGGGAGAAAGGCTGCAGTTCGGGAGTCTTGGCTCGCTTCCTGGTTGGAGGTTCACATGTGCAAGCCGCGTTGCAGCCTGTTGTGGCAGGCCTTCCTCTTTGTCCATGGGCGTTTGAGTGTGCCCGTCTGACGGTGAGACCGTCCACTCAAAGAGAGTGAGCCACACTACATTCGCCCCATGGTGTCAGGCTGCTCAACATAAGTCCCCTACTCTAATATACCTCCACCAGGTATTAGACTATCTTGGTAAGTTGGCGCAATCCTAAGCTAGCACAAGGAAATGGGATGCACATTGCCTACTCCACAAGACCTGGAAATCCTACGATACTATATGAAATGATGAATACCATGCAAATTCAATTAGCGGCATATCTGTTACGACAACTTTGCACCGCATTTACTCGCCAATAAGCCAACCGTCTCTCAATGTTCTTAAGAAACCACACGAGCCACATCAGCTCGCGAGCCACAATCTCAGGCTTAAGCGGCCTGTACTCCATACATGGAGCCAAGTCCCGCGCTAACATGTTTAGTCCTGGTGGAGGTACCAGTGGTTAGGAATCCTCCTGTGTAACGCGTATTAATAATTGGGTTGCCCGCAGTTATCCGCTCAATATTACTACACTACATTCGAATGTATTCACATCGCACGGCTCCAGCCACGAAGAAATTGCGCCCGTTGGAGGAGACAATCGATCTCGAACCTCATCTGCAATACCCACTGATGTCGGTAGACAGCTAACTTCGATGTCAAGACAATTGAATGGTCCTTGCAAGTCGGAGACCGAGCAGCTCTTTAGACTTTCTCCGAGCAAAAACGCATCCCAAACCTCTTCGTCGACTTTGTATGTCAATCTTACCCGAAACCGACACTTGAAGCAGCCGCCTTTGGCAAAATACAATTGGTCGGCTGTCTTCCTCTCAACCATTGATCCCGGTACGGGATTCTGACAGATGTCCAAGCCGAACCCGCATCATTGCAAGGTCGTCTGCGACGCGTTCGTGTGTGTGTGTGTGCATTGCATGAAGGCTTGATTAAAGCCGACAACCGCATCCCGGGCACTGGCGGCCCTCGATGGATCACACCAACTTCGGTCCATACTACCTATGTCGGTGTGCGTTAGACCCGGAAGCTCGTCCACTCCGATGCCCCACTACCGCACCACAAGCTTGACCAGAGGCGTTTTCCTCCTGTAACCTTTGTCGGCCGCCTGCGAGGTCGGAGGACCGCCCTGGTCGCAGCCTGTCGAGGTCGGACGGCAAAGGGACCGATCGGCCGAAAAGTATGGCTTGCGTCGCTCTGCAGCGGGTTGAAGTGGATGCGGCGGTTGAGGTGAGCTCGGCGCGCAGAATCCTTCGGGTGAAGCCGAAGCCGAACCATTTTGCATGGGATACACACCAGCGCGTGATCCTGATGTCGGTAAGCTGAGTGGCTGGCTGGCGGTCGATTGATCAGACCACAAGTAGACAATTGGATGAACCAGGAAGGGGGTGGCCGAGTATACGGGATGCAATTCCCTTGGCTACCCCGTTTCCTTTGTCGCGGAGTGGAGGTCGAGAGGCCCTCGTGCGTTTTCTTCGCTGGGAATTGCGGACGGGGAAAGAGGAAACAAAGAGGCCGCTCCCTCCTCCACCCAAACCTCGAAACCTCCCCGTCGCGCTTCGGCTGACCAACTCCGCCTCTGGAACGAAAGCTGCATCTCTATCCGCACCTACCCGGACCGCCTCCGATCGCACGGCATATCTTTTTGACCAAGGCTGGCTTGCTGCACGCTTCTGTTTCTTCGCACTCTCGACATACCCTCCATCAACCAACTCGCAGCCCTTAGCGCCACAAGCGGGCGACTCACTTACAGCGGGAACCAAAACTCTATCCCTCACCTCATTTGACGTCGACCTTCCTCATCGCTCGTACCCTATAATCCTATTTCCAGTCCAGCGCGATGCTAGGAGCACAACAGACAAAATTTGGCTTTTGTCGAGAGATATCTCAGTAGCCCAGCTGTCTCCGCCACTCGAAATTCAGCTCGTGAAACATCTCGAAGCGAGGACTGCGCCAGGGAATCTTGGATGGGTTCTCTGTCCCCTTGACGAGCCGGCCCCCGTCTCCAAAGTTCCATCTGTGGCCACGCATGGCCAAATGGCTGGTTGAGGTGCGGTGCTATACACCAACCAAGTGGTGGCACCCCGGATAAACACATTTGCAGCCACGGCGGACTTCGAAAGCCATACATCGCGGAGGTCATGATGATCATCAAACGCCTTTCTCATTAGCTCCTAATGGGTATACGGTGCATCATACCGCGGACCTTCTATCCCTTCAACGCCCAGCCGGTGCTCGAGCACATTTTCAATAATACACATTAAGATCAACTGACAAAGTGGTATAGAACAAGAAACCCGCGCCTCCCAACCTTTACTCGCTACCGCACCCCCAAAAAAACATGTTTATGAAGAGCTCATGATGGCGGCATGGCATTCGGTGCCAATGTTGGGGGTCTCCAGGCCATCCCGTGTCTGTGGTCCCGGCTTGAGGTAGCAGTTTCCTGGCGCCTTGCCCTCGACGGCTCCTGACCTGGTCGTCCATAGGGGAATGAAGCTGACTCCGTCGCAAGTGGCGTTGCCACTAAATACATCTTCGTATGAGTTGAACGCGGCGCAGGCGTCCATACAATTGTTAAAGTTGGCGGTGAACAGCGACATCAAGGGCGGATTGGGAGCGTTGGTGTTGCAAAACATGGTAAAAGTCTTCTTGCCAAAGACTGTCATAAAGTCAGTTGTGCTCCGCGGCACGGTCTTGGTGATGGACTTACAGTCTGTTGTGTACGTCTGGCCAGTGGTCGTCTCATCCTTGTTGGAGCAGTTGTTGGTGAGGGAAGCAAAGCTTGTTGCCGTCGCAGAGGCGCTCGTTGTCGTCGCCGTTGGGGTGGCGGATATTGACGACTGGAGAGCCGACAGCTTCTCAGCTGCCTCGTTTGCGCGGCTCGCCTCTAAGCCGGTTCCTGCTGCCAGGCCGATGACGGCCGCCGCCAGGACTGCGATAGTGACGGACAGGACGAAGACGAGGAACGTGCAACCGCAGATGGTCTTGTTTCTCTTTTGAGGCGCGACAGGTTCTGCTTCGACGGGGTAAAGGCCCGGCGTGCCGGTAGGCGTTGTTGAGTACGCTCCATATGTCGAACCGTCTGGCTTGGTCGACGTGCCGGACATTGGCTGAGGCGACATGGGGTACGACTGCTGAGGCGGGCCATGGTAGACCTCAGGGTATTCGTGCTGAGGCGCCAGCTCTGGGCCTTCATCGTACTGCAAAGCCATGATGTTAGAAAGGTGGGGTCACAGCTGTTGGCCAAGCACGAACACCCGAGAGATGGGAAACCCGAAGAAGAGAGCCAAGAGAAGAGGAAGAAGCAAGGACTTACCGCAGGTGCCATTTTTAAGTACTTGACTGTAGTCATATGGTGTGGTCAACAGTCATAGCACAGGGTGAATGGGGCAGCCGGAAAGAAAATAATGACAAGGTGCAGGGCGGGAAGCACGAGCTAGATCAAGAAGGAGGAGACCACCGGTGAACGAAGGAACCGGCCGCGGCAAGAAAGACATTCAAGTATAGCGTGGAGTAAAACCTAGCAACCCCGTCCTCTAAACTGGTGGAGTTGATATGTGGACGAGGGTATGGGGGGGGAGAGGAGGCTGGACATAGCTACAGTAGCTGCTACACTAGGTCGCACACAAAAGATATTATAAGGGTCCCGCAAAACAGGGGCCAGGCCGGCATCTCATATCCAGCCAGCGCAGGACTTCCTACGCCTGGTTGGTTGGACATTCGCCGATAGCCTCCAACGGGGGGCTGACGGGAACAGACGAGTAGAAAAGAAACTCCATTCGAGCTGACGGGCTGAGCGCACGCAGTGACGCGATTGGCCGTGCCGGCGCCAAACGCGCATCCCAATCTGCCGTAGGACGTGATATTTTGGAAGCATTGTGGCACGCATTTTAGCAGCGGAATAGCCGCGTGGGTGGTATAGGGACGCCGGCTAGTCGCCCAGGGTCAAGCACGAAGGCTTGACTTGACTGAGAGGGACGGAGAGGAAGGGAAGGAGAGAGAAAGAGATGGGTGCCCCATGATACCGTAAGCCCCTGGCTGGTCTTGGCTCGTCCTATCTGTCCCAGAGAGAAAGGTGTGTGTGAGTTGCCATGCAGGCGAGCGGATCGACAAGTCAGTCTAATGCGCTTCTGGACGGATGGGCATACGAGGCCCCCCTACATCTGCCAGGCATGCGGCTGTCCACGGATTGGATGTCGAAAAGGCGAATGAAATAAAATAAAAATAAAAACAAACTCGCGGGAGAGACGGGTTCCATACTGAGAGGCTCCCCAAAGAAGAGAAGGAAATTAGAGACTTGACAAAGCCTTGTCCCGGGAAGGAGCCAATCGGCCACGTTGGGCGCCGTCCCGAACGGGGGTTCAACAGAGACATTGGCATCGCGATATGTCTCTTTCTGGGCTGCTAGCGCTTATAGGCCTGGGGGCGCAGGACAGGGGCGCAGGACAGGGGCGCAGGGGGGTCCAAAAGTTTGAAGATGGCTTGTGGGGCTGAGGAACAGTTACAGTTGTTTGCCTATTGCAACGCTTGTGCTTGTCACTGCAGTGCCCCCCGGGTCGTGTTGTCCCGTCACCAAGCTTCTTTCATTCCACGTTCCTAGAATATCGATGCCAAGTCAGGTGGGAAGCGGTAACCCCTTCCCGCCATAGGAAAGGTGTCTCGATACCCCTGACCCCATCCCGGGCTACCCAATGCTGCTCCTCGGTATACGGGTGGTTTTGGGTAGGGGGCGAGAGCGAGGCTTCTCGCTTCGTCCCGTTGCCAGGTGGTGCAGAAAACTGTGTTGGTGGTGTGGCTCCAGTCCTGATTTGCTACGGAGAGGCGAAAAATTCTATATTCATGGCTTGGCCGAGGCCGAAGATTGGGACATTTAAGAGGTCCGGGGTGGGGTTTTTACTCATGGCACAGTTGGTGAAGAGACCAAATAGTAATCTACAGTGGCCGGCGAGCTGAACTGGGGGCCGCGGCTCACTGAAGCCCCGGCAAGCAAGGGCCATTTTCAGAAAGCCCAGAAATTTCCCCCCTTCCTTTAGTCCTCCCAATTTCATTTTCCTCGTCATTGGCAAAATTCCAGAGATGTGAGCTCTGAGCGTGGAGGGATGGATGATTTAACGAAGCTTCTGGGGTGGCCCGACCTCGATTCGAGCTCGAGCTTGAGCTTGGTCTAGGCCTTTTTCTCGGTGCTCCTCCCGCCCCGGCTCGGTCTAAGCCTTAGCACGATGCCCTGGCGCGAGAACTAAGCTTCTTTCCCCTTGATCGAAAGCCGATTGTCCAATCCGCTCGTTTCGAACCCCTGGGAAGAGCCGCCAGGCAGATGGGAATCTTGAGCACGCACTTGACGGGTTAGGTATGTTACGTCGAAATGCGTGGCGCCAAGGGGAGGTGGATGACGGGTTCTTAGTAAGTGCCATGTGGGCGGCGCTCGAAGCAAAGCTATCCAAAAGTGGCAGTTTCTTTGCAGTCGTTAAATTGAGCTCGCTCGCACTTTCCTGCTCGGAATGGCGGAAAACTGACCACAATTGTCAACTCTTTGCGGCACAGCAGCCAGTCGGGGGCTGCACCGGCAAGCGCCAAGTTATGATGTGGACTCTCGGCTGCCTTCCTGGCCTGCGTATGTCTCGAGTGAGGCAGACCCCAGCCGGACTTGGCTCCGGAACAACTTCTCCTTGACTTGCTCACCTCAGCATCCTTAATGTAGGTTCAACAGCTCACAAGCTCACGATGATGGTGTAGGCGCCCATGCAACAGCCGCCGTGAACCGAGACTAGATGCTTGGTGCCTGGTGCCTGGTGCCTCAGCATTGGCTGCTTCAATTTCGACATGTCTGGCAATGGCCGCATGAACCAACTGACTTTTCGATTGGGTATTAAATCCAAGCTTTGATGCGGGTTCCTTTTCCGTCAGGGGCGGGAAAAGGCGCAGCCAGCGCAAACCCCTTTTACGTTGCGGTCGGGCGATGTCCCCCCCGTCACTTTGTTAAATGAGTCTTCAGAAGTTCCCATCGACGGTTCACAAGACCAGGGCTTACTTTCTTGGCACATGCTCAAAAACAACACCTCGCCCTCGCCCTGGGCTGTTCCCGCGCCTCGAGCCAACTCCCAGAACGCACCCGTCCTACAGAGTCGAAAGCAAGCCAGCCAAACCTGTTCCCGGGTCACGCGACTAGTCATGAAGACGATCTCACTCTTGTCGGCCGCCGTGGCGCTGCTGTCAGTTGCGAACGCGCAGACACCAACCCCGGCACAAACATCAACCGACGTGCAGGCGCCCATCATCACAGCCTCTGCTCGCCCGTTCTTCATCTACGACACAAAACCATCGGGCAGTCTCGAGGCATCCATCGTCGAGTACAGCCGCTCGTATGCGGTCTACAACGTCGCCTGCCCAACCGCAGATGCAGCCTGCCAGAAAGAAGGCTACTGGCCGGCAAATGTCACCCACTATGACGGCTGGGGCTGGAAGGGACAAAATTCGGCCACCGCGGGCATCCAGAAATGGTGGAGCTGCCGCCTCGGAAGTGGTGGTGGGGACGTCATCGTTGAGCAATACGGACTTTGCAACATGACGACGATAAACGCGTCCGGCACCGCTACCATGACTGTGGATCACGACATACCGATGAACTCTTGTTTCGTGAATCAGCAGTCAGTGGTCGTAGCCATGACTGCGGGCTTGGAGAAGGTCATCGCGGTTCACCCGATCATAACAGAGGGCGTGTATGACCCCTCGGCTTTACTGTCTCTACAGTCGGCTTCAAGAGCGACGGAGACTTGTAAGCCCATACCCAGCCCGGCACCGCTGAGCTCTACTCCCGGAGAAAAAACTGCGACGGAAACCGTGGTGCCAGAGGCGGAGGGTACGGAGGCTGCGGGAACCGGGACTACTACAGGAACCGGGACTGCTACGGGGACCGGGACAGCTGCGGCGTCGGGATCGGCCCCGCCGAGTGGATCGGGTCAGATGTCGGCGAGCGTGTCGCTGGTGGCCGGGGCAGCAGTGGTAGCAGCGGGGTTCGGCGTCTTCCTGTGATCGTTGGGGTCGTGAATGGGATGGTGGGAAAGTTATAGAGTATGAATTAGGAATAATCATGCAGTGTGCTAAGAGATCATAGATATGTGTGGCTTCTGCGCTCACCTGCCCCGTAACAATGGTGTTTAAAGTTACTCTGCGACTCTGTTCAGCCACATTCCGAGGAACGATCGACTGTGCGCGAAGAGACAAACACTTGCAGCCCTCGGCCCGGGGAAAGTCAACGCTAACCTCCCCGACAGCTGTGTCGTCGGAAACGGCCGGGCCTGACACATCGCAGCCACGCGTGAAACTCCTCGACCCCGCCTGTTCGGTGCGACCGCCTCGGGAAGGCCTTGGTGGCTCATCAGTGATCGTGAAGGTGACAAGGATCGGAGTGCACAATTACAAAAATGGCCTGAAACTCGAAGGTCAACAGAGTTGTGCTGAACACGTCAAGCCATACCTGTATTAGCTCATTGATTGGCCCAGCATTTTGGGTTTCCAGATAATTGCTGACTTGCATGCCGCGGAGACCCGAGCCGGATCCGAAAGTTGCAAAAGTAAGCTCAGTAGTGTTCAGAAAGGGGGTGAGGGGTAGATCGCCTGTATTTGAATTGGATCTCGCTTGAGTTGTCTGTTGTCTCTTTCGTTTTCGTATTGAGCAGATTGAGGCTCTCGTTGCAACAATGCTCCATACCCGCACCCACAGATGGATGATTCAGCCTCGGTTGCGATGATAGGCACGGGCAACAGCAAGGCCCAAGTGTTAGCAGTACGTACACACTAAAAGTAAAAAGGCAGGGTAAGGGTAGCATGCTAGGTGGACCTGCAATGCTTACCTAAAGCCAGCAATCGCCTGCTAAGAGCTATGGAGAGGGAAGAAGGTCGGGTGGGATCCAACTCCTTACCTGTACATTCATGCAAGTCATAGTTGCGACTCAGAGTATCCGGGCTTCGCTGCAGTAGGTTTGCAAGCATTCACTTCTTCCGAGGATGTGTGGCATCTGATGCAATGGGAAGCGCCAAATGCTGAATTACCAGCTAGCAGGCTGCTGTGTCCAGAAAAAGGCCCGTTCCTGCCTGGGCTGAGCCACCGCAAGCACGGACAGAAGCTAATCGGAAGCACTGGCGCAACTGGAACAGCCCAGAAGCTCACCCGGCTCAGGTTTCGGTGGCGTCTGCCAGAACCTGGGCCACCACTTCTCATTGAGATTTTTCTTTCGTTTTTCTTTTCACTTCCCACCTCTCTCGTCAATCTCTTGGTCTTTGCCTAGCCTGCCCCTTGCTTTTTCTTCTCAAGTCCCCCTCGGCTCTGGCCACTTAGAAGTCGGCCCCAGTCATCGAATTTCCCGAGGATATTTCGTTGGGCGTTAGGTCGTTAGGTGTGCGCCGCAGCAGCCCAGCGCGCGATGCGACAAGCCATGTTTCCTTGTCCATATATTGAATAATGCATTGCGTACCTGTTCCAACGCTTGTCGGCAACGAACCTGCCTCCCGCAACCAACCTTCCTGCCAACGCGGTCTCTCGGCCGTCTGCTGCCTGACGGACGCGCCCTATTCTGACTTGACGTAGGACGACCGTCATCAGGCCCCGATTCAACCATTGGCCTTTGAGTTGACTGGTTCGATACACCCTTCTCGACATCACTCCCGACGCCGCCGGCTGACAACGTCGATAACGACAGCAACCGATCCTGACTGAGGCAACGGCAGCTCAGCCTCGACCCAACCCCGGCTCGGAGCTCTCCACCGACGCAGGCTCCTTGTTGTACCCGTATCGCTCTCGACCCCTTGGCTATCTTCAGCCCCGCCACCCGCCGCCCCGTCCTATCTTTCGCAACCCCTCCCCGCCAGTCCCTAGCTTTATCGCAACTACCTACTATGCCTACCTATCTCTGCCACGGCTTCCGTTGGGATCGTCGAAGCATTCGTGTTTTTGTTGTCGTCCAGAACATCGACGATGCCGCCCCTGAATGGATCATTGCACCGAACTCGTCACCCGCCATCCTCGAATCATTCTACTCGCTCTTCGACTTCATCCCCGAGCCCACACCCGACGACTCCGAGGCTCAGCGTGACAAGAAGAAGCGTAACAAGTCCAAGGCCTCCAAGGCCGCCGCCTTGCGTAACGAGTACGACGTGCCGCCCTCGACCGTTCCTCCCGAGGAGGACGACGTACTACAGAATGATTGGAGCGCCGTGAAGCTGCTCGAGGAATACGACCCATCCGACTTGAGCTATGTCAGCCGTCCCTACGCGTTCGTTGCTGATCACGTGGTACGCATCGACCTGAGCAACTCGATAACGGAAGAGATCATGCGTTACGAAGAGCGACTAAGCGAAACCAAGGCCATGGCCAGCGCCCCGAGCGACGAGTTCTATAAAGCCAAAAAGGGCTCCACGTCGGGGAAGAAGGCTGGCTGGTTTGAGAAGCTGAGGGACCAGCTCCAGCGGGGGGAGGATATCCGATGGTATGTCGTCGTCTGCGGCGACCAAGTGCGCGACTTTCCAGAGGACGCAGGAAGAACACAAGAGGACGATGACGAGGCCGAACGGGAGGAGGAAACCGCGACTCCACGACCCCGTGATGCGGGTGCCGGCCCCTCCAGGGGAGGTACGTCGCCACGCGAGTACATGTCCAGTGTGCCGGCAAATCAGTTCGCCACGGCCACGTCGCCACAACAACAGCAGCAGCAGCAGATCTCGCCGAGAGAGGCGGGTCTGCCATACGGTACCCTTCCGCAGCATCCCAATATGGTTGGAAACTGGACAGAAAAGGAAGTACCAACATTACAGTCAAAACCGTCAATGGACTTTAGGCCGAAGACACCCAAGGGCGGCGGTTTCAGAAGATTATTTGGGAAGAAGGGCGAAGACCCATGAGCTTCGGATGCTCTTAGGGAGCGGAGAGACCTATCCGAGGGCGGATCACCACAACCTGTACTTGTAACGTTATTTTGAAGGGTGCTGTCTGGGATACGGCACAATATCCTCCATGTTTAAGCGAATTAGCCACATGCCCACGCGGCAATGCAGAATACGATTCACACGCGAAAGCGCATAACAAATGATTTGTTGATTGAAACAGGGCAAAGACCAGGAGAGGCTTCATGATTGACCCCTGTTTCTGTGGTGTTCTCCCGCAACCCACTAACCCCAGCTGCAGTGACACCGAGGAACCCCAGCTTCCCTTTCGAAGCGAAGCAGGGATTAGCTTGCTACGTCATTGGCCAAAGGTGTCTCCTAAACATCTTCCGCCGTCCCTGGTATTTCAGCAGCAACACAGCTCGCTCCCTTTTTAAGACAATCCGACACGACCTAGTTCCGTTGGCGACGCCCATTCAATGCGGCAAAACGGCCACCTGCTTTCGTTCGCGGACATCGGCTTTCGAGCTGAACATCTGCATCCAATATAATTCCATGATTTGACCGCCTCTACCCAGACAAACCTCGGATGATCGTGCGTCCTTGATTCGGATACGGCGCATGACTCTCCCCCTGCCACAATGGCTGAACACTCCAGGCTTCACGCACCTGGCACGTCACCCCGCGCGGGTGACACGTCGCCTTCTTTTGCGCAGACAATGGCAGAGTTCAACCTTGATAGCGACCTCGACTTCGACCTCGACGAGGCAGAGGATGACCTGCATCTGCACGAGGCAGAGCTCGGCGGCGGACAGGCCTACGAGCTCAAGAGATTGGGGAAATCGCCTGCGATGGACAACGGCGGCGGATGGGGCGGCGACGCGTCCTCGCCGAGGCGGCGGGCAAGCGACAGCACTGTCGCGAGCTTCCAACTGTATACGCCTGACGAGGAGAGGTCTGTAGTTCGCAAACACGACCGCAAGCTGGTGGTTTTTGTGGCCCTGCTGTTCATGCTCAGCTTCCTGGATCGGTCCAGTACGTCGGCCCCTTCGATACACCCCTGCAGTTTCCTCTTGTGCTGACGTGCCATCCTCAGACATTGGCAATGCTCGCATCGCTGGCATGGACGAGGATTTGCAGACGCAACCCCCATGGGACGGGTGGTACGAGTGGACCCTGACGGCCTTCTACATCTCGTACATCGCTTTCGAGTGGATGTCGCTGCTGTGGAAGCTCATCCCCGCCCATATATACGTGTCCATGATTGTGCTTTCATGGGGCTTAACCGCCTCGCTGCAGGCCATTTCCGTCTCCTACCCTATGCTCATCTTTCTACGAGTGCTTCTGGGCATTGGCGAGGCCAGCTTCACAGGCATACCATTCTATCTGTCTTTCTTCTTTAAAAGAGAGGAACTGGCATTTCGCACCGCCATCTTCATCTCCGGTCGGTTCTCTGAGCGCTCCTAATACATTTTGCCGTGGCTGACCCTGAGCAGCCGCACCACTGGCGACAACGTTCGCATCATCGTTGGCCTGGCTGATTATCCGGTTCGCCGAGGCCAGCCCCATCGCCCCATGGCGCCTGTTGTTTCTCGTCGAGGGCTTCCCATCTGTTGTCGTGGCCGCGGCTGCGTGGCGCATCATCCCCGACAGTCCGGAGACGGCGTCGTACCTCACGGCGCGCGAGCAAAAGGTGGCTCGGCTCCGGCTCCGGCGCGAAACGCCGCATAAGACGCGCGGAGAGAAGAAGTCTCGAGGTCTTCAAGGCCGCGAACTCCTCGCGGTATTATGCGACCCCATGGCGTGGCTGACGGCAGCCATGTTCTTCCTTACCAACATGGCATACTCTTCTCTGCCCGTCTTTCTCCCCAAGATTCTCACCGAGATGGGCCACTCTCGGTTGGCGTCACAGGGGCTCAGCGCCCCTCCTTACTTCTTGGCCTTCCTCGCCGTCCTCACCACCGCCCGCCTGTCGGATCGAACGCAGAACCGATCCATTCCCATCGTGCTGCATGCCCTCGCATCGGCCGGCGGGTATGCTGCCCTCGCATTGGCAGAGCCTCTACGCCTCTCGCCGCTGCTGCGCTATCTCGCCGTTTACCCCGCCGCCGTGGGGTTCTTTAACGTCGTGACGCTTACCGTGGCGTGGAGTATCAACAATCAGGCATCTGAGAGCAGACAGGGCGGCGGGTTCGCCTTGATGCAGATCATTGGGCAGTGCGGGCCCCTCGTGGGGACGAGGTTGTACCCGGATCGCGATGCGCCGTTCTACGCGCCTGGCATGCAGACCTGCGCATATGCGATGCTCGCCGTGGCCGTGTTGGCGCTGTTCCTGAGGTTCTACCTCGGTTACCTCAACCGAAGGATGGACGCGGCCGGCGGCGGCGATGCCGAAGAGGAACAAGGTTTGGTTGGATATGGAGGCCGCGTGAAGACGGCCACCGAGAGTTTTAGATATATGCTCTAATGAGCTCAAAAGGGGGTCGAATAAGGGTAGCATCACAATAAAGCATCCATACACAAATGGGCCTATGGTCGTCGGTATGAGTTCGCTACCCCCAATTGTCGGCCCCACCCAATGCATGGGATGAACATGTCGCCCCTATCGGCTCTCACATTCGAAACTCTCCAATATATTCCCTGATGAAAATCAACGCATGTTCATCAGTGGGGACTTGCTGTAGAGTTTGTGTGCGTATGTATGTATGTGTGCGTATGTATGTATGTGTGCGTGGCTCGTCCCAACTTTCCAGGGTGACATGGTGACATACTGCGATCGGCGCACGGACCATATCCCACAATGACCTCGGTCCTTTTCCCGGAGTGCAATGAAGCTCATCCTCACTAGGTGCCATTCAGAGAGGAAGCCATTAGAAAAAAAAAGAGTAGCCATTGGGATCCGAAGTCGCTCATTACAAAAATTGTTTTATTAGAGCATTCAAACGTTTATCGCTTTGCCTCATACCAGATACCCCCGCTCGGCATAAAACGGGAAGAGAAAGAAAGCGAGGGCAAAAAAAAGGACAACGGAAAGACAAGAAGGGCCAGCAATGAAGTCGGAGAACCCGGACTTGAAGCACTTCCTCGGCATCCCCTGGGCCGCGGCGCACATCAACGCGCCCGACACGGTCCGTGAGACGGCCAACTCGCGGCTCCCGAAGCAGGACACCGAGGACCAGCTCTTCTCGACGACGCTGCACACGGACGACACGATCGCGGCGTACCTGACGCTCTACAAGCGGCCTTCGTCGTCGTCGTCGTCGTCGTCGTCGTCGTCGTCATCAGAGACGACGGCCAACGGCAACGCCGCCCAGAGCGATGAAGGCGCCAACATGATCCGCGAGCTCAAGGCCCTGCTGACCCTCCGCAAGGGCGTGAACGGGTACGCGGGGGTGTCCCACGGCGGCATCGTCGCGACGGTCCTGGACGAGACCATCGGGCTGGTGTTCCCCGTCAACAAGATCAACGGGCTGATCCCCGACGGGGCGTACATGACGGCGTACCTCAACGTGCAGTACGTCCGGCCCGTGAAGACGCCGCAGACGGTGCTGTGCGTCGTCAAGGTCGTCAAGGTCCGGGGGAGGAAGTACTGGATCGAGGCGAGGATCGAGGACAGCGAGGGGCAGGTGCTGGCCAAGGCGGAGAGTTTGTATGTCAAGGTGAGGGGGAACTTGTGAGTGGGCGCGTTTAGGGGAGAGAGGAGGAGTGCGGGGTTTTCTTCTTGTAATTCTTGTAGATTTTCGCTGCAAGGACTTGGGCGGTGTATTTAAACAGCCGTGTTCATAGAGACGGTGCGAGGCATCATGCCAGACTTGGATGAGGGGTTTTTGTCCATGGCCAAGAGTGAGCCGGGCCTTAGTTGCCTATATTGCATAGGTTTTGCGGACAATTCGACGGCAGATGTTAAATGGATAAACACTACAACACATGTTCACAAAAGCGATGCCCATTGTTACATAACGCCTGCAATGCCTTGAACCGAGGTCACCACCACCGCCAATACAGCACTTCGCAACGACAAGCACAAGTACAGAAACCGAGCGTGATTCGGAAACCCCCCACGTCGAAACCAGAATCCGATCACAGACAAAGACTCATGTCTGAAACCAGCCTCTCTCTTGCTTGCCAGCGGAGGTCACGCCGGCATGTCGTGAGGTTCGGAAATGCAAAACTCGGGGGAGGAAGGAGGCGGGTGGGGGACCCACCACATCCGAGGCCGTCCGCCCGCGCCCCATCGGTGCAACCACCCCCCAACTAGCAAAAGGTGGAGCCCGGCGCTAAACCCCTTTCCGTCTCACCCTTCTCGAACCTCTCATCGCAAGACCCACCTAAAATTTCATCCTCCTTCACTGCCCGTTTACACATACGCATTGAAACGTCTCTCGCACCCACGAAAGCCCTCGACCAAGGCGACCGCGAGCCGACGACCCCCGGCGCTTCATAGAACGACGCCGCGTAGTAACGGCTGAACCCCCCGCGGGGATCCCGAGTCCCGAGAGGCCCCGATTTGCCGCTCATCTCACGTCTAGGAGACTTCGTTCTCTTCATCGCCAACCTCCCATCTCACTCGTCTCTCGTTCGCCGAGGAAAAAAAAAAACCCCCTCACCGCAAAATCATGGCCCCTAAGCGCGCCGCCGAGGGCGCGGCGGCCTCATCCGCGGACGCGCAGCAGCAGAAGAAGCCCCGCAAGGGCTTCCGCGTCGGCCCCGACAACCTGCCCGAAGGACCCTGGCGCAGAAAGGGTGAGTGGCCCCTCCCCTTTCCCCTCGCCGTCGGCAAGGAACAAGTAATTGCTTCACGTATACTAACACGCGCGCGCCTCTAGTCGAGAAGAAGAAGCTGGAGCTCATTCACAAGGCCAAGATCAAGAAGGCCTACGCCAAGATCAAGGGCAGGGAACTCGCCTCTCAGTCCTCGGCCGCCCCTCAGGAGCCCGCGGCGGCGAAGCACGCCTCAAACGATGACGCGCAAAGCTCGGAGCCTCGGAGCGGAGAGGTCGCAGAGAAGGAGACGGCGTCCTCATTACCAGCGCCGGTAGAAGGCTCGGCAGCGCAGCCCCCCTTGGAAGGGGAGATCCACCCGTCCCGCCAGGAGATGCTCACCACCGAGGACGGAGAGCCGCCCAACCCCAACACCATCGCCGTGAAACGCAAACACCGCGGCGACGGGGGCGACGGTGACGGGGAGGAGGAGGACGCCACCGTGGACCGCTACGAGCCGCGCAAGCCCCGCCGCCCCCGCAAGCCGGGCTACTACGAGAAGCAGCTCGCCCACGCCGAGCAGAAGAAGGCCGAGGCCGAGGCCCGCCGCGCCGAGATCCAGCGCCGCCGCGAGGAGCGCGAGCGCAAGATGGCCGACCGTGAGCGGTACCGCCGCGCCATGGCGAAGGCGCGCAAGGGCGACGAGAACGGCCAGCGGAAGCTCGGCAGGGAGAGCGGGCTGTTGCTCGAGAAGGTGAGGCGCATGATGGGGGATTCCAAGTAAGTGGCGTACGCAGGCGTCACAAGAGTTAGTTAGGCAGGCTGGCGGTCTTCTTCACACCAGAGTTTGATACCACATGTACAAATGGCATGCACAGGCATAAGGGACAATAAAAGTTTTGGCTTGACTTCTTCGGAAAAAGAGAACCGACGGCTGAGCCATCGATCCGGTGGTGTTTTTAACGTCACTAATTTCGAATGCAACCACCCCCTCGCCCTCCCCAGATGACCGACCCATGCGCGGACGGCATGCTTTCTGACCATCCAGCCTCATTCTTCATCGTTTCACTATGCGTTCCTTCGTCTCCTCTTCCTCTCTCGCTCTCACTCCTCGAGTACAAAAAAGTTGTCACAAACGGAGTCGTCCTCTTCACTCGGATGCCAACGAGTGAGAGTGGTGAAAGCGCGCTCTCAACGAAAAGTAAAATCGTCCCGCCAGCCCTGGTTCCCAAACCTGCCTTCGAGAACCAAGAAACTCCTTTCGTGCCCCAAAGCAAGAAATTTGGATATCATTAAAGTTTCCAAGCGCGGAGCAAAAACCCTCCCCCTCTTCTTTGTCCTGCGGCCATGATGGCGTTCGAATGATGGAATCCGAATGCGAAAGTCAAAAGGCCGACAATATGGGAGGGGGGAGAGGTGTCTCCGAACCAGGATCGTTGAAGGAAAAGCGGTCGAGGGCGTAAAGTCGTGGGTGTGTTGATATGTACAAGGGTTTCCAATATCGTCAGTCTATACCATCCAAAGCCGGCACTTTAATCGGTAAAGATGGTATGGCTGTTTTCAATGACGAATTGTACGGCCAGGTTCTTGACATGCATGTCGGTCATCTCTCGCTCCAGGCTGGTGTCTCGCATGATGGTCGGAGCAAACACGACCGCAAGGTTCTTGGGAGACATCTGAGGATTGGTCAGCGCCGCTACAAATCGCGTCATCAAATCATAACACTTACCAAGTTCTCGGGCTCTCGTTGGGCTACACGAGCGAGATGGAACATGAGGAACTCAAGGCAGTCGCGATGTCGCTGAGGCATCGTGCTGAACACCTTGCGGAGGTGGTCGCAACGCTCCGTCTGGTCCGAAATGGCTACAAAATACCGTTAGACTAGATGATGGAGAATTGTCAATGTGGGACTTACCGTTGGACTCCAGAACGCTGTCGTACACATCGTACGTCAGCAGTGGCATCGGGAGTTTTCTGAAGTATTGCTTGAGCACACTCGTTACTGCGGTGATGTCAAGGCCAGGGTCTGAAATGTCGTAATCCTCGCTCTTGTCAAATCCCTCTTGAATCATCTTCACTTGGGAGTTGCCGCCCGTCTTCCGGTAAATGCCCTCGACGTCCATACCGCGCAGCTCAACCTCCTCAATGCAGCGAGTTACCACACTGGGAATGGTACGGCGCTCGTAGTCGGCCCTTTCGACAAGGTCGGAGCCGAACAAGGTAGTGGGTGCCTCTGCTATGGTGGGCGTTGACACGTTGGTCAGAGACATGGACTTGGGGTTGTTCTTCTTGAAGAATCCAAAGCCCTGGCGATCGACAGGTTGCTGCTGGCCCTTCGGAGCGGCCGGGGCCTGGGTGCTGGGAGCCTCGACTTGAGAAACCGTCATGTTGTACGGGAGGCCGATGTTGTCGCCCGTCAGACCGGGTTGCACGCCTCGCTCACGCTCCTGCTGGAACGCCACGACGGCACGGTTTACACCCTTGGCTACGTTTTGGGCCAAGCCCTTGGAACCCTTCTTCCAGTTGAACTTCTTCGCCTGTCCCTTCCTGATGTCCACCACTGTCGGCCTTGCCTCGACTACAGGCTCATCCGTCTCGTGGACGAGGGTCGTGGTCATGCTTGCCGAATCTGCCAAGTTGAGGTTGGATGATGAGAAGATCTTGCTCTGGCTGTAGATGCCTAGTCCATTAGGCGACTTGAGTTCGCCGCCAATCTGCGACTTGAACCGCTCCTGGATCTGGTGGGTCAGGTCGTTGTTCATATCGGCAAGCTGCGCGTTCTTGGACGAGAGCTGCTCAAACTCGAGAAGGGCCCGGTCCCTGTCGACAATGGCTTGGTTCTTCTCGTCGATCAGCTCGTCACGCTCAGTATGAAGTTGCTCGATGGCTGCGCTCATCGCCTGCTTGACCTTGTCAAGCTTCTGCACGAACTCCTTGATCGCAGAATCTTCCAAGTCGCGCGGGTCGACAGGTGTCTTGGTCTCCTTTGCACGTTCGACGTATCCTGCCAGAACCTCGAGCTGCCGAATCATAATCTCAGTCTGCGTATCCAGCACCGAGACCGTCTTGCGCTTCTCAATGAGAGTCTTGTTCAAGCGCTTCAAGTCCTTCTCCGTGGAGAACTGTCTCTCTAGTTCTGCGACACGGTTTTCTGAGCTACGCAGCTGCCGCTTAAGGAAAGCTGGGTCGTCACTCGAATGGATGGAAATGGGACTGCTGATTTCGTGGCCGCTAGGATCCTCAGCAATGGGCGTCTTGGGCCAGCGAGGTGAGGCGGTGCCACGGGTGGTTTCGCTAATACTTCGCGAGTGACCAGAGACTCTGTGAGAATGCTGAGGCAGCTGTGTGGAGCTGGATTCGGTGCTGTTGTTGCGTCCGTGGCGAACAGCGTTCGATACGCGGCGAAGGATAGATGATGAACCTTCGTCGGTGCCGAGGATCCTAGCCATGTCCTCGTCCATACTGAAATCGCCACCTGAGCTCCATCTCGGTAGCTTGGGGGAGACCTTTGCTTCACCATTCGTCTGGTCCTTTGCGGGAGGTTTGGGAGTGTTAGCAGGCACACCGGGCGGCTGCGGGGGTGCTCGGGGTTGCATGTAAGTATCGCTGAGCTTGTGCTCAGTCATATTCGGCCGCGCGGGGGCGGCCAGACCGGATGGATTTGTCTCATCATTTGTAGCGGATCGTGAAGGCGGGCCGCCGGCGGGCTTGCCGTTACCTGAGAAAACAAGGTTAGGTTCGGTGCGTCCTGCATCGGTGTAAGGCATGAGTTCGGGGATGAACATACCGTTGCGTGAAATTGGCGGTAGCTCCTTTCGAGGAATCGACTTGCCAGCTGTAACGTCTGTCCGCGATGAAGAGATGGAGTCGAATGAAGGTCGCACTTCGCCTTCATCACGCTGTCTAGAATCCTGGGACGACCGAGTTGTTCCGTTGCCGACGCGGGGAGGCGATTCAGATGAATCCAAGCTGGGGAAAGGTTCCTTGTCCTTGCGTAGTACGCCGTCACTGCTCTTGGCGCTTCCACTTTCAGGGGTCATGGCGGCCGAATGCGAGGCGCTCCTCGGGCTGATCAGCTTCTTGCTCTTGGGCGCATCCTGTAGCTTGAAATCGTCAATCGATGGTGAAAGCTTGCCGGCCGTGACCTTTTGGGACTTTTCATCGTTGCTTATCGATGATCGGGTATCGTTTCTGGACGATTTTGACGTCTTACGCAGGGGCAGCTTGATAGGCCCAGACTCAAAGTCAGAGGAAGGTTGCCTGCCCTTCTCTTGGAAAGCAATGTGAGGGGTCGATGACTGAGATTCGATTTTCTTGTCTGTGCTGGCACGAGGAATACCGAAGTAGTCTTTATCTTGCTTCTTGGATGCACTAGGCACGTCCGATGTCGACCGCGGGGTCGTATTCGAAGCCGGGGTATGATCCAGAGCGACTGGGATGAAGAAACCGTCGTCGCCGCCATTGGCATCGGCATTATTGTTGCTGCTCGGAGCGAAAATCGTCGAGTTGCGGTTGTTGCGGTAGCTCGAAGCAGGTAACCCTAAGCCACTGTCCTTAGTAGACTCAGAAGGGCGCTCAGGAGAGCGCGAGGGCCGACTGCTGTTTTTGGACGACGAGTCGTTTCGACTGTATGCCGGGCGCGGTCTGGGGGACAACTCGGTTGGCGTCTCCTTGTCAGAGTCGGGATCGACTCGGGTATCGGAAAAGGCATTCGGAGGAATGGCGTTGGGCGGCAGAGCGGGCAGCGACTTGTCTGTTATCATGGGAGATCCGTCCTTCTCCCTCGATTTAGCCTGGGCTGCCGCCTTTGATTTTTTTCTTCGTCTCGCCATGAGCGACTCATGACAGCTCATGCAAAAAATGCCTTGTGAAGTTCTTGCATATCGCAGGTTCTCGATCTTCCGCTTGCAGTTGCGACACCGGAAGCATGTCGCGCAGAATGCCTGGTCGCCGGTAAGGATGGCGAGATCCTCGATCTTGTTGTTGCAAGCACTGCAGCTGTAGGTGCAGTTGTTACAGATGAGCGAGCCATCACCGAGGAGGAGGAGGTTCGCATCGGAATCGAGCAGTGTGCCGCAGGTGTTGCAGCGAAAACAGTTGAGATGCCATCGGTTTCCAGCTGAACGAGGAGGCTCGTTAGTTTGGTTGAACTTGGAGAGAGCAGACAGCATGGCCATGGAGGACAGCATGACTGAACAGCCAGCCAAGCCAGACGAGGGTGGCCGGAGTAGATGGTGGGAAGGGGGAATGGGGGGAGGGAGAGATGAACAAAAAAAAAAGACCACCGAATAGACATACCAAGTTCAAACGCTTTGCCCTCTTCCAGAATCTAGTCGGGTTGGGTCACCGCCATCAGTACGTGCTTGCGGGATAGTCAGAAGTCACCGGTGTGGGCCATCATACCTCTCCGCACCCTTTGCAAGGGAAGACATCGTCGTTGTCCATAGGACTCTCCAAATAGTCCTCCATAACGGCGGCCATGACGGGTAGGTCGTCCTCAGTTGCGGGACGTGGTCACGACAATTATCTAGCGGGCAGGATGTCGACTCGGTCACCGGTCATGAACGTAACGTCGGCAGCAAGACGATCGGTGAGCGAAGGGGTCGACTCTGGAAAGCTGTGTCATGGACGACGAGGGAAGAGAGAGTCGACAGACTGTACGGCTCGTGCCAGGAGCTCGACAGGGCGGGCGTGTACGTCGGGCCGCGTAGCGTCGAATGGATGGCGCTTGGCGAGGTGCTCGGGGCGGCGATAGCGGCCAACCCAGTCGGTGGAGGGAGGGAACAGAAAAGTCCAAGGTAGCAATGGTGGGCGGCGTGGGAGATGCCGTCGTGGTGGCGCTCGTTGGTTTGGCTTCGTTCTGGGAAATCGACGTAATTTGTCGGCGAGGAACTGAGGAGTAGTCGAGGGCTCGGGGCCTCTGGGGCAAAAAGGCGTCGGCGATCAGAGTAGGGGCTAGGTGAGGAGAGGTGGTGAGGAAGGTGGATAGATCTTGATCTCGCAGGCTAGGCGGGAGCAAAGCTGGCGCCGACTTGTCGAATTGGGAATTTCGATCAGGACATAGGTCCTCGAATGGTCGGGACGATGAAGAGGTGCGACGGACGGGCGAGACTCTGGCAAGCCCTGGCTTGCCAAGTGGTACGGTTCTGGGAGCAGCGAGCTGGGTAAGGACAGGAGGGGGCGGACGGGCTCAGGGGGGGCTGTCCAGGCCCTGTAGAAGGTACAGGAGGATGACGGGGCTCCAATGAGCTAATGAGGCAGGGTGCTGTACGTGCGCAGGCCTTGCGTTAGTGACAGATTGGTGATGTGGAAGTCAAGGTGCTAGTGTGCACGAAAACGAGAAGCCGTCGTCAAGACAGAAGAAACGAGCCTGGGAGAGACGGGTGGTGGTGGCGCTGGACGTGGAATTTGGGGAGAACGCTGGATGGGACTGGAATTGGAACTGGAACTGGAACGGGGCTGGCCTGGGCGGGCGGGAGGTGGACGGGATGATGGGATAGACTGGCAGATAGATAGATGTGCGGTGCGGAGGGAGAAGGGGGGGGGGGGGGGGGGGGGGTTACGGGGCGGGAGTGGTCGCTACGTGAGGTACCTTGCCCTTCCCTTGGGGCTGGAAAGGGAAAGGTATCTTTCTTTACTTTGGGGTAGAGTAATGGTACTTGGCACATGGTGTACGGATTCACCAGAAGCGAGGAGCCGTAGCCATACCAGGCACCTCTCATATACCTACACGACGTATTTGTGAAGCTCGAAAGAGAGATGGCAGGGCTGTCCTGTTGTGTGCAGAACTCCGGACGATGTTGTTGCTATCGGCTTGTGTGTAGGCATCAGGCATGCAGGGCAGACAAAGTGCTTCGGTACCTGGTACTTGAGAGACAATGTATCCTGGTACAGGCACGGGAAGAGTTACATGTATTTCTTTGCGGCGCGCAGTGCGTTGAGACCCCAGCCGTACGAGGTGAGTGACTTCCGTTGTCCTTCAGGGCCAGAACCTGGGAACCCCCATACTTGTAACTTGCTGTTCTTTGGCTTCCCAGGGGGTTGACCGCAAGGAAAGGTAAGGTAAGGTACGAATAGCACACAGCCCAATTGTGGACGGGGCATGAAAGCGAACAGAGCTTTGTCTGTGGCACGAACAGTGGGACCCCCTCTTGTCTATTACTGGGGTCATTTCGCAGCAGAGTTGAGGAATTGAGAGGGGGGGGCGACACATAGGAAGGGGGGCTCCTGTTTCTGCCAGGTACCTTAGGTTCCTCACTGGCTGCGCTGGCACCTTTGAATTGGGGGACCTGCCAGGGCCTCTGTGCACCACTTGACTTGGCCTTGGAGAGGCGGTTAGCGTCCAGGAGGAGGTATCGCATGGAGACATGCCAGGACATGCTAGGCCAAGCCAGACGGACGGCTTTGTGTGCACCGTGGCATGTACGCACCGCAGGCACTGGAAGGCAAAAGGGATGTGTTGGTCAGAGTACAGTACCTCCGAGCGTGGTGCAAATTACATTGGAAGCGGCGCATCATTTTATTCAAAGTTTGGGCCCGACTGCCCAAGATAAGATTGCAATTCGTATTGCCAACGGCCATGAACGTCCAGACTGGCTGCTGAGATGAGGTGGATAGGGTAAAAGCAGGGTGGACAAGGGACGCAAACGGTACATCTGAGATGTGACTTTGGAGTCTTGAAAACTTGCACCCTGAAGCCCATTGAATAAGGACCGAAGGAAGACGCGATTAGATGGTGCTCTGCTAGATGAAGTATGGTAATGCGCATTGGTGCACTTGCGGCAGCAGCACAGGAGCAGCATCAATTCAATGTCCGTCTTTACCTCGGCCAGCAACGGGTGCCAGGCATATATGCAGCTATCCAGCAACGATCGCCATGGCCTGCAATTGCGCGTGGTGATCATCCGACGCAAACAGAACAATGCCATCATCCACCTCCCCCACCCACTAAAGCTGGACGCGAGGGGGTGTACGGTCTGGAGCCAGACACAACAGGGGGAAACGGTAATGAAAGGGCCGTTGACACTTGTAACGGACGCGATTGGAGATTTGCTTTTTTACGGGTTGGCTGAAGAGGCGACGCTCATCCATCATCCACCATCCATCACCTATGGCATCCTTCTGGCGGAAGCCCTGCAGTCTGAGGAGGCCATTGAATATGTTCCCAGTAAGCTGCAGTTGGAATGGCGCGGGATGAGACGGATCAGGATTGTTCTGCATAACGGCATCATGCCGCAGCTCGTGACTCGAATCCGCCACCTCGCGCGACCTCTTTCTCCATTGCTTTCTTTTCCCCCCGACTTTGTTACGTTTGGAAGAGCCTGCATGTGAACCCGTGGTAGTGTGCCTGGGCGGCATCTAATGGAATGCGCCCCCTACGCAGTTAGCTGCAGGTCCAGCTGAGGCACGGTCAAGGCTTGGGAGGCCGACGAGGCGCGGCCAACGAACCATTGGTGGTTCATGTTGATTAGTCCCAACGAAGTGTGTAAGCTGGGGACGACTTGGTAATCACGGCTGAGCTTAATAATAGCAGCCACCACCACAACATCTCGACTTGCGGTGTGCCTCATGTTGGACCCCTTTGATGATATGCTGGCCGGAACGGGCAGTCGAGGGTGGGCAAAAGACGTAAACTAGAACTGATGGCGTTTGGCAAAAGAAGAAAAAAATAACAAAACAAACGGCAGGGCGCATGGCATTCCCCTGCCACTCACCTCGCCGTATCAGAACATCAGACGACTGTCAAAACGGACTGGATGACACGCGACGTTTGAAACCAAGTCGTTTCTGGATACCGTGGCTCGGGCTGCGTGTGGCTGTCACACCGTGTGCTGTCCGGGAGAGGGGGGAATCTGGGGTTGACATGAGCCAGCTGAGATGGCTGAAGCCGGGCGCGCAGAACGTATTGCTCTGACTTGTGCTGGGTCTTCTGGCGCGATATCATAACTCGGATTCGAGTTTTATTCACAATGTTCGTTCTCACTGTTGGCCTGTCTCTCTTGGTCAGCTGCGACCCCTTACAGCCTGCAGCGCATGGTTCAACTGCAACCCTGCCGTTCGCGCAGAGCTGGGCACGGAGCTAGAACCACAAGCAGAGGGCATCGGGAGAGGTCGAGCATGCCGATAATCGCCGTCTGTGTACACTACAACCATGAATAGCTGGCCAGGTCGGAGCGCTTTTGGCGGTGAGAACGGTGCCGTGACTCCCTTGGATCGTCGCATTGGATATAACGCCACCATCACACACGACTGGGGTGGCGGTTGTCGTCAATCGAGCGTCTCACGGAGATTTTTTTGTCTTGGTGTGATGCCCTGCCAATATTAGATGCGCCGCCTTGTGGAAGTGGAAGGAAGAGCCAGTCGGGGTCCCAAGATAAAGCAGGACGGGGCCTGCAGGGACCAGTCCATCTCAGTCCAAGCCAAATTGCTCTGTTGTGTACAGAGTACACGCTATGGCAGTCGACTGCAGTAGTGTGCGGTACAATACAGGCGGAGAAGACGGCACAACGCAGCCAAGGGTCGAAGACGAAGGACGAAAGACGTCTTCATGTACCTTGGTACCTCCGCAGGACGTTACGGTACGTACCTCATCTAAATGAGAAGACAGACGTAGGAGGTACCGGGAGGGATTTCGGGCTACTGTTTCAACTAAACGGCCCCCGCTGCAGCGCCACCAGAGCAGATCCGGATCCCTCTCTCTCGCTTCCTTCACAAGAAGAAGGACGCCCACCCGCACAACTTGCCGCCATTCATCACGATCCATGCAGTCGATCCTCCAAACCCCCGGCGACCCTTCACGTCTCCAATCTACATATTGCGGGCACAACGGCACCCGCAAAACATCATGGCGGGCGTGATGTCGCCGTATCATATCATCTGCGATCCGTGTACGGCACAACCGCCCAAATGACCGTGGGCCCTTTGATTGCCCGAGATATTCATCAAGAGACGTATGTGCCCAACAACACATGATTCGCCTCTAGTCTTGCCGCCAGGCTGAGCCCAATTTCGCGTCATCGGCATCCAAGAGTGGGCCCGCAACTTCCCATTACTTTATTGCTTTGGATGGGAACCTCCCGGCTTCCAACTTCCAAGGCCCAAGAACCTTGACATCGATACCTCTGTATCTCCAGCCGCGACCCGGCAAGGCTTTGCTTGCTTGCAATTTCTCAACTCCAACAACCGAGATCAGCATGATTCGATCCTCTGCGGCACCTGCCTGCCTGTCCAAAGATCCCTCTCGATCTTCATGGCCTTGATGACTGATGACATGTCGCGTCTCACAAAAGTCGCCCAAGGCCCTGCCATGACCTCTACCCTATGGTTGGGCGCCGCCGTTGTCACCGTTTTGCAGACTATTCCAACAGGACTGGTTGAGTACTCCATGACTGGCGCAACGCAACGACGTGCTTTGCCAGCTCCCCCGCCTCCGTTTCAAACACGTTCGCTCACCACACCGAACTGGCACCAAGATCGCACACTGGAGTCGCATCGCGGAAACGTATGCCTGAACTGGCTGCTTGGCCCTTGGTATTCCACCCACAACTCTACTCACTATGCACTGCGTGGTTTCAGGCCCTCACTTTCGGTACCACTGCACGAATCCTGGACCTGGCAAAAATGTCGCACTGACTCCTGGGAAGATTACACAGCGTTCGTACGGCTAGACCAGGTGCCTGACCGCCTACCATTGGCTCCCGTGATTTGTTCCTTGTCCATTCATACGCTCCAACGGCTGTCGGGAGTATCCCCGCCACCTATCAACTAATATGCCCGCCGTTGCACAGGACTTACATTGTGCGGCTCTCTCTGAACTAAAAAAATAATTAAAAATGAAGTCGAACCCTTTACTCTGCCCACTTCCCTTGGTATCGAGTTATGAGTCTTGGAGGCTCCCCTGGAGCTGACGCCTTGGGCAGCGTCTCTGCACTGGCTCAAATCTCATTAACCAGACAACGGCATCACCGTCGTGTAACTTCTTATGAGCGAGTTGTTGTCTGCCTTTGCCCCCTGCCAGAGCATTGTCCCAAAGCAGGGAGCCCTCGTCGGTGGGAATACGTACGGAGACGGGAAACTCGTGAATTCCCAAGAAACAGCGTGCCACGTCAAACTTGGCTGACAGCACTAGGGTCTTTTGCCAAGTAACTCTCCTACCGACCGTCTTCGCGAGGTTCATGAGTTGTCCTCGGACTTGGTTTCAGAGGGCTGTCATCACGCTGGGTTGTCATCTGGGGGAGGCGGTCAGTCTGGGAGTGGGATTGAAGCCCACTGGCTGGTGCGCTCGCTGACGAACCCATGCCCGTCTGCCGACAGGATTCGGGGGGTTGATCGCAATACTACGCTGTCAATATTTTCCAAATATTTGATTGCAACCTTCTAATTTGGACTGTGGCCTCCGAGGGCTTTTTAAATGCTCGACTTAATATCGAAGGCGGCAGCAACCATAGCACAACCCCCACCCCCACCGGCATTCTCTCAATCGTCCGATCATGGACGCCCATCCAACCTCGCCGTCTGTCCGTAAAAACAGGCATCTACTCAGTGACAAGCTTTTCTTTATGGACCCGCCAGCCCCTTTTCAATCGGTCGAGATTCCGTGATGTGGACGGGATGCCATGAGAGACCGCGTAATCCTCGGCCTCTGCAAGTGTGCCGTGTCCCTTGGGACACTTGAACATTCCTAAGCCGCTCTTCGTGGCTACCCTGATCAGCCCCAATCGCTCATCCCGGGCAGTCAGATTGCCGATCACACTGGCCAACGAACCGCCTTCCCTTGTAAACGGCCATCGCCAAAGTAGAACTTTCGGACTTGACGCAGACCGACAGCACTGTGGCGCATGCACGTCCAGCACTTTCCGTGAAATGGTATACCTGATGGGACGTGGCCGTTGGCCGTGTCCATTCACACCCAGGCCCTCAGGAACCGGCTGGGAGGTAACAGTCCAGTCCGCGGGTCTCCTGGCGGTCCCCGGAGACCATACCAGTCGTAAGCCATGCATGTTTCGCAACTCGGTACACTCGCAGGCCCGAAACTCGCGATTAAAGACGGCCGCGGCGATGCGGCCACCCTCCCGAGTGCGGCTTCGGATTCAAACCAGTGAATGCCGCCGCCCGCCCGCCCTTGCCGGAACCCGTCCAAATATTCTCCGACGTGCACCTGGGTCTGACAACTGCCGAAACCCGCCGCACATGCGTGCGATTTGGGCCCCCAAGGCCATCTTTTATGGCAACGGCTCGACTTTGAGTACATAGTATGGATCAGGTCGCGCATGGGACGACGTCCTCTACGCCGCACGTCAAAATCGGTTTCGCGCGCTCCTGGAAGATGGATCCCGGCTTGTCGCCGCACAGTCAACGGGGTATCTGAGCATGATCAGGTCACCATCGATCCGGGGAAGCCCGCACGCCCTTCTGGCAACATCCATGCGTCACAGTCAATGCCCTCCCTCCCTCCACCACCCCCCTTTTGCCCGGGCAATCGACCCCATAAACAGAGTTTCTTGCCATCCCAGAGCTCATCATGCTCGGTGGCGATGTCCTCGTCAACCTGACACTTCCCTCCAAGCCACGCGACTTGGTTGATGATCTCATTCTATAACCGATCGCTCGGGGAGGAGGTGGCCGAATAGATTTCGTCCTCAACCTCCGCCACGTTTGCCTGCTCCATTATTTCGTCTCAAAATAAACGTCCAAAGAAGCCATGTAATCTCTGACGGCGAAAGGGGGGAGGGAGAAAGTGAGCTGCTCCGGCCAAGCCGTCTGACTGCCAGCCCAGCCCAGCCCAGGTCAGCCAAGCCAAGCCACCACCACCCCCAGGAACGGCGCCGTCCGTTCCCTCAGCTGTGGCTGCACTACGAGGCAACATCATCTCACCTGCGCCCAATATGCGCCCCCCCAAAGGAATAATAAATCGGGCTCATGAGGCAGCCCGCACACGGAATCATTGGCCGCGTCGAGCCTGTCAGCCTGTATAGATTCGACACGGGTCACTCTGGCATTTCCCACTCCTCGCAAGGCGGAATTCGGGTAGATGGCACGAGTCCGATTGTAGAACAGGCGCCCATGCTTACCATGGCCTTGGGGTGAAAACAACCTCCCAAAGGTCTCGACCGTGAGGAGTTAGACTTGGGCAGCCGTTCCCCTTCCCAAGAGTTGCCCGTAGGCGATGAGGCCGGCCCGAGTATGGGGCTTTAAATCCTCGGCTCTACGGACCGGTCCCGGACCATCGTGGGTCAGGTCGGTCCCAAAAACAGTCCCCAGATGGGCATCGGCAAGCAAAGTGCTCGTAGAAACGATATGGTTCAAAATGTATACATTGGAATAAGATGGATATTGGTACAGTCCACAGCTATGCCGGACAATTACAAGAGGCAATACAAGAAAAGGTTCCAAGATGTACGCAACACCCAACACCCCCCTGCCTTGCCGTATGGCTAGCTTCACCCCCTTTCCATACCAACAACGACAAAAACTCCGTTCACTTTTGTGGCCTCGAGGTATTCCATTCACCACCGTCACGACGCCAAATTCCAGTTCCTGCACCCCAGCCCCATCTCCATGTTGTACGGATCACTTGATTCGTTTGTGCGACCTAGGCAGCAACGCTGCTCTCCCGTTGCTTCTTCGCAATGTAGTACGTGATGAGATTCTTGGGATCGTCCTTGGCACCCTTGATGAGCTCCCAGAACGGCCCATCGCCGACGCGTGAGTGCAGCGCCACGCAAAGCTGCACGGCGCCCATGCGCACACCAGAGTCCGTCGACTCGAGACACCGCCCGGCGAGACCAGCCAGCTGTGAGAGCTCGCTCTCCGAGGGTATGAAGCCGGTGCGTTTATCGAGCAGCTCCTTGAGGACGTGGAGGCCGGTGGCGAGGCAGCGGCTACCTTCGACCGAGTTGTCCTGCTTGCTCTGCAAGAGCTTGACCATAACTACAACAATCTCGGGTGGGTCACCGAGGGCCACGAGCTCTTCCGCCAGAAGCTCAAGCCCACTAACAATGCGCGTCCGCGAGTCGTAGGCACTGCGCGTCGCCACGAGGGCTTCGAGGCCGCGAGAGACGTGCGGCTGGAAGTTATCCCTCTCCTTCTTGAGAAGAAGCTTGATCGTCGCGAGGATCTGGGCCTTGACGTCCTGGACCCTTTCCGGCGCGAGGTTCTCCAAAGGTGCCTCGAGGTACTCGAAGAGCCCACGGAGGAGAGCCTCAAACTTCTCGTCCGTGAAGACGGCTTTGTTATCCCTGATGATGGACTGCAACTTCCTGAACCCATGAACGTCCAGAGACTTCGCCTTCACTCTGGTGACGCCACTGTCGAGTAGTCTCGAGGTCTGGCGAGCCTTTTCGGGAGTCTCGGGGGTGCCGTTAACCTCGAAGTTACCGTTGGTCGGCGCGGGCACGGCAATCTCGTTTATCGGCTTGTCCTCCAACACTGCACCAGTAAATGTAGGCTTCGCGGTTGTCTCATCATCGACAAATGGATCTTCGAACACCTTGAGCTCACTGGCAGGCGTCGGCTCAAGTCCAATCACGTCTTCCTTGGTAGGAGTATGGGGAGCCGGTGGCTCCTCCGCCGAAACTTCCGCATGTGCTTCCTCAGGCACAATTATGGGCGATTCTTGAAGTACTGCGGCCGGGGTCTCGGCGGGAGGCTCTGTAGGGGCTTGGTCGGCAGGCTCTTGCGCAGGTTCCGGCGTAGGCTCCGGTGCGACTTCTGGCACAGCTTCCGGCAGAATTTCGGTCTCAGGCAGGGGAATTTCTACGGAAACCTCCGCGGGAGCTTCAACCGGAGCGTCTGCGGGTGTTTCTGCCGGCGCCTCCGCCTCGGCTGGAGCCGGCACTTCCACGGGAATTGCTCTTGGGGGTGTTGTCTTCAAGCTTGCAAGGCTTGGCACCACCAATGTGATATCCTCGTTGTTGTTGGACGGGCTGCTGAAAGGTATTGTAGTCGGTGTTCTTTTGGGCTTTGCGGGACTGGTTCGAGGAGAGGAACGAGGAGAAGATACTGATTTAGAGAGAGTTGACTTGGCACTGGGCGACGCAACACTCGGTCCATTAGCATGAGATGTTTGAGCGCGGGGCCTGCTAGCTGCTCTTCGTGGAGAGGCTTCGGTCCTCGACTTTGGCGTGACGGGCTTCGACTTGAGACTATCCGGGCTAGGCGCCTCGGTAGACGGTCCATCGTGCGTCCGCACAGAGTACGGTCCTGCCGTCGCCGGTCTTGCAGCCATTTCCGGCCGCTTTTTGGTGGGCCTCATAGGTCGGACAGACATGCCTCCGGAGGCCGTAGGCTTGGCTGAGGGTGCTGATCCAGTCGAGGCGCTTGGTGCCGGCTGCTGGGGCCGAACCGGAGACAGGTTGGCCATCGCAGATCCCGGACGAGGAGGTAGGTTGCGGGATGCCATTGTTGCCTTCTTCTGCGCCATCATGGTTTCCCGCAGGCTTGGCTTGCTACTAGCCATAGTACTCTTAGACAAGCCAAGTCCTGGTCTTGCACGTCCACTCTCGACTTCCCTCTTAGGGGCGTTGGGGTTGTTGGGATCCTTGTCCAAAAGCTTTTGAGCAGTTGCTTCCAACGTATCTCTAAGCCTGTGGTTTTGTCAGCGAAAGTGACAATGCAATGCAATACACACACAACTTACATGTCCGCCCTGGCTGGCCATATTTTCGCAAACAGCCAGTAGGTAGCACGCATTCGTTCTCTGACGCCGGGGTTCGCGTCGTTGAGTCCCTTCTTGATGCATTTCTCTACCAGCTCCAGGCCGCCGCCATGCTCAATGTGGCTCTTGTGATGGGACTCCTTGTCCAGGACTGTTTTGAGCCAACCCGTTGCATATGTTCTGGGCTGAACGTTCTTGTCTTGGCACGCCCCCCAGATATGCTGCATGATTCGTGAACTGTACGTGACTCTGCCGATGATGGTGTCGACTGTAGTGTTTGCTTGCTGGGAGGCGATCTTTTTCGTCGCCGCAGCGAGCTTGATAAAGGTCTGCATGAGAAGCTCCACCAGAGGGTCCATGCCAGGGCCAAACGTGACGGCGATGTCCTGTACCAAAGTACAGCCCTCCTTAGAAAGACTTGTTCGCAGAGAGGTTATCGCCTTGATGATGCCGTCCAGCAGTCCCTTCAGGCCTGCCATGAAGGCGTCCGGGTAATCTTGCGGGGCATTACCGGCAATAAGCTTCCGTAGCTTCGTCATGCTCTCCTCGCGCTTCAGCCAATTCTGCTCGGTCTCTCTCCCTTCGAAAAAAAACATCATTTCCCTAAAGATGTCGTCCAATTCGCGCTGGGTATTGACATATGCCGGTTCCACTTCGCTTCGTACTTCGGGTGCTGGCGTAATGGGACGTTCGCTCGACATCGAAGACACACTTGCGGCAAGCTTTGGTTTGGGAGCGGGTGCGGGTGCGGGTGCGGGAGCATCCAGCCCCGGCGTCTTGGGTCGCTCAGCCGGGTTGGGGGCAAGCTCTTTTACGATGGCCTGCTCGATGGCAGGGCGAACATTGAAGTTCTTCAACTGCCTCTTGAGATCGGACTTGGCTGCATTGGGGGCATTTCTGTATGGCAGTAATTAGCGCGCGTCACAGAGGGGTAGCTTCATAACGTACCGGAAAAGCTCAATAACGGTGCTCTTAGCGACGTCGCGCACCATACCGTCGGCGTCCTCGAGCAGCTCCATAAGCGTCGGGACGTAAGCCCGAAACTGAACGCCGTGTTCCTGATGCATGTATAGCAGCCAGTGCATACCGGCTTCCTTAGCCCTCGGGTTCTTGCCAACCATGGCGACGTTACGCACAGAACGTTCGACGTCCATGGGCGCGGCCGCGTACATGGTCGTCAACGCCTGCGACGCCAGGCTCCTGAACTTGTCCTTCTGGTCGCCTAGCTTGTCGATGACGAGCGGGAGAGTGTGCTTTGCCTCTTTGGCGATATATTTCGGTTCCTGCCTCGACAGCCTCGTCAGCAGATGGTTGAGGGCAGTGAAGCCGGCGTTGACGAGGATGGCATGCTGCGAGGCGGAGGCAGTGCGGAGGCCGTCAAATATTTGCGGGACGAGGGTATCGGGGACATTGTGCTGCTTGATGCCAGACTTGATGCCGGTGACGTGTTGGACCTTGACGTCGACGCTGGCATCGGTGTGGAGGATCTTCTGCAGGTCGTCGACCTGGTCCTCGGTGATTTTTTCCGCCATTCCCCGCAGAACGAGGGTTGGGCTCTTGCTGGGTTGTGTCGACTGCGAGTAGAGAAAATTGTCAGCTGTTGCCTATCCTATCGATGCCGTCGTCTAGTAAAGGAGCTCGGCCGACCAGACTGGGGCGCACACACGGATACGTAGCCAGTCAGGACAGATGAGCGTTGGGAAGGTCGAGGGACGGCGAGGGCATGAGTCGTCTAGCGCAAACCGGGGGGGGAGGGGTGTGGTGATTTGAAACTGATAGGGCGGAAAAGCTTACGATTCGTAGGTCGCGTCAAATGCGAGTTAGCACGGAGAAAAATCCCAGTGCGAAAATGGCGGCAATGTTGGGCCGGGTTGCGCGGTGGTGACAGCTGTTGCGCGCAGTCAGTTGTTGTTGACGTTTGCGGCTGTACGATGTCTCGAGAAACAACACACTTGAAAGGGGGCAACGCAGAGGCAGTTGCCCCGTGCACCGGGCTCAACCTAATGCTACTGGTTGGGGTTCCGCTCCTGCGGTGCAGCGGGACGCCAAGGGAAGCTGCGCTAAATCCTTATCGGCTTTATCGCAAGATGGGGACTGGGATCCTTACCCCTGCAGCCGCGGGGGAGGCACCTGGCCACCCTGGTCCCAGGATGAGAGCTCCGGCAAGTAGACAATGGCCGGTGGACCTGTTCTTCTTCCCAACGTCATCTAGATTGCATCGAGTCGAGGAGCGTTTTAACTCTCTTCCATACTTCCTTTGGCCGTACACCGATCTTGCACATCGACACCGAGCCGCGTTCCTAGGTAGTGTACCTATATATCGAGCCCCGCTTATGCCTACCTACACCTTCGTGCCAAACTACACACCCATTCCACGCTACTCTATACTCGGACGGAAATAGCTACTCTCTATCCGAATTCGTAGGGCAGATCCCGACTCGTTTCCTCAAAACCCAAGCAAGACCTCCTGCGAATGGCTTTCCGAACTTACACAACGCCAAACCCAGATCCCATCTCCATCTTCCTCCCAGTCATGTCTTCCGCCGCAGAACCAACCCCATCCGCGGCACCGGGACCTGCACCCCCCGCCGCAACCCCTCTTCCCCATCGTTCACAGTCGCCGGAGCAGCAGAATGTAACCCCCGCCGCCGCCGATCACCCCCGTCCCTCTCCAGACTTTAGCCTCCCCAAGCTCCGCCTCGAGATCCGGGACCTCAACAACCCGGCAGCAACCCACTTCCTCTCCGCCGTGACCGCCAGCACCGCCCTCGCCGACTCCGTCAGGTCCGTCCTCAGCCTCCTGTACGACTCCCCCTCGTGCCCCACCACCCACGTCCCGCCCACCCGCTCCGTCACCCTCATCGTCCGTGACATGGACGGCGTCGCCTACACCACGGGCAGCGACCTCGACGACGACCACAAGGAGATCCACTTCTCCATGTCCTACATTGCGGGAATCCCCGCTGAGCGTCGTACCGCAGAGATCATGGGTGTTCTCACCCACGAGATGGTCCACTGCTTCCAGTACAACGCCCACGGCACCTGCCCTGGGGGTCTGATCGAGGGTATCGCTGACTGGGTCCGCCTCCATGCCAACCTGAGCCCGCCTCATTGGAAGCGCGAGGCGAGCGGCAACTGGGATGCAGGGTATCAGCACACGGGATACTTCCTTGACTACCTCGAGGGTCGCTTCGGCACCGGCACGGTGAGGAGGGTGAACGAGAAGCTACGCACCCAGCATTACGGGGAAAAGAAGTTCTGGACGGAGCTGCTGGGCAGGCCGGTTGAGCAGCTGTGGAACGACTACGCGGAAAAGATAAAGGATGACGAGGCCGTGATCGTCAACAAGGACGATATTTCCGACGATGATGTCAGACTGGGGAGGATCAGGGCTGCTGATGAGCTTGTTCAGTGATTTATATTTGGGGAATGACAATAGTATTATAGGGTTTGGAACGCACCGCGCTAGGGGTCATTTATTTCGCGGATTAGAGGAACATATTGTTGAAGTAGGTGAAGGATGTCATTTTGTCACCATACCACAGACCGAAAGAGTTTGGTAGGAGTGGAACATAGAAACACATGATGGAGAGCATCGACTTAGGAACGAAAGTTTGTTTGCAAAATCAAGAGCCTCGCCGCCAAAAAATCTATAGATACCCTATTTCCTAGTCCTGTTGAACCTTTTGCGCCGTTTACCCTGCCTTGCCCGAATGAGTCAAATGGCCCGGCTGCGATGAGCCAGAGAGAAATAAAACATGGAAACCGTAATGAAACGCCTATGCGTGGACGGGTGCCTGAGCCTCGCTCTCGCTGACGACGCTTCCAACCTCTGACCAGCTCGCGGGTGTCATCATTCCCTCGCTCTCGCTCATAACGTCGTAGTAGCGGCCGTTGTCTCCGGCTCTCGACGATGCGGCGTCGTTGGCCACGTCGTCGCCGGAGCCGGCAAGGGATGCCGAGTCGGTGGGGGTGAGCTCGCCCTCGCTGACAAGCTCGGGTTCGGACATGGGTACCGGGGGCGACATGGGAAGCGGTGAGTAAAAGTTGGAGGGGTTGGATCCCTGGGCCCAGGCCTGGATGGAGGCGTAGGCCTCGTCGCGGTTCTCCTGGCCGGCAGTCATGTACTCGTCCTCGCCGAGCTCGCGGTCAAGGGTCGTGGACTTTTCCGACTGGGAGGAGTTCTCAGCGACGTCAACCAGAGGGGGCAAGTGAGCGATGGTGGCGGCAATGTCCCGGGGGCGTTCGTCGGCGTCACGGGTGGTGGCGCTGTAAATGTCCGACAAGGCCTCGTCGCGGCCGGGGAAAATGTCGTTGGGCTCCTCCATTGTCGGCAGCTCGTCCTGGTCGATCTGGTGCTCGTCGGCAAATGGGTTGGCGTACAGCGACGAGTTCAGACCACGGACGCCTTCAGGGCGACGTCGGACAAGTCCCTCGTCGTCGCCGTAGACATTTGCCCCCGAGTTGAAGACAAACGATCCCCTCTCGCCACTCTGATCCTGCCGCAAGAAGTCGTCGAAAGACCTGCCCCGCACGGGAGCGGCGGGCGGCAGCTCGTGCGAGCCCGACTCCTCAGCCTCGATTCTCTCCTTTTCCTTCTTGGCGAGATGGACAGCGTTCCAGTACATAATCTCCTCGCGTTGGCGGCGGCGGGTCTCATCGTCGGCATCGACTCCGGACTCGGCACCCCCTCGGGACTCTAGGAAGCCTTGGGCATCCTCGGGCCGGTTAAACATGGGCGGGCGGTCGCCGGGCTCGATGCCCTCGCCCAGAGAGTGAAGGGCAACGGCGATGCGTCTCCGGATGTCGTCGGCATATCGTCGGAGCTCGGGCGACTCGTAAATGGCGATAGCAGCTGCTACGGCGACAGAGACGGCAATGACGCCGGCTGAAGCCAGGGCACCGTTGTTAACTCCGGGCATCGTGAGATGACAAGGCACAGTAATGCAGGTGCTTCAAAAGGTAACCACAAGTAAATAAAAATAAGGATAGGTTGCGTGTAGGGGAAAACAAAGACTCGACCTGGAAAAAAGGTTCCCAGGCTCTAAAATGGCCACGCGCCGAAATAACTAATGATTGCGTGGTCCTGAAGACCATTTGCCACAGGCCTGACCACCTCAGGCAGGCAATGAATGTGATTCGCAACAGCGCTGGCGCGGGGTAGCGTGCCGTAAGGAAGAGCAGAGCAGCAGATCGCCGGGCGGTGTTTGGGGATGGGATGGGGGGCAAGCGGCGTACATGGGTAGCAGTGTACAAGCGATAATTAACCTGGCAGAGAGCGACAAGGGAAGGTTCTTGCAAAGTATCACTCACCTTTGGCAGCGATTGGCACAGGCATTTTCGAACACCCGCTGATCAACAGCCGGACACACGCAAGAGCAAAGTAACGACCAGAGGTTGAGGATTGAGGAAGAGGATGTACGGCAGGATAGGCGGGTGAGGGGATGTGTAGTGTAAGTAAGGTGCGGTGCAGCAGGCAGGACTTACATACGGGTACTGCACATGGGGGGCTGCGTATCCCCCCCACGGCGTTAGAGGACTCGTCACCTCTCGCGAGGTCGGATTGAGGGCCGCCGCGAAGGGGGAAACCAGGAACGCTCAGCCAATAGTCAGCTACTGTTGGAGAACAGTTGGGGGGATCCCTGGTAGGACCGCGTAAGGGGCGTCCTGGCTGAGCATCGATAAGATAAATGCTCAGGCTGACCTTGTGGTGCGCCTCGCGGCGAGACAGGCATGGACACTTTGGTCCGGGTCCGTGGCGCGGTCAAACGCTCAAGGAATCCAAGTCTAGGTACGCCGAGAGGGAGGGAGAGGGAGGGAGCTTGCGTGCTTGGTAGGGGCTCAGCTCTTGGGGGCCGCATGACAGACCAGGCACCCAAAAGCCCATCGGGGTAGTCTTGCCACACAGTCTCTCTCCTGGTTAGCGTGCAGCTGCGAGCAGCTGGGGGGAAGGGTTAGGCTTTTTTTGCAGGACTCGCATGCGTTACGCCTCCCAGCAGAAGTCGCCTCTCTTCCCTCCCGGCCAAGATGGAGAAGGATTCGGTCGCGGGGTTCTTCCGTCGGCGACGCGAAGTGCTCCGATTGCCTTGTCGCTGTTGCGACACGGAGGATTTCCACGCCACCGATGACATACGCCCAAAGCAGCTCTTGTTGGCTCCACTACTTTCGCATCAACGAATTGTTCAGTACGAACATGAGACATGAAGTTTGAAAGAGTCATGAAATCAAGAGGGCCATGAGCATGCGAACAGAGAAAATAAAAAGGCGGGACCGACACTCGTCTTTAAAAGGATACCCTGTGCTGGGGCTGCCCGAATGATCACTTGGGAGGTGGAATACGCCCCAAGGCCATGGGCTATCGTACCTGGGAACTACATGCCATCGGCAGGTGAAGAGTATGAGTCTCTCTCATCATCTTTCATGGCGTACTTGCTTTAAGAAGAGAAGATCACGGACAAGGTTAAGATGAAGCTCGGTGGGCTTTGAATCTTCCTTTCATGGGAAACTTGCACGATTTTCTCACCATTTAACTACCAAGCCCGGGCTAGATTGTTTAGTTTTCTTTTCTTTGATACTACTCTTTTATCGCGAGGCAGATGATGCCTAATAGCCTGAGTGCCTAGGATGTCATCACCCTGTCTGACCCGATATGTCCGGTAGAATAGACCCATATTTCCGGATGGCTTCGGAAGCACCATTTGATGTCGCCCGGGGTATGACCCACATTCTCCGTAAATGGAAATCCGGTACCCCGTCCTACACGACCACAATGCCTCGCACATGCGAACACACCCATGCTGGCACTATTGAACCAAGGGATAGTTTCTCATTGAGTACCGCTTCAGCATTCACTGTATCGAATGGTTCCCAGGAGGCGATAGGCTTCGACCTGAAAATGGCAATTGACGTCCGGCCGCACGCTTCTACCAGCTGGGTTCTTGGCATGAGCCTCAGATATATCACCGTGTCATAGGTGAAGAGGTGAGTGAAGTACGGGTCTCGGAAACTGCAGGCCAATGGTGGATTCTACTGACTTGGGTGCTTGGTGCCCAGTTGTCAAAGATGCAGTCCTCTTCGCATTTCCATTATTGTTGTAACAACTGGCCTGTATTCCTTAGGAAGCAGGTGGCTGCAACGGGATATAAACGATCGATGCTCTGGGTGTTGCAACGACTCGATAAAAAATGAGGAAGTGGCAGTAGGGCAAACTGCTTCGTCATAGTACTAGACTCAATTCATTTCACTTATGTGGTGATCTGCAGGATTCCCGTGACCATTGAAACTTCATATAATGTCAACGTTACACGCATTAAAATTACGACATGTTGTCTTTGTCGGTTCATATTGCCATAACTTTCAAGTTCATGTGGGCCCCACGATGTATGTCGTGGGGAGCAAGCAAACATGCAGTGATTGAAGCAACTAGGACCACTGGCATAGCCGGCGGCGAAAATATGGGCTACAGCAGGGCATCCAATAATCACCAAGGACACATTTTCAAATGAACTGAACATCAAATATTCTTTGGTAAGTCATGTTCAACTTGGAACCGCACGAATCCATATTGTTGGCACCGTTGCTCGTTTATCGCAGGCACAGTTGGCGTTGGGTATGTACGGATTCCGGACAAGCCCCCAAATATCCCCCATATCTAGATATATTCGAGTTTCACGCTGCGCTGACCAAAAGTGTTATTGCGACTCAGTTCTGTAGTGCGGTATGGGTTTGGGTCTCTTCAAGGTCGAAACCAAGCGGGTATGACACCTTGAATCGCCAACCAAGCAAGCCTTACATACTCAAATGTTATAGAACATCATAACTATGCAGGTTATACTCGGTTCCAAGGTCTCCTGCACACAAAACTAGCCTTATGAAATTGAAGTAGCTTCCACTTCGAACATGTTCAAGTCCAAGCACTTAACTAGGCCTCGGCAATGAGCTCGAGTTAGAACGAGGCAGAAAATTAAACGAAAGATACTGAGCACGAACCCATACCTCATATATTAATCACTCTTAGCGATGCTCCTTCGATTAGCAGAGCGCAGCTTTTGGTCTCCACCAGAATCTTTGATCCTCCATGCGCCATTCGCCCAATCTCAACCACCTCTACCCTTGAGACTGATCGACTACAGCTCACTCTAGAGAAGGACAGATCACCACATTGGTTATGGGTAAGCTGTTCCCTTGTCGATATGGATGGTAGCGAACTCTACCAGGGATTGAAGTTGTTGACTTGGCAGGTATTTGATGCCCGGTAGGTCAACGCATTGCCCAAACCCCAGGCTAAGACTTGTATGAAATAATTGTGAATGAGACGAGGCTGCAAATATATTATGAGGATTCTCGACGAGACGCCATTAGAGCCATGTTCAAGTTATTACAGAGAATACCACACGTCTGGGGGATGCCCTCCACCCCGGAGGTCGTGATATCGTATTTGCATTTCGGGCAGAGGCAATGATTAGTTGAAACCCTGGCATTTGGATCATAGCTACCCAAATTAACACTTGCCCTCCGGTGCACGACGACGGCGTAGGGAGAAGCAATGGAACAAAAGTGCCCGGACTACTTATTCGCCGAGCTAATCAATGCCCTCACCAACAGCAAAGAAGCCACGACTGGCATAATGAACGGTAGCGAAAAGAACCTCAAAATAATGAGGTTAGGAGCCGGCTTCAAGATAATCAACAACGCAGGCAAAGCTATTAGCTGTCACGCTAGTCAACGTTATTCCTTTTAATTTAATATCAGTTGGGAACATAGTAACTTTATTGTCTGGAGATCACATCGGTCGCAGTGGCTTGTCCGAGGACTAAGCATTCGAAATGCCTCGTAGGATAGCGAGATGGCTGGCGTTTAGTCCAGTTTTGCCTCTAAAATCACCGCAATGTCTAGACAGACACCCTTATCTGCCAAAGACTTACTCTCATGGTCAAGTATGATTGTGAGCAGCAAAGACAGTGGGAAAAGTGCAGAACTATCTGACAATTTAACCAGACGGGCCGCCAGTTGTTATAGACACAATGGAGCAAATGACAGACCGTCAGAATGCTGACATGAACAACGTTCACGTACTTGGTTCTTCAGGCTACCATTAATTTAGGATAATAGCCAAATAATCATGGTAAACTTTTAGAATTGTTGCAGCTATCGACTTGGATTCGCTACTTCAGCCTACTTGCATTCATATAAAAGCAAGTTCCAGATGGAATCACCTGTCAAATGGGGAAGCAATCGAAAGGTACCCCCAAAAACAACTACTCGGGCTCTAAATTAAGCGATATAACTCTTGTGGCTGGCTACCGTCCATTTGGACGTTGAATGTGGAGAGCCCAGAGTTGTGCGGGATGAGCCGAATGCCGGGATCCGAGACGATCTGGGGCGTCGTGGGAATGATGAACATATTTAGTTGGGTAACGACACGGCGGATTATTATCCGGAAGATTTGACGCCGGATTCACATAAGCCAGCACCTTGAAACTTCCCCAGGGCATAGTTATCCCCGTCCTTCGTCACCGGCCAGACTTCCCGCTTCGAGGACATACTGCGGTCGAGGGAATCAGCGACAGCACAATTGACCCGGCCCCAGTTCCCGATTATTCTCACCAGAACTCTGCAGCCATTTAGAAATGACAGTACCGAGTAGGAAGTACGCGGGATGTCGCTCGGTAACTCTTCCGTCTCTGGCGCGTCAAAACGTCATACCTGCTTTCTCAGCAGGTCGAATTGCAACGGTGCATTGTCATCGAACAGAAAACCACGAAAATCCAACTGGGTTGCAACATTCACCTCTCTGTCTTCGTCATCAATCACTTTTCTCACACACCAGCTGATACTCACCGTGCCCCCTCGGGGCAGGTCATCCCGAGTGCAGTGCGCTCTGTTCCTCGGTGAGCCAAGTCCAGGGAGGGTCGATGCGCCGCGGAAACCCGTCTCGCATGTTTTGCAAGGATAGGATGGGATTAGCCGTGCTTCTCGAGGTGAGGAACGTCATCTGTCCACAAGGCATTCTTGGCGTCCAACGATTCGACTTTTCCTCTTGGCATCTGACCTGTTGGCTAGACGTCAAGGACTGCCGCAAACTGGGGTCGTCAAGGCCACAGACGTGTTCGTCCAGGCTGTCATTGTCCTCACGGGCAACATGATTCGAACTTTGGACTGTCTATAGGCGAAAGGAGGACGTCACCTGTGCGAGTCAGCTTCTTTGAGTGAACACCCAGACCAGCTTAATGATGGTGGTCCGGCGCGAAAGCGACACCGACACTGGGCTCACTCGGTCTCCGTTTTGCCCCTCGACGGGGACCGCAGTCTTTCGGTACCGAATCGGTGTTTATCGGTGACATTGAAAGCGAGAAATGGAGGCTCCTCAATTGACAGGGCACGCCAGCTCAGGTTTCGGGGCAATGTTATACGTATAGCAGAATCGCGCCGACTTAGAACGTTCTCCTTGTGGGGGGCCAGAGGTTGGTGGCACCATCCGGCGTCGCCGTCAGATGCTTGGCCTCACCCTACTCTACACGGTAGGGCTATGATGGAAGTCGCAGGACAAAGGCGAAAGCTATCGCCCGCTTCGATGGACTCACCTAGCGTCTGGAAGGCTCCCATGCTCCGAGACCTATCGGATGTGGGGGGAGCATCAATACAAGTTTTCTGGATCAGGGCCCGCTGGACAAAATCCACAACTCTCAATCTCCCTTCGAATCAGCGTCGCGTGGCATGAGCCGCTCGGTTGCCCAACAAGTCCATGCTGTGCCTGTCTGTAGTAGAGTGTACTCAGGAGGTAGTCGGTACGGGATTCGCTTTCGCTCACAAAGCCACGGAAGTGCCGGATGTCAGACCGTTGGCGAATGGGGTGCGCTGACGGGCTCGACGGATTGGGGTTGCATGTTCTTGCTTGAGAAAAAGTCCATTTAATTCCCGAAAAAAAAAGTAAACAAAATAGGTATCAGCTGCACGCTGCTCTAGACAACGCCGATTCTGACAAAAAAACTCCGGAGACCATCCCTGCCTTGCCCTGATGCAGACCGTCGATATCAGATGAATGGCTTGTCCTGGCCCTGGTCGTTCCCAAATCCCAGTCTTTTCCACCCTTGGCCCTCCTCCTCGCACCACTTGTACTGCAGTCTTGCAGTACACCTAGATACACAGACCGGAGGACACGAACTACCACACACCATCGGGAAGATGGGCGGACAGTTTCCCGTGCGTGGTGTGGAGAACATTGCTTGCCGTCAACTCCGACCAGGTTCCGAGGATTGTAAAAGTTCTGCTTGTTCATCCGTTGTGCGCTTTTAACACCGTGATTGCGCCGTTGGGTCTCTGCCCAATGCCGTTTTTGGCCCCGCCCTTTTCTTTCCTTTACCCTTACTAGCCAGCTTCCCTTTTGAGGGAGCAGCTTAGTGGGTGCTGCTGATGGTGGAAGAGGACGAAGTGCTGCTCTGGGAGTCGGTCGAGTTGGTTCTGGTGGTCTTCATGCGCTCGCTGGGATAACGTGTCAGTCTGCAGTTCACAACATGCTGTGAGATAGGAAGGATGAACATACTAGGAGGAGCGGTCCTGGAGGTGGCACTCGTACTTGGCACCGCCAGTCTTGACGTGGAAGCGGATGCCCTTGCTCTCAAGCACGGCCTGGAGCTGGCCCTTCTGAGCGTCGGCGGAAGGCATTGTGATGGTGGGATGTTGGTGTTGGTGAAGTGTGAAGGTGTGCAGTGTTGGTTGTCTCCGGAGAGAATTAGATGATCAGATAATTGGAAGGTGAGGGTGTGGAAGAGGCAGAGAGAAGACAGCTGGATAACTTGAGCAAAAGTCTGGACACAGAACGTGGGAGGAATAGCCTCAATATATAGAGAAGAGGGTATGCAGAGCACTTAGACGGCTGCCGACTTATCCAGGGTTGTTGGCCACCTCACGGAGACTCGCGACGACGAACAAGAGCAAGCGCAGCGAAAGGCACCCCCAGCACCGACGAACGAACCTTGGACTCGGGGACGGGCTACGGAAACGGGGACGACGGGTACGGGTACCCCCCTGCAGAGATGTCGAGTTGCCGGGTAGGGCAAGGGAAGCCGACATGAGCGATATTCTGACTTGGGGATGTCGCTGGAGGAGGACCTGGACCCCAAACCGAGCAGCGAAAAGGTATCCATCCATCCCTACATCTCACCTACATCTTACCCCATACTTCTTGGGTTGCGCACCACTCGGTTACAGCGCGATTCCATGCTTGTCCGTGTGCCGAGGCCAACAAAGTACTCAGACAGTGGAGGGTCTCGGACCAAAACCATCCAGTGTAGTGCAGTGTTTCTGGTCGCCCCATGCTGCCGTTGTGGAAAGCTTGAATAAGGTACCGAGGTATCCATCCGTACGCGATACGCGGTATCTGCCATGCTGGAGTCGCAGAAGCAGTTTTGGGGCTGATACTGAGTGATCCTTCGACATACAAGACGGTTGCGGTACCTGGGGCCAGCCTTGGGGGACGTACCCTGTACGTACCGCGTTTCCCAGCTCAGAAGGAAAAAAATCCATCGGAACGTTCTTCTTGGCGCCAGCGATGGCCTCCTCCCCTCCCCTCCCCTCCCCTCCTATCCTCTTTCACCTCCCTCCCTTTGCTCCATTTCCGTGCCCATTCCCATTCACTCCTATTCGCATTCCTGTTCCCACCACTGGCTGAGGAGACGAGGAGCCCCCGTCAATCCCCTTAGCGTGGGGTTCCGCAAGTGCGGTGAGACATAAACCGCGAACCAAGTGGCTCCTCGCGGTCCTCCATTCCAACCCGAGGAGGCTTTATCCCGGTTGATTTTGCTATCGCGGACGACCGTGAGGCGAGCGAGTCTGCCGAGTTTCGTGCGAAAGCCACGAAGTCCCCCAACACCAGAGAGACATACTTTCAATTATTAGTTCGGTCCTACTGCTAACCATCACCTGCTTGTCTCGGTCTCGGCCTCTGGTAATAACGCATGGTCTCCCACTCTAACCACAGAGTAAAGGGCGTTATGCCATGCAAGGTCCAGGTGGCATTGGGGCGTCTTGAATAAACTTATATCTACATGTTGCGGCACATATCGACAGATCAGAACCGAAGCAGGACGCAAGTATTAGACGAGTATTGCCTTCCCCTCCCTTTGGCCAAGCTCACCTAAAGATTGTTTTGGTCATGGTAAACTCAGCAAAACCAAAGGTGGTTGGCTGCAGTCAGCAAAAGAGGGCTAGGAAATTACGCCAAGGGCCGAACAGAAAACCAAATCGAGGCAAATGCTTCTAGAAGCATTCCACTGCTCGCCAAGCATTTGCGAAAGCTTGGTCCTGCCCAAACCGACCAAAGTGCCATCCCATCATTAAATCATGCGCTCCAATGCATGATCCCCAACAACAGGGCAAGGCCTGTCTTGGCCGCTGGCCAGGCCCATCCCGTGGTCAGCCCAGTTCCTCGCCATCACAAGCGCACAATGCGCGGTAACGGCCAGACACACCGACGCCAGAATACCGCCGGTAGCAGCCAGGAACCTGAGGCAGGTGGTGTTACGGCTACTGGTGAGTCCGACAGGGACGGCATCTCAAGCCGTCTGTCCCGGCTGCAGTAAAGAAGGATGATCATCTTGGATGAGAAACATTGTTTGAAAGTCGGAGGACAGGCAATAAACAAGACAGCAACGCCTTGGGCGCTCCCGTGCTCCAGCGCCGCACCGCACCGCATCGCTCCATCATCCCCCCCTCCCCTCTCTGTGACGATCCCCATGGGGGGAATCTCGACGACCACACGAATCAAGACATTAGAGGAGTACGATTCCCATATTCACGTCGGAGCAGAACGGGGATCACAATTACCATGCGGGACGATGTCCGACGAATCGAACATAAGGCGTGCTGTCCTGTTGGCATTTTAAACAGCGTTGGTTGGAGGATAGCAGCGTTCATTTTGGCTAAATGACTCGCATCTTGGGTGACAGTGTTCCCAACCGTCCGGGTGTCAGTCAGAGGTGTTTGTCACTTCGGCCGCCTCCCGAGCAGTGTACCAACAATTCTCCGACACACAGTGTTGATCGTCATCAGCAGGCAACCTCTTCGGGAATTTCGGACGAAGAACGAGGCTCCTCGAGCTCAGTGTTGGCGCCGGTTCGGTTTGAAGGATCAGAAGGGCCACAAGCCAGATTGTCCTCGGGCTTAATACTGACCGACTGCGGAACAGTACCACAGGTTACGCCCTCGCCGAAAGTTACTTCTGTCGTACAACGCAGCTTGTACCTCGACCGAAGATTGCCATTGCCGACCCGGCCCTCTCTCAAGGCATAATCCGTCCTTACCTAAGGATTAGCTTTGCATTTTCGAACTGAATCCAGCTTCCGACCGCGCTCGTCTGTGCACACGGATACGCGGTGTTCCTCACACGACCTGGAAGAGCCCCCCCGGCCATAGTTTCAGCGCATGAGAATCCGCGCATAGGGCAGATTGGGAGAAGGTCAATGTCCATGACGTGCAGCGACGGTTTCTCAACCCAGGCTGCCCATGCCGGCGATGACATCCCTGGCTTCAGAACTTAACTGCTCACCTCCTTTCCCTCCTTTTGAAGCACTGACGTGAGCTTCGTGGAACGGGCCCGAACACGTAACGTGCTTTGCGTACGTATACTCTAACTCAAACCCGACAACATCAAGTTCTTACCTGGTGCGCCTTCGACTCCATCGGAGGGGAAATCGTACAAAGGCCCGACTCTCGAAATGAACCATGTCCCCGCGAGACTGGCCATCACCAAGCCTTGGCAGCATATCACGACTCGGAGGACGTGGGACCGGGGTCTCAATCGCGCTCTTTCCACTGGACGGAAATCGGGAGTTCCGCAAAAGCCTGCTGGCGAATGGCCGGCCTTAGGGGAAGGCCAAGACAAGCAGACAAGAGAGACAGCCACGGACGAAATATGGACGACAAAACGCCAGGACTGTTCGACCGCCTTGCTTTCGTCCGACGAGACAAGCATTGTTGAGCTGATGCAGGCAAATACCCTACCAAACTGATACTCACTGACCTACTCACGGCACTTGCTTGTCTCTTGGGTCATTACGGAAGAGATACATACGGTGACACAATCCCGATGAGGAATACGGACTGGCCTTTGGTCGGCTCGCATCCAGATACGAAATGCAGCGATTCCACGCGACTACCTGGCATCTGCCGCCCCTGTTACTCGATAGGTGACAAACAACCAACCTTTGGCGCGTTATCCGTCCCGCGTATCCACAGGTCCCTATTTTACCACTCATTCGGTCCTCGATTGGTCAATTGGTGAGTGAGGGCACATATGCTTCCTCGTCTCCGAATCCGTCACCGACATAGCGAGGGAATTGTTGCTGCGGGCTTCTGGCTACGGTGCTTGGCGTGCTTGGCCACAATCTGTAGAGGAAGTCGAGGGCTGGGTCTCCTGTCTCGGCCCCGTTCTCTTCCCCCACTGTCTTTGAAGCCATGGCGACCTCTTGGGGGTACGAAGCCGCCCCTTTGCCTGCTGGGATTCGCTCGAGAACTCGGAGTGTGTCCTACTCTGTTCCTGCAAGACTGCTTCCAGGCCCAATCTGCTGCATGCAATTCAAACCGGCCGAAAACCTCGCTGCGTATTGTAATTGGCACCCCCATTTCTTCGAGGCGATACCGCCAGTTGCAACCATCCCACAGCACGAAACCTGCAGAAAACGCAGATCTCTCGCGCCGGCGTTACTACGCAGTACCGTACTAAACCACACATGTGCTGAGCTGTCAAAATTTAGTTGGGCTCAACGGGCCGCCCACTTAGACAATTTTCGAAGCAGGATGAGACTCGTTTTCCCTGACTGTCTTGCTTTGGAACTGCCGGCAGCGGAGCTGTCAAATCTGTCAAAACTGCCTGCCGTGACACGCCTCTTTCTCGCTCCTCCCTCCCTCTCTCTCTCTCCAGGTTCTTCTTCCCCTCCCGCCCTTCATCTGTCTTGAACAGACGCCAAGAGCTTCGTCTTAGACATGCATTTGCTGTGTGCGGCCTTGGCAGGCGCTGCGCCCAAAACACCCGCCGGCTCGTCTTGCTTCGTGCTCACGGACATGCATGCGCGCTTCCTCTGGCGCCAAGACCGTCTCGTCTCTCAGACCTGTATCCTCCATTCGTCAAAGGGCGTATTAAATCGGCGCTTCCTGCTTCTTGCGTCTTTTTCTGAATTTCTTGGCTATTTTCTTGGACTCGCTCATCACTGATTGCTCCTCACGGATTGCTCGTCGATTGGACGTTCTTGAGTGGTTCACCCCGTAATCAAGCGGGATTTTTAAATCATGGCCGCGAAACCGATCTGCTAGCCGGCAGTTGCTTGACTGCGTTATAACACGACAAATCCAGGAAATGGCCCCCCCACGCAAGAAGATTGACCAGGACGATGGTTTCACAATGACCCCCAAAACAGCACAGCATTCATTGCTGATCATCTGCGGTTGGCAGGCATGGTCCAGTTGCATCGCCTCACCGCCTCAATGCCGCCAGTAGTTCACAATGCTCGTCCATTCAGTCTAGCCTTTGTATCACTCGCGGGAAACCACAAATAACCAACTTTGGAGTTCATCAACTCATTCAACGACTATGGCTAACACAAGGAAAAAAAGATCCGTTGTCTAAGATCGTACAGTCTACAGGTAGGTATCTACAACTTAGAAATGATGGCGCCAGCGAACTCGTGGGTCTTGGCGTTGCCGCCCAGGTCGCCGGTCAGGGCCTTTCCTTCCGCGAGGGTATCAAAAGCAGCCTTCTCGATTCTGTCGGCGTACTCGCCGAGGCTCATGTGGCGCAGCATCATCATGGAGCTGAGCAGGAGGGCGGTGGGGTTGGCCAGGCCCTTGCCGGCGATGTCGGGGGCGGAGCCGTGGACGGCCTCGAAGATGGAGCACTCGTCACCGATGTTGCCGGAGGGGGTGAGACCGAGACCGCCGATCAAGCCGGCGCACATGTCGGAGAGAATGTCACCGTACAGGTTGGGCATGACGAGGACCTTGTCGTTGTAGGGAAGGGGGTCGGTGACCATCTTGAGGCAGGTGTTGTCGAGCAGCTCGGCGTCGAACTCGATGTCGGGGAAGTCCTTGGCGACCTCGCGGCCGGTCTTGAGGAAGAGACCGTCGGACATCTTCATGATGGTGGCCTTGTGGACGACGCGGACCTTCTTGCGGCCAATCTCCTGGGCCTGCTGGAAGGCGAAGCGCAGGACGCGCTCGGAGGCCTCACGGGTGATGAGCTTGATGGACTGAACGACGCCATCGACGACGACGTGCTCAATGCCAGAGTATTCACCCTCGGTGTTCTCACGGATCAGGACGGTGTCGACGTTGTCGTAGGGGGTCTTGTAGCCGGCGACGGATCGGCAGGGGCGCAGGTTGGCGAAGAGGTTGAAGGTGCGGCGGAGGGTCAGGTTCAGGGAGACGTGGCCCTTGCCAATGGGAGTCTATAACATAGTAAGGATACTGAAAGTCTGTTCGGGAGAAGTTGCCACTACGTACGGCGAGGGGGCCCTTAAGGGCAATCTTGTTGCGCTTGATGCTCTCGATGGCGGCATCGGGAATGGCGGTCTTGCCGTCCTTAAGGATGGGGGTGACATCGACGGGCTCCCAGGTGACGGGGGCCTTGGTTTGGATGTCAGTACAGCAAACAGGCAATCGAGGCTCCAGGCCCGAGGCGCAAAGGGGATTGCACGTACCTTGGCCGCGGCGAAGATGTCCTTGACGGCCTGAGAGATCTCGGGACCGATACCGTCACCCTCAATCAAGCTGACCGGGTAGTTGCCCTACAATAACACAGCGATCAGTCTTCTGAAGTTGTCAAGAGGTCGCAAGCCAATTGAGTGATTTTGACCCGGCATTGCGGGAAAGGCCAGAGGCCAATTCCTGCCCGAGGGCCCCGGCCTTCTCCCATATGGATATATTCCCGGTAAATCTTGAAAGTAGAAGTAGAGGATAATCCAGTGTTGAAAGCAGAGGCCGGGCAACAACAAAGCCGAGGTCTTGACATGCGCGTAAAATTTTATGGGGCGGGTAGTAACGGAGGAAGATTGGGACGGCATACGTTGGAGTCCTTGACACCGTTGAACTTGGCGACACGCTCGTTGGAGTAAAATCTGGAGTTCTGTCAAGTTGTTAGTCGGTGGTCCTATTTCAATCGCTACCCTGCGACTCCTTGAGGCTCTGCACGTGGATCTTGCGAGCGGCTGCAGTCGGATCGGGGGACGGGAAGGAACAAGGCGAATTGCGCGCACCTGGAACTGGGAGACGGTGGCGGCGCGGGGAGCGGCGCGCATGCATTGCCGCCGGAGAGGCGCAGCGAAGGTACGGGCGGCCAGCATCGTGACTGATGTGTGAGGGGATACGGTCCTTGAGGGTTGAAGGATACGTAGGAATGGAGAGGAGTGGCTGGTCGGGGGAAGGTTTCGTCGTTTATCGGGGGACGGGAATTTTAAGGTCGGGAGAAGGAAATACGTAGCAGAGGCGCCAACCGGGGTTGACAAGTGAGAAAATAAACCGCCGCTTTACCGGAACTGTGTCTTGGCCGGCTTGTCCTTTGGTCGTTATGCGACCTAATTTTTACTATTCAAAAATCATATTTGGGAGGGCTCCCTTCTTCGCACTTATTGCTACTTTATTTTATTGCAAGACGTATTTACGCAAGATATAATTGTGATGAACTGTAAAGTTCTCCAACATTTCTGTCTGGTTCATCGAGTTGGCTCTATCCGAGGTTCAGCGTCCCAAAGTGGATTCCTGCAACAGAGCCCCAGTAAAGCGGCGGTCTGTTCTTCACTTGGAAAAGAAAACATCCCGCGGGATTATCGATGACCGACCTCTAGCACCGACCGATGCCGAAGGTTCAGCCACAACCGTGGCGCAAACCCCCACAACGCTCCATTTGCTTCGGCTGTCAGGAACGGGGCAGAGTTCTTCCTTGCCGCTTGGGGAGAAGTGGGGTTTCTTCATTCTGACCGAGCTCACCTGAAATGGCTACAAGGTGTGCAGCTGAGGGTCTCGGTGAGAGACCTATGGATGGCGCTAAGTGGGCTGGCTGCATCGCTGTCTGTCTGTCGCTAGTTGCTCGCCGCTATTGCATCGCCCTGAACTAGACATCACCGATTGAAGGTCCGGCAGCTCCTTCTTTCCCGTTTCCGCACTCATTTCTGTGCATTTAGTGGCACCGACACCCAAGGTGTCTTTGGGCGCCCTTGTCACTCGCTGATCTCTGACCAATGGACCTATTTGCCATTCACGTTTGAAACGAGCCGTTACACCTACTGTTGCTGCTGGCAGTGAGCTCCCTCATAGAGTTCCCCAGCTGTTACTTGACTAGCTGGGACAACAACCAGATCGTATATATACACCACACCAAGATACCTCAAGATGTCGTCGGATTACGAAAGGACGATTCTGGACTTTTATCAGCTTCCTACACCATACCCCAACGAATGGCCAGCCGAGAAGAACCAAAGCGATGCATCCGACGACGACGAGGATGGCAAGGATGAGAAGAAGGCGAAGCTGCAACGCCGGAAGTCGCGATACCAGGCTCTAGAGCGAGCTGTCAGCGATCGGCGAAGCATGATACCCGGAGCCCAGTCCGAAAAGGGAGGCATTGGCAACATTGTCCAGCGGGACGAGCCAGATCCCTTGGGCACCACCGACAGCGTCGTCAGGACCCTTCGTCAGCTGGGAATTCCCATACAAGATGACCCGCGCTTGCGTATGTAGCTCAGAGGCGTGAAAGGGCCGCAGGTACTAATCAGACGCTCCAGGTAACCGGTTCCTCCTGTCATCCACTACCTTCTCCCCCGCCCTGTTTCTGTCGCAGATGCACGCAACGGCCGATACTCAAAGCTTGCTGGTTGGTCTTGACGTTCTGTCCCAGTCAATCGATCAAAAGTCTGCATCACTTAAGGTCCTGGTGGAAACCAACTTTGAGCGTTTTGTCAAGGCGAAGGCCACTATAGATAATGTCTACAAGGAGATGAAGTATCGCGGCGCCGAGCCGCCGCCGCCACTGCCAACGGGCCGCGCACGAGCTCATTCCCGCCATGCCAGCCGAAGCAGCTTTCGAGGCAGTGTCAGCGGCGTAAATCTCGCTGCCACACTCGGATCCCCAACGTCGGACGCGCGCAAGAAGAACGCGCTGGTTAAGGAAAGCGAATACGGCGTCGCGGGAATCAAGACACCTCTGCTGGACGTATCCGCCAAGGCAGAAGACGTGTGGGGTCCGGCACTGGGAGGACGCGAAAAGGAGGAAAACCTAAAGGTCGTGTCTGCCAACCTGGACCAGTTTAAGGACTACGTAGAGCTTAGCTCGGCGATTGCCGACAGCATCAAGCGGAGGGACTACGAGAGCCTCGTGGAGGAATACACCAAGGCGCGGAAGTTTGCAGACGACGCGCGTGCTCTAGCGGCAAATGTCCCTGCAGGCGCTTCGACGGATACCCAACTGTACCAGATTGTTCTGGCAGCACGCATATGGCATGATGTGGATGAGCAGATCCAATCCTTCAAGCGGGATGTCTGGCGAAAGCTCGTTACTCTCCATAGCGTGTCCAAAGCTGATAACCTGGGCCAGCAAGACCAGCACATGGAGCTGATCAGCCTGCTTTTGGAGCTGGGCGTGGACGACAATCCGATTTGGGTCTGGCTGCTTAGTCGGTATGACCATCTGAAGGGAAAGATCCAGTCGACGTCCGACCGTTCAAAGGTTGAAGTCGAGGTCTTGCGCCGACGACTGGCCAATGCCGACAAGCCCGGCCCTCATACAGTTGCATCGCATCTGCGGTCCCTGGGCCGGGCCGCTGTCGAGGACAAGATAGCCTCCGCAGATTCTGCCGACGTCATTGAGTTGTGGGAAAAGATGTTAGCCTTCCTGTCAAGTATTTTGTCCTCTCAAGGCATTCTGGGAGAGGTGGTGGACTTTTGGTCGACGGTACAAGGCTTCCTAGATGGTAACATCCAGCGAACACTGCCCCTGGGATACAACGGAGAATCGCAAAGCCACCACCAATTGACGGAGCAGGGGGCGGCTGATCTACAGAAGGGCGCGCTAGAGCTCGTCGACATGATCCGCGAGACAGTGTTTGCCTTCTTCGCAGGGCCTCCCCCCGAGGATATTTCCCTGCTGTTTTCGCCTCTGCCGATGTCGCCAAAGAGCCCACTGTCTGCCGGGGCTGGGAACCTCACCCCTACGGGACTTCGAGACCCTCGCTTCAACCTTGATCCCAACAACATCCCGCCGCCCTCGCCCAAACGCGGTGAAACCTGGGAGAAGTTGGCTTTCTGGCCCCCGTGGTCGAATTCAGTCAGTGGCGTTCACTATCTCTCCAAGATGCTTGCCTTGGTGGGTTCGGGCGCATCCGATCTCGCGAGCATAGGCCCGGTTGTCAACGGGCCAGATGCCAACGTCCTGGACAGGCTAAAGTCTCTCGTCAACGTTGCCAGAGAGAGATGCGTCACTGCTCTCTGTGCAGCATGGAACAAGGACGCCGAGAACATCAAGTACGTCGAGGACTGGTACCGATCCCCAGAGCTGGGCGACCTCACCCGCATGCCCTCCAGCTTCTCTGCTTTTGAAGGTGCACTGCTCGCCGGCATGCAGAAAATCCTCTATATATCCGAAGCCATGTCCAAGCCCGGTGCGGGGGATATTGTCCTCCCACCGCCTAGTAAACTCTTGCAGATGGTCAGAAGCCAATACGTCACAACGCTCTATAAAGCGTTGAGCGGCATGGTGGAAAACGCAGAGCGATCTGTCAAGAAGGCCGACGATGACTGGACGACGGACACGGATGGGACTATCGTCGCTACCGCCGTGCCCACTCCCAGCGGCGGAAGAGCGACGCTTGACGCTGGAGACAGGGTAAGTTGGTGGGCTTCAGATGTTTCGGAGGAACTACAGCTAATATCACGCAGAATGTCCGCATGCTTCTTACTCTGAGCAATCTGCAAGCACTTCGAGCCAAGGTTGTTCCGAGCCTCAACTCGCAGTTCGAAAACGCCTTTTCGGTGAAGCTCAGCGATGAATCCAAGACGATCAAGGATGTTCTGGGTCAGATTGATGCCAGACTCTTTCAATCTTACACCCACCCATCGATTGAATCGCTCCGGAAAATAGTCCAAGCTGGCGTCTCGTCGCCGGACTGGGTCCCTGAATCGGGCCAGAAGCCGCAAGAGGCGAGGCCATATGTCTACGAGGCTCTCCTTAGCCTTGTCCTTGTCCACACCCAAGTGTCGACCACCGCCCCTACTCTGATTTCTCAAGTACTCTCCTACCTCCTTGAGCAGACTAGTCGTGAGCTCCTTGATGCATTCCGCACGCGACAGAAATACACCCTCGAGGCGCTGATGCAGGCCACCCTGGACGTCGAGTTTGTCGCCCAGACGCTCAGCCAGTACACCACAGACCGCGCGTCGCAGCTTCAGAGCGAGATCTACCAGGAGCTCGACAGCCGTACCGATAACGACGCCCGCGCCCGGCTGCAGAGCGAGCTCCCGGAAATGAGGAGCGTATTAAAGCGGCTGCGCGAGGCGAGCAAAAACGAGTTTGCCTGCTTCAGGAAGATCAAGCGTCCCGGCATGGGACCCACGAGGACGGGGACGGGAGACTCTGCCGCAAGCATCGTGAAAGGCTAGTGGCCCCCTCCTAATTGCAGAATAAGGTAGCGATGCTGAATGTCCCTTTCGTGGGATGGCAGGAGAGTTGCGGGTGGTTTTGGGTACAGGGAAAGACTTCGGGGGGGGTTATTGACACCCCTGGGAGGATAGCTGGCTACTTGTGTTAACAAAGAACAAGGAGAGTCATGTATTTAATGAGGTGTGGATGAGTGCATGAATGTTTCAATGTCAAATAGCCCAATGTTTTGCAATACAAGTCCAAGTTGAAGTACAACAACCCAATAAGCCATACCAATGGTGTCACATTCAAGAGTAATCTATCGTGTACGGGATTCAATTCATCGTCACCAAAGCAACCACCAAAAGACCCAACAAAGGGCATCATCTCACGAAAAAGCGTGGTATTTGAGTCACTGGGGTATCTACACGCAGACCTCCTCCCCCCCCCTTTTTTGAGTTCCCTGAAGAACCGGGGTGCTGCCATCTATAAACAGAAGAGCCGTCTAATTGTCCCAGAATTTTTCACGCCACCAAAGTTCTGTGGTTCCTTTCGGCCTTTTTTGAGTTTTTTTTTCCATGATTTTATTGGTTGTAAGTCGTACATCATTATGCTTTGTTGGTATCTCGTCCAATCGTTCATCGTGAATAAGCGTGTTTCCTTGCACGCCATTGTCGCAACCGCAGTGCGGAGCTAATGCGTAGGGGGGTGCACTCCGTACTAGGGAAGCGTGGGCGGCAGCTGCTCGGCAACGGAAGGAGGAGAGGCAAGCGGGGAGGCAAGCTGGGCAGTAGGGGGAGGAGGCGGAGGTGTGCTGTGGCCGGAGCTGGATGCGGCAGCCATGTGATGGCCGGTGTTGTCGCCCTCCTTGGGAGGTAGCAGGACGTGGCTGCAGAAGTGAAGCTCCAAAGAACGCGAAGTCTCGGGGCTGAAGGCGCAAGTCTCGAGTTTGCGAACAACGTCGTCATCTAAGAAATGGTCAGTCATCGGGGGAACATGGTACCAGGCATTGCGGAGGCTTACACTCTAGGTTTAGGGCGTTGAAGAAGTCCGCCATTGGAGCAAAGTCAGGGTCGCCAACATCGATGACACCCAAGCGTCCGTCAATGGCCCGGAAGGTCTTGGGGTGGGCCTTTCGGAGCGTAAGGAGCATCTTCAGGAGGTCCGCGATCTCGTGGCCTTGGTTGACATAGCAAGTAGGAGGGCGGTCGAGGGGCCAGCGCTGGCGGAAGTCGTCCATTTCCCAGACCTTGAACGTCCAGGTCGTCTTCTCGAGACAGTGGAGGAGAATCAAAATGGAGAGGTAGACATCGAAGTTAATTCTGGCCTTGCCGTTTTCGAGGCAGCGCTGAAGCTCGCTGATGAGTTTGTTAGACACGTTGTTGGCTTTGCGCTCCGTGGCGGCGGACAGCTGGAAGGTGATGAGGTTGTAGATATCCTGGTCGTCGCTTCCAGCGAAGTCCTCGGGGCCCCGGGGCACCACAACGCCTTCGCGTTCTTCGGATATATACCAGCCGCGCTCGCGGTCGAGGATCTCAATGAGGCCCCAAAGTTCGATAGCCAGCTTCAAGTTCTTGCCGGTGACTTTGTCTTCGGGGAACTTTTGGGCGGCGTCCAAAACGACCTGCATGAAGTGGGAGGGCTCGCGCTGGATCAAGGTTGGCAAGATCAGCTTCAGGAATTCCTCCATGCGAGCGGGAAGATCCTCTTTGTCCTGGTCGACCATCACGACCTGGAAGACAGGCTTACTGTCCCCATTGGTCTGCTCGGGCTCCTCAGTGGCAGGCGGCTGGCGAGGAGTGACGAGTGCGGCGAGGCTCAAGCTCGGGCTGTCTTCCCACAGAGACACGACGAGGGATGTGCCATTCGACAACAGCTGATAGTTTTGTCTGGCATTCTTGACTCTAGTCTGTGCTAGTACCACGATCAAGGCGGCCGAGTAGAGAGTCAGCTCTTGGTTCAGCCGAGTGCGGACGCAAGGGTAGGTCCAGTGACGTGGTCCCTGAATCTTTCGGCATTGGTCGCAAGGGTCGTTGGTGCCACAAGTTTTGCGGAGGATGCGGCATCTTATGCAGGCACCCTTCTTGCGAGCAGCCTGGACTTCCTTTCGTCGGAGAGGGTTGTAAGCCTTCCGCTTGTGCTCGCTCTGGGATCCGTTGCCAATTGGCATTCGAGTACCGCCTCGGTTGGGAGGTGCGATAGGGGCCACATGGGTTGCAACAGTGGGGGTGTGATTTGTGGTCATATAAGTCATCTCCCCCCATGGTTGCTGCTGCTGCTGCTGCTGCTGCTGTTGTTGTTGAGACGGAGGAGGAGCACTGTTAATAGCGGTGTCCGGCTTGGGGGCCTCGACCGGTGCCATGATTGGGCTGACTACCTGAGGCTCAGTGTGTTCACCAGTTAACTGAGGGTCCATAAGTGAGTGAGTGAGGCGGGCAGTGGCAGCGGCAGCGACAGAGATATCCGATGAGTCCAAAGAGGGGTTGCTTTGCTGTTGAGTCGCGGCTTGGAGGTGCTCCATTTTCTCTTCGGTGGTGAGAAAGCTCAAGGGGTTTGTGCTATCTTGAGAAGTTGACTCTGTCAGGATGTCAGCACCAACTCATCCGAGGTTGGGTATTCCTCTATAATAAAGAAGATGAATTAAAGAAAACAGTTCTTATTCTTTGTGTAGGTGAAAGAAATTTGTTGAGATGAGAGGAGAATATATCAACTTACCCTTCCTTTCACGAATAGGCCGGTTCTCATAGCTTACAGGTGGGTTTTCCAGTGTGAACTGCTCTTGAACTTCAAAGCCAATCCCCAGTTGGCGGACGGCAGAATCTGTAACATCCCGACCAGGAACAGAAGGAGCGCCCATCTCATTTTCTCCTACTTGACGTGAGGCTTCAGCCAAAGTGCGAAGCGCAGACCAGTTTTCTGGGGCCTCGGTGGCCATGTCTGCAGCGGCGGCGTCGAGCTGATTGACGGTGAGATTCATGGATCGTGGGGCAGATGAGCCAGAATGAAGTCCAGCAAACCCCAGAGCTGCATTGATTCGCTCCTCGGGTGTTATAGCAGGGCACTTTTCGGTTATGTGCTTGTGCAAGACTTCGCCTCGGCCTTTGGGGAAGTTTTCGCCGCACAGCTTGCAGGTGTGAGGGTATCGGTTGCTAGAGTCTGCAAGCTTGGGACCCCGCGTGAAATATTCCCCAATCACGGGGTTTGGTTTTCGGCCCATGGCGACCCTGTGGGCGTCTTCTGGTGAGTATTCAGGCCGGGTAATAAACGCGTTTCCTTTTGGGACTCGGTATAGATTATTGACCGCCCAAGGCTCAAGAGTTGAGATACCGCCCGCCGTAAAGTTGTCGTGACCGCCCAAGAAATTCTGCCCTCAACGTCGATATGGAGGAATTGCCAATGGACCAGCGCTCTAGGAATTCGACAGAATGAGCTGTCGGATCCGTAGCAGGATAAAGGCACCACAGGCCAAAAATTGCCTCGCCAGGCTTTTACCAGCGCGCGACAAAGAACAATTGCCTTGGCTAGACCTGGGTAAAGCGATGCGATTCACAAATTCTGCCACGGCTCACCGACGTTGAGACTGACAAAATTCTCACACCGCTTCCCATGTCGGATAATTTTCTTGGTGGGGCCGAGCAGACCTTGCTCGTCACGTGAGTGGATTACCCCGGGCACCTGCACCTGGCGCCGGATGTCGGCAGTGTCGGCGTTCATCTGCCATCGTACTAGAATATGCAGTGAACCAGATAAAATACCAAGGCAACCGCAGTGCTCTCTGTTGCAGTGCAGCCGTTATTGGGAGATGCAAGGCGATAATTCGAGGTATGAGTCTAGAATTACTGCCAGTTTTTATTGCCCGTTGTAAATTGTCTTGTTATCCTCTTCAAGGCTTGCAATATTCCCTAGTGTCTGATGAGCCAGAACCTGGGCGCATGACATTCCTGGCAACCACAGTATAGATGCTGGGTCAAATGGCACGTGTGATCTGGGGTCCACGGAAGGCAGATTACTGGATAGTTTACAGTTGCTTCCATCGGGCCTTTTTAAATAAAAGCAAGCACTTCACGAAATACTCATGGAAGACAAAGTGGTTGACGCAGCGTTCCAAATGGCCTCCGAGCATTAGAGGCGAGAATGCGCGTTGCCGATCCTAAAATACCCCCTCCTCTTATTTCCATTGCATATCCCTCTCTTCCAGTACACTAGATCGCGCCGGTACATTCTCCACACGTGCATAGGCTCGTTTGCCTAATAGGTGGTCCCAGAGTCCCTTGCTTTCAGTGTTGCTAGTCAATCTCCTCCTGCATCCTGCAGTAGCCCTTGCAAGGTCGCAACGCTGGAGCGTGTGAGAGGAAGCATCCAGGTAGCAACCGGCTTCTTCAGTTACTCTGTACTGCTGAGGGCAATCGCAGCTTTCCAGAAGCAGATCATCATTCTATTCTGCATGCCATGCGATACGCCTCCCTGGGCACTGCTTACCAACTGTCTCGGCATCAGTTACGGTCAAGTGGCAGTGGCTCGTGTCTGACTGTTCCTGAACTAGAAGCTAAAGCAACGTTGAGGGTCTCGGCGGCGTCGTTGATAAGTGGGATCTTCCGGCACGGGGCCGAATCATGAGCCATGCAAGATCCGAGGTGGTGTCTTCCGCCGTGGTTCCGACGCCTCTTCCGCGCTAGTGCCTGGGAACGGAAGGATATGTCTCGCTTTTCTCCAATAACCCTGAGTGTCGGCACCTGGCCCCCAGATCATTCGGGGACCAACCTATTCAGGTAGTACTCAGCACAATTTGCCAGCACGTCTTAAACGGCGTTATTGGCTATGCCCCGCAAGCATTAATATCTTTAAGGCGGGAGTCTTGGCAGCTTTATTCTACGATGGTTCTAAGAACGGCGCCCGAATGCACCTCTTCATGGTAACTCTCGCTTGTCGGGCAGGAGGGCCATAGTACTAAACCGATATGGGTTGCATTCGCTTTTCTGCGCCCCCCAACCGGGCGCTTATGCCATCCATCCACAAGGGCGCTACGAGGCGGCCGAGCGTTATGCTGCGAAATGAACCAACACACCCCTTGTGACGAATCAGCCAAACACCAAGACGCTTGTGCCGTCCATGGCATTTCTCTCCGGCCCGAGCAGCTTGTTATCCGCAGTTGTCAATCCTGTGGCCATGTCTTAAACATCGCTACCCGCGCTCTTTGTGTTTTCTACATCTCTTATCTCTCCATCCCCTCCGAGCTCGTCATGTCATCGTCAACGGTTTTTGTCCAGTCATAGTCTTTCGTTCTGGCACGTTGCTGGTATCTCACTACCAGCCCACGATCCTTACAACAACAGAATACGACCTCGTGGAAGCTCCTGCAATGACTGTTCGTGTCTGCTCTTGAGAGCCAAGTCCTTTCGCTTCATCAGGCATCCCAGTATCCTTTCTTTGCCTTCCTACTCGGGACCGTTATTCGAAGCTCACCAGACACCCTGATCCGGGTGGAACTACAATTGCTAAAAATACAACTAGAGGAGTATTGGTAGAGAACCCACTGCATCGATTCCAGGTGTATAAAGCGATTGCGGTTGTTGTGTTTGGGCATCCCGTTTGCTGTATGTTCAGGCCGTAAAGATTATTCGCCAACATGCGCCGCTTTGCTCTATTTCACATGGCATCTGCCGTGGCAGCGCAGTCTGCAGATCTCGCCAGCTATGTTCTTACAGACGTGAGTTTCCCGTGGGCCACTTCCATCTCACAAGTCAATTGACATGTCCTCAGACTGGCTCTGTTGGTGGAGGCAACACGTTCCCAGGAGTGTCCCGGCCTCTGGGCATGATCAAACTCGGGCCTGACTTGGAGAACGGCGTGGATGCCTACTCCGGCTATCTACCTGACGGCCACTTCATAGGCTTCTCTATGCTTCACGAGTCCGGTACAGGCGGTGCGCCCAAGTATGGGGTCGTCAACCAGATGCCTGTCGTAGGCGTCATTGACAACCCGCTGAGCCAAAACACCGACACTAGGACCCAGCCCGACGAGACTGAGGTTGGCTATTATAAGTCGTATCTCGGCTCTGGAGTTGTAGTGGAGTTGGGAGCATCAGAAAGGGCGGGACTGTACCAGTACACCTTTCCTGGTGGCAACGGTAGTGGCCAAGCGAATGTGATCGTGGACGTTTCACACGTGCTGCCGTCTTACAGAGGGCAGGGACTGGGCCAGAACTATCTAGGGGGCAAGATTGAGGTTGTGGATGGAGACGACTTTCACTATGAGGGTTATGGGTACTACGATAATGTGAGTTGCAATATGTTTATGCGATGCTGCACTGCTTTGGAGGGTTCTTTGGTCCCATGAACACTGACACTGATATTTGACAGGGTTGGAACCGCGCAGCAGAATGGAAAGTCTACTTCTGTGGATATTTCGACCGCCCAGCGTCTTACAAGACGTTCCTAGGCTCAGACCTTACCTCTACCCAGCTGTTGGATTACAGCAGCAAGACGACCCGAGAGTCGAGGACCCAGCGCCTAGGAGCCATCTTCACATTTGACACTGATAACGTGAGATCGAGAGTCGGGGTATCTTTCATCTCCACGTCCCAGGCTTGCAACAACGTTAATTCGGAGATTCCTGCCGATAGCAGTCTCTCTTCTGTTAGACAAGCCACCCGCGAGGCGTGGAATAGCAAAGTCCTCTCCAAGGTCAAGACGACAGAGACGGACACGGGGAAGCTTAACCAGCTGTACTCGGCACTGTACTTTATGAACCTGTTGCCCACCAACAAAACGGGCGAGAACCCTCTCTGGGAGTCATCCGAGCCTTACTACGACGATGTTTTCACATTCTGGGATACGGTACGTATTGTCATTTAAAGTTTTACGACTGGGTAACTGATTTGTGTCCAGTTCCGATGCACCACCTCTCTCCTCCACATCGTTCAGCCCGAAGCCTACGAGGAATTTATCCGCTCCATGATCGATATCTGGCGTCACGAGGGCTACGTCTCTGACGCCCGCTCCTCTTTCTGGAACGGCGCCGTCCAAGGCGGCTCCAACAGCGACAACGTCCTCGCCGACGCCTACGTAAAGGGTGTCCGCGGCGCCGTGAACTGGGACGACGGTCTCTCGGCCATGCTCAAGAACGGAGAGGTCGTGCCGCCCAACAACAACGACCCGCGCGACCGCTCGAGTTCCACGAAGGAAGGCCGCGGTGCCCTCCCGGACTGGCTCGACCTCGGCTGGATATCTCCCAAGTATGCGCGCGCCGTGACCAGGGCCGTCGAGTACTCCACCAACGACTTTGCGATCTACCAGGTTGCCAAGGGGCTGGGCCTGTCTGACGTCGCGAGCAAGTACCTGGAGCGGTCCCGCAACTGGCGAAACCACTGGAACGAGAACATGACGGCCCTCGGCTACAGCGGCTTCATGGGCCCGCGCAACGCCGACGGGAGTTTCCCGCCTCAAAACCCCCTCGACTGCGGGGGATGCTATTGGGCCGAGGCGTATTACCAGGCAACGCCATGGGAGTATTCATTTAACGCACACCACGACGCAGCGCACCTTGTTGATCTGACCGGCGGCCCCCAGCGCTTCTCCGACCGGCTTGAAAAGACGTTCGAGCCGGGTCAGTACTCCGGCAACGGCGCCTTCGGCAACACAATCTTCAACCCGGGCAACGAGCCAAGCTTCGGCACGCCGTATCTCTTCAACTTTGTGAATAAGCAGCACCTCTCCGTGCAGCGCTCCCGGTTCGTCGCCAAGTCGTACTACAAGCCCGCGGCCAACGGACTGCCGGGGAACTCGGACGCCGGAGCAATGGAGTCGTGGCTTTTGTGGAACATGATTGGGTTGTACCCGCTCACAGGGCAGACGACATTCCTGGTCGGCTCCCCGTGGCTCTCAGACCTGACCATCTCGCTCGGCGGCGGGAGCGAGCTCAAGGTCTCGTCGACGGGCGGGTCTGAGGAGGCATTTTATGTACAGAGTTTGCGTGTCAATGGGGAGGAATGGGATAAGACGTGGGTGACGTGGGGGGACATTTTTGCCGAGGGCGGAACGCTGGAGTTCGAGTTGGGGCCGGAGCCGAAGGAGTGGGCGACGGGGGAGTTGCCGCCGAGTCCGGCAAGCGGGAATGACGGTGGGGACATCGTGGCGCTGAGGCAGCAACGGCGGCGGCGGAGGCAGCAGGATGAGCAGGTTGTTCTTGAATAACCTGCCGCGCGACCGGTGCGGGGTTTTGCTAGATACAGCTTGGAAACATGCCCCCCAGTCCTCGAGATATATGGCCGTGTGTTGATGAACAGAAGGATAGAATACATACTTGACGTACGACCCACAATCAGTCATACCGAGCCGAAGATAAGTTCCAGCAAGGGAGCATGCATCATGGATCTAAAGAGGAAACCCGGTTGGTAGCAATTTGAAATCGTGTATTTGTTTATATGCTCCTGGATTCGGTCTAACATGATACACAGCAAGAATCCCACGACACCATAGTTGTTGTCACAAAACACGCGCGCCCGTATTCCTCACAAACTCCTCGCTATGCCAGTATTGCTTAAACATAGAACAGGTGAGTAAGGGTATCAAGCTCAAAATATGCAAAGCAACGTTGATTTGTTACACTCCATCACTGGGACTGCTCGCCTCCGCCCCAAACATTCTTAAACTCTTCGTCATCTCCCACACCAAAGTTCTTGTTAAAGTCGTCCTCTTGCTCGCTCTCTGCCCAAGGCGATGCCATTGCCTCTTGCATATGAGGGGACTCTAGCTCCGACTCTTTGTGTTGCTGTTGACCACTTAATTGTGGCTCAGCATCTTGGTCACTTTGGGCGGGTGCTTCTACTGGTTGAGGCGTCGGGCTTTGCCGTTGGGTCGACGGGCCAGATTCAGAACGGTCTAGGGATGACGATGAGCCTGGTGTTTCAGCGGCGACTTGCTTTTGTTTCTTCTTCTTCTTCTTCTTGCTAGCAACGACAATCGGTTCGTTGGGCAAAGGAGATCGCCGCAGATGTTCAACTGTCGACCGAGGTTCAGACACGAAACCCCGACTCCTTGGGGAAGACGAGTACCGCTTGCTCAATGGATCACTTGCCGTGATAACGGGATACTGGGCTTTGTAAGCTAGGCGACACAAAAATAGGCTGCTCGATTGACTCACATTCCAGTCACCAAACTCCAATTCGCGAGCCTTATCGTAGAGTTGTTCCTCATCAGGATCGATTTGAGGGTCGTTGCCGAGACCTTCGTTGAAGGTACCGTTGGCGTAGTTGTACTCCTCGCTCGGGCCACCTGCGGTTCCCTCCAGCAAGGGATCTCGCTCGTTTAGGTCGCGGTTTGTTTGGCGATCCACCTGGCCTGGCGTCGGGATCCAGTACTTCCCTTTGCCGCCTCTCGAGTATCGCATGCCTTCCTTGAGCCTGCCTAGTCTGGCACGCGACTCTTCGTGTGCCATAATCTTATCGCCAGAGTCGAAAAACCGGTAGCCGTACTTGTCGCCCGTGAATGTCTCCTTCGAGTCTTCAATGAGATCCCTGACACCGAATGCATCACGCAGGGCAAATTTGACGGGCATTCTTGCAGAGGAGATGCTATTGTCGGCAAAGTCATGCCACGAGAAAGCGTACCAATGAGCGATGGCGAATGCCGGCATCTCAATGCAAATCAAGGCATCCTGGATGGCAGCAGCCAAGTTGTCGGGGGAGTAACCTTCGACACTGTCTGGAATAGCTCCCAACCAGACTAGGATAGACAGTAGAAACCCTTGCCAATAAGAGGCAAAGATGATGAGCTTGATGCACAGGAATTTGGGTACCGGTCGGAATGGTAAAAGATCGTTGTGCATACAAACCCAGAAGAGACCAAGCGAGTACAAACTCACCGTAACGCTAACGTTGTAGATGATACCGCTCCAAAGATAGCCCGATTCTATGCCGATGTAGCCCTCCTGGTATGTTCCTGTTGCCTTCATGACAACGGCTGCCACAGCTAGGATGGGCTTTAACCATGCGTACTGGAGAATACCCCGCTTGATTGCCAGAAATGTATGAGGGTCGGAGATGTCGACGCGAGGCAGTACGTGGTTCATAGGCCAAAGGTGGGATACTGGTTCTCGGCCATGGGTCATGATAATCAGGGCTCGTTCTCCGCTGAGATAGTTGATAAGGAGTTGGAAGAAGGTGTAGATGGTAAAAGCCTGGCATTGTCAACCATCATCACCATTTTTTTTTTTTTTTTAAAATTGGCGGGAAAACAAAGCGTACCTCGTATATATCGCGGACAGGGTCCAGGAACGAAGCAGCCTTAATAGAGATCATGCTTGTCCACGAAGCTATCGAGTATATAGGGACCCTGGAACGGTTAGACCAAGTCCCTTGTCCTAATCTTCTGTGACAGGGGACATACATGAGCAAGATTCGAACGACATATCGTTGTAGGAGTGGCTTTCGGTAGTTTTTCCTAAATCTTGGTTAGCTGCCGTCGGTGGTCGAGGGGTGGAGCGCGAGACAGCGTACGATTGCAAGAAGATGGAGCTGTGAATTACATGTTAGCTCAAGCTGTGTTGTTAACAGGACTGTGGGAAGTGTTTACACAGCTGATAGAAACGTGGCTACCAGAGCGGCGACGCCAGCGACGATGATGGTCGCCGTGGTAAGCTTCTGGCCTGTGCCGCCCGCCATTGTCGACTGCGGCCCCGAACGAGGCGTAGAGTGTCGTATCGTGTTCGAGAACGGTGTTCTAGGTCATGGCTGTCAAGCAATCTCGGGAAGATAGCGACCAAGACGAAAAGGTGAGTTGGTCCGGGGAAGAAGACCAAGCTTCAGTCGTTGAAGGGCGGGGGGGGAGGAGGCGAAGAAGGAGAGGAAGGTAAACGAAGTATGACGATGCCCCGTGCTGTGGTGATGATAAGCTTCTCGTGACTGCGTAAGTAGGTACGTATGTAATTCAGGCAAGCTAATTACGGCGCATCATGTCGCGTGAGCTTCTGGCCAATGGCTGAGCATTAATTGTTAGTGAGACCCATGCCAGCAGCTCCCCTGAAGGCCAGTTTCACAGCGTGCTTGTGCATGTGGGGTAATACCTCTCATCCACTGCGATCCACCTGAGCTTACGTGCTGGGGTTACGGAAGATGGGATGGGGCGACTGTCATTAGCGCGAGACGAGCGGCCCCATTGCTAGGGACGCTCGGCGCGACGGCGACTGTGACTGCTAAATGCTTGCCGGTGAGCTCAACTGCATCCCACCCACGAACATGCTCGCTTGAGCTGTATCTCAACAACGAATACTAACTTCCTCAATCCCGCAGCTTCGACACCTTCAATGACACCGCTTGTCGACTGCTAGTATTGAATGCAACCACCTGCCAGCTGCTGCAGACCTGTCGAACTCCCCCCATCCCCCCAAAACACCGAGCTACGGACGCGGAACCTCGAATGATGGCAGAGAGTGGACTTAGACAGCACCGACGTTGACGCTAGCAGCTTCGGACTGGCATATCTGGGGCATTGCGCAACGAGTACGACTGGCAGAATGCCGACTGACGGGGAGCCGAACCCCACGCCAACGGAAACACCGTCATTCAATGGGTATTCTACGCGATCCGAGATCGGTGTACGGTGCAGTCGCTGACCGCTTGGTGTATGTAGGGTGTTTCTGGCGTACATCATAATATGCGGTGCTCTGTAAGCAGCTCTGGGTCGGGATGTTTTCATGCCAGGTTCGCTAACCCTTTGCAGCGCCGTCTTCTTCCTCTTATATTTCAATCGAGCCTTCGGATCACTACTGTCGTGGGGCATACGAACATACACATGGCACCGTTATCGCGTATACATCGATATCCAGGCGCTTCAGATATCCCTCCTCGGCGGGCGCATATTTTTCACTGGTCTGCGGTACCATGGCAACAACGAAACTTTTCTGATTCAGCATGGCTACGTCACATGGCGGTACTGGTTGCGACGAGTACGGGAGGTGGATATCGCAGCCTCGGCGCAACAGCAAGCCGAGCAAGCCTCTGCTGCGGCCAACGGGAGACACTCGAATCTACCCTGCCGTGTGACCATGTCTCTGACTGGTTTGGAATGGTTTATATACAATCGAAGCCCCGCCTACGACAGTGTTTTGGCCGGTCTGAAGGAGCCCACGGCTGCCGAAAACATGTCGACGGCCTTTGAGTCAAAAGAAGAAGAGACCGCTTCACTACGAAACCGAGGACAGAGGACTTCTGACAGGTCGGATCCGTCACAGAATTCGGCGACAAATGAAAAGGAGAACCCTGGTGCGGCTCTCCTTTCGAGAATCGGAAACACCCTTGGTCGCCGCGGATCATTGGCTAGTCAACCCAGCACACCGTCTGACGTGCCGGCAGGAAATGACGATTCCATGCAGGCGGATTCTGATCTTCCATTTCTTCTGCAGCTCTTCCCGATCTTTGTAACATGCCAGAAGGCGGCCGTGGTCATGGGGAATGACAATACCAAGGCTATCTTGATTGTCAAGGCCGATGGGCTGTCAGGAGAAATAGACGCCTCCAAAACATCGACGCCAGACCCGTACAGACAGCTCTTCAAGATCAAGTTCCAGCACCCAATTGTAGAGATGAGGGAAAACGACGACTTCAAAGAGGACCAGGCGACGAGGGCAAGCCGCGAGAAGGTGGTTGCGCAGGAGCCCAGCCCAACGCACAAGGCTTCCTTCTTCCGGCGGCAACGACGCCGCGCTCTCGGAACTTTGCGAAACTTGGTGCCATACTGGCGTAAATCCGTTGAATCGTTCTCTGTGGGCTCGCGAAGCCCGCTTACTACTGCCGTATCGCAAATACCTGGTTCCAACCATTGGCAAGGGCTAGCTCGCTACCTGGACGAGGACGAGCAGGATTCTAGGCTACGATGGGCAGGCGTGGAGTATGCTGCCGAAACTACCGTGGTGGACAGCCCAGAGGCGACTTTGACCATCTACTGGGACGTGGTGGGCAAAGTAACCGCTGAAGCCGCTAGGCGACGGTCCAAAGAGAACGCAGCAACTTATATCAACGGCGATGAAGCTCCCGCGTGGGGCATGATTCTTGCCATCAAGGGTGGAGTCGTGAACTATGGACCTTGGACCGACCGTCAAAGGGCGGACCTACAGCGTGTCTTTGTTCCGAGCCTATCCAAGGACGCCGTTCCTGCTACTCCTCTGCCCGAGGGTGCGTATCGAGTTCCCACCCAGTTCAAACTGTATGTCGAGCTGGATGACGAGGTGACGCTCCGCATACCAATCCGAGAAGACTCCAAGAATTGGAGATGGAAGGGCAAAGAGCCACCGATGAAGGCTCCGCCACCACCGCCGCAGAAACGGAAACAGAGAAACCGCGCCAAGAAGGACGGTAAGGTAGACGCCGCGCCCATTCGCCCGGGAGGCTGGCTTGATTTTATCGTCCCTGGGAATGCCACAATCTCCTTCACCATGGATATGCTTGCTAGCGCGACAGGATATCAAATGAAGCTTGATGTCGACCTTCCCAGCACTGAACTCGCAACCAGCGTTAACCATGAGCTTCTCTGGCGGTCAGGGCCTCAGCGCATTTCCTGCGACCTGTCGACTCCTCTAAAGTGGAACTCGTTGAGGTCCTGGTACTTCAACATCGTTTCGGATGACATGGAGCTTTTCATATTGAGAGACCATGTCTTCCTAATGATAGATTTGGTAGATGACTGGGCTTCTGGGCCGCCAGCAGAGTACCTTGTCTTCACGCCCTTCAGATACTATCTCAATCTCGACCTTCGTAACGTCACGATATATTTGAACGTCAACGACGGCAACATTATCAACAACCCCACTGACCTTGAGGACAACGCCTACATAGTAGCCAAAAGCCCGTCTCTTGTGACAAACGCCTGTATTCCAATTGACAAGTTCCGACCTAGCATGAATGCTGTGTCGTTCACTCTCGGAGCTGAGACATTCTCACTATGGCTACATGTCCCGCCATGGAACACCCAAGCCACGTTCATAACATCTAAGGAAATAGGGCACGGAGAGAATCTTGAGGTTGACGGAAAGTACCACTACAACGCCACTACGTCTGTGTCTAACATTGATACCTTGGAAATCAATCTTGGTCTTCAGTCGCCCACGGCAATGCTCTACGGCTTCATCATACGGTATGTCATGAAGCTAAAAGACAACTACCTTGGCGATGATATCCATTTCAAGACATTTGAGGAGTACCAGGACCTTTTACGGCTCAAAGAACGCAACCCTGACGCGGAGTTGGCGAACCGTCCGCCTCCAAAAAAGTCCAATGATTTGGACGTCATCATGAGTGTAAAGATTGACGACCTCCGTCTCTTGTTGCCGGCCAACCTGTACTCCAGCCAGCGGCATGTTCAGATCGAAACCGCCGGTCTCTTCGTGGACCTCCGATTTACCAACTACTACATGGACTTGCAGGTCAATCTCAATCCTCTCAATTTCTCCCTCGGGAATGCCGAATCAGGCATGGAAACACCCATCAGTACAGTTTCCAGCAACCAGCTGTTTATCGACGGCCTCACCATCTATGGCCACCGTCTGTTCGGTCTCCCCCCTGCTGAGCCAACGTATCTGTGCAACTGGGACATCTCAGTGGGCACAGTTTCTGGAGAGTGTTCCACTGATTTTCTGGCCGCTTTAATAAGCGGAGGCAAAGCATTTGCGTTTGAGTTCGACGATGATGAGAACGCTCTGATTCCGTTGTCGTCCATCATTGTCTACGATGTCACGTTCTTACGGGTGGCTGTGCAGGCAGTTCGGGTTTGGTGCCATGTGGATGAGGCGGCCTTCCTATTCTCAACCGGAACACTGGATATAAAGTTCAATGACTGGGCGCGAACTCACTACTCCAGACGAGCGGACATTAGAATCCCAGATCTTCAGGTGTCGTGTGTCAACTCAGAATCGGCCATGAGACACAAGTGGAAATCTCAGCATGGTGTTGAGACAGACGCTTTTCTCCAAGCCACTATCCGCGTGGCAATAATCGGGAGGAAGTTTCACTTTCTTGAAGAACGCAAACTGCAGCAGGAGCTCATCCGTCGCGAGGATCAACGGACAGGGCGCACCGAATTTCTGCTTTTGCCCGGTTTACTAGAGGATATGCTTCCTGACCAGCTTGACCCTCCAGCCCAAGGGTTTCCGCCAGTACCCCATCCGACAGCCCTAGACGGCGTCGAAGGGGACCAAAGGTCTTTTGACAGCCGATCGACTTTTAGTCGGTCCCGGCGCCTTCGTCATAAGAGTTCTTTTCTATCTACAACAACCACCTCCAGCACTAGTAGCGTAGTGAGGCCCAGAAGCTCTGTAAGGTCGCGGGCGAAGTCCAGACAGTCGGACCTATTGTATCCCGACAGTCCGGGAGTCGCAGCCAAACGAGGTTCGCAACACCAGCGTGACATTTCTGCTTCTACTGGCCGCCACTCTGCATTTTACAGTGCCATCGGAGACTTTAGAGATGCAAATCACCACTCGTCAGTGGCTTTCTCAAGCCAATTCTTTGCTCCGCCATTTCCTCTTGAGGGTATTCGACCTGATACATCAGAAGCCATCATGCAAAGCATTGAGACGGATGAGAAGATCCCTGCTTTCGACTTCCCAGAGTTTAGCCTCGATGACATTGAGCTTGAGTCTTTGGTGGATGATCGTGCTCATGATAGCATTATTGTCGAAACACCGTCAGGCATCACTGCATTCCTGAACCCATCCGCGGTTAGACATGTGTCGTTGTTACTTTCTGCTCTTCAGCCCAGCGAGCCAGAGGATATTCTTGACAGTCTGCAAATTGCTTCGATGACCAACATCTTTGACCTGCAGAAGAAGAAGAAGGTTGCGGGTGAAATCACTGACGTACTCGTCAGAGTCCCAAAAATCAATATCCGGTTCTTGAACGCTTCCACTGTAGACCGCCTCAACCCTGGCGGAGAGGAGCAAGATCAGTATGACGTCGCAGTATCAAAATTGTCGTTGTGCCTCCGATCGGCCGATGCTTGGGAGAATCCATCGGAGCCGGTCAAGATCAACACAAAAACTTCCGTGTTGCTAAAACTCGGTTCCGCCGAGGTGTCGGCGTCGGAACGACTCTCTGGCGCCGAAGAAAACCAAGCCGCGTTCATGGCACAGATCGAGGGTGTGATGGTGTCACTGGGTTCAAAGGATGTTACCTACATTGACGCGGACGTCGGCAGTATCAAAAGCAGCACAGCATCAGAAAAGATTGAGTACCTTGCGTCACTCATTCACAGAACGGGGGTTGTTGCAACAGAGCTTGGAGAAATACTGGGACAGACGGTGTCTCGACATGAAGACAGGATTAAACATTTCGTTTATAAGCTCGTGACAGAAGGACACTCTGTGGGCGACCCATCTTTCTTGACACGCCCGTCGGCAGTCTTGAGATCTGCTACGGAGCATCTTCGAACTTTTGATTCATGGAAGATGGCCGCGAGGCTCCGTCAAATATGGACACATATGCCAGCCAATTTCAAGGACGACCTGCAAATTATCTGCCTCTCTGGGTCGGCATCCCCGCCCCATGATGCCCCCCAGCGAGTCATTAATGCCTTCCAACGATGGCGTAGCTGGGATCTCTTCGACGTGGCAGATTCCTCACTAATCAAGAATGTCTTTGGCACAGCCAAGACAGACGGCAAACCTGAGTCGCCTGAACTGCCCATCTTGGCTGCACTCCGGTTGAAGGATGTCCAGTTACTTCTGGACCCTGGCCCCAAGGAAAATAGGATTGTATTTGCTGATTTGACGACAAGATTGGAGAAGAAAGCAGCAACACAACCCCAGCAGGCCGGTGAAATAGAGTCAAAACCGAAAAGCATGACCATATTGAACATATACTGTGGCGAAGCAGCTGTCATGCTTAACTGGGAGCTCTGCGAGCTCGCTGAGGATGTTTTGCGGCTTTATAACAAATCCAGCCGGGAGCCCAAACCTCGCCCAGAAGCCAAGAATGTCAGTTCCTTGGCTGAAAACCCGAAGTCCCAAGATGCTTTCCATGTTGTATTGGCCGTTGGAAGAGGGTCGGTGGAGGTTGACACTATCAATCTCAGCGCAACATCTCTCGGTCATAATTTGAAGGTGTCTTGCTTGCTTGATGGTTATGAGAAAACGGGTTCGTCCGTTAACTTCATCCTCAGCTGTGATGCCGTGACATCGCGGCTGCACCATCGATCAGAGCTACTGGGGATGTTTCAGCTAAGAGACCCAAGCATCTTTGTTTCTCACGAGCTTCTCGAGACAGACACGACATCTTGCCACACGATCAAATCAACAGCTAGCAGTCGCGCCTTGACTCTGGCTGTGAAGCAAGATCCCCTATACCTGGTTGAAGTCGCAGACTATCTGGTTAAAGATGAGTTAACGCAAATCCACAAGCTTCGGAAACAGCTGCCAGAGTCCCCAGCGCCTCCACGTAGGAACAGCGTCAAAATCGCCGAGCACCTCTCCTCTTTCCGGGTCAATGTCGCGATGTTCCTGGATGAGTACCGTATCAGTGTACCGCTACTTCAGTCAATGACCTATAACATCTCAGGTGTTGTAGCGCGGGCAGCGGTGGCCGCCAACTTTGGAAAGGAACTCATTTTCGACTTTGATGTCAAGGAGAACTCCCACGAGATTCGAATGGACGTCAGAAACCAACCACGCAGTATATCTCTCCTCCGTATCCCGCCTACAAATGGCCGGATAGTCAGTCATATGAGCCAAGAGGAGCATTCGGTTTCGGTGTTTGGCTCTGTCGAGCTCATGCAGCTAGACGCCTCCGCGGTGTACAGCTTACTCACGGCTTTGAACCGTCCACAAATTTCCAGCGCCGTCACCGAGCTTCAAGAAGGCACAAAGGCAATCCAGTTGTACATCGACGATCTTTTCGGCGAGAAAGCGGTTCCCATGGAAAAGCCGGCACCAGCGCCAGTGCCGGCATCGAACCTTGTTTATACCGTACACCTTACTCTGGCTGGTATCGAGGTCTTCGGCAACACACCTCTCGTATCGGAAAAGGACCCTACAGCATGCCTGTCCTTTAAACTGGATAGAGTGCATCTCGAAGTTGCCAACCAACATGATTCCCATGGACCCATCCTGGCACAGCCTGAATTGCATATCAACTTGCGCCAAATTTTGATTGACGTGCAGAAGGGCAGGGAAAATGCCATGAGATCCTGCGGCAGCCTTGCCCTGGGTGCTCTCATCTCGGCGAATACACGGTGTACTCAGGATGGCAAGGAAGAGAGGTCTTTCAACTTCAGAAGCGACGGCCTGGAAATCAATCTGTCTCCGGAAACAGTCTCGACTGTGGTTGCTGCTCTGGGCTACATGGGCGACAAGATCAAAGACCTTGACACGTCACGCGAGCTCGAATACTTGCGCAAGATTCGACAAACTAGGCCCCGTATCGCGATCAACGACCAAGAAGAAGCAGAGGAGCCAGACATCATCGACTCGTTCCTGTCATCTATTGTCTACCGATTTGAGGTGCGCGATACCCAGATCTGCTGGCTCGTTGGCGATCCATCAGACGATTTTCTGTCTTTGGCAGGCAGCAAAGAAGATCTCATTTTATCAGTTCAGCTCGTCAGTTTCGGAACGCGCCAGACAAAGTCAGCCAGGCTCACTATCGAGAACTTCCAACTTCAGATGGTTCCACCTGAACAAGACAAGAGCTTCAGGTCCCTTCACTCGGCTCTGCTTCCCGAGGTGGTCTTCAACATTGCCTATGTGTCCAATCCAAACACCCGTCGCTTGGCGTTCCAAGCAGTGGGGAAGTCGCTTGATCTGCGCTTGACGTCAGGTTTTATCATCCCGGCTGCCATTTTGAAAGACTCCATTAGTCTTTCGATCCAGAATGTACAGAGAGCGTCACAAAATTGGAGCACAGGAATCGCTCCAGCCAAGGTTGAAAAGGTTGATAAGGTTGAAGAACCGGCCCCACCACGACGAAGCATATTAGGCACGAAGCGTCTAGAATCTCTGCTAGTTGACGCCGACTTTTCGGGTGCCGTTGTTTATGTCTCAGGCAAGAAGCCAACGGACGGACTGCGTGGAAGCTCAAGAACTGGAAGACCATCCTTGGCAGGCAAGTATGGTCAGTTCAGCACGGATGACACAGGCAGCAGCACTGTTCTCAGAACACCAGGTCTCGCATGGAAGCTTGAGTATCGGGACAATGGACGCGAAGATCCTTCGCTTTACGGAGAGATCAAGATCGATGCTTCGAGCAATATCTTGTATCCCTCCGTTGTGCCCCTCATAATGGATATGACGACTAGTGTCAAGGAGGTGGTGAGCAAAGATAAAGACACACCAGCAGCTCAGGCGCCTGCGGCGACGAAATCCAAGCCTGGTAATGAGGACAACATTCTCACCGCTGATCCGAACGCCGTCATTGGGCGGTTGAAGCTAAATCTTGGCCTTCGGATATGTCGCCAAGAGTTCTCGCTCAGCTGTCAACCTATCGCCCGAGTTGCCGCAACAACTTGCTTCGACGACATATATTTTACCGTTAACACAGTGCGCTCGGTAGAGCAAGGGAATTTCTTCTCCATCTCTGGGGCGTTCTCCAAACTGCAAGCGTCCGTTCAGCATGTCTATTCCCGAGAGTCAACAGGGAGCTTTGACGTGGACTCTATCGTGCTGTCTTTGATGAATAGCAAGCATGTTAGCGGAACGAGTGGTGTATCTGCCATTCTTAAAGTCAGTCCGATGACTGTCTCGATCAATGCCAAACAGCTTCAGGACTTTTTGCTGTTCCGAGAGATCTGGTATCCGAATGAACTCCGGAATACTTCTACCGCACCGGTTGCGAAACTCTCTACGGAAACATCACAAGGCCATCTAGTCCAGAGATATCAGCAAGTGGCTGCGACCGCTGCCTTCCCGTGGACGGCCACTATATCCATCACGTCTCTGGATGTCAGTGTAGACATGGGCCAGGCCATCGGAAAGTCTGTGTTTGCTATCAAAGAGTTCTGGGTTTCATCAAAGAAGACGTCAGACTGGGAGCAAAATCTGTGCCTCGGTTTCGAAAAAATTGGCATAGACTGCACGGGCAGGTTGAGTGGCTTTATCGCTCTACAGAAATTCCAGCTGCGGACATCGATCCAATGGCCAGAGCGAGAGCAGGCGCTCAACGAAACGCCGCTCATTCAGGCGTCGGTCGGATTCAGCCAATTTCGAGTGAAAGCAGCGTTTGATTACCAAGCCTTCCTCGTCGCCGACATTACATCCCTGGAACTCCTTATGTACAATGTTCGCCGGAGCCTTGAAGGCAGTGGAGATCGACTCGTGGCCATCTTCGACGGAGACGCAGTGCAAGTGTTTGGCACCACGACGTCAGCAGCGCAAGGCGTCGCTCTTTACCAAGCGGTGCAAAAGCTCATTCAAGAAAGGAGAGCCAATTTCGAGATGTCGCTGCAGGAGATTGAGAAATTCATGAGGAGGCGGTCATACCAAAGCTCCGCAGTCTCTCCCCATCTCACAGCGCTGCCGAAACTCCGAGAAGAAGACACACTATCCAAATCGCCGATCTCGTTGGATACAGATGTTGTAGTGACACTCAAAGCCTTGAACCTGGGCGTGTTCCCGAGCACCTTTTCGGACCATCAAGTTTTCAAGATGGAGGCGCTTGACGCAGAAGCAAGATTCGCAGCCAGCATCGAACAGCGGCGCGTTCACAGCATCTTGGGTCTCACCCTCGGGCAGCTACGTATCGGACTCGCCGGTGTCAGGAACATTGAAGCGCCAAAAACGCTCAGCGAGATATCTGTCGAAGACGTTGTCGAGCGAGCAACTGGTTCGCGCGGCGGAACCATTCTCAAGGTGCCCAAAGTGGGAGCAGTCATGCAAACCTGGCAAACGCCCAACCACAACCGGATTGACTACATATTCAAGAGTGCATTTGAAGGCAAGGTCGAGGTGGGATGGAACTACTCGCGCATTAGCTACATCCGCGGGATGTGGGCCAACCACTCCAAGTCGCTAGAGCAGACTTGGGGCAAAGAGCTCCCGCTCACAGCCATCAAGGTGACGGGTGTTCCGGACACGGAGGAGCAGCATGCAGGAGGGTCATCACAACAAAAGATCACAGCCGAGGTCAACGTGCCACAGTCCAAGTATGACTATGTGGCGCTTGAGCCGGCCATCATCGAAACGCCTCAGTTGAGGGACATGGGAGAGGCAACGCCGCCACTTGAATGGATCGGTCTTCACAGAGACCGGCTGCCAAACTTGACGCATCAGATTGTCATTGTAGCTCTTCTCGAGCTAGCTGGCGAGGTGGAAGATGCTTACTCGAAGATTCTAGGATCATGAGCGCCCGGTGTTGACTCATCCGGCGTATCCAAGTAAGCTTCATTGGGGGCGAACACAGTGTTTTCGGCGTTTGGGGAGTTGGTGTGGTAGTCACCTTTGGACCAAAGCATCGCCACGGAACATGGAGGTGGAATACCCGCGACCAGGGATGGTCCAGCAACTTAGTAATCAAAATAAAATGTTAGTTCACCGACTTGACGCACTCCTGTAACGGGATAGCTCTCCCCTCGGTCAGTGACTCGACCAGGTTGGTCCAGTGGTGCACACGCACACCCGCACACACGGATATAGTTGACGGGCTGATTCGCCTCACCGAGCTCTGGACGAGAGGCTCAAGGCTGACGGAAGGGCCAGCCAGATAAATGGTTTGGGGCTGATGAGGCCGATGACCCGAAGCTCCGGCAGCGAGTGGGCACACCAATGATGGAGATGGAGCCCACGACATTTGGGGTTAGAGCAGGCGTCAAGCTTGCTGGTCAGGCCCAAGCTCTCTCCCTCTCTCGCTCGCCCCCGGATAATTGCCAACGTGGGCGGTTGGGCAGAGTTGCAGATGATTATCCGATATCCTGCCTGTACTCGTTGTGGTATATAGTAAATTCCCGTCATAGCATGGTCGCTATCGTCATTGGATCCGCTGGAGGGGAAAGGGGGGCAACCCAGTTCCAACCATAGGACAAATGGTATGTAAATTAATGTTGATCACACAAACAGGGTGAGCTGTTTTGGCACAGTGCGCCACACTGAAAACAAATAGGGAATGGATATACGGATACACATGAGGGCAACCAAGCTTCGCCTCGAATTCTATTGGTGTCATGAGAATCCAATGTGGCATGCTGAGCTTTGTCTAATTCAAACAGAACTTGTGTCAAATGTGCATCCAGCTGGCCTTGATGGCAAGGCCCCGAGCGATGCTTGTTGGCTGAGACGCCGGTGTTCTTCTTGGTGGGAGGGGGCCAGGGTTGTTGCCCTTCTTCTCTCGCATAAGTCACCCGCGGACCATCCCAGCACAGACCGGCTAGCTGAGGGGGAGGGGAGGGGGGGGAGGTCGAGGCACACACCGCACACGCAAGCAAGCAAGCAATGCACTAGATAGATGGATAGATAGCATGGTACAGCAGCTGACGAGACAGGAAGGCCGTTGCTGCGGTACATTGGGTAGGCAAGGTGCGCGGTGGCCCTGGCACTTACTGGGACGGTGCAGCAGAGGTGGCGCCACGACTGGCAGACGGCTACTGAGTGGGTAGATGGGATCGAGGCAGTGCCCACAGTGTGCCGTGATGACCCCCCATTTGCTACCAATGCTTTTGCAGTTGCTGTGGTTGGAGGGGTGGGAGGGGGAAAAAAAAACAGGAAGTGGCGGGGTTTTTTTTTCACACTCTGCTGCCCCACCTACCCATTTTTCCCACCCGCCAGTCACTAACTTTTTTTTTTCTTTCCCTCGGGGCAACGTCTTGTCACAGCGAAGTGAAAGAGCACCACTTCCTCTTTTTCTTCCCTCCCACCCTCTCCTCCCGCCCATCCCATTCACCTCTCCCGACGATAAAAGAATTGGCAGAGGAGCTCGAGTTCCCCCTGTCGTTCCTGGAACCGTCGCTTTTCATCCTTCGGCACCTCACTTCTTCTCTGTCTACCTTTTTCTCTAGCAGAAAAAGGATTCAGCATCTGTGAGCGCGGGGCAGATTCTTCAACCCCGCTTCGCTCAACTTCAACCTTACACCACCCGACACAGAATTTTTTGTGAAGAGCTCGCCGAGCCACCGCCGCCAAAATGGTCAAGTAAGTCACTGCTCTGCTCCATCTCCTCCTTACCCGTCGCATACTCCTCGTCCTGGCTGTGGGCAATTGCGTCGCTTTGCCCTCTTCTGGGACGGCGAGAGCTGGCCGAAAGAGAGAGCTTCAGTCGCTCAGCGGCGCCTACCCCGCCCCTTCGGAGATAAGCCTCCCACGCCCATTGCTTCAGAGTGCTGACCATGGCATCACCACAGCTTCACAACCGAGGAGATCCGGGGTCTTATGGACAAGCCCACCAACGTCCGTAACATGTCCGTCATTGCCCACGTCGATCACGGAAAGTCCACCCTCACCGACTCCCTCCTGTCCAAGGCCGGTATCATCTCCACCGCCAAGGCCGGAGACGCGAGAGCAACGGATACTCGTGCCGACGAGCAGGAGCGTGGTATCACCATCAAGTCCACTGCCATCTCTCTGTACCACGGCGTCGACCCCGAGGACGTCAAGGACATCGTTGGCCAGAAGACCGACGGCACCGACTTCTTGATCAACCTGATCGACTCCCCCGGTCACGTTGATTTCTCTTCTGAGGTCACTGCCGCTCTCCGTGTCACTGACGGTGCTCTCGTCGTCGTCGACACCGTCGAGGGTGTCTGCGTCCAGACCGAGACTGTCCTGCGTCAGGCTCTTGGTGAGCGCATCAAGCCCGTTGTCATCATCAACAAGGTCGATCGTGCTCTTCTCGAGCTCCAGGTCTCCAAGGAGGACCTGTACCAGTCCTTCTCTCGTACCATCGAGTCCGTTAACGTCATCATCTCCACCTACTTCGACAAGACCCTCGGTGATGTCCAGGTCTACCCCTTCAAGGGAACCGTCTCTTTCGGTTCCGGTCTGCACGGCTGGGCTTTCACCGTCCGCCAGTTCGCCGTCCGTTACGCCAAGAAGTTCGGTGTTGACCGCAACAAGATGATGGAGCGTCTCTGGGTAAGTCCTCCGAATTCAGTGTGTTCCTCTCAAAGCCACGAGCCGACGCTGACCAAGAACAGGGCGACAACTACTTCAACCCCCACACCAAGAAGTGGACCACCAAGAGCTCCCACGAGGGCAAGCCCCTTGAGCGTGCCTTCAACCAGTTCATCTTGGACCCCATCTTCAAGATCTTCTCCGCTGTCATGAACTTCAAGAAGGATGAGGTCGCCACCCTCCTCGACAAGCTCAACCTTAAGCTGTCCGCCGAGGACCGTGAGAAGGAGGGCAAGCAGCTCCTCAAGGCCGTCATGCGCACTTTCCTGCCCGCTGCCGACGCCCTTCTGGAGATGATGATTCTCCACCTTCCTTCCCCCGTCACTGCCCAGAAGTACCGTGCCGAGACTCTGTACGAGGGCCCCAGCGACGACGAGGCTGCCATTGCCATCCGTGACTGCGACCCCAAGGGTCCTCTCATGCTTTACGTCTCCAAGATGGTGCCCACCTCCGACAAGGGTCGTTTCTACGCCTTCGGTCGTGTCTTCGCCGGTACCGTCCGCTCCGGCCTCAAGGTCCGCATCCAGGGCCCCAACTACGTCCCCGGCAAGAAGGACGACCTTTTCATCAAGGCCATCCAGCGTACCGTTCTCATGATGGGCGGCAAGGTCGAGCCCATCGACGACATGCCCGCCGGTAACATTGTCGGTCTCGTTGGTATTGACCAGTTCCTCCTCAAGTCTGGTACCCTTACCACCTCCGACACTGCCCACAACCTCAAGGTCATGAAGTTCTCCGTCTCCCCCGTCGTCCAGCGTTCCGTCCAGGTCAAGAACGCCCAGGATCTCCCCAAGCTCGTCGAGGGTCTCAAGCGTCTCTCCAAGTCCGACCCCTGTGTCCTTACCATGACCTCCGAGTCTGGTGAGCACATTGTCGCCGGTGCTGGTGAGCTCCATCTCGAGATTTGCTTGAACGATCTCGAGCACGACCACGCCGGTGTTCCCCTCATCATCTCCGACCCCGTCGTCCCCTACCGTGAGACTGTCGCTGGCAAGTCCAGCATGACTGCTCTGTCCAAGTCTCCCAACAAGCACAACCGTATCTACATGATCGCTGAGCCCATTGACGAGGAGCTCTCCAAGGAGATTGAGGCTGGCAAGATCACCCCCCGTGACGACTTCAAGGCCCGTGCCCGCATTCTCGCCGACGACTTCGGCTGGGATGTCACCGACGCCCGTAAGATCTGGACCTTCGGCCCCGACACCACTGGTGCCAACTTGCTCGTCGACCAGACCAAGGCCGTCCAGTACCTCAACGAAATCAAGGACTCCGTCGTCTCCGGTTTCCAGTGGGCCACCCGCGAGGGTCCCGTCGCCGAGGAGCCCATGCGCTCCGTCCGCTGGAACATCATGGATGTTACCCTCCACGCCGATGCCATTCACCGTGGTGGTGGCCAGATCATCCCCACTTCCCGCAGAGTCCTGTACGCCGCCGCTCTGCTCGCCGAGCCCGCTCTTCTCGAGCCTGTCTTCCTCGTCGAGATCCAGGTTCCCGAGCAGGCCATGGGTGGTGTCTACGGTGTCCTTACCCGCAGACGTGGTCACGTCTTCGGTGAGGAGCAGCGCCCCGGCACTCCCCTCTTCACCATCAAGGCCTACATGCCCGTCATGGAGTCCTTCGGCTTCAACGGTGACCTGCGCCAGGCCACTTCCGGACAGGCCTTCCCCCAGTCCATGTTCGACCACTGGCAGGTTCTGCCCGGTGGCTCTCCTCTCGACGCCACCTCCAAGGTCGGCCAGGTTGTCCAAGAGATGCGTAAGCGCAAGGGTCTCAAGACTGAGGTTCCCGGTGTTGAGAACGTGAGTTTTTGCTTCCCCCTACTGCCGATAACACTGATGCTAACTATTCATAGTACTACGACAAGCTGTAAACGCCTTTCCCACGGGTTAATAGAAAATGGCGTTGTGCCTCTTTGGGCATATTTGACGAACTGGGTTTGGTGGATGATATCAAAAATTATGAGCCCCGTTCTTTCCATAGCTTTCGCGTAGTCTCGGAATGAAGACAAGTTCAATATGTAAATGCTGCCCCTCATGTGATTTATTGCCTAGCTATTGTGAGAACGCTTTAAAACAAAATTCCAATGCTTTCTTGCTGTAATCTTAAAACCTGAAGACCCCCAGCGGTTCAAACAGATCGAGGAAAGCCCGCACGTACCATACATAATCATTGCAAGCTCTGTTGCCGAAGCTCGAGTCGTAGTGCCGTACCCGCAGATTCCACCCATAATTAAAGTGGGTCTCGCTAGCAAGCTCTGCAAATAAAAGGTTCAGCCTCGCTCCCGACGAAGCTCTTGTTCCCTCCGACATACCTCCCAACCTCTGGACAAAATTTTCGTTTGTTCGAGCGGCTTCCCGCCGAACAACGACAATGACTTCATCCCCATCGTTAAATACTTGAGTATCAGACTTATTGATACAGCAGTCCACTTTTGGCCTCATGGTCCGGCGGTAGCCGAACTGCGACAATGTTTTTATCGGCTGAGGACGCGCCGTCGCTCAAGGCATGGCTCATGAAGAAGCTGCCCGAAGTGTTCGTCTGCTCCCTTGCCCAATTGGCATTCGTTATGCTGACTGGTTCGCTTGCAGCTCTGATACAGAAACGGATATTCTGGCAGACTATGTCTTGGCACTGCTTGCCTCTCAGGAAGGCGACGCTGCACACATTCGTGCAGCTTGCGAAGGCGAACTACCACAATTCCTGAATGCTGGTTGGTCACGCTGCATTGCCGTGTAATCTGGGCAAGTCGCTGACCAATCTCGGTAGAAGCGGCACCAGATTTCGTTGACGAGCTGTTCCGGGTCATCGAGTACAAGTCCTACCTTCCTGGCGCACCTCCCCCGCCGAAGAAGCGACCGGAAGAGAAGCTGGAAAGCCCTGCTGCGCCTGTCGCGCCTTCAGACCCCACGTCGCAAAGTAATTCGCGAAAGCGTAGCTACCAAGACAGAGGCGATGCCGGCGCCTCGGGCGACCAAGATTTTGGCTTCGGCGAGGGTCGCGTACACAAACAGCCGCGTCGCGGGCAGTGGGACTCAAGGGCTTCGGGCCCTGCAGGGTATAGCAGCCCAAACGGCTATCCAAGGCAGCCATATGTCGCCGATGGCTCTCAGCAGCCACCGCCTGCGACGGCGCCATACGACCCAAACTTCCCTCAGCCGCCTGCTGGTCCTCAGGGCTGGCTGGGGCTGCCCCAGATGCCGGTCTACCCTCAAGGGGCTTCATATGAACCGCCTCAAGGGCCGCGAAGGAACAGGCAGAGATGTCGTGACTTTGCGACTAAGGGATACTGCGCACGTGGAAGCTCGTGTCAGTATGACCATGGGACTGAGCCCATCTGGTTGCCGCCCAGCGGTCCTAGTGGGGCTCCCAGATTCGAAGGTACGTCAAGGTTTCTACATCCCCTCTTTACCTATTTTTTCTCTTTTTTTTTTCCCACCGTAGCATGATGAGAAATCCGTCCGAGCATTTATGCGATGACTTCACAAATTTTATTATAAGGTTGACTACTGAAAGCTACACACTATTCATTTATCTTTATACGGCTTGGTTTTTTATGTAAGATGTAGGCTAACCAGCCTCTAGACTTCGATGCTCGGGATGCTGCGATGATGATGTCGCAAAACTTCCAGCAAATGCAGCAGCTCATGGAGGCTTTTAATGCTGAAAGAGGAATCCGAGATGGACGGAAGAATCGCCGCGGGGCTAAGGGCCGCCGGCGTCCGACACGCGCATCGTTTTCCGCTGAAGGGCCTGTTAATGACAAAGCCAAAACCACTATTGTGGTTGAGAACATTCCCGAAGAACATTTTTCAGAGGCAGAAGTACGAAAGTTCTTCTCAGAGTTTGGCAATATTGAGCAAGTTTCGTTGCAGCCATACAAGCGACTGGCAACCGTCAAGTACGAATCGTGGGAAGCTGCCAATGCTGCCTATCGATCTCCCAAGGTCATCTTCGACAACCGATTTGTTAGGGTCTTTTGGTACTTGGACGAAAGCGAACAGGCAGCAGCGAGTGGTTCCAATGGCGTCGACATTGGTTCTGGCGATGAGCCAGCGGAACCAGAAATCGACTTGGAAGAGTTCATGAAAAAGCAAGAAGAGGCCCAGAGACAGCACGAAGAAAAGATGCAGAAGAAAGCTGAGCTTGACAAGAAACGCCAAGAGCTGGAGCAGCGGCAACGAGAACTGCTTGCCGAGCACCGAGAGGTACAACAGAAGCTTCAGGCCAGGCTTGCATCAAAGAATGGTGACGCGGAGAATCCGGACGATGAACCCGGGTCACTAAACTCGGCTCTCCGAGCGCAGCTCGCCGCCCTTGAAGACGAGGCTAAGCTCCTCGGCCTGGATCCGAGCGCGACAGATGAGCCAACTACCTGGTATGCGGGCGGTCGTGGCCGAGGCCGTGGCCGAGGTGGCTTCCCCCCGCGCGGGCGCGGTTTCGCGCCTCGGGCCAGAGGGCCTTACCGTGGCGGGTACCAAGGCGATGTCCACGCTGCATATGCGGCGTATTCACTCGACAATCGGCCCAAGACCGTCTCCGTCACCGGCGTGGACTTTACCTCGTCGGAGAAGGATGAGGTCTTGCGGCAATACCTTCTTGTAAGCTGTCTCGTCCCGTCATAAAATGTTGCTTTTTGCTAACCTGTTATACTAGGGCGTCGGCGAGTTCACAGACATCCACACCGATCCATCCAATACACAAGTTACCTTCAAGGATAGGAAAACGGCAGAGAAGTTCTTTTACGGTCTTTCAAGCCAAGAGATTCCGGGAATCGATGGCCAAGTCGAGTTGTCGTGGGTTGCTACACCACTGCCTTCGGCTAAGACGTCGGCGGATACCGGCACTTCGAAGCATCAGGGCGGCTTGGACCAGGATATGGCCATGGTCAATGCCGCTCCTAATGGGTCTTCGGCAACAACCATGGACCAGCAACCTGAGCAGCAACCGGAAATGGACTATGACGTCGCTGACGACGATGACTGGGGAGGTTAGAGTAGAATATCCGGATACGGAAGGCCTGTATCAACGCAGAGACAGGGCGGAGAGCCTAGGCTCTATGATTGATGAACTTGTGTGTAGTATTACTTGTATACCCCGAGGATTGAAGCAATCCCGAAGGCGGCATAGCAGGGTCGGGACGAAGGATCGTCGTTACGACCAGATGATGCCGTTGCTCTTGTGTTTATGCCAGAGTGCTGTAATCCGGCACGTCATCTGGCATGGGAATTGACACCACAACTTTGATACCCCCCAAATAGATGCATCTTGCCATTTGCCGCATTATAATCTGCCTTGTGATGGAGTACTCACGTATAAGTCACCTTGTGCAGCCAGCCAACCGATGCTGTGCGGGGATACCATGCATGGGCTGGGACTTTGTTACGAAGAAAGTTTGAATCATCTCATGTTGGTTAGGTTACACGAAAAATTAGGTACATGGTTGGTGAGCGCCAACCGCGCAGATCCCTACTCCAGGAGAAGGTAGGATCCGAGACAGATTGTCTCGTCGCAGAATATGTGGAAATTCTCAGAGCATCGGAGAGACGTTGCTTCAGAGTTGTTTTCTGCCGCGCTAGATTGTTCACAGTTGCTATGTCTCGCCTGGCTTGTTAATCGGTTTGCCTGGACTGGCTTTGCTTGCAGTCAAGACTAAGCAAAAAGTCTGCAAAGGCAGAGAAGTCAAAAAGGCGGCACATCCGGGAAGAAGCAAACAAGGATGACGGGACCGATGTCGAGAACGGGGAAACGTCGTCACCAAAGCTCCCCAATGAGATCCTCGGCGGAAAGTGACACAAACTCTGTGTGCAGTTACAGACAAAATAGGGTAAGAGCTACAATGCACTCTGCGAGAAGGGGCCAACCCCGTCTGCCGTCTGAGCAACAGGATTTAGCTCGCGCAGGAAAGTAAAGGAATGACGGGCACATTATGTTTGAGGCTGAGCCGTGTGTGGTCGGGGGACGGCGGTCTTGGGGAAAATTGTCTGACTACACCAGGTCTTCTCGGGATTTGTGCTTCCTCCGCCAGTGGCGGCCAGTCTGGCCCCCCCGGCGTTGGGTAGCAGGATCAAGTCTGATGCGTTGTTCGAGCAAAGGCACCTACCTACTTCACCGTCCTCTGGTATCGTGGCCCACTCGACAAGGGGGAGCATCGTCCCAGAGGTGTTTTCTTCACTTCCAATGCTCCGCTTCATAGTAGATGACTAGAATATAGAGGATACAGATACGATGAAAATGAGGAAAGACGGTGTAAGTGTAAGTGGCGGGGCCAGCCTAGTGTCGCATAGGCCACACAGCCGGTTACGACGAGATTTTTTGCTTGCCGATTCCAGGAGTACTGTTGCGTAATAACACGCTACCCCGCGACGTCGTTCAATATGGCTGACAGTTTGGTAAGAACTGTCGTTGTACAGAGGGTAGCGACATTGCATCGTATTGAAATGGCACCCTATACATACGGTCTGGAAAAGTTAGATGTGGGGCCGAAAGCCGACCTGTCCGGGCTCTGTCGCCGTGTGGCAGGCCGGGACCTCATTCAATGGACCGCTGCGACGAATGCCTGCCGCCTTGACAGAGCTTGAGCGAATGAACTAGCAACAGAATGCATGCTGAATGCATCGAGTCAAGGCATTGAACCTTGCCCGAATCTTGCCCTCTGCTTTGGGTTATGGTTTTCGAAGCTACCAAGAGAGAGAGCTTGATTGCCCCCTCTCTTCCTCCGCGGAGGATAGTCTTTGGGCTGCGTTGTGACATGCCGGGTTTGCTGCCCAGGGACAACAAAGTTGCTAGTCTCGTGCCACATTGCTGAATTTTCCCAGTGGCTACAGCGCCTGTGGTGCGTGCTGTGTTTGCCCGGTTTGGCATGACAAGACGCAATGCAGGTCGGAAACTACACGACGCAAGTGGGAACGCCAGGTCAAGTGCCAGCGCAGAAGGGGGGCGGGTCTAAGGCGGAATAGTGGTAACGAGGACGCTGTTTCGCTAGGCCGGATGCTGGTGGGGTGCATGGGCAAGGGTCGGCACATCGGCCCAAGGGACTCACATCACCGAGAGGGCTGGGTGGCTGCAATCTCTTGCAGTCTCGTTCACCCAGCACGAGGCGTTAGGACGGAACAGGGCGACCCCAGGCCTTATCCACGGCCCCGCAGCCCCTCTGAGAGTGGTGCCGTCCCTCGCCAAGTTGGGACTTGTGCAGCTGACCAGACTCCTAAATTATAGCGTTTGCAGCAGCCTCTGGCTTCACTAACCAACAAGTCCCTACAAGTCCGTCCTACGAACGACAGCTGCATACCCTCGCTCCGCTACCTTAATCGGAACGGGCGCATGTCACTGTCGCTGTCACGACTGACCGCAAGTCTCCAACCTTGCTGGGTTTCGGCGCCGTCTCCCTTTGCTTTTATTGCTTTTTTTTCTCGAACCCAGATAGCCTCATTTCCTCGACAGGCTACTGCGTCGGTGAACCGCCGTAATCCCTGCTTGACTCAGAACCCAAGTCAGGGACAGGGAGCGAAATCGGGGGTGTCGGGACGAGCGCTTCACTTATGACGTCCTACCGCCAGCCCATTTGTTAAAGAATAATCAATCTGGTGACTAACTCGACAGACCACCTGACAAAGACACCACAAACGAGGCATGACCGACTTCCTCTCGACCACCGCCAACATTGAGAAGACGACACCAGATCTGAGCCACAGCCGTGCTGTGGTTCAGACCTTGCCGACCCAAACATGCCCATCTTCCAGGACGACCTCGACCACCCGCCGGCCCTCGCCGACGCCCCGGGTGCGACAGAACCACCACACCCGGTCTCCCTACAGCAGCAGGCCGTTCTCCCGTCACTGTCGAGAAAAGTCTCCGAGGAGAGCATACGGACAGAGCTCTGCGAGGGACCCTTACTCGAAAGCCCCAGGCCGTCGACTCCCGAGAGCGACGCTGCCGCAGCCACCTCTGATAGGGCCGAGTTGATTGAGCGGTTGAAGAGAGGAGAGAGCCCGACCTGGATCCCAGCCCGCCATGTAGGGTCTCCCAGAAGCGCCAGAGACGGCCATCTTGCTCACAACATGACCCAGCTTGAATCGCTGCTTAACAATCTGCCCCGTCCAACCACGCCACGGAGCCCACGTCCGCCGTCGAGCTCGTCCAGCCTCCTGCCACCGGCCAACATCACTCCGGAGAGAGCCAACGGGGTAACGGAGGAGGATGAGAGGTTGCGAGAGGGATTGAGCATACAGAGGCCAAGGTCCGCTCTGCACAGCGGCGACTTCACCGAGGACCAGCCGAGGACAGAGCAGCAGACGGCGCAAGAGTCGGAGAGCAAACACAGGACAAACGAATTCTTGGCGTCTCGTAGCTCGTGGGTCGCAACGTCGCCGCCGCGAGACTTCTCGCCGTTTCAGTTTGAACGAAGGATACCGTTTTCGGGTCCGAATGACGACTACAGATCTATACCGTCATCTTTGTCTTCCTCGTTTTCGTCCAGCTTCGTGTACAAACCGCCGACCAGCCCGTTGGTCCAGTCCGAGAGCAACGACGACATTGACTTGTCGGTGCCACTGAACAGCATCGACATCGCGGGGAGCCCCATGCATGTGAATTCACGGCGGCATACTTTGCACTCGGCGACTTCGTCGCCTCTTAGTTTCACCTCGCCGAGCTACGCCGCGCTTCGCAGACAGAACTCGCTGCGAGGTGGAGCTGTTTTGCCGTACCAAGCACACCAACCGAGACGCTCCCTCACGTCGGCCCCTCACGTTCAGCTCCCAGGGACATCGCCGCAAACGCCCGCGTTTCTGAAGCCCAGGCGACCCTCGTTCAACTCTGATACTTCTCCCTTACAGCATGCATCCATGGTCGGATCGTATGAGGAGAGCATTCTTAGAGGTCGCATGTCGACGACGCCATCAAAACCACTCGACTTCCTTGCCCAGATTGGGGTTCTGGGTCTGGGCAAGTGCAAGTCTAGTTTGAGATGCCCCGCTCACGTAACCTTGCCCTTCCCCGCGGTGTTCTACAGCTACGGGGGAACTTCGCAAGGACGGGTGCGATCGGAAGATGGTCCGAGTCCATATGTCGGTCAAATTGACCTGGAAAACGGTCTGCCTAATCCCGAAGAGGGACAGCGGTCCAAGAAGAAGATGCAGAGCAGATACGCTGAGCGGAAGACCACCGATGACGATGTGGCCATGGGTGACGGCACTGCCATGGCCGATGGCTCGGACCGCGAAGTTCGTAGGGCCCAACGGGCGAGGCGGAGATCGGGGTCGCCGAGGGCGCCACCCGGGGGAAGTTACCGGATACCTGAAAAAGGTCAGATCCAGATTGTGATCAAGAATCCGAACAAGACGGCCGTGAAGCTGTTCTTGGTTCCGTATGATCTGGTCGGCATGGAACCGGGGACGAAAACGTTCATCCGACAGCGAAGCTACTCGGCTGGTCCGATTATGGAGAACATGCCCGGGTTGGAGGACATTGCCGGATCAGGCCGGCCGATCTTGCGATATCTCGTGCACCTGCACATTTGCTGCCCGGCCAAGGGGCGGTACTATCTCTACAAGAGTGTCCGGATTGTCTTCGCCAACCGAGTCCCCGATGGCAAGGAGAAGCTCCGGAACGAGACAACATGTCCCGAACCCCGGTACACTCCATACAAGCCCATCCGTGTAATGCACCCGCCAGTATTCAGCAACAGCGGGCCGGCAGCAACGCTCGCGGCCGAGAAGGCTTTTAGGCGACGGAGCGCCGGGTACCCTCTTGGCCCGTCTCTATATGCCCTTGACCCGACAGACGGGCTCTCGCAGTCGCCGCAGGCGATGGGGCAACAGTCGTCGCCGTCCCCTTTCAGCTTCGGCGGCAACAACCAGCCTGTGGAGCCGATACCGTTCGCACTCTCGGGACGGACTCGTCTCGGAAGCGATATCAGCGACTGCACGATCACTACTACCACGACCCCCGGCATCCGCTCGCCACAGTCGGCGCAGGCGAGCAGACCGACGACCAAGGATGGCTGGGATGCTCATATTGCCAGGTACGACAAACTGAACAAAGGTGATGTAGGATACGGTGGCAACGCGTTTGCCCCGTCCAGGCGCGGAAGCCCGGGCGGCACGGAGGGGTTACTTTCTCAACGGCTTCGTTCCCTCGGAGTACAGAACCAGGGCGAGCTGCCTTCGGACAGTCAAGAGACTCCGGAGTGAATTACATATTGTACATATTACATCACCAAGCTATTTACTACCCCGAGTCGTAAGGGTACAGGGGTCACGAAACGGAGTTTATCGGATGGGACGGATTTGAATGTCATAGATGGTGTTTGCGCCCTGAATATGTGCGCCCCCAAGGCGGCGCTCCCAATACTGAATACAAAACATACCTACTTTATGCTGGCGACCCAGGCATCTTGCGACGTGGTTGAGATTGGACCCCAGGGGCAGCTTCCAGAGGCTCGTTGGCTGTGGCGACAGGTCTTCTGGGCCTCTTGTAATACCCGACGGGGTCTTTCTGCTCTCCGTTCCCGAGCATGAGGCCGGGCGTCGAGGAGGACTCTGCGGTCTTGGCCTTATGATAAGGTGTATCCTGACAGGACACGGACTGCGCGGCTGAGAAATGGGTTGAAAGCCATACAAGCTGCAATACGTGATAAGTCCAGATCCGTCAGCCCATTCACGAACGATGAGTGACCGCCCAAGCTAAGGTGCAGGCCCGGTTCGCCCAAGGCACAGTGGAACGGCTGGCTATATCGGGGCCTCGCGTTTCCCACATCTCAAGACTTCGGGCCATTAATCATGAGGGGTCACAAATAATGCGCATGCGAACGAACCCCCCTCCCCCCCCCCAGTACCACGTATTCTCAAATACTTTTTTCAAGGGCTCACAACTGCCAGCCTCACGTCGTCGAGCTCGAGCGCGACCCTTGCGCTGTCATTGGGTTTTGTATCCGATCCGCCGTCCAGATCAGACGGTTTCACACGGCATGTTCTCGCCGTAGCCCGCAGCGGGTGAAACCCATTCGCCTCCGGCCTGCCGGGGCTGAGCGTAGGCCTCCGACCATGATTATCCCAAGACGCCCTCAATGCGAGCAGTGGTATTTGGGATGTTTGAGGGGACAGCGTACGCAATCGAGACACACTGGTAGTCATGGGCCACGCCATTTTCTTTCGGCCGATGTGGTGGGTGGGTGGGCTGGCCTGGCTGCTTGTGACGCACCTCGTCGCCCACGTCCAAGCTCTGAAATATACCGACCAACCCCCTTTTTTGGCTCATCATGTTGCTCAGCTATAGTGAAAATTAATTTCCGCAGACGATTGCATCTAGATTGACTTGCGGCTCTGCGGATCTGGTCCACACTCCTCGACGATCACCCGCCTTGCCCACCCTCCCCTTTGACAGGGCAAGACCAAACGAAACATCACCTTAGCCTCGAGCCAAGGCACTCCAGCCGAGGGCCCTACCAAACCCCCAGATGAGGCTGTCTCCAGCCCTCCTGCTGTCGGCGGCGCTCGCGTGCCAGCAGGCGACGGCGCTGACCGTGCCCAAAACCAACGAGCGAGACCTGTCGAGCCTGCTCAGCGGCGCGTTCGAGATCCTCGACCAGGTGCCCGGCCTGGTGGAGAAGGCCATCAACACCACACTGCTCGTCGTCCGGGCGCTCAAGGAGACCGTCACGGAGAACGGTATCACGCAGAATGGCCTGGACGGCGCGTTGGGAATCAACGCCACCACGGGCATGCCGATAGGGAACTCGACGAAGGTGGTGGCGTGCCCGGATGTCGCAGTCATCTTTGCGAGAGGGACGAACGAGCCTGGTAAGTCTTTGATGTTTGGGAAAATAGCAAAGGAGGAGCAAGTGAGAGAAGGAAGGAGAGTGGAATAGAGAGACCAGGAGCTGACAGTCGACACAGGCAACGTGGGCTTCCTCACCGGCCCGCCCTTCTTCGACGCCCTGAGGACGTACATGAACGGCACCGGATCCATCGCCATCCAGGGCGTGAACCAGTACCCGGCACAGCCGGCGGGCTTCTTCGCGGGGGGGTCGAAAACCGGCGCCGCGTACATGGCGCAGGTGGCATCGCGCACGCAGGCCATGTGCCCCAACACCCGCCTGACCATGTCGGGCTACTCGCAGGGCTCGCAGGTGGCGCGCCTCGCCATCGCGCAGATGGCGCCCGAGGCGCAGGCAAAGGTCTCGAGCGTCGTGCTGTTCGGGGACCCCCTGGGCGGCCGGCCGATCGCCGGCGTCGACCCGACGCGGCTGCTCGTCGTGTGCCACACGGGCGACAACATCTGCCAGGGCGGCAGCTTCATCTTCGACCCGCACCTGAACTACAGCCTCGACGCGCCGACGGCGGCCTTGTTCGTGATGCAGAGGAGCAGCCTCGGGATGGCGAGCCGGGACGCGCAGAACGAGGGCATGGGCGGGACGATGGTGGGCAAAGTGCAGGACATCATGCGTTCTTCAAAGAGTGGGAAGGATGGGATATCGAGCGACTGAAGCCGATGATTGCTGCGCGTCTGTGTTTCGGAAGGACGGGCCAGAGCACGCAACCCTCTTCTTTAAATCTTTTTTTTTTCTTTTCGTTTTGGCTTCCAAATATAAAATAATTAGGTAGATTTGGGAGCTGATAAAGAAAAGCTGTATATTGTTACACCCTTTTTTGCAAAAGAAGAAAAACACATCAGTCTGTCTATCCGTCATCGCTTGATACATGCCACCCACCACACCCCCCTTTCGCAGTACACGCACACCCAGGTCTAAGTCGTTCTTTTACAAGATATCTCTGTTCATACACATTCGGCCGGCTCACTTTGAATCGTTTCGCGTTCTTGACGAGGGAGCAGACTCTGGCTGCCGGCCAGCTTTGGCGTTCTCGTTCGAATTGTCATTCCTAGACAAGAACGACTCTCTCTGCTCTCCGGGCAGCTCCTTCTTGTCTAAACCCTTCGTTGTTTCCTGCTGCTGATCAAAGATTTCCTTTTCGATGCCGACTCCTGAATACACTAGATTTCTGAAAGCATATACGACGCGAGGGCAGCGTATCTTGAGAGCGGCGGCCCTTTTCGCCGCGGCAGATGACCACGGCGCCATGCGCCGGAGATCTCTGTAGTCCTTGGCGAGGACGGCGAGGGTATACGATGTCGGGCGAAGAAATCGTGGCGCTTTGCCCATGCGGCGCTCCTCCAAGGGCAGGTTCCACTTAAGTTTGGTCTTCATTCGGATGTTCCGCCACCCAGTCCAGTTTGGCATGAGATACTTTTCGCAGAGCTCGCAGGCGTCTGACCAGTAGCCCATCTGAGCCAAGACCTGGCACATGTGATTCATTTCGGTCATGTCAAGAAGAAAACCGGCACCTAGGACCTGATCAACGAGCGTCTTGATGCCCTTGGGGTCCTGCTGCTCCAAGAGCATCTTTGTCATCGACCACACAGGCTTAGAGAGGGCGTAGCGATACCGCGGTAAGATCGCATGGCTGCCCTTGTACGACGCTGGGCGGGCGAGCCCGAGGGTCTTTTGCCATATCAGCTCCCAGTTCGCCTTGGCCGCGTCATACTTCTTTTCCTGTATGTTTCCTTTCATCAGCGAATGCACCCAGATGATCGAAACGTCGATGTCTTTGGCGATGTCTTTCGGCCCAATGCTCGAATGTAGTCTCTGGATCTCTCTGACCGAATCAAAGTCCCTGTATCGTATGAAGAGTTCAATGGCCTTGGATAGCGTACGCCTCAGCTGGTGAAGCGAGTCCGCACGCCTCAATGACTTCTGCATGTCGTTGCCGGGATCTGGGGCTTGTTGCGCGTCCGTCTTGACGTCATCGGCCAGTGCCCGAATGTACGACATCACCTGCTCTCGCACTCCGGCATCCTCCGGGATCTTCTTTCGGTGTGCGAAGAGTTGCCTCCTAATCATTGCATCAAGCTGTGTAAACCGGATATCTATTGAAACCGGCAGTCCAGTCTCAGAGAATAGTTTACGCATCCTGGTTGCTGTTCCCAACTCGCGATTGCGCAGAGTGCCATCTATGACGCTTGTGAAGTGTTCTGGAGTCAGGGTGAAAGTCTTATCCCGGTGGGCCAACCGCAGCAAGCTGAACGCCTTGTGAGTCTGTCTGCAGAGCACCAAGGCTTGGAGCAACACCTCGTGGGTTTCGGACGTCCACTCCACGTTGTGTTGCGCCATGATGGTTACAGCGCGACAGACATCATCAAAGGCCCGGCGTTCCGCATGATGCCGTAGTAAGGTGTCCCAAAGTTTGGCTTGTTCACCAGGAACCTTTTTAACTTGGGCCTCTATGCAAGTTGCCAACGCTTCTTTGAATCCCCCGTTCTGACAGTAAGCTCTGACAACGGCATGCAAGATTGGGACATCCGGTTGGACCTGCATACTCTTGGCTTGTTGGTATAGATCCAGAGTGTACTCGAGATCTCCCTTTGATGCCGCCATCGACATTATGGTCGCAAAGGAAATGGAATCAGGATGGATAGCCCCGCACAGTTCCTCAAAAACTAACCTGGCGCGGTCATATGACGTGCTCGGAAGGCAGCTCTTGAGGAGTATGTTCCAACTGTGAATGCTTGGTGTCACCCCGAACTTTCGCTTCATGTCGTCAAAGATTCGCCGGGCGCCTCGGAAATCTCCCACGTTTGCGTAAGCATTCAGAACGTGGTTGTAGGTTTCTGGTTCTTGAAGGACTTTGCGATGTTTGTAACTTTTGACGTAGTGGCCCCACAAGCGTTCGAGAGACTTGATGTCGCCGCGCGACGCATAAAATTTGAGAAACTTCCTGAAGCCCCACTGGTCCAACTGGCCGTAGCTGGTGTGGTAGTCCTCATACACCTGCTCAAGACCCACGACATCGTCCGGATAGAAGACGTCGAACATGCCATGCAGAACCTCCCAGTACGGCCTTATGTTAGGAAAAGACCGGTAGACTCGGTAGATCTCGGGCAGGCACTCTCGCTGGCCTCGTGCCAGGGCCTCGCAGAGGTAAATGTTGTACCACTTTACTTGGTCGACAATCTTGAGCAGTGGAAGGGCTTCTTGTGGCTTGCAGGGTTGCTGGAGCGCGCGTCGAGCTACCTTCTTTACTAGGACATCCATTTTTTGCGCATTTTCGTCCTCCTCGCCCTTGACCTCGTTTGCAAATTCAATAGCAAGCTTTCCCAAGTCGGGGACAGCGGCCAACCGTTCTAGTTGTCCAACCATGATGCGGTGCGATATGAAAAGTGTGTGGTAGGCAGACCAGACGTGTTTGACGGTTCCCCAGTCGGCTTTCTTGAAGGCATAATGAAGAAGCTCGTCTAGTCCGCCGACCATCGACTTTTCATCCAACCCTTTATAGTATAGCTTCAATGCCTCGGACTCTTGTCCGAGGCGCAAGTGCGCCGTTACTGCCGAAGTCAAGACCTCGGGCGTCCATTGACTGTCGTCCACTTGCGAGAACAAGATGATAACCCTCCGCGCATCGATTACGTTTGCGGACCGGTACAGGTACTCGATGACCTCGGGTCGAAATTCCGCTTGTAGGCCGGGCTCCAGTTGCGAATAGAGCTGCCATATTGAGCCGAAGTACTCTGTATCCGTTGCTGCCATCAATTCTCTCATCAATTCGGGTCGTGAGCCGGCACCGGCAAACGAGGGGCCGCTGTGGGTGTCGCGTGAGCCGGTAACATCATCTTCCTCTCCGGCTGTGTCCAAGTCTTCTTCGGTTGCATCGAGGTCCTCTTGAACTGTGTCTGGCTCATTCTGTGCTTCGAGGGAGTCTTCTCTAACCATGTGTGGTCCGTCTTCTAACCTGATTTCGTGGGCGTGCTGGTCTTGCTGCATCAATTGAGGGCCGCTAGAACATGAGATGAGCTCGGGTGTGTCAGAGTGAGAAGTCTGTGTCGGGGTCGCGACGGTGGACGAAGTGAAAGGCCGAGACCGACGAGGAAGCCGCTGGAGGGATGATGAATGATGATCGGGTAGGCCTGGAGCGGCTCTGCGCAAGAACGCGGCGGTTCCACTGGGGTAGAGGAAGTCGAGGAGAAAAGTGGAAGCGGTAAGAGTTTCGGACGGCGCTGACGGCGAGTTGGAGACGGGCAGGTCGGATTCATTGGGACACGCTCCCAAACCGAAGTCGGATATGTCTATGGCGGCGGCACCATGTTGCCAGAAGCCGGTGTGCAGTTTGCGCCGACTTCTAAGTGATCGGGTGGCGGATGGAAGAGCATGACGACTGGTGCATGATTCCAGGGTCGCCGCCGTTCTCTCCAGCATTTGGATTGAGGTTGTCACCAGCGCGATACCTGTCGACTATGTATGGCGTACATCAAAAGAACTCGGGAACATGCTGGCCTTGATTCGTCAAGTCTTGGATGCTGTCGCCGGAAGTCGGAAAAGTTTTGGGTGGAGTCCCGGCTTTCGAAATCGAAGATGTCGATGACAGGAGGCGTTGCTCGAGCTGATCCGGCCACTTCCGCAAGGAAGTCACAGCACAATCAAAGAAGCGATTGGGAGGAAAATATCCCGGAAAACGGCTTTCGAAGAACGTCTCTATGATTTCTGCACGAGCAAAGACAGGGGGAACGGCCGAGAGCGTGAAAGACCGAGTCCTTCTGAAAGTATCAGTTCATTATCCACATTCATCATGGACTTTTTTGAGAGCTTTGACCAATCAGATGTGGTGCCATGGAATATCCTCGGCCCGTCATCTAAACCAGATGGACCCTTAAGATGTGCTCTGCAACCAAACAGGTGTGAATTTAGCCGCCGCGGCTTTCACACGCCCCAAATTTTCACAATCCCACACTGCTGCTGCAGCGACTGTTAGCTGTGTCTGGGCTGGAAAGGACACTGGAACCTGAGGTGTGAGCCCCACCATTCCCCGCGCAGCGCAGAGGTCGATTAGACATCATCTGGCCTGTCAACCCTTCGGTGTGGCCTGTCGCGCACCTTCCACTTCCCAGCGACGACAAACGACAAACCACCCAGCCGATTGCTGACGCCGCCACAGACATGGACATCACCAAGTTCGTCGTCTCCGGTCGGGACTCGGCGCTCCTTTATGGGGATTATGCGACCTACCAGGGCCAGCTGGCCAAAAAGTTGCTAAACAGTCGCAAAAAGCTGGGCATCGCCACGAAGAACCGCGGAAAGTTCAGTAAGAAGGGCGACGTCACCGCTGCACAGATTGGCGAGAACCATGCGTATGTGGCTCTTTATCGGAGCATGCTGGCCGTCCTGCTAATTGTACCAGATACATCCACCTGTTGCTACTCACGAGCGAGCGCGCCTGGGCCAATGCAATGGCTATCAAGTCGTCGCACGCCTCAGATGCGAAGGGAGTGACCGGAAAAACCAGGGCACACATCGTGTCTCGTCTCGACAAAGCAGCGAAGACGGCCGAACAACTTGTCGATCTCTTGGCTCAGTCGGAAGCAGGCGCAAGTCAAAATGACAAGCTCGAGTCACGGGCTTATGCAGCCCAAATCCGCGGCGCCACCCAATTCGAAAATCAACATTGGGAGCCTTCCCTGAGGAGCTACGCCGTTGCACGCATTATATACAGCGCGATGGCCACCTCTACCAAGGGCGACATCTTCAAGGACCTCCTCTCAGATACCATCGATCCTTCGATCCGCTACGCTGCCTACCAGCTCAAGACGCCGCGTACGATACCCATTCCTGCCATTGCTAGACGAGCATTCCCCCAGTCCGATGATTCTCTGGTTCAACAAATCAACGAGCTCGACCCCGACCTGCTCAAGCAAGCGGACTCCGAGGCCAGCAAGGGAAGCGACGGAGCCGAGAATGCCCCCAGAACGCTCACATGGCGCTCCCGGGAGGTCAAGATCGAAGACGCGGCAATCTCACTGGCGTGGGGTAGGGTGGAAGAAGCCAAAGCTCAGCTGGCTCTAAAATGGCCGTCACTCGCTGATGCCGAGCCCAAGGACGTCGCCGCGGCCTATGACGACATTCTCGAGGCTACACAGGATGCTGCCGACGCCACGAAGGAAGCAATCGATGAATTGCGCGGAGAGGGTGTGTCTCAAAGCGACTCCCGCATGCAAAGCTTGCAGATCACTAGGACCGCCGTCAACTACGAAATGATTAGCTGGCGTGTTGGCCGCAACCGTGTGTTGACGGGCAACGACGACGGCTTGATCGAGAACTACAACTCGTCGCGTAAATATTCCAAGAAGGACGTCACCGAAAAGAGACGTAAGGAAGAGACGCCCGGCCGTAAAGCGGCCAAGCTGAAGGAGCTGGTTGCCCTCTACGAAGGAACCTTGCAGAGTCTGGAGGCTGCAAGGGAGTTGCCTGGCGTGGCCAACGACGGAGAACTCGCCGATCAACTTGAGTCGACTGCAGAATATTTCCAAGCCTTGAAGTGAGTTAGTCCGCTCTGCAGATGCCAGCATCATGCTAATCAGTCCAGGGCTGTTTCTATCGCCCGCTCCCACGCCATCATTGGTAACACCGTCAACGCCCTCGCTCTCGTCAATCACGCCGCCAGCGAAGCACAGGAGGCAGTCTCAACCCTCAGTGACGGTTCCCAACCGGAGGTCAACTCTCCTCGTAACATCGAGGTGTCCGGCAAGGACGCTCAGGCCCTGAAGAACTTCCTTGAGGGTGAGCTCCAGCGCCACCGCGCGCTTGTCCACCTCTCGAACCTGCTCAAGGAGTCAAATTCAAACGAGGACGACACCAAGAACATTCCTCTGATTGAGAAGCTGCGCGAGTACCCTTCGAGTGGAGTCGACCTTAGCAACCTCGTCAACATCCCGCCCAAGCTGTCCACTATTCCCGTCAAGCCCATTTTCCTGGATGTGGCTTGGAACTATATTGACTACCCAGGCAAGGAGCCACAGCAGGCCGCCCCTTCGAGTAAGCAGCAGCCTGTTGCCGAGAGCGAGGCCAAGGGTCAACCGCAGAAGAGAGGCTGGTTTGGCTTTGGTAGATAAAAGCAAATATACATATTATGGCCGCTGGCCACTTCTTCACTACATTCGTTGGTCTGCACCTTGATCTCTTGTTGGTTGGTTAGTTAGTGTCTGCATGACCCATTCGTTTAACCAAGGAAACGAGTGTACGAAGCCCATGCAGCCATGACCTCCACACATCTAACACAAATGTCTTGTAGAGTCACTATACATGAAAATATTTATGATGCATTCAAGTAGTTTGAGAGGGGATGTAGAATTATTTCACATCTAGCTACTCCAGATTCGGTTTGGTTTTGTACATATGCAACCCCGTCTTATCCCCTTGATCCATGCCATCGATCGTATCATGAATACCGAAGAGGTATCTCGTGTGAATGTTTTGATGCTCCAACGCCGGTTCCGCCGACCGCAGGTATTAACAAACATTTGTAAAAGGGGTAACAAGGAAGAGAGCGCGGTCGGATTTGACCGCAGTATGAGTACAGATGAATACAAACATGAGGGAAGCAAGTCTATGCCCGCCCATACTAATCAAACATGCCAACAAGCTGTCATCAACTTGTGGTTGTGGTAAAAAAAGGTTGAACTAGGAAACATGGAGCATTTAAGGCTTCTTCTCCTCCTTGTTCTCGGAAGCGTTGGCGTCCTGAGCGGGCTGCTCGCCGGACTCAGCACGGGCCTTGTGCATCTTGTCGAAGAGGTTCAAGCTGGCAACCTGGAGCTCGTCGGTCTTCTCCTTGATCTCGGCAGCGGTGGCGTTGCCCTCGCCGGCCAAGCTCTTGGAAACGTACTCGCGCAGGGAGGCGATCTTCTCACGAATGCCGTCGGCCTCAGTCTTGTCAAGCTTCTCAGCGTACTCGTTGAGGGCACGCTCAGTGTCGTTCAGGACGCTATCGGCGCGGTTGGCAGCCTCAATGGCACCCTTGCGCTCCTTGTCGGTCTCGGCGTACTTCTCAGAGTCCTCAACCATCTGCTGGATCTCAGAGTCAGACAGACCAGAGCCGGAAGCAATGGTGATGGACTGGTCCTTGTTGGTGGACTTGTCCTTGGCGTGGACGTGGACGATGGAGTCAGCATCGATGTCGAAAGTGACCTCGATCTGGGGAACACCGCGGTGGGCAGGGGGAATGCCGACCAGCTGGAAGTTGCCAAGCATCTTGTTGTCACGGACAAGCTCACGCTCACCCTGGTAGACCTTGATCTCGACAGCAGTCTGGAAGTCGGCAGCGGTGGAGAAGGTCTGGGACTTCTTGGTGGGGATAGTGGTGTTGCGGTTGATGAGACGGGTGAAGACACCACCGAGGGTCTCAATACCGAGGGAGAGAGGGGTGACGTCGAGCAGCAGAAGGTCCTTGACCTCACCAGAGAGAACGGCACCCTGGATCGCGGCACCAATGGCGACAGCCTCGTCAGGGTTGACAGACTTGGCGGGGTCGCGGCCGAAAATGCTCTTGACGGACTCGGCAACCTTGGGCATGCGAGTCATACCACCGACGAGGATGACCTCCTGGATCTCCTTAGCCTGAAGGTTGGCATCCTTCAGGGCCTTGCGGACGGGGTCGATAGTACGGGTGATGAGGGGGTCAACCATCTTCTCGAGCTGAGCACGGGTGAGCTTCTGGTTGATGTGCTTGGGGCCGGAAGAGTCGGCAGTGATGAAAGGCAGGTTGATGTCGGTAGAGAGAGAAGAAGACAGCTCAATCTTGGCCTTCTCGGCAGCCTCACGGATACGCTGGATGGCCATGCGGTCACCGGAGATGTCGATGCCAGAGTCCTTCTTGAACTGCTGGACGAGGTGGCGGACCAGGTGGATATCGAAGTCCTCACCACCAAGGTGGGTGTCACCGTTGGTGGACTTGACCTCGAAGACACCGTTCTGAATCTCGAGAACGGAGATATCGAAGGTACCTCCACCAAGATCGTAGACGGCGACGATGCGGTCGTCCTCCTTCTCAAGACCGTAAGCCAGGGCAGCAGCGGTGGGCTCGTTAACGACACGGAGGACGTTCAAGCCGGCGATCTGACCAGCATCCTTGGTAGCCTGACGCTGGGAGTCGTTGAAGTAGGCAGGGACGGTGACGACGGCGTTCTTGACAGGCTTAGAGAGGTAGGCCTCGGCAGTCTCCTTCATCTTGTTGAGGACGAAGCCACCAATCTGAGAGGGAGAGTACTTCTGGTCGCGAGCAGACACCCAAGCGTCGCCGTTGGAGTGCTGGACAATCTTGTAGGGGACCTCCTTAATATCTCTCTGGACCTCAGCGTCGGTGAACTTGCGGCCGATCAGACGCTTGGTGGCGAAGAGGGTGTTCTCGGGGTTAACGACGGCCTGGCGCTTGGCAGCGACACCGACGAGACGCTCGCCATCCTGGGCGAAAGCAACCACGGAGGGCGTTGTGCGGGCACCTTTAAGTACAGTCAGTATGTTGTTGGGAGGTAGCGATGATTCAATGGCAAGTCACTCACCCTCAGCGTTCTCGATAATCTTGGGGATCTTGCCCTCCATGATGGCGACGGCAGAGTTGGTGGTACCGAGATCGATACCGATCACGGCGCCCTGAACCTTTCCATCAGAAGATGTTGACTCGTGGCGAGCAAACTTGGAGGCGAAAGGCTGGCGAGCGAAGCCTGCCGAGCGGGCGACCGAGCTGGTAGCTCTGGGAAGCTGGTACGCGTTAGCATGCAAACTCTGACTAGTCGCGACAGCTGTTCTGAGGAAAGCTTACAGCTCTGGAAAAGCGTGCAGACATCATCTTGCCTGGCTATGTGTGGGTATAACAAAAGAGGATGGATGAAGGAAATGGAGGCTGCGCGCGGAAAGGAATGGAAAAGCGGTTATTATAGAGTACAGAGTGATGGATGGGTTGGGGGAGGGAGGTGGATGAGGTGCGAGGAAATGATGATGGCAGGAGAGTCGAAATTTTTTGACCCGAAAAATGATGCTCGCCCCCGGTCATAGAAGCCGACCGAATCCCGCAGGCCGGGTCACCGGCTTTGATTATTCCGACAGCTAGAGCCCCACCAGCAGAAATTCTCTGTGGCTCTTGGTGTCCACGAGTGGAGGGAGCTAGCACACGTGACGAATGAATGGCGGGAAAAAGCTGGAGGTAACGGGAACGCCCGGCCACTGCTGGTAATGAACTTGAAGCTAGCGTACGTGTCAGCGGCCATGTACGGAGCTTGGACAGTTCAGCTGGGAATTTCTCGGCTCTGTTGAGCTCCTTGAAGTGGCGGCGAAGCTTCTGACGCGCATGTGGAATTGTATTGTCAATCGGTTGATTTGCGTGGTTTGATTTGGGATTGCATTGCTGGTTGTTGGCGGAGCTTCCTCCCTAGCTAGTCAACCGCGGTCACTTTACTGTGGTCATTGTACCGTGACACCTTTGTCGTTCTCCTAATAGACAGCTACGAGCTACACATCTGAGGGGAAATAGCTTGCGTTGATCAAGGGTACCTCCCTATGGAACATCTACTGGCGGGTTTTGAGGGCCGATACTCGGCAACAGGTATTGCTGACTAGGTATGAACGCGACAGATGTGGTCCCGTCCTGACCCCTACTATGGTAGCTTCCGAAAGTGGAGAGCGGCGATGGTCCGGTAGCCCCGAGGTCGGGTAAATATTGTGCAGAAAGTGGGACTTACCGGCGGCCAAGAACTCTTTGTCGGCTTTGTTTGGCATGTCTGTTCGTGTATACCATTGATTCCCATTGCCGAAACATACGCTGGCTGCTACAATATCTGATTGCTTCCCGGTAAGCCCGGTTTGGACGAATCGCAATATGCGGCTTTTCTACTGAACAATTTCTTTTCTCGTCAACCCCTAGTTCTTAGAGGTCCTGCGTGGCGAATTGCGATTCTGAGGAGTGATGACATGTGCTAACTTGCCTTGGAATTGAACATCGCGACAAATCACGTTGCCAGGGCTTGGGTAACTACCAGCCTTGCCTTCGCTTTGCATTGGACAGCGACTTCTTAGTACATATGCCATCCATAGCAGATGCGGAATGAGTAACGTCAGGGAGCATGGTTCAATATAGGTAAAGTAGAAAGCATGACAGGTCCCAAGCGCGTTGTGGTCAAGCAACATACTTCTCCGTCTACCACACGATCACTCCCAACCTGAATCGCAAGGTCGTTCTCGTCATATGCGCGGACATCCTTAGTCATTCAAATGGGTTACCTCTTGTGTATCGGCTTGGGTATACAACGTTCAATTCAATCTGCTCACAATGGCAGTGTCATGTGTCTGGTGGCTTAAAGCGGACCACTTATCAGGGTACTCGACGCCCTACAGAGTAGATCAGCAGTAATGGTACACCGACATGATACGAAGTTACTTTATATGGCCGTTATTACCTCAATGGTACATGCTGGTTATTTATTTTATTCATTTCCTGCGAACTTTAGTGTTGGCTTTCCCTCTTGTGTTGGTATGTCATTCGAGAGTGATACAGGACTACTATATGGGCATCGACGAGGCTGCATAGTTTGCCTCAAAACTGTCATAAGGTTAGTGTCGCACCCGTACATAGTAGGGGTTACATCTAGACTCGACTGGTTTGCAGGGGAAAATATACTATTCTGGCCGACTGTGCAGCCAATTCAAAAGATACTAGATCTTTCCACTGTAAACTTCTTGGCTTTGCCAGATGCTCTCAGAGGGGCAATGGGGCTGTCAAAACACAGTCTAAAATATGTTAAATGGGGTTTACGTTACAATCTAGTTCTTTATGTGGGCTTGTCTCTGCATCCGATTTGGGTATTGCTGATAATGCCACTTGGAGCACGCGAAGAGAGTTGTTACGCTGCATCAGACGCTGCAAAAAAAAGAAAAAAGAAAAAAAAAGTGCCCGTCTGGATTTCACTATGGATCACCAAGGCCCCATAGTTGGACAAGGTTTAACAATTGGACGGGGATCAAGGAGTGATGGAGGCGACTGCGGATATTTGCCGACATTATCCTGATGGAGAGGCAAATGGCTGTTGAGGCCCATTTTCTAGACCAGTTGGAGCCTATTAGCTCGACGAGTGCCGTCATATGTAGGTTAATGAATACCTCAGGCCCTCAATGGCGCCTTTCGCCTCGAAGAATAACGATCCACGCGACTGAACGTCGGTTTAGACCACAGGCCAATCCGATATCCGAGCAGCCCAAGCTCCCGACGCACCGGCCTCGGCAGCTCGAGTACGTACTACAGACCCATGTACTTCCTTGCCTTAGAAATCCAGAGCACCGCAGCACCAACCAACCAGGACGAAGGGGAAATCAGAACAGGCCCCTCCTGCCATACACGGACGTCATGCGGAAAGTTGCCTCTCGTCTCGCGCAACTCACTTCGTCCTCAAACATCCGACCCTAGAATCATCCCACAGCTTCTCAAGTCCCTCCGGACTCACCATCGCCCCTTACCGCATCGCTGCCCAAACCTATCGCATTGAATACACGACCGGCGCAGCTCGACCTGGCGTGCCTCCGCGGCTACATGATTACTTCCTGACGCATCCTTTGGCCGCTCCATAAGCCATCATGGCTGTGAAAGGTGGCGTCTCGTATGTCCCATTCGAAATAGCCATTACACGTCGCCGTACTAACTCGTTATGACTGTAGCTACTACCCGACGGACAATCTGATTTCCACGAAGCCACGAAAGCACTACCGCATTCCTGTTCGATCTCAGTGTGTCTTCCCTATCATCGGCTAATCATCGCCATACGCGCCGTTGCACGCGGACACTGCTAATCAAATTGCTCTTCAGACACTGGCAACTGCGATCGCTCATCAGCGCCGAGAAACAGAACTCTGTCTACTTCCCGGGGGGCGCCGGCAGCAACCATGTCCAACGCCTCAACACGACGACCAACGAATGCGAAACCGTCAAGTTCCTCTCATTTTCGCCACGATGTCTAGTTGCCGAGAATGGCTGGGTGTGCTGTGGAGGAGAGACGGGCGAGTTCACTGCGATTCAGACGGACGGCGCTGGTGATGATGACAACAATCTCGATCTTCAGCTCAACCTGGAACCCGATGCTCGACTCCCACTCGGATTCGACTCGGATTCTCCCCGTCCCGAGGATACAGTCTTCTCTCTTCTCGCCCAGTCAAGACGATCAAATATGAGCAGCAGGCTCAACAAAAGCGTCATTGCCAAGAGTCAGAAGCTAGCGCGCGACCGCGTCAACTGCATAACGCTGTGGTTTCCGCCCGTCGCCGGCCCGGTGCTTCATGGTGCATACACAGAGCCTACCGCCGTGCTAGCAAACAATGATAAGACTGTGGTTCTGGTCGGATTGCGCGACTTTGAGAACCAGGAGAAGGTCGAACCATTGGACGTGGTGACGTACCCGGACTACGTCAATCGCGCCATTATCTCCCCTGACGGTCGACTCTTGGTTGCAATTCTCGATGACCCATTTCTGTACATCCACCATCGCGTTGAGGCAACATTGGACGAGAATGGCCCATTTAGGAACGACGACAGGATCGAGTATCGCTGGGAGCTGTGTGGCAAGATATTGCTAAAGAGCCAGCGCAGAGACGACGGCTCCGACAGCAGAGGGAGCTTTGCGGCGTGTTTCTCCAATACCGGGGCGCATTTGGCCGTTGGGACACAATATGGCACCATCTCGATATTTGATGTTGCTAGCCTCACTGATCCGGACGTCGCGGATCCATTGCTGACGTCTTTCACTTCGTCCCGGCCAATGGCTGGGTCTGGGGCCATCCGCGACATGGCTTTCTGCCCTGGTCCGTATGACCTTCTGGCTTGGACAGAGGATCGTGGCCACGTTGGCATTGCCGACTTGAGAAGTGATTTTGTACAGCGTCAGATTCTGGACATCAGCGCCAGCGACGACTACGAGCACATCCCCATTCTCGATCGAGCCACGATCGACCCTCGCCTGCTGGAGGGCCGTGGCGACCAAAACGATACGCTTTCATCTATATTACCAGACGCTGGCGAGGCCCGGCGGCGGCGGGGGCTCGACGGCCCAGGACGCCATCATTTAGCCCTTACCCCGGACGAGACACGAGTGCTTGAGGCTCTGCAAGAGGAGCGGAGGAGGAGAGAACAGAGGGACCGGATCGCAGCACGCATGGCGGAGCAGACACCACAGCAACCGCCGATGCAGTTTTTTGGAGGGATGCCCCCTTTGGGAGGGAGAGGCAGCCGAATTGCTGATCACGACACTGGAACAACTACACGAACAGCACCAACCACGCGAGCACGAAGCAGCAGCGTTACGCGTGGTCTTGGAGAGCAGAGCGATATGCCGCGTACAACGGGTGAACGCAACGACAATGCGAATCAGAGTGTGTCCAGGGCCATCGGAGACCTTCTCGGCAACATCCGCGACTCGAGAGAACGAGCTCAAGAACGCATACGTACTGCCCAGCGCCTCATTCTGCAGTCAAACACCGACCGTGAGCGCATGTTGGACCTGGCGAACCCCCATCCACCGAGGCGCTCGGCAAGCTTACGGCCAGGCGACACTTCTGCAGCGACACAGCGTGCTTCAAGTGGGCTGCGCAGACCGACACCCTCCGGGAGCGGGTGGGCAGATCTTGAAGCACTTTATAGCCTCTCGTTCGAGAGCAACATTCAAGATCTGCGGCAAGCCGTCAGAGATCGGGACAGAGACCGTTCGTCGATATTGCCGTTGCTCAACTCCGTTGCAATCCGCGAGCTAGAAGAACGCAACAACCGTCGACGAGTTGTGCTTGAGCACGGTGTTCACGAGGCCCCTCCAGAACCCGACAACACCGCTGGGATCTCGTGGAGCGAGGATGGCAGAATCCTGTAAGTTTGGGCTTCAGTTTTTTCAGAGGGATTGATTTCCCTTTCCTTTTTCTTTACCTTTTTCTCCATCGTTCCACGGAAAGCAATGCGCTAACAAACCAGGTACGTGGGCGCGGAAAACGGCATTTACGAGTTCCACGTCGATGTCCAGGGTCGTAAGTTTCACCCCAGCTTGACGTTGCGGTAATTTGTGAGATATCTTGTTTGCTTGCTGGCGTTGGCGGGCCAATGATGGACTATGGTATGATTGTATAGCCGAATATGTAACAGCCGAAGGGATGGCGTTGGGGGTGTATGGGCATGTTATCCGGGGCAGGTTTTTTTTTTATAGGTTTTGACGACAAACACGCATTCCCCGAAAAGCTTGCAGCGACGTATGGACTTGACTTCTTTATTAACCTTGATTTGGATGGAATTATGATGTATTTTGACAGCATCTTCAACCAAATGTGTGGAATACATGTATTGCAGAGCGTATGTTCTGGCGTTGGTCGACACTTAGGGCGAACACAGAATGATGACGTTTTCATCTGTACAGTATCTCGTCAACCCGCTCGGCGATGGCCAGGCAGCTTGTGAGCCCTGGGCTCTCGATACCCAGCAGGTTAACCCAGCCCTCGTAGCCGTCCTCTTTCCTAATGATGAAGTCGTGAAACCCCGTGCCGTGCGCCACCGCTCCCAGCTTGCCCAGCTTCGGCCGGATGCCTGCGTAGTCCGGCTCCAGACAGCTCTCGTCCAAGTCGGGAAGGTACTTCTTGATGGCCTCAATGGCGGCCGGCAAACGCGCGCTGTTGACGGCCAAATCGTCGGCAGAGTCAACCCACTCCACGTCGGGGCCGAAGCGCACCCGCCCCGCGAGGTCCAGCGTCAGATGCGTCCCCAGCCCGCCGGCCCCCGGCTCCGGCGCCGGATAGATCAGCCTGCCGACCTTGGGCGCGGAGCTCGCGTACGAAAAGTAGTTGCCCTTGGCGTAGAACATGCCCCGCCTCTCCTCGGCGGGGACGATCATGTTGTGCACGTCCACGGCCCCGAGCCCCGCGGCGTTGACCAGCACCTCGGCCGTCACGGCGCTCTCCTCTCCCGTCGTCGGGTCCCGCACGCGCACCTCCCACCCCCGGCTGCCCTTGTCACCGAGCGGCGACACGCCCGTCACGACCGAGCTGAGCGCGACGACGCCCCCCGCGTCCTCGAACAGGCCCATGAGCCCGACCATCAGCCCGTGCGAGTCCACGATGCCCGTCGTCGGGCTCTCGAGCACGCCGGTCTCGGCCTTGACCCCCGGCTCCAGCCGGCGGGCCTCCTCCTCGCCGACCCAGCGGACGGGGACGTGGATCTCGTCTTTGCAAAAGTCGTGCACCTTCTGCAGCGCCTCGCGCTGGAGCGGCGTCTGCGCGACGATCCACTTGCCCGTGTTGGCGTGGCCGACGCCCCGCTCGCGGCAGAAGGCGTAGAGGAGCTCCTTGCCGCGGATGCAGAGGCTCGTCTTGAGGGTCCCCGCGCCGTAGTAGATGCCCGCGTGGATGACCTCGCTGTTGCGGGACGACGTCTCCGTGCCGACGGCGCCGTGCCGCTCGAGGAGGACGGTAGAGGTACCCGGGCGCTGCGCGAGGGCCCGGGCCGTTGCGAGGCCTACCGCGCCGCCGCCTACGACCTGTAGTGTGTTGTCAGTACTATTATTGCGGGTTGCCTTCTTATTGGGCGAGCAAACGACGATGCACGGTGACCCGTGTTGATCCCGCTGCATGTCGGAAGCATCCTTCCCCCTTCCAGATGCGGCCGCCGGAGGGGGGGGGGGGGGGGGGGGGACTTACAATGTGGGTGAAGTCGGCTCTCGCCGAGGCCGTGGTCGAGAACCCCCGCCGGGCCCGTTTGAGCCCATTGACCGACGTCGCAGATAATGACCTCAGCGACATGTTGGCTAACGTTTTACTCTACGCGCGAGCTTGGGACAATCGATCCCCGGAGGTTTTTGGACTGAAGAACGTTTACAGATGTTTCCACTTCCTGATGACGCCATCCCGGGATGTTTTTGGCCCCCCCACCCGGCATCGCAACGGCAGTTAGTCAGGCACCCGGGGACCCGCTATAGGTGCTAATGCGGCGCGCTGCTACAATAACAACCAAACCCCCCCCCCCCCCCCCCCCCCCGCCAGTGAGTAGTCGTTGGATTCAGAGTGAAACCGATGGTTGGCATACCTGGGTAGGCAATGCCACTTTCGAGGGCAACATAGTAGACATGCCATTCTGGCATACATATGTACGTATAGCACGGCGTTAAATGGCAGCGACGGCAAGGAACAATCTATAGTCATCAAAACGTCGTCTCGTCGATTAAAACAGTATGTATGTACGTATGTGTAAAGATATTCATGTGCACGCTAGTCTTCGTGTAGAGACGATGTCATTAATCCACCCCGCCGCCATCGTCGTTCTTGACCTCCGGTTTGGGCGACCCCTTGCGCGCCGATCCTCCCCTGCCCACGATCTTCTCTGTCCAGCTCCAGCCCCCAAGGGGCGTCTGCGACTGATTCTTGTCCTTGTCTTTGAACTCGGCGTCTTTTGGACTCTTGGCGCTCGCTGTTGTCGCCGTCGTCTCGCTGTCGTCACTGTCGGCCCAGTCCCGGTCACTCCACGTCATTGAGTCGACCCTCTCCGGCCGCGTCCTAGGTGACCTCATGGCCCTGGGCGGGCTGGCAGATGAGCTCCGTGACGATGACCGGCGTTTGGGCGGTGCTTGCATGTCTGGCACCATGTCCTGTGCCTCCCACTGGGAATTGGGAGATAGCATGCCCGGTGTTGGCTTATCGCTCGCGCCGTCTTTGGTTGGCGCCGCGCCGCTATCTTTGACCTCGTCACCAAAATCGTTCGGTGGCTTGCCAATGTCGTACGCCAGCTCGCCAGCAGATTCGTCTTCGTCGCGCGTCCTTGCGGTGGCGGAATCGCTGAAGTGAGCGTCGACCAAGTGTTTAACGACAGGCCAGCCGTAGGCGTTGGCGAACATCCGACGGACAATAATGTTGTTGTGCGCATCAGGCTCCAGCTTGACGAGAACCTTTCTCCACGCAAGACCGCGGTGATAAGCACGAGCAATCTTTTCTTCCACCCGCATCTGCGATGCGTCGATTTCCTCGTCGGGACCCTTATCCGGGTTCGTATTGGCCGTGTCATCGTAATCTCGCGTTGAGTCCATGGTGCCCTCGTGGGAGAAGCGGTGTGCCGGGTGGGGAGACGAGTCCGTGCTGGTCCTTGAGCCGCCGGAGCCCGTAGAGGCAGCCCGTCGGAAAGTGCTTCTGCGAGACGCCAGCGAGCCAGTCGGCTTCTTCTTGAGCGGCGGGGGCGGGATGTCCGCCGGGTGGTAGACGCGATCGTGGAAGATTGCTCTGGGGCGTTTGGACGGGTCGATGAGGTACTCGGTGGTGGGGATCTTGGGGTTGATCAGGTCGTGGGCAGACTCGAAGAAACTCGTCCTCGGGGGTGCGATATGGCGGTTTCCTCTCTCAAGCTCATCGCCGGCAGTGACCTTGGACGCGCTGGACGACTGCGAGATCTCGTCAAAATTGATTGTCTGGCTTCTCCTGTAAATCTTGTGTTGCTTGTTTGACATGCCAGGCGTCTTGGGCTGCGCTGGCTCGCTGCCCTTGAACAATGAGAAGAAGCCGGAAAATGGGCCGGTGCTGGACCCGTCTTTGGTGCCCTCGGGCCCGCTCTCGTTATACGGCGTCGGTACCGAACGCAGGCTTGCCCTGTCGTCTTCCATCATTGCGTTTCGTGGCGGCTGCGGCACCTCGACGGCGTTGGTGGGGGCGGTCGGTGTGATGTTTCCAGAGTGGTCGTCCGTCGTCTCTTCCTCTTCCTCCTCTGGCGGGAGCGCGTTGGTCCTTCGTGGAGTGGGCGCCAAGCTGCCGCCGGTCAATTCGGCCCAACCAGCACCCACCAGAGTCTCGACCAAGCCGGCGTCTCGTCGTGCCTTCTCCACGCGTCCTAGGCCTTGCCAATCCAAAAACAGGAGGCAACTGGTCCTGAGCGGCACGATGCCGTCGTTGACAACGTTCGAGTAAACCGTCCGGTTACGGAACTTCTTGAGCGCCGTGTGGGCTGGTCCCGTTGGCAGGATCCGTAACAGGGGCTTCGACTCTGGCTGGACCTCGCCCATGACTCTCTTGTGTGCGCTCTCGCCTAGGTTGCTGACGATGGCACCCCACCCGCTCCTCGCAATGGTGGGCGCTCGCCATGTGAGACCAAGATCCTGTCCCGTCCTGCCGACCAGGCCAAAGTCCAAGGCGAACTTGACGTAGAGAGGGTTCTCGTTGCTCAACCCCAGGAAAGGTGTGGCCAAGGCGACAAAGTTGATCGGCTTGATTTTGTCAAAGAACTCTGGAGAATGTTTTTGAATGTACGCAACGGCGTATGTCTGTATCAACCCACCCAATGAATGCCCGATGAAACTTATACTGGTTATTCTAAATGGTCGCTTCTCTTGCACTTCTTCTTTGTGTATCGTGCTATGCTTGTGAGCTGCCTTGCTCTCTTCTGGTTCGGATTTGTTAAAGACCGCAGCGACTGCGGCTTCCGCGGGCTTCTTCTTTGACGGCAGAAACGGCTGGTCGGGGTATGACATGGACAGGATGTACCTAGCCAGTCTCTTGCCCAGGTACTTGATACCCCTTTCCGTCCTCGTCGCGTTGCCCGAGAAGCCACGCACGATGACTTCTTCATCGTCTCCGTCATCTTCAGCAGGGCTGTCGTCTTCAGCCACGTCTTTTGAGCCGCCACCGTTTGCTTCTTTCTTGTCCTTTTTTTCAGCGTGCTCCTTGGCCCGTCTTGCCTTGGCATCGATTTTGGCTTGCGCCACCGTCTGATCAATGCTTTCTTTCAGATACAACATATCCGCACCCAGGTTGCTGTGCAGACCATGGGTGAGGACAACCAAATGCACCTTCTTCTGCTTCATCTCGGGTTTTTTCTCCTCCTTTGGCCTTTCCTGGGTGACGCTCTCGACGGGCTGGTCTTTCTTGGCCCGGCTCTTGAGCCGATCAATGTTGAGGTCGTCCCAGCCCGGAAGCCTCGGGGTGTTCCACAGTGCGGCCGTGTCCTCTACCTTCAGCCCTATCGCCTTGGAGAACACGCCCCTCGGCTGCGCCGGATGGTGGCCATCCTTGGCACCAATGCTCTGCTGGTGATCAGCGACCTTGCCGGGCTGAGGCACCTGCGCCTGACCACCGATGACGGGTAACGAGGAGCTCAGGTTCAGCGACTTTGCGTCCCTCGCCAACGTCACCTCGTACCCGACGGCGGCCGAGGTCGAGAAGATGACCTGCGACGACACCTCGACGATCCACGAGGCGCTCTCGGTCTCCTGGTCCCCGACGGCTGCGCCGCCAAAGTGCCTGCCCCCTCCGGTTCCTGCGCTCTGCCTTATATGTTCGGGTACCACCAGCTCGCACTCCCACGAGCCGCCGGCCTTGAGCATGGGCTCGAATTCGGGGACGCCATAGCGGCGGGGGTTCGCGAATTTGACATTCGGGTTGAAGTTGGACGGGTAGGCGGCAGCGCCGAGCGTGTAGGGGCCGTGAACGAAGGCGGCGCGCAGGGCGATTGCGGAGGTATTGCGGACGCGCAGGTAGAGGCGTTCGGGCGAGGGCAGAATTCGGTCGTGCGAGGGCGTGTAGGTGACGGTGTAGCGGACGACCTCTCCGATCTTGACACTCCCGACTTGGTAGACGAGGAGCATGGTGGTGGTGGTGGTGTTGGTGTTGAATACGCTGCGCCGAGGGAGGGAGAATAGGCAGGAATGTCGGCGGGTATGCGGTGAGCTGCTACTGTCGCATTTCCGGGCGGTCGCTACTCGAGGGAGTTGCGGCGAGAAGCTGCTGTGAGGAAGGAACCCGCAAGGTTGAGTCGATGGCTAGTTTAAGAGGCGACAGAAACCGGGTTGCGTGCTCGATCTCGCATTCGTAAGGAAGGTGGGAGGAAGAGCTGAGAGGGCATGTGAGGTGTATCCGAAGTTAGGGAGAGAGTCAGAAGTTGTAGGATGGGATGGAGAGTGGGAGACAGAGAACGGTAGGACCCCGGAGGCTGCGGCGGTCTCGACCGGTAGAAAGTAACGGGACCTATCTGACCGTACGGCTGGCAAATGTATGCAGGTTCCAAGTTGATGTACCTCAAGTCTCAGCAACAAGCATTAGCAGAAACACGACGATTGCAGCATTGGTAGAAGCAGCGATAGCCCGAGAGCGATGGAGAGCACGAGGGACCCGAAAGACCGGGGGCAGCCGCTAAAGAGCATGTAGATGCACAGACAACGTCATTGGGCGAAGCATTTCGGCAGCCCTGGGATCAGGTCCCCTTTCAAGCCCCAAGGACCCAATCATAAAGTACCTAGGTACTCTGCGTTGTGTGCCCGACTGTGGGAAAAAGAAAGGCGAGGCCTCTGTCTCACCCCACCACCCGGTCAGTTTTCTCCGTTCTCATTGATCCAACGTGGGACTCGTCCTGCTAAGCTCAAAGTACCTGCCAAGGGTAGGAATAAGCAGAGTTACCTTGGACCGGAGCCCCGCCCCTCACGCTATATTATGTACAAATCCGAGAACACCACATAGCAGCCGCCTCCCTCTTTGCAGGGTACCTCGACGTCCGTTTCGGAGGTTTCTGTTTGCCCAGGCCCTCGAGTAAATCTCTACAGGCATCATCAATATGAGAATCCCATGCGGGATGATGGGTACGAACAGACTCTCGCTCCTTCTCCAATCGTGGGGGCCATGTGAAAATGCCATAAACACAACCCAGGCGAAGAGGGGAGCGAGGTCCAAGTGTCGTCACTCACCTCGCCAGACCAGGGTCGATTAGCCAGCATTCTCTGGTCTTTCAAGTCGTTGTCAAGTGAGAAGATCAGAAAACCCCACAGTTTACACAATTCTCTGCAAGCATCGCCGGTCTTGGCAGGGGGGGATAAGCTCCCGATCAACGGACATTCATCGAGATGCCATAGGCGGGGCACGTCCGTCCTGATCGAGTCTATACCTCGTTTTGTGTGTGAGCTGTATGAAAACACGATGTGTGCGGCGGACGTGCGCCCAGTTGTGTGGGTGCGACGCATCTCACCCCGCCCGTTACTTGGTGAGATGCGGCGTCGCATGCAAGAGTGTAACCGGCAGGTCCCTGAGCTCTGAGATGGCCCGTCAATGCGAACAGCAAGTCAGGAACGGTACCACGCCACGATACCCCCCCTCTCTCCTCCAACGGGCCCGACGGGAATTGCAGATTGCGAGTCAAGTGGTGTATTCCGCCTCAATCCCCTCCCACTTCTTTTTCCTACCAACCAACATGGAAACGGCGTGCCTTGTCGGCCCCGGGCCCAGGCCTATAGGCGCTCGATACCCAAACTGCCCAACTCTGGCGCACTCATGCAGACAGCTGCCTGTCTTTTCGGCCAACAACATCAGAAGAAACTGGACACAATGCCATGCATGTATGGAAAATTGGGAACGTGCCCACCACGCAGAGCTCTCCAAGAAGGGTATCCTCCACGTCCTTCGTTGGTCCACAACATTAGATGACGAGACACATGGGACTCGATGCCGCTCGTCCTTCGTGCCGCCACCCAGCGCGGACTGGCCGAGGCAACAGAGTTCACATGATGAGAAAATGCAGTTGGGTGAGGCAAGACAAAGCGAGTAAATCTTTAAGTGACACTCGCAGCCGTCCGTGTGGTATTCCCTCTCAAAACCCTATCCATGCCCACATGAGGTTGCAACGCGCCTATTATTACAAGCATAACCCCACGAAATAGCAAACAGCCTGCCCCAAATGTGCAACGTCAACAAAACGACCAAATAACAAATCGTCAATCGTGCTGTGTCCTGTATCCTGTTCTGTCGTCAAAAATATTGTGCTCCGTCATAAGGGTGCCGTGCCTCAAGCCAGAGCGACAGGCTCTCCCTCAGGCATGCCCGGCCGCACGTGGTTCCGCCACTCATAAACCCGGTTCATTCCGCGGCCCACACCCGTGAGCCCGGCGAGGGTCGATGACCTAGGTTCTTCTCGCATTCGTCTCCGGCTCCGGGGGGCGTGTACCTCCGCTTCTCTGTCGTAGTCGTGGGCGATCCGCCCCGGCACCACGCGTTCGGATGGCCGCGTCGTCCTGGCGCTATTGTATAATTCTTCCTCCATTGTGTGCCTTCTCAGCATTGGAATCGGCGGCGGAGGACCCATACCCATCGCCGCCATGGGAGGAGGAGGACCCATGGGAGGAGGAGGACCCATGGGAGGATGCCCCATGGGAGGAGCCGTCATGGGCGAGAGTGATGCCAGCGGTGGCATCATGCCCGGCCGCGGCGCGCCCGTCGAACGGAACTCCGAGAAGCGCTCAGCCAGTCGCTGTCCCAATGGATCCTGGAGGCCTCTCGCCCGGTTGACACCCGACATGTAATCCGTCGGCAGCGGCCGCTCGAATGCCGCCGGTGGCGTTGGAGCTGGTGGCACGGGTGCGGATACGAATACGTCTGGCTCTCTTCGATAATCATCATTCATGAAATGGCCGGCCGTGTTCCCGATACCAACGATATCCCCGTATCCTCTGTCGTAAACATCGTCGACCTCGTAACATTGCAGCGTTCGAGCGAGGTCTTCGTCGCGGGTTTCTCGGAACCTCCGCATCAGTCTGTCGTCGTAATCCTGCGATCGCGAACGGGGGGGCGGGCCCGAATCGACTGCCGGTCGACTGCTTCTTGATACGGCGCTCAGATCCAGTCGGTCTAGTTGCTGAATCGCCTGTGGCACTTGCATATCATGAAGTCGGTCCGCATCCGCCGTCTCATAGTTGAACCAAGGACAGTCGCAGCTTTTCCACTTTGTGCCGCATACCATGCAAAACTGTGCTCCGCAGAGGCTGTTCTGATCAGCGGGGTTCAAAGACCAAGGGAATGTAGTGTCCTTACCAGGTCATGTGGTTGCAGCCTTCCTTCAGCTCAACCATATGATTGCACTTGTAGCATCGTTTCCAGCCCTCATCCTTGGCATGGTCCAGGAACCTGGTTGTCTCCTCGTCGTTGGGGCATTCCCTAGAAGAATGCCATCTACTGTTGCAAGTGCAGCATACCTTGGTCTTGCATCGGCTGCATTTCCCCTGCTTGCGACCTCCTTCGCTGCGTATTATATTTTGCGGCTTAATCCACGCCCCGCAGCTCTCCGAAGGGCAATAGATACGGTTCCGTGCCGAATACTCTTGGAATTTCCTGTTCCACTTCTTCTTAAACTCGGCCGAGAACAGGTGGTCGACGTGCTTCAAGGCGATGTTCTCGGTGCAGCATTTGGGGGGCATTTGCTGAGGGTCATGAATAGAAATCTTGAAGTTCCTCTTCAGGCACGCGTTGCACATCCGATGCCCACACTTCAGCTTCGCGATCTTGCCAGAAGGGAAATCCTCCATGCAAACAAGGCACTCAACTCTAAAAGGGGACTGTCAGCACGTGCAGGATGATCAAGAGGTTTTTGGACGTTGGCCTACTGCTTAACTGGCTTCTCGGACGAATAGGAGAGAGTGCTCCCCGTGAGCAGGTTGCCCAAGAAGCTGGATGAGTGTCTGTGTGAGGAACCCGTACTGTGTGTGCGCGATGTGACATGCGATGCCCCTGACGCAGTATTGGAGCGACGGACTGGTCGAGTTTCTGCGTGGACAATCTGGGGCGGATGTCTTCTAGAGTGCCTGCTCGGAACCAAGTCAGAATCGCCCCAAGCCGGGGAGGCCTCATATGCCAACCTTTTGGAGGAGCTGGGGGGCTTGGAGATGTCATACGTCTTCGGCGACGGGCGATGATGACTCGGTCTCCTGGCAGGGCTCGGAGAACGTTGTCTCGAATGGTACCTCACAGAAGCGGGCCGGGACGGGCGAGAACGGTGCCGGGAAGGCGAGCTGCTGCGTCCGTCTAGGGATTGTCGTGGTGTGTGCTCAAGGGAACCATCGTCCTCTTCCATATAGACAATCTTCCGTATCTTCAAGCGGCGCTTCGGCTTCTTGTCATCCGCCGGCCGCCGGCGCTCGACCACAGTATGGCGTGCAGGTTTCTCGTGTCTGTCCTTTTCACGCCTGTCCTTTTCACGCCTGTCCCTGTCACGCCGCCGCTCCCGCTTCTCCTCCTCCGTCGAAACGCTGGTTTCCGACTCCTCGTCCGTCTCGGTCTCGGAGCCGGACCGCGAGGACCTAGACGACCGTCTCGATTCATAGGCCTGGCGTGACCTCGAGTGGTGAGCCGACCTCGGGCTCCGCCCATGCCTGGAGCTCGCCCGGCCGCCCGAAGGCGACTCATCCTCGTCATAAGAATCGTAGCCATGTCCGACCGGGACCCTTCCCCTTCTGTACGGCGTGGCCTTGGGGGTTATCGGCATCGTCGATCTGACGGTGGCAGGCGCACCGCTGCTGGTCTTCAAGGGTCGGGTCCGTTCTGGGGACGAGGTCATCTCGTCGGGTCCTTGTATAAGGTCTTTAGGTCTCCGGTACGGCAGCGAGTCGAATGTCGTCCCACCATCGAAGCGCCAATCGTAGTCGGCGGCGGGCGGCGGGCTGTGAGGGTGTCGCCGTCGGCTGGTCCTCCTGTGCAACTCTGCGCCATCTCGATAGGCCATTGGGCTGTGGTCAGCCTCATCCGGGAGGGAAGGAGTTGGGATCGAGGCGGGACGGGTGTCGTGTGAAATCGACGGTCGAGAAGGAGTGCACCCGGACAGCTGGTTGCTCGTGAGTGGGTGGTTTCAATGCATGCCGTAGAGCTGTGATTGGGCTTTGACGACGAGTTGCATATCGGCCATGCACATGCAGGCGTGCAAGAGGTGATAGTGCGAGCCCTGGAAACCCAAACGACAGCGAATGTTTGCCTCGCTCTGTGGTGAGGTATCAATCGGGCAGCAGTGGAAGCTGTTTGGTCGGAAAGGGATGTGGAGAGGAGTAAGAAAGGCGACAGACGGAGCTGGGGACGAAGGAAGGGAAGCGTTTGCCGGGGCGTTGGATGTCTTGTTGGATCACCACGCGCAGAGAAATCAGGTTACGATGAGCAATAGGGGGCTGTACATTTGGTTGGCAGCCTAGGGCATGGTGCAGAAGCAACTGGCCAACACGTGAGGCGACGAAAGGGAAGCATCCGTCAGACCTGAAAATTGACAGAGCGAATCGAGCCCGTTTGTGACAGAGTCATTGCCCGAGCTGCACCTGAGAGCGCGCCACTGGGCCAACCGATTGGCCCCTATTGTAGTGGCGGGGTGAACTTGTCTCTGAATCCCAACGTCTCGTGGCCCCCGCCCTGTGCCCCCGTTTTCACGATCCAACACCAGTAATAATGACTCCTCCCTTTTTTTTTCCTTCCTCATCTTTTCTTTTTTGGCGTAGTCGACATTGAATAATCCATTTCAGCTGCGGCGGGCTGTTTGACTTTGGTTCCATCCCTTGACACGGAGAGTGCGGACGTCTTACAATCGTCCGAGCTAGCGGCCAGTCCGATGTGATGAAGTGCGGGAGCGGCTACCTTGACAGCAAACCATGAGGCGAATAGGTGCGAGGCTGGCGTCGCTGAGCCCTTGTTAATTCCTGTCCAGCAGGGGCCTGCCCGCTACCACAGGCGAGGCGAGGCAACCGCCGGAGCTGCCTGCGCACGTGCGTCTGCCCTCGCATTCCAGTGCCATGACCCCAGCCCGTGGCTGCGGCGCTGGGCTCACACGGACGCTGCTATTTGGCCGATGGTCTCATGTTGGAAGATGCAGAACATTCACCACCTGGTTAGTACACATGGTATGCTGCGAATTTTGAGGGTCTACCCTAATCGTAAAACCCACCTTCCCCCACCGACTTCTCGAATGCATGCTTGGAACGCGAGGTCGGTCCACTTCGGCCGACACTAAAGTAGGTCGGGGCATCGGTCTGCCGACGCTTACGGCTCTTCGGGGCCCGATTGGCTCGAGTGGGGCCGACCCCGACCGGCGGTGCCCGAGTCAGAGGTGTCCTTAGTCGGCAGACCGCTTTATTGCAATCATTGAGGGCATCTTTTTTCTTCCTTCAGATGGCCGACGAATAGAGGTTGGTCCTTGGCGGGCTGCCCACACGCCGCAGCCGACCAGTGCCTCCCAGCCCCGGTCTCGTGGGATACTCCGCTATCTTCTCAGCACGACGCACGTGGCTCTGCGCTAGGAAGTCTTACTAGCAAGTGTGCCGTTCGTGGGTTGCCTCCCCTCCGATGTCGCGGCCATAGTCGACGGCTCCCGCGCAAAAAAGTGAAATCTTCGTAGGGCTAGCGCTAGGCAGGAGAAAACGCTACTTGGTCTACAGACGGGCCTTGCCGCCCTCGCCGACAAAGATGTCAATCAACGGCAAGCTCCAACTTGTCCATCACGAGCCACTCCTGGTCGAGACCCACGTTCCTTGGGAACTTGTCTAAAAACCCGTCAGACGCCAGTCCCTCGCATCCATCGCCATTCTGGATCGGCACAGGCATCTTTCGATTGGTGGATCTTCCGTCTTCCACGCACACATCCCCTCGCCCGATCACCCGGTCCCCACACCGCGCACCGCGCACCGGCACTCAAAAACGGGCACTTACGCCCGGCGCTACGGTAACATCTATCAAACCGACGGCGGCCGGCAGGCAGGTATATCAGAGGAAATAGTGACAAGGGCACGTCGGACACTCGCACCCAATCTACGGTCCAACTAGCATGACTTTCCTTTAGGTGGAGGTAGTACATTGCTCAGCATCGACGTCGTGCCTGCATTACTACCTCACGGCACGGCATCCAAATGCTGGTGACCAAAACCGAAGCTGGCGGCAGTCTGCTCATACCGTGCCGAGTCTTGGTCCCCAAACAACCAAGTGAAGTTTCGGATAGGTGGGTATTACTTCTACCGGGACGCTACAAAAATCATCGTGGGCCATCATAGTTTTAAACACGTTCATAGGTCACCAGCCCCATTGCCATGAGATTTCACGTAGTCATATATACCCGAGAAGTAGAGCACTAGAAAAGGAGGGTATGATGCAGCGCCGGTATATCGACGCGTGACTGCCCTGTGTTGGCCGTTGACGCACGTCTGCTCTGTCCCTTTCGCGTATGCAACTCCCAGCAGGTCGGAGAGACCCCGCAGAGACAGGTCGTTGGAGAAACCCCCCTTGACGAATAACAAGGCTGCGTGTAATTTAAGTCAAACCAGGCTTGCGGTCGACCTTCTGCATCGGACTAATGCTGCAACCTGCTGTTGGATCGAGTCTGGAGAAAGGAGCAGTAAATGACACGGCAAAAGGATAACTGTGCACGCCTGGGCCAGTCATTGCATTTGTAGGTACAGAAATGGGTATTTCGTCAGGCAGTGTTATCCCGCACAGTTCTATCATCGTCAAACGTTGACGGTTGGTTTTTTTTTTTTTTTTTTGAAACAAATCGAGCCTCCGGAGTAGACAGAGATGCCCCTAGATCGCCCAGAGCTTACTTACATAGCCAAGTCCTACAAACTATCCTTCCAAATGAAAGGCCAAAGCACATGCGCCTAGCCAATTTGCTGTGCACTCCTTGTATGGCTCCTGCCGTTCTCAAGTTGCTGACCAAAGCTGACAGCTGAAGAGTCATCCCGTCCATCGAACCACTCTGTCTGTGAAAAGTGATAGCTGTCCGCCCTGTTTCCCGCTCTGGAGATGGCGGGGGACGAATCTCCAAGCGGGATGGCGCCGGATGGATTCATTGGTTCGCTGGTTGGACGCCGGAAGTTCGGTCCGAATACAGCGTGAGACAAAGTATTACCCGCCAACCAGACTTCTCCAATTTGCCGGCAAGACCAATCATCTTACAGATGGTGCAACCCCAGATTGACCCTGCACCCCAGATGTTTCTTTGGTGTTCACTGTCCAATGCAACCTGCACGCGCCTTGCCGCTATTGCGGCCGTACGCCTGCTTCCCCGGGTTCAGAGAAGGGAGGCGGGGAGCACCCGCCCCGCACGAGGGCAGGATAGTCAAGGATCAGTGACGGAAGGGCGGTTGTCCATGATTGATCCTCGGGTGCATTTGCTGTGCTGCAATCAGGCGCCTCCCATTCTTCAACGCAGGCTCGTAGTCTAGCGTCCCGTAGGTAAAGACGGTCATGCTGGATTTCCTGAGCAGGGCCGCAGTAAGCACGCGTGAAACTGAAGTCTGCACTCCTGTCATGCGCAGGTATGTATGCGAGCCGTATTCTTGGACACACGTTGGCAGGCGTGGGTCGGTTTCCGGGGGACTGGGCGTAGGTCGTATAGGCCGTGGGGTGAAATGGCTTTCAACCGCTCAGGTATGCCCTCCTTCTTACTTCGGCCTCTTTGATGATTTCTGCTGCCAAGCTCAGACTTGGGGCAAGGGTCGAATATCGCTCAATTTCCATGACCACGTCGTTAATGATCTGGTCGATGGTTTCCCGGTGAGGAACGAGGGTGAGGAGGATGCTGCTCAGAGAGGGTGACATGGTTGCACCCATGACCAGTAGCGTCTGCGACACAATGGAGAGAGCTCCTTGCCACAGGTATGGCATATGTCCGGCGTGACTGCGGCAATTTTTAGCACCAACGCGGCGAAAAGCTGATTCGGCACTGAATGACTTACTGTTGAGAAAGGTGCTCCAACTGCCGGATGGAGGCTTCCAAGCACTTGTGGCAACTGTCTCGCACCGCGGGGTCCAGGACTGCCTGCTCGTTGTCCAATACGGCTAGGATGTACGGGCGGTAGATGATTGTCCGGCAAGCAAAAAACCGCAAGCGCAACACCGTCTGCACCGGATCGGCAAGTAGGGTGCGAGTGAAAGGGAACTGCAGCGGCATTGGCAGGCTCTCGTACCACTGCGTCAGCTGAAAGTCGAGTTCCGCCACCACCGGCTCCAGGCTGGTGGTGGAAGCCATCGAGTCCTTCGAGTAGATCAGCTGACTGACCCTGTTGAGGAGCCGCCGTAGAGCAATCTCCGCCAAAAAGTACCAGAGGTCGTCCCGACCAATCGCTTCCTGTTCCTCGCCCTCGAACCCGCCAGGAAGGCCAACGTTTTCCTCAAACTGGACGACGCCTGAGTGTGGCAAATCCAGCTCGGCCAGCAGGTCGCTTTCGAACAGGAGAGAGTTCCAGTAAATGCGTTCAGTCAGCTCCCGCTGGTTGGGCGGGACTCTGTTCGGCGACATGAGCAAGAGTTGCAATTTCGTACTGGTAGTGCAAAGGAGGTTCCAGGCCTCGAGAGGCCGCACAAGGTAGAAGAGGTAAGCCGAAGCCAACAAATGACACTGGGCCGCCAGAACGTTATTCGACGTCATCATGCCTGGCAGGAGCGCCCATGCGGCAGTGAAATACTGTAGACCGGGTGCATCCTCTCCGGGGACTATTCTTGAGATGCTGCCTCTCAGGCTTGCTTGGCCCAAGGCCAGTACTAACAAGACGATGCAGCTCTCGGCGCCCTCGCGGAAGCCGTTGGACAGAGCCGTCCGGTAGTGGCTCCTCCATGTGTATGGGTTGACGCAGGCATACCACACGTTGACGCGCTCAAAGTAGGCCTCGATGTAGGCAGTCGTGTTAGAGAGATCGACACATGGTGTTTTTGTGAGGGAGTGCAGAGGTTCGCGGGCCATTTCCAGCTGGAGGAGAATTTGCGGGTCGTACGGTCGTGACACGAGATCGCGGATGAGAGGCCACTGCAGCAGGTGCAGGGCCGCATTCGTGTGCATCTTGGGCATGGTCGATATGTTTGTCGGGTTGTTCCACGTTCCCAGGCCGCCGTTGGGAATGATGGAGACGAAGTTCCCGGACCCTGACACTCCCATCATGCTGTCCCCGTTGAGTCCCGACCCGTTGCTCATGGAGGGGGACTCTGGGTTGATGGCGATGCCGTTGCCTTGCCCTGAAACCATGTTCATCTGCAGCAGGCTTTCAATGCGGTTCAGGCGCTCCAGAATCAGCTTGTCTCCGGCGTCCAGCTTGATGCCGGGCTCTCTGTAGACACACTCGGCACCCAGTTCGGTGCAGAGCTTACACTTTGGCTTGGTTCCGTCGCAGCGAGACTTGCGGGACCGACACACTTCGCACTGTTGCCAAATTAGTACAGCATCTTACTGAAGGCCGGTTGCACATACTGCGATCGTGGCCCTCCTCCGCGGATAGTCGATGCCGACGTCTGTGTTCCTCCTCTTGAGCGGGTTGGAACCCTCATCGCTGGGCGGCTTGTTCACGCCATTGGCCAGAGAATCGGGACGGTTGTCTGACGACTGAGACATATTCCGCGCCTTTTGCGCCGAGCCGAGGATTCCATCTCTGCTAAAACTAGGCGTTCTTTGCGTTTTGAGCGAAGAGGGCGACTTTAACGGATGTATGCCGTTGGACAGTGAAGGCGAGAGGACCTCGATGTTGAAGGTCTCACGCGACGGCATGGGAAAGGACCTCCCGCCGGTGCCGGTGACCGAGCTGGGAGAGTCACCCGTCGAGGACGGGGACATGGCCTGGGTCCGGAGGCGAAGGAGTTGCGTGGACGACGTGATGGGCAGACGTTGGTGCACCGCGACAGCGCAGCACAAGACAGGCGGCGGAGGGCGTTGGACGGGTTGTGCCTGGGCGGCGACGGATAAAATAAGCTGTGGTGATGGTGGTGGTGAGGTGCGAGGCTGTAGCTGACAACGGCCGGCAGGATGCGAGCAGATTCGATTACACTGGGCGTAGCTCGGCGGAAGGCGTCAGGCCACGCTCGAAGCTATCGAGACAGCGTTTCACAGGTTCCTTGAAGGAGGGGGGGAAACGACGGGACAGAGAGGAGGGAGAAGGGATGCACGGCAGTGGAGTAGTTATTATGGGAGAAGCGCTGACGGGAGAATTGGAAAATGCGGAGGATTGCATACGGGGTTGCTGGAGGTGGTGCTGGTGTGCGATGCTGGTGCACCAAGGAAAGGGCAGCATTCAACGCGCAAAGGTACCCGAGTGTACACTGTCGCTACTCTCGCCGCCAGGTAGCTCTAGCCTCATCCCCTTTGCGCCGGACCCCGGCTTGGAGTCGTTGGCACCGGTGGCAGACACGCAGTCCCCATCCACAGCAGGCCATCGGCCAGGCTAGACCAGTCAGAACCGACGGCTGCAACGGGCATGGGACGAAACGGGGATGGGATGGAAGAGGAAGAGATGGGGGACCAGGGTCAACGGGGGGGGGGCCACGCTAAAGGCTGCAGGCTGTGTCGCTTCTCCATTCCCCAACCCGACCAAGGAACCTGCCTGGGATGGGGAACGTGGTGCCTGGCGCGGAAATACGTTTGTTGTGAGGGTGTGTTACACCCTGAGCCTTGCGCTGGAGATGAATCCGTACGAATACACGCCCAGTACCTCTGCGAGCGCTCGGTTCGGATTCCTTGTCAACCTTGTCTGGTGGAGGGAGGGGCGGGTTGGTGTGGTTTGCGGCTTGTCTGTGTATTTGTCGAATACTGGCGCCTCCCTCCAACAAGAGAGCAACGGCCGGGCCGCCGCGGGAGGATGGTAGGAAGAGGAGCTCGGAGGGCCGTTGCAAAGGGTTTGCGTCGTGAATACTCACCCACCCGTCTCCGAGCACACCGACAAGTTTGAGCACTCATGGACATGAGTTCGTGTGCGAACGGCGGCATGCTCTCTCAATGTGTACAATTCAGCGACCTAGACTGAAGCTACTGTCCGTGCGTCTGTCGCCGAAGGCCGGGGTGGAAGTCCTCCAGAAGCCCATGTGTGCTGTGCCGTGGTGCAGGCCAATGCAATTAATTCATGGGGGCCCCAAAAAGTCTCGAAGCATGCCGACGTTGGTATCGATCGGCCGTGCCAATCTGGGGGAGGGTCCCCTAACTGCTCGGTTTGGCGGGGGAAACGTGGGCGCCCGTTTGGAGTTGGGGTAGGCGCTGATGGAAGTCTTGATGTCCCGTACCCGACCACCCGATTCCTTTCCGTGTGTTGCCCATATCCTCCCAACCCCGGCAAACATTCCTCAGACCACGCATTGAATAGCGCTGGAAGACGAGAGGAGATGGGGTCCCGGCCGTAGGCCTGTCTGGTCTGAAGACACGGACGGATGATGTGACCAGCGAGAGGCTTCTGCAGCGAGGACTCGGAGTGGTGGGGACGGAATTCGACGCTACCAAGGGTGCCTTAGTAACCCCCGACAAGCAAAGGATAAACTTGCTGCGAGGTTGGTGTGATGGGGTGACGACCACCATCAGTCATGTACCCGTATTCAGTCAGGTACCGTCGATTTCTGCCGTTGTATCCGCCGCAATCGGGTTGGTGTAGAATAATCATCTGGTGCCCCGACAAGAAAGGGATGTCCTCCACAATTGGGCTAGACGACATGGGATGGATCCCAATGAAATTGCTTGCAAGTGAGGTTGTTGTGGTCCAAGGATCAAAGGGGCAAACATAGGCTTGCAGTGAAGATGGCAGTTCGCACAACTGGCCATTGTTGGGGCTGCAATACCTAGGACATATCCTACATTCCTTGGTAGTTATCATACCTACTTAATTACGGGAGGGCCGTCATCATCCCATCCTCATCAGCCATGTCCGTCAAGGTCGCACAACCTGGCACCAACTGTCCTGCGTCAAGCCTTTCCGACACCCGCTCGCAATTTCATCGTCTCCATCCCCGGTGAAGGCTTTTCAACGGCGGCCACAGCATGACGGTGCTCAAACAGGGAACCAATCCCCTCCAGCCGCTCTGCCCATCCGTAATTTCCCCGTCAGGTACCTGCGCCTCCAATTCTATTCTGTGGACGGTTCATTCTTTCCTTCCCTGTTGCTTCTTCGTGTCTCTAGCACATCTTTACTCGGGCTCTTTGCAGCACTCGGCCATCGGATAAGCCGATGACCGATGACAAGTATCACCACGGGGGAGTGAATTCGACCTGGTCCACCTTCCTATCCCGACAGCGGATGTTAGTTATTCGGCTTCCTCCACTTTGACTGCAGCGCGAGCATCTCCGCCACGGAAATACTCGACACGCGCCAAGTAACCTCGGTCCCTCGAGTAAGAACGAGCTTTCACGGCGGCCTTCTTGCCTGCCGCACAGATAAACTATAGACAAGCTGGAATTTTAGTGTGTTAACATAGGAACGCGGCAGCCATATCGGCCCGGTGCGCTATCTCATCAAAATAGGGTCCTTGGCAGCCACGGAACGCCCAATCCACCAACAGCCATCAGCCGCCCTTTCTCGGGAGTTGAAGTGGGCAACAGGCGCATATTCTCTCACACAACTTTTGCTTCTCTGCCGCCGTTCAGCTCGCCAGTGACCCGCCGGAAAAGAGCAGAATGGTGGGGTTCAACCTAGTCAACCGACATGAAGATGTTGCATGTGCCACCCATGCGTAGCATTTATCAGCAAACGTCTAGATTACTGCCAGAGAAAGGAACGGGCTAACATTGTCAAGCAACGGGAGGATCGATGACCTCCAGGTCTCTTACACTTTGAGCCGTGGATGAGGCCGCTTGTGGGTAAATTAGCCACCCTCCTACATCGTGCCGGGACATTGCTCGCAATGAGACAGACGAGTTTCCACCATGGTATGCAGCATTGATGCCTCTAGGCACCTCCTCGTTCATCCATTAAAGCCAAGGTACCATCGCAAGCCGCCTCCCAGACGGAGTTCTCAATGTCCTCTCCTAGTCCATGTCAATAGCCGGTCAGGCTAGACAATACAAGGCCACATGCGGCTGGTAAGATCACACATCGACCCCATCACGAGGAAAGACATGGGTCGTCAATCGGCCAGAACTCTTGAACACCTGGTCCGCCCAGGAAATAGGCGGTTATTTCTTGTCTTGTCTTGTGCTGGACCGTCCTCGTCCACCGCGAATCCGGGGTACGGGCGGGCGGGCGATTCCCTGCCACCATCCGCCAACAGATCCCCCCCCACATGGTCGCCCTCCCGACTACCCGCTCCTGGGATTCTATTCGATACCAGACTTGACCATTTTACAGTTCACTGCAGGTCGCCGACCAGGGCACTCTCTGCCGTGTCCGAAGTATCCCGTCACGACCGTGTTAGTGAGTCGATGTTGGCCGATGAGCTGTGATTCAGAATACAGCGTAGCATCGAACCATGCTTTTGCCGACGACTTTTGTTTCAATAATCAAGCGCCAAACGAACGAGGGCATTGTCATGTCTTCCGAGATGCCGGCCGCCAATGGACTTTGTGCCGGCCAGGTCCAAGCACTTGGGACTAGGACCATTCTTGCAAACCAATGACCCTTTCCGTGGTTCGCAGCTGTAGCAGTCGTAAATGTGTCTACAGGAACGATGCCGCCGTGATCTGACCAGGCAGCGCGCTGAGGGTTCCAACCCGGAGGCAGCCGTCTACTAAATAAACTCTGAGCGACGTAAGGCCTTTCGAACAAGTTCCTCACGAGCCGCACGTCGTCCGACATTCCCGTGGTGTCCCTCACATACCTGCCTGCTTCTCGCGTGGTGACGGGTTGCATGTGACATCGCGGTGATTACTTGACAACTGCTACGGTATCACTGCCCTGCAAGAGTTCCGTCATGTTTGTTTACGACAGCCTTCGGGACGGCACACTTCCTCATGCGCGCCAAAGGTTGTCTTGGATGGAGCTTCGCAGGTCTTGATGGGTCGCTTCTGCCTCGACGAATGCTAGTCTCACGTGGTCGCGTCTCCTGACAATGTCTGTTCGTTACTACCCCCAAGAAACAGAAGCCCAGAGTCCAGCCCCGTCATGGCAATCCAGCTTATCTCATGCAGGCGCACCATCCCTCCTCAATATTGCCGGGCATGCAGGAATGGGCTACCGCTTTGTCGCCCGAACTCGAAATCACCCAAATCGCCCTTTTGGAGCAAAATACTGCAGTGGCTTGCTTACACGTGAGTGGTCCTCGGTTACCGTATTGGGATTGTTCTTCTCCCCAACTCAGGCAGGAACGAGCTAGTGTCTTCTGGTCTAGGTAACCGAGAGGCCAACCATTACGGCCGCATAAGCGAACTACGATATTGGGGTGTACGATCAAGTGGCTGCATTGGCAGCGCAACGCCTCTTGTACGTCAAGGGTTCCGCTTCCGCATGTCTCTTCTCCCACTGCAACGTATATCAGGGCATATTAGCTCAGTGCCATCAGCCTGGTGCTGGGAGCCAATTTTAGGTGGTCTGGCCAACAACCGTCAGCCACTTCCTGCAGGATCTTGTTTCTATATACATCCGACTGTCTTGGAATCAGTGGGCATGGTAAATACGTCTCGTGCAAAATGAGAATTGCCACGCTTGTCATAAGTCCCCTATTCGTCAAAGATGACGGCCGTAACCTCACCCTCAACTTTGGTGCTCGCAATGATATCTCCGAGCTTGCCCGAGGCGGCGTCACGACTGATGACTACGACGCGGCTGTCTGACTGCAGGCCGACAGCCACGAGGTTTCCAGCCTTGTTGACGGAGAACTGTCGCGGGATGCGGCCGCCGGCGGGGAATTTTTGCAGCAGCGTGAGCTCGCCCGTTTGGGCATTAATGCTAAAGCTGTTGAGGGAGTCGGAGGGGATCTGCGCGCCCTCACCGCCGGTGTCGGGGTTGCTGATGCTAAAAGCCGAGTCGTTGCGAGAGGAGACGGTCAGGAACTTGGAGTCGGACTGGCAATTGTCAGCATGGTCTTGGATTTATATTACATTTAGCGATCAACTCACCGAAATCCAAATCTCGGCGCCACTAGCACCGGCGGGCGCAGAGTTGCCGGCGCCATACGTAGAGCCCGAGTACACCTCAGTGAAGCCGAGCGTCTTGTTCTCACGGTATGTAACATCGTAGGCGGTAACGGTATTTGACAACTCGCCGACCAGGTATAAGTATGTCTTACCCTCGGGCGTGACAAAGAACTTGGCATGTCGGGGTCCGCTGCCGGGGGCGGCGGCGAGGGAATCGACAGCAGCGAGGTTGATACCGTCGACGGCGAAGACGCGGACAAAGTCGGCGCCAAGGTCGGGCACCAGGACGAACTGGCCCTTGGGGTCGAGTAACACCTCGTGGGGGTGCGGGGCCTCCTGTCGTGAGGGATTCGGCCCCGGAGCCGACATGTTGAAAGTTTCGGACTTGACCGCCGTCAGGGCGGCCGGGTTCGAAATGTCAAACCAGCTCACGGAGGAACCTCCACTGCGTCGAGTTAGCTTGATGGCTGCTTCATATAACCCCAAAGGGAACGGAGTGGCACGCAAGTGCGATAACATACTATTGGGCGACGGCAAGGCCTTGACCTCTGTCGCCGTAAATGACGGCGCTCACAGGACCGCTGATGGTCTCGGTTTTGGCTAGCTGCTCCAGGTTTCCTTCAGGGCCTGTCTTGAAGGACGAGACGGTGCCAACATTCGTGGTAAGACCCTCGTCCGTGCAGTAGAGCCTCGAGTTAGGGTGGTCGAGGGTCAGCCAGGACGGGCTGGGGGCACAACCGTTGGACGATGAGAGGGTCTGCAGGACGGACTGCGTGGAGTTGTTGTCCGATAGGGTAAGGTTGAGAGTGGTGATTGTCCCGCTGTACGACGACGCATAGAGGAGGGTGGCTACGGCCGGGGAGGAAAGAAGGAGCGGCAAAAGGCCTGCAGTGGAGAGGAAGTCTCGCATCATATTGGGCAGAAGTAAGACGAAGGCGTCCGTAAACGGGTGGTGTGATGGACAAATGAGGCACAGAAGCAGTGCTGGAGCGAGGCACAGAGCGAGTGTGACGGCGAAAAGTACGGGAACGAGACGAGACGACAGAAGAAAAGGACGCTGTTGACGTCTCGAGCAGCGAAGGCGGCCCATGTCCGGCAGTATTCAAACTGGGACCGATTCCAGGGGCAAAAACGGATCCTCTAATTATGTCGACGATTGTCCATCGACCTTGGTTCCCTGGTCTGTGGTCATTTACCGTGGACGCCCACAGCGAATTGGATGCTTGGGCTCGAAACGGGGCACGGATTTCCTACTTGGGACGTGAACGGGATCCTTCCGTGCTTCTGGCAGCAACCTTAATCCAGTCTCACTCTATGCGGGGCAGTACTTCCGCAGTGGTAGCCCAGGAGCAGGCGGAGTGGTCGGAGTCGGAGGGTTAAGCGGACACTCTTGGAAACAGGCCAACCCTGCTCTGATGTCAGTAACTGAGGGAATTACCCTATAGCGGACCCTTCCGGTTAGGGGGCGCGTGGTATTTCGGTCGTATACCGCCATCGTCCCCTTTCTTTGGAAGGGGATTTCAATCCAGGTGGCCCCAGAGCTTGCCGGTACACAAGTCCTTTTTTCAGCCGGTAACGAGATGGGACGAATGTAGGGGAATGGGGATTTCGAACCGTGATGCCTGGATGCGACGAATCCTTCGTTTCTAGACGGGATGTTGCCGTCCACCCCACCGTTCGAAATGAATGTCACACAAACTCTGACGAGGTGTGGTTCGGGTGGAGAAGGTTACTTTTCGTGTGCCGTGTTTGATGCGGAGAATGTGGAGAAGAGAAGGAGGTCAGGCGGAGAGTGAGGGGAAGGGGGGAAGTTGAGGTTGGCGAATCGGCCTGGCCCACCCATTTGAGGCCGGCCTGAAAGTGGCAGCATCCCCCGAGGTGGCTGTCTTCTTGCTGTCGGTTGTTGTGATGGGTCGTGGGGAACAGCAAAAATTTTCAGCCTGTTTTAATCTATCCGATCCCCGGTGAGACGGGCGGGCCGGGCTGTCGAGCAGAACGCCCTGGCCTAAAATCGGATTGCTTTAAACAATAGCCAAAGTGTCTCAGGCTCCGACAGCCCTCAGCAGAGCATTGTCGAACAGTCCTCACCAGTCTATGCCGTGCGGCATCTTGTTTCAAGAACAGACTTCTTGGCAAAAACGTTGGTAATGGCCACGGAGCCAGGTTATGACCCTCTTGTCACAGAAAACAGATGGTTGGTGTTGTCGCAATGGCGTCGCTCTCCAGAACGTCGCGGTTCAAGATCCCCCTCGTCGGCCATCCCAAGCGAGCCGCCGGCAGTGGACAGGTTTGACAGGGTTATGGCAACCATCAAAATTCTGCGAGTCCTACATAAGACCGCCCGGCTGGAACTATTTGACAGTCAGACGACGTTTTGCAGGCGTCCGTAGTTTGGGGGTTTGCTCGCCAATCACTCATAAATATGATGCGGTTGGATGGAATGCGTCACATATTGGCCATGTGGCTCTCTCCGCACTAATTTCATGCAGCCTCTGCCCGTTATGGCGCCTCTCCGCCCGCCTCTTATGAGGCGGATCTACAGCGTACAGAAGCTTCTTCTGGCTGTATGCCTTGGTTGGCCCAAAGCCACGTGCCGGTGAAACCCTGGCATGTGGGCATTTGCCCGCTTCTGATGTTCGTCAAACCCATTTGCTGAGCTACGGCGAGCAACTGCTATGGCTCGCATGGCACTGCTGCGGCATCCGTACCTGGATCAGTGCAGCCTATCCGAGAAGACCTGGTTCAAGTCGTGTGGGCAAGCCAAGATCTACTGTTGCGAACCTAATGCGAAATTTCGTTTGATAACACAGAGTTTCCGGCCATTGTTGTCGGTCACTACTCGTAACTCCTTGGCTTGCGGTAAGCGTGCGTATTCCTGGCATGCTGTACGAGGGCAATGCTGGGCATGGCATCTGGCCCAGCTTCGTCCCGATGCAACGCAAAGACGTTCGACCAACCGCTATCACCCATGGTTAGCCGTGAGTGTAGGACTCAAGCTTCCTTGACTAAGATTCTCGGTAGCTCCCGCTCTGAATTCGAACACTTCTTCTGCCAACTCAGACCATGTCTAGTGCAACCCCCGGCCGGCACTTAATAGTCGGCACTATAGCTTGTTATGTGGGAGCGTAGCATCCAGTCCCCCCTGGTTCAAGCTACCCCGACGCTAAGGCACCACCTCTCTCCTTTGCCTAAATTCGAGGCCAATGGAACCTGCGAGAGAGTATCATCCTATGGGGTAGTTCTGTACGACTTACCTCAAGACATTGTGGGCAACAGGAGCTCGAGGCCGCCCTTCCGTGCCGTGTCTCGTGGGGCCTACGCTGCTGATCGGTGAGATTGTCAATTTGTGTGCCCGTGGTGTATGTTGAAGCCAATCGCTGCAGTGCGGTATGTTATTTTCTCAGGCTAACTCACGGACGCCAAACAAACGCCCTTCCCTTCTCAGTTCTCAATCGAAGCGAGGGGTCGCTGGTCGGGTCAAGCAAAACCGACATGCGAGCCTCGTCCAACCATCCTGGCATAGTGATCATTATGTTGCGTGCCCATGCTTTTCCATTCCAAGTTCCAGAGGTAATTCGCAAATTCAATGGTGCGCCTGGTTCGCAAAAAACAATGGCATTTTCAAACGCACTCATGCTTTCTCAAAGGTTGTGGTGGGAGTACTATTTCCCCTAGAATGTGCTAGACTGTAAGGTGCCTGCGAGCTGTGAGCCAGTGTCTAAAATGTATTGATGCGTTGTGAGACTTACCAAAACCTGCTTTGCGTTACAGATCCTCCAGGCCATCTTCTTGACGTTTCCATCAGCAGGCACGACCGCAGGAGCAAACTCAATACCGAACATCTGGTGGATGGCGTAGACAATTCTCTTTGCGTATTTGCCATCCCGCTCGACATGGCCACCGAATGCCTCGTCCACTGTGGCGGGTGCGATGTCGGGGTTTCGATCACAGCAGTTCTGCACCAGAGGCAACAAAGCTTGCTCAACCGCCTTCTCGTACATGCCGGTGGCATCAACCTCGACGTCGTCTTCGTCGAACCTGCCGATACGAATTTCAAAGGGCTGCGAGATGGTCATGACATTGTGATTGCCCGCGTGATGGTACCGAAACTCAAACACACCCTGGGTCCACCACAGCCGATCGCCTTCGAAGACGACCTCGCCTTCCACCAGGTCGGGATCCGAGGGGTCGTTCTTTTGAACCGGGCGATCGGGAATCAAGATGGTCTTGTCTGCGGTGGCGGCGTCGTAGTTGCCAGGAGTGGTAGGCACCCACCGGCCCAAGGACGAGACTTCGGTCACTTCTCTAGAGCGGTTATCGGTGACCATGTAGAGGCCGATCCAGTCCTTGCTGTCGTGCTTTGCCGGGGCTCGCCACTTAACCTTCAGCGGGGAACCGTACTCGAAGATCATGGTTTCAACACCTTGGTGGAAACGCGCCGTCACACTCTCCTTGCCGGTTGCCCGCTCATTCGCAGCTGAAAAACTCGAAGGAGTGCCCTCCACAGAAAGAGAATAAAGCTTTGGGTCCAAGCCTGCCAGGTCAGGGGACAACCGTGTAACCGTCAACCGAGCTGGGTACTTGTTGAACAAGGCTGAAGTATCGCGGACAATGGTCTTGATACCGGACGCGAACTTGGGACGCGCGGTATCGAGGAACTCTTCGATGAACTGCGCCGTGTCGTCAATCACCTTGTCAACACCGCGCTGCCAGCCTTGGACGGGCGGTGGGAGAGAGCGTTTGATGAACTTAGTCAGGCCTGCTTCTTGTCGCACGCTTCTGCCATAGATCTTTTGCATGTGCGGCTTCTCAATGAAGTTTATGAAGCCCAGCGTGAACAATTGGCTGACCAGTGCCATGATAAAGATAGCTCTGCTCCAGGTGATCAGAGCAGATCCCCACAGCCCAGCGGTTCCGAAGATGCGCTCGGGGTTGTTGAGGAAGCGGTAGATGGACTTGTAAGTCAGCCTAGCGGTCGAATCGTAGAAGAAGTCGCCATAGAACCAGCCAAACTCCCCAAGGGACTCGTAGACACTGGCAGCCGTCCATATCTGAAGAACGACGAGGCCGGCGCCAACAACATGCTTCAGGAGGACCCAGCCGTAGGCCCAATCTTCGGGCAGCGAATACATTTTCCAGCAAGCAGCCATGAAGGAGCCCGTCACCATGACCAAACTCAGATGGTACATGCCTTTCCACTGGCTCCAGGCCTCGGCATGGCTCTCACCGTACTTGAGGAAGTGTCTTGTCCAGAACTTGTTACGAGACTGCCAAGCAAGAATGGCACCTAGGCCTAGATGATACCACACACGCCATAACAGGGCATGCAGAACGAAAAGCACTTGGAACAGCGGGGTTGACGGAGTGACCAGAGTCAAGACTGCCAGATAGAACCCAAGCAGCAGGACGGACGTGTCCGTGATGCGGAACAGGTCGATATTGTTAAGACCAATCATGTTGTGCACCTGGGTCGGCGCCTCTTGGGGCGTGGGCGCTTGGTCGACCAGGATCTCGTCAGCGTCGGGGGACTTGGCGTCGAAAGACTCTGGCTGGCCAGCGATGTGGGCCGGGACGGTACGCTTCCGTGGGGCCGGAGGGTTGTAAGTCTTCTCAATATGCGGGTTCTCCACAACCACCAGGAAGGCGAACTGGGCAAGGTGGGCAACGATCGAAATGAAGAGAACCTCGTAACTCGCGGCCATCATGGAGATGCCGTAGTAGCCAGCGTAGCCAATTGAGTACATGGGATGGGGAGCCATCTCGAACACGCCGTCAAAGGTTAACTCTTGGTCGACGAGGTAGAAGAAGTCTCCCCAATACCAAGCGTAGTCCTTGACAACTCGGTGGGCGTCCAGCTTGACCCACAGGTTAAAGAGGACCAACAGGACGCCGATGGCCCATCGGCCAACACCAACGAGTGGGCTCTCCCCGGCAGGAGTGTGACCGCAGATCATGGCAAAGAGGCAGTAGGACACGAAGTCACACATGAGGATCAGATCGACAACACGGCGGAAGACGAGCCAGGTGTTGTACTCCATGGGGGCCTTCTCAAACTCGTAGTCTTCGGGTATCTTTGCCTCAAGCTCACGCTTGAGCATGTTATAGAGCCAGGGTCTCGGCTGCTTGCCCGAGCTAGGGTGCTCAAAGAGTTTCCATCTCGCGGCCCACGTCTCCAGCCTGCGGTGGTTTGACTGGATGGTGAGGAGGTAGCCGATGCCAATGTTGTAGGCGGCTCGCCAGAAGAGAAACACGAGGGCGAATATGGGGCGCTTCAAGTTGCTTGGGAGGAAGTAGGCCGCGCCAATCTGAAGGGCGAGAATGGCCAACACGAGCACGTCGGAGAGGTTTTTGGGCTGTCTCGGGTCAAGCAACTGCGACACCATGTCATGGGTTGTTGGGACGGTGAAGACTAGCGGACGACAGTCAGCAGCCGGTTAAGACATCAAGCTAGCAGCGCAGCTCACCTGTGCCATCTGGAGTTCGACCAAAGGTCTTCTTGGGCTTCTGCTCAAGGTGGCCGCTGGTGTCGGAGGGGTCGCTGTTGGCGATCGAGGGGTTTAGTTCCTCGCTGTCGACAGCAGAGGAAGCGCGCCCCTGGCGCTGGCGGAGGGAACCAGCATCATTGACAGCGGGTGCAGTAGAGGAGCTCATCCTCATCGAAGGGATTGCGGTCGAAGTGGCCGACGTCCTGAGGTTATTCACACACAAGGGGGTCGGTAAGGGCGAAGTGCGAAGGTGATTCTGTTGCTCAGGCAGTCCATGAGCCGCCAGTGTCTAAATACAGCGTGAAGAGGTTGGAGAGTTACAAGTGTCCTTTTGTGCGCACGAGAAGAGAGCATAGAAGGATCTGGACGAGAGAGAGAATGAGAGGTTTAGGTTTTGTTGGGAGAAAAGACGACGTGGGCGAACGTCACGGACAAGGGTGAGGGTGCAGCTGGTGGTTTCCGATGGAAGGCACCGTAGAAATAGGCCCCACCAGCCAGCGAATTTAGATTGAAAATGCCCGCCAGTCCCGCTGAATGTTGAATACGTGGACTTTAGCATGTGATCGGTTTGTAGCTTCCCCAGCATCGTCCGTCACAGAGACCATCGACGCTGGGTAATCCAGACACAGAGCCAGCACAGCTCTAGCAGACGGGCCCAATCGGGGGCTCCTTTCGGGGCAGATCCGATCTAAAGAAGCTCTCGGGACACACAGAGTTCGGCAGGAAGGCTGAGCCTACAACTACGCTTGAGACTCCAATGACCGGGCGTCCAGCGAACGCAGGACAAGAGTGTGTCTCAGACGCCCCCACGTGTGCACTCTGAGTTTCCCCTGCCCTAGCCAGGTGCATCTGGGGGTGGGAAAATCCTTCACTCTATCAGCTTCCAGCGTCTTCCTTTTGTCGAGTGCGAGATGCAGCTCTTGTGCGCCATACCTGAGGCAACCTGCAAATACCTTCCTTACGCCGCCAAGTCTAACCCCGATGCGGGGCATTGCGGTAGCGTTGGCAGCTTATCTAAACCCAAGACGCTCTAGCTCCAGGGTGCTCGGAGCGCTTTAAGCGAGGGCCGCTTCTTGTGTGTGACGCTCGGACCAGACGAGGGAAACAATCACCATGCGTCCGGCACGTGCCGATAAGAGGTAGGATCTCGATAAGCTGGTCGTTGTGTCTCCGTCAACACATACCTTGTCGAATCAACCCCCGACCCCATCTAGTTGTATCAATCGCGCGAGCTTTATCCAAACCGCGGAAACGATCGTATCAGAGCCAGGCAAGTGCCGCAGAATAATCAAACCGGGCTCCCGTTGCGTACACTGGCAGCGGATTCGGCTCTAGAACTGAGCTTCAAGCGGAGCCAGCAACCGAAGACAAGGACATGCCCGCCTTCCCACGCGATGCAAAGCAGCAACATGAACCTCTCCCATCAAACTTCACCCAGGCAAATTCACGCGAATCCAAGCGCGCCACGCGTTTGATTCGCTTTTCATGCCACCAAAACAGTGCCAGCAACCACTCGTCTGCCCAGCAACTGCAGCAACGGAGCAACCTCAAGTCTAGCATCCCTAGCCAGTATCCGCGCTTGCTATCCGGGGTACGCCGGCCGTTTGCATGAATTTATAGAATGACAACATCAAAACATAACCCACCACACACAGGGTTCCTTCCTGGGTCAAATTTCTCCTCGGGCGCGTTTTTATTTTATTTACAATGGTAGCATCGTTCGGCAGTTGTATAAAGACGAGCCTGGGCAGCGAGAACGCTCTCCCCAAACCCCTTCGGCATGTGGTTTTGCTCATCAAAGTGTCTTGACTGACCCCTATTCATTCGTTGAAGCCCCCTCACATCTGACGCCAGTTCATACAAGCGGAACACCGCTCACAAAAGAAACAAACCAGTAATTTGTCTGCCGCCCGAACCAGAGCAGAAATGGCCCGCGCAACCCCAGCAGCCTCTCTCGCCGGCGACAAGCCGCTTCCGACGCGCCCCGGCACCTCGGGCACGGAGAACCTCCTCAAGACGAACCGCCGCCAGGCCTCGGACAACTACCAGCGTGCCCAGCGTGCCGAGAAGGCCTACCGCGCAAAGAAGCGCGCCACCGCCGCCCGCGCCGACCTCTCGGACGCCAAGACCCACTACGCCGAGTGCTTCAAGCACTTCAGCCGCGGCCTCGCCGTCACTCTCAGCGCCGTCAAGTCGCTCCCCTACGTCTTTGACGAGAGGCAGGAGGCCGCCCGTCAAAAGGCCGAGGTCAAGAGGAAGCAGCGCGCCCTCGAGAAGAAGAAGAAGCTCGAGGAGAAGCTCGCCCGTGATGCCGCCGACGCCGAAGCTGCCGAGGACGCCCCCGCTGCCGAGGATGCTCCTGCCGAAGAGGCTGCCGCCTGATGGACCATCCGCAGAGTCGAATCGATTACGTGGTTGAAAGGAATCAAAGACTGAGACCGCCGATGGCTTCTCTCCGTCCCGCGCCTAGTCTTCCCGCGCCTAGTCTTCCCGCGCCTAATGTTTCCTCTGGTTAAGCATCCTCGCCTTTCGAAACGCCCTCTGCGACGGGACTCTCTGCTTTATTCGCGCCGGCGCAATACAGCGCCCACTTCATCGACAACCCTACATCAACATCAACCGCAACAATCGCTCGCCACCACATTCGCTCGCCCTCCGGGCACCCCACATTCGCTTCATTCGCCATATCAACAACCCCATTTCCTTACCTCTCCTTGTCTCCTTTCGCTCGTGTACATATACACACACTCTACTAGTACCCTGGTTTTGAAAACAACGCCTCTCACGGCCTTGGACGAGATAATGATGACGGAGCCAGCATACAGACGGACTCTCCTAGTAATAAACAACTACACTACATGTAACCAGCTGCCCAGATAGGGAGGATCCGGCGGCTATGTTTGGGTCTCTTCATTCGGCGTCTTGTCGAAGTCTTGCCTTTTATTTCACCTTTTTTTTTTCCTTTTTCTTTGTGTTTTGTACCGCTGGTATTTCCTGCGGTTGTTACAATCTTCTTTGTAGTATTGGTCTAGTTAGGTATCGTTGCTTTGTTTTGATGTTGGCAGGAAAAGGCGGAATGGAGTCGGTTATTGGATTTGAGGAGGCCTCCCGTCACAGAGATACCTGCTTTTGCATTTCTGTTGCCTGAATTTAGTAGCATTCTTTCTTTCGTCCCCCAAGAGCGACCCATGCCAATGTATGATGTGCCCGTGAAAAAGGGATGATCAGGAAAGAAAACTCTGCAACATCCGTTCATGCGCCGGGGTCCCTCTTCAATCCACGAGGCCCCCCCTCCCCTAGCCCCCCCTACACTCGAATTCAACACATCCAGGGCTGACATGTCATTGGCCACTCGTCTTACCGACGACTCTAGATTCCCGTGAGATCATGACTTCGCATTTCCGAGAGAGAAAAAAAGGATAAACTACCGTACCCCCTGGGATGCCAATTTTTATACCGTTGCCGTAGCCGTATCTCCAGTAGTAGCATCAAAAGAACCGTCGTCGTTACCGCACCGCATCCCCCGCCGCTCTTCTTCTTCTTCTTCCTCCTCCTCCTCAAACTTAGGCCGCCTTCTTGGCAAACTCGACTCTCAGAATCAAGTGCTTGAAACCGAAACCGTCCATCTTGGCGGCGGCCTTGACGGCATCGCCCCGGTCCGCAAAGCTGATGAAGGCGAAGCCCTTGGCCAGGCCCGTCTCCCTGTCCTTGGCCAGGAATACTCGGGTGACGCGTCCGTAGCGCTCGAACATGTCGCGCAGCTCCTGCTCCTCTGCCAGTTCCGAAACCTGTTTTTGTCAGCATGTGTCCGAAAAGCATAGGGCCGAGGAGACGCACGTTGGTGACACGCAGCGTGGCGAGGTCGTCCCGCTCGCCGTACTTGCTGCCGCCCATCCTGTCGCCCGCAGCCGCACCGCCAGCCGCGCCCGCTCTGAGCGCCGGCGGGACGTAGCTTCCCTTCTTGACACCAGCACCACCGGCAGCCGCGGCGGCCGCACCCGGCTCGTCGCCCATGCCCGCGGCGACGTCGGCGACATCCTGTCCGACGGGCGCCATGGTGTCCTTGTAAGGACAGCGGGCCGTGAAATGCTCGCCGTTGCAGATACGGCACTTGACCTGCTTGTCCTTGAGCTTGTCCTTCATGGCCTGGGCGCTGGGGTCCTCGCCCTGCTCCTTCTCGTCCTTGCGCCAGTTCGTACTGGGGCGGAAGATGATGTTCTCGCCAACGGACGTCGTGTCGGGGGCCGGGCCGGCAGGGTCCTTGGCGCTGAGGCCGAACTTGGACCACGTCTTGCGCTCGGCGACGCGCGGGTTCACCTTCTCCGTGTGCGTAGTGTAGCGGATGCGGCGGGTCGTCTTGACCTTTTGGCCCTGGTCATTGTAGCGGAAGGTGATGATGGTCTTGGTGCCGTCCTTGTTGCTGATGGTCTGGGGCGCGGGGAGCTCGGTGCTGGTCTCCTCGACGTCTTCGTCGTCGGCCCAGTCGTGCCTGAGGGGAAAAGGCGTTAGCTATTTTTGCACACTTTTCAGACAAAAAGGGGGCGGTGTGGGGGGCCGCGTACTTGGTCTTGGGAGTGGCCATTTTGAAAACCTCTTCTCTTATCGTGTGTGAGTCGGCACCGGTCTCGGGATCGATCGTAGTCGTCAAAAGGTTTGCTGTTTCGAAGCGGGTTGTCGCGATGGTCAAGTTCGTGGTGGGGTCCTGGAGGAGGAATTTTGATGGTTGATTGATTTTCGTGGTGCGCCACCGAGCTTTGGTGTGGGGCTAATCCGCTATGCCGTTTCGGGTCTCACTGGCCGTTACCTCAGCCTCCGTCTCATTCACCGAGGTGCTTCCGTTTCTCACCGTTGGACGTTAATGTTAACCACGACGATCTCATCAGCAGGCCACCATCTCACTTTGGAATAAGTTGCCAGTTCATTGAAGTTTTATAAAATTCGATTCTTCTTCTCTGCCGCCTCACAAAAGATGTCGTCTCCCACTACCGATACAAGTCATACGCCGTATCACCTGGACTGCCTCAGGGGATATCTACAGCCTTGTTTGTCTATGTCATCCAAAAATAATACAAAAACCAGCCGAGTGCCTGCCACCGTCGAAACGGTCCGAATGCCTTCCAAAGGGTGAGCAATGGAGAGGGCCACCTTTCTACCCATAAACGCCGTTTTGCGTAGCAAAGGGGTATGACGCAAAAAACAAACCCAGATAAGCCGAACGAAAAATATTTGGGACATAAGAAATGTAGCAACCTGCGCCGCCATGGGCTGTTCTAGAGACCGCAGCCAGAATATAAGGAAAGGTTTGGTTTCGTGAATGGAACCAGTTGAATGACTGATCACGCTTTGGAGCGTGCTTTTTGTGGGATTGGAGGCAGCGCACAGCTTGGTGGCGGCGCTGGCGGAGGTCCCTCGACTAGCTGCGGCATGCTTCGTCTGTTCATGACAGCTCTCGCGTGGAATGAGTGGTCGACGCTGAGCAGCTGCTTGCTCGATGGGGTGGGGGGGGTAACGGGCGCCTGCAGCGATGACCTAGGCAGAGACTTCGGCGATACTGAAGTTGCCTCTGAAAATGTGGGGGGAGAAATAACAACAATGTCCTCCCTCTCTGGTGACTGGCTGGCGGCCGAATGCATGCTGAACCTGCCGGCAGCCTTGTGAAAACCCTGAAATGGGGGGGAAGGGGACTGGTCAAACTCGCTCGTTGCTGAGTGGGAACGATAGGACGCTTGAGTCGCCGTCGGCGAGGACAGAGGACTCCTGGCCGGAAGTATGAAGGTTCGGAATTCTGGTGATAGGGGCGCCTTGGCTTGCTTGTTCAAGGACGGTGAGCTGGCACACTTCCGCGGGCTAGTTCGGACAGTCACTGTCATGGAGTGGTCCTTGAGACCAAGGCTTTCTTGCCTGGGAGGGAACCCATTCGTGGCGTCGACGTCGATTTGTGAAGGTAGACGCGCCTGCACTTCGCTCGATTCTGAGGGCCCGGCAACCTGGCCCTCTGCCGCCTCGAGGCCTTGGACTGGCGAGGGCTGATCAGCGACGATGGATAGCGGCCGGGCCATGGCGAGGGCGGTCGGCGGAGGCTTGCGTGATATCCTAGACATGGAGTCGCGGTTCCTCGCCTGCTCCGGGCTAGATGAAGGGGTCTTCACGGCACTATAGCGCCTGCTAATGGGAACGCTGAAGTTTGCCGCCACTTGCGCGAAATCAGCTTCGGTGTACGTGGATTGAGGTCGGGACATTGGCGAGCCGCGCAGCTCCAAGTAGCCAGAGGTTTGCAGAGACTGCCGACGGTCGAGGATGGCCGCAGCGTTTGGTCTCGGTCTGGCTACAGGGGCTTCGTGCGTTGGGGGTGGCAGTTCATCCAGGTGGCTGCTGGAGAAACTGTCGCGGACGGGTGAGCACGCGGGAGATGAGCCGGCCGAGGTGATGAAAGTGCGTTGGCCTGACGAGATATACGAGAGCCGATTGGTGCTGTCACGCAAGCTTTCGAGCTGCCGGTCATCGTGAGACATGACACTGTTCGTCGTTGAGATGTCGTCAATGGAAGCGTCGCGGGTCATCTCCGCGTCCATGATGGAAGGGTTCTCGTCTTCATGCAGCCTGGCTTGCTCCAGGTGCAGCGAGAAATCCGGCGGGAATATCCGCGAGAACCGTTCCGGATCGCGGACGACCAGAGTCCGCTGACTCGGCCGTGCTCTTGGCTGCACGGCACTGTCGTCCGCCTTGGGCCTACCAGTTTCGGACAGGTTCTTCTTCCCGCCGAGCGATTCGATTTCTCGGCGCAAGATCGTGATCCAGGACTCCATCTCTTCGGCGCTCTCGAAGACCATGAGAAAGTTGGCGGCGTGTCTCTTGTCGGCTGCGCGGAAGGGCAGCCGAGCTAGCAGTGATCGCGAGTCTGCAGAAGAGAGGCCGTTGGATTCCATTGCCGACGACACTTGGAGAACCCAATGCCGGCCGGGGATCGCATCACTGACAAAAGCGGCAGAGTCCTTGCTCAAGTGCAACACCTTCTCCGGCAGACGGTCAAAGTTGCCGTCGCCGGCATACTGCAGCAGATAGCCCGACGTACAAAGGACGTAAGTCTTGGACGTCCACTCTAGCTTGGTGGTAGAAAGGGTACGCAGGTGCTTTCTCCTTGCTCGCTCAACCACCCTGTCGGTGAGCTGCTCTTCGGCAAGGTCTGGGGTGAGAGCCAGATGGGTCAAGTCGTCTCGCAAGCTGATGCTACCTTTTCTGTCGGTGAGGCGGAGGATAACGTCGGCCGACGTTGTCGACGCAGGAAGCTGTGCATGCTTCAGGGCTTGTGGGTATGCCTGGAACAGTGGTGGGGGGTCCCATGTAGCCAGGTTGCCCCGAGACGACCTTGCCGCGGCGTTCTGTGACCTGTTCTTATCCGCATTGGTAGGTCTCCTTTGGAGAGGGTGGTCGTTGAAAGGCGCGTTGGTGGCTACGGAGGTTGGACGTGAATGGACGGTTGACAGTGTGGTTTCCGATCGCATGTAGGGCCAGTTGCTGATCTCGGCCAGGGAGGCTCGAATGCTGTTGGGTCTTCCAGTGTCGAAATAGGATGTTGTGCTGTCGATGTCCCGCGAGCCCTTTGCCCTCCCAAAGATGCTCTTCAGTCCCAATCTCGATTCGCGTCTGCTGAGTCTATTGTCGGAGCGTAGGGGAACTCGGGCTGAGTCCTCAGCGACGGATTCAACATCGGGCGGTCGGGCTCTGCGGGATTGGGTCGCGCGGTACTGCAGCGTCTCTGAAAAGTTGGCAGCGCTGGGGCTGCTTGGCTCGATATCGGCCATGGCTGGGTCGGTCTATCTAGCCAGGCTTTGGATTCGAGTGAGGATGGAAGGAAAGGTTTCCGGCGAACTACTTCCAGAGTGCAAGAGTGCGGGCAGTGACGTGGGCTTAAGACAGTGAGGGACGAGGGTGCACTCAGGCATAACAGATGATGATGATGGGTGGAATCAGCAATGTAAATAGAGCTGGTAGGCATAAGAAACAATTGGATGCTGGCAGGGTTTTGGTTGTGGATCTTGGGCCAAGCTCTTGAACCCCGGCAACAGACGTCGGGGGTGGGTTTGGAAACGATTGAAGTCTGATGAGACGGAGGTTGAAAGGGGAGTTGAAGGAGAAGGAGATTGTGTAAGTTGCGCGTACGTTGGCGGTGTTGATGCCGAGCTGGTGGCGTATCCGGTGCGAGGGGAGGCAGCCTTGGGCGTGAAAAGAAGCAATTCACAGAACTGAGCTGAGTTGAGCGAAGTCGATACGAAGTCGGACGGGAAGAAAGAGGGCCTGCCTGAGGGGCCAGCTGCACCGGGAGGGGAGATGGCAGAATGGGTGAGAAGGATAAATGAGACAAACACTCGCGTAAGGCAGGAGGAGATGGGAGGGCATTCGAGCAATACATAATAATAATAACAACAATGTGGACATTGAGCGGCGCGGGTCGCCAGATGGATGAATGTGCAGTGCCGTGCGGCGTGATCTGACTGAGCTCGGCCGGGACACTAGACCAGCCAGGCTGGTGGGGGTTTAGCACTAGTACAGGCACAGGCGCAGGCGCAGGCCAAGGTCCAAGGTCCATGGAGAATGGATTATTATTACCCTGGATTGTCGCCCGTCCGCTTTGGCGTCTTTCTGATGACGAGAGGGGGAGAGAAGGAGAGAAACAGAGAGACGCCGAGGAGAGAGCGCGCCCGGCGTCCGGGCTGAAGCGCAGGACCCTGGTCCTTGTACCTTGCACCCTTCACTTCCTTGGTGACCCCCCCCCTCGCTCGTCCTCTCGTCCCCCCTTACCCCCGTCCATTGACCAATCCAATCTAATACCATCCCATGTACTATGTGGCCAACTGGGCAAGCCTAGAGGCGGCAGCCGCAGACGCAGACGCAGACGCAGAGGCAAAGGTACACACAGAGGCTGCACAAGACAGACTCTGCACCTGCAGCCCCGGCGGGAAGCCAAGGGATGGTTTGACGGCTCGCCATCGTCATGCTCGGCACCCTCGGACAGGGGCCTCAGGGATCTCGACTCGACCAACAACAGGAGCAGTCTAACAAGAGGGGAGGGGAAGGGGAAGGGGGGGAAGGAGAAAACTCTTCAAGGGGGTGTTCAAATTTTGATGTCCAGTCGCCCGGTCAAAGAAAGAAACAACCGGCAACGACAGGAAGCCAGGAAACTCTTCCGGGCGACGCAGTGACGAGTCACCCATCACCCACGACATCCTTGGCAAGCTTGAATGGCATCTTCTTTGGGGTCCCCTGGTAGACCAAATCCATCCCCGGGTCGTGTGGCCCCCCAAACTGCTGCTGGCTGGTGATACCAAAGTTTGGCAAACGGCAAATGAATGCTCGACCGAAAAGGGCGACCAACTGACAATCGCGGCATGGACGTGTTAGGCTCCTGCTGGATGGGATGTGCCACAAATGAGGCCCGGTCGGTCCCGCCGTCGACAGCACACCAGGGCGAAATGACAAAATACCACGCGGGCTGTCGCCCATGTCGTTTTTTGCTCGTGAAATCAAATTTGAGATTCGCAGTCGGGCAGCCGAAGTTACGTGCCCAAGACAAGGCAAGGCAAGGTACAGCGTCTGCGTCTTGCATTGGCTGAGCTGCAAGTGTCCCGTGCTCCGTGTCCGTAGAACTGCGTCAAACATTTGATTGCCTTGTTGCTCCAGTTCCGTGAGGTGGAATGCACAGCACCACCATCCGTGCAACCACACCAAAACAAAAACAAGAAGGGGGACACTGGGGGAGAGTGGGTGGGCAACCGAAAGAGAGAAAAAATCATGTTTTCACTGTTTGGACGTCTCTTCCATGTCGACGCAGGCCACTTCTGGGTTCACCCTTGAGACAGTCGAGAAGAAAGGACGACGGAGGAGCTGGTGCCCCATGCTTCCAGGCATGTCCGGGGATGTTTGGAACGTCCAGCAAGGAAACGCGCCAGCGAGTCCCCCCCTACTATCCTCAGCGAATCACTGGCGCGTAAGATCCGACGGGGCGGACAGCTCTGGGTTCTGCAGGGGCAAATAACGACGTTCCATCACAAAAGGGGCATAGATCGGACCCTCTCCCGACTCCACCACTTCAACTGCCCGTTGGTCCAGTGAACCCCACTCGTCCACCAACGGCACCAAAAGCTGTCCGGCCCACCCCAAAGCAACCACCTCGAACACCCGATAAAGAAAATATATGAAATGAGTTCCAGAGGAAACTAAAGGAAGCAGAGGAAGGGGAGGAAAAAAAGAATATCCTCGTCAACCCAAATTTAATTTTTTTTTAGTGAATTGTGAGGACGACGCTCAGATCTGGCTGAAATGTTCCCATCGCCACCTACATCCAACTGATCCATCTCTGACCCGTGGCACACAGCCTCTGCCATCGACCCGATTGCACTCTTCCCGTTTCCATCAATGGCTCGTCTACACTAATGCCACGAGAACCGCGTGCACGGAGTGTGGTTTGCGAGCTTTGAGCCCTTGCGCTTGGCCGTCCCTCTTTAGCATTGCCGTTCTCCGAGGTCTCGAAACCTTGGTCTAGAACTTAGCACCGCGCTCCTTGTATGTCACTTTTTCAGACCCAACAGTAAGACTCCGGTTCGCTCCCGGTACGTTCTGGCTGGGTGCAGAACATCCCCAGACCACTCTGACTCTTGTCCTCCACCGCGGACCCTGGCTGCGTCCCGTCTGCATCGTCAACCCTCAGCGAACCTTATGAAGATGTGCGTCTCTTGCCCCACGGTCTGACCCCTTGATTACAAGGCTCCGGTCCCAGCGAGGCGAGACAAACCCTCTGCATTTCATTCCGCCTCAATTGACCCGCGCGAGCCAAGATCGAAGGCCCCAAAGTCAGAATCCCGCACCACTCCATTCCGAGATCCCACGACTCCGCCTTGCGTCTCACCCCCTGTACTGGGAGGGGGTTGCGCTGCTCCCGCCGGTTGTTCGTCGCCGGCCCTGTCTTCTCCCTATTCTGTGCCCACTGGCCATGGTCGAACACGTCGCCGTCTGGTGTAGAAACCCTTTACTTTTGGCCTTGTTTCTTCTTAGGGGTGTTAATTACGGCTTCTGCTCTTGACGCTTGACGAAACACTCCCACAAGCCACCGCCGCCACTTGGAGGGGTAGATAAGAGCAGCCATCCAATCCTTAAGAGGTCAGTCAGTAGTAAAGCCACCTTGGTCCTTTGCCCGTACGCGTCGTACCAGAGTCAGTGGCGAGGTAGAGCAGGCCATCTCAAGGCAGTAGATGTGCTCCATCTTGAGAAGACGTCTCAATCCTACCGCCACCCAGCATCGGCTGGATGGATCGGCTGATGTCTGCAGGCCGCTCGGCCAGTGCAGATGCCATCCAAGCCTTTTCGGGATGAAAACACGGCGCTCGTGCAAAACACACGGAAAGCCTTCCCGAGCAACGGGATCAGAGGGGCCCCACGACGCGTCTTCTGTTGTTTTTGCATGCTAATGCACCCTTGGACTTTCCCGCGGATGACTCTGTCGCTGGATCTGCATCGCAGAAAAAGCCCGCCCTGAGATGTGCAAGGTTACCGGCGGCGATAGTGTTCAGCAGAGGCTCTTCAGGAACCCTATTCCCAATATCCAAGAGACCCTGTTGATAGCGAGGCCGTTAGGCCTTACACGGCTGGCACTACCGGACGAACCCCCGACCATGTGCTTCCAGGGCTAGCCGTTTCTCGCCCAGCAGCCAGCCGCTGTCGAAACAAATTTTCCGCCTCGGAAATGATGTCTCCCCGTCGACCAGTCATCTTTCGCTGCCCGAAATACAACATCGGCAACAGAATTCTCGCTACCATGCTTTCTCTCTCTGTGGTAAGCGTCCAAATGGACATTTTTGGTTGGCCTCCACACAGCTGTTAGTGATCAAGCCCCAACTGTGGAGCGGAGGCTTTCAATCCAGGCAGGGCCTTCAGCCCTCGGGAAACGCACACGAACGTCGGGGATATCGATCTGGCGTGATGGTGGTGTTCTGATCATGGTGTTCCTGCAGTAGCGCCCTTTTCCGCCCTCCAAGTTTATCCCAGTTATCCACCAACCCTTGGGGCTTGACCCGGTCTAAGCCCCTGGTCGCCGGAGCACCAACCAGCAAGCCGGATCTTTCGTCACCTCGACGCAGGCAACTCCTTGTTCGCAGGGGCGTCGACACTCGAACTCCTGGAGTTTTTGCCGAATAAAGGCCAGGAGGAAGCCACGGGCGGCGAGCTTGGTCGTATCGGTTGCAATCATGGGCATTCGGGCTTGCCCGATCGATGCGTCTTGTTTGTGGCAACGGCTGCCCGATAAGTTGGACTTTTGTGGCTTCAACTTTGCTGTGGTCAGACTAGTAATCCAAGGTTTTTTTTGGTTGTTTTTTTTAGTGACTCTGATCGTGGTCGAGAAGATCCTGGGCTCGCATGCAGTGTTCTCTACATGCGGCTGCTGCAGGAAGCGAAAATCTGATCGCCACGTTGCTTTTGAGTTTCATCTTGAGGCCAGCAAACTTGTCATTTTAGTGGAGGTTTCAATGGATCTGCTGGTAGTTCTTCTTCAGCATGGCTACTGCAAGTCCAAGACGCCGGTGTAAATGAGAAAACTCGTCTGGCTGGGTGCAGCAGTCTCGATCGAGCAGAAGCTTGCGAAACGTGAAATGAGTTCTCAACCCTCACAGCTGTCTTGGGCAGCTGCTCTATGTTGACTTGGTCCTTGAACTATGTGACCCGTGTTCATCTCGTGTCCGTCTGTGGTGTCCTTGGAAAGTCATACACTGCATTGGCCACATAGTTATACGTGCCTGGGTGCGTCAGACACCGGTACAGGACATCATGAGCCACCTTTGAGGTCTTGAATCCGGTCAATGACAGCCTGGACAAAGCGAGCCGGATGACACATGAGTGCTGGCTTTGCGTCATCTTGTAAAGGTGTCGGGTTGATGAGATGTCTTGCGGACATTAAAGCTGGGTGCTACGGGAGCGACTGGCAGGTCTGAGGGAGTGATAATCGAGCGACAGCCCACGCGTAGTAAAAGGCTACTCGTAACAAACTGGGGCTAGCCAATGACCACGAGAGTAGCCCACCCAATACTATAACGGCTGGCTCCTCGTACAGATTTCGCTGTACTTCCCTGTGTTCACAAGCGCACAGTCGCTGGCAGCGTGGTTCAAGGGGATGTTACTTTCTGACATCTATTTCTGTTTCCGCATCGCAGTCATTGTCAGGTCTGACCGTCAACAAATCGTTAAGAACCGAGATCGAATCTCAACGGGGCTTTTCGTTGCGCTGTTCCAGCATGTGCGTGGCGGAAGATGGGACTTGGGGGGTATCGACGCCACCTCCTGCCCGTCCCTCCAGCGCTGGCTTTGAGGCAATAAGCTTTATCAGGCACCAGAGTTTAGTGGCTTGATCGGCAATCGCTGTAGGACCAGTTGTCCAGCCCAGCGATGACGGTCGAGGGTCTAGCGGCGAGTATCTCCAGACTAGAAGCATTGGCCCGTTGAGAGTCACCCAGCGGTGGCTTGCGCAAGGTGCTCACCTGAGACCTAGGTCTAGCTAGAGCGAAACCTCGACAAGAATAAACATCGGAAGATAAACATCAGCAACCCGCTCCCGAGGCTTTGTCTGGCATCGTCCTGTTCGGCTTCGGGTCTCGTTTTGGGGTTCTTCAGGTGAGAATCATCCACGAACGCTTGTCGTAGCTTAGTCACCACAACGCCGGCGACGCAATGCGGATGAACTTGAGGTATCCAAGGTGTTCGTCGTCGTGCCCGAGAGTACCTCGGCCACTCGGGTTGATAGCCAGGGAAAAACGCCACATAGTGACGGGTAGTGACTCCAAGCTGCGAAGTGTTCGCGATAGCAGGACCCTTGCTCCAACCGGTTTGCGTACGCCACGCACGATTGGCGATTCCGTTGTTTTTAGGGTCACGCGGGTGTAATGTCGGTTGTCGACGGATTGTTGAATGGCAGGGGAGGCATGAGGCTGCCTATGGAAGGTCTTTCGGGTGTCTTCCCCAAGTGGCAGAAGTCCGGATATGAGTCAAGGTCGTCACAAACGAGTATGCAGTGACAGAATGCTATCTATCTATGGAGGCGAGGCAGCTTTAGGATGCCCAGACTTCAGGAGCTCGGCATCGCATGTATATTTGCAGTCTTGATTGCTGAAAGGGGTGCTGAATGTGACTGGGCGGTTGATATGACTACTAGGTAGTGCAAGTCTTACCATCTTGGAAGCCCTTACCTGCCGGGGGACTGGTGCCTTAGGCAAGAGGTAGCAAACCCCCATGTGGCTGGTGGGTCAGCCCCGAGCTGGAGACGTCACAGCACACTGGAAGCTACGACCAGGCCTCTCAATACTGCCGTGCAACCCCGCTGGCCATCCGTGGTAGGTACTTGCTGAGGGGCAGCTACCTCCTTCAGCACCTCGCCCTTGCCGCATTCTGGACGTGGATCGACCGACCGATGCAACTCGTGACCTGCAGATATTCGAGAAAGCATCGGTCAGCAGACATCACATCCAGCAAAGCATGCCATCGCGTGGGTGTCCAGCCTTTGATCCCTTCTGATATCCATTTCCTCACTAGCCCGCTTCCACACCTGTAAGCTCCTCGGTCTTGCTTTCTTACAGCTTCCGTGGCTCCCACAACCTTGATTGGTACCGGTCTCCTCCAACTCGTCCTAGGTTACCTCACACTGGGTACCTGGCGCGCCACTTCTGACGCACTTTCACCCCACCTCCCGCCTGTCGCCGCAAAGCTGCAACCACTTGGGCGACGATCACTCGCTTCTCAGTGTTGAACTGCTCCGTTCACCGTCTGTCGCTGCCGCTGGACACCCAAGGTCAACCACCTGGACTAACGGTCAGCTTCCAGAAGCCAACAAAACCCTCCGTGACATGGCTCCGGACCTAAACTCTCTTCCTTCATCTCCTCCATCCCTACCCATCCGATCCAGAATGTCTTCCTCAAACGGCGAAGTCCCTTTCCCTCCCACGGCTGGCGGTCCCGCCCCACGCGGCGAGTCACCCACTGGCTCCCCCCGGCGACTGTCGACCTCACTACAAGCTGCAGCTACCATGAACGCTGGTCTCCAGCATGAACCATCCAGGCGTACGGCTTTCTTTTCATGCCCCACGTGATGTCTTGTCGCTGACTGCAGTAGGCTCCTCCAGTGGCTCCATCTCTCGAAGTCGACAATCTCCTAACACCGGTCGAAGACGATCTACGGTCCTGATGAACCTGCAACTTAACGACCCTTCCGTTCCTGGCCCAGGAGAAATGGTTGCCGATAATCAGCATGGACAGTCCGGCGGTGCTACGACTGCTAGCCCGCAGCCTATGGCAAGCTCGCCGCTCATGGTTGCCGGTGGTGATCCTCATCACAACCGGGCACCCAGCCTTGGAGAGATACACCAGGAGCTGGAGGCCGAGCAAGAAGCTCAGGTGGTATGTATCGTCCTTCGCGCCCCGGGATACAAGTTCACAACTGCGAAACAAAGTACTTGGACTGACGCCTTATCAACAGAATCGACTCCTTCAGATGATCCGTCAGCAGCAGGTGCAGCTCCAACATCTACAAGCTGCGCAGGGGCAAAGCACTTCTGCTGTGGAGGACTCCGCCATTGCATCGGAAAGATCTAACCAGGGAACGCCGATTTTGCAATCTGGCAGCGCATTGCCCCCGTCGGGGTTCACACCACTGCCTTCCTCTGGCTCATTCTCGCGGTCACCCAGTGTGCCTCATCCCCGTAGCTCTTTTGACATGGCAAGAGCAGATCTTCAGCGCCGGTCCAGAACACCCAGTCGCGGAGCTTCTCCGAGGCTTCGGTCGACGTCCATAAGCGGAGACAGCGGCGAGCATTGGTTTCTGGGGGGCCGGGACGAAAGCGCCTTCTACCAGGCAGAGACACAAATGTTGGTTAGGGAGAACCAGATGCTTCGCCACCGGATTCGTGACCTGGGTAAGCACCACTCGACGAATGTATGGGGCATTTTGCTGATTAAGACTGAGCAGAGAAACAACTGACAGACTTACTGCCTGGGACAACAACCCAAGGCAACCCCAGCGAACCCTCTAACCCGTCACACCTGAGAGCTACATCTGCTGGCGAAGAGGTCGTGACTACTACACCTTCGGTTTAAGAAGGCACCGAGGTGGCCAGGGAGGTATGAGGAGGGTGACTTGTATGGACTATTTCATTGACAAAGTCGAACGCTGGTATCGGTTTCGGGGTCGACGAGTATCTTTTATGTTGGGTGTTTGGCGTTGTGGGAAATTGCCGTCATCTCTTTATGAATGCGACGACATGGCTATGGCGTTAGTCACGAGAGGAGGCAACTATACAAATGAAATGAACTAGGCTGGCCTCATGGTCACGGAAGGCTTAAATGGCCCTACAATGTTTTATGGGCTCAACATGTCCACATGCCTGTACCAAGTCGAACGCCCTCGGTATCAGTAAACGAGTAGAAATATTGCCAGTCAAGGGCGCTGCAAGATGTCAATACTCTTCGTCTTATTCTGGTATTCTGATGTATTGACCGCCAGTTCTGTTTGTGATTCTCGTAGCTTACATTCAACCTCGATATATCGTCCAATTGGCACTCGTCCGATGCTTTTTCTTCGTATAGACAAATATAACCAACGGCATTCTCATTGGCGTTTTCAAGGCGGCGGGCTTCAATGGCACGTAAAACCATCTTTTCGTCGCGATTATGATTCCATAGTGCTCTTCCGCGCCTTGGGATATATCAAGAGCAACGAGCTCCCTACGCTGTAGGAGAGAATGTGAGCGGCTTTGAGTACAGCAATGTGATAGGTAGAATTTTCTAGGGGGCGAGAACAGTAAGTGTATGTGGTCAGTTGAATTACGCATTGCAGCTTAGCAGCTTAGCAGCTGCGGCTGCTTATACCAGGCGGCTGCGGCTGAGTGGGCTGACATTCTGTGTAAAAGAGCCATCTTGATCCTCTGAGATCCGAAAGGCGCCCACTCGAGGTCTTGTCCTGGATCAAAGTTACCAGCGCAGTCTTTCAAACCCCCGGGGGGCTAGACCCATTTTCAACTAAGCTTATATCGAGTCATGTGGCTCTCACGTATCATGCGCCGTACGTTCCGACGACCAGAGTTCCCGGCAACACACGGCACCGGCACCTTGTTGCCCACAGACGAGACGGCGGGCGAGGATGTCTCTTCAGCAAGCGACGATCCAAAACAGCTTAAACCTCGGGACTTTCTGAAGCCGACGACGGCATCTTTGGAACCTGCAATACACCTCCCGGCTGGTGCGTGGAATCACATGAGGCGGGGGCACAGGTCTGAGAGCATGGATGACAGGTGGGATGTCTTCGTCAAGGATCGAAGACTGGTGTTTGCGAGGAGCTGGACGAAATCTCCCATTGTTGAGATCCAGATTGCTGGGGAGAACGAGTTGAGCATCGTGGCAATCACCTGGGAGGGAGATAGCTCGCAATGGCAGGGCGGGTCGGCGGAGAGAGCGAAGGAGCTCGTCGGGCAGGTTTGCCAGATGGTGTTTGGGGTGATATTGACGGACTAAAGGTTGCCAATTTAGCGTGCCTTAACCCATACTTCGGGATAACACGGCTGGCTGATTCTTTGCAAAACCAGGGTCGATGGACCTTGGACCTGCCAGGCCTCTCCTTCCCCTGCCCTCTTATTGTGCGTCTTTGTTGGATACAGCTGGTTAGATTGCACAAATAAATTGAGCATGAAGAAAGGGTGTCTCAGCAGAGCTACAAGGAACAAGCCAAGGCTGCCCCTCGTTCCAAACTTCTCGAAAGCTGCCTATAACAAAAAAAAAACATCGCCGGTGTCGTGCTGCGAAAAAGAAAATAAATTGACAAAAAACAATGGACGATCAGGGAATCGAACCCTGGACCTACCGCATGCTAAGCGGTCATTATACCACTAAACCAATCGCCCGTTGTGAATGAGGAGCTGAAACTGAAACCTATCATTGAATGGGCTTGAGTTTGGGTCCACTGTGGAGCTTTACCATTATTCGACAAACGTCAAACAATTAGCAAGACAGCGGGCATTGCGGAGTGTATATCTTTTCTTCTGACTTAGTCCTCCTTTCTGGAAAAGCTAAGGCTTCTGCAAGCAAGCAGGCAGTGCATTCGGCCCTCTTTGGTTGTTGTCGCTCCTTGGACTGGTGCATCGAGATGACAAGTTATACGTATGGTTCTTCCAACATATCATCGTATGAGCCAAGTCCCGCGAATTCGATTGAGAGCCAGGCTTTTCCAGGCACGACGGTATCCTTGGCAACGGGATATTGATCTCGTATATCTATACGCGATGTCTCGTCGCTCCCTTTCTGACACTACCCCGATTCCTTGAATGCATTTGATTCCTTTTGGACTCAAGTTTATTTGTATGGATCATGCGTGGGCTTGATTAAGGACTTTGCGAACTCCCATGCATATTTCTCGTGTTTGGGCCCGCCAGGACATGAACGATGCAGCCCTACTCAATCTAACTTTGGTAGGATTAAAAGAACCAACGACGACGAATGTCGTAAGTAACAGTGTCCGGCAGTATAGATATCTTCCATCCGGCGTGGTCTTCGTCTTATGATGCCGGGTGTGAATACAGGGGAGGGGTCAGTTATTTAATCAATTGTTATCACGTTGCTTTTGTTACCGGATGTCTATCCGCGGTGTTATATATACTTGATGTAAACCCTATTCCAGATAGCATTGCCCGACTTACGTGGTCTACTTGGTCGAGAATAGACTTGATACTAGCCTTAGCAGCAGTTACAAATTCAACATTACAAGGCGAGAGTGACGAAGCCTTCAAAAAGCACAGCAGTTTCGTGATACCGGTGTCTCAACCAGTCGAATCGATAGTTAGGCGCAGCCTATGAATACCGGTTACAAAGTATGTATACTCACTGTGAGACGATACCACTTAAAGTTCTCGATGCTTCGATATCGCAAGAAATTTCGAGGTTGCGCTGTGCCTCGAGATTCCCTCGAAATTCCGCCTGCCCTTCAGCCATTGGTCGACAGTGGCAGTATAATTCTAGAAGTCGTATGTTGTTGATCTGTCTCGAAGCAGACATCTGATCTATGCCTTTCGGTGCTTCTTAGGTTCATTCAGCGGCTCGTTCAAGCCCATGTGGCATTCATCATGATGGCCTCGTTCCCACCTTATAGCATGTCGAGATTCCATCCCAAGCCCGCAGCAACGTCTATAGCAAACGCAGCTGACATCTCCCCAGAGGCATAAATTCAGTTCAGACTTGACGGCTCGAAAGGAAAGCCGTGGAATTTGTCACAGTCAGTGTGGGCTGGAAAAAGTCCGTCCGTAGTATCAGGCCCCCGGACCAGTTGTTTTTTAATAAGGCCATATGGTTGCCTATCAGAAAGGTTGTATGTGTATATCAAACTTGCAAATCCGGTGGGATTGATCCCACTACATGAGACCTGCAGTCACCCCGGCTTCACACAACCTTCATCAGAGAAATGCATGGAATAGTCATCCATATCGCAGAATTCCGTTTGGTATCAAGCTTGAAGTTCTACCCTTGCAAGGACCGGTGTGTTTCGGCGAATGAAAGACTCGGCGCCTGGTATGCCGTTAGAACACGAGTCGGCTTTCCGAAGTGTGCTCGCCTGGTAATTTGGTTATGGCCTGGTGCTGCTGAATGTTTGAATTGTCGAAGACTGAATAGCTGTCGCATGTAGCATTGTCAACTAGAGGGAATGAAACCCGCCCCCCCTCTTAATGGTCATTCTCCGCGGTTCACCCAACACTTGGCTCTTATTGAGTTCTGTGACAGTCGCACCAGGCTAAACCAAGATAATTCATTCATGACGAATGCGCCCTCGGGTGTAGAATCAGTCTGTATGGACACCCTAAGATGGCCGGCCGTCTAACTTGATATAGGGCCTGAGTTGTACAGGAGATCAGATGTTGCCATTGGCGGTGTCAGTATTTGTCAAATCAGCTCTCGAGAGTCCTGATTATTGGTGCGAATAAAATGAAGGAAGACACTGAAATATAGATTTCTCTGATTGAAGAAAGGCTTTCGCGGCTATCACATGCCTGTAGTTAAAACGATGCCCCGTTACCCGACAATGAAAAGGAGTACATTGACGAGATAATGTCACGAGAAGGGCTGCATGGTTTTCACTGTTCGATGTCTCGTCTTTCCGTCCCTTAGTGGTCTTTGGCGGCCAGCTTGGGTGTATTTGCTGGTCTGTAGTATGATATTGTATGCCTTGAATGCCGCGACGCAGGCTCGATAGGTTCCAAAACAGTTTCGCCGACACAACGAGACAGCGAACCAAGAGTATAAAGGGCAGTAATAGTAATACCAGAGGCTGTTCAGGCAGTTACATACACTTTTATTATCCGAGTTCTGCCCCCTATGTCAAACGCATCGCATAGGGTGGTGGCTCGTTAGTCAACATACGCACACAGAGAAATATAAATGTATTTCACGCGCAAAACACAAACCAGCCGGGTGTGCGAGGCGGTGCGTGAGGAACGAGGTGACGGGGCCGTCTGCGTGTTCGCCGTGTTAGAGCTGCCAAGGCAATGTTCCGATTCATGCCCTAGACACATAAATGTACAGAACCTTGGCGAGTCTAAATCCAGGAACCGCCACCGTGACACATCCTCCTGGATTCTGATGTTCAGCTGCAAACATTGTTTCGCTCAGCTAAGGCACAAATCCGAGCCGAAGAGCATACGTCGGTACCGACTCGGACAAGCTGGAAGACGAAGTACTGTTATCAAAGGCATAAACATGAATGGTTGATTGGAATCCCACTTTCACCCAGCTCAAGGAGCTCAGGTAAGCGGTCTCATATTGACTAATGTCGTGTTCTAATATCCCTTCAGTATCTAGGCAGGAGAAGATTGCTCCTGAGTGAAAGCGCAGCCACAGACGAGCTGGGCAGAAATAACCATTCACTCGATAAGATGTGGTATTATTCACGACGGGGATTGGCGCCTGGCTTCTAGCATGTGCAGAGATGCATCTTAGAATAGGTTACGTTAACCAGCAGCTCGCGTAGCCTCACTATGCGACTTTGGTATTAAAAATAAAAATAAAACCTCAGCGGCTGGTTCCTCTGCACGAAAGCTCAGGCCAAGCATACGCCGGGAATTAATTATGTTGTTAGATTGGGCTATAATGCATGTCACGGGAATGGTGATGCAACTCCTTGGCATCCTTTCGTCATTGACCTAGTGAAAGCTGAAGTGCTGCAAACGGATATATACGATGACCGACTAATGACTAGGTATCTATTTACAGCCTGCGCAGGTCGGCACACATTGCAACGCTGGACCTTAGGACGCAGTGGTTTTGTTTTGACTTTGTTTTCTCTTACTCTATTCGCTGTATCTGGGACAATACGAGCACGAGGCGACCCCTTGTCCGACAGCCCTAGGCGACATAGGCGTTCTCAACTTGACAGGCGGGGGAAAAGACCGAGGTGGAGCTGCGAGCTCGAGGCGCAGTGTGCATACCTTACGCCTCCATCTGCAAAAAAATGTACAAGGGAACCCAGCCGAGTCCTCCCCCAGGGTATCGCCGTTTTCAGCCACTTTCCAACTCCTCGCATGTCGTGAATAGACATGATTCTGATGCTTCCACGTTCCGCTTTGGCCCCATAGATTCTCAACACAGATACAAGATATTAAAAAATAAGAAAAGACTCAGCATCCAGGGGCGCCCGAACAAGGCAGGAAACAGCCCACATACAAAGGCGCTGAGAATGTAGTAAGGGGTCGACTGAGGTCGGCCCGGGAGTAGAAGGGTATTGTAGACAAGGCAAAAAAAAAAAAAAAAAAAGGAAAGAAATCTCTCGAGCAGATAGCTCATGGCCAAGAACACAACATGTGTCCTCTCTAAATGCCGTCGGTGGATACCGGGCAATCGCCAAGCATCTCATTCAAACAGGATCCTCCCGAAGGGTATCGAAGCGTAAAATGGTCACAGATATGGAAATGGCATCGATGTCGTCAATCAATTCCAACCAAGAGAGTTCTCAGCAGCGACGGGAGCAGAGATGATGGCAGTCCTTGCCGAGTTGCCCATGCCGCTCCGGCCAGTCCGGCCACTGCCGTGGCTTTCGCGGCCGCCGGCGACTCCGCCGTAGTTGGAGAAGTCCCGGCTCATCAAAGCACCACCCATCATGGCAGGGCTGCCATTGCCAGCATAACGCATCTCGGACGACGTGAGAGAACTCGCGCGGCGGTGAGCCTGCTTCTTCTGCTTGTAGCGGCGAGCGATGATGAACATAGCAGCGCCGTAAGCAGCAGCAACGCCGACGGCGCCGATACCGATGGCGGCAGCGGTGCCTTTCTGGATGGGCGACTGTTTGCTGTCATCGCCGGTGTTGAGAGGGTCATTGGGATCGTTGGGAGTAGACGTCGTCGACGATCCATTTTCTCCGGTAGCGTCGGTACCGTCCTCCATGCCTGGAATGATCTCGATAGCGGGGTTGATGTTCTGCGTGAGGTTGTACACGAGTTGGTCCACGTTGTTGTAGATGGCGGAATTGGGAATCTTGATGTCCATGCGCAGCGTGTCAACCATGCTCTTGGGGTAGTAGAACTTGGCCAGCGTGGTAATGTAGCCGAGTGTCTGAGAAGTGTCGTACGGGACGAGCTTCGTCATCTGAATCTGGCTAATGTCGATGCCAGCCGCGTCCGCCAGGGCCTTGGGTAGGAACGTGAAGATCTGGGCGGCGGCGTTGGGGTTCTTGCTAACATGCTGGTAGTTCTCGCCGTGCAAGAAACCGATCTGGAGAAGCATGGAGTCCTTGGGCTGCTCAACATTGGGATCCGGACCACTGATGACCTTGGGCAGGTCAGAAGGTAGAGGAATTGTTGACGTGGGAGCCAGAGCTTCGGTTGGCGTGCTTAGCGACGTGGACAGCTCCACAATGATGGTGCTGGGGAGCCAAGACTCAGAGTCGGTGATGGTAGCTGTAGCCGGAATGCTGGTAACCACAGGGGTCGTCGTAAGCGGCGGTAGCGTGACAGTGGGTGTAGTCTCTACCGGGGTTTCCGTCGTGTTGACGAGTATTGACGACGTTGTCGGGATCTCGGTGGCTGACTGCGTGGTAGACTCAGTGGTAATGGCGACGGGCTCAGTGGTGGTCGAAACGGGCTCAGTGGCAGTGGCAGTCTCGTTGGCAACAGAGGTAGAAGAGAGAGAAGCGGTGGCAGTGGGGGGAAGCGTTGTGTTCTCAGTTTCGGTGGCGTTGCCGATAGACGTGGTGGAAACAGGGAGCTCGGTCAAGGTCGGGAGCTCAGTGGTGGTAGTCACTGGGATCTCAGTGGATGTGCCGTTGACTGGGATTGACTCCACTGGGTCGGTCGCAGTCGTCGTGGGAACAGATGTCACGGTGCTGTCCGTCAGCGTTGCAAAGGAGCTGGTTGTCGTCTGCTCAACAGGAGCATCGGTAGACGTAGAGTTGGCTACGGCTTCCGTGGTAGCGGGCAGGGTGGTCGGAACAGACACGGGGAGGTCGGTCGAGGACGTAATGTTCACAACAGACTCGCTAGCAACAGGCAACGTAGTAGTAGAGTCGGCCGATATGTCGATAGACGATGTGATGTTTGCCACGGGCTCAGTCGGGATTGGGAGCGTTGTGGTAGTGGGGTCAGTCGGCAACGGAAGAGCAGTGGGCGTCGGGATGGGAATGTCAGAAGACGAGACAATGGGAACCTCGACCGAGGTGGCGTTGATAATGGGATCGGTGATGTTGGTGGGAATAGCCACTTCGCTGGAAATAAAGGAAACAATAGGGTCCAGGGGGTTGGTTGGCTTGCTTGTTTCCGAGACAGCAGCAGATGTTGTCTCCGTGGAAGTGTTCTCGGCGGGCAGAGAAGTCGACGATGCAACAGAAGTTGTCGTTTCCACAGGGAGAACAGCAGAGCTGTCAGAAGACACGATGGGCTCCGTGGCGTTGACGTTGGGGACGACGCTCGGGGTCGCAACACTGGATGAGGTCTCCTGGTCAGGAGTCGAGGTGCGCTCAAGGTCGCTAGCAGATGTCGTCGGCTCAGTACTGGAAGTCGGCGTCACGACACCAGTGGGAGCCAGCAGGATACCGGACGAGGACTCAGATGCAGATGCGGACGGCTCAGAAGATGGCTCGGAGGATGGTTCAGCTTGCGAGGTAGAGGTGGCCTGGGTGCTGGACTTGGCTGCCTCCGAGCTGGCCTCAGCAATCGAGCTAGTGACAGTCTCGGAGGTGGAGGTAACACTGGAGACCTGAGCCGCTGCAGAGGACTGAACAGATTCAGATGTGCTCGTCGTTTCCGCGGAACTGGACAATGACTCGGATGTGCTTGTCGACTCTATGGAAGTGGCCAATGACTCGGATGTGCTCGGTTCAACGGCAGCAGTGGTCTCGGATGTGCTTGATTCAACGGTAGCAGTGGTCTCGGATGTCGTCGACGTAGCTTGCGTGGTGGCGGGCAACTGAGAGGTCGTGGGCGAATCGCTCGTGGTGACAACGGACGATTCGCTGCTAGTGGGCAGAACTATTACGGGGGGAAGGCCGGCAGTAGATCCTACCGAGCTCGTCGTTTCCGTTGTCTCTGTCGGGTCGTAGATGACAGTGCTCGAAATGATGACGGTCGTTACTCTCCCATCGGGGAGGGTCTGGACGGTCGTCGACACAGTTGAGACGGACGTGGCCGCATCAGGAGAGGTGGAAATCGTCGAGGTGGGCAGCGGCGCGGTTGTCGACGGGATGGTCGATGACGGGCCGAGGAGAGAATCCACCAAGCTGGTCAACAAGTCCCCGAACGATGAGCTAGGGGTGCTCGACGACGTCGAATCGAAAGGTGTGCTCTGAGGAGCCGGGAATGTCTCCTGCCTCGTAATCGTCGAATTCGTAAACTGTCGTTTGATGTGACGGGGAAAGTAGATCTTGGGTTTATCTTGGTCGGCGCAGGCGGTCGAGGCCAAGCCCAGGGCCGCAGCCAGGAGAGCGGATTTGGCGTGCATGTTTCCGTCGCAGCGCAGTTCCGATTATCGAATAATCAATTGGTGGGTTTCTAACGATTGTGGTATACCAGCCTTGGTATGTAGTTGCGATTCTCCATCTGGTGTCAGTCTGCGCCTGCGTCCACAAGCAAAGGCAGCAACTCACTTGTCAGGGTGTTATAGAACGAATGTACTTGACAAAAGATTGTCAAAGAGTGTAGTATATGGGTTTGTTGAAATGAGCGACTCGACGAGAAATCGTCGGATGGTGCGAGGACGTCGTCTAGTGGTCCGTCACGGTTTGAAAGATTATAGCAGTTCCAGATGGCGAATTCATGAGGAAGTTTGCATTTGCCCACGGGACCTCCACAGGGTCGTCAAATCCGTCCAAAGCACATAAGGGGGCGGTGGGATCGGCTCGACGGTAGACCCTTTCACAACGCGAAGGGGCGCAGGTTGACAATCCAAGAATCGACGTCGCCGGTGGAATTCTTGACGGAGGCGAGAGGATGTCGAGGTCGACGGGCGAGGAGGAGGTCGGGTGAGGTGGGGCGGTAGGGAGAGAGCGAACGAGAGGAGTAAAAGGGAGCGGAAGAGAAAAGCGAGGGTGGTAAAGGAATGGAAGGGGACGCAAGAAGGAATGTGTGGATGGACGAGGCAGCGAAGGATGGGAGATTGATTGATTGATGGAAACGCAAGACAAGGGACGAGGGCCAGGACGGGGGGACGGGCGACGGGCGACCGGGGTGGGTGAACGGGGACGGGGGTGGCAGAAGCGAGAGGGAGGGAGGGGACAAGATGGGATGGGTCAAAGGTCTCAGCGACGGGGGGGGGATGGGAGGAGGGACCTTAGGGGTAGAAAAGCCGGACACTTCTGGGCCGTAGCCATACCTAGCAGTAATCCGCAGGGCCAGGCACAAAATAGAGGACGTGCAGGGGGCGTGTGGCCACCCGATTATTTTCGATTTTTCTTTTCTTTTCTGCCTTTCTCATCCCAACCTAATCCTCCGTCCACCTGCACGCCCACCACTACCACCACCACCCCTTTTCACGCAGCAACCGCGTGGTGCAAACCTCCCATTCAGTTGAGCAAGGCCGTGGCCCTGCAGGTGAGCCAAGGCCAAGTTGGCAAGTGGGTAAGCGACTTTTGTGCAATACAATACAATAACTAGCTAGCCCAGTGTATTCCTGAACACGCCGTGGGGTACCTTGCCCATGCCAGCTAGTCCCTCGTCAGCGCCAATGACCGAGAGGACCAGCCTATGCAGCCCGATGATTACGCAAGTGCACTCGGCATAGCAAAGCCCATCTGTCCTAACCCGGCCTTCTGTGGGCATCTTACAGTGCGCGTATCCGAACTCGTATGCGCCTCACCAATGGTGACAACATAGACGGCGGAATAGCGGCTCGTATATGCCATCGTGGCGTGCCTGTGCAGCGCGCACCCTGACTGTGCACTCAACATGAGTTGCACACAGCTCTGGCAACCGGCTAGTAGGGCGAGAGAGAGAGAGACAGAGACATAGAGAGAAAGAAAACCCCACATCGTTATGAGCGCTGTGTAGTTCCGACAAGGTTGCTAAATCAGTTATTGGACCAGCCAATATCGCCTCGAATGGGCGGGTTGCTTGAGAAGAGGTGAAAGACAATGTGACTCGACCCAAGCCGCCAGAAACAACCACCTCACAATGTGGACTTGAGCCTGCAGGGCCGTGTACGCCTACAAACAACCACTTGCAGTACACAGGTTGAAAAAAAAAGGTACATTGGACCGTGGGATCGGCCTCTGCGGTCGGGATTGCTCACACAGGCCAGGGTGCCGTTGCGAGTATGAAAGGTGCAAAGATGACCAAATCCAGGCCAGGATCTTCCTCCTCCGAATCTTGCAGGCACAAACGAACACACCTTTGCCTGAGCCGAGCAAACGGGCCGTCCAAGAACTCAGCGTCGCCGCATTGCGCGTACTGATTCCCAATTCGACTGCACCCCCCAATGGACCTGTACAAAGAGAGTCAAGTCAGGTACACGAGCGCGGGACTCCCACCGGAAAACGCTAACAGCGACGGCGGCGCGTGGCATGCTTTGGGCGTTTGGTGACCATTTTTGGCCCGGCTCCCCTCTCACTGCCGAACGTTGCGGTGGGACGGGTGGAAAGGTGTAAGATGACATTGCTGTTCTGGTCATGGTCTACCGTCTAGGTCACTTTACCGCTTCGGCGGTGCCTCTGCCACACCGTACCGGCCCAGTTCTAGCACGGGCACGACAGCCAGGACCCTCAAGGACCAGGGGTTTGAGTTTCGCTGTGCTTGCACTAATCAATTCAAGATTGGGCGCCCCGTACCTGATCATCCTCCAACGCAGCGTCTAACCAATGCTTTTGGGTGGGCGCCTTGGGAGACGGATCCCGTAAGACGACGGGAAGGAAAGGGTGGTGCGGAGCAGCAGTAGGGACTTTCACTTGGACAATCAGAGTGGCGCCCAAGGCAGTGTTTGCTCGCCCGAGTCTTGACATGGCGATCACGTAAGGCAAGATGAAGAGAAACTCATCCTTCCATCCATCCTTCCGTTGCTGAGAATGTGCAGTCTTTGCCAAGAACCAAGAAAGAGGGGGCGCCTTCTGCTCTCCCGGGCTAAAAATGGGTGAATGGGCAGAGTCGGCCGAGGTACGTACCGCATGGTCAATATCAGGTGAGGTGGGGCGGAGAGGAGATGCTGAGGGCGCCGTCTACTTGCTTTTTGGCGTCAAACTCGCTGGTGAGGCAGGTTCCTCCCTACCGGCCATCCGCCAGAGCCAGTCCGGTATGCCTGCCTCTTCCCTTGCCGGGGCTTGTTGCTCCTTGGGTTCTTGGACGGATTAAGTGGACCGAAGAACAGGGGTTCTTTGCAAGCGAATGGCAGTAATTGGTTAAATTTTTGAGAAGCAACGCTACGGGCAATTTTGCGCCTTCTAACCCCTGCAGACACACTGGTCAAAGTTCTCCACAGGGGCAAGGAGGGGCATCCTTCTCCAGGCTCGCACCCTCTTTTCCTTCCCTGGCCTGAAGGCGCCCTTCCCTTCCGTGATTTCCTCCTTCCTTGGCTGCTGGCTGCACACGCTGCGCCAGTCCATGCACCCATCGGCCCTCCAACACAGCCCACCCACCACCTAATTACGGCACCGGTCTTCTGCTCTTGCGCAACACCTCTGGACGTTGGACGGGGCTGGCAAGAAGGCCAGTCCAGAACGTCTCCGCTCGCCGGTGATCACCACCCACAACAGTACGCATGGCGATGCGTCCTAAGCCTGGAAGAATCCCAGCACAGACGAAATGATAATCGGAGGTAATCTGCGACTACTATTGTGGAAATCGCGCATCGCCCTCCGCACTCCTCAGCATACATACTACATGCACTACACTAGGTTGGTATGGTCAGGATTCGCAATTCCAGGGCCCATAACTCTCACATCCTGCTTCGCGACAAGACCACGGCTCTGCCAGTCTGCGAGGTGTGTGTAAACATGTTGACCATCCCTTGCTCTTGATTTTCCGGTGCGTATCCGGTGCGTTGCTCCCGTTGCAACCCGCCGCATCACGCCTAAATTGATGTTTGTGAGCATAATAGATTACCTGCCCTGCTGCCCTCCTCGGGAGTTGACTTTGTTCAGACCGCCCTCTTCATGTCAAACCAATAACGTTGTCACATCCAAAGATTGCGGGAATCACCCACATCCACACACACACATGGCGCCCTGGAGCGAGGATGAGCATAATGAACATCTGAATTGCTGCAGTCGCCCCGAGGTTCCCAAAGAATTCGATCATCAGACGCAGAATGCCAATGACGGCAGTCGTCTGGCCGCCTACTGACTGCCTCCTACCATGTCTTCAAACCTTCATGGCATTTGCCCACGCTGATCGACCTCTTAAGGACAATAGATGGGGTCGGGGACACGTGCATTGCGCACACAGGACGCAAACCATATTGCCTTACTTGGTAGGTGGCATCCGATCAAGTGATTGGCCTTGGATCGGACCATCGGGCGGTATAAGACATGTACTCAACACTAGGGCTGTTGTAACTTGTCCTCGGCCACAACTGCCTTCTTGCAGAGGTACCGTCGGACGGAGGCGCTTGTACCGTTGCTGAACAGGGCTACCGTTGGAGCGAACTGCTCTGGTCCCTCTCCCGTCGCCGCCACCCCTGTCATCGTTCACCTTCCCCATGCGCATTATGGATGGCATCCATCTCCTGCCCAATGGGAGCCGACCCCGCTGATCTTAGCCTGTCTCGAAAGTCCCATCCATGAACAGTGGGCTTGGGCCTTTAATCACAGCAGCACCAACACAGGCAAACAGACGAGAGTTAATGCTCTGGCGAAACAATGATGCACGCTGTCGTGGATTTTAGATATCATCGAGCCAGCTTTTGTGCACAAAACAAAACGCGCTCGCCGTTCGCAACTACACAAGGAGAGGCGCAGGGTCGGTGACAGCTCGCCTGCTCTTCCGATGCCGGCAAGCCGGCGACCATCAATATGTCTGTGACTCGCCAAGTGGGGTGGCTGTCGGCGTTCTGCCAGTTAAGCCAGGCTGGTCCGTAGTGTACATCTTGAACGCACGGGACGGAAGGCTGGTCTCGCCCGCTCTGATCAGTAGCTGAGGGTGTCCATGCGCCCTCGATCTGTTACGCGTCTGGCCCACGCGGGCAAATGGGGTTGGAAAAAAAACAAAAAACAAAATAAAGACAGCCCCAAGCTTTTATCACAACAGATTCGCGCAATGTGACACTTGCCGAGTCAGTTCGATTCAATAGCCCGCGCCGAGCCTAGGACTTGTTTGCTCACGCGCAACTCCTTGCTTCGGCTTCAATCAGCCTGGCGAACACGTATCGATACAAGTGAGCACCATCCGGGCTGGGCGTTCACTCCAGCCGCGATGCCCCTTTCCCTGGGTGTTTTATTGATTGGATGTCTTCCGACGTGGCTGGAATCGTTTGAAAGAAGGCCCTCGTCGAACCACCGTAGACACCGCACGAATCGAGTCTGTGGAACTCAAGTCAAGCATGGCTCATTATCAGTGTCCCAGACTGGATCAGGCCGCGCCCTCGTATTCCTTCCCCCGTGTTGTCACAGATCTAGGACGGTGTTCGTGGTCCTGGCCTTCGCAGATCGCGTTGAGAGAAGGGAATGCGGGACGGTGGAACGGCTCCTTGAAGACACGACAGATTGAGGCTGTGCAGCATCCGTACTAATGAGCATAAACGTCTTGCCGCGCCTTGTCAGCAGTGTTTCTCCATCCCGTCACACCCATTCTCGTTGGCATTCCTCGCCTGTTCGTATATTGCCGTCCGGCCCGTCTCGTTGTGCTGCGTCGCATCCTTAAGCTCGAACCGACGGTGTCATCAGCATGCCATAGCTTCTACCCTCGTACGCTCAGAAACGGACCATGGCTGGTCACACTCTGCTGTCGGATCACCCACCGCCAGGCCGACCATTGCTCGGGGTCTGCAGTCAGACGGCTGCCGGTCCAGCCCCGAGCAGTTGATTCAAGTTCCGGCTTAAACAATAGGGATTTGGTCCTGTCACCGGGCTAAGGCCCTGAGCCACCCCATGAATGGCTTCGGGGGTGTCACTAATAGCGACCCCCCTCCCCAGGCTTGAGTCAAAATAAAAGCCAAGGCATGCGCTATCGTTGAAGCGGAGGGGTAGCTCAAGGCACAGCGTGGACATGGCTTGCCCAAGATACGTACACTTGACTCAGCGGAGGTGTCACCTCCCAAGCTCACGTCTTAGGGTGACGAATTCCAATTCCTTGTGCTGTCGGGGAGACGGCATGGCCATTCAACAAAGTCAGGCATGCTCCGTTCGTCACCAGCGTCTCATCTAGCCACTCTCCCGCGTAGCACTTTGTCTTGCTTCAGAAATCGATTATTTCTTGTCTCCAATGTTTAATGTACCACGGCGAACCTGCCTCCCATCCAACACTGTACCTGTCTATTGCGGTTAGGCTCTTGAGGCTTTGCCGCACCTGAGAATGCGGGCTACATCCTGAAACCCAGGAAACATTTTTTATTTTAAAAATGGGTGAGATGAAAGGCGAACTAGATTTTTGTACCCCATCTCCAAGCTGTTTCAGGATCTGCCAGGGGGTGCCTGCCAGTTCATCCCTTTAGAAGGTGGACTTGGTTGTTAACTCGCCGATCATCCTGTCACCCGACGCATCACATTAGCGACCAGTGTCTGCCGTTCCAAGCAGAAACTTCGCGTTATATCTGCCATATTATGATCCTCGCAATGTTTGGCCTTGTGTCTAGTAGTCAACGAACCGGAGGCTGCCCGGCACTTAGCATGCAATCCAAACAATCCCCGGTACGATCCATTCTATCATATGAATGACAAAACTGACATGGCTGGTCAGGGCATTCTTCTTAAGGTTGAGGTCACCGCTTCTCTCGTCTGTTCTCGCACGTGCTTGCACACAGAGCCAAGTCACGGCTCGTGCTGATCCAGATGTCATGTTTGAGGTGTAAGGACGAACTCTACCGGCCACTCCCGGTCGCCTCACCAACTACGGTGCCCAAGTCAGCTTTGATGCTCGCAGAGACTGACCCAAGCTTTACCCTTGCGTTTCAGCATCACTCCAAAGGTCATGGGAATGTGCGGGTTAAACTTGATGGGCAATGTGGCATTAGACAGACGCTCCAGCCATGTATTTTCTGCCTTCGTCTACGTGTAATCTCTCTCAGCCTGGCATGTCATGAATGCTTCCTCCTCTAACGCTTTGTTCAACGTCCGACACCTAGACCTTCTCGAGCAAGGATTCTCTGGTACTGCTCTGGCTGCATTCTTTCTCACACGTATCATGAACCATACTGTATACCCTGCGAACCCTGGCTTAGGTCATGGACTATGCGCTATCTTGAAGCGGCGGAGGGACGGTAAGACCGTTCAAGTTTAGGCCTCGCTGCGGATTACGACAGATGGTCCAAAGAACGCCGTCGTCCGATGCGCATGCGGAGTTCGTCATCTCGACCGGACGGACGGGACGGCAAGACGGAAGCTCGGTGCTCATCCCAACTGACTGCCGCCTGACATCGGTCAATTCGGTCCCGAACCCTGCCGCCGAAGAGTGAATCGGAGTCTCACTTCTCGAGCACACAGGCATGGCCGGCTTGCCAGCGTGTAGATCAACAGGGACTTAGGGCTTAGGCCATGTTGCCTGCTTTGCTGGCATATGTCTTCAACGCCTTGCCTCTGATTTGCGACCATCGCCGGCCCACGAATTGAAATTCTCATCCGTGCCGAAGACGATACTTGCGCGAGGATATGTGTCGATGACCACGACCAACCACGTGGGGTTTATGAAGCGCCTGGTAGCGAATTGCTGCTTTGACCGTCCCTGAAGCCGAGTTTTGCACTCCATGGGGCGTCTCCAAGTTGGGAATCAGTGAAGGGATATGAGCTTGACGCCCCTCTTCATCGAGAAGCAAATGCTGACTTGGGCACAGTCGTATCGCTAGCTGCGATACGGGTCTCTGCCAGGCCAATATCTTGTCTGTCATCCCACGTCACTTGATCGTGGCGTTTAGGCTTGATGCGAGGAGGAGCGAAAAGTGCGCAGATCGGAGCGGTATTTGGAGGCGTGAAGGTTAATGCCCTGTCGCTGCCGCTGCCGCCGTGCCCTGCATCTCGCACGAATCACGAAACATGCGAATACCCTCATTGGCGAGGTTCCACTGCTTTGGACAAGTTGATGGGACTACTGCTGCTGTGCGAGTCAAAGGCTTACTGGTCGTTGACTTCCGCTGATGGAAATTGAGCCGCCAAACTGCCCAGTTCCACAGTATGGTTTCTGGGATCTACTCTGGACTCATGGGCGCCTGTGAAGCGACCTTGGGTTCTTTCATTTTGCAACAGCATGTTGTCCACGTATTGACGAGGATGAGTGCTTGTTTGTCGCAAGCATGACCGAAAATGTGTTGGGAAGGTCGCGAAGATGCATATGCAGAGCGACTCTGAGCAATCACATCATATCTCTTCAGAACCGGCCTCGCACCTCTGCAAGCCCCTGAGGGACAGATCCCACATTTTCTCTTTTTCTTCTCCTGGTCATTTTCAGGCCTTGCCGATTCTTACGGCGGAGATTGGAGGGGTTGGCAGAGGCGGTGGAGATGTGCATATTGTCATATTCTTTGCCTGGGACGGTAGTCCTGTCACATTGTTTGGCAGGGCTGCTCTCCGTGGCCAGATAACGTAGGCGGGGACGCCAACTGAGAAGGTTGAGTTACAGACAGGCCAAGTCGCATTTCGGAAGGTCGTCTTGGTCGAGGACCAGCTTGCTACCGGCTTGCTTAGATTCGAGAATTGAGGCGAGGTGTTTAGTCAACCGAGGAATGGCACGGAGCGGCAGCGGGTTAGGCAAGCGTTGATCTGCGGATAGTGGCAGGAGATAGAGGGGTAGCATGGACGGGGGAGAGACTGAGAACTAGGAACTGGGGGCGGCACCTGGTTCTCAGAATTAGCCATCAAACAACGAAGCTCCTGACGTTCACCTATTCTACTTTCAATGGCTGCGCCATGGCTCTTGTCAGCAGAGGACAAGGGGTGGACGTCAACAGGCTGCTAGAGACGGACAACTTGGGGAGCGCAACAGCAGCGGCGATGGCCAGTCAAAGCCATCAGTCTACGGCACACAGCTCGCCGGAGCGTAGCGGCGGAATCTGCGCCAGCAGCCGAATCTTACGGCTAGCCCCGCGCCAGATCTCCCACTTTTGGATGAGGTGAGGTCCTAGGTAGAGGTGCTAAGGACGCAGCAGAGGTTGGGCGGTGAGATGAGGTACCTACATGGTTCCAAGGTGAACGACTTCGGTTAGGTTTGGTATGTGTAGTAGTGCAGAGTGTACAAACTGCGGCAAGACATGTCGATGAGTGAGACTTGAGTGCTTGACGTCCACGGCTAAGCTGGACCCGTGGTCAACCAATGACTTTTGATAGGGTGCAGTGCTTGTTGTCAACCTCCTGACGAGCAGAGCGAAAAATCGGAGCTGCCTCGGACCTGAGAGGTCTTTACCATGGCAAATATGAGGTTTTTGCTGGTGCTTGGAACTCTCAATGCGAGTACAGGCCCGGCCCCCCCTCCTACCAGGGCAGCATGCTCAAGTTCGCAAAATGATGCTTCGGAAAGCATGGTGAGGGAAGGTTGAGTACCTGCCCACCTACATAGTCACATAGTGTAGAAAGGTTCATAAGATGGCCCGTGCTGCTGTTCCAGCAGAACCTGACGTAAAGCACAGTAGGTGGCTGGCGGGACGTACAGTGTCTCTGTTTCACTGTCCACTTAAGGGCCATGTCGGCGGCAGGTCGTCCATCACAGCTCTTTCCGGTCCATCATGAGAGATACTTGCCTTGCGGGTACTTTTAGGCTAGTGGCCGCGCAAATGAACATTGCCCTCAAGTACCCCCCGGTAATGGGGCCGCCGGTGTCCCCGGTTCGTCATCAGCCCCCTTGGCTACGACAGCGAGTACTTATGCTTGGGCATCCAATGCCATGCGCGAGTCGACCGCCTCTGCAATTGCAAGTGCTCTAGCATCCCTCGTCTTGACCAGGTTTTCGCCGAGCTCTGGCAGATACCTACCTCACATCCCACATTGCAATGTCCAACTATTTAAAGCGCGCCAAGTTGCGTCCCGCCATAAGCGGCATCGTTCTTGCATCAGCTCCCCTCTACAAATTACCCCTCCATAACCCCACTTCGGCTTGCTTGCCTTTTGTCTTAAGCGCAGCTCCAGCTTTCTCTTCTTCTCCGTCCCACTTCCACCATACACAAACACAACCACCACAACAAACGAAAACCAGCAAAATGGGTGTTACCAAGACTACTCACCAGGAGGGCAGCGGTGCCATCCCCAAGCCCGGCCAGACCGTCACCATTGAGTACACTGGCTATCTCAAGGACACTTCCAAGCCCGACCAGAAGGGCTCGAAGTACGAATCCCTCGTCTCCCATTACCCCGCCTCCCCCCGTTCCCTGTGTCCTTTACGCTCTCTACAACACGATAGGGATTGGTATACATGCTAACAAGCTGTCCTTTGATTGCAGGTTCGACTCTTCCGTCGGCCGTGGCGACTTCGTCACCCGTATTGGCGTCGGCCAGGTCATTAAGGGTACGTTTTTGGCCTCTTGGCACTACAATCGCCACGCCTCTCCCCGCGAACCCCCGACAAACACCCCCGACAAACACAACTGTTTCTAGTTTTCAAGCTTAGGCTGTACTGACACGCATCCGCAGGCTGGGATGAGGGCGTTACGCAGATGAAGGTCGGCGAGAAGGCCACACTCGACATTTCCAGGTAAGGACACAATCTTCCACCCTGCTGCTCTTCCATTAGTAGAACAGCATGGCTCGCTCGGTTGAAGCACACGAAATGTTGTGGAATTGAAGCTAACGATCAAATCTAGTGACTTCGCCTACGGCGAGCGGTGAGTAATCGCTAATCTTTTCAGGAGCTCGGCCCACGGGTTGCGAGCATCTTCTGTCGTTGTATTCACGGTCAATGCTAATTGCTCTACCAGCGGCTTTACCGGCCACATCCCCCCTAACGCGGACCTCATCTTGTAAGTTTCAACATGTACATGATGGAGATGTTTCGGTCGTTGGACCGCCCCAATCATCCCTCTCGCTTTCCGGGCAATTTGCTAACAGCCTCCGAAAGTGACGTCGAGCTGAAGAAGGTCCAGTAAACGTGCATGGACAGTTGATGTGGGCAGCCAGGTGTGGAAAAGTCACAGTCGTGTTGCCTTATTGGGTGGCGATGGATGCGTGCTTTGCCTATGGCGAATGCTAGGAAAATTGGGCTTTGGTAATCCAGACGATTCGGAGCATACCCGAGCTCAATTGATCCAGACGATCCTTCTGGCATAACTGTTCTCCTGCTACCCTTCTCAACTGGTGACTGTACCGTGATTCGATATCTACCCTCGGCTTCAGTATCTGGCATGTGAAGTTGACTGTGACCATGGCCCCATCACGTAAAATATAATGCCGCTAGCACTTGCTCCGTGTTGCTTGTTCTTATTGGCCTTGGGCCAACACTTGTCAGTATTTTGAAGGCTAGATGTTGCTTTGCTTAAAAATGCATGATGTGTGCCTTGCCGGTTGCGTCGATCGTTAACGGAAGCCGGACCCAACAGAACACACTTCCTAGGATACATGGATGTGGTCCATAGGGACATAGTCTCATATAAACCTCAAAATGCTGGCGAACAGCAGAGAGGGATGTCTCTGGCTCATACTAAAGCTTGGCCGACTCGAAGGTAATCAGGTGCATTAAGGCAGAAAGGCCATGTCAGCCGACAACATCGAACTCACATCTTCCTAGATCGACCAGGTACAAATCCTGGCATCTTCTACTTGTTCCACATGAAGCCACTTTGAATTGGAAGACGAGTTGTTCACGGCTGTATCGGATAATCACGGTAATTACGCTTGTCATCATTTTGTGTCTTCAATTCTACTAAATAAGTCCAAAAGTTTCGCAAATTTGCTACAGTAAACGCAGAGACTTTTTCTCAACACTCGAACCTCGACCTGAGTTACGTACCATTGAATAACAGCAGTGAATTGCATCCTACCTGATGCGATATGATCTGGCTGAGAGCCAGTGCTAGTGCATTACAACCAGCTCAAATATGGTCTGCTTGCACTGCCCATGATAGAACTCGGTAGATTCTCGGCGAAGGTTGCTTATGACGCAGCGCCTCTAGAACACAGTGCGGGCGCGTTGGACAGGAGCCGGAGTACGTCGCCGTGGCTGCCCCACCGTTACCTTTGTAGGGCTAGAGGAAGTCTACAGTGTCCCTCTACATCAGCCCACTCAAGCATTGCGTTGTTGCTCAACCCAAGGTACCCAATGCATCGACGGGGCCAACTGTTTAGAAATCGCACAGTGGAGCTCTTCACTGTTTCGCCCGCCTTACGTGAGGTAACCCAGGTACCTTGCCGCTGCTTACATGCCTCACCATCCACTAATCACTGCCTGCCCCTCGCCGACACCTCCACACACAGGCTCCACGGTTACCTTTACATCACCGCAACGAGGCTGCTCTTTTGCCATCTGCGTCCACATCAACGTGACACGAGTTTGCCTGGTGCATATTTTCACTTTTTACACGCAGCGAACGCTCTCTTTCTTCTCGACGAAACAGCCGCAGACGAACCTCGTCGGCTATACGAAACGAACCTACAAACACCACACGACACACCTCCTTGTTTGGTGGGGTTGAGCTCGATCGTCCCACCGCCCGTGTTTCCCTCCACGTCATAGCAAAGGACATTCCCATTCAGCATCGTCAAGCTGGGGAAGCGCAAACTCTCCAACGGGGAGAAATCTGATCCCAACAAAAAAGCCATGGCGGTATGTTCTCATGTCGACTATCACACCCCCTTGGATCGCCCTGCCTGCGATGGCGTACCCCGCAGCGCTGGCAACGCACCACCGCTCCCAGATTGATCTGCCCGCGCCAACCGTATCGCACTGCTAACTTATCTCTCCATTCAGGAAAAAAAGCTTCCAGAGGTCGACCTGGTGACCCGCATGCAGGTTGACGACTCTGTCGTTGGCCATACCGAGATCGATGAGTCCCTTTACAGCCGTCAGCTCTATGTCTTAGGCCACGAGGCCATGAAGCGCATGGGTGCTTCTAATGTTCTTATCGTCGGCCTCAAGGGTCTGGGTGTCGAGATCGCCAAGAATATCGCCCTTGCTGGCGTCAAGAGTCTTACCCTCTACGACCCCGGTCTGGTCGCTCTGGCCGACCTGTCTTCGCAGTTCTTCTTACACCCCGAGGATGTTGGAAAGCCAAGAGACGAGGTCACCGCCCCCCGAGTTGCCGAGTTGAACGCATACACGCCGGTCAAGGTCCATCAGTCATCAAAGTAAGTTGATTGATAATACACGTCGGGGAGGTATGGCTAACCTAATAATGGCAGCTTGGGCGAGAACCTCTCCCAGTTCGACAAATACCAGGTCGTCGTCCTGACCAGTCTGCCGTTGAAGCTGCAAATGCTCATTGGCGATTACTGTCACTCGAAGGGCATCTACGTTGTAGCCGCCGACACCTTTGGTCTGTTCGGTTCGATCTTCTGCGACTTCGGCGAGAAATTTACCGTCATCGACCAGACCGGCGAAACTCCTTTGAGCGGCATTGTTGCGGGCATCGACGAGGAGGGTTTGGTGTCGGCCCTTGACGAGACTCGCCACGGGCTCGAGGACGGCGACTACGTCACCTTTTCCGAAGTCGAGGGCATGGAGGGCCTGAACGGAGCCGAACCCCGCAAGATCACAGTCAAGGGGCCGTATACCTTCTCGATCGGCGACGTTTCCGGTCTGGGGCAGTACAGGCGAGGAGGACTCTACCAGCAGGTCAAGATGCCGAAGCTTGTCGACTTCAAGAGCATCACCGCCGCAATCAAGGAGCCCGAGTTCGTTCTGTCCGACTTTGCCAAGTTCGACCGTCCTCAGCAGCTGCACCTGGCCTTCCAGGCGTTGCACGCCTTTGTGGAAAGCCAGGGCCGTTTCCCTAACCCTTTGGACGACACCGACGCGACCGTGATTCTGCGCTCGGCGGAGGCTTTCGCCAAGGCAGAGGGCGTGGAGGTTGAGTTTGACGAGAAGCTCATCAAAGAGTTGAGTTACCAGTCGCTGGGCGATCTCAACCCCATGGCCGCCTTATTTGGTGGCATCGCAGCGCAGGAAATCCTCAAAGCCGTGTCTGGCAAGTTCCAACCCATTAAGCAGTGGATGTACTTTGACGCGCTTGAGGCTCTCCCGGCCAACATCCCTCGTACCGCAGAGCTGTGCAAGCCACTGGGAAGCAGATATGACGGCCAGGTTGTCGTCTTTGGCCGCGAGTACCAGGAGAAGATTTCCAACGTGCGGCAATTCCTTGTTGGTGCTGGTGCTATCGGATGCGAGATGCTCAAGAACTGGGCCATGATCGGTCTCGGCACGGGCCCCAAGGGCAAGATCACCGTTACTGACATGGACTCCATCGAGAAGAGCAATCTCAACCGCCAGTTCCTGTTCCGCCCGAAGGACGTCGGCATGATGAAGAGTGACTGTGCGGCCGCAGCCGTGCAGGCGATGAACCCCGACCTCAACGGCCACATTGAGTGTTTGAAAGATCGCGTGAGCCCCGAGACGGAGGAGACCTTTAACGAGGACTTCTGGAACGACCTCGACGGGGTCACCAATGCACTGGACAACGTGGAAGCCAGAACGTATGTCGACCGTCGTTGCGTGTTCTTCCGCAAGCCCCTCCTCGAGAGCGGTACGCTCGGAACCAAGGGCAACACCCAGGTCGTGCTTCCCCATCTGACCGAGTCTTACTCCTCGTCGCAAGATCCTCCCGAGAAGGAGTTCCCGATGTGCACGGTGAAAAGCTTCCCGAACAAGATTGAGCACACTATTGCGTGGTCCAAGGATCACATGTTCGAGAATCTCTTTATCACGTCTCCTTCAACAGTCAACTTGTATCTGACACAGCCCAACTATATCGAGAGCACTTTGAAGCAGGGAGGTAGCGCCAAGTTGACGCTCGAGACACTTCGCGACTACCTCACAACCGACCGCCCGCGGACCTTCGAGGACTGCATCGCGTGGGCACGGATTCTGTTCGAGAAGGAGTTCAACAACAAGATCCAGCAGCTTCTGCACAACTTCCCCAAGGATTCGCACACGTCTAGTGGCACACCCTTCTGGTCCGGACCCAAGCGAGCTCCTGATCCGCTCAAATTCAACCCGAACGACCCTACCCACTTTGCCTTCATTGTGGCGGGTGCAAACCTGCATGCGTTCAACTATAACATCAAGTCACCTGGCACCGCCAAGGACATCTACCTGCGCGAGCTCGAGAACGTGATTGTGCCAGAGTTTTCGCCTGCGGAGGGCATCAAGATTCAGGCCAACGACAGTGACCCTGTAAGTTTGCAACGCGTGAATGGCATTTGACAGCGCTGACAAGAACAGGACCCCAATGCCGAGGCTGGAGAGGGTAGCTCTTTTGACGACAACGATGAGTTGCAGAAGATCATTACAAGCCTGCCTTCACCCAACGAGCTGGCCGGCTTCCAACTGCAGCCTGTGGATTTCGAGAAGGATGATGACTCGAACCACCACATCGACTTCATCACGGCCTGCAGCAACCTGCGTGCTGCCAACTACAAGATTGAGCAGGCTGACCGTCACAAGACCAAGTTCATCGCTGGCAAGATTATCCCTGCCATTGCGACGACAACTGCTCTCGTCACCGGCCTGGTGATTTTGGAGCTATACAAGATCATCGACGGCAAGGAAGATCTGGAGCAGTACAAGAATGGATTCATCAACTTGGCGTTGCCGTTCTTCGGATTCAGCGAGCCGATTGCCAGCCCAAAGGTGGAGTTCAAGGGCCCGAACGGTATTGTGAAGCTGGACAAGATCTGGGACCGGTTCGAGGTCGCCGACATTACCCTCAAGGAGCTTCTGGAGCACTTCGAGAAGCAGGGCCTCACGATCTCGATGCTCAGCTCCGGCGTCAGCTTGCTGTATGCTAGCTTCTTCCCCCCGGCCAAGCTCAAGGACCGTCAAAATCTTAAGCTGAGTCAGCTGGTGGAGACTGTCTCCAAGAAGCCCATTCCCTCCCACCAGAAGGAGGTTATCTTTGAAATGGTGGCTGAGGATGTGGATGGAGAAGACGTTGAGGTCCCGTACATCAAGATGAAGATGACATAAGGGCTATGGTGTGAGATTATTGATATTGCGGGACTGTTAGTTTCGGGATGGAAGGCTAGACAGACGAGCCACGAAGGTTAGAGTGACCAGAGCCAATTCGGCACATGAATAGGGAATAGAGCACCTTCAGACATTTTCAACCATGCCTTCAAATGTGATGCTGAATGCGCCAGCCAGCGCTGAGCGAGACTACCGCCCAAAGCCACTATGTGGGCGAGATGCGGAGTATGTACGACAGCGTTACTAAGCCACATGCAACTAAAGTGGTCATTTGTAAGCGCCCATGCCGCGATGATACAGCGTGGAGTAGCGCTGGACGGACCCAGTTTACGTCACCATTAGCAATGCTTAGAACTGAACTATCTTGGAAATGTGTGTGTTAATACATTGTCAGCAGCTATGTAAACTGAAGTTACAGTAGCCTTTTGGTAGTAATCATTAAGATCCACTGCTGTGAATCTGTTGCTTTGTATGTGCATGACTTGCATAGACCCCGCGCGCGGCATCCAAGCCCGACTTCAAGCTACCCAGTCATTGAGACCTCCATCGTGCTACCTATCCGTGGGGTTTGTGAGCAGCAACGACGAACACCATATAAGCTCGCTGCCACCCCCGCTTTCTCTGCCTCGCCGCTGCAACACCGCTCATGAATATTAGGAATCTTACTCGTCTTGGTCCTTTTAAGCCAACGAAGAGCATCTGCCACTATCGATCGACCTGCCAATTCTCGTCTATTACCGTTTTCCACGGCCAAGCACTATCTCGATACACGCCCACCGCCCCGCCGCAGGGTCTCGTACAGAAACAACAATTCAGAATGGTATGTACTGGCAAGACAAGGATGAGCCACGGACTAACAATCAACCAGGCCAGCAAAGTCACCGATTGGGTCAAGCCCGGCGACAGCTCAGGCGAGTTCAAGCGACAGCAGAGCTCGTTCCGCGACAGCATTTCGCGGGAGCAAGGCGCAAAGTTCCCCCCCGAGAAGGGCCGCTACCATCTCTACGTCAGCTATGCCTGTCCATGGGTAAGCTTTTTCAGTACCCCGTCGCAAGCGGACGGTGGTGCAACAGGGGCGGCACGCTGACCGATTATAGGCCTGCCGGACATTGATCACCCGTAAGCTCAAGGGCCTAGAGGACATCATCAGCTACTCCGTCGTTCACTGGCACCTCGGCGAGAAAGGTACGTTTCCCAGAAAAGAATTGATTCTGTTGTCGATATCCTACACCAAAGGGGAAATGAATGAGACGTAATGTTAACTATGTGTGCTCAGGATGGCGCTTCGTTACCAAGGACGAAAATGATGTCCCGGGTGACAACGTTGTCCCAGACCCCATTCCGGGCCACGAGAACTTCACCCACCTCCGCGACCTCTATTTTGAATCAGCGCCCGAGTACGCTGGCCGCTTCACCGTGCCGGTTCTGTATGATACCAAGCTCAAGACGATTGTCAGCAATGAGAGCAGCGAGATCATTCGTATGCTCTATACCGAGGTCGGTCAACCTGTCCAGCCACCTTGCAACCCCAACCTTGCCCGCTGCAGCCACCTCGAGATTTTTTGGTAGCACGACTGACAGTGACACAGTTCGACGACATCTTGGACGAAAAGTACAGCGGCGTCAACCTCTACCCTGAGGCGCTGCGCAGCCAAATCGACGAGACCAACGAGTGGACGTACGACAAGATCAACAATGGTGTTTACAAGTCCGGCTTTGCCACAACGCAAGATGCTTACGAGCGCAATGTCGTCGCTCTTTTTGAGGCCCTTGACAAGGCTGAGGCTCACCTCGCATCCACCCATAAGGACGGCCCGTACTACTTTGGTAACGAGATTACCGAGGCAGACATCAGGCTGTGAGTGTGCCCTGATCCACATCGTGATCCCTACTGACAGAGTTCCCCAGCTTTGTGACCATTATTCGATTTGATGTAAGTGGCATCCCCCAATTAACCAACATCTACAGTCCACTGACGCTATTGCAGCCCGTTTACGTGCAGCACTTCAAGTGCAACATCCGCGACATCCGCTCCGGATACCCCTACATCCACAAGTGGATGCGAAACCTGTACTGGAATGTGCCGGCCTTCAAGGACACGACGCAGTTCGAGCACATCAAATGGCACTACACCAAGAGCCACACCCAAATCAACCCCTTCTCAATCAGCCCCGTTGGACCTCTGCCGGACATTCTCCCTCTCGACAAGGAGGTGGCCGCCGTGAGCACCAAGCTGTAGCTGAACTGGACAGATGGCAGGTGAAGGAATCTTGAAAAAGAGAGGTAAAAACCCGGGAGAAAACGAGAAAAGGACGAAAGGGGGTGGAGTATCAAATCCAATTTACAGCTATTTCATGTTGTCAATTAGTACGAGTGATTTCTGGGTTCAAAAGTCGATGCTTGTTATATACTTTGTGTTAACATGTGATAGCGAATGCTAAACTCCTGTCATCTGCCATGCCACCAAGTCCCAGACAAAGAAAAACACACGAAAACAAGGCCTTCTCGTATCCGACGACTTCGTCTAGTATTATGCTAGAATCCACTGTATATATCGACGCAAATATAACATGCAACCCCCTTGGCCCCCTCAACAATAGTAAAGTCCAGATCCATGAGTGTGACAAGATGCCCTTTTTTGGTGTCCCCGTATTCCGGAAAATAAATAAATTTGTGATGCATTAAAATAGGTATAAGTCACCAACCCTTAGAGCTTACAACTGGCCAGACAACAACGCTTCCGTAGCTAAGGCAAACAAGTTAGTCGACGAACGTGATCACCGGGGAGAAGGGGGGATATAATAAGGAGACATACCGCTGTTAATGTACTGCCGCTTGGCATCGAGCGGGACGCCGAAGCGACGCTCCAGTTCTTGCTTGATGCCCTTCTTCGTCACCGTCATCAGATCGGCCGTCCGCAGGATCTCGCGGATCTCAGCCAGCAGCGCATCGTCGCTGGGTAGGCCGACCATGTCCTCGGGGGAGAAGAACTGCGAACCGCCAAACTGGCTGTTGCGGTTAGCGCCCATCTCCGAGACCGCAAGGGACATGCGCGAGGCGTTGCGCGGGTCGTAACCCATGGGGGTTCGAGCGGGCGCGAAGCCGCCGGCGATGGAGCCCGGGCGGCTGTGGTAACCGTACTCGGAGACGGGGGCCTGGCCCTTGGTGGCGTAGCTGTAGCCGGAGACCTCGGAGCGGGCGTCCTCGCGGACCGTCTGCGCGTCCCAGAGCTCGGCCTGGTACTCCTCCCACTTCTTCTTGGGAATGACGGAGGGGTCGAACTTGCCCTCGTCAGAAATGACAATCTTCTTGCCCGACTCGCCGGCAATGACACGAGTGTTACCCCAGTTGAAGTCGTCCATGTGCCAGAAGGAGTACAGCGGCAGGGCGAAACTGAAGACAGGGATGGCCAGGATATACAGAATCATCCAGCCAATCATCTCCCACTTGCGACGGATGATGAAGATGACGGCTTGCAGACCGTAAATAGCGGCGAGCATAATGAAGGCAGTGATGGGCATCGCGGTGGGGTTCTGAATGACCAGAACAATGAGGTAGATGATGTAGGCGACGACGACGGGTTGGACGAGGGTGGAGAGCAGGTCCACAAACACGATGAAACGCATGGAGAAGCAGCAGAAGCCGCAGAGCTGCGACATTGGGATGAGCTCCATGAGGTTGTGCACAGTTGAGTTGATCCAGCGACGTCTCTGCGAGAGGAACACAGCCCAGGTGTCCGGGGCGATGGTCCAGGCGTGGGCTCTGTTGGTGTACTTTGTCTTGTACTTGTTGTGGAACTTCAGAAGCAGTGTCGTCAGGTATCGATCTTCACCAAGGTGGAGCAGGTTCTTCATGTGCAACGTATCGACACGAATTGTCGAGTACGCTTCGATGACCTCGCGACTGACAAACAAGGGCTTGCCGCTCTCGGCAGCGCGAATGCGATACATTGAGAAACAGCCAGGCAAACAGGTGACACTGCCGAACAAGCTCTCAAAGGCCTTGGTCAGGTTGTGCGAAATCCAGTACTCATAAACCTGGATCATGGTGATGAACGAGTCCTTGGCGTTGGTAAGCGCTGTTTCACCGCACACTGCAATGAGGCGCGTGTCATCCAAAAAGGCGGACACCATGCGAGTGGCAGAATCAGGGGCAACGACGGTATCGGCATCGATCTGGAACATGAACTCGTAGAATGTCGGGTTGACACCGATAATGTTACGGATTTGGTGGTAAATCTCGAGCTCGAGGGGGCTCATTGCCAAGTTGTAGTGAACGCGGTTGAGGAATCGCATGATGACCATTTGAGAGTCTCGCTTACCACGGTTACCGGGACGAGAAACCTCGGACGGCTTGCCGATCTTGACAATGACCAGGAAGGGAACAATGTGCCCCTGGACTTCATAGAGGCCGGAGTACACTTTACCCATGTTGTGCTGCTTTTGACCTTCGCCAAGGGATTCGAAGCTGAGGGGTTCGGGATCAACAGTGTCGGACACGCCGAGAATGTCAAGCACAATTCGCGGGGTTGGCTTGTCGTTGCCCTGTCCGATAATCATACCGTCGCACACAACCACGAGCAGCTTGCGCTTGTCGTCGTAGTGCATCCTAGCAGCTGAGTCGATGGCTCGGCGGAGGGACTCCTCGTCTTCTGTGTATGCAGGGATCTGGCACATGATGAACTTATCGAGGTTCTCGGGCATGTTCTTGCCGCCAAATTGCAGCGCCGCCAAGAACTTGAAACCGATAATGGTGAATAGAATGATGGATATGGCGAGGACGAGATATTCCGCAAACTTGCAGCGAACCGAGTTACGCGTGTCGACGTCACCGACGTAAAAGAGGTTGTCGAGACAGATCTTCATGCGTTTCTTGGTGGCTTCGTCGAGCGCCAGAGATCCCCACAGCTCGGTAATATCAGTGCCCGATTTCCCCTGGAACAGTTCCTGCACTGAATTGTCCATGAAGTCCGCCAATGATGAGTCATCAGGGACCGAATCGCCGGCCTTGGCTTGCATCTTGTGACCGCCGTTCATGTACTGCGTCATGTCGTACACACGCCCTGACAGAATGGCAATGTTCTGCTGCTTGTTGGCGAGTGTCTTGACGTACTGGGGCGAGTAGCCGACGGTTCCCTTCTTGTAGCTGGACTTGAGCATGGTCATTTGTTCGTAATACCAATCTGGACGGCTATCGTTGGTGAAGTACCGGAAGTCGTGGTATTTGAAGTTCAGGTCGATCGAAGTAAGCTGCGCAGAACCTGTGAGGTTGGTGTTCCGGTAGTCCAACGTAACGTGGGGGTCGACCGAGCCATCCTTGCCCTGGCACAAGGCGCTGACCTGGACAGGGAACAAGGAGCTGATGTCCTTTCCGGCGTAGTTCTTCAGCTGCTTGACCGTGACGTAGGGCGGATAGTGACGAGGAGCGTATGCACCTAGGTCAATGACAACACCACGGATCGAAACGTAGGCAGAGTTATCATCCTGTCCGTTATTTGAAGACAATTCCTCCGCACTGTAGACATGTTGTGTAGGACAAATTAGCTTGGGAAAGATGACGATGAAGAAGGCAACAAATAGACAGAACACCCAGATCATCATGTTGATGGCCAACTTTTCTCTCCATGCAACGCGTATGTCCTTGCGAGGCATTCTGCCCATCTTGCGGATGGCGATGTCCGGGATGAACCAGGTCATGAAGAAGACCATGAAAACCCAGCGCTTCCGGCTAGGACTGTCCTTGAACTCCTCAACCTCTTCCAGACTCTTCTCATTGCCGCGCTCGGCCATTTGCTCTCTGGTATCAAGGTTCTTGAACATATCGCCGCCACCAAAGGCAGACACGCCAGCTTCCGAGCGGGCGTCGGAGCCGTCCTGATTGCCAAAATAGCCGTTCTTGCCCTTCTCGCCGTACATGAGAGGAGTGTTTCCAGCAGAAAGCAGTCGTTCCTTAGAGGCGGCAAAGGGGGTGTCATGGGGGGTTAGACCATCACCAGCGTCAGACGGTAAGGCGTATCGCCCGGTGGCAGAGGCACCGTCCGACAGTTGTGCAATCTCCATCCAGCACCTTTCACTGAGAAAGACACCGGTCGAACCGATCCTGACCTCATTGCTTGGCCAATGCTTGTCCTCGACGACGAGCTCCACACGTTCCCTCTCCGTACCGACAATGATGGTCTCTGAGTCGGCAAGACCCAGAAACTCGCCAAAGGGGAGGAAGAGACTGAAGTCTGCTGAACGTAGGCGCTGGCTGATTTCTGCGATGCCAAATGTCTGGACTTGAGTGCGTACGCACTTACTATCGAATTGGTTTGCAATGCGTCTGTCATTGGGCTTCAAACAGAACACAAAGTAAGAGTTGGTGCTCGGATCAGCGACAGACTTGGTGACATTGTCCAAGGATGCAAGAAACTGGCCAGAAGCGCCTTGCTCCGAGGCTTGCAACTTTGATCCCCCAGCCTGTGAGTTGCCCTCGCTGAGCCTGTCCAATTCGTCAGCGGCATCCTCATGTTGTTGCTGATACTGCTGGACCCTGCGTTGGTTGCGAGCGGTCCTGGTCGTCTTGCGGGACATGACGCTGGGTGCTCTTGTGGGCTTCGAGCTAATGGTGGCCTGCATAACGGTAGACCGCTCCTTGGGGTGAGTAACCGTCTTCAAGGCCTCTTGTCCGAAGAGCCTGGCAACGAACTCGCTCTTGGTCGAGTTGATCATGTTCAACAGGTCACCAGAGATGACCTCGCCATTCTCCTCAAGAAGCCCCTTGACCTGGTAGTCCACCTCGCCGGCAAAGTGCTTGACCGTGAACAGCGCGGCTGTGTTCTCGGTGTAGAAGTTGCTTCCCGGAAGTCTAGTGTTGGCCGAACCGGGGGTGATGGCAGGGTTCTTCCCCTCGAAGCGCTTGCGAAGGCTCTCGAGGAACTGAAGATCGCTACGGTTTCTCCGAGTTTGGTCATCCAAGATGCTGAGCAAGCCATTTCCAGGCTTAAGCAGACCCCTGACAGCGTCGGAGTTGTCAAAGTAGCTCGTCGCTGCAACGCTAACCTCCTCATTCTCCAGCATGTCTGCCTTACGATCGAAGAAGTTCTGAAGAGTCAGGTTATAGAGGGCCTCACAAGCGGCGTTGTTAAGCAGCTGATCGAGCGCCGAGTGGGTGGCCGCCTGTTGAGCAAATCCAGGGAAGTCGATAATAGATACCGTGTTGGCCACGCTCTCTTCGGGGACACAAATTCTCTGGTTGATGGACTCGACAATATACGCAACCAAGAGAGAGTACAGGGTGCGGGCAAGTTCGTTAGCGTGCGACCGGGCGCCGTTGGGGTCCAGCATGACGGTCACTCTCTCCTTGTGAATCATCTTCGTCTTGTAAGACAAGGTGATCTGCAGGTCCTGGGTGCTGACGCCCAAGAAGGCAGCGATGATGGCGAGGACGTCCTTGTTCTTGACGGCCGTAATAGTCTGGCCACCTTCGTGGGAGAAGCCGCCACTGTCATCACCGGCGACTTGCGTATCAGAGGTGGTCTCGAATTCCAGTTGGCCAATGTGCAGAATACTAGCCAGAATTTGGCAAATCTCGGCAATCTCGCTTCTAGGAAACTCCAACTTCTTTAGAGCATTCTTGAACACCTGGAAACCCTCGGCATCATTGATGCCAACCTTTAGCTGAGTAGGGTGACCCAAGTACTTCCACCTTTTCTGGGTGGCACCAGCCGCTGTCTCGAAACCGAGATGGGCCTTCTCCGCCGCGCTTGTGCCAGACATCAGGTAGTAGAGGATGTGGAAGTTGCGCTCTCCGGTTGGGATGTCCGTGATGCGGCTTCGTTCGAGTCTGTGGTCAAGGAGCTTGGCACCGATGAGGACGGGGTTTGTGGTGGTGGCCGTGTCATATTGCAGTTCGTAGAAAAGACCTGCCTTGGAGGCTGTGGGAGTGGTGGCAGTCTTGGTGGTGGTCAAGGTGTCGAAAACGTAGGCGGCGAGAGAAACCTTGGTGGAAAGGGGGGTGGAGGACTTGCTGAGGAACGCAGTCAAAAGGTGGGATCGAAGTGTCGACTTTCCTGAACCGGATTCGCCCCTATTCACTTGGTTAGCCTAGCACGCTTCCCATCAATCTCGACCGTGAGCCACGTACAGGAAAACGACGGCTTGGTTCTCAGATCTGTGGCCCAATCTGATCCATGCCCGGTCTGCGATATCCTCGGCGCCACCCATAGCGCTTCCCTCCTTGCCGCCATCTGGGCCTTTGGCAGAAGAGGTATATGTATTGAGGGAGATGAGGGCATGGGACGAAAGACGAGCAGTTGGTAGGGATACATGGAAACGACTGGCCAGGTGTGCCGTCAACTGCGTATCTGACTGTGAATGTGCGGGTAACGAGGGTAGAGAGGGTTGAGTATGGGCGCCCCCGCCGTTTCCACCAATTGGTGGCAGGTTCATCGCCATGTTGGGCACGACGCCGCCGACGATTTTCTATCGATGGGCTCCAGACACGGGTTGATTATTCGATCAATGGCAGGACGATGAGTCGGACAAGAGGTGCCGGGAGTCGACTATGGAAGGTCGCACAGGAGCCGGTCAAGGTTCGTCGAGGAGAGCAGTCTTGTGGGTGGGATTGAGGAGCTCGGATTACTCGTGAGGATAGAAGGCAGGGAAGTAGGGAGACGTGTCGAGACCTAAACGAGGGGATGTACAAGTTGCTGGATGCCAAAACGAGTGTGCGGGGAGAAAGTGAGGAAAGGAAGTGAGGATAGGATGACGAGGCTGAAGGTAGGAAGAAAGTTCGAGGCACAAAACGAACGAAACGATGGCTCTCGAACGTCAGTCCCAGTTCTCACTTATTTTGCTCTCCCGCACTCTCACTTCTCCTCTGTAGCAAGGGAGACAGTGGCAGAATAATGGTGTAACCGGGGTTGGGTAACGGCAACGAGCAAGCGTGGTGACTGGAAAAGGGGATTGTTTTCTTCTGGCGCAGCTCTCTCACTAGTTCTTGTACGGCGGGCGGAACAATCAAAAGACGCACAACTCGCCCATACGAACTCTGCCACCAGCACCACACACACGCAGAGTGGAAGTCCTCCACTGGCTGTCAGCTGTCTGCTGCAGTGCCTCTTGCAGTTGCAGTGGCCAATGCCATGTCCAGACCAGCCGTGTCGTGTCGTGTCGTGTCGCGCACCGGGGAAGACGAAATGACAGACACCCCCCCTGCTCGGACTTTTTCTCGATTTTTACCCCTTCCTCATTATTCCCTGATCTCGGTTCACATCGAGCGACCATATCGCACTGTGCCCATTTGTATCCATCGTCCTAGTCTCAGGCCCTCTTAGTGGTAGATATTCCTTATGGATTTCAGTGGTTCTCTGCGGGGTCTCTTGAGCTTGTTGACCTCAAGCTCGCCATGCTGTGCGGTGGTGACCCCTGCATCAGATTCAATGGCGTCTTGCCATCGCCCAGCAAAACAGTCCGTAATCCACTGTACGCCTACTTCGTACATGTACCGACCTCGGGTCTCTCCCCGATGTGCTTCCCACTCTCGTGGAAACCAGCAAGGCGAGCCCGCATCGCTAGGACCGACATTGAGAGATGTGTCACCAGTCATGCCATTGTGTAGGATAGAATGCTTTGGTAGTGACGGAGGCTGTTGACCCTCTGATGATCATCATAGTAATAACGGCGCTCCAAGGGTGAAGATGAGACCGATCAAAAGGCTGGAAGGTGTCTCCGCATGTTCCCCTGGGCCTCAATCAAGAACGCGACTGGGCGACATGGCTATGACAACATCGGGTGGCATTAGACCCAGGGGTGGTCCCGATGCCCTGCTGAGAATGCAGCGCAAGGACCTGGCTGGAGCATGCCCGACTTGATGAATGCACATGTCTCATAGAACGACATGCATTTCCGTTGTTCTTCTTGGCTCTGCGCTGATAGCACGCACAATAACGGCCTCTTACCAACAGACAATTGCATAGCACCGAGGCGAAAGATGTGGACGTCCGTAGGTAAGTAGTGTGGCCAAGTAGCTTGAAACAAACGTTGAAGGCCCGCCCGGATAGAATTATGTTCAACAACCCCCCAAACCTTGTCGAGGCTGACTGGCGAATGGTCTTTGTGGCGTCCCAACAATGCACTGCTTGAATTGCACTCTTTAAAGTGAGTATTTGTGTTACCTTGGACCGAGGCCGCAGCCATACTGCTTGAAATAGACGAGTCTCATGATGCCGCCACTGGACGGTCGACACCTTCGCCGTTGTCTCTTTGCGCCCATTGATACGATACTTGTCGATTGTTGGCGGCGGCGCCATGGTGGTTGATACTGACTGGGACTTGGGCGTGGCGTCGGCGGTGAGTTTCCGGTGCCGTGCCAGAGTCTTGTCCCGAATGGCGCATCAAACGGCGGTTTTGATTGCCAAGCATCCATGTCAACTAGTGTAAGTTTTCATTCAGGCCTTGAAAGCACCAAGTAGTGGCGAGTGAGCACATGATAATATAAAGAGGCCGAAGAGGCTGAAGCCGTTCGAGCGCCCAGTGCCGGGAAATCCGATCACCTTGCTAGACTCTAATCTCATGTTCACGGGCTCAAGGGAGGGGGATCAGAGGGTTCAGCCGGTGATAGACTTTGGGTGGGACAGGATTACCCAATCGGTCTGGTTCATGGGAAGAAATGTAGACTGATGACGCTTCGGTAATATCGGTCTTCCGGTGTCTTGAGGAATGCCTGGTGTAATTGCGTCTCATCCCTATTCTAATTTCTGGGACATCAAGATAGAGTCTCGCGTGAGTGCTTTGTTCAGCACGGCTGTGGCTGAGGCGCCGTGATTTTCGTCCCGAAATCAGATGTCAAGCCCCATGCCATGACCAGAGTGGCAAGGGGCTGGAAAGGGAGGGAAACCCCCCGCTTGGATAAGATAAGAGGCATGATGCATGATTGATGAGGGCGGATGACGGGATTGTTCTGGTATATGTTGGGATGGCAGAACGGCCCAAGCCGCGGACGTCCTTGGTTTTGCCAGGCTCTGGTCGTCTCAATGAAAGAAGGAATTGTAGTGCAAACCCAAGTATTGGGGAAGAGATACTTGCCGCACAGTGCGCAGAAAACGTACAGCGGTATCCCCCGTTACGCTGGTGCGGTGCTCTTGGCGAGGGCGGGTACGTACTCTACACCACACTACGCGAGCTACATATTAGTATTTGGGATGGCGAGGGACGCCAAACTGACTGATATTGGACAGGGCGAGCAGATTGAAGAAAATTGGGGGAAAGGGGGGCGTGGGGTTCATTTCATTGGGTCTGGAAGGAGCCGGTCAGGAGCCTGAGCCTGGACGAGACCCATCGGCCGCTAAAGTGTCCAAAAAAAGCATGGAACTGCAGGTAATTGGGGCTTTACGATCCAGGTGAAGAGGCGGGTGGATTCCCCGTTCACATCCCCGTCCCGTGGAATAAATTGGATCGAATCGACTTCGAGAAGGATGCCTCCATAACTCCATAACTCCATAAATCAAGGTAGTGTAAACTAGTGTAGTGTGCACTATCTGTACAGCGGGAGCATGCTGCAAAATAATAATAATCAAAAACTCAATAAGCTGAGCACAGCCTCACGCCAAGTCAAGTCTTCCAGCCGTTCATGCCAACACCAACAACACCAAGCCACCCCACTCCCACACCAACCGAGCCAATCCGACCCTCCATGAGGTGGCTAAGGCTCTCTGCACAAAGCAAGGCACAAGTCGCAAGGGCAATCCGATGGTGGCGTCGCGGCTCCGCATAAGGTGCTCCGTCAGCGGTAATCGGGAGTGCACCCATACGTCGACCTAAAAAAAAAACAACAACACGAACGGTGGTCCAATACGAACTGCACTAAGGAGTCAGTCAGCTCTCTCCAAGTTTCTACTCCATACACTCACTGACTGCGACGAGTCCGCTGGCCCAACCACCCAGCCACCTCATATTGCAGTCATACATACATACGCATCGGAAACTTACGACGCCTGCATCATGTCCAAATGGCCAGGCAACAAGTTGTATCACCGGCTGCATGCTTTTAGAGCATGGCGTTCTCCTCGGGCCGGTGACGTGCCATACGCTTCTGCCATTTCAAGGGGCATTTTACCCATCATTTGTGGTCCAAATGAACTCGGCTGGCTGCCAGGGGCACGGGCACGGCCGAGTTGCCGCAGAGGGTCACCAGCAGCGCCAGCATGGGTCCGACAATCCCATCTTTCTGTACGGTAAGACTGCCGGCATCAGTGAGCGCGCTACTCGCACAGATGGACGGCGCAGGCAGGGGGCACAGTTCGTTGCGCAGCAGCATGTTGTAAGGCCAGCGTCGATGCATAATCCTGCTTGACCTACCGGTCTCCCCGTGCTTGCATCGCTTGTACTGCCTGTATCAGCAGTGAGCAGCAGCAACTGTTGTGCTCTGCTTGCATCTCGAGCGTTGGTGGCCGTTGGATCGGGTGGGTGGGCCGACTTTTGCCCCCTCCAGACTCCAGGGCTCGTATTTGTTCCAAGAAAAGGACTGTCCGCGGCCGGATCTACAGCCTTCCCAGTCTAGCCAGTGGTCATCACAGCAGATGTGCGACTGACAACTGTGGACTCGTGGAGACGGCCTACACATGACTGGATCCTCGGGGGGCTGGGTCCACGTCGTTTTCATTTGGATTCAAATCTGGTTCTGGTGGTGTTGCATGTTGCATTTTCTGTCGCCTGGCGCTGTTTCTTGCAGAACAAGAGAGGTGGACAAGCCTCACATCGTCAGCCATGCAAGTGATGAGCTAGGCAGAGCCGGTTGTGGCCCAAGTAAGCGTCCGTCAACTTGAGAGAGGGGCAGAGATAATTGCTCTAAGAATTGACTGCCAGCTCGAGTTAGGTGTTCTTTCGACATCAGCCTCCTCAGCCTTGAATTGAGAGAACATCGTTGGCGGAAAGGAAGATCATCACAGCTGTGCATCACTCCAGAAATAAAACCACGAGGGCTGAAGCGTTCGTCAGACAACATTTCCTACAGTGCGAGGCCGACCTCTCGGCGGTGGGATGGCTTTTCTAGTGCAAGGTAACTGGGGGTCCGAGCTAAGTTTAGTGACCGAACTTGGCGGCAACGTCGACAGGGGCCCCCTTTCTCTCGTGCAAATTTTGGTCGGGAGTCTCTGGACTGAGACCATGCGTCCTGGGTCTGTCCCGTCCGCCCCAGTCAAGGGGCCAAGACAAGGAAGAGACGGAGAAGGAGAAGGAGAAAAAAAACCACACCCGGGCACGCGTACTTTGTTTGGATGTGCTCTGAAAGCTGTGTGGTTGGTTCGTAGTGTGTTGACCTCCCCATGCTTAAGGTACCCGGACCAAGAATATATTGCCCTAAGCCATACCTATGGTTGGTTGTTGAGAGGGGTACCTCAAGAACTTTAGCAATAGGAGCGAGGGAGCGAACATCTACGGTCCAGGGCCGCTATTAGTATTATCCATCATTACGAGACCCACGCTCCAGTTCTCTAACCTTGCCTTGCCTTAGCCGTGTCTGCGCCTGTGCCTTAGCTATTAGCAGACGCTTGTTCGCCCCGAGACACACGGAGGGAAGAGAGGTCATTCTCTGCCTTCGCTCCTCTGCTGCTGTTGCTCCCCCCTTTCGCTCACCACTTTCTTCTATCCTCACTTTACTTGAAGCGTTCGAGAGGACCTTCCACTTCCTTCCTGTTGGCATTTCCCTTTACAGCCGCCTCACTCGCTTTGGTGGCCTGATTATTCCGTCGCTAATCTGTTGTTTCCTCCCCTTTTCCTTGCTTGTCAACCTCGTACGCCTCTTGCAAGGGCAAAGAAGAAAGGGAGAGATCTCGCTGCAGCTTCATACTCACGCGTTGCTCAGCGACAAATCTTGCAGGATATACGCCTTTTCCCCATCCCGACCATACCTTAATCACATCCACGTTCGTTCACTCGCTTCATCTTTCCTCTTCAACGATTGGTTCCAGCACCGACCAGTCGTTCCCCCACGCATCGACGTATCGTCTACCTAGCCGCCAGCAGATTGCCTGACGACACCAAACGAACTCGAATAGCGTACCGTCCCTCGACGTGGTTGTCCACGCCGGACATCACGAGCCGAATACCATCATCATGACGAGCGGCCGAATGTCCATGTACTCGGTGGCATCCGAGGGCCTTGGGGGCCCTCGGGCCGGCCAGCAGCCATCCCAGTTTTCTACCACGACCCTTCTCAATGCCGTTCACAACATCTACCTGTCGTCCCAACCATTCAAATTGGATGCCAGCACGAGCCTTGTTGTCAACACATGGCTCACCGCAGCACAGTCTGGACCCGATGGAAGAACTGGAGGCACCATAGATCCGTCTCTCGGCGCGAGAGCCTGGGAACACGCTCGCCGTCGTGCTGAAGACGGTTGCATTGTCCTTGGGTACGTTTTGTCAAGACCTGCTTTACTTGCGATTGTCGCTAATGCCCTGTAGTTCCCTACACGCGTCGTCCCCGTCCATCCTGACGCCCTTCCTCTCATCCCTTCCGCTCTCAATCCCCTCGTCTGTATACAAGTCATTGGAGGCCATTCAGCCCTTCCTGAGATGCTCCACTCCCTACAACCCCTCAACTCCCCGGCAGTCAGCTCTCGGGGTCACCTTGACCCTCAACCTGGCCGGTAATCTTAACGGAGCATCCATTGCCTTATCTCAGGGAGGCATCGACACTGCCAAAGGTCTGCTGAACATCCCGCCCGAAGCAGGATATCGCGCCTTTGACGTGTTCTACTATCTTCTGACCTCGGCTTCAACTCCCGCTGAGAGGGAGTTCTTGGGCCTCAAGCCCGCCTCTAGCTACTCGCTGCTTGCGAGATCCGCCACATACGACCCGCCATCTTACCTCCCGACAGCCGATGATGCTGCCTCGGCTGACGATTTCCGATCCGCCCTGAAGGAGATTGGTATCAAGGGCTCTGCGCATCGTAACCTTATTTCCACCCTCGCTGGCCTGCTCAAGCTCGGTGACACCCTCGACTATGGTGTGGACGAGGATGTCTTCGACGAAATTTGTGAAGATGTGAGCGGCTTGCTGGGAATGGACCCTGAGGTTCTCGCCACGCAGTGCACAACCGAGGACCGGACAACCTTTGTCGGCGGTCTCTACGAAGCCCTGGTTGACTGGGTGATGACCAAAGCCAATGAGGCCATCTCTGCTCAGATGGCGCGCATCAGGGACGGCAGCGAGTCGATCGATGGTCGGGGCATCCGCACGCCCACTTCCAACGGGGATGGGGACACGGTCTGCATCACCATTCTAGATGTACCCGATCCTGCTTTGGGCAAGGCGTTTTCCATGCGAGGGGTCTTTGACGACACTCTAGGCATCAACTCTGAAATGATTGCTGATGGAGTTGAGGTCACCTCTGTCGGTAGCACTGTTGTGCGGGAAATGCAAACGGCTGTTGGCGAAGTCGCCCCGGAACTTGGCATCATGGACGGCGTCGCGGGCAAGGAACGCCAGCACGAGCTAGAGAAGCGAGAGGAGGTCCTTGAGAAGATCGGGCACTCCGCTGACGAAGACGCTTTCTTGAGGAAGCTTCTGTTCCCGGTCGCTGGCCAGGGCATCAACTTGGGCCGTGTTGGTCGCATCGATCTGTCGACCATGCTGAGCTCTAGCCGCGTTTGGTATCACCTTTCCATCCACCCTACCGACGATTCACCCGCCAGCCTGGCAGCCTTGCCCTCCGTCAACTCGGCTTGGTCTGCGGGAACCGTTTCCCGCCAACTCCGTTCTTGGCGGCTGCCAGAGTGGGCCAACAGGCGGAACAGGAACCTTGACTTCACCGCCGACTTCGATATTGACGAGTTCGTGCAGCGCTACGCCGCTCTTGGTTGCAAGGATGGCCGTGAGGGCATCGAAACATGGATTCTTGAGCGCGGATGGACAAACGGCGAGGTCGTAGTAGGCAAGGAGCGCGTCTGGGTGCGCGAGAGCGCCTGGTGGGAGGCCGAGAGCATGCTCGACATGAAGCCTTTGGATAACAACCTCCCTGGCATGGGTAATGTCATGGTTACCAACAATCTGGAGTCGGGTTATTCAGCAAACGGCAGCGGCTATTTCCCAACGCCCATGATAGACACGACTCCTAACGGCAGCCGAGACCATCTCATTGCCCACCAGCGAAACTTCAGCCAGGGCAATGTCTCCCAAGCCACGCTCAACCCCAACGCCGCAATGCGTGCCCCCTCCATCGCCCCTTCGGGCATGCGCAATGTCCAGACTGGAGACTATGGTCTTGGCACCAAGGGCGACACATACAAGGGCCAAGTGTTTTATAACAACGAAGGCGAATTCGTCGGCCAGATGGACCCTGAGATTGCCGACGGCAAGCACGTCGAGGAGAAAACGATGGACAAGGACCGACGCATCTGGGTCGCAATTGTCTGGTTTTGGACGTTCTGGATTCCCTCTCCGTTACTGCGATTCGTCGGCCGCATGAAGCGTCCTGATGTTCGCATGGCATGGCGTGAGAAGCTTACCCTCGTTTGGTTCATCGTCCTCATGAACGCTGCCATTATCTTCTGGATCATCTGGTTCGGCAAACTCTTGTGCCCCAACATGGACAAGGCCTGGGACACGAAAGATGTCAGCACCCACGGAGGTGAGAACGACTTCTACGTCAGCATGCGCGGCCATGTCTACGATATCTCAAAGTTCTGGAAGACGCAACACTCCGACACCGCTATTGAGACGACCAAGGAAAACATGCTGCAGTTTGCTGGACTGAACATGGACGACTACTTTCCCCCTCCCCTGACGTTGGTCTGCCCCGGTCTTGGTATTGCCGAAACCACTCAACTACTATTCAATACCACCCCCGAGTACGTAATTGGTCTTCACAAGTCCGGTTACTTCGCCGACGACCGTACCAGCGCTCTAGGCAAGACCGACTGGTACAGCCAGAAGCTCCTGCCTCGCATGAAGGAATTTTATAAGGGCGATCTTGTGTGGGACAAGAACGACGTGAAGAATGACGGCTCCGACAATAGCCACATGTGGGTCATATACGACGGCGGAGTCTACGACTTGACCAACTACTTCTACACCCAGGACCAGCTCAAGAACGTGGACACCTACAAGTTTCTCGACACCAAGCTCACAAGCGTCATTGCAAACAACCCTGGTGAAGATGTAACTGACTTGTGGGACGCTGTTATAAAGACAGCCTCTACCAACCAGACCGAAAACGTATCCATTCAGAACAGCATGAACTGCATAAAGAACCTCTTCTATGTGGGCATTCCGGACTTCCGCCGCTCTGCCAGATGCCAAACAAACAACTACATCATGTTGGCTATGACGATCATTCTGTGCGCCGTCATTCTCATCAAGTTCTTAGCCGCTTTGCAGTTCGGTTCGAAGCGACGCCCTGCTCCGCAAGACAAGTTCGTCATCTGCCAGGTGCCGGCCTACACCGAAGGTGAAGATTCGCTGCGGAAAGCCCTTGATTCTCTCACGGCCTTACAATACGATAATAAGCGGAAGCTTATATGCGTTATCTGCGATGGTATCATCGTTGGTGCTGGCAACGATCGTCCTACCCCCAAGATCGTCCTGGACATTTTGGGCGTTGACCCCAAGGTCGACCCTCCTGCGCTTCCCTTCAAGTCTGTCGGTACAGGCAGTGAGCAGCTGAACTACGGCAAGGTTTATTCGGGTCTTTATGAGTTTGAAGGCAACGTGGTCCCCTATCTGGTCGTCGTCAAATGCGGAAAGGAATCGGAACAGACCAAATCCAAGCCAGGCAACAGAGGCAAGCGCGATTCCCAGATTCTCCTGATGAGCTTTCTCAACCGCGTTCACCACAGAGCACCCATGAGCCCGCTCGAGCTGGAAATGTTCCATCAGATCAACAATATCATCGGCGTGGATCCCGAGCTATACGAATACTTGATGATGGTTGATGCCGATACCTGTGTCCGGGAAGACTCGCTCAACCGGCTGGTTTCAGCATGCGCCAACGATGCCAAGATTGCTGGCATTTGCGGCGAGACAGGTTTGCAAAACGACGACAAGTCTTGGTGGACTATGATTCAGGTCTACGAGTACTTCATTTCCCACAACCTAGCCAAGGCATTTGAATCTCTCTTCGGCAGTGTCACCTGTTTGCCCGGTTGGTGAGTAGCCCCGACATCCCGCACGATAAACGAGTCGCTTACCTCTACTTAATAGTTTCACCATGTACCGTCTGCGTACCGTCGACAAGGGCAAACCACTCATCATTTCTGATGGTGTTATTCGGGACTATGCTGTGTGCGACGTCGACACACTTCATAAGAAGAACTTGCTGGCTCTCGGCGAGGATCGTTACCTGACCACCCTGATGACGAAGTACTTCCCGTCCATGAAGTTCAAGTTTATCCCTGACGCGTACTGTCAAACAGCGGCGCCCGAGTCCTGGAGCGTTTTGCTGTCTCAGCGTCGTCGGTGGATTAACTCGACCATCCACAACCTGTTCGAGCTGATGAAGCTCAAAGAGATGTGTGGATTCTGCTGTTTCAGCATGCGCTTCGTTGTTTTCATTGATCTCTTTGGAACCATCATTCTCCCGGCGACCACCATCTATCTTGGATACCTGATTTACCTAGTGGCAAGTGGCACTGGCCAATTCCCCATGATCTCACTCATCATGCTTGCTGCCGTGTACGGCCTCCAGGCCCTCATTTTCATCCTGAAGAGACAGTGGCAGCATATCGGATGGATGATCATCTACATCCTTGCATTCCCCATCTACTCTTTTGCACTTCCCATCTACTCCTTCTGGAACCAGGACAACTTCTCGTGGGGTAACACCCGTATTGTCATCGGAGAGAAGGGTAACAAGCAGCTTGTCGCTGTGGATGATGAAGGCTTCGAC